>NC_065577.1:32263750-34802500 GCF_937616625.2 Mercurialis annua | reverse complement strand
TATTTTATTTCACATTTATTTTTTAGCATTTTATTTTATATTTTATTAATACCCTTGTTTCCTTTCCGGTTTTGTAATGTAAAAATAATTGTCATCCCCCGTCCAGTAGACTCCCTGTTTCGCTCATTTCATTCGTCAGCTGTTTGATCGGGATATGGTTTCATTGGTGCAAATTCAATCACCTCCATTTTCAATTTAAAACGAGAGAGAATTTCCCATTGGTAGCAAATGATTATCCTTTAAGCTTACAAGAACGAATTACTTCTACAAAAGAAGGGTCCATAACTTCGATTCAAGCAGTTTATGTACATGCGGACGATTTTACCTACAGTTTGATACAAAAGAAATTGTCCATCATTTTTTACCGACATACGGACAGGTTCGATAATCAATATTACACTTCTTCATAAACTGCCCCATAGAAGTTAAAAATATAGATTACTATGTGCCCGTTGAACATTGCTGCCCCTCCGGTAGATATTGATGGTATTCGTGAACCTGTTTCTGGATCTCTACTTTATGGAAACAATAATCAAATTATTAATGACTGGACGAAACCAATAAATAACCCCTCACGTGCGAAATTATAGAACTCTTTTTATTTATAATTTCTAAATTTCTAAAAAGAAAATTTTTCGATAGTATTAGAGCTATTCTCTAGTTCTTTACCGTGTTAATTTCCAAGTTCCCGTTGAAATAGGATCTACACAAGGAAAAGCACTTGCCATTCTTTGGTTATTAGGGGGCATCTTGAAAACGTCCGGGTCGAAATATGGCTTTCAAATTAAGTTCCGAATTAGTGGATGCTGCCAAAGGGAGGATGATACTGGGCTATGCAGCTCTTTTGTGTGGATCATTATTATCAGTAGCATTTCTAGTAATCACATTTGGAAAAATCATAAGAATCCTTGATATTGATAAAACCAATAATTTATTAAATGATTCATTTTCCCGTCGCTATTACAGAACCGTCCATGAGATTTTCACCTCATACGGCTCCCCAAGGCCATAAATAAATTTAAGGACCAGATTGCCCTGCCGCCAGCTTCCACCTAGACAAAAAACGTGAGCGCTAGAGCTTGCTTGCTATTCATTATTCAATTCATTGGAAACTTGAGTAAGGAGTAGCTCTTTTTTTTATTGATTTTGAAATTGGAAAACAGGAACCCTTTCGTTCGATTTCTAGATCCCGGATAACTGGAAATTTTATTGATTCCTAAGAAAAGGAATTTGTCCATTTTTCGGGGTCTCGAGGGGGTGTGGAAACACATAAGAACTCTTGAACGGAAATGGAAAAGAGATGGTTTTGTAATGTAAAAAAAACTGTCATCCCTTAATTAATCTTAATTTTAATATTTAACATACAATTTAGATAATGAATTTCAGTAACAATTCTTTAGTCTCTGTGATAAATTGACTATTTTTTTTTTTACTTATTTATTTTAAATCCTTGATCCGAATCTGCATCTAAGTTTTTTCTTTTCTTTTATAATGATTGATCTTATAATGAAGTTTTCATTCTGTATATGCCAGATCATGAATTAGTAACTGCATTCAATCTCCAAAAAAATCACAATTGTTTCGAACTTTTTCTTTTTTTGGAATGGAATATTTACGGAATCCCCATAAAATAAATAGGATGATCAAACCTTATTTCATGGCATTTACCTCTTTCTTGGCACTTGAATATTTCCTAACAGTTCTGGACCATTTACTGTTATTGCTTCTGTGAACATAGTAGCCAAATAATCCCATCGTGTTACATAGGGTAAATATTGCCAATAATCCCTCTACTCTTTTTTCTATTAGCTTTTGTTTGGCAAGCTGCTGTAAGTTTTCGATGGGATCTTTAATACTGCTCTAGAATAATTCATGATTTATTCGAGAATATTTTAATGATATTTTGTCGAATGACTATTCATCTATTTATTTAAATGTAAATAGCAGCAAGAAAGTTCTATGGAAACCCGGCGGCATATGATTCAACATGCCAACTATTAAACAACTTATTAGAAACACAAGACAGCCAATCAGAAATATCACCAAATCCCCCGCTCTTGAGAAAAAATCAAAATGGATACGTAATCAATCCATATTGATTATTTTCAATAAAAAAAATTATTCTCAGTTTCAATTATAACAACAATTATGAGTATATGTAAACCCTAGAACATAAATTTTTTTACAGATATCTATCTTATCTGTCTATGATTCCTATAAGAAAATTTTGATTTAATGAAAATGGAATAAAATTTTGATAGATCATGACATGGAAAGAGTGTGATCTCAGTTTCCTAGCCAGTCACAGGGAGACCACGAAGGTCTTCCTTATGGTTCGCTATAGTCCATTAATAGGTCTAATAATCCTTCTTGTCCGGTAAGCAAGCAAGGCGAATGACCCCGTCCCTTCGTCTCGCCACAACACAAGCTGGGCCCACTGGACCAGAAGCTTCTCAAGCTCAATCTTTTACTTTTCTAGTTAGAGATCAACGTCTTGGAGCTTAATCCGATCAGTTCATCGATGGTCGGCAAGTATGATGGTTTTAATGATGATCCTGCACGTATTTCGTGTTTATCTCACAGGTGCTCGATTGGTGAAATAGTATCTCTCTCCAAAAAAAGCATGTTTTTTTTACCGCGGTTCGAATCAATATGGAATTATTACCTCATGCTCAGTTCATCCTTCAGAACCATATCACATCCCGGATCTGGTGAAATAGGATGAATTGAGTGCACCTACCATTGAAACGATGCCTGCTGCTGACATGCAAACCATTGAAGATGGCAAAAAGAATGCTATCCCAGGCTTCAGCTATTTCTATCCGAGCCCTTTCCTCTCTTTTGTTGTCGTCTCTTTTATCCTCGTCTCGCAGGAGGTCAAATTCGGATTGTTCTTCTATTTTCTTTTTTCCGTATAAATTTTCACCTAACAAAATAAGAACAGAATCACGCTCTGTAGGATTTGAACCTACGACATTGGATTTTGGAGACCCACGTTCTACCTTTGAGTTTCATTCTTGCGAACGTGTCACGACCCGATTTCCGCCTCGAAACTCGAGCCGAGACCGGCGCTAGGGAATGGGAATGGTTGTTCCGAAACCCGTAGCAAGCCTAAAACCTCTATAAATTTTTCGCCTACTAAATATAAATCTAGATCGTATCTCGCATACGACCCGTTTTCAGAAAACACCGTTAAAACATTTTTCCGTTTAACGTGGAAATCACATTCTGAAAATATTCATATAGGCGATATCGCGTTTTCAGAAATGCTGGTTGAATAACCCTAGTTATTCTGACCCACGCGCATTTCTGAAAACCGGTGCGGTGGTACAGGGACTTGGCTCACGTGCCTTGCCTCGCAGGCAGCCCTGTTTCAAACCGCGCACCCGAACAATATGTTTAATAAAATATATCGAACATTTTCCTTTTCAAGCGTTATATCAAATATATTTAAAAACATGCACAGCAGGCACACAAACGTAAGGCCAGCTAAAACTACACACAGTGTCTTTGCAGACCAAAGACACGAAGCTTGGCCCACCCGTAGGGGACACCATAAAACACCATATGCCTATTAAGTAGCCACTTATTAGAGATAGACAAAGTCAGGTTCCTATCAGAGTATATAGACAGAGGAACCATGACGTGGCTACAGGCATATCAAACCTATATACACTATTGCAGCAGCTAAGAGTTTAAAGTGTTATTTACATAACAACGAGATAAGCTTCCCTGATGGAAAAGGGTGGAAGCTCGACCAGACCCGGTAGCTAGGTACCTGAAAATGATAAACAACAACGGGGTCAGAAATATAAATATTTCTGAGTGAGTAGATAGGTTTACAGTTAAATACCAAAATCGCGTATAGACAAAATGTCGGTATATAAAAATATTACCAGTCCTCGATCCAAATGAAACCCTAATCCTGATTACATTATAATGCTATCATATATATAATGCATATGCACAACTCTTGTTTAATACAGGATGTGCTGTATACATATGTATCACAGCCATCTTGACTCTGTATAGGGTTGCTGGGCCGGAACTTAAATCACTGCCACCTCAGGACTACCCATTAGGTTTAAGCCGCTTTATAAGCATCTGGCTTAAAACCTAATCTCAATATGTATGCTTATAATATTTACCTCTCATCTAGTTCATTAACACCGGTGATCACACAGTCCTATTGTTGCCCAATAGATAGCTCGTTTCAGTGGATCTTCCTTGGCTAAGTTTCATACTTAGTGCGATTTATGGATTTAAAAACAATTGAATACTAATATTCAAAAGTAAACAAATGAACTCACAAACACCGCTAGGTCTGGAATTTAATCCTGTGGTTCTGGTCAGACTGCTGGCTAGCTGGTCGGACTAAACACACAAAGCAAACAGGATAAAACACATCAATATATGTTTCCTATAAAATTTCTAGGTCCTTAAACCCAGATCTAGGTCAAACATATAATCATATAAACATGTAACACTTATGGTCTGTTTTCTTTTAAAACCATATTATAAATTCTCGTTTTGAGAAAACGTTCTAACTTCTCTCTAGAAGTTATTTTAGGTATCACAATACCCTAAGAATACCATTTATAGTATAGACCTAATTGTCAAAACAATTCTCGGTCATATACTAAGTATTTAGCAAAACCGATTGCTAAATCTTTAAAACCGTTTAAACGTTGACTTTAACTCTTTTAAAGTCCATTATAAACGTTTAACTTTACTTTTAAAATCTCCTTTTAAAAGTCTTTAGGTTTAGGTTATAAAACCTTTTCACTTTCTTCTAACACAAGTTATCATTTTAAAATATCTAACTTTAGTTTAAAAACATTTATTAAAAATGTTTTAGCTTCGGTTTGGAAACACCTCGGGTTATTAGGCGAAAGCACGTCGGAATCGCCCCCGGAAAGTCCTCAAATGACCGAAGAAAAAATCGACCCCAGACCGCTCGTTGGGGCAGCTGTGCGGTCGCACAGCTTGGCTGTGCGGTCGCACAGCATTTCATTGCTGTGCGCCCGCACAGCACATGCTGTGCGTTCGCACAGCATGGTGTGCGAACGCACACCATGCTGTGCGGTCGCACAGCTCGCTGTGCTCGCGCACAGCGGGCTGCGTACCCGCACAGCCCCGGAAATGAATTTCCGGGACCCCCCGTCCTGCTTAAAACGTCCAAAAACGCTATTTTAACGTCCACAATCACGTATACACAATTTAAAATCAATTCGGACGTTTAAAACGATAATTCGATACGGTAACCGTTTATAAACGAGTTTATATTCGAAATAAATCGAAATAAACATTTAATACGGATATAATACCTCGATTACGTGAGTAATCGTTGAAGAAATTGAGTTAGAATCGAGAAATGGATCGATAGGCCGAAACCCTAGTTCGTCGCCGAAGTTACAGAGCTTAGCAGCTCATTTTCTTTCTTTCTGAAGAAAGAATAAGGCTTTTGGCCTTAATTTGCATCAAGTGATGCATATATATATTTAATGGATAAAGTGCACTTTAGTACTAGCTCAATCGTGCACTTTAAACCAACTTCTAAACTAGTCGTTCGTAGCCTAAACGGAAACGATTTCCAAATTTCGTGAAAATTTTATCAAAAATCAAATAAAATATAACAAGAATAAAAATATAATTTTTATTCCCATCCGACTTATATTTTATTCTTAATAAATCATTTTTGATTTATTAAGCCCGCATTGACTGCGCATGATAAAATTTCTGCTTCCAAATTTTATCAAATTTTCACGATAACCTTTTTAAAATATTTTGCGAATATTGGCACCAAAAATATTCGCTAGGGACTTATGAATTATTCTGCACCCAATTCATAAATCCATATTCTCTCCGTTAACTATATAACTAATCAAATTTAAATTCTAAAAATTTAAATTTGCAATCCTATAGCCATATTAAAAATTTAGGGACACTTGTAAATTAAATTTATCTTTAAATTTAATTTACCTACTCCCGTCTAATAAAATATTAGACACGTGGCTATATTTTATCCCTTAAATTTTCGGGTTATTACATTCTCTCCCCCTTATATAAATTCGTCCTCGAATTTACATATACTTACTTTTCACTTATAATCCAAATTTCACTTATACTTAATCTCACTTCATGCTTCGGAAAGCATAGCACCATCTTGTCTGGCGTTCTCAATCATATCTCTCTTCCTCGCTGTTGTTCTTATCATCTGTTTGAACTTCCGTTCAGCAACAGATTATCCACTTTATATACTCCCCTTGATCCTATAACTCGTATAGAATACTTTTTACTCTTTAGCTTAGCGTCCTGCAACGCATTCCAAGGACTAATTTCTAGTCTCTTTCTTGCTAAGCGATCCAAATAGGTTGGTATAAGCTAATACCATTTAACTTACTCCAGGGTTATCATAAAACTAGGTTACCTTTGCTAGCTTCTGATAATTCCTCTTTTAGTATGCCACCTTTGTCATACATACTCATTTATTTTATTTTTCTTTCTTTTGTTTTCTTTTCAACCTTAGCTGTTTGTTTATGGATTATCTTATTATTGAGATGACTTTTAGTATGTTTTATGATTACTGTTTCATAACTAACCACTCATCTTTTAGTTTCCTTACGTTTCTATACCTTGTATAGAATGTCCTTTTATTTACTCCTCAATCTATAGTAACTTCCTGTTACAGATTGGGTAACTGATCTCCTCTCTTTCCGGAATGTGGTTGCGTAGGTGTAGGTGTGGTTATAATCTAATTACCTCACTATGAAACACCTTCTAATTTTCTTTACAATCACCGCAAAACTATATTTCCATTACTAGTTTTCGGGATATCCAATGTTAATTAAACTTCTTAACTTCTTCTCCATACACATATCTTCCTTGTTCACAGCCAACAGTTTTCATAACTGTGCTATAGCTGTTACTATCATGTTTAATTAACTGACTATCAATTTTAGCTCCACTTTCAAAACATTTTACATTTAAACAAAATGTTTATTAAATATTTTTCCACTTTTAGTCGGCCATGCATTATGCATTTCTAACCCGACACTTAAAATACATGTACACTACATGTATATTCCGTTACCAGTCAGCCTAGACTTCGCAGTCATAAGGCTCGGTTCTCGGAACATATCTTTTGAAATTACTGTCTCAATACAGTTTTCAAATTCTTTTTATATACATATATGGAGCTTATGTTGATAATTCCAAGCTAACTAAAGTTTATACTTACTATCGTAATCACTTGCGCTTTTGGCTCACTGCCAAAATTCACGCAAGTTTCACAGCATCACCTCCATCTTCAAGCATCATATACCTCTCCGTTCGACGATCGCAACGGTTAAAACTTAGATAACCGTCCTGGGATTATCCTATCCCAATATCAAACCAATCTAACGGTTCGATTACTAGTTAATGGGGTTTCACTATATTCTGTTAGTTTCCAGATAACATCTGAAACTTACTCCTTTAGTTCACTATTTTTATCTCCTTCTTACCTTGATAACATTTTCATCTTATGTTAATCCAAGGTTTATTATACTGTTTAAGTATATTATTATTCATAAAATAATTAATAATTATTTATTAATGAATACCTTGTTTGACACGACTTCACAAAGTCTGTCTGTCGTTAACATAATCAACGACTCTCTTTATTCAAATCAGAACTAGTAGTGTAACTACTTGGTTTTGAAAATTATTTTTCCTCTTCATCATCTTTCTCTTAGTTGATTTGTTGTTGTTTGTTGGTTAAGTGCTGAGGTTTACTCCTCTCAGACTTATGAGTTTTGGTTTATCTAGCCACTCGTTTGGATTCAAGAGATATGTCCATTACTGACATCCGTCTGTAAGACCAATCTCAAATCCATTTTAATTAAACACATGCGTATGACTTTGTTCACCGACAGTTACTTGAAGTCAAACTAACCGAGTTGTGTTTAATTATATCCTACTCTCTCTTATTTTAATCGCAATTATCTTCTATTATCTATTCTTGAACTTCTATTTATTACAAAAGTCCATCACTAGACTTACCTCTTAGTCTATCTTAGAGTAAGAATGTAAATTCTCACTTCCTACTCTTCTCAATCCTTAGTAACTTCTGATGTTTCGGAATGAAACATTAGAATCCAGATCTTTATTGTTTATTATGAACAATAAAAATCACAACATCTATATTCGCTATCTTGTATCCTACCTTGACTTTATTACAGAGTTTTCGTTCAAATATGCTTACATTTTAAAACAAATACAGTTTGTTTTGTAAACAAATTGTTTCTCAACAATTTATTTCACAAAAATTTTGTTTAATAAACAAATAGTTTCTCAAAACAATCATTTCAAACATATGTGCATTTACACATATTCACTCACATATACAAGTATATGTGTGTACCAGCTGGATTTTCTTTAAATTCATCTCTTCAAAACTGTGAATCTAACAATTCACATTTTAAAACTTTTGTACAATTGTGGCTCAGGGTGATGACATCTCTCATCCCCAAAGAGTTGCTATACAATTCACTTTCTCTTTGATTTACAATATACATGATGCATGTCCTAACAAAATCATTTTTGTATAGGTATATGGAATTCAAGTATTCCTTTTTCTATAGTGATTGTTGCAATATGCATTCATGATGCATCTGAGCACAATAATACATTCTTTTAAAACAAAACTGCAATACTCACTTTGTAAGCTTCTTTCAAACTATTTCTCCGTAACATTTCAAGTTTCTTAATCCTAATAATTTATTCTCACATTAGGATTATTATTACTTCACATCATTTGGTTGATTATCAATAGTTATTGATTTCTATTTTTTTTTTTTAAGGATGCACGTTTCTAACATCCCTAACTTATCAATTCTCATTTCTCATTTACTTTTAATGTTTACTTATATGTGTATTTCTTTTTGTTTAAGGATATGATTTATATCTGTAGTTTATGTTTTCCAATTCTAACGTGATATTGAAAACACATAAACATACTAACTTAAACACTAAACACATAACTAAACATTACCTGACGATGATCGCGAAGACGGAAACGCCTCACGAATCATCGGGCCTTTACCTCGCCCTCCGCAGAATTTCAGTTTTCCCTTATCCTTTCCCCCTCGCGGAACAAAGTAGGGGTTGTAGTGCCTCGCGGGTCCAGAGTTTCCTACCCTAGGAAATGTAGCAGTAGGTTCTTCAAGTTTGGTGTAATAGTACGGCTGGAGGGGTATGTCATTCCTCCTCAACTTACTTTCTATCTGCTTCGCACGCCCAGCCAGATATGCTACAGAATCAGACTTTACCGCCATGAGTTCCTCGAACTCAGGCCCCAAACCTTTGACGTACCTACTCGCAACTTCCTCACCATCACGAACTAACTCAGGTACTTCTTCACATAAACACATAAACTCAACAGTATATGCCTCCACATTCAAGTCTTCCCTAGTGTACTTATCCATATAATCCCTTAGCCTATCCAAACTTTGGTTTTCTTGCACCTCCCACTCGCTCACGTATTCCCATGACTGATTCGGCGAGTGTCTTATTTGCTGTTGAACCCTCCTTAGATGGTCCACCTCAGCTAAGAACTCTTTTACCTTAAATCCTAGATAAGCTGATGTAGCAGTCGATTCAGACACAGAGCTATGGCTATTTCCAGTACTGTTTATGTCTTCATTCAACATTCTCTCTAATTCCTCTACTCCAATAGCATCCTCCCATATGTCCATGTCACATGCTGATGTTGAGTCAACAGCCTCTATGGGAACAGATGTATCAGGTATAACAGGCAAACCTGGTACATTATGTGGATCAGACCCCACATGCGTATGAGCTCTACTAGGCCCAGACATACTGAAACACATGAAATTTTCAGCGTAAGTACCGTATGTAATAGTTATAGAAAAATCACATTTTCATATAACAGGTATCAACTATTAAACCCATATAAGCAAAACATATAACAATCACACACAATTCAGAGAAAATCTAACTATTTTCTCGAGAGAAAAAAAAAAAATTCAGAGGAAATCTTTGATTTGTCCTGTATTCTAACAGAACCATTCTCCTCGAATACTGGTCATCTGTTCTGACCATTCCGCTCCATGATTGTAACGTGTTTCCAGCTTTAGGAACATCTCACATGTTCCATCAGTTGTAACGTGTCTCGAACACAAGAACAACTCATGTGTTCCTGATCAAAACATCAATACATACTACACACATGTATAGTTGCTATCTATAGCTGAATGTATTCAATAACTGACAACTGATCAAGACATGACTCGAATCCTATGTTGCTGCAATAGTTCACTAGGAATTCTTATGACTTCTAGTACCTCTACTTAACAAATATCAGCAACAATTCTTCAGACATTCAAGTCCTAAAACATTGCTCTGATACCACACTTGTCACGACCCGATTTCCGCCTCGAAACTCGAGCCGAGACCGGCGCTAGGGAATGGGAATGGTTGTTCCGAAACCCGTAGCAAGCCTAAAACCTCTATAAATTTTTCGCCTACTAAATATAAATCTAGATCGTATCTCGCATACGACCCGTTTTCAGAAAACACCGTTAAAACATTTTTCCGTTTAACGTGGAAATCACATTCTGAAAATATTCATATAGGCGATATCGCGTTTTCAGAAATGCTGGTTGAATAACCCTAGTTATTCTGACCCACGCGCATTTCTGAAAACCGGTGCGGTGGTACAGGGACTTGGCTCACGTGCCTTGCCTCGCAGGCAGCCCTGTTTCAAACCGCGCACCCGAACAATATGTTTAATAAAATATATCGAACACTTTCCTTTTCAAGCGTTATATCAAACATATTTAAAAACATGCACAGCAGGCACACAAACGTAAGGCCAGCTAAAACTACACACAGTGTCTTTGCAGACCAAAGACACGAAGCTTGGCCCACCCGTAGGGGACACCATAAAACACCATATGCCTATTAAGTAGCCACTTATTAGAGCTAGACAAAGTCAGGTTCCTATCAGAGTATATAGACAGAGGAACCATGACGTGGCTACAGGCATATCAAACCTATATACACTATTGCAGCAGCTAAGAGTTTAAAGTGTTATTTACATAACAACGAGATAAGCTTCCCTGATGGAAAAGGGTGGAAGCTCGACCAGACCCGGTAGCTAGGTACCTGAAAATGATAAACAACAACGGGGTCAGAAATATAAATATTTCTGAGTGAGTAGATAGGTTTACAGTTAAATACCAAAATCGCGTATAGACAAAATGTCGGTATATAAAAATATTACCAGTCCTCGATCCAAATGAAACCCTAATCCTGATTACGTTATAATGCTATCATATATATAATGCATATGCACAACTCTTGTTTAATACAGGATGTGCTGTATACATATGTATCACAGCCATCTTGACTCTGTATAGGGTTGCTGGGCCGGAACTTAAATCACTGCCACCTCAGGACTACCCATTAGGTTTAAGCCGCTTTATAAGCATCTGGCTTAAAACCTAATCTCAATATGTATGCTTATAATATTTACCTCTCATCTAGTTCATTAACACCGGTGATCACACAGTCCTATTGTTGCCCAATAGATAGCTCGTTTCAGTGGATCTTCCTTGGCTAAGTTTCATACTTAGTGCGATTTATGGATTTAAAAACAATTGAATACTAATATTCAAAAGTAAACAAATGAACTCACAAACACTGCTAGGTCTGGAACTTAATCCTGTGGTTCTGGTCAGACTGCTGGCTAGCTGGTCGGACTAAACACACAAAGCAAACAGGATAAAACACATCAATATATGTTTCCTATAAAATTTCTAGGTCCTTAAACCCAGATCTAGGTCAAACATATAATCATATAAACACGTAACACTTATGGTCTGTTTTCTTTTAAAACCATATTATAAATTCTCGTTTTGAGAAAACGTTCTAACTTCTCTCTAGAAGTTATTTTAGGTATCACAATACCCTAAGAATACCATTTATAGTATAGACCTAATTGTCAAAACAATTCTCGGTCATATACTAAGTATTTAGCAAAACCGATTGCTAAATCTTTAAAACCGTTTAAACGTTGACTTTAACTCTTTTAAAGTCCATTATAAACGTTTAACTTTACTTTTAAAATCTCCTTTTAAAAGTCTTTAGGTTTAGGTTATAAAACCTTTTCACTTTCTTCTAACACAAGTTATCATTTTAAAATATCTAACTTTAGTTTAAAAACATTTATTAAAAATGTTTTAGCTTCGGTTTGGAAACACCTCGGGTTATTAGGCGAAAGCACGTCGGAATCGCCCCCGGAAAGTCCTCAAATGACCGAAGAAAAAATCGACCCCAGACCGCTCGTTGGGGCAGCTGTGCGGTCGCACAGCTTGGCTGTGCGGTCGCACAGCATTTCATTGCTGTGCGCCCGCACAGCACATGCTGTGCGTTCGCACAGCATGGTGTGCGAACGCACACCATGCTGTGCGGTCGCACAGCTCGCTGTGCTCGCGCACAGCGGGCTGCGTACCCGCACAGCCCCGGAAATGAATTTCCGGGACCCCCCGTCCTGCTTAAAACGTCCAAAAACGCTATTCTAACGTCCACAATCACGTATACACAATTTAAAATCAATTCGGACGTTTAAAACGATAATTCGATACGGTAACCGTTTATAAACGAGTTTATATTCGAAATAAATCGAAATAAACATTTAATACGGATATAATACCTCGATTACGTGAGTAATCGTTGAAGAAATTGAGTTAGAATCGAGAAATGGATCGATAGGCCGAAACCCTAGTTCGTCGCCGAAGTTACAGAGCTTAGCAGCTCATTTTCTTTCTTTCTGAAGAAAGAATAAGGCTTTTGGCCTTAATTTGCATCAAGTGATGCATATATATATTTAATGGATAAAGTGCACTTTAGTACTAGCTCAATCATGCACTTTAAACCAACTTCTAAACTAGTCGTTCGTAGCCTAAACGGAAACGATTTCCAAATTTCGTAAAAATTTTATCAAAAATCAAATAAAATATAACAAGAATAAAAATATAATTTTTATTCCCATCCGACTTATATTTTATTCTTAATAAATCATTTTTGATTTATTAAGCCCGCATTGACTGCGCATGATAAAATTTCTGCTTCCAAATTTTATCAAATTTTCACGATAACCTTTTTAAAATATTTTGCGAATATTGGCACCAAAAATATTCGCTAGGGACTTATGAATTATTCTGCACCCAATTCATAAATCCATATTCTCTCCGTTAACTATATAACTAATCAAATTTAAATTCTAAAAATTTAAATTTGCAATCCTATAGCCATATTAAAAATTTAGGGACACTTGTAAATTAAATTTATCTTTAAATTTAATTTACCTACTCCCGTCTAATAAAATATTAGACACGTGGCTATATTTTATCCCTTAAATTTTCGGGTTATTACAGAACGTACTCCCCAGGCGGGATACTTAACGCGTTAGCTACAGCACTGCACGGGTCGATACGCACAGCGCCCAGTATCCATCGTTTACGGCTAGGACTACTGGGGTATCTAATCCCATTCGCTCCCCTAGCTTTCGTCTCTCAGTGTCAGTAATCCCAATATCTTGATTTCGAATGGCAATGAATCGTAGACCCATATATATACTATCCGCTAATACACGACCAATTAATGTTTGAATAAAAATTCTTTCCGACATCATCCCATTTGGGGGACTCACAGAGATCCCG
Organism: Mercurialis annua; assembly: GCF_937616625.2. NCBI lineage: Eukaryota > Viridiplantae > Streptophyta > Magnoliopsida > Malpighiales > Euphorbiaceae > Mercurialis > Mercurialis annua. The sequence continues at coordinate 34,788,773 of NC_065577.1, read as the reverse complement.
CGGGTGGTACACAACTTCTTCTACCCATCCTGTATATTGTCCTTTTCGTTCCATATTGAAATAAAAACTTATTAATAGGCGCGATTTTGCAAAAAATTTATGTTTTTTTAGAAAAAAGAAATATGATAATTAAAAATTAAAATCAATTATAAAAAATTAAAAAAATAGTTTGATAATATTAAAACAAATAGAAAAAAGAAACATGGAAGACCACATAGAAAAAAGGAGTAATTTTGAAAATAAAATATTAGAAAAGGAGCACGCTTGATATTGTTTCTTTTGATTAGGTACATATGCAAAGATAATAGTTTTAAGGGTATAGGGTGCAACTTCTTTCATCGATATTTGTTTTTTTAAAATTTCTATGTGATTTTTTTTTTTGATAATTAGGGAGGAAGTGCGCTTGTGGAAAGAATCAAACCCACGACATCACTTCATTTGAACTACAGCTCGTTGGTAATTTCTATGTGACTTTTAAAATTGTATTTCAATTTAATCTTCTCATTACATCACCTCATTTAATGATAATTCAACTTTGAAAGCTAAAATTTTGACTAGTGGGATTAATAAATTTATTTACAAAGTTAAAATTTTTGCTAGTTGAGTTAATAAATAAAATTATATTGATTATTTTATTTATAAATTTATACAAAAATTACACTTTCTTAATTTTGTTAGCAATTTAATCTACAGTGACAATTAAAAATAATAAAAGAAATACTCTCTCCTTCCCATTCTAATTGAACAAATTTTCTATTTTGTATGTCCCATTCTATTTGAAAACTTCTATTTATAGAATACATTTCACATTACTTTTCTTCTTTTGCCCTCCTCAATTAATGCATTTTAAAAGCATATTTTTAAAAAGTGGTGAAGCATTTAATGTAATATGAGAATATAAATATAAAGTTACAAAAATTTCTTAAACAATGTGCAATGAGAATCTTTTCAACTAGAATGGGACAGAGAGAGGATTACTTTTCTAAGTATTTACTACAGGGCACGCAAATCATAAGATATCAAATTGCAGTCATTCATTGCAATTGCAACCACATTTCTCACAATATCATCAATCTTGTATGCTTGCAATGAGTTGTTAGAAATAAAATCAAATGGACAATTAATGTACTTTCTGATATGCCGTTATATCTAATGGTTCTAAAATATCCTCAAATAATTTATTTTTAATATTCTAAAAAATTTCTTTAAAACGATAACTATTTGAAAACGGAAGGAGTATTAATTTATGGCTCCATTAGCTGCAACAAATACTGGAATGGTCCGGACTGTCCAGCTATATATACATCTTTTAATTATATCTTTGATTCCAGTCGACATAAAAGTTTTAATTAACGTGATACATGAATATGATTTTATCATTTTCTCTATTAAAAATTTTCCATGTGCTGTTTATTGTATTATGATTATGCAAGCACACTTCTATAAAAATCTTCTAATGGTGAAGAGGCGCCTAGGCACAGGTCGTTATTGTTTGGACCTACGTAGTACATCGCATGTAACTCCGGCCATAAAGTTGGAGAGGACAATCAATTGTCTGAATTGGACACAAATGTTCGGGTTTTATTATATGAACAAAGCATCAATTCAACCCCCGAATTTGACATAAAATATTAAAAAAATTATTTTCACTGGTTTTAATGCAAATCAATCCGCAACTATGTCATTTAAAATTAAAATGCCACTCACACCAACAAATAAGTTAAACTCTTCGTAAAAAAATGAAAAACTTTTAAAAAGATCTTTAGTATTTTATTTATCTTTTAAATTAATTTTTGATAATGAGACGTAAGAATAAAATATCTAAGTATATAATGAGACGTAAGAATTAAATATCTAAGTGCTACTACACAAGTGCTATTGTTTTTGTATATGTGATTTCTTGAATGGACCTCGACTATATATAAAACGACAATTTTAATCATTCCACATTCAGAGTAATCCTAATCGAGCCGTCCAGGACCTTTTGGGGAGGCAAATTTTTACCTCAAATTTTAAACGGCTGCATACAATGAATATAGTTAGAACTCGCCTTACCAACTCATCTACGTCTTGGGGTTCTCTTATTTTCTTTTTTATTTGTCACTTTAGACAAATATACTTTTCCATCGATAATTGTCTTTTTAAAATTTCTATGTGACTGTTAAAATTGTATTTCAAATTTAAACTTTTCATTAAATCACTTTATTTAATGATAATTCAACTTTCAAAACTGAAATTTTCACTAGTCGGATTAACAAACATATTTACAAAGCTAAATTCTTCATTAGTTGAGTTAATAAATATAATTAGTATTTTTGATTATAGACTAATACAAAAACTGTGCTTTCTTAACTTTATGAGCTATCTAGTCTAAAGTGACAATTAAAAATGATAGAAGGAGTATTACTTTTTTAAGTAGACTTAAAAAAAGTCAAACCTTCACGACTTATTGCAATTTAAACAAAATATTTTTATTTTTATAATAATAGTGAAACTGTATTTTTTTGTTGCAATAATAACCAAACTTTCATTTTTTTTTTACAAGTTTGGCCACCAATTTAGCTATTATTATACCCAAAAAAAATACAGTTTAGCTATTGTTATAGAAATTATAAAATTTAGTTTTTTTTTTCCAACAATAGAGTTTATTATGAAGATTCAACTTAAAAAAAGTGAAAGTCATATAACACAAGACTTATATATGATTTTTCAAAAATTAAAATATAAAACAATAGGCGACAATAAAAATGCAAGCAAAAAATAATGGAAAAAACAAGAAAATTCTAGACATAAATTCCCAAATTTTAACAGAATGATTCCGTTGAGAGAGTGTTTCGATATTTTCCTTTCCCGATCTGCCATTCAATCCGCTTAATCCATTTAAACCTACTATTTCTGATTTTCGATATCATCTTCATTTAAACTCTAAAAAGTTAGATCGATACTCTTTTAATTTCTTAAATCTACAAAATTTTAAAATTAAATTTCAAACAAACACTAAAATTTCTTGTGAGATCAAAGAAATCTAAGCAAATGAGGTATAAAAGACCTTAAACTTTATTTCAACAAGAAAATCAACAAGGCCCAAATCAAAAACTAGAGATGAAACTAAGGCTTATTGAACTAATTAAAATAAGTAGATTTATAATAATTAATAATATGGGCGGAGAGAGGATGATTTTCCGGTTAACCCGAAAAATCATCTTCTCCCACCCTCTAAAATTGAAAGAAAAAGAGACTTTTTAGAGAGAAATGAAAGCAAAAATTATAGAGATATTTTTTTTTAATTCTTAGTTTAAATTGAAACAAATTGTAAAAATTGGCCTCTTTTCGCCATTAAATTTTTCTAAGTATTTACTAGAGGGTACCCAAATCAAAAGAGTATGAAATTGCAGTCATTCATTGCAATTGCAACCACATTTCTCAAAATATCATCAATTTTGAATGCTTGCAATGAGTTGTCAGAAAGAAAATCAAATGGACAATTAATGTACTTTCTGAAGCATTGAATTATCCATTACTAATGACTCATCCATTATTAACCTTTTTTTGATAAAATAGAGTATGAAAATCTAGAATCTAATCATAACATTTGGGTCAGAGAATTGGTTATGGCTCTAATAAAGGATCCTTAGATATGTCGGCTGCTCATTTGATGTACTTTATATTAATTTGTGTCGCCAGAGCTGCAACAAACACAAGACGACATGTGATCTACCGCTGGAGTGGTCCAGAATCATGTCATACATCTTTCGATTATCTATCAAATGTTTGTCTATTACTTCCTCCGGCCATTTAGAAAATCTCATTATCATTTTTTACACTTATTAAAAAAATAAAAAATAATAATGTTTTTTTTATTTTAACCTTATTAATTGAAATTGTACATATCATTGATTACTAATAAATCACCACCAAGTTCCGAGTTAAAAGGGACCTAAAAGCACTGAACAACGAATGTAAGAAGGAATACCGGTGGGGTGTCACTGGATGTCCGATCCAACGGTCAACTCAGTTTTCTGTGAGGAAAGAAGAAGAATAAGAGTGAAGAAAGAAATACCTTTAGGGTTTGCACAATAAGATGGTTTTTATAGTTCCACCTGTGCAAACCTAGCTGAGTTGTCCTCTCCTTTCTTCTCTTGGTCCCCACTTTTTTGTTATGCTAATGTGTCTGATTCTGCTTCCTTCGGAACGGCTTGGTAGGTGTGCTCTGCACGGGGGGACATTCTCCTTGTGTTGTCAGAGATTTTTCTGTGGTCCCCAATAATTTGTTAAGCTTACTCGTTGCTCGGCATATGGCCCTTCTTGTCTTTATTCATTTGAGCGAGGAGCCTCTTATGGACTGATAAGTCAGATGCTAGAGCTCGACTTCTTCTGTGTGTCAAACTATGACTGGTTCTCTACACCGAGTTATACTCTGTGATCCGGTGACTTTATGACCCTCAACCTCGGCTCTGGTGATTACCTCCGGACTATCAAGCCCGGGTTACTTATTTATTTGGTACCTCGACTAGGATAGTTGTTCTTTTGCTTGACTTAGCAATAGACTTTTTAGGTTAGGTTGCTTCGCCCCTAACCGATGTTACTACTACGTTATCAGTAGTGCCCCCAGTTAATCAGATATTTATGTCCGAGGTGTTTTTACTACTATTTTTAATCACGTGCATTATTGGTGGCCTTTTGGATAACCACAAGCTAGGTTCAAAGCAATATTCATATACATCTTGTTGTTTTAGTTGTCAGGAACCACGCTCATGATTTGGATGAGTCATAAGGAAAAGAAGTTGTGTGTGGCAGCTGTTTCCGAGTTGTCCGTTTTTGTGATGTCTTTTGAAGTTTTTTTACGGTTACATTCTCTTATTTTCATCATTATTTCTGGCCACATGTCACTTTCTTCCTAATTTTCACATTAACTCATGTGACATTCACGCTGATTGAGGTAATTATAATTTATTTTGGAACCTTTGAGTTTCCCTCATTTTTTCAATCTTCATTAACAAAACTTCTTTTTTTTCCTTCTCATCATTTTCTATTGACTAATATTTCTCTCTCAACTTTTTGGTAGCAGGATTTCATTGCCTTTCAAGTTTTATCAATTTTTCTTCAAAGATCAACACAAGAACACAAGTAAGTTTTCGAAATCTTCTCTCTATGCTCTTTTAGTTTGGATTATTGATCGTATTGTTTTGTGTTGCCTGTTGCAATTCCTTTTTGCGCGTGAGTACTCAGTCGCATTATTCGAAGCTGGGAAATATACTTAACTGAACTTTACAATACTACCCCGCACGGGCCTTTCAAAATTACTCATGCGCCTAAGCCATCTGAGTTTGATGCTCTGTCTACTTCTAGAACCTAACTTATCAACTCTGTATCCTCTTCTTCTGGTTGATCATGGGTGGTGGTTTCAGCAATAAAATCGGCTAAAACTTGGGATTTTAAATCGGGGTCGAGGTTCGTATCTTATGCCGAAACCTTCTTTTTGTACAAACCAACTAATAAGCTGGCCAGACATCTCCAGTCTTTGCAAAGCTTTCCTTAACGGTTGATTTGTTCTCACAACTATCAAATGGGCTTCGAAATATCTTCTTAATTTCTCAGCTGCTGATTTGAGTGCCAACGCAAACTTCTCTATATTGGGATACCAGACTTCTAGGCCGACGTCTGCAAACTGTTCTCCTCTTTTAACAGTGTCGCCGCTACTGTCTACTCAATGGCTGTTAAGTATAAATATAGTATTTCACCTATTTTAAGAATTCCCAATACTAGTGATGTGCTTAGGTAAGCTTTCAGCTCTTTAAAAGCTTTCTCACATTCCTCGGTCCATTTAAAATTCTTCGTATTCTTTAAAATCTTAAAGAAAGGCAAAAAAACGCTTAGCCGAGCAACTCATAAACCGTCACAGGGATATGACTCTTCCATTCAGCTTTTGGACTTTTTTTACCGAGGTGGCAGACTTCATATTCATGATTGCCGCAATCGTTTCCGGTTTAGCTTCAATTCCCTTTTTTGAGACGAGGTGTCCCAGAAATTTACCCAATCTTACAGCAAAAACGCATTTCTCGGGATTGAGCTTCAAATTATACTTCAACCTTTCAAAAGTCTATGCTAATCATTAGCATGATCTTCTATCCGCCTCGAATTAACCACTATGTCATCAACATATACTTCCACATCCTTCCCTAACTGATTTTTGAACACAAAGTTCATTAACCTCTGATATGTTGCGCCGACATTCTTTATACCAAATGGCATTTTCTTATAACACCACCTCCCGGAGTCTATTATGAAAAATGTCTTCTCCTCATCCTCCTCACTCATCTGTATCTGGTGATATCCCTGCGATTAGAGGTGGCCATCGGCCGGGTCAGCCCGTGAACCGGTCCGGTCAAACCCGGCCCGGAACCGGACTAAAACCGGCCCGGAACCGTAAAAAGGGCGGTTCCGGGCCGGTTCCAGATTTGTTGAACCGTGAACCGGCGGTTCCGGGTCAAAACCGGCAGTTCAAGGGTCGAACCCGTTGATAAAAAATATATATATTATATTTAAAATATATATTATATTTAAAATATATATTATATTTTTATCATATAATATATGTTATATTTGTTTTAATTAAATTTTTAGTTAATATTTTAATTTTGAAAAAAAAATCTTTATTTTCTTGTAATACCATCTCCGTGAGTTATTTTATTATTAAACTATATTTTTTAGTAATTAAATTTAAATTTTATTTTTAATTTTTTTTCTAAACCGTTCTAAACCGGAACCGAAACTGGAACCGTCCGGTTCCGAACTGTCATGGAACCGTCTCTTAGGCGGTTCCAAGCCGGTTTCACTTTTTCTTGAACCGTGACCCGGCGATTCCGAACCGCAACCGCCGGGTTATGAACCGTGGCCACCTCTACCTGCGATGCATCCAGGAATGTAAAAACCACAACAGGCATCGACTAGTTAGTCGATGTTTGGCAGCGTGAAACTATTCTTTCAGCAAGCAGTGTTAAGATCTGTGAAGGCGATGAACAATCTCCATTTTCCGTTTGCCTTCTTTGTTAATACTACATTAGCCAACCAATCCAGGTAATCAACCTTCTGAATAAACCCGGCCTTTTACAGCTTCTCCACTTCCTCTCAGATGGCTAATTGTTTCTCTAACGAAAACATCCGCTTCTTCTACTTTACCGGTTTACAATCTCGGTCCACATTCAAACGATGAGCTATAATGCTTGAATCTACGCCCCCGATCTCCTCTAGGTTATTGGCGAATTCATCCAGGAACTTCACTAATTGGTCGATTTTCTCGACCCTACTATCTTCTGGCCAACCCATGCCCATCTTAGCTGTCATGCCCTTACCATCTTTCATGTCGATTGTCTCAAAAGGTTCTCTTGGCTTTTGCGCCTTCTTCTCTTTTAGCGTTAACTCGGGAGTTTCAATATTAAGTGCTTCCACTGAACCTCCCATGGTGGCCATATAGCACTGCCATGACAGCTTCTAATTAATTACCCCAGATAGTAATTACTCCCTTCCTAGTTGGGATTTTCAACATTAAATATCGTATACAAGCGGCAGCCCCGGTGTTGTACAACATTGGTTAGCCTAAGATTCTGTTATAAGCTAATGACATGTCAACAATATTAAAAAGAGTTTTTACATCCGTGTTGGTTCCGACAAGACCCCTTCTCTGCCGTCTTTTTGAGGTATTTCCACTCCGAGTTCTAGATCCAGTTCAATCATTCCTTCAGGGTTTAACGGCATTCCGCCCAATCCGAGTAAAGGCACATTCATAGGTCGGATGTCAGCTTTGGGCCCTCCCATCTGTAGGAAAACCAAAAAATTTAGCAAGTTTACGGAACTCCTTGACAGTTTTGTTGTCTATCATATGAGCAACAACATGTTGGTTATTATATAATACTTTTATTAAGATAGATGTGGTATACTATTATTATTATTACTGTTATTATATTCTTAGAAATGATAATATTATTATATAGTTATAATATTTCAGTATATATATAGATACTTTAAAGAATGTATAAAAAATAATAATTTCTATATGTTATTATTGATTGGAAAATATTTTTATATTTCAAATACTATATATATAATTTATATAAAATATGCTAAATTATAATTAATATATACCTTTAGTAAGGTAATAATATAATGGGTTAATTTCATAAAAAGTCACGACCTTTACACGAATTTTCATTTTAATCACGACTTTTAAAAGTTGCCATATAAAACCACGACCTTTCAAAAAAAAATTCAAATATATCACCAAATCAATTTTTGGTGTATTTTTGATGACATGGCCACCATAATCTTGCAGATTTGGAAAAAAATGAAAGGTAAAATTCACCGGAAAAATTGTCGGTGATAGATTTGAAAAAAAATGAAAGGTCATGGTTTTATATGAAACTCTTTAAAAGTCGTGATTAAAATGAAAATTCGTGTAAAGGTCGTGACTTTTTATGAAATTAACCCTAATATAATTGTCTAATATATCAATATAAGGTTTAATGTTTTATAGGTTATATTTGTCCGTTTTAGAAGGAGTTAAGATTTTGTTAGCATAAGTGGGTTATTTTTACCAAAAAAATCGAGTTCAGGTGGTTATATGTACTTGTTTTAGTACAATGGGCTATTTGTACAAACTGAAAAAATTCGATGACTTTTTTACAACTTCTACCTTATAAAAATAACTTAAAAATAAAAATAAAAATTTACCTTCCTCTTATAACTTAAAATTATATCCAAACGCTTTTTTTTTGTCAAAAGATAGTAAGATTGACATCAATAGATAACATCCTACCGTCGAAGTATATCATAGATCAAAATATAAAAATTAAAAAACAATTGACGCCCTATATCGATCTACAGAAAGAAACGAAACAAAAATAGAAATTTAAAGATACAAATTTAACAAGCGACTAAAAACAGGATGAATTCCAGTGTGAAGAATTCACTGGCACCAATCATATCCCAAATTTTCTATTAACCACTTGTTCCGCTGCTAATATACTTTAAACGATGAAAAGAAAGTCTTGAATATTCAAGAACGTGAAGCTGAAACTTGAACAAACACTTAAAAATCTTGAACAAATCAAGGATTTACAGAAACCACGAACAAAACACACAAAAACACACCAAAACTTCAAAGAACGAAGCAATTTATTCAAACAAACAACAAAACGTTGAAAGAAATGAGCTAAGAGACGATGATATCCGGCTAAAAGCCAAAGATCACCGTCCCCTGCGCTTGCAATCGAAAAAAAGCAGACTTTCTCTCTCTAAAATATGGTTTTTCTCTCTAGAACATTTTTCACCACTTCACGGCAGAACCATATCCAGACGCTTAATTTATTCATTTTATTCCTACACTTTAATTTTCCACTCTATATTTTATACCAGCGTTTTTTATAAAACCGCTTCAAACATTTAACAAAATAAAAATAAAATTATTGTTATATTAATTAAATGTGATACTTTTTACAAAATTGATTAATTTTGTTTAATAAAATTTATTTAAATGTGTGATACATTTATATCTTAAAATGTCTTTAAATTCGGAAACCATGAAGTATACTTTTGAAAGTTATTGCTACGTCATATATTTTAATTAATTTTTTGTACCAATTGTATTTTTTTTAATACATGAATCGCTTATAAGCTCAATCTTTCATACATATTGCATAATCTCATCTTACAGCTAATCAAATCAAATGGCTCTATCAATGTAATAATTTTTAGGGTATAAATTATTGCACTCCACCAGTGATAACTACACTCCATTTTTAGTTTAAAAAAAATTAACTATTCTCTAATTATTATTTTAAGGACCATTTATTTTATTTTCTCTAAACCAATATTATAATATATTATTTTTTACATAAATCTCTTTATTTTGTATGTTTGCAGCAAAAAACAATCACAGCCCCACTTTTATAAGAAAAATCAAATTTTAAAAGTTAATATTTTAATATTTTAAATTATTAATGATACAAGTAGCTTAGAAAATTTATTAAATTATATATACATATTAATAAACAGGATATAGTTTTTTTAAATTTATTTTTAATGATAACATTGATCATTTTTTTATAATATCTTTTAGTAAACTAATATCAAGAAATATTTGTCTGCTTTTGATATATGAAAATATTAATGAGTAAACTAATATCAATAAATTTTTGTTTTTGTTGTCCCAGGCTTTTTACCCATTTTTAATATACAACAATTTGTAAAAAAATAAATTCCATCCTAGTTCAATGAATTAATATTCATTAGTATTCACTGCTATCTATTGAAATATTTCAGAAAATAAGAATCTATGATTATTAAATAAATGTATATAGTATAAAAAATTATTTTATTATCATAACTATATTATTATCATATCTATTTATATGTATTTTATTCATTGTGTATGAGGATTGAAAGTTAAATAAACCAGGCAAATGTATATAGTATAACGTTATGATACTGATATGTTAATTTAATGATACTGATATGACAATCAAGCATTACTTCTCTAAAAAATTATTTCTCTGTAGTATTATGATACTGATATGATAATACAATGATACTCATATTGCTAATTAGACACTGTTTTATCATAACATTATCATATATATTATCATAACATTATCATATAGGTACCATAAAATATTATCATCTCGATATCATATGGTAATGTTATAATAACGACATGATAATATTATGATAACGATATTGATAATCAAATATTATTTTCTCTAGAAAATCTTTTTTGGCAAAGCCCATACGGAGGCCTCTCTACTTTATCATTTTTATTTAGAAAGGCCCTATACTATTCGCAATATATATATATATATATATATATATATATATATATATATATATATATATATATATATATATATATATATATATTAATTCGAAATTTAAGGATAAGTGTTTTCCTTAATTTATTATTTTTATAGATAATAATTATAATAATTAATATATATGGATGATTATCAAAAAGGGGTTTTTGAAACATAAACTTGTAAGAGTTACAATGAGATTGAAATACAAATTTGTCTCAAACCCTAATGTTGTTGTATGACTAAAAATACACATTAAGGAATGGGTTTGATGATCACGAAATTCATTATTCACTAAATCACTAAAATTCGAAATTGCTTGTGAAGCAATAGTGCTAGCACACAAGCACTAGTTTTGGCTAAGGTTTGTTCGTGTGGATACTCGTAGAGGACGCATTCTTTTGGAGGCATTTCTGATCCGAGGCCAGATATCACCAAAGTGCACCACCTCCTTCCTTCCTACATTGCTGTTGAATTCGACATACAAGTAAGTATTAATTCTGTTGTTAATCTATTTATTTGAATTACATAGATCTTGGTTTGGGTTTTAGATAAAATTTTTGAAATTTCGCTGCATTGTGAACCTAGAAAACCCAACAGTTCTATCATCTCTGTAAATAATTGCATGTGCTCTTTTTGTGTTGCGGTGGAAACGCAAGCATATCTCTTTATTCATTGCATTTATTAGAAGTATTTGGTGCAGTGTGTTTCGGAAATTGGATGTAGTTTGGATTCTCTATTGTAAATTCCATGGTTCAATAGCAAAATATTATTCCTTTAGTCCGTATTGGATGCTTTAACAGGTTCTTTTGGTATATTATTGTGTTTGAGATTTGAAAGTGTAGAAGCAGTAGAGTTTTTTAAAATAGTAGTTCAATCAAGGAGAGAAAGTGATTTTCAACTGTTTTACGAAAGCTATTCATTTTAAAATTTATAATATGAGTTTTTTCTATCATTACTAGAAAAAACAGTTTTAACAATAGATATTTCCGTCGTTAAATCAGTTTTCTGTCGCTGAAAGGTTGAAATCCGTCGCTAAATTAATAAAATTTCGTGGATAATTTGCTTTTTAGTAGTGTATTCGAGAATGGATTTCTTCTATAATCTATATTGTGTCTTGTTTTTGGACCGGTGACATTTTTTTTCACTCATAGTTTAAGTTTTTAATATGCCATCATAAATGTGTTATTTTTTGTGCGAAAATTTTGAGGGTTGACTTTTACCTCTTCTGATGATTTTAGTATACATATTTATTCTTGCAAAACATTTTCTTTATCAGTTTTATATAAGTTGACTCATCAATTATAAAAAGAAGTTGACTCATCAATTATTTGGCCGTCCTTTGTTGTGCAGCCGTAGTTATCAGTTTTTCACATTTGACGCCTTCCATTTTGCGAGTATTGAATGAACCAATTATGAATATATTCCATACATTATTTAATTATTTATTTCAACATTATAAATAGAATTTCACCTATACAAAAAGTTAACATGATGAGTGAAATTATAATATTTATAATTGTTTTTTTTATAATTAAAAAAAATAAAGTGTTTATAAAAAAAAATAAACTCACAATTTAACAAATTGTTGTGAAGCATGTAGACTATTTCAGCTAGTTGGTATGTTTTTTTAGTATTTACATTGTCACGTTTAACCATCATAAGTTATACAAATGACATATGACACAAGCAATGTGTAGAAAGTATTGCTTAGTATAGTTGTTTTTTTCATTTACTATTTCCAAATTATATTTTTTTCTATCATCATTATATCTATTAATTATGTTTTATAAAAATTAATAAAATTAAAATAATATTTCTTCATCCCAAATTAATTTTAAAAAATATATTATCTGTTTTAAATTAACAGACTAATTGTTTTTTTTTATCTCGGATTACAAATAGTCATTTATTATTGAAATGACTAATTATATATATACCTCCATTAATTCATATAAAATATATTAATAAGATAAAAATATTAAAAGATAAAAATTATTATAATATTAACTAATGGAAAACGTGCAAATATGTTTTTATAAATTAGTTCATTTTATCTAAATAAATTACAATTTTTAATTTTTCATAAGTAATATAATTTTTTTTAATATTTATGTTTGTCATAAGCTACATATTATAATATATGGAGGAGGAGGGACGGTACTTAAGTTATTTGTTTTTGAAAATTTTTCATTATATTATTTATTTAATTATTTAGACATTTTAAATATATATCTTATGACTTATAAATTTTTTATTGCTTTTTAGAACTAGAATAAATTTTATAAAATAAAATTTATCATTAATATCTATATTAAATAAAGTGACAATTAATAATAATTAATAAACTATAATAGAAGTAGTTGAATGAATAAAGGTAAAATTGATATTTCAAAATAATTAAAATTTGAACACATTTATTATAATTTTATTAAAATATTAGTGAGGTGTTATAATATAATTTGATTAGTCTACAACTAGGTAGTACGGACACGGACACGGAGAAACGAGACACTTGGACATAAACACGGTGAAACAGTGTTATTTTAAGATTTTCTATATAAAAAATAAAATTTCGTGTTTCTGAAATGTCAAGTGTATGTAATATTTTCGAAACAGGACACGTTAATTGAATGAAGTGTCTCAACTATCTAATTCTACATAAAACGTCTACCAAATATTTTCCAGGGCCCATACATAACTATCATAAAGATAAAAGCTATTTTTTGATATAATTTTATTTACTTATTATTTTCCTCTTTGGGCACCACCCTTACCATTTTAACGATTATTGGCCAACATTGTACTGTATTGTAAATAGAAGAAAGTACTACTTTATTACTATATTTATGATCAGAATGGGAGCCTTACTCATAAACAAAGTATACTTTTGAAACCAATGGGAGTTGGTTCAAGTGGTAAGCGGCTTGGTATCGCTTAAACAAGGTTTCGGGTTCGAGTCCTTGTGAATGCAGAAAATTTCCACTGGCAGACTCACCCACCATGCCAGGTGCGCAATGCGGGTCGGATCCGGATTAGTCAGGACGAAGTCTTGGAAATCGGATGGGCTTACCAAAAAAAAAAAATATACTTTTGAAAGTTATTACTACATTATAAATTTTAATTATTTTTTCGTATATGACTTGCTTATAAACTCAATCTTTGATACAGGTTTTATAATTTCATCTTACAGCTAACCAAATCAAATGGCTCTATCAATGTAATAATTTTTAGAGGAAATTACACCATTTACCAAAAAAAATGAAAATAATTACAAAAGTATATGTTGACTTTTTTCATTTACAAAAATATTAATAATATTTACAAAAGTACAAAAAAATAAAAAATAATATCAAACATACGGTGTATACTGTGGGTATAATCTTAGTATACTAATAAACTAACATTATATCAACATTGTACCAAAATTATACCAACATTATACATACTGAGATTTTATTAATATTAAATAAAAATTTACCAAAATTACATCAAATCGTATACTGAAAATTAAATTAATAATATACCAAAATTATACCATCAGTATACCAAGAGTATACAAATTTTCTAGTTCATTACCAACTATAGTGAAAAATACACATAAAAAAATACATGTTATCAACTAGAAAATATATATAAAAATTTATAATCAATATACCAAAAATATACTGAAATTATACCAATAATAAACCAAATATTATTTTTAAATTATCTGATTTATAGTTTTAATATTCCAAAATTATACCATAATTATACCGACATTATACAAATCGTACTTTTGTAATTAATTTTCATTTTTTGATACTTTTGTAATTAATTTTAAATCAGTCGTATTTTTGTAAATAAAAAAAGTTTACAGGTATTTTTGTAAATATTTTTAAAATTTTAGGTATTTTTGTCATCGTCCCTAATTTTTACGCTATATTATAAGTTCCACGTGAAGCATATCCCCTTTATTGTGAACGTGGAATTTGGACAATTTTACCCTTCTTGTCCACTTGAGCCAATATAAATACATGAATATGCTCAAAGCTTTGTCACTACACCCAGAAACTAATATCTTCTCTAACAACACCATAAAATCCTCATTTCTTACACCAAAAAAATGGCACCAGTTTCTTCAACTCCATTCCTCTCCACATTCAAAAAAATTGATTTTTAAAATAGAAAACTCTAAGTATGGGATGGAATATTGTTTTTATTGTTGATATATGCTCATAAGATAGTGCATTCTCAACTATTAATTGATTGATTATATATTTGATGCTCCTACACCAGTTTATCTTTGAATTTTGAAATCCAAAAATATATTCTTTCTCCATTGTTATTACAATTAAGTTTTTAAACTTCAAACATATGCCATACATATTTTCAATTTCCCATTATGAGATCAAAGACTAATTTAACATATACTATATATAATATGGTTATGCTTATACTATAACCCAACAATCAAATGATACGGTTCTGGATTGCATCCAACTCATATTGACTTCTATTGGTCACCTTAGAATGATATCAATTTGTAATGGTCCATTAATTTAGAACTTTTATTCTAGAATCCTTTTGCCTATACTTTAATGTTATATGATGACTTTGAAATGATCTATAATGGTCCTCCGGAATTTATTCTTTAGTTCTATTCCTTTTCATTTAGTCCGCCTAGGTGTGAGCATTCCGTCGGTTCGGTGTCAACCGAAGTACCGAACCGACAATCCCGAAACTAAAATTAATCGATTGATTGGATAATTAAAATTTAACCGGTCAAATAGTTAAAAACGAACCGATTGAATAAGAAAATTTAATTGAAATTTATCGGACCGAATAACAAAAGGAAAAACTTTAAAAGGGAACCGATCAGACAGGTCGACTATTTCCGTCGGTTCGGTTAAAACTGACAAGATTACAATAATTCTTTTTTTAAAAATTAAAAAAATCAATTTTTTGTTTGTTCGGTTGGTTTGATTACTTTAGATAATTCAAATCTCTAACCGAATCAAAAGTCAAAAAACAATTTTTTTATGTGATAATCAAATCAACCAACTTAAAATTCATAGTCGAATCGAACCGACTAAAACTTATTAATTCAACCAGTTAATTGGTCGGACGTTTTTTTTTTTTGCTCATCTCCAAGTGTGCCTCATCTTGCTGGTTACTTTTTCATTTTGAATAAATTTTTTCTACAATCTTAGTTGTAGGAAACTCTTACAACCATTGACATAACACCTGTTGATTGGCCTCTTTCAATATATTTAATATATTTATAAAGTTATAATTTTAGTTTTGATATTTTGTTGGAAGTTATATTTTACTTATTTATAGTTATTTTTTTTTCAAGTAATACTCCTAAAATTATAATTCTTATTAACATTTTATCATGAATGAAAATTAACTCATATATTAATAATAATATAGTCTAAATTTTAATTTACTATTATAACAATTATCTAAAATCATTTAAGTGTAACTTACCATAATTTAAAAAAAATAAAAATGGATGAAATATATGTTTATCTAATAATGTATTATTTTAAAAAAATTATTAATAATAATTTTTAGAAGTTGAACTTATAAAAAAATTATTTTTGATTAACTAATTTAATAATTTTTATTAATTTTATTTTTTAATTTCATTCCAACTATTATTTTATTATATGCAACATTACCGTCTAAAAAACCTAACATATAAAGAAAGATTATCATTTGAAAATAAATAATCATACTATTTTTCAGTTTGCAATTTTTGAAAATAGAGTAAACAAAAACAGATTAAAAGAAACAACGCAAGAACAACTGAGATCAAAATCAGTTGATTTTTAAAAAAATACGTGAGAAATGAAGAGGTTATGGAAAGGTTGTGCATGCAAGAAAATTTAGGAGGTTTTGAATTTCAATTACATGGAAGTCTATATTCTAGGGGAAGATGAGAGAAACTAAGACCACCGTGCTAATGATCACAATTAATGGTAATTTAGAAGCACGATAAAATAAGTTTTAAAGGACATTAAAGTTTGAAGTAAATCTGAAGAAGGAATGACCGGGCCTTATATGTGTGATATTTTGGACTTCTACAGTGCTGGACATAATTTTTTCAAATCTTTATCAATTTATTTGCTCTGTCGTTATTAATTATTACTCTGACAATAACATCATTCTTTAGTAATCATATATATTATTTTATTATACGAGTTTTTAAGAAATTTTAGAATAATTTTAAATATTTAAATATAAAGTTAATAATGTATGAATTTAGAACTGTTGTCATAGTAAATAGAATCATGCATATAGTAAAAATAGAATGATACATATAGAAGTAAATTAAAGGGTTGATATTATAAAAATTCACCAACTTTACTCATTTTTTCATTTTAATCACACCGTTTAAAAATTATCATTTTCATACACGAATTATCAATTTTTTCAAATTCATACACCGTATAAAATCCGGTGAAAATTGCTGAGTTGACAACCGGATAATGACATGCCATAAAGAACCGAATAATGGCACGCCATAACGAACCGAATAATGACACGTTAGCAATTTTCGCCGGATTTTAAGCGGTGTATGGATTTATGAAAAACTAATAGTTGGTGTATGAAAATAATAATTTTTAAATATCGTGATTAAAATGAAAATATATATAAAATTGATAAATTTAATATTATCTCTAAATTAAATTGGAGAGCCCAAATTTCCAACTCATAGGAAAAGAATATGAAAAGCAAATTGTCAACCCTGTTGATTATGGGAACCACAAAACCACCAAATATGATGATGTGCACGTGCGATCATACTTATTCTCTCACGTGCCAATAATATATAAACACTATAATTAAAAGTAAGCATGATTAGATATATCCCACCATTTTGACTAATGCCCAACAAATGATTCATCATCATGGAAGCAATGCCATGTCACACTTAGAATCATATCCATCAGATTTATAATATTTATTTATTTTTATTCATTTAAATCAATTTCATACCATTAGCATTTCTCCAATCTTTTTTTGTTGAAATATTTAATTTATTTGACAAAAGGCTCACCAACACTAAAAATGATGCAAGAGTAATGTCCATTTTAGTAAGTTGGGAGATGTGATCATTAGCCATCTTGCTAGGAAAAAAAACTTAATTCTATCGATAAAAGTAAATTGAAAATAAGACACCGTTTGAATTGAGAGAATTCGAATAATTAAAATCCATAAATTTTACATAATCCATGGATTTAAATAAAATCCGTTGTTTGCTATAATAAAAAATGATTAGAATTCATAAATTGTCACAGTCCACCATCCTACGAAATTCTTTATTTGATTTTCCACCTAAGAGATGGGAAAGTTGAAATACACCAATTTTTATACATGATGGATTGTTAGAATATTTTATTATTTCAAAATTATTACTATAAATCCATTGATTTTAGGTTCTATTCAAACGATAAAATTTGTAAATCCACTAATTTCATATTCCATTGATTTTGTTAAATCCATCGATTTCAAAATCTCTCAATTCAAACGGTGTCTAAAGGGATTTTTTTATTAAAAGTGGGTTTTCTTAATTAATTACGTTTTTCTTTTCATTTTAATAAGTAATAATAAGTAATTAAGTATGCGTATGGATGATTTGCTGAAATTGGTATTTGGAGACAAATAGTGCTATTTCCCAAGTGTCAAATAAGCACATCAATATTGAACAACAATGGTTGAATAGATCTTTTCAAGTCATTTGATTTTTTTTAAAAAATAGTCCTATTTATTTTTAATTTTAGAGAAATTTCTATTAATTTAATTAAATAATAAAAAATATAATCATTTTAGTTTTTTTTTATATAATTCATGGTGTATTTTAAATATAAACTTTGGAACATAATATTATTCATTAAACAGTTATGTATCTTACCAGTTAATAGAAATTAATAATTTAATTTTTTGAGAAATTGTAAAATAAAATAGATTTGCTTTAAAAAACATTTTTTATCAACTTTTTTTAATACACTCATTAAATGTAATAAAACTATTGGCAAAATAAATTTTAATGTTTCAAATTTGTACCATTTTAATTCCATTGTTCGATATTCCAAAATAATTAAAATTTGAACACATTTATTATAATTTTATTAAAATATTAGTGAGGTGTTATAATATAATTTGATTAGTCTACAACTAGGTAGCACGTACACGGACACGGAGAAACGAGACACTTGGACATAGACACGGTGAAACAGTGTTATTTTAAGATTTCCTATATAAAAAATAAAATTTCGTGTTTCTGAAACGTCAAGTGTATGTAATATTTTCGAAACGGGACACGTTAATTGAATGAAGTGTCTCAACTATCTAATTCTACAGAAAACGTCCCCAAATATTTTCCAGGGCCCATACATAACTATCATAAAGATAAAAGCTATTTTTTGATATAATTTTATTTACTTATTATTTTCCTCTTTGGGCACCACCCTTACCATTTTAACGATTATTGGCCAACATTGTACTGTATTGTAAATCGAAGAAAGTACTACTTTATTACTAAAATTATGATCAGAATGGGAGCCTTACTCATAAACAAAGTATACTTTTGAAAGTTATTACTACATTATAAATTTTAATTATTTTTTCGTACCACTTGTATTTATTTAAATACATGACTCAATCTTTGATACAAGTTGTATAATTTCATCTTACAGCTAATCAAATCAAATGGCTCTATCAGTATAATAATTTTTACTCTATATTATAAGTTCCACGTGAAGCATATTCCCTTTTTTGTGAACGTGGAATTTAGACAATTTTACCCTTCTTATCCACTTGAGCCAATATAAATACATGAATATGCTCAAAGCTTTGTCACTACACCCAGAAAATAATATCTTATAACAACACCTTAAAATCCTCATTTCTAGACTCTCTTCTTACAGCAAAAAAATGGCACCAGTTTCTTCAACTCCATTCCTCTCCACATTCTACACAAGAGTCCGTCTCGCCACTCGCGACGACGTTCCTCACATTCACAAGCTTATCTATAAAATGGCAGACTATTACGAGCTTGCTAATACCTTCGAAGCCACGGAATCTTCCCTCGCCACCCATCTCTTCAAATCGCCACCTTTCGAATCATTCACCACCTTTCTTGCTGAAGTTTCCACTAAACCCTTACCCAAAATAGACTGCTCGTATTTTACGCCCGTTGATCGCGTAGTCCAGGTAGATCATCAAGTAGCCGATCCCGAACCTGAACATCTCTTCAAGAGTTCAACTAGCGATGATGTTACTGTTGTCGGGTTTACGTTGATTTTTCCGAATTTTTCGACGTTTTTGGGAAAACCGGGTTTTCATTTGGAAGATTTGTTTATTAGAGAAGGGTTTAGAGGATTTGGCATGGGGAAGATGCTGCTGTCTTCGGTGGCGCATCAGACGGCGAAGATTGGATATGGGAGAGTTGAATGGACGGTCATTGATTGGAATGTGAGGTCTCATAAGTTTTATGAGCGGCTGGGTGCTAAGGTTTTGCCTGACTGGAGGATTTGCAGGTTGTCTGGTGAAAATCTTGAAGCTTATCGTGATCTCAACTCCCTTTAGACTTCTTTAATATATATTTCTTTGTTTAAAGAATGTGTCGGATCAACAATAATAGTGATTGTATGGTGGAAATGAGTAAGATTGTACTATGGTTTTTTGCTATCTTTATATTATGCATTTAGTCAAATGAATTTATCTATAATTATTTTTCTCATACGATCTTTCTTTACAAATCTTGTCACAGGGACTTTGCATATTTGGGGTTGGATTTTTTTTTAGAAATCCTGTTTATATTTTTTTTTTTAGATAAATGATAGCGGATTAGCTCCTGTTTATATTTTTGTTTATATTTTATTTTATAGACTTTGATGTTTTGCCTTTTTTTTAAGTTATGTAGTTTTTAATATGCCAGTTTATGCGTGCCACTTCTTGTACAAATTTTTTGAAAAAAGGTCTTTGCCCCTTTTAATAGCTTTAATAAATATATTATTCTTAAAAAAAAAAAATTGGTATTTAATTACTAAAATGCGGAAGTATAGACAAAAGATCCATTCATGGTAAGAAGCAGTGGCATAACTGCTCTTTCCATACCATGTTAGCATTAGGGTCCCATTCATTATTGGACTATTTAAAAAAAAGAATTAAAGAATCAAAATTAGAATTGACCATTATCTCATAACTTTTTATTTTTTTTTGAAAAACCATTATCTTATAATTTAAAAATCATATTTCAACACATGTTATAATGAGCTATTATTTTTCTTGTACATTAATTTTCTACTCTAAATTTCATATCAATATTTTTATTAAAAAACATTTTCAAACTTTTTTAAAAATATAAGTTAGGATCCTTTTAAATTCGGCTAAACATGAAAGGTCAAGTTCGGCATCTGCACTATTTATTTTAAATGAAATGTGTAATTCAAAGAATTTAAATTTAATTAAGTTAATCTACAATTTTTACTAACAACGAATGGGGAATAGAATCACTATATTATCATGATCAGCCATACTGAATCTTTTATCCTATTTTATCTTATTAAATTAATTTAATAGGATAAATTCTCACTCCTCCACCTACCTTTAGCCCTTTTTACAATTACATCCTAATTTAAAACAATCCTCAATTTTACTCTAATTTACTCTTCTATATTTCAATTGTATTCCAAATTAATTTTTTTTGACAATTTAATTGCTTTAAGAATGAAAAGTTCAAACAACTAAATAGAAAAATATTATTATATTCTTTTTTATTTGAAAAAAAACAAACAAGTTCCTAAACTTTAAAAACGTTCAAATAATTCATGAAAGAATAATTATTAAAAAAAATTAAATTTTGTTAAAAAATTAATTAAATAAAAACCGCTTCCGAACTATCCACCATACTACCCCGAATTTATCCCGATATAATTTTTTTCAAAATTATTATTCGGAATAACATCTTTTCGCACTCCGACTGTCACTCCGGCTCCCACTCCGGCAAAAGCCACTGGCGTCTTCTCGGAGGAGACAAACAGATCACAATTTGTCTTCTCCGAGATAGCGGAGGTGTATTTTAAATTAATTTTAATTTTAATTGATTTTAAACTAATTTTGGAAATTCTTTCAAAGAGCAGAGGTGGTTTTTATAAAATAATAATATTTATTTGTGTTAAATTAAATATTGTTGTTATTTTTTAAATCGATATGGTTTTGTGCAAAATATATTTTCTTACTGTTTTTTATTTTAATAAGTTATTGATAATTAATATATTTTAAATAAAAAGATTATTATTATTTTTTGAATTTAGTGAAGAAGAAGAAGGATTTTTTGTATTATTAATAATATTACTGTCTAATTAGAATATAGGTTAAAAATAAGATTTATTTTAGATTTTTTTCAAGTGAAAAGAAGTTAATTTAATATTTTAGAATATAATTAAAATACAATAGGACAAAATAGAATAAAATTAAAAATTTCTTACATTAAAGTGTAATAGTAAAAATAAAACTCCCTCCATCTTATTTACTGTATATTTTTTTTATTTGTTATTTATATATTTTATGATAAATATAAAATAAAACTCCCTCCATTTTATTTTGTATGCCACTTTTTATATTTTTTAATATCCCGAGGAAAATATCACTTTTATATAATTAAAATGCATTTTTTTAGCCTTAACATTGATTACTATATTATGTACGTTGATAAATAGAATTGATGATGTATTTATCGACATCATATTCTCAAAATATGCTTCTATAATATTTATTGTTTTTTAGAGTTAATTTTATAAAAATTAACCAATTATATACATTCTTTCATTTTAATCACGTATTTTAAATTTTCTTATTTTCATACACGAACTAACACTTTTTTTCAAATTCATGCACGGTACTGAGGTGTCACGGCTCCATTGGTGTAATTCGCTGCGGTGGAGGCCATTTTACACCAATGCATGAGTGCCACCTCAGCACCGTGCATGAATTTGAGAAAAAGTGCTAGTTCGTGCATGGAAATGAGAATATTTAAACTACGTGATTAAAATAAAAAAACGTATAAAATTCATAATTTTTTTGACATTAATCCTTTTTTAATATATAATAAGATAAAAAGTGTCAAATAAAATGGAACAAAAAAAGTATTTTTTTGTAGCTCATTCTAATTATAAACTCCTTTTATCATATATCCTTTATAAGTATAATTGCTTATTTTATCTCTATATAGATTTAATATTTAATACCAATATTGTCACAATTATTAGTTAATGAGCTCAATCATACATTAAAACATATTTAATAACAATATTAATTTCTTAGCATTCTAAAATTATTATATTCAACACTTCTATTCAATATCTAATTTTAGATTTTATTAATGCCATCAAAATTGACCCATAAAATGATTAGCGGTTGTTTGTTGGGTTTGTTGTTCTCAAGCAGCCAGCAGTCGTCACATTTGACGCTATCCATTTTCCGAGTATTGAATAAACCGATTCTTATTAAATGAATTATTGTTTTTTTGACTCTTCGAATTATTGGGCGGTCGTTTGTTGGGTTTGTTTGTTCTCAGGCACCCATAGCTGTCACATTGGACGCTATCCATTATCAGTATTTGAGTCAACCGATTCTTATATTTATTTTAAACTATTACAATAATTACAATGAGTTATAGTTATAGCTCAAATAGTATTAATACTGAGCAGTAATCTGCTAGATCATGTAATCGATTCCTCCCACAAACGCTTACCCTTCTCTAATTATATAAAAAAAACTATTACAATACCTTATTTTCGTTGACCTTTTCCAAATTATCATGTCCCTGTAATTTGGATTCTACTCCTTCTATTTACTTATTTTTTTTATGCACATATTAAAAAGAGTTATAATTTTTTTAATCAACGCTAATAATTAGATGTATTTTAAAATTATATACAAATATATTTAACTATGAAGATGAAATAAAAATAATAATAAAAAAGAAAAGAAAAGAAATATTGGTATATTAAATTTCAAAATATGATGTTTGTAACGATCTAATCCTAAGTTTTAAGACGTTATAGCATCTCCATTCTTATGTTCAAGCTCACAATTCTAAGTTTATCATCTAGAATAAAATTAGCATCTCCATTGCTATGCTATACTTTCAATTGAATTCAAAGTTTTTTTTTCTGCTTGCTTTGCATAATAGAGTTCCATCTTTCGATTTTTCGGTAACTCGTTCTACTATCTCAGGTGAGAATTCTTTGTGCTCATTATGCGGAATGGTGGAAACACAAGCTCGTATTATTATTCACCATCGTTTCGCTAGAATTATTTGGTGTGATGTTCTGTAGAAGTTAGATTTTTCTTGGACCTTTTCTAGCTATTTTGTGGATTTCATAGAGGAGCTTATTGGAAGTCAGGAGAAGTTTTTTGGTTTCTGATGGTGTGGGAAATTTAAAAATGCGGAATAATGTTTTGCATAACAAAGTCTCTAGCAAATAGGTGGTGATCTTTAACTGTTTTTCGAAGACTATTTTTCTTTTTAAGATTTGTTATAGGGATTTTTCTTATTTGGGTTTGGATTTCTTTAGAAATCCGTATTTTTGTCTTTCTCTGAATTATGACTTTTATTCCTTTGGCCGTTTCTCTTAGTCATAATCTCTAGTGTGTCATCTTGTGCGTATCACTTTGTGTGCGAAAACTTTGAGAAATGATATTTTGCCACTCCTTGTGGTTTTTAATAGGCTTAAATATACCAAAAATCACCAACTTTCACATATTTTTAATATTTAACATAATTTTTTAATTTTGACATATTTTGTTAAAGATAATCCCACATTGTTTAGGAGAATAAATATAAATGAGTTTATAAGTGTAAAGGTTCAACCACCTATTAACTAGTTCTAGTGGTTGAACCTAAACACTCTCATAAGCATGTGGGTGGATTGTCACATTCTCACCGATTTATAATTAAATACTCCCACCAATATTTCTAATATATTTAACATGAATTTTGCATTTTTTTACAATTAAGACCACGTGTGTGTTTTCTTTGAAAATTAGTGTCCGTTTACATCTAAAACGGTTCCGTTTTAATCTAAAACGGTGTCATTTTAGATCCAAAATGGCGCCGTTGCTTTAATTGCAAAATTTTAAAAATTCATGTATTTTTTGCCCAAATTAAAATATTATGTTAAATATCAAAACACGCAAAAGTCGGTAATTTTTGGTGTATTTAATTTTTTTTAATATATATATTATTTATTTAATAAAATCAAATTCGATCACCAAAATAAAATAATACAATAATAGTTCGGATGTCCTCAGAATTAATTATCCAGGGTTTTAACCTACCCCAACTATTTAGATATAGGATCTCTCTAATATCAATTATTTCATTTATTATAGATGCTTCTTTATAATATATAATTTGTCAACCAACATCGTTTAAAACATATATGATTTAAATATCTTATTATTTTACCTAGATCTAAGTTAGCAATGATTAATTGTATTATTAGTTTCAATATTTTTATGAATTCTTCCCATGGCAAGAATCCTAAGCTCTATGTTTCTTATTTTCGTTTACCAAGTCTTAATTTCAACTTCAAATGCAGAGAATGAGCAGCCAAACAAACCGGTTTCCCTCTTCATCTTTGGTGATTCATTTTTTGACGTTGGAAACAATAATTATATCAACACAACTACTCAGAAACAAGCAAATTTCTGGCCTTACGGACAAACATACTTCAACTTCCCCACCGGGCGTTTTTCCGATGGTCGTTTGATATCCGACTTTATTAGTAAAAAAATCCGTAACCACTACGTTTTCCTTATTTTTTGGATAATTAATGATTTATTATCTCTCGTGAATTTTAAAAATTATTATTTTTGCAGCCGAGTATGCAAATCTTCCGCTGATTCCACCTTTTCTACAACCTGGATTCGAAAGTCGAGAATTCTTCGGGGTGAATTTCGCATCGTCTGGGGCAGGAGCGTTGGTGGAAACTTATCTAGGCTATGTAAGTCTACTGATTACTGTATTGCTAGTTCACAGATCTATTCTAAACTATTGACTTTTGATTTTACTTGAACTAAAATTCTTAAACATAGAGCTTTTCAATCCGATTATGCTTTAAATTTTTGAAAAAAATAATTAAAACATTTGCTATGTCCGACTTCAATTATAGAAGAAATGGTTTTTAATTATTGAGAAACTTAAAATTTTAGTTTAATCCGCTTCTAGTGGTAAAAATAGATCTATTTTGTTCTTATTGAGAAAAACTAATGAATTAAAAAATATAATGTAACTTTAGTTTGGGTTTCTTTTATAATTTCTTGTTATTATTTTTTGAATTTTAGTAATATTTTAGCACTTGAATTTGAAATTATTAATTATATCAATGTTTAATTATCTCTTACTATGATTATGTTAATTGTTATGTGAATGAAAGAATTTTATAATGGATACTTAGTAATTAAGTACTTATTAAACAAATATTTATTTATCAAGTTGTTCTTGATAAAGTACTTAGTGGTTAACTTAAAAACAAAACATAGAGGTCAAGTGTATATAAGTTATTTATTATTTTGTATTTATTATAGACTATTATTTTAATATTTTAATATATAAAGCCACCAAGATAGCTTTAAATAATATTTTGTACTTTGTGGTTAATATTTTAATATGATAAAGCAACTAAGATTGATATGTACATAAAGCTATTTGATAGCTAAAAATGCAATGCCTACATAATATAATCGTAGCAAATAAGATCGTATCCACAGACACAACAGATCAACTACTATTTATATTAATTATAGCTAAGAGAATTATAAATTTGAATTGAATTTATTTAAGCAAATTAACTAAAGTAAATAGAACGACATAAATTAATATGTAAAGATAAATTAATGGCAAATAACACTAGAGTTTCGGGATTCACTTAATCATAAGATACATTGTCATCTATGGAATTGATGTAATTCAATGACGGTATTCAAAATTTATTTAGTATTCTCTCGAATTAAGAAAGCCTATTCAATTAAAGTGAGTTTAATTTCTCAATCCAAACCCTAATTTAATTGAATGACAAAGGGTTACAACCCATATGTCATACACAAATCCGTAGGTATATCTCTATCCTATGATAGTTATGCGAATTAATTCTAGTTCAGAATTGATGTTTCATCTCTCAATACTTCACATAAATTCTAGATAAAGTTCAATTGATGATCAAACAATCAAACAACGATGAACACGAGAATTAATTACTGAAACACGATATTAAACAATATCTTGCTAATATAAAACTTCAATCCATAAAATAACAATGAATCCCACAATTAAACTACATCTCTGGCTCTAATGTAAAAGTTTAGCTACACATAATCTGAGACTGGAAAGCAAAAATAGAATTGAAAGAATTCATTGAAAAGAAAATAAGGAAAAACTCTTTCGATTCCAGGTTAGATTAATTGCAGTTGATTTCTTCCTTCAATCTTCAAGAATTCTAGCTTCGATGTTCAATTGTTCTTTTTCCTCCTTGTGGCTGCTTCGAAGGTCTCTGAGTTGTGTAAAAAGCGAACCCTAACTCAGCTCCTCTTTTTGCCTTTTATAATCCCAAGCCTCAAGGAAACCTAATAAAAACAGATTATTTTTAGTGCATAACCGGACCTGCTGACCAGTTCTGCTGGGCAGATCAAGCTGCAGGTCCGGCTGGCTTCGGGTTCTCGGCAGTGAGTTGACCGAACCTCTAGCCGGTTCCACTGGGTAGGTCCGGCTGAGTATTGAATCTGCCTCTTGGACGATTCTGCTGGCAGGTGAAGCTGCAGGTAAGGTCGACTCTGAAATGACGAATTCTATTGCAATTTCGATTCATTTGGCTCTCCATTACGCAAATGCTTATTCCTAAAGAAATTTTAACAAACTCAACGAATCAGGGCATAAGCAAACCATAATTTACGTAATCCCATAACGATTAAATCAAAATATTCGCAACAAAAACACATAAAATTATAGTTTATCACTATTATTTTGTATTTTTTTAATATTTTAATAAAGCCACCAACTAATGTCAATTTAATTTTTTTAATTGCATTTTTTCAATTCGGTAAGTACCCTTGAAAGCTCAATGCTAATAATTATATCCCATGGAGTACTCGTATGCAATTTTATTTGCTCGGTCAAGATTTACGGGAGAGTGTTGGAGAGAGCGAAACGACGGATATTAAACTATGTAGATCATTAGACTTTACTCAAATTACAGAAAGATCACTAAAAAAACTTTTGTTACAAAATGATCATTGAACTATATCTTTTACTACAAAAATGTTCACTACTAAAAAACTGTGTTTTACCGACGGATTTTAGCGACGGATTCAAAATCCGTCGCTAATTTTTTTTTACCGACGAATTTGAAATCCGTCGCTAAATTGTCATTTAAATTGGCGGGAGTGTTCCCGCCAGCTTTAGCGACGGAAAATCCGTCGCTAAAGTTGGCGGGAACACTCCCGCCAATTATTTTTGATGTATTTAGCGACGGATTTCAAATCCGTCGCAAAATATGTTTTTAGCGACGGATTTTAGCGACGGATTTAAATCCGTCGCTAATTACCGACGGATTTTAGCGACGGATTTAAATCCGTCACTAATTACCAAAAAATAAAAAAAATCGTAAAAAAATTATTAAATTAAATAATTTTTTTGTCAAAAAATTATTTAGAAAAAAAATTATTAAAGAAAAAATAATAATTATTTTTTTAATTATATATAATATTATTTAAATATAACATAAATATATATATATATTGAAAATATTGTTATTTATTTATTCATTAATAATTATTTAAAATAACTATTAATTATAAAAAATAATTATATTAAAATGTGGGAGGAAGTATTTGTCATTTTTAGTTACATTTAAATATAAATATATATATATATATATAACAAGAAGCTGAGCTGGTTCAGGTGGAGATATGCGCGGGAGAACTTCAAAGTTAAAGAGCAATGAGTGGGAGCAGTGGGAAGGATGGGTGACCTACTGGGAAGTTTGTAAAAATTGTGAGTGGGTGATGGAGGCAACGGATGGGTAACCGAGGGCGACGGGGGACGGGTGGGGGACGGGTGGGGGACGGAGGTTGACGGAGTGTGACCGATTAAATAATAATAATTTATTTTACGATTTAATTTAATTTTTTTTTTTGGTAATTAGTGACGGATTTAAATCCGTCGCTAAAATCCGTCGGTAATTAGCGACGGATTTAAATCCGTCGCTAAAATCCGTCGGCAATTTCTGAAAAATCCGTCGCCAAATTTTTTGGTCCGTCGCCAAAAATTTTGCGACGAGGATTTTGCCGACGGATTTCATGCTTTTAGCGACGGAAAAATCCGTCGCTAAAAGCAAACATTTTAGTAGTGGTTTATGTTGTTACAAAAACAACACTAAACTTTTCGTGAATTACAAAAATGTCACTAGATAATACCTCTTATTACAAAAAGGTCATTAAACTATGTTCCGTTTTGTAAATTTGGCTTGCCACGTAAGCGAAAATGTTGCGTTTTTGCTATAAAACGCAACGTTTTAGATGGATGAACCCCTTTATAATAAAAATTATAGTTCAATGACCATTTTGTAACAAAAGTTTTTTTAGTGACCTTTCTGTATTTAAGGAAAGCTTAGTGATCTACAGAGTTTAATATCCGCGAAACGACACTCCCGACAAGCCAAGATGAACTTAAAAAGTGGAAGGTTAGGACCGGTAAATCTCTATATGCTTTATCGATGGTGGAGGACGACTTGCTGCAACACGTCAAGGACGTGGAAACGCCCAAAGAGGCATGGGACACTCTTGTCGGAGTACACGCTCGAAAAAATGATGTGAAGCTCCAACAACTCGAGAATGAGTTATTATCATTATCACAACGAGATTTAACGGTGAGTCAGTACTTCTTTAAAATTAAATTTTTATATTAAAAAATTTCAAAGTTGGATCCTGAAAATAAAATCATGGAGACACGAATGAGAAGAATAATCACTCACGGGCTACGTATAGAGTTTAATGCTCTTATGACCGCAACCCGTGGATGATAGATATTAAACACACCAAGTCACTAAACTTACTTGTTATTACAGAAAGGGTACTAAACTTCATTTTGTTACAAAGAATTCATTAAACTATACCTTTGGTTACAACGACATGTCACTCATATAAGACGTACCGTTTTGACATTAAAGCGCACCGTTTTTGTTTATGTGGCAAGCCGTAATTACAAATAGAAATATAATTCAGTGACCTTTTTGAAATTCACAATAATTTTAGTGACCTTTTCGTCTCTTTTTTTTCCAAATAGTTGTCTGCATTTCTTGTAAATCACAACTTAAAGTGTTGATTTTTCTATTTTAATCTTATTTAATGTTATTATTTATTGTCATTAGTCTAAAAAATAAATTAGACAAAACATTTAATAAGAGTAAATAAAAAAAAGTGAATATAAAGTTGTGAAAAATTAGAACATTAATTATGTTTTTTAAACTGTCTGAAACCGAGAAAGTGTACTAATGTTTGGAACGGATGGAGTAATAAATATTGGGTATAAATAAGGGTTGGTGGCTATGCCATTTTGTGTATGTGACATATGAGAAAAGAGAGAAAGGAATGTGAGTGGGTGATCATATCAAAGTGAGTGGGTGCAACAAATGAGAGTTGTACAAATTACACTTTAATGTAATAATTTTTTTTATTTAATTTAAGTCCTCCTAATTTTTAACATATAGTTGTATCTTATACTCTGTTAATAACAAGAAAAGTTAATCTTCTATACAAACCACCGTATAGATAAACTCTAAGGCATTCTTTTTTTCAATCTCGCATTTTGCACATATTTTTTGATTTTCTCTTTGTCATGATCTGAAATCTCGAGTCGAGATCAGAGTTAGAATATATCAATATTATCTCTAAAATCCATAGTAAGTCTGAAAACGCAATAAATTTTTCACGTTTCAAAATTCTATAATTTACATATTACATTTCAAGAAAATTCATTAAATTTTTTATTTCGTTTAGCGTAAACATATTCCTGAAAACTGGTACTGTAACAATGGAAATGAGGGCATGATTTACTTATCTCATAACATAAGTGGTCATGTTTCAGGCACAACAACATAACCTTTACATAATCATAAGCAACCATAAAATATGTAATACTATTAAATTGTTTGTCTTTTATAAAATATCACAACTTTTTAAATCATTATACAAATACTGTAGTTTATATCAGAGTTCATAAAAATAACGTGACCTACTTAAAATCGAAATATAAAGAGAAAATGACACGCTTTACTCCATTTTTCATAATCTTTGCAAACATATCTTCTCAAGATAAAAGATATCAAGCGTGCGTTTTTTCTATTTTCCTTTTTTAATTTCTACTTCTTTCTTTTACATTGTCTTGTATCCTTCTCTTTTTCATTTTATTTCTTTACCAAATGTGCTTCTCTTTTTCATTTTATTTCTTTGTAACTATAATTTTTCTTTTTTTCTTTACTTATTTTTGAAGATAAAAAAATAATACATATAATAAAATAATTGTTATTTCAATTTTTTTATCCTTTTTATTTGACTTTTTAATATTAATTTTCTTTATTAGAATATCTATATTTTGTTATTTATTTTACTTATAATAAAGTATACAAAGAAAAAAATATATTTTTTAACTAATTGATTTGAAATAAAATTCTGAATTATTGTATAATGTTTTATATTAATCCTTATTCTTATCAATTCAAACAATCGATTTGATCGTCGTTATTGAAGTTGAAAATAAATATATAATTAAAAAATACACAATAAATACATTTAAGATATTTTTTTAATTGTTAACTTGATGAACTACTACGTATTACAAAAAGTAACAAAAATTCAATTCATGTAGATTTTCTCATAGCCTACAAGTTACGGCATTATTCCTTCAGCTCCTTAATTTAGAAGGATTATTCAAATTTAAGAATACAATAAACTAAACTAGCAAAGGAATACAACCATAATCTAGTGCATAAAATATGTCGTCCTAGTACATCCAAAATAAACAAATCAAAGTTCGAAGTTGCTTTATGACATTATCGATTTTTAATTTAATTTACGGTTGCTCGTTGATTGCTCTTTAGTTGCTCATATATTGCTGAACCAAATTTTATAATAAGTTTTTATATACATGCTTTCATCAATTTTACATTTCATATAACTAAATATGAATTCTCTCGGTTTGTTATCAAATATAAATTATGATTTTGTCAAATTCATGTTTTATAGTTTTTGTACGGATAAAGGATCAATTCACCCCCTCAACTTGGCACGAAATATCAAATGAGTCATTTTGGACGTTTTTGGGTCAAACAAACCCGCAACTTGCGTTTTTCACTCAAATCAGCCCCTCTGACACAAAAACACCCTAAAAAGAGAGTGGGATTGCTAAATCCAAAAATTAATTCTAATTAATTACAATTTAATTCTAATTAAACACAATCAAAATTATAATTAACACTAACTAAACTTAATTATTCAAATTTAACATCTAAACCTAATCTAACATTGCTGCCGCCGAAATCTCTCGCCGCCGCCGCCCGGACACCAGAAATCGTTTCCGCTGTCATTCTTGTCTGAGAAATCGTTCTCAGACGAGAACAGGCTGTTCTCGTCTGAGAACGAGCTGTTCTCACACGAGAACAGCTCGGTTCTTGTCTGAGAACAGATCTGTTCTCAGACTGAGAACGGGACCGTCGGCGTCCGGTGGTGGAGGGGAAAAAAGAAGAAGAAGAAGGGAGAAAATGGAGGAATTTGGTGGAAGAGAAGAAGAAGGAAGGAAGAAGAAGGGAAAAAAGGAGAAAAAGATCCTTAAATTTTTATTAAAAAATAAAAAAATTAAAGTTTTAAAATTATAAAAATATAATTGAGATTTAAAAGAAATTAAAAATTATTATAGGAGATAAATAAAATATTGAGGGTTTTTTAAAAAAATTTCCATTTTTTTCCAGAGAGTGTAACACACTTGCTTAACTGAGAGTGGGAGAGGGGTTTTTTGACCGAAAAACGCAAGTTGCGGGTCTGTTTGATCCAAAAACGTCCAAAATGACTTTTTTGATATTTCGTGCCAAATTGAGGGGGTGAATTGACCCTTTATTCGTTTTTGTACATTTGGTTTAGAGATATTAATCTATATAATATTTATGCAAAATTTATTTCAATATTACTTTTTGAAACAAAAGGAGTTCTAAATGTAATATTTTGAATAAAGAATATTTTATGTATTTCATTATTCTTTTCAATTATATATACATAACAACGTTGTTGTTTTTTTTAGTAAATGGTGATTATATTAGCTCCACCACAAGATGCATATGCAAAAAATAAAACTAATGCTAAAACCTCAAAAGAAGTCTAAGTATCGGAATACATCGTTACAACCATAAATAAAATGAGGGTTGTAATATTTATAGTGAATTACAGTTGCATTCCAGTTACTTTTTTTTATATTTGTAGAATTTTTTCAACAAACTAATTAATTTTCGTAAATATGGTAATGCATAAAAAGTACTTTGTGCAACTTGAATATATATACTTAAGTTCTTTATAGATAATAGAGTTGTATTTTATTTATTATGTGATGTGAAATTATTTTCACTTGATATTTGATATTCTTACTTTTTTTTTTATGTTGCTCTTTGTTTTTTTTTTTATGTTTCTCTTTGGTCGCGTTCTAGTTGCTGTTTGGTAACTTTTCAGTTGATTATGAATTTTTTAATAAACAATTGATTTTTTTTATAAATATAATGTATAAAATATATTTTATATAGTTTGAAAATTCATTGGGAGTATTTATCTATGACCGAGTTTTTTCTTTATTTTTTAAAGGAATGCTAATAGATGAGATTTAATTATTTTACTTGTTAATTGTTTTTCAATTAGTTTTTTATTTATCCTTTATTTGTATTTCGGTAGCTCGTAGTGTTCTATAAGGAAATTGCTATAATCATATTCTTTCATTTTTATTAATTTTAATATATCTAAATTGATATAATTTATATTTTAATTTTATTCTTCACGAGAGTTAACATAATTTATTTAAATTTAATATAATAACTAAATTTTAATTAGAGTAAGAAAATTAGCATAAATTTTAATTTTAAATTATATAAAAAATATTTTTTATAAGAATTAGCACATCTAAATTCCGTTTAATCTGCTCTATATTCTTCGTCATGAGAAAAATTCCTAAGAAAAAAAAATGTATTTTTCTAGAAAATATAAAAATAATATTTTTAATAATATGATATTCTATATAAAAAAAATTATATAATAATTTAATTTTAGTACAAACAACGATAAACTTAAATAAAAAATATTTATTAAGAGTAAATATAATAAATTATTTTATTATTTTTAATTTTATATAGATAAAGGTAAATATATTTTTATAACTAAATCTTAGATATAAATATATAAAAGTATCATTATATAAAATCTACAAAACCCATTAATTTAAATTTGTTTTAAAGAAATCCAATTTATTTATAATGAATGTTTAGTCCTTATATTTTTTTATTTTACAAAAAAAAATGAAAGTAGGTAGCCATGTGCAAAAGATAGCTCACTAAAACTGTAAAGGCCAAATAACCAAAAAAAGGCCAAACCTTTCATGATTTTTCATGAAAGTCCAAACCTTTCAATTTTATCCAATTTGTCCAGAAATCGATTATTTGGTTTCAATTTTGTCCAATCCTCAATTGGATTTCAATTTTGCCTATGTGGCGCCTATGTGGCGCTGACAAGGCATGCCACTATGATAAATAATAGGTAAAAGGTGCATTTCAGTTCTTAGATATATTTTGAAAGAACATTTACACCCTCAAACTTTAATTTTTTTTCAACTTAATTTTTAAAATATTTACCAATTTTATATTTAAGGTTTGTTTTACACATTTTCACCCTCTTCTTCATTTAATTATCTATAAATAAATAAAATTATAAATTAAAGTAAATTAAATATTCCGCTCCCGCCGTCCGATAGAATTTTTTTCCAACAATTTTTTTAATCAAACTACTCAACCAAAAACCTCCACCCACCGCCACCACCTTTTTCCGCCCACTGCCACCCATCTGTCGCCAAAAAAAATCCGTTCAAAAAGTAAATTAATATTAATTTTTTTTTACATTTGATGTAACAATTATTTTAAAATTTTTCATCGATTCCGACACACCGCCGCCGTTTTCCGACATTTACACCCACCGTCACCAAGGCCGGATTTTTTTTCCGGCCACTATTCTTCCATTAATGTAACTTTAAACCAAATAATTGATTTCTGGACAAATTGGATAAAATTGAAAGTTTTGGACTTTTGTGGAACAATCATGAAAGGTTTGGCCTTTTTTGATTATTTGGCCAACAAACCATAACGCTTATCCGAATATAAGTTAAGTAGAAAAAATTTCCTTTTAACGAACAATTATAGCTTTTTGCCTAGTGGTAGAGTTAAAAATATTTGTAATTTCTAAATTATACACTTTTAACAAAACGGACACCAATATTCCATTTGTAACAGTTTGATAACTTTAATTAAAATTTATTTTAAACAGAAGGTTTATCGCTCATTTCAAATTAAATTTTGTACATATAACTTGTTGTTTAGTTATTACGTGTTTGTCATTTTAATACTGATGTACAATATGACATGGAAAGAGAAAAAAAATATCAGCGGCCACGTAAGAAAAAATGAGCAGGTAACCCCTCATTTCTATAAAACATTAGTTGGGCTATCAAAATGTTACACAAGAAATGTTGGTAACTATTTTGTTAAAAATGTATAATCCGGTAACCACAAAAATGTTTAACCCCCGAAACTATATTTGACTCATGGAATAGAACGCATGAAATGGAATAGTTATTCTATAATTAATTGAATGGATATACTTTCTTTTAAAAAAAAATACTTATTTCACAAAATTACTGAATAATAATTCCATGATTTTACTATATGAAATTACTATTACATGAACAATAGTAAGAAATAATTATTCTATACGGAATGATTGTTTTATTCCAGACCTATTATATAACCCAAAAGTGGCCTTAGTGGTAAGTGCTTGAACCAATAAATCATAATAAAGTTTCCATTTGCTAAAACTATATAATTAAGGAAATGCTACCACTGCAAATTAATATTAATATTTTAACTTTAATTTTTCTTTGGCCTAATTACTTAAAAACCACTCACCTTATAACTTCTTTTCATTTATACTACGACCTAGGAAAATTTTCAATTGTACCCTATTTTCGATTTTTATGTTTTGTTTGTACCCCAAGAGTAATTTTTTTGATAATTTAATTAATTTAAAGATGAAAATATTAAAAACAAGATACATAAATGATTAACATTAACGTTTTATTAGAATATAGGTTAAAAATGAAGGACTAATTTAAACTTTTTTAAAAGAAAATAGGTCAATTCAACTCATTAGGGTAGAGATGAAACATAAAAATCAAAAATAGGGTACAATTGAAAATTTTCTTAGATCATGGTATAAATGAAAAAAAATTATAAGCTGGGTGATTTTTAAGTAATTAAGCCTTTTTCTTTTAGGTGATTGACCTTCACACTCAATTGAGGTACTATAAAAAAGTGGAGACATGGTTGATAACTAAGTTGGGTTATAACGAAGCTAAGAAGATGATATCTGAAGCTATTTACTTATTTAGCATTGGAAGCAATGATTACACAGTTCCTATTGTGGATAATTGCACTGAAGTTTTTAAGCCCTACTCCAAATTTGTTGACATGGTCATTGGCAACATTACTACAGTCATTAATGTAAGTATTTTAAATCTTCACATTTTCTTAATCTAAATGCAATATGCAAGTAATATAATGCAGCCTGTTTTTCAAAAATATTGTTATCAAATGATCAATTAATTTAATTTTTTTAATTATTAGTCGAGACTCGTTATGGTTATTTTATCATCTTTGGGCTTAAAATATAAACTAATAATCTCATTTGGGCTAATGGTGCGAAATAGGAAAAACTATTAGACCTTTTAAAATCTATTCA
This sequence comes from Mercurialis annua, assembly GCF_937616625.2. NCBI lineage: Eukaryota > Viridiplantae > Streptophyta > Magnoliopsida > Malpighiales > Euphorbiaceae > Mercurialis > Mercurialis annua. Next base: position 34,751,841 of record NC_065577.1, on the reverse strand, counting down.
AACCTCTAAAACATTGTAAATATATCACAATTTGAACATTTCGCTGGAAATTTATCTAACATTTTAAAAAGTCGGAGAGGTTTGATATTTTCATACCATTAAGCCATCTCGTTTTATCTTATGTTTTAAATTTTAATTATTGAAATGGGATTGTCTAAAAGTGAATTGTAAATCTTTCAATCATAGATGATTTAATATTATATTCGACATGTTAGCAACTAATTCATCTAAAAGTTCAAGTGTTAAATGAAATTTTAACTGTGATTTTGTTATTATCTCTACTTGTTATTAATTAAAATTTCAGGAATTTTATGAGATAGGAGGTCGAAGATTCGCATTCGTGAATCTTCCATCATTAGGTTGTCTTCCTGCTATGCGAATGCAAACACGAGATGATAAATGCTTGGAAGAAGCATCGTTGCTCACATCATTACATAACAAATTTCTCTCTACGCTCCTTCTAAAATTAGAAATGCAAATGAAGGGATTCCAATATTCGTTGTTTGATTTCGAAAGCGAACTTCAACAAAGAATAGACTATCCTTCCAAACATGGTAATGCAATAAATAATTCGTCTCTCTATTATTTTTGGCCTAAGAACGGTTAAACCAAATTAATCAGTTTAATATAAAAATACATAGTTTTTGAAAATGTTTAGTGAATTAGTGAAAAATTGAATGATGAAGGATTCAAGGAAGGGAAAATGGCATGCTGTGGAAGAGGAAAGTATAGAGGATTTTATAGTTGTGGAGGAAAAAGACCAAAAGAAGGGTATGAGTTTGAGTTATGTGAAAACTCAAATGATTTTGTGTTTTGGGATTCTTATCATCTCACTGAAAGGGCTTACAAGCAATTGGCAGATGAAATGTGGAATGGGCTTCAGAATTTCTTTCACCAATCTAAAGCAATATTTCAAATTTGAAGCTTCCATAAAGTAAGATATTTTGGTGTATGAATAAAATTGTGTATTGTTGATAATTTTTTTTTCATTTTTCTTTCGATGATTGGTAAAGGAGAACGCATGTGGAAGAAATTGAACCTACGACCTTAACCGAATGATGCTCCCCTTTTACACCATTTGAGTTATAATTCATTGATGTTTTAATGATAAACTTAAAATTGTTACCTCTGTTATAATAAAAACATAACTTATTTTTTTAACAATTTGAAACATAATACCCTTCTTTAATTTTGGATAAACTAAGAGGCTGTTTGGTTCGTCTAAAAAAGGGGAGAATGGGAATAATTCTCATTATTTGTATTTATTTTGTCAAATTGTAGCAGAGAATAAAAATGTGATTACCCCTTCAATAGAAATCACTCATCCCCCCTTTATCTCAAGGGAATGAACTTTCGGGATTGGAAATCAAAATTTAACAAAATATTTTAACAATAAAAAATAGATAAAAAATTATTAAAAAAATTATTTTTAAATATTTATTTTAAAAAATATACTTAAAATAATAAAAAATATTTCTTAAATATTTTTCTAAAAAATAATTTTTTTAATTTTTTTAAAAAAACATATTTTTAATATTTTTTTTCAAAACAATTTAGTATTTTTTTAATATAATATTTTTCATTTTTGTTTTAAAATAATTTTTTTATTTTTTTTAAATATTTTTTTAATATTTTTTTATGTAAAATAATATTTTTAATAAATAAAATATTTTTTTTAATTAAACTTTACCCATTCGCATTCCTACAATAATTTTGAAACAAAAATCAAATGAAAACAATCATTCTCATTCTCATTCCGATTCCGATTCCCATTTTCATTCTCAACTTTAAACCAAACGGCCTCTAAGTAATTTAGAAAAAGTTTAATATATTTCTATGGAAATTGTCATTGCACGCTTTAAATTCTAATCATACAAAATATGTATTGGAAAAATAAGCGTCCATATATAAAGTTTAGTTTTGAATTAAAATTGAGGTCTCATTGAGAGAAAATAAAGTTTAGACAGCGTGCGTAAAAAGTTGGACTTACTTTCTAAATATCTGTCTTTAGCCAAGTATTTACACCATTTTAACCCATCTTTTCCTCTTATCTAAAGCTACCTAATTCGCCAACTTATTTACCAAAATACCTACCTTATAAAGAAGCTTTATCTCATTTTAGGTTAAATTTTTACATAGCCATCTTTTTTTTCTCTCTTCTCTCTTCTTTTCTTCTTCTTTTTTTTTTCTTTTTCATTTGATTTTCAGTTTATCTCCTCTGATTACTTTTTCGTTCGTTTTTTCCGTTCGTCTTTCACCAATCTAAAGCGACTTTTCAAAAAAAAAGTATTCACCAAAAAAATATTGAAGCTACCACAAAGTAAAGTATGTTGGAGAATGAATGAAAATAAGATTTTTGATGATAAAATTAAAATGGAAATTTTTATCTAAATCTTGTTTCTAGTGAACCTTTCTCATATTAATTAGGAGTGTTCACGGATCCTGGATCTTTAAAATCGAACTGAAAACCGGACCAAAAATATCTAGGACCGAAAATATCCGTTAACCATTGATTTTCTCCGAACCGAACCGTATCGAAAATTTTATTGGTACGGTTCTAGATATTTTATAAATAACCGTACCGAGAACCGAACCGAATCGTACCGAACCGAAGTAACGAACTTATACGAATAACCAAAAAAACTTATATATATATATATATATATATATATATTATTCTATTTTTAATTTGATTATTATATTCCTATTAACTTTGAATTACTAAACATTACCGAAAAATAAAATCTCCGAACCGAATCGATTATTGGCACGGATCCGGAGATCCAATTTATGACATTCCCGATTTTTAGTTTGGTTCCGGAGATTTGTCAATCCCCGGACGTGCTCACCCCTAATGTTAATGGAAGAAGTTTTCAATTAAAATTTTATTAGGTTTAAACTCTATTCATATAAAAGTTGAATAATTTTTTAATATTTCTTTTACATTAGTTTAATAATGTATTGCGGTATTTTAAGAATTAAACTGGATCATCTGGTTCAACTAGTTCGATTCTTCTTTAAAAGTAAAAGTTATTGTGATATTTGTTTGAACCGGATAAGTAGTTAAAATAAATAAAAAATGAATCAATTAAACTGTAAAACTCTTCATATTCTTTATTCATAATGTGATATTATAGATAGCTATTTTTTTAACACAATAAACAAAAGAGAATGGTGAAAATCAAATAATTATATAAATGAAAATATTGTCAGTTGACGAGTTGATTTGCTATTTTGAAAAATTCAGAAGGAATAAATTGGCATTTTATAATACGCTTAAAAATTAAAAATATTTGTGTGTCAAAATTCAATTAATTGAATAACAGATGAAGGTACATTCTGCTATAAAATGATGTTCGAATTGAAAATGCATAGCCACCTACCAACGGTTGATGGAGATCATGTTCAAAGAGCAAATCGGGAATATGATGGAAGTATACGTAGACGATGTGATAGTAAAAAGCAAGAAAGAAGAAGACCACGAGTAAATGAGATTTATTGCTATCTATAAATAAATGAGATTTTTGTGACTACATTGATTAAGGGTATATAGGGAAATTAGAAAAAAATTGTAGAAATTTATAGTAATTATTGTGTTTTCTTAAACTATGTGATAATATGAATGCGGACAATTCTATTGGGACGGAAGAAGTACTACGAAAGGAATGTCTCGAAGGCAAGAACTTTTTGCGGCAGTCAAACTACGAGTGTTTACCACACTTGGTGAGAGTGAATGCATCAGTTTGTTCAATACAATATGGACAGACCTGTTTTCCTGGTATGCTCTAGCCAGAAGATAATGTATAAGTCGAAAACTCGTTAGTTGTCCACATAAATACCGCTATCATTTGAAAAGTATGCCGCTTATGAATGTCATAGGTCCGGGTTCCAAATTCTCACAATTGGTCCAACTCTGCTATCAAACAACTGGAGGAAAATATCCATATGGGCTTTTGGATTTCAGGATTCGGGATGAATTGTCGTCAAAAACATAAATTCATCTTTCATGACATTTTCCAGGAGGCAGATTATACAGCGCCACAATTACTGGCCATGAAGAATATTGTTCCTTATATCTATTAAATGGTTGGAACCCATCAATACATAAGCACAATCTGATATTTTGGAAATTCAGTTGCGAAATCTTCATATAACCCACTAAAGTGTTTCCAAGCTGGCGAGTCACACAAATGATACATCTTAATATCATCCATCTCGTGTTCGCGTGCCATCTCATATGTTTAGTTGTATATTTTGAAGGGTACAACTTCTGTAGCCTCCGAATTATAGGAAAATAATGACAATACCCAAAACAGACTATGTAATGTACTATCTATTGGGCTACGGGAGGGCATTTTACCATAAATTTTGATTAACTACTTGTGTAATTTATGTTAAAGTATATACTCAGGGGTGATTACAGGGTGGATGCTTTCAAATTGGACTCCTCATTCATGAGAAAGAGATGATCATTAAATTTTGTTATACGTTGCCAATTCATTAAAAGATCTCAAATCGAATCGATATTGATATAACGATTTGATCCAAGGTCCTCTATTGAATTGCTCATTCAATAAGCATTCTCAATATTATACTTTGAGGAGGACACGAACCTCCACAGTCTTTAGCACGAGATTTTGCGTCTCGCGTGTCTAGCATTTCATCATCAAGACATTTTGAAAGTAAAACGTATTTCATGAATGATATCTATCTAGTGTATGTATGGAATATCTTTCTGAAATCAAACTAAAATTGGTCAGCAAAAAAAAAACAAATTTAAATTTATTCCTTCCCTAGTCTCAATAGAGTTGTCCATTTTGATAAAAAAAATTTACCCCAAAACTTTTTTCTACTTCTAAAAAGAAACGATTTTTAAATTTAATTTTCTATATTACCTCTATTTAAATTTCACTAATAAAAAAGTATTCATTGCTATCTACAAGTAAACTGAAAGTGGACCTATATTAAATAAGGGTATGCTAAGAAAAATAGAGAAAAAATTATAAAATTCATAACAATAATTGTATTTTTTAAACCGGTCCATGTTGACAACTCTATTGGATAGAGGGAATAACCAAATTGCAAAAATTAAAAATCAGTGTACTCATGAAACCAATTTTGCTTCTGTTCTCTAATATCATTTTTTTCTCAAAGAACTAAATATCAGTTCCAACATAACATGCAGGTAATTAGTGAATCTGTGCTATCAAATTTAATGACGTAACAACGTCATTTGCTACTTAAATAGAAACAGAAACTAAGAGAACATTATTTTACATTAGTACTTGATTGAACCAATGGCTAAAAAAATCAAATTCAAGAAGTGGTATCTTGTTGAAAATTAAAATAGAAACTAACCGAATATTACTCACCCAGTAAGCTTATAGCTTAAATCAAGACTAATTTGTTGCCATTCTTCTTCCTTCATGGTAATTTCTTGCAACTATTACTCGATCCGCCATTAATATTAGGAAATCCTAAGGTCGTTGCACATACGACTCCCGACTTAAACACACCATAATTGTGTTTAATAAATTTGAAGGATTCGAAAATGTCGATTCTGTTGAAAGTTTGATTCTTTAGATCATACAAAATGAGCTCTTTCCCTTGAGCATAGTCTAACAAAAAAACTTCATCACCTTCTTTTGAGTAGCATAAAGGTTTCAATCCGGAATCAAAATTAAGATATTGATGATTATGTATAGAAAGCAATTTAGTCCAAGAAACCTCAATTCCGTATTCCTTCATAATCCAAATTTCAACAAAATCCGAAAAACAATAGCTCATACTAAGGCATCCTCCGAGTTCTGATACCATATTCAACACTTTCATGTCTCCATCTATTGTATCCCACGGCAGTGGAATGGCAATGGGACCTCACGAAACGTTTCATCACGAAGATCAAATGCAAGAATGAAATTACAAAATAAAGATCTGTCATAACTAGGTCTTGCTACCCAATGCAAGACGGAACCTACAAGAACACCAGAATGCTCGTAATAGTTATGATACGTATTAGGATCCTGAATCCTTCTCAAGGAATTATTTTTGACACTATATATCAGAACTCTTAAAAAATCTTCAGAAAACTGTTTAGTGACCATAATAGCCTTATAATCATCAGAAATTGGATCATACCCGAATCCATTAAATAGAGTGAACTCTTTAGTAATCCGAAGGGGAAAAGATTTGAACTTGTTAGTCGACGGATTCCACAGAGTGATTCCTTCTTTGTTATACAAAGAAACCACACCATTACAAGATCCGAACACGCTGTCAGGATTTACAGGAATGAAATTATCAGGAGTTTCCACTAAAGGCTTGAGCTTGTGTTCGATCTTCAACAAACTGGTAATTGGTGAATTATCTATGTCTATGATGTAGATGCAGCCCTCGAGGTCCCAATCGCCGAGAACGAGTTTGCGATTCTGATTGGTTTGAGAAGGGAGATTCAGATGGGAGTTGATGAATTCCGGGCTGTCGATTAAGGAACGGAATGATTTGGACAAACACCTGAAGCGCAGGAGAGATTTGACGGGTAAAAGAGTGAATATGCTGAACAGAATGTCGAATGATATTGATTTTGACATTCTTGTTTTATGAGATCAATGGGTTGAAGAAGTAGTAGTGGGATAGGCGTTCCGTTTTCTTGAGAGATATGAGATTAGGGTTTAAGGGAAGGAAATATGTAGCCTAGCGGAGTGATAAGGAATTTTTTAGCCAAGTCTATACTAGGAAATTGTTAAACTTTTCTTATTTAAAAGGCCTAATAGTAAAATGAAGTCTCTGTATTTCAAAATAAAAAATGAAAAACTCTCTTTTTTTCTCTCTATACCACCTCTTTATTTATGTTATTTTAATTTCATACAATATAATAAATAGTCAAATTCTTTTTCATTTTTTTGATGGATTAAAATTTATAACGAAACGCAACTCAATTATCAAGAAGCGAAGATAAATTGAAGATCTTTCAATAACAACATGAATTCGTCTATGAGCTATACTTGTTTTATTTAGGGATTATAAAGAAGAAAAAATGGATTTCGAACTTTTACAAATTCTAAAATTTGTATAAAATAGACTCTATTTTTTTAATCTACTTAAATAAGTAATATTTTATAAATATACTCTATTTATATAATAGATTCCATTTATTTTTTACAGTTTGTCTTTTTTATGAATGTTTTATTTTGTCATTTCTTTATGAAAAGTTAGTTGTGCTTTCTCTGTGAAAGGTTTGCTGCCTTTTTTTAAAAGAAGTTATCAAGTGTTGATTGAATCGGATGCTGTGAGTTTGCGGGTGATTGGAGAAGGTTGAACGAAAAGTGATTGAAGATTGCACTTAATTCGCAAAAATAGTTAGTAATTTGTTTTTATTCTTGTAAGTAAGATCTGCAAATCAAGCAGCTTGTTGTCTATTCCATGTCAGGTAATCGGGTTTAGTTTTCAAATTATTCCGAATTTCTTACTAATGTAACTATTTCATATTCAATTTAATGAGATCCGATAAATTCAAAAAAAAGGCCTAATAGTAAATAGTAAAGTAAATAAATTTTTACGGATTTTTATAATTTTATCTAAACAAATTAATTACAATTCGTTACAATTTTAATAAAAAATTTCCGATCAATTTATGTGTTCCAATTTTTAGTTGAATTATTAAATTAACTCTGTAATTAGCAAAACTCATTTTTTCATAATTTCAAAATTTAACTTCCAATATTAAAAAAATAAAAATTAATGTTAAAGTATAATTATAAATTAAAAAACATTTTTGATGATTAAAGTAACAAAACGTATTTAAAGCTAAAAAAACCTGGAAAATGCAAATAAAACTACTCCCTCCATCCCACAAAGATAGGCTGTTTGGACAAATATGAGAATTAAAAAAAATAGTTAGGTTAGTTAAAATTAGTTCATTTATGTACTTTTTTATTTTTAATCTTTAATAAATTTTCTAAAAAATAAATAATATATTGATGACTAATTTTTGTGTTAGTGTACTTTGCATTCGTATCAAAAATTGACATTTATTCCATATTAGAACATGAAGTAATTATAACATGAAGGATTATTTTAAGTACATATTAAAATATAAGATATTGATTGGATTTATCCTAAATGGAAAAGAGGCCGATTTAATATTTTAGGGTGGAATTAAAAGCGAAAAGTGTGGATTTGGATATTATCAGCGATTTTATAACGTGAGGGTGCAAACGGAAAGGAGTTAAAAGGTGGAGGTTTTTTCAGACTATTAGCAAAACAAAAAATTTAAGTTATATCTATCTATACTATATATAAAAGCACGGATGGGGGGGACATGCAAATTTACTAAACAATCCTTTTCAGTTTATTACTAAATAAAGGTTTTATAGTCATTAGCTAATTAGTTATTTAATTAATCAATATTATAATTAAAATCCTAATTAGAATAGGTAGCTAAATTATCTCCAATTTAGTTTTTAGTATGTAAAAAATAACTAAATTGTCTCCAAATTAGTAGGAATACCTATCTTTATAAAATTAAAATACTGTATTTGGTCAATATAATATTATTTAAATTTCTATCTTATTATTTTTAAAGATATTATTAATAAAATTAAGTTAATTATTTAATTATGGTTATTATAAAACCAAAAGAAAAATAAATTCAGTATGAAAAAAATTTAATAACCGAATATATTATATTATTTTTACGAAATTTTTTAACTAATTTAATATTAATTATAAATAAAAAATTGATATAATTATAACAAATTTATTAATAGTTTATTGACGAGTTACGTTACGAGCCACTGCATAGCACGTAATGCGAAACTAGTCTTATTAAAATACATATAACTTAGAATTTTTCTCTATAAGCAATTCAAATGCCACTCGTGGACATCAAGCATTCTATCAAAGTTCCTTCACTGATTTTGCTTCTTCTAACTTTACCATAAGAGAAATTTAAGCTCACCTCTGATAGAACTATTTCCTAAAGGAGAACTGAATCTTTAACCTTAGTCTCTCATTTGTAAAAGCTTACATTGCGAATTTGTGAATATTCCGACCCGCTTCGAATGTCTCATCGGTCGGCCTCTTCCCCGTAAACATATCCAACAACAAAATTCCGTAACTGTAAACATGGTCACCATATGTTGATACCGCAGTTTCTACTTCATGTTCTGTGACTGATTCTCACAACATCAAAAATGGTTAAAATAAAAAAAATTACTATTAATTAACATTGATATTCATCTTAGTGATAGTAATTATTTCTTTAAATTCTACAAATAACGTTAACCTTAAAAGAGAAAAATATATGCATTACAAGACATTGATACAAGGGTGGCGCTATTTTCATAGCATAAATTACTAAGGCCAAAGCAAAAAATATTATTTTAACCAAATTATCTTTTTTCCAATTTGAATGTACTTCTTTCTTTTTATTCTATTTATTTTTAAAAAAATACTTCAAATAACATAATTAGAAAGAAAATTCTCCAAAGTCCAAACAATTGAACAAAATATTTTGAGTTATTATGAAAGATTCACTTACCAAAAACACGGAGAAAATATACATAATTATGGACTAAATTAGCAAATATTACATTGATATAGTGATACGTACTTATCTAATTAAACAATAAACAATTATTTAAAATTTAAATAAGAGATTTTTCATAAAAACCAGCTTATGAAACAGCTCAAAAAAATCATAGAAATACTAATTAAACCTATAAAAAAAACTAGATAGCTAGAAATTAAAAAAAAAAAGCAAATGACTCTCACCTAATATGCAAATGTTGAAGATAGCTTGAAACCAGAAAAGCTTATAGCTTGAATCAAAATTTCTTGCTATTTTTCTTCCTTCTTGGCAAATTCTTGCAACTATTGTTCGATCCGCCATTAACATTAGGAAATTCTAAGGTCGTTGCGCATACGACTCCAGACTTAAACACACCATACTTCATTTTATTGTATTTGGAGGATTTAAAAATGTTGATTCTATTGAAAGTTTGATTCTTTAGATCATACAAAATGAGCTCTTTTCCTTTATCATAGTCCAACAAAACTTTATCACCTTCTTTTGAGTAGCATAAAGGTTTCAATCCAGAATTAAAATTAAGATTTTGACGACTATGTAAAGAAAGCAATTTAGTCCAAGAATCTTGAATTCCATATTCCTTCATAATCCAAATTTCCACATAACCCCGAAAACAATAGCTCATACTAAGGCATCCTCCGATTTTTGATACCATATTCAACACTTTATCATCTCCATCTCTTGTATCCCGTGGAAGCGGCAAGGGCAATGGGACCTCATGAAACTTTTCATCGCGAAGATCAAACGCAAGAATGAAATTATAATATAAAGATCCGTCATTACTAGATTCGTCGTAACGAGGTCTTGCCACCCAATGCAAGAAGGAACCAACAAGAACACCAGAATACTCGTAATAGTCGCGATACGAATTAGGTTCAGGACTGTGAAGATCCTGAATCCTTCTTAACGAATTATTTTTCACACTATATATCATAACTCTTAAAAAATCTTCAGAAAATAGTTTAGTGACCATGACCACCTTATAATCATCAGAAACTGAATCATACCCGAATCCATTATACAGGATATCGACGATCCAGAGAGGAAAAGATTTGAACCTGTTAGTCGAGGGATTCAACAGAGTGATTCCTTCTTTGTTATACATGGCAACGACACCATTACAAGATCCGAACACGCCGTCAGGATTTACAGGAATGAAATTGTCAGGAGTTTTTACTGAAGGCTTGAACCTGCGTTCGATTTTGACGGGACTGGTAATTGGTGAATTATCTATGTCTATGATGTAGATGTAGCCCTCGAGGTGGCAATCGCCGAGAACGAGTTTGCGATTCTGATCGGTTTGAGAGGGGAGATTCAGATGGGAGTTGATGAATTCCGGGCTGTCGATTAAAAAAAAGAATGATTTGGACAAACACCTGAAGCGCAGGAGAGATTTGACGGGTAAAAAAGTGAATATGCTGAACAGAATGTCCATTGATATTGGTTTTGACATTGTTATACAATTGTGTATGTGAAAAGTGTTTCGTTTTCCTTTTGAGATATGAGAGATTAGGGTTTTGACTTTGAGAACTCAGTGGGAAATTTGTAGCTTATTCCATACTAGGAAATTCTTAAACGTTTCTTTTTAAAAATTGATAAAATAAAAATTTAATCACCCAAAATATCCCGTCCTTTCGATTTTTTTTGTTTATAGCCTTCACTTTCAAGATCTTTAATTTTGGCTAATTTTTCAATTTTCACTTTTAATTGTAGCTATCTGTCCAAATTGGAATCAGCAAAAAACTCAAATAAATTATTTATCTTATTTCATATTGTTTCAATTTACATTTTTCATTATAACGAATTTTAAAAATAAAGAAATATGAGAAATTTATTTGAATTTCTTTTTCACTCCAATTTAAACAACTGACTACAATTAAAAATTAAAAAATAGGCTAAATTAAAAATTTTAAAAAATGAGGTCATAAACGAAAAAAAGTGTGATACTTTTGGATGATTGGACCTAAAATAAAGCTATACATTATATACTAACCCCTTATGTATGCAGCCGCATACATGCATCATGCACTGAATCGTTTTGCAACAATTCTATTAACTGCTCCATTGGGTACACAGCCGATATCCAGAATGTCAAGCCACCAACCCGAGGAACCAGAAAATGGTTCTACCAAGTCTCCCACGACTATAGTATCAGCGATCCAAGCAGCCGAAGGATTAGAAAAAGATTCTATCAAGTCTTCCATGACTTTAACATCGGCAATTCAAATAGTTGATGAATCCGCAAAATGTTATACCAAGTCTTCCATAACTTTAACATCGGCGATCTAGACAGCTGACGAATTAGAAAACGTTCTACCCAGTCTTTTATGACTCCAGTATCTACAATTCAGACAGTCGATAAATTAAAAAAGGGTTTCTAGTCTACTAAATTTTTTATGACTCAGTTAGTGACGGACACACTTGAGAGACAAGGAGGTCACTAGACCCCTCTGAAATTTAAAGAAGAAATATGTATATATATGGAGAGCTGGAGAGCTATTCTAATGATTAGCCAAAGAAAAAATAAATATCCAGTAATTGGTTAGATAGATAGGTTTGTCTATATAAGTTTCTCAATTACATACAAAAGGAACTATTTCAATTTTAAATAAATTTTTATCTAGTTATTTTTCATAATAAAAGAAAATATTCTAATTCAGAACTTTATATTCCTAAAAAAACCATTAGCAAATATGAATTTATTTTCTATAATTTTTTAAATAAGGTTACAGTACTCAAAAAATTAATTTTATATTTTATAAATTTTACATATATGTATAAAACAATCATATTAATTATGTTCCAATTGAAATTGTTTCACAATAACATATTATAAAGATATCTAAATTTAACAAACAATAACATATTATAAAGATATCTAAATTTAACAAGCAATTCATACGATTTAATTGATAATGTATGTAAAGATTTTTTGTTAAAAGGTATGTGTCACTGTGTTAATATAAATTTCTTCAAAAGATAAATATGGTTCGAAAATATAAATTTATTAAATTTTTGTTTAATGAATATTATAATTGATTATAATATAGCATCATAATAAATACAATATCATGATATATTGATATTGATTTATTAATTTTTTATAAATAAAAAAGTATTAATTTATATATTCTCTTTATACATTATATATATATTTAATTTAAACCCTCCTGAAAAAAGAGTCTGTATCAATCACTGTTTATTAGAATATGCACTAAGTTGAGTAATAATTAAAGGCCTAATGTCTCAAAAAAACCCGACATTTTAGCCCCTTCTCAATCTTACCCTACAGTTGAAAACTAGTCAATTTTACCCTGTTTCGCATATTTGTGTTTCAATTATACCCTGAAATATTAAATTGATATTTTTTTTGTTTGGAAAAAATTAAAAGACGTTCTCCTTGTCTAACATATATTAATTGTATATGTTGAAAATTTATTTAGATTTAGGGGCCGTTTGGTTCGCCATAAAAAGAGGGGAATGAGAATGGATATGAGAATGATTCTCATTGTTTGTGTTTGTTTATCAAATTGTACTAGGGAATGGAAATGTGATTACCCCCTCAATGGGATCATCTATTCCCCCCTTACCCCATGGGAATGGACTTTTGGGAATGGGAATCAAAATTTTATAAAATATTTTAATAATAAATAATAAATATATAATTATTAAAAAAACTATTTTAAATATTTATTTTAAAAAATATACTTAAAATAATAAAAAAAACTTTTTAAATATTTTTTTAAAATTATTTTTTAACATTTTTTAAAAATAATTTTTTATTTTAAAATAATTTTTTAATTTTTTTAATTTTTTCGAATTTTATTTTTAAATTTTTTAAATTTTTTTAAATTTATTTAGTTTTTTTTATTTTTAAAATAATTTTATTTTTTTATATAAAAAAAATATTTTTAATAAATAATAAATAATTTTTTTTATTAAATTTTATCCATTCCCATTCCTACACTAATTTTGAAACAAACAAAAAATGAAAACAATCATTCATATTCCTTCTCATTCCGATTCCCATTCCGATTCCCATTTCCAACCTTGAACCAAACGGCCCCTTAGTTAAATTAATTAAAAATTTAAATTAGTTTTAATTTGATTATGGGTTTTACTTAGTTTTTAAAAATAAAAGATTTATTTGTACTTTTTTAAATAGAAATAAATTTAATTTTATCTTTAAACTGAGTTAATTAAATGGTTTTATCATATAAATAAAAAAATTGTGAAAAAATAAAAAATTAAGGTACAATTGAAACGAGAAAATACAAAATAGAGTAAATTGACCAATTTTCAATGTCATGGTAGAGTTGAAAAGGGATTAAAAGGTCGGGATTTTTTGAGATATTAAGCCTAAATTAAAATGTTAAATTCATGAAAGCGAATGTTCACGAAACAGTTTTCTTTCCAAGAAGCATGATACCGGAGTGGCTTGCATGGTCCGGAAGATCAAGGTAAAATCGTGAAAGCTAGAATTGCAGCTATCCATGGCCTCATATCCCCCTTGAAATGCTTAATTAATGTCAATTCAGGAAGCCCTAAGCTGGTCGAAGGGAGCTTCTAACGTCTCTATTGAGGCGGACTTGCTCGGGGTCATTGCAGACCTAAGGCCGCCGCTAAAACAGGCATTGATCCTCTTGTCAGTATGGTTGTATCTTTTCGTGTTAGCAATTGTATAATTCGTCGTTTTTGTTTGTAAGACGATCTGCAAACTATATTGTCCATTCTCTACCTCAAACAGGTCGTTCTATGTCAAGTTTCTAAGAATTGTGTAGTAATTTTTCTGCTTTTCATATAAGTATAATTGTCAGCGATTTAAGTTAATGATTTAGCCATCCGATCACTTCATTTGTTAAATTACAAAAAAAATTGTTAAATAAATAATTAGAATATATCAATGAATTAGATTACTAACATTATTTCGATGATGTAATTTATATAGGATATATCCATATTTCTAAAAATATATGCAAAAAATTAGTTCTTATTGGGGCATTAGATCATCTAGATGTACCATATAACTCAAGAAAAAACTTCATATTGCAAAGTGCAACCAATAGGAATAAAACATTCTATTGACTTCTAAATTCCAATATCGGTCAAAATATGTAAATATTTTCTAAATTTTTCACCATATCAATCTTACATCTTTTACAACAGAACACACATTGGGAAGTATTAATCAAACCTTTGGTTGAAATAGTCAAATGCGATTTGCTAAATCAATAAAAAATTGTTCACACAATTTTGATATGTTCAGTTAATATTATAATACCTTATCCTAAAAGCTATATCCAATAAAATTAATTTTGATAGAAAAACATTTTTTTTGCAGATTGCGTCTATGAGCTCTCTAACAGAAGAAAAGAGAAATTTTGAAATTATTATTTAAAAATTCATAAATTACTTAATAAATATATGTGATGCGGACGTGTCAAAGACTTGATCTTGATTTAGTTGTTACTGATTTTTCGTTATGAGCCATTTCATATTATTTTATAAGCTTAACGGCAAAAAAAAAAAAACCCAAACCTTTACAATATATTGGATTTAAACCAAACTTTTTAATTTTTACAATAATAGCCAAATTATTTCTTTTAAGTGCAATAATAGTCACAAATTGTATTTTTTATGTGAAATTTTTTCAGTTTTTTGCCATTTCTTGTAACTTTTAGTATATTATTATACATCAAAAAAATAATATTCGCCTAATATTTTAATTAAAAACAATAAATTTGGCTACCAATTTAGCTATTATTGCAACAAAAAAAATGCAATTTGGCTATTATTGTAAAAATTTAAAAATTTGGTTTAAATTACAATAAGTCGTAAAGGTTTGAGTTTTTTTTTATCATTAAGCCTATTTTATATCTGCGAGAGTATTCAAAAAGTGCAAATTGTGTCAAGTTAGACATAAAAAAAATATTTGAAAAATCTACTTCAACAAAAATATGTTTGATTGTCTATAGAGAAGACAAGATGAAAATCCAAATTATTGAAACTATGGATCAAATAATTCACTGCAGAATTGATATTAATGGTAGTAGTGCCCTTTGGAGCTTGATTTATGGAGCTAGAGAAATCAACAACAGGATTAGAATTTGGGAGAAGCTTAAGGTGCTTTCCAGGAATATTGATGAGCCCTGGTTCATTCAAGGGGACTTTAATGCCAATATGAAGTATGAGGATAGAATTGGTTGCAGTATAATAGATGATGAGCATGCTGAGGAAATGGTGAACACTATGTCTGCTGTAGGGTTAACTGAGAGTAGAAGTATAGGTTGCCAATATACTTGGAACAATAACCAGCTTGATAATAGTAGAATTTGGAGCAGATTAGACAGAGTTTGTGCTAATGGTAGCTTCAATGACACTTTTCCAGAACTCCTTCTTTGAAGCTCTGCCTTGTGGGATTTCTGACCATAGTCCCATAGTGATGCATCTTCAGAATGTTGTTAGTAACAGAAAGAAGCCTTTCAGGTTTTTTAACCTTTGGACTAATCACCCTGGCTTCAGAGAGATAATTGAGGAAGAATGACAAAAAAAATTACACTAATTTTACCATGTATCAGATTGTAAGGAAGCTGCAAGCTATAAAATTCAGACTCAGAGAGTTGAATAAGAACAATTTTTCTGATATTTCCCTAAGAGTTAAGAAGCAGAGAGATAGACTGGATATCCTGCAAAGAGATCTCCAGTTTGACCCTCTAAATCAGTACCTTATCAGTGAGGAGAAGGCCATGACTATTCACATGAGATTCCTTCTCCACTGTGAAGAAAGTTTCTTTAAGCAGAAGTCTAAAATTGACTGGCTGAAGTTGGGAGATGCCAACACTAGATACTTCCACAACTCTGTGAAGCAAAGGACAGCCATTAATAGTATTCATGTTCTGAGGCTAGACAATGGAGACCTCTTGAGCTCAGAAAAGAATATCCATGATGAAATGACAAGATACTTTTCTCAGTTATTTTAATAACTCTGAGGATCAGAGGAAGCATATCAACTATGACACCTTCAAGCAAGGAAATAACATTACAGTTGAGGAAGGGGAGAGTCTGATGAAGAATGTTACTGAGACTGAGGTGAAAGAGGTTGTGTTCTCAATAGGGTCTGACAAAGCAGCAGGGCCAGATGGGTTCAACAGTTATTTTTACAAAAACACTTGGGACATTATAAAAAATGACATCACTAAAGCTACCCAGGAGGCTTTTTCCACTGGTAAAATTCTCAAACAAACTAATGCAACTTTTATTAAATGTTGATAATCTTGCTGATTTTAGACCTATAGCTTGTTGTAATGTGTTGTATAAAATTGTTACTAAGGTCATCACTAAAAGACTTAGTCCCATTCTGATGAACATTGTGTCTAGTAAATATTCAACCTTTATCCCTAGAAGGTTTATTGCCCACAACATCATGCTGGCTCGTGAGCTAGTTACGAACTATCATAGGAATACTGGCTCTCCTAGGTGTCTCTTAAAAATTGACCTTAAAAAAGCTTATGATTCCATCTCTTGGGATTTCATTGAGGAGATGCTCATTGGTCTCAAATTCCCTTCTAAATTCATTTTCTCTTATTATGGATTGTGTGAGAACTCCTAGTTTTTTTATCACTTGGAATGGCTCTGAGGGGGATAAATCTTATTCAAAAAAAGGGCTTAGGCAAGGGGACCCTATGTCTCCCCTGCTTTTTGTTATGTGTATGGATTATCTTTCAAGAGAGTTTTCTATGGTGAGTTCTGATTTTAAATTCCATTATGGCTGTAAAGTGCTCAAATTAAACCATCTGATCTTTGCTGATGATTTATTGCTTTTTTGTTTTGGAATAAAGCTTATGTGTCTTTTCTTATGAGCAAGCTTGAAATTATGAAAAACACGTCTGCTCTCCAAGTTAACCTCAATAAGAGTCAGATTTTCTTCTGCAATATGGAGAATGGTGAGAAGAGCATCATTTTGAATTATATGGGTTTTCAAGAAGGATCTTTGCCTCTTAGGTATCTAGGAATTCGTCTGATTTCTACTAGACTGTCTAAAAATGATTGCAAAGACATTATAAGTAAGATCACTAATAGAATTAATAGCTGGACTAGTAATTTGTTGTCTTATGCTGGGAGAATTCAGCTTATCAACTCTGTTTTAATGAGCATGCACATTTTTTGGGCATCGATCCTTATTTTACTTAAAAGTGTAATTAAGGAAATCTAGAGGATATGTGCTAGATACTTGTGGTATGGGAAGGATGAAGGGAGATATAATGCTATGGTCTCTTGGAGGGAGATTTGTAATTTTAAAAAGGATGGAGGTCTTGGGGTTAAAGACATTAGCTCCTGGAACAAAGCAGTTGTGATCAAACATATTTGGCATATCTTCAATAACATTAACTCTCTCTGGGTTTAGTGGGTGAAAAGTAACAAGATTAAAAACAATAGTCTGTGGGGGATCAAGAGTAATGATAGCTCTAGATGGATCTGGAATGGCATCCTCAATAATAGAAGTGAAACCAAGAGAGTGATTGACTACAGACTGGGTGATGGAGTCAAAACTAAATTCTGGACTGACCTTTGGATTCATGGGTATACTGCTCTTGATAAGTTTCCCAGAGTGAAGATGAGAGATGCAGACATCCCAAAAAAACACCTCAATTGCTGATCTCTGGAAAAATGGGGATTGGAGTCTCCCTGACCCTATAGATGATGCTACTGAGGAGACTTGTAAGTATGTTAAAGATAATTTTGAGGTAAGAAATGGGCAGGAGGACATGGTGCATTGGACTGTGGTGCACAATGGCAAATTCTAAATTGACAAAACTTGGAGAGCTCTGAGAAATCACAATGACAGATTAGCCTGGTGCAATATAGTTTGGGGAAAGAATGCAATTCCTAGACACAGTTTCATTTTGTGGTTAGCTATTAAGAGGAGACTTAAAACTAAGAACAAACTCAAAAGGTGGGGTACCACGCCTGATGATGTTTGTGTGATGTGCAACAACAGTTAGGAGAATATTGATCACTACTTCTTTGAGTGCAATTCTTCCAGAGAAGTATGGAATAAAGTTATGAGGATTTGCATAATTCCTCTCAATGTGGGGTCTTGGAGAAGAATGGTTAGTTGGCATTGTAGAAAAGCCAAAGGGAAAAGTAGTCTTGCTAACTTCAGGAGAGTTGCCCTGGCTGCTGTCATTTACTTCATTTGGAATGCTAGAAACAAGCAAATATTCAAGATGGAGAATACTAGTCCAGACATGGTGATCAAAAGAATCAGGAGTATTTTAATGGACAAATTCAGCAGGTACAGCACTAGTAGTACTCTTGAAGAAGTGATGAGGGAAACTCAACGTTTATGAGTGGCTATTTCTTTTATGGTTCTTTGCTGCAGAGTCCTGAGGCTTTTGTAACATGATTTTCTGCAGCAGCTTTGTTGGTCTTAATGTTGTCTATGGTGTCTACTTGTTCTGCTTTCTTTGTCTGAGGATTTTGTAACAGGCTTTAGAGAGTAGTTAAGAGTTGCTGTTTCTTGTTTATTTTGTCATGTGACTGTGTTCCAGGAAGTTGTTTTGATTCTTGTTTTGTTGCTCGTCCCCTGAGGCTTTTGTAACAGGGGTGAGGCAGTTTCTTGGAACACATGATGTAAGCAGTGTCTTAATAGTGCATCTCATAATTAACAAATAATGTAACCAGTGTCTTAATAATCGGACTGGCTGGTCGAAGTGATTAAACCGGAAACCAGCCAGTGGTCCGATCTACAACGGTAAAAACTGAATCTTTTGGTTGAGCCGGGTTGGACCAGATTAAAACGATAAAATCGGTTGAACCGATAAAAAAATCGGTTGAACTGGTAAAAAAACTGATGAACTAGAATTTCTTTTATTTTTTAAAATTTATTAAACTGATTTAACCGACCATTGAACCAGTTCAACCGGGTCAACCGCTGATTCGGTTTTTAAAACGCTGGATGTAAGACTAAAACATTTATGGCATCAACAAACAAATCATAATAGCCATGTGCATGGGCCGATTCAGTTTAGTGTGGTTTGAAGTCGTTCAAAACCGACCAATCAAAATTTGCTAAAATTCTGAATTGAATTGAGTCAAATTTTTAGATTCATACCACATCAGACCGAACCAAAACATTTTGGTTTGGTTCGGTTAGAAACCGAAATTAACTTTTTCATATTACTTTAAAATTAAATTAAATATTAAAAAATTGTTGTCCAATAATTTTCTATATAATTTTAATAGTAAATTTTATCAAGGGTATTACTATTCGCCGCCCCAAATTACTACCTACCGCCCAACGTTTTACCAAAATATCCCTAGCCATTTTCAGCTAAAAAAAAGAACTCAATCCTCTCAACTCAACTAAAAACTCGACAAATAACCGAGCAAATTTATAATAAAAATATCAAAATCACCTAAAAATATAGAACGGGAACCTCTAATAATTAATTGATTTTTAATTTCGTTTTTTAAATTTTTTAATTTTTTTTTTAATTTTTTTAATGGGTCATCGTCTTGATTTGGCGATGGACCCTATGGGCTATCGCCTCGATTTGGCGATGGCCCATTAAAAAAAATTAAAAAAATTAAAAAAATTTAAAAAATTAAATAAATAAAAACCGATTATTTACCGGAGGTTCCGTCTTCTATTTTTAGTCGATTTTGACATTTTTATTGTAAATTCGCTCGGATATTCGTTGGGTTTTTAATTAAATTGAGAGAATTGAATTTTAAAAAAAAAAACTGAAAATGGCTTAGGGGTATTTTGGTAAAAAGTTGGGCGGTGGTAGTAATTTGGGGCGGTAGGTAGTAATTTGGGGCTGTAAATAGTAGTCCACTTTATCAATTATAAGATATTTATTGACTTATTTATTTAGTAGAATCAAAGAATAAAGGCAAAAAGTATAAATAAATATATTTATATTAATTTTTTAAAACAATTTACTTTTTATTTTGTTGTTCGGTTTTTTTATTAAATCGGTTTTTAAAATGCCAAATCAAATAAGAAACCGAAAATCAAATTTCTAAATTAATACAAACTGAGCAAACCTGTATTAACCAAAAAACCAACCATTATTAGATTTTCGATTCGATGCGGTTTGGTTTGTTTGCACCACTAATCATGATAGAAGTTCAAAACAAAGAATTACCAAAGAATAGGTAGATGTGTATATTTGATTGAATTCTAATTTCTGAAAAATAAGAACATATACAACAATGTACAAAATTTCATCCATTTGTATAAAAGAATGACTTTGAAATCACCAAGAAGATAAAAATGCAAGTTAGAACTCCAAAATGTAATAAAAATCATCAACAAAGGGATATTATATGTTAGAATTCAAAACTATGATCATCATCTAGGAGCCATTGAAACAGAAAAATCAATAGGCAAACCAATTTTCTCAGCCCAATTCTTAGACTCTAAATACAATTTGGACACTCTAACAGCAACCTGCTCCATATCCGGCCGCTTCTCCGGTTCTTCCTCCACACATTCCAACCCGATCGCCACCATCTTCTCCGCCACCTCAACCGGATACGAATCTTTCAACCTCCTATCCACCCAACTCCTCACCCGACTCCCACAACCCTCGCGATCCCCCACCGCCTTTTTCGCGCCCTCGATCACGCTAACTCTCTTAAACCCTTTACTCTCTTCATCAAACACATATCTCAAAGCCTCCTCCCCTGAAATCAACTCCAAAACCACCACGCCAAAAGCATACACATCACATTTTTGCGTCACCAATCCGCTTAACTGAAACTCGGGCGCCATATACCCTCTCGTCCCCTCGATCCGCCCCTCCGATTTCTCCATCTCCCCGCATAAATCCGCCACGCCAAAATGACAAATTTTCGCATTCAACGAATCTTCGACTACTATAACACTCGAACATTTTACATGATTATGAACAAAACTCGAGTCTTTATCGCTACAATGATGAATATAATCAAGCCCGTGAGCAATATCCGTCGCAATTTGCATTCTTGAAACCCAATTTGACAACACTGTAAAATTCGGATTCTGTGGATTTCTCAAACAAGTAGATAAATTAGCACCATGGACAAATTCATACACTAAATACATATAACTCCCTGAAGTTGAAGCACCCAGAAGTTTTACCAAGCTACTGTGATGAATCCTACAAATGACGGAGAGTCTCTGCTGTAGCTCAGGCAACTCGATCGGGTCGCGGCGGCGAAGCTTTCGCTGGATGAGAATGACTTCTTTTCGGCGGATTTCGCAGCGCCACGAGGTGGAGGAGGACGACGAGGAGTACGGTTTCGAGAGGAAATTGTTGGTAGCTTTGCAAATTTCGGGGAAGGTGTAAATGTTTGGATTTTCTGGTAATGAAGCTTTGATATTTCTGAGAGATGGTTTGATTGAGTGAGAATTGGAGGATGATGACGTGTTCTTATGATTGGTGTTGCTTGAGGAGAAGAAATTTAGAGATGATGATGGGAAATTGGCAAAAGATGATGAGGATGACGATGATGATGATGAAAATGGTTTTTTTGAACGGTTGGATTTGGGTGTTAGAGATTGGGTTGTGTCTGTGCTCTTTTTTGATTTGCACATCAGGAGGTGAACTGGGTCAATGAAAGCAGTCGTTTTGAGGTTCTGGTGGCGGTTTCCGAGGTGGTTTGCGGTGGTTGGAGCGGTGGTGGTGATGGGTCTGAAAGAAAACAGAGAAGTTTTGGAGGTGGGTATTTGGAAGGAAGCAGTTTTGTCTTTGTCAAAGAAGAAGATTGAAGTGTTTGTTTGATGGTGGCACGTAAGGAGAGAAGAGTAGACAAGACTTTGTTTATTTTGCTTGACTTGTCCTAGGTTCTTTTTCCCATCTTTGCCCTATCAATGGGTGGAGACTTTATAGCTGGCAATTTTAGACACAACACAATTAAATGATATGACATGATACGAAGTTAAACGGATTTGGGTTTGGCATAAATGGGTTTGGGTGATAAACGGGTCAATCTGTTTATGACACGATTAATTTCGGGTCCAAATGAATTATACACGTTTAAACACAGTTAACTATTTTTAATTAAATATTATTTATTTTTATAATTTAAATGTTATTAAATTCTTAATTTTAATTAAATTTTTTATATTATATATAATTAAAATAGTATTTATCTCAAAATATAGTAATAATTCTTTTACTATTATATTAAATAAATTAAAAAAGTAGTTAAATAATTAAACGGGTTTAAACGTGTCACTTTAAACGGGTTGATCCATTAACACGATTAAATAAACGTGTTTATACGTGTCGTGTCGTGTAACCCGTGTAATATTCGTGTCGTGTTTGAGTTTTGTATATTAAACCCGATTAATAATCGTATCGTGTTCGTGTTTAGCCTAATTGTTTTCGTGTCTAAACGGGTTTGACCTGTTTATGACCCGCAAACACGAATTGCCAGTTCTAGGTGGAGTGTAAAATACAAGGGAAAAGGGTCATTCATACCCCTAAGGTTTGGGGTCTATATCAAGTAAGCCCTCAACATTCGAAAAGGTTCACCCATGCCCCCTATGTTTGTAAAAATTGGATAATTAGACCCCTCGGTTTAACGTTGTTTCGTTGCTCCTAATACTCCGTTAGTGTGATTCTACGTGGCAAAGATAAAAGAATCATTTATGCCTAAGATTTGGGTCCGGGATCAAATGAGCCTTTAACGTTTAAAAAAGGTTCACTTATGCCCCCAACGTTTGAAAAGTTTCACTTATGCCCCCAATGTTTGAAAAATGAACAGTTAGGCCACAAGTTTAACATCGTCTCATTTCTTACGAGACTCTGTTAGTGTGATCTTACGTGGCTAATTATTACCGTCAAATTTTTCTCTACGATGATGGTCTTTCTCTCAGCAACAATAGTTTGTC
Source organism: Mercurialis annua (assembly GCF_937616625.2). NCBI lineage: Eukaryota > Viridiplantae > Streptophyta > Magnoliopsida > Malpighiales > Euphorbiaceae > Mercurialis > Mercurialis annua. The sequence goes on along the minus strand of NC_065577.1, from coordinate 34,728,364 downwards.
GTTGCAAAGTAATTTTATTAAAAGACCGAGCGAAACCGATAAACTATCATTCTCTAACAATTGAATAAGGAATTCTCTTCATTAATCAATATCTTGTTTGATGAAATTTGCAATGCCAGAGACGGAGAAAAAAAAATGTTTGACGAAATAGAAGGAGGCAGTGCAAGAGATGGAACGCCAAATGAAAAGAAATACAATTTTTAACCTTATAGTTAATTTTTTTATATAATTGTTGGGTTTCTAATTTTTGGAGGAATGTAGTTGTTGAATCGAAACACATGAAAAAGGTGAATAAACTGATTTTTTTTAATAATTTACGTTTCATTATTTATTACATTTAATCATCTTCAATGATAGCGTACAATTATTACCGATTAAATGTTCGACGTCAGTTACCTATGGTTCGATTAATGAAAAATCGAGAGGATCATTGTTAAACAGCTCCTCATCTTCAGATTTGATTTTAGATCTGATTCAGATTTGACTAAAACGAAAGACAACGGGCTTGTGGCGATGGTGTGCGACGGCAACGTTATTACGACAGCAACAGCTGGCGGCAGTCCGACAAAAGTATGGTTGATCTCCTCCTTCCCTTTATTTCTGAATCCAAAATCATAAAATTTCAGATGGATACACAAATTAAAATGTTCTCCCTCTTTTATGGGAGAACAAGCTGGATTGCCGACGACGATGGGCGAATGGCGAATAGCTGCTCATCGTTCTCTTCTTAAAGGTGTCGTCGTTCTTGTTGTAGTTGGTTGTGCTCCAGCAGCGGCAGCTTCAGATGTAGTCGGGCAGAAAAATGAAAGAAAATGATGAATAAAAAGGGTAAGCAAATTCCAATCTAGCTATTATATAATCATAAATTGAAAAAAAAAATAAGCACATCGTAATTTGGCAAAAATAAAAGTTGCGCTGTAATTGTGAGATTAAATTGGATTATTATCGTGTTTTATGTAATTTTTTCTAACAAAATAGATGGAAGTTGGTAAAATTGGATCTTTTCAACCCATAACTATGCTAAATCAATCAGTTTCACACTTATGAAAAAGAAAGAGTAAAGTAGTTAGTTTCACCTAATTAACTCTAAATAATTCTAATTAAATCTAAACTAAACCTAATTACTAATCTAATTAAAGTTTTATCTAATACTAGTTGATTGAGTCTGCCTTTAGGACGGGTTTTGACCTGCAAAATAAGGATTAAAAGGCTGATCAGGTGTTGGTTTTCCGATAAGCGCTCTGAATTTTAAGTCAGTATTTGCTAATTTAATATTTGCTTACAGGTATATAAAGATGATAAGAGCCACAAATGCGGTAATAAAGATGCACAAAGAACACGAAATGCAGTAATGGAGGTAACGTGCGTCGATCGTGGAGAAGATGCGCTGAAAAGGAGGAGAAGAGAGAAAAAACCGCCAAATCAAAAACAAAATTAAGAAAAATGTTAGAAAAGAAAGAAATTCAAAAAATTATATTAGTCTTCTTAAATTAAATGATATGAAATGTAAAATTTTGGGTATGGCTGTATAAAAGTTAATAGAGGGCCATTTCCCGTATTCCACATAAAAAGCCCTTAAAAAGGGATTATTTTCCAAATACATGTTTTTGGCAAAGTATTTATACCATTTTAGCACATCTTTTCCTTATTTGCTACGCTACCTATTTCTCTAACTTATTACTAAAAATACCCACTATATAAAGAAGTCTTATCTCATTTTAGGTTAAAATTTTACATAACCACTTTTTTTTCTCTCTATTCTCTTTCAAAGTTCTCTTTTCTTTTCTTCTTATTTTTTATTTGATTTTCAGTTTGTCTCCTCCGATTACTTTTCCGTTCGTCTTTTCCATTCGTCTTTCCGGTCGCGCTTCCGTTCGTCTACTTCCGATGGATTTCTCGTCGTTTCCGGTCATTTTTTCGTTCGTCTTTTCCGTTCACGCTAGTCTGTTTATCTCTTCCGTTCGCGCTATGAATTTCTCAACTCGTTTTTAGATTTGTGTAATTTTTTAGATTTTTTGTAATGATTTAAATATTTTGTAAATAAATTATGTAGATTTATAATCTTTTGTTTATAAAAATGTTCTATTATTCATATAATTATTTATTTTGTCTTCTCTTATTCATAGATTTGTTTATTGCTTCTGATTTTGTAAAGAACAAATTGATTTATGATGCATTTGTAGTAATTTTATAATATATTTACGTTTTAGTATATTTTTGGTGTATTTATAGTGTATTTCTGCCGTTTTTTTAGTATATCTATAGTGCATTTACAGTGTTTATGGTGTATTTCCAGTGTTTCATGGTGTATTTGTAGTGTTTCATGGTGTATTTGCAGTGTTTCATGGTATATAACATAAAAAATACTACAAACTGCCATAAATACACTATAAATACACTATTTATACACTAATCTTACACTATAAAAACACCATAAAAACACTATATTTACACTATTATTACACTATAAAAAAATAAAAAAATTCCAGGAAACAAATCTATAAAAAAAATTATTAAAAACTGAAAAATAGGGTTGTGCAATCGGTCGGTTCGGTCGACCGAACCGAAAAAATCGAAACCGAAATTGGAAACCGAAAATGGTATTTGTGAAATTAAAAGAAAAAAAAGGTATTTTTCGTAAATAAAAAAAATCAGAAAAGCAAAATCAAAACTTGAAAGGTAAAGTTGTAAATAAGTTAGCGAATAGTGTATTGTAGGAAATTACCACCTTCAAAAAAGTTATTTTTAAATTTAAACAATAGCTATAAATATGTTTGAAAACAATGTAAAGTTGTAAATAAAATACAAAATAATGTATTGTAGGAAATTTCCTCTTAAAAAAATAAAATTTATCTAAATCTTTTTTTAGACAACTATTTAAATGTTTAATTTACATAAATAAGAAAGTATTAATGATCTTTAATTTATTTATTCTAAAAATCCACATCTTAATTACTTTATCAGTCAATTTTTTAATTTTCTTTTTTAAAAGAAAAGAGAAAAAAAATGGGTCCATGGCGTAACCCGTCGTTCCCATATTTTTGCTGACCACCCATCACGCAAAATTAGGCCATTAAATACATCCAGTTAATTCTGTTTGTTTAATCACAAATTGAAAAATGCACCTAAGAGTACGGTTCATAAGTCTTGCATTTTGGCAAGTGGAAAGTCTTGTGCTTTAATTAGCGACAAGTGGTTGCATTCTATTGTTCTTTCTCTGAATTTTCTAGCTATTTGTTCCCCTGTCTCTTGTGTGTCTTTCATTTCAGATTTGAATCCCGTTTTAGTTTTGTGATTGGCTTATTTTTACCCAATCATTTTTTATTTTTTTGGCTCATGCACGTATATAAACCCTTTGTGAGTTATTAGGGTTCCTAGGTATCTCTTTCCTGGCAGTCCCTGTATATTTTTCTCTCGCTGATTTTGTTTTTTAGCTTCATGGATTTTGAGAATAGATTGATAGTGGACAATGAAGAAGAGATTGGACTGGATTATTCTGGGGGGGCTGATGAGGTGGTGAATGAGGAGTATAAGTGGTGTTTGATAGGCCGGTTCTTAACTGATAAGGCAGTCAATTGCCTAGCTATGAAGAACGTGTTACTACCCATCTGGAAATCGGTGAGGGGAGTGTGCGTTAAGGAAATAGGTCCGAATTTGTTTACATTTCAATTTTTCCATGAGATGGATATGCGAAGAGTAATTGATGATGGTCCATGGACGTTTGAGTTTCATATTTTTCTGTGTAGACAAATGATTGTTGGTGAATTGCCTAGAGATGTGGAGTTATGGGAAGCAGAGTTATGGGTTCATATTCTGGATATTCCTTTAGGGATAGATACGAATAAGCTTGCTGAAGATGTAGGCAACTTTCTTGGTAGATTTGTCAGACAAGATTTGAATCCAGTTAAGAAGGTGAGTGAATTCTCAAAGGATTCGTGTCCGATTAGATGTCAGACACCCACTGAAGAGGAGGATGAAGATGAAGCGTAGTGCTACGGCTTGGAATTTCATTAACTTTCAATATGAGAGAGTCCCCATGTTTTGCTTCTACTGTGACATTATGGGGCACTCAGAAAAATTTTGTTCTAAGTTTTTTTGATAATCCAATTCCAAAAGAGATGTTGCCATATGGGTTTGATATGCGGGTGAATATGAAGAAGATGGAGATTCACGCAGCGGATAAGTGGGAAAGGTCGACAAGTCCGATTAGGGTTACAAGATACGGGGAAGATGATGACGTGGATGAGTGGAATGGAAGGATAGCTGAAAATCTGGTTATCAAATCAAATCAGCTGACTAATTTTGAAGTTGTTAAGGGGCGGGATTTGGCTATTCAAAATGGAAGGGGAGCTGATTTAGTTGGAAGTGATGGGAAGAAATCTGGAGGGATCAATTTCAAAACTAAGGCAGTTTATCTGCCAGATGGCAGTGAGGGTGAGATGGCAGTGGACCCGAAGAGAAAGCGGGGCAAATCGGGAGTTACTAATGATGATGTGGCTGTTGGATCAATTTTTCATGATTCTAATATGATTATTGACCAAGTTGGAGACTGTTCGGCGGGCCTTGATATTCAGGCCTGCCAGAAGCAATGAGTTGCTTAGCCTGGAATTGTCGTGGATTGGCCAGACCACGAGCAATTAGGTTTCTAAAAGAGTTGGTCAAGAATAAAAGCCCATATATCCTTTTCTTAAGTGAACTCTGGTGTCCAGTATTCGGTTAGTTGTTCTTAAGCAGGCATTGGGTTTTGATAATATGAATGTGGTTGATTGTATTGGAAGGAGAGGTGGGTTAGCTCTTATGTGGAAAGCGTCTATGGAGATTTCTGTCATAGATTCTTGTGAGAATTTTATTGATGCGCAGGTTATAGATGTTGAAGGTGGGAACTGGAGAATTACGGGGTACTATGGTTGTCCTAATCGTAATAGGAGGAGAGAGTCGTGGAACATGCTGAAGTCTCTTAGTTTGAGGAGTATTCTCCCCTGGTGTATTCTGGGAGATTTTAATGACATTTTGTCTTTTGAAGAGAAGAGGGGTGGTGTGGCTCAGCCGCGATGGTTGATGGACGGGTTCCAGAATGCGTTGTCGGAGAGTGGTCTCACTGATTTTGGGGGCGTCAGGATATCCGTTTACTAGGCATAGAGGCAGAAGTAGCGAGAATAGAGTTGAGGAGAGGTTGGATAGGGTTTTATGTTCATCTAGTTGGCTTCAGCGTTTTCCGGAAGCTAAAGTTATTAACCTTGATGTCTCTAGTTCTGATCATTTGCCTATTGTTCTTAATCTGTTCGCAGTTGAGAGAGTTAGGAAAAAACGTTGTTTCAGGTTTAGTAATACCTGGTTGTTAATGAACAGTTGCCATGAGGTTGTGAGAAATGTGTGGGGGCGGTCGAGGTATAATGATGTGGTGAGCAAGCTTGCTGAAACGAAAGATAGTTTGGAAATATGGAACAATAATCAGGTTCCTAATTTTCGAAAGTTGCTAGAGCAGGTTAAGAAGCGTGTCCAGCAATTTCAAAATAGTCGAGATGCGAGAGGGGTCCAACAACATGAGGAGGCAGTAAAGGAATATCATAAGCTGTTGTTAGAAGAGGAAATACACTGGAAGCAAAGAGTTAAGTGTTTTTGGCTTAGTGAAGGAGATGCCAATACTAGATTCTTTCATAACGCAACTAGTGCTCGGAGAAGGAGAAACATGATCGATAAACTAAAAGATGAACAGGGTGTTTGGAGATCTTCTAGCACTGAGGTTTCTGGGATCATCCATAGGTATTTTAAAGATATTTTTTACGATCCCGGTGATCGTTTTACTGATAACATAGATTTTGAAGCCCGTGTCACAGCTGATCATAACGAGTTGCTGCTTGGACCAATTGTTAGTAGTGAAGTTCGCCGAGCTGTATTTAGCATGCATAAGGATAAGTCCCCGGGTCCTGACGGGTTCAATCCGGCTTTTTTCAAAAAAATATTGGCATTTAATTGGTAGTGATGTTGTTAGAACGTGTGCGGATTTTTTTGAAAGTGGAGTGTTATGTCCGGGTTTAAATGATACTTCTATTACTCTAATTCCAAAGAAAAATGCCCCTGAGTCCATTACGGATTACAGACCTATCTCTCTTTGTAATGTAGTGTATAAAATTATTTCGAAAGTCATGGCTAATCGTATGAAACATCTTATGCCAGTTGTGATTTCTGAAAATCAAAGTGCGTTCGTGGAAAATAGACTTATCACTGATAATTTTTTGATTGCTTTCGAGATTGGCCATTATCTTAGAAGGAAGAATAGGGGCAAATTTGGTTCGGCAGCTCTTAAGATTGATATGAGCAAGGCATACGATCGTGTTAGATGGAAATTTGTGGAAACTATGATGCTTGAAATGGGGTTTCATGAGAAGTGGGTAAGACTTTCTATGTCTTGTATTAGTTTAGTCAGGTATACAAGTGTGGGAACGGATTTTAATTCTGACCCCATTATTCCGTCGCGCGGGTTGCGTCAAGGGGACCCTTTGTCTCCATATTTATTTATTATTTGCGCGGAAGGGTTGAGTCAAATGTTATATGAGGCTGAGAGGAATAATCGTATCCATGGAGTAATGGTATGCCGTGAAGCGCCTTCTATAAACCACTTATTTTTCGCTGACGATAGTTTCTTATTGTTTCGGGCGTCGACTGAGGAAGGTGCAGTGATTAGTGAGATTTTGAAGAGGTATGAAAGAGTTTCAGGTCAGCAAGTTAACCTCCAAAAATCAAATGTGTTATTCAGCGCAAATGTTTGTGACGATGTGAGGTTGGCTGTTTGTACTCAGCTGAATGTCTTGGAGGTGGAGGATCAAGGAAATTATTTGGGTTTGCCGTCCTTGGTGGGGAGAAATAAATCTCAAATCTTGGGATTTATAAAAGACCGGGTGTGGAATAAGATCAAAGGTTGGAACTCCAAATTTCTTTCGAGAGGAGGTAAAGAAATTTTAATTAAGACCGTCGCTCAAGCTATGCCCAACTTTGTCATGAATGTTTTTTTGATTCATATCCGGCTTTGTGATGAATTGGAGCGAATGATGAATTCGTTCTTTTGGGGTCGCGATCAAGTTAACCGGAAAGGGATAAATTGGGCTAGGTGGGATAAGCTTTGTTTACCTAAGAAATTTGGCGATTTGGGGTTTAAAAGGATTCGAGCGTTTAATGTGGCGATGCTTGCGAGACAAGGGTGGAGGTTAGTTCATCATAGGGATAATCTTATGTCAAGAATTTTTAAGGCTAAGTATTTCCCTAAGGTATCGTTTTTTGAGGCTAAGTTAGGTTCTAATCCTAGCTTTGTATGGAGGAGTATCTTTGAGACTCAAGGTATCATTAAGAAGGGAGCTCGGGTTCGGATTGGTAATGGCAGAAATGGTAGGATTTGGCAAGACCCTTGGCTCCCTAATTCTGAGTCAGGGCTGGTTAGGAGTGAGGTTCCGGTTGGCTTAGCTGATGCCAATGTTTGGCAGCTTATGGATCCAGTTAGTAGGGTATGGGATGTCGGTCTGATTCGTGATGTGTTAGAGGAGTAGGATGTAAATCAGATCCTTAGTATTCCTCTCAGCTTGAGGAATGTTGAAGATTCTTGGTATTGGATTCTAGAGTCCAAGGGGAGATTTTCTGTGAAAAGCTGCTACAAGGAATTGTCTGGTGTGTATTCTAATGTGCCGGAGAGGAACTATAATAAAATCTGGAATTTATGGATACCTCTTCATATTCACAATTTTTTGTGGCGAGCTTATAGTGGTTACTTGCCCACTGTTGATGTGTTGGCTAGTAGGCGCGTATTTGTTTATTCGATGTGTGCAGTTTGCTCGTCTCAGCCGGAGTCGGTCTTTCATTTATTTTGTGATTGTTCCTTGACCAGAGATTGTTGGAGGTTAGCTGGGATTCGGTTTGTGTCAGCGAGTTGGAATTCGTTTGGTGCTTGGTGCGATTCGTGGTTGACGGCAGGGAGTAGGGATGAAGCTGCCATGATCTCGCTTATTTGCTGGAATATTTGGCTTCACCGGAATGCGGTGGTGTGGAAAAAACCATTAGGTTCAGCGGAGTCTATTGTTGCGTCGGCATGTTGTCAGCTGTTGCAGTGGCAGGTTGCGAATAACCCAGTTCAGCAGCTTAGAACTGCTTCTATTGGGCCAGAAGAGGGAGCCGTCCGGTGGTCATGTCCAAGTAGTGGAGTGTGGAAGGTTAATGTTGACGCTGCAGTGTTTCCCGATAAGCACAGTATCGGCATTGGAATTGTGGTGAGAGATTGTTCGGGTATAGTTGTGAGAGCTCATATGGTTTGTTTGCTTGGTGACTTCAATCCAAGGCAAGCAGAAGCTATGGGAATTAGAGAAGCCTTGAGCTAGCTTCGTGATTGTGATAATTTTGTGGTGGAGTCTGATGCGTTGGAAGTGGTGCTCGATATTCGTAATTTGGAGTTGATTGACTCGGATGTGATTTTGGAGGATATTGTTCGACAATCGAAGCAGTTAAGTAATGTGTCTTTTTTATTTGTAAGGCGATCTGCGAATCAGGCGGCGCATGTGTTAGCGCGTTCCGCCCGTTCCATTACTGGTCATCAGGAATAGTTTTCCCATTTCCCTGAGTTTCTTACGTCTGTAACTGCTTCGGATCTTAATTAATGATCATGAGATTTTCAAAAAAAAGTTACTTTATCAGTCCACCAGATCATGGTCTCTGAATTCTCAAAGTATCTTTCTGTTAACCCTAATCTTAACATTTCTCAAGAAAACAGATCAAGAACTATCGCCACTAGTTCTTCAAGCCATTGGTCTCATAAAAAAAACAATGTCAAAATCAATATCATTCGACATTCTCTTCAGCATATTCATTTTTTTACCCGTCAAATCTCTCCTGCGCTTCAGATGTTTGTCCAAATCATTCCATTCCGTAATCGACAGCCCGAAATTCATCAATTTCCATCTGAATCTCCCCTCTCAAACCAATCAGAATCGCAAGCTCGTTCTCGGCGATTGGCACCTCGAGGGTTGCATCTACATCATAGACATAGATAATTGACCAATTATCAGTCCCTTCAAAATCGAACGCAGGCTCAAGCCTTTAGTAAAAACTCCTGACAATTTCATCCCTGTAAATCCTGACGGCGTGTTCGGATCTTGTAATGGTGTCGTTGCCATGTATAACAAAGAAGGAATCACTCTGTTGAATCCGTCGACTAACAGGTTCAAATCTTTTCCTCTCTGGATCGTCGATATCCTGTATAATGGATTCGGGTACGATCCAATTTCTGATGACTATAAGGTGGTTATGGTCACTAAACTATTTTCTGAAGAATTTTTAAGAGTTATGATATATAGTGTGAAAAACAATTCATTGAGAAGGATTCAGGATCTTCACAGTCCTGAACCTAATTGGTACCGCTACAATTACGAGTATTCCGGTATTCTTGTCGGTTCCTTCTTGCATTGGGTAGCAAGCCCTCGTTATGACGAATGTTGTAGTGACGGATCTGTATTTTATAATTTCATTCTTGCATTTGATCTTCGCGATGAAACGTTTCGCGAGGTACCATTGCCCTTGCCGCTTCCACGGGATACAAGAGACGGAGACAGTAAAGAGTTGAATATGGTATCAGAACTCGGAGGATGCCTTAGTCTGAGCTATTGTTTTCGGGGTTATGTGGAAATTTGGATTATGAAGGAATATGGAATAGAAGATTCTTGGACTAAATTGCTTTCTTGTCATGAAAATCTTAATTATAGTTCTGGATTGAAACCCTTATGCTACTCAAAAGAAGATGATAAAGTTTTGATGGACTATGATAAAGGGAAAGAGCTCATTTTGTATGATCTAACGAATCAAACTTCCGACATAATCAATATTTCTGAATCCTCCAAATTTAATAAAAAGACGTACGGTGTGTGTAAGTCTGGAGTCGTGTGCGCAACGACCTTAACGTTTCCTAATGTTAATGGTGGATCTAGCAATATTTGCAAGAAATTGCCAAGGAAGAAGAACAACAAGAAAGTTTGATTCATGGTTTCAAGCTATCTTCAACATTTGCATAATGGACTAATTTGCTTTTAGTTTCTAATTTAATTTTCAATAAAGATATATATCACTTCTTGATATTGATTTATTTTAGCCATTAATTCTATTTATTTAGTTATTTTTGTTTTGTTCAAGTATTGTGCAATTTGTTCAAGAATTTAGTCCAGTAAGTAGGATAGATAAGCTATCCTTAGTTTCCAAAAGACATGAAACTGTAATATTGTTGTACATTAATTATTAGAGAACAGAAGCTCATTTTAGAATTTACGAGATGACATGGTGATTACATCGCGGTGCAACCATTTAACTATTCTAATGAAACAAATACAAATTAGTACTTTCATCATTAAACAAAAGTTAGATTATAACTTCAAACTACTTTTAGTAAATAGATAACGACTTATTTTAAAAAGTGCTTCGTCTATTTTTTTTTAAAAACTCTTAGTGTTTTTGTGTGCGAGCATGTCAGAGGGTTACAGCTCAAAATAAGATTTTAAAAAATAATTAAGTGATTGTAAATGATTTTTAAAGGACATAAAAAATTTACAAGTTCTTTAAACAAATCTTTTGAGAGAAGTTTAAAAATGTAAAAAAAAATTATAATTGAAAAACTAAAAACGCGTACTGTAAATGAAATTTCGATGAAATAATATTGAAAAAAAATAAGAATAACAAAAATAGCAGTACAAATGAATCCACGGAAATAATTATGTTGATATTAGTTTCTCCTGAGAGTTTTGAGTTTTTGGTTGATTTTGTTGGGGCTGTAATCGTTGGTTTTCTTCTGCTTTTATAGCGTTTTTAGAAAAACTACCAGATACTCACATCTTCTCAATTGCTCAACTGTTTCTTAACTGTCCACAGTCCCACTTTCTCCACTTCTATAAAAATTGTCAGATGCTCACTTCTTTTCAAATGCCCACTTTTCCAATTTCCCATGTTCTCTAACTTCATAAAAACCGTCACTTTAAACTGCCATCACATGCTAAAATTGAAGATCATGTTGTAATTGGGTTCGTTTGAACTCGGAATTGGACCCCGTTTGAGCCCATGGTTTTGTAATTACTTGTAAAACATTATTATCTGCTGTAATGGGTCAAACTCAATTTATCGGGACCTAAAGCCCAAAATTGTAATATGTCATGTCATTCGGGCTTCGAAGCCCAACCCGCCAGGGACAACGACTTCTAGAGCAGATTCTGAGCCCATATGAACCTGGAATCAACCCCGGTTAGAACCAGCGGATTTGTATCAACGCGACGTACAATTGTCATGTTCTGCTCGAGAACCAGTTCCGACCACATCGGCTGTCAAAACGCATCGAGTGATAAACACTCCGGTCTACAAGGTTTAAAAGTATTTCTAATCTAGTATGCATATATAATGCTCTTGTGTATGCTTGCAATGTTTAAACGCTTTTCTAAAAGCATGATCCAATCTAGTATTAACATGATAAAGAACTGATCACGTTAATTAGCTAAATCAATCAAAACCAGCGTATCATTTAGAAATCTTAGGACTGTCATGAAAAAAAATAGTAAAAGGTTATATAGGCATTCAAAATGAATAATAATAAAATCAATCAAATATAGAAACCCTTTTTTAGGCTTTGTGCATGTAATCAATCCAGACCACTCAGTCCTCTATTATTTGTTAGAAACCTCTAAGGTTAGATGAATGCATAAGAGTATTTTCTACTTCCCAAAATCGAGTCATATGAGCGTCTAAATTGGGTCCCTTTACTGCTTTCATCTGTGTTTAAATTCTTGCAATTTATATTGTGAACTACATGAATGTTGAGATGAGATAAAATGAATACATCGCACAAAAGTTTTAGTAGAATGTCCATGAACCAAGTCTTTTGGTTCGACGTACGATAATCTCACTGATAAGAGAGTGAGGTTATCTAGTCGGTATAAAAGCATTCCTAGCTAAACTAAGTGGCGACTCCACATTTTCTCAAACCTAGTCCGTAATAGAGTCCTTCCATAAGTCTGGGCGAGCGGCCCCCGAACCCCCCCCCCCTCTCACATATGGCTTTTGGGTATGGCATGTTATAATATAGAATAAGATCATACAACTAAGTATAAAACCGTGGCCTCAAACGGGGCAAAATTCTGAGCTCAAACGAGCCCGGAAACACGATCTGGATCAGGTTTGAAAGATCTCAGGAGTTCTAGGTAAAGGAACCGATGTCAAACAAAGTGGAGACGGAACCAAAGATAAGTGGCAGCGGTGCCAAAGAGAAGTGGCGGCTGAGTCAGAGATGGCTCCTCGAGTCTCGGGAAACGTGAAAAAAAAGACGATAAAAACAATCAAAAACACATATTTAAGCAACTGGGAACATATACAATCGAAATATATGCACAATAACAGTAAATTAACATCCTAAATATGTTTCTAAGATTAAAATCATGGCAAGAACATGAAATTTGGCAAACATGGCAGTTTGAATCCTAACCTGCTGTAGATGTCAAAAATCAGTTGTTATGCATAATAAAAATCTGGAATGGCATATAATCGAAATAAGTGTGTAAAAATAGTGAAAAACAATCATAGACATGTTTCTAAGATCATGACATACCAATTATGGAAAGAGCAGCAACTTATGGTAAAAATATTGAAAATAATGTAAACATGTACCCTAGATTATAAGATCAAACAAATCTAAAACATATATGATAAAAGTAATAAAAGGAGAGTTTTGGGTCCTCATAAGTACCATTATGAGTTCTTGGCTCATTTTCTGGGAATCTCGAAGTAGAATCCAGTTCTGGTTTGATGCACAACAGTTTATTATTGATTGATCAAAATGTAGAAGTTTTATTTTTGGACTAGAATCGAGTGCATTTAGTGTGTGCGTGTGAGAGTTCGACCAACCTATGATAATTCTAGGGTTTGGTATTTAATTTTTCTTATGTACCGGTGCCACCCTTAGGTCAGTTCATTAATGGGTTTATATGGAGGTTAGGGTTGATTAAGATTTATTAAGTATTTGTGTTGTGTTAGGTATATGCAAATGAGTGAAAAAGTGAGATCAAGATTATTAATTGGATAAATATTACATTTTAATTCGTACTAATGCATGCATAGGGTGATAAGTATGGCTAAAAGGCATATTTCATGTCTAGAAGCTGTATCAAGAAAGGTTTTCAGAACCCTAAGAATTTTGGTATGGTCGATTTTATCAGTCAAATTTACAAATTCACCCATAAACGTCTAACATATTGCAATTAGTCCAATTTCTTAGATTTAGATCACATTGTTTTGGATATTTATAGGCTATTTGCGGCTAATTACGTTTCAATTCTCCAAATTTGTAACTGCGTGCTGATCTAACCCGCTTGAATTTAGACTTGCGGATCGTTAGCTCGTCATCTGAACAAGTTTCTTCAGAAATCATCATTAGACGCTTCAAATATCCATAATCATTTATTATCTGTCCGGAAAATAGATGTTTACAATACATATATACACACACAAACGTAAACTATTGCATTTTAACATAACTATTATGCAAATTTTTTATCTAAATTTATTTCAACCAAACGGAAATAAACCGAACTGAAACTGATGATAAAATTTTGGTTAAACAAACTAAATTTCATAATAAATCTAGTGTGATTTAAATTTTGATTTTATTTCGTAAAATATGAGTTAGTTTTAAACTTTACCAAATTAAACCAAACTGAACCAGGCTCACCTCTGCTTATTATACTTAAAAGGTTTATTTACTATTTACTTTCCATTCTTTTTACTTCGTCCCTATAAGTTTTTGTTTCTTTATTTGATCCCTCGCTGTATTTTTGAAAACAACTTTATAAAGTCCTTTTATAATATACTTAGTCCCATTAATTTCAAAAACAGTTTCATTTATTCTTTCACTTCCGCAGTTTTGTTAACAAAATGACCTTATAAAATTGTTTTTGAAAATACAATGACTAAATAAAAAAATAAAAATGTCCGTGAACGAATTAAAGAAAAAAATAAAAAGTATAGGGATCTTAAGATAGATTTTGCCTACTTAAAATGGGATTTTTACCTCTAAAATTTATGGGCAAGTTCCAATAACACCCTTCTTTCATTTTTATATATAAAAGCTATTTTTTCTGAAACGGGTAATCTACGAGTTTGAACATCAAGTTTTCATGGCGGCAGCTAGAAACCTCCACCTCATGAGACGGATTCTGTCTTCTCTTACACATAATGACCAACTCTTCACCTCTTCTTTAAATAAAGGTTGGTTCTTTTTTGTTGATAAGTTTTGCAATTTTGTGATTTTTTTCTTCTTTTATGTATTTTTGTTTGTATGTCTGATTGAAATTGATGGAAGCTATTGTGAATTTAGTGATTTAGTGTTTAACAGTGTTTGATTAGAAGACAAAAAATTGTAAATTTGAAGTCTTTTGGTGGATGGAATTTAGAGCCTTAGTTTGATTTTTTTTGTGACTTTTAGGAATTTAAAGTTTGTATCAAAAACGTGGCATCATATATCTCAACGTTTTGCTTTATAGCATATATAGCTTAGGCGCCTTATACGACATCGTTTTGGTCATTCACACAGCAAAAAAACCATATCATTTTTGCGGAAAATAACGCGTAAAACGCAAACCGGGCTATATGATGAAAAGTTTGAAAAGGTTGGGATGCGAGGTGAGGCGTTTCTTAGATTGTGCTTAAATCGAGAAAAAACGCTAAATGTGGGGATATATTGTAACAATAATCCTTTTTTTTTTGTTAAAGCTTTTAATTTTCTTATTGTTTGTTTGTCAATTTGTTTTTTTAAATTCATATATTTCGTCTCATGGGTTTTCATAAGTAACAAAGAAAATACATTTCAATGCTCATTGGTAAGTTTCCTAGAGCATTTAGGCCATGTTTGGTTCATGGAATGGAATAACGTGGAATAGAATAGCTATTCTATAAAGAATGGAATAACCATTCTTTAGTTTTTGAGAGGAGTACTTATTCCACAAAATCATAGAATAGCAATTCTTTGGAATACCTATTCCATGAACCAAAGTAAAGAATTGTCATTCTATACGGAATAGCTATTCCATTCCGCACCTATTCCATGAACCAAACATGGCCTTAGCAGTATAGATCTTTATCGCGCTTGCAAATGGGAATTCCAATATCTAGAGTCATTATTTTAACTTGAATTTAGTTGGTAATGGCTATCTTGAGCTTGGATTTCGATTAAGATCTCACTCAGGTTCAGCCTGTAATCAATGAATTGATCAAGGCTTGATCACCGAGATATTTTAGATCCGCTTGGCCATGTAAATAAGTCAATTCAGCTTAAAACCAATCTACTGGAGGTCAATAAAGCTTGTGTAGTATGCAAACTATTTGTATCCTACAATTTTAATTGGCTACTTTGTAGTTCAAAGAAGTTGATTGTTATCTCATTTAGTTAGGGCTCCTTTTGAAGATTTATCAAATTAGGGTGGAATTCAATCCGAACAAGCCTTTGTTCGAGAGGCATATTGATTTGCTTTGGCCGTTAATTAAAGACTTACTTGAGTTTGGTCTTGATCTTTGAAAAAAAGTTTAATGTTTGAACTTGCTGTAGTTGTATCCTGGATAGTGATGGATGTTCAAACTCTGAACTGTATCAGTAAAGCTCTTGTAAAATATTAATTCCCACCACTTTGTAGTTCAAAGAAGTTGATTATCATCTCATTTAATTAGGGCTCCTGCTGAAGGTTAATCGCGTTAGTGTGGAATTCAAGTTTTTCCCAACAAGCTTTTGTTCGATAGGCATATTGAGTTTGGTCTTGAGCGAGGAAAAAAGATTGAATGTTTAAACTTGCTGTAGTTATATTCCAGCTGATGATGGATATTCAAACTCTGAACTGTGTTATTCAGAAAGTAATGTTAAATTGAACTTTAGTAAAGTACTCATTGTTTGACTAACTACATCCTCATTGCCATTATATGATAAGGAAAAAAAAATATGTTCATGAAAATTTTAGCCGTTGATTAAGTATGTATATTTGAAACTACATTAAAATTTAAATCATTTAAGTCAACCAAGTTAAGTAGAACACCACAGTTTTAATACTGATGAAGCAGGAAAGCTCTAATAGCTTTTTGCGGAAAGACTAGTATTTCATTAAATTGTTAAGGTCCCTTCAACATTTTATTTGGAACGGGAGCTGGTTCTCAAAGATTGATGATTTATTTGGTTGTCGCTCCATATTTGTCTATTTCTATCTTTGCATTAGTGCATTACTGACTCGTTCTATGATTTCTGCATTTTGGTTGACCCATGAGTATTTCTGTTTTACTGAACTTCTCAAAGCCATACATCTTGACATTTCATTTTCGTTTTTAGAAATGCTTCTGAAACTCTGAAACTCTATATTTATAAATTATAGCTCATTCTTGTAAAAAAATATTATTTTTCCATTTTCTATCTCGGTAAATGTGTAACATTTCCATTTTTGGATTATATAGATGAGCACTCGCATTGTGTGCCTCAAATAACCGTTTGATAACTGAAATTTTTTGCTGACAGAACAAGGACGGCAACTTCTTCCTTCTACAAGTTCCATCTTCACTAGGAGTGATTTTTTCCGAAGAAGATTTCAGACAGAAACCAATCCAGCCAGCCGACCAAATGAGGACCCTGAAAATCATGAAACTGGTTGTTTGAAGCCCATTTCCGAGACAGAAAATTCTCAATCCGAAACAAACAGCAAAGAAAATTCTGGTGTAGTGTATTCAACTACATCCAACTTAAAAACGTCACCAAGGCATGACCTTGCAATGTTATTTACATGTAATGTCTGCGAGACAAGGTCTGTCAAGACAATTAGCCGCGAGTCATATGAGAAAGGTGTGGTGGTGGCCCGCTGTGGTGGCTGTAATAACCTACACCTAATTGCAGATCGACTTGGATGGTTTGGAGAGCCAGGAAGCATTGAGGACTTCCTCGCTGCTCGTGGGGAGGAAGTAAAAAAAGGTTCTGCAGATACACTTAATTTAACGGCGGAAGATTTAGCGGGAAGCAAGATCTTGAAAGAGCATTCAACTTCTAATGGTTAATTCAAACTGACATTCGTTGAGCTATATAGAAATTCGAAGGTTTATCTATTTAGCAATTTATTTTGTAAATTTGTAATGCAAATAGAGCTGCCAGCTTTATTGCTCTCATTAAAAATCACTATTTTCTCCAGATTAACTTTAGTTGATCATAATTAACCTTAATGAATCCTTATTGCTCGTTTTTTTGATATAATTTGCCAGTGGTTTGGGATTTTTTGACCAATTTTCATAAATATTGCCTTTTTTTGATATTTCGTGCCGACTTAAAGAGGTGATATAACCCTTTGTTCGGATTTCATTTATCTAAATTTAAAATGAGCAATAATCCTTATTAATCCTAATCAAAAATTCTTGTTCTATAATCAGAGAAGGGGAGAGTGCTTGGAGGAAAAAATGTATCAACGCTTTAGCAAAATGTTGTTCAATATTTATATCATTTGACCTATAACTCATCGGTTTTTGTTATCTTTGAATTTGATATATCATCATGTATTTAAGATTAAAATTAAAGATCTATTAATAAAAAATGATAAATAAATAATTAAATGTTTAGAGCATAAAGAAATAAAAGTAGCTCCGAAAGGCAAACTATAAATACTTAAAATAATCCACCTCCTAAAATCCAAACACAAACTCGCCTCTGCTTCATCACCAGACCAACAATGGCAGCTACACCTACCTCTTCCACTATCTTCTCCCCTTCTACTTCTTCCTTCTCGCTCAACAATCATTTCTCTCCAAGAAACTCCATCTCACCGCCACTGGGTTCGGTTTCTTTTGCACCAAAAACCCATACTCAAACCTCCCTCACCACAACCTTTATAGCCTTCTCCGTCAAACAAAAGCCTCGCCGGAGTTCACTTCAAGGTGAGTTCTTTAAAACCCAGTTCTCATAAATTGTTCTTCTTTAGTGGGTATTATCTATTTTTAGTTATTTTTCATGTTTTAGTTAGTCAATTATAGAGATTTGTGTGTTGAGTTCAAGATTTTGTCATTTATGAATTAATTGGTGGTTTAATTGGATGATTTATAGGTAGAAATTTATTTATTTGTGAAGGATATTTTTTTTATCTTCCATTCGTTCATGGAATAGTTCCGGAATAGAATAGGTATTAGGAATATTTAGTCCTTGCTTGGAATAGTAACTTTATGGAATTGCTATTTCATTAGTTTGTAGAATAAGTACTTCTATCGGAAAGGAAGATAGCTATTCGATTTCTTATGTAATAGCTATTTCGTTACATATAATATCATTCTATGAACCAAACATAGCCTAGGATTTTGGAGTCTAGAAGGTGAAGAAGAATAACGAGAAATTTATTAGGCAAGTTGTGTCTTTTCTAGGAACAATAAGTATGAAGATAAGAAGAAGAGTGAGTAAATGTTCCACTATGTGATGAAAGGAAGACAAGAAGGAAGGATAATCAGATGTTATGTAGCACGGAAGCGGAAATGGTAAAATGGAAAATGTCGTAATGAGAAACAATAGAAAGAATGTAATGTTTTTTGTAAGAATAGGTTATAAATATAGAGTTTCAGAGGTTCGTAAATTTATGGAAATGGAAGGAAACGCCTAATCGTATGATTCGAAATGTTTCTGTGCAACATAGATGAGTTGCATTGGCTTCGAACTTGGAGTTTATGATAAATCTGCGTCAAAAATTAGGGAAACAATTGGATATATAACTACTTCTATTTGAATAACCAAGTAAGAAGATTACAATTGAAGTAGTCTTTTTGCCTTTCCTGTAAGATTATTTGTATCAGATGCAAGAGAGTAAGAATACGATCTTCCTGGAATCGTCCTACAAAAGACATCCCAAACCTTTTTTTATTCTTAGTTGTTAATTGACAGCATTCCTTGGAACGAATACATGAAAGATGCTAATTTTCTATGAAATTGGAGGTCTTAGAATGAGAGATGCATATATATTATAGTGGGACAAGTTACTTTAGACTCCTACTTGATTAGGAAGCAGTAGCTCTTAGCTTTTATTTTGGTTTTGAACATTTTAAGTACCTATTGAATTTCATATCGCTTTTTATTGGTAAACAAACAACTGCTAAGGGAATTATTAAACCACATATGTGAAAGGATCAAAATAAGGAGAATGAATTAAACTGGCTTCTTCTATGAACTGTTGCAGGATTTTGACTTCAGCTTCAATCATCTGTTAGGATTAACTTGTTTTTAGATAATAGAAATGAGAAAGTCAGACTTACTAAATTTAAAACATATAGTATAGCAACAAAAATCTAACTATTTGGTAACTTTACCTGGTTTGAATCAGTAAATTTTTTAATCAGAATTGGTTCAGTGTCCTAGATATTCCTTGTTAAAGAGACGATATGAATAGAAGGTCTTTTGTGGCTGGGGATGGGGCTTGGTGGTTAAAAATGTAATTTCAGCAGTATCAGTTGGAATTTGATTACTTTTGCAAGACACTCTTATTGATCTATTAACAACAAGTAGATCTATGCCAGGGGAATTAGTAATGTGTCAGGAAAAATTCGTACAAGAAGCCGTGGATACACACTTTGGTTTGATGAATATTGCAAATTCATGCTTACTTTTTTGTCAGTGAGATCAGTGGCTGCTCAAGTAGAAGATGTTGCTGGATTTGATGAGATGATTTCTGGTACACAACGAAAGTATTACATGCTTGGTGGAAAGGGGGGAGTAGGAAAGACAAGTTGTGCTGCTTCACTTGCTGTGAAATTCGCAAATAATGGGCATCCCACTTTAGTGGTGTCAACCGATCCAGCACATTCTTTAAGTGATTCTTTTGCTCAAGTATGATAGCAAAATTGTACTTTATTCTTTTATTTCGCAAAGAAATTTTCTTTTTTCCTTCAGAGTCCACCACATATTACTAAAATATATGCTTCTATTATGATTTCTCATTCAGAACTTAACCGGAGGGACATTAGTAGCAGTTGATGGACCTGATTGCCCACTTTATGCACTTGAGGTATGCTTTACAATTTGTATTGTGATTGTGTTTGTATTGCATTTAGCTCACAATAGTTCCCTTGCAATTGCTCACAAGCTTTTGGTGGTTTTCATGTCTGCAATGCTAAGTAAGATTTGTTGGTTTACAACAGATTAACCCTGAAAAGGCCAGGGAAGAATTTCGTAGTGCTAGTCAGAAAAATGGAGGCACTGGAGTAAAAGATTTTATGGACGGGATGGGCCTTGGAATGATTGTTGATCAGGTATTATTTCATCTAAAGTCATTGTTGATCAGGTATTATTTAATATAGTAACAAATTTGCTTGTAGTGGAGAAAGAAAATCCACATAAAAAACCAATTTACCTTGACTCTTGAAATTAAGGTTTAGTTTAGTGGAGCATCAAGGATACATTTTACTAAACATTCTATAGTTCTACTAATGGTAGAAATATGTGTCTACCATCTTCACATAAGTACATGCTTTCAATCTTGCTGAAATAATAGTTATAGCTGCGGGTACTATTATGAATCTTCGTCTTCTGTTAGAATCTCTCTCTTCAGTCTTTAATGCTACAAGTGGAAGCATTGTGTTTTAATGACCTACTTTTCATTCGTCATTGACAAAGTTAGGAGAGTTGAAATTGGGGGAGCTTCTGGATACGCCGCCTCCTGGTTTGGATGAAGCAATAGCAATTTCAAAAGTATGTTTTCTGATGTGTTCATTATGCTTTTCATGCTGCATTTCACCAGGAACTTTTCTGTTTCTTTGCTGCTGATTAGAGAAGAATCTTCTGGCAGGTGATACAATTTTTAGAATCAGAGGAATATAACATGTTTACTCGAATAGTTTTTGATACTGCGCCAACGGTAAGCTAAAGCACCTTTTGTATCAGTTTATATGAAATTTTTAAAGTCATTTAGTTGAGGCTGCTGATTGTTTTGGGCAGGGACATACATTGCGGCTTTTGTCTCTGCCAGACTTCCTGGATGCATCCATAGGCAAGCTATTGAAGGTAATGCAATCTTGAAATCATGCTAAGTGCTAACCTACATACAATAATAAAATTAATAATTTTTTATCAAAGTACTATGAAGTCTTACTTTCCGTCACTTGTTGAGTAACATGTTATTGAAGACTATAGCTTGCAGATTTCATCATGATCTGACTTTTGAATGAAGATCACTGATCACAATGTTTATCCTTTGAGCTTGAACCACAGAAATGCAATTTCGATGAAAAAGTTCTTTTGCTAGTGATATTTTTTAGAGGCAAAGAGGGTTTGGGATGATACAGTTGAACATAACAAGTTAGTATGGTTGATTCGGGAGAGAGAGACTATCAACATTTTATTTTATTTTTCTTAGTTGATCATCTTTTTTATTTTTTATTTTTGATTTTTGATTTTCTTTTCCTTTTTATCTTTGACTATTTTTTTGGGCTTTTGTAGGCATTTCCCTTTCTCCATGTAGGTTATCCTATCCTTACATTTGGCATATTTTATTTCATCAATATTTGCTCACAATATTTTTTGCTTCATCAAGAACATGGTTGACAAATAAAGGAAACCACTACTACAGTGAAACCGGTTTGACAAGGACAAGAAAACCAAAATGCATCCTCGCTTCCCTTTGCGTGGTTACTATTTATATTGAAATTTAACTTGAATCTAGTTTTAATCTTATGGTTTTAATGATTCGAAAACTGTTCATTTTATTGCAGCTTAAACAAAAAATATCTTCCGCCACATCTGCAATCAAATCTGTTTTTGGGCAAGAAGATAGCCGACAGGATGCAGTGAGTCTGAATTCCTTGGAAGCAGATCTCGTGTTCTTAGTTCATCTAGTTTCCTTTGTTAATTTAATTGTCTAACATACGTGTATACCTTTCGGCAGGCTGACAAATTGGAAAAGCTCAGGGAAAGGATGATAAAAGTGCGGGAGCTTTTTCGTGATACAGAATCCACTGAGTTTGTCATTGTAACAATTCCCACGGTATTATTCTTACAGGATTTATTTTTTCAATTGTTGAGCGAAAGAGGAGTATTTCCTTAGGGTGTTCTATTGAATGAGCAATGCTCGTTGAATGTCGGGTCTTTTAGCCACAGGAAATTCCAAGTCACCGTAAAGCTAATTTGCACATACTAAGAAGATTAGTTTTCATATAGTAAGCTCTATCTTTACTATTCTGGTTTACTTTCTCAGGTAATGGCAGTTAATGAGTCATCTCGGCTGCGCGCCTCCCTAACGAAGGAGAGTGTTCCTGTTAAAAAGCTTATTGTCAATCAAATTCTTCCTCCATCTACGTCGGACTGCAAGTTCTGTGCAATGAAAAGAAAGGTATTATTTTCATATTTCGCTTTGAAGAGCAGTATGAGCTGAATATGACATCTAAACTGTGAGCATGATGATTTAAAGATCGAATCAAAGTTTATTATTTTGAAGTTCATCATGCTTTTGATAAGTTCTGAAACAACAAGAATAAATTATCTTGTGTTATACAGGATCAAACGCGTGCTCTCGATATGATACGAAGTGACACAGAACTCTCCGGTTTGACATTGATAGAAGCTCCCTTAGTTGATGTAGAGATCAGAGGTGTTCCGGCGCTACAATTTTTGGGGGATATTATATGGAAATGAGTTTCTGCAGAAACTATACACATTTTGATAATTGTATACATATTTTAAAATTGAAAAATTGGAAAATTTTTAATTTCTTTTGAACAGTTCCCAAATTTGTTTCCTCAATTCATGTCAGGTTGGGATTAGCTGCAATTGAGCCCCAGTGTAAAGGGTTAGGCTTCCTCACACTCTATTTAGAAAGTATGCATATCCCTAAGCTCATGGCTGCACCTTCAACTGATGTTTTTATGCCAATAAACAAATTTGGGTTGCAGTAGAATTGAATAAAGGATCAGTTTAACCTCTCAACTTGTATCAAAGTATCAAAAAAGTCTAAAATAGCAAAACCGGATCAACACACCAATTAAATAGTGTTTGATTATGTATTTATCTTGAATCACTTTTGTATTAAATAAAGTTCATTTTCTTAAAGGGATCGATGAAAAAGGCAGCGAATCCTCCTATTGATGTCAGACCAAATGAGATGGGTGCTAATCGTCTATTGTTTTTTTTTAGAAACTCATAAATTTCATTAATCAACTAGCCATTTTGTCGGAAAAACCATAACATTGAAAGTTTTGGGAGACACAACCTCTCCAAATATTACTCTTGACATTGATTACTATATACCTAGCCATGGGCCGGGTCAGTCCGTGAACCTGCTTGATCAAATCCGGCCCGAAACCGGTCAAACCCGGAACCGGGCTAAAACTAGTCGGAACCGTAGACAGGGCGGTTCCGGGCAGGTTCCAAATATTTTTGAACCGTGAACCGACAGTTTTGGATCGGAACCGGCGGTTCAGGGGTCGAAACCGTCGATAAAAAATTATTTAATTTTAAATTATATATATAAATATATTATATATACATTATATTATATTCTATCATATATATAATATATATTTTATTTTATTATTTATTTATATTATAAATTTATTATTGCGATAAGATATATATTATATTTTTTTGTTAAATTTTTTGTTAGTAAAATTTATTCTATTTTATTATTTTTTGTAATATTATCTCCAAATGGTATTTTATTTTTTAAAATTTTTAATAATTAAATTTCAATTTTACTTTAAATTTGTTTCTAAACCGCCCGAAACAGAACCGGAACCGGCCGGTTCCGAACCGTCATGGAACCGTCACTTAGACGGTTTCAGACCGGTTCCAATATTTCTTGAACCGTGATCCGGCGATTCCGAACCGTGACCGCCGGGTTACGAACCGTGGCCACTTCTAGATTACTAAAGTCTCTCTAGCTAAACAATGAACAAACATATGTGTACCCCTATTACAATAAGAAATACTGATACATTCTCCACTACTAACTAGAATTAAACTGTCTTACGCTATCATTACACAGCACCTTGTGCTTTGTGAACGCCTCTATTGCAACTTTTGGAAATGGTCTTATCTCAAAAGGAATTAGATTGGCTTCCTTTGCTATGATGATGCCTTCTCTCGAATTGCAATGGGAATTTTAAACCCAGCAACTTGACCCATATCTGTTGAGTCTCTAGTCGGCTGAACACGCCAGAATAGATACCAGAGGTGGTTGAGGTCGCCGGACAAGGCTGGGACCGCCAGAATGAACCATGCAAACCGCCAGATTGCGGAGATCCTGTTCTTTCGAACCGTAAAAACTACAAAAACTTGCAAATCTACTCCACAAAGTGGAGACATACTAATCTTAAGTTAGATTAGATTAGATATAGGGCTTTTTATGCCAAATACGACATTTGGCACTCTTTATATTTATACAGCTCATCTCATTTTTTTACATTCCCCACCATCTTATTTTACAAATATAACTTAACATTTTAAAATTATTTTTTATACGATTTTTTCTTTTCTCTTAAATTGACAGTTATTTCTTTCATCTTCTTCCATCCCCTGCTCTCTATTCTTTTTCATGGCCGTCGCCCTTTATCAAGTCTCAGTGCCGCTCCGCCGCCGCCGTTATTTTGTCTCTATGATTTTTTTTTTTCCAGATTTGAATCGGGGTTTATTATCGAAAGAAAGAATAGATATCAGAAGTTTTCAACGATTTTAAAAAGTTTCTTAAAGTCATATGATCCGATTTCGAGGCAAAAAGATTCACCGTTCTTCTTCTTCTTCTTCTTCTTTTTCATTTTCAGATCTAGAATTTGTTTTGTTAACTGTTCTTAAGTAACAGTGATTTTTTTACCATTAAACACGTGTAAAGATTATATTTAAGAAATATAATATTAATTTTCATATACATGAAATCATTTTATGATTTTACGAAATGAAAATCTGTTATTCTGCAGTTTTATTGTGTTTGGTTGTATTTCTGCGTTTTGTTTTTGCTCTGCAACACGATTTGTTTATGATGGTTGATTGATGAATTATTGTAATATTTCAGTGTTGTTGATTTTATGTTGATTTTATATTGGTATCGTGTTGATAATCAGTTGATATTTTATTGATTTTAACATTGACAAATAAGATAATGATATCTGTGAAATAAACTAAAAAAAATTAAAATTTAATTGAAATTAGATAATGATATGTTAGCATTGAAAAAGAAGACAAATAAAGATATTGAATTATTGTAACATTACAGTGTTGATATTATGTAGATTTTCGGTTGATATTTTGTTGATTTTAGTATTGGAAAACGACATTAATGATGTTGAATTATTATAATGTTACAGTGTTGATCTCTTGTTGATATTGAGTTGATATTATGTTGATACTTAGTTGATTTTAGCATTAACAAAAAACATCAACATTACAATAATCTAGCAATCAATCAAAAATTAAGTTATCATTTTTTCTGTTTCAATTTATTTTTTATTTTATTTTATATACAATATTGTTTACTTTGCCAATGTTAAAATCAACCAGATATCAGCACAAAACCAACATAATACCAACTTAAAATCAACACTATAATATTATAATAATTCAACATCATATTTATATTTTTTACCAATGCTAAAATCAACACTGCAATATTATAATAGTTATTTATATTTTTCAATTTAATTTATTATTCTTTTAGTTTATTTAACGTACAATTTTATCTTATTTGTCAATATTAAAATCAAGAAAAAAATCAATTGATTATCAACACAACATCAACAGATAATCAATATAAAATCAACAATACTGTAACATTACAATAATTCAGCAATCATCCATCATCAAAAAATCATACTGCAGAATACAAAAAAAAAAACTAAAATACAATCAAACACAGAAAAAATGCAAAAATAATCGAATTTATTCC
Source organism: Mercurialis annua (assembly GCF_937616625.2). Lineage (NCBI taxonomy): Eukaryota > Viridiplantae > Streptophyta > Magnoliopsida > Malpighiales > Euphorbiaceae > Mercurialis > Mercurialis annua. Next base: position 34,702,448 of record NC_065577.1, on the reverse strand, counting down.
ATAAAATCACAAAAATATTTTATATAACATGAAAAGATAATCTTTATACATGTGTAATGATGGAAAGTTGATGTCATATAAAAACAGTAAAAAAATGTAAATCTAAAGAAGAAGAAGAGGAAGAGGAAGAGGAAGAGGAAGAGGAAGAGGAAGATATGAAATCAACGATTTTGACGATAGTAAATGCTTTTCAAATTTGTTGTTTCGTTGTTGGAATCGGAGAAGGAAGAAGATCTTGATGCTTCACTTTTATATATGGAAGAGGAAGACTTAGATGAAACAATCAGAATCTGAAAATATTGATTATTAGGAGAGAGAAAAGGCAGCTGAGAGAGAGAATACGATTATTAGGAGAGAGAAAAAACCTAATTAATGAATCTGAGCTGAATATCCTTTATATATAGACATCGTATTAAAGTAAATATTTGACGCGTGGGTCGTAGTTTACGAATGCTAAACATATGGTCGTAATTAAGTTATAAATGTTGAAAAGTAGGGTGTTTGTATAAAAAGCCCTTAGATATAACCTAACTAAGACACAAGTTAAAAAAACTAAAACTAGATCAGAAGATCAAGAGAGAAATTAGAAAAAAGGACTAAAACTAGAGATGAACTATGTAGAAGCTAAGTATATATCATAGAACAATTAAAATTTAGATTCTTGAAGGGTAAAAAGGCAAAAAATCATCTCCCATGAAGAACTTGGGTGTTGCGGCTGCCAACTGAGGAGAGAGGGAAGAGCACTTTAGGGGTTTTCCTCCTTGCTAATCGTCTATTGCAATAACTGTTTCTATGCGCAGAAAAGCTATTGGCCAACACCCAAAACACAGCAACAATGAGGGATAATAAGGTTTGTTTTGATTTCAAGGTTTATTTTAGAATATGCTAAAAATAAATGAAATTGTTCAAGACATTCATACTCTTGTTGATTTTACAAATTTAATTTAAATGATTCACTAGATCACAAATATTTTAGTATGACTTCTTTTAAGGGTGTCATGAATGGGAGAAAATATTAGATAGAAGCACTCCACCAAGTCATCTATGGACTAAACCTATCACATTATAACACGTTATTAAAATAATGGCACTATCATCATTAAGTATTGTTGTGAGATTAATCGTAGCGGAACATCAGAAAATCAATTAGGAAATCAAACTTGGAATTAAACTAAAACAAGTAAAATATTTACGTGATTTGTCAAAGAATACTCCATGTATGAAGGAACAAGTTTTTATTCACTTAATAAAATTCGGTATAAAGAAACCAAATGATAATTCGTTCAACTTAGTAAAATTTTGTCCCCCCGGAATAAATTTTGTAACTTCCCCACTGGATGCGTATACATAATAATTTGGCTTAAAAATTACAAAACTCTTTCAGGTTGATATACAACCAAAATTTAGTAACCAAAATAAAATAGAAGAATTTACACAAAAGACTCTTTTTTGAAATTTATTTGCACTGAATATTTCATTTTTAAAAATTTAGTTTTTTACCTCATTTTTTTATGGTTCCTAGTTGTTCTTTCAACTAAATTTAACTTATTAACATTTAATCCACTCATGTAGAACACATGTACACCCTTATTTCTATCTCTTCTCTCCTTTTTCTTCTTTCACTCTTTTTTTTTTTCTTCTTCTTCTTCTTCTTCTTCTCTCTGGAATTTTTTTACATTTTTTTCAATTTCAATGGAATATTTTTAACAATTCCTATCTAAGAATACAAGATGAAGTATTTGCTATGACAAATTCGATCCAATTCGTCTCAAAAATAAAAATAACAAAGTTTTCCGCCATCGCCATCACTGATCTTCTTCTTCGGAATCTTCAGAATCTTTCTATATTGTTTTAAAATATTTTAGTATCGTTTTATGGTAATATTTTCAATTTTTTTAAAGAAATCGTTACTTTCTTCATTAGTGATGTTTTAACCTGATTTTTAAACGTTTTTTAAATTAATTTTAGAAACAATTTGAAATTGTTTTTTAGAAATTGTGTTAAACTGTTTGAAAGTATTTTTTCTGAAACTGTTCGAAATTGTTATTTTTTAGACTATTTGAAAGTATTTTTAGAAACCGTTTTAAATTGTTTAAAACCTCTGTAAACCGTTTTTAATTGTATAAAACCTTTGTAAACTGTTTTTTTAACCATTTTAAAATGTTTGAAACTGTTATTTTTGAGACTGTTTGAAACTGTTATTTTTGAGATTGTTTGAAGGTGTTTTTAGAAACCATTCGAAACTGTTTGAGACCTTTTGTAGACTGTTTAAAATTGTTTGTTTAAAACCCTTTAAAACTCTTTTTAGATAAAGGTTGTAAATTGTGATTTTGAAAATAGTTTGGAAGTGTTTGAAATCTTTGTAAACCATTTTATAACCTTTGTAAACCGTTTGAAACATTTGTAAACCGTTTGAAACTGTTTAAATATTTTGTAAACTGTTTGAAACCATTGTATAAATTTTTATTTTAAAATAGTTTCAAAACTATGTTTATGAAATCTTTTGAAATTATTCAAAATTGTTTGAAACTGTTTTTAATAAATTTTTAATTAAAGAAAATAAATTAATAGTTTACAGTGTCTTTTTTGTTTTTAATAAAGTTACAATCATGTCCATAATTTCATTTGAATGAGAATTTTTGAGCTAATTATGCATGCATGCTAAATTTTTAAATAAAATAAAATTCAGCTGCCATATAAGTATTTTTGACCGAAAAAATTCTCGCTAAAATAAAATTAAAGTTTAATAATAAAATAATTTAGTTACTAAATAAAAAAAATGATGGTTCGGATACCCACAATAATCAATTATCCTGTACAAGTGACTTATTGTTCTATATTTCGGTGGAAACTTAATAGATAAAAACAGATACAAAATGATTTCTTGGCATTGAAGCCATATGCTATTCTTCTCCATCTTTATTCTCGGATCCTTCTAAAGAAATAGAAGCTTGAACGCAAAGACCGTATACAATCTACTTTATGTCATTTCGATAAAAAAAACAGAAAATGAAAAAGAATTTGATATAGATTGGTGAATAGTGATATTTCCTCCTTTAAACTTTGAATATTTACTTTAATTTCTTTTTCTTTTACCTATATATTCATTGCAAGTTACACCAAGTTAAGGTAGGCTTATGTCTTGATGGAGTCTGCCTTCTGAACCGGTGAGTAAGACCTGCAAAACAGGGTAGAAGCTAACCGGACGGTGGTTGTCCGATTAACTCTCCGATGCTAAAGTCAGTTTAGAGCTTTGAGCAGCGTTTTGAGTATATGAATGTAATTGTGATTCTAGGCATACCTCGTGCTCCTTTTATAGTAGTCGAATATATCTAATAGAGTTGTATTAGGCAGGTGAATCCTACTTTATAGGGATTCGGCAATATCGTAGAGATTCTCCTGATTTGTCGGGATCTACCTTAATCTGATAAGAGTCCTATTTAGGAACGTCTTCCTAAATAGTCTTATCTTCCTAAAGTAGAGCTTATCCTTCCATATGTAGTGTTTGTGTCCGAATAGGACAATATTTCCATACTTAGTTGATTACCCGAATCCCGGACCCGACGCGCTGTCGGCGGATCATGTGGGATTCGGTCTTTATGTCGCCGAATCTTAAGAGATTCGGCGTCTCCTTCATATTTTCGGATCTTCAGGGGGAGTCCGGTATCACCTAAGAGTGGATCTCCTATAACTCGGCTCCATTATACTTACAATAGGATTCGGTATCCATCATGTCTTATAAACACCCGACTTTTTAGCTTGTTTCAATCCTATGCTGATGTAGAAAATTCGTCAATTTTATCCTATTTTTGTTATTTTCTCGTTTTAATGGTACCCTTAAATATTAAATTGACCTTTTTTTCATTTGAAAACAATTCTTCAAATTGATTGTTTTCGCATTAAATTGATCTTTTTACATTAAATTGATCTATTTTGAAGAACTTTTGTCAGCTTTTCAAATAAAAAAAATATCAATTTAATGATTAATGACATAATTGAAAAGAAAAATGCAATATAGAATAAAATTTACCAGTTTTCAACGTTAGAGTATGATTAAAAAGGAATTAAAAGGTCGTATTTTTTTTAACGCATTAGGCCATTAAGATAGAATAACTCGGATATTAAACTCTGTAGATCACTAAGCTTTCCTTAAATTACAGAAAGGTCACTAAAAAAACTTTTGTTACAAAATGGTCATTGAACTATAATTTTTATTACAAAGGGGTTCATCCATCTAAAACGTTGCGTTTTATAGCAAAAACGCAACATTTTCGCTTACGTGGCAAGCCAAATTTACAAAAAGGAACATAGTTTAATGACCTTTTTGTAATAAGAGGTATTATCTAGTGACATGTTTGTAATTCACGAAAAGTTTAGTGTTGTTTTTGTAACAACATAAACATTTTTGTAGTAAAAGGTATAGTTCAATGATCATTTTGTAACAAAAGTTTTTTTAGTGATCTTTCTGTAATTTGAGTAAAGTCTAATGATCTGCATAGTTTAATATCCGAATAACTCTCTCCAGATTTAGTGTAATGGTACAAATATACTGCGTAAATATGAGTAACTAATTTTGAAGGTCATTGATTTTTTTTTTTAATTTAAATTATCAACCAATCAATTAATCAAAAATAAAAAACTCTTAAGAGAAAAAAAATAAACAATTTTCATGGTTTTAGAATTCACAAACACTATAGCTTTTATTTTTTTAATACAAAGTTTGTTTTCGATTTCAATTTCAATCATAGTTTTCAATTCCGACGCGGTCTTTGTTTTAAACATTATCTATTCATGTTTTTTAATGTAAATCCCCTATATTTTACGCGGCGCTTATTTACAGTCTTTATGGATGAAAATACCCATAGTACTGTAATTTTTTGACGGCTGTCATTTCTAAAAAAAATATAAAAAATTGACCATGACACGTCTTAAAAAATCCAAAAAACTTTAAAACACCCAAAACACCTTTAGAACTATTAAAATTTAATTAAAAAAATGAAAAATAAAAAAATCAACCCAATCAAATCCAACCCATCCGGTCAACCCATCCACCACTGATTACCGCCCGTCGCCACCCAACTACCGCCGAACATTTTCTGGTTCGGTCATATTCGCTGACTTGTTCTTCAAGAACAGAGGTCTGTTCTTTAAGAACAGATCGTTCTTCATGGACAAATCCATGTCCGATCTCCATGAAGAACGATGTTCTTCATGGACATATTTTTCCATGATGAACAAATCTATTCTTCATGGACAGAACCCGTGAAGAACAATTTGTTCTTCATGAACAAATCTTTGTTCATGAAGAATATGTCGGAGAAGATGATCGGACCGGAAAATTTCCGGTAATGGTAGGGTAGCAGCGGACGCGCGACGATCAGTGGTGGATGGATTGATCGGGTGGGTTGAGCTGGTTTTTTATTTTTCTTTTTTAATTAAATTTTAATAGTTCTAGGGGTGTTCTAAAGTTTTTTGGACTTTTGGTGACGTGCTAGCTGACGTGGCAAGGTCAATATTTTTTTAGAAATAACAGCTGCCAGAAAAAGACGGTGGTAGGGGTCTTTTTGTCCTTAATGGTCGTGAATGAGCACAGCCAAAAAATACAGATGGTTTACTGAAATTTTTGAAGTAGATGGGATTTATTGATAGGAAAGCCGAAGTAGAGTGTCCATGGTTGATTATTAACTGATTTATTGGTAATGCATCAAAATTCATAGGTAATTGTGTGTAACGACATATTGGCAACAAGTAAACATTCGTCATGAAAAAGTCATCCAACTGCTTTTGCCAACACACACTTCTCGTTGACAATAAATATGTAAATATCGAAGGCCAAGTTCGTCGATTGGCTAATGACAATTGATGTTGGCAAGGTGTCATCCTTGTGCTGATTGGTTTGTCCGTCGACAATTTTGTCGACATCGACGCATAATTCGACCAGCATATTGCTTGATAATGTAGTAATAGCGTTTAATAGGGGCGAAGCAACCTCGCCAAAAACAAGTATCGCTAAGTCAAGCAATTTACCGATGTAGTGTCTATAAAAGGCACCGAGTAACAATAAACAGAGTAGCACCTCGCCCGAAGCTTGAGCCCATCTCTTCCACATGCGGTGCTCGGCATCGCAGGTCGGATCTGATATGACCAAGTTATCGACCAACCAGGGGGGTCATCGAGCCATGAGAATCAGAGCGGTATCTCGTCCGAAGACCGGGCAAGATTTAGCAAATGATACCATCCGAGCTTCGATGTCCAACATCAGAGCTCGTCGAACAAGACCCTTAGGACAAGCTCCGAGGTAGCACAAGGATCTACATTCACGTGTAATTGATTCTGTGACCATAGAAGATCCTTTGATAATTACAAAAAGAATGTTCCCTACACCCGATGCACCTAACAAACCGCGCCAAACGGGAAAGAGCTTGCCACGTAAGCATAACAGAATACAGGGACCATAAGATGGAGAAGCATGCAGCAAGGCAAGGTTTGCACATGAGCCCTAACTATGAAAAGGAACATTATGTGCAAACCCTAAGGAATTATTTTTTCACCATATTTCTCTTCTCTGTCTCTTCTTCTTCTTTCCATCACTGAAAACTTAGATAAACGTAAATTTTATGACGATCCACGTAAATTTTATGTCCGTTGATTCATTAACACGTTTAGATAAACGTGTTTACACGTGTCGTGTCGTATAATATTTATGTCGTGTTTGGATTTTGTATATCAAACCCGATTAATAATCGTGTCGTGTTCGTATTTAGACTAATCGTGTCCGTGTCTAAACGGGTTTGACCCGTTTATGACCCGCAGACACGAATTGCCAGGTCTAGTCTACATGCTTCATATTAATCAACGTGTTATATAATAATTAAATATCAGACAATTTAAAAAAGTATTGTATGTTAAATCAATGAAGATTAATACTTAAAAAAAATAAGTGGATTATTTATATAATATCTTATTTTTGAAACTTAATTTCATTGATATTCGAATTTTTAATATCCAACATATTTTAGGATAATTAAAACAGTCCTAAACTAATTATAATTTCAGGGATAGACAAACTTTATTACTTATAAAATTTAAGAGTGTCAAATAGTTTAGTTTGACCAAAGCATTATTTGGGGTTATTTTTGGGTTTTGGACATTAGAAAATTCTCTCTTTTTTTTTTTGTAATCTTGATTTATTTGTGAATAAAAACTTGTTACTTTGCTTGCGGTGTAGTCTTTGACGATCCACGTAAATTTTATGTTCGTTTTAGTTCAATTCTATATTTTATTATAAGTTTGATTTCCTAATTAAGTTTCTGCTATTCCACTGTGACTAATTTCGCAATATTTATAAATTTAATTTTTTAGATAATATCGTTAATAAATAATTAATAATATAATTTTATGAACCTTAAGATATTAATTTTTCATATCGTTGTTAAATCATATAAAAAATATCATTTTATACTCTTATCCATGCTGTGAATTTTTTTTTAATCTGCCACTCTAAATACTACATTAGATTTTCTTTTGAAAAGGAACATTCAAATTTGTTAGATTAGTTTGGGCAAGAAAAATTTTAGTGAAACAAGTTCATTACATAAAATTATTAATCATCTAGTTAGCATGTGATATGAGGCGTGATTACTTTTTTTATAAATAAAAATATATTAAAAGTCATAAATTGTGATAAAAACCAATATTTTAAACATTCGTATAAGAAATGGCACACACATGGTGGCTCACTAGAGATTACGACTTAGAATAAGGGCAAAATCAATGTTTCGTGAATAAAATATGAAAAGGATTCTTAAAAAATTCAAACCGGAATAAACAAAACTCCTATTACAATTCTTAAAGAGTCAAACTACCTTACAATAGCAGTTAAAAATCACAATATTTTTGTCTAAAGACTTGTTTTGAAAAATTCTGACATTTCTACACTTCCAAATCTCACACACCACAATAAACCACAATAAACCAGAAAAATTGCCTTAACTTTCAACAGAGTCCTCTATAAACTATATCAATATTGAGGCGTGATTACTTATTACTACATATTAATATTAAATAAATATTGATTTAAAAATGACATAACTTTCACTAATTCGCAGTTAAAAATGTGGCATATATCAACTTGATCTTCTAAAAAAGTCAGTTTTGTTTGTCTACATTATGCCTGAAAATTTTAGACACGACATGATTAAATGATACGATACGACACGAAATTAAACGGGTTTGGGTTTGATGTAAATGAGTTTGAGTCATAGACGGGTCAACCCGTTTATGACACGATTAATTTAATGTTTAAATGGATTATATACGTCTAACCCGTTTAAATCCGGTTAACTAGTTTTAATTAAATATTATTTATTTTTATAAATTAAATGTTATTAAATTCTTAATTTTAATTAATTTTTTTATCTTATATATAATTAAATAGTACTTATCAAAAGATATAGTAATAATTCTTTTAATATTATAGTAAATAAACTAGAAAAGTAGTTAAATATTTAAACGGGTTTAAACGTGTCACTTTAAATGCGTTGATTCATTAACACGTTTAGATAAATGTGTTTACACGTGTCGTGTCGTGTTGTGTAATATTCGTGTCGTGTTTGGATTTATTACATCGAACCTGATTAATAATCATGTCGTGTTCGATCGAGACATAAGTTAAAAAGGAAGAATAAGGCATGTTTCGATTGAATGATGTTTTCATAGTGTATTTTGTATAGTATATTTATATTGTTTTTCATGTTTTTTGAAAAGAGTCATGTCTTGATCGAGACATCAGACATCAGGGACGAAGTCATAATTTTTTTTGGAGGGGCAAAAAATTTATAACTACCATTCATAAAGAGAAAAGTAGAATTTTATCGAAGTTTAGCTAAGACCGGCTTATGTTTTATCAAGATTCAATTAAGACCGGGTTACGTCCTCAGACACTGTCCAAAATACTCCACTAATATTTGTAAAAAGTTACAAACTAAGAAAGAATACAAACCAAAGTCATTAGGAGATAGTTAGACTAGTTTGCGTGGAATGAAATGTTTAAGAAGCAGAGAGTGGCTTTTTTTATAGGTGAAGGAAGATCCCACCTTCCACTTCCGAAGCAACGTGGGACAAAATCATATTATATATTTGCCTATGTCAATATTTTATTTTAATAAATTTTTTAAATAAATAAATAAAAATTAGACCTATTTATTTATTAATTAATTTAATATATGAATATAAGAGTTTTATAATATATATTAAAATTTAAAAACAATTGAGTACAGCCTAATTAATGAACATTATCTATACTTGATAAAAACATTTCCCACTCTATTAAAAATGAAATTGGCAATTTAGATTTAAAGACAATTGTTGAAGCTATAATAATATCTATACTTAATGATTTTTATTTTATTTTTTGAGAGGGCAAGTGCCAAAGCATGCCATCCTTTATCTCCGTCCATGTCAAACATGCATGTTCTCAATCGAGACATAAGTTTTAAAAAAAAACATGTCTCGACCAAGAAATACATATCTTATTCGACACATGAATTAAATAAAAGAATTTTTGAAATTATTTTTCAAAAATAGGTACCTAGTGAAAGTAGTAAAAAATAAACAAAAAATTTATATTTATTTTTCAAAAGTAGCATAGTTTTGAAATTATTCTAATAAAAATAAAATGATGGAGTATAAGAATTAAAGAAGGGCAGCAAGAGGAAACTTTTCGCCTATAAAAGAACCATCCCTAAACTCTCCCTTCTCTAAACTCTCCTTTGCCTCATTTGCTAAGAATCAGTAAGTGATGTCTTCCCCTTAATTTTCTTGTCTTTTTTTTTCTGTTTCTTAAGTCCATCGTCTATTGGGCAAAAAAAAAAAAAAAAACCATTCACCTTTTTGCATTTTTTTAGTTTTATTATAATTTTGTCAATTACACCAAATCCACTGAACTTTCATTACCCTCAAATACTAAATTAGTCTCTTTCTTTATTCGAAAAAAATTCAAATAAATAATTCATTTTTAATCTTTCAAATGGAAAATAATTTAAATAAATACTTTATTTAATGAATTTTTAGAGTCCAATTTGTTTTTGAGGATGAAATTAAAATTTAAAGGTGTGAATTTGAGTGCAAACGTCAATATGAAATTGAAAAGGGGCTAAAAAATGGATGGTTTTTTAGTCAGTAGGCCTTGGCAAAATGATAGTCTATTAAATTTTCATTATTATTAGACAAAATTACTCAAAAATATTTATTCTTTTTAATTTTTTATTTATGATCTAATTTTTTAAAAATACTAATTTAAAAATAATTTTAATACATATGTTTTAATTATATCCATTTTTTTCATTTAAAATTAAACTTTTTAACTTCTGATTACCCTAATTTTGTTAAGTTTGATCGATAAAATTTAGATTTAATTATAAATAAAAAAATAAAAAGATTTGTTTTTTTTTTTGATAAATTTACCTCATTGGCTACAATTGAAATATACCTATCAAAATTAGATCAAAATAAATATTTTTGAAAGACCTGTTATATATGCCATTTTTCTTTTAATTGCATTCATCCAAACTACTCTAATTCTCCCATATTTTTACTCTTGATTCCAGCTGTCCTTTTTTCTTTCAATTACAATTTTATAATATTCTTTTTAAAACTTTTAAAAAAGAAATTCCAGTGCTTTATTTTACCTTGTCTCAAAAGAAATAACAACCATTAACTTATACTAATAATTCAATTCGCAGAATATATTTTAAGAAAACGTGTTTATGTTTTTATATTTATCATTACTCATAAATGTAATGTCATTGCAAAAGGAAAAAATATTTGTTTAATTCATTTGTCATCCGAATAATATTTATAAAATAAATTATCTTCTCTTAATAACTGTACTAATGTAATTTACAGGGGTAGTTGCTTTATTGAAATAATTAACTTATATATAAGTAGGCGTGAGTTATTTTCCAGTACATAGTATATATAAATAAACATATATGTATGTATATATAAATAGAGTATGTATTAATTGTATAGTATTAATGTGGTTAGAATTCATGTTGTGAAATTTTTGTAGTATAAATAATAATAAAATATTACAATAATTATAGTATTATTTTCCGCCAATTGATCCACACACTACCAATAAAGTCTTCTCTTACAGTAGTGTATAAGTTTGATTGAGACTCAAAATTAATTAACTTGTGCTAATTAATTATCAAAATTAATATATTTCAGCTTGATCTTATTTTGAATGGTGAAATTGGGCAGAATATTGCTTGGCTTGCCAATGAAAGAAAATGCAGTGCGATGGATCTGCTTCACGGTGGCCACATGGCTGTGCTTCTGTTCAATCTTGGCGTCGCCGTCATCGGAGTTTGAGGATAATTTGCTCAAAGAATACCCAACCATAAGAGTTTCTACAACAAATATGACTTGGAAAAGTTACAGGGCGTTTATCGAAGAAATACGCGGTCATTTGGCAGCTGTGAATGATATCAGACATGGAATACCAGTATTGCCAACTACAGCTGATGTTCCTGTAAGGCAAAGGTATGTATTAATTGAATTAACAAATAGCGCTGAGCTTACTGTAACGTTAGCAATGGACGTCACCAACGCATATTTGGTCGGTTATCGTGCTGGAAATCACGCGTATTTCCTGCGAACGGATAATCCGAACGATGAAGAGGCGATTACTCATCTTTTCACAAACGTTCCGGCTCGGCAAACACTTAATATGGGTGGTAATTATGACAGACTCGAACAAGTTGCACATGCAACTCGAGAACATATCAACTTGGGACTCCATCCACTAGAAGACGCTATTTCTACATTCCATCATTATACGACTGGGAGTTACGCTACCCTGGCTAATTCCTTCATAGTCGTTATCCAGATGATTGCAGAGGCATCAAGATTCCGTTATATCCAGGGCGCAATGCAAACAAGGATACGAGTAAATACGCCAACTCCGCCGGATCCTGCCATGCTTAGTTTGGAGAACAATTGGAACCTACTCTCACAACGAATCCAGGAATCTAACCAGGGGGTTTTCACCAGACCAGTGGAACTGCAAAGGCCAGATAATAACAATTTTGTCGTCGACAATGTAGCACATACAATAATCGGAAACATAGCACTGATGGTATTTTTCTGCGCACAACGACAATCCATCTCTCATCCGTTTATAAGGCTTGTTGTGCCAAATCCAAACGATGATATTTGTGTAGATCCTGAGCCAACAGTGCATATTACGGGTGCGAATGGTCTATGTGTTGATGTGAGAGATGCAGATTACCACGATGGCAACGCAATACAGTTATGGCCCTGTAAACCTAGTCCACATACAAACCAACTCTGGACCATTAAAAAAGATGGTACGATTCGATCAAATGGAAAATGCTTGGCCGCTTATGGGTACAAACCAGGTCAGTATGTGATGATATATGAATGCTCCGATGCTGCGAAGGATTCCATCGTTTGGAATATTTGGGACAATGGAGCAATTGTAAACCCTAAATCTGGTGTGGAGCAATTCCAAGTAACAACACAAAGCCATTTATAGCATCGATTGTCGGGTTTAATGATCTTTGCTTGCAGGCATTTGATATGAATGTGTCGTTGGCGAGTTGCTCGAATATGGAGGATCAAAAATGGGCTATTTATGGTGATGGTTCGATACGGCTTCAGAAGAACCTTCAGAACTGCTTACATGGGGCTCCTAATGCTGCACCTGTAACGCTTCGCTCTTGCAACGCTACATCTATAAACCAGCGGTGGGTGTTTAAGAATGATCAGACGATTTGGAATCTGAACTATGGATTGGTGATGGATGTTAAACAGTCTGATCCAAGTCTTAAGCAAATAATTCTCTGGCCTTTCCATGGACTAGCTAACCAATTGTGGTATTTGCGTTGATTATGCTTTACAGATCTTAAGCTTTCTATGAACGTCCTGCTGTATGTGTAACAGCGTTTAAATTACCTTGTGATATTATGTGTAATAAATAATATATAATAAATAAAAGGACGTCAAGTTATTGTTATTAATTTGTTGTCTTTCTATTGATAAATTGAACTAAGTTAACTAGTGATTAAAACATTGGACCGAACTCCAGCTATGCTCGAACTGACCATAAAAAATTTAAAATTTGATCCAATTAAATTTGACAGGCGGATCATACTTAGATGATGGTTGATCCAGTTGAGTGTTGAGAAAATACCACAAGTGTACGGTATCGCACAAGTTGTATAGATTTTAGAAGTTCGAATATCGATCCCAAAAAAATAATACAATTTTAAATATATTTAATAACTTTTTAATAATAAAAAGAATATTTTGATTAAAACAAACTAATTTAACAACTAGAATTTAACAATTAATGCAATAAAATTTTAGAAGCTAAAATTTATTAAAGGGTTAAACTTATTGATGGATCCGGCTTTCGTGACAGGTCATGAATCTCCTTTGACAGTCTTTAACCTGCAAAACAGGGTTAGACTGCTCATCATACTGTAGTTGTCTGATGGGCACTCTGATGCTTCAGTCAGTATTGAGTTTAAGAGAGTATTGTAGTTGTAATAATATTGTATTTAGGCATAACTCATCCTCTTTATATAGTAGTAGTGAATGAATACCTTGTAGAGTTCAAATAGGAAAAGGATCCCTATTTAGTTGTCACGATCCGATTTCCACGCAGAAACTCGTGCCGAGACCGGAGCTAGGAAATGGGAATGGTTGCAAGCCTAGCAAAAACAGTAAAAACTTTTCGCGTTTTGAAAACATAAAAGGTCTCAATCTCTTTTCGCAAGTATTTGAAAACCTTTAGATAAACGTGTAATCAAAACCGTGCGATTGCATTTCTGGACTCGGGATAGTACTTGTACACAGCACGTATCCTAACACAACCCTGTTCGAAAACAATGCCAGTGGTGCTAACCAGTTAACACATCAAGTAACCGGTAAAGCATGCCAAACAATCATAAAGCTTTTATCAAAACTAGGTTTCTTTATAAACATCTAGCAAAAACTCTTATTTTGTATAAAACATGCTTATGTCCCAAAACGACACTAACAGTAGTTTCACATCAGAGTTAAAACATTTACAAATGAACTACTCTGCGATAATAGAACTACTCTGCAGCTCTAGAGTGACCTTTTATCTATTTACGACTTCCGGAGAAAGAACTGGAAGTACGTATGTAACTATGCACCATAAAAACACCATAATTACACTAAAAAACACACCAAAGATATACTGTAAAAACACCATAATTACACTTAAAATACGATGAAAAACCACCAAAAAAATCTATAAAAAGAGCATAAATTATTAAAACGTAAAAAAAAGTATTTTTAAAATTAAAAAAATTATTTTTAGTAAAAAATGTACGTCTGTAAATATATTTAAAAATAATATAAAATTAAAAATAAAATATAAAATAATGTATTGTAGGAAATTTCCTCTTTAAAGATCTCATTTATGTCAAATCATCAAAAAAGATATACTATCTTTATAAGTTTTAATATTGGCTGAAGGAAAATAATAAAAAACATTTATTAATGAATCTTTATAAAATTCTAATCAAATAAATAATCTACATTATGGTGGCATTAAAGGAAACAAATAACCACCATGATATTTGGCTATAATTATGGTCTAATAGTTTTATATTAAGTACAAAAAGATTATTCTTAAAATTTTATAAATCAATAATATTTATGTTAAATGAATAAAATTAAAAATGTATTTTTTATTGATTTATAAACTCATTTTTATTGAGGAAAATAAAAATGAGTTTATAAATGCGCTAATCACCTCAAAAACTACAGACCTTTCATTTTTTTTTCAATAACACCCTGACCTTGCAATTTCGTCAATTGCACCCTATTTCATATTTTTACATTTCAATAGCACCCTAAAGTATTAAATTGAACTATTTTCATTTGGATAAAGTTCAAAATGAATCCTTCATATTTTTTAAAAACTCTAAATATCATATGATGTTTAACATTATATGTACAAACCCTCTTCTCTATAATAAAAAATAATTAAACTAATAACAAAAAATAAATAAATCCGTTCGAACGCCGCCGCTCTCCGTCACCACCTCCGTTCAAACGCCGCTCTCCGTCACTGGTCTTCCATGGAAGACGAGCTGCGCGTCTTCCATGGAAGACCTTCCTTTGGGGAAGACGAGCTGGTCTTCCCCAAAGGAAGACCAACAGCTGGTCTTCCCGGCCATGGAAGACCAGCAACCAGCAGCTGGTCTTCCCGGCCATGGAAGACCAGCTGCTGCTGGTCTTCCACGGCGAGAAGACCAGCAGATCTGCTGGTCTTCCACGGCGAGAAGACCAGCAGATCTGCTGGTCTTCCACGGCCAGAAGACCAGCAGATCTGCTGGTCTTGGTCTTCCGGCCATGGAAGGCTAGCTGGTCTTCCATGGCCGGAAGGAGGCCAGCTGCTGGTCCCGGAAGCGGCGGTGGGTGGTCGCGGATTCAGAAGCGGCAGCGGGTCGAGCAGAAAAGATGTCGGGGAAGATAATTTTTTTTTTAATTTTGAATTAATGGAGAAGATGGTTTATTTGAACATATTTTAAGTTAAGGGACTTGTTAAAATTTAGCCAAGTAGAAAATAGTATAAAATGATCCTTAGATTTGGTTATTTTATAAAATATAATCCTTATAATCATGAAATCATCTATTTTTTTAATTTAGGGTGCTATTAAAATGTAAAAATACGAAATAGGGTGCAATTGACGAAATTGCAAGGTCAGGGTGTTATTGAAAAAAAAATGAAAGGTCGGTAGTTTTTGAGGTGATTAGCCTTATAAATGAGTAAAATTAAAATTATATGAGAACTTTCCTCAACTTGTGAACATTATTTTTAAATAATGTTAATTAACAAATGAAACATAATAATAAAATCTAACTACTAGACAACATGTTCTTTTCATAGACGGCAATCATTTCAAACTCATTCAGACAAATAAATCCCAGTGTCTCTCTCTGCTATATTGTGACTTCTTCTTCTTCGTTGACCATAGTTATGTAGTTAAAAAACCGAACCGGACTGTTAAATAAAATCGAATCAAACTAAAATCGCGATTAGGGTTCGGTGAATATAGTTTGATTTAGTTCGTAATTAAGTAAAAGTTAATGTTTAATTTTTGATTCAGTTTAGGTATTTTAAAATCAAATCAAATCGAACTGATTTTTGTTTACTAAAAATAGAATTACACTAAATTAGGTGTTAGCAAAGTTAGCAGAGTTATTAATTTATTAATTCAACCCACTGGCTGGATAGGGATGGATCGAACCTACGCCCTCTAAAAGATGCAACATGAAGGTTGCCAACCAGGCCAACCCTCATTTGCTCGAACTGAAATTGCAATTAATATTCGGTGAATATGATTTAATTTAGTTTGTAATTAGATAAAAATTTAATGTTCAATTTTTGATTTGGTTTGGACATTTTATATTCAAAAAAACTAAAAAATCAAATAGTCGAATAAAAACATAAAATTATATTTTTTTCACTTTTTTTATTCTATTTGATATATTAATCAATAAATTTCATATAATATTTAAATATGATAATAAATATATAATAAAAAAATTATTAGGCATTAATTATTTAATATTTAAATTATATGATAAAAATAGAAATAAATAAAAATTTCATATTTTTAACCGAATCAAATCGATGTATGATCCGAATCTAAAAGCTTGGTTCGGTTTTAGAATTTTACCAAACTTTTATTAACCGAACCGACCGAACCGACCAATACATAATAAATCACCAACATAAACATGGTCCCTTAAAACCATTTCTTTTCATGTTCCTTAAAAAACCCAGTTGAACTTCAACTTCTAATTACATACCCAACTACCCAATTTATGTCATTAAATCTTTTAAATTCTTATTGTCTCCATTATTTTCTTAGCTCATTCTTTGATTTATTCATTCATTTTTTTCACTTAATTTTGCTCTAATTCCTCAAAATGAGCAATCTTTAATAACTTTTGTTATCTGGGTACTCTTAAAACTTGTATTTACTGCAAAAAAATGAGTTTAAAGAGGATAAAAATCCTTACTTTTTGGCCAGTTCTAATAAAATTTATCATTGTTTTTAGTTTGGTAAATTTTGTGGAGTGTCAAGATGTGGGTGACTATAATGAAGTTGATAATCCTGCTGTTTTACCTTTAATTACTCAGATTGTTTATAGCAGGCTTTCTAATTTGACCACAATTATCAGTAGAGATATTAGCAATCGGTCTAGCTTCTGTGTTAAAGACTCGTGAGTTGTCTTCACTCTTTGGTTTAGTTAGTTTATGATATTTGTTCTTGATTTTCTGTTGATATATGTATGTGTTGTTTGCATATTAAATCTCAGCGTTTCACTATTTTAGCGATTTAACTACATTCCGTAGCCTCTACTAGTTTTTTCACGATAAATAAAGGTATGAAATTTGTACAAAATGGCGGTGTTTTGTATGAAACCACGCCAAAAAAGATGAATTGTTGGAATGTGCCATGTAAATTTTAAAGAATGAGATTAGATCAATGTTGGAATTTAATATGCTAAAACCCCTAAATGTATTTCACTATGTATGTAAAGTTCAATACTTTAGTAAAATTTGTGCTGGGTTTCTAAAATAATGGTGTTTTGTTTAGCATTGATGTGTTCTTTTTATCTCAATCCTAAGTTTTACTTTTTTGTGTTCTTGATATTGTCAATTTTTAGGTGTTTTTTGTTTTAATTTTTATTAGATTATTGTTTTAACGTGTGTGATGTTCATATGCACAATGAGTTAAAGCCGAAAAGGTTTTTTTTTGTTTTTGTTTTTTCAGGGATGCTGATTGGAACCGAGCATTCAATTATTCTTCCAATTTGGATTTCTTGGCTTCTTGCATTCAGAAAACTAAAGGTATGAATATATTGAAACTTAACTTACATTATTCTTTAAATCAATGGATATAACTTTAGAATGTGTGCTCATAGGTAATACTGATCAAATTAATGAATTTTGGGTTCAATGTAATGTAAAGTTTAGAAACGAGATTAGTCAGGAATATCAGACCAATATATGTAATCTTAATGCTAGGTTTTGCATAAGAGATAGTTTCGATAAATACGACTGTGTTTGATAGTTCAGGTAGATTCTCACTGTTGCTTTCTTTTCTGATGGAACCATGCTAAACATGTGGAGTCTATAGTTTATCAGTGAAATGGTGTTAATTATTGTTGGTACCGCAAATGCTATCTTTATTTTCCATAGCCGAGAAATGGTTATGCAACCAGGGGTTGTTCTTTAAAGAATTTAGGAAAAACATATTGGAAGAGACACGACATATCTTGTTCTTGCATATCTGAACGAAAATAGTTTATTTAATTGCTTTTCCCTATCAACATATTTTTTAGCTTCCTTATGTGTTTTGGTTGATTGAATCTGTTGAATAGGAGACATCACACGGCGGATATGTACAGCAGCCGAAATGAAATTCTACTTTAATAGTTTCTTTGATTCATCAACAACTGACAATTATTTGAAACCTAACAAGAACTGTAATTTAACTTCATGGGTCAATGGCTGTGAGCCGGGATGGGCTTGCAGTAGTGGACAAGATCAGCCAGTTGACCTTGAAAATTCACGGGTCATTCCTTCAAGAACTCTCAACTGCCATAGCTGTTGTGAGGGCTTCTTCTGTCCTCATGGTCTTACATGCATGATACGTAAGTATTTGAGAATCCTTTAAATGCTTTTTAAAAAGTAGTTATCGACTCGTTCTAAAAAAATTATGCATTACTATATAGCATAATTTGAAGAAATGGAAGAACAAATGTCCACCATGTCAAATTTACCATTTATTTTTACTGCTCCGTGTAACTTTGTCTCACAAGAGTCATGTCAGAATTGTGCTTAATTTATTGATGTGTCTGATATATTTGTACGTATACTCTGCTTCAATCATGATATCAATTCACTTTTTTGCCTTTATATTGCATTTTTGAAGCTTGCCCTTTAGGTTCCTATTGCCCACTTGCAAAGCTCAATAAGACTACTGGTGTGTGTCAACCGTAAGTTCGAATTCTAGTTTCTCCTTTTCATACTCTGGTTTTCATTTATTTGTCCCCTAGTGTATAAAAGACTATACTTGGTTTTGCAGATATCATTATCAGCTACCTCCGGGGCAGCCAAATCATACATGTGGAGGAGCAAATGTTTGGTCTGATATTAATAGCGGTAGTGAGATTTTCTGTTCAGAAGGCTCATTCTGTCCAACAACAGTCCAGAAAAATAATTGCAGTAGTGGGTATTATTTTTTTCCCCAACTCCCACTATTATGCAAGTTACAGTTATTTCATATAATACATTTACAACCAGGTTGTAATATTTCAACCTTGCAAATGTGTAGCATTTGATGTGTAGTTTTCATCAAGTATTTCTTGTTTGTCGTTTCGTTTGTTTAATTATATTATCTGATGTCTATATGGAATTTCAGGCATTATTGTAGAACAGGCTCTACATCTGAAACAAGTAAGTACTGCTATCGTCTTCATCATTGTTGATTTCTTTTTGAAAGTTAGTGTATTGTTTGTACACTAGCATTGATACTATATGCTGAGTTCGTTTAAGGTTCAGAACCCATACGCATGATCTTTTTTTCTTTATCTATCAGGAATATTGCATTTCTTTTCACTATTTTTCTGAGTTTTAAACTCTTGCTGATTATCTTGTAGATTGCTTCAAATTGACTTCATGCAAAGCCAACTCTTCAAGTCAAAATATTCATGCATATGGAATTTTGCTCATTGTAAGTTGTTCACTTTACAGTCTGGCTCAGATCTATAATAACTGGATTGTATTTTGCTTCATCCCCACATTGTTAATTTTCAAGTTATAATGATCGGAATCTTAAATCATATATCCGATTTCATTTTCTTCTAGAACTTCTTATATGTTTCCTCTATTTCAGTTGTTATATTCTCATGTCTTTTATATTATATGCAAGGTAGTCTCGTTTTAGTGCACTACAAAATGTATCTGGCTAAGGCTAATAGACACAGTACTAAATTGTTTCCTTATGCAGGCTGCACTAACTACTGTGCTAATTATTATTTACAACTGCTTCGACCAAGTTCATACCACTCGAGAGAGGAGACTAGCCAAATCCAGGGAAGCAGCAGCAAGAAGTGCAAGGGAAACAGCAAAAGCCCGACAGAGGTGGAAGAATGCAAAAGATTCAGCTAAAAAACATGCAAGTGGATTGCAAGCTCATCTCTCTCATACTTTTTCTCGTAAGAAATTGGACAAGCATCCGGAAAAACTTAGGATTTTGAATGAAGATAAAGCTGAAACAGAAGATGATTTATATCCACCTACACACTCAAGTACTTTCTCTACATCTCAGCCATTATCTGCACCATCTCAAGGGAAGAAAAGGGAACCTGGTGACCTCATGCAGATGATGCACGAAATTGAACGTGATCCCGATGGTTATGAGGGTATTAATCTTGAAATTTCAAATCCAAATGCTGCGGGAAACACGCCCAACAGAAAAGAAATGACTACTCATAGCCAGATTTTTAAGTATGCATATGCTCAACTTGAGAGAGAGAAAGCTATGGAGCAACAGCAAAAGGATCTTACCTTCTCAGGAGTAATTAAGATGGCTACCGATAATGGAATCAAGAGAAGGCCTTTAATTGAAATTTCATTCAAAGATCTAAGCCTTACATTGAAATCCAAAAACAAGCATTTATTGAGGTGCGTAACAGGAAAAATAAAGCCTGGCCGTGTTACTACTGTCATGGGTCCATCAGGAGCTGGAAAGACAACCTTTCTTTCAGCTCTTGCTGGGAGAACAATTGGATGCAACTTGAGCGGGGTGGTTCTTATAAATGGGAAAAATGAGTCTATCCGCTCCTATAAAAAAATCATTGGTTTTGTTCCACAAGATGATATCGTCCATGGAAACTTAACGGTGGAAGAGAATCTTTGGTTCAGTGCTCATTGTAGGTATGTTTCACATGAATCTTTAACAAAAATTATACGAGGTCATATAAATTTAAAGTTCTTGCATCTGTTGCTGTTGCTGTTTCTGGCTTTCTGTCTTTTATGTGTCTTATCTATTTCTTTCTGCCATTTTATGTATTTGTCGCTGCTTGTGTATGACACTCTACTACTCGTTGAAGACTATCTGCTGACTTGCCCAAACCGGATAAAGTTTTGGTTGTTGAAAGAGTTATCGAGTCTTTGGGGCTGCAAACAGTACGAGATTCCTTGGTTGGAACGGTTGAGAAGCGAGGAATTTCAGGAGGACAGAGGAAGCGAGTAAATGTGGGGTTAGAAATGGTAATGGAACCTTCACTTTTGATCTTAGACGAGCCCACCTCTGGTCTGGATAGTGCATCCTCTCAGCTTTTGCTTAGAGCCCTCAGGCGTGAAGCTCTTGAAGGTGTGAACATCTGCATGGTCGTCCACCAACCAAGGTATCCTAGATAATAACCTATCTTCATCTGCTGTAGATCTTCAGTTTTTCATTGGTTGAACTTGAATACAGTCATGTGGTTGCACAAATGATGCATACCATTTACTCCATTTGTTATATGAAATTACAAGTTACTGTTTATTACCTCTCTTCCATCATGCATGAAATAATATATAATTTCTTTAACTAAAAATTAACTTTACTTTCATGTTACGAATAATTACGCGTTTGAAATTGTGGTATTCGTAAAAGTATCGCATTTCTTATAGCCAGAACTTCTTTTTCAGCTACACCTTGTTCAAAATGTTTGATGACTTAATACTGCTGGCAAAAGGTGGCCTTACTGTTTATCATGGTCCTGTAAAGAAAGTTGAAGATTACTTTGCTGGCCTTGGGATTAATGTGCCAGAGCGTGTTAATCCTCCGGACCATTATATTGATATTTTGGAGGGAATAGTGATGCCAAGTGCGAGTTCAGGTGTGAATTACAAAGAGCTTCCGGTCAGATGGATGCTGCACAATGGGTACACGGTACCCCATGATATGCAGCACTACGTTGCTAGGCTTGAAGGCCTTGTAAATGAAAATCCAGCACATGAACCAAATTTTGGTGATGGAAAGGAGGAACAATCTTTTGCTGGAGAATTATGGCAAGATATGAAGAGTCATGTAGAGTTACATGGAGATCACATACGTCATAATTTCTTGAAATCTAGGGATTTATCAAACCGGAGAACTCCAGGTGTTTACCAGCAATATAGATACTTCCTTGGAAGGCAAGTTATTGTTTATTTATGACATCTTATTGCTATTTATTTAAATACATAGCCAACATCTATGCCGTTTTTCAATTGCTTTTTCATTTTTAATAATTTTTTTAGGATGAGTTGTTACGACATTTATAGCACTTTCTGGTAAAATATTTACCTCTTGATCTTCGCAATCTTGCAGGGTAGTTAAGCAGAGACTACGGGAAGCTAAAATGCAAGCAATTGATTATTTGATTTTATTGCTTGCTGGAGCCTGCCTAGGATCACTAGCCAAAGTGAATGATAATAATTTTGGTGCTGCTGGTTATACATATACCATCATTGCAGTTTGTAAGTTGCAACAAAACTTGAGATGTGGATTCTTTTCTTTCTTTTAATTCAATTTTCGGTCTGGATTAGCTAATGTATACATTCAAAAACCATGTATTTCAGATTTCATAGTCATTTGAACCGAAGATTCACGAACTTGATACATCACATTAGTGTTTAAATGCATGGGCTGTCTTCGGTTAAAATGATTTCTTGAAGCTACATTAGTTCATGAATGCAAATCTCAAATTGTTCAAGAATAGTTCAAATCTGCTAAAATATGTCAATGTATAACCTCTATTATTTATCATTTGACAGACTATTTTATTTCAAGCACGATCTTGTCTTCCTTAACATTACTTTATGACTTGTGCAGCTCTGCTTTGCAAAATAGCGGCTTTGAGATCGCTTTCTCTCGATAAGTTGCAATACTGGAGGGAGTGTTCGTCTGGTATGAGTAGCTTGGCTTACTTTCTTGCCAAAGATACAATTGACCATTTTAATACAGTAATTAAACCAGCAGTCTATCTTTCTATGTTCTATTCGTTCACCAACCCGAGATCTTCCTTTACGGATAATTACGTTGTTCTTCTATGCCTTATATACTGCGTGACTGGTATAGCCTATGCATTGGCCATCTTTTTTGAACCAGGTCCGGCCCAGCTGGTGAGTAATGTTTCGTCTGCTTATCAATTTGGATTTCATATAGGTATTTCAGTCATAACAACGAACTTTATTTCATGCAGTGGTCAGTTCTTCTTCCAGTTGTTTTAACTCTCATTGCAACGCGGCCAAAAGATAGTAGAACGATGAAGAATTTAGCTAACTTAGGTTATCCTCAATGGGCTCTGGAAGCACTTGTCATTGCAAATGCTGAGAGGTATGGCAATCTTATATATATTTTGCGTATTCATAATATATCTAGGTTTGGCTAAAAATGGAACACATTAAGTTACAAAACCATGCTATGTGACAAAACTAAGATTCAATACAAAGTGTGTTTATAATTCGATACCCAAAAGTATGAGCTTCCCTTTCATTATATAGGAAAAAGTACTAGAGCTGATATCCCTGAATTACAGGCACAGTAAAATGCAAAATCTCCTAATTACAGCATTATATAAATCATATCCCCTAATCTCAGCTTAATAATATAACTATGGTTAACCATTAGGTTTAAACATGGGATCGAATCCACTCTTCGTCGTGCTTGTATTCTCGCAGATTTCTAACTTTTGGAAGTTCTATCAATCAACTAAAAATTTAAAGCTTGGAAATGTATGTACTTTGATAAAATATTTATCAATTCTGTTATATTCTTAATTCAGGTACTACGGAGTGTGGTTAATTACTCGTTGTGGTTCGCTTCTGAAAAATGGATATAATCTTCATCACTGGGGTCTATGTATAGGCGTCCTCATGTTAATCGGTATCATTACGCGTTTCATTGCATTCTTTGGTATGGTAACATTGAAAAAGAAGTGAAGGGTGCATTTCAAAAAGAAATTACCATTCCTTTCTTCATTTAATCATGTGTGTATATATCCCATGACGCGAACTGCTGAAGCAATAGACGACAGTTTCGAGCGACATTCGGTGTAGATGATGCTAGCAATGATTGCAGAAGATATCATTGCATACAAAATTCTTTGAGTTTTGCAGTATAGAATAGGACATACAAGTAAACCAGGATTGACTCGAAAAGTACTTGTTAAATGAGTCAAAGTTCGAACTACTCGGCCAAGTCGAGTTTGAACTTTAAGATATTCAACTCAAACATACTAGTGATTTTAATCAGATTTCGGTAAATTTTTTTAGCTTTTATAATCATATGTATTTACATTGATATCATTACTTTTGTACTAAAATTTTAATATTGGTAATTGGGGAATTTTTTAAGTAGATTAAGTCCACCACGTCATCTGTGGATTGAACTTATCACATCCAATTCTCAATTATGATATTTAGTTCGAACTCCTAAAATAATGTAATCTGAGTTTGAGTAAGTTTTGAGATTAGAGTTTTAGAGATGAGTTTCTGAGGTTTTATTTTTAGACTCGACTTGATTTTGAGATTCGAATTTTAGAGTTCGAGTTTTGAGATTTGAATTTTAAAATCAAGTTTTGAGACTTGAATTTTAGAGTCCAGTTTTGAGATTCGACTTTAGAGCCAAGTTTTGAAATTTAAATTGTAGAGTCGAGTTTCGAGATTTAAATTTTGAAATTTTTGTTTAAGTGGAACTTGAGATTTACATTTTAAAGTCGAGTTTTGAGATTTGAATTTCAGAATTGAGTGTTGAGATTTAACTTTAGATTGTAGTCAAACTCGAATTTGATAGTAGTTCAAGTCGAGCGGTAGATTAACTATTTGAATCCTATAAGATATGAAGATTGGATAATTCTGTTGATAATTTGTTTGATGTTTGGATATTTAGATAGATTTAGGCCTCGCTTGGTTCGTAATTATACATTTCCTGAAAAATAACTTTCCGGGAAGTTAATTACTTAGGAACTTAACTACTAGAGAAGTAAGAAATATTCCACTTGGTTTGTTTTTCAACTTTCTAAAAAAGTTATTTTTTTATTTTTATGCATTAAATGATAAAGACAATAAAACACTTGACAAATAATTAAATATAATGTTATTATTGTATTTTGCATCTACGTATCTAGGAAAATATTATTTACTTAAATTTTGCTAAGGAAGTTACTTCCCTAGTTAAGAGAAAGTTTGACTATCAATTTTTCAGGAAGTAAGTCATATAAAATGAACCAAACAAATATCTTTTATCACTTCTCGAAAAGTTCTACTTCCCTAGTTAACTTACCCTAATCAAGCGGGGCTTAAGTTTCCACTTAAATACTTAGGAACGTGAAATAAGAAACAATATATTATATATGGCATGAAGTCGTATAATGAGAAAATTACATCAAATCACTCAAAACTTGAAAAGTTTATGTTTGTGACTCACAAATTTTCTTGCAGTAATTTTTCATTTTTTAAAAGTTGTTTCCACAGAGTACCTCAATATAATTTTAGTTCTATTTTACCCTTAGTGAATAAAAGAAGTTGAGTTTAGAAATTAGGGGCGACTCAGTGTTCCAGTTGACAGTAGTCCGACCGACGGTGGCCAACAATATCAACGGCGGCGCTGGTCGGACTGGAAAATCGAAGAGAGAGATCGATTTCAATGATAGAGGACCTCACTGTATAAATGATTTCAATTATTCTATTTCTTCTTTCTTTTTTCTTCTCATGGTTCTTTACTTTCAATCGGTCATAGGTATTGCGGTTTTTTAATTACAGCTCCTTGAGCATCGAATTTAAATTCAAATGATAGCGGTGGGTGTCATTTGAGGTGGCATTTTAAGTTAGATTAAGGTCAGATTTTGAAGTTATGAAGAGGATTCCGGTGATGAGATTGTAGTGGTGGTGATGGGAGTTAGCGATATTTTGATTAGTGTTTAAGGAGTAAGAAGAGGAAAGAAACGGAGTTCAGATTGGATTAGATTTCAGGTGGTTTGTGGTGGTGGTTTGTTAGCCATTTTTGGTGGTGGTTGTTGTTTAAACTGAACCTAATTGAAAATTGATGACAGTATAATTTTAATTGTGCTATTTGTTTTATAATGTTTTTGAATTATAGTTATAGATTTAGACAAAGTCAGAGTCTACAATTTAGAGTCAAATTTGTTTTTAGTATTGGAAGAGTATGCAGATTTTTATGTTTATGAAAAGAAGGAGGTATTTTTTAAATATGAACAGTTTGAAAATTTAGACTTTGTGTTGTTCTATAAATATGAAATGAATGAAAACATGTTTTATATGATAGATATGTAGAGAAATTATTTGAATCACGAACATGCAGCATCAGTTTGGTAGAGAAAGTGACAAATTTCTCATGAACTGCAGCATTTTCAATCCATCATTTAATGGCTCCATCATTATGGGTATTATTTGCAGTTCATCTATAAGTGGTTCAAATGTTCCAGGCCTCCAAATAGTGGTAACATTTGAACCTGGGAAGCATAGAAACCAATAATTTTGTTAATATGTGTTTATATTAGCGTTTTACACAATACACATACATAAGCATGTGTTAGAATCTAATAAAATTAGTTTATTTTTTAAATGGAGTACAATTACATTCTTTTTTTTCTGTTATGATATTCTTTTTTTATGGTTTTATGAATTTAATGGTTTTTAATTTTATTTTTTAGCTTTTATTCTAACTGAGTTTTACGATTGCTTTATTTTAATTATATAATTGAATAACTCTTTTAATTGAAATATATTTGATAATCTATCGAAAATCAACCTGATGCAAACTTGATGTGAACCTATACCAACTGAATTACTTTAATTTAATTTTTAATCAAATTGGTCATGCTGCTCTTTAAAATCTTAAGTGACATTTTATATGAAAAAAATTCTGAGATTTAGTATAACATAGTTATTGAATATCTCTTTTAAGTGAAATGTATTTGACAGACTATAAAACCGAAAATCAACCTGATGTGAACCTATATCAAATGAACTATTTTAATGTAATTTTTAATCAAATTTGTCTTGCTGCTTTTTACAATTTTAAATGACATTTTATATACACCAATTGAATACCTTTTTTAAGTGAAATGCATCTGATAGTCTATAAAACCAAAAATGAACCTGATGTGAACTTGATGTGAACCTATATCAACTGAACTATTTTAATTCAATTTTTAATCAAATTTGTCTTACTGCTCTTTACAATCTTAAATGACATTTTATATACACCAATTGAATACTTCTTTTAAGTGAAATGTACCTGATAGTCTATAAAACCGAAAATGAACTTGATGTGAACCTATATCAACTGAACTCTTTAATTCAATTTTTAATCAAATTTGTTTTGCTGCTCTTTATAATCTTAAATGACATCTTATATGGAGATAATCTTGAGATTTATTGAATATACTAATTGAATATCTCTTTTAGGTAAAATGTATTTGACATACTATAAAACCGAAAATCAACCTGATGTGAACCTATATCAACTGAACTACTTTAATTCAATTTTTAATCAAATTTGTCTTGCTGCTCTTTACAATCTTAAATGACATTTTATATAAAAAGAATTTTGAGATTTAGTATAATACAAATTGAATATCTTTTTTAAATGAAATGTATTTGAATAGTTTATAAAACGAAAAATCAACCTAATATGAACTTGATATGAACCCACATCAACTGAACTATCTTAATTTATTTATTTTTTTGTAAAATTTCTTTTACTGCTCTTTACAATCGTAATCTTATCTAATATTTTATATAGAGAGAATTTTAAGATATAGTTTTTTATAAGGATTGGATAATTATTTTTAAATGAAATGTTGAGATATTGTTTTCAAGGATTAAATTATAATCATGTAAAATACTAATTTAAAGTAAACTTTTATTAAAATAATTATTAATTAAAATTAACTCATTCTAATTGTTCACATTTTCAGGTCTAATTCAGCTCCATCAGGACCGACTCTCGAGTGTCATACAGAATCCATCGCTTCATTTTCTGATTTGTGCTACTCATCAGTAAGGTTAGAAGACTTAGTCGAAGGTATCCTATGGCGTTTTTGGAAGCCGCCATTTTTGCATGATTATAATTTAATGCAGTTATTCTTTCATTGTCCAAATTAAATCTCAAATTTTCTACAGTATAGCATAAATGCTTCAAATTTTCAATTTCCACTCCATTCACTTTCTTAACCTACTCAACATAGTTAACATTTCTCAGCAAACATATCAATTTTGTATAACAAACACATCATGTAATCAATATTTTTCATAAATAAATAGAAACGTGTAACTTGATATGATTGCACATCAATTCATAATGAAAATTAATCTAACTCTAAATTGAAGATTCATAAAACATAATAACACAAATAGCACAATTAGGATTGTACTATGTAATTAGATTAAGTTTAATTCAAGAGAACAAACATCCCCTACCACCACCAAAAACCTATAAATTTGAATTTAATTCAACAGAAAAGCTACTTCAAATGAAAGTTGTGGAAACAATTGTTTTTTGTTACAGAAGCAACATTATCATAGCTTCATGTTTTGAATCGCGTGACAAGAATATGAGTAGAGAAACACGAACAGACCCGTCATCTTCTCGCCGGAGCTGGATTCGTTATAGACGAACAAATATTGATTCATCTGTAGACGAACCCAGCTGAGTTTGTCTAAATTGAACACTCCGAGTTCATGGTTCTCTTCTCCGGCGAGGCTCCGAGATGGAGATGAAATGAAGGTGGAGGCCATGCCAGGTGGAGTTGGGTTACGTCAAATCAGTCATCCATGGTTTCCTAACTTGGATTGCTTCTTTGGCCACTTTTGCAACTGAAATTGCAAATTACCTGAAGCCCTTATCCGTCGCTAAAAAGCCCTTATCCGTCGCTAAAAAGCCCTTATCGGATTTTTCCGTCGCTAAAAAGCCCTTATCCGTCGGGAATTGGTTTCCCGACGGATTTCCCGACGGACGCAATCCGTCGGGAAATGTGGCGTCGCTAAATACATTAGCGACGCCACAAAACAATCCGTCGCCATTTGGCGACGGAAAAATCCGTCGCCAAATGGCAAAGGTCCGTCGCCAAACGTGTCGCCAGGCGACGCGTTTGGCGACGTTCCAAGACGGAGTTGGCGACGGATTTGAATCCGTCGCCATTTGGCGACGGATATAAATCCGTCGCCAAAGTCCGTCGCCAAATGGCGACAGTTTTGGCGACGGATTTATTCGTCGCCAAATCCGTATTTTAATTTTATGATTGGGTTTAGCGACGGACTTTATCCGTCGCTAAACCGGACAAATCCGTCGGGAAATTGACAAAAATCAAGCATAATTTTTTTGATTTTTTGGCTTTTTAAATGAATGCATACCCTGTTTAAATACGCATAAATTGACGCAAATTATAAAAACACCGAAAATATCATAAATATTATATATATATATAACGTACGATACATGAAAATTGTATATCAAAAACGTCCCTACACTACAGTACTACAAATCTGTGACGTCGTCATCTGGGACAACGTCATCAGTAGCCGGTGGAGGCGGTGGTGGAGGCGGTGGTGGAGGAGTGGGTAAAACATCTCCCGGGGCCCGCTGCTGCATCTGCTGCATCGCCGCTGCAACCGCAATCTGGACTTGATCACGGATCGTATCCGCAAACTGAGCGATGAGATCAGTGCGGAACCTCGCATCGTCGGCTGGCGACATGGTCTGAGAGGAGCTGCCGGGTCGTCTACTAGAAGTACCCCGCTGCGAGGCTACGTACTCAGAACCAACTGAGCCTAATCCGTAGATACGCCGCTTCCTCACCCCCTCAACAGCAAGATAAACTTCGTCCGGATCCACTGGGGTAGATGCTGTACTCCCCTCGGCTGTCTGTGTAGCGGCCAACATCTCCTGCTCAAAACGCTCCTACAATAATAATTTAAACCAATTAGTTTCATATGAATTACATGTTTCAAACAACTTAAACGTTATTTCTAATAAAAATTCGGCAGCATCTCGTTTATAAAATGAACATCACCCATTTTTCAGGGAAATCCTGCAAACTTCAAATTGTACAAACTAGCACATATCAACAACCAAACCACTTAATTCAAAGGAACAACAAAAATACCTAATTCAAATAAAATAAATTACGTGTTTCAAACAATTGAGATATTATATTCAAACTATTGAACTACTTAAATTATTTGAATACTACTTTCAATCAATATAATTTTAAAAAGATACTTACAGCCGCAATCCTCGCGCGCTCATCCACGAATCGGGTCGGGTCAGCCTTCAGAGTGTGCATCCGCTTATGCACCTCAGCATGTGTCGGCTCGCGCCCCAGCTCCCTAGCCTGCCAGACAAATGTAGTTATTTATAAGTTCATTTAACAACAAAATATAACATAAAATACTATAATAATTAAAATAAAAGATAAATACCAAAACCGCCTTATGCTTTAAAGCAGACATCGACCCTCCGGTATGTCGAACTGGTCCAGTGCCAGCTCCGGCCGGCTCGCTCATCCGATTGGCCCGCGCCTGGGCTGATTTCTTCTTTGTCTCATCAGAGTCCCAAACTCTCTCCCAAGCCTGCCACACGTCGTCTGTAATAGACACGTCTCTCTCACGAGAAGTCTTGTAAGTGGACAACCTGTCAGAATACCGGTTCGCAGCATGCTTCTCGAAAGTACTTCGGATGACTCGTTCCTCAAATTCGTCCTCCCAGAAGAATTTTTTCTGCAAAAGTGTTAATTTTAACAAATTAATTAAAATAATAAATGTAGATTAAAAATATAAAAATTAAATTAAATTACCTTAAACTCCTCGAAGTAAAAAGAAACAGCCTCCTCAGGCAAAAACCTCCAAGCGGTGCCTACTGCCCACCACCGACTCTGGAAGATTTCCCGCAACTCTCTAGATACCGTGCTGGTATCGAGCAACCTGGTCCTGTAAGTCAAAAATCAACATGACTTAGAAAAATATTATATATAACACATTTATTACTAAGAAATATAAATTTTTTATTTACCTCTGTGCGTTGGGGATGACTCGGATTCTGCCAGTGGCATCCAATACTTCCCCCTCAACAGGCTGGCGCCGAGCTCGAGGTCTACGAGGTGCTGGAGCTGGCTGCACACCCTCTTGCGCCTCAGCCACCTCTGGAGGTGCTGTCTGGTCGTCCTCCTCCTCAACAACCGCTAGTGTGGGGGGCCGAGTCCGGCCCGTCCCACTAACACGCCTCCCTCGCATATCTGCAAATAAATCAATATTAAACACATAACATATTTACATATACATATAAATCATAAAACAAAATCAGTTTTTGAATGAACATCTAAGATATAACTACCTAATACAAAATTTACCTACTAATCGTCATCGTCATCGTCTTCAAGTATATCTTCTTCGTCTGATATTGACGGCACTTGTTCTTCGTCCTCCACCTCTGGAGGAGCGAAAAACACATCTGTTTCAACTTCCCCAACCGGATCAACCAAAATTCTTGAACCGTCATCTGTTATAACGTTTAGAGGTTGTTCTATAATGTCCTCTTGAAACGCTGGAGTAATGGAATCGGGCATGTCTATCTCTGATCTGGCCCTCATCTTACATACTGTCCACCAATTGACCTTATCTTTCTTTTTACTTGGATATGTGCAGTAATGTACTTGACCGGACTGTCCAGCCAAAATAAATGGTTCGTATTTTCCGTATTTCCGTTTATGATTGACGTCCACAATATTATATCGAGGATGCACTGACATACCTCTATCAGTCGGATCGAACCAGTTACACTTGAACAAGACAGTCCTCTTAATTGGCAGAGCCGGGTACTCCAACTCAAGAACATCTGTTAGTATTCCGTAAAAATCACTTTCCGTTGGAGCGTAGAGTGATCCTTTGACGCAAACTCCACTATTCATGGTTAATTGATTCTCCCCATAAGCCTTTGTTTGAAATTTAAACCCGTTTACAAAATATCCTTGAAAATGGTTAGCTTGCCTAAGCGGTCCCTTAGCCAAACTCGAAATATACGGATTACTTATATAGTTAGTTTGCGCCTGTACCACATAAATGTATACTTGTCAGACCTTTTACATAAGTACGAGATACTTGTGAAAAATTATTTTGGATACTTACATATCGTTCAAACCACGAGGCAAATTCAGTCTCGAGCTTCACTTCTACTTGTACTTGGGTAATTCCGGGAATGATTTCGTACAACTCGTCAACATACAAACTTTAAAAAGAACCCAATATTTGTTATTACAGTAAAGTCATGTATTTGACAAATAAATTTAAAAGTAGAGTACGACTTACTCCTTGTAATGCTCGATTTCAGGACAGTTCAAAAGAATGTAACTATGGGCGGCGGTGTATTCGTCCTCCTCCAAACTTCGTTTTTTAGAAGCACCTATAGGTCGGCCATTCGGTTTGAAGATTGATAGCCGATCTACATCATCATCCACGACATCATCACGTGTCTCGTTTCGTTGCAGTCGGTCAGGCAACGTCGGATCACCGTCATTAAAGTAAAATGACGCAAATTTGGCAATTTCTTCGTACAAATATCCAGTGGCAATGCTACCTTCCACTTTAGCTTTGTTGGTCACTTTCCGTTTCAATTTTCTCAGATATCTGTGCAATCAAATTATTACGGTGTTAACAAATTTTTTTGATAGTTTTCAATGAATTTTAAAATTAAAAAATACTTAACCTTTCAAACGGATACATCCACCGATATTGCACAGGGCCTGCCAGCTTCGCTTCGTAGGGTAGGTGTATAGGAAGATGTTCCATTGAATCAAAAAAGCTGGGCGGAAAGATACGTTCCAATTTGCACAATATTTTCGCAATGTCTTTCTCCATCTCAATTAGGTCGTCCTCTTTAAGCGTTGTGCAAGTCAGGTCTTTAAAGAAGATGCTCAACTCTGTAATAGGTTCCCACACGGACGGATGAAGAAATTCTCGAAAAGCAATTGGCAAGAGACGCTGCATGAAAACATGACAGTCGTGGCTTTTCATACCGTTCATTTTCAGCTTTTTCAAATCAACACACCTACCCAAGTTCGACACATGCCCATCCGGGAACTTCAACTCTTTAACCCATTCCAGTAGAGCTTGTTTTGCGTTTTTGTCTAAAGCATATATTGCCTTCGGATATTTCCCGGTTGATGGATTAAATGCCAAGTCCGGACGATTACAAATATCATTCAACTCTTCTCTGGACTTAGCATGGTCTTTGGTCTTCCCAGGAACATTAAGCACTGTATTGAAAATGTTGTCAAATACATTTTTCTCAGTATGCATGACATCCAGATTATGACGAATCATATTCGTTTTCCAATACGGCAAATCCCAAAATATGCTTTTTTTATGCCACCCATGATGCTTTGATTTATGAGCATTCGTCTCCTGAGCTCCAACCTCGTATGCCTTTTTAAAACCAAGGCTATCAATCTCTTGTTCAATTTCCTCTCCAGTTCTGTATCCCCTGAATGATTTTCTTTCTTTGTAGCCCTTTTTAAAATCCGTAGTGTTATTACGGTACGAATGTTCAGGTGGTAAGAACTTTCTGTGGCAATCAAACCACGATTGTTTACCACTCTTCGGAAGGGTAATTGCATCAGTTTCTTCCATACAGTGAGGACATGCCCGTTTACCCGATGTGCTCCATCCAGACAGCATTGAATAAGCCGGAAAATCATTGATCGTCCACATAAGAGCGGCTTTCAATTGAAAATTTTGCCGCCTATGAATGTCATATGTCCGCGTCCCAAATTCCCACAAATGGTTCAGTTCTGCTATTAGCGGCTGTAGGAAAATATCCAAACTGCCTTTTGGACTATTGGGTCCGGGAACAAGAACCGTTAGAAACATGAACTCGTCTTTCATGGCCATGCCAGGAGGCAAGTTATACGGAGTCACAATTACCGGCCATGACGAGTATTGTTGCCCAAATGCACCAAATGGTTGAAACCCATCCGTACACAACCCCAATCTGATATTTCTAACTTCTGCTGCAAAATCTTGATGTAACTCCGAAAAGTGTTTCCAAGCTGGCGAGTCAGACGGATGATTCATCACACCATTCTCCATCTCGTGCTCGGCGTGCCACCTCATATGTTTAGCTGTTGCCCTAGAAGCGTACAACCTCTGCAGCCTCGGAGTTAAAGGAAAATAATGCATTTTTTTATAAGGCACATTCGTCTTTCTTCTTTTTGAATTACCCGCAGTAGCTGGTTTCCACCTGTCATGCCCGCATACTTTACACAAAGTCAAACCCGCATCGTCACCCCAGTATATCATACACATATTTTTACAGCAGTCAATCACCTCAACTGGAAGCCCAAGCCCTCTGACTAGCTTTTTAATGCTGTACGAATTTTTGGCTAACTTGTTGTCTTTAGGCAACAGCTGATGTACAAACTCGCTCATTTCATTCATCAGACCGTCAGACGCTTGAAATCGGCACTTGAATTCTAAAAATTTTACGGCTGCAGACAAAGCGGAGTGTCTGTCATTCCCAGGCCATATGGGTTCTTCGGCCGCACGCATCATATCATAAAACTTCTGAGCTTCTGCATTCGGAGGCTCTTCTGTCCAAACTTCGGGACCACCCGCATCAGTAACCATTCTCTGGAATGAACTGCAACCCTCGTCTTCATTTCTATGCTCCCACATGTTGTCCGCTTGCAGAACATTAACAGGCACCTCGACCCTCCTATTTTCCTCACCATGGTGAGTCCAGACGTGGTAATTACTCACAAACCCGTCTGTGTAGAGATGAAACTCCACTTCGTCAACAGTTCGAAAAGCAGTGTTCCGGCATTTGGGTTTAGGGCAAGGGCATTTTATCTGAGCCCCGCTCATACACTCGGGGTGTTGCACAGCAAAGTTCAAAAACTCCCTAACGTTACTGATGTACCCTTCAGTCAACAATCCTCTGACCAGTCTCCCACTATACATCCAACTGCGATCTGAATTCATTTCTGTAGCACGGACATTTAGGTGGGTTTATTGCTCGGTTACAGCAAAGTCAATGCAATTGACCGCTTAAAAAGGTAGGGCCCTATCCCATTCGCAAAACTGGGTCTACTTAATACGATCACGATATATGCGTAAATACGGAGAAAAATATTTGGCAGCCTTCCGGCGCAGTTCTCCAAGTGCATTATCAAATATATGCTGAATAACGCCAAATACATATTCCGTTAGGAACTAGCGTTACACAGCATATACTAGATAGCCACCCGAAGAACATACGACGGAAATACTACCAAATATTTTTCTACCGCATCTACACATATATTTTTTATCGTGATCGAATTACGTAGATACCAGTTTTACGAACTGTACACACGTACAATCCCGTGTCGTTCAATCTCTTGAGGACACGGGACGGGTTTTCTACGGCTAGGTGAGATTTTATTCGGTGTGAATAAAATCTTTTTTTGTTTGTTTAAAGATTATTCAGTATACTATAATTAAATAAAGTAAAAATAAATAAACAATAGTACTTACTTGTTGTAGAGCAGAACCGCACAGAAGGGATGAAAAAAAGGCCGGGAGAGCGGTGCAAACCACCGACAATGCCAATAAGAAACCGTATCGGAACACGAACCTGCAAGCGGGGAAAACAAGTAGCAAATTACTATTACATTAATTATTTATAAAAATACATAAGTATTTAAAATTCAAATTGTTATTACATATAATATTAACAAAAATTCGGCAGCATTTCCCCTAAAAATGAGCATCACCCATTTTTCAGGGAAAGCCTGCAAGCAAACAATGCACTTTAAAAACATTTCAACACACAATTAAACTAATATACGCAAACTAACTTAATATGCACATAAATTATATATTGAAACTCTCAAATATAATTTAATTATAATTAAAATTAACTTACTAAATTACCCTAAAATATCAGTTATTTAATCAATTACATAAACTATAAAATTATAGAAAATTAAGCTAAACCATACGATTAAACAAAATTAACGTACACACCTAAACTATACTACCTAATCAAACTAATAAAAAATTCAACTACCTAATTAAATTATACTAGATTATAAAAAAAAGTAAATTTACAAAAAAATATAATCTAATAAATTTACATAAACTATATTAAACTACCTAATTAAATTATATTAGATTATAAAATAAAACTAAATTTACAAAAAATATACACTTAAACTATACTACCTAATTAAGTAAACCATATTTAAATGAAACAATTGAAGAAATTTAACTTAAACTAATTAATTTACACTTAAACTAATTAATTAGACCTAAATAAAAATAAATTAACTAATTTAACAATAAATTAGCGGAAATACCTTTTTAGACGGGGCAGCGGACCGAAAATGCAGACCGGAGCAGCAGCGGGTCGAGGGCTGGCAAAAACGGTCGGAGGCAGCCTAATCAAAACAAATTAAAATCAAATAAAATCATTTAATCACATATATTAAGTAATTTTAACAAATACAAATGAACCACTTACCTTCAGTGGGTGTCCGGCGGTGGCAGCAGTGGGTGTCCGGCGTTGGCGGCAGTGGGTGTCCGGCGGTGGCTGCAGTCGGTTTGGTAGAACCAAACTGACAAGAAGGGCGAACGGCGCGGACGGCGGGGGAAGCAAGGCGCGGACGGCGGGGGAAGAACGGCGCGGACGGCGGAGGAAGCAAGGCGCGGACGGCGGGGGAAGAACGGCGCGGACGGCGGGGGAAGAATTTTGAGAGTTTTGAAATGGAATCTGAGAAAATGGGAGAAGAAGAAACGCTTTGTTTCATTTAGGGTCCGTTTAGCGACGGACTAACAAAATCCGTCGCTAAACGGACCCTAAATGAAACGCTGCGTTTCATTTAGGGTCCGTTTAGCGACGGATTTTGTTAATCCGTCGCTAAACGGACCTTACATGAAACGCTTCGTTTCATTAATTGTGGTTAGCGACGGATTCTCAAGATCCGTCGCCAAAGTTGGAAAATTTTTAGGCGCCATTCCTTCCCGCCATTTAGCGCCAAATTTAGCGACGGATTTGTGAGAATCCGTCGCGAAAATGTCGTGAAATAGCGACGGAGTCTATCCGTCGCAACTTCCGTCGCTATTTCACCAATTACCGACGGAATTTGGATCCGTCGCCAAATTCCGTCGGTAAAACCAGACATTTTAGTAGTGGACCACTTTCTTATTGCCGGTTGTCGCTGATCTTTCACGGAGCTGATGCCGAACCAGTTGTGAAGACCGGGACAATTCTGTATTGGAGAAGATAACAGATCCAATCAAAGGTTAAAAGTGTCCTATTTTAATATAAAATTAGTTTATTTTGGGTTATGAGGGATTTGTAGAAAGTTTTCTATTCTTTTGGGAGATTACTGTCAAAATAAAAATTGTGAGGTAAAAATATAACATCATAGCACTTTTGAGGGATTTGTGTAAAAAATCCTATAATATTTAATAATTACCGTGATGAACAATATAACCAAAAGAAAATAGTACTGATAGGAGTATTTTTACTCCTATCTTTAGCGTCGTTTCCGCATGCTTTATTAACGTTTTATCACGGTTTTATGGTATTTCGTATGCCTTATTACGTGTTTTAGTATTTCAGGTACTTAGGAGCATTGCAGAAGCATTTTGGTGCAAAAGTTGGAAAAGACGACAAAAGCGATGCGGAAGCTCATTTGCAAATCTGAAAAGCTGACCCCGTGGCACTAATTGACCAATTTGGACTAGCTCGAAGCCTCAAATGAACTCGTGATCTTCATGAAAGTTAAAGTAGACGTCCTGAGCTTTCCAACGGTTCAAGAATCGACTTAATCGGACATTTCTACACCGAGTTACGAAGGTTTGAAGATCGAGATTTGGAGCAGAAAATGGCAGCTCGAATCGGGCTTCTCATTTAGCCCAAGGAGCTCTATTCGAACTTGGGCTTGCTGGAATGGGGAAATCTTAATTCAAGATGCATTAAGGCTTTATTAATTTGCTATTTTGGGCCCAACACATGTGTAATTGAATGTTTGTCTTTTTCCTTCTTTTGTAAGTACTATATATATGGGGCCTTATCTTTATTTTAGGTATAGAAGATTTTGCTAGACATTATTCTATTTTGTACTTTTGAATCTTCTCCTAATTTTAGAAATCCCCAAGTGTAGTCCTTACCTTCTTCAATAGAATTTCCAGATTTTCATATTTTCCTCCATTGTTGAATACTTAAGCTTTTTCTATTGAAGATTTATTATCATTTTATTATTGAAGTATTATCTTATTGAATGTTATTGGCTTGGGTTTCTACAAAGGTAATTAGATCTATCTCTCAATGATTTATTATTCTATTTGCTTGATGTTTGTTGTTTTAGCCATGGTTGGCTAAACCCCTTTGTTTGGGGGTTGAAATGAAGTTTAGGAATGTATGATTTGGGTTAGGGTTTGGGCTTATTGTTGTTGTTCTAATTGATTTCCCTAATGCTTGTTTTAGTTTAGCTACCTAAAACATGATTCTAGGTTGGTTAACACTTTGAGAGAAGGTTAATTAATTGGATAGATCAATTAGGATCCTAATTAATGACACCATGAGAGTGGGTTAGAAATTAGGAAACCTTAGAGTGGATTGTTAATCGCCAATTGGTTTGTTAATCGTGTTTAGTGCCACGAGAGTGGATTAGGCTTGGTTAGTTGGCTTGTTTGTGATTTTATAACTCCTTGAGGCTCGAGAGAGCGGGAGTTATGCTTTAGGAACGCTCGGTTCACTTGTTGAAGCCCTAGACCCGAACCATTGATTGCATGACCTAAGTATAGTTTCGACCTCCAAACCCCTTTATTAATTGAGTTATCCGTAATTGTTTAAACGCTTTAGTCTTCTAGAATTGTTGTTTAATTGTTAATTGAAGGTTTTATTTTAGTTAATTGCTATTGTTAAATTGATACTTGAATTCAAATTCCAATTGTCTATTGTGCTAAACGAATTGAATCGCAACTAAGTTCATTCTCATCGATAATCACTCTTGAATTCACTCCTTGTGGGATCGATAACTCGGACTTAGGTCCACTCTATTACAAGTTGGGTTTATTCTCAACAAGTACTAGAGCCACATTTGCATGACATTGACAAGAAGTTAAAATCCATTTTATGATCACCATGGGTATACAATGATCATCAAAATCAATGATATTAACGTTTATTGTGACTACTTATTCAATTAAGTTGGTAACCTATATTTATTATTTCATAAAATGAAAAATAATAAATTCGTAACATTAGTTGTAACAGCCTTAGCTTTAGTTAGTAAGATATTGGATGAAACTAATCGATTACACTTATAAAGTTTATTAATTCAGTAAATTAAGCCGGTCGATTAGTTTTTTTTTTAACAGAGGTATATTAGATAGAAAAGCGGTTACAAATAAAATAAAGATTCAAACACTGAACTAACTAAATGATATAACGTTTAACCTGTTGGACCCAATTGTGAGCTTCTTAGTTTTCAGTTCTTGGTACTGATTGGAATAGAGCCGAGTTGGAGGAATTTTGTAGATGCCAGATATCTGCACAAATACCCTGAATCGCTGCAATTGTACACCTTCGTGTATTTATGATTGTGGATACTTGTAGAGCATCACCTTCAAAGATGGCTTTTTTCCAACCTCAGGATATAGCCCAATTCATTGCCTCCCTAAGAGCCATCATTTCCAAAATTCTCGGATCCCATATATGGCGGAATGTGGCTGAAAACTTTCCTTTCTGATTCAAGTGCTCATCCTTTGCCACAATTCCCGCAAATCCCTGTTTCTTTCGACTGTCCACAACCGCATCATAATTTATTTTTATAAACTCGGCTGGAATGTATTGGATATTATATTGGTAGGGGTTGTGAGGCACACTTGGGGGATTGGCACTTGTGGTTGGTATCAAGGACTGCTCAAATTCATCTGCGTCCTGCAAGATACTTCTAATTGTGTGCTCAATTGTTGGTTGGTTGTCTTTAAAGATGAGACAATTCCTTGCCTTCCAAATGTGCCATAACGTAAAGCAAAATAGTGGTATCGCTTGTGAGCCTGGGTCCAAGCTTTGTAGTTGTGATATTGTATGCTTCCATTGAGTGGTAAAGCTTGTATATGATTCCCAGTTTGATCGATAATTCAGAGGACATTGAAACCATACCTGTTTTGCAAAGGGGCATAAAAAGAGAAGATGTGTAAGGCTTTCGTAGTCATCACAAAACTTACAGTTTGGCGGTAGTAGTAGCCTATGGTGTAAAGCTGTTCCTGTAGGGAGACCCTCATGCAAACATCTCCAAATAAACACTTTAATTTTATTAGGGACCTTCAAGCTCCATAGAAATTTCCAATCTTGTTTAGATAGGTGAGGAATGAGTCATTGATATTCTCTAAATCCATTATTGTAAGCGATATGATAGCCTGATTTCACCGTGTAGTTGCCATCTTTGGAATGCTGCCAAATTATCTTATCTGGATGTGGCCAATATGGGAGTGGTAGTGCAAGAATTGTTGTCGCATCTTCCTGAGCAAAACGTTCCATGATCATGTCTGTATTCCAGTTCCTTGTAAGTGGGTTGATGAGGTCAGAGATATATCCCGTGTGGGCCTGTTGGGGTGTTCGTGCCTTTGGTATAAAGGGAAATGTTCCTGGAAGCCATGGATCTTTGAAATACTGTAGCGTGCTTCCATCATTAATTTTCCAACAAAGGCCTTGGGTTAATAAATCTCTGCCCCAAAGTAAGCTTCTCCAACCCCATGAAGGTCGTCCAGATAGGCCCTTCCAATATTGTTGTTGTGTGGAAATACTTACTTTGGTAAACTTGATATATCAATGAGTTGGGGTGGTGCATGATTCGCCAAAACTGCTTTGCCAGAAGTGCTTGATTAAAGCTTGATAAGTCTTTAAAACCCAGTCCTCCTTCCCACTTTCTCTGGCTCATTTTTCCCCAAGCTATCCAGCTCAATTTTTTCTCCGAATGTTTCTGCCCCCACCAAAACTGCCTCACAAGTTGCTGGATACGTTGACACAGGGAAACAGGCAATCTAATGCACATCATGGCATAAATTGGGATGGCTGATGCTACTGCTTTGATCAAAATTTCCTTCCCTGCAGAAGATAAAAAAATTTCTTTCCATCCATTCAATTTAGAGGTGATAGTAGAGATGATAGCTGAGAAGGTTTGGTTTTTTGATCGCATGATCTGATATGGGAGACCGAGGTATTTTTCTTGGACTGCATTTTGGGGGATTCCCAACATTGTGGCATATAGGCTACGCTGATAGCTGTCCACGTTGGCACTAAAGAAGACCGACGACTT
The DNA here is from genome assembly GCF_937616625.2 of Mercurialis annua. Taxonomy (NCBI): domain Eukaryota; kingdom Viridiplantae; phylum Streptophyta; class Magnoliopsida; order Malpighiales; family Euphorbiaceae; genus Mercurialis; species Mercurialis annua. The sequence goes on along the minus strand of NC_065577.1, from coordinate 34,661,003 downwards.
GCCATAATTTATGAACTGTCCACTTTGTTGACCATAGGTGTTTAGGATTGCTTGGATATTTAAGATATCATGTAGGGTTGCTTTAGAGAAGATGATTGTATCATCTGCAAACAGTAAATGCGTAATCATTGGGCACCTATAGTTAATTTTGATACCTTGGATAGTTTTGGCCGAGATAGCGGAGTTGATTATTTGTGTTAATCCTTCAGAGCAGAGAACATAGAGTAGTGGTGATAGGGGATCACCCTGACGGATTCCTCGTGATGGTGTAAAATAACCGTGTGATGATCCATTGATGCGAATGGAGTAAGTCACTGATTGTACGCATTTCATTATCCACGTAACAAAAATTGGATGAAAGCCCCACGCATGCAGAATCTTTTTGATATAAGGCCATTCTAGACGATCATATGCCTTACTAATATCGAGTTTGAGAGCCATGAAATGTGAGTTGCCTGTTGTCTTTGTCTTCAGATAATGTATGAGTTCATGAGCCAGTAGGATATTGTCCGAGATAGATCGTCCCTTTGTGAAGGCATTTTGGTTGTGAGAGATGAGGTGAGGAATGATTGTTTGCAACCTGGAACTAATAACTTTTGATATGATTTTATAGTAAACGGAGCATAAGCTAATGGGTCGAAAGTCAGAGACAACAGTTGGTTTTTTGTGTTTTGGGATTAAAGCAATTATCGTATGATTTAAGCTTTTGAGCATTCGACCTCCTTGGAAGAAATGTTTAACATCTGTGATAATATCCCCCTGTATATGGTGCCAGAATTGATGATAAAAGAGGGATGTGAAACCGTCACTGCCAGGTGCTTTGGCTGGGTTTATTGAGTGAACCGCAGTAGTGACTTCCTGGTTTGTGACTGGTTTACACAAAGCAATATTCATATCAAAGGTTATTCTATTGGGAAAGGGATCCAATACCTCTGGTTGTGGCATTTGTTGTGTAGCGGTGAACTGCTCCATGAAATGTTCCAATATTATGTTTTGAATGAGTTGTGGATTAGTTTGCCAATTTCCCATTGAGTCATATAGACCAATGATGGTATTCTGCCTGCGTCGCTGTATGGTTGAGGCGTGGAAGTACTTGGTATTGTGGTCTCCTAGTTGTAACCATGTCTGACGAGATTTTTGTCTCCAGAAATCGTCCTCCTGCTTCCTTACTTCAAATAGTTGCTGCTCCAATTGTCTGATGAAGGGCCAGTGTATGTAGTTCGAAGGTTGATCTTTGGCCTTCTGCAGTTGGGATGTGATTTTCCCTATCTTGGCTTTTGCGTTGCTTTTGTATGTTGTGTTCCAGTTAACAAGTGCATGGCGAACAACCTTCAATTTTTGGTGTACTTAGAACATTGGAGATCCGAGATAGGGGGCTGACCATGTTTGTTCAATAATAGTACGTATCTCTGGATGGTTTATCCATTATTTGTCATAGTGGAAGGAGCTTTTTGGCCTAGAAATGGTGGTATCCGTTGACAGAAAGATAGCACAATGATCTGACCCAATTACGTCCAGGTGTTGGACCTGAGCATGGGTGTGCTGCTGAAGCCACTCTGAGTTGGCTAGAACGCGATCAATTCTTTCCTGGATTAGGTTTGGGTGTGCTCGTCTATTGCTCCAAGTATAATCACATCCGATGTAGTCTAAACTATGTAAATTCATATTAAAAAGGAAGTTGTGGAATATTACATGTTGCAGTGGGTCAAAAGGTAGTCCTCCTAGCTAATCAGACTTCTCCAAAACATCGTTGAAATCCCCCACAAACACAAAAGACCGACAAAGGCTAGATTTAAAACTAGCTAGACTCTGAAACTGGCCATCTCTTACAGATTGTTTGGTGTTAAGATGGCAGCTAACTACATCAAAACATACATCATATTGATCTATCAGAGACATTGCTACAAAAAAAGTGTCATACTGATGCACTTGAACCTGGATATCCATATTCCACAAGATAAGCATGCCTCCTGATGTTCCTTGAGGTTCAACCACAAAATGAAACTTGAATTTTAAAGACTTTGTTAGTGCGAGGATTTTTTGTACCTTGTTTTTTGTTTCCACTAACATGACCATGTCTGGTATGTGTTCTTTGCACATGGTCTGTAGTTGTTGAATTGTCAGGGGATTTCCCAACCCCTGACAATTCCAGAATAGCAGCTTCATGGATCTTCTGGAGATCCTCTGGAGACCCTTCTGGGGTGGTCTCCTCATCCCTAAAAAACGAGTCTGGATCAAATGGTTCCTCCAGTTCTTCCTCAATGATCGGCAACTTGGTAATTGGGAGAAAGAATTCTAGCAGCATATGTGGATCATCTTCAGTTTTATGGAATGTCTTGCAATTCTTTAAATGTGCACTATCCTGCTGGGTAATCCAATCTAGTTTCCTCTTCCACTCTACAACATGTAGTGTGGTAGCTTCAGTCTGATATAAGATAGAGGTTTCTTTACGTATGAAGCGAGACCAGCTGCTGTGGGATTTGAAAGTGGAGGATGCTGCTTCTGGCTGGTATTTGTTACGTAAGGCATACCCCAAGATTGGATGCAGGTTGTAATCGTCTACACATGCTTCTTGAAAGAGGGTGAGGATCTCTGCCTGATAAGCTTCATTGAAAGTTGATGATACATTTGGATGGTGTGGGTTGTTACGATAGAGTAGATCCAAGCAAATTTCAATCTGTTCAATCTCAGCAAGGAGGATTTCTGGGCCACCATTAATAAATTTGGCTTTGAGGTGTGGGCTTAGGATATGAATAAAATGCTGAGGTAAGTAGACCGGTTTTGGGTATTTTGGAGGCCCATTAATTTTTGGTGTAGTGGTCTGCAGAATGGGGTGAGTACTAGGGACCGTAGTGTAGGTGGGGTTGATGATGATACCCTGTGAAAAGTCTAGAAGTGCCTTTGTAATCAAGCTAGTGTTATGACTTGTGTGGCCAGGGAGAAATGGCGTGGTCTGTGCATGAAACTGAAAAGGAGTTTGTTGAATTATAGGCTCTTTACCTTTTGTCGGGTCACGGATTGCACTATTTGCTGAAGAGATGTCAGACAGTGAGATTTTTGGCGGCTCTGGCAGTGTCTTGGTATCCACTATCTCGTACTCTGGAGTAGTAGTAGTGCATGGATATTGTGGCATGCAACCCTGAGAAGAGGGAACACCCGGAACAGTTGCCTGAGGTGGGTTTGTTGTCGGAGTTGAGCTTTGACGATAGTGTTGTGGGCGCCGGTTGTCAGTCTGGAAGTGTGAATCATAGTTTTGTTTATCTTGAACTAAGGAACTGTGTACCAGTGGTGCAGTTCCTAAGTAAGGACCTTAAGGTAAAGACTGTCCTAGTTGCATGTAAATACGGCGAGCTTCATTATCAATACGATACCTGCAAGCACGAATCATATGGCCCATCCTCCCACAGTAGAAGCAGGTATCAGGAAACCCCTCATACTTAAAATCAACCCATGCTGCAGCAGGTGTATCTGGGTGATTTGTAAAACCTCGGCTAGATGGTTTATTTGCCAGCATTTCCACCTTGATCCTTATGAACTGCTGTCTCCATATAGGGTTAGATACATCAAAATCAATCTCCAGCAAACGATGGAAGAGAGTACCTATTTTGGTGGCATTTGTTTCTGTGATTTGGTTGCGTGGTAGACCATGAACTTGAACCCAAAAGATTGTTGTGCGAAACTGGATGTGCCTGATATTCTTGTGTGATGGCCATTCCTTAATAACCATATGTTGGTGAAGGATGTTCCATGGTCTTTGAGCTAAGACAATATCATAGTCCAGTTTGTTTTCGAATGCAAAGGTGAAGAGACTAAACGAAGCTCTCTCCACTAAGATGTCTCCAGATGGTTTCCATTCTTGTTGCATCCATTGTTGGACTTCTGGTGCTTCAAAGGTTTTCTTTGTGAGGATTCTGCCCAGGAGCGTCCATTGGTATTTGGTGGGTACTGCTTCATTATCATCTTGTAGGTTGATGGTTGGGTCGGATACAGTCATTTTTTTGGTGCGTTCAGTGAGCTCAGAGATAGATGGGTAATATTGTTTTTTTGGGCGGGAGGAAGAAGATGAAGCCATTGGGTTTGAGAAAGAAATGAAATGAGGGTGATAAGATTTAATACAAATCCAGTTTAAACTGCAGGTAAGTGAAACGCCGGTTGAGTGTAGTACAAATATCCAAGCAAAAGATATCGGTTGCCCTATCTGGTGTGCCATGTGGCATCTTTTCTTTTCCCTAAGTTGGAAGTACTTCAGGTGCTTCATCTGAGAAGATGAAGAGCTAGGGTCGCGCGTGTGGCGCGTTAATCTGCTCATATAAATCCTTACACACATTAATTAATTAATCGGTCGATTAGTTGATTCAGGCTTTGCATGGCTACAAAATGTGAAGGGGAAAGTACTACAAAGTGTGAAGGGGCCAGAAAAGCACTACAAAGTGTGAAAAGGAAAGCATCGAGGGGGAGAAGATGAAATGGAAAGTTAAAATGTAAATTTGTTTATGTTTTGATAGATAAAGTTCCTATAGAATTAAACAAAGTTGAAAATATTTTATTTTTGTTTGGATACTTAAAAATGAGAGGGAAGATTCGAGAAAGCCAAGGGAATAATAATTTTAATGAACAAAATTATCCTACAAAATAAATCATACATTTATTATCTATTTTTAATCATCTTATTCTAAATTTATTAACTATTGATAAATATAATTAATAATTTATGTTAATTAGTTCGTATTCTATAAAAATTTAAGATTACAATATTTATTCTAATTAATAAAAAAAATTGTTTTAACGATCACAAATAATTTTGTAGTTTGAAACTTCCATATTTTAAGGGAATTAATACTAAATTAAAGAGACATTCTTAGGTGAACCAAGTCCACCACGTAGGATTATGAACCATCCACGTGTCACGTATTAAATGGATGGTTCATAATCCTACATGGTGAACTCGGTTCACCTAAGAATTTCTTCTAAATTAAGACTGTAGCTGCTTTTAAAAACAAAATTATTTTTTTAAGGAGGAAGCAATAGTTATATTAGTTAGATAATAGATTCATATATCATAAAGAATGTTTTATACATAATAAGCCAAAAATAAAAATCACTTGCACTTGTCAAACATTCACAAATAAACACTATCCATACTAATTTAACTACGAAAGATATGATACGGTTGTCCTCTCCTCTCTCTCTCAAATAGAAAACCGTAGCCGTCAAGCGTTTTTCCTTTTGTTTTTCGCTTTGACTGCCGTCAATGGTTTATATTTGCCGTTGGCGGTAGCCATTTCTTTTTTATTGCTTTAGAATAAAATAAATGACCAACTCCTTTTCATCTTTTTCATTTTGGTTGGTAAATCTATCGACGAGGCGCGTCAATTTCAATATATATACAAATAAAAAAATCAGAGATGGATCAAGACCTTTCAAGATTGAAGATGAAATCATTATAGGTTATATTAGTTTTTTTTGATAACTACTTTACAGCGATTGTCTTTCTTTTTTGAAAGTTTTGCTGTTCTTTCTATATGAAAGATTTGTTGTTTTTTATGAAGACTTTGTGAGTTTTCTGTTAGACAGAAAAGGATTGGATCTTATTGTGTTATAGCAGTTATGTAATTTTAATTTTATTTTGTAAGGCGATCTGTGAATCAAGGTTTATATCTTGTTCCATGTCAGGTCATTAGCAGTGGCGGAACCAGGAATTGTTTCCAGCCCGGGCTAAACAACATACATTATATAAAGTCTATATTAGTAAAAAAAAATACTAGTAACTATTATAAGAGATTCTTATACTAGTAAATATATGCTCTAAAATTTGTCTTTAGTTTTTGTATGCTTGATATTTTTAATTATGGTCACTATCAATATTTCCAGCATGATCTCCGAAGCTAACCCTATTATTCTTACAATTATTAAATCATGTTTTTGTGAATACTCCTCGACCGGCTTGAGACTTAGGCTTTGATCAGCCTCCCGCCGGGGGGGCCGCTATGCCAAAAGCGAGAGAAAAAATCTCGTATCTGTTGATATACTATATTCCAACCACGCATAATCTTTAAACCAAGCATTCTGAGAACTTTTATTCTGATTCCCAATTTTTTTTAGAAAATATATGGTACTTTGGTTGAAAAGAACCTTTAATTCCATAAGCACGTTTCAATAATATTAGTTTCATATTAATCAATCGAAATCCGCTTTGCCATATCCGCAATTATATTAATAGAATCAAACTCAACACGTGCTCTTTTCTCTCTCTAATTTATACCTAAATTATCTTCTCTATCACAAGAATTGACATTTTTTGGTGTTCTAATAATAAATTTATCCATAATCTAAATTATATTATTTTGATTAGTTTTCATCAAGTTGTTTTTTTTAATTCACAAAATATCCAAAAAATAAAATTCATCAATCACTTATCAACAAAATAAAATATAATGACAATAGCTAAAAATATTTACTTGTTGTAGTTTATCCGCTTTTTCGATTTTCTATAAGTAAATCAAGTTCAGAAACCTAAAAAGGCACATTAATATAGTTATTCTATAATATTATAAATATATAAATAAAATCTGAAAAGGAAAATAATTACTCAAAATTGAAAATTGTTTGATTTTGTTGAAAAATTTGGAATTTGAAAAATTAAGTTGGAATTGAAATTAGGTTTGACATTTCAAAAATTAGATTATAGGAATTAGATGAAAACTTTAGAAAATACATAGAAAATTGATAGATTGGTGAAATTTGGTGAAATTAATTAAGGAATTAATAAAGAATTAAAATGGATTTAATAAGAATTATTAATTCTCATCTGTTACTTTTTGGCAAGAAGGAATGGAACAATTGCTTTGTTCAAGATGTTTCATTTAAACAGTAAAACCTTTCCTCTTTTAAATTTAATGAAAGCCAAAACGGCATGTCGCTTGACATTCATTAAGCTTCAAAAAGAAAAGGACCATTCGGTCCTTTTATCAAACCTAAAAAGACAAGACGCATAAAGTGTCTTCTTCCCTAACAGGCAACAGCCTGCCTACTGTTTATTTTCAGCCATGGCTGAAAACTTTCAAGCTTCCTCCGCCTTCAACATGCTCCGGTCCTGGTCATTGTCATTTCCGATGGCAGCCCTGGCTTGAGCCTACCCGAGCCTATGGGTAGTTCCGCCCCTGGTTGTACCCTTTTTAAATTCTTACACATGTAACTGCTCTTTATTATTAATGAAAGGTTATTCGATTGTCAAAAAAAAACTACGAAAGATTAAAAAAAAACTAAATATGCTATAAACTCAAAACTTTAAAGAACTAACCTAAAATTATGCATGTGACAAACAAAAGATTCTAAAATTAATCCTAATGTAATGTGAGTATAAAAATAAATTTTAATATTATTAAAATTAATAAGAGTAAGTATGACATTTATCGAAAGAATTAATTTTAAAATAAGAGTTGAATTTCTCACGATCTAATTAAGTTTGATAGAATTCAATCTCCATAATGCAGGAGAAGAAATATTATTAATGCCTATAAAAGAGCAACTAATCAAGACACAAATAATAACTTTTCTAATATTATACAAATATTACTATACTAAGAAAGAGTAACCAAAAACAAAAGATATTGTAGATGTAAGTGTAATACTCCCCCTCAAAGAGCATGTAAATCACGAATGTCAACTTGTTAAGTAAGTGATGAAATCGTCCTCTACCAAATGCCTTTGTGAACATATCACTTATCTCATATCTCGAACGAACATGAGATTTGTGCAATTTGTTATTTAGTAATTGGTCACTGATAAAATGACAATCGATTTTAATATATTTTGTACACTCATGAAACATGAGATTAGCTGCTATATGTAATGCTTCTTGACTATCACAAATAAGTGACATGATTCATATCAAGAAGTAAAGCACGTATCCAAATTAGCTCGCTAGTTGAATTGGCTATTGCTTTGTCTTTAGCTTCTGTGGAGGATCTTGAGAAGTGTTCTAATTCTTAGACTTTTAAGAGATGGGATTATGCCTCAAAAATGCAATACAACCACAAGTAGAATGGCTAGTAGTAGGATAACTAGCCCAATCTGAATCACAATATGCAGTCACATCACATGTAACTTGCTGAGGGAAGAAAAAAGGATACCTTGTCTAGGTGTTGCCTTTAGATAGCGAAGGACTCAATAGGCTGCATTTAAATGAGGAACACAAAGCTTTTTCATGAACTGGCCGAGGACTTGTACCATATACGTAATCCCAAGTCTGGTGATTGTTAAGTAGAGCAACCGACCAATGAAATGACGATACTCACTTGCAATTAGAATTGGTTCACCAACACCAATGGTCACGCTATGTCGTGATTCCATAGGGGATTTGATTGGTTTTATATGTAGGAGTTCTGTTTCATTAAGAAGGTCAAGTGTATATTTTTGGTGGCTAAGCAATATACCGTCTTTATTGTGTGCCACTTCTATACAAAAAAATATTTTAAATTTTTGAGATTTTTAATGCGAAAAATTGGATGTAATAATCCTTAATATTTGTAATACCCCGTAAATTTTCAGCGTTTTTCCGACAAATTTTCCGATCGTTTTGAAGTAAAAATCAAAGTTAATGGTCGGGTTCGTGTTGGTTCGTGAGTGAGTTAATTTGTGGTTCAACCATTTAATTTTTTTAAATCAAAAAAAGAAAAAAAAAAGGAATTGAATGAATTCCCGTTCGAGAATTAAGATTCTCGAACGAGAATCACATTCAAGGCCTGGTCTCGTATGAGATCAGGGGTTCTCGAACGAGAACCAAGCCCAAATGGGTTGTTCTCGTTCGAGAACATGACAGCCATGGTGAGCCTTGCATCCAGCCCACTTTGCACTCGTTTTCGACCTAATTCCTCTCGATATTTAAAGACGTTTTCTAAATAGAAAATCTTCACCACGCTGCAAGTAAACCCTAGCCATCATCCTCTTGCTCGTTCGCTGAGAAACGAAATAGTTATCGTCCTCCAAAGGTCGCTGTCCGGTAAGTGTTCTTAAACTCCATTGATTTCAGTTTTCGGTTTTGAACGGCATTCCGTAATTTGATTCTTTCTCTCTCGTTTCTAGATCGAAATCAAAACCGTTTGATCTCAGACGTTCTAGACTCACATACCTACGATTCCCCACCTCGTTTTCGTTGAACGGTACGCTATCGATCTCGTTTCAATCGCCGTACGGTTTCCGTTTTAAGTTTGATGAAACTGTTTCTTGGTTGAACTTGTTACTGCGAATCCTTTCTTCCTCTTGGTTATGTTTCTGTTATGTTTGATGTTTATAAATCTCTTGGATCGGTTAATTGATAATTAAAAATCATGTTTATATTACCTAAGTTTTGTTGGGCGATGGGTTATTCGTTCGGGTCGTTACTTTCTCCGTTCGTTATGGGGTGTTTGTTATTATGTGTTAATTATGAGTTAGCTGTTAGTGATATGCACTAGGTCAATCATGTTTGACCATGTTTTGACTTTATCATTTTATTATTTATTGATTGGCAGTTTTTATCATTTTATATTAATGATTAAAATACTTGAATGGTTAATTCTTTCTAAGGTCATCGAGTATGTGACTTGATAGTAGAACCCTTAGGTTTAATAAAAGAATTATATACCATCTATCCCTAATCTTAATAGAACATTGAGACTAGTATGATGTTGACTGATGATTATGTTTTACTAATTATGTATATGAGATATTAAGTCAAATCATAGGTGCTATTTGAGAAATAAGGCACTGGATGACCCACTGTGAGAATACTACATAGATCACTGTCATAAGTAATTCTCATTACAGTTCTATTAGTATAATCCTTTGACCTTGAAATCATCATGGATTTCTACATAGCTATTTCATATTTTGATACATTCTTACATTATCTTTAACAAGATAATGGAATAGATTGTCATTGGATATGAAAGTAACTATGTGAGAAATGTGAGTGACTGAGAAGGAATTTGTCCCTCATTTATTTGAGTAAGATATCTATGGGCCCCTTGAAGAAGATAGACTGAAGAAAATGCATGGCCATGCTAATTGATAAGAAGTTATCATTTTCAGTCTACTTAGAGTCAAGAAACTAATGATTGAATGTTATAAGGATGACATAACTATGCCTTATATTCAATCTGGATATCGAAAGACAAAGGGATTAAAATATTATTGTAAATGGTTAAATCGGATTATCGATATTCATATAACTTGGGTAGTCATAATGTCTTGCTAGAGGCCACTTATGACTTGTGGGCTGAAATAAGGATTTCGAGCCTACTGCCAACGTTATATGAACCTACAGGGTCGCACACTAAGAACAGGCCCAAAACAGTTATGGGTTGTACAAGCCCAATGTGATTAAGTGATTAATTTTATATATATATATATATATATATATATATATATATATATATATATATATATATATATATATATATATATATATATATATATATATATATATATAATTCGTAATATATATATATTAATTCGAAATTTAAGGATAAGTGTTTTCCTTAATTTATTATTTTTGGAAGATAATAAATATAGTAATTAATATATATATGGATAATTATCAAAAAGGAGTTTTTGATAAACATAACCTTGTAGAATTGCAATGAGATTGAAATTCGAATTTGTCTCAAACCCTAGTGTTATTTATCACTATAAATACTCATTAAGCAATTGGTTTGAGAATCACGAAATTCATTATTCACTAAATCACTAAAATTCGAAATTGCTTGTGAAGCAATAGTGCTAGCACACAAGCACTAGTTTTGGCTAAGGTCTGTTCGTGTGGATACTCGTAGAGGACGCGTTCTTTTGGAGGCGTTTCTGATCCGAGGCCAGGTATCACCAAAGTGAACCACCTCCTTCCTTCCTACATTGCTGTTGAATTCGACATACAAGTAAGTAATTATTCTGTTAATTCGAATTACATGGATCTTGGTTTGGGTTTTTAGATAAATTTTTGAAGTTCCGCTGCGTTATGAACCTATAAAACCCAACATTAGCTACTGTTGGGTCATTAATCTTGCTAAAGGTTATTATTTTTGATTGATGATTAGAAGCAGTAACTTTAATCTTGTGTTTGATGAGGAACTTGGGCGGGAATCCTTTAAGTTGAGAAGATGGTGAAATGTTTTCTTTGATCACCCATTTATTTTGTTTAAATCAAATTAATCCCTTGAGTTTAACTATACCTAATGAATTGGATTTCGTTTTGATTTATAATTAATATGTTGTTAAAGATAATTTTTATAAATTAAGTTAATATAATTACTCGGGTAATTATATTTGCCTTCAAATGTCGTCTTGTCAAAAGTTGGCTAAATTACAATTTAGTCCCTAAACGAGTTTTATAACTTATTTAAATAAGTTTTTGGTCAATAACTTTATATTTTTTTAATTATAAACAAAAACAATTAAATTGATTTCGGATATCAAATTGGCTAAAGTACAGTTTAGCCCCTAATTGGCTAAGGTACAGTTTAGTCCCTAATTGGCTAAAGTACAGTTTAGTCCCTAAAATTTTATAAACTTAAGATGGTTAGATTTTTGGGATGTAACTTGGATTACTTAGAATTGAAGTTATTGAGTTCCGCTTTTAAAATGGATTATTATTTTATTGAATTATTTTATAAATATAAACTCGGGTTTATATTGATGTAATATCCCGTAAAATATCGATATTTAATTTTTTTAAGTTCGGAAATAATTGGGAGCGTTTTTGGTTTTTGTGGTTCGATTCCCTTGAGTCTTGGTTCAACCAAATGGTTGAACCAAGGAGGAAACCAGCCCGCAAGTCACGTACGTGACTCCAACTCTTAAGGGAGTTTGTTGAGCCGCCAACTTCCATCTCAGTTTCGACCTACTTCCTATCGTTATATAAAAACGCTTTCTAAACGAAACATCTAGATCACACTGCAAACAAACCCTAGCCGCTTTTCTTTTGTTCATTCGCTGAGTATTGAATCCGTAATCGTCCTCCAAAGTTTGCTGTTCAGTAAGTGTTCATAATTCCCATTATTTCAGATTTTACTTATGAACGACATTACGTAAATTGATTCGTTCTCTTTCGTTTTTAGATCGAAATTGATTCCGCTTGATCTCAGACGTTGTGGACTCGATTCTCTACGTTTCTCTTTTTCGTGTTCGCTTAACGGTACGTTATTTTCTCCGTTTGAGCCACCGCCGTTATATCGTCGCGTTTGATTTCAGTTTTTAGTTTTAAAACAACTTTCAATGTTTTGATCCGTGTTTGTTCGTTTATAGATCGAAATCAATTCCGTTTGATTCCAGACGTTCTAGACTCACGTACCTACGTTTCCCTATCTCGGTTTTGCTAAACGGTACGTAATCGATCCCGTTTCAATCGCCGTACGGTTATCGTTTGAGTTTGGATTTATATAATTTGTTCTTGTGATGAACGTTACTGCCGATTCCTTCTTGATTGCTTGGCTTTGAATCATTCACATTAATTGTTATAAATAGCTTGATATGTTAGTTGCTGGTTGATTAAACTCAGTTGAAGTCGTTTCATCGTTTCCGGAAAAATATTGTTCTTCGTTTTTTTTTTTGAAACAAATCAATACGGTGATGGCTATTGTGAGGTTGTTTATTTGATTACTGATCGTTCATGGTTGCTGCCTAAGTGTGGTTTTTGAAATTGTCTAAACCGTGATGAGAGTTGTGCTTGAAATCCTAAGGTTTTGTTTAGAATTGAAGCTTTAAATGTTGTTAATGGCAGATTGGTTTTATACGGGGGAATTTCTTTTTGTTTGAATGTTAATGATGGTCAAAGTTAAGCTTTGATCACTTATTTGTTTTGCTCAAATCATATTGATGCTTGAAGTTACACTTATCTAATAATTTGGTTTCATTTGGAGTTATAAATTAAAAAAATTAGAACGATAGTTATTTATTAATTTTAGCTAATATAATTACTCGGGTAATTAAATTTAACCTTAAATTACGAATTGGTATAATTTGGCTAAATTACAATTTAGCCCCTGAACTTAGTTTATAACTCAATTAAGTGGATTTTTGGTTAATAACCTTATAGTTGGTTTTAATTATAAAGAAAAGCAATTAATTTGATTTCGGATATCAAATTGACTAAAGTACAATTTAGTCCCTAATTGGCAAAAGTACAATTTAGTCCCTAAACTTTTATTAACTTAAAATGATTAAGTTTTTGATTTGTAACTTGGATTACTTAGAATTGAAGTTATTGAGTTCCGCTTTTAAAATGGATTATTATTTTGCTAATTTATTTTATAAATATAAACTTGGGTTTATATTTGATAATTGTTTTGAGTCGGGTTAGACTTGGGTCACCCGACCAGTGAGGTTAGCTTGGTAGTTATTGGTAACTCGGCTAACCCACTATTTGAAAATTATTTATTATTTAAAGTTATTAAATAATATTTATAAATCGGATTTTTAAGCGAGAACTCAATAGACTTGTTTTAATTGGGCTTTGTTACCTATTGGTTATATTTGTGTGTGCTTTGAATTGTTTATTCTGACATGTTATATGTGCTAGTCCTATGTGGTGTCTAGTACTCTCTAGAGTTAGGTTCTGTTTTTAATAATTATTTTATTTGTCTAGACCCGTTTACTGTTCGTGCTTCAGAGGCGAACAAGGATTAGTTGCTTGCCGGTTTTCACGTGGATTAGCAAGCAGTGAGTTTGTACTTACTATTTACCGCTTTATTAAGTAAATTGTTATTTTAATATTAAATATATATATACTGTACGTATATTTCAAACTGTTTTTATATTATGGCTTCTAGTTGGAACATGCTACCTAATGGGCATCATTAGGACTGCGTGCGCACCGGTAATGATCTGGGAAAGGTAATTATGGTAATGTGGTAACTCGGTGTGAGCATAGCTCTCGGGACCAAGTAGAGTAACTCGGTGTAGCTCAGCTCTCGGGACTCTGGTATAAGTGTGGTCAGTGGTAACTCGGTGTAGCTCAGCTCTCGGGACCAGACCTGTTGGATTATGTTTATTATTTAGAATTGTGGATTAGGGTTCCAACTATTATTCGTAATATCGTATTTAAACGTTTTAAACGGTTTTAAAGGTTTTCCACTTGATAAATGTAGATAGTGGTATAAACTCATCTCAGTATATGTGACCCCGTTGTTTTCCCAATTTTCCCCAGGGTTATGATCTGAGAGAGTCTGGTGATCTCCGCATTTATTTTTCCTCGGAGGTTCCTTTTATTTTAATAAACTGTAATACTGTTTTATTCTTAGACCGTAGTAGTTGACTAGACGTCTTTGTTATTATTACAGTTGTTTGTCGGATTGGTCTGTCTAGTTATATTGCTCTGGCATGTTATATAATTATTTCAGATTATTTATGTTATGCCTATTTTTAGACTCAGAAGTGGATAAGCATGTTATATTAATTAATGAATATTATAACTGCTAGATTTAGGCTGAAGTCTCGGTTGCCCCGAGCATTGGTTTTCTGCAGGTTTACATGTTTATGTATTAAATGAATGGCTAGCTACGGGTTTTGGTACTACATTACCCATACCCTAGCGCCGGTCGCGATTCATGAAAATGGGTCGTGACAAACTTGGTATCAGAGCTTTGGTTTCAAACCAAGGCCATTGCTTGCTATGTGTTTACTCTGTTAAGTTTTGTTGTGTCTTAGGAACTACTGCGGATATAGGATTCTGTCATGTCTTTAAAACCGTCATCTTTTGATTCTAAAACATTCTGCCTATACCAATAGGATTGCGTCGAGTCAGTCATTATTTGTTGATTTGATGCTGTTAATTGTTAATGCTATTTCACTTGGGTGAGTATTTTATTGCTGTTGATTTCTCGGGAAATCCTAATTATTAATTGTTTTGTTTCATACTTGGGTATGAATTATGTGTTATTTATATTGTTTTTGTTCAATCCTTAGGATATGGACAATGTTGTTCGTACTCGTGCTCGTGCTGCGGCAGAGCAAGAAGCTGTGGCTGATGATGCGATTTCCATGGAAGTCGATCAGAACGTACCACCAGTTTAGGCTAATGTTGGACGTGGTCGAGGTGGAGGTGCTGGCAGAGGTAGAGGTGCTGGTAGAGGCAGAGGAGCTGGTGCTGGTAGAGGTGGAGCTAGAGGACGTGGTGCAGCAGGTGTTCAGGCACCGAATGTGCAGCAGGCACCAGAGGTGCAGCATGCACCAAACATGCAAGCGTTCGACTTCACTACCTTCTTGGCTGGGATTGTCGAGATGCAGAACAACCAGGCTCTTCTGCAGAATCAGTGTACGGTACTGGGTCAGCTAGCGCAGCAACAGCAACCTCAGGCTGGTGTTGTAGCTGGTGTTGGTGGACTTGCTGGTGTCAGTCACATTCCGACGGACAGAGAGTTGGTGATGATCTACTTGAAGTTGAATCCGACTTCTTTTGATAGTACTGGGGATGCTCTGGACTTTTTGGAGGAATTTGAGTACAACAGTCAGAGGATTCAAGCTTCTGATCGTCAATCAGTGATGCTTGTGGAGATGTCGCTGAAGGGTCCAGCTAAGGATTGGTATCGCGATAACATCAGGCCAGTTATGGATACCTTGTCTTGGGCTGATTTTATGATCAGGTTCAGAGGTTACTATCTACCCTTCTCTGTTACTGAGAGTTTCAGAGAAAAGCTGCTCACTTTGAAGAAGGGGGATAGATCGGTGACAGACTACACTACTGAGTTTGTACGTTTGGGGCGGTTTGCTACAGATCTACAGGGTGATCAAGAGCGAGTGAACGACCGTTATATTAGGGGCTTAGGCTCGGAGTTTCTCCCTTTGCTGATAGGGACAAACATGGAGTTTGCCCGGTTAGTGGATAGTGCACGACGGATGGAGAATTTGATGGTTCAGTTTGGGACGATCTCTGACCCTTTCCAGAATCAAAAGGGAAAGAGTGATCTTCCTAGTGGGGGGCAGCAGGCCCCAGTGCAGCATAGTAGTGGGAATTACTACAATGGCTCTTCTCAGGCCAACAGGGGGAGTCGACGGACTCACAACAAAGGGAGGCATAGTGCCAGGAGTGCTCCGTACAGTTCCAGTAGCAGTGGGAGCAACCGTGGTTCAGGACGCGGGTACAGTGGTGGATCGAACATTCCGTTCTGCCAGAATTGCAGACGTAGGCATTATGGTCAGTGCCAGTTAGCTCCTGGAGGTTGTTTCACTTGTGGCCAGCCGGGTCATTTTTCTAGGGAGTGTCCGACATCTGGGCAGCAGATGTCTAACTCCAGTGTGGCGCAGTCTTCTTATCAGCAGCAGAGACCTGCGTTTACACAGTCTGTAGGGTACTCTCAACCTGCAGCATCTTTTGGTGGCCAGCGGGGCCGTGGTTCTGGTGGCAGAGGTTTTGGTGGCCGTGGTAACGGCGGTAGAGGTTCCAACGGTTATGGTACTGGACAGAGTTCGCAGCAGCAGCCGCAGGGTCAGGCCAGAGTGTTCGCACTTACTCCTCAGGATGCGCGTGCATCAAATGCTGTGGTGCAAGGTACCATTCCGATTTCTTTTATAGATGCTTTAGTGTTATTTGATGCGGGTGCAACCCATTCGTTTGTATCTACATGTTTTGCTGGGAAATTGGGTATTGCACCATCTGTTTTGAGTGAACCTCTAGCTGTGTCTACACCTATGTCTGAAGGTGTAATAGTGGACGTCGTTTATCCTTCTTGTCCAGTGGTTATTCAGGGTAGAGAATTATGTGCTGATTTAATTGTGCTTGACGTTCTTTCTTTTGATGTCATCTTGGGGATGGACTGGTTGTCACGCCATTATGCTTCTTTTGACTGTCGAGGGAAGTCAGTTGAGTTTCGGATTCCGGGTGATCTACCTTTTTCCTTTCAGGGAGAAAAGGCGGAGACACCTAAGAATCTGATTTCCGCCATCAAGGCGAAGCGGATGTTAGGCAAGGGTTGCCAGGGTTTTCTTACTGTGGTTCGTGATTTGGAGACTAGTAGTGGTGATATGCATAGTGTTCCGATAGTGAATGAGTTCACTGATGTGTTTCCAGAGGAATTACCTGGATTACCACCTGATCGTGATATTGAGTTTTGCATTGATGTGGTTTCTGGTACAGCTCCGATTTCGATACCGCCGTATCGGATGGCTCCTGCAGAGCTGAAGGAGTTGAAGGACTAGTTACAAGAGTTGTTGGATAGCGGGTTCATCAGACCGAGTACTTCTCCGTGGGGTGCTTCAGTTCTGTTTGTAAAGAAGAAAGACGGTTCCTTTCGGCTGTGTATCGACTACAGACAGTTGAATAAGGCTACTGTCAAGAACAGATATCCTCTTCCTTGCATCGATGATCTGTTTGACCAGTTGCAGGGTGCGAAGTGTTTTTCCAAGATTGATTTGAGGTCTGGGTATCATCAGCTACGGATCCGTGATGCAGATGTGCCTAAGACTGCTTTTCGGACTCGTTATGGGCATTTTGAGTTTTTGGTTATGTCCTTTGGTCTGACGAACGCACCAGCAGCGTTTATGGATATGATGAACAGAGTGTTCAAGCCGTTTTTGGATCAATTTGTTATCGTCTTCATTGATGACATTTTGATCTATTCTCGGAGTGAGGAGGAGCATGCTTACCATTTGAGGACTATACTACAGACGTTGCGTGAGCATCAGTTGTACGCTAAGTTCTCAAAATGTGAGTTCTGGTTGGATCAGGTTACCTTTCTAGGACACGTGGTGTCGAAAGATGGGATCAAGGTTGATCCGAAGAAGATTGAGGTGGTTATGGATTGGCAGAGGCCAAGGTAAGTTACCGAGATCAGAAGTTTTCTGGGTTTAGCTGGCTACTATCGTCGGTTCGTGCAAGATTTCTCCAGAATATCTGCACCTTTGACTAAACTGACACAGAAGGGTGTCAAGTTTGAGTGGACTGACAAGTGCGAGGCGAGCTTTGAGAAGCTTAAGGAGATTTTGACTACAGCTCCGGTTTTGGCATTGCCTTCTGGCATTGACGGTTTCACAGTGTATTGTGATGCGTCTCGGATTGGTTTGGGTTGCGTTCTGATGCAACATGGACAGGTGATTGCCTATGCTTCCAGACAGTTGAAGAAGCATGAGGTGAATTACCCTACTCATGATTTAGAGTTGGCAGCTGTGGTTTTTGCGCTGAAAATCTGGAGGCATTATTTGTATGGTGCTACTTGTGAGATTTTCACTGATCATAAGAGTCTGAAGTATATCTTTGATCAGAGAGAATTGAACTTGAGACAGAGGAGGTGGTTAGAGTTGCTGAAGGACTACGACTGTACTATTCAGTACCATCCTGGTAAGGCTAATGTGGTAGCCGATGCGTTGAGTCGCAAGTCTTCAGGCAGTTTGGCTCATATTTCTGAGATTGGGCGTAGACCCATGGTTAGGGAGTGGCACAGTTTGATAGCTTCAGGCTATGGATTTCAGATTTCTCAGACTGGTTGTTTGTTAGCAAAGTTGCAAGTGCAACCCGTTTTGATTGATCGGATCAAAGCTTTACAAGCTGAGGATCCACAGTTGAAACGGATTATTGAGGAGATTCAGCAGGACAGTAATTCTGAGTTTACTTTTGTGGATGGTGTTTTGAGACAAGGTTCGAGATTGTGTGTTCCGGACTCAGATGGTTTGAGGGACCAGATTCTGGAAGAAGCGCACAAGTCTGCTTATAGTGTTCATCCGGGTTCTACTAAGATGTACCATGATCTTAAGGGTACCTACTGGTGGAGCGGGATGAAGAAGGATGTCGCTGAGTATGTTTCTAAGTGCCTGACTTGCCAGCAGGTGAAGCTGGAGCATCAGAGACCTTTTGGCTATCTGCAGCCACTACCTATTCCAGAGTGGAAGTGGGAGCGGATTGCTATGGATTTCGTGGTTGGTTTACCACGTACTCGACAGGGGTACGATTCCATTTGGGTGATAGTTGACCATATGACCAAGTCAGCTCATTTCCTTCCGATTAAGGTTTCGTATACTGCTTCGAGGTTGGCTCAGTTGTACATCGACAGGATTGTCAGTTTGCATGGTGTACCGGTTTCCATTGTTTCAGACAGAGATTCTGTGTTTACTTCGAGGTTCTGGAAAGCGTTACAGGAATCTTTGGGTTCTCGGTTGGATTTCAGTACAGCTTTTCATCCTCAGACTGATGGTCAGTCTGAGAGGACTATTCAGACGTTGGAGGATATGCTCAGGATGTGTGTTCTCGATTTTTAGGGTAGCTGGGATACTCATTTTCCGTTGATTGAGTTTTCTTATAACAACAGTTATCACGCGAGTATCGAGATGGCGCCGTATGAGGCTTTGTACGGGCGCAAGTGTAGATCTCCTATCTGTTGGGAGGAGGTCGGAGAGCGTAAACTCTCGGGAGCTGAGATCATTCAGATTACCTCAGAGAAGGTACCATTGATTAAGCGGAGATTAAAGACTGCTTTTAGTCGGCATAGAGTTATGCAGATCCGAAGAGGAAAGACATCGAGTTTCAGGTGGGAGACTTTGTGTTTCTTCGGGTTTTGCCTATGAAGGCGTGGTTCGTTTTGGCGTCAAGGGAAAGTTGGCACCGAGGTATATTGGTCCTTATGAGATTTCAGAGAGGATTGGAGCTGTGGCTTATCGTCTGGTTCTGCCGCCAGACATGTCGTTAGTACATCCTGTGTTTCACGTTTCTATGTTGAGAAAGTGCATTTCTGACCCTTCGCACGTGATTGTGCCTCAGAGTGTGGAGATTGACCAAGAGCTGTCCTATGAGGAACAGCCAGTTGAGATTGTTGATACGCAAGTGCGTAAATTGCGGAACAAGGAAATTCCGATGGTCAAAGTTCTCTGGCGCAATAGTTCTGTAGAGGAGTGTACTTGGGAGACCGAGTCGGATATGCGGAATCGCTATCCTTTTCTTTTTCCGTCAGGTGCGATATCTTGATTTCTGTGACTTTTACGATTTTTACTTGTGTTACGTGTTGTTCTGATGTGAATTGCTTTTCGTGTTAAATTCGAGGACGAATTTTTAATTAGTTGGGAAGAATGTAATACCCCGTAAAATTTCGATATTTAATTTTTTTAAGTTCGGAAATAATTGGGAGCGTTTTTGGTTTTTGTGGTTCGATTCCCTTGAGTCTTGGTTCAACCAAATGGTTGAACCAAGGAGGAAACCAGCCCGCAAGTCACGTACGTGACTCCAACTCTTAAGGGAGTTTGTTGAGCCGCCAACTTCCATCTCAGTTTCGACCTACTTCCTATCGTTATATAAAAACGCTTTCTAAACGAAACATCTAGATCACACTGCAAACAAACCCTAGCCGCTTTTCTTTTGTTCATTCGCTGAGTATTGAATCCGTAATCGTCCTCCAAAGTTTGCTGTTCAGTAAGTGTTCATAATTCCCATTATTTCAGATTTTACTTATGAACGACATTACGTAATTTGATTCGTTCTCTTTCGTTTTTAGATCGAAATTGATTCCGCTTGATCTCAGACGTTGTGGACTCGATTCTCTACGTTTCTCTTTTTCGTGTTCGCTTAACGGTACGTTATTTTCTCCGTTTGAGCCACCGCCGTTATATCGTCGCGTTTGATTTCAGTTTTTAGTTTTAAAACAACTTTCAATGTTTTGATCCGTGTTTGTTCGTTTATAGATCGAAATCAATTCCGTTTGATTCCAGACGTTCTAGACTCACGTACCTACGTTTCCCTATCTCGGTTTTGCTAAACGGTACGTAATCGATCCCGTTTCAATCGCCGTACGGTTATCGTTTGAGTTTGGATTTATATAATTTGTTCTTGTGATGAACGTTACTGCCGATTCCTTCTTGATTGCTTGGCTTTGAATCATTCACATTAATTGTTATAAATAGCTTGATATGTTAGTTGCTGGTTGATTAAACTCAGTTGAAGTCGTTTCATCGTTTCCGGAAAAATATTGTTCTTCGTTTTTTTTTTTGAAACAAATCAATACGGTGATGGCTATTGTGAGGTTGTTTATTTGATTACTGATCGTTCATGGTTGCTGCCTAAGTGTGGTTTTTGAAATTGTCTAAACCGTGATGAGAGTTGTGCTTGAAATCCTAAGGTTTTGTTTAGAATTGAAGCTTTAAATGTTGTTAATGGCAGATTGGTTTTATACGGGGGAATTTCTTTTTGTTTGAATGTTGATGATGGTCAAAGTTAAGCTTTGATCACTTATTTGTTTTGCTCAAATCATATTGATGCTTGAAGTTACACTTATCTAATAATTTGGTTTCATTTGGAGTTATAAATTAAAAAAATTAGAACGATAGTTATTTATTAATTTTAGCTAATATAATTACTCGGGTAATTAAATTTAACCTTAAATTACGAATTGGTATAATTTGGCTAAATTACAATTTAGCCCCTGAACTTAGTTTATAACTCAATTAAGTGGATTTTTGGTTAATAACCTTATAGTTGGTTTTAATTATAAAGAAAAGCAATTAATTTGATTTCGGATATCAAATTGACTAAAGTACAATTTAGTCCCTAATTGGCAAAAGTACAATTTAGTCCCTAAACTTTTATTAA
Source organism: Mercurialis annua (assembly GCF_937616625.2). Taxonomy (NCBI): domain Eukaryota; kingdom Viridiplantae; phylum Streptophyta; class Magnoliopsida; order Malpighiales; family Euphorbiaceae; genus Mercurialis; species Mercurialis annua. The sequence continues at coordinate 34,639,468 of NC_065577.1, read as the reverse complement.
CTTAAAATGATTAAGTTTTTGATTTGTAACTTGGATTACTTAGAATTGAAGTTATTGAGTTCCGCTTTTAAAATGGATTATTATTTTGCTAATTTATTTTATAAATATAAACTTGGGTTTATATTTGATAATTGTTTTGAGTCGGGTTAGACTTGGGTCACCCGACCAGTGAGGTTAGCTTGGTAGTTATTGGTAACTCGGCTAACCCACTATTTGAAAATTATTTATTATTTAAAGTTATTAAATAATATTTATAAATCGGATTTTTAAGCGAGAACTCAATATACTTGTTTTAATTGGGCTTTGTTACCTATTGGTTATATTTGTGTGTGCTTTGAATTGTTTATTCTGACATGTTATATGTGCTAGTCCTATGTGGTGTCTAGTACTCTCTAGAGTTAGGGTCTGTTTTTAATAATTATTTTATTTGTCTAGACCCGTCTACTGTTCGTGCTTCAGAGGCGAACCAGGATTAGTTGCTTGCCGGTTTTCACGTGGATTAGCAAGCAGTGAGTTTGTACTTACTATTTACCGCTTTATTAAGTAAATTGTTATTTTAATATTAAATATATATATATACTGTACGTATATTTCGAACTGTTTTTATATTATGGCTTCTAGTTGGAACATGCTACCTAATGGGCATCATTAGGACTGCGTGCGCACCGGTAATAATCTGGGAAAGGTAATTATGGTAATGTGGTAACTCGGTGTGAGCATAGCTCTCGGGACCAAGTAGAGTAACTCGGTGTAGCTCAGCTCTCGGGACTCTGGTATAAGTGTGGTCAGTGGTAACTCGGTGTAGCTCAGCTCTCGGGACCAGACCTGTTGGATTATGTTTATTATTTAGAATTGTGGATTAGGGTTCCAACTATTATTCGTAATATCGTATTTAAACGTTTTAAACGGTTTTAAAGGTTTTCCACTTGATAAATGTAGATAGTGGTATAAACTCATCTCAGTATATGTGACCCCGTTGTTTTCCCAATTTTCCCCAGGGTTATGATCTGAGAGAGTCTGGTGATCTCCGCATTTATTTTTCCTCGGAGGTTCCTTTTATTTTAATAAATTGTAATACTGTTTTATTCTTAGACCGCAGTAGTTGACTAGACGTCTTTGTTATTATTACAGTTGTTTGTCGGATTGGTCTGTCTAGTTATATTGCTCTGGCATGTTATATAATTATTTCGGATTATTTATGTTATGCCTATTTTTAAACTCAGAAGTGGATAAGCATGTTATATTAATTAATGAATATTATAACTGCTAGATTTAGGCTGAAGTCTCGGTTGCCCCGAGCATTGGTTTTCTGCAGGTTTACATGTTTATGTATTAAATGAATGGCTAGCTACGGGTTTTGGTACTACATTACCCATACCCTAGCGCCGGTCGCGATTCATGAAAATGGGTCGTGACAATTGATAAACGTTTTGAGTCGGGTTAGACTTGGGTCACCCGACAAGTGAGGTTAGCTTGGTAGTTAATGATAACTCGGCTAACCCACTATTTGGAAATTAATTATTATTTAAAGATTATTAAATAATATTTACAAATTAGATTTTAAGCGAGAACTCAATAGACTTATATTAATTGGGCTTTATTACCTAATGGGTATTTTTGTGTTGTTCTGGACTATTTTTTTCCGACCTGTTAATCGTGCTAGTTCTATGTGGTGTCTAGTACTCTCTAGAGTCTGTTTTAATAATTATTTTATTTGTCTAGACCCGTCTGTTGTTCGTGCTCTAGAGGCGAACCAAGATTAGTTGCTTGCCGGTATTCACGTGGATTAGCAAGCAGTGAGTTTGTACTTACTATTTACCGCTTTATTAAGTAAATTGTTATTTTAATATTAAATATATATATTGTACGTATATTGCGAACTGTTTTTATATTATGGCTTCTAGTTGGAACATGCTACCTAATGGGCATCATTAGGACTGCGTGCGCACCGGTATTGATCTGGGTAAGTTATATATGGAAATGTGGTAACTCGGTGTGAGCGTAGCTCTCGGGACCAAGTAGAGTAACTCGGTGTAGCTCAGCTCTCGGGACTCTACTATAAGTGTGGTCAGTGGTAACTCGGTGTAGCTCAGCTCTCGGGACCAGACCCATTGATTTATGTTTATTATTTAGAATTGTGGATTAGGGTTCCAACTATTATTCGTAATATCATTATTAAATGTTTTAAACGGTTTTAAAGGTTTTCCACTTAATAAATGTAGATAGTGGTATAAACTCATCTCAGTATATCTGACCCCGTTATTTTCCCAATTTTTCCCAGGGTTATGATCTGAGAGAGTCTGGTGATCTCCGCATTTACTTTTCCTCGGAGGTTCCACTACTAGAAAACAGCGTTTTAGCGACGGATTTTAGTGACGGATCTAAAATCCGTCGCTATTTCGGTGATTAGCGACGGATTTTTCGACAGATCTAAAATCCGTCGCTAAACACCCAATTAAATTGGCGGGATTGATCCCGCCAACATTAGCGACGGATTTTCCGTCGCTAAAGTTGGCGGGAGTCGTCCCGCCAATTGTTTTGATAAACTTTAGCGACGGATTTTAAAATCCGTCGCAAATTCGTCGCTAATTATTGGCGGGAATGCTCCCGCCTTTTATTTTCCACAATTAGCGACGGATTATAAAATCTGTCGCTAAATTTTATCATTTGGCGACGGAATTTAGTGACGGATTTCAAATCCGTCGCTAATTTGCACTGTCAAAAAAAAAATTAAAAGGTATTAAAATATTATTTAAGGTAGTATTTAATTAAAAATAATTTTAAAATTTTTGAATTAAATTTATATTATTTCAATATAACGTTTTTATTTATAAAATAATAATTAAACCTTATTTATGAAATAATAATTACATATTATTTATTTATTTAAAGTATTTAAATATTTTAAAAAATTATTAATTATAAAAAAAATTATCTTAGAATGCGGGATTAAATTATGGAAACAAATATTTGTTGTTTTTAGTTACATTTAAGTATAATATACATAAATATATAACATGAATATGAGCTGGTTAAGATGGAGTTACGTGCGGGAGAACTACAAGGTTAAAGAGTCTTGAGAGGGAGCAATGGAAGGATGGGTGACCTACTGGGAAGTTAGCGAAAATTGATAGGTGGATGCGGGTGGGTGATTTAACTCGGGTGGGTGAGTGACGGAGGCCGCGGATGAGTGATTAATTAAATAAAAACTTTATTTTACGATTTAATTTTAAATTTTTTTAAAATTAGTGACGGATTAAAATCCGTCGCTAAATCCGTCGCTAATTAGCGACGGATTTAAAATTCCGTCGCTAATTAGCGACAGATTTAAAATTCCGTCGCTAAAACCGAGACCAAAATTCGTCGCAAATTTTTTTTTCCGTCGTTGTCAAACGTTGCGACCAAAAATGTAGCGACAGACTGTTTCCGTCGCAAATCCGTCGCTAAATGTGTTTAGCGACGGATTTTGGTCATTTAGCGACGGATGAAGTTAGCGAAAATTGACAGGTGGATGCGGGTGGGTGATTTAACTCGGGTGGGTGAGTGACGGAGGCCGCGGATGAGTGATTAATTAAATAAAAACTTTATTTTACGATTTAATTTTAAATTTTTTAAATTTTTTTTAAAATTAGTGACGGATTAAAATCCGTCGCTAAATCCGTCGCTAATTAGCGACGGATTTAAAATTCCGTCGCTAATTAGCGACAGATTTAAAATTCCGTCGCTAAAACCGAGACCAAAATTCGTCGCAAAATTTTTTTCCGTCGTTGTCAAACGTTGCGACCAAAAATGTAGCGACAGACTGTTTCCGTCGCAAATCCGTCGCTAAATGTTTTTAGCGACGGATTTTGGTCATTTAGCGACGGAAAAATCCGTCGCTAAATGACTGTTTTCTAGTAGTGTTCCCTTTATTTTTGATAAACTGTCAAACTATTTTACTCTAGACCGCAGTAGTTGACTAGACGTTTTTATTTCATTTTAGTTGTTGTCGGATTGGTCCGACTGGATTATTATTGCCTTGGCATGTTATATTATTATTCAGAATTATTTATGTTAAGCCGAATTAATACTATTATTGGAAAGCATGCTATTTTAATTGTTGAATATTATAACTGCTAGATTTAGGCTGAAGTCTCGGTTGCCCCCGAGCATTGGTTTTCTGCAGGTTTATGTGTTCGTACGTTAATTGAAAGGCTAACTACGGGTTTTGGTACTACATTACCCATACCCTAGCGTCGGTCGCGATTCATGAAAATGGGTCGTGAAAATATTACAGATTGTAACCGAGTCATTGTCTGAAATAATGAATAATTAGTTATCTGCAACTGATTGTTTAAAACCAAGAATGTGCAAGAATCTAAAAAGCTCATGAAACCAACATCTAAATTCTTACAGCCTATAAATAGACTTTTTTAATTTGCAAATGCAATTATTACCCGGTTTGCTAAAACCCTGTGAAACTTTCATATATATTTCCTCACGGACTCTATGTAAAAAATGAATTGTTAGCATTTGATTGATAAAGTTCCCAACGGCGAGCTGTAATTGACAACAAACAACGTGAAGTAATGAATTTTGCTACAGAAGTAAAGGTATGATATGGTAATCCAACTCAAATTTGTGTATACCCATATGCGACAACTCTTGCTTTAAAACATTTAACACTTCTATTAAACTTGTACTTAATTTTTTTTTTAAATAAAAAGTTCTATTAATCAAAAGCTGATTGATCAGCCAATACATAAAATTTGATAATCAGAGGGACATGCCCCAACCAATTAGATAAACTAAAATACTCATATGCTATCACATGAGATTTTCTATCGTAATTAAAACAACATATATGCATCTCAATTAAGCTAAAGTAGTCATGTACTATCAAACTGATAATATTACAAAGCAAAGAGTTGTTGTTGAAGGCATCCATTATAACCTTTGAAATAAAGGGAATTAGATTAGCTTCGCTTGCCATGATAATACTAACTTTAATCGCACGACTGCTACAGCTAGCAGCTATAACTTCATCGTTAAAGTCCCTTATCACATCTTTTGTGACATATCTCTTCTCTTGAACATTAAAGACATCATCTATACTGACGCAAAATATACCGATATTTGGTGAAATCCGTCGAAAGATGGTGGCTCTAATTGTTTTAGAGATCCAAATCGCTTGCATCGCAAAAAACAATTTCATCTCCAACGATGAAAAAAACTATTCTTAATTTCGATTAGAACAGATCTAATAAAATTAAGATACTAAGGTAGAAAATAATTTCTAGATCTAGACCAAAATTGTCCAAGAAAGAAACTTTGTTCAAAATTAAAGACAAAAACTATAGAAGAGACTAAAAAACTGAATTTAAGAAATTGGGGAGGTGATTTTTGGCCAAGAATGGCAAAAAACCACCTCCCAAAAGAATAAAAAGGAAAAACTTACTAGGGTTTGAGAATAATCTCAAAAGAGAGAGACGGCTAGGGTTTTTTTAGCTGTTAAAGTAACTTGTACTTAATTTTATACACCCATTCTGAATCACACGCCTGCTTTCAATGAGGAAGATTTTTCAAGTATCATGTTTGATGATTTTAATGCTTGAATTTCTCTTTATAGCATATTTTCAGCCTAAATTTTTAATTTCTTAGTGGAAAAATTTATTTAGTAGTTCGATAATTTGAAAATTGATAAAAAAAACACTTATTTGATACATTTTTAAAAAATGAAACAGTGATACGAAAAAAATAAAAATAAAAACACTAAAATAAAAAATGAAAAATTTTAAAAAAATTAGATTGATGTGGATTATCTACTTTTTTTATTATCATGCTTATATAATGATAATAGATTTTATGATCATCATGCTTATATAATGATCATCAAAATCAATATAATTAACATTTTTTGTGATTACTTATTCAATTGAATTGATAACATATCTTTTCTATTTTCTTAAAATGAAAAATAATAAATTGATAATATTAATTGTAGCCGCCTTAGATTTAGTCAGTAAGATATTGGCTGAAACTAATTTATATATCTGTAGTATAAAATTAAACCTAAAAATACTATTTATTGAATAGTGTTTCTGGGTTCCACTTATACCCTTGAGTGATATATGAATTTCATAGGATAGTAGTTGATTTATGATACCCTTAATGGAAAATATAACAGCATTTCAATGCCACATGGCAATATATTTTTATTTTCCATTCATATACCATTACCTATCTTTTCTACCCAATGCTGAAATACAACCTTGCTGGAAAACTAAAGGTGGTCCCACAAATTGATTAATTTTTGAATTCGTTTTATATCATAATAAATGCAGGGTGGGGGTATTATTTACACTCCACATTTTGATTTATGCACTCCAAGTTTTTTAAGTGGATAATAATATCCTTCTCTCTTTCTTTTTTTCTTTCTTCTTTAATACAATACTTCACCAATTTCCCGATCAAACCTCCAATATCGATAAACATTTTACTTTTGTTTCTCTACTTAAATATGTAATCACATAAGCACCTTTATTATTATTATTATTATTATTATTATTATTATTATTATTATTATTATTATTATTATTTTCGTACTTTAATCAAAAGTTTTTTGGCAACTTCATTATTATTATATTTTACTCATAATTAATATCACATTTTTTTTATTTTTAACGGTAAAAACTCTGATTAAAATTTAGAAAGTTTTAAATCTAAATAAAATTAAAATTCAAGCAGCACGAAAATAACAAAACTAAAACAATGTATTCTTTAGTTTATTATTACTAAAATTAAACCCCATTCTTTGAAAAAATAAAATTATTTAGATGTTCCATGAATTTAACTAACAAAAAATAATAGAAAAAATATATTTTTATTTCATATTATCATCCAAATTTCAATGATTACAAGAAATCTTTCTAATAACTTCTAATAACGAATAATAAAATAATTAATACTAATTACTCAATTTTAATATTCGATCCCGCACTTCTATTTTTTTTTTAAATTATAGGTGTGCACTTTTATGTTGGTAAAACATAATACAATTTTGATATTGCACAATTGTTCTCATTGAAAAACATATTTATATGATATAATTACCTTATTTATTTTATAAATTGATTTTTATAATTATAGTGAATGAAGAATACAATTATAATACTATTAAAACAATTGATAATTTAGGCTGATTACATAAAAAAAATTATGAATTTATAAAACTTTAATTTTTTTTGTAGCTATAGTTGGACAAGTTCTGTTTGGTTTAAAGATGAAAATAGTTAATAATGGATACCGAATCCTATCTTAATTATAATGGAGCCGAGTTGCAGGAGATTCACTCTCAGATGATATCGGACTCCCGCCAGGAAAACCAAAACATATTGTAATAACTCGAAAATATAAGGGATAAAATATAGCCACGTGTCTAATATTTTATTAGATGGAAGTAGATAAATTAAATTTAAAGATAAATTTAATTTACAAGTTTCCCTAAATTTATATTATGGCTATAGGATTCCAAATTTAAATTTTTAGAATTTAAATTTAATTAACTATATAGTTAACGGAAACAATATGGATTTATAAATTGAGTGCAGAATAATTCATAAGTCCCTAGCGAATATTTTTGGTGCTAATATTTGAGAAATATTTTAAAAAGGTTATCGTGAAAATTTGGAAGAAGAAATTTTATCAAGCGCAGTTAATACGGACTTAATAAATCGAAAATGATTTATTAAGAATAAAATATAAGTCGAATGGTAATGAAAATTATATTTTTATTCTTGTTATATTTTATTTGATTTTTGGTAAAATTTTCACGAAATTTGAAAGTCGTTTCCGTTTGAGTTATGAACGACTAATTAAGAAGATAGTACTAAAATGGACATGGAGCCATTTAGTATATATTTGATGCAAATGAATCAAATAGAGGCACAAACCTCATTTTTCTTCCTTTCATAAAAGGAAAAGAGCTTTTTCTCTCTGAAACAAAACCGAAGCTAGGGTTTCGCGCCGCTTCAACGATTTCTCGATTCTAACTCCGTTTTTTCAACGATTACTCAAGTAATCGAGGTAGTATACCCGTATTAAACGTTTATTTTGATATATTTCGATACATTTTGAATATATATACGTTTATAAACGGTTACCGTATCGAATCGAACGTAAACATATTGTTTTTACGTTTCGAACATGAATATGGATAGATTGGAGTGTGTATACGTGTTAGGGGCAGAAAAACGAAGTTAAAGCACGTCGAAAAGTCCGGGAAATCAACTTTTCCGGAGCTGTGCACTCGGGTGCACGAACGTGCACCATGAGAGGGTGCACGAACGTGCACCATCTGGGGTGCACGATGGTGCACTACCCTGGGGTGCACGATCATGCACCCAAGGTGCATGATCGTGCACCGTGCCGAGACGCCGATGGATGGGGACTTTTCAGACTTTTTTTTCTAAGAACTTGACGTAGTTTCATTGATCCGAAAACGTTTTAAAACGATAACCTCTTTTGGAAGAAAGTGAAAGGGTTTTATAACCTAAACCTAAAGACTTTTAAAAGTAAAGTTAAACATTTATAATGGACTTTAAAAGAGTTAAAGTCGACGTTTAAATGGTTTTAAAGAGTTAGCAATCGGTTTTGCTAAATACTTAGTATATGACCAAGAATTGTTTTGACAATTAGGTCTATGCTATAAATAGTTTTCTTTAGAAATTGCGATACCTAAAATAACTTCTAGGGGTAGTCCTGAGGTGGCAGTGATTTAAGTTCCAGCCCAAAAACCCTATACAGAGTCAAGATGGTTGTGATACATATGTATACAGCTCATCCTGTATTAAACAAGTAATGTGCATATGCATTATATATGATAGCATTATAACGTAACAGGACTAGGGTTTCATTTGGATCGAGGACTGGTATATTTTTATATACCGATATTTTGTCTATACGCGATTTTGGTATTTAATTGTAAACCTATCTACTCACTCAGAAATATTTATATTTCTGACTCCGTTGTTGTTTATCATTTTTCAGGTACCTAGCTATCGGGTCTGGTCGAGCTTCCACCCTTTTCCATCAGGGAAGCTTATCTTGTTGTTATGTAAATAACACTTTAAACTCTTAGATGCTGCAATAGTGTACATAAGTGTGCTATGCCTGTGGCCACGTCAGGGTTCCTCTGTCTATATACTCTGATAGGAACCTGACTTTGTCTAGCTCTACTAAGTGGCTACTTAATAGGCATATGGTGTTTTGGCACGTGAGCTAAGTCCCTGTACCACCGTACCGGTTTTCGGAAATGCGTGTGGGTCGGAATAACTTGGGTTATTCAACCAGCATTTCTGAAAACGTGATTTTGCTATATGAATAATTTCAGAACGTGGAAAGATAAATGGTGTTTTCTGAAAACGGGTCGTACGCGAAGTACGATCTAGATTTATATTTGCGAAAAATTGATAGAGGTTTTAGGCTTGCTACGGGTTTCGGAACAACCATTTCCATTCCCTAGCGCCGCTCTCGGCTCGAGTTTCGAGGGGGAAATCGGGTCGTGACACATATGAAGCAGATGGCCAAATCCATAGGATCCGCCACGACTTATCAGATACGAATAATGTTGAATTCCCGAAAACTCGGACAGAGCGCGTCGACCCTAGGATTCGAACGACTTACCATATCTACTGAATATCCTCGAATATCTTATCTATTTGGATACAAACTCCAACTTAGGAAGATAAGCCCTAATTTTGAAAGACTAGACTATTTAGGAAGACGTTCATAAATAGGACTCATGTCTGAATAAGGTAGACTACTTCTAATCAGGGTCAAACCCTACAAAGTAGGATTCACTTTCCTACTACAAATCTACTAGGTATGCAATCCTCTACTATAAAAGGAGCATGTGATATGTCTAAACACACAATTACATTCAGATACTCAAAACGCTGCTCAAAGCTCTAAACTGACTTTAGCATCGGAGAGTTAATCGGACAACCACCGTCCGGTTAGCTTCTATCCTATTTTGCAGGTCTTATTCAACTGTAATACCCCGTAAAATTAAAGGATTAAATTATTCCACTTAAGGAATAATTTATAGGACCGGGAGAACGTAAATTAAATTTAAGGATAAATTTAATTTATAGTATCTCCGGAAATATAAAATAATTATAGAAGTTAAAATATAAAAATTGGATATTTATATTTTAACTAACGAGAAATAAGAAATGCTTATAAATTAAAATAGGATAATTTATAAGTTCCGTGTGAATATTTTTGGAGTCAATATTCACGAAATATTTTTAGAAAGTTACCCCTAAAATTTTATAGAATTTGGAGATAGAAATTTTATTAAGTGGGTCTAATTTAGCCCTAATAAATCTTTAATGATTTATTAAAGATAAAATATAAGTCCCGTGAGAATAAAAATTATGTTTTTATTCTAATTACGAATTATGGAATTCGTGGTTAAAATTTCATAAAATTTGGAGTTCGTTGTCCGTTTTAGTTACGGACGAGTATTTAAGAATTTGGGTTAAAGTAACGCGTGAATGCCTAAGGACTAGTTTGGCTTTTAGCCAAACTATATATATCATTATGAATTCAAATGAATTCATAAGCTTCAGAACCTAAAACATTAGGTTTTCATTACAGAGAAAACGGCGACGACGCACGCGACGGTAGGTTCGACGGTTTCGATCCAATTTCTCGTTTCTAACTCAAATTTCTTCGGTAATCCATTAATAATCGAAGTTATAACCGTTATTTTGAATTTGGTTATATAGAAAATGGATTATATTCGAATATATAACGGTTACCGTATCGAATCGAACGTATACGTAATGATTTTACGTTCCGATAGCGGAAATGGATAGATTGGTGTTTGTATATGTGTTTAGGATCGAAAAGTGGCGTTTTAGCACGTCGGAAAGCCCGGGAAATCGAGTTTCCCGGGGCTGTGCACGACTGGTGCACGAACGTGCACTTATAGTGCACGAACGTGCACCAGCCATGGTGCACGACCGTGCATCAAGTGCACGATCGTGCACTAGCCTGGGTGCACGAACGTGCACCCAAGGTGCACGAACGTGCACCAGGCAGCACGACCGTGCACAGGGTTGCACGATCGTGCTGCCATGGCTCGAAGGGGGGAGTGTTTTGGGGCTTTTTGCCCTAACTTTCGACGGAAGTAATCGTCGAACTATGGATGATTTAAATGGACTTTAAACCTTAAACCTGGACGTTTAAAGGATTAAAAGAACTAGGACAATTAAGGGAGTTCGATTAATTAAAACATAGAGATGTTTTAATTGGGTCCTCTATTAATCAAAGTGGTTAATAGTTAGAGGACTATGAGTTGATATCGAATATGAGTATAGAATAGATATGTTACATGTTAGTAATGTCAATAGAAAGTCTACTCTTTAGAGTTAGAATTCTTGTTTCAATTGTATTTAACAATTGTTTTCTAACTAGATCCAACGCGCAAGCAAGCTACTGGACCAGGAGAGTAGAGGGTGAACGAGAACTGTTTTGTGGATAACGGTTTTGTGAGTTCGCATATTTACTTTTGAATATTGATGCCAAAACATTTATAACTAAAAATGTGTTTGAAATTGCATTGCATAGAGTCGATTTGAAACCAATATATAGATCCACTGGAACGTGCTAGCTATTGGGCAACAATAGAACTGTGTGATCACCGGTATTAATAAAACATTGCATTGCATACTAGTTGGGTTCTTTGGCCATATGCTTGCAAAGCGGCCAAGACCTAACAGGTTATCCTGGGGAGCCAGTAATTTAATTTACGGCCCAGCAAACCTTACACAGAGATAAGATGATTGTGACAATGTGAGTTCACATTTCATCCTGTGTTAAACAAGAGAGCACGAACTGTGACATTAGTCACAGTTAACCAAATGGGGTTTCTCTTAGGGTTTCATTTGGATCGGTTATTTGGCTGCACAAAGTGTGTTTACATGCGATTTCTGCTTTTATTAATATGCTTGAGTAACTATGTGAATTCACTCATATTTGACCCCCGTTGATTTCCCTTTTCACAGGTAAATGATATTTTGACGTGACAAGACTTCCAATTCTTTTTCTGGAAGTTGTAACTAAATAAAGGTCACTCTAGAGCTGCAGAGTAGTTCTAGCTCCGAACAGTAGTTCAATTGTAAATGCTTAAACTCTGATATGAAACTACTGTGAGTATCATTTTGGGACAAAAGCATGTTTTTATAAAAAGGGCTTTTGCCAGTTGTTTATAAGAAACCTGGTTTTGATAAAAGCTTTGTGATTAATTAAATGGCATGCTTAAACCAGTTACTTGACACGATAACTGGTTTGCACCGCTGGCATTGTTTTTGGACAGGGTTGTGTCAAGGTGTGTGCAGTATACATGTATCACCCTAAGTCCAGAAATGCGATTGCATGGTTTTGATTACACGTTTATTTGAAGGTTTCAAATACTTGCGAAAAGAAGTTGAGACCTTTTATGTTTTCAAAACGCGAAAAGTTTTTACTGTTTTTCCTAGGCTTGCTACGGGTTTCGGAACAACCATTCCCATTCCCTAGCGCCGGTCTCGACACGAGTTTCTAAGCGGAAATTGGGTCGTGACAAAGTTGGTATCAGAGCAATGTTGTAGAACTAAAATGTCTACAGTAACATTGCCGATACTCGAATAGTAGAGTCTAAGGAACTACTGCAGCAATAGGATTTGAGTTATGTCCTTGATATGTCATCATTTAATTGTGAAATATTCAGCTTTTCCATAGGTTGTGAATTTAGAATGTGTTGGATATGAGTTATATATTGTGATACGCATGAGCACGTGAGGTGTGACCATTGAGATGGTTATATGTGTTCATGTTGGATTTGTATTTGTTGTTCTTCATTTGATTGCAGTGTGGTTTGATTTGGTTAGGATGGCTGACCAAAGGCAAACTCGTGGTCGAGCTGCGATGATACGAGATGCACCTGAAGAGGCTCATGATGAGTCGTCTGTGCATATAGGGCAACATGAACCGGCCAACGTAGCAGGTAGAGGCCGTGGGCGTGGTAGACCTAGAGGTAGAGCTAGAGGTCAAGCTGTGGAGGAACAGGAACCAGTTCAGGCTCCTGGGATACCACAACAACCTAACGCGCCAGGCTTCGACTTTAATCAGTTCTTAGCTGGAGTTGCAGCTATGCAGGCTAACCAAGTGGAGAATCAGGCTATGCATAGGGAGCAACTATTGCAACAACAACAGCGTGTTGGTGCAAATGTCGATAGAGACAGTGTTTTGGCTTATATGCGGCTCAAACCAACAGAATTTGATGGTTCAGGCGATGCATTGGATTTTCTTGAGGAAGTTGAGCGTAATGCTAGACGTTTACAGGCTGACAAGAGACAGTCAATCTTGTTAGTTGAAATGTCAATGAAAGGACCAGCAAAAGATTGGTTTCGACGTATAATTCAACCTACAATGAATCAAATGACCTGGGCAGAGTTTGTTAATCGGTACAGAGAATTTTATCTGCCATTTTCTGTGACCGAGAGTTATCGTGATCAATTGCTGAATTTGAGAAGAGGAAATAGGTCAGTACAAGAATATGTGACGGAGTTCACTAGGTTGGGAAGATTTGCACCTGATTTGATGGCTGATCCAGCAAGGGCGAATGCGAGTTTTATCAAGGGTTTAGGACCCGAGTTTATTAGCCTTGTTTCTGATGTGAACCGAGATTTGATCCAGCTGATAGACAGTGCACGTCAAATGGAGACTTCGTTGGTACAGTTTGGCAGAATTGTAAATTCTACTGCACCAGTGTCGACAAGGAGTGATCAAGTTGGTGCGACAGCCAATACACAAATGTGGTTTAATCCAAGTGGTTTTACTGGACCGCGACGTAAAAATTTTAAAGGGAAGAGTAATAAGCGTTTCAATACCCCTGGAGCTAGTTCAAGTGGACGTAGCTCAGGAAGTTCTGGAGTTTTAACTCCATATTGCCAGAATTGTCGGAGGAGACACTATGGAGTGTGTCACCTTGCTCCAGGAGCGTGCTTTGTTTGTGGCCAACCAGGCCATTATGCAAGACAATGTCCGATGTCAGGAGCACAAGGGTCTGCTGCCAGTGTTGCTCAACCTTTTCAGCAGCAGCGGAGACCTATGTTTCCGGCGGCATCTGGGCAAGGTCAAACTGGTAGTACATTTACTAGCCAGAGAGGAAGAGGTTTTGGTAATAATCGAGGTGGAGGAAGAAATGGTGGAGGAAGAGGTACTGGTCAGAACTCTCAAGCGGAGGGGAGTCAAGCCAGGGTGTTTGCACTAAATCCACAAGAGGCTCAAGCCTCTAATGCAGTTGTGCAAGGTATTTTTACTATAGCTTCTATGGATGCTTTAGTATTATTTGATCCGGGTGCAACACATTCATTTGTTTCACCGAGTTTTGCGATTAAGATGGGAAAGCAACCCGCTTACTTGCAAAATCCATTATCAGTAGCCACGCCAATGGGTGAAAGTATGGATGCGGACATAGTTTATTCGTCTTGTCCTGTGTATGTTCAAGGACGAGAGTTGCTTGCCGATCTAATTTTGCTAGAAGTGCTAGCATTTGATGTTATATTAGGTATGGATTGGTTAGCTCGACATTATGCGAGTGTGGATTGTCGTGAGAAGTTAGTGACATTCAATACCCCTGGAATTGAGGTGGTTTCACTTCAAAGTGAAAAATTAAAATCCACTGCTAGCATAATCTCAGCTATGAAAGCTCAACGAATGATGAGAAAAGGATGTCAAGCATTCTTGGCTATTGTGTTGGATACAGAGAAAGCTCAAGGAACTGTACAGAATGTACCGGTGGTAATGGAGTATCCAGATGTTTTTCCAAACGAATTACCGGGATTACCACCAGATAGAGAGATAGAGTTTTGTATTGAGTTAACTCCTGGTACCAAACCGATATCAATACCTCCTTATCGAATGGCGCCAGCAGAGTTAAAGGAACTGAAAGATCAACTAGAGGAACTACTTAGTTGTGGTTTTATCAGACCAAGTGTTTCACCATGGGGAGCACCTGTTTTATTTGTTAAAAAGAAGGACGGATCATTTCGGCTCTGTATAGATTACAGACAGCTGAACAAAGTTACAATCAAGAACAAGTACCCATTGCCAAGGATTGATGATTTGTTCGATCAACTGCAAGGACCAAGGTACTTTTCTAAGATTGACTTGCGATCAGGATACCATCAGTTAAAGATCCGAGAGGATGATGTTTCGAAAACTGCTTTTAGGACTCGGTATGGTCACTACGAGTTCCTAGTTATGTCATTTGGATTGACAAACGCACCAGCGGCTTTCATGGATTTGATGAATAGGATATTCAAACCCTTCTTGGATCAGTTTGTAATTGTTTTCATTGATGATATTTTGATCTACTCGCGTACGGAGGAGGAGCATGCACATCATTTGCGCATAGTTCTTCAGACATTGAGGGAGCATCAGTTATACGCCAAGTTTTCAAAGTGTGAATTTTGGTTAGAAGAAGTGGCATTTTTGGGACATGTTGTGTCTCAAAATGGAATCAAAGTAGATCCAAAGAAGATTGAAGTAGTTGTGGAATGGAAACGACCAACTTCGGTGACTGAAATTCGTAGTTTCCTTGGTTTAGCAGGATACTACAGAAGATTTGTGCAAGATTTCTCAAAAATCTCTGCACCATTGACGAAGTTAACTCAGAAAAATGCAAAGTATGAATGGACAGAGAAATGCGATAACAGTTTTCAGAAACTGAAGGAGTGTCTAACGACAGCTCCAGTGCTAGCATTACCTGAAGGTATTGAAGGATTCACTGTTTACTGTGATGCTTCAAGAGTTGGTTTAGGATGTGTTCTAATGCAACATGGACGAGTAATAGCTTACGCTTCACGCCAACTGAAAAAGCATGAAGTGAACTATCCTACTCATGACCTGGAATTAGCAGCAGTAATTTTTGCATTGAAAATCTGGAGACATTACTTGTACGGTGCAACGTGTGAGATATTCACAGATCATAAAAGTTTGAGGTATATCTTTGATCAACGTGAATTGAATCTCAGACAGAGAAGGTGGCTAGAGTTGCTTAAAGATTATGATTGCACTATACACTATCATCCGGGTAAAGCTAATGTGGTAGCTGATGCGTTAAGCCGAAAGTCTGCAGGAAGTTTAGCACACGTTACAACAGAGTGGCGAAGGCCATTGATCAAAGAGATCTATACGATGTTCAGTCAGAACATTAGGTTTGAAGTTTCTTATCTTGGAAGCTTGATAGCCCAATTAAGTGTGCGACCAACTCTAATCGACAGGATTAGGGAACTACAAGGTGAAGATCCTCAACTAAAGCATGTCATGGAGGAGGTAGAGAAAGGAAAGTGTCAAGACTTCAGTGTTGTTAACGGAACACTGAAGTATGGTACCAGATTATGTGTACCAGATATTGAAAATTTAAGGCAGAAGATCATGGAGGAAACCCATGGATCAACTTATAGTATTCATCCAGGTTCTACCAAGATGTATAGAGATATTAAGGAGATGTACTGGTGGAACGGAATGAAGCGAGATATTGCAGAGTTTGTAGCAAGGTGTCTAGTGTGTCAGCAAGTTAAGCTTGAACACCAAAGGCCATATGGATTTTTACAACCCCTACCCATACCAGAGTGGAAGTGGGAGAGGATTACAATGGACTTTGTGGTTGGATTGCCTAAGACGCAGAAAGGTTTTGATTCTATATGGGTTATAGTGGATCGTCTGACGAAGTCGGCTCACTTTATACCTATTAAGATATCATATACTGCGGCAAAATTGGCACAAGTATATATTGACAAGATAGTCAGTTTACATGGAATTCCCGTGTCAATAGTTTCAGATAGAGGTTCAGTATTTACCTCTAGATTTTGGGGAAGTTTGCAAGAAGCGATGGGAACGCGGTTAGATTTTAGTACCGCATTTCATCCGCAAACTGATGGACAGTCTGAAAGGACTATTCAGACTTTGGAAGATATGCTTCGACTGTGTGTACTGGATTTTGGAGGTAGCTGGGATGTGTATTTGCCATTAGTAGAGTTCTCATACAACAACAGCTATCATTCCAGTATCGAGATGGCTCCATATGAGGCATTATACGGTCGTAAGTGTCGATCTCCTATCTGTTGGGAGGAAGTAGGAGAAAGAAAATTGACAGGAGCAGAGATTATCCAAATTACCTCAGAGAAGGTACCATTAATTAAGCAACGATTGGGAACTGCTTTTAGTCGCCAGAAAAGTTATGCAGATTCAAAGAGAAAAGAGATAGAATTTCAAGTTGGTGACTATGTCTTTCTGAAAGTATCACCAATGAAGGGTGTTATTCGTTTTGGAAAGAGAGGCAAGTTATCTCCAAGGTATGTGGGACCTTACGAGATTATAGAGCGCATCGGAGCGGTAGCATATAAATTAGATTTACCGCCAGATATGTCACAAGTTCATCCGGTGTTTCACATATCGATGCTGCGAAAATATATCGCAGATCCTTCTCATGTGATTCAACCACAAACTGTAGAGGTTAATGAGGAACTTTCTTATGAAGAGCAGCCTGTTGAGATAGTAGATACTCAACTACGGAAACTTCGTACTAAGGAGATTCCTATGGTGAAAGTGCTGTGGAGAAATCATTCTGTAGAGGAGTGTACGTGGGAGACGGAGGCGGATATGCGTCAGCGATATCCTTACCTGTTTTTACAAGGTACGTAGTTCTTATTGAAATTCGAGGACGAATTTTAATAAGGTGGGGAGAATGTAATACCCCGTAAAATTAAAGGATTAAATTATTCCACTTAAGGAATAATTTATAGGACCGGGAGAACGTAAATTAAATTTAAGGATAAATTTAATTTATAGTATCTCCGGAAATATAAAATAGTTATAGAAGTTAAAATATAAAAATTGGATATTTATATTTTAACTAACGAGAAATAAGAAATGCTTATAAATTAAAATAGGATAATTTATAAGTTCCGTGTGAATATTTTTGGAGTCAATATTCACGAAATATTTTTAGAAAGTTACCCCTAAAATTTTATAGAATTTGGAGATAGAAATTTTATTAAGTGGGTCTAATTTAGCCCTAATAAATCTTTAATGATTTATTAAAGATAAAATATAAGTCCCGTGAGAATAAAAATTATGTTTTTATTCTAATTACGAATTATGGAATTCGTGGTTAAAATTTCATAAAATTTGGAGTTCGTTGTCCGTTTTAGTTACGGACGAGTATTTAAGAATTTGGGTTAAAGTAACGCGTGAATGCCTAAGGACTAGTTTGGCTTTTAGCCAAACTATATATATCATTATGAATTCAAATGAATTCATAAGCTTCATAACCTAAAACATTAGGTTTTCATTACAGAGAAAACGGCGACGACGCACGCGACGGTAGGTTCGACGGTTTCGATCCAATTTCTCGTTTCTAACTCAAATTTCTTCGGTAATCCATTAATAATCGAAGTTATAACCGTTATTTTGAATTTGGTTATATAGAAAATGGATTATATTCGAATATATAACGGTTACCGTATCGAATCGAACGTATACGTAATGATTTTACGTTCCGATAGCGGAAATGGATAGATTGGTGTTTGTATATGTGTTTAGGATCGAAAAGTGGCGTTTTAGCACGTCGGAAAGCCCGGGAAATCGAGTTTCCCGGGGCTGTGCACGACTGGTGCACGAACGTGCACTTATAGTGCACGAACGTGCACCAGCCATGGTGCACGACCGTGCACCAAGTGCACGATCGTGCACTAGCCTGGGTGCACGAACGTGCACCCAAGGTGCACGAACGTGCACCAGGCAGCACGACCGTGCACAGGGTTGCACGATCGTGCTGCCATGGCTCGAAGGGGGGAGTGTTTTGGGGCTTTTTGCCCTAACTTTCGACGGAAGTAATCGTCGAACTATGGATGATTTAAATGGACTTTAAACCTTAAACCTGGACGTTTAAAGGATTAAAAGAACTAGGACAATTAAGGGAGTTCGATTAATTAAAACATAGAGATGTTTTAATTGGGTCCTCTATTAATCAAAGTGGTTAATAGTTAGAGGACTATGAGTTGATATCGAATATGAGTATAGAATAGATATGTTACATGTTAGTAATGTCAATAGAAAGTCTACTCTTTAGAGTTAGAATTCTTGTTTCAATTGTATTTAACAATTGTTTTCTAACTAGATCCAACGAGCAAGCAAGCTACTGGACCAGGAGAGTAGAGGGTGAACGAGAACTGTTTTGTGGATAACGGTTTTGTGAGTTCGCATATTTACTTTTGAATATTGATGCCAAAACATTTATAACTAAAAATGTGTTTGAAATTGCATTGCATAGAGTCGATTTGAAACCAATATATAGATCCACTGGAACGTGCTAGCTATTGGGCAACAATAGAACTGTGTGATCACCGGTATTAATAAAACATTGCATTGCATACTAGTTGGGTTCTTTGGCCATATGCTTGCAAAGCGGCCAAGACCTAACAGGTTATCCTGGGGAGCCAGTAATTTAATTTACGGCCCAGCAAACCTTACACAGAGATAAGATGATTGTGACAATGTGAGTTCACATTTCATCCTGTGTTAAACAAGAGAGCACGAACTGTGACATTAGTCACAGTTAACCAAATGGGGTTTCTCTTAGGGTTTCATTTGGATCGGTTATTTGGCTGCACAAAGTGTGTTTACATGCGATTTCTGCTTTTATTAATATGCTTGAGTAACTATGTGAATTCACTCATATTTGACCCCCGTTGATTTCCCTTTTCACAGGTAAATGATATTTTGACGTGACAAGACTTCCAATTCTTTTTCTGGAAGTTGTAACTAAATAAAGGTCACTCTAGAGCTGCAGAGTAGTTCTAGCTCCGAACAGTAGTTCAATTGTAAATGCTTAAACTCTGATATGAAACTACTGTGAGTATCATTTTGGGACAAAAGCATGTTTTTATAAAAAGGGCTTTTGCCAGTTGTTTATAAGAAACCTGGTTTTGATAAAAGCTTTGTGATTAATTAAATGGCATGCTTAAACCAGTTACTTGACACGATAACTGGTTTGCACCGCTGGCATTGTTTTTGGACAGGGTTGTGTCAAGGTGTGTGCAGTATACATGTATCACCCTAAGTCCAGAAATGCGATTGCATGGTTTTGATTACACGTTTATTTGAAGGTTTCAAATACTTGCGAAAAGAAGTTGAGACCTTTTATGTTTTCAAAACGCGAAAAGTTTTTACTGTTTTTCCTAGGCTTGCTACGGGTTTCGGAACAACCATTCCCATTCCCTAGCGCCGGTCTCGACACGAGTTTCTAAGCGGAAATTGGGTCGTGACATCAACGGATCAGAAGGCAGACTCTATCAGTTAACATAAATTTTACCTATTTAACACACACACACACACACACACACACACACACACACACACACACACACACACACACACACACACACACACACACACATATATATATATATTCATAAATCCATAATATATATAACATACAACAAATAAATAAAAAATTATTCAAAATTTTAAACTTTTTTAATAAATTTAATTAGGCTTTTTTTAGAAATTTTAATATCAAAAATCTAACTGATTAAAAATAAAATTTAAGAAACTAAATATAATTACAGATAATAATTTAGAGTATTTTTAGTCTAAAGTGAAATCATATATTTTTTCTCATAACATATACATCTATACTTTCTCAAAATTAAGACATAGGGTGTTACTTTGAAAATAAAAGTACAAGTGTTAAAAGTAAAATTTAATGGTAGTACAGTAAGTCATTATATATTTTGGCAAAATATTGAAACAAGTTAGGGGCGAATGCACACAAGATAGAAGATAAAAAGGAGTAAAGGGTAGTATTGTCTAATTTGAAAAATTATGGAGTGCAATCATCAATTGTGGAGTGCGAAAATCGTTACCCTAAATGCAAATCAGATTGCCCCTGATGGAAAAGGAATAAACACATGGCAACAACATAAAACATCATTGTAAAACTTAGCATTTTAACTTTAATTTATGATCTATTTTCTTAAAGCAAATTACTTTAAAACTTTTTATATATTTTACTATTCACACTTTTCCATACTGTTAGAAAATCATATTATATAATTTTCTATTCGGGGGGGGGGGGGGGGCGGGATCGGCGGTGATTTAAGAATATTTTAATTATTTTAATAGATATAATTAATATTTTTAAATTAATTAAAATTTATATAAACCTAATTAAAATTAATATTAAATAAATTTATTAGTTGGAATGAATTTTAGTCAGAACAAAAATAAAATATTAAAATAATTTTAATTTATTTTAATTAAATGTAATTTAAATAAATTTTAATAAATTTTTTAATAAATTTATTTAAATTTAATTTTAAAAATTAATTAATTATTCCATTGATTTGATTTAATTGGATTTTGTTTTACTTGATTTATTATTTGATTTGATTAAGTTGGGTTAGTGGTTTGGGTGTTGCTATGTCAGCTAATTTGCTGAGTTGGAAGTGATATGGATGACATGTGAGCAATAAAATCGGTTCGATTCAAAAATTGCTGAAAAATAAACAGAATATAGCAAAATTGGCTAAATCTGATGATTTTAAAAGGTTTGGCTATAACTGACATAAGACGTAAAAGTTTGGTGTTTTTTGGTGATTAAAATTAAATTAAAAAATTTAACTAAAAATAGTTAAATTTTAATTTTAGTTTGAAATTTATTTTTGCAAAAGTGTAATTGAATATTAGATTTTTATGAGATTTAATGTCTTAAATACTCCAATTGAATTTCTTTTATCTTTCTACATTAAATTTGCTTCAATTAAATTTTTAATGGCTTAAATATTCCAATTGATTTTTTTTAATTTATTATGAATCATTTATCCGGTACAAAATAATTATATCGCAAAAGATGAAAAAGGAAATGCGACATTAGAATTATTTGGTTTAACTTACGTTGAACTTAGTTGATTTTAGCAACAACCAACTCTTTTACGATGACAAAAGATGTGTATGAAATTTTTCTGCTGTAGTTTATTTTTGAAAAATCGTCACCATTTTTGGTATATTTAAAAGGACTAATTTTGATTAAAAATTATTGCAATTATTGTTATTATTATTACAATTATTGTTGTTGTTGTTGTTAATATTTATGTCTTTACTTACGTAACTTTAATATTAATTAATGTTTAGTTACCGTGTTAGAATATGTTTTGCAATTAAATATTAATTTATTTGTTATTTTTCAATAAAAATAGCTCGGCTCGAAGTAAAGTAAGGGTTTCCTCCTACTTAGATATATTTATAAAGAATTTTATAATTATTTGTGGTCTACAAGCTGTGCTCAATTGATTAATTATGAAATACTATTAACCCTTTGCGTGTGATTCATTGAAATATAAATTTTTTCCTTTTTTTTTATTTTTACAAAGAAGAAAAAACCAATTAAATCGATATTTTCATTTTGTGTTCTCCTTTGGATAACGAACTAAATTAAATAATTATATGAATAAAAAAAATAAGGTCTAATTACTTGAAAAAAAATCACCTTGTATTTTTTGGTTTATACCCTGATTTAGGAAAAAATTTATTTGTATCCTTTTTTTAATTTTTCGTTTTCAACTGTATCATAAAATTTAATTTTTTGACAATTTAATTAATTAAATGATGCAAATTTTAAAAATAATTAAATAAAAGGGTTATATTATACTTTTTTTCTATTTGTAAAAATACAAACAAATCCTTTAATTTTAAAACTATTCAAATAAATTTTAAAAATTAATTGTTTTAAATTTTTTTATTTAAAAAACTTCCGACCCACCATTACTTCTCCGATTTACGAATTCGCTACCAAAGCCCAATAATTTTTTTATAAAAAAATAAATATTGTTTTTAATTTTTTCTGGAGGAGCAACTGCTGGAGGAGGAGCAGATCAAATTTTTTTATTATTGATATTTTGAAAATTTTCTTGACTTAAATTTTTATTTTTCAATTTATACTTACTAATTTAGTAATGATTTTTTTTATATTCTAATTTAAATACTATTTTCACTACCAAACTTCAACAAGTACCATCGACGACTTCTGCTCAGAAGGTCAAGAGAGATGCTAAAACTGCTGGTAAAGAAATCTTACCCACACCCATAATTTCATTAAACCACATGTCGAACATATTTATCTCAGATCTTTTGTCATTACCAGTAACAGTCAGGGGTTTAATCCATGTATTCTTAAGCTAGAACTTTTCAACTCGAGGGATCTAATCCAAGAATGTCGATCTGAAAATGTCAACCATATTTTCAATTATATATGGAATACAGGAGTAGAATTTTAGGGTCTGAGTTTTGAGATTTAATTTTGGAGTAGACTTGAATTTTAGAGTCCAGTTTCGATATTTAAATTTTAGAGTTAGTTTCGAGTTTTAAATTTTGAAACTTTGTTTAAGTTTAAGTTTAAGATTTAAATTTTGAAGTCGAGTTCTGAGATTCGAATTTCAGAATTGAATGTCGAGATTCAACTTTAGATTCAAGTCGAAGTCGAATTTGATAGTAGTTGAATAAGTGCAGCCATAAAAGAAGTGCGGCCATCTCAGTTTAAGGTATTATAGATTAACTATTTGATTCGTATAAGACATGAAGATTGGATAATTCTCCTGATAATTTGCTTGATGTATATTTAGATGGATATAATTTACACTATTTAAATACTTTAGGAACTCAATAATTATTGCAATGAACAATATAACAAACATGAAAATAGTACTAGAGCCACATTTGCATGACATTGACAAGAATTTAAAATCCATTTTATGATCACCATAGTTATACAATGATCATCAAAATCGATGATATTAACGTTTATTGTGACTACTTATTCAATTAAGTTGGTAATATATATTTTTTATTTTATAAAAATGAAAAATAACAAATTTGTAACGTTAGTTGTGAAAGCCTCAGCTTTAGTTAGTAAAATATTGGATGAAACTAATCGATTACACTTATAAAGTTTATTAATTCAAAAAAAAAAAAACTAATCGATTACACTTATAAAGTTTATTAATTCAGTAGTTTAAGCCAGTCGATTAGTTGATTTAGGCTTTGCATGGCAACAAAATGTGAAGGGAAAGTACCTCAAAGTCAGGGCCGGTCTTAGGTGAAATCAGGCCCTAGGCGAGCGAATATTTTGTAAATATATGCTCGGTTTTTCAAAATATAAATTGCATTTTTTTCACTTTTTTTCTTATCGTTATTGGTAGATTATTAATAGATGTTTGTTAGCGCATTAGTTGATTTTTGATAAATTTTTCAAAAATATTTTTATTTCAAAAGAAATAAATTAAAACATTTTTTTATCAAAATTTTAAAAAATTATAAAAAAGAGTACAATTTTTTTAAAATAGATAAATAAAAAGAGTTTCTCTAGACGACTAAAATGTATAACACTACACAAAAATTATCAATGGGTCTAATTAATTTTTAGAAATTAAAATTACAACACTTATTATTAAAAAAAACTCCTATAAATATTTATTATTTAAGTATAGATTCGTATTTTTTTAAAAGACTTTATATAAATATGGGACCCTTTAAAATTTAAGATTCTAATTATTAGAATATTTAAATAAACTTTAAAATAAAAACAAAATATCAATTACTAAATAATCTAATAGCAAGTGACTGTTGGCCCGGTTGGCCACAGTTCACTGTGCATTTGCATGAGGGCGTGGGTTCGACCCACCCCTCTGCCAGCCAGTGGGCTGAAAAATTATATTTCTTAAAAACTTAACACTGACAACTAACACCTAACCCTAGTGTAATTCTATCTTTGACAAAAAAAAAATCTAATAAATTCTTATATTTAAACAAGTTGATATATATGTATATTTTAAAGAACCCCAAACAAAATGGGGCCCTATAATATTTGAGGCCCTAGGCATAGGCCTTAGTGGCCTATGCCGGGCCTGCTCAAAGTGTGAAGGGGCCAGAAAAGCACTACAAAATGTGAAAAGGAAAGTATCGAGGGGGAGAGGATGAAATGGAAAGTTAAAATGTAAATTTGTTTATGTTTAGATAGATAAAGTGACTATAAAATTAAACAAAGTTAAAAATATTTTATTTTTGTTTGGATACTTGAAAATAAAAGGGGAAATGCGAGAAAGCCAAGAGAATAATAATTTTAATGAACAAAATTATCCTACAAAATAAATCATATATTTATTATCTATTTTTAATCATTTTATTCTAAATTTATTTACTATTGATAAATATAATTAATAAATTTTTATGTTAATTAGTTCATATTCTATAAAAATTTAAAATTACAATATTTATTCTAATTAATAAAAAGAATTGTTTTAACGATGACAAATAATTTTGTAATTTTGAAACGTCCATATTTTAAGGGAATTAATGCTAAAATTAAGATTTAGATGTTTTTAAAAACAAAATAATTTTCTTAAGGTGGAAGCAATAGGTATATTAGTTAGATAATTAATTCATATATCATAAAGTATGTTTTAATATATATGATAAGCCAAAAATAAAGATCACTTGCACTTGTCAAACATTCACAAATAAACACTACCCATATCAATTTAACTACGAAAGATAAAAATAATTTGCTTATTCACCAAAAAATGTCAGTGTCAATTATAGTTAAACCTTTAAAAATCACCAGATTTAGCCAAACCTTATATGTTCTGTTTCTTTTATAGCCATTTTTAAATTGAACCGGTTTTTTCTGACACCGTGTCGTCCACGTCACCGCCAACTAAGCAATTGGCTGGCATGACAGCTGAAATATTTAAATAAAATTTGGCTATAACTGACACAAAAAAATAGGTTTGGTATTTTTTGGGTGAATAAACCTAATTTTAAATTCAAGCCAATTTTCAAATTTAATAATTAGTAAATTAATTATATCATTTATGAAATTTATAAATATTTAAAAATAATTAATATTTCCTATTTAATACTAATTAAAATTAATTTAATTTTTTTATTAAACCTAATTAAATCTAATAAATTTATCTTATAATTTATTTTAATGAATATGTAATTAAAAAAATGAATTAATATATTACTTAGAAATTAATGTTGAATTAAATTTGGTGAAAGGGTTTAATGTTTATGATGATTTTGAACTTGATTTATTATTTTTAATGTTGTTGAGATCTTGTTATGACTGGTTTTAGGTAATAAATAAAATAGTTATGTGTAAATTAAGGTAAGTTTTTGGCTATATCGAGTAAAATGACATATGCGTTTATGCTTATAAACATCATGATATATATTGATTACACCACAATGAGCTTCACTTTTTTAAAAAAAAAATAAAAATAATTACACTCGTCCTCTAAATAAGCAGTCTATTCAGTGATTATTTTTAGATTTATGTGTGTATTGTTGAATTATGAAAACTATCGTATGTTTGTTGTGTATATTACTCTCAGATTTTTCGTCGGAAGACGAACAATTGGGTCTCAAACGGCGGCGGTGTCAAAGAACCGACGACTGGAATTAAAAAAAAATTAAGATGAATTATGACATTTTTTGTTTTTAATAGAATTTAAATTAATTATATATCCATCAAATATGTAAAAATATTTATTAGAATTATTTAAATTTAGTAAAAAAATAAAATAATTTTAATTAGCGTTAAATAAAAATATTACTTTTTAAATATATATAAATTTTATTATAATATAATTAATCATTTAATTATTTAATTTTAAAATTAGTTTTATCACCAAAAAATACCATAACTATGCATTTTGTGTCAGTTATAGTCAAACCTTATTTAAATATTTCAGCTAGCATGCCAGCCAATTGCTTAGTTGGCGGTGACGTGGACGACACGGTGTCATAAAAACCGGTTCGATTCAAAAATAGCTAAGAAAGAAACAGAACATATAAGATTTGGCTAAATCTGGTGATTTTTAAAGGTTTGGCTATAATTGACACAAGACGTATAGGTTTGGCATTTTTTGGTGATTAAGCCTTTAATTAATCACTATTGTAATTAAAGTCCTAATTAGAATAGGTAGCTAAATTATCTCCAATTTAGTTTTTAGTATGTAAAAATAACTAATTTGTCTCCAAATTAGTAGGAATACCTATCTTTTAGTTTGATTGAACTACAAAATTAAAATACTGTATTTGGTCAATATATTATTATTTAAATTTCTATCTTATTATTTTTAAAGATATTATCAATAAAATTAAGTTAATTATTTAATTATGGTTATTATAAAATCAAAAGAAAAATAAATTCAGTATAGAAAAAATTTAATAACCGAATATATTATATTTAGTTTTACAAAAATTCTTAACTAATTTAATATTAATTATAAATAAAAAATTAATATAATTATAATAAATTTACTAATATGTTCATTAACGAATTACATTACGAGCCACGTGCATAGCACGTAATGCGAAACTAGTACCTATAAAAGAGCAACTAATCAAGACACAAAAAATAACTTTTCTAATATACAAATATTAGTATACTATGAAAGAGTAAGCAAAAACAAAAGATATTGTTGATGTAAGTGTAATATCCCCCCTGAAAGAGCATGTAAATCACGAATGCCAACTTGTTAAGTAAGTGATGAAATCGTCCTTTACCAAACGCCTTTGTGAACATATCACTTATCTCATCTCTCGAACGAACGTGAGATCTGTGTAGTTTGTTATTTAGTAATTGATCACATATAAAATGACAATCGATTTTAATATGCTTTGTACGCTCATGAAACATGAGATTAGCTACTATATGTAATGCTTCTTGATTATCACAAATAAGTGACATGACGTTAGCTAAACAGACTTTCAAATTAGCTCACTAGTTGAATTGGCTATTGCTCTGTCTTCGGCTTCTGTGGAGGATCATGAGAAGTGTTCTAAATCTTAGACTTTTAAGAGATGGGATTATGCCTTAGAAATGCAACACAACCACAAGTAGAATGGCTAGTAGTCGGACAACTTGCCTAATCTGTATCACAATATGCAGTCACATCACATGTAACTTGCTGAGGGAAGAAAGAAGGATACCTTGCCTAGGTGTTACCTTTAGATAGCGAAGGACTCAATAGGCTGTATTTAAATGAGGAACACAAGGATTTTGCATGAACTAACCGAGGACTTGTACTATATACGTATCCCAAGTCTGGTGATTGTTAAGTAGAGCAACCGACCAATAAAATGATGATACTGACTTGCAATTGGAATTGGTTCACCAACACCAATGGTCACGTTATGCTGTGATTCCATAGAAAATTTGATTGGTTTTTCATTTAGGAGCGTTGTTTCATCAAGAAAGTCAAGTATATATTTCTAGTGGCTAAACAATATACCGTCTTTATTGCGAGCCACTTCTATACAAGAAAGTATTTTAAATTTTTGAGATTGTTAATGCGAAAAATTGGATGTAATGATCCTTAATATTACATATTGTAACCGAGTCATTGTCTGAAATAATGAATAATTAGTTATATGCAGCTGATTGTTTAAAATCAAGAATGTGCAAGGAATTAAAAAGATTATGAAACCAACATCCAGATTCTTACAACTTATAAATAGATTTTTTTAATTTGTAAATGGGATTATTACCCGGTTTGCTAAAACCCTGTGGAACTTTCATATATATTTCCTCATGGACTATATGTAAAAATGCATTGTTAGCATTTGATTGATAAAGTTCCCAATGGCGAGCTGCAATTGACAACAAACAACGTGTAATGAATTTTGCTACAGAAGCGAAGGTATCATATGGTAATTTAACTCAAATCTGTGTATACCCATATGCGACAACTCTTGCTTTAAAACATTTAACACTTCTATCAAACTTGCACTTAATTTTATACACTCATTTTGAATCACATGCCTGCTTTCAATGAGGAAGATTTTTCAAGTGTCATGTTTGATGATTTTAATGCTTGAATTTCTCTTTATAGCATATTTCCAGCCTGGATTTTTAATTTCTTGGTGAAAAAAATTATTTATTAGTTCGGTAATTTGAAAATTGATAAAAACACTTATTTGATACATTTTAAAAAATGAAACAGTGATACGAAAAAAATAAAAGTAAAGACACTAAAATAAAAAAATTTAAAAAAATTAGATATTATTGATGTGGTTTATCTACCTTTTTTTTTTATGGCTAAATGCATATTTGGATCCCTACACTATCACCTTTTTTTTTCAGATTGGATCCCTACATTAAAAGAGTGTAATTTTCTTCCCTACACTATCAGGAATGTTTAATGCAAGTCCCTCTGACACCGTGAGTTAACGGAAGGCAAACAGAATGTAACATAGGGACTTACATTAAACTTTCTTGATAATATAGGGAAGAATTTTATAATTTTGAGTGTAGGGACCCAATTTAAAAAAAATTATAATGTAGGACTCAAATATGTGTTTGGCCAATATTTTACTTTGAAATTTAACAATTTTTTTATTTGTACGTTACCATTATTAATAATCATTATTGTGGGTATGAATTTATATATATTAGGCTTAAATTTTAAAAAAACTTATTAAATGATTTAAATCAATAAAAAGGTAATAAAAATTTTATTTGATAAAATAAATTATTAAATTGACAACTATGGAACAAGTTTGGTTATTATAAAATTATTAGAAATAAATGACGATTTTCATTTTATTTTTAAATTTATTTTATTATTAAAAATTTATTTAAAGATATTTAGTATGTTGTTTATTTATATTTGGGTTAATGTAAAAAAAATCACAAACTTTTACATGTTTTTTCATTTTAATCACACGGTTTAAATTTTGTCATTTTCATGCACAAACTACCATTTTTTTCAATACGCAGTGCTGAGGTGATAGCCATTCATTGGTGTAAAATGACATCCACCTCAACGAATTACACCAATAGAGCCGTGACATCTCAGCACCGTGTATGAATTTGAAAAAAACGTTGTATTTTGTGCATGAAAATGAACTATATGATTGAAATGAAAAAAATATGTAAAATTCGTGATTTTTTTTACATTATCCTTTTGTACCTTGTTAAAAATTTATTATTTTTTATTAATATAATTTTTGTTTTATTACACTAAAATAATAAGCATTCATTTAGAATAATTTTATAATAATTAAAATAAACATATTCAATTAAAATAATTTTTTTAAGTTAGACTCATTTTAAACTATAAATGGTTAAATATTCGAATTTTGTACCACATGGACTTATTCAAACTTTTTATTTTTAAAAAATAAAAATTTTAACGCAGTATTTGGCCATATGCGTAAGACACGAGCCAATGAAATATAACATAGGGATTTAAATTAAAAATTCATGATAATATAGGGAAGAATTTTAAATTTTTGAGTGCATGAACCCAATCTGAAAAAAAATTATAATGCAGGGACTCAATCTAGAAAAGAATTATAGTGCAGAGACTCGAATAATTATTTGGCTGAGTTAGCATGTCCTAGTCATCACTTGCTTTTTATTTCCTTTCTCACCAAGCTATGTGTGTAACACAAGAGCTAACGATATTTAACTGAGGGATTTGCATTAGACATTCCTAATAATGAAGGGAAGAATATTACACTTTTTTAATGTAGGAATTCAATCTGGAAAAAAATGATGATGCAGTGATCTAAATATGCGTTTGGCCATTTTTTTTATCATCATGCTTATATAATGATAACACATTTTATAATCATCATGCTTTTACAATGATCACCAAATTAAATACAATAAACGCTTTTTGTGATTACTTAAATTGAATTGGTAACATATTTTTTTTATTTTCTTAAAATGAAAAATAATAAATTGGTAATATTAATTGTAGCCGCCTTAGATTTAGTTAGTAAGATATTGGCTGAAACTAATTTATATCTCTATAGTATAAAGTAGAATAAGATATTGGCTGAAACTAATTTATATCTCTATAGTATAAAGTTGAATTCAAAAGCATTATGAATTGGATAGTGCTTGTTGGTCCAGATGGCTTCTCAAGAGGGGGGAGGGGGTGAATTGAGAATTAAAAACTTTCACAGAAATAGCTTATAAAAATTATCTTGAAGCTAATGTAAATATGATTAAAGCTAAATTGGAAATAAACAACTAAGCAGTAAACGAATAACACTGAATTTTTATAATGGTTCTGCAACTGCATACATCCACTCCCCATGTAATATCCCGTATTTTCCATTATTATTATTAAATATTTTTATTTAATTTTATTTGAGTCGTTCGTTGATTCGGTTGCGTTTCGATTCGTGTTTGATTCGAGTTTGGTTGGTATTATTAAATTAAATAAGTTAACCGTGTAATTTTTTTTATTATTCAAAGAAAAAGAAAAATAAATATGCTTTAAGCATCCAGGCCACCATGTTTTATTTGTGGCCCATTTAATTCCTATTTGGCCAAATTCTAGCCCATTTGTTCTTTCATCCATGCACAGGTCTTCCAAATTTAGAACATCAGCAAGTTTTCTTCTCTTTAATTCTTAAATATTTAACTTCTTTAAATCCTATTTAAATTTCTATTTAAGAAACATTTTAAACAAACAATCATTCCTCACACTTTCACAAAACCCTAGCCTTCATTCTCTATCAAGTTCTCTGAAAATTCACTCTCATATTCCTCTGAAATCCCGGTAAGGATTCATCTCTTTTACTCTGTTTTCAGTTTATGTGCAAAATCGATACTTTCGTGTTCTTAATCGTACTCTTTCGCTATAGTGTTATATTTGGATCCGTTTCGTCCTAGTTGAAGTAGACTCACGCCTCTACGATTCTCAACTTTGTTTTTGCCAAACGGTACGTGAATCATTCCGCTATACTCGCCGCCGTTTCATCGTATTTGCGTGCTAATTTGGTTTTGTTTTGAATGTTGTGATCTGTTGTCTTCTTGAAATCTACCAATGGTTTGTTTTTCATTACAAAAGGTTGATTTGGTCATATTGTTACTTGTTGAATTGAGAATTGAGATTGCTTTGTTGATTTGGGAGTTCATATCAATGTTCCTTGATTATCGATTTTGGTTTTGTTCTTGTGATGAGTTCGGTTGATTGTTACTGTTTATTATTTCAAAAACTGATTAAGTGATTTGAGTGATTATTGGGTTAGGATGATGGTTACAGAATGCTAATTAAATTGTTGTCCATGTTTTCCCCTCTATTTCTATGTTGATGGTTTGTTTAAGATTGAAAGTGTTGGCGGGTGTTCTTGGTATTGAAGAAGGTGGTTAAAAGTTTAGATAGGTTATTGAATTATTGATTGGGTTCTTGCTACTTATGACTTGGGCTTTTCTTAGTTAATGAGACTAAACTATTATTCATTATTGACTGAGTTTTGGTTTGCGGGGTTCTGTGCATGGCAAGTTTGAGTTTGTTCTTTAAATGAAAGTGATGGGTAAATTGCTAGTTTAATCACTCTTTTATTTTAAGTTTATAAATTGAACCCTTCAAATTTATTTCTAGTTATTCATATTTTATCTAATGATAATTAATTTCGATTTTAATTTACGGATTTAATTTCGATTTTTAAATTGGCAATTGGATAACATAATATTTTTGTTATTTGATTATTTTGATAATATTATTATTTATTGTTTATAATAAATTGATAATATTATTATTTATAAATTACCTTGGCAATAGCATTTTAAATCTAAGAATAATATTATATTTATTTATTATCTAATTTATTTCGATTATTATTTTCGTAGATCGATAATTATATTATTAATATATGATTTATAATTACTCATATAATTATTAAATTCTGGAATTATTGACTAGACGTGTCAATTTGACGTTTTAGATTTTAAACGTTTTTCTTAATTTATTTTAATCAAGTAAATTAATTGTTACTTTTGGTTACTTGAATTATAAGTTATTGAGTTCCGTTTTAAATTTGATTTTTTTCTAAAGTTGTTTATAATTATAAACTATGGTTTATAGTTGACTATAAATATATTTATTTTATCAAAGTTATTTTTGGGGAATTATAAACTCTGGTATATATTATTGATAAAATATTTTGGATCGGGTTAGACTTGGGTCACCCGACATGTGAGGTAGCTTGGTAGTTATTAGTAACTCGGCTAACCCATTATTTGAGGAATTGATTTAAAGTATCATTTAAATATTATTAAAATAGTATTTTCGGATTTGATGTTAAGTGTGAACTCAATAAACTTGACTTATTAATTTTGGGTATTGTGTTTACTCAAGGTGGATCGTATTTTGAATCGGGTCATTATGTAATTAATGGTTGTTTTTGCTTTGACTATGCTTGTGCGAGACTTGGTATAGTGCTAGTCCTATGTGGTGTCTAGTACTCTCTAGAGTTAGGGTCTATTTTTAATTTATATTTATTACCTTGATTAGACTCGTCGACTGTTCGTACTTCAGAGGCGAACAAGAATTTGGTTGCTTGCCAGGATCACGTGGATTAGCAAGCAGTGAGTTTATATTTACTATTTACCGCTTTATTAAGTAAATTGTTATTTTAATATTAAATATATATACTGTACGTATATTTCGAACTGTTTTTATATTATGGCTCTTAGTTGGAACATGCTACCTAATGGGCATCATTAGGACTGCGTGCGCACCGGTAATGATCTGGGAAAGGTAATTATGGTAATGTGGTAACTCGGTGTGAGCATAGCTCTCGGGACCAAGTAGAGTAACTCGGTGTAGCTCAGCTCTCGGGACTCTGGTGTAAGTGTGGTCAGTGGTAACTCGGTGTAGCTCAGCTCTCGGGACCAGACCTATTGGATTATGTTTATTAATTAGAATTGTGGATTAGGGTTCCAACTATTATTCGTAATATCGTATTTAAACGTTTTAAACGGTTTTAAAGGTTTTCCACTTAATATATGTAGATAGTGGTATAAACTCATCTCAGTATATCTGACCCCGTTGTTTTCCCAAATTTTCCCCAGGGTTATGATCTGAGAGAGTCTGGTGATCTCCGCATTTACTTTTCTTCGGAGGTTCCACTTATTTTAGTAGAACTGTAAAACTGTTTTATTCTTAGACCGCAGTAGTAACTAGACGTCTTATTATTATTATTATTTATTTTGTCGGATTGGTTCGACTGGTTATATTGCTCTAGCATGCTGTATTATTTACTTTGATTCCTGATGAATCTATTTTAGACTCGGATTTGATTAAGCATGTTATATTAACTGTTTAATATTATAACTGCTAGTTTTAGGCTGAAGTCTCGGTTGCCCCGAGCATTGGTTTTCTGCAGGTTTATGTGTTTATGGGATAAATGAAAGGCTAGCTACGGGTTTTGGTACTACATTACCCATACCCTAGCGCCGGTCGCGATTCATGAAAATGGGTCGTGACAAACTTGGTATCAGAGCTTTAGTTTCGAACTAAGGCCAAATTTTTGCATGTTTTGTGTTTATCGCTTTAAGGCATGTTTAGTGCTACTGTTGTTCCATAGGATCTACTGCGGAATTAGGATTCATGTCTTGTCTTTAAAACGTCATCTTTTGATTTTAAAACTTTCTGCCTACAGCGATAGGATTGCGTCCAGTCAGTCATTATTTATGCTTTGATTTGATGCTTTTGATGTTATCTCACTTGGATGATTTAATTGCTTTTGTTTTCTCGGGGATCTAATGTTGGTAATTTCCTCTATGTCATACTTGGGTATGAGTTAATTGTCTTATCTTGATGATGTTTCTTTTCACCTGAGTGATATATTTTGGTCGTTATGCTTTAATGATGTTGTCAACGTTAAATTATTTTGTCAGTACTTCTGATTTTGACCGTGAACTTTGATTTCAAAAAAATTATGTTTTGTTAGGGTTTGACATTATTTTGGGATAAATGATTTTTGACCGAAAAATCTTTTTCACGCTTTGTGAATTACGTGGTTGGCCACGTATTGTTTTAAATTTCCTTAAGAATATTTTTTTTGCCTGACTGGTGTTTTGACGCATAAAGTCAAATGGGTAGTCTGGACACGACACCCTGAAATATTATTTTCAGTATCTTGCTAGTAAAATGAAACTCTTATATTTCAAAGTTTTACATTTGACTAAGGATTGAAAAAGGGTTGTTATTTTGAAATAAAATGAAATTCTTGTATTTTACAAATTAAAATGTTACGTCTAGTTTGGTGTCTTCAAAATGATTGTTTTGAAATAATATTATTTTTAAAGGCAATACTGATTTGATAATATAACATTAATTTTATAATTTTACCATATTTCGAATTATACAAACTTTGGTGTTGGCCGTATGCTTGATTTACTAATTTTAATTGAAGCCAGTATTTTTGAAAGGTTGTTAAAGAATTATTATTTTTCCACTTGGGCGATGAGTTGATGTTATTACTTTGGGTAACGTCGAGCTATCTATTTTGAAAATATTGAGATTTATTTTCAAAAGGCGTTTTTTTACGGATTTGAAAATGTGTTGCATACGTTTTATAAATGGATATTATGGGTTTGACTTGGGTCACCCAAATTTGTAGTAGAGCTTGGAAGTGATAATCACTCGGCTAACTCGATGATTTTAAATTGAGGCGTTTAGGAACGATTATATCTATTGTTTTATAAAAAAGGTTTCTGGAAAATGATTTTCAAAACTGTGGGGCTCGACACGAACTTGAAATATATTTTGTAAATTTTATTTTTCGAAGTGGATTTTGATAGGTACTTTTGACCAGTATCTTTATTATTTTAATTTGAGTTGATGCGTTGAAAATATTATTGTATAAGTTAAATTTTCCTTAATTACGGGTAGGAACTCGTTGACCATACAAGATGTTGCATGCTTAATTATTTTTGGAATTACATTGGTTAGCTATCTAAGTGAGTAATTGTTTTACTGTAAGATGCTTAAGTGTTTTTCGGATGTGTGATCAATTCTTGGCCTATATTACTGTGTCATTATTCTGGTCTATAGTGTTTGATTAAGTTATGTCGTATCAGTTTTGTCCTCGTTCGCCTCACTGTGTGGAGTATCACATGAGGATATTTCTCGCTAGTCTTTCTTTGGCCTAACTTTAACATTGGTATCGATGTGTGTTTCGAACCTTTGTTTTGACCCTGCGATTATTTAGATGTTCTAATTGGTTAGTGGGATCAAACGTTGGACTCTGGAAATCGAAGTTATTAATTTTGTCATCAAGAAATTTGAGGAGCGATTCTCAAGAGCTGTTCGCAGATTCGAATCCCGAAACTATCCTGGTCGGAGGAAGGCAAATTAATTATATTACTCAACACCGGTGGAATGATTCCTCTCGTGTGGGTTTACCTCGTGCGTGAAATTTTGAACGTTATGTGTTTCTACGTCGGACTCGTTTGTGATAAATTGTTGTAGTCTAAGAGTTCAATTGTGAGTGTTCTAGATTTAGATATGGAATCTGTGAATCGAGGTTGATCAATGTAGTAATACAATAGTATTTTCTTTAGATAGATCGGTGAAATATCGAAACTGATATTGAAGTTGTGAAGGCGGTCGTGTTGCTTTGATGCCTTTGGAAAATTTTCAAATTGATTTGAAGAGAAATTCGTTGTTAGGTAAATTTTAGTTTTATTGTTGATTTTAGGTTATTTTGTTTTGACAATTCAAATTTGTGGACTAGGATAATGGAGATGGGCAAATATGTCAAAATGGACGAGTGTACGTCTTACAGAGTATAATGTCTAGAAAATACTTCAAAGGAAAATTGATTTCAAATGTTTACTTTTTAAAGTAATTGAAATGTTTTTATCACGTAATTGTGCCCAGACATGTCATGAACATGCATTTGGAATGCCACGAATAGGAAACTTCATTGAGGATTAAATATGATCACTAATTAAAAGGAAAATAAATAATACATGCATTTAGAACATTCATCACGGCATTAAATTATTAGGGTTGAATGCAACTCTTTGGGGATGAGAGCTGTCATCACCCTGGTGCACAATTATGTAAAATAAATTTTATCAGTGAGACTTTTCAAGAAAAAAATGTTTTGAAAAAAAAAAAAAAAAAAAAAAAAAAAAAAAAACTCGCGAGTTACATTGTGAAAATGGTGTTTAAAAAGTTATTAAATATCAAACAGTTTTGAATTTTTTTTAATTGGTTGGAAACTAGACAAATACTATGTGATGACAGTGGTGATTTAAGAAGAATTGTATTATAAGGATTTATTCTATGTTGTTATAAGGTATTATTCGAGGTTTAGTTGTGGTAAGTGCGGAAAAATTTTGAGTTCGGATTAAAGAATTGTGTCAGCTTAGAGTATATAATTTGAGGATTTTTAATTTAAGGAAATTGGTTATGCTCTGCGTATTTATTTACACCAAAAAATAAAAATTAAAAGAAATTTTGTTTTTACAAATTCGATTTCTGTACGAAAAGTTTTGATACCGGTATGAAAATTTTTCGTAAATAAGGGAATTCTTATTTGTGAAATTTTAACTTTTGGAGAAGTGATGAAACCTTATCAGTCTTGATTTAAAAGTAGATTTTTAGACTCTTATAAATGAACGATTTTATAAAATCATGAAATTATTTGAAAGTAAGGTTCGGTTATGATTTCAAATTGACAGTATTCTATTATGTTGATACATTTAGGAACAAAAGGATTTTTCAATGGGTTAATTATTTTCGGTTGAAAGTGAAAAATAAATTGAGGTGCCGGTGATTTCAAATTGAAAGTGGATTGCGTTATTATATATTTGTGTTTACGGGAAGCGGTTTCTTTTTCTAGAAAAATCTTGTTTTGAGCATATACAATAATCCGACTGATTGCGATTTGATTTTAGTGATTCAAAATAAATGTCGAGAATGGAAAATATTGTAGTCAAAAGTTCAGTTATATATCCCTTAGAAATTGGTGTGTTTTCTTACGTCTTAGTTCTCGAGGCTGATGAAATTTTTGAACTGATATTAGTTAGTTGAACCAGGACGATTCTAATGGTATTTAGTTTTAAGCCGTTATTTGTAAGAGGAATTATAAGCAGGACAACATTTTGAATTGCGGATGAGCTTTCTCATTTGAGATAATTGGTATTTTGACCACTATTAGTTTTGTAGTGCGTAGGAGTTGAGTGATGTAAGATCAATTCCAGTGAGAGTGTCAGTATGTTTTAGTTGTAGCGTTGGAGTTTGGCTTATTAAGATTTCGATTTATTTTGGGATTGTTCCTACTCTTATGGTGTTGCTTGGTAGTCTTGGAGACTCGATCTGGTTATTTTGAAACTTTTCCTCGTGTAGCGTGTTGGTTATTTCCCGGTTGTATATAAATTTCTAATCCGTTCACACGTGGGGTTTGAGAAGTCGGTTGAAGTAGCAAATTATTGAACTAAGAATTTTTCGCGTATGCGTGTGGTGATAATTTAAATTTTCGGTCCAATTTTATCTTCGAAGTGGTATTTTAATAAGTTAGGGATAATGTCCGTAAATTTTCAGCATGTTTTCGGTTATTGTGATTTGCTTCGCTTTAACTCTTCTCTGTCTTATTTATGATAAGATTATCCTTGGGTAAAAGTTTGATCTAATCTTTTGAGATTACAGTTTAGTTTTGCTTAGGCGGAATTAAGCGATTTTTATTTTGTTATCCGTTGAGTTGTCCCTCGGTCGTGAGTAATCTTGATAATCAGAAATTGTGATGCGTATATTTTCATTCGTTCCGTCGAGAATGTGTTGCTTCGTATTTTGAGTTATGTGTGAGTTTTACGTATTGTAATCGAGTTTTTATTACTTGGCTTTGTATTAAATTCGAGGACGAATTTTTAGTAAGTTGGGGAGAATGTAATATCCCGTATTTTCCATTATTATTATTAAATATTTTTATTTAATTTTATTTGAGTCGTTCGTTGATTCGGTTGCGTTTCGATTCGTGTTTGATTCGAGTTTGGTTGGTATTATTAAATTAAATAAGTTAACCGTGTAATTTTTTTTATTATTCAAAGAAAAAGAAAAATAAATATGCTTTAAGCATCCAGGCCACCATGTTTTATTTGTGGCCCATTTAATTCCTATTTGGCCAAATTCTAGCCCATTTGTTCTTTCATCCATGCACAGGTCTTCCAAATTTAGAACATCAGCAAGTTTTCTTCTCTTTAATTCTTAAATATTTAACTTCTTTAAATCCTATTTAAATTTCTATTTAAGAAACATTTTAAACAAACAATCATTCCTCACACTTTCACAAAACCCTAGCCGTCATTCTCTATCAAGTTCTCTGAAAATTCACTCTCATATTCCTCTGAAATCCCGGTAAGGATTCATCTCTTTTACTCTGTTTTCAGTTTATGTGCAAAATCGATACTTTCGTGTTCTTAATCGTACTCTTTCGCTATAGTGTTATATTTGGATCCGTTTCGTCCTAGTTGAAGTAGACTCACGCCTCTACGATTCTCAACTTTGTTTTTGCCAAACGGTACGTGAATCATTCCGCTATACTCGCCGCCGTTTCATCGTATTTGCGTGCTAATTTGGTTTTGTTTTGAATGTTGTGATCTGTTGTCTTCTTGAAATCTACCAATGGTTTGTTTTTCATTACAAAAGGTTGATTTGGTCATATTGTTACTTGTTGAATTGAGAATTGAGATTGCTTTGTTGATTTGGGAGTTCATATCAATGTTCCTTGATTATCGATTTTGGTTTTGTTCTTGTGATGAGTTCGGTTGATTGTTACTGTTTATTATTTCAAAAACTGATTAAGTGATTTGAGTGATTATTGGGTTAGGATGATGGTTACAGAATGCTAATTAAATTGTTGTCCATGTTTTCCCCTCTATTTCTATGTTGATGGTTTGTTTAAGATTGAAAGTGTTGGCGGGTGTTCTTGGTATTGAAGAAGGTGGTTAAAAGTTTAGATAGGTTATTGAATTATTGATTGGGTTCTTGCTACTTATGACTTGGGCTTTTCTTAGTTAATGAGACTAAACTATTATTCATTATTGACTGAGTTTTGGTTTGCGGGGTTCTGTGCATGGCAAGTTTGAGTTTGTTCTTTAAATGAAAGTGATGGGTAAATTGCTAGTTTAATCACTCTTTTATTTTAAGTTTATAAATTGAACCCTTCAAATTTATTTCTAGTTATTCATATTTTATCTAATGATAATTAATTTCGATTTTAATTTACGGATTTAATTTCGATTTTTAAATTGGCAATTGGATAACATAATATTTTTGTTATTTGATTATTTTGATAATATTATTATTTATTGTTTATAATAAATTGATAATATTATTATTTATAAATTACCTTGGCAATAGCATTTTAAATCTAAGAATAATATTATATTTATTTATTATCTAATTTATTTCGATTATTATTTTCGTAGATCGATAATTATATTATTAATATATGATTTATAATTACTCATATAATTATTAAATTCTGGAATTATTGACTAGACGTGTCAATTTGACGTTTTAGATTTTAAACGTTTTTCTTAATTTATTTTAATCAAGTAAATTAATTGTTACTTTTGGTTACTTGAATTATAAGTTATTGAGTTCCGTTTTAAATTTGATTTTTTTCTAAAGTTGTTTATAATTATAAACTATGGTTTATAGTTGACTATAAATATATTTATTTTATCAAAGTTATTTTTGGGGAATTATAAACTCTGGTATATATTATTGATAAAATATTTTGGATCGGGTTAGACTTGGGTCACCCGACATGTGAGGTAGCTTGGTAGTTATTAGTAACTCGGCTAACCCATTATTTGAGGAATTGATTTAAAGTATCATTTAAATATTATTAAAATAGTATTTTCGGATTTGATGTTAAGTGTGAACTCAATAAACTTGACTTATTAATTTTGGGTATTGTGTTTACTCAAGGTGGATCGTATTTTGAATCGGGTCATTATGTAATTAATGGTTGTTTTTGCTTTGACTATGCTTGTGCGAGACTTGGTATAGTGCTAGTCCTATGTGGTGTCTAGTACTCTCTAGAGTTAGGGTCTATTTTTAATTTATATTTATTACCTTGATTAGACTCGTCGACTGTTCGTACTTCAGAGGCGAACAAGAATTTGGTTGCTTGCCAGGATCACGTGGATTAGCAAGCAGTGAGTTTATATTTACTATTTACCGCTTTATTAAGTAAATTGTTATTTTAATATTAAATATATATACTGTACGTATATTTCGAACTGTTTTTATATTATGGCTCTTAGTTGGAACATGCTACCTAATGGGCATCATTAGGACTGCGTGCGCACCGGTAATGATCTGGGAAAGGTAATTATGGTAATGTGGTAACTCGGTGTGAGCATAGCTCTCGGGACCAAGTAGAGTAACTCGGTGTAGCTCAGCTCTCGGGACTCTGGTGTAAGTGTGGTCAGTGGTAACTCGGTGTAGCTCAGCTCTCGGGACCAGACCTATTGGATTATGTTTATTAATTAGAATTGTGGATTAGGGTTCCAACTATTATTCGTAATATCGTATTTAAACGTTTTAAACGGTTTTAAAGGTTTTCCACTTAATATATGTAGATAGTGGTATAAACTCATCTCAGTATATCTGACCCCGTTGTTTTCCCAAATTTTCCCCAGGGTTATGATCTGAGAGAGTCTGGTGATCTCCGCATTTACTTTTCTTCGGAGGTTCCACTTATTTTAGTAGAACTGTAAAACTGTTTTATTCTTAGACCGCAGTAGTAACTAGACGTCTTATTATTATTATTATTTATTTTGTCGGATTGGTTCGACTGGTTATATTGCTCTAGCATGCTGTATTATTTACTTTGATTCCTGATGAATCTATTTTAGACTCGGATTTGATTAAGCATGTTATATTAACTGTTTAATATTATAACTGCTAGTTTTAGGCTGAAGTCTCGGTTGCCCCGAGCATTGGTTTTCTGCAGGTTTATGTGTTTATGGGATAAATGAAAGGCTAGCTACGGGTTTTGGTACTACATTACCCATACCCTAGCGCCGGTCGCGATTCATGAAAATGGGTCGTGACACCCCAAGAAACACCTCTTGGGATTTCCACTATCCAGTTTCTTTTACGGGCAAGAAACAACAGCTTGAAATACAGAACTAAACACTACCCGTTCTAGTCTGATTTCCCAACCACTGATTTTACCAAGATCCAGAAAACTTAAACCCAGTAAACTTATCACCTAGGCGATTACAAAACCTTTAACCAAAAAACTGTTTATGCAAAATAACTCGTTGAATACAAATCAACCTATTAAGTAAACAGAGTTAAGTAAAGCACTAAATAATGAAGCTCAGATTTAAAACCGAAGAGTAAAAAACATCTTTTAGAAAAACATTAAAACCACCATTGAAAAGCTTAAAAAGATTGTTTACTCAGAAATCTTGCTTAAAGAGAAAGGTGAGGAAGATGGTCTATTTATAGAAAACCCTTTTCTCTAAAATGCCCTCAGATATTTATAAAGATTCCTTTAACAGATTTGCCATCTATCCATTTTCTAGAAGCAATAGGAAAGAGAAAATGATTGCTTGTGAAGAAACCGTTGCAAATGAAATCAAAGGAATGTTTTTATTCTTTGTGTGTGCATGTGACTTGAAAAGGACATTTTGATGATGTCACACTTTTAAAACAGTTTTGATCAAATGGAGAATCAAAAACATTTTCTAGAGCTTCAGAATTTTAGTGACTTTATTTAGCCCATTTACCTTTACAGATAAATCTATAAATTCTTGAGACCCATTGAGCTTGAAGATCCAAACTTGTTCATACTTTGTTCTTTCTTGATCTTTGACTATTCTGCTGCTTCCAGGATTAGCTTGAAAACAATTCTGCATTTTCTCACAATCCACTGAATACCCAACATTAGCCTCACTTATTTAAAGTTTATGTTATATCAAAAATAGGGGTAACCTTTAGCCAACAATCTCCCCCTTTTTGATAATGACAAAACTTTGAACAAGTAGAATGATTTAAGTGACAAAGAGTAAATCAAAATATGAGTGAATGAAATGCAGATTTTTAAAAAAACTAGTTTGATTTCTGCTCAAATTAGCTCCCCCTGAATTTGTGCCAAACTAATTTTCAAGAGTTTCTTTAACCTTTTTCTAAAAAGCAACTGCATGAAGACTCTTATTCAAATTATCTTGATAGTAGCAAAAAGTGGATAAGATCAGTTAGAATAAGTAAGACTTATAGCAGAAAAAGCCATACTGAAAAGAAATGTAGAAAATTCTACAAGCAAATGGCATTTATATATATAAGAACAAAGCAACAGATAGCACACATTTACTCCCCCTTTTTGTCAGACATCAAAAAGAGTGAGGGGAATAAACAAAATAGCATGGATAGGAAAATAACAGCAAGCACAAGCTATCTTAGCAAAACATAAAGAGCATAGTTCTAAGGAAAATAAAATTTGCTAAAAATCTAGAAACAGCTAGATTAATCTTCTAAAACAGCAGGTTTGTCCTTGGAACCTATTTCACCAGGTGAGATCTTGGCGGTTTCAAACTTGGTGGATGAACGGGTGGCTCTTTTAGAAACAGATGGGGGTATGCTGGACTGAACAACTTTTGAGATAGGAGAGTCAATGTCCAAAGGCTCAGTGGTTTCTGGATCAGCTCCAGAGACACTTTTCACCACATCAGTACCTATTGATTCCTTCTCAACTTGCTTCAATGGAGATAAGGCAGGGATAGAAGCAGTTGGAAGCATCAAGTTTAGAAACTCCTTTTTCATCTCAGAGAGCCACAAATCCAAGCTTTCTCTTCCAGCTCTGTCAAACATCTGAAATTTGTCATCCAGAAGGGCTCGAGTTTTAGTTTCAGATGTGTCCATATTAGCTTCAGTGGAAGTAGCTTCAACAGTCTTCTTAGCTTTACTTGTCTCCTCTTTAGCTTTGTCCCCCAATGATGCCTGCTCAATGTCCTTCTTTGTTTCACGTATCTTCTGTTCTTCTGGTTCAGCAGCCTTTTCCTCAGCACTTTTCTCAGTTTCCAAAATGTCATCAATGTTGTAACTTGGGAGCTCCTGAGAAGGAGTTTTTGAATCCTTCTTCCTATGAGCAGTTTCTTTTGGAACACCATGCTTGGTTAACACAATTTTTCTTCTGATAGGGAGCTTTTGAATTCAGGTACTTGTAGCCTTGATCTGGATACCTTGATTCTTTTTCTTTTGAAGAGCTTCTCGCAAAGTTTCCAAGTCATCTGAGTCAGTCTTCTCTGA
This sequence comes from Mercurialis annua, assembly GCF_937616625.2. Taxonomy (NCBI): domain Eukaryota; kingdom Viridiplantae; phylum Streptophyta; class Magnoliopsida; order Malpighiales; family Euphorbiaceae; genus Mercurialis; species Mercurialis annua. Next base: position 34,595,282 of record NC_065577.1, on the reverse strand, counting down.
ATTAACAGAGTCAGAAACCTCCAAGGCCAAGTCTTTTCCTTTTGCAGATTGAAAAATCTCTTTTTCTGAGGATTCTGCTTCTTCTTCTGAGTCCTCCTTCTCTTCTGAGCTAGCCTCTTTCTCAGATGTCTCTTCTGAGTTTTCCTTTGCCTGTGACTTATCTTCACAACTTGCCAGTTCTTCATCATCCACAAACGGAGTTGTTTCAATTTCTTTTGACTCCTTAAATTTCTTTGTTTTTGACACAAAACCTTGACCTATCACATCTGTTTCCTTCAAAGTCGTAGAGACTGCCTTTGACAAGTTTACACCAATATGATCAAACAGCACAGTTAACAACATAGCATAGGGCATACCTTTAGATTTTGAGGAGTTAGTTAACAGATTCATGATCAAATAACAGAGGTTGAACTTCCTTTTCTTAACAATGTGCCACATCAAACATAGCTCAATACGTCTCCTGGGCTCACTATTTATTAAGTGATAGTCGGGGATCGGTTATTGAGATACGTCTCACCGACACGACAATGGATTTAGAATTGTGGTTTAAGGTTTCATTGATAATCCATAATGAACTAATGTTTTATTAAAGGTTTTAAAGTTTTTCAACTTAATAAATGTAAATGGTTATATAAACTCTACTCAGTAAATCTGACCCCGTTGTTTTCCCAAATTTTCCAGGTTTATGATTTGAGCTTTGGTCGATCTCCGTTTCTTCATTCTCGGAGGTTTTTATTTTATTTTCAGAATAAAAGAGTCGAACTGTTTTAAACTCTTAGACCGCAGTAGTAGTATCAGTTATTCATGTCTTAGTCTTTTATTTATATTTTAGACTATTGTTTGTTGGATTGGTCCAACTATTATTTTATCAGCTTTGGCATGATTACAGTGTTTATGGAATTATATATATTACCATGCTGTTAAACATTATTTTAAAATAAGCGTACTTCAAATATATGTTGTTATATTGTACTGCTAGATTAGGTTGAAGTCTCGGTTGCCCCCGAGCATGTGATTTTCTACAGGTTTATTGTTTTAAATGTTATAAGTTGGTTTTCCGCAAGGCTAGCTACGGGTTTTGGTACAACCATACCCATACCCTAGCGCCGGTCATGATTCATGAAAATGGGTTGTGACAAACTTGGTATCAGAGCTTTGGTTTCTAACCAAGGCCTTTTGCATGTTATGTGTTTATTGTTTTGGCATGATAAGTGGTCGTTGTGTCTTAGGAACTACTGCGGAATTAGGATTCGTGTCTTGTCTTTTGAAACGTCATCTTTTGTTTTCAAACTTTCTGCCTACACCTATAGGATGGTGTCGAGTCAGTCGTGTCATATTTGATCTTATGCTAAGATTTATATGATAACTGTTATTTCACTTAAGTGATCCTTTAATTTGCTTTTGATTTTTCGGAAAATCTCATGATTGGTAATTTGCCTAAATTCATACTTGGCTATGATGTTGTTTGTCTTATCATGTTGATGTGGCATTTCATTGGGTAATAAACTTTAATTTTACGCCTTTAACGGTTTTATAACGCTAGTTATTTGGTGAATAGTTGTAGCTTTGGCCGAGAACATAAAAAAATTCGTTAGGTTTTGGCTCTATTTATGGTATAAATGATTTTGATTGTAAAATCGTTTACCACGTTTTGTGACTTTACGTTGCTGGGCTCTTATTGGTTTAGAAATTCTTTAGTAAAAATTATTTTGGTCTAACTGGTGTTTTGGACATAAGAGTCGGATGAGTAGTCTGAGCATGATAACTTAAAAGGCGATTTTCATTACGTTGCCACTAAAATAATTTTTCTCGTATTTCAAATTTACTTTGACTGGTGATTTCAAAAGAGTTATTTTTTTTAAATAAAATTATTTTGTAAGGTGATACCATATTAAAGATTTAAAATACTTTTGAAATTTTGGCGTTTGGTGGTTTGTCGACCCTTTGGTGTTGTTGGTCTTAATTGCTTGGTTGCTATTTTTTTTTCGAAGCATGGTTTTGAATAGGTTAATTAAATTTTTTCAGATGTCTCACTTGGGTGATGACTTGATGTTGTTACTTTGGTGTTGTCGAGTTCCCTAGTTGAAAAAAATCGAAGTTTTGTTTTAAATTGCGTTTTTCTGGATTTAAAAATGCGTTGTATACGTTTTACAAATGGTTATTGCAGGCTTGACTTGGGTTACCCAATTAGGAGTTGAGCTTGGAAGTAGTAATTACTCGGCTAACTCAATGGTTTATAATTTGAGGCATTTATGAAATTTAACCATTATTTTTATAAAAGAGATTTCTGGAAAATGATTTTTAAACTATGGGACTCGACACGAACTCTAAATTTATTTGTTAGTTTATATTTCAAATGAATTTGAAGCGTACTCTAAAAAGATGATATAATTATAGGTTGATTTTGATACGAAAATTCAAGCTTGTTGTAGCATGTCTTGATTTTGGTCTTTTAAGTATGTTGGGCTGATTTTGCTGAATGTCATGTTTGGTTGAACTATTTTGATTGTTTTTATTTTGTCTCTTCGTTTGGAGTAACACGTGAGATGAATTAATTCATATGGTCATGGATGGCTTACCTTGTTGTATGGTCTTAATTTGTGAGTAAGATCTTTGTTTAGGCCCCAATTACCTTTGTCTTCATTTTTAATTTCGATGGATTTGGTGTTTTGTTTGTGAGTCGAAATCTTTGGGTTTCAATATCGAGGAAGTGTAGGAATTTTTTTTTTCTTGAAACGGTTGGTGGTTTCTAATTATCCTGGAAAAATGATATTAGAAATTCGGATTAGAAAAGTTAGATTGATGTATTTAATATGCCGATGTTTCTTTAAGTTGATCGGTGTGATGCGGGAAATGGTGGTAACTTTTGTAGAAATATATGTGATGTATTGGATTCTTTGAGTTAAGATTCAGCTTATCTAGAGTTCTATTGGATATTACTTTATACTTATGAGTTTTAGTGGAGATATCGTTTTGATTTGTTATGGTGGTATCGTATAATTTGGTAGATTGTAAGTATGGAATAGGAGGATTATTTTGAGGTTACGTTCAAGATTTTAGTTGTGCTAAGTGCGATATATAGTTATATGTAGATTAGAAAACCTCCGTGGAAATATACGATTTTGATTTGAGGATTGTTGGATTAGGGGATTTGGTTATGCTCCACTTATGTTTATACACGAGAATTTTAAAATAAGTTGTTTATATAGATCCGTTTTAAAAAAAAATTGGTATATTGATATAAAGCTATATTTGTGTAAACAAAGAGATTTGCATTGTTAAATTTTACGTCCTGGTGAAAGGAAAGAATTTTTATCAAATTGATTTTAAAAGGAATATAATTTTTTTTTTTGGTTGAAAGTTTTTTTAGAGTAAAATTTAAAAGCGACTTAATTTTGGATGTTTTGCAACATCAATGTATTTTGAATACGGAGGATTTTTCCATGGCTGATTATTTATAAGGAAAAGATAAATATTTAACGAGTTTGATTTATAGATAACATAATTTTTGTTAGTTGAACTGTTTCAAACAGTAAAAGTACTTCGATTTTGAATATAAAAGGAGGTGTTGGACGTGAAGTTTTATTTTAAAGAGAAGTGGAAAATTTTGAAAATATAATATTTTGAGCATAACTAACAATCCGATCGGGGTGAATTGGTTGAAGTGATCTCTCGTTGTATACGAGGTTATAATCAATTGATTTGAGTAATTTTGAGAATTTAAATCTGGTTAGGATATATGAGCTAGTTGATTCAGAAATCAATGATCGCGTCTGGTGAGTTCGACAACAATGTTGAACAATGTTGGTTGATTGATACTGTTAATTGAGGGTTGATTGTTGAAAGTTTGGATATCGTTTGGTATTGAATATTGAACCTTTTGTGTGAAGTAAAGATAAGTCTGTGAAACATAATTTAATGTAAGTTTGACGGTTAGTTACTTTAAGTTTTATCGAGCTGTTTATTTTGATTTATTGGAGGAATCATTATGATTGGGGCTATTTATTATTAAACTGGAGATTCTATTATCGTGTGATTGTTCACAATTTCTTTTGAATGACAATTTGAAATTGTGTGTTTATGATTCGCGAAGTTGATAGTATTATCGAGTTGGTAATAATCTTTTGATTGGATGATTCTTTGTCGTGTTTGTTTTAGAACCGAAATATTATCCGAAGTCTATTGGGTTTTGTTATCGATTATTTTGATGTCGATCTTGTTATAAGTAGAAGAAACTAGGTGTTGTAAAACAAGATTTTATCAGCTTGTGTTTTTGATTTCCCGTTGAGACGATAGAGTCTGGAATTGTAAGAACTATAGTTGAGCTTAGGGCTTGATCTTGTATTTTGATATTGAGGTTTTCATTATCGATGAGATTCGAGCTGGTTTTGGAAGCCACTCCGGTAAGGAGTAATTGTGACTCTCAATTGGAAATTAATTGTTTATTCGCATTGTGTTGATTGAGTAATAACTGGAGCACCAAGTTGTTAGGATCAGAATTGGTGCATATATGTGATTTATGACCGCTTATTGCGAATCAGTTTCAGATTTGTAGTACGGGGTTCGTTTTGTTTATCCTAAGTGATTCAGTTGAGTTTTGCTGGGAAAAGGTTGGCGAGCGTAAGTTATCTGGTGCTGAAATTTTTCAGGTTACCTCAGAGAAGGTACCGTTGATAAAACAGAGGTTGGAGACAGCTTTTAGTCGGCATAAGAGTTATGCTAATTCGAAGAGAAAAGACATCGAGTTTCAGGTGTAAGACTTTGTGTTTCTTCAGATTTCGCCTATGAAAGGCATGGTTCGTTTTGGTGTCAAGGGAAAGTTGGCACCGAGGTACGTTGGTCCTTATGAGATTTCAGAGAGAATTGAAGCTGTGGCTTATCGTCTGGTTCTGCCACGAAACATGTCTTTAGTACATCCTGTATTTCATGTTTCTATGTTGAGAAAGTGCATCTCAGATCCTTCGCACGTGATTGTACCTCAGAGCGTTGAGATTGACAAAGAGTTATCGTATGAGGAACAGCCAGTTGAGGTTGTTCATACGCAAGTGCGTAAGTTGCGGAACAAGGAGATTCTGATGGTCAAAGTTCTCTAGCGCAATCATTCTGTTGAGGAGCGCACTTAGGAGACGGAGTCCGATATACGGAAACGTTACCCTTTTCTCTTTCCTTATGGTATTGGACCATTGCTTGTGTGTTTATATTTGGTTGTTTTTGTGTGCTTTATGTGTTGTTATGAAAATTGGTTACGTTTTAAATCGAGGACGATTTTATTTTTAAGTTGGGGAAAATGTAACATCCCGTAAAAAAAAAAAATTGTTTGACTTTTCCGATGAATTTAAGGTAATATTTTGAGTCGTTTGCGGACTCGTACTTTTGTGGGCCTTATTTAAAAATTCAGCATTTATCGTGTGGTAATAATAATAATAATAATAATAATAATAATAATAATAATAATAATAATAGATAAAATAAAGTATCATAATAAAAGATAAAGCCCATGCAATTTTATTGTTTTGCTTATGGCCCATTTATTTTTCATGAAGCCCATGTAAGTATATTGCCTTGTTCTATTATTTCAGTTGCATGCTGCAACTCTTTGCTTTTCTTTTCATCTTATATCAATACGTAACTATTGTTCTTTTAATCACCAAAAATTCTCTATAAAACCCTAGCCGTTTTCTAACCCTAAATATACACTAAACTCATTCACTCGTTTCCTCTCTATTACTTTAGAATTCGTTACGTAATCTCCATCGCTTTTCCTTCATTATTCGTTTTCGGTTTCGTTCATGCCGTGAGGTAACTTTCTACGTCGATTGTTCTAGCAATGTACTGGTTGTCACGTCAAATCCTTGCCAAACTATTGCTGAAACTTGTCCATCTTGCTATCTCCTTACGGTATGTTTTTATCTATCGTTCTTTGTCTTCTTGAGTCGTGGTTTCGATCAACGCGGTGGCTGCGCTCTTCGTGTTGTTTCAGCCGAATCCTAAATTATTTCTGGGTTTGTTTATTCATTCTGATTAGGCCTATATAAATCCCACGCCCGGATTGAACTGATTCATCTCTGATATCATCAAGTCTTCGTTAACCCAATCGGTAAGTCGGATCTCTTTCTAACATTGCTCGTCATTGTTGGCTGGTGCGGGTGGCGTGACATTAAATGCTGCTTGATAGTCTTTGTATTAGTTGTTCATGTTGCTATTTTGTTTGGATTGATGAGATTAATATGTTAAAAATTTGATTTTTGTTCTTTGAAATAAGTTACTGCAATTCGTAAATTTAAGTTAAGGAAGATGGTCAATTGCATCCTTAGGTCACTAATGTTGTTTGGATTTTCTTTTGGGCTCAATGTTGTCACGTGATTGCATGGAGGATTTGTTGCATTCAATTTCATTGGACCAAGTATTTTTATTTATTTATTTTAGTTTGTCACCATTATTAGGTTAATGGTTTTTGATTCTTTTGTTTGGATTTGTTTATAAACTATTGATTATAATTAAATTGTTTTATAATTTTATTCGGAAAGCGACAATTATATTTTTATCCGATAATTTATAATTACTCGGATAATTATTAAATTTTGGATTTATTGACTACACGTCAATTTGATCTTTTTATATTTTAAACGTTTTCTTAATTTGTTTGTAATTAAATAAATTATTAGTAACTATTGGTTACTTGAATTTTAAGATATTGAGTTCCAATTTATTATTTTATCAAATGGGTATTTTTAAATTATAAACTATGATTTATAAATGTACGGATCGGGTTAGACTTGGGTCACCTGACATTTGAGGTTAGCCTGACGGTTATCGGTAACTCGGCTAATCCATTATTTTGGATTTGAAATTAAGTTATTATTTAAATAACATTTAAATAATATATTTTTTTGAAATGGATTTTAAAGTGGGAACTCAATACTCTGGAATTATTATGGCATTTTAATTTGTTTGAGTACTGTGTTTACTCGGTGTGATTTACCTGACTTGTTGTTGTGGTAATCCTATGTGGTGTCTAATGCTCTCTAGAGTTAGGGTCTGTTTTTAATGATGATTTTAATATCTTATTTAGACCTGTCGACTGTTCGTTCTTCAGAGGCAAACCAGAGTTAAATTGCTTGTCAGTTTCACGTGGAATAGCAAGTAGTGAGTTTATATCTCTATTTACCTCTTTATTAAGCTAATGTTATATTTTATATATATATATATATATATATATATATATATATATATATATATATATATATATATATATATATATATATGTATAAACAGATTTTGAACTGTTTTCGGCATTGTGGATTTGATTTGGAACGTGCTACTCGATGGGCATCATCGGGACTGCGTGCGCACCAGTAATGATTATTATGGTATTGAGGTAGGTTTGAGATACGTCTCACCTTAGTGAGTGCACCGGTGGAAGATACGTCTCCTGGGCTCACTATTTATTAAGTGATAGTCGGGGATCGGTTATTGAGATACGTCTCACCGACACGACAATGGATTTAGAATTGTGGTTTAAGGTTTCATTGATAATCCATAATGAACTAATGTTTTATTAAAGGTTTTAAAGTTTTTCAACTTAATAAATGTAAATGGTTATATAAACTCTACTCAGTAAATCTGACCCCGTTGTTTTCCCAAATTTTCCAGGTTTATGATTTGAGCTTTGGTCGATCTCCGTTTCTTCATTCTCGGAGGTTTTTATTTTATTTTCAGAATAAAAGAGTCGAACTGTTTTAAACTCTTAGACCGCAGTAGTAGTATCAGTTATTCATGTCTTAGTCTTTTATTTATATTTTAGACTATTGTTTGTTGGATTGGTCCAACTATTATTTTATCAGCTTTGGCATGATTACAGTGTTTATGGAATTATATATATTACCATGCTGTTAAACATTATTTTAAAATAAGCGTACTTCAAATATATGTTGTTATATTGTACTGCTAGATTAGGTTGAAGTCTCGGTTGCCCCCGAGCATGTGATTTTCTACAGGTTTATTGTTTTAAATGTTATAAGTTGGTTTTCCGCAAGGCTAGCTACGGGTTTTGGTACAACCATACCCATACCCTAGCGCCGGTCATGATTCATGAAAATGGGTTGTGACACTTTGGGGCAATAAAAGCAGTAATGAACTTGTGTAATACCCGAAAGTTTGTACTCAGTGATGCTGAAGAAACATCCAGAAGTCCAACCCTTTTTCCTTCACAGATCTCCTTTTTAAATTGTTCCTCCTGAAAGTCTGAAGCTTTCTTGATCTCACTCTTCTTGGCTATTTTAGCTCCTCTGTTTGGTATTCCAAAAGCTTATGAAAGAACATCAAGAGTAATGGTAAAGCTTTTACCTTAAGAGTTACCTGAAAGCTGTCTTCTTTTCCCACAGAAAGTGAAGAGAAAAATTCTTTCACCAACAGAACATACATCACCTCTTTGATCTTTAGAAAGCTTAACCACCCTTGAACTTCAAACCATTCTCTAAAAGGCATTTTCTTTTTCCCAAAAAATTTCCAGTCTATAAACTTTGGCCGTATGAGAGTGTTTACAGGCAGTCCTCCTTCTTCCTTCATGCCTTTGCTTTTGACTGAACTAGCTCCTTCAGTTTTTGCCTTTTTTGAAGTTGGAGTCTTTGAGGTAGACCCATCAGAATCAATGATAGCTGCTCTTTTCCTTTCTTTAATAACCATTGCAGACAGTTGAGAGAAGATGCAAGAATCAAGTGGGAGACCGATGTGTTGAGGAGTGACTCTAAGGGATTTGAACTTAGAAATAAATCAGTCAAGTGTTTTTCTTTTAAATAAGAAACCAAAGGTGGTTCCTTTTTGAATTTTGAAGAGCTGATCCTGTGTAGATTACGTGTTATCAAGGATATTCACAATAAAGGGAGATCTTTTCCACGTGGCAGAGATAGGAGGCAAGGACATTTTACCGTTTTAAAGAAAAGTCTAGAAGCTAAAGATCCGTTAGAAACATATTTATCCTTTTTACCAGCATTCTTTGAAATTTGAAAAGTTAGCTTACGATCATTTATTTTCAAATTTCAGCTATTTGTGCTCAATTGAAAAACTGATCTTTTTCAAGGAAAAAACAGATGCACCTTTTTTTTTTAGAAAAAGAAATATTATACACAAGATATTTAAGATGCAAGATAAAAATAATTCAGAAAAGAGAGGTAACACAGATTGATTAATAGAAGAGATCAAATAAAAACTGAAAATGCATTCAAAACCCAAAAACAGGAAAGATATTATTTTGAGCAGAAAATAAACAATGCAAATGCATGAACAATCAATCTTCTAGGAGCATAAGTCCTATCTCTCTACGAATCCTGCAAAAAGTTTCTTCATTTAAGGGTTTAGTGAAAATATCAGCAAGCTGTTTTTCAGTTGGAACAAAAATTAGCTCAATGTCATTAGCTTGAACATGATCACGAATGAAATGATGTCTGATTTCAATATGCTTAGTTCTAGAATGCATGACAGGGTTTTTGGTCAAATTAATGGCACTGGTGTTATCACACATAATGGAAATCTTGGTGTACCTCAGGTTGTAATCTTCTAGCTCTTGTTTCATCCAGATTATTTGAGCAACACAGCTTCCAGCAACTATATATTCAGCTTCAGCTGTGGATAAAGCCACAAAGGTTTGTTTTTTGCTGAACCAAGAAATTAATGCATGACCTAGGAATTGACATGCTCCTGAAGTGCTTTTCCTGTCTGTTTTGCTTCCTGCAAAATCAGCATCACTATATCCCACAAGATCAAATGAGATATCTCTTGGATACCAAAGACCAAGTTCTTGAGTACCTAGAAGATATCTAAGAATTCATTTAACAGCAATAATATGAGACTCTTTAGGATCAGCTTGAAATCTAGCACACACACAAACACTGAAATGAATATCATGTCGACTAGCAGTTAAATAAAGTAATGAACCGATTATACCTCTATAGAGTTTGCAATCAACTGATTTACCTTTTTCATCTTTCTCAACTTTGAAGGTAGCACTCATTGGAATTTTGGTAGCTTTAGCTTCAGTCATTTTGAACTTTTTGAGAAGTTCTTTGACATACTTAGACTGAGTAATAAAGATACCATCCTTGCATTGCTTGATTTTCAGACCCAGAAAGAAGTTGAGTTTTCCCATCATGCTCATCTCAAACTCATTTTTCATCATGTCAGAGAATTCTTTGCACAAGCTATTTTTGGTGGATCCAAAAACTATGTCATCCACATAAATTTGTACAATGAGAATATCTCTGAGCTGCTTCTTGATGAATAAGGTTTTATCAACTCTCCCTCTGGAAAAACCATTTTTGAGCATGAAGTTGCTCAATCTTTCATACCATGCTCTGGGAGCTTGTTTTAGCCCATACAGAGCCTTCTTTAGCTTGAACACATGATCAGGAAACTCATAGCTTTCAAAATCTTGAGGTTGTTCCACAAATACCTCCTCATTTAGGTAACCATTTAAGAAGGCACTTTTTACATCCATTTGCTGCAGTTTGAAATTCATGTAGCTAGCATATGCACAAAGCATTCTTATAGATTCAAGCCTTGCAACTGGAGCAAATGTTTCATCATAGTCAATGCCTTCAGCTTGATTGTAACCTTTAGCCACAAGTCTTGCTTTGTTTCTAACAACATTGCCTTGATCATCAAGTTTGTTTCTGAACACCCATTTAGTTCCAATAATGGTTTTGTTCCTTGGACGAGGCACAAGATTCCACACTTCATTTCTCTCAAACTGATTTAGCTCTTCTTGCATAGCTAGAAGCCAGTTTTCATCCTTTAGTCCTTCTTCTATTCCTTTTGGCTCTACTTTTGAGACATAGGCTATGTGAGCTACATTGGCAACATCTTTTTTAGCTCACTCCTAGTCATCATTTTGTTAGAGGGACTTGTAAGAAGATTTTCTTGAGAGTGATACTTGTGATATCTCCATTCTCTTGGCAGATCCTCATTTCTATTAGAAACAGCTTCGTTCTGCAAATTAGCTTGGTCAGGCTGCTCATTAGTCTGGTTCTCTGTTTCTTCAGATTCAATTTGCTCCTGATTTCCATTTTTCTCAGCCAAGATAGGTTGCTGCTGATTCTCTTCTGAGTTGTTGCTGTTACCTGTAAAAAGTTCATCTCCAGACAAATCTCTACTAGGTAGAGGATTGTTAGTTTCTTTAAAAACTACATGCATGGATTCCTCAATAAGAAGAGATCGTTTATTGAAAACCCTATAAGCCTTGCTGTGCTCAGAGTAACCCATAAAAATAGCTTCATCAAATTTAGCATCAAATTTTGCAAGATGAGTTTTATTGTTATTGTGAACATAACATTTGTAGCCAAAAATTCTGAAGTAACTTACATTGGGTTTTCTTCCTCTCCACAGCTCATATGGGGTCTTTTTCAGAGTAGACCTTTCTAAGGCTCTGTTCTGAATATAGCAGGCAATACTCACAGCTTCAGCCCAGAAATACTTTGGCAGATTAGCTTCACTAATCATTGTTCTAGCCATTTCTTGTAAAGATCTATTCTTTCTTTCAACAACTCCATTTTGCTGAGGTGTTCTGGGAGCAGAGTAGTTATGAGATATGCCTTGGGAGTTGCAGAAATCCTCAAATTTCTTATTTTCAAATTCCTTTCCATGATCACTTCTAATGGAGATGATTTTGAGTCCTTTTTGATTTTGGAGCTTTTTGCATAGAACTTCGAATCTCTCAAATACTTCATCATTATGAGTTAGAAACAATGTCCACGAGTACCTGGAGTGATCATCAACAACAACAAGAGCATATAATTTTCCTCCTAAGCTAGAAGGGGTAATTGGTCCAAATAAATCAAGATGCAGCAATTCTAAACAATTAGTGGTTGCAATATGACCAGAGGATTTGAAAGAGGATCTAGCATGTTTACCTTTCAAGCAAGCATCACAAACATCATTTTTCTCATAGTTCAGTTTAGGCAAACCACGAACCTGTTCCTTTTTAGAGAGTTTAGAAATGAGATGTATATTAGCATGTCCTAATCTTTTATGCCATAGCCAACTTTCATCTGCAAGCGATGCAAGACAAATATCAGAGACAGGAATGTTATTGAAATCAACCAGATACACACTTTCAAATCTCTTACCAAAGAAGAGAGTTTTGTTATCGTGAAGATCATGTACCTCACAGTGAGTTGGTTCAAAGATGACTCTGTTTTGCTTATCACAGAGCTGACTTACACTTAGAAGATTATACTTTAGTCCATCCACTAAAGAGACTCCTTCAATAGATGGGTATTTACCAATAGCTCCAATTCCGATAATTTTAGCTTTACTATCATCTCCAAAGCAGATTGTTCCTCTATCCTTCTGTTTGATACTGGTGAATTTTGACTTGTCACCAGTCATGTGCCTTGAGCAAGCACTATCCATATGCCAATTTTGATCATCCTTGCTCCTTAGGCAGACCTGTAACAACTCAAGCATGTTTAGGTATCCAAACTAATTTGGGTCCTTTTGGGTTAGTGGCTTTCTCAGTTTTAGTTCCTTTGACAACCCAGATAAGTTTAGTCTGAGATATTTTCTGTTTAGCTTTACAAAACTTTGAAACATGACCTTTGATGTTTCAGTAAAAACAGGTAGCATGAGACATGTAAGGAATGAAGGTCCTTTTGGTTATGGTTTTGAATTTTATGGAATCATGTTTGAAGAATGATTCCATTTTCTTTGGTTTGGTAAAACCTTCAAAACCAATACCACTAGTATCTCCATAAGGACGTTGATTTCCCAAAAGCATGTTCAGATTAGCATTTCCCTTAGTAAATTTAGTGAGATCTTTAATGAGAAGATCAATCTTCTTTTGCATAGCATCATTCTGTTGCAAAAGATTGATTCTAAGGTTGTTTGAAGTTTCAAGTTCCTTCTTTAGGAATGAAACCTCAGTCTCAGCTTTCTGAATCTTTTCAGTCATTAAGTCAAAATCCTTTTGCATTTTGTTTTCTTTTTCAGTTTCATCAGTTTGAGAAATTTTGACATTAGCTTCAGAAATGACATTTTTAGTTTTAGCTTTTAGTTTGACATACTTCTTTGAGACAACCTTATAAGCCATAAAAATATCATTACAGTTATGAAGCAATTCATCATAAGATAAATGTTTTAGATTTTCTACCTCATTGTCAGATGAATCAGCTTCATATGCATCAGCTTGACCACTGTTATCTCCAGTTTCAATTGCCATTAAACAGAGATTAGCTTTCTCTTCTGGTTTATCTTCATTTCCATTATCTGAGTCATCAGAATCACTCCAAGCTGCTAGTCCTTTCTTGGGTTTTTCAAATCTTGTTGTCCTTTTCAATTTTGGACAATCAGCTTTGAAATGTCCAGGTTTGTTACACCCAAAACATAAGCCATCAGCCCCTTCCAAGTCAACTTTTCCTTTGATGAATTTCTTCATGTTGTTTCTGTATCGTTTGTCTCCCTTGCGATACATCTTTGTGAATCTCTTGGTCATCAGGGCTATTTCTTCATCTGAGCTAATTTGATCATCACTCTCAGAATCAATTTTTAGAGCCAGATCAGATTTCTTCCTTCTTTCCTGAGCTATCTCCTTTCCCTTGTATTTCACCATTTCATGTGTCATGAGAGAACCCATGAGTTCATCAAAGCTGTAGTTTTTCAGATTTTTAGCTTCGATGATTGCAGTGGTTTTGCTTTCCCATTTCCCAGTCAGAGATCTTAATATCTTTTTCACCAGCTGTTCATCAGTGAAATTTTCTCCCAAACTTTTGAGACCATTGATGATGTTAGAGAATCTGGAGCTAAACTCAGATATACCTTCATCAGATTTCATTTGGAATAGCTCATAATCACGTTGAAGAAAATTGATCTTAGTTTCCCTTACTTGGTCGGTTCCTTCATAGGTAACTTGTAGTTTTTCCCAGACATGTTTAGCAGTGACACAGTTTCTGACACGATTGTACTCACTGATGTCAAGAGCACAGTGAATCATAGTAATAGCTTTTGCATTAGTCTGTACCACTCTCCAATCAGCTTCAGTAAACTCAGTTTCATCTTTTCTTACTTATGTTCCATCAGTATTGAGCTTGGTTGGAGGAGTAACTCCATTCAAGATGCTTTTCCAGCATTCAATGTCCTGTGACTGAATAAAACTTTTCATTCTGTTTTTCCAGTAGTCATAATTAGATCCATTAAATAGAGGAGGTCTAGTAATGGAATTTCCTTCTGGCAGCCCAAAAGCACTTAGGTAAGATCCACCATGAGTAGCCATTGATCAACTCTGAGAATGCTAAAATAGCAAGAAGCAAGCTGAGCCTGCTCTGATACCAATTGTTGGTCCAGATGGCTTCTCAAGAGGGAGGGGGGGGGGTGAATTGAGAATTAAAAACTTTTACAGAAATAGCTTATAAAAATTATCTTGAAGCTAATGTAAATATGATTAAAGCTAAACTGGAAATAAACAGATAAGCAGTAAATGAATAACACTGAATTTTTATAGTGGTTCTGCAACTGCATACATCCACTCCCCAAGAAACACCTCTAAGGATTTCCACTATCCAGTTTCTTTTACGGGCAAGAAACAACAGCCTTGAAATACAGAACTAAACACTACCCGTTCTAGTCTGATTTCCCAACCACTGGTTTTACCAAGATCCAGAAAACTTAAACCCAGTAAACTTATCACCTAGGTGTTTACAAAACCTTTAACCAAAAAATTGTTTATGCAAAATAACTCGTTGAATACAAATCAACCTATTAAGTAAACAGAGTTAAGTAAAACATTAAATAATGAAGCTCAGATTTAAAACCGAAGAGTAAAAAACATCTTTTAGCAAAACATTAAAACCACCATTGAAAAACTTAAAAAGATTGTTTACTCAGAAGTCTTGCTTAAAGAGAAAGGTGAGGAAGATGGTCTATTTATAGAAAAACCTTTTCTCTAAAATGCCCTCAGATATTTACAAAGATTCCTTTAACAGATTTGCCACCTATCCATTTTCTAGAAGCAATAGAAAAGAGAAAATGATTGCTTGTGAAGAAACCGTTGCAAATGAAATCAAAGGAATGTTTTTATTCTTTGTGTGTGCATGTGACTTGAAAAGAACATTTTGATGATGTCACACTTTTAAAGCCGTTTTGATCAAAAGGAGAATCAAAAACATTTTCTAGAGCTTCAGAATTTTAGTGACTTTATTTAGCCCATTTATCTTACAGATAAATCTAAAAATTCTTGAGGCCCATTGAGCTTGAAGATCCAGACTTGTTTATACTCTGTTCTTTCTTGATCTTTGACTATTCTGCTGCTTCCAGGATTAGCTTGAAAACAATTCTGCATTTTCTCACAATCCACTGAATACCCAATATTAGTCTCACTTATTTAAAATTTATGTTATATTAAAAATAGGGGTAACCTTTAGCCAACAGTGCTTTTGGGTTCCACTTATACCCTTAAGTAATATATGAATTTCGTAGAATAGTAGCTGATTTATGATACCCTTAATGGAAAATATAACAACATTTCAATGCCAAATGGGAAAATATTTTTACCTATCTTTTCCCCAATGCTAAAATGCAGTCTTGCTGGAAAACTAAAGGTGGTCCCACAAATTGATTAATTTTTGGATTCCTTTTATATCATCTTATTTCGTCATAATAAATGCAAATCAGATTGCCCCTGATAGAAAAGTAATAAACACATGGCAACAACATAAAATATCATTGTAAAACTGAAATTTTTTTTACGTAGACTCGGTCTACCACGTCATCCGTGGATTAAACCAATCATATCATAACACCTCATTAAAATGAGGGTATTCTTGTAATTTTGTTTGTTATTTGCATACACTTTTAAATGATGATATTATAAGAATACCCTCATTTTAATGAGGTGTTATGATATAATTGGCTTATTCCACGGATGACGTGGTAGACCGAGTCTACCTAAGAATTTCTCTGTAAAATTTAGCATTTTAACTTTAATTTATGAGCTATTTGCTTAAAGCAAATAATTTTAAGACTTTTTATATATTTTATTATTCACACTTTTTCATATTGTTAGAAAATAATATGATATGATTTTCTATTTTATTTACATTAATATTTTTAGTACTTTTATTTTTTAGTGTTAGTCAATTAAATTAAAAAAAATAACTAAAAATAGTTAAATTTTAATTTTATTTTGAAATTTATTTTTGACACAAGTATAATTGCATATTAGATTTTTATGAGATTTAATGTCTTAAATATTCCAATTGAATTTGATTTATCTTTCAACGTTAAATTTGTTTCAATTAAATTTTTAATGGCTTAAATATTTCAATTGAATTTGTTTTATCTTTCTACGTTAAATTTGTTTCAATTAAATTTTTAATGGCTTAAATATTCCAATTGAATTTGTTTTATCTTTCTACGTAAAATTTGTTTCAATTAAAAGATTTCAAAAAATCTATACTTCATATACTTTTTTAAAATAACAAATAACAAAATTCTATTTTTCCAAAAAATTAAAATGTTAACAAATATTCAAAAAAAATTGAAGTTATTAAGATATTCAACTTCATAATAATATAATTTTATTTATACATATTAAAAATATAACAATTATAATTTATGCAGAGGACTTGAAAATAATTTGTTTTTTAATTTATTATGAATCACTTATCGGGTACAAAATAATTATATCGCAAAAGATGAATAAAATGCGACATCAGAAATATTTGGTTTCATTTAAGTTGAACTTAGTTGATTTTACGAACAACCAACTTTTTTACGATGTCAAAAGATGTGTGTGCAATTTTTCTGCTGCAGTTTATTTTTGAAAAATCGTCACCATTTTTGGAATATTTAAAAGGGCTAAGCTTGATTGAAAATTATTGCAATTATTGTTATTATTATTACAATTGTTGTTGTTGTTGTTGTTAATATTTGTGTCTTTACTTACGAACTTTAATATTAATTGATGTTTAATTACTGCGTTAGAATATGTTTTGCAATTAAATATTAATTTATTTATTATTTTTCAATAAAAAATAGCTCAGCTCGAAGCGAAGCAAGGGTTTCGTCCTAATTAGATATATTTATAAAGAATTTTATAATTATTTGTGGTCTACAAACTGCTGCTCAGTTGATTAATTATGAAATACTATTAACCTTTTGTTTGTGTGATTTGCTAAAATATAAATTTTTTTCTATTTTTTTCTATTATTTTTACAAAGAAGAAAAAAAAATCAATTGAATATCTTCATTTTTTACCCTCCTTTGAATAATGAACTGAGTTAAATAGTTATATTTTTTTTATCAAAATTAGATAGTTATATAGGTGAAAAAAGAAAAATTCACTAAAAAATAAAGTTAACACTACATTAAATAAAGACAAGTGTAGTATGTCTTTATACAATTACTCATTTTACATAGATTTACCAAATTTCTTGATACTTGTTGTATTTATTCTAAACTGTATATCAATTTGAGACGGAGGGAGTCTAAATAACGAGGCAATATTGGGACCTGGAGAGGCCTTGGCCTCCTCAAAAGTCGTAATTCTTCATTTTTGGTGCTGAGTCGGATATTTGGATTATAGCCATTAAAAATGATATTTTACTGATCTTTGCTGCTTCTTGAAATTAGTGAAATTTTTGATCAAACTTTTTTACTATAAAAAAATTGATAGATATTTTAAAAAATTTCTCGACTTCAATTTTTATTTTTCAATTTATACTTACTAATTTAGTAATGATTTTTTAATTATAATTTAAATACTATTTTTACTACCAAACCTCAACCAGTACCATCGACGACTTCTGCTCAAAAGGTCACGAGAGATGCTAAAACTAAGTTAGAACTTTTCAACTTCAAGAGATCCGAAAATGTCAACATATTTTGAGTTATATGGAATACGTGGATTTAGCTACTATATATTCTTGAGAAATCATAAAGTACTAAGGTATTCCTTTCTTCAAAGGATTCCGAAATTTTAGAGTAGTCTTCGCTGAAGAAATTATAGAAAATAGTTTCTATTAAAAAAAGTATTTTATTAATAGAATTTAAATATATAAAAAGTACATCTATGGTATTTTGGGTGGTAGATGGTACATAAGAACAAAGACTTGGAACATTTTCAGAATCACTTTGTCAAAAGTTTGGAGAAATTACAACCATTACGCTGTAAAGAAGTGAGGATCATTGTAGAAACACGGTTTCTGGCAACATCCGGTGTAGATGATGTTGGCTACCATGGTTGAAGAAATCATTGTAGAAATTTTTTCTAAGTTTTGCATTATAGAATAGGGCATACTAATATACGAGGGATTTTTTTTTTGTCAAGTAAAACCGGGATTGACTCGAAAAAAACTCTCATGTTGAGTCAAGTTCAAGTTCGAACTTGAGATAGTCGCCGAGTTGAGTTTGGACTTTAAGATACTCGACTCGACTAACTCACGAGCTTAATCGAATTATGATTAACTTTTTTTAGCTTTTATAAGTATATATATTTACAATATATCTTTGCTTTTATAATGACTAGTTTCGCATTACGTGCTATGCACGTGGCTTGTAACGTAACTCGTCAATGAACATAATAGTAAATTTAGTATAATTATATCTATTTTTTATTTATAATTAATATTAAATTAGTTAAAAAAATTTGTAAAAGTAAATATAATATATTCGGTTATAAATTTTTTTTTCCATACTGAATTTATTCTTTTTTTGATTTTATAATAACCATAATTAAATAATTAACTTAATTTTATTAATTTCTATTTTTAAAAATAATAAAATAGAAATTTAAATAATAATATATTGATCAAATACAGTATTTTAATTTTGTAGTTCAATCAAACTAAAAGATAGGTATTCCTACTAATTTGGAGACAATTTAGTTATTTTTACAAACTAAAAACTAAATTAGAGATAATTTAGCTACCTATTCTAATTAGGACTTTAATTACAATAATGATTAATTAAATAACTAATTAGTTAATGACTATAAAACCTTTATTTAGTAGTAAACTGAAAAGGATTATTCAGTAAATTTGTCTGTCCCCCCCTATCCGTGTGTTTATATATAGTATAGATAATTAAGTCAAACTCAATTTTTAATTATTCTACATAGTTTGAGCTTTTTAAATAACTTTATCATTTTCGAGTTCGAATTTTAGATTCCAAATTTTAGAGTCTAAGTTTTAAGATTTTCACTTTTAGAGTTGAGATGAGTTTTGAAAATCGAACTTAGTGTTGAGTTTTGAAATTTCAATTTTGGTGTCTCGGCGAGTTTCACGATTCAAATTCTAGAGCCTGAGTTTGATTCGTATTTTAAAGTCAAGTTTGAATCTGAGTTTTGAGATTTTAATCTCACAGTGATTCTTCGAGACTTTAAATTTAAATAGAGTTCGAGTTTAATAATGGTTCAAGTTCAACGGTTAGATTACACTCTAGGACATAGTAAGTGCAGCCATAAAAGAAGTGAGGCCATCACATTTTAAGATATTATAGATAAACAATTTGAGTCGTATAAAATATGAAGATTGGATAATTCTGCTGATATTTTGCTCGATGTTTAGATATTTAGATGATTTTATTTCCACTTTTAAGGACTTAGGAAAACAAAATAATAAACATATGTGGCATAAAGCATTCAGTGTTCAATAATTCTTGCAATGAACAATACCTAACAAGAAAATGCCACTAGAGCTACATTCGCATGACATTGAATTTGAGGAGAATAAAAAATTCATTTTAGATCATCATGCTCATACAATGATGATCATCATAATCAATGCTATTAACGCTTCTTGTGACTATTTGTTCAATTAAATTGGCAATATTTTTTCATAAATGAAAAATAATGAGTTGATAATATTAGTTACAACCTCCTTGGATTTAGTTGGTAAGATATTGGATAAAACTAATTAATTACATTTATAAAAATAGAGGTGGCCATGGACCGGTTCAGCCCGTGAACCAGCCTAGAACTGGTCCGATCAAACCCAACCCTTAAGCGGTCAAACTCGGAACCGGGCAAAGACCGGCCCGGAACTGTCTCAAGGTCGGTTCTGGGTCGGTTCCAATTTTCTTGGAATCGGAACTGGCGGTTCCGATTTCAAACCGGCGATTCTGATTCCAACCCTCAAAAAAATAAATTAAAATACCTATTAAATACACATACATGATTAATTATTAAATATTTTATTATGTTTATGGATTGATTAGCTCTAATCATCGATTTTATATATATTTGTTAAATATTTGTCTTTTTATATATCAAAACTACTAACGATCTTACTTGTGTATATACTATATTAAATATATTTAATTGAATGGTACTAATTTAATATTTAATTTTATAGTAATTTTTATCTAATTATCTCTAAATACTTAATGTTAGTTACAATTAAGTGAGATCTAAAATTTAATTTAATATTTAATGTTAATTAAATTAAAAAAATAAGTTTATCAAAGCGTCCGAACCGTGAACCGGGACCGGAACTGGCCGGTTCTGAACTGCCCCGAAACTGTCCAAAGATCGTTTCCGAGCCGATTCCATTTTTTTTAAACCATGACCGGGCGATTTCTAACCGGAACTGCCAGGTTATAAACCGTAACCACCTCTACATAAAGACTATTTATTAGCTTAGGAGCTGGAGCCGATCGATATATTGAATCAGTGTAACCAGTTGGGCTGTATATGATGCTCTAATTCAGATATTTTGTAACTATATTTTCAAGAAAAATAATTTCATACTGCCTTGGCAGTAGAATATTGGAAAAAAAAATTGAAAATTGCCTAAAAAATGGAAAATAATCCCAAATATATACAGATGTCTCAAATTTATTGGGGTCAATACTTGATTAACTTCCTAAAACTCTTTCTAACACTTAATTAGTCAAATATTTCTCACCCAACACTTAATTTAGAAAATTAATTTTATGTAACACGTGATATGTGATTCTCATCACAAATCACTAATTCTCGCAAAAAAATAAGATCGGAGGAGACGGTTCAGGCGGCAACGGATCGGAGGAGGAGGTCCGAACAGAAGTAGCTCGGAGGAGACAGTCCAGGCGGCGATAGATCGGAGGAGGAAAGTGAAGATGAAGCAATTCTTGAAGCAAATTCGATGACACGACAGTTGCAGTAGAGCCGGAGATGATGTTTTTAAGCGCGACAACCATTATTGAATATTCATTCTCTTAGGTAAGCCGAGACGACGGTAGAGGTGTGTTTCCGGCGAATTTTCGCCGCTTAAAAGATCGTTGTATTTTGGTGTTTTTTCTTTTTGCCGCTTAAAAGATCGTTGAATTTTTTCCGCTTAAAAACACCTTACCAACTCATCTACGCCTTAGGGTTATTAAGCTATACTTTTGAGTGAAGGTAGAGCCATGATAGAACTTAAAAGAAAGAGTTTTTTCTTATAAAAGTATCTATTTGCAGTTAAATATTTGTAAAAATGTGCTCTAATTTTTCTTTTTTACAAAAATATGTCTTTTAGAAGATTATTGATAGATAATTGATAAAATATCGGTAGATTATTGGTAGATGGTATATTTTTTCAAAAAAAAAAACTAAAACAATAACTTTTTTAACAACAAAAGTTAGAGCGTACGTGTTACAAAAATTTCAATAAAAGCGTATCGGGTGTAATTTCCTCTTTAAGGAATCTATTATATAAAATTTTAATACTAAGGAAGTTTACGTATTTAGCTAAAAAAACTGCACTTTTTTTTATCTCAATACGAAAAAATTACAAAAAATGTATCATGATTTATTTCAGATTTATGTTTTTTTAATAATTGAGAAAAAAAACATAAATCTTGATTAATGTTTTTACTCTTGGTATTTAAAATAAGGTCTAATGTCTTAAAAAAATCCCGACCTTTTAGCCCCTTTTCAATCATACCCTGACGTTGAAAATTTGTCAATTTTACCCTATTTTGCATTTTTGTGTTTCAATTGTACCCTGAAAAATTAAATTAACGTCTTTTTCGTTTGGAAATTTGTTTAAAACATTCTCCATGTCTAGCATATATTAATTGTACGTTTTTAAAATTTATTTAAATTTAGTTAAATTAATTAAGAATTTAAGTTAGTGTTAATATGATTATGGGTCTTAGTTAGTTTTTAAAAATAAAGGACTTATTTGTACTTTTTTGAATAAAAAAGAATTTAATTTCATGTTTAAACTTAGTTAATTGAATGATTTCATCATTTAAGTTAAAAAATTAACAAAAATTAAAAAATTGGGGTACAATTGAAAACGGAAAATTCAAAAGTGGGTAAAATTGACAAATTTTCAACGTCGGGGTGGAATTGAAAAAAAAAAGGTGAGGGTTTTTTGAGTGATTAGGCCTTAAAATAATCACGATTTTACTCCAATATTATATAGGTTTCATTATCAAATCGGTATTATAAGCTTTCTCTAAAGTTACTTTGATTTTATTCTATTATCATATAGGTATCATAATCGTTTTGTAAAATTGTTTTACGTATTTTATCATACTGTTATCATAATCTTATCATACTATTATCATAACATATCTTTATAAAATTATAATTTTATTATCATAATATATTTTATCATAAAAATATCATAATGTAATATCTCGTGTTTTCACTTGACCCTTTTTCACTTGGATTAAGTGCAAATTTGATCCTTTTTAGCATGTCTTTTAGGGTTGATGTCGAAAAAAATCACGAACTTTACATGTTTTCTCATTTTAATCACGAAGTTTAAATTTTTTCATTTTCAAGCACGAACTATCACTTTTTCTCAAATTCATGCACGGTGTTTGTCACGACCCAAATTTCATGGGCCGAGACCGGCGCTAGGGAATGGGAGTGGTAACTCCGAAACCCGTAGCAAGCCTAAAAACGTAAATAAATTTTTCGCAGACATCATATGTCATGCATGACAGATATAAACACGTGTCATGCAATAACATGCCAGACCATACATCATCATATGGCACAACGAAATGGTAAAACGCAGCACGCATCATATATATACAAGTTTAAAACGTCAGAATAATAATTACAGAAACCGTTTGATACAACTAGAACACAAACACCTATCTACTGCATCTCTAGAAGTAAAGTACTGTTTCTTTACATACTTTCAAAAATATTAGACTTCTGGAAGAAGGATAAAAGTCCGTCACTTCAAAAGTTCTTTTTCACCTGAGAGGGTAAACATACTATTTACTAATAATTATTAATATAAAGCATAAAACAGTGCGATAAACATTTCATTCACGTGCATCCGAGTAAAAGATCCGATTGAAACCCTAATCCCTTGAACATGCCAAACATAATCAAATAATCGTCTAATCCTTTGGCCCAGTCCCGGGATAATTCCACCGAGTTCAACCGATGCCAGTCTCCTAATCGCAAGTTGTGGGTCCCGAGATAATTCGACCGAGTTCAACCCACTAGATACGGGTCCCAAGATAGTTCGACCGAGTTCAACCTCGTATAAATCTTTCACAAGTCCATCTTTCGTATTCATATTCATACTCATATCCACATCTGTGATTAATTGAAACTGGTGATCACGCAGCCCTTTTGCCGCCTAATAGGAAGGCACGTTCCATCGGATCAATACTGGTTTCAAACCAAACATGTATGTGTTTCATGTAAAACATTTGCATTGAAAACATTCAATTCAAAAGTAAAGCAATATAAATCATTTGCTTGTATAAATACTTTAAAAGTAAATATATATAAACTTACAGAAATCGTTATCCAAAAATACTACGGTGCTCAGAAACCGTCAAGCTTCCCGAACTCCTGGTCCAGCTGCTGCTTGCCTTGCCGGATCTAAAACGATTTCAAATCAAGAGACTCACATCATGATTATATTCTATGATTGACTCTAGACTCGAGACACGATATATAAAACTTATCGACTAACGTGCTTCTCACGTGTTCAATCCCGATAAACGGTTTCTAACTCGTTTCGGTTCGTATCACCCTTCTGAATTAATTCTCGTTTAACCTCTTAAGGTCTTACTAATCGAACTAATTGATAACTAATCGATTTTTATTACGATACGCGAGTACGAACAAATTTCTCAAAACGGAACGATTGACGGATTCACTGTGCGTGCGCGCGTCTGCTTGTGTAGCTGCACAGGGGACTGTGCGACGCACAGCCACGGGTTCTCACCCAGGGCTCGTTTTTCCGACCTACTAAACACTCTAACTCAATCCCGCAACGCTAAAAAACATCAAAAACACAAGATTCAAGCTTAAAACGTTGAATTCGAATCCAAAATCGCTAAAACGATAAAATCGCTTAAAACCCTCAATCTTTATCTCAATATTCCATCAAATTGATTCAAATAAACTGTAAAACAACCGTGATTACCCGTTGAATTACGATCAATTCGAGTTAAGAAACGTCGAAAACAGACGAAGAACGGTGATCGAACGTGAAGAACAATGGGTCTGATGAAGGAAATGAAGGAAATGATGTTTTAGGGTTTTTGGATCCTTCTTTCAAATGATCAACTTCTTATATAATTGATAAATTGCACTTTGGTTCTTGAACTTTTTAGAAGTTGCAATTTTGCCCAAAATTTATACGCGACCTAATTTTAAACAGTCTCCGATTGACTCGAAACTTTTACTCTAAATACTATAAAATATTTCCTGGGTTTTGGCGAAATAATTATTAACTCGGGATTTATATTTTCTTTTATATTAATTTTCTAAACTTTTTTTTAAATTCCGACAATTTCGCCTTATGGAATTTATTCGAAATTACCAATATTATTAAATTAATTCCACCTTAACTTAATTTATCGGAATTTACGACACGTGACTCGATTTAATTATATTAAAAATATTCGGGGTATTACAGTGTTGACGTGTCACTCATTCATTGGTGCAAAATATCCTCCACCTTAGCGAATTACACCAATGGAGCCGTGACATCTCAGCACCGTGCATGAATTTGAGAAAAATTGGTAGTTCGTGCATGAAAATGAGAAAATTTAAACTGCATGATTAAAATGAGAAAACGTGTAAAGTTCATGAATTTTTATGACATTAACCCTATTTTTTAAATATCACTTGATGTTATAAATCGAATAAAAAACCTTTTTTCTTATAAATTCAAATGATAGTATAATAACTAATGGTGATTTTTTTATGTTTATTCCGATATTTGAACGACTCCGTCGCTGCTCTCCTTCTCCGATTACTTTGCCGCCATCCAAACCTCCGAAAAAATATATAATTAAATAATTTAAATATCTTTGAATATTTTTTTAAAAAATAAAATTATTTTATTTTATTTTAGAATTAAATTAATTAAAACCCATTCGTCTTCCTCGAGACGAGCCCGACATGGGTTCGTCTCGAGAAAGACGAAGTCCTTTTCCTCCATGGAAGACGAGTTTGTACCATATTTGTTTCGTCTGAACAATATCTGGTTTGTCTTTCTCGAGACGAACCTGCTCTAGTTCGTCAAGAGGAAGACAAGCGAGTTTTAATTTTTTTTAATTAATAAATTAATTATATGTTTCAAAAAATTATTTTAATTAAATTAAATTTTTAATACATTAATTTATAATTTAAAGATAGTAATTATGATATAATTTAAACATACAGGGAGTCGGAAAAAGACAGCGAGGTTAAGGAGTGTGGCTGTGAAATCGTTTTTTATATTAAAATATTTAAATAAATATCAAATGAAAGATTATTATTAATTTTTTAATATATGGAGTCAAATGCTATTTAAAAAAATGCTAAAAATTAAGTGTTAAATTGATATATTTTTAAAGTGGAAAATTGTCAATTTGATTTTGAGGTGGAATTGAATACTAAAAGTTTAAATTTAGGAGTACTGAAAAAAATTGAAAAGTTATGGTGCAAAAAGAAAAGGCTAAAATGTGATTAGGCCTTTTTATTTTATTCAATAACAAACTGAACTAAATCTTAAGGATTTAAATTTTTTCAGACCCATCAGTGTCGGTGGGATTTTATGTTCAATTTATTATAATTTAACAAAACAAATTAAATCCATAACCAAACCGAACCAAAGGAATTATCATTTTGTAATATCAAATCACCACATATTCATACCTATTTCCATATCTATAAATAATTTATTAAACCAAATATGCAAGAAGAAGAATATTGGACCACAGTTCAAAAGAAAAATCCAGCGCACCAGAAAAAATTTGAGATAAATCTTTCGAAAAGAATTTCCAAGAAACCAGTAAAGCTTAATCTATGAAGAACGAATAAAGAAGCGATTTTTGAACAATCTAATGTTGAGATTTATTTATTTTTAGTTATTTTTTTATTTTCTATTGAATTGTCCAGTTTTTAGTTTGTAAACTTTTTTTTTAATATTTTCTGGCAGCGAGAAATCTGATTTTCGACTGCAACCTTTTACTTAAAGATTGGTCACATATAAAATGACAATCGATTTTAATATGTTTTGTACACTTATGAAACATGACTGCTATATGTCCTGCTTCTTGATTATCACAAATAAGTGACATGTTGCTAAACAGACCTTCATATCAAGAAGTAAAGCACGTATCCAAATTAGCTCACTAGTTGAATTGGCTATTGCTTTGTATTCGGCTTCTGTGGAGGATCGTGAAAAGTGTTCTCGTTAATAGACTTTTAATAGATGGGATTATGCCTAAAAAATGCAACACAACCACAAGTAGAATGGCTAGTAGTGGGACAACTTGTCCAATCTGAATCACAATATGCAGTCACATCACATGTAACTTGCTGAGGAAGAAAGAAAGATATCTTCTCTAGGTGTTGCCTTTAGATAGTGAAGGACTCAATAGGATGTATTTAAATGAGGAACTCAAGGATTTTGCATGAAATGACCGAGGACTTGTACCATGTACGTAATCCCAAGTCTGGTGATTGTTAAGTAGAGCAACCGACAAATGAAATGACGATACTAACTTGCAATTGAAATTGGTTCACCAACACCAATGGTCACGTTATGTCGTGATTCCATAGAAAATTTGATTGGTTTTACATTTAGGAGCGCATGTCAAGAGTATATTTATGGTGGCTAAACAGTATACTGTCTTGATTGCGAGCCACTTCTAAACAAGAAAGTATTTTAATTTTTTGAGATTGTTAATGTGAAAAATTGGATGTACCGATCCTTAATATTACAGATTGTAACTGAGTTATTGTCTGAAATAATGAATAATTAGTTATACGCAGCTGATTGTTTAAAACCAAGAATGTGCAAGGAACCAACATCCATATTCTTACAACTTATAAATAGACTTTCTTAATTTACAAATGCGATTATTACCGGGTTTGCTAAAACCCTGTGGAACTTTCATATATATTTCCTCATGGACTCTATGTTGAAATGCATTGTTAGCATTTGATTGATAAAGTTCCCAATGACGAGCTGCAATTGACAGCAACACAACGTGAAGCAATGAATTTTGCTACAGAAGCGAAGGTATCTTATGATAATCCAACTCAAATTTGTGTATATCCATATGCGACAACTCTTGCTTTAAAACATTTAACACTTCCATCAAACTTGTACTTAATTTTATACATCCATTTTGAATCACACGCCTGTTTTTAATGAGAAGTGTCATGTTTGATGATTTTAATGCTTGAATTTCTTTGCATAGTATATTACGAGCCTGGATTTCTAATTTTTTGGTGGAGAAATTTATTTAGTAGTTTGGTAATTTGCAAATTGATAAAAACACTTATTTAATACATTTAAAAAAATGAAACAGTAATACGAAAAAAATAAAATAAAGACATTAAAATAAAGAATTTTAAATAATTTAGACACTATTGATGTCGTTTATCTATCTTTTTATTTTTATCATCATGCTTATATAATGATAACACTTTTTATGATCATCATTCTTATATAATGATCACTAAAATCAATACAATTAACGCTTTTTGTGATTACCTATTCAATTGAATTGGTAACATATCTTTTTTATTTTCTTAAAATGAAAAATAATAAATTGGTAATATTGATTGTAGCTGCCTTAGTTTAATTAGTAAGATATTGGCTGGAACTAATTTATATATCTATAGTATAAAGTTGAACCCAAAAATACTGTTCATTGAATAGTGCTTCTGGGTTCCACTTATACCCTTAAATAATATATAGATTTTGTTGAATAGTAGTTGATTTGTGATGCCCTTAATGGAAATATATTTTCATTTTCCATTTATAACATCATCTATTTTTTCTACCCAATATTAAAATGTTGCCCTTGCTGGAAACGCCCCAACTTTAGTTAGTAAGATATTGGATGAAACTAATTGATTACATTTATTACTAAATTAGGAGTTTAAGCCGGTCGATTTGTTGATTCAGTCTTTGCATGGCTACAAAGCGTGAAGGGGAAAGGAAAGCACTATAAAGTGTGAAGGGGAAAGAATCGAGGGGGAGAGGATGAAGTGGAAAGTTAAAATATAAATTTGTTTATGTTTAGATAGATAAAATAACTACAAAATTAAATAAAGTTGAAAATATTTTATTTTTGTTTGGATACATAAAAAGGGTTAATTGTAAATTAATTCAACAACTTTGATCCATTTTACAATTACAACATAAATTTTCAATTTTGACAATGTTATTCACGAACTTAATTAATTTGACGAATCGATACACCGACAAATGTCTGACAGTTTTTTGGTGATCTGGAAGCCAGAGAAACCATGTCACATGCCACGTATGAAACACACCGTTTTAAGCAAAACGAACTATTTTATTTATCTGAATTAAACGTCGTCGTTTCTTTCACTAAAAAAATCAAACCTAACTGAAACCCCTTCATTTCCATTGTTGCCTTACTTTCCCTCCTTTCTCTACTCTCTGTCAAATGAACCCTAATCACTCAATTCCCTTTTTTCTGCCTGTCAACTCTTCGCCTTCATTTCCCATTTCATATTTATGCAACTCTTCGACCCGTTTATGAAGAAAGCTCTGTCTAATTTTTGAATTTGAAATCTGAAGAAAGCTCTACTGGTTATGTGTAGGTGAGTTCATTTGTTTTATTCATCTTTTTTTCTTGCTGGTATCGAAACTTTTGTTTATGTTTTCTATTTTAGGGTTTGTTGTTAGTTTGTTTTGTTTATGGTTTTCTGGTATGGGGTTTTAGTGTTTAGTTGATTTTTTAGGGTTTTCTGGTAATGGTGTTTATTGCTAGGTTGTTAATTTTTTAGGGTTTTCTAGTATGGGGTTTCACTGTTTAGTTGTTAATTTTTTAGGGTTTTCTAGTATGGGGTTTATTGCTAGGGTTTTCTGGTATGCGGTTTTACTGTTTAGTTGTTAATATTTTTAGGGTTTACTGTTAGTTTAAGTATGTTTGTAATGTTGGTTGCTTGCATTTGCTTTAGGTAATGTTTACTGTCAATTTTAGTGTTTTCTGGTTTTCTGGTGCCTGGTAGGTTGCATTTTCTTTAGGAAATGTTTCATTTGTGTTATTCATTTTGTAGGGACTATTAACATGGATTTTTCAGTATACTATTATTATGGTGGGCATTTTGCATATTTTGGTGAGGATATGGATTACATTGGTGGTAGGATAATGCATAATTTTGGATATGATGCTTCAAGGGTAGGGTTTGAAGTCATTGAAGAGGAATTGGAGAAATTAGGATGCACACATCCCTATAAATTGTTTTATCTAGTTCCTGGTATGAAGATATCAACTGGGTTAAGAAAATTACAGAACACTCATCAGCTGATGGAGATGTTACTGTGCATTGGCACAAATGGTTGGCAAGGATTCTTCTAGCTTTCTGTTGGGGGAAGAACACAGTTATGAAGATCAACCTACAGAACAAAGACCAAATGAGGGTGATGATAATCTGAGTTTTGAAGATCATCCTACTGACCAACAACCAACTGAGCATGATGAGAATATGAGTTATGTACCTGAGATGAATGCTCCTGAGATGCAACACGAGGAAAGCGGTATAGACTCAGACTATTGCCCAGTAGGTGAAAGTGAGACTGATGATTGACTTGAAGATAATGAACTTTCGAATGATGAAGAATACATTCAGGCTAGGAATGACAGAGTGAAGTTTAAAAAATTTAAACCTCAGCCACAGCCCATAATGAATGTTGTAGGTAGGATGCCAAGCTTGCAAAGCAGTTTACCTCAAGATACAAATGAAGCATATGAAGATACAATTGAAGGATATTGCAGTGACTATGATGATTCAGAAGGTTATGTGCACTCTATTATTAGCAGTCATGAGGACTTTGATGTTCTTGAGGAGGGAAGAAGTGATTGGAAGAAGAAAAAGAAGACTTTTTATGATCCTTTTTGCGATGCTAAAGACTTACAACTGCGATCGAAGAACAACCCATGGTTGTTCTTCGTTGAAGAATAGATCCAGGCCTGTTCTTCGTTGAAGAACAACCTCCATTGCTATTTTTCATTGAAGAACAGCTCAGTCAGCCGGGAAAAAAAATTCGGCCATGGCGGCGGCGGGTGGTGGTATCCGGAGAACAGTGGGATGGAGGGTGGCGGTTAGGGTGAAGGGGTTTGGTTGGATTTTATTGGATTGTTTTAGATTGGGTTGAGTTGGGTTGGGTGTTTTAGGGATATTTTGGGTGTTTTGATTTTTTTAGCATTTCTTGATGACGTGTCAGCTGACGTGGCGCCGTCATATTATTTTTTTGAATGTCAGTTGACCAAAAAAGACGGCGCCAGGAGTATTTTCATCCCAAAGGGATTTAGCTGATGCCGCCATAAAAATCAGGGGGGTTACTGATTGTTTTTTTAGATCAGGAGGTTTGTTTTAAGGTGCCCCTAAAGTCAGGGGCCGTGGCGGATTATTAGCCTCAAAATTAGTGATAAACTTTTAGCGCAGATTTTTTTTTGTTTTTTTTCTGTAACACTTCATTTGTTATTTAGTTACTTGTCTATTTATATGTATAATCCTCTTTGCTTTCAACATACATATTTTTTGCGATTTAGGTTTGTCAATTGTCATGATCGATTGCGAGAAGTCTCTAAAATATACTTTTTTTGGCAAAAGGTTCTAATTGGCCCCTGTAGTCGAAGCTTTAGAATATTTAGACCCTTGAAGTGAATGTCGTCTCACTTAAGCCCCTACGGTTGTCAAAAATGGTGCAAATTACACCAGCGCGTTAACTCTTTTAGATGGTTAGTCTACAAATCTGACATGGCATTCCTTCTTCATGACTAAATGTCTACGTGGCATTAGGTAAGGGCTTATTTGATACATAATCCCAACTTAATAAAAAAAGTGTAATATACAATAATTTTGATGACAAATGTGTTATTTGTCCATCATCTCCCTCAACATAAAATTTTCCAAACAGCTAACTAAATTACAATCGAAACCCCAAGGCGTAGATGAGTTGGTAAGGCGCTCTTCTAGCTTAAGTGAGGTCGCGGGTTTGAACCATACTCATGTATGCAGCCATTTAAAACTTCGGGCCAGAGCTTTGCCTCCCGCAAGGGACCTACCCGGCTCGAGTGGGGATTAGTCTGAATGTGGAAGGCTTAAAGGTGCCGTTTCATAGTTGGAACCCGTTCAGGACACCTCATGATCAGATAAAAAAAAAATTACAATCGCTGCGATAGAAGCACAAATCAGCCTAAGTTAACTATTGCTAATATTGATCACTAAAACCTACTAAAATGACATTAAAGAAACAATGCAAACTACTAAACCACATTCCAAAGAACAGCCATAAAATCAGTACTAAACTTCAAAGAAAAAAATGAACTTCGTACCATAAAGTTGCTCTAACATTCAATCTTCATCATCGCAGTATAGAGTTATTAATTACAATTCAAAAGAAATTCAAATAAGAAAGAAACAAATTACAGAGCAATCAAAGCTCACATTTATTTAAGCAATCAGTTGTTGTTGTAATGATTGTTTAGACTCCAAAAATATTATAATTTCCCACCTCATGCAACATCTCTTCCGGCCGCTGATTTTGTTCATCTCCTCCGTTCGTCACCATCGCCCAGCTCTTTTTTCCTCCGTTTTGCCTTTGTTCCTCCAGTCTCCAACTTTTCTCTCATCAGATCTGTGCCCATCGACGCCTCCGCCACGACACATAATATGTTCGTCTCCTCCGTTCCTCTATCACGAACGGATTTGGTGGGTTCACGTCAACCTCAATCTTATCCACCATCCATACGTTTCCTCGATTTCTAACGCCATAAGTTGCGAAAGATGTTTAAAGAAAAAGGGAAAGCAGTAATATTAACTGAGTAATTGCAACATTTGCTAGCTTTGATAATCCGACCTTGATTAATGATGGAAAATTGTCGGCGGCTGTAGAGGTAGGAGAAGGAGTATGGTTTTAGGGTAAGAGAGTTGTATGATACTGTTGAGAGAAATGGTGGATAAATAACACATTTATCATCAAAATTATTATATATTACACTTTTTATTAAGTTAAGATTATGTATCGAATAAGTTATTTATTCAATGACACATAGACATTTAGCCATAAAAAAGGAACGCCACGTCAGACTTATTGACGGACTATCTAGCAGAATTAACGCTCAAGTGTTATTTGCACCATTTTTAACAACCAGAGGGGCTTAAGTGAGCCGGCATCCACCTCAAGGGCTTAAATATTCTATAGCTCCGACCACAGGGGCTAATCAGAAGTTCAATGAGTTGTCTCAACGAACATAAATCATCATTCGCCCTTTTATTCTAAACAAGGTATATGTATTTTCTTAATGACCAAACTCTCAAAAAATATCAAATTTTTGCCATTTGTGTCAGTTATGACCAAAACTTTCAAAATTTGCAATTATAACTTGTTTTGGCAAATTATGTTTCTTTTATAGCCAAATTCGAATCAAATCGATTTTCTCGCCAACATGACAACCATGTATATAAGATTTAATCACAATAAAATATCAAATATTTACGTGTTGTGTCATTATAAAAGATTTAATCACAGTAAAAAAACCAAACCAATTCAAAAAGGCATAATACATAGCCGTGTCCCTGCACTTTTAACTTTTTGCACATAAGGTCCCTACACTTCATTACCCCTATTATAAATCCATGCACTCCTTAACTCAGCAGCCCGTAGTCCCTCAACCCAAGCGAGTGTTGACGCCGTTAGAAACTTCCATCCATTTATTTACATGTCAGATGGCATCTCATTAACCTTCCTTCATATTCAACTAAGTAGCCTTCATTAAAAACTAACTTGTTAAAAGAAAAACTCCATTGTTAAAAAAAAGAACTCACTTCTGTACACACCCCTTGATTAAGAGGTCTAATTATACTAATTTTAGCAAACTAAATATATATATATATATATATATATATATATATATATATATATATATATTAATTAAACTCTTTAGGTAATTAAATAAGCCTTACGAAAATATTTTCTCCTACCATATTCCATAATCACTGTGCCTCCATAACACTCAGCTGCCTCGTCGCTAGTAATGGTCATTGAATTAGCCTCTTTAGCGACGAGGCTACCGTAACGTTGAGCTACTCCGTTGCTAACATTAATGGTGACCGACATCTTCACCGTTGAAATTTTAGGGCCGTGATAAATACGTAACTGAGGCTAATGATTTTGATGGTGTTGACTGTTTGAATACAGATGCCTTCCGGCTCCAGCTCTAGTCCGGCCACGACCACCGTAGCACTCTGATAATTTTGTTAAACATTTGATTATTAAAAATAAAATTAGTTGAACATGAAGGATATGGTGTAAATCACAGTGGAACGTAGGATATGGAGCAAACTGAAGTTCACCATTTTGAACATAAATCTCTGGAAAATTCAAACTTGTCGAAGGTCGTTTTTCAGCATAATATTGAGTACATAACTGACCAACATGTTTTGGAAATAAATCATATAGAAGAGCAGCTTGTGAATGTTATTGGGGATCAAAATATTCAACTTGGAAATAAAACAACAAATGCAGCATGCTCGATTACGCAGGAAGATAATGATGAGCATGTAGAAACAGTTTCTCCAAGTGAAGTCCCACCTCGGAGAAAGACTAAGAAAGTTGATCAGCCACTTTGCGCAAATTGGTGCAAAAAATTGCTTCCAATACGAGCGGATAGACAGTTTGAGATTTGTTTCCTTTCGAGGTTTTTTCCAAACAATGTATATGTCTCTATGTTTTGTTTATTGTACATGTAAATGTAGAGGTGCTCTGCTGAATAGTAGAAAGCAGATTTTTATTCGGCGCTCGGTTTCTATTCATAATCTATTGTTTATTGGTTCTTTTTACCGTCGGTTGTCTGAGATTAATGGTACTGTTGCTGCAAGTTTTCGGCTAGTGTTAGTTGCTCGAGGAAATTCTGCTACCACTATTGAGATAGGGGTGAATACTGGAAGAATGGAAAAATTACATGGATTTGTACGTGATAATCTGCATGGTGTGAGAAGTGGGCCTGATGGTGGAGTCAATTTGAATGGCCAGGGCAATAAGGATGTGGGTGATGTAATGCATGGTCAACAAAATAAGGACGTAATGATGGAGAAATTTTGCATGGCTTGAATTTCCAGGCATAGCAGGAGGAAGAGTTGAGTGTGAATCTTATGTTTTTGCAATCAGATGAGCAGTATCTGGGTGAGTTGGGAGAGTAGCGTGTTGGGGTAGGAGAGCAGATAAGTAGTATGATTGGAGTTGCTTTGATTAGAAAGGTTTAGCATTGGGCCCACAAGTACTTAATCATGGCCATGCCACTACATTAAATGTTTGCAGTGACCAACACGTGAAACACACTCGCTAAATTCTGTTAACGGAGGGACCACAGGTTGCTGAATTAATGAGTGCAAGGGTTTATAATTGGGATAATGAAGTGCAGGGACCTTATGTGCAAAAAGTTAAAAGTGCAGGGACACGGCTATGTATTATGCCATTCAAAAATAGTTATAAAAGAAATATAATTTGTCAAAACGGGTTATATTTGCAAATTTTTAAACTTTTGGTCATAACTGAAAAAAAATCGCAAATCTTTGGTGTTTTTTGATGGTTTAGTCTTTCTTAATATAGTACCTTTTTGTAGTTTTCATGATAGTTCGTTAGTAGTATTTAGATTTTAGTTTTTATTTTTTATTTTGATAGCTATAGAAAATTATTTGGCATCTCTATTTTGGTAAATTTATTATCATTAATAAATTATATGGACTTTTCTATTAGTGAAAATGGTAGATGACAAGGCTTCAGATTTATTACTTTTTTTAAAAGAACATGAAGTTATAATGTGAAATAGATGGCTATGTCATTGGTGACAAAATGGTGCATATGAATCATATGAACATTAATTCTCTTTATTTATCTTCGACCATTGAGAGTTACTTCAATCTTGAAAAGGTTCGTGGTGAATCTATTATCATCCGTCGCCTTTTTAGCTTAATAAATGTACTATTTATTTTTATTTTTTTATCAGAAAGAAATCAGGTTTATGTATCTTCCCCCTCACACACAGATAGCTCACAAAGAAAGACACTTAAAAACTAAGAAGATAGAACACTATAACAGCGAGACTTTACTTTTTCTAACTGAACAAGACGATGAGCATATTTATTGTTTCCCCGTTTAACTCATTGGATTAGGCAACGATCAAAGGAGATTAAGGTTAGCCATATATCCTGACAGAGACCCCAAACTGCTGCCAATCGGCAATCGCCTGAATTAACAGAATTGGAGACCTAAATGACATCTCCTTTAAAGATCACCTTTTTCCATCTCTTCCTCTTGGCCCAACACATCGCTTCTCAAAATTTCAGTTATCTCAGGATCTCAAATTCCTCTAAACATATTTGCAAATTTTTCCACCACCCTTCCATCATTGGTCTCAGTAATGCCCGCAACTGACCCCGCTTCAAGCGAGGAGTTGACCCCTCCATCGTAGGAAATAAAAATGAAGTCAGCACAAGCTAGGCCAGGCCTGGTGATCCTCTGAATGGGCAAACACGTGGGATTGTCATCTCTATTTCCAGAAGACAGATCAAGAGACTGAGCATCCTCAAACTCCTTCCTTGTTTGCATAGCATACACTATTTCTTCAATAGACCAAGGAGATTCCTAAAAGATTTGCGAATTATTTACTTTACAAATTAACCAAAGGGTGATTGCGAATAGAGAAATCAACTTCCCATAGTCATTACTGTCTCCTAAGAAATAAACAGTATTCTTCCAAATGGCGTCCATAGGCTGGTCTGGGATCAAAGTAGAGTTTAGTTGTAATTCAAAAAGAAACCACGCTCTCCTACAAATCAACAGCGAAAGAAGAGATGGTGGAGAGATTCCTGCTTTTGACAATGAGGACAAATCAATTCACACTTGAGGCGGAGGTTGTGAGCTTCTGCGGCTGTGATTTCTTTATGGAATGTTTTCCATAGAATTTTTTGATTTTGTTGGGGATTTGTAATTGACAGAATTGTTTCCAGTCACTTCTCTTAAGGTGCATCGGGAAGCTTGAGGCTCTAGTATTTGTTGGTGCTAACTTCTCCAAAAGGCAATGGTAATATCCCAATTTTACCGAGTAAATACCATTTGGAATGTAGTGCAAAATCAATCTGTCTGGAGTATAACAAAAAGGAATGAGAATGGACAAGATAGCATCAGCATCTTCAGGTCTGAACCATGTTTTAAGTTTTCTTCGCGTTTCTTGCTTCTTCCGCCATCTTATCCTAATTAATTTAGAATTTTCAGCAATTTCATCAAGATTTGATGTTACATTTTTTAACCGCCAGCCACTGACGTGGTCCTTATCAAGCTTGAAGATCCTATGGCGGCGGGCAGTGTTGGTTTAGGAGTCTTCTCTATATCTATTAGATCTGCCACTTGCCTGTTTATAGGATGTATCCCGTCAGAATTCATCCGTCAATGATAATTTGTTTAGTTCGCAAAAAGCTCCTTTAATGAAATTATTGTAAGCTTTCTCGCAAATGGCGCCAGTTGATGGAGTCTGTCTTCTCGACTTGTTCAATCTGCAAAACAAAGGTTAAACAGTTGATCGGACGGTGGTTGCCTGATGAGCACCCCGATACTTATGTCAGTATAAAGTTTAAGAGAGTATTATTGTAATTAACTTGTGCGTATAGATATTACCTTAGCCCCTTATATAGTGATGAGGGAAAACCTGGTAAAGTCCTAATAGGAAAGTAATTCTTTTAGGAAGTTGAATCTAAATAGGAAAGAGATTTCTATTTAGCATATATCTAAATGAGGGATGAGTCCTATTTAAGGATGATTCCTAAATAGG
Source organism: Mercurialis annua (assembly GCF_937616625.2). Lineage (NCBI taxonomy): Eukaryota > Viridiplantae > Streptophyta > Magnoliopsida > Malpighiales > Euphorbiaceae > Mercurialis > Mercurialis annua. Next base: position 34,558,043 of record NC_065577.1, on the reverse strand, counting down.
GTTACCTTTTTAAATAGGAGTTTGACTCCGGATAGGAGAATATCTGTCACGACCCAATCTCATGGGCGGAGACCGGCGCTAGGGAATGAGAGTGGTTGTTCCGAAACCCGTAGCAAGCCTAAAAACATAAAATAATTTTTTGAAAAATATGAAAGATCATGCATGACAAACAGAAACATGTGTCATGCTAAGAACACACCAGGTATACTTATCCTCTGGCAACCACAAACATCAATAATCTTTAAAACGCTAAAGTTATATATATACAGACAACTGTTTAATACAAACTGACATACAAACATCTATCTACTGCAGCTCTAAGAGTAAAGTACTGTTTCTTTACATACTTTCAAAAATACAGACTTTTGGAAGTAGGATAGAAGTCCGCTACTTCAAAAACGTCTTTCACCTGAAAGGAAATCTGTGAGGGGTCAGTATATGGGAATATACTGAGTGAGTTCATACATTTACTAATAAGTATTCAAGTAAAACATAAAACAATGCAATAGCATTCAAATCATATGCAGCCAAGTACAAGATCCGATTGAAACCCAAATCCTCGAACATATCAACCATATATAATCAAATCAAATTGATCCAAATGTTCCGACCCGAGAGTGTTCACACTCTACCACGTCGATCGCGACCAGACTCTTAATCCAAAAGTGTGAGTCCAACTCACTAGATACGGGGCTCAGGTTACACCGTAACCGAGTTCTCGCTCGTATCGAATTCATTGTCCAACTTCAAAATTCATATTCATAATCAAGTTTACATCTGTATCAAATTAAAACTGGTGATCACGCAGTCCTATTGTCGCCCAATAGGTAGCACGTTCCATCAGATCAATACTGGTTTCAAACCCATCATATACGTATTTCGTGTCAAACATTGCATTGAAAGCATTCAATTCAAATGTAAAACAATATAAAATATTTTCTTATGTAAATACTTTAAAAGTAAATTATATAAACTCACAGAGAACGCTTATCCAAAAACACTTTGGTGCTCAGAAACGTCAAGCTTCCCAAGCTCCTGGTCCAGCTGCTTCTTGCTTCGCTGGATCTAATACAAATTTCAAAACATTTGACTCACATCAGAATCCTATTCTAAGATTGACTCTAAACTCGAGACATGGCACACTACTCTTATTAGCCGTCGTGCTTCAACGTAATCATTTCCGATAAACGAATCATACTTCTTCCGTTTCTTAATACTTCTTGATTCAACTCTCAATATAGAATATAGGTTTTCTTAATAAACTAATTGATATCCATAAACTATCTCCTTCCAAACTATTAGTCATATTTTACTCGTTTAACGTCTGAATTTCGCATTTTTGGAGTCCGGAAGTCGATATCGGGTTAGAGAATCGTCAAATTAGGTTTCAAAACGTCATCCCCTTCAAACATGGGGAGGTGCACGTCGTGCACCCCCCCTTAGGGCACGTCGTGCCCTTCAAATTTGAGAGATGCACGTCGTGCACCTCCTTAGGGCTCATCGTGCCTAGAGATGGCAATGGGGCAGGGTGGGGACGGGGAAGCCATCCCCATCCCCACGTATATGGAGAATCCTCATCCTCGTCCCCATTTAATTAATGGGGATAAAATCATCCCCGTCCCCATCCCCATGGGTATCCCCGTTCCCCGTATAATTAAATATAATTAATAAATAATCCCATTATTTTCATAAGATAATTAAAAAAAATTATAGAAAATACTATTATCTTTTATAATATTATATATTTATAACTAAATAGAAAATTAGAAAAAAAATTAAGTTGAATTATTTAAAATTATAAATAACATACTTAAACTTATAATATAATATAAATATGCATAAATATAAATCGGGTCCTCATGGGGACGGGGATGGGGATCCCCATTGGGTGGGTACTATACTCCCCGTCCCCTCCCCATTCCCGTGGTTGGGGAATGATTTTTCCCCATCCCCGTACCCATGGGGATAGTTGGTGGGGATTCTCCGCCCCATTAGGGGCGGGTCCCCACGGGGAATGACTCGTGCCCCTACACGACGTGCTCTAACCTTGAGCATGTCGTGCCCCGTCGTGGGCACGACTCCGGCCGCTGAAAACGGCCATTCCGACGTGCTAAATCAATGACGTGCTTAGCATGATTCGCCACTGAAATACGATCGATTCGAGCCATAGAACGTCGAAAACGGACGAGAAACGAAGATCGTACGAAGAAACGTAAATGATCGTTAAAAGGAAATGAAAGATATTGACAATGAAGCTCTGGATGATTCTTTCATCCTAATCTCACTATATATATATAACTGACTAATTTGCACTTTGTTCCTTGAAACGTTTCAAAAGTTTCAATTTAGTACAAAACCTATCCGCGTCTAAATTTTAAACGGTCTCCGATTGACTTGAAACTTTTACCATAAATACTACTCCCTCCGTCCCAATAGAGTTGTCCACTTTGGCTAAAAAAATTGTCCCAAAACTCTTGTCCACTTTCAAAAAGTAACAATTTTAAAAATTAATTTTCCTATTCTATCCCTATTCAAATTTCACTAATAAAATAAATTAAAAGTGGACCGTACATTAAATAAGGGTATAACAAAAAAAGTAGAGAAAAATTTAGAAGTTCCATAACAATAATTATGTTTTCTTAAACTGTGTGATAAAGGTAAAGTAGACAACTCTATTGGGACGGAGGGAGTATAAAATATTCACGGACTTTGGCGAAATAATTTCCATCACGGAATTTATAATTTATTTTATATTAATTTTCGAAGTTATTTCCTTAAATCTCGCTAATTTGTTTAATAAAAATTATTCTAAATTCCCGATATAATTAAATTAAATTCTTCTTAATTTAATTTATCATAATTCACGACACGTGGCACGACTTAATTATTCTAAAATATTTGGGGTATTACAATATCTTTATTTCATCTAGATGATCACGGTTTTCTAGAATCCTCCTTTATTATCGTTGTTGAAGTTGGCTTAGGATTCTGAATCTTAGAATGAGATTATATCTAGAACTTAGTTGTCTTTACTTGCTGAGTGCTAGGGGATTCAGACATATTTCTTAGGCGAGTCTTGAGATTCACTTGGATGGGCGAGCCTATAGGAGAGTCCCTTATGGGAGAGTCCCTATGGGAGGTCGGTTCTTGTTGAGTCTTAGGGAGTCCGCTTTAGTAGGTAGATCATTTGGGACTTGGTTTTTTTATTAACTTTAGTAATCTTGATCTAGGACCCGATAGGGTTAGGTTTCCATTAGTTAAGTTTTGGGCAATTTAGTTAGTCAAACCTACAAATAGACCCATAAAATTTCTAAGATATTATAATTAGTCCGATTTTTTAAACTTTTATTACAATAGTTTAAGATTTTTATAGGGTATCTGCGATAGAACACTTCAAGTTTACCGATTTACGTCAATTTAGTCCACTTGAATTCTAACAATCGGATCGTTAGCTTGTCATGCGGACAAGTGTCTTTAAAAATCACCATTGAACGCTTCAATCCGTTATCACTTTTCTACCTATCAAAAAATGGGGTGTCTACATCGTGTTATGTGGATTGTTGACTTTTGTTGGCTATTATAAATAAGTGTTTTTTAGGTGTATAATAAATATTTCTTTGGTGTTTCTTCGTTTTTTTTTCAGTGCATTTTCGGTGATTCAATGTACTTTGATGTTTTTATTGTTGTTTTATGTATGCTTTGGTGTTTGTTTGATGTATTTGTTTTTTGATATTTTAATCAGGGGCGGAACTACGTTAAGGCTCGGTTAGGCTTGAGCCTGGGCTGGCGTAGGAAAATCGAAGGCGGACTGGTGGAGGCACGATGACTGTTGAGCGGCAGCAACTCTCTCTTCGAACATTTAGCCCGACTGTGCAGTCGTATGAACGGAGAAGAAGACTGATTTTTTTAGGGTTTCTTTTATTAATCTTCAAGGGCTTTTTACAGAAACAACTGAGATTTAAATTTTCTTTAGGCCTAATCTATACTATATATAAAAGCACGAATAGGGGGGGACAGACAAATTTACTGAATAATCCTTTTCAGTTTACTACTAAATAAAGGTTTTATAGTCATTAACTAATTAGTTATTTAAATAATCACTATTATAATTAAAGTCCCAATTAGAATAGGTAGTTAAATTATCTTCAATTTAGTTTTTAGTATGTAAAAAATAACTAAATTGTCTACAAATTAGTAGGAATACCTATCTTTTAGTTTGATTGAACTACAAAATTAAAATACCGTATTTAATAAATATAATATTATTTAAATTTCTATCTTATTATTTTTAAAGATATTATTAATAAAATTAAATTAATTATTTAATATGATTATTATAAACCAAAAAAAGAATAAATTCAATATGGAAAAAAAATTTAATAACTGAATATATTATTTTTATTTTTACAAAAATTCTTAACTAAAATATTAATTATAAATAAAAAATTGATATAATTATAATAAATTTACTAATATATTCATTGACGAGTTACGTTACGAGCCACGTGCATAGCACGTAATGCGAAACTAGTTATTTTAAAAACGAACAAAGGGTCAACGCACCCCCTAAACTTGTGTCACGGGGTCATCTAACCCAATTTATAGTTTTTTGAGCAACTAACCCCAAAACTCTTCATTTTCGGGTCAAGTAACCCATAATTATATTTTTAAAACGCGTAAAATACAAATCGGAGGTGAGAGATGCAAAAAAATAATTAAATACTTCCCTAATTGTTGCGATATAATTATCCTAAATCTGTTTTTTAAAATAAAAATATAAATTATTGGGTTATTTGACCCAAAAATGAAGAGTTTTGGGGTTAGTTGCTCAAAAAAGTATAAATTGGGCTAGATGACCCCGTGTCACAAGTTCAGGGGGTGCGTTGACCCTTTGTTCTTTTAAAAACCCCCACCTTGTAATATTTTTTCGTTTATACCATGACCTAGGAAAAAGTTCATTTGTACCCTATTTTTGATTTTTCGTTTTCAACTGTACCCCGAAGTATTAAATTGATCTCTTTTCATATACAAAAAAGGCTAAGATAATCTTTTAAATTTGACTATTATTCTAATAAGACATTAATCATATTAATTGTTCAAAAATACCTTCTTTTTCAAAAAAAATTAAATTGATAATAAATAATTAATTTATATAATTTTTTTTTAAAAAAAATCCGGGCTCCTCCTCGAAGGAGGAGTACGAACTGCTCCTTCCTCCATGGGGGAAACCCATGGGAGGAAGGAGCTGCTCCTCCTTCCCCCATAAGAAGATCTCCTTCGGCATCAAAAAGATACAAAAAACTTTTTAAAAAAAATAGCGGGTTCGACAAATCGGGAGAGTACGGTGGTATGCTGAAAATATTTTTTAAATAATTTAATTTTTTATTAAAATATTTAAAAATAATAAATTAGAAGATTTATTTAAATATTTTTAAAGTTGCAGGATTTGTATTTTTTAAAATAAGAAAAAATATGGTGGAACCCTTCTATTTAGTTGTTATTAAGATTTTTATCCTTAAAAATTTTATATAGTCAATTGTACTCTTTTTGGAGTAGAGATAAAAATGACAAATCAAAAAAAAGGTAAAAATAAACTTTTTCTTAGGTCATGGTATAAATAAAAAAATATTATAATGCGAGAGTTTTTTAAGTAATTAGGCTTTTTCTTTATAATTTTAAGATCCATAGTTTTATATTCCTAAACTACTGTCTGTACGCGGGTGTAATTATTACTTTTATACGAACTATTAATTTTCTTCTCTATTTTCTTCTTTATTTTCTTATTTTAACAAAACTTAATGTCAGTGACCACCACCCTCTCCTTCCACCGAAGTTCTGCCGCCCGCCGCCCTTCATCATTCCTCAAAGCCGCCGGCTTCTTCTATCTCTATTAGCTTCACCGGCTCTTCCTCTCAAATTATATAAAGTAGTATTATGTTCATTTGTGTCGGCGGAGGATACGCCGCATCCGATGTTGGTGGTGGTGTTGATGGAGGTGGTTGTTGATGCCGTTTATCGAAGGCTGAAGAGAGAATCAAATCCAGTGAGGTCACCTGACATTTGTTCCAAAAGGGTGAGGCTCCTCTGTCCTCCTCCTCCACGGCATTAACGCCGTCAAATTCCTTAGATTCCTAGAAATTGCAGCTCATCTCCCGTAGATCCTTCTCATGTATGCATAATTGTGTCTTGAATCTTGATTTACTTTTGCCTTATTTTTATACAAGTTGTTTTGGCACTGTTATTGAGCTTCCTTGTGGTCAGATCTGACAGAAATCTCATCATCGGTGATTCTATTTCAAGACGTCGCCGGGCTGAGCAGTTGATTATCAATTAGTAATTACAATTGCTTATTTTAATTAATCTATGTTTCAAAGTAGCTTAAATTGGACTCTACTGACTTTGGCAGTTGGTTTCTTTAATTATTTTAGGACTTAGGATTTTGTATCCTATGAGTTATAAATTGGTGTAAATTGGTTTTATGAGTTTAAACCTATTCATTTTGCTTGAAATTCTCAAATTTCAAATTTTCTGATTATTATGTGGCTATTAGTTTTTTTTGTATACTTAGTATAATAGATGATTGACTACTATGTAACTAATATATAACTTCTATTTTTGAATTAATCAGCAATGTTTGATTTTATTATTGATTTAGTATTGGTGAAAGATATAAATAATAATGTTGAATTATTGTAATGTTATATTGTTGATATTTTGTTGAATTTTGGTTGAATTTTTGTTGATTTTAGCATAGGTGAATAAGATAATAATAATGTTAAATTATTGTAATATTATAGTGTTGATATTGTATTGACATTTTGTTGATATTCGGTTGATATTTGAGTGATTTTAACATTAATAAAAAGAACGATATTGTACGTTAAATAAAATAAAAAAAATGAAAATTTAATTGAAACAACGCTGAAAAAATAAATATTAGCGTAAAAAGATTTAAAAATTTAAATTAATTAGTTTATAACATGTTGATTATTGGTTGATATTGTGTTGATTTTATGTGATATATGAAAAAAAAATTAAATATGTGGTAAACAACAAATAGTGGTTAAAAATGAACAAAAAATAAAGATTAAAAAATATTAAAAAGTAAAAATCAATAAAAAAGATTTAAAAATTAATATTAATTAGTTTATTAAATGTTGTTGATATTGTGTTGATATTATGTTGATAAAAACTGACGAAAAGTAACAACAGTAAAAATCCAAAAAAGATAAAAAAATTTAAAAGTTAAATATTTAATAAATATTAATTGTAGAAATATAATGGTAAAGAAAAAAATTAAAATTAATGAAAGAAAATGGTGGAAAATGAAAGTTAGGATAGAAAGTAAAGTTTTTATAAAAAAAAGTATAAAAAAAAATAGTATGAAAAATAAGGATTTAAAAAGAATGGTATATAAATAAATGTCGTAAAAAAATACAGTATTTTGCATAAAAATCTCAATTTTCAAAGACTTTGGCCTTTCCATAGCCCAAACAAATGGGCCAACAGGCCTCTCACTTGTTTTATCTGCCATAAACAGATACCAGGACGGGCTGCTTCTCTTTAATGAGCAACAGCCCCTTTTTCTTTTAAAATTCTATATTTTCAATAAAAAAAATTATCACATCAGTTTTTTCCTTTGTTTTTAATTATATAAAATTTAATTTCAGAATTTAAAATTCTTTGATTTTTTTTAATTTACTAAATTAATTTTCCAAATTCCTTTACCTAAATATTTTAAAACTTTTATTTTTTAAAATCAAATTAAAATCTTCTATCAAAAATTATAATCGAATAATTCCCTAATATTTTCTCTTTAAATATCAATGCACCTCTTATTTCAATCATTTTTTTATTTTATTTCACTGTACATATTAGTTTAATTTATTTATTTATTTCAATAACTTTATTAAATTTATATTTTAAGATTATTTGGATCGATTTATTTATGAAAGCATTTTTAGCGTCATTTAAATAACATTTTCAGTAATGAACATTTATCAAAACCTATTTTCTTGGTTAAATGAAAGATATATTCTTGAGCGATAGTTTAGCTAAACACAATTGTCTTGTGGTGATCGAAATTAATAGAAAAAGTATTGTAATATTGGCTATAATTTTTTTATCAACCTAAATTTTATGCAAATAATCTTTATATGTTTATTAAGATTAATTGAAATTGACCCATTTACTAAACAAGACTCAAATATTCGAGTTTAAGTCAATTTTATCGATTTGAGTTTCGAGTAGCTCGCGAGGGAGATTGCCTCGGTTACACCATTATATTAGCCCGGGCTGGAAAAAATTCCTCATTCCGCTACTGATTTTAATATATAAAAGAATTCAGTACCTCAAAAAATCTTGAATTATATTCAAATACTTTTTTCCTGATGATTTTAAAATATCGTCTATTTAAATTTAATCGGTCAAATTAATTAATATTTTAAATTTAACTTTTTTTACTATTAAAATTAAAACAAATCATCCTTAGATCCGATTCGATTAGGACGAGCTTGGTTTAGAGGCATCGCATTGTTCTATTCTATACTCTTGAAATAAAATGTCAAAATACGGTTTGTTGATCTAAATTACTTGGAAAGTAACAAATGGCATGCTTAATTAACATACAAATGTATTTTATTTGTGTGTCTCTAAAAACAATTATACTTATATGTCAATTTCTTTAGCACAACACAAAGCATTCACAATAGACTTTTGATAATCAACATTATCATAGCCACATCATTTTTAAGTTCTTAATTATTCATTGACTTTGTAATTCTCTTCTTTATTTGTCCCTTTTAGACTCTTCAATATCTTGTTAGACACATTACCAATTTACCCATCAAACTTTTATTTCATGTCTAATTTCACATTAAATAAAAAATATTATCTTTCTCTCAAAAAAAAAAATATTATCCAAATTATTGTAGAATATAGTATTTATATTTAACCACATAATTAAAGAAGTATTGAATGAGATTAATAATGAATGATCTTATTAATCAATGGTACAAGGCTATATATACAGCAAGTGAATGGTAAGAGTTAGAACTCTTATTATACAAGATAGATATTGAAGTGTTTAACTATATCTAAAAATGTACAGCTATATAATAGAAGTTGTGTATTTAATGAACACTACAAGTCAGCTGCAAACCGTGTGCTATAGTATAGCTTTATCACCCTCCCGCAAGTTGAACGGGTTTTGAAGCAACGTTCAACTTGTTTCTGAGAAATAGAAACTTGGATTTAGATAGTGGCTTTGTTAACAAATCAGCAATTTGGTCATCCGTTGAAATGTACTTCACAAATAGGTCCTTCTTAGAAACTCTATCACGAACAAAATGGAAGTCGATCTCCAAGTGTTTAGATCGAGAATGAAAAATAGGTGCCGTAGTCAAATAAGTAGCACTTAAATTATCACAAAAAATTGTAGGAGCAGTCGAATGAACACCAATTTCTGTGAGCAGCGATTGTAACCAAATAACTTCTTGAACAGCCGCTGCCAATGCGCGATACTCAGCCTCCGTAGATGAGCGAGAGACCGTTCGTTGTTTGCGAGAACACCAAGTAACAAGATTATTGCCCACAAAGATGGTATAACCAGTAGTAGACTTCCGGTCATCAATTGAACCACCCCAATCTGAATCACTATAAGCTGAGATAGTAGAAAAGCTAGATTTCCGAATGAACAGACCAAGATCCGTAGTAGCCTGCAGATACCGTAATATTCGCTTCACCGCTGTCCAATGAGTTTCTGTCGGTGCATGCATAAACTGCGAAACCTTATTGACAGAGTAAGATATGTCCGGTCTTGTTAACGATAAGTATTGTAAGCTGCCAACAACACTACGATATAAACCTGCATCATGAAAACCTGAACCATCATTGAGGGACAACTTAAGAGATGGACAAGCAGGTGTTGTAACCCCTTTAGCTGCACTCATGTTAGTTTTGGCAAGGATATCACGTATATATTTTGATTGTGTGAGTAACAATCCATTCTTTTGCCAAGAAACTTCCACACCGAGAAAATAGTTGAGAGGTCCCAAATCTTTAAGCTTAAAATCTCGACTAAGAGATTGAATCATCGAAGAAAGATAAGTGAAATTATTTCCCGTAAGAATAATATCATCCACGTAAATTAAGCAAAAAAGCATAATGTCCTTGGACTTAAAATAATACAGCGAAACATCGGTCTTTGAAGCAACAAAACCAAGTCGTTGTAAAGCAAGAGAAAGACAAGTAAACCATTGGCGAGGAGCCTGTTTAAGACCATATAAGGATTTACGCAAACGACATATATGATTCGGAAAATCAGAACTTACAAAGCCTTGAGGTTGATGCATATAAACTTCTTCATCCAGAGATCCATGGAGAAAGGCATTGGAGACATCCAATTGACGAATTACCCATCCATTAGAAACAGCTAAAGATAAAATCAACCGAATTGTTGCCGGTCGAATAACAGGACTAAAAGTATGATTGTAATCAAGTCCGGGTCGTTGATGAAACCCTTTAGCAACTAGTCGAGCTTTGTGCCTATCAAGTTTACCATCAGAGGTGTATTTAATTCGAAAAACCCACTTACAACCAATGACATTTGGTTGATTTGAAAAAGGAACCAAATCCCAAGTATGATTAGCAACAAGAGCATCAATTTCCTCAGCCATAGCTTGGCGCCAAACACTACTGCGTGCAGCCTGAGTATAACAACTTGGTTCAGTTTCTGGTTGAATAGCAGAAATGAAATTTTTTGGCTTTAAAGATCCAGTTTGAAGTCTTGTTATCATATGATGTTTGCGGTGTATTATTGGTGAAGAGGAAGAGGGCTGGTCAGAGTTAGATTTAGACAAATCAACTAGCAGCGGTAGACCAGGAGAGGTAGATGTGGTCGTGGTGTTGTGGTCGGTATGTGGAGTGGTCGGATTATTTTGGATCAAAGGAGTTGTCGAAGGAGTTTGCGGACTGATTGGTTCAGCTGTGGAGGAATCAGACAAGCTGGTAGGTTGATTTGGTAAGGAATTTTGAGTTGTAGAAAATGGTGGCAGCAATATAGTAGCAGGGATGGATGCTGGAGAAACACCTTGCGACACATCATTGAATGGAAACACCTGTTCATCAAAGATTACATGGCGTGAGACAATAATTTTCTTGGTAACAAAATCTAAACAAAAATAACCTTTATGAAGTTTGCTGTGACCAAGAAATACACATTTAGCGGAACGAGGCGCTAATTTATTTGGAGCATACGGCCGTAGCCAAGGATAACATAAACTGCCAAAAACACGTAATTCATTATAATTGGGTACAGATTCAAACAAGACAAAGTAAGGACTCTTATTGTTGAGGATAGGAGTAGGCAATCTATTAATTGTATAGACAGCGGTATCAAATGCATAGGTCCAATATTTCTTAGGAACAGAAGAATGATGCAGCAATGAAAGACCCATTTCAACAATATGTCTGTGTTTTCGTTCAGCACACCCATTTTGCTCTGGAGTTTTAGGGCAGGAACTTCTTTGAGTAATACCGTTGTCAGAAAGATAGCCTGTGAGAGCTTGAAATTCTCCACCCCAGTCTGCTTGAAATTGTTTAATGGAACTATTGAAATATTTTTCAACGACATGACGAAATTTGATAAAAGCATTCAATACCTCAGATTTATAAGTAAGAAAATAAATCCATGAATATTTACTGAAATGATCATAAAAAATAACATAATAACGTTTTCCGTCAACAGAAACAAATGGAGACGGACCCCAGACATCAGAACAAACTAAATCTAAAGGACCTCTAGCTTGATAATTAGAAACCGGAAATGGTAGTTTATGACTCTTACTAATTGAACAAGCATGACAAAGACTAGAACTATTATTAGAAGAAACAAAAATATTAGACTGATGCAAAGCTTGTCGAACAGTGCGCAAGTTGGCGTGACCAAGGCGAGCATGCCAGAGAGATAATGAGGATAAATGAGCTTGTTTTGGAATTGCAGGCGCGTACGTAGGCTGCAAAAACATGGAGTAAAGTCCACTATCATTCGGGCCTTTGAGGAGCAAAGCCTTCGTGCGGATATCCTTGATTTCAAAGAAAGTGGGAAAAAATTCAATAGACACATTGTTAGTTTTAGTAAAGGCAGAAACAGAAAGCAAATTATTACTAGCTTGAGGAACATGTAACATGTCATTTAAGTGAAAAGAAGAACGACAAGAATTAAAATATGAATCACCAATATGAGAAATTGAAAGTGTTGTACCATTGCCAATTTTTATGCCATCAGGACCAGCATAATCTGTATGAAGAGATAAATTCTCCAAATCAGGAGTAATATGATGTGTCGCTCCGGTGTCCATGATCCATTGCTGATTGGAAGAAGCAGCTGCCATATTGCTGTTTGGTTTGGGAAGAATTGGTCGAGTATCACGAGGCACTTTTGGAGAAGGACATTGTGGTGAGATATGGCCATAACCATTACAATTGTGACATGTAGCTGTGGTGGTATCGAATGATGGATTGCTGGAGGAATTGTACTGATACTGGCGAGAGTAGTTGGAATTACGGCCGCGACCACGCTGTCTACCCCTTCCACGCTGATATTGGGAAGAGCGGAATTGATTAGGCATAGGACTAGATGCAACAAATGCAGAGGATGTGGCTGCTTCTTTTATAGGCTTTTCTAAAAGTAAATTAGACTCCTCACTCAAAAGAAGCCCATAAAGATCATCAAACGAGACACTATCAAGGCGGTTCTCCAAGGAACGAACAAAAGGACGGTAAGTAGAATCTAAACCGTTTGTGATGACTTGGACGAGATCGTCCTCAAGTACAGGACTGCGCAAGGCAGCGAGTTGATCAAACATGCCTTTAGCACGTTGAATGTAGGCAGAAATACCTTCACTATTTTCTTTTTGAAGTCGATAAAAATTGGATTTTATTGTGCGAACTTGCGCCTTTGAACCAGAGGCATAGGTGGCTGCCAGTTTAAGCCACGCCTGTCGAGCACTAGTGGCTCCAATAATTTGTGGAACGAAATTCTCGCTCATCGATCCAATAATCCAACTCAAAACGAGTTGATCACGTTGAAACCAGGTGAGAAAACCTGGATTTGGTTGTTCGTTCTCAAGAGTTGCCGGTGGAGCTTCGAGGCGGCCATCAATATGCTTTGCTAAATCATAGCTGTTGAGCAGGGGAAGAAGTTGAGCCTGCCATATTAAATAATTTGTAGAGTTGAGTTTGATTGGAAGATTAGCAGCAGCATTTGGTAAAGAGGAAAGTGAAAACTGAGAATTAACAATGGGTAGAATACTAGAAGACATATTGACGGGAAAAAAAGGTTGTTGAACCAATTATGGCTCTGATACCATAAAGAAGTATTGAATGAGATTAATAATGAATGATCTTATTAATCAATGGTACAAGGCTATATATACAGCAAGTGAATGGTAAGAGTTAGAACTCTTATTATACAAGATAGATATTGAAGTGTTTAACTATATCTAAAAATGTACAGCTATATAATAGAAGTTGTGTATTTAATGAACACTACAAGTCAGCTGCAAACCGTGTGCTATAGTATAGCTTTATCAATAATGACATATATTTTTTATAGTTAAATGAAGTAATAATACTTAATATTGTATAAACTTAGATATAAACGTTATTCAGTGTGAAATTAAATATCAAAATAATTTTAATTTTTTAACAATCAAATTAAACCAGTTGATTCAATCGATTTGATCATTAAAAATCATTCTGGTTTAGTTTTGGCCTACAAATTAATTTTTTATCCGACCTCCTTATTCTTGAACCAAAAAACTTGCAAAATTTAGAAATTATTAAACCGATTTAACTGTAAAAAATATTAGATTATTTATTTATTAGTTAGAGTATATGATTCATTTATCAAATTTTCAATCATTTGTTAGTTAGAATTTGATGTACGGATTTAAATATATACTCCCTCCGTCCCACTTTAGAAGTCCCATTTGACTTTACACACAGATTAAGAAAACATTAATTATTCTTGTCTTTTCATGTTTTGCCCCTATTAATGATAGTGGAATTTTCCATAAAACTCTTTTAAGATAACTAAAATAAGGGTAAAATAGGGCATTCAATGGAAAAGTACTCTAAAAATAGTAATGGGACTTTTTAAATGGGACATCCCAAAATAGAATATGAGACTTCTTAAACGGGACGGAGGGAGTATTATTTAACTAGTTGAACCGTAAAAATAATGCCTTCACCTTCTTCCTTAACTTTTAAATTCAACAATTTTTTACTCTTAAATTCCTTTAGTTACACTTGTACTAAATGCATTGCCTTTTGTTCATAAACACTGTATTTTAGTAATTGCATTTTATATCCTCCATGTATTTTATAAAAATATGTCTAAAGAAATAAAGTAATTAAAAAAGGTAGAGCTGCCTAGTTAATGGTTTCCACTTCTCAACTCCTAACTACATAACATCCACGTATCATAATACTAAAAACAATGATTATTTTATTATAGTATAAAAAAATTAAAAGAAAAAAAATCAATCAGATTCTTAAATTTATGATTCGAGATTAAATAATTCAGTTTCAATTATTTTAATCAATTAGACACAAATTATTTATTTTCAGATCAATTAAAATAAAATTATATAGGCCAAATATTCTTATATACTCATAAGTATGGTTCATTTGCCAATAATACCATAATTTTAAAATCGTGGCAATTTTGATCTGTCTTTTATTCAACATATGCAAATATGTCCACAATCTTTAAGAATAATTTAAATCTTCAAATAACAATATGAATCATTCCAAAACAATAACATTTTAAAACTCTAAAACAATTGTGAGTATATTGTCATATTATCGATTAAATAATGGATCGAACTAGCACAATTTAAAAAACGTAATATGTTTGACAAACAAATTATAATTATGGGTATACAAAAGTATTTTGCCAATTGTATAATATCAAAAAAAAAAATAAAGACAAGAATGATCCAATTTTATTCTTATTTGATCAAAAATAAATAAAATTATCCTTAAGCGACTTAAAAATATATAATAATATCCTTAATTAATCAAAATAAATAAAAGTGAGTTATATGATCATGACTCATAAATTCAGAAACCGAAACAACCTTTTACTCGAAAATAAACCATAGTAAAGGCCATTTTCATCTTGAAAATGAAGAGTTCAATCTCTTCAAGTAATAACCCACAAGTCCTTAAAACAAAAACAAAACAACACCCTTTTCCACACCTTTACCATTATTTTTTTGAACAAAGGATCACTTTACCCCCTCATCTTGGTATAAAATATCAAAAACGTCTAAATTGAAAAAACCGCATTTTTATCCTGAACTTGTTAAAACCAGTAAAAAAATACCCCTTGTGCTGACGTGACACTAATTAATTACAATTAAAATCTAATTAACCTAGAGGCCTTTGAATTTTTATCCAAAAAAAATCAATTTTTTTTTCACTTTCCAGTTAGGAGGACCTCCTCCTCGCCGGAAGTCTGTTCTTGAGAGAACAGACCGCGATGGTCTGTTCTCTCAAGAACAGACCTGGGTCTGTTCTTCAAGACCCATAGGTCAAGAACAGACCCATGAGTCTGATTTAATTTTAAAAAAATATTGATTTTTTTATTAACAATATAAATTTTAGGGATTAATTTGGTATATATGTAAAAGTTGGACGATTAATTTGTAATTTTAAGTTTGAAATTAAAAGGATGAAATTGTATTATTTAAAAATTATTAGGTATTAATTTAAAATGTTTTAAAAAAATTAGGACTAATTTAAATTTTTTTCAATCAAAAACCACCTTAGAAAATCAAAACCACTATTA
Source organism: Mercurialis annua (assembly GCF_937616625.2). NCBI lineage: Eukaryota > Viridiplantae > Streptophyta > Magnoliopsida > Malpighiales > Euphorbiaceae > Mercurialis > Mercurialis annua. Next base: position 34,542,187 of record NC_065577.1, on the reverse strand, counting down.
AAACCGGAGAGTGAGGTACATTCTCTAGGGTGAGAGTGGGGAGAGTTTTTTTTCTAATAAATTTGACAAGTTTAGGATAAAAATGATCCCGTTTTGCTAATTTGGACGTTTTTGATATTTTGTGCCAAGTTCAGGGGTAAGTGATCATTTGTTAATTATTTTTTTTGCTCTCTTTTTAATCAATCATTTAGTTTATTTTAACTCAACCCCAATTCTTTTTTAAAAATGGGAGTTTAATCCTAGTTGGTGAGCTACAATCCAGCTGCCATGTATTGACTTGGCTTAGTTCATGGAATGCTCGTTCTTGTTGGGTCCATTTTTTCTTTGGTCATCTCTAAATTTCCACCACCAATGTCAAAAACTTGTACAACTTAACATTTTCTTGTTCAAAATTTGGTTCCATTTCTGCTTATAATTATAAAAGGTAAGCTTTTTCTGGTACTTTTTGTTTAAATTTTAGTGAAAAGTTTGTAACTATATTGTTGAATGGAACCTGGGTTTGTATTGTTTTATGTTCTTGATAGTTTAGTTGGAAGAATTTGCCTTGGTAATTTCATTCTTGAAATAAGATGACTGATAGTTTAAGGAAGAATTAGTGGTGATTTTTAGGATCAAATGCAAATGAAATCATAGATTATATTCTGTTTTGCAATTTCAACAAGTTTGTATTTCCCAACATTAATTTTCACTTTTCATTTGATTGAAAGTCCCATCATTGGTGCTTATCTAGGTAGCACGGACGCGGACACGGGAAACGGGACACTCGGACATGGATACCACGAAACTGTGTTATTTTAAGGTTTTTTTATGTAAAAATGAAGTTTTGTGTCTGAAATGTCAAATGTCTCAAACGTTTCCGAAATGGGACACTTTAATTGAATGAAGTGTTCGTGCTACCTAAATGCTGATATGGAACTTTGGAACCAAAAAACGAAATGTAGTTCGAATTGCGAAATTTAGAAGATCGTGTTGAAATTGCAAAATATGCTATAGTTAATGATTCCAAGAAAATATGGTAACTTTTTCTAATTTGTATTTATCTATGACTTTAGCTTTGATACAAGTGTTTTAATGTTGCTATAATTGGATGTATGCAGTGAGGGAGTTGAACATTTAGGTGCTATGAAGTGCTTTCACTTAGCCAACAAAGAGAAAATGGAAGAGCAAAAGACTACAAAATCTGTTTCTGCTCACTCTAATTCTTCAACTTCCATGTCTATGTCAAATGAACTTGATATGAAGAAATCAGGGTCTGAGTTCAATTCTCAGAATATTTCCGATTTTAGCACGGAATCCTCCACAAAGAACTCTTTTGCTGCTTTATCTCAAAGACAAAGTAATCTTAGAGTCTTTACATTCTCAGAGTTGAAAACTGCTACGAAGAATTTTAGCCGCTCACTCATGATCGGAGAGGGTGGTTTCGGAAGTGTGTATAGGGGAGTAATTCGAACCACTGAAGATCCGAGTAAGAGAATAGATGTTGCTGTTAAACAACTTGGTAAAAGAGGGCTGCAGGTAAGCATTCCTAACCTTCTTAATGCTGTAGAAGTGCATTATTAATCTTCGAATGTGCAGCATTTAGTGTTTTAGAATAACTCTTAATATTTGGCTGTGTAATTTTTCTTTTGATCGAGTCTGCAAATAGTCTATAGAAGACCCGGTGATGGACAATCTGACAGTTGGAAACTCTGTTGCGCAGAAACTTGTCAGGTCCTATGTTTTGGCGTTCTATTTCCATTTGCAGAAACGCTTCTAAAATTCACAAAATTTATATTTGTAACCTATTCTTATAAAACATTCCTTTTTCAACGTTTTCTGCATTTTTCCGTTCCCGTGCAACATAAGTTTGAAACATTAGTCATCTCTTATGATTAAAGTGGACTAATTAGATTTATTGCATCATAATTCATATGCATTCTTCTATAGCTTCCGTTACATTACTATAAATATTCAATGTAATGCTGGTCGGTTCGAGAAGCTTTTATTCTGTAATAACTGTTCTGTAGGGTGACAAAATCATGCCTGCTATGTTTCTTACTGGGTGACATTTTGAAGTAGAGGTTTTTGATATGCATTTTTACATTTATATAGGGACACAAGGAATGGGTGACAGAAGTAAATGTTTTAGGAGTCGTTGAACATCCAAATCTAGTCAAATTAGTCGGATACTGTGCCGAGGACGATGAAAGAGGAATTCAGCGGCTGCTAGTGTATGAATATATGCCTAACAGAAGTGTGCAGGATCACTTATCGAGTCGACTTCAGACACCTCTTCCTTGGTCTGCCAGAGTCAAAGTCGCCCAAGATGCCGCCCGAGGTTTAGCGTACCTTCATGAAGGAATGGATTTTCAGGTACTCGTATTTTTGATATTTCGTTGTGTTACAGGCATTATCATAACTGGGATGTGCTTATATCATAATAAAATGCATGATTTATTGGTTCAGCTTCACGTGACTAATAAGATGGCAAAATGAGCATTGAATACTGAAATATGAGTATCAAGGTTTTATTAAAAGAGACGGTATCGAAGACAAATGAAAAATCAACAGAAAGATAAATATTTTGCTAAATTTCAGTGCTGCATCTGCAGATAATCTTCAGAGATTTCAAGTCTTCCAACATACTTCTCGATGACCAGTGGAATTCAAAGTTGTCAGACTTTGGGTTGGCGAGATTGGGGCCTATAGACGGGTTAAGCCATGTATCAACTGCGGTAGGTTTATTATTACTCAGAGTGGTATTAACCATTTTCGCATATGATGCACTATGTAGCACGGAAATGCTGAAACATAACAAAAATCTTTTTTTACTAGAATAGATTATTTATAGATAATGTTAGAAATCAGAAATTTCAGAAGCATTTCTAGAAATAGAAATAGAAATGAAATGCCGAAACGTGAATTCGAGAAGTTTCCGTGCAATGTAGTGATGCACCAATATAATTACTCTATGGATATTGTAAGAATTGGAATCCATTTCGACATTTTTCATTTCATAAGATAGTTTCTTAGATGTAAAGTAACTAATGAAGCAGTATATTTTACTTCTAAACAGGTTGTTGGAACCATTGGATATGCAGCACCTGAATACATTCAAACAGGACGTCTCACATCTAAAAGTGATGTATGGGGATATGGAGTTTTTCTTTATGAACTTATCACCGGCAGGCGTCCGATAGATCGAAACCGCCCAAAAGACGAACAGAAACTCTTAGAATGGGTACGGCCACACCTGTCTGATTTAAACAAGTTCGCGTTTATTTTGGATCCAAGACTCGAGGGGAAGTACAATCTGAAGACTGCACAAAAACTCGCTGCTGTAGCCAACCGGTGCTTGGTTCGTCAGGCGAAATCACGACCCAAAATGAGTGAAGTTCTGACAATGATAAACAAAATTGTGGACTCGGCTGACTTAGGAAGTCCATTGCTCCCTGTAAAAAGCTTGGCTCCGAAAGATGAATCTCGAGGGGAAAGATTAATAAGAAAGCTTCTGCATCCCGAAATCGGAGAGAAAATGTGGCTGGCTTGGAGAAGATGGAAATCAAAACTAATTAGGCCATGTTGAGAAAAATCAGGTCAGATACTAATTCTTCTTGTTCTCATGATGCAGTAAGGCAATCTTTTTTGATGTGTATGTAAATTACTCTGTTTTTGAGGAATATAATTGTAAATGATTTATATATATAAATCAGATCATGAATAGTTTTCTTGTTTGTAAGATTACTTGAATTGGTCCTCCATAAACTTGACCTGGTGCATGCTACTAATTATATTTTTATAGAAAAAGGTACAAATGTGACCCTAATGCTTAACTCGGGGAACACGTAAGTCCTTGAATTGTTTCTCGGAAATACACTCTAGAAATTTTAAAATTGGCTCAATTATGTCCATTTCTGAAATGGACCACTAGTTTTAAAATTTTAAGTGTGCCAATTTTTTTGTTAGATGCTTTGTTGTTCCTTGAGAGAAACGTTAGGGTAATATTTGCACTCTTTTTTTTTCCTTTTAATTAAGAGAGAGACTGAACGAACCGATAACTTTCGGCCGATTCGGTGAAAAATATGGGTTCAGTCAGTTCAGTATTGAGATTTAAAATTTTGGTTATTGGTTATTGGTTCGGGTTGAGATTTGGGTTATTTAAATTAACCGAGCCGGCCGCATAAATAAAAAAATTGACTTTTAGTTTTACTTGTTTTTTTAGAAACAGTTCCTTGTATCTTTTTGCGGTTTTAACCAAACTTCGGTCGATTCTGTTTTGAATTTTTACGGTCAGTTCAGTTTCGGTTTGTTAAATTCAATTTTGGGGATTTCTGTTTAGCTATAATCAAATTGACCAAATGGTCACCTCTATAAGGAGGAAGATAGGTTCAAATCTGGCATTCTCGATTGAAATATAATATTTCTATAATTAAGATAAGAATAATATATTAAATCTCTTAGTAAATATTTTGAAAGAATCATAATTAATCCATTCAAAGACACTGAAAACTGACCATATAATAACTCTGCCCATCCATAACCTAAAATTCAATTAATTTAAAATACTCTTATAATCTTCCCTCAAAAAAAAAAAAATACTCTTATAATCTAAATAAACATTAAAAATAAAAGCATATAACATGCAGATCACATAATGGAGCATGCATTAGGATTTTCAGAACTCAAACACTGTGGTGCATACAGTGGCTGACCACCAATTGTATACCCACTACACATTCCATTCATTTGAACTCTATGGTCCTGACCACCGTACATATCAACGGAGCCAGACCCATGATCGGGTCTATTATATCCCGGGCCTAACCGATATTCAGGTTCCAAGGATATGTTTTCTGTTGAAGACCGATGTTCAGGTCTACTATATCCCTGGCAGAACTGACATTCAGGTTCCAAGGCACCACATTCTGATGAAGACCGATTTTCAGGTCTACTATATCCCGAGATGAACCAACATTGAGGTTCCACAGTACCATATTGTGATGAAGACCGATATTCAGGTTTACTATATCCTGCGCCAAACCGAGGTTGAGGCGCCCAGGTGCCAGATTCTAATGAACACGGATATTCAGGTCTAATATCTATCGGGCCACATCCGCACTGAGGTTCAAAGTAACTGCATTCTGATGAACACCCGTCTTCAGATATACTATATCGGGGGCTGAATCCACACTGAGATTCCAAACCATTTCCTGACAAAGACCCGTGTGCTCCATGTTTTGAGCCGGAACCATACTGATGCTCGCTATATTCCGAAACAGGCCTATTCTGATATCTTGACAAAGGCTCTTCCTGATCAGGTGAACCATGTCCATAGTCATCATAGTCCGAGTCAGATTCTCGTTGACGTGGACGAACCTACATAAACATAAGCTGATATCATTAATATAAAATTTAATAGTACAATTTTGTCATTTTAATTTATGTTTTTTTACATTTTTATAAAATTATAATGATATTTATATAACATTATATTTGTTCACCTTATGAAAACTTTCTGAATTCGCCGCGGCCGCTTGTCGGGGCACCGTACGTTCAGAATTTTTGGTGTGTGTACGCTTGCCAAATAATATTTGTGCCAATTTGCATATTTTGCTTGAACCATCTTTTCTCTTCTTACGTTTTGATGCTTCCATTCTTGAGATAAAATGAAAACTCCAAAAAAAAAAAATACAAAAGTTTTTAAGAGAATGATTTGCTTTTCATCGTTCACTAAACCCTTATTTATAAAGTTGCAAGCACAATGCTAATATTGGGAAATATAATTGAGGAAATAAAAATGTTTCTATGCATTTGATTCCTAAATTTTGGAATTTGCTTATTTTGAAATTTAAAGTGGAAAAATATTTCGGTAAAAAAAGGAAAGAATAATATTGAATCCTTAAATAGTTAAATTAGTGAATTTGAAAATATCCGATCGGTCAAACCGATATCTTTTGGTCGATTCGGTGAAAAATATGTGTTTGATTTGGTTCTGTTTTGAGATGTGAAACTTCAGGTTTTCAGTCCGGTTTGAGATTTGGGTTATCCAAGTTAATCGAACGAACAAACGAACAAGCCGAATTTTCTTTTCTTTTTTTTATTTTTTGTTTTCTTCAGTTCTAACCGAACCGTACGAATAATTGACCTATTCGGTCGGGTCAAATTTCAAATTCTTTTAATTTTTTCAGTTGGTTCAGATTTGGTTAAAGTTTCATGTTCTGTTTTGAGTATTTTGTCGGTCGGTTAGTTCGGTTTTAAAGATTTCGATTCATTTTGGAGATCTCGGCTTGGTTTTAACCGAATCGAGCAAATCATCACCCCTAACTCATCCATGGAAGATGCTAATTGGATTTCACCCATCATTTAAATAAAAAATTAATTTTTTGATATGAAATCAAACAAATGGTAATAAAATATTACCACATTATTAAATAATATTTTTTTAATATCCTAATCATTATTTAATTTCAAAAGTATTTCTAAAAACGGAAATAAAATGCTAAAATGTAGAACTTGATAATTTTTCTTACAACAGTTGTAATGAAGATTATGCCAATGTTTTTGCTATTGCACTACTTTAATGAAGATTATGCAGCTTTCTTATACCTTAAAATTTTCTTGATCCTAAGTGCTAATAAAACTCTATATAGCTATATCATAATGTTAAAACCTGTAAAAACTTAACCTGACAGCAAATCCTGAAGCAGAGAGAGTTACAGGGTTGACTACTTTAGCATCAGCTATAAAACTCGAACGTTATCTGTTTTGTCGATGGATTTTCGAATCTTTTCGAATGCCTTTTCAAAGTCCCTGGGATATATAATATATTGTATGGCGTCGATGACGAATTGCTTGCATTCCTGCTTCTTGAAAGATAGATGCTATCTGTATATATAAACATGTTCTTATAGAAACGAAACATATACTTCAGGATAGCATTCCGATGTATTTAATGTTTTAAGTATGTTTTGCATCAGTTATCAGGACTCGGGAGCATCTATATATGTTGCACTCAAATAGAAACGCTGGAACAGAAAATAAGGAAACGATATTTTTACAAGAATATGTTATAAATATCAAGTTTCGTAGTTTCAGAAGCGTTTTCAAAAACAGAAATGAACGCCTAAATGTAGGACTCGCCAAGTTTCCTTGCAACATTGGGGTATTCAAGTCCAGCTTACTAGTTGCTTATATAATTCAGCTTAACTGCACAGGCCTAAATAATAACTTCATTTTTTTTTTTTTTGATAATTTGGGGAGGGGGGAGCGCTTGTGGGAGGAATCGAACCCACGACCTAGCAGTTTGCTGCTTAGCGCTTATACCATTTGAGCTATAGCTCATTGGTAATAATAACTTCATTAAGTATGAATCAAATGCCAAACTTTGTTTAACAAGTACGAAATTTAGCCAGATAAGAACAGGTTATCGGCAGTTATTACTGCACAATTTACCTGGAAAATAATCCTCCTCTGAAATCTCTCAGGCAAACCGAACTCAGTCTTTCTGTCAAGGCGAGCAGGTCGTAGATGCAGGATCCAAGGTATCAGCCTTATTAGTTGCCATAATGGCTATTACATTATCTATCTTATCAAATCCATCCATCTGAAAATACTGGAGAGTAAAAGGGACTCAAATTCTAGATTTTGAAAAAGGAAACAAAATGCGAAACATAAGAGTTGACAACTTTTCGTGCAGTATCGATAATTTGTTTCCATCGTGCTATTCTCGCCATTATTCATAGCGTACCTGATTCAGAAATTCGTTGAACTTCTGTGTCAGCTACATGTAGGGTGTCATGTCTAGCAGTAGCAATATTATCTACCTCATTTATAAAGATAATTGCAGGGGCATTTCATTTGGTCAGAACAAATATGTCACGAACCATTTGAGGACCCTGTAATTTAATAGCTTCAGAATTGACAATAACATCAAAACCACTCACGTGTCGCGTTTTATTAACGTGTATTGGTGCATTTGAATGATTACCAACCGCCTTCGAAAAACGTGGTTTTACGATTTCTTGGTGGACCGTAGAGCAATACACCAATACACATTAACTTGCAGAGTTCATGATTGATCATAGAAAGTTCAACAACTTCGATAAGTTCTTGCCTTTGGTCATCGTATCCTGATATCCTACAAAAAAACAAGAGAATGGATCAAAGCAAAGTAATACTTATAATGAGTTACTTTTAATGTTGTCTTTTGAGTTCTATAAATATTTTAATTAGTTCTACTTTTCTTTTATTTTTTGTAACGAGGACTCGCTCTCCATCAAACCGTGGAATGTGAACCGCCCGCAAGCCCATATATCTGTCAAATCCTGGCTATAATGGCCAGCAGTCTAGCCTAATTTACTCCATTTTTAGAAAGGGTGTAGTCGGGGTTTGTACCCACGACCATCTCACCTAGATGGCTAAAACTTAGACCTCTAGACTAAACCCGCACTAGCAACTAATTCTATATTTATTTCACATTTTATAGTATTATTAAAATTGTTTATAGACTTTAATTATACATAAAAGTTAAATTAATCTATATATGTAGATAATTTGATATTTAGCCATGCCAACCAAAAGTTTTAAAAGAGTCAGAAATGATTAACTTGTTTGAAAAGAAAAAAAAAAATCACGGGTTAATTAGTTTGACTTTAGATATATAGGAATGAAAAGTGCTACCAGGAGAAACATAAGGAATGTTTTAGTAATTTAACCAATGCGAATAACTATATAAACAATCTTCACGAAACGACGCCTGAACGATTTTCAAAAAAGACGCCTAAAGAGTGGCCAATTTTCACCCATAAAAACTCCATTTTAATCGCCATTTTCTTCAACAAGAAGGATTCTTTTCTCACTTGGATATTATTTTCAGGTCAATTTTTTTTATCTTTCTAATTCAATTAATTTGATTTATTTTAATGGGTTTTGTTTACTTGTTCCTGGGTTTTGTTTAGTTGTGCTCAAAGTTAAAGCTTTGGAAGGAATTTTAATGATTTATGTTTATGATTAGCATTAGGGTTTGATTTTGATTTGGGTACTGTTCTTGTTTGTTTTCTAATTTTAGATTGCCGTTTTTCTGGTATGTAATTAATATTTATCTGTTTAAATGGTAATTGATGAATTAATTTTTTGGAGATAAGAAGAGTCCTGTTGATATGATATTAGGTAGAACGGACACTTTATTCATTCGATTAACGTGTTCGTTTCAGAAACATTTTGGAAACTTGACATTTCAGACACGAAATTTCACCTTTTACATAGGATGATAGGAATTTTTAAAATAACACCGTTTCGTTTCGCCATGTCCCTGTGTCCAAGTCTTCTCGTGTCCAAGTGTCGCTGTGTCCAAGTGCCCCCGTGTCCCTGTCTAATTGCCCCCGTGTCCCTGTCCAATTGTCCCCGTGCCCGTGTCCAAGTGTCCCCGTGCCCGTATCCAAGTGTCCCCGTGCCCGTGTCCAAGTGTCCCCGTCTGCTACCTAGGTTTTGCTCTTCTGTTGTTTTCATTCTAGATTATGATTCTTGGGCAACCCACAAACCCTTTTTGAAGCTTCTGTTCTAGGTAGCACAGATAGGACACTAGGAAACAGGACACTTGAACACGGACTCAGAGAAACAGTTATTTTAAGCTTTTCTATGTAAAAACGAAGCTTTGCGTCCAAAATATTTCCGAAACGGGACACGTTGATTGAATGAAGTGTCCGTGCTAGTTGAAATCATATCTGTGATTTTTTTTATATGAGGATTCGTCTTTGAATAATTCTATTTATATTTATGAGGATTTGTGTCATGTGTGAAGTTTCATATAAAACTGATTTTGGCTGTTTTACAGGGTTCTTATAGCTACTGAAGAATTTGAGTAAGAACATATATTTGTGTAGGAAAGCTCTTTTCAAAAGAAAAAAGTATTTCTTTTAGCAGTCAGAGATTCTAGAGAGTAATGAAATAAAGATGATGGTTCACGATCAAGATCCTGATGTTGTTCGGTGGGGTCTCCATACCCTAATAGACGTTTGTGCACCTCCACGTTCTGGTTCATGTAACAGTGTCACTTATTATGGTACTCCTGAAAGTCAAGTTGGATATGTTGTAGAAGGTTATAACGAAGTAGTATATATGAATTATGTTGAGAATGATGCGGTTATTGCACGAGCTCTTCAGGATGAACTTTCACGTATTGATGCTGCAGAAGCATCGGGTTTTCAGAATCCTGGACAAGAATTAATTATTGCACAGAACTGGGGTAGTACTTCTGGAAGATGTGATAGTTCAGGTAGTTCTTCAGTTCCTGTCTAATTTATTACTTATTTTTTTGGCTGCTTTATCGATTTCATTTCTTAATTTGTATGCACCACTTGTAGAGCACATGGGTGATGATCTCAACAAAAACAAAAACGAGTCGGATTCTTCTAGCAAGTGTGGAAGTGAAGAGAATGATGAAGTGCCAGTTTCTTCTTCATCCCCTAATGTAGGAGAAGAAGAACATTTTCATAGCAACGGAGAAGAATCATTTAGAATGCAAGACCTGTCGCATCTTTTGGAAATAGAAGACGAGTCAACTCTTGATGGTGAAGTGGGCAAAAGGCTCAATCATATGGCTTCTATTCCTGTAAGTGTAACAGAAATTTTCATGAGATTCATCTGAAGCTTAAGATAAAATCATTTCAACAAAGTTGTGAGAGCCTATGCATGGGAGTGTACAAATAACATGGTAATCTGTCACGATTACGAAATTACTAGATGGTTAGTAATTAACTTCCCTGAATTTTCATATTTTGTTTTTGCAGCATGTCCCAAAAATTAATGGAGAATTACCATCCGAAGATGAAGAGGTATCAGATCATCAAAGGCTGCTAGACAGGTCTTACATCCGGTCTTTCTTTTTCTAATGCTTATTATGCTTAATCTCTGTGCAATCTTTTGGTGGTCAAATGGGCTGTTGTAAGGATAGGGGCAAGTAATTTCTTTCATGTTTACCTTTGAATTCGGTGTACTGCAATGTGTATAGACATCCAGTCATGTGTTGAATGTCAACATTGTTTGTATCTACTACTTCATTACTCCATGGAATTTTACTTGTTTTTGATGAGTGTAGTCTTGAACTTTCAGTTCCTTCTGGCCTTTCAGTTGGAACACTATATTTTCTTGTTGTTTGAATTTTGACTTTAATTTCCCTATGTTGGTCTTAGGTTGAAGCTGTATGATTTAATTGAGAATACAGTTCAAGGGGATGGCAACTGTCAGGTTGGTCTTCTAAACTATGAAGATAATTTTTTCACGAGAAGTTGTTTTTTCTCCCAAATAATAGTCCTACTTGCTATCAACTGAAATGGTGCCTTATTTAGTTTCGTATTTCTCCAGTTTCGTGCCTTATCAGACCAACTTTATCGTTCTGCTGAGCATCATAAAGCTGTGAGAGAACGAGTTGCTTTCGAGGTTTGTTGGTTTAAACAATTGTGCTGTTTGATTTTATTTGTTCTTTTCTCAGTTAATTCCATGATGAAATAAAACTTTGAATTTTGCTTACTTTTTACGTCATGTTATCATCAGCTAAAAACACACCCACGGAAGTATGAGGGATACGTTCCTATGGCTTATGGTGATTACATGAAGAAAATGAGCAAGTTTGTAGCTGTCCTCCATTTTCCTTTCTTTGCTAAAAGATTTATTAGAGTTGATTCATACTTACATATTTGTATTTTTTCCACCTCGCTTTTGTGTGATTTATTAAGGACGGGGGAATGGGGTGATCATGTCACATTGCAAGCTGCTGCAGATTCGGTATGAGAATTAACTCAACACTTTTGAATTCTCTTGTACTTGGTTTTATTTTCTGGTTCCTCTGTTGTTAATTTGCCGTTCTACTATTCATTAGCGTAAGCTTTAAGGAATTTTTATATGATCTGATCGCAATAAATGAATAAATGCTCTATCATATTTGATTTCAATATCTTATAAGAATATGTAATTTTGTCTCTATGTGTTACTACCTAAAATTGTATGCTATGGAGTATTTTTAAATCACTACAGTTTATGTAAAAGTCTTGCTGGTTTAAATAATGGCAGTTTCACTTTTACTGAATTTCCAACCATATGTGAAGCAGCTGTCACACTAAGTCATTGGAACTGCTATAGTTTTATAAGCTGTCAGTTGGAATATTTTGTCTCCTGTGTGTGAGCTAGAGCCCCGGCGTGATAGTAAGTAACAATAAGGGAGACTGCAATGTAGAAAAGCGAAGGGAGTTTCAAATGCCATTGCCATATAGACCCAAATTTCTAGCATGGCAACCACGAGTTTAGACCCTGTCTGTTTGTATTTTTTAGGGACTCATAGCAATGGGGATGAACCTCAGGTCTCCCCTAAGCAAGAGTTTTTTTTCCGCCAAATCTTAAGACAGAAATTATTCAGTTCTTCAAAACTAGCGATATGGTTTAAAAGAAAAGGAACTAATACTTTTGTGTTATAGTAAATTGTTCTTTCACTACAGGACAGTATGCGTAAGCAGAACTAGAATTAATTGTTTGGGGTCATAACACCTTCACTCCAAATTAAAAATAGATGAATTTAAGTGCACCTTACGTGTCTACATCCATTTTTCCATGATAGGTTTATCTGTCTTGTTCTCGTGTCTCTATTGCCCTGATGGCTATTACTTCTCTTTGTTTATGTTTTCAAGGGTCCATTATGCATTTTCAAAGTATCTCTAACTATCTTTGCTTATCATTTTTTTTCTGTAATAATGACTTGCAGTAGTCATTTTAATAATATTATGAATTTTTTTTCTGTTGCTTTTGATCAGAAGATCTTGCAAGTTAAATTAGGTGTATGTATGCTGTTGAGTACGAATATCTAATGCTTCATTGCTTTGGTTGTTTAAAAATGTTTGGAATGGGGACGCATATTAGGGTTAAATAACTTAAATTATCGGTGGAAAGCTGAAATCTGGAATATTAATTGGTATGTAACATTTAGGTGAACTGAAGAGCTTTTATTCACATATTGCTTACAATCAAAAAACTATATTTGTTTTCTCTTATTTATAGTTATAAAATTTTATTAAGTCTAAAATCATTTAAGTGGGGCTGCAACTTTTTAATTTTAATAACCCTGAATGCTTAATTAATGTATAATTTTTATGTAATTGCAGTATGGTGTGAAGATATTTGTGCTAACTTCATTTCGGGACACGTGTTACGTTGAGATCCTTCCGGAAATTTTGAAGTCCGAGCGAGGTAAGATTCATGAGAAGCTTTCTGTTTTCAGTTTTGCATTGGTGTGCTGAATGGTGAAACATATAATTAAGAGACCAGTTCACTGGTTAATCAATTAGATTTAGAACGCTTAGGAAATTTTTACAACACCAAACAAGCAAGGGAGAAACAAGTTGCATACTACAGTAAGTAACAAAATCATCCTTAGGACTCCATGAAATTTGAAGCTGAACATGCTCACAAGATGCCTAAAGCATTTTTTGGTGTTATTATTACCCTCGGTTCTCGCTAACATAAACAGAAGTTCTACTCCAGTTATGAAAGAGATATGTCACATCTTGGACAGTTTTACCAGAAATTTGTTAATGAAGACCATTATTTCCGTCAAATAAATTTTCTTAACATACCTCTCTTCTCATGTACCAATGTTGTATCATAGATAGATATATTAAGAGTTTGAGTTACAAGTAGCAACATAAGATTTTCAAAGTGTTATCCCTGCTGCTTCAGTGAATCAATTTCGTCAAGCATTTATCCAGTGGAATGCATGAATCATTAAATGTTATTTTTATATAATTGCGAATAGTGATTACTGTTGTTTGTGAGATTTAAGTTTTTTCATGTCATGCCTTACTACTCGAGGTGCTTAGCGTGATAGTTATAATTTTGTTTTGGCTAGTTATCTGCTTGAGCTTTTGGGCCGAGGTACACTACAACTCAATTTATCCAGAAGGAGGTAAGTATGTTAATACGAGTCGAATAATGTTTTTCTTTTTTATTGTTTCGAGTTTATTTAAATGGTGTTGCTGATATGCAGAGCTACCCCTTCCGGATACTAGAAAAAAGAAGAAATGGTGGATGCTTGGAAGCTAAGAAATACGAATGGTGAACGGGTTATCTGATGCTTCTGCTTCATGTATTCCCCAGATGTAATTATACCTTATAAGACTGTAGATTTGCTTACTGAATGAGGAGAGTATAGGATATTAGATCTGTTGTATATACCAAGTTTCTTTTATTCTCTAATTATTTTATTCATTCTTTTCTGCCTTTTATATCTTCTTTCCAAACCTCCAAGGCCTGAGGAATTTAGTTCTGAGTGAAGATTGGTAATTGAACTTGTTCTCTTGGGAATATTAACTTCTCCATTAGAATTAAACTCAGAAGCATTGAGGCCTAGCATGACACCGTTTTTCCTTCTTACATCAATGTGGTGGGTTGAAAATGAGAGATTTTCTGCATTTGGATTGTCTCTGAATTGTTGCTGCAAATAATTTTGACCATTGGGTTGTCCAGATCAACATGACCATCTGCCTCTGCATGCCTAAGTTTTGATAATCTTAAACCGGATAATGAAGCTGCAATCTCACCAAGCTCAGTCATGCCAGGAGAATGACCATTTTCACCAGTAGACCCAGCAATAGCGTTCTTTTTTTCATGGGAGGAAACTCTGCTTCCCACAGGAGGAAGGCCTGAACCATGAGACCTCCCATCAGGTGTTGTAGTCCTAGAAAGTGATGAACCAATTGCTGAAGCAAAAGAATGAGAAATAGCTGTGCCATGGTTTTGACCTCCTACCAAGTAAGGGGAAGCTGATCCAGAACGCAAAACGTCTAAGGGCTCTAATCCGCCATCAAATCCAACTGAATGGGAATCAGAACCCCCAGTTCTGCCCAAGAGATCACCAAAAGCATTATGACTAACTGGGCGTGATAGATGGGCCGACAAGGAAGCAGGTCTATCGAGTCCTTCCTGCAAACAACACAAATTTTAAGTTGTCATTTACCAAAGAAACAAACTCACCGTAGCAGTACCGTTTGGACAATGGACAGTGAAAAAGGTTTCAGTTAAATCCAATTAAAAGATGAGCATTACAGATGCTAAGCCAGGATTTCATAGTCACAAGTTTCACGTTCTTTTCACCAAGGAAGAAAAAATACGATTCTATCCATTTCTTCCAAGAAATGATTGGTGTTGAGAATCTCATTACCACAATCTCGTGTCTCGAAAGATATCTTAATACTTCAGTTGGCATAGAAGGGTTGCACATGTGAATTATAGTAATACTATTTGAAAGATAGAAGATGCTCTATTACACATCTATTACCCGGAGAGGGTTTCATTTCCGAGCAGCTAAACTAGACCACTACAACCACATTACATGCATCAGCCAAACTACAAACCATAAAGAGGAAACTGATCAGCCGGAATTTGTCTTAGGGTGTCAAAGTACCGTCCGCAAATTCTATCATAAGACTATAAAAGAAAAGATTTTACTATTCAAGGAAATACTATAATAGCAAACAACACTGGCTGGCCTGTGAATGTGATACAAATTATCACGGCCTGAAAACTGCAACAAAAATATCTTAGTTTCAAACATGTATTAAGACTACTGTTCAAAAAAAAAAGAAGAAAAAAAACATTTACAAAGATCATTTAAAAATAAAAAGATTGAGTTGGTGACACAAGTAATAAAAAAACATGCTGTCCTAAAGAAACAGTTCACAAAAAGAAGTAAGCGTAGCAAATATGTTACCTGAAGAATGTCCGCAAAACTCTTCCTCCTTGCTCCAAGCCCACTCTGCAATCCAGTCGAACCACCCAAATCCCTATCAAGCCACTCCTTGATAAAAATGTGCGCAAAACTTTTCCGGTTCGGTTTTTAAAACACTGATTTGTACATAAAAAAAAAAACATTAATTCCAAAATGCTCATGATCTTACTAAAACCCACCTCTAAAACCCTAAATACCCTACTCTCAAATTCTCAAATCCCAATCTTTTCCATTACAATTCATAAACCCAACAAATACCCATTACACAATCACACCCAATTCCACAATTACGTAAACACTTACATGAAATGGAAAAAAGACCCATTTTACGGTTCAATTGATCACATTCACAAATCTTCACTCCTCAAATCAATCATTTCCATAAAAAATCTCATCACCCAAAACCCTAATTCCTCCATCCCAATCTCAGATATCTCCAAAAAAGGCTTACAGTTTGATCTCAAAAAAATCAAAGTCGCCAACTTTTTACGAAAATACCCTTCAATTTTTGACGAATTTACCGGCCCGGAGTATAATTTGCCTTGGTTTAGATTGACCCGAGAAGCTGTTGAGATTGATGAGGAGGAGAAAAGGGTATTTGTGGAATTCAGAGATGAATTGAATGAGAGGTTGATGAGGTTTATAATGATGAGTAGAGAAAAGGTGGTGCCTTTGAAGATTTTGAAAGGTATGTTGTGGTATTTGGGTTTGAATGATGATTTTTTAGAAACCATAGATGATGAATGTTTTAAGATTGTTGATTTAGAAGATGGGTTGGAAGATGGGTTGGAAGGATTAACTGTAGTTAATAGTGAAAAAATGTCGTTTTTATCGGTTTTAGAAAGAAATGCGATGAGTAAATCAACGAGTTATAGCTCAAATGGTATAAGCGCTGGTCAGCATTCTGACCAGGTCGTGAGTTCAATGTCTCACACAAGGGATGCACTGAGTGAAGGTTTATGTGAATTTCCGCTTTTTCCGTCAAAGGGTGTGAGATTGAAAAGAAAAATTCAAGATTGGTTAAAGGAGTTTCAAAAGATTCCTTATATATCGCCTTATGATGATTATTCGAATTTGGATTGCGATAGTGATTTAGCAGAGAAGAGAGTTGTCGCTTTTCTGCATGAAATGTTGTGTTTGTTTGTAGAGCATTCAGCTGAAAGGAAGAAGATTTTGTGCTTGAAAAAGTATTTTGGATTGCCGCAAAAAGTTCATAAGGCGTTTGAGAGACATCCGTATATGTTTTACTTGTCGTTTAGGAATAAAACTTGTACCGTGATTCTTAAAGAGGCTTATAAGGATGAATTGGCTATAGAGAGGCATCCGATTTTGAGTGTTAGGCAAAAGTATGTTGAGTTGATTAAGGAATCCGAAGTGATTTTGAAGAGAAGGAGGTGGGGACATACGACAAATTTTGAATGTCTGAAGTCCCCGAAATTGGATTTGGATTTGGATTTGGATTGTATAGATGATGGTGAACAGGGACAGTGTTTGTAGACTTTGAAGAAGTTGGAGCAGATGTACGGAAAATTCCCGACTGCTACATTTTTCGGCCTTTTCAATTGTCAAAAAGACGTGTGAGACTTCAAAACTCTATTTATAACTTGTTTTTGTAATAGTTTGGTTTTTCCTTAAAATGTTTTAGCAATTCTATATTTCCGCACAACGTAATAGGTTAGTGTTTTGTATATAGGAATAACCAGAGACTGCTGAAGAGAAATGTGCAGCAAAATCTTTACTTACCATCTGTTTAGTTTCGGGTTTGTTCTGCCAAAACTAGTGGCAATTTATGCTAACTTGTTCATGGTCAATCGTCTATCTCCCCTAGTTGTCATCACTCATGTCACGTCGAGGTACTGCAGAAGAAAAAACTGCAAAATCCGATCCAATTTATCGTAATCGATTAGTTAACATGTTGGTTAACCGTATTCTGAAAAGTGCAGGTTCGGTGATCTATGCCATGTCGGATGAGCACGATATGCGGAAATTTTAATTTATACCTCAATCGTCGCTAAACTTATATTTAGTTAACTGGCTGTTGCAGCCGTTATTCATGCGTTGTTTCTGTCAAATTTAATAGATATGAACACCTAAATTTTTTTATTTAATTTGTTATGAACACCTAGAATTCAAGTAAGTTGGGACACTATGTCATTAAAATGACAAAATTGATGTATGAATAATGGCAGGGACAACTAAATTATTAAATATAAACTAAAGGGGCGATTGAGATACGAATTACAATTTAGGAACGGTTTGAAAAAAATGATAATTTACACCGTGTAGACTGCTAATATTGTGTTTGTAAAAGTCAGATTAAACTGAATAATTGAATTAGATAAATAAATTCAGTTAGTTTTAATTTGATATTATTAAAAAAAGTTAATTCGGTTTGAACTGAATATAAAACATTTCAGTGCAGTTTTGATAGAAAGTGAATTAAATAGAATTAATGAAAAAATAACTCAGTAAATTCAATATGATTTGAAATATTTTATATGTTCATAAATTTAGTTCGATTCAGTTTATTTTGTTTTTATATTTTTTCATAACTGTATGTAGAATGAGCATATATGCAGGTTAGATCAATGATCTAAACTCCTTTATTGCGTTTACCATCCAAGTTAAACATTTACATTTAATCTCTTTACAGACTAATAAATACTCTGCACTCTCGGAAAGGCACCACGTTCTCGAAAAAGCCGCGAAACTTCTCGACCTGATTTCTTGTGAAAGAACGCTACTAATTACATAGCTAGTTGACTTTACAATAATGATACTAACAAAAAAGATCTTATTCCATAGGCCTCGTAGCTTTATATTTATTTACAGTTATAATCTTTGCAGAAAATAAAGATGAGAAATCCGGAAAATTGCCTTCCATGTTAGCTGTACAGAAAAATATCAACCTCGTTTTTACTTTCAGCTGCAGCAAAGAAAAACTGCCTTCCATGTTTCTGGTTAAAAGTGCCTTTAAGTCGAGAATGAGGCTGACATTCCTATGCGTCTTTCTGCAAAATATACCGGAGATATTCATATGCAAGCCTGTAACAGATAAACTCTGATAAACTTTAAGGAAGATAGAAGAATTTCTCACCTCCGGTAGTAATGAGCTTCTCGACACGGGAGACTATATGTTTTCCATAAGTATACCTCTTCAGGGCGTTTAAATGAACCTTGATACGAGAAAGAATTAGCTCAAGACTCCGATCATCACAGGTTTCAAGCACCTTTTGCACAACATAATTTCCGAAGGGATCTTTCATCATGACCTGTAAATCAGCATTCATTAGATTTCAGCGGAATTCTACAAAGCACTGATCATAACAGATCGTGGTAACCTTTCTAACCAACAGGATTTATACTAATTTGAATGATAAATATCACCACATTGTAATACAAAAGTTGATGGACTAACTTTTTAACTCTAAAAACTAAATGTTCCGTTATATTATAAAGTTACCTCCATATTCTATCAATACTGTTCATGCATGCATAATAAAGTAACAATACGACTGCCATACGACTGTATATAGTTCTGATAAATTCAAAAATGAAGTAAAATACTAACTAAGCATGACTAGACCAAAAAAAGAACACTATAGACATTATTTAGACAAGACAAAAGAATTAGATACATAATAAAAGTGAACCAGCGGGACCAATACAATAAAACGCAATGCGAACTTATCAAAACTTGACTATCATTTTGCAAGAAAGTGTCAATTTCTCTCATTTCGCAAGTGTCAGATTTACGCAGAATATGAAACCATTTCTCTCATTTTGCAAGAAAGTCTCAATTAACAAATTATTTTAATCAAGGCAAGGATGGGATCACCTGCAGAGGTTCATTTTCGTCAGTAGTACCCAGCATCTCAGTCACCAAAAGTTGACGCTCTGCAGGACCACCAAAGGTTAGGCACTTCTCCACCACATTCGAAGCAAATTTCTGCTGACTCATCTTTATAATTTGCCCAGCAAGCTTCCCAATGATAGCAGAACGTTCATGTGGTTTTCCGTGTTCAAGGACATGCTATAATGCAGAAGCACAAAAATCAGGACAGTGCGAATAAATAAGTCACAATGCATGAGCAAAAGAACAAGAGCAATAACTCAACATGATATCATATTCCAACAAGATGCAAAAAAATGCAAATTTGGACAAATCTTAGCAAGCAAATAGATTGAAAGAACATATGAAGTGCCACAAACACATAAAACATGTCGATGTTTCAACAATCAACAAGGAACAATAACACAAAATTTGGTCAGGACAAAAAATTGGGTCTATAGTAATAGAAAAAATTGATAAATTCAAACATAAAACACAGAGCACCTTACTCAAACTGACAGGAAATGTACGCCACGACGATGTTTATTTCAAAAATCCAGGTATATGATTCCATCTGTACTTCCATTTTTCTAAAGCATTAAATTTGTACATTACATTGCAAAAACAAATCGAATTAATCGTCATCCCGAAAACAGAATGGGGGGCACTGGTATCACCATGTAAAACTGGGACTCAATCGTACAAAACACTATACATCACATTAGCATGCATCAGAGAGAAATAAAATGTAGGGAAAAAAAGTAGGCCTAATCACTCAAAAACCCCTCACCTTTAAACTTTTTTTCAATTCCACCCCGACGTTGAAAATTTGTCAATTTTACCCACTTTTGAATTTTCCGTTTTCAATTGTACCCCAATATTTTAATTTTTGTTAATTTTTTTACTTAAATGATGAAATCATTCAATTAATTAAGTCTAAACATGAAATTAAATTCTTTCTTATTCAAAAAAGTACAAATAAGTCCTTTATTTTTAAAAACTAACTAAAAACCATAATCAAATTAACACTAATTTAAATTCTTAATTAATTTAACTAAATTTAAATAAATTTTAAAAATATACAATTAATATATGCGAGACATGGAGAATGTTTTAAACAAATTTCCAAACGCAAAAGACGTTAATTTAATTTTTCAGGGTAAAATTGACAAATTTTCAACGTCAGGGTATGATTGAAAAGGGGTTAAAAGGTCGGGGTTTTTTAAGACATTAGGCCAAAAAAGTATGATCTGGGATTTTTTATGAGCATACACATGAGAACCAACCTATTGTACAGAAGGGTAACCAAAGAAATCCACAGATACAAAAGTTCCAAATTGTCAAGTTTTGAAACTGACTTGGAATAAACATGCTACTGTAAATAGACATGGTCCTAAAACATACTAAGACATACTTTTGAGCAAGCAACTGCATATTTTCATTCTCCTTATTATTCAACGTTCTTGCATTATCCTTAAAAAAACCTTAACCTTATCAGCCCAATGAAATCATTTTCCAGATAAACTTTTAGGGGCTTTTGTACACCAAGAGAAAATATATGTAACTAACAAGCAATATTACCAAGTTAAGACCTCATAACAACAATTACATATAAAGTTAAAGTATGTATTATACAAAAGGTAAAAAAATCAATAGTATCTAGGAGACGAGGACTAATAGCTTGAATATATAAATATAATTGAATAGACATTTCCGCATGAATTTTACATTTTAGGTACAAGTAAAATGATACTTTTCTTTCAGGTACAGTAGTTATTTATAATTAATAGTATCTAGGAGACTAGGACTACATCAGCCAGTCAAAGGTAAAAAGAGTTCATTCTGCTGTTGAAAAAATTTGATGGACAAGAGAAATAAAAAAGAATTCCCAAACCTGAATAACATAGTTCCCATATTGATCCTGTGCAAGAATGCAGACAGATTGCATAATTTCATCCATAATAATTTTTTGTGTCTTCATGCTCTCACAGTGTTCAAGGACCCTCTGCTCCCATCAAAAGATATAGTCAGCAAATTGAGAATATCATACAGTTCCACCAAAAGAAGCATGAAGACAGCAAATTACTTACCTGAATAACGCGGCAACCGTAAGGATGAGTAGAAAGTGCCACTACTTGCCCGTAGAAAGAAGAAACAATAAACTGAATCTGGTCTTCAGGCACACATTCAATACACTTTTGAATAACATGATTACCATTCTGATCACGAACACATTTCATTATTGAACCATCAAGCTCAGCTACCATTTGAGTTTGCTGATCCACCCTTACCACCTCCAAAGCCTGTGGTCAATTATATAACATTAAGAGTTTTCCACAGCCAAAATCAATAAGAGTAACGATGATCGTCTAGAATGAGTATATGCCAAAAAGAAAATGAGTATATGTTCCGGCATGAACAAGAGCTCAGACTCAATCGTGATGCAAAGACCTTAGAAAAGCACCTTCTGAATTACTCTGCATCCATACATTTGAAGGCTGAGAGGTAAAACATGACCTGTTAGCTCACTGGCTAACTCTGCTCTTTGACTTTCTGTACCATGCTCGAAAAACTGCATTGAAGCACTAGTTAATAAAATTTTAAAGCACAAGGAATGTTGGTAAGTATTTCCAAATAAGGAAAAACATACTTTCTGTATGACATAATTTCCAAATACATCAGTCATCAAGGTACGAGCATGAGGAATAATTTCAGGAAAGATATTGTTTTTTTCATCATCTGTAGCAGTTTCTAGTTTCTGCTGTATAAAGCGACTTCCATACTGATCCGTACTGCAAAGTACATATAAATATTTCAAGTCAATTGCTGGATGAGTGAGACAAAATACCAGTGCAAGTATTTGATGATACCTGAATTCAACAACATGATCAGTAATGTCCGAAAGTTCAAAAGATCTACTTTTGTTGTTCTTAAACTCCTCCAACAACGATGAAACAAATCTTCTTTCTATATTGCTTCCAACATCAGGGTGCCACGACCCAATAGATCCGCCCATTGAATTTCGCATCATTGAATTAAGGTGTGCAACTTGTTCATTCCGAAAACTTCCTGATCCAACAGAAGGAAGAACAGAGTTGGCCATCGAATTGCCCATATATGGCATGCCAAGGCCATATGATGGATCCCTAAGGTACCCCTGATTCATACCTCCAGGCTTAACCATTAGAGGATCATACTGATGATTTTGTTGAGCAAGCAATTCTTCCAGGTATGCTTTCTGAAATTCATTCAAATTTCCATGTGAGGATCCAAAAAGGTTTCTAAATTGATTATTTGCCTGTGTTGCATAATCAGAAGTTCTTTGCAAGTACTGAGCATAACGCGAGTCCATAACTTGAGAATGAAGATCAGGCATAGCTTGATTTTCCACTCTATTTAAACTATGCGCAATTCCATTGCTACCTAAGGCTGAACCCGAAGAAAAGATATTCAATGTTAATATAATGGGTCAATGAAATATAACACATAAGGAAGTAAGTTTCGAAAGATCTTTGCAAGGAAACAAAACCTGCATCAAGATGGTTCTTCAGCAAGGAATCCAGCTTCTGATTGCTGGCGTAGGCACCAGGTGTCTGCGTAACAAAATCCAAATTTGGAATATTTGCATTTTGCAGATGACCATTTGATCTTTCCAAACCTCCAAGGCCTGAGGAGTTTAGTTTTGAGTGAAGATTGGTAAAAGAACTTGTTCTCTTGGGAATACTAACTTCTCCATTAGAATTAAACTCGGAAGCATTGAGGCCTAGCATGACACCGTTTTTCCTTCCTACATCAATGCGGTTAGTTGAAAATGAGAGATTTTCTGCATTTGGTTTCTCTCTGAATTGTTGCTGTAAAAAGTTTTGACCATTGGGCATGTTAAAAAGAAAATCCGCCTGATTGTCCAGATCAACATGACCATCTGCCTCTGCATGCCTAAGTTTTGATAATCTTAAACCGGATAATGAAGCTGCAAGTTCACCAAGCTCAGTCATGCCAGGAGAATGACCATTTTCAGCAGTTGACCCAGCACTAGCATTCTTTTTTTCATGCGAGGAAACTCTACTTCCCACAGGAGGAAGGCCTGAACCATGAGACCTCCCATCAGGTGTTGTACTCCTCGAAAGTGATGAACCAATTGCTGAAGCAAAAGAATGAGAAATAGATGTGCCATGGTTTTGACCCCCTACCAAGCAAGGGGAAGCTGATCCAGAACGCAAAACATCCAAGGGCTCTAATCCGCCACCAAATCCAACTGAATGAGAATCAGAAACCCCAGATAAGCCCAAGAGATCACCAAAAGCATTATGACTAGCTGGGCGTGATAGATGAGCCGATAAGGAAGCAGGTCTATCAAGTCCTTCCTGCAAACAACACCAATTTTAGTTGTCACTTACGAAAGAAGTAAACACACTGCAGCAGCAGCACCATTTAGACAATGGACAGTGAAAAGGTTTCAATTAAATCCAATTAAAAGATAAGCATTGCAGATGCTATGTCAGGATTTCATAAATAGATACAAATTAGGTTCCTCGGGACATCCATTCACAAGTTTCATGTTAATAGTTATGACCATAAACTATTGTATCAGTCATCATCAACTCTAAAGATCCCTCATAAACAGAGTTCTTAATTGACGAGCACTTTTCACCAAGGAAGAAAAATACCATTCTATTCATTTTCTTCCAAGAAATGATTGTTCAAGCATTTCAAAAAAATAAGTAAGTGCAGCAAATATATTACCTGAAGAATGTCCGCAAAACTCTTCCTCCTTGCTCCAAGCCCACTCCGCAATCCAGTCGAACCACCCAAGTCCCTATCAAGCCACTCCGCTGAGTTCTGCATAGAGAGATTATTTATGTTGACGTTCTTCATTCCCATCAAATCATTCTCCAGCTTCTGTGCAGAAAGACCAGGCTGCATTGAAAATAGTGACGTACCGTCGCCCTCATCAACCAATCTTCTCTTCCTCAAGTCCCCAATTCCACCAAGCAAATTTCCATTAGCTTGAAACCTTTGGGCCACACGCCAGTCCTCTTTTGACAGCAACGGCGGAGGTAGTCTCGGGTTATTGTTATCATGAGAATAATAATAAGAAAGATAAGCCGGATGCGAGCGAATCTCATCATCAGTCAAAACTGCATTACTACTGTTATTACTATAGCTACTAACATCACTAAAATCAGGATTCCTAAAAAGACTGCCCACAGCACTTAATGACCCCTCAACAGTTGGCGGAGCACTGCCGCTCCTATAAATATTCAGATCCCTTTCACGATCGACATTATGCTGATTGCGCCGAGCTTGCAGGATCATATCTAGCTCACTTTGGAAATTATCTTCTAAATTACCATTGGGCCTTTGTAAATGATCATCTAAGCTCAGAAGCATATCTAAATTGCTCGCGGTGACCATCTTTGTACTGCAACTTACTCGAACAAAAAAAGTAAAAGTAAAATCAGCAAATTACAATAAACACCACATCATAGACAACAACTTTAACTAATTTGATTGTCTTCTATAAAATCACTTTTTAAAAATTACTAGTTACCACAAAGTAAAAAACCTAAATCGAACAAATACTAAATTTAAACATTGTTGAGTGTGTATATATAAAATTTTAGACTAC
Organism: Mercurialis annua; assembly: GCF_937616625.2. Lineage (NCBI taxonomy): Eukaryota > Viridiplantae > Streptophyta > Magnoliopsida > Malpighiales > Euphorbiaceae > Mercurialis > Mercurialis annua. Next base: position 34,516,978 of record NC_065577.1, on the reverse strand, counting down.
ACAGAACTGCAGATTACTAAGAAAGCAATAATTTATCAATATATGTTCCACATGAAGACATAACTTATATATATATCCACATTCGGAATGAGCACAATATATATACTAAAAAACAAAAAACAAAACCCTTTCTTCTGTATCCCCTCATAATACCAATCCAAATATAAACTAGGTAGCACGAACTCGGACACAGGAAAACGGGGCACTTGGACACAGACAAAGGGAAACATGACACACAGACACGGACACGGGACAGATACGGACACGGCAAAACGCTGCTATTTTAAGGTTTTCTATGTAAAAAAAGCGGTTTAATATCCAAAATATTTCCGAAACAGACACGTTGATTGAATGAAGTCTCCGTACTGTAACAAAGGTAAGTAAAATCAAGTTATTTTTGAGTTATAATAAACATGAACAGTACAAAACTAGACATTGACACTTTTATCACTTTCCCAAATTCCAGAAAACAAAAACACCATCAACAACAAATAGAACTCCAATATTTCCCGGCAGCCAAACAGAGCTTACAAAATCAATCAAATTTAAATTTTAAACTAACATCATATGAAATAATATTAACATCAACAACAAAAAATTACATACCTTTTACACCAATCTTCACATCAACACCTCCCAAAAATCAATCTTTACCAAAACTAAATCAAAAAATGAAAAAAAAGAATTAGACTTTACATAAAAAAAACAAATAATAAATCTAAAAAGATTCAATCTCAGAAAATTTTCAAAAAAAATTAAACAAAATCCTTTGAAAATAAATCAAAACTTACAAACTGTTAATCAAAACGGCCCCAAATCGTATAATATGGAGAAAATAAGGAGGAGGGGCAGCTTCAATTCTTCAAATAATTAACAGAAAATCAAATTTTACATTATCAAAAATAATATTATAGATAATATATATATACAAAAAATAAAAAGAATCTGTAAACAGATTTTTTAGAGAGAATATACAGAAACAAAATCTTTGAAACGCCCACTAGTTTTTTTAAAAAAAAAATTAGAATAAAATAATTATTTTCCTATTTTATTTTTAGAAGAAATGATTGTTAATTTTGTTTGGTTTTTTATTTTGTATATTTTTAAAGATGATGTTTAGACCGTTGGATGAGAATATTGACGGTGATGGAGGGGAGTTACGTGCAATGCATGAACGTTATTATGGCATTTTCGCTAATTAGGAATTTCTTTTCGTTATTTTTTTCTTTTTAGGAAGGATTGGAACTATTTGTCATTTCAATATAGATTTTATGACTATTTAAGAGTAATTCAGTTCATTTAATTCAAAAAAATTAATATTTGTTTTATTTTAAATTAATTTGATAATAATTTAATATAATGTAGTACATGAAATAAAAAAGCATTTATAGTTTATCTTTTGGAATAATTCATAAAATACCATACTTTTAAAAAATAACTAAAGCGATATTCATTTTTTTAAATAATTACATCCCATTTTATTTTAATTTTTCTCTTTTAATTTTAAAAAGCATAAGATATAAAAAAAACCATGGTAGCTTTCCCAAAAGGACAAATCAGCCGTTAAACTTTTTTTGGCACAAAAAAACCCTCATAGTTTTTAAACTGAACAAATAAACTCTTTAAAATTTTAAATCGAACAAACAAACCCTTCCGTCAAATGTAGCAGTTGACGGAGTTAGATCTGTTAGAAAACAAAGTTAAAAAATGGTCGTATTATTTTCATTATTTTGCATATTGATCCTTCAGGTATTTTTTTTATTAAAAAATATTAAAATAGAGACCAAATTGATACTTTTTTTAATTTATTTTTTTGAAATAAAAAAAACCGACGAACACAGTTTCAAAACTAGGTTCGTCGGAAATTAGGACGAACCCAGTTCTTAGACGAATTTCAAAACAGACGAAGCTCGTCTGTTCTAAGAGACCAACGGGTTTCGTCTGTTTATTCTGAACACACGGAGCTCCGTCAGAGAACAGACGAGCTTCATCTGTTTTGAGAAAATAGACGAAGCTCGTCTACTCTCTCAGAACCGACTCTGTCTGTTCCGAGATCTGTCGAACGTGGTGAAGGACGAGTCTGGCTTGTTAATGAAGGACGACGGCGAAGGTCTGTTGAAGATGGAGGCCGGCGGTGATTTTCTTAAGACATAATTAGGTTTGGTTGATTTTAATTAGGTTGATTCGGTTTCTTTAGGTTTAATTTAATTTTGATCGGTTTCTTTAGATTCAATTTAGGTTTCTTTGATTTCTTTAGGTTTAATTTAATTTTGACTGGTTTCTTTAGGTTTAATTTTAATTTTGATCGGTTTAATTGGGTTTTGATTGGTTTAATTAGGTTTAATTAATTGGGTTTTGATTGGTTTAATTAGATTTATTTAATTAGGTTTTGATTGGTTTAATTAGGTTTAATTATATTTTTATTGATTTAATTATGTTCATTTAGGTTTTATTTAATTATTGGATTTTGATTGGTTTAATTAGGTTATTTGATTTTTGATTGGTTTAATTAGATTTAATATAATTTTGAATGATTTGGTTAGATGTAATTGAGTTTAGATTGGTTTAATTATGACCATTAATTTTAGTTAATTTTAATAAAAAAATTAATCAATTAAAGCTAATTAAGAAGAAGAGGGTGAAAAAGTATTAAAAAATTTATAAATTTAAAATTGGTAAATGTTTCAAACATTAAGATTATTTATGAACATTTTTCCTACCGCCATGTCATTGATTACCAGTAGCTTACAACATTGATGGACGGAAGGGTTTATTTGTTCAATTTAAAAACTGCAAGGGCTTTTTTGTGCACAAAAAGAGTTTGACGCTGATTTGTCCTTTTGGAAAAACTACAAGGTCTTTTTTGTACCTTATTCCATTTTAAAAATACTCTTTTGATATTTTTTTATTTTTGTTGGTATTTTTATGGGGTAGTTAAAGTGTATTTATAATGTATTTATAGTGTTTTTATAGCGTATGTAGACACCTATTTTTCAGACAAATAAAAAATGATAAGAAACTGAAGCGTTCAATGATGATTTTCAAAGATATTCGTCCGGATGACGAGTTTGTGATCTGATTGTTTGAATTCAAGCTGGTTAGATCAGTGCACAGTTGTAAATTTGAAGAATTGAAATGTAATTAGCCACAAATAGCCTATAAAAATTCAAAGAAATTGTGATCTAAGTTTAGGAAATTGGACTAATTGCACTATCTTAAAAGTTTATGGACCAATTTGTAAGTTTGAGGGATTAAATTGACCATACCCAAACTCTTAGAATCCCATAAGCCATTTTTAATAATTTCAGACACCAAAATATAATTTTAACTCCCTTTTTACTTAGAGCATCTTCAATTTTTTAAAATATAAACTCTTCAATTTAAAGTGTTTGGTGTAAAATATAAACTCCAATAAACTCTCTATATTTTAAATATAGAATATAAAGTGAATTTGGCTCTCCACATGCAGAGAGCCAAATTTACTCTCTGTTTCAAATCTTATGAACAAAAATTCAAATTTTGAAATGATTTTAATGCATTTTTCTCTTAAAATGTAATTTTATTTTATTTTAACATTTAAAAACAATAAATAAATTAATAGATTAATGATGGATACTGAATCCTACAGTAAATAGAATGGAGCCGAGTCACAGGAGATCCGCTCTCAGGTGATACCGGACTCCCCCTGAAGGTCTGAAGATATGAAGGAGACACCGAATCCCCTGAGATTCGGTGATATACCAACTGATACCGAATCCCCTGAGATTCGGTGATGTGCCAATAAAGACCGAATCCCACATGATCCGCCCAAAGCGCGTTAGGTCCGGGATTCGAGTAAACGACCAAGAATGGAAGTATTGTCCTATTCGGACACAAACACCATATATGGAAGGATAAGCTCTACCTTAGGAAGATAAGACTATTTAGGAAGACGTTCCTAAATAGGACTCTTATCAGATTAAGGTAGATCTCGACAAATCAGGAGAATCCCTACTATGTTGCCGAATCCCTACAAAGTAGGATTCACTTGCCTACTATGACTCTACAATGTATATTCGACTACTATAAAAGGAGCACGAGGTATGCCTAGAATCACAATTACATTCATATACACAAAACGCTGCTCAAAGCTCTAAACTGACTTTAGCATCGGAGAATTAATCGGACAACCACCGTCCGGTTAGCTTCTACTTTGTTTTGCAGGTCTTACTCACTGGCTCAGAAGGCAGACTCCATCAATTAATATTATTTAATATTTATAAAATTAAAATAAATTAAAAAGTAATAAAATGGAGAGTTTATTGGGCTAAAACTAAAAATTATACTCTTCATATTTGAGATGCTCTTTATTTTGTAAAAGATACTCTTTATTATAAAGAGCAGTGTTTTAAAAATTGGACTTGGACTATAAAGTTGGTATCAGAGTAAACGATACGGGGTAACTCGGTGGAGCGGAACTCTCAGGACCTATATCCGATTCTAGCAAACTCTTACTCATGATCATGTGAGGAAGTGAGGTCTCCGCCCTAGAGCGTATGAGATGGGTGCTTTGATAGGTACATATGGATGTCACCCTATGGGATAGGCTGAGTCCATATTACTGTAATAACCCATAAACTTTTAAGATATTCGATCGTGCCACGTGTCCTAAATTACAAAATTTAGGTCAAGTAGGTCGGAAATGGAAATTGAGTTGAGAATCGTAGTCGGAATGAGTTTATTAAGTTGATCGTAGAATAATAATTTTTATTGGCAATTATTATTCGTTAGAGCGGATATTAGCGGGACTAAAGAAAAGTTAAGAAATTAATATAAAATAAAGTGTAGGTCCCGAGCTAATAATGTTTATGTCATCGTCCATAAAATATTTTTAAGAATTTATCGCGATACTGTTTTAAAATTGGATGCGGACGTTAATTAAGGAATTGAGTTAAAGTACGAGATTGAGCTGCTTGAGCCTTAAGTGTAATATAAAAACAAAGGGTCAACGCACCTCCTGAACTTGTGACACGGGATTATCTAACCCAATTTATACTTTTTTGAGCAAGTGACTCCAAAACTTCTTATTTTTGGGTCAAATAACTAATTTTATTTTCAAAACGCATAAAATACAAATCCGAGGTGAGGGATGTAAAAACGTAATTAGATACTTCCCAAATTGTTGCGATAAATTATTTTGAATCCATTTTTTGAAATAAAAATATAAATTATAAGATTATTTGACCCAAAATAAAGAATTTTAGAGTTAATTGTTCGAAAAAGTATAAATTAGATTAGATAACCCCATGTCACAAGTTCAGGGGGCGCGTTTTTCAACTTCATAATGAAGTTGCAGAAGCTATACTTTCAACATTTCACGCTAAACTTCAACCTAACCTAGATCGTTCGTTTCTCGTCCGAATTTGACGATTCTCGTTGCAAAACGATCTTAGAACGAAGAGATATCAAGGTAAGGTAGTCGTTTTAAGGTTTGTTTGGTTTGTTTGATTTATTTGATGGGTTTTAGATATAACGTTATGTTACGGCGAAACCGTACGGTTATCGCGTATTCGATTTGTTTTAAGCGTTTGTACTACTTTTTTGGTTGTTTGGAGTGTCGTTTGGATGATGGATAGGTGCGGAAGTGTTGATAGCACGTCGGAATCGAAGTCGGTGCCATTTTCATGGCTTTCCCGAAGTGAGGAAGCTCTTACGACGTGAGAGTGTTCCCTCACAACGTAAGGGACATCCTCACGACGTGAGGAGGACCCTTTCCGGACCAATTTTAGGTCATTCCTGACCCGTTTCGATGATTTGAAGTTTGATGCTTGGTGTTTTGAGTTGTTTGAAGTTTACGGACTTCAATTTGATGGAATTTGGACATAGAATATGATTAGGGTTTTGATATACAGAGTGAGACGTTTAGGTTTAAGGTTTAAGTCGTAAACCTAAAGACATATAGCGCTAGTATCGAAGATCGATAAGTAAAGATAGGACAAATGAGATTAGAACTAGACGATTTACATATATATTTATATCTCGAGTCTAGAATGTCTATAGAGTTAGATTCTTACTCGAGTTATGTTGTTTGTTTCCTAGATTCGGCGAGGCAACCAGCTACCGGACAAGGAGCTTGACGGGGGTCGCGTGTTCAAAGTTTTTGGAATAGCAAACAGTGAGTTTATAAATATTTACTTTTGATGTATTGAAAATGCATTATTTTCTAAATGCAAAATGATTTATATGAATTGCATAACATGATTTATTATCGAAATGTTTCGTATGAAATGCACGCATCATTATCTTGAAACCAGTATAGGTCCAATGAAACATGCTTTCCTATTGGACGGCAATAGAAACTACGTGATCACTTATTAAGATCGAGCGATATACTTTTTTGTTGTGTGTGAATTTGATACAAGGTCAGCATGGTTGAACTATCCCACGGCCTGTATCTAACTAGTCACCATGGTTGAATCATCCCGGGACTCAAATCGATGGTTGGATTTATGTGATGGTACGAGTCACCATGGCTGAACTATTCCGGAGGTCTACCAGATGGTATGGTTGACATGGTTGAACTATCCCGTAACCTACCATCAGGATTAAGTTATTAGTTTTGATTACAAGAAAAATTCAAGGAATCGAGGATTAGGGTTTCAATCGGAAGCTATATTCGGATGCATATGGATGAACTATTTATATCATTGTTTTGTTTTATAAAATACTCACTAGTAAACTATGAGCTCACTCAGTTTTGAGGGACCCGTTGTTTTAAACATTTTCAGGTGAATAGTCTTTTTACATGACGGACTTTAATCCTTACTTCAGAAGTCTGCTTAGAAGTATGTACAAAGGAAGTTTCTATCGATAGCGCTGCAGTAGTCTAGTCCTAGATGTTTATGTGATTTTGTCAAACGTTTTTATGTATGTACTCTGAAATTTTGTAAACTCGCATAGTTTAACTGCGCTTTAAACCGTTTGCTTTTGATGTGCGAAATAGGGCACTCCTTGATGTGGCATCGCATGGTAAGACCCTAGTTTCTATGTATAGTTTTCCGAATGCAAAAAAGATGTTTGCAATGGAACCGTTTTAAAAGCCTTTCTGAAAATGTTTGCATAATTGTTATTTGATTTGATCGAAAAAAGTTTATAGTGGTTTTAGGCTTGCTACGGGTTTTGGAGCTACCACTCCCATTCCCTAGTGCCGGTCTCGACTCGAGATTTTGGGTCGTGACATTTACAACCTCAATTTTGACAAAGTTGGTATCAGAGCAGTGGTCCAAGATACCATTGCTAATATGTAATGTGTTTTGTGTGTTATGTGGCTTGAGTACCTAGTAACTACTGTAGCACATAAGATTCGAGTCATGTCTTTGATACGTATTCACTTAATTTCCAAAATTCCAGTTTTTCTCTTTAGGATGTGAGTCTGTGCTTATGTTTGTTTGATACTATATGACGAGATGCACATGCATATATATTTTTCTTTTGCATTGAGGTGCAATTATATAGGTATGCGATATATGTGTGTTATTGCGTGCAAGATAGACGATTAGTATTTATACGACTCGATGGCAAGACTTATGTGTTCAGTAATGTAACACGAAGATGCTACCAAAACTATTCGACAGCAGTGGCAAGGAAGGATTGATGAACAAGTATGAAGTTGGCAAAGAGGAAGATAAGAAAGATGGTTAAGACGGAAGTTAGTAGAATAGATACAGTGCGATGATGTTATTGGTCACACTATGTCGTCAGACGAGACAAGGTATAAATGATAGAATGTTAAGTTTTAGATGCGATCGATCATGAAAGCATAGGATGCTTTAAGGATGAAGCATAAATCTCTTAAAAATAGCGTTATGAGTTATGTGGCTATGGATTTCAAAATTCGAGAACAAATTTCAATAAGGGGGAAGAATGTAAGCGAAAATCAAAATACATGGTATAACTTTAATACCATAAAAATACAGGGTATAACATTTAGACGCTTTGACGAAGTATACTAACAAACTTAACAAACGAAAGGGAAAATAGTAAATTTGATCAAACGTCAGGAAGAATCAGTTGACTTTTGAAGCGTCATAATATAGTATTGTTTGAGATCTAAACTTATGGAGTAAGTAGTTATTATTCCTCCATCATAGCCTTTGCATAAGCATAGGAAACCAAATAACCATACCTTATAACTTCCAAACAATGGGGTATTATGTTGAAAAACGAGAGTTTCAAGTCGGAACAACCCCTTTTAATTTTAATTTTTTTGCCGGAACTAGAGGTGGCCACGGTTCGTAACCCAACGGTTCCAGTTTGGAACCGCAGGATCACGGTTCAAGAAATATTAGAACCGGTTCGAAACCGTCTAAGTGACGATTCCATGACGGTTCGGAACCGGCCGGTTCCAGGTCCGGTTCCGGTTTCGGGCGGTTTAGAAAAAAATGTAAAGTAAAATTGAAATTTAATTATTAAAAATTTTAAAAAATAAAATACCACTTGGAGACAATATTACAAAAAATAATAAAATAAAATAAATTTCACTAACCAAAAAACTAATAAAAAAATATAATATATATCTTATCGCAATAATAAATTTATAATATAAATAAATAATATATATATATATATATATAATTTAAAATTAAATAATTTTTTATCGACAGGTTCGACCCTTAAACTGCCGGTTCCGACCCGGAACCGCCGGTTCACGATTCAAAATATTTGGAACCGGCCCGGAACTGCCTTGTCTATGGTTCCAGGCCGGTTTTAGCCCGGTTTCAGATTTGACCGGTTCCGGGCTGAATTTAACCGGACCCATTCACGGGCTGACCCGGCCCATGGCCAGGTTTAGCCGGAACCCCTTTTAATTGAGAATATAAAAATGTAATTTTTGCAACAAAATAAGGATATTAAACTCACTGTGTCACTGAGTTATTTCAATATTATAGAAAGGGTACTAAAATTCAAATCTCTGAAAAACAGTCACTAAATTATCAAATTATTTCACGGGATATCACTCGAGGTAAAAACGCTAATTTATTTTACGTTTTATCTTACGTGGCATGCCATAATTACAAAAAAAACTGTATAATTCAATATTCTTTTTTTAACAAAAGGGTATAATTCAGTACCCATTTTATAATTTGTAATAAACATAATGACTTTTTTTTAAAACGGTGACCTCCTTCAGAAATAATTTAATGAGTGAAGGTTCAAAAAACCCCCCGAACTTGGCACGAAGTATCAAATAAGTCCAACCTCGCAAAACCGGATCAAATCACCCCACAACTTGGCAAAACCGGATCGGTTTCACCCTTTTGACTAAAAAAGAGAGTGGAATAAGCTGATTTTAAAAATTAATCCTAATTAACTCTAGTTAATCTTAATTAAAACACTAATTAATCAACTAAAATTAAGAACAACTAAAATTAACTAAAATTAATCTTTTTTTCTAATCACTCTCATAATCAACTAAAATTAACCCTAATTAAACATTAAAAATACTAAACCGGCCGCCAACCACCTCCGGAATCAATTCAGGCCACCTCCCCGAACCACCTCCGGATTCAAATGTCTTCATTTTGTTCTTCAAATGAAGAACAGATCCCATGGGTCTGTTCTTCAAATTCAAAGAACAGATCCCGTCGCGGGATCTTTTCTTCAAAAACGAAGAATAGATCCCGGCGGGGATCTGTTCTTCGTTTTTGAGAGCGGCGACGACGGAATCTGGAGCGGCGGCGGAGTACCGGCGGCGGCGGGTAGGTGGTTGATTGGAGAAGAAGAAGTTGATGAAAAAGGCATAAAAAGATCCCTTAATTTTTATTTTAAAATTAATTAGATTTTTAAAGTATTAAAATGTAATAGTTATAAAAGTATATTAAATGTTAATTTTGTGAATGATATAAATATTAAGGACTATTTTAATCTTTTAACCCTCTAAAACCACCTAAAGTCATTTAAAACCGGAGAGTGTGTTCACTTTCTAGGGTGAGAGTGGGGAAGGGGGTATTTGATACGTTTTTGCATAGTTCTGGGTTAGTTTGATCCACTTTTGCGAGGTTGGGCTTATTTGATACTTCGTGCCAAGTTCAGGGGGGTTTTTGAACCTTCACTCATAATTTAATAAAGACTTAATACCTTAAAAAAAACCCCGACCTTTCATCCCCTTTTCAATCCTACCATGACATTGAAAATTTATCAATTTTATCCTACTTTGCATTTTTTTTCCACTTCAATTGTAACCTGAAGTATAAAATTGACCTTTATTTATTTGATAAATGTTCAAAAAAATTCTTCAAAAATGGTCAATTTAATATAAAAAGTTAATCTAATGCAAAAGGGGTCAATTTAGAGAATTTTTTTGAACTTTTGCTAAATAAAGAAAAGACAATTCAATGCTTCAGGATACAATTGAAAAAAAAATGAAAAATAGAATAAAATTAACTGATTTTAAGGATTGAAAAAGGGATAAAAAGTCGGATTTTTGTAATACATTAGTCCTTTAATAAACTAGTGATTGTTTTTTAACAATTTAAATTTTAATACCCTTTCTGTAATTTTAGAATAATTCAGTGACTCAAAGAGTTTATATCCGCAAAATAATGAATGAAATGGTTAGTTGGGAGCAAAATATATGAAAATGATCGAATTAGCACATGGGCATGTTTAAGAGAGAGGGCCATTAGTCCCCAAAAGACAGGCTTTCAGGTTTCAACTAACAGCTGAACACCACAATATGAGATAATTGATTCTAGAAGTATCCACACTATTATATTTTGGCGATCAAATTTTAATTCTTTTCAATTTATTTATCAAACGTGAAAAATCCGGCTGCCATGTCAACATTTTTGCCAAAAATAATAATAAAATGAAATTAAAGTGAAGTAACTAAAACGAAACGAATCAAAGTTCGGTCGCCAAAATGCAATAAATTGATAGTTCGATACCCTCAGTTTCCATTGCCCCCACAAAATGCTTCTCTCTACTAGCCTACTTATCAGTTCCATCTTTGGCTGTGTTAATTAGGCTTCAAAAACAATTACAATCACAACTGACAAGCTACAATGAATGAGAACTCATGACTTGAAAAGAGGAGCAAACGAAGTAGCTCACTACGTAGGTCGAGTCCAAAAAAGGAACCTCGAGAGGGAACATATCTCCGTGAAGGACATGGAGTAAAGGTATGAAGCGAGCAAAGAAAAACATAGTATACTTAGGTAGAATATATTTTGTACATAAGCCAAAGCTTCATTCATTCCGTTGCGACTATAATTTTCCGAGTATATTTTTCCGGCAAAAAGAGAAGAAAATTAATTTCCTCCTGGATAAGAGAAACATAATGCTAGACTAAACATACTTCACAAAGTGCTTTCGTTTTCAATCATTTCACGAACTTCATTAATGACGAAATGTGCTTTGTGACCGCCAATCACCTCGGACTGTTTCTTGCCATCCTTCCACAACTGTAACATAAAAATTTCATTTTCATGTTTCCTCCATTTTTGTTTCAAGAAAAAGGACTTATAAACAAGCTCAGATAACAATCAGAATAGCAAGGATTAAGCGAGTCGATCAAGAATCGATACTCGACTAACTTCCCCACTTCTCAGCCTTCTTATCTTTTACAGGCCTAAAAGCAGATGATTGAAGCCATACAATTGAGATGGAAATTACCTGTACAGTAGGCATTTTCTGCAGAAGTTTTGTCATCCGCCACATTCAAATACATGACAAAGAGTAAGACAGAGAAAGGGTTAACGGCAAACGATAAGATCACAACAAGCAAGAAGGATGGAATTAACAAGATAAAGAATAACTCTCATAGCACAATTAAAGGAGGAAAATTAAATCAGCACCACAAGCATCTTATACATGAAGTTCAAACAGGTAATTTTTTTTGGTATTTTCAAGTATGATACGTTAATATGTTCCAATTGAATCGAGCTTGCTTAGTAATTGTATCCATAGTTAATTCTGCTATAAGCAAATCCAAATGCTAGCTGATCATTAACTTCAAGATAAAAAAAATTAAAATCAGAAGAAACACTTGATACAGCATCTAAGTTCATTTGAAACTTTTATACACTATAACTGGTATCAAATTTGGAACCTTGATACACACGAGAATTGAAAATCTTATTGATTGTCCATATCTTTTGAACGTAACCAAACAAGCGTTAGTTAAGGATTCTTCTCATTTTCCCATCATGATGGGATCTAACTAAGACACGAGAAATGGAAACTTTGGCATCATAAATGTCATGAAATGGTAACTTGTCTACCCTATAAATAATTATAAGCATGAAAATTCTTAAACCAGGAAAAGCAGAACATCTGCATCTTTACCAACCTATTCAGGAATCTAAAAATGCAGGTTCGTTGTCTGTCTATTGAGGAGTGTCAATATATAATTGACTCCGCTCCATGCAATTTCATTAACAAAAACATATCAGTTAGAGAATCTCATTGATATAACAAAATCCAATTCAATTAACTGAGATGCCTATCTAGTCGGCATCAGTGTCAAATAATCAATCCACCAACAATTCAAACAGTTAAGTGAGGCGGTTTAACTATCTCTAACACATCTCCACACACGAAGGAACATTAAAAGAGGTTGTCAAGGATAAAACTTTAGACCTTTCAATCATAAAGATATCACAAGATCATGATATCATGTCAAAAAAATAACCAATTCCACTCAAAAAGATAAAACTGTTAGGTGAGACTCCAACTATGATTTTATTATCTCTAACATTCAGTTTAGTGGATCTATTTTTCTTCTTTTCTCTTTAGAACTGCATCTCATGATCAACAAGAAAACTTGACTAAGCCTTAAATCCCAGGTTAAATGTGTGCATGATATAAAGGTCTCCCATGTATATCTCAACTCATCCATCTTCTACTTTCTCCTCCCCTATTTCGATCAATATGCTCAAACTTCACCCCTTAATAAGTTGGTTTTCAATTGCCTCAATCCTCACTTCTTTGATCCAGGCTTAACTACTAGTTATTTAGGATGTAATTCATTTACAACTGGAGTTTATATGCTGACATAGAAAAAGTGGTGAAAAATTTGCTCAGCAGGCTGACAGCTAGAAGAATAGGCAACCAAGGATTGTAATTTATGATACCGGTGAAGTTACTGGCTTATAAGATAACAATAAAAACATTGTTCAGAAGCTGCAATCATTTACTTGGTAATTTTTAAAATAGACACTTGTGTTATTCAAGTTCTAGCCAAGAAATATTACTTTTATGTTTATGCACTATCTCGTGGAATCAAAATTCATGAATGTATTTTTTCAATTCAATTGCTAAAACTAACCACCTTTGCACCTAAAACTAGTATCAGAGTGGAATACTAGAACTGATATTAACCAGAAGAGTGTGACCCTAACCCTACTACATTGTTCAACTAGTTAAATATTTGTGTAGTTATGCAGGCTCCAAAGGAAACATTATTCTTTCTTCCCCATCTTATCCGACCATTCTTCCCAAGAGGGAGTCGTTTCTATTATCTACCTACAACCAAGTATTAATTTTTTTGGCTGTATTATTGTAAAATTACAAACTTAAAGAGAAAAAAAAAACAAAAGAGATAAGGCAAACTCTATAGAAATATGGAACTTACAGTGATTCCAGCATAAGCAACCAGCTTGTGTGGAACGTTATTGACATCAACACAGTAGAACCTCAATCTGCATTACATGTTTCAGTGAAAAAAAATAAAAAATCTTACTTCCAAAGCCAACGGATCTAATTTCACATATTAAATTCCTTAACAAATAGCCAAAATTTCGTTTTATATTTTATATATGTTAGGTGATAACAATAACACATTGTTACTTTCTGTTGTATCATTGGAGAAGAAAGAACTGTTTCACAAGTATTTGTGTAAGAGAGAGCGATTCGTTTTAGCAGTCCTAGGCGCTCTTCGTTACGTTGAACCAGAAAAAGATTTAAGGAATGACAAAATGAAACGAAGCAACAGGACAGCTTATGAAGAAATCACATCACATGTAAAGATGGAAAACAATGAAGACACTTTCTTTGCTCTTAACTATTACTGTACTACTGCCGGGATGGATCTGATTCTCATACGGATTTTCCAATTTTGTGAAACAGCTAAAATGACATCAAATCAGTTCATGATGTCCTTCAATCTAGTAAACAGAATCACAAGATCCAAAGGAAAATCTACAAATTGCAACTCTTTGAAACAATTAGATGCTGCGTTAGTTCAGTTTTCCAAATGTTTAAGGTAACATGCTAGTTTTCAAAATTCTGCAGATGAAAAGGGAAAATAAAACAAACCTTGGATAGTAGTCAGCAGCCAACTTTTCCAACTTTGGTTTCAAATATATACATTTTCTGCACCAACTCGCCATCCTACACATACAAATATTTCTGGTAACTGGTAAGCTTCACTACAACACAGGATAAACAAAAAATCTTACCAGTACATCTATTCAAACAAGCACAAGGTTCTTTTTATTTAATTCTGAAGATTAATCAAGAAAATCAACAAAATTCATTAAATTTCAACATAAGAACATTAAGCTAAACAAATGAAAAATGGGGTTTTGTTTATGAGGATCGTTCCTCAATGATGCTTTTTCAGCTTCAATACACCTAAGTAGCCAGACACGGGACATTTGGACACGCACACTGTGAAACGGTGTTATTATAAGTTTTCCTATGTATAAAGTAAAGTTTCCGACATGTTTTCGACACGGGACACGCCTTGATAGAATGAAGTGTCTGTCCCTAGCAGTACACTAATAATTTACATGAAATATTTCTGTAAGCTATTAAAATCTCCGTAATCTCGGTTTGATCAAATGGTAACCAATGAGATACCTATAACTCAAATGGTATAAACACTGAGTAACAATCTGCCAAAGTGGTGGGTTCTATTTCTCCCACAAACGCCTAAACATTGAAATAGAAATAGATTAAATAGAACACAAATGCCCAATTATCTAAGCAAAACCCCAATAATAAACAATTTTCAATCAAGAAAAAAGTCAGAGAATATACCAAACAACAACAACAGATTCATCAAGTTGCTGGGCCTCAGCTACAATCCGATCAAATTGAGTCTCATTACAAATGGGCATTAATTCAATTGAAACAGGCGAATCATCCACTTCTTGCAACGACCCTTCTCCACTCCATGAATCAAGAACCTTAATTTCCCCTCCAAGCACATGAATTTTCCCGGGAAAATGAGAACCCAGAAATTTTCTAGGCCAAGAAAGTGTTTTACAGCTTGAATTTGTTGCAAGATTTTGATATAAGATTGAATGTTGAAATGGGTTTGTTCTTGATGATGAATTACATCTTGGTAATGAAGAGAAATGCATGGTTTTAGCCATTTTTTTCCGTTGAGAATTATTGAAAAGACTGTATTTTTGTTATGTTTTAGTTCAAAGAAATGAGAATTTCTGTTGAAAACATAGTAAATAAGACAAATTTGCTGACTTTTCGTCCTGAATATATGAGCAACAAAATTTTGTTCTGTTCTAGTGACAAGAGGATTCAAAATATATTATATTTATAATTTGATAATTTTATTAAATATAAATTGAAATAAATATATTTAGCTTTTAAATTGAACTTATTTTCGGATACAATTTTCATTTGAAATCCAAATAACTCTTCTTAAACTGAAATTAAAACTTAATTGCGTAAATTATAATTATTTATGGAACCAAAAATTTATAAAATAAATCTTAAAATATAGTTTATGATTTGAATATATTTATTTCAATTTTAAAAATGAAAAATCATAATATTTAAGTTGTCTTTTAAAAATTTATTAAACAAAATGGCCAAAGGAAAAATGCATTTTTATAAGGGTTAGTGTCAAAAAAAAATCACGAACTTTACATATTTTCTCATTTTAATCACGCAGTTTAAATTTTCTCATTTTCATGCACGAACTACCACTTTTTTTCAAATTCATGCACGGTGATGAGGTGGCACTCATTCATTGGTGTAAATTGACCTCCACCTCAACAAATTACACCAATTGAGCCGTGACAACTTAGCACCGTGTATGAATTTGAGAAAAAGTGATAATTCATGCATGAAAATGAGAAAATTTAAACTACGTGATTAAAATAAGAAAACGTGTAAAGTTGGTGAATTTTTACCTTTTTATAATTCAAGACAATGTGAGAAGAGCAAGAATCATTGCTTTATATCAATTTTTATTAAGGCATTCAAAAGTTTCGAAATTTTCGTGATTTTTATTAATTTAACTAAATTGAGGAGTTTAAATAGTTTTTTTATTGAATAAAGGAGTTTATTTTTTTCTTAAATTGAGAGGAGATATATATAATAATATGTCTTTTCATTCATGCTGGTTTTGTTTTCTAATTTAATAATAATTAACTTTAAAAATGATATGATATAAAACTATCTTTTTAAAATTTTGTTTGCATTCTACAAGTCTTATTACTTAAATTTCAAATGAATGCTATATTTACATAAAAAGAATTCATTATAATGGCTACCTCAATTTATACTCTTCTCATTCAATTTTTATAATTAAACTATGATTACAATTGATAAAACTATAAGTTTAGGTATATGATTTTTGCATTGTAACTACAAATTAAAACTATGATACATTCTGTAAGCAAATAAATATTTTAATCATTGTTTTGAGAACACTCAACCCAACTCAACTCAAATTAAATTTTAATCTCAAACCTGAACTTTTTTTCCTTCCACTTCACATAATTTAGTTCCTCATCTCTCAAAAGGTATAAAATATATGTAATTCCTACACAAATTCAAATTTTTTAGTATTCTAATTCTGAATTGCATCCACTTTCACATACTCACTCATATTTGTTCTTTGTTTAGTTTCATTTTAAATATCAAAATTGCAGACTACAAAAAATAGTATGAATGTTGGAAATGGAGAATAAAGAGATAGTATAAACTCTTTGTTGACGGAGCGTCGTAACACAAAATTCAGCTGCACAATCTCTCAATGATCTTCGAGAGGGCCGAGTAAGTTCCGACAACCGATGATATGACTCCTACTATAATGATTATGATACAAAACGTAGCCTGCACAAACAATCACAGTGATTATGACTCCAACTCAAGGTATTAGTATTGAGCAAATCGAATTGAATAACCGAACCAAATCAAATTCAAATATTCTCGTTCACTTTTGGTACAAACCGAACTAAAAAAACTTAATCAAATCAAAAAAACCAGCCAATCAACTGATTTGGTTCAGTTTGATCTGAAATATTTGATAGTCGGATACATTAATATAGCGGAAAACCTATAAAAAGTAGATGATAGAGATGAAGATAATACCTGAAATCTTGTTGCTTTACCCCTCAAGATGCTCAGGAAACAAGCACATGGAAGTATCAAGGTCTGCCATAGAAATTAGTTGCAGAGTATAATGAAACTGAAACATAAATCTTTCAGAAAATTCAAAGTAGAAGCGATGAATCACCGTAGCGAGAAAAGAAAACTTACAACAAGCATTGTGAGTAAAGATCCAATTAATGACATCACCAGACCTAAGATGAAATGAAATACAGATTAACAAAATAATAACGAAGAAAATAAAAACGGTTTCCAAGAGAAATGTATGTCTTGATGGCAACTATGTTGTACGAAAACAGAAAAGGTGATATGCAAAATGGTAAAACCATACTTTGTATAAGAATAGGTTAAATATAAAGTTCCCGAGTTTCAGAAAGGAAATGCAAAAAGGTAAGATTCAGTAACTTTCCATGCGATATAGATGAGTTAAAGTAGTAAATAAGACTGAATGAAGCTAGACTAACCGAAGAAAGGAATGGCGAGACCGACAAGCAAAGTGGAGATCACCAGTGCTGTCCTAATGCAGATGGCATAAACATGAGACTTCATATGGTTTGATGGTATCAACTCCTCGAGACTCATTGCCACCGGAGAAATGGTTAATGCATACGTACTTCTAATTAAGGAAGAACACATCCTTCATTTATTGAAGCAGAAATATATATGACCTAAAGTTCATGTAATGTATGGGACTGCGAGGCATCTGTTTGGAGTTTTCTGATATTTTTTGAGGAGTCTAAGGATGATCACCTATGTTGAACGGAAACTTGTTGAATCCTATGTTTCAATGTTTATGTTTTGTTTCCATTTCCAAACATGCTTTGACATATTCTTATACAAATATTGTTTCGCTATTTCCCGTTTCGGCATTTCCTGTTTTCATTTCCGTGTAATATAGGTGGTTATAAAGGAAAAAAATATACATAATTCGAATGTCATTCTAGAAAGGATATTTGGTAAATGGATTCACTACCTGCAAAAAAGTAAAAAGTTTGTGAGCAAAATCTGCATACTTCATAACATGTTTAAGAATGGCATCCATTTGATTATATTGTTTCGGTCAAAACGGAATTGAATCAAAACATTTATTGTTTTTTTAAGTCAAATCGAACCGATTTTATAAGAACATTTAAATTTTCAAATGGAACCATACAACTCGGTTCGGTTTATTTTCAGTTTGGTTGGAATAATGTTTCAGATCCGTTCGGTTTGGTTTGCATAAAAAGCAACCTAAAAAACAATTACAGTCAAAACCGAACCGAACCAAAAAATTATTTTTTTTCTATAATTTCAAATCATGAGCATTACCGTGGTCCACAAAGCAATCTTAGAGGCAACAAGATCCTGAGGCATGTTAAGAGTGAACTGAGATTCTGTTGACTCTCCGAACATTGTGTATCCCATTATAGCAACTCCAGCATACATCAAAGTACATATACCAAAGCTGATTCAACAACGAAAACAAGCGATGAGAACCTTAGGGATCTATGTAGAAATGAAACAGAAAACGCCAAAACAAAAAAAACCGATACAATACATTTTACAAAAATAAGTAAAGAAATATAGAGTTTCGAAATATCAAAAGCGTTTCCAAAATGTAGGATTCGAGAAATATTGGTGCAGCATAGGTTAACATACTGGCAATTCAATTATTAAAAACAACTCTTAAGTAAAATTAATATGGTTGATCATCCGAAGTTACCATATTAAGAGAACTTTTGGGTATTTGTTAGGTTGTGCCATAGAGGTATAAATGTTTGGGAAGACGGCATGTCCTGAGTAGCAATAACCATAAAGTCCGATAGCAACAGGAAGACCTCCAAGGTTCAATGGTGTCCCTTTGCTATGAATGCCAACTTGATCAACTAGACCAACCCAAAATAAGCAAAGGACCACCATTATTGAAGCAATCACTCCACCAGCTGCAAAAAAAAATAGCTTAAAATAAGACCAACTTGCCCCTTAGATTTGGATAAATATGTAGCACGGAAACGGAAAATCCAAAACGAGGGAAAAGCCAAAACTGATAGTGCCAAAATAGAAAACGGCGAAACAACATCTTTTACAAGAGTAGGCTATAAATATAAAGTTTCAAAGTTTTAAAAGTGTTTTAAGAGAACAGAAACGAAACACATAAATGTAGGTCTCAAAAGTTTCCATTCTTCAAAATAAGAAATGGAAGGATTAAGACAAATACAAGTTATTTCATATGTATAATCATGACATTTTGGGCACAAACCCTAATCATTGCCAACTTTCAGCATATTAGAAATTTGCAATGGATCACATGACATGGATTAGAGTGACTTACAGGCTTACAGCAATTGTATTTAAACTTTAAAGGGATCGTGATTGATAGATATTACGAATATTTGAGTTTAAGAATAGTCACCGGAAATATAGCTTAGCACACTGAGGTCTCGGAGCCAAACAGTTGGAAGAACAGCAAGGGTGGCCAGCAGAGCAAACAAGTGGTGTGAATTTAATTCCAGTCCACCAAAACTTAAATGGGCATTTGGAAATAAAGAGGATAAGTTGTCACCCTCCAAAATTATATATTCAACACAACAAGCCTACAAAAGAAGAAAATTTGGATCGGTAAACTAGGCAACAAAATAATCCAAAAAGGAATGTAGAGTCAGAGAAGCTAACATATGTCTACCCTTCCTTTTCCATACTATAAACTTGTCCAGTCCTACATCTATTTCCGGAAATGCTTCTAATATAACAAAACTTCATATTTATAGCCTATTGTTATTAAAAAATAGTTTCACTATTTTATGGTTTAGCGTTGTTCGTCTCAACGTTTTTATTTCTATGCAACAGAAATAAGAAGTGATGATTAATTCAGTATGCTGGATGAATTCACTTAAGTCTCTGTCCCCTTCAGTTTTCATTTAAGTTGCAACATTACGAAACACTGAAAGAATTTAGACACATGATCAATTGGTAACTATGGCTGTTTTCTTTTAAGATCGGAAGTTTGTTAACAGCATAGGCCATCAAACAGTAATGAATACGATAATGAAGCATATGGGTAGTCAACAATATGATCCAGCAGCCGACAGAAAAATGAAAAAAAAAAAACGTGTGAGTTGGATCATGACAAGAAGCCACTAGTACTTAGCTTTGTGTCACTTCATCAGTCACAGGAAGAAATGGAGGGTTCTGTTGACAAGATCTACATTTTTGGACCCTCAAATCTTATTACAGAAACTAATTTGGAATTTAGCTCCTATTTGCATCTTATAAAGCAACTATACTAAATTGATTAATGTACAAAAAATATAAATTAGACAGGAAAAGCCAGCTGTACTTACATATAGCTCAATGTATAAGATTATCTGCAAAATGAAAACAGAAACGAAAAATTTTAGTTGCTAATCGAATTTGTAAATTAATAGCTAGCATACTATTTATATACTTAGCTATCATTAGACGAACATTTTATTAATAGTTTAGTGCTTATAGAAAACTGGAATTATCAACAAATAACGCGCTAGGTTCAGATAAATTCCGTAAAACTCTGCGGAATTCACCTGTAAATGAATAGAATTATGTTTGATTTACTTAACATTCATTTGGTAACTCTATTTTGTAAGTTTTATAGAATTTATTATGTTTATATCAAATGAATTCTAGAGTAGATTTAAATTAGACTTACGGAAATGACAATCCGTCCAGTTGTACCGAAAGCAGCTTGGCCAATATCAGGATATGTTTCAAGGCCGGGTTCACTGTCTAAACAGTAACGCAGAAGCAATCCGGTGTAAAAGGAAAGCACTGCAAATATAAACAATATAGAAAGTCCGATCCATCCACCCTCTTTCGCAGCGTAAGAAGTCGATAAAAGTCCGACTCCACATAAAACATTAATTCCTACATTATCAAAACCGCAGTAACCTATTCAATTTACTTATGCAGATAAGAATAATAGCAAAAACATTCTTGCAGTTTACTTGGTGATCTCATGTGCAACCATGTGCAATTACAGAAACAGACGACAGATCATGTTCATGAGGATATGTTCAAGATTGTCTTTATGTCCATAAATAAACAAAAACAACAGACAAAGGAACCTAGTCAGATTACTAGTATTTTATTCACACAATTTTTAATTATTTTCTGCTATAATTGAAGGCTGATTTTTTGTGTCATTTGTATTTAATGATTGATCAAAATTACTACTTTATTCCAAAAACTCAGTCAAGTAGACATGTAAGTCACATTAGCTGAATCAAGAACATACTAAAATACAGATATAGTGGTACATAGCCACTACTTCATGATTACCAAAAGTAATAGAATATTATATTTATATACCACATGATTGGTCTCCGTGGTCCCTAGCAGGTGAGATCTGGCTGAGAAAGGATTGGGATTGGAAGTCGTACCAATATTACGGACTAAATTCATACTTATTATATATATATATATATATTAATAGAAAAGACGTCGTTTTGAAGTTCAGTTTTTTACTGGTTTGGTTAACCAATGGTAAAAAATAAAATGAAAATTGAAAATCAAACTTTGTACTTCTTCACATCTAAAACAATTCTTTGTAACTATATATTGTAACAGATCATAATAAATTTTCGTTCGGTCCGGTTCAGAAAAACGGTATAGTTTGGTTTTTACTGGGCCCTGCTGATAGTTATCCTAATGTAGCAAGTGGCACAACAGGCATGTGTTTGATGCCTGCAAATGACAATCACAAATTTTCTGTATTTCCGGGTAGATTCATCGATGTCACTGTCTCGACTTCAATGATTGACCAACTATCTATCATGTAGTTAGATAACCACATCCTATTCCTATGATATGATCAAGAAAACATTTATACTCGAGTTCAATAGTAAATTTTCCTGTTAGCTTAAACTTACCATTAAGTACAGCTTGGCTGTTGGAGCTTTGGCGAGACATTGGAACTTCATGTGAAAGATAAGATACTTTATCATCTTTTTTAATAGAAGATCTTCTTGACGGAATTGGAGGAAGTAAAGAATGAGAACTCCGTCTTTGTGGCGGTAATTGTTCATCTTCTACCTTTGAAATTAGAGGTTTTGTAATGAAAGGTAGTGATTCCGGTGTGTGTCTTCTTGTTAGTATTGAAGAGGATAGAAATGAACTGCCTAATCTTGACAGTGTCGGTGTTCCCAAAATTATACTTGGAGATTGTACGCTACTGTATAGATCAATCGACTGCCTACAAAATCAATAAACCAGCATATGGTCAATCTCCTCAAAATTAAATCAACAAATTTTTGTAGCATCTTCGTACTAACATTTTAAGTTATATTGCACGGAAACTTGTTGCAGCTTACGTTTTCTGCGTTTCATTTGCATTCTACGCTTCTAAAACTCTAAAACTGTATATTTGTAACTTATTCTTATAAACAAATTACTTCTCCGTTTCTACTTTAGCGTTTTTCCTTTTCGAGCAACATAGATTTTACGAGATA
Organism: Mercurialis annua; assembly: GCF_937616625.2. NCBI lineage: Eukaryota > Viridiplantae > Streptophyta > Magnoliopsida > Malpighiales > Euphorbiaceae > Mercurialis > Mercurialis annua. Next base: position 34,494,173 of record NC_065577.1, on the reverse strand, counting down.
ATCATCATGATGATAAAATCGTTCTGTTATTCAATCCTAACACATAAATATTACAACTTTATCTTTAACCATTTTCAAATGAACTAGAAGCCAAACAAAATCTAGCAGAAACAATAAGAATACGTTATAAATATAAAGTTTCCGAGTTTAAACTCAACAAGCTAAACAAAACCCCTTTTCACAAAAGGGCTATCAAATCAATTCATATTTATTATATGGTCAACATAGAAATCAAATCATAAATATGGTTTTAACACAGTAAAACACAGTAATTAAGACTTAAACATACTAAAATCCAAATAATTAACTAAGATCAAAACAAAAAAACAAAAAAAGTAAACCTGTAACTTTGTGGCCAAGAAGTGTTGTAAGAACCAACTTTGCTTTGTTGTCTATTATCAGCCAAAGAATCATCAGAATCAGATTCATTTCCATCATCTTCTTCACCTCCTCTATTACTCTCTTCATCTTCATCTTCACTCTCTATGTAAAAACTCTGTTCTGATACAGAATTCTTCATTTTTTTACTGTTTTGTAATCACCTTCCTGCAAAAACCACAACCCAGTAAAACAAAAGTCAAGAAAACAATCAAAAGATTGGGTTTTTCCAAGAAAATTCCACAAAATATAAACTTGAATTTGGAAGGTTTTATAGGTTCAAAAATGGTAATGCAAAATCTGCAAAAACAAATCAGCTAAAATAGAGCCTATTATGGAAATATAGTAAAACTTTACAAATAAGACCGTTGGATACAAAAATAGAAGGTGGTAAGGTAGCACGAACACGGAAAAATGGGACACTTGATCACGGACACGGAAAAACTGTATTATTTTAAAATTTTCTATATAAAAAATGAAGTTTCATGTCATCAAATATCTGAAATGTTTCCGAAACGGGACATATTGATTGAATAAAGCGTCCGTGCCGCTTAGGTTAGAAATATTCAAATAATGAACTTTCAGAAAGCTACAAACTTTCTCTCTTGTGTTTGGCTGCTGAGAAAATGCAACAAATTGGCATCCTTTCTTCATTGAAAGTTGAAAGAAATACAAAATATAAAGAGGGTATAAACCTGTAATCTTTTCTTGGTTTTCTTTAAACTTTCTCAGCAGCCAAACAAGAAATCAAAGAATCCTGCACATGCAAACATAATGTGTAAAAGTGAGAATTGAATAAACCTATGAATTTGGATAATTTGGAGGGAATTTGGAATCTGGGATCTGAAGAAAGTTTTATTGGGTAGAAGAGAAAAAACACAACTTTTTATTGTTTATGATGAATAATGAAGATTCAGGAATGTCCTTGTCTGGTCGTTGTTGTTGTTGATGAATCTGTTATATAGTATTGGAGAAGAGATGTGCCACCCAACACACATTTATCTTAGGTGTCATTTACTGTGTTTTGTTTAATGTAAAACACTTGCAAAAGTCGGTGTGTTTTTTTATTTAATTTGTAAAATAATTTAAATATATTATCGTCAAATCTATTACACTTTTGATGAGAACTATATGAATCTTAAGCAGAAATTTTTTATTTTATAAAGTTTTTTTATTAATAGAAATGCGAAAATGTATTGCATTTTTTATCTTTTTAGTATGATCATGAGGTGTTCTGAACGGATTCCAATTATGAAATGGAGCTTTTAATACTTTCACATTCATACTAATCTCTATTCGAGCTGGGTAGATTTCTTTCAAGAGGTAAAATTTTGACCCCAAATTTTAAACGGCGGCGTATATGAGTATGGTTCGAATCCGCAATATTATTTAAGTTAGGAGAGCGACTTACCAACTCACCTCCACTTTGAAATTGTGTTGCATTTTTTATTAGTATAAAAATTAAATAAAATTATTTTTGAAAGTATATGAATTAAATAAAGAAATAGAAGAATTTTTGTCTTCAAAAAAAGTATAGAAACTAAATACACAAATAAAACTGCATTAGGATAAAAAAAAGCACCTCATAATAGGTTAAGCCAATACTATATTATATAATTGAATCAATCAAAATTAATAAACTAGTATTGATATGGTTATGTGCTGAGTTTCAGAGAATGATGAATTCAGTGTAGTAGGGTAAAGATTGTGTTAATAAAAAAGGCATCTCTTGAACTAACTTGGTAAAGCTTTATAATCCGAAAGTTTTTAGAGGAATTTGCACAAAACACTTCTTTTTTTAACTTATTTGTTCTAAATACCTCAATTTCAAAAATTTATTTTTTTACTCTATTTTTCTATTGTTTTTAGTTGTACCTCAATTAGCAAAATAACTTATTTGTACTCTCCTTTTTTTAAACACATGTATATCTCATTTTTTTTCTCTTTCCTCTTTCTCTTTTCTTTTTTTCGTTTTTTTCTTTTCTCTCTCCTTTTCTCTCTCCTTCTTCTCCTTCTTCCCTCTCATTTTTCTTTTTTTCTCTCTCTCTCTCTTCTTCTTCTTCTTCTTTCCTCTGCAACTTTTTTTTTTTCGTTTTTCTTAAATCTGCTTTTTCTATTTTCCACATTATACAAATGAACTCCAAGACAAAGAAATTTAAATAAAAAAAGAGTTTAAGAGATAATATGATGGTGATAGATGAGAAAGTTATTCTTCTTCTTCTTTTTCTTCTCTTCTTCTTCTATTTTTTTCTTTCTATGTTGTTTTAAATTATTTTAGCATCGTTTTTTTGGAATTTTTTACAACTTTTTTTGAAAAAATCGTAATGTTCTTCATTAATGATATTTTGACCTGGTTTTCAAATGTTTTAAATTAATTTTAGAAATCGTTTGAAACTGTTTTCTCGAAACTGTTTTATACTGTTCGAAACCTTTGTAAACGGTTTAAAACTGTTTTATACTGTTTGAAACTGTTATTTTTTAAACTGTTTGAAAGTGTTTTTTAGAAACTGTTTTAGACTGCTTGAGATCTTTGGAAACGGTTTGCAACTGTTTTATACTTTTGAAACTTTTGTAAACGGTTTGAAACTGTTTTTTCGAAACTGTTATTTTTTATGTAAACGGTTTGAAACTGTATTGCATTTTTTATTTTTTTTAATATGATTATGAGGTGTTCTGAACGGATTCCAATTATGAAATGGAGCTTTTAATGCTTTCACATTCAGACTAATCTCTATTTGAGTTGGGTAGATTTCTTTTAATAGGTAAAATTTTGACCCCAAATTTTAAACGGCGGCATATATGAGTATGGTTCGAATCCACAATATTATTTAAGTTAAGAGAGCGACTTACCAACTCACCTCCACTTTAAAATTGTGTTGCACTTTTTATTAGTATAAAAATTAAATAAAACTATTTTTGAAAGTATATGAATTAAATAAAGAAATAGAAGAATTTTTGTCTTCAAAAAAAGTATAGAAACTAAATACACAAATAAAACTGCATTGGGATAAAAAAAAAAGAGCCTCATAATAGGTTAAGCCAATACTATATTATATAATTGAATCAATCAAAATTAATAAATTAGTATTGATATGGTTATGTGTTGAGTTTCAGAAAATGATGAATTCAATGTAGTAGGATAAAGATTGTGTAAATAAAAAAGGCATCTCTTGAACTAACTTGGTAAAGCTTTATAATCCGAAAGCTTTTAGTGATATGGGACTATCAGCAAAATATTTTCATTGTTAAAGTTTTTTCCGCATATGCAAGCTTAGGATATGGAATTGCTCTAGGACATGTCTTCACAAACAATGATTGATAGAATCTTAAAAGCTCATTTGTTTCATTAAAATGACAAAGATAACTGGCCTTTGAGGAATGAGAAGAGAGAATTATTCTAGAAAAAGTGACCATCGTATTTTGATTGAAGAAGTGTTTGGAAAAACATTTGGAAATTGAAATTTCTGGTTAATGTTAGAAATTTCTTGTGAAGAGCGTGCGACATGTTCCTTCCTACCATGGATGAATTGGCTCATTATAGGGTGGAACGGTGAATGTCGAATCTGCAATTCTTCATGGAAACAGTTTGTTTGATTGTAATTTGGCGTAACTGGTTTGGCAGCAGGTTGGTTATAGGACTGCTGCTTCTCAGACATGACGAATTAAGGATCGATTATGTCAGACATTCTCAAGAATGAAGACGGAGGATATGTCTATAATTTATTAACACCTTTGGTTACTCAGAAATAACGTAATATATATGAGTTTAGCTCAGTAGATAGTATCATCAATAGAGCAACTTATGAGGCATATCATTGGAGTTGGGTGTGTGCAAGTTTAATGGGATTGCGGGACAGCCCCGCAAACTGGGTAGCTAAAGGTGAATGTGGACAAAATGACTTTCTCGGATGGAAGAGGCATAAAAATAGGTTGTGTAGCTAGGGACAACGAAGAGTTTGTAATCCAGGCTTGATTAAATTTCCTAATGAGTTATTGTTCTGTGTGAGTTGTAAAGATTATAGCGACTAAGAAGGCGTTGAGTTGGATAAAAAGAACTTTTAAAAATTATAGTTAGACATTTGGATGTTATTTTTTATTTTCGGATGCCATTAAAAAGAATACCGACTCGCTCATTGATGAGTGTCCTATTCTTGCGAAGCAATGTAGTAATTTTTGTTTTAATTTTATAAGACGATTTGCGAATGCCACAACATATTAATGTTTAGCACATGCATCTGATTTTATAATAAGTCGGAAAGAATAATTTGATCTATCCTATATTTTTTATACATATAATTGCTTCCAATGCGGCTTAATGGGGTTAAAGATTCTGAGGGTCACTGAACTTTCCCCAAGTTACAAAATGGTCACCAAACTTCAAAACGTAACAAAATGGTCACCGTACTCTTACTTAGTGAACCTCCGATGGTCTGTAAATGAATTCCGGCCAAAAAAAGCAGACGTGGCAACCGGTTGCTGACTCACCTCCACACCTTATTTTACATGTCATTTCCCTTTAATTATTTTACACCTCACGAATACACATCACCATCCTCTCTTTAAATCACTTACAAAAAAAATCCCCAATCCCATAATCCCTAACCCTAACTCGCAAAAGAAACCCAACAAAGCCCCTAACTGTAATCCCTACCTCGACCATTATCAACTCAACAAAATCCTTACCCCGACCATTATCAACTCAACAAAATCTGCAATTGTAATCGCTAGTCCCTTACTGATGGCTGACAGATTCTATCTTCCCAAGTGCAGATGTGGCGAGTTGTCAATTCTGCGAACGTCTTGAACTGAAGTAAACCCAGGTCGAAGATGTTTTGGTTGTAACAGATACGAGGTAAATTATTATTGGGTATATTTGAATTTTGTTCAATTTTGTGTCGAATCATATTATAATTGAGGAGGGTATGAGATTTTTCATTTTGTTGTAAGTGATTTTTCAATCTTTATCGTTTTTCATTTTGTTTAATTTTGATGTTAGATTGGAGGAGGATGTGATTTCTTCCAGTGGTTTGATCCTCCAATGCCATATAAAATTGTGGGGATGCTGCACAAAGATGATACATGTTTTGAGCACAAGCGCAAGGAACAGAAGACTAAGAAGCTGTCATGGATTCAGCTGCTGTTTGTGATGCTAATTGGTGTTGTTGTTGGCAGACTAAGCTCTGCATCTGGTTGTAATGGAAATTGACTATGCTCTGCATTAGCTTAGAATAAGAAAAAAATGTATGTTTGGGTGTACAATAGTGACTTTATGTTGGATGTAATGGAATTTAATATAATGAAAACGGTTCTGTTATCTTTGTTGTCATGTACATTGTTACTTTAAGATCAATTGTAATAAGTATTAACATTCACCAAACACTTACACCTTGAAATAAGGAAATATAACTTAATATTATAAAAATACGTGCACATAAACATCATGTTCTCTCCACTTGCAACATACAGGGAGAAAATCTAAAGTATTCAAAAGAGTTGGCCTTACATTTACTCATACTAGCAACAAAATAGCACAACCAACAAAATAGCACAGCACACAAGGCTGTAGGGGTGTAAATGAACCGAGCCGAGCCGAGCTTTGGAGTGTTCATGTTCGGCTCGTTTAGCAAATAAGATGTTTATGTTCGGTTCATGTTCAGTCGAGTTTTGAACAGAGTGTTCATGTTCGGTTCGTTTTTAAATTTTATAGTGTTCATGTTCGGTTTGTGTTCAGCTCGTGTTCGTTCGTTTAGCCGCTAAACGAACAAGTTCGTGAACAAGCTCACGAACAACCTTGATAAGTACTAAACGAGCTCGTTCACGAACAAGCTCGCGAACAAACTCGATAAGTACTAAACGAGCTTGTTCGTGAGCCTGCTCGTTTAGCGGATAAACGAACGAACACGAACTTTTAAACGAATAAATACGAATATGAGCTAAATAAATTAAAAACAATCTAATCGAACTCGTTCACGAATTTGAGTTGAATAAATTAGAAACATAATTATATAAATTAATCTAAATATGAATTAGTTCGCGAACACCTAATCGAGTTTCTAAACGAGCTTGTTCGTGAACTATATACGAGCTCGTTCACGAACTTGTTTACGAACTCTTAATCGAGCTCGTTCACGAGCTTGTTCATGAACTCTTATTCGAGCTGTTCGCGAACATAAACGAGCCGAACACCACTATGTTCATGTTCGGCTCGTTTATATTAATGAACATAAAATCAAGTTCGAGCTCGGTTCGTTTAGAATACGAACGAACATGAACCGAGCTCTTATCGAGCCGAACACCGAGCTGCTCGCGAACGGCTCGGTTCATTTACACCCCTACAAGGCTGGCAAGACAGTCAAGATGGTCCCCAACATTACTAGTGGCCTCTACCAACATATGTATGAGTAAATGCAACAAAAAAACAATATAAAGTCTTCATTTTCTTATTGGTATCCAGATCTTCCTTTTCTTCTCCTCTCTATCCTTCTTGAAAGTAGACAGGGGAGCTCTGAGTGATGCCATAACATCTTTCTGTTGTACCTCCTTTCCTTTGAGCTTTGCTGCAGATGCTGCCTTTGCCTTCACTGCCTTTGGTGCAGTTGCTGCTGGTGGTACCTCCTTCCCTTTGAGCTCAGCTGCTGCCTCCTTTGTCTTCAATGCATTTGGTACAGGTATTGGCCCCTTTTCCTTGAGCTTATCATTTGCAAACAACCTCCTTGATGTTGGCTTAGTGCTTATCCTATTTGGATCTTCCTCAGTCCCTATAACCACACCATGTGCCAGATTTACAATTTCAGCCAAATTCTTCCATTTCCCTAACAAGGGATCCTCCTCTGGTGTTAAGCCCTGCATCTAAAACTCAACAAATTACCAATCATATTTACAAGTATGTAAAGGAATGTGTTAAAATTTGATTGTCAAATATGCTTACCTGTGATAGAGGGATTTCCTGTGTTATAACATAAGGAATTTGTTCTTCGGGTGCAGGAGGTGCTTCAGGTGCAGGAGGTGCTGGAGGTGCAGGAGGTGCTTCAGGTGCAGGTGCTGGTTGTGCATTAGGATACCTACTTGAACCCTGCAAATAGGACAAATATACATTACATTATATGGACACAAGTCACAAATCATAAATCACAAATCATAAGCATGTTTGTATCTTACATCAGGCATCCACTGAACTGTCAAAGGTGGGCCAAGATTCTGACTTGCAGATCCTCTTGCAACCCCATCAGTTTGACATGTTGGTCCTCTTGCAACTCCACCATTTTGCCTTGTAGGTACTCTTGAATGTGCCATTGTCTGACTTGTGCAGCTTCTCTTATTATGGCCTCTTCCTTAACAGTTTGTGCACCTCATGATACGACCCTTTCTTGTAATTCTTACAGGTTCTAAGGCCTCTCCTTCTCCTCTAGGGCCATGTCCTCCACGTTGAATTTCATCAGCTTCCCTTTCGTAATAATGCTTTCCTTCCTCTTTTCATGTTAACGGGTTCTGGAGGTATGATACTTGGAAAATTGCTCTTAGGCCACATTTGCTTTCCATTTGTAGGATCGAGGAGATGGCTATAAATCCTCAAGTAAGTTGATACCTTATAGCAGTCATGAAGATACCTTTCAAGGCTTTTCTCATTATTTAGGTTCATGGCAGAAATAGCATGGTGGCAAGGTATACCAGTCAATTGCCATCTTCTGCAGGAGCATGTTTGCTCTTTCTTGTCCACAACAAACTGCCCATCACTCCCTATAACTTGGTATTTGTCCCCACCAGACCAATCTGCCCTGTAGTACCAGCTAATCTGCTTAGTTTTCTCCAATTTCTTTAAAATTTTAGGACAAAATTCCTCCACTGATCTCAGCATCACACTCCTTTTCTTTTGGATTCTTTTTATTAGCAAGGTTTTAATGATTTCATTCATACTTATGAAGCCTTTTGTCCTAGCATCTAGAATGAAACTATTAAAAAAAACTCACACAGATTGTTTAATAGCATGTCACATTTAAATCTTTCATCAAACTGAGACCTATCCCACTTACCATTAGTAATTTTTCCTAGATAAGTTGTAATACCCCGTGTTTTCAAACTTGATTTGTCAGTTTGGTTATCCGTTACAAATTGGTTGTTTTCTTGCATTCGTTGTTATTTTGCATTTCAACATTTTTCTTGTTATATTTCGAACTTGATTCTGAACTTGATTCTGAATGGTTATATGTTAGAAGTAACACTTATGATACCTTGGTTATGTCTTTTTGAGTGTCTTATATGTATCCCATGATCTCGTATGTGTTTGATGTTGATTCGATTTATTTTCGGGTATATATCAAAACAGCATTTGCATGTTTTCCAGAACTGTCATGTTTTGGTAAAACGTTGATATCTCCCAATTGCAATAGGCCCATTTTTTGATATGTTGTTCATAAGAGTATATTCTAGCTTGTGTTAAATTTTTACGTTTTTTGGATGCTTCTAACTCTCAAAATGATAATTAAATCGTGGTTTTTATCAAAGCCCATGTAAAGCCCGCATAAGTCTATAAGTAGACCCATATTTTCATGCGAGCAGCCCCCTTTTCTTTTCCACAAACCCTAAAACGAATATCATCATATAAAATACACATTTCCTTTGTTCTAACAAGCCCGAATGCGATTCATTACGCTAAGAACTTGATTTTTCATCATATTCGCAAGATCTACGCGATTTCTACGTTGTGTTCTTCGCTGGTGGCTTGTGGATCCAATTGATTTCGGTCCAGCCCTTTGAACCTTGGGTTAATACATCAATTATAATCTTGTTCATCATTCTTAGGTAATGTTTTTACTCCTAATTGATTTATGGATTCGTTGTTGTGTGATTTTGCCTAGAAATGCATAATACAGGATTTTGATGGATTGAATCGTCGTTATTGATATGCTATGTTTAAACTGCTGATCTTATATGATTAAATGATGGGTTATACATATATAATCTGATGTTATAAGTTTTGGAAAGTGTTTGGCATGATTCAATAACGAATTGGTGTAATTAAACAATGAATAGGGGATTTCTAGACTTGTGCGAATTGGATTCGTTTAATGAATTATTTAATTGTTTGAGTCCAAATTGATTGATTATTAAGTGTTCTTATATCAATAGCTACTGATATAAAAAGTTTTTATTTGTAAATGAGAATTGAAATTGGTGTGTGTTGTAAAATCTCTGCGATTTGCGAAATTGACAATTTTACGAAAGTTAAACGCAACGATTGCAAAATGGTTTTCAAATGCTATATCTACTAATCTAATATTTTCTATATGATGTTTTGATGTTTTTAAATCAGTAGTAACATATTTTGGTTCATCGATTGTTGGTTTTGAATCGTTTGGCTAGTTTAGGCAATTTTCGGCAAAATTGCCAAATTTGATTATTTGAGTGCTTTGGCTTAATTTTGATTTTGATCAAATTGTTAATGGCTGGAAATACATTTTATAAACTATTTTGGACATTTATAAAATGATAGTTTACCTTGGGTCGTTTTAAAAATCAGTGGTTGTTATGGTATATAAGTTATGGTGAATTTTACAAAGGTGTTATGGCTATCTAAGTTAATATTTTAGATTTGATTTTAAATCTTTAAAAGGTGTTTAAATCCTATTAATTGAATTTAAGGTGGCATTTTTTAAGTGATGTATACCTTGGGTGAAACTTGTCAAGTGTTGGCAAGCTATATGATTTATTGCTTTTAAGGTTGGCATTGTTAAGCTATGGATTGAGTTCTTATTTTCAAATGACTTTGGTTTTATTTAAGGATTGGTTTTAAACTCTGGTTTTCACTTTGGCTTATGGTTGGGTCGGGTTAGACTTGTGTCGCCCGACATGTTGTGTTGAGCTATACTGCAGTTAAGGCTAACACACTACTCTGGGAAACTCTTTGGTTTAAAAGAACTATTTAAGTTATGAAAAGGACTTCGGTTTTGTTTTTATGGATACGAACTCATCTAAGCTAACTTGCCCAAATTGTTTAAAGTGAATGATATGAATTCTTTGGTTTGTTTGGTACATAGATGTTTACCTTACTTGGGTTGTACTTTGGTTGTGTTCAAGATGCTAGTCCTATGTGGTGTCTAGTATTCTTAGAGTTAGGGTTGTATGGATTTTAACTTATACATTGTTTTAGACCCGTCGAATGCTCGTGCTTCGGAGTCTACACAGGATTAGCTGTTTGCCAAGATTTCACGTGGATAAGCAAGCAGTGAGTTTGTAGTGCTATTTACCGCTTTATTAAGTACCGCATCATATTTTAATATTATAAATGCTTTTGAGCTGTTTTTACGGATTATGGATCTGGATTGAAACGAGCTGCTCGATAGGCTGTGTGCACCGGTAAGTACTCTGGGATCGGCAGACTAAAGTCTTGCTTACGCTGGTATATGACGAGGATATGTTCCCGTCCACTCTGGGTTTATCAGTATGCTATGTCATACTTACGCTGGGATCATTTCAATACTGTTTTCCATAATCATATTATATTAGTATAAAAGGTTTTGATTTAAGGGTTTTAAACTTAATAAATGTAAATAGTATTGCGAACTCATCTCAGTATATCTCACCCCGTTGTTTTCCCAAATTCTCCAGGTTTATGATTTGAAAGCTGGTCCACTCCGATTCTTGATTCTTGGAGGTTTTTATGTCAATAAAACTAGTCTGTTGTTTTAAACTCTTAGACCGCAGTAGAACTAGTATAGTGTTTGATTATTATACTTTGGTTTGTCGTAGTGGTATGACTTTTATATTATTATACTTTGGCATGTTACATTGGATTATTATATTTGAGGCATGATTCACAATTTCGGATTATTATCAAGTTATGATATTAGAACTGTTGTATAAACTGTTAGACTTAGGTTGGAGTCTCGGTTTCCCCCGAGCAGTGGTTTTCTTGCAGGTTTATTTGTATATAAGGTTATCCGCGAGGCTTGCTACGGGTTTTGGTACGACCATACCCATACTCTAGCGCCGGTCGCGATCCATGAAATTGGGTCGTGACATAAGTAGATGCACCAACAGACATTTCACCTAACAGTTTCATCTCCTCATTAAACTTAACCTCATAACTGGACCTAGCACATCTCCACAAACCATCTTTTAGGGCCTTTCCCTTAAACCTCTGTCTATAGCTAGTTAGAATGTGCCTCACAGAAAATCTGTGTTCAGCATTTGGAAAAAGGGCTTCAACTGCAGGAATCAGTCCCTAATTTCACAAGTCACAAACCAAAATAAAATAACACAAGTCACAAAACAAAAAATGAGACAAGTCACAAACCAAAAAAATAAGACAAGTCACAAATCACCAAGCACTTATTAGGTTCAAAAGTAACACAAGTTATAAAAAATAACACAAGTCACAAATCATAAATCTTAAAGCAATCAAAGCACAATAACATTGAAACTAAAAAACTTATATGGACATACCTTCTGTCTGTCGTTCATAAATGCCCAATCTCTGCTATGATTGATCTCCAGATCATCTGCGAGCAATCCCAGGAACCACACCCAGCTTTCTTTGGTTTCACTTTCAACAACTGCCCATGCAACTGGATAGATGCAGTCATTTGCATCTATCCCAACAGCAGTTAAGAGTTGCATACCAAAAAGACCCTTCAGCCAGCATCCATCAATAGAAATCACATTTCTACACCCATCTTTAAATCCATCTCTCAAGGGTGCCAAGCAAACATAAATTCCCCTAAACAAAGCATTGTCTTGCTTGAACATGATTGATGATGTAGGGTGTGTCCTCATAAGCTCAAGCCTGTAGTCATAGAGCAAACTAATTTGCTCTGTCTCATCCCCATTGAGAAATTCCAGAACTGCCTTCTTTGCTATGTATGCAACAATCTTTGAGATTTCACATTTATGATTTTCCCTAACTGCCTGCATGATCCCTTCTAACTTCCATGTTGGGTCTGCCCTAAATTGCTCAAGGTACTCCTTGGACAACCACTTTGTATTTACATGTCTAATGTTGTGATCCTTAGCACATGTATGGGTGAGAATTCCTGTTTTGATCTGCACAGTTGGATTGTCTGCACTTATGACAGAAGCCCACAGGTAGAATGGACATGTTTTCTTGCACTTTGCCTTGCATCTCTGCTTGTTATTTGGTTTGAAGTTAATGACATATCTATTCCTAATTCCATAGTTTTTGCAAGCCTCTTTAAATTGTTGAAAGCTGCTGAACTTCATCCCCACTTCCAACTTAGGATCACTCATATTCTCTTCCATAAAATCTGCAAACCTTGGCCTGGACAGCCCTTCGTTGTCACTATCAGAGCATGACACCAAATGCTCTGAAAGTGCATATTCAGATGAAGGACAATCCACTACATGTTCTTCTGCAACTCCCTCATTGACAACACTCTCATTGGCAACACTCTCAGGTAAGTTGCTACCTGCAGAAGCATCATTCTGTGGAGCATTTTCAGATTCTTCTCCATTGAAAGATTCAGAGTCCAGTGACACAATGTCCTCTATATCCTCGTCATCATTGAATGAATAATAAGAATCATAGAGATCACTATTGTTGATATCCACAATTTGTGGTCCATTCCAATTCACAACTGGTACCGGGGTTTGGAGCCTAGCCTCAACAATTACAATCCTAAAAGGACCAACAGATTCAGCCATTCTCAGCACATCATTGTCTGTCACCAACTCCCTCAAGGGATTATCACCAGGATGCATCCAGAAGTACTTGAAATCACCATCTCCTACTCCTAAAGATTGTCCCATACTTATAATTTCAATCCTTGACATGTGATCTGCACAACACCAGTTAATGTATCCTAATACTCTATCTGTTGTCTCACCAGCAGTGTCCATAGTGACTTTGAAATATCGAATTGAAAAATATTCAGATTGGTGAGCTGCAGTCACAACACCATAAATGCTACCAGTAAGAACACATCCCTAATTGCAAAATGCAACCCCAATTTCAAAATAAAACCCTACTTCCAAAACATAACCCTAGTTTCAAAACATAACCCTAATTTCAAAATTACCCTAATTTCAAACAAAACCCCAATTCAGAATACCCCTAACTTCATACACAACACTATTTCGAAAATAATCAAAAACATAAAAAGATATCACGGACAAGATTGACTTACCGAATAAAGGACCATCTTCAAGGTCAAATCGTACGACCCACTGAGCCATAGCCATTGCAAGATAACGATCAGTACATCAGAGTTTGAGAGAAACTGAAATGATGGATAGGGTTTGAGAGAAACTGAAGTGAAAAAAATGAATAAGTGGGAATAGAAATCGTTATAAGTGAAAAAGAGAGAGGGAAATGATGTGTATTCGTGAGGTGTAAAATAATTAAAGGGAAATGACATGTACAATAAGGTGTGGAGGTGAGTCAGCAACCTGTTGCCACGTCTGCTTTTTTTTGGCTGGAATTCATTTACAGACCATCGAAGGTTCACTAAGTAAGAGTACGGTGACCATTTTGTTACGTTTTGAAGTTTGGTGACCATTTTGTAACTTGGGGAAAGTTCAGTAACCCCCAGAATCTTTAACCCGGCTTAATGATAGGACAACTTTATCTTTAAGAAAATAATATTTATTTGCTATAGATATATTAAAATTTTAAAAACAATTAGTAACAAAAAAAGTTATTATCTAAATGTTGTATGTAGAACTATAATACAAAAATGAATTTCGGTATAAATACAAGAAAATTAAAATAAAGTATCTTCACTGTTTTTTTTTATGTAAAAGTATTTTCACTATTATTTGCAAAAAACACTATCATATTTCTAAATAAAGCACAAAAAATATTTTTATTAATATTTATTTGTTTTTATTTATTTATGAGATTATTTTTAAAATACCTCATTTTAAAATATGTTTAGAACTTTTTAATCCATCATTTCATAACTTCCCTCTCTACCTTTATTTAAAATATAATATCAAAAATACCTTACAATATACCTTACAATATATTAGAGATTTATCTCATTTTAGGTCATTTAATTTTTATAACCACCATACTTTTTCTCTCTCCTCACATAAATTCTCTCTAGTTCTCTCACCCTATCAAATGTCTCTTTTCTTATTAATTTCTCTTCTCTCTTCTTTTTTTCCGATCGCTGCTTTTTCCATCTCGTTGTCGCACGTCTTCCGGTGGATTTTCTGTCGTATTTTTTTCACCGTCGCGATTCTTCCAATAATATTCTCGTCGCCGCGTTTCTTTCAATGGATTTATTGACGTCGTTTTAGATATTTTATTATTTTTTTAAATATTTTGTGATTAATTAGATTTTTTGGAAAGAGATTGTTGTAGATCTATTATTTTTATATTTATAAAATTCTTTTATTATTCAAATAATTATTTTGTCTCTTTTTTCATAAGTTTGTTCTTTTATTTTGATGCTACTGATTTTGTAAAAACTAATTGATTTATGGGTATTTATAGTGTTTTATGGTGTATTTATGTTATAGTGTATTTCTGGTGTATTTATAGTGTATTTTTGATGTTTTCTCGTGTATTTATATTTTTCTGCTGTATTTAAAGTATTTTTATGGTATACACTATAAAAACACTACAAAAACACCATAAATACACTATATATATATATATATATATATATATATATATATATATATATATATATATATATATATATATATATACATTATAAAAACATCATAGGTATACTAAAAAACACAATAAATTATTAAAAAGTGAAAAAAGAATGTTTGTGAAATTAAAAAAGAAAAGAAAATAAATCATGATAAAAATAAAAAATAAAAGCATGATAAAAAATAAAAAAAACACCAGAAAAAAGAATTCATAAAAAAAGAGAATAAATTATTAAAAAATAAAAAAAAAATTTGTGAAATTAAAAAAAAAGAAAATAAATCATGATAAAAAATAAAAAATAAAAGCATGATAAAAAATAAAAAAACACCAGAAAAAAGAATTCATAAAAAAAGAGAATAAATTATTAAAAAAAGAAAAAAAAAATTTGTGAAATTAAAAAAAAAATTTGGTAAAAAAATTAGAAAGATAAGGATAAAAAAATAATGTAAAATTATAAATAAAATAGAAAATAATGTAGTGTAGAAATTTTCTCATTATTTATTGTGTAATTGTAATATGTTTTTGATAAATTGAAAGTTCAATTTTAGTTTATTACAATTAAGCAACAACTATATATATCTTAATTATTTTATTAATAATCACATTCCTAAATTTTAAATATATTTATGATGATGAAAAATCAAATTCAAAACTAATAAATACAATAATATTATAAACATTAATTATCTACGAAAATCAGTGTTCTTTATGATTAACATTTCAACTTTAAAACCTCTCCAAAAGTTCTGTATTTTTTAGTGGGGCAAATAGAGAGATCAAAGACCAGATTTTAAACATCCTTGAGTTTCAAGAAGGATCTCTCCCCATAAAATACCTAGGTCTTCCCTTAATATCTTCAAAGCTGTCTAGAGAGCACTGTGAGAGTCTAATTGGTAGGATTACAGCTAGAATAGCTCAATGGTCTAGTAAATCCTTATCCTATGCTGGGAGACTCCAAATGGTGAATGCTGTTCTTCTAAGTATGCACATCTACTGGTGTTCTATATTCATGCTCCCTGCTTCAATCATCAAAGGAGTAGAGGCTGTCTGCAGGAGGTTTCTCTGGCATGGTTCAGATTCCAGTAAAAAGGGGGCTTTAGTCTGTTGGTCCAGTGTTTGTGACAGCAAAATCAATGGAGGTCTAGGGGTAAAAGCTATCAAGATCTGGAACATAGCAGCTTTAACCAAACAGATTTGGGGTTTAGTAACTCTCAAGCCAACTCTTTGGGCTAAATGGGTATCTGCAAACAAGTTAAGGAAGCTTAGTTTTTGGGGTATTACAAAGCCCTATGATAGCTCTTGGAGCTGGAGAAATCTGCTAAAGATTAGACACCTCATTAAACCTATGTTTGATTACAAGCTAGGGAATGGAGGGAGATTCTCCTTTTGGTATGACCCCTGGATGGATGGGGAAAGTGTGACTGACAAGTTCCCTAGTATTAAGGTTTATGATGCTGATATATGCAAATCAGCTTTGGTAAAAGATGTGTGGAAACACAACCAATGGATGTTACCAGACCCAATTGATGAAGCTACTCAGGAAGGATGGAACTACATAAGAAGGAATTATAGGGTTAATCCTGAGATAGAAGATATAGTTACCTGGAAAGCTAACTCAAATGGATTGTTCACCATCAAGAGTATTTGTAAGAAGTTGATTACTGAAGGTAGAAGAGCTCCCTGGTGCAATATTGTCTGGTTTTCTGGGAATATACCAAGACATTCCTTTGTAACTTGGTTGGCTTTAAGGGACAGACTTAGTACTAAAGATAAGCTTGTGTGCTGGAAAGTAATCCCTAACAATGTCTGCAGTATGTGTAATCAATGTCCTGAGGATATTAATCACCTGTTCTTTAGTTGCAAAGTCTCCTCAGAAATTTGGATTGATGTGTTAAAGGAAATTGGGATAATCAGACAGCCTCTAACTTGGAGAAGAGAAGTAAGCTACTTCTCTAGAAAGTGTTGCGGCAGATCTGTGATAGCAAGAATTAGAAGACTCTCTTTCTGTGCTACAGTCTATCAGATATGGCAAGCCAGAAATGAGCTTATTTTCAATCAGAAAAACATTGATTGTAAGCTGGTAGTTAGGAAAATTATTGCTGATGTAAAAAGTAGATGTAATCACAGATAAGATGGCCATTTTGGCTATCCTGTGCTGTTTTTGTTTCCTGTTTAGCTGAGTATCAGCTTGTAATTCCCTGTTTCTGGCCAGTTTTATGGCTTTAAAGCAATAAAATTTGCTTCTTTGGTGATTGACCAAAAAAAAAAAAAACATTTCAACTTTACATTTTTTTTTTGAAATGACATTATATTCTATTTAAATTCACATCAAGCGTGATACAAGTACTGATTATCTTTATACTAACATGCTTAATGTTCAAAGTGTAAGAATTTTCTCCATCTACAAAATCATGGCTAAACCCATCTAGAGACCTTTATACTATATCATCTTTATTTAAAAAGCCTCTATATTATTTTTTTATTTTTCAGGTTCCTTTACTTACATAATGTTTAATTTTCAGGTCATTTTTTAATTTTTTCCAGTCTCTCTACTTACAAATATTTTGTTCTTCCAGTCCTTTAAAAGGACTTGAAAATTGGAATTTTGCCAAGTACAAAAACTTGAAGAATAAAAAAATAGTACAATTTGAATAAAAATAATATAATACAAGAATCTCTAGATGGATTTAGCCAATCATTTGTAATTTTCTATAAACCAAAGAGCCAAGTATTATAGTTAAATTTTATAAAATTGTGTACCATTGGTGTTCTCGCAAAGACCAAAGATTGAAGAGAAAATTTGTTAAAATAATAACATGTTAGATAAAATTTATAATTTGTTTTTTTTTTCTAAATTTTCATAAGCTCTAAACTATTTTTTTCAAATTATTATTATATAATTTATTATTTCTATAAGTATTTTATTTTATTTACTATTTCAATTTTAAATATGAGAATGTTAAGTTGATAATAACTTTTATAGAAAAAAATGATTTTTTTAAAAGAATTTATAAATTAAAATTATGTAATAATAATATGTAATAATGTATACTCTTACAATAATAATTTTAAAAATTAAATATTAATTAAATAATTTATATAAACAATATACATATAAAGTTAGAAATACTTTTAAACCTCATGCCTAGCGGTTGCCTGTCATTCATTTGTCAGTACAGTCAGATTTAAGATCTGGTCAAAACACAAAAATTGTTCCTCTGGTCGACACAAGTCCACCGGCCCACACAGGAGTCGATTCGAAGTCTAAACAAGACTGAAAAATCCAAAACAAGTTTTTGGGCTAAAAATTTTACATCGTGGTCCATGATGTCATTGCTGACATGGCATCCCAATGCCATTGCTGAAGTGGCAGCGGCAAGATGACCGAAAAAAATCCAGGATATTGTATAAAATAACCTACAATTAATCACATATCCAGTGGTTTGAACGAGGAGTGATTCCAAATTCGAATGAGTCTGAAAACAGGAAAATAAGGTTCTGGAACGAAAACGAAGATCTAGGAGCGTTAAGGAAGGGAGGATCACGGCGCCACAATATTGTGGCGGCTCCTAGGTTCGTTTGGGTTCAAATTGTGACTGAAAAACGTACAAAATGATAAAAAAAAGCATAATTAAACCTCAGAAGTGATAATTAATCAAAATAACACATAAAAACAATAGAAAATAACTAAACATGCATCTACGACTGAAATTATAGGCAATTATGGTAAAATCACTCAAGAACACAAACAAATCTTATCATACGTACTAATAAATTGAAATTGAAAATGTATACATGAATAAGAATACTTATGCATGTAGAGACTGATGATGGTCCTCGTGAGTACCGTTTTGAGTCTCAGAATTGTTTTCTGGTGATCCGGATGCAGAATCTAGTGTAGAACACCGTGCATCAGCTAATTCTCGAAATTTCAAAGCATAAAAGCTTGGTTTGATTGACAATTGAAATTTTGTGTTTGGTGCCTGAGAATTTTGTTTGTGTGCATCAAAATTAGGGTTTGTTCTTTGTTTGTGCCACCTTCCTATTACTATACATTAGGTGGTTTTTATTATGTTTCTGTTAGGGTTAAGGTTAGTTAGGGTTTACTAACTTTCGAATTAGGTTAGAACACTTCTTTTAGAATTTATTAAATGTAATTTTCGTAATATTGAATATATATCTTGGAAAAAAAGTGATAAAAATTCATTTTTAGTCCTTAAAAGTGTCAAAAAGACCTTCAAAACCAGTAAGGTATGGTTTTGGACATTTGGTTCGTCAAACTTACAAATTGACTAATAAACTTTATAGGTATTGTAATTAGTTCAATTTTTTACACTTTTATCACAATCCCTTCTAATTCTTATGGGTTATTTGCGACAAATACGCTATATTGTTCAAATTTTTTGCCGTACGCTAATTTAGTCCACTTTGATTATGACAAACGGATCGCTAGCTCGTCACCCAAACGGGTGTCTCTAGAAATCATCAATGAACGCTTCAGCGTCTTATTATTTTTCTACTTGTTCGACAAAGAGATGTCTATAATATATTAGAGCATCTTCAATGAACTCTTTAGAATTGTCAAAAGTTTATTTTAAAGAGTTTGACAATAAATTAAAGGTCTAATTAACTCTTATTATTTTAATTTAAAATAGAGAGTAATGGAGAGTTTATCCCTCACTAGTGTTGCGCACCGCATTATATTTACAACAAACCAATAAATATTTATGATAGAGAATCTTTTAATTATTTTTTTATCATTAAATATTCCACATGACTAAAGCATTATTGTTTATTACACGAATGACTTTGCACAACGTTGTGTTGTATACTTTTTTTGAAAATGACTCTCTATACGTGGAGAAACAGTTCTTCTCTCTATTTTATTTTTAAAAGATAAAATTTTATATTTCAAAATAAGTTAGTTATTTGTTTTTAAAATATGGTATTTTTATTTTTTTAATAAAAAAACTGAATAAATAAATTAATATTTTTTACTTTTTATTATTAATAATAAAAATAAATAAAATAAAATAAAAAGTTAATATTAGATAGACTAAACTTAAAAATATCACCTATTATTTTTTAAATACTCTTTATTTTATAAAAAATACTCTTTAAAATAAAGAGTATTATTGGAGATGCTTTTAAGATTAAAATTCTTCAAACAATGACTAAGCATATATTTTTGTTTTTAATTATTGAAAATTTAAGCGAATTACTGATATTATAGTTAAATTATTACCTTAATTTCAAAAATTGAAAATATTAATAATTAAGTTTTAAAACTTTTAATTTGGCACTTCAAGTAATTCAATCTCTGCAATCGAATAAATTGACCTATAAATTTCTAAATATTAGAATTAATTTAATTTTTCAGACTTCTTTTATTTTATTTTATGGATTATATGCAACTATTATGATACAGTTTCTCAATTTATTGTGATATGTCAATTTAGTTCCTAGAATTTTTCAAGCGAACCAATAGCTCGTCACTTGATTGTATTTTGCTTTTTATAACGCTTCAAATTTTAATCGTTTTTTTATTATCGAAAACTAGTTTTTTGTACATTTATTACAGTTTAATTTATAAATAAATAATTCGTTTCTGAATATATATAATTTGATTGGGGTTGTTTTAGAAACTTCACAAAATTAGAAAATATAATGAAAGTTTATTTATTTTAAAACTGATTTCATAATAATTATTGGTAAAATGAGCTTATCTACTCACTATCTAATGTTTCTATCAAATATATTACGATTTTACAATATTATTATTAGTCTATCATCTTTACAATCATTACTGATGGATACGGCATAAGTACCAGACTCACACAAGAGAACCACAACACTAGCCCAGAGGTCACACCAATTGAGTCCTTGACTCAGTACGACTAGATACCGGCGCAAGCAGCTAGAATAACTAGATAATACCAATATCCTATGAAATCAGGGATATGGTTGCACTCGAATAATTTCCAACAAGAGGATGAATTCGAATCTAAAGTAAGAGTTATACTAGAACACGATGACTAAAGGATTATATAAAGGAACGTTTAAGTCAGGTAAAATTCATATTCACTTTTCATACTATTCTTATCAATACTCCATCGAAGATCTGACTTAGGTATCGGAGAGTGTTCGAGCAAAACATCGGCTCGAATCCTTGTAACTCGTTTTATCTTGACAGGTTGGAGTTTAACTGAGAACACAATCATCAAAACCATCATTTGGCGCCGTTTATGGGAAAGATTATTCATTTCTGATATAAATTGAATTTTGGTTTTGAAGACGGAACGAAAGACATAGAAGAGCCACCGCCACTAGGAGTGGTCGTGACAACCGGAGGACTACCTACGAGCAACGGCCAGATCCTTCCACCTACCTCAAACAATGGAGGAATAAGAGGGATCGCACCAGTCTCCATTGGAACATTACCAGTAACCAGTAGAGTCGTGTACGACATCACTTCACCACCAATCATCAGAGGTACTAAAGGAGGAAATCTCCCGGGAAACACGGCTTCACCATGGGGGTACTACACTTCCCAGTACCAGGCAACTATGGCGTATCAACAACCGATAGGGACATGGTATCCATTATACTATCCGTGGACTCATCCACCCATCAGGGGTATGAAAGGCTTGTCCATCCAATTCCTTTTCCCTCTTTAGACACTAAGCGACCAGTAATGTCCATGATGCAAGTACCTCCGTACGTAACCCAAGGGATGCCCTTGACACCTCTCTATCATGAGGCAGTGATGAAAAGTATCAATAATTTTCAGGACCATCTAGTGGGACTGGCCAGGGAAAAAGCAAGATTAGGGGGAACACATGAGAGATAGACGCAGAACGGTGACCCGGAGACTAGACGCAGACTTGAAGCACCAACACCAAAGGAAAAGGGAGACGGGGAACCACCTTGCAAAGGACGATCTGAGCCCATACCTCGAAGGAAGGACGATACACCGAACAAAGCTGCATGAACTGCTCCCTTACCTGGGAATAAGCAGACCCCGGATAAAGTAGCAGACACAGAAGTCCAAAAGAGTGACATAATTCACATAGGCGAAGAGGAAGAGTCTAGAGGAAAGAAGGTCCCGAAGAAAACGAGGAGGAAAACAACCAGAGGCTACAAAAAGAAGCAAAGCAAGTTGAGATCAGAAAGAAGGGGAGATATGAGATCATAAATGGGAAAGAATAAAAATGAAGGGAAAGAGCATTTAAAAGAAATATCTAGAAACCGTTAAGCGGTTACAAACACGAAACGTGGCGCCTGGCAAGGGGTCAAGTTCGGGGAAATTCAAAAATTTTGAATTTCAAAGATGAACTGAAGAGGCGAAAGGAAAGACTCACAATGGATGAAATCATTAAAGCCCAGTCCAGAAATAGCAAAAGGTGGCACATCCCATTACCAGACCCAAAACAAACGGATCAGAGACACAGTCCAAAATAAAGTCACAAGAACAAACATAAATGCTCGGCAAAACATATTTTTATTGGGAGGGACTAATGATTGATACATCATATGTACTGGACTCACACAAGATAAGCAGAACACTGACCCAGAGGCCACACCTAATAAGTCTCTGACCCAGTACGACTAGTTACCTGCGCAAGCAGTTAAAATAACCAGATAATACCAATATTCCATGAAATTAGGGATATGGTTGCACTCGAATCAATCCCAACAAGAGGATGAATTCGAATCTAAAGTAAGACGCATACTATAACACAATGACTAAAGGATTATATAAAGGAATGTCTAAATCAGGCACAATTCATATTCATTTTTCATACTATCCTTATCCTACTTAGATATCAGAGAGTGTTCGAGCCAAACACCCGTTCGAATCTTTCTAACCCATTTTATCTTGACAGGTTGGAGCTTAGCTGAGATCACCATCATCAAAACCATCGATTACCAAATATATCTATGAGCTTATGTGCCATAATATTATTCGTCCATATGTGCAAAATTATTCTATATGACATATATAACTTCGCGCCAAGTCAACTTCATATGAGTTGTAGATGTATTTGACAAAGATTTTAAAAAGTGATGGATGAAATTGGTAAAGTTTAAAAAACATTATATATTTTAAATAAATTCATAAAGTATACTTGTTTTCTCAATCTAATAACGAATTTTAAAACGTCTCAATTGCATATAAAAAGTTTTATTTTTTTTCAAGATATATATGCTAACGTGACACTCATTTATTGGTGTGATTTTGCTGAGGTTAACATCTTATGATCTTATTTATCGAATTGAGAAAAAATAAAATTCCTACGTACAATTGAGATATTTTAAAGTTTGTGATTAAATTGAAAAAATAGTTGTAGTTTATATATTCTTTTAGCATCATTTTTATATATTTGGTTAAAATATGAAAATTAGGATTGATAATTTCACTGCCTAATTATAGGTTACGAAAAGTGACAAATTACTTTTGAACAAAATAACAAGATAGATGTGATCGTCATCTTCGCCTTCCAACCATTGAGGATGAATGAATTGCACCAAGTTTTATGATCCCACTTAGCTATTAATAATTATTATTCGAGTTAGTTACCGAAAAATAATGCAATTAGGTCAAATTAATTATTATTTTTTGACTGTTTTCACATGCATGATATACCGGTAGAGATATTATAGTTCGATTCTCTCTCACTCTGCTTATAACAATAATAATAAAAATATAAATTAAATTTCCTAAGTTTTGAAAATATAAATAACAATGATGTGTGATAAAATTAACTATATCATTTTCATTAATTGAGTTTATTTGTTGATCTGGTAAAGAGGCTTGTTGTAACTAAAATTTATTTATTTTTATAAAGTCTATAAAATTTTAAAAATCATAAATTATAAAAACAAATTTAACTTTAAAAATATACCTTATAAATTCTAATTTATTATTTAGATTATTGTTATTTTTATATTAAATTAAATTTTTTTATTATAAAAAGACATTATTATATTTTAAAATAAAAACTTTTGTATATCAATTTTAAAATCTTAAATTGTGTATAATTTGACCAAATGTTATAATCTTTCTTTAATAACTACTCTTATTATTATTATTATTATTATTATTATTATTATTATTATTATTATTATTATCTGAATTAATATAAGATATCAAAATTAAACAAAATGAAAAATTTCTAATCAATTATGGATAAACATCACGTTGTAATGTATTATTATTCAAGAATGAAGAACATGTTGGTCTAATCCAACATTAATCTTCTTTAATATATATGTTATTAATCATGTCCCAGTCAAATCAATGATCTTCTTTGTAGTTGCAGTCCCCGTGTCGATCATAATAAATTTTTAATTTCCTTAATATGGCGTCACAATCATAGTATACATCATTCCAGCAACTATCAGCACATTTAAGTATTGCAATTTGCAGTCAAATAATATTATCATGAATGAGTTGGAATTTCATTTCTTATCGAGCGGAACACCGACCCGCTCACGTAATTTAGTTTATGAGCTGTTATTGTGATTTGTAAGTGGTATGGGAAAAGAAAGCAAAAACCATTAAAGTTTTTGGAGAAGAAGAGTAAATTAAGAGATGTTATGTGTTGATGGGGCAGCAATTGAGAAGGCCTAATTGATTAGACGATTCATTAGTACGGTTCAAACCCACAACCTCACTTATATCAGGAGAGCGTCTTACTGACTCGCATGCGCCTTGGAGTTAGCATACACTATTATCACTTAGAAATTAGACTAAAGTTATAAAATTTGACTAAAACTGTAAAAAATATCGAACGTTTTTAAATTTGTGGTCTATTAAGTCCGACCGGAAAGCCAATTACGCTAAAACTAGGCGAGGAATGTACGGACTGTCTGGAACTCTCTGCTCTTTCTTCCGGTTAATGAACAAATAACTTCAGTTCTTTCAAAATTCAAGACAACCAATAAAATAAAATGTTGTTTAGTGACAAATGATTTTTTTAATTTGTTGTATTCGTAAGGACGAGGTAAATAAAAGAAAATAAATCAAATTGACCTTCTTAGTTAAGCGGAGATGTCCGTTTTCGTCTCTTCTCCATGTGTTTTCGAAGATGTACAAGAAACTTATATGCAAGCAAAATCAAAGTTACAAATTTTTCTATTTATTTTTACCTAAAAGTTGCAAGCAAAATCGAAGTTACAATTTCTACATCTCTCATGTAACATTTCAGCAAAGGTATCACTCAACTAAACAGCTAAAGAAAGGGAGAGCTTGAAAAACTTACTATGTAACCCTTAGAATACTCGCTGAAGCTGAAGCAATCCGGCTGCTGAGCGTCAGCAGGAAAATCAACAAAGGTTGCTACCTCAACTCCAATTTATGAATTATGCTCCGATCATTTTCTACCACCTCAGCTAAGGAGTAAAATGAGCCAAATTAATCAACTTAAGGTGTTTTTGTCCATAATCATGAACTTTTTACGCCAACTCCAGGAGGCGAAATGAGCCTTTGTTAGCAGGAAAACTGTATATTAACTATCATGAGATGTAGGAAAGTTGGTTCCATCTTTGAGATGGCTTATTGCTGTGGGACATAACCATTTGAGCATGTTTGGACCTAACACCTGATCAAAAGTACACAAATCATCATTCGAATGGATTACAAATAAAGACATTAGTCATGAATGATGTAAATGTAAATGTGATACTGGCAATAGGGGTGTGCAAATCCGGTTTCGGTTCCATTCGAAAGTGAATTTGTCATAATAGATTGGTTTTTGAAAGAAATAGAAGCAGAACTGAATTAGACGGTAAAATTCAGTTTGGTTTGGTTTGGTCCGGTTTTTTAGTTTTATTGAAATACAAGAGCAATTCCATTTAAAATTTTAAAGAAATTTATGATAAACTAAAAATTACTAAAATTAGAAATTAAGTCTAAAGCAAATATTTTAAAAATGAATCAAACCAGAATATTTTAAAAAAAGTTAGGGTCGGTTATTTGCATACCCCTAATGGCATGTGTAGTGACCAACTATACATAGGCAACCAGTCCCGCCGACACACACACACAAAGAAAGAGAGATACCGAGGTGATATTCTTGTAAGTAGTAAGGTCGAATTGATGTCGATAACTTTGCCCAGATTTCCTAGCCAGCCATGCTGCACCGATTCCTTCATAATACTGGCAAAAGGACCAAAACAAATCTTAATTGACAATATTCAAGTGTCATCCATGTGACAATAATTTCAAATTCTTATCTTGAACTTGTATACTTTAACAATATGGTCTTCATATACTTTCTAATCACTAAGCTCAAGTCTTCTGCTTAAGAAAGAATAAAATAAAACTATTCCATCTATATGTATGCTAAATCTTGAAAATTATCCTAACTCGACAATGCCCGTGGCAAGTAAATTCATTGCATATAGTATAGTCTAAACAAAGGAACATTTATTTCCAAAAACCCACTTCTTTAAATTAATTTTCCAACTTAAAATTAACTTTTGAGGCCTTTTTTGTTGTGGAATGAAACCCACATCCAAATGCAGCTCTATTGACCCTATGGAAAGAACTGTCACAGATTTTATCATTCAAGTATTTGATCATCTGAAATTATATTTCTGATACCACAAAGCAAAATTTCACGTAACAATTTATTCTGGACTTGTACAATCTATATGTAACCAACTAATGAAATTCAATATCCTACCTCTATGGTTGTCATGTTATGGGTGATAAGGTAGATATGCCAACCCAAGAGAGTCCCGAGTGTTGCACTTAAGCCTATCATCATAGCGCCCGAAACAATCTGAGATAATACCACTGTCAGTACATTTTCTTACAATCTGAGAATATTATCTAACACACACTTAAGAGTATAAATCAATTCATATGGTATGAGTTAAATCAACATATAGCACTTAAATGGTGATGTATGCACGTCCATTGAAACACAAAATGTAGCAACCTTGGTCAAAATATAGGCAACCATCTGCAATGGATTGAGGTTATTACCTCGGGTTTAATGTCAGTCATGCTCAAGTATGTTATAAACTAAATCTAAACCTAACCAACTACAATACCATCATTATCCCTACTTTCCATATTATTTTATCACAGAAACAAAAGTAGGTAACCTTTGCCGAGTTATTTTATGAGTTTACTCCTTTAAAACCAATTATTTGGTAACATCCATTATTCTGGAGTGACCAATAATTTTATGCCAGTATCTAGTTCTCCATTGTTCTTTACATGAATATACTATTTGTCATAAGGAGAATTTCATGAACATTTGATGGAACCACTTCAACAAATTATCTGCATTCATATGAATATGAACTTACATAAAAAATCTTCAAGTAAAAAATTCTGCCAAAATCCCGGTTTTTGTGAAACACACTGCTGATGATCATGACCTAAAAATGCCAAGCACTTGTCAATCGCTCGGTTATGAAAAATATCAGAACAAGGGGGAAAGAAGGTCCAAACTAACTAGCTGTACCGTAGAGTAAATACTTGCTGCAGTTGCAAAAAGGATCAGTATGAAAAAAGCTTTATAGTTCCTATAACCAACACAATTATTTATCCATAGACAATGATGATCCTGCACCCAGTTTCGAGAAATAATTAATTAAGATGTCTGCTTAAATTTCAAGTTCAGAGCTCGTGCGTCCAGTAACGACACAATAGTAATGCAACCTAACCTACCATCCTCAAAACACACCTTCTACAACTTCGGCAATGATGAGCCCTGGGAGGCTTATACGTGCAACACTTTTCACACTGCTGCTTTTTCAATCCCTATCACGAGTTAAAATCAATAATTAGTGTGAAGTTGCAGTACAAAGAAAAAGAAGGTGTATATGCTATATAATATATTTGATCTCCAATTAATCATCGGTATTCTAGAAGAGCATTTGTGCAAGAATTCTGTAGTCATTATATTAGTTAACCAAATAGATTAGTCAAAAAGCTTTTGATTCAGCCATCAATTGTTTGAATTTTACGGAGTGCAACACTTTACTTATTTGATGATTCTAACTAGCATTCTCTAATCATGTGAAGCACTGACACTTAAGTGGGCACGCCAGGGAGACCGGGATACGTACCTGACACAGAAAATTCCATGTCCCAACACTTTTTACAGTTCAAAGAGAGGGGACACGGTAGGGACAACAATTTTGACACAACTACTTCATCTTAATAATTTAATGTTCAAGTTATTAAACGAAGACTCCCGAGTTTAATCCATGGCTAGGCCCTCTAGTCTCCAAAGGCACCACGGTAATTTCAGGAGCTCTACTGTAGATCAAAATTCGGCTGAGTACTTTAGTGTTCTCCACAATCTAAATGTTTCATGATATTGGATAATTATCTGAATTAGATATGAATCTGATATGACTATACTCGAACTCTTAACAAATATTACATCTAAACACCAGAATCTGAACGGCTAATTTGAATAATATGTGAAAACCATCGAAAAAGGAACAACCAATGCCAGAATCTTTCATAGTTATTAATAATTCAGAACCATACAATTCAATTTAGAAGAGTTCAAACAATCATACCCTGAAGTATATAGTCAACCATATATGCCACTACAAGTTACAATTGCAAAACAACCAAATAGCTTATTCTTCCTAAGTATTACGGCCATGTTTGGTTTATAGAATAGGTAGGGAATGGAATAGCTATTCCGTATAGAATGATTATTCTTTGCTTTGGTTCATGGAATAGTTATTCTATGGAATTACTATTCTATGATTTTGTGGAATAAA
This sequence comes from Mercurialis annua, assembly GCF_937616625.2. Lineage (NCBI taxonomy): Eukaryota > Viridiplantae > Streptophyta > Magnoliopsida > Malpighiales > Euphorbiaceae > Mercurialis > Mercurialis annua. The sequence continues at coordinate 34,465,414 of NC_065577.1, read as the reverse complement.
CACCGCTCTCAAAAAGTAAACAATAGCTATTCCATTTCATGAACCAAACATGGCCTACATTTTCTCAGATCAAACAAAAATACTTGAGCAAACAATTCCATCATTTAATAAAAGCTATTTCCATATAAAATCTCAACCTTTCGCATTTATAGCGATATAAGCACAACTATTAAACTTGGCAAAAAAAAGCCTAACCTTTCAATTTTTTGGCATTTTACAGCGCCAAGCTTCTTCTTTTTTTCGCCAAAAGATATCGTATTGACAGTTCTTAATGAGTTCAACAACATCGAATAATGACTTAGGGTATGAAAGCTTAGGCTTTTTTATGCCAAATTTTAAACATTATACTTAAATTTCTACAAACGTGAAACAACAAACATATAAAAATCAAGTCAATTAACATCTTAATCAAATGTTATTATATCAAAACACAGATAATAATCACTAAAATTAAATCAAGAAAATGAATAAAAATAGAAAAACTTACATTATTTTGATTATTTACTTCAACGTCAGGGACATAAGAAGAAGGAACATGACCAGGGTCAGGGAGAACACAAACAAATAAAGAAAAAAGACATAAAAAAGCCATGAAAGTAAAAATCAAAGCATTCAAAATTCCAGCTGAGCTCTGCAGTCCAACCCAATCCTCTATGAAAATGAAGAGTGTGGCGTAATAAACAAAACCCATTAATAAAAACACGCTAAATACAGGGATCGATTTGAATCTTTGCCAATTCATTTTGGAGATGTCAATTTGATGTGTGATTTTTTTTTTCGTTAAACTGGAAATATGTTCTTGGAGCTTAACAAAAACTGTTACTACCAGTTTGGAGAACATCCAGTTTTGTCCTTAATATTTATCATGAAACTCACATATGCCCCTCTATTTTGTTATTATCCATATGTAACCCTATAGTCTATGGCTGACAATTTTCCTTTTTTTTTGCTACATGGTATATATGGTTTTCTGAACGGTTCTCAACTATGAGACGACATTTTTATCTTTCATATTAAAACTAATTGTCACTCGAGTAGTGTAGGTCACTTGCGGAAGGCGGACTTTAGCCCTAATTTTTAAACGGCTGCATATACATGAGTATAGTTCAAACTTGCAATCTCACTCAAACCAGGAGAGCGTCGTACCAATTTATCTGCGTCTTATGTCACGGGTTTAAACACAAGGCATAAGTGAGTTGGTAATCTCGTTGTAGTGCAAGGATGCTTACAGTTACGGTCCTTAACATTTGGCATTCAAAAAATAAAGTAAGCCCTAGCTACCGCTGCAATTTTAAGGGTGAAGAGAAGGTGATCTTCGGCTTTTGACCGGATTATCGCCAACTCTTTTTTCTTATGTATATTTCTAAATTTTTGTTTCTTTTTAGGAATAATAATTTTTCGTAAGAGAGATTTGTTTGTTTTGTTGTTTGATTGTGATGATGGTTTTTATAAGATTAATTATATATACAATTCTGACCTTTGCACTTATTTTTAAAAATTACATGACTTTAAAAACGTGTCAATCGCAGACATCACCTTTCATTCCTTTTTAAAGATAACATTGACAATTTTAATGGCATTTTTAAAAACGTGGCATGACACGGGGCAGACCCAAAGAATGTCCAAGTCAGCGAAACTTCACCAAAAATTTTGCATATGATGAAATTGAAAAGAAATAAAAGGCGGTGTCTGTGATTAACACGTTTTTAAGGTTACGTTATTTTTGAAATTTGGTGCAAATGTCATGATTTTATATGTAATTAACTTTTTATTATATATGTGTATTGTTCATATTCGATCAAGATTTTATTATTATGGGTGATCGTCTGTTTTGATTCTTAAAAACTTCATTTTGTTTCGATATTTTGTTCATTCCTTTAAGTTTTTTGTGATGATATAAGTTTGTTTGTTGCAATTCATTGCTGGTTTTCGCATTTTTTGTGATGATTCAAGTTTTTAATTTACATAATTCTTGCAAAATCAAGTTTTGTATTGCTCAATTGTAGTTTTTTTTTTTTGAACTCAAAACTGCAATCTCATTAATCAATCAAAAGAGCATACAGAGAAAGTCTGGAAAAGGTAAAGACCAGACTACTAAATCTGACATAGAACGGGCAGCCCTCGCAAGAGAGTGAGCTGTGCCATTCGCAGATCTTCTAACAAACTGAAAACGTACTTGCTGAAAGTACTTTGAACAATAGATAGTATCATCCAGAACGAGCCCTATACTTGAGGCATATTTCTGGTTATTTGCTAAAGCAAAGAAGACTTCAAAACAGTCAGTTTCTACAATAAGTCATATCCTGCCAAACTTCTTGACCCAGCTTAAAGCTTCTTTCACCGCTATAGCTTCCGCCTCTCGAGCAGCAAAACCACCCATCACGGCTTTAGAACATGCCGCATAAACCTGCCCAGCTGAGCCTCGGAGAACCCAACCTAAACCACAAGACTTCCTGTCAATGAAAGTTGCAGCATCAACATTCAATTTCATCCAGCCAAACTCAGGTTTACACCACACAACCTCACCCATATTAAACACAGAGTCATACACAGATGGAGAAAAGCCAGAAACCTTAGCTGAGCTCCAACTAGCAAAATAAGCACCCGCTGCATTCACAATCTCAATAGCCGTCGACATCTTATTATTCCACACTACCGAGTTTCTATTATACCACAGATACCAACACAAGACTGACACATGTTAGTGATATGCACTAGGTCAATCATGTTTGACCATGTTTTGACTTTATCATTTTATTATTTATTGATTGGCAGTTTTTATCATTTTATATTAATGATTAAAATACTTGAATGGTTAATTCTTTCTAAGGTCATCGAGTATGTGACTTGATAGTAGAACCCTTAGGTTTAATAAAAGAATTATATACCATCTATCCCTAGTCTTAATAGAACATTGAGACTAGTATGATGTTGACTGATGATTATGTTTTACTAATCATGTATATGAGATATTAAGTCAAATCATAGGTGCTATTTGAGAAATAAGGCACTGGATGACCCACTGTGAGAATACTACATAGATCACTGTCATAAGTAATTCTCATTACAGTTCTATTAGTATAATCCTTTGACCTTGAAATCATCATGGATTTCTACATAGCTATTTCATATTTTGATACAGTCTTACATTATCTTTAACAGGATAATGGAATAGATTGTCATTGGATATGAAAGTAACTATGTGAGAAATGTGAGTGACTGAGAAGGAATTTGTCCCTCATTTATTTGAGTAAGATATCTATGGGCCCCTTGAAGAAGATAGACTGAAGTAAATGCATGGCCATGCTAATTGATAAGAAGTTATCATTTTCAGTCTACTTAGAGTCAAGAAACTAATGATTGAATGTTATAAGGATGACATAACTATGCCTTATATTCAATCTGGATATCGAGAGACAAAGGGATTAAAATATTATTGTAAATGGTTAAATCGGATTATCGATATTCATATAACTTGGGTAGTCATAATGTCTTGCTAGAGGCCACTTATGACTTGTGGGCTGAAATAGGGATTTCGAGCCTACTGCCAACGTTATATGAACCTACAGGGTCGCACACTAAGAACAGGCCCAAAACAGTTATGGGTTGTACAAGCTCAATGTGATTAAGTGATTAATTATATATATATATATATATATATATATATATATATATATATATATATATATATATATATATATATATATATATATATATATATAATTCGTAATATATATATATATATTAATAAATATATATATTAATTCGAAATTTAAGGATAAGTGTTTTCCTTAATTTATTATTTTTTGGAAGATAATAAATATAGTAATTAATATATATGGATAATTATCAAAAAGGAGTTTTTGATAAACATAAACTTGTAGAATTGCAATGAGATTGAAATTCGAATTTGTCTCAAACCCTAGTGTTATTTATCACTATAAATACTCATTAAGCAGTTGGTTTGAGAATCACGAAATTCATTATTCACTAAATCACTAAAATTCGAAATTGCTTGTGAAGCAATAGTGCTAGCACACAAGCACTAGTTTTGGCTAAGGTCTGTTCGTGTGGATACTCGTAGAGGACGCGTTCTTTTGGAGGCGTTTCTGATCCGAGGCCAGGTATCACCAAAGTGAACCACCTCCTTCCTTCCTACATTGCTGTTGAATTCGACATACAAGTAAGTAATTGTTCTGTTTAATTCGAATTACATGGATCTTGGTTTGGGTTTTTAGATAAATTTTTGAAATTCCGCTGCGTTATGAACCAATAAAACCCAACAACACCATCATACAAACATCATTTGGCAAGCTATCAACACACTTATTAAACCAGTCTGTAAATGAATCATTGATGTAGTTATTTATTCATCTTTCTAAATCTTTGTAAGATAATATGGGGTAATTGATTTTGGAGGTCACTGTACTTTTCAAAAATTTCAAAATGGTGACCGAACTTCAAAACGTAACATTTAAGTTACTATACTATTTGCTTATGTTAAGATAGAAGGATTTTTGGTCACTGAAGAAAAATATTTCGAGTCGATTTTTTGTTGATTGTGTGTATATATGAAATATAAGGTAATATTTGTCATAAACAATCAAAATTTGATTACTACATATGTATAATTTGACCGTAAAACACATAAAAATCTTCCGAAATCACATATTTAAAAGTTTAGTAACCATTTTGTTACGTTTTGAAGTTCAGTCACCATTTTGCAATTCTTAAAAAGTACAGTGACCCCTAGAATCAATAACCCGATAATATGCGTATAATTATAACATTTATTTCTTTTTATTTGTTAAATCATTTGACTTATCTTGATTCTTATACTAACGGCTTTTGTTCTTGAGTTAATGAAAATGTTATCATGTCGACTTCAAAAATAAAAAGTAAATTCTTATGAATTCAGGTAATGATAAAAAATCACAAACAATTAGATTATGTGGCTAGATAAAAATAAAAATAAATCATGTAAATTGTAAACACTTCTTTTTCAAATAGGTAGAAAAGTGATAAGACTCTGAAGCGTCAGATGATAATTTTAATAAATACCCATTCGGGTGACGAGCTAGTGATCCGTCTGTTAGAATTCAAGCAGACTCGATCGATGCGCAACAACAAATTTAAAGGACTGAAACGTAACTGCTGCAAATAATCCATAAACATTCAAAAGAATTGTGATAAATATCTAAAAAATTTGACTAACTACAATACGTTAATAGTTTGTGGGCTAATTTGTAGGTTTGATAGAATGAATTTTTCAAAATCTAACCTTGATGGCCTTAAGACCCTTTTTGACACTTCCTGTACGCCTCCATCGATAATAAAGCCATGTCCTATTCGTCTGACATCGATAGCGAAGTCAACCGATATATTATGATAGCCTGACACATCGATAGTAAAGCCAACTAATGTATCCTATACATATTATACTAATCGCTCTCATATTGGTTGAAATATAATGTATTTAACTCACCGGTATGGTGAAATTTACATCAAGTTAGGTTTCATTACAGCCAACTAATTATAACATAAGTTTGTGGGCGTAATTGATAAAAAAATATATAAAATATTAAGAATTAAAAATTATTAAAATATCAAAATATATAAAAATATATTTTTATGGTGAAGAAATTGATGATATCCATTGGAGTGAATTTGGCGAAAATTCACCAAATTGAAAAATGGTGAACGAAATTAGATGACTCTCTTGAAGATGCCTTAAATTAAAGATTTTAAATTTTTATGTTTAAAATTGAAGAAAGTTCTATAAGTGCAAAGAGGATAAACGAGAGCTAGCTAGTTGGGGTTTGAGATAGGCCAGCCAAGTTACAACTTGCATGTTAGGGTTTGTAACAAAAAGAGATAACGATCGTTCAAGCGGATTTGCAATGCACTTTATATTTGTGGGTCTTCAACTTCTTGTTGCCAAACTTGACAATATTTTCAGATCTGTCAACGTATATAAATGTTAAGTTCAGCATGTAGTATGTAGTTTTCATTTTTTTTATTTCATCTCTAAGCGTTTTTATTTTATTACTTCGTATCTAGACTTTTGAAAACAGTTTTATAAAAATCTCCTATATTTATATATTTAGTCTGTATTTTTTAAAGGCCAATCCTCTAAAAATCCCCTCACCTTTCAATCCCTTTTCGTTTGCACCCTCACCTTTCAAAATCCCCAATTTTACCCTAATTACCACCTTTCATTTTCAATTGCACCCTCGAAATATTAAATTGACCTTTTTTCACTCAAAAAATTTCAAATCAATATTTTTTATTTTTACTCATTTTCTAACTAGTACTAAATGTTAAAATTTCAACAATAAAAGCATCTTCTCTAAAAAATATTTCAAAAATTACTAAATTTCACATTCACTTTTATTTAATTTTACCGTTTTAATTCCATAAAATTAATTAAATTAGATACTATTTATAATATTTGTTGAAATATAAAGTATTAATTTGAAATTTTTGCAGTAAAAATAGGTCAATTTAATATTTAAGGGTGTAATTGAAAGTGAAAGGTGGAAATTAGGGTAAAATTGGGGATTTTGAAAGGTGAGGGTGCAAATGAAAGGAAATTGAAAGGTGAGGGGTTTTTTAGGGGATTAGCCTTTTTTAAAATAGTTTTACTTGGTGTTTGAGAGTGCACCAGACTTCCACATTTTTATTAATAAAAAGAGTTTATAAAATTATTTTCAAAAATATAAGAACCAAATAAAAAAAACTCTTAAGGACCAAGTGAAAAAAAAATGAAAAGCACAAGAACTTTAAAATAGATTTTACCTTAATCGAAAGGCTAAATGCTGTAAAAAGGCCAAACCTTTACTAAAATTCCACAAAAGTCTTGACCTTTCAATTTCGTCGATTTTTGCCAAAAACATATTATTTTGCCTAAATTTTGTCCAACACTCAATTGACATTCAATTTGCTGACATGGCGCCTATGTGGCGTGTTACACAATCTGCCATCGTGGCAATCATCAGGTTAAAAGTGCATTTAAGTTCTTAATGTTTAAAAAAATTACCAATTTCATACTTATAAATTCTTTTAACATATTTTACCCAGTTAAATACCACCGGCACCGTTTTCGGCCGCCTCTCCCGTTTTCTGACCGTCCCATTTGTTTTCCGATCGATCCATCATAGTCGCCGGAATTTTTTTTAACCAAACTGATTCAAAATACTAAAATTTTATATGCCAATTTTTTAAATAAATTTGATTTTTTTTAAAACGGAGGAGCCGCTGCTCCTCCTGAGGAGGTGCTGCTCCAAAAACGAGGAGCAGACTGCTCCTCGTTTTTGGAGCAGCAGCTCCTCAGGGGAGGAGCAGATCTGCTCCTCGTCGGAAGAGCAAATCTGTTCTGAAAAAAAAAATCGGGAAAAAAATTTAGACAGAATGGTTATTTAATTAATTTTAATATATAATTTTATTTTTTTAAGATAAAATAAATGAAGAAGAGGGTGAAAATATATAAATAAATTTATAAACAAAAAATTGTTAAATACTATAAAAGTTAAGTTGAAACAATTCAAAATTAGAGGGTGTAAATAGTTTTTTAAAAAAATTTAAGAATTTATTTGTACTGTAATCTAATAAGTGCTATGTTGGCACATTGTGTGGTACGCCACGTAGGCGCTACATCAACAAAATTGATTGTCAATTGATGGTTGGACAAAATTGAGATAAAATAATCCGTTTTTGGCCAAAATCGTCGAAATTGAAAGGTCAGGATTTTTGTGGAAGGTTTGACCCTTTTATAACATTTGGCCTATTTGGAATTAAACTTTAAAAAGCGGCAAAATAAAATAAAATTGAAGGACATTTCTCTAGCTGCTGCAATAATCTAAACAATTGTAAAATTTAACTATCAACCATCATAACTAGATACATGGACAATCGAGTAAAACCGTACAGTGGACTCTCTAATAATTAATACTCAATAAATTAATAATTCTAATAATTAATACAATTTTAGAGAGCCAATTTGAATATTACGTTTTATAAAGTATTCAATAAATTAATAATTCTAATAATTAATAAATTTTTAATTTATCATGTATATTAATTATCAGAGAATCGACTGTATTTTCAAAATGTAGGCTATGAAAGATGGACAATACTCCATTTGATTAACAAGAAATTCAGTATAATGACATCAAACACAATTAAATCTTTGAATGCAGCAATAACAAAGAAAGAGAGCTACAAATTATAATGTTATTTGAATACATGAGAAGCATAATTCAAAAATGGAGTTAAAAAATATAGCTTCGGCAAAAGGTAAATTCACAAGATTGATGTCTAAGGTTAGTTTCTAAACATTACATAATCATTTCAAAAAGATTTTAGGAAGGTGTAAAAACAATAAAAAATTAAAATTTTAGAGAGGGAGTAAAATTGACAAATAAAATATAAGAGTGTCTTTTTATATAAATTTCTCTTTGATAAATATGTCATCAAATTGGATAAATGACAACATTTGAAAATTAAGTATAGAAAATAAGTTCCAACTAATTTTAATTTTTTTGGTTAGAAGTGAAACCATACATAAAAAATTAAAGAGTTTATGTACCAGTTCTCATCCCAATCATCAAGTCTATTTTTATTTTGATATAGGGCATATGAAGTGTTTTAAATGGATTCCAACTATAAGACGATACTTATAAATTGTTCACATTTTGACTGATTTTCACGATCAGACAGTTTAATGTTTTTTGCTGGAGGCACACTGTAATTCCAAATTTTAAACGTCTATATATATAAGTACAATTAAAAAATGTAGCTTCACTTTGTCAAGTCTTTAAACCTTAATTTTTAGGATATATTATGAAGTGAAGTTGCATTTATTAATTGCATATAACCATTTAAAATTTAGTGTTAGAGTTTGCCTCCAGCAAAAAACACTAAATGGCCTAATCGTGAAAATCGGTCAAAATGTGAATTTTTTTTAAATACTGTTTCATAGTTGGGATCCATTTAAAACACTTCAATATTTGCCATATATCGAAATAAAAAAGACTTGATAATGAATGACTGGGATGAGAACTGGAGATGTAGGTATCAATCAAATATCATATCAACCATATTAATCCAAAAATGAATTATTTGTATATAAGCAGACAAGAAAATTTGTTATAGCAAAACTGATTTGCAAAGATTTACATAGTACATATTAAAGTTGTTTTTATTTTCCCCATTTACTCTTTATGTACTTGTGGACCTTAAAGCAGAAATGATGATTTGTTGCTCTTAGCCATTTCTCTTAATTTCTCAATTTTGACATATATAAAAGCATCTCTATTAGTGAGAGTTAAAATAGTGTAAATTTTACACTAAAATTCCACTGTTACAGTCTTTCATCTCCAATAATTTACTCTATTTTTTACACTAAAAAAATATTCTCAGCATTTTCCTATCTAATTAATTACTTAAACATTTTACACTTACACCCATGAATTATTTAAAACTTACAATGTACATTCATATATTTTTATTTTTATTTTTAATTATGTTCATATATTTATTTATAGTAAAATATATTATTAAACTTAATATTTTATTTTCTAAATATGTTCATATATTTGTAAATATATACAATTACTATATTTTAATATATATATATATATATATATATATATATATATATTTAAATAATAAAAGACATTAAAATATACTTCACCTATAAACTATTGAATTTATTAATACCGATTTTTTTAATGTTACATATTTAAATCGGAAAAGCTTATTTGGATTATATTGTAATAAAAACTAACAAATGTTTAATAATGAAATTTATAATAAAAAAAGAAACCAAAAGTAAAATAGAATTACTCTATTTTCATCTCCAATAGTACTCTATTTTAAGGCACACTACTATTATAAAGTGACTCTATATATAGAATAGAAAAATAAGATACACTATAATAGAGTTGGATATAGAGTACTATTAGAGATGATTTTTACTCTAAAATGGCAAAATAGGGAACTATTGGTGATGGCCTAACAGCTTTGTGTCACTAATTGCATAACCCCACATCATAACATGGCTTTTTAGATTCTTGGACATTGGAACATTAAGTTTCTTTTAATTTCCTTGGCAGAAAGTAAAAAAAAAATTTCAAATTATTCCAAAAAAAAAAGCACATAAACTTCCACATTTTGAAAAATCACATAACTAACTAAAAATTTAAAGGGCTAATTATCCAAAAAATAAATTAAAAGGATTTCAATGCTATTTCTAAAAATTTAAAGGGTTTTTTTTGTAACTTTTAAAAATGTTGAGAGTTTAAGTGGTAAAAAATAAAAACTAAAAAAAACTTATAAACTAAGGAATTTTTTTTATACCTTTCATCTGGTTTCTTTAGTTAGTACATTTTTTTTTGATATATAGTTCATGAGCTTTCCTGAATGGGTCTTAAATATGACGACACTTTAAATCCTTCCAAATTTAGACTAATCAGTTAGTAAAATTTATAATGTTCAAGGAATCAGATTTCTACTAGATTTACCTACTCATATATGGACCATTTCTTAAATGGAAAAAGATATTTAAAACTTTTATGATGCACACTTAAGTAGTTAATTCTTTTTGTTGTTAGCAATTCAAACTCACTTGAAGATCAGTTCTTTCTGAAATATGAGTATGACCAGAAATACTAGGATTCCAATTAGCAATCCAAATATGAATCAATGCTACAACACCTTTGAATGGCGGAATCCGAAAATAAAAACACCGAGGCAAGAGAGAAAAAATACGGCTAATGACTATTTAGCGGAAAAAGATACACTACCACATAAGTCACTTTCAGCAACACCAGACAAGTGTTGCTATATGTACAAAAACTGTTGCCTTGGGTCTACTGCAACGCTTTTCAATCGGCTACATTTGCGGCCGCTGCAATAGGTATTTTTATCTATTGCAACAGTTTTTTTATACTATTGTAACAGAAATAAAATTGCTGCAATTAATAATAAATGCAACGGTTTTAAACATCTATTATAACAATTTTGTAATGCATTTTAGGCAACATTTACTTTTAAAAGGCAACGATTTGTAATGCATTTTAGACAACATTTATTTTCTATATATGTTGCCTTACGTTATAAATGTTTGAATTTTGTTAAGTACCGTGCAACGGTTTTTAACCGTAACCTTTCTGTTGCCTTATATGTACTATTGCAACAGTATTAATAGTGTTGCTATGTTGGTGTTGCTGAAAGTGACTTATGTGGTAGTGATAGAAGGCAATCAGAAACTGCCGATGATTGACACAAGCGCTCCTTCTCCCGAATTATCAAAAAAAAAAAGCGTCCGTTACTTCAGATATGCATTAAATGTCTACAAAAATCAATAAGAGTTCATAATGTTGAAAGACAAAATTAAATTTAACTAGCTCTTAGAACCTAAATTGCCAATTTCCTAATCCAAGTACTCATGCTGTGTTGGAAAATTAATGTTAATCATTTAAATTCATAATGCTCCTTTATTACAGCTAATAAAGTGTTAATTAACAATATTCTTTTTTCTTCAATTTATTTTTTCCTCATTTTTTTGACAAAAACTTTGTTGTTTATGTGGGACATTAATATTGCCAGAACAAGTCTGACTGTCAAATAATTTCTTGTATTGTTCGTGCATGTTCAAACTCAACATAGATTCCTTTGGAAGAACTCCAAAAGTTGAAGATAATTCAATTAAAATCCCTATAAAATAAAATACATTAATAAAATCATATTAATACATGTGAAACACTAATTATATTTTTGGATAATAAGTTAATGAAAAAAACAAGCTTAACTGTACCAAGAAGAGAATACATACAATCTCAAACTCCAAAACAAACATGCAACCAATAGACAACATTTCAAAGTCAAAACAGGAATATAATTATATATATTTAAATCATTTTATGTCAATTATTTTTTCTCAACTGATGACTAAAACCCTAGACCTAGAAAATTGTTTAGTTAATTTGAAAATTGTTTAGAAACCTGGTGAATTAACATTTGCAGCCAAACATATTGATTTTTTTTTCTAAAAAAGAGGAAATAGATTCAAATGTAATTGTTGCCTGACCTGATATTAGCTAGCTTCAATCCATTCTTGTATTCAGAGGCGTAGCCAGGAGATTTAGTCGGGGCGAAAAAACCTTAATCGATGATTTTTGCATACCAACTAGGGCGGAGCTTAGAATCAGAACTTTCTATCTAAAGATACTTGCGTCTCCGACCATCTCTGGCCAGGGCGGACGCACGGCTTCGCCACTACTTGTATCTGTACCCTGATCATCATTTACAACATCTTGATTCTGTGCATAAATGAGCAAACAAAGTGGGGAATCTAGAAAACAAACATGTCAAAATTAACAAATTAGTACTGCATATATACATATAAATAGCCAGTAAATTAATTAAACTCGGGATCTATTATATCAAACAAACATAAACATATATAAAATTTGAGTGAAACTAAAATAAAAAGGAAAAGGAAAAAGAAATTCAAAGATTGGATTTTAAAAATAAATACCTTTGCTTAGATAGATTATTAGATGCAGAGAAAAGTGTTGGATCCAGTAGTTGATGAGGTAAAGCCATTTATGGCTGATGCAGCATCATCAAGATTCTCAGAGCTTCAAATAAAATCTATGGCAAATGATGAGAGAAATTCTCAGACAATAAATATTTGCATGTGAATCTTGGTGATGCTGCACCTGCAAACAATGACTGGTTTTTTTTCTAATTGAACAATCTATGGCCATGCATTAACTACAAGGAAAAATCAGAAGAGAAATCAAAATCATAACACAGATCTATTCATTTTTGAGTGATTTACAAGTGGCAATTCAACAAATGGTTAAGTATATGACACCTTGACCTATAAAATACAAGTTCAAAACAAAAAACTAATTTTTTTTATAAAACTAGATTCTAAATATAAAGATTATTTCAGTTTTATAGGTATTTTTGTAAACAAAAAATGAATAGAAACACACAAAACCAGCACCTTCAACTACTAGTTGGATTTAGGTGATTCATGTGTCTCAATCTTTTTTTAGTTAAAATTAGTATGAGAGATATTATTATAGAAAAAAGGGCATAAGTGAAAAACCAAGAAAACAGATAAATAAAACAAAGAAAAAAACACAAGTCATCAAAGAAATAAAATCAGACCAACAAAAAGAAAGTTTCAGAAAAAAAGTGATTGTACTGTTTTTGATAAAACCAAAGAAATATATATTTATGAAGATGAAGAGAATCAAAGAGATAGAAAGTGAGAGGGGGAAGAAGAAGAGTAGGTGATGAGGAGAACTTATTATAGCTTTGAGGTTCTTATATATACACATCACTTCACCTTTTTTTCCCCACACATGGGTGCATGGAATTTCTGTTTATTTTTTAATTGATATAATTATATACTTATTTTAAATTATCTTACGTTAAGAAACTATTTTAAATTATTTTATTTTAAGAGATAAATTATTTTACATTTATAATTAAGTAACTCAAACTTTATTGTTATAACATCTGAAAATAAAAAAAAAATAAAAAAGACGGGAAAATATGTCCTTCCCTAACCCTTACCCTAAACCACCCCACCACCAACGCCGTACTCCGGCAGCCCTTCCATCACAACAACTCCCCTCACCAAATCACCAATCGGTAGCTCTTTCACCAGTGTTTTACTTCGAGAATTATCCGGACAATTGGAATTATGTTAACCTCCAACAGGCTTTTTTGAAGTTTGGTGTTGCGGGTAGAGTTTCACTAACAAGGAAACGAAACGTAAGGAACAAACGTTTTGGGTTTTTTAGACCTAATCCGGAGGAAGATTTACGTACGGTTAAAGCTAGGCTGAATTCAGTAAGTATTGGTTATTATCGTATTAAGGCTTATGATGCTAGATATCCATTGAGGGTTTCTGAGAATTATGCTTCGAAAGGAAAAGCTATAGCTCGTTCAGATCAGCAAGATAGGCAGCAGAATTAACATGTCTTCAAACCTTCCATACGTGATAGAAGGTCGTTTGTTCAGGTGTTGAAAGATGATCCGATATTTTTCTCTCCTCCATCAGATACTATATCAGACTACTCAGACTCCCTTATTATCTCTGTTAAGAATTTACGTTCTTTATTACAAGTTTCTTCTTACTTGCAATCTAAGGATGTCGATTTTGTGTCTATGTCTTTTGTGGGTGGGGCTGATATAATTCTTAGGTTTAGATCAAAAAAGGATGAAAGAGTGGTTTTTGAATCCATCAAGTTCCCATCGTTGCTGGATTTCTTTTCCTCTTTTGAATCTTTTGACAGATTTGCTGCAAGCAACGGAAGGTTTACCTGGCTCAATATCGTTGGAATTCCAATGGGTGCATGGGAGGAGGATATTTTCATGCAGATTGGGAATCACTTTGGTGATTCTATTTCAGTTCACGCAATGGTTATCTCGAAGGATAAGATGGATACTGGATCTGTTTTGATTTGCACCACTAGAGATAATGTTCATGAATCAATCCAGTTGGTTTATAGTGATAAGGAATATGCTATTCGTATTACTGAATCAGATTTACCAATCGTTTTGGAGGAATAGGAGGGATTGGAGTCGGATGGCAATGATGATTCTTCGAGTTGTCAGGGATCTTTTTCTAGTTTTGACAAACCAGCTGAAGAGGATTTCATGGTTTCTTTATAACAAAAAGGTCTTTTGAAAGTGTCATCTCCAGCGTTTGTGTTACATAGTCCAATTCAGGACGCGATTCGCGCTGATGCGTCTGTTTGTATGGAGAAACAAGCTGCATCCAATCCAATGATAGGTTTCAACCCCGATAACAGTATTCCATCAGGTAGTAGCTCTTCAGCAGGTCGAACCCCAGCAGGGTTTCAGGGCTTTATTGAATCTAGGAGGAAATTTAAACAGATGGATAATAAGGGTAATTTCTGTTCAAATTTTACTCTTCCAGGTTGTTCGGATTCATCCTTTTCGAATGCAATTATAAAGCATAGGAGCAAGATAAATTTTGCAGCAGCTAGTAAGGAAGTTGAAACAAGAAAGACATGGAATATTGGGCTGCAATTGGGTCTTTTCTCAGCAGAAGACGAAGTTGCAATTTTGGAATTGCTGTGTCTTAGGCATCAACAGGACTTTTCGAAGTCTGTTTGAATTAGTTGTTCCAATCCAAGTTATCGATTTTTTATCATGTCGTGCTCTTTCAATATTATTTCTTGGAACTGCAGAGGGGGGCTTTCTTTATCGAGAAAACAGCGTTTTGTTCGTTCTTTGGTCTTTAAGAATCATTTATCGGTTCTTGGGTTGATTGAAACTAAAAAGGAGAGTTTTGACGAGTTTGGTATAAGGAGACTTTGGCCCAATTCTGATTTTAATTTTAGCTTTTCTCCGTCTCAAGGTGCATCAGGTGGATTAGTTTTGATTTGGAATAAGCTTCTGATTTCTCCAACAAGGTTGATTACTTCCTCAAGGTTTATAAGTATAAATTTTTGCTGGAATTTCTGTAATATCAGACTGATTTTGGTTTATGCAAGTAACTGCTCAAGGGATCGTTTCATCTTATGGCAAGAAATTAATTCTGAAATTGTGTGTGACAAGCTTTGTATTCTGTTGGGGGATTTTAACGAAATTATGGATCCATGTGAAAGGCTAAACTGCTCTAGCTTCTCCAATTCGATGAAGGATTTCACGGATTTTATCAATTCTTCTTCTTTGCTAGAAGTTCCTTTACAAGGTCGTTTCTTTACTTGGTACAATAGATTATCGCGGTCTAAAATAGATAGGTGTTTTATCTCGCCTAGTTCTCTCGAGATATTGGCCGAAGCTTTCTCTTAAGGAATTACCAAGATCTTATTTGGATCATATTCCTCTTCTATTTTGTTCTGAAGTTTTATCGGATTGGGGTCCTAAACCTTTTAAGTCTATCAACGCTTGGTGGAATTATTCTCATTTTTACTCGCTTGTTGATAGTTCTTGGGCTATTATATCTGAAAATACTGCTAAGGGTAGTCTTGTGGCTAAGTTGAAAGAGCTTAGATCAGTTATTAGAATTTGGAATAAGACTCATTTTGGGGATTTGAACACAAAATTGGGTGATGTCCAAAAATCTATTAATGACATGGATTCAACTGCAGACTCATGGCCTTTGGTGGATTTGGAATTAACTCAATTATCATCTCTTCATGTCGAATTTGATAAGGTTTCAAAACAGCTTGATTCGTTGTGCCTACAAAAATCAAGGTTAAACTGGAATCAGTTTGGTGAGAGGAATACTAAGTATTATCATTCGGTAGCCTCAATCAGATCTAGATCTAATCTTATTTCAGAAATTACAGTGAACAATGTTCTATATTCGGATCCGAATGATATCAAGTTTCAAGTTTTCTCTTTTTATAAGAATTTGTTCAAGCAAAAGCAGCTTATGCCGAAGTTTTCTCTTTCAGATTTGCCTATAGTTAGCCTCTCGGATGAGCAGGCTGTTAATCTTTTTTCTCCCTTTTTGGAATCAGAAATTTTCAGCGCTTTATCTAGCTTTGACGATAATAAATCTCCGAGACCTGACGAATTTAATTTCTTTTTCTATAAGCGAGCGTGGAAGATTTTAAAAGAAGATATTTTGAAAATCTTCTCTGTATTCTACTCTTCTGGCTATTTTCCGGTGGGATTAAATACTGCTTTTTTGGTTTTGTTACCGATGTTTAAAGAAGCCTCCGATATTGCGGATTTTTGTCCAATTAGCTTGGTTAATGGTATTCGGAAATGGGTCTCTAAGGTGCTATCTGAAAGACTTCCTCCCATTCTTCCTTCAATTATTTCAGAATGTCAATATGGCTTTGTAAATGGGAGAAACATTCATGATTGTCACATGATAGCTTCTAAAATTATTCATGTGATTCATTCTCGCAGGGAAAAGGCTCTTATGATTAAACTGGATTTCAAAAAAACTTTTGATTTAGTGTCTTGGATTTTTATTATTTCTATGCTTAAGTGTATGAATTTTGATGGCACTTGGATTAACAGGATATCCTCTCTTTTCAGTTCTTCACAACTATCCGTGTTGGTTAATGGTTCTCCCTCTGATAATTTTTTTATGGAGAAAGGAGTGCGCCAAGGAGATCCAATTTCGCCTCTTCTTTTTGTTATTGCTATTGAGGACTTGCGTGCTATTTTTTCTGAAGCGACTTCAAGGGGTTTGATTGATGGTATTCAAATTGAGGGGTGCATAAATCAGGTTTCGTTATTACAATTTGCAGACGACACTTTGGTTTTCATTCCTTATGACTTGGAAAAGCTTATGAATTTGAGGCGTATTTTACACTGTTTTGAACTGATTTCAGGCTTGGAAATAAATTTCCAGAAGTCTTCCATTACAGGTATTAATATAGATGATTATTCTCTGAGTTTGGCAGCAGATATTTTATCTTGTAAAATGCAGGATTTTTCTATTACTTATTTAGGATTACCTTTGTCAATTAAGAAACTGAATATGAAGCAATGGGATCCGGTTATTCATAACTTTTCTACTCAGCTTTCTTCGTGGCGCGGTAGTCTTTTATCCTCAGCAGGTCGGTTAATTCTTATTAAGTTAGTGTTGAGTAGTCTTCCGGTTTATTACATGTGCTCGTTATTTGCTCCGGCTTCGGTTATTAATTGCCTAGAGAAATATATGCGTAAATTCCTTTGGAATGGAACCATTGAGGGTAGATATTTCAGTAAAGTGGCATGGCGGAATGTTTGTTCTCCTTTTGTTGATGACGGTCTTAATACAATTCCTCTTAGAATGAAGAATAGATGTTTGTTATTCAAATGGATATGGAAAATTATGACTGCTCCTCGTAATTCTATGTGGTTCTCAGTGGTTTCATCTAGTTGCGGTATCTCGTTTTCGTTCGAACTTGAATTAGAAGATTCATTATGTCTTTCTCCTCTTTGGAAAGGTATTACTACCTGTTGTTTGTCTCACACAGATTCTTGGAATATTTTTAAATATAATGTTTCAGTTGCTTTGGGTAATGGTAATGGTTTGAGATTTTGGAGTGATAAATGGATAAGCGATGTTGTGCTTTCTTCCTCCTTTCCAAGCTTGTTTAGACTGTCCAGAAATTCAAATAGCACGGTGCAGCAAATTATGGGCTCTCGGCAGTCATCTCAGCTTCACTTGAACCTTAATTGGAATCGGTCTCTGCGAGTTGGTGAATCTGAAGAATTGCTGCGTCTTGAGTCTATGGTTGAATCTGTAAACCTGATTTCCGAGCAAGACAAGTTTGTTTGGTTGAAGAAGAAAGTTTATTCATCAGCTTCTATGGGTGTTTTGTCATGGCCAGTTAAACGAAGAATTCAGCTAGGGGTGGCGGATTCTAATTTCTTTCGAATTATCTGAAAATTGAAGCTTCCACCTCGTATTCAATTCTTTATGTGGTTATTGGCTAGAGACCGCATCTCCTCGAAGATTTCTTTGATCAGACGAGGAATTCTTCGATCTGATAATGGTTTATGTTCCTTTTGCTTTGAGGATGAGACTTCAACGCATATAGTTATTCACTGCACTTATGCGTGGAGTGTTTGGTCCTGTTTGTTATTAAAAGTGAACAGCTCTTGGGTTCATCCATTTTATTTGGATCACTTCTACTGGCAGTGGTCATTTTTGGCTAATAAGAAATTCAAAAGTCTTTGGATTATGATTTGGTTCTTTGCAGTGTGGGAAATATGGAAGGCTAGAAATCAGAGACAATTTCAAAATGAGATTATTCTTCCGGAGAAGCTCACGTTTATAATTATTAGCAATGCAGTAATTTTTTACAAAGCTTGGAACCCTGCTTTTCCTTATTCTTGTGGGGATGTCGTTAGAAATTTATTTATGATTTGTATTGAGACTTGATTTTAATTCGCTTTTCTGCCTCCACTTCTTGTGGCTGAGCTAATCTATTGATCATTTTTATCAAAAAAAAAACATCTGAAAATATTTTATAACACAAAAATTCTCTCAATTATGATGAATATTTTTTTTTAGGAAAAAACAATCAAAAAGCTCAATTGAAAGATAACAACCGAGATTACACCTAGACTCACCATTTACAAGCAAAGGGAGAACCAGTAAAACTAAGACAGAAAAATAAAAACTGCAGGGAATGCCCTGTTACAAAAGTCTTAGGGCAATTAAAAAGCAAAGAACAGATTCAACAAGCAAAATATCATGTTACAAAAGCCTCAAGACATGACCTACAAGGACACAGAATCAACAACAAACAAAAAAATGTTGTTACAAAAGTCTGAGGATGTCTATAACTGCAAAGACAAAACACCATCCATCTAATTCTGTTACAAAAGCCTCAGAAAAACTGTACAACTCAAAAACCAGCAGAAAATGAATGCAATTATAGATTTTGCACTTCATTGATACATTAAAAATAGCACTATTGGGGCTAATATTATTAATTTTTCCCATCACAGTTTTCTTGATCTTCTGGATAATCAAAGTGGGAGTAGCAATATCTTCATTTAGAAATACTTTCTTGTTTCTGGTAGTCCAACTCATGAAAATGGTGAGCTTAGGATTAGTCTTCTAAAAAGAGCAGTTTTGCCAAAAGCCTTCCTGCAAAACCAATTGATCAACCTTTTCAAAGTTCTGATGACAACATTGCATCTGCATATAGGCAAAAAGGTTCTCCAAATCATACCATCAAAATCACAATTATACAACTAGTGCTTCATAGATTCACAGTCTTTTCCACATAGAACACATCAATATTCATTAATGACTCCTCAAGATTTAAGTTTGTCTTTAGTTCTAAGTCTCTTTTTTGATGGCTAGCCATTGAATAAAGTTGTATCTAGGGATATATTGTTTACCCCAAACAACTTTGTACCAAAGGACATTGTTGTAATGATCTCTAAAAGTGTCCGAAGTTTTGCTGATAGAAAATTTGCTACCTTATGCAGTATTCCAAATGATAACATCCTCCTTGTTATTGTTGATTTAAAAGTTATATTTAATTTACTTCCATGCTTCTTTAGTTGCTTTATATATAGGCTCAGGGAGAACCTAAGTATTATTTCTCCAAAGGTCTGCAACTGAAGTATTCTTGGGGATAACAACATTTCTCATTTACATTCTAGGGAATTTCTCCATCATTAATCACCCATGAATCCAAGGATCACTCTAGAAGTTAATTTTAGCCCCATTGTCAGGTCTAATTAAATTATATAATCTTCTTAACATCATCCCTACTATTGAGAAGACCCCTCTAAATTCAGCTAGTATAGTTGTCAACTTTAGCACACCAGTAGCTTTTCATTCTAATCTTATTGTGATTGATCCATTGAACCTTAAAGCATCGGGGTTGTTGAGGAGATACCAAACATGCTTGTAATTTCCAGCTCTGTTCTAGATTCCAAGATCTTTGAAGCTTAGCCCACCCTTTTTTTAAGCTTTGAGATCTCTTTCCAAGCTATCATATGTCTATTTTCCCCTTCCATGTTGCTAGACCAAAGGAATTTAGAGAATATTCTCTGAATGTCCTTGATAACACTTTTAGGAAGAATCATAATTGAGGCCCAAAATATATGCATACTGAGAAGGACTGATTGAATTAATTGAACTCTCTTTGGATATGACAACAACTTGCTAGTCCGGTAATGAATCATGCAGGTAATCTTATCAGTGATCCCTTTGCAGTCCTCTTTTGATAGCTTGGAAGATATCAAAGGGATTCCAAGGTATGTTAGAGGAAGAGGCCCTCCTTTGATGTTCAGGATACTGAAAATATTATCTTTAACAGTCTCATCCACATTGTAGAAGAAAACTTAACTCTTGTTATTGTTCACTTGGAGGCCATAAATATCTTTGAATTCTTTCAGCATGTCCATAAGAAAACTAACTGACTTCACATCTCCATAGCAAAAAAGCATTAAGTCATCCGCAAATATTAAGTGATTGAACTTGAGATGGCCACATCCTAGATGGAATTTAAAGTCCGATTTAAACTTATTCAAGCATCTAGATAAGTACTCCATGAAGAGAATAAAAAGGAGAGGGGATATGGGGTCTCCCTGCCTCAAACCTTGTTCCAGAATTGAACATGTCTCTTTTACAAATATTCAAAGCAATGTAGTAACTAGGGGTTTTAATACAACTCATAGTCAAAGCAATGAATTTTTCAGGAAAGTTAAGAGATGTGAGAATTTCTTCAATAAAGTCCTAAGATATAGAGTCATAGGCTTTGTTAAGATCTACTTTAAGAAGACATCTAGGGTAATCTTTGTTTTTATGGCAGTTTTTGACAAGCTCATGGGCTCACACAATGTTATTGGCGATGGATCTATTAGGGATACAAGCTAATTGTTTAGGGGTCACAATATTGCATAAAATAGGACTAAGCCTATTGGTTAAGACTTTGGAGATAATCTTGTAAAGAACATTACAGCAAGAAATGGGTATGAAATCAATAAGACTATCAGCATTTGAAGATTTGGGGATAATTGTAGTGGCAGTAGAGTTGATTTGTTTAAGAGTCTTACCATAGTGAAAAGCCTCCTAGACAGTAGTTACCATATCATTATTAATAGTGGCCCAAGAAACTTTGAAGAAGTGACCATTAAAACCATCAGGGTCTGCTGCTTTGTCAGATCCAATGAAGAAAACTGCATTTTTGAATTCAGTTTCAGTGACTCTGCTCATCAACATGATCTCCTCTTCATCAGATAAGATAGGACCTTCTCTGAGCCCAATACTATGAATATGGTCTCTAGTTGGTACCTCCCTTTTAAAGAGGTTAGTATAAATTCTAGTTTCTTTTTTATAAATGTCCTATTTATTGGTGATAATCCTGCCATCATCAAGCTTCAGTAAGGGAATACAATTGTTGATTCTTCTTTGTTTAACAAAGTTATGAAAATATTTGGTGTTTCAATCACCAAGTTTAAGCCGTTGGATCCTTGATTTCTGCTTATAGAAGCTCTCCTTACAGTTTAGAAGAAATTTAAAATGCCCAGCCATTACCCTCTCTTCTTCAATGAGAAGGTGATTTGTAGGATCTTTTTGAATGTCAATTTGCAGCTTCTCAAGGATCATTCTGTGAGAATTAACTTTCTGAGAGACGTCAAAAAAGTGTTGCCTATTCAAACAACTAAATCTAAGACTTATGGCTCTCAATTTTTGACAACATTGATACATAAAGTAACCATTATAGCTTCTTTTCCATTCCTCCTCAATGATTCCTCTGAACTCAGGATGTAGGGTCCAAAAGTTGAAGAATTTGAAGGTTTTTGTTTACCATTATAATGGTTATTCTGGAGAATGGTAATGACTGGGCTATGATTTGAGATTCCACTAGGCAGAGTCTCAAAATAGGCCTGCTGAAAATTATCACAAAGCTCCCCATTTGCAAAGGCTCCATTAAGTCTTTTCCAAATTATACTATCTCCCAGTTGGTTATTACTGCACGTGTAGAAACAACCAGTGTTCCTCAATTCAGTAATCCTTGTGGCAGTAATACAATTTTGAAGCTCTGAAGAGTGCTCATCATCAAGATTGTTCCCCCCTACATTTGTCATTATTGTTAAGAATAGCATTGAAATCCCCCTATGTAATCTAAGCACCCTCAATATTTATGGAAATGTCAATTAGTTTACTCCATAATCTCTGTCTTTCATTTATATGATTAGAACCATAAATAACAGACCAAAATAAGGTATGATTCTCAAACTCCACTTTACGATGATTCAACTAATTCTAGAACTATAAAAAAATAATCCAGATTCTCCCAATATCAGAATGATCATAAGTATCGATCAAATGCCAACCTTAAAGATTCATCTTTCTCCAAATTTTGTTCCTATACCTAACTCTGGTTTTAATAAGACCAACTATAGCAATATTATTTCTAACAAGCAGTCTCTTGACCTCAGCTTTCTTCAGGGGTTCATTCAGCCCCATAATATTCCAACTAACAAACTTCATTTACCTCTATCCAAGGGCTTAATAAGCCTCTTGACAGGGATTCTATCAATATTAAAAGTTTGAGTTTTAGATATACCTCCACTCATGTTATCATTCTTTATATCTTCATTTTTTCCTTTAGTAAGCTGTTTGTTCTTTTACTTCATGTTAGTAACTAGTTGGAATCCATCCTTAGTTGGGGTCTCCTGATTTGTTGGAGGAGTATGGCATTGCTGAATGTCACTTTGCTCCTTAACTGCAGGGTTGTTTTTCACTAAATCTCCTTTTTTTTCTTTATCATTCACTTTATTTCCCATTATCTGAACAACCTCCTTATCAGCAGTTTTAGTAATCCATACCTGTTTTTTCTCACAATTGTGATGTCCTAATTTATTACAGGATTCACATAAGATGGGTTTCCATTCATAGTCAGCAAATTGGGTGTGCTGATTACCATCTCCATCCTCTATAACCACAATATCTAAAAATGTAACCTTTAATTTCATATCAATCAAAACTCTGATATAAGCCAATCTAGACCTCTCTCTAGTGCACCTATTAGCAAATAAAGGTTTACCTAGAGTGCTAGAATGTAAATTAGAGAGCTTAGGCTCCAAAATTATCAAGGGAGCAGAGGGAGTTTCACCCAAACTGGAATAGAAGCCACTTCAGACAGATCAAAGGACATGTTTCTTCTCCATTCTTATAGGATGAGAGGATGTATATCGAACATATAGGGCCATCAGACATAGCTTGGAGTTTGCCTTCCTCAGATTAAAATAAACGCATACATATTTGTTTTAATCTAATAAAAATCAATTAACCCAATCTTCCCCCCATTGGTGTTTTCTGAATTTTTGCAGTTTGTAAAATCTTTTGGATAATCCATAAATACATCCCAAAATGGCATATTTCCATATATCTTCTTCAACTAGCACGTCCTCTTTTTGGATCTTCGCAATACGAATTCCATTACTTACTACACGAGCAATATACTTGAGCAAACATTTCGAGTCTTTAACATAATTAGTTTTCACTAAATCCCCCCCATCCCTCCCCCGATTTTCACGATCAGTACCTTCATTAGCTCCTTTTTTAGATTGAGCTCCATTCGCATCTTCATCACTTTCCTTAATCTCATTTGTAGTCTCATTGACTGTAGGATTCTCATTATTCTTTTCTTCATGTATAACTACTTCATTTTTCGCTTGAGTAACCTTTGTTATCACTTTCGTTTAATTAGGGTTTATTTGTTTCCTTTGCTTCTTCGTCATTGGAAAGCGGCGCAGGTTAGCGAGCTAGGATGAACCGAGAGAAGCAGGAGAGAGAAAGAGCCATTTCAATATTATGATAATTTTTATAATGAATATTTATGAAATAATTTTATTCTTATTACGATTCAAAAGAAAATAATAAAATTAACGTTAAGGCTGCCCACCGTTAATGATAAAAATTTAAATTAATCAATTTCTGTTCTTCTTAGCAATTTTAAATAACAAAACAAGAAATAAATAAAAATTAAAATTTAAAAATAAAAGAGAAACATGCATGCGGCTTGAACTAGTCACAAAATTTTATTGGTTATGAAGGCGATACTATTAAATTAGGGAGAAGGTGAAATAATGACCCTACATATACATACACATATATATGTACGTATATGTACGTATATATTAAATTACAAAAAGAGACAGTTTAGTGATCTTTTTGTAATAAAAGATATAACACGATGATTTTTTGTAATTCACGAGAAGTTCAATGTTCTTTTTGTAACAACAGAAACATTTTTGTAATAAAAGATATTATTTGGTAACACTTTTTATAACAAAATAAAATATAATGACTTTTTTGTAAATATCGGTAACAATAGTGACCCAAAAGTTTAATATCCTATATTAGTGTCATTTTTGCATGTTTTCCCATAAATTTATATCCCAATTAAAATCAAATTATTCTTATTATTATTCTTATTATTTGTCTTGAATATTATAGGAAACTAATTATAGATAAGTTATAAAAATAAATGGTTATATAGATATATTTCATTACATTTTTGCATAACTTATATTATACTTTGATAGCAAAATAAATTTATATCAATAAATACATGAAAATCAAAATGGTAAAATTTATTTAAAGATTCGATTGGTAAAATTTATATTCAGCTTGTCGATGAGACATAGTCGAATGATTAAAGCCCTGTCAAGTACATATTCAGTGGCGTAGCCATTTGAGACTTAAGAGGGGTATTTTCCTTCCTTAGAAATACAAAATGTGATATTATTTATAAAAGTAGTACATATTAACCCCCTTAAATTTTAATTTTTATAATTTATATGAAAAAATTAAACCCTTTAATTTTGATACCTGGCTACGCCTTTGTTCATATTGAGTTTAAAATTTCGAATCCTACCTCTACTCTGTGCAGCCTACCTCTAACTCGTGATTAAAAAAATTATTTGTAAGGACATATGAAAGTACAAAGCTCTTTTTCACATTTGTAGTAAATGTATTTGTCACTTTCATTCACTTTAAAACCATTCGAGATAACAAGGTTATCAAACTTTTCATGCCATTGCTTAGGTGCTTGTTTTAGACCATACAAGGACTTGTCTAATTTACACACCTTCTGTTCCTGCCCATGTATCACAAAACCCTCTGGTTGGTCCATGTATATTTTTTCCTCCAATTCACCGTTCAAAAAGGCAGTCTTAACATCCATTTGGTGTACAACCAAGTCATAAAGAGCATCGATCGAAATCAGCAGCTAATGGATGATATTCTAGTAACGGGTGAATAAGTATCAAAGAAATCAACGTTTTCACGTTGTCTATAGCCTTTGGCAACAAGACGAGCTTTATACTTATCTATGGTGCCATTAGGTTTCAGCTTCTTTTTTAGTATCAATTTACAACCAATGGTTTTGCAACCGAGAGGCAGATCAGTCAGATGCCACGTCTTATTGGATTCTAATGAGTCCATCTCATTATTTATGGCTTCTTGCCAAAGATCAAAATCTAAAGAAGTTAGAGCATCCTGAAGATTAGCAGGATCCTCCTCTAAGGAGTAGACATGGAAATCAGAACCATAGTCTTTCAAAGTTCTTGCTCTTTTACTTCTTCTGATCTCTGGTTCTATATCATCAGTAATCTCTCTACTCCTAACTACAGGAGCATTACCGGATGATTCGCCCCCACTATTTCCCAATTTAAAAGGAAATTTCTTTTCATAAAATTCAGCATCTACAGATTCAATAATCACTCGTACAGTCAAGTCATAAAATTTATAGGCTTTGCTATTGACCGCATAACCAATGAACACACATTCATAGGCTCTACTTGCTAATTTTATTCTCTTCGGATCAGGAATCCGAACATAGGCCAAACAGCCCCAAGTTCTCAAATAAGACAAATTTGGTTGTCTTTTCTTTATTATCTCGTAAGGTGAAATCTTACTGTTTGATTTTGGAACTTGGTTGAGCACATAACAAACAGTTAACAGAATCTCACCCCACCAATAAGAAGCGGCACCAGAATTCAATAAAATAGATATTACAGCTTCTGTAAGTGTTCTATTTTTTCTTTCGGCTTTACCGTTCATTTCAGGTGAATATGGTGCAGTTCTTTCATGTACGATACCATGCAAGTTATAGAATTCTATAAACAGGCTTGATTCGTATTCTGTACCTCTGTCACTTCTAAATCTTTTGATTTTCTTATTGAATTGATTTTCAATTTCTGAAACAAATAACTTGAACATATCAAGTGCAACACTTTTATTTTCCATCAAGCACACATATGTGAAATCAGAACAATCATCAATAAAAGTGATAAAGTATCGTTTGCCATTTCTTGTCAAGGTACCATCAAGTTCACATATGTCAGAATGTATTAAATCTAGAGGTTCAGATTCTCTAATTACTGATTTATGAGATGTTTTTGTTATCTTGGCTTGACTACAGAATTCACATCTTTCAAACTCAGTTTGATTCATTTTTGGAATTAATCCTAGGGTGCTCATGTTGCTTATTATTCTTTTGTTTACATGACAGAGTCTAGCATGCCAAATATTAAAATCACAAATCAAGTAAACAGAAACAGAATCTTTATTAATAATTTCAACATTCATTTTGAACATACCCTCACAAGCATAGCCCTTTCCCACAAAGATACCATTTTTGGTAATGGTGTACAAGTCACCTCCAATAGTTTGAAAAAACCCTGCCTTGTTGAGGAGATAGCCAGATACCAAATTCTTCCTCATCATAGGACTGTGCATCACATCCTTCAAAATTAAAGTTTTTTCTGAAGTAAACTTCAGTTCAACAGTACCAATTCCAGCAACAGTAGTGGTGTGAGTATCACCCAGCAACACTTTCTTATCATTAACAGCCGTAAAAGGCTCTGTAAACACTTTCTTATCATTAACAGCCGTAAAAAGTTGATCTCATCCATCATTTCAGTTATCATAGCCGTAAAAGGCTCTTCAGTCAGGTTAGCCTGCGGTGCAGTATTTGGCATGTTCCGACACTTACATGCCATATGACCTGGTTTGCCACAATTAAAACATAAAAATGGTGGCAGATCATTTCTCACAGGTGGTTGTTGTTTCACATTATGGTTCCTTGAAGGATTACCATTCTGGTTCATTTTATTGCGGTTCACATTTAGGTTCGAGTTCGAACTGCGATTCTGGTTCTTAAAGTTTTTGCCATTTAGCTTCAGATTCGTCGAACCGAACTTTCTTGTGTTGTTTGCGACAACAAGCGCTTCATCTCTTTGGTCCAATTTTCTCGCCACTTCCTCAATTCGAAGGCGAATTATCAAACTTTCCAGCGAAAATTCTTTGGTTTTGTGCCTGAGAGAATTTTTAAAATCCTTCCACGAAGGAGGTAACTTGTCAATCAAAACAGCAACTTGAAATTGTTCATCAAGAACCATACCTTCTGATATAATTTCATGAGCGATTTTCTGCACCTCATGGGACTGTGCCTCGACAGATTTGTCATCAGTCATCTGATATTTGAGGTAGCAGCTGACATCATATTTCTTTGTTCCAGCCTTGGTGTCATATTTTTTCAGTAGCGCCTCCCAAGTTTCTTTTGCAGTTTTGTCATTGTTGTAATAATCATAGAGATCATCACTGAGTGCATTAAGAATGAAATTCTTGCACAAGTAATCATTGGTCATCCACTGTTGGAGTTCAGCATTTTGGTTTTCTTTTTCTTCGTCGGTAGCAGCTTCATCGACGGTGGGCTTTTCCATTGACAGAACAGAAACAACTTTTTTCATGGTTAGGAAAAATTCAGTCTTTTGTTTCCATCGCATGAAATGCAGACCTTCGAACCGAAATGGTTTGTTGGTATCAACAGCGGAGTGAGCGTAGCCAGTAGCCTCGTCGGAATTCATGGCAGCAACTGTGAAGGGACACGTCTAAAAATTGTTGAAACAGTTGCTGGAATTTGTAACGGGGCTGAGTCGCGGACTAGATCGCTCTCTTTTAGACGTTTCGCGGCACAGCTCGGTGGTGCAAAGCTGACTGACAATCGCGACGCCCCTAGGATAAAACAGCCGGAAAATACTATTACCGCTGCACTGCGATAATAGCTCTTTAAACACTTTCTGTAATATTGCTCTTATTTTCTGTTTTTTGAAAACAAGACGAAGGCAGTATTTATAGGCTTTAGAAAAGAGCTGTTAGGATAGAAATAAATAGAGAAATAAATACTGAAATGTTTTGTTAATAAATTAAAGACTGCAACAGTTAAAACGTTTTCAGAAAGTGAAGGGATAAGTTTTATTTGAAAAACAAAACAGTTACGTAATTAAAATAAATAACTACGTATCTAAAAAATAAAGTCTGACCGAACCGAACCACCCAGACCAGGCCGAGCCGGCTGAGCCGGCCGACTGGACGGCGCGCCTGTGGTAGATCGGGAAGGATTTAACTCCTATCCCGTTCACAAAATTGGGTACCCCTTGGGGCCCAAACCCATATGAGAATTACCAAGCATATAAACTCATTAGTTTGAGTCCTCCTAAGCCATGTGGAAAAACCACAAAACTCTTCATATTCTCATTTCCACTAACAAGGCACTTTTTTATTAATTTTTCAAATTCAATTAAATTCCAACAAACAGTAATTTCACTATTGGACAGAACATCACAGAAGCCGGTTTTGATTGATTTTGCCAGAAAATGTTTCAAATATCTCATATCATTCAAAATCGGATTGTTTAGCCCATTCACGAATGAAGAATTTTTTGATTGGATTCACGAATTGCTAGAAAAAGTTTCAAATATTCCAAAATGGACTAAACTAGACGATTTTAAAACATTTATAATTAACAAAACCTGCAAACGTTTGCTATTTTATTGGAATTAACCCTACTTTTAATATTATTATTAGACTCTTCACCTATTCTATTTAGAGTTATTATTCCTTATTTTGGTTCATGAAATAATTTCGTATAATTATTACATAATGTATTATGAAATAAATATTTTTCTTCAATTTCATGAACCAAATAAACTTTAAAAGAAAAGAAAGAGAAAACTATAAAACGAATATGTAGATTTCGATCTTTATGGAAATAAAAACAAGAAGAAAGTGTTTTTGAGTTGAATTAAAATCTAAATGTACTAAAATTTAAAACTGAATTTTTTATTTAATAAGACATTATAATCTATACTATATATAAAAGCACGTCTTGGGGAGGGAGGGGGGGGGGGGGGGGACAGGTGAATTTATGGAATAATCCTTTAAAATTTATATTAATAATTGGTTTTATGGTCATTATCTATCCTAATTAAATTAGTAATTAATAAAAAATAAAATACTGTTAGAATAAGGAGATTGTGAATTTGATTTTAATTCACTTACGTTTTCTATTTATTTCCTACAAATGCTCCTTCTAAAAAAAGAAGGTTTCTTGTCCTCCTTTCTCCAAGATCTAAAAAAATATATGCCTCGGCATCATCAGCCTTGTATATTCGGCGCAAGTAAATACTACTAAATACTAATTGCACTCCATTAAAGCCCATCCTTGTTATATATAACTATTATCTATAATCATATAAAGAAATTAATTTGCCACTTTCCTAGGTTGAGTTTTATTTTGATAGAATTGAATTATTAAAAAAATATTAATTTAAGAGCTGTTATTTGCATAGGAAACATATGATTAAGTAGTATGTTTTATTTGACGTTTAATATTTTTGTGAATATTTAAAGTGGTGTTTAATTTTGAGTTTAATTTCTACAAGTAAATGTCTTTTATGAATAAAGAGTTTAATTTAAAGTCAATTGAAATTCAATTTGAAGTTAACCAGGAGTTTAAAGATTTTATAACAAATTTTTGCAATTGTTTTTATGTAAAATTATGTATAAGTATAAAATCAGCGGGACTAAATTGATTTACGGGATTAAAAATTATAATCTCTTTTCCTAATTATTCTTTTAAATTTATTATTAATTAATAATCTAATTTAAAATTTAATAGTTATTACTCCGGACTACTAATTAAGGATAAAATTAAAATATAATTATTTTATTATCAAAAATAGAGTTCTGTGTAAATAAGGAATTGAACTCCATTTCATAAAAATAATTTATAATTCAAAAAAAGTATAACTAATTTAATGTTAGGTATATGTAAAATATATGGCTTAATGGCAAAGAAAACCCAAACCTTTGCAATTTGTTGCAATTATATCCAAACCTTTTAATTTTTGCAATAATATCCAAATTGCATTATTTTGTTGCAATAATATCAAAATTGCACTTTTATGTGAATTGTTTTTGAGTTTTTCGCCATTTTTTGGGACTTTTACTATATTATTATACATCAAAAAATAATAATAGTCTAATATCTTAATTGAAAACAACAAATTTAACCATCAATTTAATTATTATTGCTATAAAAAACGCAATTTGGATATTATTGCAACAAAATAATGCAATTTGGATATTATTGCAAAAATTAAAAGGTTTGGATATAATTGCAACAAGTCGTAAAGGTTTGGGTTACCATTAGGCCTACTGTAAATTATAAATAAATATTATTAAAATCAATTAATTTCAACAAATAATAAATTAATAAATATTATTTATTTTTAATAATTATAACTAATATTGGTTATAAATATATTAAATTGATATAATTATATCAAATTTAATTAAATTGACAAGTCACATTACGAGCCACGTGCGTAGCACGTAATGCAAAACTAGTAACTATTAAAAATTAAAATAATTAGTTAAATTTGCAACAATACCTAAGATGTATACGTGTCGATATGGAAAAATTATTTAATACAACTGTTGTGTCATGTCATTTGTGCAATAAACAAATTGTGTGTTAGCCATGTGGAATTTCAAATGATTAAAAAATAAATAATAATAAAAAAATTCTCTATCATAAATGTTTATTAGCTTGTCATAATATGACATGGTATAATCATTTTATGAGATAAACACTGGTCGATATGATATAAGTTATTTGAATCATCTAACTAAGAATTCATTTAATGAATTTTTATTGATAATTACCTAAAACGTAAGGGCTAATTAGTCAACTTGAATTAACAAAATTATAGTATATGACTAAAAATGAGAATCCATGCATGCATTGTTATCAAAGAAAATCAATGACAACTTCATAAGCATTTTCAAATTGGACAAATGTTACTCAAAAACCAATGTGGCCATCTCCTGGTTTTTGTATCTATGCATGGAAAGTGAGAATCATTAGCATGGTAACAACATAGTAGTAAGGAATTTTATAGAGAAGAAAGTAAATTATAATTACATATTATACTCTCTTTCCGTATATAAATAAAATGTATTTTTTTGTAAGAATTAAAAAATCAAAGTTAAATTAATTAATTTTTTATTATATACATTAATTATTAATATATAAAGATATTATTAATTATATATTTTAATAACACCAATTACTTTTTGCAATTAAAAAAAATTGAATTCAATAAAAGTTCTTTTTAAATGAGAAATTAATAATATTTATCTATATAATTATATGTTTATAATCAATTATGAGATAATTTCATTACCGAAAGATCAACAAGCAGATGTCACCCGCCATTATTAAAAAGATTATATTGACCACTATTGAAGGAGCGTTTTATTGATGTGCCATATATACGGGAGTGGATCATCTCAAATCCAATATTTCCTCCATTTTCCTCAAGTCCGCCTAAATTTTTGACACTTAAGCAAAATGATAAAAATGGAGGGAATTAAATGTCATTAATTTGCTTAGGTGTTAAAAATCTAAGTGGACTTAAAGGAAATGGAGGAAATTTGAACTTGAAGGGTATATACCGGTAGTAATGGAAAATATTCTTTAAAATAAAACCAGTTAAAAAAATAATTTATTTTTGTATATTTTTATCATTTTAAGAGAGTAAATTTTGTATGTAAAATTATGTTATATTCCAGTTTTTATATAATCATTTTTATATTGAATATTTTTAATTGCTACCGAACCTCACAATTTTAAATGTAAGATAAAAAATATTTATTTATTAAGCTCCTAAACTCTTTAAAGTATGAAAAATGATTTTAAAGTTTTTTTTGGACAAAGACAGAATCTAATTACGTTATTAGTTACATGTTAGTAGTTGGTTTTTAGATTTGGGTTAATCTCAATAAAATATCAAACATTTGCGAGTTTCGTCAGTTATATCCAAATATTTCAAAATAGGCTAGTATAGCCAATTTCAAAATATTTTAATTTTTTTTAACCATTCGTGAATCGAAGAGAAAAAGTTGCCACCCCCACTCGCCACATCGCTGCCAACTCAGCAGAAGTCACTGAAATAAAATATCAAACCTTTGCGAGTTTCGTCAGTTATATACAAATCTTTCAAAATTGGTTAGGTTAGCCAATTTCGGAATATTTTAAATCTTTTTAGGCCATTCGTGAATCAAACAAAAAAGAAGTTCCGTCTCACTCGCCACATCGGTGCCTACTCAGCAGAAATCATTGAGTGAAACTGAGTAGATATCATCGACACCCCCAACCAAACCAAAGGCATCCCTAACTAAATCACATGACAAACAAATCAAAATCAAATCCAATTTAAATTTTAAAATCTAATTAAATCTATTTAAATTAAACGTTAATCATCTTGAAATTTTATTTTTATTTTGAGATAATATCTATTTAAATTTAAATTTGAAATCTACCTAAATCAAAATTAAATAAATTTATTTAATCAATTTATTAAAATTAATTTAAAATTTTATTTACTTAATTATCAGTTTATTTTGAAATTTAATTTTTTATTCCGAAAAAAAAAACTATTCTAAATTTTAATTTTGCTGCCATTCCGCACCAAGTAGCTTCATCAATGGAGAAGACGAGCTACCCGAAGAAGACGAACTGGTATGTTCGTCTTGTCCATTGGAGAAAATGAATCATGCTAGCTGGAGTGGGAGTGAGGAGGCGGTGGTGGCCAGAGTGGAAGACAACAGTGACAGAATTAGAAGTTTAGAATAGTTTTTTTTTTCGGAATAAAAAATTTAATTTCAAGATATATTGAGTTTTAATCAAATATAATTTTAAATTAATTTTAATAAATTGATTAAATAAATGTATTTAATTTTGATTTTATTAGCTTTTAAATTTAAATTTAAATAGATTTTATCTCGAAATTAAAATAAAATCTCGAGATGATTAACATTTAATTTAAATAGATTTTATTAGATTTAAAATTTAAATTGGATTTGATTTTGGTTTGTTTGTTATGTGATTTAGTTAGGGATGTCTTTGTTTTGGTTGGGTTTGTAAATGATGCCAAACCAGTTTCACTCAATGATTTCTATTGAGTAGGCACCGATGTGGCGAGTGAGGCGTTAACTTGTTTGATTTGATTCACAAATGGCTAAATGAGGTTTAAAATATTCCGAAATTGGCTAAAATAACCAATTTTGAAAGATCTGGATATAATTGACGAAACTCGCAAATGTTTGATATTTTATTTTAGTGACTTCTGCTGAGTTCGCAGCGATGTGGCGAGTGAGGTAGCAATTTTTTGGTGCGATTAAGGAATGATTTTAAAATATTTTGAAATTGGCTAAACTAGCCGATTTTAAAAGATTTGCATATAACTGAAAAAAACTCGTAAAAGTTTGATATTTTATTAAGATTAACCTTAATTTTTAATATAAACCAAACCAAAATAAACGAGCTAAAAAATCAACATAACCGACTAGTTTAATTTTGTTCAACAAAATTTATTATTTAACTTTTTTGTTCAATTCAGTTTTAAAAAAGCTGAAAAACGTTTGGTTACAAAAAATTATTATTTTTAGTTCAGTTCGATTTTGAACATAAAAAATATTGGTAAAGTTGTATTAAAACTCGAGCTGAAAGATACGAACCAAAAACTAATCAAATCTACCTATTTAGTTTGGTTAGAAAAATTAATCAAATTTTTTGTTCAGTTTGGTTTCTCAAAAAATAAAGATTTTGTTCTGTTCGAGTCGATTTTAAAAATAAATTTTTTTAGAGCTATTCAGTTATTTATTATGAAAAAATTCATTTTTCGGTTTTGTTTTGGACGTAAAGTTTTTTTTAGCTAATTTGTAACGTAAAGTAAATGAAATAACAAATCTAAAAAACTGAATCAAACGGCAAAACCGACCAGTTAATTTTTGTTTGAAAGCTATAACCTGTTAAAATTTTGATTCAATCAGATTTTTCTAAAAGGAAATTTTCAGTTAGGTTCAATGTTAAATTTAAGATTTTCAATTCTTTTCCTTATTCAAACAAAGAATTTGAATTTAAAATATAGTATTTGAAACAATTAAGTTGAAATATACCCCCCCTCAACTTGTAAAAAATGGGCAATTAACACATAAATTAATTTTGTGTGCAAATCAATACATAAACTTGGTGATTATGGGCAATTTACACCATTTTGGCAATTTGCCCCTCAATTTGTAAGTTTATAGTTCCTCGATTGGCAATTTGCCCCAACTTGTAAGTTAATTTGTCAAAATGAGCTAATTGCCCATAATCACCAAGTTCGTGTACTAATTTGCCAATAAAATTAATTTTTTTGTTAATTGCTCATTGCTTACAAGTTAAGGGGGCAAATTGCTATTTAAATCGTATCTGAAATGTAAGATTTGATTTCAGTAATTTTTGTATGTTTGTATTTCTTTTCATATATAAGAATCAAATAATTTGACTAAATTACATATTAAACATGAATGGTGTATTTAAACTTTTTTTTGCTTTAATTAATTTGAAAAAAATGAATATAATTGAAATTAAAAATTAAAATAAGTTGATGTTTTTGAAAGTTTTAAAATATAAATAAAAAGGCAAAGATATGAAGCATTTTGTGCTTAAATAAATCTGCATTAGATGTTTACTAAAGTATTTTTAATGAGTAATGCTATTTGTAAGTGCTGTAATTAATGCTAAATGATTAAATTTCTTTTACATTTGCTCACGTGTAAAGGATTGGTGCTGTGTTAAAATGTAACAAATAAATCTTCAATTTTTTTTCCTTTTAATTACTTATTATTTTTTTTATAACTCTTTATTTTATTGTAAAAAGGACTCTTTGCTTTATTATTTTATTTCTTTGTTCTACGGTTTAATTTTATAAAAATAAATAAATAAAAAATTATAAAGGTAAAAAGAATAAAAAAATCCTCGAAATTTTTTCAAAAATACAGATTAGCTCTTAATTTTTTCTGGAACTAAAAAATCCTCATTATTTTTAAATTGAAAAAAAAATCTTCTATCCATGACTTTTACTAACGGTTGTTAAGTAGCTGACGTGGCATTAGAAAAAAAAATTAAAAATATTCTTAATGTTTAAAATGCTTATCAGTTTTATATTTATAAATTTTTTAGCATTATTTTATCCTCTTATTCCTAAATAATTCTAATTTTTTTATTTACAAAAAGAAACTGAAAATTTTGCTTATATTATTTGTTATTATTTTCTCAAAGCAAAATTTTTAGTTTCTTTTTTCTTGATATTATTTTTTATATATTTTATAACTTTTTATTTTCTTTCTTTGTTTTCTATTTTTATTTTTAAAAATTTAATAAAAAAACATTTATTTAACTAATTATGTTATTAATATTCACAATTTTACTAACAAAAATTCAATTTTATAACTTTGATTTTATAATTGGCATAAGGTACAAAAAATGTGATTCAATTTAAAATCAATGAGAATTTTTGTGTTCAAAAGTATAAAGGCTGATTGTATTTTTGAGAAAATTTTGAGTTTTTTTATATCTTTTGTCTTTATAATTTTTTATTTATTTATTTTAATAAAAATAAACTATAGAACAAACAAATAAAAAAATAAAAAAAAAGAGTTTTTATTTGACGATAAAATAAATAGCAAAAAGTTAAAAGGAAAAAAAATTGAAGATTTCTGTTTTAGATTTCAACACAATACTAAGCTTCCACACGTGAGCAAATGGGAAAGAAGTTTAGCCATTTCGTGTGTGGAATATTTCGTGATGTTTAGCATTTCTCTTTTTAATTTAATGGAACACTTGGAAAGATAGAGGAGAATTGGAAGTTGAGGAAAGTAAGACTGAAGGATAATTGTGGATATTAGGGACTACTAAAAATTCGGTTAAACCATAAATAAATGTATTTAAGATTAATTTAGTTGATTTGGTTAGTTCATCTGTTCCTTTTTTTTTTTGAATCTAACGAAATTCATTACTCAAAAATTGAAACAGTTTCATACATAAGAATCGGAAAAGTTCGAAAAACAATCTGGATAACCTGACAAGAAACAAACATTAAACGCTAATATATACGCACATTGATTCACATATCGCCTAACAAATACAAAAGAAAAATAATGAAATTGTCAATGACATCCTTAAACTTTCCCCTAGCATTTTGCCATGCTAGAAAATGACAAGAAACCTTTTTTTTTATAATTGGGGAGGGAAAGCGTTTGTGAGAGGATTTGAATCCACGATATTGACAGTTTGTTGTCCAGTACTTATACCATTTGAGTTGCAACTCGTTAGTAGATGACAAGAAGCCTTATTGACATATATTCGGTTATGGTTAATATTTTCAAAATAATGGTTAACTGAAATAACAAAATATCTTTTTATTAAACCTAATTAATTACTTCTTTTATTTAATCGGTATAACTTAATTATCAATTCTGTTAGTTTAGATATATATTTTAAAATTCAGTTAATTTAGTTAAGGGTTAATTGCAAATTAATACACAAACTTTATCCCAATTTGCAATTACAACACGAACTTTAAAACTTGGCAAATTGGTACACCGATTTTCATTTTTTGGCGAATTGATACACCGAACTGGAAAAACACTAACGTGGATATTGTTATATACAGCCACGTGTTGCTGTATGATTGGTCGGTGTACTAATTTATCAAAAAAATGAAAGTTGGTGTATTAAATTGCCAAATTTTAAAATTCGTGTTGTAATTGCAAATTAGGATAAAGTTCGTGTATTAATTTGCAATTAACCCTTTAGTTAATTCAATTTTAACTCATTCCATTTATTTAATGGTCATGATTAAAAAAATAATAGGATTTAATTAAAAATGGTTGGTTTGTTTTTAAACGAAGTGACGGTTTGATCAGGATATGCTAACCTTGGGGCCCGCACTAACATCTTATATTATACTTGTAGTTGTCACGACATGAAACAAAAGATTAATATGAATTTTTTCGTCAAACTCACATTATTATTCTATTCTTTCTTCAAATGTGATTATTAAATCATCATCACATTGTTTCTATTATCCTAATGTAAGAATGATTTCAAATGGGAAAATATAATTACATTGAATTTCATTCGTTAGAGGTCGTTCCAATCACATTTTTTCAAGTCTTGCTTAGATAATAATTAAATCCGACTAAAGAATTCTAATTATTAGTGGTGCCTTTTCTTTACTTCAAAGAGAGTAAAATTTTATAGAGAGAATTTTTTTTTTTGATTTTGAGTGGAAGA
This sequence comes from Mercurialis annua, assembly GCF_937616625.2. Lineage (NCBI taxonomy): Eukaryota > Viridiplantae > Streptophyta > Magnoliopsida > Malpighiales > Euphorbiaceae > Mercurialis > Mercurialis annua. The sequence continues at coordinate 34,427,453 of NC_065577.1, read as the reverse complement.
GACGGTGATCTTCAGCTTTTTAACCGAATATTATTGTCTCTTGACTCATTTATTTTTCTGTTTATTTTGTTTTCTGAATAAACTGCCCTGTTTATTGGAGATTTGTGTGTTCTTTTCTAGTGTTTTTGATAGAATTGTAGCTTATTTGTGTAGATGTCTGAATTGTTCAAGCCTTTCCAATGTTTATTCAAATTTTAGATTCAAGTTCTTAATGATCCAAAATTTTCATTTCATTGTCTGAAGTATATTAGCAGCGGAATAAGAGATCAATAGAAGTTAAGAGGGTGCAATTAGTATCAGGGAATTCTCAACACTTGAATTCATCTTGTTTAAACTTGTAAAATTTGTATATTTAAAATTCTATTTTTATTTCGTTTTTTTACATGGATTATAGGGTTTCAATTTATTTTTCATTTTTTTGTAATTTTAATCTACGTTGTACTTCGACGTTTTAGGTTATAATCCCGGTTTGTTTTCTTAATATATAATAATGCCTTTGATAAAAAAAATTAAAACTAAATATTTCACTGATCCAAATCTGTACCAATACAAATAGTGGGCGAACTAGGTCTAGAAGTTAAGGAGAGAGCTAGATATTTCAATATAAAATTTAAAAAAAAAAACAAAGTTTGAGGGGTTTAATTATAGAAAAATTAAAATTTAAAGAGATTTTTGTAAATGATAAAAAGTTCAGGAGGCATTTTCCCCTCATTTTCTAAGGTAGTTCCGCTTTTTCATATAAACTCCAACGAAATTAAAATGCATACTGACCCTCATCGATAAGCTATGAAATTGGAGAATTGTATAATTCTTTATCCATTTTTTTTTTCAAAATTCATTAAATCGAATCCGAAATAGTTATATTTGTAAGATATTTAGAAATTTTTTAAACTAAATATGATAATTTGATATGAAATATAGATTTTATGCTAACAAGTGTGCTATCTGATTTATAGATTTACTTATGAAAAAAAAAATCGAACTGTTTATCTAACGACATGCTTCCTTGACCAAAACCTCGCCATCAGTCACAACTTGATTTATGGTATCAGAAACAACATCCATGACATCTGATTTAGATATCACCTGAAAAATCCTTCATAAAAAAAGATAATTAAACCTTTTATAAAGAAACGATAAACAATCCTTTTCTAAAAAAAAGGACAAAAAAATAATAAAAAAAATTCAAAATAAAATAAAATTAATATATCCAGTAAACAATTCCAAAACGGAGAATGGAAAATGCTCTAGTCGGCATAATTGTCATGCAGATCCAAAATGCAAGGATATAAAGTTTTAAGTTGTAGGATTATGAATTTTTTTGGGTTTCACCGATAAAGGGTGTTGTTTATTTTGGTGTTAAAGGTAAGCTAACATTGAGATATATGGGACCGTATGAGATTGTTGAGCGTATTGGAGCGGCGGCGTACAAGTTGGCTTTGCCATCAGATATGTCTTTGGTTCATCCCATGTTTCATATGTCGATGTTGCAGAAGTACACTTCTCATTCGTTCTCATGTGATAATTTCTCAAGTGTTGCGATCAACAAGGAGTTAGCGTACGAAGAATGACCCATTAGAGTTATTGATACGTAAGTTCGTAAATAACGGAACAAGAAAATTCCTATGGTTAAAGTTCTTTGGTGGGATCACTTGGTTGAGAAGTGTACTTGAGAGACGTAATCTGATATGCATAGTTGATATATGTTTCTTTTCCTTGAGGTATGCTATGTGTTTTATATTTTGCATTGTCTTTCTATGTGTTGTTTAATTTGGCTTGTTCGATCCATTTTGCCTTAATTCGAGGACAAACTGTCCTAGGGGGAGGATGTAATACCCTGTAGTTTCTGGTTTAATTTTGTTGACGTTTGACGTTTGAGTTATGAGTATCATTTGATTTTCAGTTGAGTATCAAAAATAGATCTGTTAGTATCTATGAAGTTTAATAACAGTTTTGCTATTTTCTTCCGATGAGTTTTCCGACGTAATTTTGTTAGTTCGGAATATCGTTTTTGCCCATATATTATGTTTTGGAGTGGTTTGAATGTTTGTTGATATTATTCAGTATTCTAAGAGTTTAACCAATTGTTTTAGCAAAGAACGACCAAGTTTCAGAAGTCTATGTGGTTTGGACGATCGTCCTCGACAATTTTTGAGAATTCCTGCAAGGTGAACGACCCCTTGAACGATCATTCAAAAGTTTTGGACAATCGTTCAAGGTTTTGAATAATCGTTCACCCTTCAATTTATATAAATACGCTGTTTAAAACCATTTTATGCGAACACACAAACTCTAGAATGGTTTCTCAGCCCCCAACTCGTCCCCCCTACTTAGATCTATGATATTCTTATGAGATAAACTCTCAAACACTTCAAAACACTTATATTAATACTTTTAAAATAAGGAATTGAGTTTATTTTGGTGATTTAGGTGTTGGGTGCAACTCTAACTTCAAGTTTTTGGGGCTTAATGGTAACTCCTTCTACGTTTTCCTTAACCCATTTGATTTGCCTTGGAGATCTTCAAGAGGTAATTAATTATATCTCTTGATGTTTGATTATGTGTTTATGGGTTTGGATTTTGTGAAAATATGCAGAGGTTGTGAGTATTTGTGTTGTTTTTGCTTAATTGATGAGTTTAGATGCTAATTAGCCTATTTGCCATGATATATATGTCTTGGACATTATTGATTGTTGGAATTGGTTGTTACCCATAGTTAGGGTTTATACGACTTATCTTGAATTGGTTGAAGGAGTTACGAATGTTAGTTGCCATGTGTTCTACATGTAGTGAGTGTTGTGTGGCATCCTTCTGTCATGGGCAATGGCTCAATTGCTTATGTAGTGGAGATTATGGTTGGTTTGGATTTGGGTTCATATTGTGCTTCTATAGTTTATAACTGGGATTATACGATTATGTTCTAAATGTATTTTCGGATTTATGGGATATTGTAATTATGTTTAAGTCATGGTTATTGCTGGATTAACTTGAGTTTCCAAAATTGATAGTTCGAGTTTGGAGTTGTGAGAACTCGGCCACTTTGGTTTTTATGAGATTATGAGATTTATATTTTTATTATTACTATTTAAATTCAAAAGGGAATTTTCCGGAAATTAACTTTAAAACTTTGGAGCACAACTAAAATTTGAATGCTATTGATTGGTTGATTATGGATTGGTTTAGTATTAATGAGTTTATATGATTGATATGTTGGATTATATGGTTTTTGAGTTGCGTTTGAAATTCTATAGAGTTTGGATGTGTGTTTAAAATTTTATTGATTTATGTCTTGTTCTTAACCCGTCGTCTACTCAAGCATCGGAATCGGACGAGGATAGTGGAGCATTATGGAGTTTTGGAGATTAGTGTATCATGAGTTTATATTATTGCTTTTAATTTACTAAGTAAAATTATTATTATTTACGCAAATTATATATTATATATTGTTTTCAAATGTTTTCAAAACCGTTTTAGATTTATAGGAACATGTTTTCCTTCTGGGCGGCAATAGGACTGTGTGCACCGCTTATGATCAGTAAGTATATAATTGATATTTGGATCAATAAATGGTTAGGGTAACTCGGTTGTAACACCGCTCTCGGAACCTGTTTTGGTTGAGTAACTCGGTGGAGTCTAACTCTCAGAACTCCAATTTGTGGTTTAAGTGCGGTTGGTGGTATCTCGGTTGGAGTTTTACTCTTAGGACCAAGGCTTTTGGATAATTAAGTGATTGATTTGAGCAATATATATTGTGGTTACTCAGATAATGGTTTAGAGTTATATATACTTCCATAAATAGTTAACATCATATTTATATGTTTTAAAAAGTTTTGATTTCACTTAATGATTAATTGTAATATTATGAACTCACTCAGTATTAGCTAACCTCCGTTATTTTTCCACTTTCAGGATTTATCTTTAGGGGATGTTGCGTCCTCTCAAACTCTACTTTTTGGGAGCCATCCTATTTTCCTTATGTATGGTTAAATTTTTATAAATTCTAGAACATAGTAGTTGTTGTTAGATGTTGTTAGTTGTATCGAAATGAAAAAACATGTAAAGTTGGTGAATTTTTATAACATTAATCCTTTCATTTATACAGTTTTTATAGATTATCTATATATTACGTATAAATTATGAATTATTTTTAAAAAAAAAACATATATTATAAGTTATTAAAAATAATTTTTTTTTATTTTAAATTTAATAATAATATATTAGACTATTATGTTAGATACTTAATATTTGATGTATTTGGATTAGAAAAAAAAGAATAAATTGAAAAAATTTAATTGATTTAAGCATCCATAATATATGATAATAAAAAAGAAAAATTTATTTTAGAGGAAATTAATTTAAAACATATTATATATATATATATATATATATATATATATATATATATAAAATAGAGACTAATTAATATTTTAATTTTTAAATTCAAAAGAATAGCTAATATTGTGCGGTTGGCGCATACCAACTGCTCAATATCTTGAGCACTTTTTAGTGGGAAGTGCTCAATATTAAGCATTAAGAGTCTCTTATTATGGATGCTCTTACCTAAGCTATCGGCTGTCATATTTTTTTTTTAATAAAAAATTTGAAAAATCCGTTACTAATCCTTATTTGTACTAACTTAAATACATATAGTTTATTTCTCACAATTGCATAGTAAATATCTTTAAATTTTTTATTTTTAGTAAAAATTACAGGTGACCTAGGTTTAATATAAACCTAATTAACACTTATGAATACATGATAAATTTGGTAAAAAGATTGATACATTATATAATTATTTATACATACCTGAATTACAAAAGAAAAATACAATGTATTTAAGAGTGTTTTAAGAGTGAACTAGATCAATCGCAGATGAAGGACCTGGCCTAATGGCCAGGTCCTTATACTGCATGAGGTCGGGGTTTGAGCCTCCAATTCTCCTCAGACCGTAATTTGTCCGATTTAATTTTAAAAAATGCATACTAATTCTTGCTAACCCTGCTAACAACTAACCCTAAAATAGGTCTATCCTTGATAAAAAAAAACACTAGATCAATCGATTTAATCTGTTTAGCTGTGCATCGGAGATCAACTTGATTTGATTCTTCTCTCAACAATTAGTCTAAATTCTTTTTAATCTGAAAGAATTACAGAATATTTAATCAATTAAACTTTAAAAACTGTCATTTTTTTATTTATTAGTTAAAATAACATCCAAATACTAAATTATTTAACTAGTTATTTATTTAGTTTTTTTTATCTAACTGCCTTTATCAATAGTTAAACTAACTAAAATTTTAAAAATGATAGATGACCGATTCGACCATATTTAATATGATTAGAATGGAGAACATATAAATGAAAATGACTGATTCATCTATTATCTTAGGATTTTGGGTTAAATGTAATATATGTCATATGGTTTTAGTTTTCTTTCTGAGCTCATGAACATATTCTATCTATATATTGTACTTCTTGAGGTTCCAAAAATTAGTATCAAGAGTTTAGTTTGAATGGATAAAAAAATATTACTCTATAATTTTTTTAGAGATTAATAAAGTTGAGCGGTTTAATATGGGTAAATTTTACACTTGAAGGTGAAACTGTTGAATAAATGTGATGATATATATATAAAAATTTAAAAGAGCAAATTATTATGAGACTCCTTACATTTGACATAATTAATACTTTAATCTCTCCTGTTTGAAAACTAAACTATGTGGCCTCTTACTTTTACTTCCACCTACATTTTAGTCTCTCTATCTATTTTTAGTGTTGGTCAACGAAATTAAATGACTTATGGCTAAATTAATTATCAAAATTGAGGAACGAAATCGTTGACAAAAATAAAAGTGAGGTGAAATTGTTGAGAAAAATAAAAATGGGGGACCATATAGTTTCGTTAACTTTATTGACTAACATCCAAAATGGACGGAAGGACTAAATCGTTGATAAAAAACAAAAATGAGAGGCTATATATTTCAATTTTTGAACAAGAATGACTAAGCTGTAAATTATGTCAAATATGAGAGGTGTAATAGTAATTTGCTCAATTTAAAAACCGACTAGCTCATTATCTTTTATTAATCTTTAAATTGAACGTGGTATGGTATTTGACTCATGGCTATGATTCCCTTTATAGGCGCATAATGTATTATACATATATATATTCGTTTTTTATGGCCTTAACAATGTATAATTGTCTAATTAAGATGGGGAGGACAATGTAATTCTGGATCAACTTCTGAAGAATGATAAAACTAAATGAGTCCGGTTTATTCACAAATTGGAGAGAAATTGAGTAGTTTAATGGGACAAATTTACATTAAAAATGAAAATCATTGAATATTAAGTTTAATGAAATCTCCAATTATAAAAAAAAGTATAATGAATTTTTTTATTAAAAATTACTAACAAGATGAAAAAAAATTATAACTTCACAAGACTGAATAATCTATTATTTTAAAATTTTAAATTAAATATGATTTCTAATTTATAGTTGTAATTTTTTTTCACTTATAAGTATATTCGCTATTTTAAACCATCTTTGTAGTTTCATCACATAGCAACCGGTGGACATTAATAAATGGGTACCACCACCAATCCAATAAAAAATGCTAGATTTGCATTATCTAGTGCCTAGTGCCAAAGTACTAAGCAATTTCCTTTTCTTTTATAAATCAATAGCTATAATTAACATTTGTGTGACCAAATTAAACTTTAGCTTAAAATAATAGTCCTATATGCCTTCCTCATGGCCAACAACCTAGTACTACTTTTTCCTCCACAATCTCTTTACTTTTACTTTTACATGTAAAATAGATTTCAAAGATTCTTTTATGCATGTCTTGTAATTCCTTCTATATATACTATGGTTTTTTCTTCATATGTAATGAACCAATGTCATTTATAAATGCCAAATCATAGAAATAAAATTTTGGAAAAGTTGACATAGTTTGCATAAATGATGCCAGTCATTTCAAATTATTTTCTTTGTTATCATTATCATCACTACAGCGACAACTAAATCTAAGACATATCAAATTAAATCATCAAAAATATATATTCACATGATGAATCTGACCATCACTCGTTTGTTTAATATGAAAATGATTAGATCTAACGAGATTGATATTTTATTGCAACACCCACTAATTGCTCAATATAAAAATAAATAGATCCAAAAATATTAATATTTAGTTGTTTTGTTCATACTATCTAAACAGGTGTCGATAAAACCAAACGGTCATATGTAATATGTTAGCATAAACGACGATGCTCATAATCTATAAAACTTAACCTTGAAATTGTTGATCAATGTTGTCTTATTAGTAAAGCAATTGGTTTAATAGATAATTAATTTGGATTAGATTAATTAATCTTAACTTTTTCGAAATTGAGGATTAACTCCTAAACCCATGCCTTGTGAATGTGGGTGTGTCTCACTTGTGTGTAACTTCAAAACAATGGGCTGCTTAACACTTAATTTGTACATGTCGTTTGTTAGGTTTTTGTAAACCCTCTTAATTTGTACTTGTCGTTGGTTAGGTTCTTTAAACCCTCGAATTGCGGGCATTAATGTTAAATTCTACTTGTGCACATGGGAGAGCAAGAATGGTGGAACTGAAAAACTTTATTCAGATGGGATGAGATTTTTTTTATATACTCAAATGATACGTTTTTCAGCTATTATTGTTTTACATATTTCTTTTAGTTTTTCAAATTAAACGACATGCCAGGTACTCATCGGTTGCAGACATTTCAAAGCCGGAGTGGAACTGTCATTTCATCTTGCCCCATTCTAATTCCGCCATTGGGGAGAGAGTACACATAACGAGTTTGCTTTTTTCTTTGGATCATGATAAAACAAATTCTAAATGTTTTAACTTTATAGCGAGTTAATTTTATTGTTCAAAACGTTATAAACCAAAGAGAGATTTATATATTTATCTAAAAAATAAAAATATTGACATTTTTTACCTCTATTTAAAGAAAAACTACAAAACATATCTCATGTTTTTTCCAGATCTATATTTTTACTCTGAGTATTAAAATAATTATAATTTTACTCTGTTATAATATAACTGTCATTGATGTTATCATCTCGGTATCATAATTTTTCTGTAAAATTTATTTTTCGTACTTTATCATACTATTATCTTTAATATTATCATACTAGTATCATAACCTGTTTTTATAAACATTATCATAACATTATCATAATATATTTTACCATAGCATTATCATAAAATATTATCAATAACATTATCATAAAATATTATTAATAACATTATCATGACGTACTTAATCATAATAGTATATTATCATAACATTATCAAAACGTACTTTATCATAACTATATCATAATATTTTATCATAACTTTATCATATTATTATCATAAATTTATCATACTATTATCATAATGTTATCATAACGTTATTTATCTATTATCATAATTGTATCACACTATTATTATAATCGTATAATGTTATGATATTAATATGACAATTATCATACAAACATGCTAACGTTAATGATACCGAAATGATAATAAAGCATTTTTCTTAACAGAAAATTGTTTTTCTCTGCAGTGTTATGATACCGTCATAATGATATCGATATGATAATTAGGCGCTGTTTTCTGTAGAAAATCGTTTTTTCATCATAATTTTTTTTAATGTAGATTTTTAGATCTTATATTGAAACAATTCAAGAATAAAGAATAATTTTTTAGATCTGAGAGTCAAAATAAATCGTAATAAACAGCACGAATTAAAATAAATTGCTAAAAATAAAGAAGAACAGCCAATCGACGGCGGAGTGAAGACGTGGCGAAGAGTGATGGCATATCATTGAAGGAATGGCGGCAGAGTGATGAAAAAGAAAAAAAAATAAAGACGAAAAAAAATGGAGAAGAAGAAAAAATAGAAAGAGAGAGAGAGAGAAGAAACGTGAGAAAAAAAAAGATACACATATTAGAGTAAAAATAAAATATTGAAAGTAAACTTTTATAAGAAATAAGCATTATTATAATAAAAAAAAAGAAAAGGGTCATTTATGCTTCTAATGTTTGGCTCGAGGATCAAGTAAGCCCTCAATGTTCAGAAAGGTTTAAATGTGCCCTTAACGTTTTAAAATTGAACAACCAGACCCCCCCCTCCCGATTATGACAACCATGCCTCCAACGTCTCACTTATAAGTCAAAATCAGGGCCTGATTGTTCATTTTTTAAGACGTTAGGGGCATATTTGAACCTTTCCGCCGTTAGGGGTTCACTTGATCCTGTAGACAAAACTTAGGAGCATAAATGATCCTTTTTCCTAAAAGAAGTTCTTAGAGTAAAAAAAATTGCTAAAAAGGTGAAGTGTTTTCTTCATCTTTTACTTGTTAAGGTAAAAACTACTATTACTCTAAAAAATGGAGTGTCTTTCCTAATTTTCTCTAAAACAAATTGCAACCGTTCTGCTTCTTTTTTTTTCCATATTGTAGCCCATTATTAATTTCCTGCCATTTTTCACGTATGTGACTGTCGGAATTTCCTATCTCGCATATTCAGTGCCACGTCATCCATCATAGTGTTAGATTGGTTTAATACATAGTTTGACCCTTAAACTTGTACCCTTTTGCCTATATTACCTTTAAAATTAACGTGTGACCTATCGAACCTCTGAACTTGTTAAATAATTTTTTTCACCCCTATTACGGAGATAGAGTCTCAAATGCACTGACGTGGCAAAAGATCTTTGACTGGACTGCCAGCTCGTTTGCCACATTACCAAATATATAACGTTTAATATATGTTTAATCCCTGAATTTGTAGTAATATACTTATTTGACCCCTAAAAAATTTGTTTAACCCATCACACCTCTAAACTTGTTAAATTGTCATTCTTAACCCCTAAACTTGAGGGTTTAAAATTTATTTTAATTTAGTTTAATTAATAATTAATAAAATTCCTCTAAAAAATAATTGATAAATAAATTGAAAGAATTGAAAAACAAAATTGCTTTTTCATACTTTTTATTTGTTTAAATGATACCGTTTATTTTGTATATATCATCAGTTCTAATAGAGTTTCAATGAGAAATAGTTAAACTTTATTTAATAATTATTTTCATTTAATTAAATATTTATTTTAATTTTAAGGGTTAATGTCAAAAAAAATCACGAACTTTACATGTTTTCTCATTTTAATCACGTAGTTTAAATTTTCTCATTTTTATGCACGAACTACCACTTTTTCTCAAATTCATGCACGGTACTGAGTTGGCACTCATTCATTGGTGTAAAATGATCTCCACCTTAGCGAATTAAACCAATAGAGCCGTGACACCTCAGCACAGTGCATGAATTTGAGAAAAATGGTAGTTCATGCATAAAAATGAGACAATTTAAACTGCGTGATTAAAATAAGAAAACGTGTAAAGTTGGTGAATTTTTATGACATTAACCCTAATTTTAATTTATTCTACAACTACAACGGACAAGATGGGATCTGAATGATTAGGTTAGAGGCAGCTCAAATAGTCAGGAAAACTATTATATCTTATTGGTAAATATAGTTTTTATATAATAGAAAAATAAATTTAAAATTAATAGATAATAAATATAAATAAATTATAATAATCATAAAATAAATATTTAATAAACTATAAATAAATATTATAAATAAATAATAAATAATAAATATTAAATTAAACTAAAATTATTAGATAAGGTATAATTATTTTTTATTAAAATTTTATTAGAACTAATAATGTATACAAAATAAATACAAAATTAATAATTTTATATTGAAAAGAATTGTATATAAAGTAGAGAAAATAACAAGAAAGCAAGAATAAATGTTCTACTTTTCACACAATACAATTTTATTAAGTTTGTTTATTTTATTACCAAATATGAGTATTTTATTTCATCCAACACCACCTTTTTCAATTATCCACACGTGTCTATTAAAACCTGATTTAGTGTTCCCTTTTAAAAAAAAATGTCCCCCTTTTCAGCAGGCCTGACGCGCGTCAGGCCTGCTGCACGTGATCAAACAGGTGCACCATGCACCTGTTATCACAATTGTTTTGAAAAACATGTGCATGGTGCACCTGTTTTCTATATAACAAATAAAATGGGGACCTTTTTTCCAAAGGTCCCCATATATTTTTTAAATCATATATTATTTATTTATATATATATATATATATATATATATTTATTTAAATGTTAAATGTTAAATATTTATATTAAATATTTTAGAAAAACTCAAGTCATTAATTTATTTATATATTTTATAAATATAACGTATCAAAAGTTCAAATCGAGACCGGCGTTAGAAATTTTTTAATAGATCGGATACATCTCCGATACATTTCTGGTACATCTACGATACATTTTTAATACGTCTCTAATTTTATTTTTAATGAATTGAGTTTAAATTTTTAATTTTTGAGTGTTAGATAGTGCGTTTCGAATATATTATTCCTGCTAATGTTATTTTCTAGTGTTTATTGAATTCTAATTGACTATATTTAATTGTAATTCAAATATATAATTGATACATCTCTGATACACAATTTATACATGATAGATACATATTTGATACATTAATTGAATTAACTGACTAATTCAATTGATTCGTTTTTATATTTAGAAAAACTTATAAACATATATGTAATTGATACATCGCTGATACATAATTTATACATGATAGATATATTTTAAAATGTATGTAAATAGATACATCTTTAATATATAATTTAAGTATTCGATTGATTGTAATTGTATCAACCGACTAATTCGATTGGTCCGGTTTTATATTTATACATCTCTGATACATATTTATACATGATAGATACATTTTTGATACATTTTTGATACATTTTCCATATATTTATTATCAATGTGCATTTTATGCTATAAATAAATGATTAATAAATTATCAAACATACAATAAAAAATATGAATTGTTAAATCTTATATAACAAATACATATTTTATACACGATGGATACATCTCCGATATATATTTGATACATCGATACATATATTATACATCTCTGATACATGTTTTATACACGATGGATACATCTCCGACACATTGTAGATAAATAATGGATACATTTTCGATATATATTCTTGATACATCTCTAATACATATTTGATACATTTATCTATTTGTTTTGTTAAAATTTATCTATTTGTTTTGGTAAAATTTAATATATTTAGATTTTTAAAATTCAAATTAATATTAATATTTTGAAATTTAAATAATAAATAAATATATTATAAAGAAAATTGATGGGCAAGATGCATGGTACCAATATAATGGCGTCAATGTTGGAATTACAATTGCATAAAAAATGAACAATATGCAAGAAATGGACAAAAAATCATAATTTGTGCAAAAGATTTCTTATAAAAACACCTGTGTGTTAAAAGTTAAGATTTGATTAGATGACAATTGAAGGGTGGGGGGGAATTTGCTGTGACGCGCGTCAATCAACCAACATGGCTGACGCGCGCGCTGACGCATGCTAATGCATGTGTCAGATGGTATTAATGAAAAGAATATTGGTTTTTTGGTGTTGGTGTAAGATTCTTTAGTTAAATGGTATTTAGTGTAAAACTAAATATTTTTTGTGGTAATTTTGTTAATTACTCTATAAAGTATGGAAAAAATTAATTATTTTATATAAAATTATTTTTTTAATAATTATTAATTTTAATTAAACATATATTAAAAATGAAATATAAATTTAAACCATCCAAATTTAGGGGTTAAGAAGGATAATTTAACAAGTTTAAAGGTTGGATGATTGAACAAAACGTTTAGGGGTCAAGTAGGTAAATTAGTACAAGTTCAAGGGTTAAACGATGTATTAAGCCATTTTATTTTGTCCACCTAACTTTTATTTTTCTGCCTTAACGCATCAATTTTTGTTTGTACACACACGCCAAAGCCAGGTGGAAAAGGAGGGGGTTAAATGTTTACAAATTATCAAATTCGGGAGTCAAAAAGAATTATTTAACAAATCAATCAAAACTTCGACAGAAAGGGAAACCCGCCTACTTGGAGTCGATTTTTTTTTTCGCTCACGTCTTTTAGCTGCATTTCAATGGTAGAGCTCTCTTCCTTTCTTCCCGATTCTCAGTGACATGAATTCTCACTACTAAAAAACAGCCATTTAGCGACGGATTTTTCCGTCGCTAAATGGCTAAATTCCGTCGCTAAACGAGTTTAGCGACGGATTAGCGACGGACAACGTCCGTCGCTAAATATCTGGTCGCCAATTTTGCAGCGACCGAATACTTTTTTTTTTGCGACGGATTTAAAAAAATTTGCGACGGATTTTGCGACGGATTTAAATCCGTCGCAAATTTTTAAAAATAAAAAAAATATATTTTTTAATTAAAATCGTAAAATGAAATATTATTTAAACGGTCAACCACCGTCACACACCCACTGGCTATACAACACACACCCGCACTGACCCGCAAATATCGCAAATTTTCCAACTTCCCAGTAGGTCACCCATCCTTCACATTACTCCCATCCACTCCTCTTTAACTTTGTAGTTCCCCCGCGCGTGACTCCAACTTATCCAGCTCAGATTCTTGTTTTATATCTATGTATATTATATTTAAATATAACAAAAAGATACTCCCGCAATTTACTCCCATATTATATAAAATAATTATTTTTTCATACTAATTATTTTTAAATAAAATAAATTATTTTTTAATAATTATTTTAAATAAAAACAACAAGTTATTACTATTACACTTTACTCCCACATTCTAATATAATAATTTTGTTATAAATAATTATTTTATTAATAAATAATTATAATAAATAATTAATTATTTTTAAATAAATAATTATAATAAATAATTATTTTATTAATAAATAATTACAATAAATAATTTTTTAATAAATAGTTTTATAATTAATATTGTTTTTATTAATAAATATTTGTTTTAATAAATATATTTTTTAATTATAATTTTATTAATAAATATATTTTTTAATTATAATTTTTTTAATAAAAATAATACTTTTAGCGACGGATTTAGTAATCCGTCGCTAAAAGTTAGCATTTAGCGACGGATATGGTATTCCGTCGCTAAATGTATTACTTTTAGCGACGGATTACAAAATCCGTCGCTAAAAGTGAAAAACAAATTGGCGGGATTCATCCCGCCACTTTTAGCGACGGAATTTCCGTCGGTGGCGGGATTCATCCCGCCAATTTTCTTTAAGATTTAGCGACGGATTTTGAAGCCGTCGCTAAATCCGTCGCAAATTTTGATTTTAGCGACGGATTTCAAATCCGTCGCTAAAATCCGTCGCAAATCGACTGTTTTCTAGTAGTGTCTTGGTAATCCAGAGAACTCTGTGACGTAATCCGTCGGCTCGTGCGACAACCGTCTGGAGCGAAAACAACTGACCGATGATGGAAAGCTTTCTCTTGGTGTGGTCGAGCTCCATTTTCAGTCGAGGATGTGCATAAAGAAGAGATGGGCATCACTCTCCCTTTTTTTTAGGGGGGGGGGGGGGGGCGAGAGGTCTTTTCTGAGCGAGTTAGATAAAGAAATTAAAAAAATTTCTTCCTAGGGAAAGATTTCTATAGGAATGAGGAAGAGATTCGATAGGTCAAACGTCAAATTTAAAAATTAGATGGGTAAAAAGGTACAAATTTAGAGGTTAATTTATGTATTAAGCCACTTCATATGTTTTGACATATTAAATTCTAACGTTTTAAAATGTTGCAAATAAATCTTAACTTTTTACGCTTTTTCACTATGTAGCCATAATCCGGTTTCCGTCATTTTTAATTGTTCTATAAAAAATCAATTTATTAGACTAAAAAAAATATTATAAGATTAAAATATAATTAATAGTTGCTATCGAATTAATAGTTTTTTTAGATTAGAAACTATCATAAATAATTCATAAATCTTATTTAAAATTATGTATAAATATGAACTAGTAAGATAATTTCAAAAATTTCAAAATAACATTAAGAAAGAAACCTAAATTTGATCATTCATTCTTAAAAAAACAATTGATCATTCATAAACTATTTGTACATTTCAAAAATATATAAAATAAGATTGAAAAAATAAATAATAAATTAATAATCAATTTAAATTTTGAACTACATAGTGAAAAAGTGCAAACGTTGAAATTTAATCTGTTAAAACATGCATCTGATATGACACTCCGGTCTGCCAGTTAGGTAAAAATTGTCTGGCAAACAAATTTGAGTTATAAAATGTAAAAATGGAAAAATTTAAGTTATGTTTTATAACGTCTTGAATAATAAAATTAAATCGATAAAAAGTAAAAAAAATAAAATTTATTTTACCAATATTTTTCTTTTTTAAAATAAAATAGTTTGAGCAAAATCAAAAATCGTTTGTTTAGGACCTTATGGGCTTACTAAGTCCAGTCCATAAAGTAAAGAGGTTGAATAGAATTGGTGTCCACATGTCATATATTGGTAGTGTGGCTGGTTTTAGGCCATCATCTAAGAAATATTTTGCACATTAAAAATATCATAATTATCACTTATTGTCGTTGAACTACAACTCAAATGATATGTAAACCGGACAGTAAACCGTTAGGTCGTAATTTTTTCACAAGCGTTTTTTCATCAGATATAAAGTGGGAAAAATAGTGATTTATATATAATATTTAATTTAATACAAGTAAAATGTAAATTAATCAAATTTCAAACTTGGGACCAAACTAAACTAAAACACAGAGTGAGTTAAAATTGAACATAGTAGAAGAAGTATTAATTTTTTTTATGTCAATCATATTTCTATATCATCGACTCCATTTTATGGTATTCTCACTCACTTTTATTAAACTGCCGATTAGTGACAAAAAATTCTTCATTAATCCATCACAAACTGCTATTTATAACGGATGTTTCGATAACTAATTTCCTGGTCATAATATTGTTTTGATGGAAAAAATCTGCCACATAATTTTTGGCGGATAAATCTTTAAATTTTAAATTGAAAAATATTTTTTAATTAAACCATAATAGCTATTCATATTAGCTATTATCTCATATCAATTTTGAGATGTTCGTAAACTTTTAAATTGGTAAACCTTCCTAAGATTGCTCCATCCTTAACTCGTTTAATTGTGAAAGTCGCCCGCGCAGTATTCTATCTTTATCAACTCAGATTATTGATATATATTTTTGTATAATATATTTAGAAATAACCAAAAATAAAAAGCATATTTAACAAATTTTTTAACTAATTACTTTTTATTTATTTTTAAAAATACCTATTTTTATATATTTTTTAAATATTTATTTTCAAATAATTGTTTGTTAAATATTTTTTCTAAGGTAATTACTTTTGTAAAATAATAATTTTTCCTAAAAAATCTTTATTTTAATTTTGTATACAATTTTTTTTAAAAAAAATTAATACTTTTAAAAATATTTGTGATGGAAAAATCTATCAAAATTCGTCACAACTGACAGACGCTTCCGTCATAAAATTTTGAGATGGAAACTATCCGTCACAAAGTTTGGGGTGACTATTTCGGTCACAAATTTTTTGTGAAGGACAAATCTGTCATAAATTCTTCATAAAAATTTAATAATGAATTTGTGATATAAAATCCTGTCACAAATTTAAAATCCTTTATTAATTCGTCACAGACTTATAATTTCTGTCACTAAAACCGGTTTGTCTAGTAGTGACTTGGCGCATCTGTATTGGTACGCGCAAATGTTTGCTCGTACTCAACTTAAATTAAAAACGAATTAAAAACATTTCAGAATTGAAATTAATTATTGTTTATACTAGCCCAAAAATAGCTCATATGGGCTAATTCGGATTTTTGAGCCCAAAAGCCATCAACTATCCTTTTATTCTTATATTAACTTAGTAGTTATCTTTTTGTGTCATTATCTTAGTTATTTAGCTTAGTATTTATCTAAATAAGAGATTGTATCTCCCTAGACTAGGTTTTCTATTTTAGGATTTGTCTACTATAAATAGCTAGCTTTAGGTTGTATTAGGGAGAACTCAAATTATCAATCAAACACAAACTTCAAAGCCCTGCGCTTTTCTATCCCCAACCCCCGCGGTTGGTTAATTTAGGAGTAGGAGTAGTTTAAACAATAATCTTGCTTGGGCTTCTTAACCTCCAAATTAATGTTTTAATTTAGATAAATCAAACCCTGTTCAACTTTTCGGACCGAACCGGTTAAAGCATCGATCCACAAAGTACCCATCTATAAATTCGAAGATTCGAGTGGCGGATTATTTCCACGCGAACATCTTTTGGCGACTCCACTGGGGACGCGTTTAAGGTGAGCACAAAAACCGGAACGACGAAGAAAAATTACAGGTGCACTCGTTCATGTAGCCGAATCCAATCCGAAGTAGGTTGCACATTATCAGATGATTCAGATTCAAACTTGGAGGCGATTATGGCAAAGGGCGACAAGTCAGAGTTGCGGTTGCAAAAGAGGACCGACGTACCTCCCACTGTGACAACGGGCGTCGCGTTTCAGCTGCAAAAGGGGACAGACGCACCCCCGCTGAGACAACGACCGTCGACCTCGGAGTCAAGCATCCGAACCAAGTACATGAAGAAGAGACAGATGACTATGTCCGCAACCTACCTCCCACTCGCCTCTTACTATGACACGCCGATTTTATAACCATGCGTAATGAAATCGGCAGATATTTGATGGGACGATGAATCAGATGGATGTAGCCATCAAAATAATTCGAAGGGAGATGAAGGCGGATATTGGTAAGTTAACGAGAGTTTTGAAATTATTTGCGAAAGTCTTGTTAGAGTAAGGTATCGTCAATACTGCCAATAGTTTGGCCGAACTGACATGAGCACAGAATAAATTCTGATAAGAAAATTCGGCCGAAGAAAGGTTCAAATGCAAATAGGCGATTAGTTTGCGTGACAATTTGGGCGTTTAAAGTTTTTTAGCAGCAGTGATGTGGCGATAGAAAATAAGAAAGTGGACGCGGCATGGTTTTAATACATAATGGTCTGGCAAAAAGCATTGGAGTTGCTTTTCATAATTTCATACAAATAAAATTGTGGATTACAATTTTACCATTATTTGTGTATAACTTGCTTATTTTAGTTGACATGCTCCTTGTATATTATTGGCCAAGGCATGACAATTCACATGGGCTAAGACTGGAGATGGCGAATGATCAAAAGACAAGAATTTGTCTTGTCCATTTGGTTGCCGATCAATGCATGAATCATGACCAAAGCAACCGTGAATTTCTTAGCAAGCGGAGTAGTATATGGAATACCTGGCGGATTAAATTGTATGTCACACAAAATTTGATGGGCTTGAGACGAATGATTATTGATCGGCTAAAAGAACCGACAAGTATTATTTAATTTTCGGACTAAATGACCGATTATTAATTAAATGGGTCGTGAAATATAAGTCATATGATAAAAATAGGGCTTTTTATGCCAAATACAACATTTGAAGGACTCTTTACTTTTATACAGCCCATCTCATCTTTTTACTTTCCCCACCATCTTATTTTATAAATATAACCTAACATCTTATAATTATTTCTTTTATACGATTTTTCATTTTGGCTCTCAAATTAACAGTTATTTTCTCCATATTTTTCCATCCCCTGCTCTTTACATTTCATGGTCGCCGTTCTTCAGCAAGTTTTAGCGGCGCTTCGCTGCCGCCTTCATCCTCGCTGCGCCGCCGCCATTCTTTTGTTTCCGTGTTTTCTTTTCCAGATCTGGATCGGAGTTTTTGTCGGAAGAAAGAATAGATATCGGAAATTTTTAACGACTTTAGAAGTTTTTTAAAGGCATATGATCAGATTTCGAGGCAAAATGATTCATCATTCTTCTTCTTCTTCTTTTTCATTTTCAGATCTAGAATTTTTTGTTAATTGTAATTAAATAACAATGATTTTTTTACCATTAAACAAGTGTAAAGATTATCTTTAAAGAATGTAATACTAATTTTCATGTACATAAAATAATTTTATGATTTTATGAAATGAAAATCTGTTATTTCTGTAGTTTTACTGTGTTTGGTTGCATTTCTGCGTTTTTTATTCTACAACACGATTTATTAATGATAGTTAGTTGATGAATTATTGTAATGTTTCAGTGTTGTTGATTTTATGTTGATTTTATGTTGATATTTTATTGATTTTAACATTGACGAATAAAATAATGATGTCCGTGAAATAAACTAAAATAAACAAAATCAACAAAATATCAACCGAAAATTAACATAACATTAACACTTCAACATTATAATCATTCAAAATTATTATTTGTCTTTTACCTAAATGTTAACATATCATTATCCAACCTCAGCTAAATTTTTACTTTTTTAGTTTATTTCACTGACAATATTATCTTATTTGTCAATGTTAAAATCAAGCAAACACCAACTGATTATCAACACAATATCAACATAAAGTCAACATAATATCAACCACACTGCAACATTACAATAATTTAGCAATTAATCATCATCAACAAATCGTGCTGCACAATAAGAAAAACGCAAAAATACAAATAAATGCAAGAAAAATGCAGAAATAACAAATTTTTATTCCATAAAAGGCTTAATCACAATAAAATGCCAAACGTATGCGCGAGAGGTCAGTTATAGCCAAACGTTTAAAAATCGGCACATATAGCCATTTTTGACTATTTCTGATTCTTTTATAGCCATTGGTGAATCGAACCAAATTTTATACCAACAAAGCAGCCATGTCATTGCCTAATCATCAAAACGGCGGCGTTTTAATTCATAAGTGTCATATTTGAACCATAATCAAACTTGATTCGATTAAAAAAAATTAAATCCTATACTAACCAAATCAAATCTGGATCTTCTCCTTTAATGGAGAAAACCCAGATTTGAGTCTTCTCCTTCAATGTAGAAGACCCAAATTTTGGGTCTTCTCCATTGAAGGAGAAGACGATCTGTGGTTCTTCCCCTTCAATGGAGAAACTCAAAAATTGGGTGGAGAAGACCGATCTGGGTCTTCTCCTTCAATGGTCTGAAAGAGAAGACCGAGCTGGGTCTTCCCCATTGAAGGAGAAGACCCACCAATTTCTGGGTTTCTCCATTGAAGGAGAAGACCAAATCTGCTGGTCTTCTCCTTCAATGGAGAAGACCAAATCTGCTGGTCTTCTCCATTGAAGGAGAAGACCAGTGCAAGTCTTCTCCTTTAATGGAGAAGACACAGATTTGTCTTCTCCATTGAAGGAGAAGACAATTTTTTTAAATAATTTTATTTTAAAAAAATTAATTATTATTTAATAATTTAATTTTGGTTTAATTATTATGTGGTTTGATTTTATTTTTTTGAATCGAGTTTGGTTTGGTTTAAATGTGCCACATATGATTTTAGTTTAATGTTGGCGATGACATGGCTGCCTTGTTGTCAATAAAATCCGGTTCGATTTACTAATGGCTATAAAAGAAGCAGAGATAGTAAAAAATGGCTATATGTGCCGATTTTTAAACGTTTGGCTATAACTGACCTCTCGCGCATACGTTTGGCATTTTATTGTGATTAAGCCTCCATAAAATTACAAAATTATTTTTTAAACATGAAAAGATAATCTTTATACATGTTTAATGATAAAAAAAAATATTGTTATATAAAACAGTAAATAAAAAAGAAAGAAACTTGTAGATCTAAGAAAGAAGGAAGAATAAGAACGGTGAATTTCAGATCTGAAATCAAAATAGAAACACGACAACAAGAAGCAACGCAAGAACAACAAGAAGTCATTTTACAAGCCGAAACCCTATGCGGATCTTCAGCACCAACAACGGCGAAAAGAGAAACAATATTGACGAAACTTGAAGCGATGTTGAACGGCGGCGTTAAGATAGATGGATGAGGGCGGCGGATCTGAAAGAGTCGATGGAGGCTGTGTGATTTAAGAGAAATTAGAGAAATATGAGTTGAGAGAGATGAGAGAAAATGATGATGATGAGAGAGAAAATTATTGTAATTATGAAGGTTGGTTTGAGATGAGGGGTATATATTTGGACCGTATAAAAAAAAATATTTCTAACGTGTATTGTAGTTTTAATATTGAAAAGTTATATCCGTATAAAAGTAGTAAACTTCAAAATTTTGGTTGTTTATGAGAAAAACCCATAAAAATACGTCTCTTCACCTTACTTGACATCCAGCTAAAAAAACGTGGGGGGCATTGTTTACACTGGCCCAAAAAGAGCTCATATGTGCTAATTCGGATTTTTGAGCCCAAAAGCCATCAACTATCCTTTTATTCTTATCTTAACTTAGTAGTTATCTTTTTATGTCATTATCTTAGTTATTTAGCTTAGTATTTATCTAAATAAGAGATTGTATCTCATTAGAATAGGTTTTCTATTTTAGGATTTGTCCCCTATAAATAGCTAGCTTTAGGTTTGTATTAGGGAGAACTCAAATTATCAATCAAACACAAACTTCAAAGCCCTGCGTTTTCTATCCCCAACCCCCGCAGTTGGTTAACTTAGGAGTAGGAGTAGTTTAAACAATAATCTTGCTTGAGTTTCTTAACCTCCAGATTAATGTTTTAATTTAGATAAATCAAACCCTGTTCAACTTTTTGGACCGAACCGATTAAAGCATCGATCCACACAGTACCCATCTATAAATTCGAAGGTTCGAGTATGGAAATATTTTCCTGCGAATAATTATAAATATTAAAATGAAGGAGGAGCGCATGTGAAAAAAATAAATTAACAATATCAACATAATATTGCTCGTCAATTATACCGTTTGAGTTGTAATTTTTCATATATATAATTTCTTCAAAATTGAGTGCTATAAATATCTTACAAAATCAAATGAGTATGCATATCCTAAAAAATTAATTGTAACATCTATAAAATCAAATCCAACTATACATGTTCGTCATCTTAACTTTAAACTAGTAGCTAAAACTTGATGACACGTGTTACTTTTCTATTAGTTTCTTTCCAATAGATTTTCAAAGGTTGTTGAGATCTTCTACACCTTCCCTTCTTACACTGTGCCCTCTTAGATTTGCTAGTTAAAAATTCAAATATAACACGTGGCGGATGGTTAAGCAATACAGCTTAAGCTATATGATGTGTAAAAGAGCATCCTATTATTATTAAAGTTGGCCGACCAGATTAGGTCAGTACTCTTACGTGGCCCAATGATATGCTACCATCTGTGATTTAGAGTTGACTTCAGACTAAAATTGTGGGTCTTTCTCTTCATGATGAATTGGCAAGTACTACGTAGATTGTGGAAAATCAAATTACCAAAAGCGGTAATTGCTTTAAATACATGTTTCGGTAACTTACTTACACTTTTATCTGTTAAAGTTTTATTTTTTTCTGACTTTTTTTATTTACGAAAAATATCTTTTTTTTAATTTCACAAATACCTTTTTCGGTTTTCAATTTCGGTTTTTATTTTTCGGTTCGGTCGAACAAACCGACCGAACCGATCGATTGCACAACCCTATTTTTAAGTTTTTAATAATTAATTTTTTTTATAGATTTTTTTCCGAAATTTTTATTCATTTTTTATAGTATAACAATAGTGTATATATAGTGTTTTTATGATGTTTCTATAGTGTAAGATTAGTGTATATATAGTATATATATATATATAGTGTATATATAATACGTATTTATGGCATTTTGTAGTGTTTTGTGGTCTATAACATGAAAACACTGCAAATACACCATAAACACTATAAATGCACCATAAATATACTAAAAAACAACAGAAATACACCAAAAAACATAGATATCCCGAAAACACCAGAAATACACTATAAATACACCAAAAAAAATATATACTAAAACATAAATATATTGTAAAATTACAACAAATGTACCATAAATCAATTTGTTATTTACAAAATCAGTAACAATAAACAAATTTATGAAAAAGAGAAAGACAAAATAAATAATTATATGAATAATAAAACAATTTTATAAACAAAAAATTATAAATCTACAATAATTTTATTTATAAAATGTTTAAATCATTAAAAAACCTAAAAATTTACACAAATCTATAAACGAGTCGAGAAATCCATAGCGTGAACGGAAGATCGGACGAATGGACTAGCGCGGACGGAAAAGACGAAAAACGACCGGAAAAACGACCGGAAACGACGAGAAATCCATCGGAAGTAGACGAATAGAAGCGCGAAAGGAAAAACGAACGGAAAAGACAAACAGAAAAGTAATCGGAGGAGGCAAACTGAAAATCAAATGAAAAAGAAGAAGAAAAGATTTTGAGAGAAAAGAGAAAAAAAATAGAGTAGCTATGTAAAAGTTTAACCTAAAATAAAATAAGACTTCTATACATACTGGGTACTTTTATAAATAACTTAGAAAAATAGGCAGCGTAGGAATAAGAAAAAAATGGGCCGAAATGCTGTAAATACTTTGCCGAAAACATATATTTGGAAAATAATCCCTTACCAAAACTTATAAATTTCATTAAAATTTAATTAGATATTTCAATAGTTCAAATTTTTAATATAGTTTAATTAAATTTAATAAAAAATGAATCGAAAATAATAACCTAATACCGGTACAAACAAGTTTTTTAGACCAAATGAACAGTAATCTTTTTAATTCACCAATCATGCGTACATGTATATACCATTTTCCCAATATATTTTTAATAATAATTTAACAATTTAATTCAATTATTTAATATCAATTATATTCAAATTGTAAATAAAATAGATAAACATTTAATTGATAAAAATAAATATATTTCAATAATAAATTAGTTTATTGTTGAAAAGTAAATCGTAAAAGTTCAAAATATTTTTTTATATAATTGGGAAGGAAGAGAATTTGTGAGAGAAATTAAACTCACCACTTATTAAATTAATGCCTAGCGTTTATATTATTTAAGCTAGTTTATTCGTTAAAATTAATTTGGTATTATTAATTTTTTTATTCTTATAGAAAATTATATTATTTAATTTTACAAATTCTTATAGATTTTTTTTTGTATAAAACTCTCTAGATATGGATCAATTTTCTAAAAATAGCAAATTATATTGAATTGAATTGTATTTTGATTTTGATTTTTTTTTTTTATAATTGGGGAGGGGGAACGTTTGTGGGAGGAATCGAACCCACGACCTAACAGTTTGCTGCCTAGCACTTATACCATTTGAGTTATAGATCATTGGTAATTGTATTTTTTTTTTTTTTTGAGAATTTGGTAATTGTATTTTAATTATATGAACTCGTTATCTCTTTTTGCTTCTTAAATATAAAGGACTAAAATCGTAATATCACTCGCCCAAATTGTTAAATCTTTATATCTAAAAAGTATTTATCAATTCATCAAAGTTGTGGGCATATGAATTTGTTTTCAATTATGATTTTTTAAAATTTATTTAATTTAAAGGGTCAAATTCATAGATACATGCTATTTTGAATGAAATAAATTGTATAAATTAATTTAATTAAAATTAGACTCTTTTGATTTTACATCATTCATTTTATTAAAAATGACATAAATTTATTTGAATTTCGCTCCTTTTATTAAGTAAAAAATTGGAGTCTAAAAATCACATTTCTCGCTGCCAAATATTATTAAAATAAAAATAAAACGTTTATATACAAAATTAAACTAAACAATTCTATAATGAATAAAAAAAACTAAAACTAAAAAAAATCTCAACATCAGATCATTGTTCGGAAATAGCTAGGATCTTCTCGCTCTTCATAAATTTAATTTTGCTGGTTTCTCGGAGATTTTTAAAAACATTTACCTTAAAGTTTTCTGATACGCAGAATTTTTCCTTTAAAATGTAGTGCAATATTTTTTTTCTTGCATATTATTTAACCAATTTTGAAAACCAACTCTTCCTAAATATTTGTCGACATTTGCATTTAAATTATCTGAAATATCCTTTAAAGAATCTGGATCAACCAAATCTTTCCATCTCTCAGCAATTAAGATACCTACATGAGTAGAAATCTTTTAATATTACAGCTCTAAAATCACAAGTCAAAGACGTCCTTACCTTATTTTGATTTTCAATTTCAAAAAGTTTCTGCATTTTTATGTGGTTCTACTGCTGTCTTCTTGTATAGCTCTGAAACAGAATTAACATGGGCAGCACCTATATTATTCAGAGCAAGAAGACCAATTTGTAAATGTTTAAAAATATTGTCAATAGGAATATTTTTATTGTCTTGATGTTTTTGTTTCCAGATTTTTATTTGAACTCGAGGTTTATCAACAGAAATATACTCAACCTATTTTCTATTTAGATGACAATCTCCTTAAAAAATGCTATAAATTTGTTTAAATTATACTATTTAAATTAAAGCAAACTTGAGAGATCTCAACTTTTTTTTTTTGATAAATGAGAGATCCCAATCTATTTAGTTTTTTCTTAAAAAACTTTGCTTGTTGTATAAACAAGGAATTAATCATAATTATGGACAATGCCCAGAGCTACGTAAATTGTACGGTGGATAAATGTATATCTTTTTAATATAAAATTTTAAATAATAAGAATTTAGAAATATACTTTTGCCCACCTAATTAATTTTTTTTGCCTAATCACCGAAAAAAACCTCCAATTTTTAGCCCCCTTTTAGTTTTATCCCGACATTGCAATTTTATTCAATTTACCAAAATTCGCACCTTTATTGATCCTTTTTTACTTGGAAAAATGCTAATTTGATTCTTTATTTTTAGTATTATTTTTAAAAAGCATTTAATGTTATAAAAAGAACAAAAAATCATTTTCCCCATAAATCAGAAAATTAATAATAAAATGTTATTTCAATATTAAAATACAAAAAAAAATATTTAAAAAAATATTTAAATTTTAAAAAATTTATTTGATAATAAATTATATTATTATTTGAATTTATGGAGAAGGGCTTTCGTTTTTTTATAACATTTAGTGCTTTTAAAAATTATGCCAGAAAATAAATGATTAAATTGCCATTTTTCCAACTAAAGAAAGATCAATTTACATTCACCAAAAACAACTCATGTTAACCTTCTTTTTTATTTTTGTTATGACATTGCATATCTAAATCAATAAAGAGTTGCACATAAATTAATATTTTAGTTAAAAAATCTGGCGGATGAGGGCAAGTTGAGCTTCAAGCAATTTGCATACACTAAAAACAACTCACAAAAAAGGTATTTAAAAAGCATTTAGAAGAAGGAAAAAAATCTTAAAAAGCTATTTGAAACAAGCTTGTGTAGGAGCAGCGATTAAAAAGGTTCAAACAAGAAGCCTTTTTTCCAGTTCTGTCATTGTATATATTTTTCAACAAAAGAAAATTAATTTTAACTACAAAATTATGCATCAAACAAGAGTAATTATACAAATTATATTATTTAACAAGTACGCAAAAATTTGAATTAATCCTCAATTTTTGGATAGTTCTTGTGAGAATATTAGCTGCTAGTAAATATTTTCCAAAAATTTATAGATTACATATAGATTGTTTTTATATAATATATACTCGCAAGCAAATATTATCCAATAGTGTGATGGAGAGAGAACTAAAGGCAATTGATGACTGATTTAGAAAGTGAATGATCTTTAATATTTTAAAAATTTAGATTATTATATTAATTTTTACAAAAATATCAAAAAATTATCAGCGGGGATTGAGATGGAGCGACAGGGACTCGTTCCCTTTAATTGAAGGTCTCATATTTGAACACTAAAATGGAACAACTTGAAAAATCTTCTGAGATATATCGTTTTAACGAGTCCTACCCGGCTTGATCCTAATTATTTTGAACGGTAATTTCGAACATCGAACCGACACTTGTACCATATAGATATCAAGAGATTAAAATGAATGTAGAATAACATGTTGATGTAGAAATGTTTGAAGAATTTGACTTACAATAAGAGAAAAACTAAACCTAAGAAAATTACTAGTAATGAAGAGCACGGGCATCCTCATATTGCATTGTCATAAAGTGCATGAAATTACTCTTACTACTAAACCGCCATAATTTGCTTTGCTAGCTATGAGTTGGTCATATCTACTTACTTCATTTCCTTCACGAGCTCTCTCTATATAAATCTCTACCTTACCCTTCAAATTCAACTCACAAAAAAATTAAACTAATTATTTCAAATGTCTACCTCTATTCTTTTCTTCTTCGTACTATTTTATTCTCTCGTTCTATTTTCTCCCGCGACATTTTTTGGTGCGAATGCTAAGGTTTGTTTCGTGGCAGCTGCGAGGCCATTGGTATCGAAATCATCGATAGAAACTGAGGCTTTCAAGCCGAAAATAAGTCATGGTCGGAAAGGGTTTCGTAGTAAAGAAGTGGAGAATTGCTTGCCGAAAGGATTTCATCGTTCTTCTGCTCCGAGTCGATATATAAATTACGATACTTTTGGTGCTACCTTGTGTTCTACTGGAAAACATGTTAATGCACCATGATGCATTGACATGATTTGGGTATTAATGCTATGTATATTTTGGAAGATCATTATCTGTATTTAAAGAAATTAGAGATGCAAGTCTTTACAAAGAAAAAAAAAGTATATGATTGTTTTTTTACATATGTCAAAGATTAATATGAATGTAAAATAATATTCACTTGATAAATAAAACAATTTATATAATATATGCTCTTCCTTTCTCTCTATTCCTGCATCTTATTATGTTTTAAGTTTGCGTACTTTTTTTTTTGGCTTAAATGCATAAAAAATTATCAACTTTCGCATGTTGTTGGTATTTAACATAATTTTTTAATTTTGACAAAAAAATACATGAACTTTCAAAATGTTGCAATTAATGAAACCGGCGTCGTTATAAATATAAAATGACACGTTTTAGATTAAAACGGAACCGTTTTAAATGTAAAATGACACTATTTTTAAAAGAAAACACACACGTGGTATTAATTGTAAAAAATTGGAAAATTCATGTTAAATATTGCCAAAATAAAAAGATTATTTTAAATATCAAAAACGCGCGAAAATTTATGATTTTTGTTGCATTTAAGCCTTTTTTTTTACAAAAACTTACTTATTAGTTAAAATCTAATAAACTATTAATCTATGCTTACTTTTTTTTTGAGAATAAGGGATTAGAATTAATCACATCTAATGCATCCGATTCAATAACTACCTTAGACATCTCCGCTTTCTGAACCCAACTTAAAGCCTCTCTGATTTCAATAGCTTCTGCCACTCTAGCTTCTAATGAATTCGGCAACCCAGCCAAAACCCCCCATCTCTAGCAACCCAGCCAAAACCCCCCCATCTTAAATCTTATTTTCAGGTTTAAAATCAAACCTTTCCTTTCCATTGTATTTAATTAAAGAGAAAAAATACTAAATAGCAGTATCGTGGATAGGGAACTATGCGAGCGATCTACCTAATTTTATTGTAGCAATCCATTTTTGAATTTCTTTTAATTACCTCTCGTGGGAAAAAGCTCTATTTGAGACAAATATATATATTGATGGAGTTTGTCTTCTTGACAGGTTAATCTGCAAAACAGAGGCTAGAATGTTGATTAGTTGTGGTTGTCCGATGAGCACTCCGATGTTTAAGTCAAGGTAATACCTAGAAGTATCCAAATAAGATTAGAATTTCTATATCGTAACATATTTTATCCGAGTAGGATGATCTTCAAGAGGTCTTCTAAAAGGTCTAATTTTCTATATGATCCAAGTGGTTCATAATTGGATAAGATAAGATCTTATTTGATTTGTGTTGATTAATCGGAATAATGCTCTTTACAAAGGAAAAATTACACAAAAATTCATAAAACGGCAAAAATTAACAAAAAAGCTAACCTTACTTAATCTTTTCATTAACTGCTAAGTTGCCTATTTCATTTAATGTCTAATAACGGCAATTTCTTACATAATTTACGTACTTGATCTCTGCCCTACATGTGGCACAAGATTGGAATAAAAAAATGCTAAAATTAACACGTGCTCTTTCTTGCTTCTTTCTTCTCCACTTTTCTCTCGCATTTTTCTTCTCTCTCTACGGTAACTGCCATTTTCAGAGCTTAATTCTTGAACTTCTTTCAACGTCTACCCATTTTCTTCTTTTTCATTATCTCTCCCTAAATTGTAGGCACGATTTTAACAGTTACTTTCGTTAAATATTTTTTTATAAATAGTACGATGGTAGTTGCTACTAGATCAACGCCTAATTCTGAGAAAGAAAAAAAAAGAAAAAACCTAAAATGAAGCGGAAGTTAAGTAAAAAGGGAAATGCAAGTGCTGCTGCTGGTGAAGAAGCATCAGATTCTGATTTTGAAACGAAGGTGAAGGTTGTTGAGACTAGGGTTTCAAAAAAGAGGAAGCTAACTTTTGATGCGGGTTCTATTGAAAAGTTAGAGGAGAAACTAGTTGTTTTTAAAGATCCTACCGTTTACTGAAGGTATTTTTATCATCACACTAAAAGAGATTTGCATGTTCTTCATTTTTAGAGTTATGGGTTTTAGTTTATTTTTTGATTATTATACGTTATTTTTTTATATATATGATACTGTGTTTTTGTTTTAAAATGGGTTATTTCATTTGTTGTTTTATGTATTTTTGAAGTATTATTTTCATCTATTGAAACCTGATTTTGTATGTATTTTTTATGTATTGTCTTTCATTTTAAATGGGTTATTTTCATTTGTTTGTAATGTATTTTTGTTATTTTCATCCTTTTTGAAACCTAATTTTTGTACATATTGATGTATTTTTATGTATTTTTTACGTATCTGTGTTTTGTACTGTGTATTTTAAGTTTTGTTCTATTTTTTTTTTTTGTAGAACTGGGATTACTTGCTTGCTCCTGAAAACCGTTACAGTTGCAGAATTACAATTGCCCCGCGGTTCAATATTATTGAAAATATAAAGAATATTTTAACTCCGCGGCAGTTGGAACTTTTTCGTGGTACTTTTCTTGGCCATTTTCTTGATTTTAAGCCTGTTTTTAACCAGCCACAACTGCTTCATTCCCGGCTGATGCATGAGGTTAAACATCCTAATGCTTCTGAACTTTGGTTGAAGATTTCTGGCTACAAGTTGCGTTTTAGCATAGAGGAGTTTGCAGTTATAACCGGGCTAAAATGTGTAGGAGATTGTAATACTCTTTCGTATTCTACTCTTAAAAACTTTCTGTTAGATACATATTTTCCAAATAGTGAGATTACTAGAGACAGTTTAGGCTTTTTATTGATGAATAAGTCGTTTAGGAGTGATGAGGATGCTGTCAAGTTGGCTGTGATTTATTTGTATGAGTGTTTTCTGTTTTCTCATGAAACCAAATATCAGAATGTGAGTAGATTTTTAGTAGATATGGTTGATAGCGGTGATTACAATTCCTTTCCGTAGGGAATTTTGGTTTTTCGTAATACAATTTCTGATATGAAAAATCGAGTTCTTTCGAACAAGCGTCTTTAATTTTATAGGCTTAATAACTTTCCGCTTGTACTTCAATTGTGGTTTTATGAGGTTTGTCCCGTTGCGAGAATGAAGATTTGTTTGTTGAATGAAGATGCTGCAATGGTACCTAGAATGTTAAAGTGGTACAACACTGATATGAAACTAAAGAAAAAGTATCTCAATGAAACTTTTTTCAATCTGTCGCGTCAAGAGGTTTGATAATTATCAGTATTGTTTAGTCATTTTTTATGTATCTACCACATTTTGTTTACTGGCTGTTTTAACTTTTATTATATCAGCTGAAGTTGAAGAATATTGTGCCATCGGTTGAAGAAAAATCTAATCCCAATATTTCTGGATTTTTTCAAACTAGTAAAACAAAAATTGTTGAAAATGACGACTATTCAAGTGATGACGATCAGATACTTGGTGACTATATGAAGCTGAAAAAGGGCGAATCATCTAAGAGGCGAGACAGTTTTCCACGAAAAAAAGTTAAAAGCAGCAATCCACTGCAATTGGATTCAGTTGTTGCAAGTCAAAACAGCAATCCACTGCAATTTCATCCATTGAGAAAAAGTTAAATTTTGTTATGGACGCATTGCTTGTGATCGGGAAATCTCTAGGCATCGAGCAACAATTTCAGGTAAGCTGATTAGCGCATTATTATTTATGGTTTATATTTTTTTATCTAATTTTATTCCTTTTTATGCAATATAATTCGGTTGGTAATGAAAAATTCAATTCTGATAAGAATTTTAATGATGTCGGTGATGACGATATCGATGATGACACTGATTCAGTAAGTAGAATTAGTTTTTGTTATATTTATACTTTTAAAAAACTGTAATTTAAAATTGTTGTGAAAAAATATTTTTTAGGAAGTTGCATTTATTGTTAAACGAGCTGCGAATATTAGTGAAACCATATTTGCTGTGTTGTCTGATCTATAGGTACTATTTTCACTCATTGATATGTTTTTTTATGTATTTTTTATGTATCTGATAGTTGTATCTCCATAACTGCAATTTTCAGGATAAAGTCCATGTTGGTATGGATGGTGATAATACTGTTCATGAATCTGATGTAAACGTTTCTGAGGTATTTTGAAAATGAAATAATTTGTATTTATGCAAGTCGTTTTCTACGTGTTGTTTAATATTTTTTATTGTTTGTATTCATGATAAGGTTCAAGCTAATCTAGCTGATAAGGCACTGGAGAAGGAAGATAATGCAGTACGACAGCCGTCCAATAATGAAGATTCTGGTCCCGCTTTGACTGATATTGAGGTATTGTATTGTGTATTTCCTTATTGGCTATATGTATTTTGTATGTCTTGAATATCTGATTTTTTTGAAACTATATATTAGAAGAGCGATGGCATTGTCAAGGACTTGAAGATGGCTGATAAGATAGAATCGGATAAGGATGAGGAAGAGGAAAAAGAAGAGGGTCGGGATAAAAATGAGGAAGATGATGGTGGCGAAGATGATGGTAAGGACGATAAGGACGATGGTGATGCTGGTGGTAATGCTGGAGAGATTGGTGGTGGTAATGGAAAAGAGGGTGATGCTGGTGGGGATGATATTGCTGGTGTTCATGGTAGTGACATTCCTTCTGTGAAATCTAAGGTATGTATAATTTATGTATCATTTATGTATTTCATATACTTTTATAGATATTTATTTTTGAAATTGTTTGTAGGCTGTTTCTGATAAGGTAATGTAAATGCTGGTACATCCACTGATGCTGGAAATAATAAAAATACACCTGTGGACAGAAAGAGGATAAAGAGGCCCAGTCATTTATTACAATCTCCGTTTTTGGCTCAATTCAGTTCCGGAGATGTTGACGTTAAGGAGGTTGGAAATGTTCTTACAGTGAGTAGGCTATTCCCTTTCGATAACAATATTGGAGATGTGCTTATGTCTACTGAATTAGTTGAATTTGAGGGTTGGATCAATTATGGAAAACTGAAGGTGGTTAGACCATATGAGTAAGTATTTGTATTTTTAATATAGTATTTATTCTTTAAATATATATTATTATTTACAATAATTTATTATTTTTATTTAGGGGAAGGTATTATAAGGAAGCAGTGACCAAAATTGATCCACCTTTTAATTTTGGTGTTGAACAAATTAGCACGAAAGATTGGTTTTACCCAATTACGTTTCGGGATATGGAATTGTCCAATTCGGTATTTTTTTTTATTTTGAGTGTACACTAATGATACATTGTTGATACATACCTTTAACATATTTGATACACTTTGTTGTTAATTTTGATCTATTACTGTTTTTTTAATGATACCTTATTGATACGTAATTCTGACTTGCATTTTTAACTTGTTTATTTGTTTGATTGCAGCACTTGGATGTGTTATTTTACTACTTGAGGAAAAAAGGCAAGTATGACAAAAGTTTGGCTTTGAAATTTACGACAACGGACAGTTTATTCGACCAAAGCTTTCAATCATTTGCAAGTATTTTCATGGAAGGTGAATTTGATACAGATTTGTTGCTTGGGGATGATATGATTGGTGAGTACATAAAAGGCAATCATATGTATGCTAATACAGCTTGGAAGGACTGTGAATCCATGTTCATTCCGGTTCATGTGAAAGAAAATAGTCATTGGATCCTTCTTGCGCTGAATTTGAGGTTTAGGAGGCTGACTGTTATGAATTCTCTGCGTACACCGTCAAGTGTAAATGCAGCCAGGGTGATTGCTATTTATTATGCGACTGTGCTTCCTTATTTTCTTGACATGCTTGATGTTTTCAAACTCAATTCTGTTTGTGATATGAGCTCACCATTTTACATAAGCCAAGGGTCTACTGATGCACTTGATGTGCTTTTTGACGACTGTCTGCCGCTTCAAGTGTACAAGTATGTCACTTTTATAATTTGCTATTTGATTTTTTAAGTCTATTCATTTCTGATTATGTTACTTTTTACAATGCAGAGATTGTGGTTTTTTTGTATATTCTTTTGCTGAATACGTTGCTTATGGAAAAGAGGACGATATGGTGAATGAATATTGTATCAATGATCATCGAAGGCGTCTTGCATTCGGTCTGTACAACTATGGCAATTGGAAAAACAACTTTAATATTGAAAGTTCTTCAAATAGATGTGAGGTGAACAGAAAAGGAAAAGCAAAGGCGAAGCATGTTTCTAAACATGTCAAGGCGAAACCAAAAGGCGAAATGAAGAATTAGTGTTTACTTATTTTAGAAAGAATCGGTAATTCGATAGTTTTTTAGTTCATGATACAGTTTATGTTTAGAATTTTTTAAAAAATTGTTATGTTTGTTTGTATGTGAACCTGTTATCTGTTTTTAATCAGTTATGACATTTTTATTTAGTTTTTAGCAATATATTTTAATTAGTTATGACATTTTAATTTTAATTTTAGATTTTTTCAATACATTGTTTATGTATCTACTTTGTATAAAAGATGTATCTTTAAATTTTCTGTACTTTTAAAATATCAAAAACATCTCAGATAAACATGAAATATTCAAAATGTATTGAAGATGTATAATTTATGTATTTGACATAAACACATAATCAGTGAATTGATTACAGTGATGAAAGATATATCTGGCATAAAACATGCAATATGTATAACAAATGTATCACTAATGTATATAAAATAAATATATAAAAAAAGAATTTAATGATAACAAAGTCAAAAAATAAAATGTAATAAAACTATTTAATAAGCAAATATATTTTCTGTCCACAGTCTGTATTTAGTGTTTCTTTGGCACGTTTTTACATGTCTTTCGACTGTGTCCACGGTCACCACAACGAGTACACTTTGCATGTTTCAGTTTTTCCCAAGTATGTTTAAACCTTTCCTTTTTTGGCCTTCCGCTTTTTGTTTTATGCTGCGGCGGTAATACAATAAAGTCTTTTACTTGTTGCGGTACATCCCATTCATCTTCTTTCGCCATTGGAAATACCGTTTCACTATACGTTGCTAGCATAGTTTCTTTCATGTAGTAGATTGAACAATACTGATAAGGATCTCGGTTCATTTCATTGATAATTGCTACTGCATGTTGACACGGTATTTCATCAATTTCAAATCTCTTGCAAGTGCATGTTCTATCTTTCATGTCGACTGTGTATTTGATGCTACCATTCAACACTGTGATCACTTCATTTGTAGAATGTTTTACCTGTAAATAGTTTTTGAAGATAAACAATGGTTATCTAATACATAGTTGATACATCTATGATACAGAGTTTTTAATAACAGTATATACATGTTTTAACAGTAGATACATGTTTTATACATAAAATATACATCAGTTTTAATAGTTTTAAAAGAAGAATGATTTTCATACCTGTAATTTGAGTGAATTAACATAACTCTGTGCTAGCACATCATGCCTTTTTGTCATTTTTGTCATAGTGTACATGGCAATGTTTCTATTCTTGTAGGAGTACTCTTGTTGGAGGTCATGTAAATACATAAGGAGCGTTGCTATCGACAGTTCTCTTGCATGCTTTATTGCTGCGTTTAATGACTCGGCTGGGTTCGAAGTCATTGTCTTATATCTGTTGCATTCTGAGTGGTACCTTGACCATCTTTTGTATCTGATACCATGAAGATACGACTTAATCCGTGTATCTATGTCGTCTAGCTCATTCATATGATAATTAAAATCCTTCTCCGTGTATGCTTTTGCTGCTGCAATGAATGGCTCTTTCACTTTCTTTGCACTTCTTCTGAAATTTGTCTTGATGTTATTCAGAAGGTGGAAGATACACAAGCAATGGTCAGCCTCCGGATATATTTTTTTTGCTGCATTATCAATGCTCAGATGTCTATCTGATACAATGCACATACCTGCTCTTGTTCCAAATGCATTTCTAATTTGACTGAAAAAATATTCCCATGACTTATCATTCTCTGAATCTACGATGCAAAAAGCTAAAGGAAAAAGTATTCCAGCTGCATCTTGTGCTGTTGCAACAAGAAGGGTTCCACCATATGCCGCTTTTAAAAACGTTCCATCAACAATCATAACGGGCCTGCAGTGCTGCCACCCTTTAATTGAAGAATTCAAGGCAGTAAAAACATATAAGAAATAATGGTCTTCTGTCACCTGAATATTAATTATAACATTTTTCATTAGTTATGACATTTTAATAAATAATTTATGTATTGTTTATGTATCTAAGATGTATCTTGTAATTTCATATACTTTTGAAATATTAAAAACATCTCAGATGTACCTAGAACAAACAATAAAGATGTATCAAAGATGTATTATTTATTTTCTCTCACCTGAATATCAATTGTTGATCCTGGATTTGTCGTTCCAAGCATTTGTAACAAAATTGGTAGAAATTTATATGATTCTGATGGATTGCCTCGTATCATTTCAAATGTTTTTTCTCTTGATCTATAAGCCTTCATATAGCTGACCTTGACCCCATCGATCATCTCTAAATCATTTTTGATATCAGTTGGTGTGTATGTCGATTTGACATTGAGGTATTTCTGTTTGATGGATTCTGCAATATATGACGATGAAGCTTGTCTCTGGCTGTTAAATCTTGTATCTACAGGACATGTGTGCTTCATGTTCAGGTTTCGGATGATGAACAATTTTGATTTGCCGATGCTAGAAGCTTTAAGATACAAATCACATGTATCATTGATACATCTCAGTAGAAGTTGCTTTTGACAAGATTTGACAGTCTTGTGCTGATAGTGATGTCTAATTGCGTGAAATATCATGCATGTTTGAAGAATTCCTTTGTTTTTGAAAGATTGTCCAACTTTTAATTGTATCTCTTGCACTGGTTCAGTCACTGTTTGTGCACTTTTCTCTTCTGTTACCATTTCTTTTTCCTTCATACTGCTTGTTTCAACACTGTCCTTTGCAAGTAGAGTAGCATATTTTCTTATTTCTGAAAAGGTATCGCCACTGTATGGTAGATGTATCGCAGATGTATCCACTTCCATCTCTGTAAATTGATAATTGTTAGTATAATCTGAATATGAAATACCTGTAGATATACTTCTTGAACTCTGTTGGGTTGCTTGTATCAATAGTGTATCACTATGAACATCTATGCAAAGAGGGTACATGGTAAAGTCTGTTTGCATTTTTTTGATATCCATGTAAAATTTGAAGCTCGAATCATCAGTAATCTTTAACGGTGGATACTGATTCTTAACTTGATACTTGACCTCAATTCTCTGTTCTTGTAGCTTCAATTTCAGCTCATTTGATATTTGATTCAGCAGATCCAAATATGATGAATCTTTTGGTATCATGATTCCAATAACTTGAAAATCTGCATATGTATTTTCTTCAATCCATTGTCCACTGTGTTGGACCATAACAAGTAGAGATTCCATCTAAATACAAACGAGATACAGATCTATTAGTGTTATAAGATACCAATTAGATTCCAGATATATACAAATTAAAATAGTTGTAAGAACTTACCAGTTTTTGAGCTCTGAGATTATAATCAATGGCGGTTCATATTTGTATAAGATTGTAAATGTGATGAAGGAAGGTAAAAAAAATCGCGTGTTTTTAGTTTCAGATTTGAGAGAATTTGTTTTGTTTTGATTTGAGCGAATCAAATATTTTTGGTTGTTAGAGTTTTGTATATGTGGCATCTATTGGTTGGACACGTGATTCTTTTTGGTTGTTAAAGAATCAAATCACGTGATTCTCTCCGTGTGTTTTTAAATTGTGGTCCTTCTCTCTTTTCTTGCGACGTGGCATGCTCAGATTGAGTACGTACATGTTGTAATATATCATTCCTTTTATGTGCTGATGTAATGTTTTAGGAATTTTAGCATTTTTGTAATATTTTGGCGTTTTATGTATAGTTATGTCATTTTTTCCTTTACAAACCCTGTTGGGCTCAGTTATAGTTGGGCAAATTTTAGAGGGTTCACATTCAGTGGGCAAATCATTAGGGATTCGGTGGTTGATAGATTATTTAATTGATATTTTGTTCTATAGGATTCAGATGCATAGATCCGATATTGGACCGATATGTTCACTTTCCATCATTAGCTACTTCATAAATAAGATAATGTTTTTGGGTATTTATACTCTTAGTTGGATTTTAGCTCTGTATTTTTCTTTTTTTGGTGAAGCCTTTTATCTTGGAGAAATCGGCGAAGACTTCATTATTTTTGTTTTTTGAATTTATAGAATCTCATTAAAATAAATATGAAACAGTTAGATTTGTAAAAAATTCGGAATAATTTGAAATTTTAATCTGATAACCTGACATATAATAGACAATATATTTTTTAATTTATTTTCATGTCTTGCATCATAACACGTTGACACATTTTCCAGTCATGGTGTAGAGGTTGGTGGATTTTGACAATTGGCAACATCTAAGCGCATCTATTTTAAGGTTCTTTTCCTTCGAATTGTTATTTTACCGATGTTATTTTGATTTTTCTCCTTTGTATTGGAAAACCAGTTTAACTCTCTTCTTTCCAAACTTCGCACTTTTTCTCTACAATATTTCAAATTTCTTCTAATCTTCTGTTGTTATTTTTTTCAAAAAAATTTCACTCAGTCGGTTTTACCTATCATTGAAGTTGAACTAATGACTCTTAAGATCACTGACTTCCATGGCCCAAACGAAAACTTTTTTTAAAATTCTTCGCTTTAGTGTTGTTTCTAATTTAATTTTTAATCCATTATACTTTCATCCTAGTATTTCAATTTCTCCTTTAGCCTTTTATTTTCTAATTTTTAAAAACTATCATTGTTCTTTTTGGTAATTATTATGGCTTTTTAAATTTATTCCATTTTTTTATTTTTTTGTTGTTTGTCCTCTCCCGGTCGGTTTTACCTACTATTTGATTTGAACTAATGACTCTTAGGATTACTGGCCGCCATGGCCCAAACGAAATATCTTTTTTAAGATTCTTTGCTTTTTGTGTTGCTTCTAATTTGATTTTAAATTTGTTATACTTTTTATCCTGGTATTTCAATTTCTCCTTTAATTTTTTATTTTCTAATTTATAGAAATTTTCATTGTTCTTTTTTGTTAATTATTATGGCTTTTTAAATTTGTTCCATTTTTTTATTTTAATCTTTTAGTTTTTCAAATTCTCTCTCTCTCACTCTCTCTCTAGAGGGTTTTCGGAAGCCACAAATGAGATGAATAAAATTGAATGTAATTTTTATGAAAGTCTTACAGTTGTATTTTCTAAGTATAATTTTTCTGTTGGTTATGATATTAGGAGGCACGATAGACTCTTTAGGCCTCATCATTGTCCTGAGACAAAAAATGAGATTACTTTATTTGAAAATTATTTCATTATTGGTCTTTGAGTTGTTTTAGAACACTTCATTTTACAAATATTTCTTTTTATAGGGATTTTCTTATGACAACTTCACCCTAATACCATTAGGATCTTGGTTTGTTTTATTGAAGCTTGTAAGCTTCGGGGGGGGGGGGGGAGAACCCCTTCTCTTCATCTCGTTAGAAATTTTTATTTCTTTAGTAGAAAAAATTAAAAATATTTGTTTACTCTAGTGAGACCCAGACTATCCCTCTTTAAATTCTCATTTTCTTCAAAAAATTATACTTTAAAATATTTCCTTGTGTATAACGAGTTTTCCTTCGATAATTTCTATAGGGTATGAATTACATGAAAGTTCCTTAGAGCTCTTTACTTAAAACCATGTGAATCTAATTTTGCTTCTGATCTGATGCTCGAGTACCAAATGACAAAACCTCATGTAGTTACTTTAATTAGAAAATATATTTTGCATCGGGGATTACCTATTGAGGATCCCTATGAGGACTTGAAGAATTATCTTATGAAGATCTAAGCATAGGTACTTTTCTAACCTCTTTTATTTCATTATTTGTAGGATGACAATTGATCTTTACCTTTTATTCGCTAGTTTTGAAGTTGACATGTCTACTCCCATGGGTGAAACCTAGAGTGCTCCAATTGAGAACTAAGATCCTCTTATTGAGGATCAAGATCCCCCTGGCGAACTCCAAAACTAGAATAATAAAGTCTTGGCGGATGTTTAAGCCAATGGCCTTGGAGTATCAAATTTTTGAGTGCCAATGCTGGCGGTCGTCGACCTGCCACTAATGAGGGCGATAACCCTCCTACAAAAAAAAAAGCGCAAGAAAAGTCTTGCTAAGAAACCCAAGGCAAAAGGCCCTTACATGGATGACATGATGAACCTCCTTAAGTGGATCGAGCAGCAAGATCACCCCTAACTTATAAACTATGACATTTTCAGTTGGTTTAAGGATGGATCGGTGATTCCTGTGGACATAAAGAATTTTAATAGCAACAACGACGCGAATTTCCTCAATGTTGCTTGCATAAGAAGTCTTTTGTAAGTATTCCTCTACTTTTAATTTTTAATTTTTCATTTATAAATTTGACTTACTCCAAAATGCATTCTGTTTTTTTTTCAGTCACTATCTTTGTAGTTACAACGTTGGCGATCCAGTCGGGATAGTGAACCTCCATAATGAATTCTGCCTTAAACATTTTATCAACTTATTCAGCTATTATTTTCTGCTTTTCTACTGAGAATTTTCTCTTCTTCTACTTTACTAGAAACGCCTCTTCTGGTCGCGGGTGACTACTTACGGATTGATCCCATCAATTTCTTGGGCCTCAAAGGCGAAGGTTCCTTTGTTTGCTGTCAGGACAGCTCAATTTCTGCTCGTGCTTTTGGGATAAGGTTCGCTCAATGTTTACTTTTTTTTCTTTGCTTAACTCCAGATGCAGCATTTTCTCTTCTTTCTTGCATTCCTCCAAATCTAGATCATGGTTCGGGATCTCTTCTATAGGCATCGCCTCATGGAATTCTTCAACCGATGAGTCATAGAATTGTTTTAGCTATTCCTATGTCTCCCCTTATCTTAATGACCTCTTTCTCGGTCGGGATTTTCATGGATAAATCCCTTATACTAGTTCCTACCGACAAATCATGCAAAAACGGTATCCCTAAGAAGGTATTATACGGCAGATTTATATTCACTATG
This sequence comes from Mercurialis annua, assembly GCF_937616625.2. Lineage (NCBI taxonomy): Eukaryota > Viridiplantae > Streptophyta > Magnoliopsida > Malpighiales > Euphorbiaceae > Mercurialis > Mercurialis annua. The sequence goes on along the minus strand of NC_065577.1, from coordinate 34,386,964 downwards.
TTAAATAGTGTGACTATCTTCTTATTTATTTTCTTTTTTGGTCCAACCATGACTGTCAGCTTCACTTCTCTTAGAGGGTTGATCGGCGGACCCCCAAGTTCCGAGTGGGGGGATGAGGACCTTTTGTAGTTTTTTCAGTTAGCAGATTTACTGCACTCCCGTCATCAATTAATATTCTTTTTACATTCGAGTTTTCAATCACTGTCGTTACTACCAAAGCATCATTATGTGGGCATTTGACATGTTTGAAATCTTCAGTTTAACAGGTTACCGTCTGAATGGGTGATCCTTTTATATTTAGAGTCTTCTTCTTCTTCTTCTTTTTTCTTTAGGTTTTCCATCCATGTGCCTCTTCTTTTCTTGGTGCTCGTTGCCTTTTCTTTTTCTTGAATTTGTTTTTGAGTTCTCATGATTCGATCATATTTTCAATCTCCATTTTGAGGTTTTCGTATTATTTTGTATCATGCCCCTGCTCATCATAGAACCTACATAATCTTTTTGTATTTCTTTGGGATGCCTTCATTTTCGGAGAACATTTATCCTTCCTCCTGTTTTCCTCTATCTTTATTAGGATCTCATTCATATTTGTGTTGAGAGGTGTGTAGTTCCTGTCATCTGACCTGCAATCATACTTGTTGTATTACTGGAACCGCTAGTTATCTTCCTGCCGGTGGCTCCTCTCTTTGTTTTTTGATTTTTGCCTCTCTTTCGGTTTCCTTTCCTTAATTCTTTGGTCTTTTCCTATTTTCCCCACATGGATCTTCACCTTTCAACTAACTTGAAGTACTTCTAGGCGATGCGTATAAGACTTGAGAAAGTTGTTGGTTTGTTTATCAACAATTTATTAACCAGTTTAGTGAATCGAGTTCCTTCTCTGAGGGCTTCCGTGGCCATGTTAGCATTACGATTGTCTATTCTTAAATTCTCTTAATTGAATCTCTCCATATATCTGCAAAGGGTTTCGACTTCTTCATGTCTACAAGCTCCAAGACTACTCGTTATAGTCCTGGCAGGTATATTGGTTAAGTACCTTCTCAAAAACTCATTAAAGACGATAATATTATTTTTAATAGACTAAGGTTTTAACCTGTTGAACCATCTTTGTGCAGTGCTTGTAAGTGTTGTCGGGAAAACTCGACACATGATAGCATCGGTCACGTTGACTAATCTTATTGTTGCATATAATTTTGAGACGTAGTCTCTTGGATATCCGTCACCATTGAAAGTGGACAGGGTCGGCAATTTCATATTGATGAGAATCGTTTCCTCTGCGATTTCTACAGATAAGAGTGAGCCCTTCAACTTCAAGTCGTCCAGATCTAGTTAATTATTCTACCCTGATTTTTCCCAAAGCTTTGGAAATTTTCACCTCGAGATCATCTTCAGCTACATTAGTGGCTTTACTCATGTTGGGAGATTCAGAGAAATCTCTTTCTTCTTCCTCCTATTTTTTTGTGTTTTTTCTTTGCCTAGATGGTTTAGTCTGGTTTGATTTGGCCGGAGGTACTCTATCCGTCTGTTTGCTTCTTCATCAACTTGCTCTCCACGCATATTTTGAGCATCATTGCCTTGATTTTCTGGGTTCGTACCCTCATTTCTCTCTTCGACACCATCTTCTTCTATTGGTGTCTTCATGTACCTTCTATGGCAATTTGTTTTTTTCAGTTCTCATGATTCAATCATCCTTCTAATCTCCATTTTGAGGTTTCAGCATGTTTTTAGTATCATGCCGGTGCTCATCATGGAATCTACATGACTTTTTTGTATCCCTTTTTGGGTGCCTTTATCTCCGGAGGCCATTTAATATTCCTCCCGTTTTTCTTATTTTTTTCTCAATGAACTCTTTAGATATAATTTTTGTTTCTTATTTTCAAATTATGTATAGCCAAATTCCTACATTAGGGTGAACGGTGTAGTTTAATTGTGTGATTCTTTGTTATTTTATATGGCAATGTTATAAAAAAATTCACAAACTTTACACATTTTCTTAATTTAATCATGTTTTTTTAAAACTTCTCACAAAAATACATGAACTTTCATATTTTTCCCAAATTTATAAACAAGGCTGATGTGACACTCATTCAATGATGCAATTTGCTGAGGTGTAAGTCATGTTTAACCAATGAATATATACTTTTGGAAAAAAATGAAAGTTGGTGTACTTTCATGAGACGTTTTAAAGAACGTGATTAAATTGAGAAAATGTGTAAAAGTTAGTGAATTTTTGTGACATTAACCTTTATTTTATAGATTGAATTTTACATTAGTAAGAGATGTTTAATATTCTATTTTAGTACTCACTCCGGTTCATAATATTTGTCGCATTTGTGAATTTTTTTGATAATATTTTTGATTTTAGAGTCTTACAAAAACATTTATTGCTTTTTTTTCAAGTTTATCTTCTAGCAATAAATAACTTAGTGAGGTTAAAGGGTTAGTGAAACATAAAAGTAGTAGTAATTAATAGGACAATTTGGTAAAAATATGTAAAGATAAGACATATTTATTACTTTTTTAATTTATGTGAAATGACCAAATGTAAAAATTATTATGGACCGAAGGAAGCAATTAATTCTTGTGTTGATATATGTTTAATTCATTAACCACCTATTTAGAATTTATGCCATGTATTGAGAGGTGAAGCATGAATTTGGATCTAAAATCAATTCAATTAACTATTTTAGGATAAAAATATATCTAGAAATGTATGCATGATATATATGATGTACTTCTTCATCGTTTGATTAAATTAGTGTTTGGATTGAGAAATAAACTCATGTTAATTGAATATACTTTCTTGATACGAGAGAATATTTTAGCAACTTTGAATACCGTCATTGAAATATAATCGATTCCATAATCAACAATGAATCCCATATTAAGTGAAAGTTCGAAATTCTAGTGTTCTTTGTCATCAATCTATCTTTAATCAATACTTTTCATTGTTTTATTTACTTTTCTTTTAATTGTTTAAAATAAAAATAAAATTTAAAATTATCTTTAGCTATATTTAATATAAATAATAGTGAACATTGTCTATATATGTATATATATACGATCTTGTACATTACAATTTCATTTTACATACTTGCAGGAGTTGGAATTTTAGCCATCACTGATATATTAAACTTTGTTTGGGAGCAAGCAAAAAACCTTGAATACCATATTAACGATCTCATGAGTTACCAGGCATGCCATTTTGATGTGGCCTATTAGTATACAAAAAACAACAATTTCGACTATGCTTTCTTCACAAAATTTTGGGTTTTCTTTTATCATTTCTGTTTACTCGATTATACTTTTATTATTTATTACATATTGTAATAATTATAATTTATGTCGAATATTATTTAGATTATGATTATTTATATTTTTTTATATTATTTCTATTATAGATAATATTTAGTACAAATATTATCTAGATATTTTTTTATTTATATCTATTTTTATTTCAAAAGGTAATCCTCACACCCCACTAGAAAATAAATAAAAAAAAGATAAATTCTATAGGTTGACGCCACAAATTTTATCCCGAAAAATCCATTTTTTCCCACTTTTAAAGGGCAAAGAACTTGTTGCCGTCTTAACTGTGTTACCGAAGGTTCTGAAAAAATTGGGGAAATAAAATGAAATATGAACAACCACATTGGTTGTAATAGATTGGCTTTAATACTTGTTCTTGCTCCAACACATCAAAGGGAGTTTACTCCACCAATGTTTTTTTCCAAATTGATTTAATAGGTTATTGCCAATAACCTTAATCGCTAAATAGAAATATTAAACTATAAATCCATAAACGTAAAAAAATAGCCATCAATACTTTTGGAGGTATAAAGGAATCTTTTTTTTGCATGCTTAAATATTTCTCCCAATTAAGCATATCTAAATATTTGAAATGTAATATTCAATTTTTAAAAGTACTTATCAGTCCTATTCTCTTTCAAAAGAGATGTCAATCTACACTAGAAGAAAGTAAAAAAAAGATTAAAGAGTTTAAAATGAAGTCAAGGCTTGACATGCCGCGAATCTTCTTCAAAAAGAGGGATTCACGGTGGTGGAGAAACTTGATAAAAAAAAGCTTTTCTTAATTCATTACTTCTTTCAGAAATTACTTGCTTTAGTTTAAATGGTACACAGTCCAAGTAAAATGACTTAAGTAGAAATTTGCCCCTTCAACTTGTAAGCAATGGGTAATTAACACATAAATTAATTTCGTTGGCAAATTAGTACACGAATTTGATGATTATGGACAATTTGTCCATTTTGACAAATTTACTTATAAATCAATGGGACAAATTGCTAATTTAAGAGACAATTAACTTACAAATTGAGGGGGCAAATTGCCAAAATGGTGTAAATTATAATCATCAAGTTCGTGTATTGATTTGCCCATAAAATTAATTTATATGTTAATTGCCCATTGCTTACAAGTTTAGGGGGCATATTACCACTTAATTCCAAGTAAAATACTCCCTCTATTCCCAAATAATTTTCGTTTTAGACTTTGACAATATCTGACGTTCTGAACAATTAGCATTCTTTTTGCCTAAAATAACTCTTGTTTTACCTCTAAAAATGTAACTCTTTCCATTAAATATGATAAATTTCTTGAACAAATTTAGAAGCTTTTTTCTCAAAATTACAGATGCCCCACCCATGAGCTGATGAAAAACTAAAGATCCTACTTCATGAGTTGTCTATCTAGATTATACTAACCCAGAATAAGTTTTATTATATGCTCTCATTAAAATTAGACTTGATAATAGATGAAATCTCCAATTATTTAAAAGATTGTGCTGTTTTTTTGACCCATTGAATTTGATGATAGGAAGCTCATCGAGATTCAATGAATTTGAGAGCGGATTTGGAGAAAAATGACTTGGATTTCAATTTTTTTTTTATATTTTTCAATTAAATAACTTTCAGATGAGTCTTACTGTCTTAGTTTGGTTTTCTATGTACAAGAAGAACAAATCAACACATACAAATTTTGTTAATAAAATTGCGATTTTCATAAGAGATTCGCCATTGATGAATATGGAGATTGAGTTTGGAGAAGATGTAAAGGTAAAAAGCTCTCTTTTTCTATGTAAACACATTCATTTACTATGGGTATTTTAAAATTTTTTATATGTATTAACTACATTTTTAATATGTGTGCCCAACTCTAGAACGTCAATTAATTAGGAAGAGAGAGAGTATCTCATTGCTGAAGTTTGACATATTCTGATCCACTGCTATTTTGATTAAAATATTCTCATCATCTAATATCTATAAAAATAATAATAATCTACTTTTACTGTTAGATAAGAATTATAATTAAATATTTTTATGTCTTTTCGTTAGTTCTGTTTAAACATTGAAGCTCATCAATCAAATAAAATTAAGTTAATATAGTTTACTCCAATATCTTAAAAGACATCTTATGCCTATATTTTTCAGAATTATTATTTTAAGATTTTTTTTAAATGCTTTCACAATTAAAATGTATGCTAGAGATCTCATATCCTTACATAGTGAATTTCTTTTTTATTCTTTCCTAAATTTTCTTTACATATTTCATGTCAATTTAGTGTTATCACTCATGAAAATATTTATGTGAAATTACATTCACTGAATTTTCATGATAAAATTTGCAAATGCAAAACCAGTATGATATAATCTAATCATGCACTTATGTCATATTATATATTACACATTAAAATATCATGAAAACATTTGGTATTAGTAATAATACAATTCAAAGGGTAAATAGGAAAAGGACACGTATCATTTATTTATAGGTTTAATGGCAAAAAAAATCCAAACATTTATAACTTGTTGCAATTATATATAAATCTTTTAATTTTTGCAATAATATTCAAAATGCATTATTTTGTTGCAATATCCAAACTGTATTTTTTATGTGAATGTTTTTGAATTTTTTGCCATTTTTTGGGACTTTTATTATATTATTATACATCAAAACATAATAATAGCCTAATATCTTAATTGAAAACAACAAGTTTAGCCATCAATTTGACTATTATTATTAAAAAAATGCAATTTGGATATTATTGTAACAAAAAAATGCAATTTGGATATTATTGCAAAAATTTAAAGGTTTGGATATAATTATAACAAGTAGTAAAAGTTTGAATTTTGTTTACCATTAGGACTTATTTTTAAACAATCAAGCCAAGCTGAGTCTAAACTAATCATTGAAAAGCTTAAACCAGAGAATTGAGATCAGAGAAAAAGTTTGATTCGAACTTTCATGATAATTATGAAAAAGAAATCAAATTACTATAGATAATTTCAGTTCAGTTATCATATAATTATAAAATTCGAGTGAAAATATTTTTGTTTTTTTAGAGCAATTATTATAAAAATCCCACAATTATAATTAACAGTTTGATATATTTTATATAAAAAAATTATTTAATGATCTCTCATTTTCAATTTCGTTAACTATTAGCCCATTCTATTAATTTGGGATATCAAATCATTACCAGAACTAAAAGTGAGATACCAAATCATTTGCAAGTGAAGTATCAAATCGTGAATAAAATTAAAAATGAGGGATCAAATCGTTAACGAAATTAAAACTGAAGTATCAAACCGTTTGAAAATAAATGCGAAAATTCACGAAGGGATCTAGTAGTTAACATAATTGAAAGTGATAAATAAATAAGTAGGATTTGAGATGAGAGATGTTAACTCGTTAATTGTGGTATAAATGGAGGATTTTAAAATAATTTCTTCTTTTTTCAACGTGGAATTTCATCAATTTTGTATAAATATGATTTTAATTCGAATTTTTTTCATATATAATAAGGTTTTTAAAAAACAACAGTGCTAAACACAAAAAGCAACAACAATATATTTTTAATTCCCTTTTTTCATATTATTAAACTATAAGATTAAAAATGAATTTTGATATATCAGCCATGCGAGTAAAAAGATACATGGCATAACAGCTATACAGGCAAGAAAAATACTTACTTTATCCTAATATCTTCTATTAAACTAAAATTGAAACTAAAATAAAACTAACCAAAAGTATAAAATCATAGGTCTTATGAATAAAAATTCCAAACCTTCTAATATTTATAATTCTAACTAAAACTTTAAATTTTAATAACTCAATTTCAAATATTTACGACAATTTAACCAATTCGCTCCAATTTGGCTAAAACTGTAAAAGGTCGAAAAACAATTCATTGATCTCGTGTCGGCATATTTTTTTGATAGAGGCATTAGTATTGCTAGTAAATCGATTACAGCGAATCGGCTAAAAGTCGCAAAATTGAATTAGAAAGTTATAAAATTTTAAAGATTCGGTTAAAATTGTAAAAAATCTAGGAAATTTGTCTTTATTGATGGATACCGAATCCTATTGTAAGTATAATGGAGCCGAGTTGCAGGAAATCCACTCTCAGGTGATACCGGACTCCCCCTAAAGATCCGAAGATATGAAGGAAAAGCCGAATCTCTTAAGATTCGGTGACATGCTAATAAAGACCGAATCCTTAGAGATTCAAAGATATGCCTACAAAGACCGAATCCCACATGATCCGCCGAAAGCGTGTCAGGTCCGGGATTCGGGTAATCGACTAAGTATGGAAGTATTGTCCTATTCGGACACAAACACTACATATGGAAGGATAAGCTCTACTTTAGGAAGATAAGACTATTTAGAAAGACGTTCCTAAATAGGACTCTTATCAGATTAAGGTAGATCACGACAAATCAGGAGAATCTCTACGATATTGCCGAATCCCTATAAAGTAGGATTCACCTGCCTAATACAACTCTACTAGGTATATTCGACTACTATAAAAGGAGCACGAGGTATGCCTAGAAACACAATTACATTCATATACTCAAAACGCTGCTCAAAGCTCTAGACTGACTTTAGCATCGGAGAGTTAATCGGACAACCACCGTCCGGTTAGCTTCTACCCTGTTTTGCAGGTCTTACTCACCGGTTCAGAAGGCAGACTCCATCAATTGGCGCCGTCTGTGGGAAAAGCTTAACTAAACTTTAAAAGAAGGATCTTTTCTGAACTCAAAAACAAATCTCATTGAAGAAGATGACTTCTGAAAGAGTAAACCTGAAAGACAAACAACCAATGGACCCAAAAAGCACTCCGGAGATAATCAACGTGACGGAAGACGGGCTTCACAACTCCGGGGAAAAAAGCAATACCGGAGGGCCCTCTTTTTCAACACCCCAATACCAAACTAATCCGATAAGGGGAAGCAACCCAATTGCTTTCAATCTGGGCACTGAAGAACAAGCACCAAACGCAGCAGCACAAGATCCACACAACGAAATACTGAAAAAGATACTAGAATCTGTACAAGCAAATCTTGACAGATTGGCTAGCGAAGCCAAAAGAACAAACGACAGGCACGAAGAAACTATGAAAATCCTAAGGGAAAATTTCAGCCCTACAGCTCCCAGAAGAAGAGAAAGAACAGAAAACGCAAACCCAGGCCGACGAGGGACAAGGGCAGAAAACAATAAAAGCAAGGAACCCCGAACCAGAGGGAACGGAGAAAGAAACGAAGCAAGAAACCAGCGAGAAAATAGAACCAGCGACGAAGAAAGTCCGAACAGAGACAAATCTAACGAGGAATCACCGGAGACACCCAGAAATGAGCACAACCAGGAGGACGCCCGGAGCGGTCTGAATTCAAAGAGAGACGAACGAAGGGAGAAGGAAAAAGAAGACGCCCCGCCAAGGAGCAAGCGACAAGAAAGAGATGCAGGGAAAGAGCAGACTAAGAAAAAACACCAAGAAGGAGAGGGCGAATCGTCAGAGACACCCCAAAAAAGCAAGGCCACATATGTGGTGGAAGAAGATTTAGAAGAGAAGATCGCCAAAGCACTCAAAAAACTAAAATCTGAAGAATTGGATATAGACGACCTCAGGTTGAAAGGATCACCCCTCTCGCCCGAGATCATGGAAGAAACCATCCCGCACAGCATGAAGCTGCCGATCCTGCCAATTTTCAATGGGGAAGGAGACCCCCGAGACCATACTTCTAGGTTCACAGCGACCATGGGGCTACTCAGCGTATCAGACGCCATTCTCTGCAGGGTTTTCCCTACTACACTCACGGGCACAGCCCAGAGATGGTATAACAAATTAAAACCAGGCTCGATCAAAAGCTTCGCTTCGCTTTCAACAGAGTTCCTTAATAGATATCTCACAAACATCCCAGCTAAAACCACTACCAGTATCCTAAGAGCTTGCATCCAAGAAGAAGGAGAAACCCTGCGAAGCTACATCGAACGATTCAACAAGCAAGCTATGAAGATAGACAACCTGAACGTCGACATGGCGACAGAAGCATTGCGAGAAGGGACGCGATTCGGAAAACTGGTGGACAAGCTGCTAGTCAATAAACCCACAACTTTCTCGAACTTAATGGGCATAGCCCAGAAATACTTCGAGTTAGACGAAGGGCGAAGGGCGATCCGCGGAAAGGAAGCAAAAGGAAAAGAATCAAAAGAGAGATCCAGAGAAAAAACCAAGTCCAAACCTGATGACAGGAGAGGAAGACCCAAAGAGAGCAGACGATTCGCCCCCCAGACAAGATATGAATCGAGATATGATCCCAGAGATGACGAGAATAACTTCACTCCGCTAAACACCAGCCGAACTAATATCCTCATGTGGATCAAAGAAAACGTCAAAAACGTGGTATGGCCACCAAAGATGAAAGCAGAGATAAGAGACACCAGAAAGTACTGCAAATTTCACGACGATTACGGACATGAAACGGATAGCTGCAGAGACTTAAAGGTCGAGATCGAAAGAATGATTGACACAGGCGAGCTGAGGAAATTTGTGGCCCGAAAAGAGAAGAGCAATGACAAGGGAGAAAAAAGAAACAGAGAAGACAAGCCGAAAGAAAAAGAAGACGAGCGCCCATCCAAAATTCTGGGAACCATACACATGATTAACGGTGGAGGACATAGCAGCTCCACGATCAGGAGGAAGCAGAGGAAGGAAGTAATGAACATACGAGAAACTCACATGCCGCCAGTGATCTTCGATGTAGAAGACTATGAACACGTCAAAGCACCCCTCAACGATGCTTTGGTGGTGACTACTATCATTGAAAATTGGAACATGGAGCGAATCCTAATCGACGAAGGAAGCGCGGTAAACCTCATGACAAACGCAGCATACAAAATGCTGGGAGGAACGGCGTCAAGGCTACGCCGAGTCCCAATTCCGCTATCTGGACTCGGTGGCCCCTCCATCACTCCGCTGGGAGCAGTCACCTTAGAAGTAATAATCGGCCCAGAAAGAGGAATAAACAAGAAAATCATGTCACTATTTAACATAGTGGACATGGAACTGACATACAATGCCATCCTAGGAAGACCTTTCCTCCATGATTCGGCAGCAGTAACCAGCATAAGAGCGTTGGCAATGAAAATACCAACCGAAAAGGGAGTAGTGACGCTGAGAGGAGACCAAGGAATAGCCAAGAAGTGCTATGACGAGTCAGTGGTGGATCTCCAAGAAAACAAGACCGAAAAGAAGGAAGAATAGGAACGGAAAACGATCCATCATCGGTAACGACTTTACGTCTTACCAGATGGCGTCAAATCTATCTTTAATATTTTGTATGCCATCTTTTTATCAATAAAAGTTCAATTTTGCTACTATCTGATTAGCCAGACGAACCGCTAAAGAAACAAAAATCAAGAACAGTCACGAATGATTAAATCAAAGATGAAAGAAGAAAAAATAAATTAAAGACCAAATTCAAGAAAGGCTAAAAGCCAAGAAAATGAGTTTAAATTAACTCAAGGCAAAATCGCCGAACATGGCAAATCGCCACAAAAGGCTAAGAGCCAAGAAAATGAGTTTAAATTAACTCAAGGCAAAATCGCCAAACTAGGCAAATCGCCACAAAAGGCTAAAAAATGAGTTTAAATTAACTCAGAAAAGGCAAATCGCCAAAAAAAGAGTTTAGATTAACTCGAAACAAAAACAAAAATAAAAGAGTTTAGATTAACTCTATAAAAAGCAACGCCAAGAACAGGGTTTAGAATAACCCTCGAGGCAAGACAAGTACATAAAAATTGATATAAGGCGAATGCACATTTCGAAGAAACACGAAGAAAATATATTCATAAATTGCGAATTACAAAAAGCAAAATTAGTACATCAGCAAATACAATCAAAAGAAAAAATACTAGACACGATCTTTAGACATCTTGACAAGAAGGTCACGAGCGATGGCCTGGGGATCCAACCCGTTAATCCCAGAAAGATCAATATTAAGATTCTGCTCTAGAAGCTTCCTCCGAATCGCAAGGCGATACTCGCTTATCAAAGCAGAGTAAAAAGCTTTCGTATCTAGCAAACGGATGTGAAGACCTTCAACCTCCGATCTTAGACTGTCCCTCTCCCCACCAACAAGGGAATTGATTCGAATAAGCTCCTCAATCTCTTGAGTCAAGTCATCGGTCTTCTTCTCGATCACTTTCACTTGGCGATCATTAATCGCATCCTGCGCCTTAAGCTGCGCCAGAAGGGAATCATGCTCTTCCAAAGAGGCCTTCAATTTTGCCCTTTCAGACTCGGAAGTCGCCAAAAGAGAAGACAGACGCTCAACCTCCTCCTCGGCACACTGACGGCGATCGTTCAATACCAGAACAGATTGAAGAGCCTACAAACGCCAGAAACAAACAAATAAGGAAACAACTGAATACAAAAAACATATTATATTCAAGAAAGAAAGCACTTACAGAGAAACCATGAAAACAAGCCAGATCGGAAAGCTCCTGACCCGGCCTACCACAAAACCACGTGACATCATCAGGAATCGCCAAAGTTCGGATATATTCCGCTAGCACTCTAGGATTCAGCAAACTAGCAGGATCCTGACCTTCGACCCACTGCACCAAATCTGGAGCAGAAGAAGAGTTTCCAGGAAAACTCTCCCGCGATGGAGAACCATCGCCAACTCGACGTCTTTTCCTAGACGGAGAATCCGGGTCTCGACCCAGAGAAATCTCTCCCGAATCAGCAACAACCAGCCCCTCTGAAGTCACATCCCCAACTCCCCCCGAGACGGTAAATGATGCTAGAGGGGGAAGTAGCGGCGGAACCGCCTCGTCACCTACTGGATCAGCCAAGTCATCATCATCATCTACAACAATAACCTCACCACCCGCAGGCAACGCTATCTCGACGGGAGCTATGGGAATATCAACAGGAGCCACATCCACGTCAATGTCGCCAAGAATAATGTTGGCGATAGGAACGTCAGGACCACCCATCGGAACGTCCAAATCTACTTGAAACCCGGAAAGGAAATCGTCAGAAGAAGAAGACATCCTACAAAAAAAACATCAAAAAGAACTTAAGCAAATTAATATACCTTGAACAAAAGAGTAGCAAAGATCCGCCAAGCCTCGAGGAGGATCCTCCAAAGGAAACCATCGACGCCGAAGATGACTATTGACCAAGACATCTAGAATGGGACGCGATACAACACCACAAGAAGATATGTCGAAAGCAAGTTTTGACTCGGATAAACTTAAAGGAGACGAACAACTCCGAACTTGGTGAGAAGAAAAACCATCCGAAAAATGAAGAAAAACAAATTTATGGTAAACAATAAAGAAACGCCTTCGCCAGCGACTGGTTAGGCAAGGAAGATAAATACGAGATCGCCCTTCTCTGCCAAGGGCGAAAACGAAGCAACCATCGCACTTCCTAAAGTCTACAAAATGATACAACACGTTGAGAGAAGGGGCACAACCCCGGAGCCTACACGCCTCCGAAAAGGCGAGCACTACTTTAATCGTACCAGGATAAAGTTGTCCCAGAGCAACCTTTAAATCCCTACACACTTCTACTAAAAATGAATCTAAAGGAAACCTAAGACCAGCAGCAAATTGCTCTTCGAAGAGAACCGCCCTACAAGAAGATCCTGGAGAATCGGAAGCAGCCATATCGGCACCAGGTAATATTACCCTATAATCGAAAGGAAAGCTATACTTAAAATAGATATCTAAGACTTCATCCCTACGAAGCTTTGATCTGGTAAAAGCCATAGCAGCGCATGCATCTTCCACTCGACTAAGAGGCATCCTAGAACAGGAAATCACAAACATAAATACAGAATAAGGATCAAACAAGAAATATATTGAAGAACACGTTGAAGAACACGTCGAAGAACACCAAGTACAGAAAGGGAATTTCCAGAATACAAATCATGGAGAACATATAAAAAGAAGAAAACCATATTAACATCCAAGCGACAAAAGAGAACATACCTGAAAAATCTGGATGAAACAAGTCACGAAGAACCAAATAATCAAACAAAGAACGAAAAGGAAATAGCTGCAAGAAATAAGAATAAATTCGAAAAGCAAGTAAGAGGGAAAAGAAGAAATGCAAAGAGATTAAATACAAAGAGTTTTTGAATCATTAACCGTTGAATCACTAAATGCCGACACGTGGCAACACAGCATCTTACTAAAGAAGAAACGTCACCCACAAACATATGAAACGACTCGCCCGAAATACAAAACGACTCGCCCGTATAAGAGAACTCAGCTCCAAAAGAGCCAAAATCCACTAAGGCATAAATGCCAAACTACTTCAGCTCACTTGCGGGGGGGCTAATGATGGATACCGAATCCTATTGTAAGTATAATGGAGCCGAGTTGCAGGAGATCCACTCTCAGGTGATACCGGACTCCCCCTAAAGATCCGAAGATATGAAGGAAAAGCCGAATCTCTTAAGATTCGGTGACATGCTAATAAAGACCGAATCCTTAGAGATTCGAAGATATGCCTACAAAGACCGAATCCCACATGATCCGCCGAAAGCGCGTCAGGTCCGGGATTCGGGTAATCGACTAAGTATGGAAGTATTGTCCTATTCGGACACAAACACTACATATGGAAGGATAAGCTCTACTTTAGGAAGATAAGACTATTTAGGAAGACGTTCCTAAATAGGACTCTTATCAGATTAAGGTAGATCACGACAAATCTGGAGAATCTCTACGATATTGCCGAATCCCTATAAAGTAGGATTCACCTGCCTAATACAACTCTACTAGGTATATTCGACTACTATAAAAGGAGCACGAGGTATGCCTAGAAACACAATTACATTCATATACTCAAAACGCTTCTCAAAGCTCTAGACTGACTTTAGCATCGGAGAGTTAATCGGACAACCACCGTCCGGTTAGCTTCTACCCTGTTTTGCAGGTTTTACTCATCGGTTCAGAAGGCAGACTCCATCATTTATGATCTATTAATCCTAACATTAAAACTAAACTAATTCAAAATGTCGATTAACTAAACTAATTAAATAATCAAAACAAATCAAATTGGTCCGGATAATTTTCCAAATGAACCAAAATTTTGGTCACTCTTTCTTTGATTCAGAGAATTTATAGTAGGCATATTTTTTTATAAATTCTGCTATACTCTCGTTTTTATTTGTATGACATTTGGATTTTATTTTATATATGGTTTTCTAAAAACATGATGTAAATGCTGAGAGGGTGTCCACCTAGTTGAGATGCTTGAGTGCGTTTTTGATTTCTAAAATCAAACATTTCCCTAAAATAGTATATGGTTTAATTGTAAAATTAAAATAAACTTCTTGTAAAAGAGATAGATATGTTTATATAATTATCGCATGATCATAATAGCTATTATATATATAGTATTTGATTTTTTTTATAACTAAGGAGGTGTTTGATAATCCTATTTATTACTTAAATTAATATATTAAGCACTTAATTATTTTGAACTGGTGAATAACTTAAAAAAATCAACTTAACTTATTTAGTTAAGTTAAAAATTACATAAAATAATTAATCAAAAAAGTTGACTTTTATTATACTTAACACATTTAGTTATAAATTATTATTGAATAAACTTCATATTCTTGTTATTTTCAATTATTATTCACGAATAAAAAATTTTTATCTAACGTAAATTAGTTTTTTTAATTTTTTTTAATATCACAGTGAGCGTATTATACATACACCAGCACTTAAAATTATGAATTATTTATATTTATATTATAAATATTTTGTTTCACCTTTATTTTTAAAGTATATATGTCATTTATATAATATTTTAGCTCTAAAATATAATTTGGACGTCTGTTTGTAACGCACAAAATTTGTTATCAGATTTAAATGTTTTTAGAGTCTTAAGAATAATATATATTTCAAGGACTAATTTTCAAAATAAAGGGGAAAATTAGATAATCTTGAAGAACTAATTGTCAACATATGCAACTAAATTTTACTATTTTTTTATGATATATGTAATATTCATAATATTTTTTAAATATTATTTATTTGATATTATGAGCATTTAAATAATATATAATTTTTATTTAATAATTTTACTTTTATAATTAATGTTCAAAGATTTAATATGTAAACTTAATAATTTTAATAATTTTTAGTAATCACAATTATCAAATAAACTCATTTAATTCAGCACTTAAAAAATCAGCAATTATTATTTTTATGCACTTATAATTTAACACTTAATTTTAAGCACTTAATTTTTTAGTTTTATCAAACGCGGGCTAAAATAAACTTATATTAATAAACTACTACTAAGGTAAACATTTTACAATAAACTACTTTTTTAATAATATTTTTATATATCATTAAAAAGGGACCCGATGAAAAAAATGGGATCACTTATTATGGACTTGTTGAAAATGATTCTGATCTAGTTCATGGCCTGTAAAATAATTGATCTAGAATATCTGCCAAAATACACTTCTATAAATTATAAATAACTATTTCAATTATTATTCTCTAAAATGAACAGGTTTTCTTTTGAATTTTATGTTTAATAGTTTTTTTTTTTAGAAATATTTTTAAATATATAATTTCTTCTCATTTAAAAGTTCTATTTTATTCATATAAATATTAAAAAACATTTATTAATAAATATTTTTACAATTTATCCTCATTAATAATAGTAAATTTTCTATGAAAATTATTTTAAAATGATTAGAAAAAAAGAATAAATTAGAAACTTTATATTCAAGTTATTTGAAAATAGAAAGATAAAATATACTAAAAAAGCCCCCAAATATTTTAGAAAGAATACACAAGCATATATTTATTTTTTGACCACTTGAGCAGTCTAAGTTTTTCAAAGTGATGCAATAACTCTTTTCGTTAGACTTCGGCAGTCACTAATCGTTAAATTGCTTGTGTAAATAACTAAAAATTAAAGACTTGCCAATTTTTGTGGGTGTTGTCAATTATATCTGAACCTTTAAAAATCAATTTGTTGAGCTATTTTTGAGTATATTAGTTTTTTTTTATAGCAATTTGTAAATCAAACTGATTTTTGTGCCAATACAACCTCCATCTGGTTGCCATCTCAGGGATGGGGAATGAATTAAGCCGACATGACAATATCCACACTTCTAACCAATCAGCCATTGAACCAACTATTATCCAAACAAGCAAACCTAAAAAATATATTTTCTAAACTTACTAATTAAAATAGTATTTTATCTCGTCAGTTAAAAATATGTCACCCTCCATGTCTTCCATTCCGGCCACCCTCGCCCTCTTCCTCCCTCTATCTCTCAGGCCATCGTCTCCATGGTAGGAGGAGTTCGACCCTGTTCTTCTTCATGTGGGATGTTCTTCTCAACTTGAAGAAGAACAAATCTATTCTATTCCAGGTGGAGAAGAACGAATAGATCTTCAAGACCGAATTTCTCAATCCATGGAGAAGAATAAAGCCATGACCTCTCCAGCCATGGCTTGGTAACCGGGGTAAAAGAGGGAGGAGAAGGTAGCGGTGGCCGGAGTAGAGAATAGCGGAATTTCAAATTATGGGATAGATTTTATTTTTGAAATAAATTTTATAAATTTAGTTTTTTATTAATAAAAATAAAGATTTTGATTTATTTTAAAAAATATAAACTAATTGTATATTTAATAAATATATTTAAAAATTATAATTATAATAATAATTTAATTAAATTATTTTTAAAATTTGAGAAAAACACAGCGTGTTGGAGTAGTTTTAGTTTTAGTTTGTTTGGATAGTTATCGGTTTAGTGGCTGGTTGGTTAAAAGTGTGGATATTGCCATGTTAGCTTATCCTATTTTTAGAAAAATTGGTTTGATTTATGAATGGCTAAAAAAGAAATTAATATACTCAAAAATAGTTAAACAGGCTGATTGTTAAAATTTTGAATATAATTGATGATCGCAAAAGTTGAATATTTTATAATGCTTAAGCTAAAATTAAAAGTACGTAATTAATAAAAAGTGGTGACATGTCATCTGACTCTGCCTTTTTTATTGCTTCTCTCAACATGTCTTTTGACGTTGTCTCCGCCAGCTTCGACGCTCAGCTAATCATCCAATAGTGAAACAACACATCACATTTTACATTTTATCCATGCGATGTGGCAGCTTATCCCCAAATAAAACAAAAATAAAAATAATCAATCCATGCGATGTGGCAA
Organism: Mercurialis annua; assembly: GCF_937616625.2. Lineage (NCBI taxonomy): Eukaryota > Viridiplantae > Streptophyta > Magnoliopsida > Malpighiales > Euphorbiaceae > Mercurialis > Mercurialis annua. Next base: position 34,369,453 of record NC_065577.1, on the reverse strand, counting down.
CGGGACACTTTTTGGCAGGTTGCAGTACTTCTGATTTGTCATTTCCATGTTAATTTTCTGTTGGAAAGTTATTGAATTTAAAATATTAAAAGAAAAAGTGCCTTGTAATTTGAAATGAGAAGATAGAGAGTTTTGTGGTTTTCCTACATTGCTTAGGAGAAATCAATACATTGGGTTTATAAGTTTGGTTTTTTTTTATATGGTTTGGGCCCCAAGAGGTACCCAATTTTGTGAACGGGGTAGGAGTTACATCCTTCCGTATTAACCACATGCGCGGCGTCCGGCCTGTTCTGGGTGGGTGGTACGGTTCGGCTAGCACTTTATTTTTTGGATACAAAAGTATTAATATTTTTTTTATTCAATTCTTTTGTAACTGTTTTGACTCTCTGATTTACCTCCCCACGTTTATGACTGTTGCTGTTTTCCTCATTAATCAGAAAACGTTTTCTGTATTAATTATTTACACAACAGCTATATTTTCTTAACCTATAAATACTGGCTTCATTTTTCATTTGGAGATACACAGAAATACAGAGAAATACAAAGAAAGTGTTTTAGAGCTGATTCCACAGTGCAGTGTAATCAGTATTTCCGGCTGTTTTATCCTATGGACGCCGCGGTTGATAGTCATCTTTGCACCACCGAGATGTGCCGCTAAACTTCTAAAAGAGAGCGACCTAGTCCGCGACTCAGCCTCATCGTATTCAGTTTATTTTACAGCAATTGTTTCAACAATTTTTAGACGTGGCCCTTTACAATTGCTGCCATGAATACCGATGAGGTTGCTGCCTACGTTTCTTCTACTGTTGATGCCAACAAACCATTCCGGTTTGAAGGCTTGCATTTCAAAAGGTGGAAACAGAAGACTGGATTTTCCCTAACCATCAAGAAGGTGGTTTGTGTTTTGACAATGACAATGCCTGTTGTTGATGAAACTGCCGGAACGGTGAACTTCAACAGTGGATGACTAATGATTACTTGTGCAAGAATTTTATTCTCAATGCACTAAGTGATGATCTCTATGATTACTACAATGATGGAAAAATTGCAAAGGAAACTTGGGAGGCGCTGCAAAAGAAATATGATACCAAGGAGGCGGGGACTAAAAAGTATGCAGTCAGCCGCTACCTCAAATATCAAATGAGTGATGAAAAATCTGTCGAGGCGCAATCCCATGAATTGCAGAAAATAGCTCATGAGATCATTTCCGAAAGTATGGTTCTTGATGAACAGTTTCAAGTTGCTGTTTTAATTGACAAATTACCTCCTTCGTGGAGGGACTTTAAGAATTCTTTCAGGCACAAAACAAAAGAGTTCTCGCTGGAAAATTTGATCACTCATCTTCGGATTGAGGAAGAGGCGAGAAAACATGATCTAAAAGATGAAGTGTTGGTTGTTTCTAACAACACAAGAAAGTTTAGTTCGATGAGTCTGAAGCCTAATGGCAAGAATTTTAAGAATCAGAATCGCAATTCGAACCTAAACCAAAATGTGAATCGCAATAAAGCGAACCAGAATGATAATCCTTCTAGGAACCATATTGTGAAACATGCACCACCTATTAAGAATGACCTGCCACCATTTCTATGCTTTAACTGTGGAAAACCGGGTCATATGGCAGACTGAAGAGCCTTTTACGGCTATGATAACAGAAATGATGGCTGAGATCAACCTTGTTGGTGGATCAAGTGGTTGGTGGGTTGACACGGGCGCTAATCGCCATGTTTACCATGATCGTTCTATGTTCAAAACATACACTGTTGTGGATGATAAGAAAGTATTACTAGGTGATACCCACACTACTACTGTTGCTGGAATTGGAAGTGTTGAACTGAAATTGACTTCAGAAAAAATACTAATCTTGAAGGATGTGATGCACACTCCTATAAGGAGGAAGAATTTGGTGTCTGAATATCTTCTCAACAAAGCTGGATTTTTTCAAACCATTGGTGGAGATATGTACACCATTACTAGAAATGGTATTTTTGTGGGAAAGGGCTATGCTTGTGAGGGTATGTTTAAACTGAATATTGAAATTATTAATAAAGATGTTGCTTCTGTTTACATGGTTTGTGATTTTAATATTTGGCAGGCTAGACTATGTCATGTAAATAAAAGAATAATTAACAACATGAGTACCCTAGGATTAATTCCTAAAATGAACCAAACTGAGTTTGAAAAATGTGAATTCTGTAGTCAAGCTAAGATAACAAAAAACTCACATAAATCAGTAGTTAGAGAATCTGAACCTTTAAATTTAATACATTCTGATATATGTGAACTTGATGGTACCTTGACCAGAAATGGTAAAAGATATTTTATCACTTTTATTGACGATTGTTCTGATTTTACACAAGTGTATTTGATGAAAAATAAAAGTGATGCGCTTGACATGTTCAAGTTATTTGTTACAGAAATTGAAAATCAATTCAATAAGAAAATCAAAAGATTTCGCAGTGACAGAGGTACTGAATATGAATCTAGCTTGTTTATAGAATTATATAACTCACATGGTATTGTGCATGAAATAACAGCTCCTTATTCTTCTAAAATGAACGGTAAAGCCGAAAGAAAAAATAGAACACTTACAGAAGCAGTAGTGTCTATTTTATTGAATTCTGGAGCTGCTTCTTGTTGGTGGGGTGAAATTTTGTTGACTGTATGTTATGTACTCAACAGAGTCCCTAAATCGAACAATAAGATTTCACCTCATGAGGTCCTAAAGAAAAGACAACCAAATTTGTCTTATTTGAGAACTTGGGGCTGCTTAGCCTATGTTCGGATTCCTGATCCGAAACGAATAAAATTAGCTAGCAGAGCCTATGAATGTGTTTTCATTGGGTATGCAGTCAATAGTAAAGCATATAGATTTTATGACTTGACTGGACGAGTTATTATTGAATCAGTAAATGCTGAATTTTATGAACAGAAGTTTCCTTTTAAATTAGGAAATAGTGGGGGCGAGTCATCTAGTAATGTTCCTGTGGTCATGAATAATGAGATTACTGATGATACAGAACCAGAAATCAGAAGAAGTAAAAGAGCTAGAATTTCGAAAGATTTTGGAACTGATTTCCATGTCTATTCTTTAGAGGAGGATCCTACAAACCTCCAGGAAGCTCTAACTTCTTTAGATTCTGATTTATGGCAAGAAGCCATCAATGATGAGATGGATTCACTAGAGTCCAATAAGACATGGCATTTGACTGATCTGCCTCCCGGTTGCAAAACCATAGGTTGTAAATGGATCTTAAAAAAGAAACTGAAACCTGATGGCACAGTAGACAAATACAAAGCTCGACTTGTAGCCAAAGGTTATAGACAACGTGAAAACGTTGATTTCTTTGATACCTATTCACCTGTTACTAGAATAACATCCATTAGAGTGCTGATTTCGATCGCTGCTCTATATGATTTTGTTGTACACCAAATGGATGTTAAGACTGCCTTTTTAAATGGTGAATTGGAGGAAGAAATCTACATGGACCAACCTGAAGATTTTGTGATACATGGTCAGGAACAGAAGGTGTGCAAGTTAGGCAAATCTTTGTATGGTCTAAAACAAGCACCTAAGCAGTGGCATGAGAAATTTGATAATCTTGTCATCTCAAATGGTTTTAAAGTGAATGAAAGTGACAAATGTATTTACTACAAATCTGAAAAGGAACTTTGTACTTTCATATGTCTCTATGTCGATGACTTGTTGATTTTTGGATCAAATATTCATGTTGTGAATGCTGTGAAATCAACGTTGAGTGCCAACTTTGATATGAAAGATCTAGGTGAAGCGAATGTCATTCTTGGCATAAAGATAACTAGATCTGAAGAAGGAATTTCTTTAGATCAATCTCACTATGTTGAGAAGATTCTTAAGAAATACAATTACTTTGACTGTAAACCTGCGTGTACACCATGTGATCCAAGTGTAAAATTATTCAAGAACACTGGTGATAGTGTACGACAGTCTGATTATGCGAGCATCATTGGCAGCCTTCGATATGCTACTGATTGTACTAGACCCGACATTGCATATGTCGTTGGGTTACTATGTAGGTTTACTAGTAGACCAATTATTGAGCATTGGCATGCTATTGAAAGGGTAATGAGATACCTTAAAAGAACCATGAATCTTGGTTTACATTATCAGAAGCATCCCGCTGTACTTGAAGGATACAGCGATGCAGATTGGAATACTTTGTCCGATGATTCCAAAACTATGAGCCGCTATATTTTTAGTATAGCCGGAGGAGCTGTTTCTTGGAAATTGAAGAAATAAACGATTCTGGCTCAATCTACGATGGAGTTAGAAATGATAGCACTAGCTGCTGCTAGTGAAGAAGCAGGATGGCTAAGAAGCCTGCTAGCTGAGATTCCTTTATGGAAAAGACCGACACCAGCTGTGTTGATCCATTGCGATAGTACCGCGGCTATTGCAAAAATTGAGAACCGTTATTATAATGGTAAGAAACGACAGATACGTCGTAAGCACAACACTGTTAGAGAATTTATCTCAACAGGGGCTGTTAGAGTGGATCATGTACGCACTGATGATAACTTAGCAGATCCTTTGACGAAAGGATTAGCTAGAGAGAAAGTCCATAAAACTCCAAAAGGAATGGGACTAATGCCTATACAATGAATCATTCATAATGGTAACCCGACCTAACTGACTGGAGATCCCAAAAAATAGGTTCAATGAGTAATAACAAGTTATGAATGAATATGAGCTAGAACATGCAATTTTAATGCATGATTCCTGAAGCAAGTAAAGGATGAGTTAATAGAATTTCTTAATGAAGTCTATACTCCATATGGAGTGGAGTACCTAGCTATAGGAGTACTCTTGATAGCTTCACCTTTGTGAATGTGGAAGTGGGGCCGCTTCCTATGAAGTTTGAGGCAAAATTTTTAGAGCGTTCACTAAACTGGGATAGACGTGCAGGGCCATAAATGCACGGGCTTTAGAAAAACACTTATGAAAAGAACGTGCGTGGTTTGATGTCCGAGATAGAGTTCAAGACTACGAGTCACTCTTGTTGAATCAGAATCTTATTCACTACGCAAAGGTTCAAATCGAAAGATACCTTTGTCTATGCATAATCTTATTGATACAGAAATTGCTCGAAAAACTATTTTGAAAATTCAAAGTGGGGGATTGTTGGAAAGTTATTGAATTTAAAAAATTAAAAAAAAAGTGCCTTGTAACTTGAAATGAGAAGATAGAGAGTTTTGTGGTTTTCCCACATTGCTTAGGAGAACTCAATACATTAGGTTTATAAGTTTGGTTTTTCTCATATGGGTTTGGGCCTCAAGAGGTACCCAATTTTGTGAACGGGGTAGGAGTTACATCCTTCCGTATTAACCACGCGCGCGCCGTCCGGCCTGGTCTGGGTGGGTGGGTGGTTCGGTTCGGCCAGCACTTTATTTTTTGGATACAAAAGTATTAATATTTTTTTTATTCAATTCTTTTGTAACTGTTTTGACTCTCTGATTTTACCTCCCCACGTTTTTGACTGTTGCTGTTTTCCCTCATTAATCAGAAAACGTTTTTTGTACTAATTATTTACACAACAGCTATATTTTTTTAGCCTATAAATACTGGCTTCATTTTTCATTTGGAGATACACAGAAATACAGAGCAATACAAAAAAAGTGTTTTAGAGCTGATTCCACAGTGCAGTGTAATCAGTATTTCCGGTTGTTTTATTCTAGGGACGCCGCGGTTGATAGTCAGCTTTGCACCACCGAACTGTGCCGCGAAACGCCTAAAAAAGAGCGACCTAGTCCGCGACTCACCCTTATCGTACTCAGTTCATTTTACAGCAATTGTTTCAACATTTTCTCTTATGAACAATTAATTTTATCCAAATATAAGTTAATTTCACTTAAAATAGCTTACTCCAATATCTTAAAAAGACATCTTATGGCCTTAAGGAGACTGTTCTGCCCATAAATATTTGAAAAAAATAACAAAATTATTTAAAAGAACATTTTAATTTTGAAATATACGTACAAATCACACAAAAAATTCATCTTTGTTATAAAAGATAAAAAAATACTTTTCACATTTTCCCCCTAAAAATATAAATCACAGATACATATTAGATATCTAAAAAATACCTAGATAATACAATTTTAATAAATTTTTGATACACAGCATAGAAAGTAAAAATATATAGCACATTTTCTTAAAAGAAGCATTTTTCAAAAAAAAAAATAGATTGAATTTTGCAATTTTATAATTTTTCCTATAAATATTTCCTAATTGCTTTTGCAAATTCAAATGAATGGTAGATATTTTATAATCTTAAATAGTGGATTCCTTTTTAAGATTATTGCTTTCACAAACTCAAATGTATCATATTTTTCATGACATTTTAGTGTTAACATATATTCATGAAGATAGTTATGTGTAAAATACATTCATTATTCTCATGACAAAATTATGAAATACAAATAGTAAATAATAATACATCCATTATACTTTTTACATTTTTAATTTAATTTCAAGATAGATAATAACAATTTAAAATTTTGATAAGAATATATTATAAATTAATTAAATAAATAAAATTTAATATTAATTATCTGAATAAGTTAAATTCATAAATTCAACAAAAAATAGTATTTTGGGGCTACATAGATGGTTAAATCAGCGAATAAAAAACCAGATCGGTCAGATCAGTTGAACTGAAAATCAACCAGCAATTTAGTCTAACTGATTGAAAATTGAAAATTTTAATTTTTGTTAAAACAGCTAATGGACAACGGTTCAACTAGTTTGACTATAAACTATGTCCAAACTTTAAATTATATTTAATTTTTTTTTAACCAATTAAACTAGTAGTTGAACCGGTCGAATTGAAAATTTTCAATTTTAAAAATATTGAAGGTAACTATGGATTAGTTAGAGCGGGCCATTCCATCAAAGAAATTGAAATGGAAGGGGCCTATTTTTACACCATGGAGGAAATTACACTATATACATAGTAGTTGAACCGTGCGCCATTTTTATTTTCAATTTGAAAAAATAAGCCATATGTATCATAACTGTTATATAACAAAGCTCTGATATTAGCTTTTTGTATATGTTCCAATATTTTATTGCTTTACCAATAATGCTATTTTAATTACTTTCATGATGCTCACCTTTTACTTCTTTTAAAGGCATATTTTATTGCTTTACTGATGGATACCGAATCCTATTGTAAGTATAATGGAGCCGAGTTGCAGGAGATCCACTCTCAGGTGATACCGGACTTCCCCTAAAGATCCGAAGATATGAAGGAAAAGCCGAATCTCTTAAGATTCGGTGACATGCTAATAAAGACCGAATCCTTAGAAATTCGAAGATATGCCTACAAAGACCGAATCCCACATGATCCGCCGAAAGCGCGTCAGGTCCGGGATTCGGGTAATCGACTAAGTATGGAAGTATTGTCCTATTCGGACACAAACACTACATATGGAAGGATAAGCTCTACTTTAGGAAGATAAGACTATTTAGGAAGACGTTCCTAAATAGGACTCTTATCAGATTAAGGTAGATCACGACAAATCAGGAGAATCTCTACGATATTGCCGAATCCCTATAAAGTAGGATTCACCTGCCTAATACAACTCTACTAGGTATATTCGACTACTATAAAAGGAGCATGAGGTATGCCTAGAAACACAATTACATTCATATACTCAAAACGCTGCTCAAAGCTCTAGACTGACTTTAGCATCGGAGAGTTAATCGGACAACCACCGTCCGGTTAGCTTCTACCCTGTTTTGCAGGTCTTACTCACCGGTTCAGAAGGCAGACTCCATCAATTGGCGCCGTCTGTGGGAAAAGCTTAACTAAACTTCAAAAGAAGGAGCTTTTCTGAACTCAAAAACAAATCTCATTGAAGAAGATGACTTCTGAAAGAGTAAACCTGAAAGACAAACAACCAATGGACCCAAAAAGCACTCCGGAGATAATCAACGTGACGGAAGACGGGCTTCACAACTCCGGGGAAAAAAGCAATACCGGAGGGCCCTCTTTTTCAACACCCCAATACCAAACTAATCCGATAAGGGGAAGCAACCCAATTGCTTTCAATCTGGGCACTGAAGAACAAGCACCAAACGCAGCAGCACAAGATCCACACAACGAAATACTGAAAAAGATACTAGAATCTGTACAAGCAAATCTTGACAGATTGGCTAGCGAAGCCAAAAGAACAAACGACAGGCACGAAGAAACTATGAAAATCCTAAGGGAAAATTTCAGCCCTACAGCTCCCAGAAGAAGAGAAAGAACAGAAAACGCAAACCCAGGCCGACGAGGGACAAGGGCAGAAAACAATAAAAGCAAGGAACCCCGAACCAGAGGGAACGGAGAAAGAAACGAAGCAAGAAACCAGCGAGAAAATAGAACCAGCGACGAAGAAAGTCCGAACAGAGACAAATCTAACGAGGAATCACCGGAGACACCCAGAAATGAGCACAACCAGGAGGACGCCCGGAGCGGTCTGAATTCAAAGAGAGACGAACGAAGGGAGAAGGAAAAAGAAGACGCCCCGCCAAGGAGCAAGCGACAAGAAAGAGATGCAGGGAAAGAGCAGACTAAGAAAAAACACCAAGAAGGAGAGGGCGAATCGTCAGAGACACCCCAAAAAAGCAAGGCCACATATGTGGTGGAAGAAGATTTAGAAGAGAAGATCGCCAAAGCACTCAAAAAACTAAAATCTGAAGAATTGGATATAGACGACCTCAGGTTGAAAGGATCACCCCTCTCGCCCGAGATCATGGAGGAAACCATCCCGCACAGCATGAAGCTGCCGATCCTGCCAATTTTCAATGGGGAAGGAGACCCCCGAGACCATACTTCTAGGTTCACAGCGACCATGGGGCTACTCAGCGTATCAGACGCCATTCTCTGCAGGGTTTTCCCTACTACACTCACGGGCACAGCCCAGAGATGGTATAACAAATTAAAACCAGGCTCGATCAAAAGCTTCGCTTCGCTTTCAACATAGTTCCTTAATAGATATCTCACAAACATCCCAGCTAAAACCACTACCAGTATCCTAAGAGCCTGCATCCAAGAAGAAGGAGAAACCCTGCGAAGCTACATCGAACGATTCAACAAGCAAGCTATGAAGATAGACAACCTGAACGTCGACATGGCGACAGAAGCATTGCGAGAAGGGACGCGATTCGGAAAACTGGTGGACAAGCTGCTAGTCAATAAACCCACAACTTTCTCGAACTTAATGGGCATAGCCCAGAAATACTTCGAGTTAGACGAAGGGCGAAGGGCGATCCGCGGAAAGGAAGCAAAAGGAAAAGAATCAAAAGAGAGATCCAGAGAAAAAACCAAGTCCAAACCTGATGACAGGAGAGGAAGACCCAAAGAGAGCAGACGATTCGCCCCCCAGACAAGATATGAATCGAGATATGATCCCAGAGATGACGAGAATAACTTCACTCCGCTAAACACCAGCCGAACTAATGTCCTCATGTGGATCAAAGAAAACGTCAAAAACGTGGTATGGCCACCAAAGATGAAAGCAGAGATAAGAGACACCAGAAAGTACTGCAAATTTCACGACGATTACGGACATGAAACGGATAGCTGCAGAGACTTAAAGGTCGAGATCGAAAGAATGATTGACACAGGCGAGCTGAGGAAATTTGTGGCCCGAAAAGAGAAGAGCAATGACAAGGGAGAAAAAAGAAACAGAGAAGACAAGCCGAAAGAAAAAGAAGACGAGCGCCCATCCAAAATTCTGGGAACCATACACATGATTAACGGTGGAGGACATAGCAGCTCCACGATCAGGAGGAAGCAGAGGAAGGAAGTAATGAACATACGAGAAACTCACATGCCGCCAGTGATCTTCGATGTAGAAGACTATGAACACGTCAAAGCACCCCTCAACGATGCTTTGGTGGTGACTACTATCATTGAAAATTGGAACATGGAGCGAATCCTAATCGACGAAGGAAGCGCGGTAAACCTCATGACAAACGCAGCATACAAAATGCTGGGAGGAACGGCGTCAAGGCTACGCCGAGTCCCAATTCCGCTATCTGGACTCGGTGGCCCCTCCATCACTCCGCTGGGAGCAGTCACCTTAGAAGTAATAATCGGCCCAGAAAGAGGAATAAACAAGAAAATCATGTCACTATTTAACATAGTGGACATGGAACTGACATACAATGCCATCCTAGGAAGACCTTTCCTCCATGATTCGGCAGCAGTAACCAGCATAAGAGCGTTGGCAATGAAAATACCAACCGAAAAGGGAGTAGTGACGCTGAGAGGAGACCAAGGAATAGCCAAGAAGTGCTATGACGAGTCAGTGGTGGATCTCCAAGAAAACAAGACCGAAAAGAAGGAAGAATAGGAACGGAAAACGATCCATCATCGGTAACGACTTTACGTCTTACCAGATGGCGTCAAATCTATCTTTAATATTTTGTATGCCATCTTTTTATCAATAAAAGTTCAATTTTGCTACTATCTGATTAGCCAGACGAACCGCTAAAGAAACAAAAATCAAGAACAGTCACGAATGATTAAATCAAAGATGAAAGAAGAAAAAATAAATTAAAGACCAAATTCAAGAAAGGCTAAAAGCCAAGAAAATGAGTTTAAATTAACTCAAGGCAAAATCGCCGAACATGGCAAATCGCCACAAAAGGCTAAGAGCCAAGAAAATGAGTTTGAATTAACTCAAGGCAAAATCGCCAAACTAGGCAAATCGCCACAAAAGGCTAAAAAATGAGTTTAAATTAACTCAGAAAAGGCAAATCGCCAAAAAAAGAGTTTAGATTAACTCGAAACAAAAACAAAAATAAAAGAGTTTAGATTAACTCTATAAAAAGCAACGCCAAGAACAGGGTTTAGAATAACCCTCGAGGCAAGACAAGTACATAAAAATTGATATAAGGCGAATGCACATTTCGAAGAAACACGAAGAAAATATATTCATAAATTGCGAATTACAAAAAGCAAAATTAGTACATCAGCAAATACAATCAAAAGAAAAAATACTAGACACGATCTTTAGACATCTTGACAAGAAGGTCACGAGCGATGGCCTGGGGATCCAACCCGTTAACCCCAGAAAGATCAATATTAAGATTCTGCTCTAGAAGCTTCCTCCGAATCGCAAGGCGATACTCGCTTATCAAAGCAGAGTAAAAAGCTTTCGTATCTAGCAAACGGATGTGAAGACCTTCAACCTCCGATCTTAGACTGTCCCTCTCCCCACCAACAAGGGAATTGATTCGAATAAGCTCCTCAATCTCTTGAGTCAAGTCATCGGTCTTCTTCTCGATCACTTTCACTTGGCGATCATTAATCGCATCCTGCGCCTTAAGCTGCGCCAGAAGGGAATCATGCTCTTCCAAAGAGGCCTTCAATTTTGCCCTTTCAGACTCGGAAGTCGCCAAAAGAGAAGACAGACGCTCAACCTCCTCCTCGGCACACTGACGGCGATCGTTCAATACCAGAACAGATTGAAGAGCCTACAAACGCCAGAAACAAACAAATAAGGAAACAACTGAATACAAAAAACATATTATATTCAAGAAAGAAAGCACTTACAGAGAAACCATGAAAACAAGCCAGATCGGAAAGCTCCTGACCCGGCCTACCACAAAACCACGTGACATCATCAGGAATCGCCAAAGTTCGGATATATTCCGCTAGCACTCTAGGATTCAGCAAACTAGCAGGATCCTGACCTTCGACCCACTGCACCAAATCTGGAGCAGAAGAAGAGTTTCCAGGAAAACTCTCCCGCGATGGAGAACCATCGCCAACTCGACGTCTTTTCCTAGACGGAGAATCCGGGTCTCGACCCAGAGAAATCTCTCCCGAATCAGCAACAACCAGCCCCTCTGAAGTCACACCCCCAACTCCCCCCGAGACGGTAAATGATGCTATAGGGGGAAGTAGCGGCGGAACCGCCTCGTCACCTACTGGATCAGCCAAGTCATCATCATCATCTACAACAATAACCTCACCACCCGCAGGCAACGCTATCTCAAGGGAGCTATGGGAATATCAACATGAGCCACATCCACGTCAATGTCGCCAAGAATAATGTTGGCGATAGGAACGTCAGGACCACCCATCGGAACGTCCAAATCTACTTGAAATCCGGAAAGGAAATCGTCAGAAGAAGAAGACATCCTACAAAAGAAACATCAAAAAGAACTTAAGCAAATTAATATACCTTGAACAAAAGAGTAGCAAAGATCCGCCAAGCCTCGAGGAAGATCCTCCAAAGGAAACCATCGACGCCGAAGATGACTATTGACCAAGACATCTAGAATGGGACGCGATACAACACCACAAGAAGATATGTCGAAAGCAAGTTTTGACTCGGATAAACTTAAAGGAGACGAACAACTCCGAACTTGTTGAGAAGAAAAACCATCCGAAAAATGAAGAAAAGCAAATTTATGGTAAACAATAAAGAAACGCCTTCGCCAGCGACTGGTTAGGCAAGGAAGATAAATACGAGATCGCCCTTCTCTGCCAAGGGCGAAAACGAAGCAACCATCGCACTTCCTAAAGTCTACAAAATGATACAACACGTTGAGAGAAGGGGCACAACCCCGGAGCCTACACGCCTCCGAAAAGGCGAGCACTACTTTAATCGTACCAGGATAAAGTTGTCCCAGAGCAACCTTTAAATCCCTACACACTTCTACTAAAAATGAATCTAAAGGAAACCTAAGACCAGCAGCAAATTGCTCTTCGAAGAGAACCGCCCTACAAGAAGATCCTGGAGAATCGGAAGCAGCCATATCGGCACCAGGTAATATTACCCTATAATCGAAAGGAAAGCTATACTTAAAATAGATATCTAAGACTTCATCCCTACGAAGCTTTGATCTGGTAAAAGCCATAGCAGCGCATGCATCTTCCACTCGACTAAGAGGCATCCTAGAACAGGAAATCACAAACATAAATACAGAATAAGGATCAAACAAGAAATATATTGAAGAACACGTTGAAGAACACGTCGAAGAACACCAAGTACAGAAAGGGAATTTCCAGAATACAAATCATGGAGAACATATAAAAAGAAGAAAACCATATTAACATCCAAGCGACAAAAGAGAACATACCTGAAAAATCTGGATGAAACAAGTCACGAAGAACCAAATAATCAAACAAAGAACGAAAAGGAAATAGCTGCAAGAAATAAGAATAAATTCGAAAAGCAAGTAAGAGGGAAAAGAAGAAATGCAAAGAGATTAAATACAAAAAGTTTTTGAATCATTAACCGTTGAATCACTAAATGCCGACACGTGGCAACACAGCATCTTACTAAAGAAGAAACGTCACCCATAAATATATGAAACGACTCGCCCGAAATACAAAACGACTCGCCCGTATAAGAGAACTCATCTCCAAAAGAGCCAAAATCCACTAAGGCATAAATGCCAAACTACTTCAGCTCACTTGCGGGGGGGCTAATGATGGATACCGAATCCTATTGTAAGTATAATGGAGCCGAGTTGCAGGAGATCCACTCTCAGGTGATACCGGACTCCCCCTAAAGATCCGAAGATATGAAGGAAAAGCCGAATCTCTTAAGATTCGGTGACATGCTAATAAAGACCGAATCCTTAGAGATTCGAAGATATGCCTACAAAGACCGAATCCCACATGATCCGCCAAAAGCGCGTCAGGTCCGGGATTCGGGTAATCGACTAAGTATGGAAGTATTGTCCTATTCGGACACAAACACTACATATGGAAGGATAAGCTCTACTTTAGGAAGATAAGACTATTTAGGAAGACGTTCCTAAATAGGACTCTTATCAGATTAAGGTAGATCACGACAAATCAGGAGAATCTCTACGATATTGCCGAATCCCTATAAAGTAGGATTCACCTGCCTAATACAACTCTACTAGGTATATTCGACTACTATAAAAGGAGCACGAGGTATGCCTAGAAACACAATTACATTCATATACTCAAAACGCTGCTCAAAGCTGTAGACTGACTTTAGCATCGGAGAATTAATCGGACAACCACCGTCCGGTTAGCTTCTATCCTGTTTTGCAGGTCTTACTCACCGGTTCAGAAGGCAGACTCCATCATTTACCAATATTTTGTTTTAATTTTATTATGACATTTGTTATATCTCTTTATACACTACTATTTTAAAATTAATACTTGTAATAATTGTCATTCAATTTTTGAAATTTGTCTTTTATTAAAAACACTTATTAAGTAATTTTTTATTTAAAAAATTATAGTGTCATTTTAATTATAAGAACTTTTATAATTTGTCATTCAATATATTTATGTTCTATATTTAGTCCTTTATCTTTTAAATTATTTTAAATTATTATTTATATTATTCAATTAAATTTTTTACCATACCAATAAAAAAATTGAGACATCAAAAGATAAAATTTACAATATATTTTAATAGCAACAATTTATAGGATGTAAATGAAAAAATAATGAGGAGATTAAATTTGATTCGATTTCAGTTTTGATTGCTCCTTTGTTTCTATTTCTGTTGTTTGTTGGTTGCTTTTTAATTACTCATTGATTGCTCATTGATTGATTTTTGTATGAGTGATAGTTTTCTCTATTTTGCTGATTTTTACATGTGAGAGTAAGAATTAGTCATAATTAGAAGAAATATATTTTTTAATTTTGTTATTTTTTATAATATTGAAAGTTGTGAATAATCAACAATTTATTATTCTCACTACCATCAGGCTAATAATCATCAACGGTCTTCGACCTTTACCCCAAACTTCCCTAAACCTCCCATACTTTCAAAAGCTTCCCTAAACCCCCTAACCTTTGTGGCGGCGCCATTCACGGCCCTTATGGACAAAAACACCCTTACAAAAAAAATAAATTGGCGGCTGGCGGCGCCACGTCATCTGACATGTCAGAAAAAAATTCAAAAAAAATTTAAAGCCCAAAATACCCCTAAAATAAGCCAATCAAACCAAATTTGACCAAACCACACTTAATTAAATCGAACCATTCTCATTCAAACCAACCACACTTAGTTAAACCCAACCCGGTCAACTGTCCGCCGCCACCGCCAGCGCCGTCCTCCGCCCGCCAACGCCAGCGGCCGCCGCCGGTCATCCTCCCCAAAACTGTTCTTGAGAACAGATTTCGAATCTGTTCTCGAGAACAGATCTGTTCTTGAACAATAAAGAACAGATCTGTGACATCAAACCTCAAAAGATTAATTACGAAGCTGTTTGATGAAAGGTCACACCGAAAGTTTCAAGCAATGTTAATAATAAAATCTTATTTCCTCTTCACTAAATCTATTGGATGACGATTGCTTAGTAAATTCTGATAATAGCATCAAAAATGTAAATTTTCATTTTGGGTATTTCAAATGAACAGCACATCATTTCTAGTGGATTGAATTGTATTGATGCTTGAATGTATAGTACGCACGTGTTGCCTGCCAAGTTAGTGTAATTATGGGTTGGATTACAATGTACTTGAATTTTAAGATGATACTTGTAGCTTAAACGTAAGGTTCTGTCAGGAATCGTGCAGCTGAACACCTTTACGGATGGAAGGACTATGAAATCCTAGGACAAAGTGTGGCTGAACTCCTTGTAGCTGAAGAACACTTCCAACCTCTCAACAGAATTGTGGAAAGGTTGTCTTTTGGAGAATCATGGTCTGGTCAGTTTCCCGTTAAGAAGAAATCTGGAGAAACATTTATGGCAACGGTCACAAAAAGCCCACTGTATGAAGATGGTAAGCTTACTGGTATTATCTCAGTTTCAAGTGACGCACAAATACTTAACAGTCGCCATTCAAGAAATAGAGATCATATTAGAGCACCAACAGATGATTTGAAAAGGATTCAGTGGCATCCGCGCCCAGCTGAACAATAAAGAACAGATCTATTCTTGAGAACAGATCGTTCTAAAAAATGATCTGTTCTTTCTTGAGAACAGATTCGAAATCTGTTCTCAAGAACAGATTCAATTCTGTTCTTGAGAATAGATTTCGAAAAATCTGTTTGGGGAAGATGACCTGCGGGCAACGGAGGGAGGCGGCGGGCAGCGGGCGGCCGACGGGTGGTTGACCGGGTTGAGGGTTAGATTAAATTGAGCGTGGTTTGATTAGTTTGGTTAGGTTTTGATTTGATTGGCTTATTTCAGGGGTATTTTGGGTTGTTAAATTTTTTTAAATTTTTTCTGACATGTCAGATGACGTGGCGCCGCCAGCCGCCATTTTTTTGTAAGGGTATTTTTGTCCATAAGGACCGTGAATGAGCGCCGCCACAAAGGTTGGGGGGTTTAGGGAAGCTTTTGAAAGTATAGGGGGTTTAGAGAAGCTTGGGGTAAAGGTCGATGACTGTTGATGATTATTAGCCCTACCATCAAGTAACTCATTCCTTTTACAACCTATATTGACATTTCTGGTTCTAGTGGAAACTTACAGCCACTTATAAAGATCAACCAATTAATTAACACTAAAACTTTAATCAATTTTAAATTCATGTAACTATAGGTCATTTATAAAAATATATAACAAGTTACCAAAGAACTACTCAAAAGCTACTAAGATCGAGTTAGAGCAATACATTACGCAAGTGCAGTAAAAGAACATCGGTGCCAACAACACGAAAGCGGTAGCTAAGTAGCATAATACTCGCTCACAATAAAAAATACAATCACTTTAATAAGAAAATATAATATATCATTCTTTTACTTTTCATATATATATATATATATATATATATATATATATATATATATATATATATATATATATATATATATATATATATATATATATACATCAATTGATGTTAAAGTGAAACTATTATTCTTGCATATAGTTATTAAAACAAGGAGTAATGTCATAAAAATTCACGAACTTTACACGTTTTCTCATTTTAATCATGCACTTTAAGTTTTCTCATTTTCATGCACGAACTATCACTTTTTCTCAAATTCATACACGGTGCTGAGGTGTCACGGCTCCATTGGTGTAATTCGCTGAGGTGGAGGTTATTTTACACCAATGAATGAGTGGCACCTCAGTACCGTGTATGAATTTGGGAAAAAGTTGTAGTTCGTGTATGAAAATGAGAAAATTTAAACTTCATGATTAAAATGAGAAAACGTGTAAAGTTCGTGATTTTTTTTGACATTAACCCTTAAAACAAAATAAAGAAATGAATGGTCATGTGTGAAATGAATAACAAATTCAGCAAAACAAATTTATTTATAGACAACTGAGATCTGAAAATAACAAACGATTGTATATTATACCTCTTCATGTTCTTGAAGACTTCAACAGCTCCAAGAATTTGAGCCTTCTTCTAGATGATCGATAGCTCAGCTGAGCACTCCTCCATCCACACCTGTTCAAATACAGTTGCTAATTTGTTTGACTCCCTTGATCTGTGTCTCCATTTGCTTCCTGAAACAGCTATAGTCTCCTAGGCATTTTAACAAACATGTTATATGCATTCCAAAAAGTTGGTGTATGTTCATAAAATATATAAATCTCCATTTATAATTTTTTTAATTACAATGACAATAACATCAAATCATACTAAAAATTCAAAAAGAAAATTGGCAATGATTATATTTTTTCTTCACTCTATTATTTTTTATATTTGAATTGTTGTTTTTCATATTTGAAAAATTAATTTTCAGTTTGCACAAATTAATAAATAATTTACAATAGGTGAAACTTGAAGAGAAAAAGAAGGCTTAATTACTTAAAAACCACTCACCTTGAACATTTTTTTCGTTTATACCCTGACCTAGAAAAAAATTCATTTATACCATGACGTATGTATTTATGTTTCACCTCTACCCCGAGCCACTAAATTAACCTCTTTTCATTAAGAAAAACGTTTAAAATAATTCTTCATTTTTAACCTAAGCTAATTAGAGTTTAATTAGAAATGAATTTTTTTCTAAATGAAGGACTATTTTAAACTTTTTTTTAAATGAAAAGAGATTAATTTAGTGCTCCGGGGTAGAGGTGAAACATAAACACATACGTCAGGGTATAAATGAATTTTTTCCTAGGTCAGGGTATAAACGAAAAAAAAATTCAAGGTGGGTGGTTTTTAAATAATTAAGCCGGAAAAGAAAGAATGAAAATTATGAAGAAATTAAATCAACAATGCTCAGCAAATGAAGGTTGAAGAAGAAGAATTTCCAATGTAAAAAAATTGCCGCAAGTGCACACAGTAGAATCATGAAGAATTGTATATCGCGTTCTTTGATTTTGTACAGACAAAAGAAAGCGTACAGGTGAATCTTTTTCACAAAAAAAGCTTATGTTTACTAAAGTTTATATCAAAGCTTATAAAAATAAAGGGTTAATGTCAAAAAAATCACGAACTTTATAAGTTTTCTCATTTTAATCACGCAGTTTAAATTTTCTCATTTTCATGCACGAACTACCACTTTTTCTCAAATTCATGCACGGTGCTGAGGTGGCACTTATTCATTGGTGTAAAATGATCTCCACCTCAGCGAATTACACCAATAGAATCGTCACACTTCAGCACCGTGCATGAATTTGAGAAAAAGTGGTAGTTCGTGCATGAAAATGAGAAAATTTAAACGGTGTGATTTGTTAACTGATGTATTTATATATGTTAGCTGTTAGTTAGTTTGTTATACTGATGTGGCAAATTAGTTAGTTGTAGCTTAGCTGGCAGTCCACACGCTTAGAGTGTGTGAGGCAGTTATTTTTCTTCTTCTAAGTGAGCTGTAGTATAAAGCTCTCTCTGTAATTCTTTTTCATTTGATGCAATCAATAATAATTTTTTTTTTTCAAATTCTCTGATTCAAGATGATTAAAATAAGAAAATGTGTAAAGTTCGTGAATTTTTATAATATTAATTCAAAATTAAATGATCTCACAAAAAGAGGTATTTATGTAAGCAGTCCGAAGTTAATAGTACTTACTAAGAGGATGGTAATTGATTTATAAGTGGAAGTTAATAGCTCTTGATAATTAAGAAGATGACAAATGATTTATGAGTGGAAGGTCTTCTTTTTTATATAGATATAATAAGCCAATTGATTTTGTAATTGATTTGAACCCTATTATTCGTCACTTAACCGTTTTAATAGATTTTAAACAATTTAAAAAAAATTGCAGTTCATCGGTTTGATCTGGTCCAATCCAATTTGATCTGGTCTAACCCGATTCAACCGGAAATTACTATTAATTGTTCATATACTGTCATTTTTGACATTTTTATGCAACGCCATCAATCAAAAATCTATCTTTCACCCAAAATTCTAATATTTACTTGCTGTCTAATTTCTGGGTTTCCTTTGAACTTTAAAAATTAATTATCTTAAACTGATTTAAACAATTTCATGTTTAGAATATTAATAATAATAATGAAAGGTGGAAAAATGGCAAAAAGATGTTGTGTAATTAGAATTAAACTGTTGGTGCTAAAATTAGTTTGAATTAGCATTGTTTTGGAGTTAAGTGGTAATATCCCCCTAAACTTGTAACCAATAAGTAATTAACACATAAATTAACTTTGTGAGAAAATCTATACACGAACTTGGTGATTATGAGCAATTTGCTCCATTTTTGACAATTTGTCCCTTCAATTTATAAGTTAATTGTCCCTTAAATTGGCAATTTGCCCCCCTTAACTTGTAAGTTTATTTGTCAAAATGGGCTAATTGTCCATAATCACCAAATTCATGTACTGATTTGTCAACAAAGTTATGTTTATGTGTTAATTGCCCATTGCTTGCAAGTTGAAAGGGCAAATTCCTACTAAAGTCCATTGTTTTGTGCTTAGAATTAAATTTTGAACTGAATTAAACTGTTTTCTGACTAGTGGAATTTATTTAAATAATAGTTCAAAAATTAGTTTGAATTAGTTAGATATATATTTTAGGATTTTAGTGAAATATAAATTACCTCTGTTTTGTTTTTAATGCTCAAATGTGTTGGGTTTTATAGGTTCATAACGCAGCGGAATTTCAAAAATTTATCTAAAAACCCAAACCAAAATCCATGTAATTCGAATTAACAGAATAATTACTTACTTGTATATCGAATTCAACAGCAATGTAGGAAGGAAGGAGGTGGTTCACTTTGGTGATACCTGGCCTCGGATCAGAAACGCCTCCAAAAGAACGCGTCCTCTACGAGTATCCACACGAACAGACTTTAGCCAAAACTAGTGCTTGTGTGTGCTAGCACTATTGCTTCACAAGCAATTTCGAATTTTAGTGATTTAGTGAATAATGAATTTCGTGATTCTCAAACCAATTGCTTAATGAATATTTACAGTGATAAATAACACTAGGGTTTGAGACAAATTCGAATTTCAATCTCATTGCAATTCTACAAGTTTATGTTTATCAAAAACTCCTTTTTGATAATTATCCATATATATTAATTACTATATTTATTATCTTCCAAAAATAATAAATTAAGGAAAACACTTATCCTTAAATTTCAAATTAATATATATATATTTATTAATATATATATATATATATATATATATATATATATATATATATATATAATTAATCACTTAATCACATTGGGCTTGTACAACCCATAACTGTTTTGGGCCTGTTCTTAGTGTGCGACCCTGTAGGTTCATATAACGTTGGCAGTAGACTCAAAATTCCTATTTCAGCCCACAAGTCATAAGTGGTCTCTAGCAAGACATTATGACTACCCAAGTTATATGAATATCGATAATCCGATTTAACCATTTACAATAATATTTTAATCCCTTTGTCTCTCGATATCTAGAATGAATATAAGGCATAGTTATGTCATCCTTATAATATTCAATCATTAGTTTCTTGACTCTAAGTAGACTGAAAATGATAACTTCTTATCAATTAGCATGGCCATGCATTTTCTTCAGTCTATCTTCTTCAAGGGGCCCATAGATATCTTACCCAAATAAATGAGGGACAAATTCCTTCTCAGTCACTCATATTTCTCACATAGTTACTTTCATATCCAATGACAATTTATTCCATTATCATGTTAAAGATAATGTAAAACTGTATCAAAATATGAAATAGCTATGTAGAAATCCATGATGATTTCAAGGTCAAAGGATTATACTAATAGAAGTGTAATGAGAATTACTTATGACAGTGATCTATGTAGTATTCTCACAGTGGGTCATCCAGTGCCTTATTTCTCAAATAGCACCTATGATTTGACTTAATATCTCATATACATGATTAGTAAAACATAATCATCAGTCAACATCATACTAGTCTCAATGTTGTATTAAGACTAGGGATAGATGGTATATAATTCTTTTATTAAACCTAAGGGTTATCAAGTCACATACTTGATGACCTTAGAAAGAATTAACCATTCAAGTATTTTAATCATTAATATAAAATGATAAAAAACTGCCAATCAATAAATAATAAAATGATAAAGTCAAAACATGGTCAAACATGATTGACCTAGTGCATATCACTAACAATCTCCCACTTGCACTAGGCCCAATCTACATTAAATCTAATTCCCATGGACCTAGTATGACTCTCATGCTTAGGCTGTGGAAGAGCCTTAGTTAGCGGATCAGCAACATTATCATTTGTCGAAACTCTGCATATCTTCACGTCTCCTCTCTCAATGATTTCTCGAATGAGATGATAACGTCTAAGTATGTGTTTGGATCGCTGATGTGATCTGGGCTCCTTTGCTTGTGCTATGGCCCCATTGTTATCACATAACAAGTTCACTGGATCGGATATACTAGGAACAACTCCTAATCTAGTTATGAACTTTTTGATCCAAACAGCCTCCTTAGCTGCGTCTGAAGCAGCTATATACTCAGCTTCTGTTGTAGAATCAGCAACGGTGTCCTGCTTCGAGCTCTTCCAGCTGAAAGCACCTCCATTCAAACAAAACACATATCCTGACTGTGATTTATAATCATCAATGTCAGTTTGGAAGCTAGCGTCTGTGTAACCCTTTACAATCAGCTCATCTTCCTGACCACCATATAGCAAGAATGCATCCTTGGTTCTTCTCAAGTACTTAAGGATGTTCTTAACTGCTGCCCAGTGACTTTCACCTGGATTTGACTGGTATCTGCTCGTTGTACTCAAAGCATACGAGACATCAGGTCGAGTGCACAACATTGCATACATGATAGATCCAATAGCAGAAGCATATGGAATCTTACTCGTGCGGTCTCGCTCATCCTGTGTCTTAGGACACTGAGTCTTGCTGAGACTGATGCCATGTGACATTGGCAAGAATCCTCTCTTGGAGTCTTGCATACTAAACCTGTTTAATACCTTATCAACATAAGTGCTTTGACTTAGGCCAATGAGTCTTCTAGATCTATCTCTATAGATCTTAATGCCTAATATATAAGCAGCATCGCCCAAGTCTTTCATTGAAAAACACTTCCCTAACCGTGATTTAACATTTTGCAGTATGGGAATGTCGTTTCCAATGAGTAGTATGTCATCAACATAAAGCACTAAGAAAACAATCGCGCTCCCACTAACCTTCTTGTACACACAAGGTTCATCTTCATTCTTGATGAATCCAAACTCTTTGATTGCTTCATCAAAACAAAGATTCCAACTCCGAGAAGCTTGCTTTAATCCATAAATGGATTTTTGAAGCTTGCAAACCTTTCCAGAATTCTCTGGACTGGCAAAACCCTCAGGTTGTGTCATATACACATCCTCAAGTAAGTTTCCATTAAGAAACGTTGTTTTGACATCCATTTTCCATATCTCATAGTCATAATATGCAGCTATGGCAAGGAGAATTCGAATGGATTTGAGCATAGCAACTGGTGAAAAGGTTTCATCATAGTCTATACCATGTATTTGTCTGAAACCTTTTGCAACTAGTCTTGCTTTATAGGTATGCACATTGCCATCCATGTCAGTCTTCATTTTGAAGACCCGTTTGCACCCAATGGTTTTTACACCATCCGTTGGGTCAATCAAGGTCCAAACTTGATTATCATACATGGATTGCATTTCAGATCTCATGGCTTCGAGCCATTTTTCAGAGTCAGGACTATTTATGGCCTCTGGATAGGATGTGGGTTCTTCTTAATCCACAATCATCATATCATTGTTCTCAGTAATGAGAAATCCATATCTCATAGGATTATGACGTGTCCTATCAGACCTCCTTTGGCCTTGTGGTACTTGTACTGGTTCAGCAATTGCTTGTTGATTCTTTTGAGGTTCCATACTTGGTACAATGCTATTTTGTGGTTCTTGAATTTCTTCAAGTTGTACTATACTCCCACTGGTTCCTTTGGAAATAAATTCTTTTTCCAAAAAGATACCATTTCGAGCAACAAACACTTTGTTCTCATAAGCATTGTAGAAGTAATATCCTTTAGTTTCTTTAGGATATCCTACAAAAAGGCATTTGTCAGATTTGGGTGCTAATTTATCTGAAATTAGTCGCTTCACATAAGCTTGACATCCCCAAATCTTAAGAAAAGACAAACTAGGAGTTTTTCCAGTCCATATCTCATATGGTGTCTTTTCAACTGCCTTTGATGGAACTCTATTCAAAATGAATGCAGCGGTTTCTAAAGCATAACCCCAAAATGAGATTGGAAGATCAGTTTGACTCATCATTGATCGAACCATATCCAATAGAGTTTGATTTCTCCGTTCAGACACACCATTCCATTGTGGTGTTCCAGGTGGAGTCAATTGAGAAACGATCCCACAATCTCTTAGATGATCTACAAATTCTTGGCTTAAATATTCACCACCTCGATCAGATCTTAGTGTTTTAATATTTTTACCAAGTTGATTTTGTACTTCATTCTTAAATATTTTGAACTTTTCAAAAGATTCAGATTTATGTTTCATCAGATAAACATAACCATATCTACTGAGATCATCAGTAAAAGTAATGAAGTACTGAAATCCACCTCTAGCATTTGTACTTAATGGACCACATACATCTGTATGTATAAGGCCCAATAAGTTTTTAGCTCTTTCACCTTGTCCAATAAAAGGTGTTTTTGTCATTTTGCCCATTAGACAAGATTCACATGTTTCAAATGATTCATAATCAAATGAATTCAAAAGTCCATCTCTTTGAAGTTTTGATATGCGTTTCTCATTTATATGGCCTAAACGACAATGCCAGAGATAAGTAGAGTTTAAATCATTTGACTTAAACTTCTTAGCATTGATGTTATAGATTGATTTTTCATTAGTGTCTTCAACATTTAAAATATAAAGACCACTACTGCGTGGAGCATATCCATAAAGAATGTTATTATGCGAAATACTGCATTTATTATTCCTAATAATAAATTCAAAACCATCCTTGTCCAAACAAGAAATAGAAATAATATTCCTACACATGGTAGGTACATAATAACAATTGTTCAAATATAAAATAAGTCCACTAGGCAAAGATAACTCATAAGTCCCTACAGCTAAAGCAGCAACTCTTGCTCTATTGCCAACTCGTAGGTCCACTTCGCCTTTTGTCAAACTTCTACTCCTTTTGAGACCCTGCACATTAGTACAAATATGAGACCCAGATCCAGTATCTAATACCCATGAATCAGAAGTAGAAAGATTAATTTCTATAACATGAATACCTGAAGTGGTAGTCTCACTACCCTTGTTCTTCTTCAGATCATCCAGATATTTCTTGCAATTCCTTTTCTAATGTCCAGGTTCCTTGCAGAAAAAGCAAGTTCCTTCCTTTGGCGGTTTTGCTTTGGGTTCATCCTTGATCTTGGGCTTGGACTTGGGTTTAGACTTCTTGAAAGCCTTTCCCTTGCCCTTACCAGACCTTTTCATACCCTTTCCCTTGTTGACCATAAGAACATCCTTAATCTCATTCTTGATGTTCTTTTCAGCAGTTTGAAGCATCCCATGCAACTCTGTGGTGGTCTTCTCCATATTATGCATATTGAAGTTCATGATGAAACCATCATAAGCCTCAGGCAAAGATTGGAGAATAATGTATGTAGCCAACTCTTGGGCAATTGGGAGACCGAGCCTGTCCAAATGTTCAAGATGACCCTTCATCTTCAAAACATGAGGACTAACTGAGCCGCTAGTAGTCAACTTGCAAGAAAGAAAATCCTTGATAGTATTGAACCTTTCAATTCTTGCTCTCTCTTGGAACATTTCCATGAGATCAGTAATCATGGTGTTCGCATCCAATTCCATCATTTGCTTTTGGAGTTCATTCTCCATGCATCCAAGCATAATGCAAGTGACATCATTAGAGTCATTGAGATGCTTCGTATAAGCATCTCTTTGAGCTCTAGTAGCAGCAGGAGCTGGTTCCTCAGGGAGGGGTTGATCAAGGATATATTCCTTTCTTTCTTGCCTAAGAACAATTCTTAGTTTTCTGTACCAGTCCAGAAAGTTAGTGCCATTGAGCTTATCCTTCTCAAGGATTGATCGCACTGATGAAGTATGTGTAGTGTTTGTAGCCATCTACAACAATAAATATACAAGTAGCATTTAATAAAAGGCACAATAAAATTCCCACAACATATATCCATAATTCATATAAAAACCCTTAATGTTAATTTCAACAATTAAAAAATAATAGTGGGACAAGATCCATATTTCACCCTACTTCAAGTAAGCTTTGGCTTATCACTTTAAGTGTGGTTTATTTAGGTAGGTAACACTTTACCGATTACATCTCATGCAATTCTTGAACATAGAATATTAACATCACATGTAATCTTGATATTCTATCTTATACCCTAGGTTCAAAACTATTTTGATAACCTAGTTAAGTCTAACCAAATCAAACATATGGATATCACTTTTATCCAACTTATCTTACTTAGATGACTTTATACATCATGGTTTGGCATAGCCTATACATAGCAATCTAAGTCTTGATAAGTGTTATTACAATAAGAGGTATATTGAAGACTTAATATTAAATAAGGGTTTGTTATTTATCCTATTTAGTTATCCTATCTTATCACATGTAAAATAATCATGCAAAGCATATAACCAATAAGATAAACATTAAAAACATATTATTTTACTATTTTAAATCATATTTAACAACAATCATATAAATATGTTATTCATGATAATTTAAATCATATTTAAAATTTATCATTAAAGTATTAAAATAAAATATATGACAAAAACACGCCGGCTTAAAAGGATAACGGTCCTTAATGGGGTGTATCAGCGGGGTCCAAGGGGCGCGGCCCCTTGGCGGGGTCTGGGGGCAGCGCCCCAATAACATAATTAAACACAGTTTTATCAATAGAATTAAAAACGTTTCACAAACAGTTTACTAATCCTATTTAAAACAGAATTACTAATAGAATCAAAACAGTTTTACTAACAGTTTACTAATCCTATTCAAAACAGAATTACTAATAGAATTAAAACCAGTTTCACAAACAGTTTACTAATCCTATTCAAAAACAGTTTTCCTAATAGAATTAAAACAGTTTCATAAACAGTTTACTAATCCTTATTCAAAAACAGTTTTATTATTCAGTTTCCCCTTTTCTTATCAATTCGTATGAACATTAATACTACGAAACCTTTAATCAAATTAAAACATAATATTAATTTAGAACAGTATATTCGAAGTTTTAATCACATTAAACGATTAATCAAATTAATTCTTCATACTGTTTTTCATACAATTAATCACATAAACGTTTTATGTATAATTACAACAAATTATAATTCCTTCAAAACAATTTCGAAAAACAACTCCTTTTTCAAAACAGAACATACAATAAGCATATATCACATATATACTCAGAATCTAATTAATCAAATTACAAGCAGCTCCGATACCACTGTTGGATTTTATAGGTTCATAACGCAGCGGAATTTCAAAAAAAATGTTCAATGTATTGCTGCTAAAATTAGCACTGGTGCTCCCATAACATGTTCAATTTTTTTTTTTTTTTTTGGTAAGCCCATCCGGTTTCCAAGGTCTTCGCCCTGACTAATTCGGATCCGACCCGCGTCGCGCACCTGGTATGGTGGGTGAGTCTGCCAGTGGGAATTTTCTGCATTCACAAGGACTCGAACCCGAAACCTTATTTAAGCGATATCAAGCCGCTTACCACTTGAACCAACTCCCATTGGATTTGCAATTTATTACTGTTTGCATATTTTGAAGTATAACGTTCAATTATTATTTCATTTGTCACAAATTGTCGAATGTAAACGAAATTACCATTCAAATTCAATTGACTCAAGACTCACAAACAAGCCCAGTTTCAGATAATATTGCTGAAAATTAAATTGCGGAAAAAGAAAGGTAATCACAAAACTTGTATTATATTTAAAATTATTTTTTAATTATATCTAATTATTGTTCGTATTTCTCTTTGTTTTTTTTATAGGACAAAGATAATACCAAAGACTACATTATCGCAATTAAAAATTCGTAGCGTCGATAAGATCTTTCAGAGTTGCTTTGTTCTTGATATTTTTGGATAATTGGTTGTTTAATTTGACTTTAGGATTTTATGTTGCTTATGTTATTTATGTTTAGATAATATTTTGTTAGATTTATTGGTTATATTTATATGTTTGGAAAAAAATTATTATTAGGTATTATTTCTATAATTTATCAGCTCGTTCGTGAGCCCGTTTATTTAACGGCTAAATAAGCCGAGCTTGTGTTCGTTCGTTTAGCTGTTAAACAAACAAACAAACTCGGGAACGAACTCGTTTGGTACTTATTGAACTGGTTTGCGAGTTTGTTCGTTTAGCATTTAAACGAATAAACACGAGCTGAATAAAAGCTGAACATGAATACTATAAAATCTAAAAGAACCGAACACGAATACTATTTTTAAAACTCGAATAAACATGAACCGAATATGAATACCCTGTTTACTAAATCAGTTGAACATGAATACTCCGAAACTCGGCTCGGCTTGGTTTGTTTACACCCATATAAGGATGGAAGTAAAAGACTTTAAGATGACGTTTGAACCATTACACCAGCACATGCATGGAATGGTTGAGATTTTAAATATTTCTCTATCTCATTCATTCTCTCTTTGGGTTACATAAATGCAATGATTCACTACAATTAAGGGGATTTTACTTAAATAACCTAGATATTGATTTAGTTTACAAAAATATCTAACCTAGTTTCATATTGCAAAACTAAGATGCATCGAGTAAAACATATCATGTATACTGTCTTCTTTTCTTTCCTATCTTCTTCTTCATTTGTTTCTCATCTTTTCTTCTTTGTTTATATTTTTCCTTCTAATCACCGCCTAAAACCACAAAAACAACAATGGCTCTTACAAGCAAAAGAACTATGGCTTTCAGATGAGGATGACGACGATGTTTGCTGTGAGGAATGCGACTCCGGCCAAACGCTGGTGAAGCTGTTTCTTTGTGATAAATTTGATAAAGGGTATCATTTGTTTTGATTCAAATCCATTATAATTTACGTCCCAAAAGGATCTTTGTTTCTCCCCTAAGAAGCACGAAAATTTTGACGAAGTTGCGTGTCCCGTTTCGAAAACGTTTCGGAAACCGGAAACTTTCAGAAACTCTCGGAAATTCATAAGAAAATGTTTCGGACCGTTTTCGTAAATAAAAACATTATTATAGTTATAAAAAACTTAAAAAATTCTCAACTAATAATTTTTTTAAATCAATTACACAATTTTTATTATTTACTTTATCTACAATAAAATTTATCTTCTTATTTTTATTGGATTTAATTATGTTTGATTTATTTTATTAATTGCCATAAATGTATAAATAAAATTTAATATATATAATATTTTATAATTTCTAATACTATAAATATATCCCTATATTTTTTATTATTTTACACGTTTCCCCCATGTTTCTTGTCCTTCATTTTAAAAAATTTGTCGTTTCCCTGTATCTGTTTCGTGTCGTTTCCGTTTCCGTGCTACCTACTTTTTCCTTCGTGCTCATATAATAAGTAACTCAAGTGTGTGTTTAATGTTTAATCCTTTTAAATTTCTGGGTTTTTATTTTCTTTCATGATTAAATCAAAATTTTGATTCAATTAATTGATTTTTCAATTTGTTTATGAGAGATTCATTTTTATTGTTTTTATAGCTTTTCCTCTAGTTCAAACCAAAATCATCGATTTCTTTAGAATACAACCGTCTAACGAATGGATTCACAAGCTTAGTCAAGGTAACTGTTGATTCAAGAAGGGGATTAGCAATAGGAAGCTGGCTATATTGGGCTGTAGATTATGGGAAATTTTTTGTTAGAATAGATATGCTTGACAATTATAGAAACATAAGAATTAATCTCCCTGCGCATTCCAACTATTTTGGCTCCAAACTTTCCAACAGTAGATTAAATGCTAAGGTGTAACAACAAACTTACAATAACAATACAATGCCAAGATAAATTCAACGGAAATGTGGAGCTTTACGTATCCTTTATGGAAACTTGAGGTTACCTTTATGCCACAAACCATTTTATGCGTAGTGAAAGACAATTTGCTGATACAAGTTTCAAAGAGCCACCAAGTTTTGAACCAAATATTCATCTGAGAGACTTAGATAGAAACATTTTCTTCGGATCCTCAAGTTAAAGATATGTACCTTAAATAACTAGCAAACAACTACATAATCTAGTTTAATGAACGTGATGCGAGTTTAAGATAATATAGTTTACTCCAATATCTTAAAATAAATATTTTGCATATATTTTTTAAATTTTTTTCCATTATCACCTTTTTTATGATAATATTGTAAGCATATATTCATGAAAACATTCATAAAAGTTTATTTAAAAATAAAATAAATTACACACTAAAATTGAAACAAACACTATTTAAAGATTAACTAGAATTTTAATAGTAAGTTCTACGACACATTTTTTTTTTTCAATTAACAAGCCTATATCTTAACAAAATAGAGTAAAAATGAAAAAGTAAAATACATTCACTAAATCCTCATGATTGATTTTGAAATATAGAACCAATGAGAGTGGATTATGCACTCATATCATGTTATTATTTTACACATTAAAATGTCGATAGCTGTACGTTTCTCTTGTTCATTATAAATACATTTCATCGGAATATAACTCAAATAATATAAGCATTAGGCGGCTATTCTATTAGAACGTGATTCTATTTCTCCCCGAACAATTCCCTTCTTCTAATTATCACAATTAAAAATAAAATAACATATTTAAATAATCTATTTTAGAGGTATTTTATTTCAAATACCTCTAAAATAGATTATTTAGATATATATTTTTATCTTTTTTTTATGAATTTAAATTTTATAAAAGGCCAAAAGAAATGGCAAAAAAACACTTAACTACACCAAGCTTTCGCACAAGAAGAGGCAAACTAGTTGCACACTAAAGGCTACAACTTAAAGAGTAAGCAAATCATCCAAGAAGGATACAATCGGAACTTCTAAAAAAGTCCAAACCCGAGTAAGGAAAACTAGCATTACAACTAACAAAATAAAAGACCGCTTTATGAAAGCCGCTCAAGATAATATCTTCCACCTTCATTATCTTTTGTTGAAAAATTTTCTTATTCCTGCAATTCCAAATCTCCCAGACTATAACAATCCACAGCAGTTCCCATAGCTTAGCATAGCTAATCCTTGGTAAAATGTTCAGCCAAAGTCGATAAAAATCATCCAAAGATTTTGGCATAACCCATGAAACTCCAATCTTGCCAAGAATACTATTCCAAACCAAACGAGCAAAAACGCAATGCATAAAGAGATGATCCTGCGATTCCAAAGAACCACAAAAACAACAACTGGCATTTTCCACACTCACAATACCACGGATAACTAAAAACTCTTTTGACGGTACTCTCCCATGCAACGCCGTCCATATGAAGAATTTAATTTTTAGAGGAGCTAATGATTTCCAAAGTTTCAAAAACATACCTTTAGACAGAAAAATGTTTGAAGATTGCAGCTCCAAATTTCCAGAAACAGCAGCTGACTGCCGTCCCTCCACAGCTGCTGAAGTAAGAAACAGCCCCGCCGAAGCTACTGTCAACTGCCGAGAGACCTGCTGACGAAGCTGCCAACCCGTATCACCTGCAACCTGCCGAATCCGACTGCCTTCCACCTGCTGAACATCTCGACGGGCAGCAGCAACTGCTCGGGTAAAGGACGCAGCCGAATACACTTTAGACGACGAATTCCAACCCAAAGTATCAACCATTCCATCAACAAAAATCAGCGAATTAAATTTTGCTAATAAAACATTAAACACCTCCTTTTCTCCACTTCTCAATCTACGTCGCCATCTCCATCCCTCTCTAGAAATTTGATTGAGATTAGCATTTTTTTTGTTTGATAAATTAAATAGCATCGGAAAAAGGGAAAGAGCTGATTCCGATCCCATCCAATTATCATTCCACAATGCAATCAAAGATCCATCTCCTATCTTGAAGCAAGTGTTTTTAATAAACACATTCCACATGAAAATATCACCACAACAAACTTTTTTAACACCTTTCCAAATAAAAGAGAGATATTTTCCATCTCCGAGAGAAAGAGAACTCCAATTCGAAAATCCTGAACACTTCGAGATGACCCGAAACCAAAGGGAGTTTGGATTAGAAAATCTCAATTTCCAAATCCATTTAAAAAGCAAACTTTGATTTCGGGTTTGAAAATTAACAATACCCAAACCACCAACATCAAACTCTTCACAAATCACCTTCCATGATATTTTACATAAAGCCCGAGAAGATACATCCCCCTTCCAGAGAAACCGCTTCATACGAGATTCTAAAATCTTTTGGATAGAAATAGGCATGTGAAAAACGGACATGTAGTAAACCGGCACGCTAAACAACACAGACTTCAGAAGCACCAACGTGCCCGCGGGAGATAAAAGAGAACCTTTCCATAAAGCTAATTTCGAATTAAATCTCTCTACAACATGATCCCAGCTTCCTTTTTGTAAACATCGACGTGCCAAAGGTAGGCCTAGATATTTAATTGGAAAAGATCCAATCTTGCAGCCAACAATCTGCGAAGCTAAAAGTAAATCAGTGTCGTGCACATTAACTCCCAAAATTGAGCTCTTATGAAAATTTATTTTTAAACCCGAAATAAGCTCAAAGCAACGGAGAATCCGAGTCAAATTTTGCAGGTGAGATAAATCAAAAGGCAAGTAGATCAAAGTGTCATCCGCAAACTGAAGCAGAGATAAAGAATCCGAATTTGGGTAAAAGGTATAACCCGAAAAAAGACCCATTAATTATGCTTTTCTTAACAAACATTTCAAACCTTCCACAGCAATAACAAACAAGTACGGAGAAATAGGATCCCCCTGCCGAACTCCTCGCTCCAACTTGATGGGATCAACCGGACTACCATTCACTAGAACAGAGGTAGTTGCCGAAGAAAGACAGCCTGAAATCCAATCATTCCATTTCTTAGGAAAACCCATACAGCGCAACACTGACAGAAGATAACTCCAGTCAATATAGTCGGAAGCTTTATGAAAATCAAGCTTTAAGATAAGCAACTTATCCTTCCTTCTAGTGGCATTATGAACAAACTCATTTGCTATAAAGGAGCATTCCAAAATACTTCTTCCTTTTAGAAAAGCATGTTGATTTTCAGAAATCAAATTGGAAAGTATAGGCTCCAACCTTAAAGAGAGAACTTTCGAAAGAAGCTTATACACCCCGTTCACCAAGCTAATAGGACGGTAATCCTTGATATTCGAAGATCCAGGCACTTTAGGAATAAGAACCATAAAAGATGTGTTAAGCCCCACAGGCAATTGATTACTACTATAAAAGACTGAATAGAGATCCATCAAATCTTTTTTCAAAAAAAGCCAAACTCTTTTGTAGAAGAAGTAATTAAACCCATCAGGTCCTGACGCTTTCTTCTCATCACAAGAGCAAAGAGCAGTAAAAATTTCGGTCTCAAGAAACGGCAGCACTAACCGGTCGGCACAGGCAGAGGAAAGCTGCTTGAAGTCTAGACCTGACAGATCAAAAGAAACCAAAGGCATCTTGCGATAGAGATCTTTAACAAAAGAGCAAATCTGAGAACGAATATCCTTAGGCAGCGAGAACACCACACCATTAACCTGTATCGAGGAAATAGTATTGTTTCTATAGTGCATAGAAGCAACACTATGAAAAAATTTAGTGTTTCTGTCACCCACTAAATTCCAATTTAATCTCGATTTTTGAGCCCATATCGACTCCAATCTTTTCTCAGCTTTCCAAAGATCAGCTCTGAGAATCGCTAATTCAGATTTTTCCCTGTCATGAAGAAGACCCGAGTCATCCGCCATCTCCTTCACTAAGATTTCTTCATTCAGATCCCTTATATGCTTATTCTGATCCCCAAAAATATCAGCATTCCATGTCTTAATTAACCCTCTAAGATCCTTCAAATTTTTAACCAAACTCGAAGAAGAATTTCAACAAGAATTCTAGGAAGTAGCAACAAACATCTCAAAATCCTCATGATCCCACCAAGCATCCACAGATCTGAAAGGCTTAGGATCCCAATCAATCCTATTTGCTCCAAAAGACACCAAAGGCCGAAGTTCTTGCCAGAAAGACACTCTCTCGGCAACCACATTACTAGCATAGATAAGAATATGACGAAAAATCCATTGCTGAGAATGAAAATCCAGGGAGATCCAACGATTTCCTTTCTCAACAACAACATTCCGCAATAAAACATTATTCCAAATAATCAATAAACCCCCAGAAGCACCACTAGAAGGAATCCAAGCATAGTTAAAATCAAGATTAGGCCACAACTTTCTAACAAGAAAATCATTTATAATTTCCTTTTTAGACTCCACCAAACCAATGAAAGACAACTTATTATCCGTAATCAATCGCCTAATTAATTTTTGCTTACGAAAATTACCCAAACCACCTCTACAATTCCAAGAGATAAAGCTAAGCGGTATCGACATAAAAAGTTGAAAAAACCTTGAAGAAAAAAAAACAACTCAATTAGCTAGATCTCCCAAGTTTTAGCTGCTTCCTCCTGCACACTCAAAACTGAAAAACCATTATTTTCCACAAAGAACCAGTTCATATTCTGAAAATCACCGTCTGACAACTCCGCTTCCTTTTCGAACTAAGATCCCGATGCAGTCATTAAGCTTCCTTTTATGGTCAGCTTTTTAAGAGGCCTCCTTGCGTCATTCTTCCTCAATGTGATGAAAGGACTTGACAAAAATTCATGTTGAAAATGAGATACATCCAACCCCGAACAATTCTGCTGGACCGAATTTTCCTTCTGAACTGAATCTGAAATGTTGCCGTCAACACCCACATCTCCTGCTGCTGTTCTATTCCCTTCCAACCCAATAAATTGAGCTGACACAATTCTGACGGAATCACTTTTCGCTACTGCTGCCATACCATCGTTCAAAACCTGCTGCTGTTCAGGTATTTCAGAAACAGTTGCTTCATTATTTTTATCTAATTTGTAATTTTATCATAATTTTTTAAATTTAACAAGTTCATTTATAATTTATTTATTTATTATAATTCATTACTCCAATTTGACCACATGTATGGTCTTTCTTATTATCAGATCATAACTATGTCATGCCCATGTAATAATATCATATCTATCTATAGTTATATATTAAGTGTGAAGAGGGCACAGACAATATTACGATATTAAACTTTATTAAATGTATAATTTATAATTAAAAATAAAAAACTAATAAAAGACTAATTTAAATAATATAATATAGGCCTAATTACTTAAAAACCACTCACCTTGTAACTTTTTTTCATTTATACCACGACCTAGGAAAATTTTCAATTATACCCTATTTTCGATTTTTATGTTTCGTTTGTATCCCAAGAGTAAATTTTTTGATTATTTAATTAATTTAAAGATGAAAATATTAAAAATAAGATACATAAATGATTAACATTAACGTTTTATTAGAATATAGGTTAAAAATGAAGGACTAATTTAAACTTTTTTTTAAAAGAAAATAAGTCAATTCAACTCATTAGGGTAGAGATGAAACATAAAAATCAAAAATAGGATACAATTGAAAATTTTCCTAGGTCATGGTATAAATGAAAAAAAGTTAAAAGGTGGGTGGTTTTTAAGTAATTAAGCCTATAATATAAAAGAAGGTTTAGCATTTAGTTAAACTTCAAACACTATTGACAATTCTAATATTAGAATTAGCATTTTAGTTAAACTTCAAACACTTTACTATGGTAATAATAAATAGGAGATGGGTTGTAATTTATAATTAAAAATTATAAAACTAATAATAAATTAATTTAAATAATATTATATAAAGAAAGGTTTAGCATTTAGTTAAATTTCAAACACTATTGACTATGATAATATTAGGATTATCATTTTAGTAAAACTTCAAACACTTTACTATACGGTAATATTAAATTGGAGATGGATTGTAAATATAGAAATAAAGGGACATATTAAGAATTTAATTCATTACATGTCAAAAAAAAAAGAATTTAATTCATTAAGGGTATATAATTCACAATAAAAGTTACTTTATAGTTTAATAATTAATAGTTGAATAAAAGTGTCAAACTCTAACAAATTAAGAAGTAGATAAGAGTCTAATTAAATAAATAAATAAATTGTTTATTTGTTATTTAATATAATAGTTTTATTCTAACTCATAAACATATTTTCTAATCCAACAAAATTCTAACTGATATGATATTAAGTATACACAAAATATATTTGTATAATTATAATAAATTACAAAAAAATATTATTGACGTCATTTAATTTTTAAAATTAGTAAATTGAAGTATTATATTTATTTATAACAAAAACTTGAACTAATTTAATATTATAGATAAAATAAATGATATAATTATAATGAATTTAACTAATATATAGATCAGCGAGTTATGTTACGAGCCACGTGCATTGCACGTAAAGCAAAATTATTATTTAATAAATTTGTATATGATCTATTTAAATGATTATGTCAAAAATTTGAACATGAATCAACACACTTATTTTAACATATTTACACGACATGAAATGGTCAATCCTAAACTAATAAGTAAGTGATCATAGATAAATATTTTTAAAATATTATTAACCCATTTAAATTAAATATAACTTAATTTATACATAAATGATGGAATACATAAAAATCTCACATTTCTAAGTAAAAAAAGAACTCGCACACTCGCCTATTTATACAAGGTCAATCCTACTCTCAAAGGTACGTACTATTTCTTACAATTTACATAACATTCTACCCTTACTAATTTAAATATTGGAGGGTCTGAATCCAAGATCTATCTTCTTTATTGTATCACTGGGTGAACAAGATAAACGGACACGTTATTGAGCGCTCCTACATTCTTGAATCTATCATTTAGCGTCGTCTGTGAGAACCGAAAATTCTTAGAAAAATGCTATTGATAGAAATAGAGATAACTGACGGAACCAACAGAATACCACCCACTTACCAAAAAACTGCCAACATGGAAACACCTAACCGCTACAAACGATGAAAAGACAACGTGAAGCAGATACATACGTCTGAAAATAAGATACATTATGCAAAACCTCCTATTACAAAGTTTGTAATGAAAAACTACTTTCGAGAAACAGTTAAAGATAATTGCCTCATGACTTGCTGAAGTATTCGAATAAATATGTCTGTTCCTACTCTTCCAAATTTCACACATCACCAAGAACCATAAAGTTTACCATGAAGTATTATACATGCCTCTGTCAATAATACTATGCCATTGAATTCAAAATTCAACAAAGCAATTTGGAAACGTCCAAAGTATTCCAACTTAAAAAGTATTCCAACTTTTTTAAGGATATTACACCAAACACTTCTAGCAAAAACACAGTGAATATATGATCCTGAGTCTCTAAAATCCCACAGATAGAGCAAAGTGAATTATCCACCGATATAATTGAACGGCTTTGCAATAAATCAAGAGATGAAATACTATTATGAAGAGCGAACCATATAAAGAATTTCACTCGATGCGGGGCTATCGATTTCCAAATTGTTTGAATGGTAAAGACACCATACTTGTCATCATTTTGTCATTCATCTTTGTAGCGGCTGGGCGAGCAATTGTGTTAGTTAAAGCAGTAGCAGACTGGACTTTTTCATCCGCAGCAGCACCCTCATTAACACCCGCGGCAGCAGCACCCTCATTAACACCCGTAGCAGCAGCAATAACATTTCATTCACAGCAGCAACAATAACATAATCGTTCCCAGCAGCAACGTACTCGTCTTCACCATCGTGTTCAACATCAACAGCAGCAGCGTGGTCATCTTTAACAGCAGTTCTGACAATTTCAGTTCTGTCAACAGTATGTTTATCTTCAACAACAGCCCTGTGTTCATCTTCAACAATAGTTCTTTCAACTTCCAAACACTGCCACATAAGACACTTTCGGCAACAGTGGATAACTGTTGCATAATGTACAAAAGCCGTTGCTGTAAGTCTACTGCAACGGTTTTAAATCAGCTACATTTGCGGCCGCTGCAATAGGTTTTACTAGCTATTGCAACAGGTTTTTTAATCTATAGTAATAGAAATAAAACCGTTGCAATTAACAGCAAAGACAGCGGTTTTTATCATCTTTTGTAACAGTTGAATAATGTAATTTAGGCAACAGTTCTTTTTATAAGGCAACAGTTTATATAGTACTTTATACAACACTTATATATACTATTTGCAATGGTTTGACTAAAACTTTAAGTAACAATTTATATAGAAAAGACAACGGTTTTTATTTGAGGAACATAAATTAAAAACTGAATTATTCACTAAATTTAGAATCAGAAAACATTCACAAAAATTGGAAACATAAGAAATTCACTAAAATTAGAAAAAGGAAAATATTTATTAAATTCAACATCGGAAAATACTTCATCTATTACATCACAAAACGGAAAATATAACATCCATTACATCACAAAAATACTCCATTCACCTATTACATCATAAACAAAAAATATTCACGGAAAATATTTCATCAAAATTATTGAAGAACTGCTTCCTTCTCAATTCTTCAAATTGCTTCTCGCAACCCCTCTTCCATAAAGAAGTGCACGACCGGGAGGCCTCTCACCTATAACAGTGGAAAAGGCATCACCAACGCATCAAAGAAATCACCTAGGTTTAAAATGTGGTGGAATATGATTAGATTTATACAAAACAATCAAAACATAAACCCTAACTAAAATTGTGCTGATTTTATGAAGAAATTAAAACATAAACCCTAACATATATACAAAAGATAATTTAAATTATAATTACTTAGCATGTGAAGACATTAAAGTGATCTTCAAATTATCTGTAATGAAAATGAAATTGAGAGCAATGAAAATGAAATTGAGAGCAAATTAACATCTAATTTAATCATCACAAATTGCATACAGGTAGTATTAACAATTTTCGTCATAATTTATAATCCTAGAATCACATTATAACATGATAATCAATTAAGAATTGATTACTAATATATAATTATCTAATCGTCTAAAAAGTTTGTCCTGAAAATACAGCAAAATCAACGATCAAATGCAATTAAATTGAAAGTGATAAAAATGAAATTCAAATACATGGCGATAAAGGAACAGAAATCGAAGAGGCACGACAAATAAGGAACTTCTCGGTGACCGCGAGAGCCGAATCACCTGCTCTGCTGAATTAATAGAAGGCAACGATGATTCCACGACGGTAGAGGCGGAGACGGCGAAGGAAGGCTGTTGCCTGTTGAAACCCTAAAAAGGAGAAACGGAGAGAGAAAAGTTAGAATGTTGAAGTATCGCGATAGTTTCAGACTTGAAGAGATAAATTGAAGCAATTAGCAATCAATTTTAGAGATTAATGAAATGAAAAAGCTATCATAATATTTGCAAACCAACATCAGAGAATATCGATGAAGCTTTTTTATTATTTTTTTGGCCAAATGATGAAGCTTATTGATTGTTTAGATTAACATTGGTCTGTTTTAGGGTCTGATTAAGTTATTTTTAGTGCAATATTGAGTAGTAGTTTATTGTTTATTAGGATTTAATATAGTTAAAAATATAATTTGAAAGAGGTTATAAAAGACAGCAGTTTAAAAGTGTTGCTAGATTCAATCAAACTGTTGCATTTTCTTAATCTAATGCAACTGTTTTCTATATTTGCTGCTTTACGTTGTAGATTTTGAATTTTGTTTATTTCTTTGCAATGGATTTTAACTGTAACCATTATGTTGCCTTATATGTACTATTGCAACAATATCGATAGTGTTGTTATGCTAGTGTTGCTGAAAGTCACTTATGTGGTAGTGAAACCAGAAACCGCCTGAGTTGTATTTATTACGAAAGAAGAACGTCGAGCAGCTATGTTCTGTCCGTCAAAGATGGTGGCTCGTTATGCATATATGTTACCCGCAGAATTAATTCTATGAGAAATAGAATTGATGTCAACCCCATCCAAGCCATGCAAAATTGTAACTCCCCATGCAAAATATTAACAGCAGGTGCAACACTTTGGAGTTTGAAAAAAGCTTTACAAAAAGATTTTGAAGTGTAAACTCTAGATGATGAACTCCATAGGATGCTGTCAGCATAGGTCGAATTTCTATTGAGACGATTGCAAATTTATTGAAAGGAATTCAAAAAGATAGACTCAGAATTACGCAATCGTCGCCTCCACCGCCATCCCGATATCCAAATATCTCTAAGAGGCATGTTTCTGATTGGAGAGGTTAAATAACCGAGGAAACAAAACAGATGCAGGACCATTTACCATCCAATTATCATTTTAAAGAGAGATAGATGTTCCCACTCCAACATCATAGCTAATATTGGCAATGAAGATGTTCCAGGCAGCCATATCCACACAACAACACTTCCTAATACCCTTCCAAATATAGGGAAATCTGCTCATATTCCCTTTTAACAAACAATCCGAGCATGACGAAGCAACATTAAACCATAGAGAACATTCTCTGTTAATCCTCAACTTCCACACCCACTTAAAAAGAAGGCTTTGATTTATGGTGTGAAGATTGGTAATTCCTAACCCTCCTTTCTCATAATCCTTACAAAGTTTTGCCCACTTAAACCTTACTAAGAACACGATTAGAAATATTTCGCTTTCATAAAAAACGGAATCCATCATTTTTTATGAATTATGGATTGTGCTAATATTTAATTATTTCAAATATATCCTTATAAATCTCTTGATTTTATATACATTTCAAACGGTAGATTTTATAAATCCATGGATTTCACATTTCATTGATTTTAAATATATAGATTTAATAAAATCCATTAATTTAAAAAAAAAACCTCGATCCGAACGGTAACTTAGTTAAATTTCAAACACTATTGACTTTGGTAATATTAGGATTAACATTTTAGTTAAACTTCAAACATTTTACTATGCGGTAATATCAAATAGGAGATGGATTGTAAAAATAGAAATAAAGGGACATATTAAGAATTTAATTCATTAAGGTATATTATTTACAATAAAAAATACTTTATAGTTTAATAACTAATAGTTGAGTACAAGTGTCAAACTCTAACAAATTAAGAAGTAGATAGGAGTCTAATTAAATAAATAAATAATTTATTTATTTATTATTTAATATATTTAATAGTCCTCTTCTAACTTATAAAAATATTTTCTAATACAATAAAAATGTAACTAATTTGATATTAAATATATACAAAATATATTGGCATAGTTATAATAAATTATAAATAAATATTATTGACATCACTTAATTTTTAAAATTAATAAATTGAAATATTATATTTATTTATAACAAAAACTTGAACTAATTTAATATTATAGATAAAATAAATGATATAATTATAATGAATTTTACTAATATATATCGGCGAGTTACGTTACGAGTCACGTGCATAGCACGTAAAGTAAAACTAGTATTTAATAAATTTATAAATGATCTACTTAAATGATTATGTCAAAAATTTGAACATGAATCAACACACTTATTTTAACATATTTACACGACAAGAAGTGGTTAATCCGTAAATTAATAAATAAGTGATAATAGTTAAACTTTTTTTGAAAAATTATCAACCTATTTAAATTAAATATAAATTAGTTTATACATAAATGATGAAATACAATAAAATCTCACATCGCTAATAAAGAAAGGACTCATACATTTGCCTATTTATACAAGATCAATTCTACTCTCAAGGGTATACGTACTATTTCTTACAATTCACATACAATTTATATAACATTCTATCCTTACTAACTAAGTATTGAAGTGGATCCGGAATCCGAGCCCAAGATCCATCTTCCTTATTATATCACAGGGTGAACAAGATAAACGGACACGTTATTGACCGCCCCTACACACTTGGATCTATCATTTGACGCCATCTCTGAAAACCGAAAATTCTCAGAAACACGCTATTGATAGAAACGGAGATAACTGACGGAACCAACAGAATACCCACACCACCCACTTACCAAAAAGTTGCCAACATGGAAAGACCTAACCCCTACAAACGATCAAAAGACATCGAGAAGCAGATTAAAAGAGAGCTTCAAAACGATACAAACAGAGCCATCAAATAACACCGGTAATTGTGTATTTGAAATCCGTCTGATTTAAAATTGTCATTGATTTGAATTTTTTTAAAAGGTAGTGGCTTTATATGACAACTTTTAAAAGACATGATAAAAACAGCAAATAATATGAAACCAACTCTTATAATTTCCACCAAGATTTAATTTCAAATGTCTATCAAAATATAGTTATAATTGAAAAATGTCTCCTATTTAATAATTAAATCATATAAATATATCATATTTTTATATAAAAAAAATTACGAATTAAATCTCAATTAGAGACAGAAAATAAACATGTGGATCAAATAAAAACCTTTGAATAATTTATCCTACAATTCCTTGTAATAATTGAAAAACGCAAAACTACGGCAATATTTTTAAAACAATACTTAAATCTGCAAGTATTCCTTGATATTTTGCATTTGTTTGAAATTTGATAATTTATTTTCGATGTTTTTTTGCTTGGAATCAAGTTGTTAACCTTTTATTAATACAAGCTATAGTATTTTATTAAGTACCTCAAAGTTTAATGAATCTTATTTAGAAAATTGTACACACTCGTGAACATGCACGATCTCATTGGTTAAGGGCCCATTTTTCTGGTCACCTGTCAACAGATATGGTACCAAAAAAGAAAAAGAAAATGAAAAGTAATGTTGAGAAAACCTTAGCAAAATCTTGAAATTTGTAGTAATAAGTGACCAACAAAATATAAGATAGTTACAAAATTAGAAATTAGGGTTAACCTCGTTATTCTCTAAATCTGATAAAGGAAACAAGGTATAAACCCTATGAAGAAACTTTTAATTTGGACCCTTGTTTAGTTGATGCCAGGGCATTATATGTAGTACTAAATTACCTTATGCTCATTGAATTTTTAAGCAATATTAAAACTCATATGGGTAAAATTGTCATTTGAAAATACCTTGTTAGTGGGTGTTTGCCATAAACTTTTTTTTTATAAAAAAGTTATTCATACCGGATATATATAGCCACGGACCACCGTTCTAGTTGGAGTGTATTATACAATGTAGATTTGAGCTCGAACCAAACTCGATTCGGAATATAAAAAGTCGATATAATAATAAATAATTTATTAGGTTATATGTGTAAAAGTTTGTTCGAACTCTTTTAGTCTCGCAAACCTCATAAATCTCTTTAATCGATACTTAATTGGTTCTGTTTGAGGTAAGACTCTAGTAGATTGAGCTCGAGCTTGACTCGAATTTTTAAATTAATGTTAGATATTTAGTCGATTTCGAATTATTTTATAAGTAGTACAACGTTTGCACCTCTAATACATTTGTAAAAAATCTTAAAAATCAAAATTAAGACACATAAAATGTAAATATTATTCGCGGGTCTAATAATTTATAATCCATTTACTAATTCTAATTCTAATTCTAATATGTATTTAAATTTTAAATATATTAATTTATTTTAAAAATTAATCATTTGTATTATTTAAAAATAATTTTATTGTTAAGTTAATTGTTGGAACCGGTTGAACAAATAGATACACCAATTTAATTACCGTTTTAATTATTAAAGTACAGACATATATTTTTTATTAGATGATCGACACATATTCTTAATATTTTAGACTTAATTAATAAGAATGTGATATTTAAACTATATTTTAACCTCACTATACAATGCAATTTATACACAATTTTATAGCTATGTATATAATTTGCTGTATTAAAAATTTAAATTATATAAATATATTAAAATATAAAACATCCCTAGAGATATGTTTTTTTTATTTGAAATCCCCTAGAGATATGTTTGGTTCAGTAGTTAAGTGTTGAAAATAGCTTCCAGGACAATTTTATTTTAATGTTTTACTATATTTTAGCCACTTAACCCCTTCCAATCTCGGTTGATCTCTAAATGAAATACTCTATAAAAAGTTACTTTTTGGGTCCTTAAAACATAATTTCTACTCCAAATTGTTAAGTGAGACCGGGGGCTTATTTTAATTCTCTTTTTCATAATAATCATACGTATATAAATGCTAAAAACCCCCCCATCAATTCACCATTAAAAAACCATTGTAAATCTCCCTCTCACTCTCCATTCTCTCTTAAAAATTGT
Source organism: Mercurialis annua (assembly GCF_937616625.2). Taxonomy (NCBI): domain Eukaryota; kingdom Viridiplantae; phylum Streptophyta; class Magnoliopsida; order Malpighiales; family Euphorbiaceae; genus Mercurialis; species Mercurialis annua. The sequence goes on along the minus strand of NC_065577.1, from coordinate 34,325,769 downwards.
ATTTGCATTAGCTTCTCAAGAAACGAAGATATAACTCCTATTCCCTACCATTTCTATCTCTATCTCTCTTATCTACAAATAAAGATTCAGCAATCAAGAATCAAGAAACCTAAAATCAAGAATCAAGAACCAAGAAACAAGAATCAAGAATTAAGAATTAAGAAACACGAAACACGAACCAAGAATCGAGAACCGAGAATCGAAGAATATCGAAATGAAGCAAGAAGAGATGAACAGAAGAAGTAGCTTTTGTAATCGGCATGTAAAAGACCCGTGTCGATCGTTCGGAAAGAGATGCAGTAAGTTAGTGAAGGAAGAAAGAGCAAGATTCTACATTCTCCGGAGATGTATTGTTATGCTTGTTTGCTGGCATGACTATGCTGACGCTGACACTTGAACATTATATAACATTACACATTTTACTAATTAACCACTTTTTTGATTATCAAATTTTAACTATGCATTTTGTGTTTATAAATCTACCAAAATGCACCTTATTATAGGTTAGTTTTAGAAGATTTACTATAGGATTGTTTTTGGTTGGAGGAGAAGAAAAGTATAGCTTTGTATGAACATAAATATGTTTAAACAGTTTTAATGTTGACGAGGTACGTTTAACTTGATCTATGTACATTTATGAAATGTATGTTTTTTTTTTACAATTGATTGATTGCTCTTTTTGTTTTCTTTGAATATAGTAAGAAAACCCACTTTTGATGTGGAGAAATTAAATACATGGTTGGTGATATGGTGGTGGGGATACGGACGAGACGATTAAAAAAATATTGAAAAATATAAAAATACAACCATATACAACTGATAAATGAGGGTCATAAATTTTTTAATGTACTAATGGATTTGAAAGTTCGTAAATAAGAGATGTAAATTAGAAATATATAAAAAAAACTAGCTTTTTTATTTTTTTTGTTTTTGATGAAAGAGTATATTCATTAACTTAAATGTTCATTATAAGTTCCATATATGTCAAAGTGTGGTTGTATGTTTAAGATGTCCAACAATCCAAAATTACATTTCTTTTCAATGTTTTTTGAGATAGGATATGGCTGGCTATAGGTTTATCCTTGTACTATATATGACTTTGACATATAATCACATTTCAAATTAATTTATTCATATTCGCGTGATTAAAGTATAACTATCTTACTTCATTGATTTACAATGAGCTATAAGTCAAACGATATACAAGCTAAATAATATTTTGCTATGTTGTTGTTTCAATTCTGCTCACAAGTGATAATGAGTAATTGTCAATACTCGAATATTATATAAATCCTTACGAATGATGTAAGAAACCTAGAATTTCATTAGATTTTTTGTTTGGTTTGCATAAGCATGTGATTTTGATTTTGAATAATTCTCATTAGTAAATGATACGAACTCAATTAGTTTTACACTAACTTATTGTTTCCTCCTATTTTTCAAGAAAGCAATTGTGATTAAAGTTGACTTCTTTTAAGGTTTTTTTAGTATTCTAATTAGATTAACACTTTAATTTATTCTAGTATGAGTTGAATATTAATTATACCTATTATTGGTTTTTGTGTAGAAAAAGAAAGTTTAATCCTATTAGGATTAGGACTCCTTATTCCTTTGACATTTTTTGAACTCTATAAATAAAAAAGTTTCATGACTTGTAGAATTTAAGATTATTTGAGTTTATTGTTGGGTTTGGGCATTTAAAAAATATCTATCGTTCTTTTCTAATCTTCGTCTATTAGGTGAATAAAACTCGTTCTTTCGCCCGTGGATTAATATTTGACGAACAATGTAAATCTTGTGTTTGTATTAGTTTGATTCTATATTTTTCCATAAGCTTTATTTCCTAATTAATTTTATGCTATTTCGCTGCTACTAATATCACAACAAAGTGGTATCAGAGGGACATCTCTAATTTGAGATTTATTTGGGAAATCCTGATATGGCTATGAAATTTGAAATTGAGAAATTTGATCACACCAACAGTTTTTTCTAATAGAAAATTAAAATGTGTGACTCTTTAACACAAGATGGATTACAAAAAGCGTTAGTGGAGAAGGAGAAGCTGTTAGAGAAAATGACTGATGACGAGATTAAAGATTTGAATGAGAGAACTCTATCTACCATCTGATTTTGTTTATCTCATGATATTTTGCGTGAAGTTCTACGCGAAAAATATGCTTTGGATTTGTCGAAGAAACTTGAAACACAGTTCTTGAAGAAAAATCTCACAAGTAAATTTGTTTTCAAAAACCGTCTACATATGTTCCACATGGCTGAATATACGCATTTAAAAACATACCTTGGGGAATTCAGTTCCATTATAATGGATTTGGAGAGTCTGAATTATGCATTTAATAACATAGCTTAGGGAATTCAGTTCCATTATAATGGATTTAGAGAGTCTGAATATTAAATATGATGAAAAAGATTTGTCTTTTATGTTGCTTTGTTCATTACCTTTTAATTATAAGCAATTTCGTAAAAATTTCAATATTTAATCATGGTACGCTTTTTGTTGAGGGAGTTAAATGTGCCATATTTTCAAAGAAGCTAATGGAAAAGGAGCTAATGAGAAATACTGGTCAAATGTTTGATACTACCTTTACAATCACTATTGGCTTGAAGACAGATTACGATAATAAGTGTTTGAAACACAAAAACTCTACTTGTAACTATTACATGAAGAATGGGAATCTAAAGATTGATCGTTGAAAAATCCAAAAAGCAAAAGTTATCAAAAGCCTATTGTTCAAGTCAATATTGTTGAAGATTAATCAGATGAGGACCATGAAGATATGCTAGCAGTTTGGGATAGAGATTCAGGTTTTAAGGGGAGCCAGTTCTACAACTGGTTTCACTCAAAGAACCGACTTAGTCACAAAGTGCAGCAGAAATCTGTTAGGTCAAAATTTTATGCAAATTCGGGTTGGTCATATCACATTTGTGCCAATTTTAATTGGTTTTCCGACTACAACAAAATTGATAGTGGAGCTGTATTTATGGGCCACGGTCGAACTTGCAGAATTTTGGGCATTGGTTCAGTTAAGATCAAGGCCAACAAGTTTAGCCAGATTCTACTAATAACATTGCGAAGATCAAAGTCAATAAATTCACAGCTTCATGCCAATTGGTTGATAAGTTAATTGATTTATCCTTTGTGTCATTTTGTATTGACAAGTTCATAAGTTTTTAGACTTGTATGGAATTCATCAATTGTAGTTATAGTGAAGTAGAGAAGGTGGAGTTTTGGTTATTGTTATAATTTATTGAAGATGCAAGAAAATTCTAGTTAAGGGTGAGATTATTAGCATTATTTCTAGAATTCTAATTAGTTTACAACTTTAATTTATCCTAATATGTGTTGGATATCAATTACACATTATTGGTATTTGTGTAGGAAAAGGAAGTATAATCCTATTAGGATTAGAATTCATTATTCCTTTGACCTATTTTAAATTCTATAAATAGACAAGTTTCATGGTTTGTAGAATTTAAGAATGTGAGGAAGATTACTACGTCCAAAGAATTATTTGGATTTATTGTTAGATTTGGGCATTAGAAAAATCTTTATCTTTCTATTGTAATCTTCATCTATTAGTGAATAAACTCGGCCTTTTGCCTGTGGATTAGTCTTTGACGAACCACGTAAATCTTGTGTTTGTTTTAGTTCGATTTTTTTTATAAGCTTGATTTGCTAATTAATTTTCTGCTATTCCGCTGCGACTAATCTCACAACAACTTTTTTCTTTTAATTCCTCAGAAGTATTATTTTATCAAAAGTATGTAAACAAGATTTTAAACTCTAAAATTCCGCAGTAGTCTTATTTCCTTGATTTTGTAACGTTATGAGTGTTTATACTTGTATGTGTTTCATATCTTATTGTTATAAAATGTGTGGCGTGAAATGCTTAATGAAATAAATAAATACATGGTATGAGCTAAGTAATGAAATAAAAGGATGGTTAAGGCTTTTATGTTCGGTAAGAAAACATATAAATGATTACTTTGATACTCAAAGTGAAAAGAGTTAAGGCTTGTTATGGGTCTCGGGACTACCATTCCTATTCTCTGGCGCCGGTCGTGACAATATAGTGGGATAAGAATAAGATGAACTAAGAGTTTGTTTTCCACTACAGGTTTTCACCAATAGATGAACAGTCCTTGTGCATCTCTTATAGTATCCGATAAATATAAATCTCTAAGTTGTTTATGTATCCGATAAATATAAATCTCTAAGTTGTTTATCTTCCTCTCAATGATACGACATCTTATGGTGATACTTATGCTATACCCATAAACACAACACCAACAATCCAACATCCAAGTCATGCTCTTGTTAGACTCAATAGTGAGTCTCCCATTCCAATTAATGCACATCAACAATTATTTCTTTTACATCCACCTCCACTGAAGCTTGGAACAAACTGGCAAGAATGTTTGTAAATCGCTCTCGTACAAGAGTCATGCAATTGAATAATAATCTCTCAAACATGGTTCTCGGTTCTTTTTAAGTCTCGGCTTGTCTCAAATCTGTGAAATCAAAGACTAACAAGTTGGCTATGATAGATTTGCCACTATTTGCTGATGATATCACTCTTAGTGTTACTTATGCAAAATTGCATCTCTTACTTGTACATAGGAGAATGCTCTTTTAATTAAAGAGCTTCGATCTACTGATTTACCATGACACCTACCTACAACGCATTAACACTCCAAACAATTTAATAGCTATTTTAAATGTTGTAATAAACTCCAAAAATAATAATCATCGCCAATGCTCATCCCATAGAGGAAAAGCTCACAATATCAGCAATTAAGGACAGCTCAACCACCAAGACGTGGAAAACAATCTAACCGATATCAACATCCTCTCTTCGGTTCCCAATAGTCTTGCAGTTCAAGTAGATCTAGCGAACAAAATTTGTCGTACACTTGTCAATGGTGCATAATGAATGCACATGATAACTTTTACGGACTTTTTTGAGCGATGTCTTAGTCATTATTTTCCATAACTCTATTACAAAATAAAAAAATTAGTACTAGGTAATCACAATAGTGTTGAAACCAATATGAAAAATATGTCGAAAGCCTAATCATATATATGGATGATATACAAGAAAAAAACTCGAAAGAGCAAGAAATTTCTGATATTTTTATGATGAAAAAAGAGTGGTCCTAAAAAAAACTATTCTCTTTTATAAAGTTCCAAATGACTGTGCCTTTTTAGGAAGGGAAGCTCATGAGTCAAGCGATAAACGATCACCCAAAAGAAAATGATGCCTTCACCAAGTGGTACTACAAGAAGCAAAAGGAAGCCCAACTATGAGCAAGAGTTGATACGATAAGCTGAAGGGAACAAATACAATATTCTTACATCAGATTTATTGGAGCATTGTTTACATTGCTCCAAAACAATTTAAGACACACTAATTTAGTTCTTATAGTTTCAAAAGGCATTTTTATTAATTTTATTTATTAATTGAAATTTCTAGGAGATAATAATAATCCAAATAAGAAATAGAACCTCATTAGAATATAATTTTTTAAAAAAAAATTGTTAGTCGTTGTTAGGTATCTATTGAGGAATTCGGTTGACAGAGCTGTGAATCTCTTAATCGATCTTGGTTTGAGCTTATTGTACCATCTTTGGGCGGTTTCTGTCAGGGCGGTCGGAAAGACCCGACATAAGATTGCGTCCGAGACGCTTTGTAGGCCCATTGTTGCTGTGAATCAGGACGTGTGGTCCCTTAGGTCTCCTTTTCCGTTAAATGTTGGCAGAATGGCAGCTTCATGTTGTGGGGGATAGTTTCCTCCATGATTTCGGCTAATAGAGATGAGCTTTTCAGTACCCGGTCGTCTATGTCCAGCTCTTCAGCCTTCAGCTTCTTCAGGACTTTAGCTATTTTTTCCTCTAAGTCTTCATCTGCTACGTATGTGGTCTTGCTTTTCTGCGGTGATTCAGATGATTCGCCTTTGTCCTCTTGGTTCTTCTTTTTGGATTGCGCCTTTCTGGTTTCTTTTTCTTGCCTCCTGCTTTTTGCGGGGGCATCCTCCTTCACTTTCTCTCTTCGCTCCTCTATTTTTGAGTTGAGTCCGCTTTGGACATCGTCTTGGTTTTCTCCGTTATCGGCAGCATTCCCTCGATTCTCTTCCCCCAAATCCTTATTTCTATGGTCTCGCTTCTCTGGAGCGTCCTGCTTATCATTATTTATCCCATTGTCTTCTCCTCTGGTGGGTCCTTGGTGGTTTGGGTTCCTCGTGTTTTCTGCTCTTTGCCTCCGTTGAGCAGGGGGTGCGGTGAACTGTTCTCTCAATATCTTTATGGTTTTGTCATGGCTTTCGTTTGATCTTCAGGCCTCGTTGGCCATACTGTCTAAATTTGCTTGGAAAGCTTCCAGCATCTTTTTCAAGATTTTATGGTACACTTCTGGAGTTACCATGTTGGGTGTTTGCTCTTTGTTTTCTCCAAGGTAAAGGAACGCGATGGGATTGCTTCCTCTGATATGATTTGTTTGACACTGAGGAGTGGAAAATAAGGTTCCTCCAGTGTTGCTCCCGCCGGTGGCATTATGTCCGTCGTTCCCAGAGATAGTAGATGCTTTAGCCATACTCGAGCCATGGTGCCCGGTGATATTTATCACCTCGAGCGTTTATTGATGGTTCTTTGGGTTCATTGGTTGCTTGTACTTTAGGTTTGATCCATGAGAAGTCATTCCTTCAATAGAAGATTTATTTTTGAGTTCAGAAAAAGCTTCTTCTTATTCGAAGTTTAGAGATTTTTCCCACAGACGGCGCCAATTGATAGAGTTTGCCTTCTGATCCGGTAGGTAACCTCTAAAACAGGGTAGAAGCTAACCGGACGTTAGTGATCCGATTAACTCTCTGATGCTTACGTTAGTTTAAGCTTGAGCCACATTTTGAGTAAATGAATGTAATTATGTTTTTAGGCAATAACTCAAGCTCTTTATTTAGTAGTTGAGTGAATACCTAGTAGATTCTGAATAGGAAAGTGATCCTATTTAGTATGGTTTGATATTGAATAGGAAAGAGATCTTTTATTCAAGTAAAGAAGTCTTATTCGGGATAATCTTCCTGAATAAGCTTACCTTTTTAAGTTAGAGTTTGTGTCCAAATAGGAAAGATATTTTATAGATCCGGTTCTCGACGAATCCCTCAGGCGACGCGTTTTGTCCGAGTCCTCGGGGATTTTGGCTCATCTTCGGGATTCGGATAATTCTTCCTTTGATCTTCGGTCAAGACGAATCTCATGGATTCAGTTGCTGATATTATTTGGTTCTCGCCCTTTAGGCGAGAACTGATATTATCTTGAAGGGTTTGTCTCGTGCGACTCGGCTCCACTGTAGTTATGATAGGATCGATATCCATCAATACACATTAGATTAATCAAAAACAAATACAATCACATGTTTTTCAGTTTTCCAGTCTATCAGCGATTTGATTTTAAAATAAGAGTTTCTTTCATAGTAATCTTATTTGTGTTCCTCAACTTTCATAGTAATCTTAGTTTTAGCTAGTTTAGTTGATATCAATAAATATATTTCAGTTATTTTTTCTGTCAGATCCTATTAAAGTATTAAAGAGTCGCTCATTACATTACATTTGAGCAATCATATACAATGTGATTCTATAATATTCCAATCATACAAAAATAGACAAATTTACTATCATAAACGTCTTAATACATAAATAAAATTATAATTTTGATTGAATAGCCAAGTTGATATATTAAATTTACTTTTTATTAACTTTAACAACTTTATTTTATTCTTAATTATCATGAGTGACCACTTTATTTAGTATAAAATTTAATAGTATTTTTAATTTTGAAAATTAAATAATATTTTTAGAAGTTTCTAAAAATAAATAAATTTCATTGTTTATGGAGAAATTGAAATATTAATTTTGATAAAACAAATGTGAAATCGTAGAAAAACAGGAACTGGAGAGTGCTAGTATAGACCGACAAGCAGAATCCATAGGAAAACGTGATATCGTACGCACCCATTTCCTTACGACTATACGTTTTAGATTGCCCCCTCGTGCGCTTCTTTTTCTTTATTTTCCTAACTTTTCCAACCCTCTAACATTGTCATCATCGCCTTGCCTTTTTTTCATTGACCAAATTTTAGTTTTTTAAGCTTATCATTATGTTTTTACCACCACTATAATTTTATTTACTTATAATTTTAACTAAGTTTAATGTCTTAAAATAGGTATAACCTATTTTTATATTCCTGTATTTTTACTTTTTATTGATTTGGTTTATGGTCTATTTTGTTTTTTCTAGTTAGTCTCTATACTTTTTACTTTTTATTTATTTAGTGTATGCACTTCTGTTTTCGTCTAAATTCTTTATAAATTTGTTATTTATTTAATTTTTTTTAAAATTTTATTTTTTATTTACTTCGTACTTAATATACTTTTACGGACTAAATTATTGTGAAGTTTGATTATAGAAGGACCAAATAAACAAAAAATAAAAAATAAAAGTACTAACTAAAAAACAAAGTAAATCAGGGATCAATTAAATAAAAATTGAAAAATATAGAGACCTAAAGATGAGTTAAACCTCTTAAACATACCAAGTTTCTTTTTATGATGTCAATATTAGCCGATCACTCATTTATTTTGAAAAAACAAATCTTTTAAATTTGTTTCAGTTATAATCATCTCGTTAACTAGATTATAATTTTGATAAGTTTTTTTAAAATAAAAAAAATAAGGTTTAGTTAGAATTGAATATATTAAAAACGGTTTGATATGTTTTCTAAAAAACCGGATAATTAGCTAAAATTTAAAGGTTAATTCTAAAACAAAATCACGACCTTTACACGACGTTTCATAATTCACTTGTAGACTCCTAATACGATGTAGACTCTAACTAGCCCTACGTCCAACCAAACCTCTATAAATAGACACCTTAACTCACCTGACCGGAGGTAGCTCGCATAACTCTAGGATTCCCTTAGTGTTGGCCGAAAGTCAATTTTCACTATTCAAATAAGCTAATACGCTTCAATTAGTTAAGAACACATGCGATGCACATCGATCCTAAGATGGATTCTACATCCGGACTGCCAGAAAACAAGCCAAGGACTCAAAACGGTATTTCTAAGGACCCAATATCATTTCTTGTCACGTTTATTGCATATATGTCATATATGTTGAATCATGTGAACTAGGATGCATGTTAGTTTTTTTGTTTTCCTGTTTTTGCTATAATCGCTATGATCTTAGTCATTTTCCATGACTGCCACGAAATCGATTTAAAAATATGTTTATAGGATGTTTCCCCCAGTTGTAATATTCATATATTAAATATGTTCAAATCTGATGCTTAGAACGCATATAAAGGTTCAAATTGCCATGATTGTCATGATATTAATCTAAAAACATGCTTAAGATGTTAATTTACTGCTTTTAAGCATATGCTTCGAGTATGTTTATGACCAGACCTTACCCTACATTTTGTCTGCTCGTTATTGTGTTATTTTTGCATGAATCAAACCAAAATGACGGACTTTCGCAAACCAGTCGCGACGGCAGCGCCGTCACCATACCATGGCGTCATCGCCGCTCCAGATAGCGCCACATTTTTTCAGTTCCAGAGCCTCCAGATCCTCTAGACTCGATCTAGATCACGTTTTTGTGTTTCCAAGTTCGTTTAAACTCGGAATCGAACCCCTTTTTGGCCCATAGCTTTGTGGTTAGTTGTATGATCTTATTATATGTTGTCATAGGCCAGACCCAATGTATTTCGGGCATCAAATAATTTATAATATGCCATGCCAACCGGGCCTTGAAGTCCAAGCCCGCTAGAGACCAAAAACTTCTAGAAGCCATTCTGGGTTCGTTTGAACACGGAATCGACCCCAGTTTCAAAACAGTGGATACGAATCGACGAGACAAAGAACCTCCATTTTCTGACTGATTCTAGATTTTGATCACACAGAATGCCAGAAGAAAGACAAGTGTTAGACATTTCATTCTACGAGGTTAAAAAATATTTAGCCTTATATGTATATCAACTGCCCTTCTGTATGTTTGCATTGTTTATATGCTTTTCAAAGAATGTCCAGATCGCAATATGAACAGACTAGTGAACTTAACCACGTTAACGTATCATTAAATCCAGCAAGTTCAACAAATCACCTAAAAATCATAGGATTGCCATGAAAATGAGTTCAAGATGACTTAATAAAATCAATCTCACATATACATCCGGTTTAGGTTTTGTGCACGCAAAATGACTAAGACTCACCTCTGTCTATATGATAGAAACCACAAGGATCGGATGTATGTTTAAGAGTATTTGCTACATGCCCCACATACCAGTCTGCATCGAGCCATATGCGCATCTCACATGCTTTATCGCTTTCTAGACTTATTTACATTTCCAGCACATTATCTTATGGACTGCATGCATGTATGATTAAGATGAGGTAACCGGATATGTCTTGTAAATACAATACAATCGATAAGTCCAGTATAACAGTTTCGGTAATGTCCATCGAACCCAGTCTTTTGGTCCGATGTAAGGTGGTCTCACCCATAAGCATGAGAGATCTACTCAGTCGGTATAAAAGGCATTTTCTAGCTTAGCTAGGTGGCGACTCCATTTTTCAAAATCTTTCCATCTTTGAAATCAGCCATAAAGTTGGGCGAGCGACACTGAACCCCACTCTGCTCACATTATATTTTCTTCTTTTAATTATTTAGTTTGCATAAAATAAATGAACAAGGGTACAATTTACCCTCTCAAGAAATATCAAAAATGCCTAAATTCGTGAAATGGAGTAAAAAGAAAACCCAATAATTGCAAAAATTGGTCAAATATACTCTTTCTCTACCCTTGTTGTAATACCCCAAAATATTTAAGCATTTAATTGGACTACGTGCCCAGTCCTGTTTCGCCAGGGTGGTGATATTGGAAATAATTTTCGAGAAACTTAATATTATATTTCAATTCTAAAGTTAGAATTGGAATTAGAAGGAAAAATGTCAAGAAAAGCTCGAAATAAGGTACATGGACTAAAGTGGTAATTTAGCCACTACGACTTAAAATGGAAATTATTTCGCCAAGGTCCGCGAAATGTTATATAGAATAAGTGGTAAAAGTTTCAGGTCAATCGGAGACCTTTTAAAATTTGGACGCGGATGCGTTTTGGGCTAAATTGCAACTTTTGAAAAGTTCAAGGACCAAAGTGCAAATTAGCCAACTAAATCTCTAGAATAGTAATTAAAAGATTATTGATGGAAAATAATAATTTTGGGTTAGTATTATTTATATGGATATAAATAATACGTATGTAATTGAGTTAAAAGGATAATTTAACCATTTGGTTAAATTAGAAAGTTTAAAAGAAAAATGGTTTAAGTTAAAGAAGTGAGGGATCAAAATGATCTTTTGGCCAAAGTATATATATGAATCAGGAAGTGAAAAGAAGAATCGAGAGAAGAAGAAAGGGAGCAGATGAAGGAAAATGGCGATCATCGTCGATCCGCCGCCGCTTCGTCGTTTCTCGACCGAATCGAGCGATTCTCGCGCCGTTGGATCAAGAATTCGATCCTCTATCTTTTCTAAGGTTCAAATGAAGGTAATTTTGTTGTTTTGGGTGCTGTAATTGAAGAATTCATGGCTGTTATGTTTCGTTCGATTCGTATCAAACGTTATCACGTCGTTTTTGACGTTTTTGATGGTTATTGAGTTGAGATTTGTGTATTATTGATGTAGAATCATGTCGGAATGAGTTAGGGGTGTCGGAAGCATGTCGAGGAAAGTTTTGGGACTGTTTAAGGGTGTCTCACGACGTGAGACAATGTCTCACGACGTGAGACATGATCTCGCGTAGCAAGCAAACTTCCAATCGGCATAACTTCTTCGTTCGGACTCGGAATTGATCGATTCTTGTTGCGTTGGAAAGAGGAAAGGATTATCTATCTTATCAGCCCTAAAAATCAAGGTAATTTTGATGTTTGATTCTCTGGAAATCAATAGTTTAGGGCTGTTATGTCATGAACGTGTCGAACTAAACGTAACCATATTGTTTTGACGTTGTTGATGGATTTCGATATGGGTTTTGTGTTAAAGTAATATGAGAGTATGAAGGAATAGATTTAAGGGTATTTAAGAGGTTGGAACCACCTCGAGGCAGACTATTGGTCTGTTTAGGGTTTCTCACGACGTGAGGAATGATCCTCACGACGTGAGGGATGCCTCACGACGTGAAGCATGATCCTCACGACGTGAGGAAGGGTCCTCGCGACGTGAGAAACCATTCTCACGACGTGAGGGAGGCTTGGCACGATGTGCCAAGCGTGTTTCTTCATGGAAATTCCATTCCGAGGCCCGACATGAAGTACCCTAACCCGATAATAACTTTTGGACTCCGAAAATGTGATTTTTGGACGTCAAACACATCGCTTACGATTAGGGTTTTAGTATTCAGATGACGTTTATGAATTAAACGTACGGTAACTTGAATAGGTGATTGACGAACCGTCAAGCTACTAGACCGACGAGCGGGAATAGCTACGTAATCGAATGACGCATGGAACCTACATGATCGGACGATAATGCAATTTGGGATAGCGGTCACAGTGAGTGGCAAATTTACTTTCGCGTATTATTAATATAAAAGTTATTTTCATATATATACGTATATTGTTTATACGCATCGCATTACATATGATTGATTGAGATGTTATATGTTTTATCAAGTTTATATATGAAAGACTAGTATGTGATCCGAAGAAACTAGCTACCTATTGGGTGTCAATAGGCTATGTGATCACCAGTATTGAGTCAGTCTAGTGTGTTTGCATTTGAGAAATGATGTGACACAGCTGGGAGCTGATGATGATTATGAAATTTACGATTGGGTATATGATTTTGATACGAGTGAGCACTCGGCTACGGTGTAGTCTGGAGTCCCCGTATCTAGTGGCTGGGCCACCAGCGAGTTGGACTCGCAATTGATATTTACGATTGGGTTGAATGATATATGATTATTCGAGAGAGGTGTCGCATGCTAGGATATTAGTTTCGTACGGATCAAATACATGTTTATATGTTTTATATTATTGTTTTCTTGAGATGCGATGCTATATTCTTATGATAATACCATTAGTAAAATGCAGACTCACTCAGTATTTCCCCAAATACTGACCCCTCACCATTGTTGTTTTCAGGTGATCGGAGTCGGATCAGATAGACCATCTCCTTTGTGTTGGAAGTCGTTTGACTTGCACAAAGCACGTTGTCCTTTAGAGCTGCAGTAGTCCGTAGGTGTCTATATGAGATTTACGTTTATTTTCAAACGGTATTTGAAATATGAATTCTGATATAAGAAGCTGTGCGTAACAGTAATGTTTAACCGTTTTATTTCGTCAACCAATTACCATATGTGGGATTGGTAGTGACTGTGACTAGAAGCAGGGCAGGGCTGGATATGGGATATCGCACTATAAGACCCTAGCTATGACGAATCGTGTTTTAATGGTTTTCAGAAAGTAATATGAGATTTTGATATTTATTAATAAAATGTTTAAACGAGCTTTCTGAAAACGTTTTATATATAATAATATGTTTTTAATTGCGAAAAATTAATAACGATTTTAGGCTTGCTACGGGTTTCGGAGCTACCACTCCCATTCCCTAGCGCCAGTCGCGGCTCAATAATTTGGGTCGTGACACTTGTCTACTCTCATCCGCGTTTGAAACGCACTTCCCATCAAAAATAGTAAAAAATTTAAAATAGTCCTTAATATTTTTTTAATCTTATAAACTAGTACTTGAAAATTTTCAAAAAAATTTGTACAATTTTAATAATTCATATATTAAATACTATTTTAAAAATAAAAAAAAATATTTTATTGTATTTTTTTCATCCCCTCCACCTCACACCCACGAGAAACCACTGATGCACACTCACCAGTAACCACCGCGACTTCCGTATCTGCAAGAGGAGTGGTTTTTCTCCTCGCCCGAGAAGGAGCCACTGCGCCTTCTCTGGCGAGAAGGAGCACCGCTCCTCCTCGGATGGCGGCGGATACGGAGGCGGCGGCGGATTTTTGGTGGGTGTATGGCGGCGGTTTTTTGCGGGTAATGCGGTGACGGGTTAATTAAGATTAATTTGTATTAAATTTGGTTTAATTAATATTGAATTAGTTTTAATTAGTTTTAGTATTAAATTAGGCTTAATTAGGGGTAGAGGGGTCTTTTCACTCTATTTTTATTTTTTTTTACCCATTTTACCAAGTTGTGGGTTTTTTTTATCCCAGTTCACGAATTTACACCTTTTTTGATATTTCGTACCAAGTTGGGAGGGTGAATTAATCATTTGTTTTAAAATAAATAAATTATTAATTTGATCCCAATATTTTATTTAGAAAATGCTATTATATTTGTATATTATAATTTTACATTGGTATAATTATTCATGCTATTCTAATTTATTTAATTTCTATATAAAAGCGTCCTTTTTTTTTATTTACTGATATTTTTAATAACATTAGAGTAACAGTTTTAAATCTCTAATAAAATATCTTTATTTAAACAATAGTAATTTTATATATCTATTCAAAGAATATTGTATTTTAACTTTAAAATTTATTATATCCATAGCTATAAGCTCATTTACACTAGAAAAAAGGGGCATCCATGTTTCTATAATTTGGGGTCATCAAATAAGCTCTCAATTTCAAAAAAGGTTCAATTATGCTCCAAGTGTTTGAAATTTTGAACAAACAGGCTCTCCATATTGAAACCGTCTATGACCCTACGTTGCTATTTTGTTGTTGTTTCCATTAGTGACATAGATTTCCCTTAAATAAAAAGGATCATCCATTACCCTTATGATTTGGGATTAGGATCAAATGAGCACTTAACGTTCGAAAAAAATTCAATTTTGCCTCTTATATTTGAAATTTTGAACAAGTCGGCCCCTCAATTTGATACTTTATCTGACTTTATTCCTTCAATCCTACATTACTATTTTTTTTATTGTTGACATTAATGACATAACTATTAACTAATGACATGACTTCTATAAGAGTAATCTTTTACTAAGCTAACTCTAATCCTCAAATCCCCACTTAAATCATAAATCCCTAAACACCACAAATGTAATACCCCGTATTATTTGATAGTATTTATTTTCGCGCGTGTCCAATTTTTATTAAGTATGACCTCGAAAATAGTTATTAAATTCACGAGATGAATTTATAAGTGTGAAAATGTGATTTGGAGTGTGTTTTGCCTTAAGTTTAACTTTTGGCAATTTTATGTGTTAAATGTGAATTTTGCGATTTTACGCTAAAAATCGTCAAAATAATTATTTTAATTATTTTTAAAGGCCCAAAAATATCTTAATTCAGCCCATATGTTATGATTTAATGTTTTTGAATATTTGAGAAACTTGAGTTTATTTTGCCCCTAGAGTTCGATTTATTTACAAGAATGCCATAATGGCAAACTTGTAAATAAATGAAACATCAAACTAATATCTAGATATTTCTCTAGACAAACTTGATGCCCAAGTTTCTTAATCTTCTTCTTCATTTTTGCTAGACATATTCATTCACCATTTGAGATATCCATTGCCAAGCTCTCAACTAAAACACAACCTCCATTTCTTTTCATTTTTTCATCAAATTTCCTTAACAAAAATCATTGCAATTTTTCCGTAGATTAATAATCTACCAATGCATGTAGGATCAAGGTATACCTTCAACCTCAAATAATTATTTTTATTTTCTGATGTTGTTTGAGTTTTAAATACATGCTTAGGTTGTTAAAAATTGTGGTTTGATGTTTAAATAATATGTTCTAGTTGTTGTTTTGTTGGGTTTCGGTTTTAAAATAACTTTTCCGTGAAATTAAATTAATTATTTTAATTTTCTGGGCTGATCTAAATAGTGAGGTTAAATATGCTTTAAAGTGTGATTTTTGTGGATTAAAAATGTTAAACATTTCGGGTATTAATTTAATGGTTTGGAGTTCGATTTTTAATAGTTTTAAAGGCTTAAAAATCGCTTAAAAAGGATAAATAAATGGATTTTAAATTTCTGGAAATAAGTTTGTTCATGGTTGATCTAAATGTTGGGTTGATGATGAATAAATGTTTAATGGTGAATTTTTAATGGTTTGTTAATCGGGTTTAATTTTTATAATAGTTTAATCGGTAAAAAATGTTTAAAAAGGGTATTTTTGTTATTTTAATTTCTGGACAGAAATTATTCATGAAAAATGTATGAAATATATATGTTGATTATTTATGGAATTTAATTGATTTAGTTGAGGTGTTTTGACGGATTAATAATCGGTTTTGATTATTAATTTTTTATACGGTTTTAAATTGTTAAAATTATGAAAAATAATTTATTTTAATTTTGAGGTTGCTGTTTTTAAAATATTAAATAAAAATATGTATTGGTTGATTTTTGGGTGATTAAAATTGTGTAAAAATGATTTTTGAACGTTTTAACGGTTTTTAAATCTCATCGGAGCTTGACCAGAATCCGGCGACCGGAATTTGGTGACCGGAGTGATCAAAACATAAATGGGATTCTGAGTTTGAGAGTTGATGATTTATTGAATTTGGTTGGGTTTGGACTTGATTGTCAAAATTTGAAGTTTAGGGGTTAAAATGTAATTTTTGTAAAAATAAAGGACCAACCTGTAATTTAACCATATTTCCAGATTATTGATGTATATAATCTGATGTGAAATGATTTTGAGAATTTTAAAGAACTTTGATGATTTTTGAAAGAATTCGATATGTTTGCCGAAAACTAGAGTTTTTGAGTTAAATTGTACTTTTTCCAAAATTGAGGGATTACATGGTATGTTAGCCAAAATTTTCAGATTATGTAAGTTAATTATCTGAGATAAAATGATTTTGTCGATTTTGAAATTAATTTATTTACGAAAGGACCTAAACGGTAAATTTTGAAAAGTTTAAGGGTATTTTGGTATTTTGACCAAAAATGGAATTTAAGCTAATATGGGGCTGTTTTAATATATTTAAATAAATAATTTTGAAGTGGAAAGTATTACTTAATGGAAGAAATATATTTTATGTATTAAAGTATATTTATGAAAAGTGAATTATTTAAATGAATAAAAATATGGACTTATTAAATAAGAAATAATTTGAAGACTAGAATTAATTAATTAAATCTAATTAAGATGGTATAGAGTTAATTCCATAGTAGGATTTTATTAATTAAGAGAATTAATATTTTGATCCTAACTAGATTCGACAAGTTGTCGAGCTATCGAGTCGGAGGACCAAGGGAATTAACGGAGTAGTTTAACGGAACATTGACGGAGTAATAGCGTAGTTAAACGGTTTCTGTGAGTACATGTTTTTACATTTCGGTATTCGTAAAGTCTCTTATTTTAATATACTGTGTGATATATGTGTTGCGGTGTTATATGTTTACATGCCTTGTATGGATGTATGTTTTATGTATATACTATATGTATATATTATTTTGATATGCAAAGGTACACACATAGATTATGCATTTGCTTATGCTTGAATGTGTGTTACATCGGTTGGCTTCGCTATCGATGTCAGGATTGTGTGTGTGTGTTACATCGGTTGGTTTCGCTATCGATGTCAGGATTGTGTGTGTGTGTTACATCGGTTGGCTTCGCTATCGATGTCAGAATTGTGTGTGTGCGTTACATCGGTTGACTTCGCTATCGATGTCAGGTTGTGTGTGTGTGTGTTACATCGGTTGGCTTCGCTATCGATGTCAGGATTGTGTGTGTGTGTGTTACATCGGTTGGCTTCGCTATCGATGTCAGGATTGTGTGTGTGTTACATCGGTTGGCTTCGCTATCGATGTCAGGATTGTGTGTGTGTTACATCGGTTGGCTTCGCTATCGATGTCAGGATTGTATGTGTGTTACATCGGTTGGCTTCGCTATCGATGTCAGGTTGTGTGTGTGTGTTACATCGGTTGGCTCTCGATGTCAGGTGAATATGGTTGATCGGTTGGCTGTGCTATCGGTCCCATATAATTTATGTTTGTTGTGGATATGGTTGATCGGTTGGCTGTGCTATCGGTCCCATAAGATTATGCATGTGTGATATGTTGATTAGTTTCGCCATCAATGTAGATGAACGAATTTAAGAAATGTGGTTTAATTTAAAGGTCAACGTGTATGGTTGACTTCCAATGATATGGAATGTCTTGTCAAAATATGTTATGTACGAGTTCGAGCTTCAACTGTTTTTAAAACGTTTTCAAAGGATTTCGAAAATACATAAAGTTATTTTAAATATAAAACGGTTTTTAACTTTATGTAATATTTATTTGTAACGGCATGAACTCACCAGTATATCTGACCCACGTTGTGGAATTATTTTTCAGGATCGTTACCTGTCTTTTTGGACGAGACTTCACTTTGTTTGCTTCTCGAAGTCTCCTTGTTTGAATTGTGGTATTTTGTTCAGTAGCGCTACAATAGTAGTTATCCGCAGTAGACTAGTATAGTCTTGTTGTATACAAATGTTAGCGCATTTAAACTCTGATGTTTTGTCCCATCATTTATTTACTAAATGTTTCATACATTTCTATTTTTAAAGCGAAAAATTTATAGTGTTTTTCAGGCTTGCTACGGGTTTCGGAGCAATCACTCCCATTCCCTAGCGCCGGTCTCGACTCGAGATTTCGGGTCGTCACAACAAACCTTGAAAAATAAATTGAGTTGTATTCAGAATGTCCTCATGTTATCTTCTACAGCAAGGAGCACGCAAAATAAATAATGTCAAATACCTATAAAGGTTGTGTCAGGTTGTGAAAATTCTTTGAAAATTGTTTGCACCAAGGTGTAAATTAATATAAATGTTTATATTAATTTATAGCTGCCAAAATTATAAAATAAATTCTTTCTCTTAGTTACTTTTCGGTTAACCGGAAAATCATTTTCTCTCTGCCCATATTACTATTAATTCTAGATCTATTTTTTCTGCTTCAATAAGTCTTTTTTAAGGTGTTTGTTTGGATTTTATTTTGATTGAATTAATTATTAATGTTTTTTCGCACCTCTTTGATCTGATATTTTAGATCACTCAGGAATATTTAGTGTCTGTTCGAACTTTAGATTCATGTTCTTGTAAATCTAAAAATTGAAAAATAACTTATGGATCTATATTGAGGATAAGACTTGAAAAGTTTGCAACTTCAATAATCAAACGGTTTCAAGATCGTAGTTTCAGTTTAAACCATTTATGTATTTGCGTAATCTTTTGATGGTTGAAAAAGTCCTATTCGATGACTGTAATTACAACTTTCGTCATTATTTTAGAATAGTTCTTTCAATTTGTTAAAAAAAATTCATCTATGTAATTTTTATTCTCATCAATGGAAGTTTTAGCCTTTGACAAAAAAACCTAAAATTACTACAATAGTATATTGTATAAAATGAAAATGTAAACATCAAATTGAAAAGTTCTATTAAATCACGCTACGTATGCGCCGCATAATAATACACCATTTAAAAATTGAAAAATATTTTTTAAAAATTGAAAAGATCTAAATGTGTATTTAAAAATTAAATACATACAATAATACAGTACTGGTGTGTAGCATTACCATATCAGCGCCACATAGGCGTCTCATAAGCAAAATCACGTAGTTGGATATAATTGTAACGAAATTCTGTGTTTCTGGACAAATTTGAAAGGTTTGGATTTTCATGAAATTTTCATAAAAATTTTGATTTTTTTTAGTCATTTGACCAATAATATAAGATTTTTCAAAATGCACCAAAATTATCAAATTCACAACCAAAATCTGTCATATCCACACTAAATTTAAAATGTAACATTTATTTTTTCAAAGATAGAATTAATTCATGAAAATATTAGTACAACTAATGAAGGTTATATCACAATGAACACAATATGATCTTTCAAGTTTGAACTATCAAATACTAAACCAATATCCAAGTTAAGCAAAAAAAATCGAAAAGGAGAAAAATATAGACATGGATCCCGTATCTTAACACAACGAAGATCTATGCTCCTGCTGAGCGGGATACTTGGATAATTTTTTCCGATTTGACAAGTAATCTGCTCTATCCGACGAAGGCTAGTATTTTTGTTTTTTATTTTCAAAAAAAAAATTTATAAACCTCTCCATTTTTAGATCTATAAAAACATGTATCTAAAGTTCGAACGGACGCTAAAGATTATTGAGCGATTTAAAATATTGGATCAAAGAGATACTAAAAGACCTTAGAAAATTATTCAATTAAAATAAAATTCAAATAAATACTTTAAATAAAATTTATCGAAATAAAAAAAAAGATTTATAAATAATAGTATTATGGACGGAAAAAAGATGATTTTTCGTCCGATCTTTAAGAAGATGAAAAAAAAGAATTTTTAGATAAAAAGGAGAACATAATAGTTAGAAAGAGAGGAAACCGTAATATGACCTGAATATAATATTACTAAATCTATCAAAATTGATAAATAATAGTATTATGGGTCCGGCAGTGATTTGTGGTGGATTTTTTTATAAATACAATGTTTTTTTTATTAGTTTTAAATTAAGTTTTATTTTTACTATTTTTATATTTATTTTTGAAAAGTAGGTCAAATATGTAAAAAAAAATTAAGTTTTATTTAATAATCTATAATTTAATTTATGTGTATAATTTTTTTCATAAATCATATTAAAATATTATAAAAAATTCTTCTCTGTTTGAATCTAACAATGGAAAAAATAAATTTAATAATTTGAGTAAAGATGTAATTATCTCATATTTGTAGGTTGTAAAATTTATGTGAAACGTAAAATAGTTTTTTAAAATTATAATAATCAAAAAAATATATTTTTTAGGATTAAATTCATAATAGGAAAAATGAATTTATCTACCACAAATTTTAGATTTTTTTTAAATATATCAAGATCTTTAAATCTTATCAGTTTGATCCACCATCATTTAAACTTTTGCCAAATATACCCACGGCTGATTTGGGTCAACTGACGAAACGCAGGGTTGTATACGCCACATAAGATAAATTTTGCATACTTAGACGAACAACATTGCGCCAAATTATCTCAAAACGAGTTATGGGTATATTTGATAAATATCGAAAAAATAATGTTTCAAACTGACAAAATTTAAAAATCGTGGTATATTTAACAAAACCACTAAAATTATGGATAGATAAGTTCATTTTTGACTTTATAATATATATATATATATATATATATATATATATATATATATATATATATATATATATACACTAAATAAAATTTATGGATCCGCTGCTGTAGGTAACTTTACTTATCAATCATGCCTATTTCTAGTAGCGTTGTGATACGGAAATTTCAATTACGAGAATCATTATGCTAAATAAAATTAAGTCCATATCTCAAAAAAATAGAATATATACAGGAGTGTGTATGGTTTGTTTCGGTATATAGTTTAATAAAATTATAAATGATATTACATTTAAGAGATTAAATAAAAATTAAATCACGTCAAATATTCATATAGGCTCATTGGAGGCTTTTAAAATTAATAGATTTTAAATCAATTGAATGTAAAATCCATAGATTTATAAATTTTATCGTTTGGAATGTATATAAAATCCATGGATTTATAAAGACATATATAGAATAATTAAATGTTGGCATAATCTATTATTAATAAAAAATGATAGATTTTAACTTTCCCACCTCCTAGGTGGAAATTTAAATGAGAGATTTTGGAGTATGAGGGAATTTAAAAATTCATGAATAGTCATGCCATTTTTTCATACCAAATAATGAATTTTGTTGAAATCCATGGATTGTACAAAATCCATAGATTTTATTTCTTTAAAATCTTTCAATCCAAACGGTGCCATAAATTTTTTGCTCAATTAGCCAAAAATTTACCATTGACTTGATTTAGTTTGGTTCAATTAATATAAAATTTAAATAAAAATTATACATGATAATTAGTTGCACATACATACAATTTAATCATGTATTGTTTTTTCAATCGATTTTATTAATCAATAACAAATCAAATTAATAAAATATGTTATTGTAATTTTTTTTCATTTCAAATCAATCTATTTTTATCAAATTAATTTATATTTTAATTTGATCTAATTCGAATTAATTGATTGGTTTGGTTTTTTTGATCATGTTGTATATTCCTTAAATTATTCGTACAAAGTGGAAACAACATTGCATTTCGGCCTTACTTGGTTGGGGGTAAATAGATTAGGGAAGTTGTACTTTCTGGGAAGTAGCAAATTTTTTTTGCTTGGTTTAATTTTTATATTTTACTTTCCGGAAAGTTGGATGTTTGACTTTCCTTTAACTAGGAAAGTAACTTCCCTAACAAAACCCAAGAAAGTAAAACTTCCCTAACACTTTTATTGGTTTTTCCTAATTTAACCTTAATTCTTTTCTTTTTTTTAAAAAAATTCATATAAAAATATTTTTATTTATTTCAAAAAATATACTTATATTATTTTATAATTGTTATTTATAATAAGTAAATATTTTTATTAAATATTTTATATTATGTAAAATTCAAATAAAAGAATATAATTTTTAAATTTTAATATTTAAAAACTCTCCTAAGTAGTACTTGAATCGTAAATAATAAGCAAAAATTAATTATTATTTATTGCTCGATTTTTAAATTAAAATTATTTATTTAACAATATAAAAATTATCAAAGGACATTTATGTCTTTTAGTTAAAAATATAGTATATTATATAAAAATTAATTTTGTACTTCCTGGGAAGTAAAAATTGAAACAAGTGACATTTATCAAACTTCCTGAGAAGTTAACTTTCCGGTAACTACACTTCCCGGCAAGTTACTTCCCAGGAATTGCTATAAAATGAATTAAGCGAGGCCTTTTCCATGCACTTGAAGATTTGGCCTGAATATTTCGATATGCGTAAGGTCATGGATTGCCTTTTTAAAAATAGATAATAATATTAATTAATTTTTGTTAATTCTGCTAACAATTAATATTGAATATATTTATTTCTGTTAAAAAAACATAGCATTTCCATGTCTTCTTTTTTCTTTTGCTTCTCTTCCTATGTCATTTATAAAAGTATCACTCCTTTATTCATTGACTCAAAAATTTCCATAATGTTTTCCTCACTTCAATATTCCCTCCCACCATGTTCTGTTCAAGAATCTTACACTATATACATAATTTTAATGAATAATTTACAAAACAAGAAAAAGTTTTTGGATTTTCCAAATTAACACTTTCTCTAAATCATTCAAAAAAATTCAAACACCTTTTTATCCATAAAATTAGTTGTCATGCATTTAGCAAAAAGCATAAATAGTTGTTAGAATGCAATGTCCCTTTTCTAAATTCAGTTCACTAATACTATTAACAATATATTCAGCATTTAATAATGGTCCACAAAAAAATTCATATGGTACATATAATATATAAAAATAAAAATAAAAATAAATTATTTGGTCAAAACCTATATAAAATGGGCAATGGAAATTTCTATAGACATGATGGGTTTATAAATAATAAGATAAGATACGCTTCATGTCATCATGATAGTTTTGTATTATGTTAGAAATCAAAGACAAGTACCAAATAAAAAATTATTTGGGAAAGATTTTATTTTGTTTTTGCCCCCACAAAAATTAGGTTAAATGGGAATTCCAAAACAAAGTTAGATATTCACGCATTTGTGTTTTGAAATTATTTAATTTAATGTTCAAAGTTGTCATGATCTAGTCATACTCTTGTGTTAGGAATTAGAGAGGAAATTAAAAGATATTTTGTACGAACAAAAAATAACAAACTTTTTAAAGAACAAATTAAAGAAATTATCAACAAGAAAAACACAGTAGTTTCTATACTGTTTACTATTACGCGTAGAGATTAATGAATTAAACACATATTAATGATAATTTTGTCTATTTTATGACAAATCAATCATATATATCGCTATCTAATCCACTTCAGAATTCTTTGTATCGTCCCTAGAGTTGCCATGAGCTGGATTACTATACTCGATTTTTCTTTCGAATCCAGCTTGAGCTCGCGTCCGCGGAGTTCCGCTTTTTCACATACGGATTTGAACTTATATTTTAAATTCGTATTTTGACAAAATTACACCATTTATTAATAAAATTGATAATATTTGCAAATCTAGATGTTGAACTGTCTATTTGCAAAAATTCAATTTTATATTTTTCAAACATACTGTTTCAATTATTTTATTTTACAAAAATAGTGGTCAATATATCTATACTCATACATGTTACCAATATTGCATGACCACAAATTTATGAGGTACGCCTTACAATATTGGATATTTCATGTTCAATGCCCTTCAACTCGCCTACTAAAAAATTGTATGTTTTTTAACCAGTTGAGGCCGTAAAAGCCGATCCAAACCCGCACAAGACCCCTTAATGATTAAGTATGTGTTGTATTATTTGAAGAAATGAACAGAATGTTTTTACTTTGAGGCGTGAAATGTTTCACTGACCTAAAGTATATTTTGCAGTATTTGCATATATCCCAGGATACAATTAAGTCTTCTACTTATTCAAAAGTAGGATCAGAAGTAGCAGTGAAGAATATTTTTGATACCATTTCGTATCCCACTAATTCAGCCATGATCCCATTTTAATTTTAAATTCGTAATCAGCAAGTAAATGAATGAGGACGTAAAAGAGGTTAAGTTAAACAAAACCGAAATCAGTTAGTGGAGGATCCTTAATTAAAAACGTGGTTAAGTAAACAAAAACGTTTTAATTAAACTCAGTCAAGATTTGTTCCAGATTTTTAGGCTTCAACCAAAAATAATTTTACACATGCTAAAATAGAGCCTTCTCATATAAGGCTTTAATTATTAAATAATAAATAAAATTATAACGGGCTGCAAAAAGTTTAGTCAAGCCTACTTGACTTTCATCCCGAACTCCAACCCACAAGCCTACTCCGGAAAAGGGGGGGGGGGGGGCGAGTCCATTGCTTCCCCTCAACACATTTATGAGCCTATTTTGTATAAACCTTTATAAACTCATTATTGAAACTCTACACTTTTCATGTGGGATTTATGTTGTTTTGAAATAACACAAAAGGACAAATTAAAAATAAGACAAATTAAAATAAATTTTCACAACAGTATGCGCTATCCATAATCGGTACATTTGTTGTTTAGCTACGCAACCATGAATAATGCCCCATAAAATACTCTAGCCCTTTTTCACTTTAAATATGTTTTATCTTTTAGACCTATAATATTTTAAAAGTTTAATGACAAAAAAAACCTAAACTTTTACAACTTGTTACAATAATTTAAATTTTTAAATTTTTATAATAATATCCAAATTATATTATTTTATTGCAATAATATCCAAATTATATTTTTTATGTGAATTTTTTTAAGTTTTTTACCATTTTTTGGGACTTTTACTATATTATTATATATCAAAACATAATAATAGCCTAATATTTTAATTGAAAACAACAAGTTTAAGCCATCAATTTGACTATTATTCCTACAAAAAATACAATTTAGATATTATTGCAACAAAAAAATGCAATTTGAATATTATTGTAAAAATTAAAAGGTTTGGATATAATTGCAACAAGTCGTAAAGGTTTGAGTTTTTTTTTACAATTAGGCCTATTTTAAAAAATCCCGACTTTCTATCTCTTTTTCAATTTGAAAATCAGTCAATTTTACCTTATTTTGCATTTTTTTTATCATTTCAATTATACCCTGAAGTATAAAATTGACTTCTTTTTTTATTTGGCAAAAGTTCAAAAAAAATCTTTAAATTTACCTTTTTTGTATTAAATTAACTTTTTATATTAAATTGACCATTTTTAAAAAAAAATTTTGAACTTTTATCAAATAAATAAAAGTAGATTTTATATTGAAATGAAAAAATACAAAATAGGATAACATTGACAAATTTTCAACGTCGGATTAGTAATGAAAAGAGGATGAAAGATCTGAATTTTTTTAAGGCATTAAGCCTATCTTTTATGTATTAGATATTGACAATATAAGCATTGTTCCATAAGATTTGTATAATTGTTGGCCCCCTCCCTAACATAAGACTTCGATCTATCCTTATTAGTTACGTCCGAAAGTGACTTGTAAAATTTATCTTCTTAGCTAAAACAGTAGTGTAATGTTCATTAACTAGTGGATTAAGTCTCACACGTTTTCATTTGCTTACATACTAAAAATCATTGCAAGATTATTCGAGGCTTCATATCAAATGAAAATACCTCTTTGGAACCAATTTAT
The DNA here is from genome assembly GCF_937616625.2 of Mercurialis annua. Classification (NCBI taxonomy): domain Eukaryota; kingdom Viridiplantae; phylum Streptophyta; class Magnoliopsida; order Malpighiales; family Euphorbiaceae; genus Mercurialis; species Mercurialis annua. The sequence goes on along the minus strand of NC_065577.1, from coordinate 34,299,450 downwards.
TATTTGTTTTGTTGCCCTTAGCAAATCAAGAGTCATTTAAATTGGTGTAATATCTTGACATTCCTTTTGGTCATTTCTTTTTTGAATATACCAATTTGAAACAAGTTGCAATTAGAAAGGGAGGTTGAATAGTTTCTAATTAAAAAATTTAACGATAAAAACGATTAGCAACTATAAATGGAGTGTTTTTTCGTATATTTTTGAATGTGAGACATTTGATGGTATATATCATCAAATACCATATAAGATATCGACTAATCTAGATTCGAGTCTAACAAAACCATAAGACGATCCGTCAAACTAATGCAAATTCAATAAAAAGAAATTGTTGGCGTTCACACACCAACTACAGTAAGAAGATTGAGTTTGAAAAGACAAGTATGTGATCAAAGTAGGGGAGAATAAAGCTACCAAGTACAATTGGTTGAGAATTTAATCACTATTAAAAGAAAGATTAGAACTCACTTTCATATTATTTCTAAATCTTCATGTGAGCTTGTCCCCTAAGAGGTTAGTTAGTCCCGTCAACAGAATATAGTCCCAACATTTCAACATTTCAATACTATGCACTTCCGTAACTAACAACTAACAATGCTTCATGGATTATGACTTAACGGGTTAATGCTCACTCTTCTTTTTATATAAGCGAAAAAAGAAGTACATCACTAGAATTTTTAGAATATCGATTATCTTAATATCATTCCCGTCTAAACTCGTTTAATTTTATGCATTAGTTCCGATACAGTTGTAATTGATGGATTTTTTTTTTTTACTCTATTCCTCAATGTTTACACATTACTAGAACTTTTGAAGTGATTTTTTTATTTCAAAAAGTTAAATATAAGCTTTACTTTTGAATAATTTAAACATGAAAAGATTGAATTGTGATATTTGAAATATGTGCAACTAAATCAATCTATAAAATAATAATGCAGCTTTAATTGGGACTTAAATACTAATTTACTCCTATACATAAAATATTTTTATCATCAAATTAATTAGAAATCATCTATCATCATCGATATAATCAGAACTATCGATCTAATTCCAGGTCATTTTTGTTATTTACATCAATAGTACTCGATTAAATTATAATGAAATTGGAAGACAATCAAGCTTGCAAGAATTTTGTAAAAGAGAAAGGAGATTAGGTAAAAGAATATAAAAAGGAATATCAATTCCTACAAAATACAAGTAGTAACCGATAAGTAACTTTAACCATCTTCATACTCACTTTGACTTTTCTAAAAGTTTTACCAACAAAAACAGAAGAAAATTTCTTACTCTAGTAATTGACCAGCATGAATTATGGTCTAACAAGTATTTCTGATTATACTAATGAAATCATTCCTACTTGTGAGCTACATAGTACAAATATGGACACCGGGACATAGGACACTTGGACACGGATATATGAAAAACGGTGTTATTTTCAGATTTTTTATGTACAATTGAAGTTTTGTGTACGAAACGTTAATTGTCCGGAACGTTTCCGACACAGAACACGATTGATTGAATAGAATATCCATGCTATATACCTAGCTTGCGAGTTTTTTTACTTCTTTTTTTTTTCTCCGTTTGTGTGTTGTCCACGGAGTTTGTTTGTTGTTGTTGCATTATTTTGCTTTTCCTCCACTTTGCCTAATCTTGAAAAATTTGGGCAAAATAAACACTATATATGTCAACAAGAAAATAATAAACTGTTAATTACACATTATTTAGATCAACGGAATAAGCACAGAATAATAATAATTTTGTCCATTTTATGACAATCGATCAAATTTCGCTACCTAACCCACTCCGAAACTCTTCACACTGTCCCTAGAGCTGTTTGAGCTGGATAGTGTACACCGGATTTTTCTTTCAAGTCCGGCCTGAACCCGAGTCTATGTAGTTTTGCTTTTTCTACATAGGGACTTGAACTTATATTTTACATTAATATCTTGAAAAAATTATACCATTTATCAAAAAAAGTGATAAATTTATAAATCTAGATATTGATTATTGTGTTTGCAAAATTAGATTTGCTTTTTTCAAATATATTTTTTCAATTATTTCATCTCACAGAACTACAGTTAAATGTGTGCCCTTATATGCACCATCTTACTAGTATCGCATGACCATAAAATTTTATCATCTTAGCTAAAACAGTTGCGTAATGCTCATTAACTAGTGCATTATGTCTCACTGTCACACGTCTTGAATTGTCTACATACTAAAAAAACAATGTTCGAACCAGGACGGACTAGGCTGTAAATGATTTGAGCCTACCTGAATTTTGAAATGTTCATTTTCGATTCTTAATCCGAATAAGGTGTTCATGTTCGGTTCAGTGAACAAATCCTATCTACGGAGTAACGCCTATATGATACTTAATAATCAAGGAAATAGAGGATGTCGTAAAGGATCAAGAATTGTCAGCTTCTGAAAACATTTTCAACTAGGGCTTCACTGCTCTGACCGTAAAAATCCTGTTAAGTACTATAATAAATGCCGGCCTAATGAGCTCTCACAGTCAAGAAGCCGAACTGGGATCTTTAAGTATGACAATTTAATGAAACTAGATCGTACGAAAATGATTAGATAAAGTGTCACATACAAATTGGAGGCAATGATATATATAGTTCAGATATTTGGTTATATGATTTAGTTCAGAAAACAGCATCAACTAAATTAAAGTATAATTATAATCATCAAATCCATTCAGATGGTGCCTTAGTATATTATGTGAGATATCAATCAACAGAATGAATGTGATTCATGGTCATCTAGCTGGAACATGATATTCAGACCAAATCAGATAGTAGAGCAAAGATTACAGATATATCAGCATATACACATTTCATACAGGCAAATACTTTTCAGGAACATTAGAGACCGTCCGGGCGACTCATCATAAAGATTCACAATCATGACGGAGATGGGCGGGGAAGTCTCTTTGCGATTTCCTGCCGAATTGGAGACATCGTCAGCAACTCAAAACATAAATTTCAATGAACAACATGTATTGACTAGACACTTTTGTACACTACACATGATAATAAGGGAAATGTTCGAAAAAAAAAAAAGTTTTAGAATTTAGACCGGTCATGTACCCGGAAAAATTAGAGGGACAAGGGTATGTTGAACTAGAATTCAACCATAAATTTACGACATTAGTATTATAAATAATAAAATGTGAAAAATATCAATATGAATAATAATACAAATAATTTTTGAAAATAAAAACCATTTCTATAGTAATAAAATGACATCTATAAGAAGCTCAAAGGTTCTCCTTTTCAATTCATAATATCACCATATGTAGCTAACTGTTCAATGGTCCATTGCATTTATATATATTTGTATTTCAATTATGAGGTCCACTAAAAACGTGCAACTGGAATAGCAATTCCGTCCTTCAGAGTTTCTGAAATCAATGAGAAGTGCAAGAACAATTCATACTATCACCGCCATTTCTAGTTTGTTTATTACTTCACTTCTTATAAGCATTCATTCACCACAAAGATATATGCGGATGTAGTACATTTGATGTACTGCCTAAAATCATTGGCTTGACAATTATCTGAGTCAAGTCAACATCCAACACACACAACAAGCTTGGATTCCCATATCTAAGAGAGATGGTAAAAATTTCAGAGAAGGCAGTCCATTCATATATCATTCAATCAGGATTTAGTTTTACATGCCTTTTGACTCTAATTTTAATCAGTGCGCTTATCACCATGAGGCCAAAAACGCAATGATGAACATTCTTAATCATTTGGTTTATATTAGCTTGTTCACACACCGTGTCTTAATCCTATAGCTATCAGATATACCAACTACTGCATAGTTCGTGCATGACAAACCCCAAGTCAGACCAAAGCTTTTGGTCATGAAGTGCAAGTTTCTTCAGAGAAATTATCCAGTTTAATAACAGCCCAATAACCCTTGTACTCGCTGAAAGCAAGTGAAGAGAAATCTAATACAGCTAACTACACATTACCAATAAATAATTTACTACCAATCCTTATAAATATATAAAGAAACTTAGAAACCCATCATAAAATGATAATGAGCATAGGTGTTAAAGGGAAAAGGTACTCTGAGGCCCAAAGGGGTCCTAGTGTCTAAGGCGCAGGAGCCATAAGAATAAAATTCACAAACTAAAATTTATAAAAATTAGGCATAAGGTAAAAAAAAACCCTTCAAGTTTTTTAGAAAGAGCACTTGCCATATGGGCCCTCAGTGTTTTTAAAAAGTGCAAATAAATCCTCACGCTTGAGAAAAACCCCAGAGGTAACTAAAAATGTTGAGGGGCTAAGTGGCAAAGAACTAAACTAAAAGGGCTTATACGCTCTTTTTAAAAAACATAGCTTGCACCTAATTTGCACCGTTTAAAAAAATTGAGGATCCAAGTGGCAAAGAAATAACCGAAAGAGCTTATCTGCTCTTTCTGAAAAACTTAAAAGGATTTTTTGTATCATTAGCCTAAAAATTATAAATGTAATTTTTAAATGTATTAGAGAAAATGAAGGATGAAGGAAAATGTAGCAAAAATCTATTTTCCTCTCCTTTATTTCCTTCCCTTGCCAAACATAGCATAACTGATCTATCAAATGCAACTGAACTGAAGTCAGAGTTGGGGGATACAGAATTGCACAAACACCTATTATGGGGTAGTCACTGATCTTGTCCTAGGGTATGAGTCCAAAAATCTTTTACTTTTATTCAACTACTTTAAATTTTCATGATTTTTTTCATTTCAGTGATAATAATAGCAAATAAAAATCATGTTAGAAAAGGAAAATGTGTCAGAAGCAACAAAGTTACCTCAAACAACTGATTTATATTATCGGCCGTCTTTGCAGATGTCTCAATAAAGAACATCCCATTCTTCTCAGCATACTCCCTTCCATCCTGCAAGAATGAAACAAGAATGTTTGCTTAAAATAATATGGCATTAAATTTTGATTGTTTGTCCTGGAGTAAAATTTTGGTTGTTTGTCATGGAGCACAGTACTCACTTCAACAGATACTTCTCGATTATCATGAAGATCAGCTTTGTTCCCAACTAAAGCCATGACTATATCAGGGCTCCCATGTTTTTGCAGTTCCTGTGAAACAACAAATGAACCATATACACTTTCATATACAAAGTTTATCAAAGTAAACCACTGTCCAAGCATCATAAAGTAAACAAAACTAAATACATTTGTATTCCTGCAAAGCTTCCAGAAAACAAGTAAAGTTTAATCAAAATGAGATGAGTAAATAAGCATACATAATGACCTAAGCTATTCCGAGAGCATACTATATGTTCTTTGAAGTCGTAATTTCAAAGTAAGCTTGTTTGTGACATGATTCATGATGCAAATAAAAGCCATAAAGGACGATGAAAACTTATTTTAAGGTGCATTTGAAAATATATATGTTACCTAGATATTTTTATCCAAATTCATGAAGCAAAAAATTAAAAAATACAATCAGTCAAAAGATATCTCTGTTCAAATAATATCAGGCAGCTGAAATTCCTCCATTTAAACACAAAATTAGACAGCCGTTATTCGAGTATGACCATTTTGTCTTCTCAAGCACACCTGTGAAAAACATTGCTAGCAGTGTCACGTCATTACCGCCTCAAAATTTTCAGGGCAACTTTACTCACTAAAGCCTTTCACACTCTCCAACTCCAAGTAGAAAAAGGAATATGGGAAACTAAGATAAAACATGTTATATTTACTAAACAGTAAACACTTAATTAATCACCTGACATATTGGTCTCAAATGTTATTATCTCACAAATTCAGATACAAGTTATTTTCTATCTTTCAATCTTCTAAATAATTGTTAAATGTAAATTTGTAAAAGTTGAAGCATAGATCAAAAAAATACAGATTCTGAAAGACAAATTCCAACTCTAGAATTAGACTGTAACTGGATTTTACAAAAAACTAAACAAGAAAGACCTCTGACTCTGTTAATCCTAGGCACACAGCTTTGCCAATGTGATGCTATGGTTATTTCGACAAAATTATACTAGTCAAGAACACAGGAGTTGCACACACATCCACACACATACACATACGGAGAGGAAAGGCAGTACTATCGCATCCATAGAAACTACCTTAACCCAATACTGCGCTTTGTTAAATGAATCAGGACTTGTTATGTCATAAACAATAACAGACACTGCAGCACCTCTATAGTATAGTGGAGCCAATGCAGCATACCTGAATAAAAACAAGCAATTAGACTATTGCGGAAAATGGATATTTTGAAGGAAAAAAACTTGAAGCAGGAGGATGAATGGGGAAAAAAATCACAAGATTATTTCTAAGTAACTTAAAAGATGAACTGTTTTCTCGTATGAGAGTGTATGTGCATGTTGAAATCACTTTGCCAACAATACCTTTCTTGTCCTGCAGTATCCCATATTTCGAACTTAACTGTTGTAGAATCTTGCAGAGCTATTGTCTGTGACAAAAATGAAGCTCCAATTGTAACCTGAATTAATAAAAACCAACACATGTTAAAATTTTCAAGAATAACAATAAGACATCTAAAAGAGTAAGCACGCAATTTCAAATTTCCAAACCATAATTTCACTTGTAGATACCAAAAGAGGGGATTGGTCGGAATAAAACAGAGTAAAGACAATTTCCAAACCTTGGATGTTGGATCAAATTGACCACGAACAAAGCGAAGAACGATACAGCTTTTACCGACACCAGAATCACCTAATAATACGAGCTGTTCAAAGCAATACAACGAAAGGTTAACTGCATTGCTAAAGAAAACTTTTACATTTTCATTCCATAATTTCACAACTATGTGCCATCGTGTAAGATTACCTGCATTAACAAATAGCTTTCCACCAAATTCAAACACTTCACCATACAAACTATTGCCAAATATGCACAAGTTATACATAGATCATAAAGCATCGGGACTGAACCTACCATGCTACAGCATCAAACAAGAGAAGAACTGAAGAAAGGATACTAGTGAACTAAGACTAAAGGATTCCAAATCTAAGACATCTACACATTTTTTCACCTAATCTCTGATAAAATACATGTCGGGACCATCCACTGCTGAAAAGATTTCACATTAAACTTTGTAAACTATCTCCAAGACAGCAAAATCCATACTCCAACAATTTCTTGGAACTAGAATTCAACCTAGAGCACCAGATTTGCATGCAATGATAGCAATCTCATCATATTTGGCAAAGGTGGCACATAAGCTAAATGCTAAATTTCTTAAGGGTGTCTAAAAATCGAGCCTTTACAAAAACAATAATCAAAAAAAAAGAGAAAAGGTGCATTGAAGTAAATACTCCAAAGAGATATTGAATAGTGAAGGCGCAAAGAAACTAAAGCACGTGAAAAAAATGAGACTTGCTAATCCTTAGAACTTTTGCATAACTTCCCAAAACCATCATTTTCTAAATAAATTATTGTGATATGGCTCACACTTCCAACAGAAAGAATTAAGCATTCTACTCAAGATGACAATAAGCACACTGCCATAGCTTCCTCCCTCCTGGCACTGTCAATATCTTACAATTTTTCTTTCTAAAAAAAAATATTACTATATCAATCATGATCTATAGTATCGTTACGCAAACTAGTGAAAAAACCTTATAGATTCAATATTAGCACTCGTCGACGAGGTTTTGCAGCATTAATAAACAAGCCAGTCCCCATTCAAAATGGCAACATTTTCTCTGCTAACCCGCAAAAAAATTTAGATTTTCCGATCTAAAAACAAGAAGAAAGTTCATAAACTCATAAGCTAGGTAGCACGAACTCTTTATTCAATCAACATGTCTCGTTTCAGAAACATTTCAGACACTTAAAAGAAATTTAATTTTTTATATAGAAAACCTTAAAATAACACCATTTTTCCATGACCATGTCCAAGTATCCCGTTTTCCCGTATCCATATCCATGCTACCTAGCTCATAAGTAAACATCAAAGTCTTGAAATTTACCTTAACACGAAGGTTTTTGGCATCAGCAACTCCATTATTCTCAGGATTGTTAAGTCCACTCAACCGCCCAGAATTCCTGTCTATAAAAAATATATAGAAAAACCAAATCAAAAGGGGAAAGAACATAGTTAGCAACAAATTCCAAATGTACCCTTAACGATCAAGCACAAAATTGTCAATCTTTTAATCAACAACATATCAAAAGTTAACCAAATTAGAACAATTAGATCCAAATTTCAGTTGGATCAACATAACTTCAAGAAATAAAATTAGAGAAATTGGAAAATACCTGGAATGGAAGAAGTACAATTACCCATGAAATTGTAGTAAAATATGTAGATTAAACTAAGGAAATACGATTACAGAGTTGAATTGAGTGTAGTAAAATTAGGGTTTAACGTGGAAAGCGAGAGCAAATTTACAAGTTATGGTTTATTTTTTTCTCGTTCAATTGATGGAGAGTGATGAACAGACAGAGATATGTTTTGATTTTGGTATTTAGTTGCTTTTTTGGATCGTTTAGTGGTTTTTACCTCATTTCCATTATCGTTATCATTTTTATATTTATTGAACACGCCACTTACGGGTTAACTTCATTAAATAGTTTTAGAAAGGCAAAAGGCTCAAATTGGCCCCTACAGTCAGAGCAAAAGAATATTTAAGACCCTAAGAAGGAAGGAGGCTCACTCAACACCATGTACTTGTTCAAAATGACTAACTTAACATCATGTACTTGTTCGAAACGGCTTACATAACACCAAATCCTACCTCTGTTAAATTTTTTTGCTGTCTGAGACGATATCCTGACGTGTCATCAACTCACCAGCGCAAAGTGGTTGGTTAGTAATGGTTAATAATAAAAGATGAAGAAACGCAAAAGACACATGATTAAAAGCAAAAGTACAAAAAGTATTCAAATTTCACTGTCGCTCACACCAAAAGGCAAAAGGAACGAATATTTTTCAAGGTAGACGAGTCATTGCTGAGGTGGGATGAAGGCGATTTATGGCAGTGGTCCTCTCAAAGTAACTCTGGTGATTAAAACTTAAACGGGTATGTGTATTTTTGATTTAAAATATTAGGTATTTTAGGGTTTCTGGCTTCAACTGCTCAAAATTGGGGATTCTAGATTTTTTTTTATTTCCAATTTTGGGATTGAAGTTAGTGATTTATTAAATTACAAATTATACAGTTCTAGTGATTGTTATTAAACGTTTTCTTTTATGTTTTCACGGCAGTATGATTTGCCACATTAATATACATTTTCACTATGTTGGAACATGGGTTAACAATCCAGAATTAGAGTATAATAATGGCTTGGCAGAGAGAAAGGCAGGATTTGACTCATATTATCTCTCAGTTAATGTTATTAAGCTTAAATACAAAAATGATTTAGGTTTTCCTCATGTGGATAGGATTTATTACTGTAAACCTGGCAGAACTTTACGTGATGGGCTAAAATCGATTCAAACTGATTATGAGAATAGGAAGATACTTAACTCGCTAAATTTAAAGAGGGTAATAATATGTATGCTGATCATGATGTCAATGAGCCGCAGTTTGCACAAGAAGTGTTATTGTCTCCTTATCATAAGAATGTGGATGAATTTGTCGGTGAAGAAACCTCTGAATATGTTATTTTAGATGGATCCCCTGAACCTGAACATGTTTCCCCTGCCCCTATAGAGCATAAGCATGATTCCCCTATCCCTATTGAACATGTTTCCTCTGCCCATATTAAGAATGTACCCCCTGTTCAGCATGACCTTAATGTTGAGAATGAACCCCCTACTTTCCATGAGCATGATTCCCTTGTCCCAATTGAGCATGACTTTAGTTTTGAGAATGAACCCCCTGCTTTCCATTGTAAGTTTATATATAAATGTACTTTAACAATAATATGTTTCTAATTATTATAAGAAACACATATATTATTTGCCCATTTAATCACAATTACAATATTAAATCAACATAATTATATTAGGGTTAAGATTTAATAACACAATAATATTAAATAAATCATACCTTGATCCATGGCTTACTTGATGTCACCTGAAGTGTATAGTTTTTCCCTCTAACCTTTTGATTTTAGTAAACCTTTTTCAATGGTACAAAGTTTTTTTTTTTTTGAATTGGATTGTGATTATTCTCTTTTCTTCTTCTTTTTATAGAGAGAAAATATTTAAATTAACATAATTTCTCCTTTTAATTACTAGTAGTTTTAAATTTCTTTCGTTTCTTTTCTTTTTCATTTAAACAAACTAAAACATACAAATTGATATTCAATTACATGAGAAGTTATTATAATTTAAACATTACTTTTTCTTTAACGTAAAGTTGTAAGATAAGTTATATTTAAAATATTACTCATCTTTAACTTTCTTTTCTTTGATTAAATAACCACCTCACAAAATTTGATATATAATTTAATAAAGGTAGAGGTAAGGGAATTATCCCAATAGTCCAATTCATTAAAAACTAATAACCATTATATTAGTTTATGTAATATTAGACCATATATTTAATTATGGGTCATTAACATAAGATTATAATAATAATAATAAACTTACATTCTCCCACTTGACCCATAAGATGATTTCAGCATTTTAACCATAACTATAAGCGCGCTCCTTTCGTTAAAATTATCACAATCACCAACATTAAATGAATCTAAACAATTGAATCATGGCGGTCACAAATCATTTGATCGACAAGATTCCTTCCATGTATCACAAGTTGTTTCATTCATATAATTTTATATTAACATTATTTGAAGTATTTCATAATCTTCAACCTTTATATGTCATATTTAAAACTTTTCATGTACATAACAATACTAATGACATAGTAAATTATTTGCAAAAACAACATTAATTGAATTCATAAGTGTCAAATAAAATATTCAAGCAAAGATTCACGGGTACATGTATATTGAAATCATGCTATCAAGGACTTATCTATAATGCCCATCCTTTCTACATGACCTGTAAGAACTATGGGCGCCAAGCCCTTAGTTAACGGATCCGCTATCATTAGGTCAGTACTTATGTGCTCAAATGACACTCTATGTTTTTGCACCTCTTCTTTAACCGATAGATATTTCAAATCCATGTGTTTAGCACCTTTAGAATATCTATCATTCTTTGCAAAGAAGACAGCTGCGGAATTATCACAAAACATTCTCAGCGGTTTATCTATACTGTCGACAATACCTAACCCTGAGATAAAGTTCCACAACCACAATGCTTGAATTGTAGCCTCAAAACATGCCACGAATTCTGCCTCCATAGTGGAAGTAGCAATGACAGACTGTTTTCCACATTTCCATGAAATTGTTCCTCCTGCTAGTTGGAATAAATATCCAAATGTAGACTTTCTAGTGTCTACACAACCAGCATAATCTGAATCCGAATATCCAATCACTTCTAGGTGATTTGATCGCCTAAATGTGAGCATGTGATCCTTAGTGCCTTGTAAATATCTAAGTACTTTCTTTGCCGCTTTCCAATGATCCAAACCAGGATTACTTTGATAGCGACCTAACATTCCAACAGCAAAACTAATGTCTGGTCTAGTGCATGTCTGAGCATACATAAGACTACCGACTACTGAAGCATAAGGAATCTTATCCATTTCTTTTCTTTCCAAATCATTCTTTAGACATTGCATTTCGCTAAATTTGTCCCCTTTCTGAATTGGAACTTTAGTTGATGAGCAACTTTCCATTCTAAATCTCTCTAATATTTTCTTTATGTATCCTTTCTGAGACAATCCCAACAATCCTTGTGATCTATCACGAAATATTTCTATTCCAATCACATAGGATGCCTCACCCATATCTTTCATTTCAAAATTACTAGAGAGGTATTTCTTTACATCATGTAACATACCCAAGTCATTGGCTGCTAAGAGTATATCATCAACATATAGTACTAACATTATGAACTTGCTCCCACTAACTTTGATATAGATACACCGATCAACAGTGTTCTCTATAAAACCGTATGACAAGATGGTATCATTAAATTTAATATACCATTGTCTAGAAGCTTGTTTCAAACCATATATTGACTTCTTTAACTTACACACCATACCTTCAAGACCCGAAGAGAGAAAACCCTCAGGTTGATCCATATACACTTCTTCTTCTAAGTCACCATTAAGAAAAGCGGTTTTCACATCCATTTATTGAAGCTCTAGATCATAATGAGCCACCAAAGCCATAACAATTCTTAAAGAGTCTTTCTTTGATACTGGAGAGAAAGTCTCTTTGTAGTCAATGCCATTTTTCTGAGTATAACCTTTGGCGACAAGTCTGGCTTTATATTTATCAATATTGCCTTTACAATCCCTTTTGGTCTTAAAGACCCATTTGCATCCAACTTGCTTGGATCCTTTAGGCAACTGAATCAAATCCCAGACTTTATTGTCATCCATTGATTTTAATTCTTCTTTCATAGCACTTAACCACTTTTCAGAATTTTCACATTCTATGGCTTCCTTAAATGAAACTGGATCTTTATCAATGCTTAAGTCGCATTCATGTTCGAGTGAATATACCACATAATCATTTGAAATTGCTGGTCTTTTATCTCTCACAGACCTACGCAATACCCGTTCTTGTGGTATATTCTCCTCATTTGCAACTTCAACATTGTCAATTGGTTCATTAAGAACATTCTCTACTGGTGAGTTTGGAATATTCTCTTGTTGTTCTTGTATGTTGTGTGACTGTGATACAACATAAGGAACGACAATTCTAGAAGAGATATCAAGTGTTGGATTCTGTTCTATTTGAATCTCTTGAATATTCACTTTTCGTGGTTTGTCACTCCCACTATTCTCCCCATTCTCAATGAATATTGCATTACCAGATTCAATTATTCTCGTTGTATGGTTAGGACAGTAAAATATGTAGCCTTTAGACTTTTCTGGATATCCTATGAAACAACCACTAATGGTTCTTTCGTCAAGTTTCTTTTCATGAGGATTGTAAATCCTCACTTCTGCTTGACAACCCCATACATGCAAATGCCTTAAGCTAGGTTTCCTTCCTGTCCACATTTCATAAGGTGTTATTGGAACTGCCTTACTTGGAACCCTATTAAGCAAATATACTGCTGTCTTTAATGCATGCATCCATAAAGATAAAGGCACATTACTATAACTCATCATGCTACTAACCATATCCATAAGAGTACGATTCCGCCTTTCACTTACACCATTTTGTTGTGGTGTACCGGGCATTGTGTACTGTGCACAAATACCCCGACTTTCAAGAAATTTTGCAAATGGACCAAGACATTGTCCACTTTCATCATATTTTCCATAATATTCACCACCTCTATCAGACCTCACAACTTTAACTTTTCTATCTAATTGCCTTTCAACCTCATCAATAAACAATTTTAACATGTCTAATGATTGGGACTTTTCATGCAATAAATATAGATAACAATAACGTGAACAATCGTCAATAAAGGTAATAAAATACTTTTCACCGCCCCAACACGGAATATGAAATGGACCACAAATGTCAGTGTGAATTAACTCGAGCAGTTTAGTACTTCTTGTGGTTGGATTCTTTGATATGTGTTTGGTTTGTTTACCTTTAATACAATCCACACACACTTCCCAATCACTAAAATCTAGTTGGGGTAAAATTTCACTTTTTATTAACCTCATTAATCTTTCTCTAGATATGTGACCTAATCTTTGATGCCACAAGAAAGCAGAATATTCATTATATGCACTACGTTTACTACCAATATTATGATCAATATAAAATAAAGATTCAGTAAAATTAACATCAAGATTGACACGATATAAACCATCCATTAATGTACCACAACCATAATAGCACTGATGTTTATACATAGAAAAACAACCATTACCAATCTTAAAATGAAAATTACATTCATCCAACTTTGAAACAGAAATTAAATTCCTGGCACATCTAGGAACATAGAGACACTTTTCAAGATCTAGACAACAATCGTTGTCCAGAATCAATCTATATGTCCCTATTCCTTCTATTCGTGCCTTCATTCTGTTGCCCATATAAAGGAACTTCTCAGTTCCTTTTAAAGTCTGGATTGAAAGGAATCCCTGCATTATATGTGACACATGAGTAGTGGCACCAGAATCTAACCACCAAGTATTATTGGGCACTTCAATTAAATTTGATTCAAAGCATACAAAAATAAAATATTTACCTTTCTTTTCAAACCATACCTTTCGTTTATGGCAATCCTTTTTGAAGTGTCCAGGTTTCTTGCATAAGAAGCAAATCTTCTCTTTTTGGATTTGACCCTCACTCACTTTTAGAGAAGTCTTGCCCTTGCCTTTCTGTTTCTTTCCTGGCTTTCCTTTGCTGTTGCTAGCCTCATTATAAACAGAAAGATGGATGGTGTGATCCTTCAATTTTCTTAATCTCCCTTCTTCCTGAATTAGCATGGCCTTAATTTCTTGTAAGTTCCACTTCTCCTTAAGTGTGTTATAGTTTACTTGGAACTGTCCAAATTCGGGAGGAAGAGAGTTGATAATGAATTGTACGAGAAAAGATTCACTCACATCCATTTCCATTCCCTTAAGTTTGGCGGCTAAGTTGGTCATTGAGGTTACATGATCATGAATTGGTTTTGACCAATCAAATTTCTTTGTTGTCAGCTCACTCATCAGTGTTCCCACAATAGACTTATCAGTAATGTCTGATTGTGAATACTCTTTGATTTTCTTTATAAAATCCTTAGTACAATCTGTCTTAGGAATCGACGGCTTGACATTTTCTGCCATTGTCATTCTCAATAGGTTCATGCCAACCGGTTTGATCTTTCCCAAGCCTCATAAAGAGACTTTTCAGTTTCAGAACTAGCCTCAGTGGCTACAGCAGGCTTTTCATCAGTAACCAAAACTAGGTCTAAATCCATTACGCCTAGTTGGAACTCAATCTGCTCGTTCCAGTCGGAAAAGTTCAATCCGTTGAATTCAATCAATCCATTTCCCAAAGCAAAAATGTTGGTCATAGCTGCAAACATTAATACATTTTCACTTATTTAATATTTTGAGTTCTTTTCATCGGATTCAAACATATAGCAATAATCTATATATTTAAGTTCACCTTTGGGTGATCCTTAATATATAACATCAAATTATAATAATTAAATATGGATAACTTTAACAAATAATTAAATATATTCAAATAAACATGTATGTTATCTTTGGATATACATCCATATTTATTAAATATGTTAATAAATTTCTTTCATTTTATTAATTATAATCAATGGTTCATCTTTGGATAACCTCCTAGATTTATAATTAATAATTTCAATTATTTTATAATTTTTTTTATGTCATTCTTTGATCATAAATAATTGAAATATATTTAAATTATTTAAGTAGCCTTTAAAAGTTAAGTCACTTTGGTAACTATAACTATTACTTAAATATAATGTCATGTTTTAATACGTTTTATAAGTTAATCACTTTAGTGACTATAATTTATATTAAATTAATCAAATCATCCATTTATATTTGATTAAACAATTTTTTTTATGACAGTTAAAACCAAAATATATAAATTGTCAAAACATCTATAATTCAATAATCTATAAATTATTAAAAGGATCAAGTCAAAATCCAAAAATATATGCCAATTAAACAGCTCAATTCAGTCATCACCATTTCTTGATATATATAATAGAAATCAGAATAAAATTTAAATAATTATGCGGAAATTTGAATATTTTAATTTTATTCAAAATTGTTTAAAACAATTTTTAATTTTCTTTGATGAACCCTAATCTTAATGTAATTTAATTGTAATTGATAGGCTCTGATACCAATTGTAAGTTTATATATAAATGTACTTTAATAATAATATGTTTCTAACTATTATAAGAAACACATATATTATTTGCCCATTTAATAACAATTACAATATTAAATCAACATAATTATATTAGGGTTAAGATTTAATAACACAATAATATTAAATAAATCATACCTTGATCCATGGCTTACTTGATGTCACCTGAAGTGTATAGTTTTTCCCTCTAACCTTTTGCTTTTAGTAAACCTTTTTCAATAGTACAAGGTTTTCTTTTCTTTTGAATTGGATTGTGATTATTCTCTTTTCTTCCTCTTTTTATAGAGAGAAAATATTTAAATTAACATAACTTCTCCTTTTATTAATAGTAGTTTTAAGTTTCTTTCGTTTCTTTTCTTTTTCATTTAAACAAACTAAAACATACAAATTGATATTCAATTACATGAGAAGTTATTATAATTTAAACATTACTTTTTTTTAACGTAAAGTTGTAAGATAAGTTATATTTAAAATATTACTCATCTTTAACTTTCTTTTCTTTGATTAAATAACCACCTCACAAACTTTGATATATAATTTAATAAAGGTAGAGGCAAGGGAATTATCCCAATAGTCCAATTCATTAAAAACTAATAACCATTATATTAGTTTATGTAATATTAGACCATATATTTAATTATGGGTCATTAACATAAGATTATAATAATAATAATCTTACATCCATGAGCATGAACCCCTTCCTGAAAATGAAGCCTTCGCTGAAAATGAGTTAGATGATGATATGGATAGTAAGTTAGATAATGAGTTAGATGATGAGTTACATAATAAAGGGGCAGAAGTTGGTGAATAATTTAGTAGTGAAAACAATGAAGGGGAAGAAGTTGGTGAACAATCTAGTAGTGGAAATAATTTGGGGCAGAAGTTGGTGAGGAAAATATTAAGGGGAAGAAGCTGATGATCAATCTGATGATAATGAAAATGAGTACTTTGCTTCTGAGGACCTAGGTTCTTACGATGAGCATAGTTCTAGTGATAGTGAGAGAGATGAGGCAGTGAGGAGGAAGAGTAGGCATCCTAGTTATAAAGAAAGAGGCCCATATCCAGCTTTTTATTGGGCTTAACTATTTCAAGTCCAAAAGAGATGAGGGAGGCAGTGGCTAAGTATGTTGTAGCCCTAGGAAAACCTTTGACATTTAAGAAGAATTAGGCCACTAGACTTAGGATTATTAGTGAGAAAAATTGTCCATTCTTGCTTTATCTTAGTATGGATAAGCCTGAATACAAGCTTATGGTTAGAACCTACATTGATGAGCATCAATGTGGGAGGGTCTATCCAAATTCTAAGTGTAGTTATAATTTCTTAGCCAAATATTTTGAGAGAAGGCTTACACAATATCCAGAAACTAAGATTCAAGATCTGATAAAGTTTGCAAAAGAGGAACTTAAGGTTAATGTCAATTATTTCATGTGTAAAAGAGCAAAAGGAAGATGATGACACAGCTTGTAGGCAACTATCTGACAGAGTATGAAAAACTTGAAGCATATACAACTGAGGTGAAAAGGACAAACTCTGGTAGTGCTTGTGAGCTACAGTTCTGTCCATACAAGTTGATGTAGGGAATAAGGGCATTTTGGAGAATATTTGTATGCTTTCAACATTGGTTAGTTGAATGGGTGTAGGCCTATTATTGGCATGGATAGGTGTTTCTTGAAGGGTAGATGTAAAGGGCAGCTTCTTTATGCTATTGGAAAAGATGGAAATTATCACATGTTTCTAATAGCATGGGCAGTAGTTGATGTAGAAGACAAGATAAATTGGAGATGGTTTTGGATTGGTTGATCATTATGCTAAATCTCAAAGATGGCATTGGAATCACTCTTGTTTCTGATATGCAAAAGGATTGATTCATTTAACCATTCTATGTTTTCATTAGTTTAACCATGAGCTGTATTGTTTGTGTTTGATAATATGTTTGTTTGTGTTCATAAGGGACTTGTACCAGCTATAAAGAAGGCTCTCCATACACCAGAGCACAGATGGTGTGCTAGACATGTCTATGCAAACTGGAGCAAAGATTGGAGAGGGACTTGGCTGAAGGAAAAAATTAGATATGTGCCTGGAGAACATATGAAAAAGATTTCAAAGAGAACTTGTATAATATGACTAAAGAGCATGGGGAATTAACAGTCAAGGATTTGATCAGATATCATCTTGTTTTCTGGTGTAAGGCACCAGTGCAAGGTGCAAGAGTGATATGATAGACAATAATGTCTCAGAGACTTTCAACTCATGGATCCTATCTTGCTGAGAGAAACCAATCTTATCACTGTTGGAGGCAATCAGAAAGAAGGTGATGACAAGATTTTTCTAGTATAAGGGAAGTGAGTAGAAATGGCATACATCATTCTTACCTGTTTGTATTGAAGTGTATGAGGCCAATCTAATGATCAGTGCAGAATATGACATTCTGTTTAATGGACATACAGAGTATGAAGTTAGCTGTGGAGAGGACCAACACACAGCTACAATGGATAGAAAATAATGTACATGTAGGGCGTGGGATATTAGTGGGATTCCATGCCCTCCTGCCATTTATGCAATATACCATGTCAAAGTCAATCATATGGAGTATATTTGCAATTGTTATAACATGATAATGTTCAATAGGGCATATGAGAATCCTATGCATCTAGTTAGAGGACAGAAGTCTTGGAGATTAAGTGATTATGCAAAGAATGAGCCACCTCCTTTTATGACACTATATTGTAGACCAAAGAAAAAGAGGGTTGGAGCAAGGCATGAGACTACTAAGCTACCTGTTACTGGAAGAATTGGCAGAAAAGGTGGCAACATCACCTGCATCAAGTGTAAGCAAATTGGCCATAACAAGAATTATTGTAAGGCTCCAACTACACCAACAACTAGTGCTAATCCAATTGCACCAACAACTACTGCTCCTCCAACAGCATCCACAATTAGGGCTCCTCCAACAACATCAACAATTAGGGCTCCCCCAAATGCTTTTCTTGCTTTTACAAGTCAGCCAACACCCAGTGGTGAACCACATAATTAAAGTCAACATGTGTACCATCTTTTGCAACTCAGCCTTTTGGAGTACCTTTTGGATGTCATATCTATTTCTTGTCAAATTATTGTTTTTCTTAAGAAAAATAACGATTTTTTTTATAAACAACATTAAATAATAGATTTTGTATGACTTTATGAGTTGTTTTTTAGAATATGGTTTGAAGTTATTATTCAAACTTGTAAGAAAGACAGATAAAACGGATTGACTGTTACATCTAAAATACTCTACAAATTTTTAAATTGGTTAAATCAAAATAATAATGCTAGTGAGACCTAGCCCAAATGGCTAAGGTCTTCAATGTGCATTCCTGAGATCGTAGTTTCGAGTCTCAGCACAACCAAGTTAAGGTTGATTTAACATAACATATCTAACAACTAACATAGATTAGATCTAACTCTGGCAAAAAAAATCAAAATAACAGTAATAAATCGAAATTTAGATAGTTGAATGATTTTCTTTTATATCATAATTTGAAGCAGTCTCACTTATTATTTGTGAATTTGGTTAAATCGTCAGTTTAACTGTTTAGTAAATTACATCTAGAAAATTATATTCTAGACATGGAAATTGTGGATTCAATTAGGTCAATCTTCGGCTCAGACGACGATTCAGTTCAGATCAACCAATTCAATTTGGTTCCGCCAAATTTTTGGTTATTAGGATAAACAAATTGGACAACCGCTCGGTTTCTTATTCAATCAGCCGATCGGTTCAACTTTTTATCCGCGGTATACATGTGAATTGCGTTAATTTTTCTTTTAATTTCATGAGTTGAACCAAATCTATAAATTAATGGTTCCTCATAAAATATCATAATAAAACTGCACCAAATATACCTCGGAACATCACTATCACATCTTATCACTATCATTGTTGATTATCAAATAGTATAATTGTTTATTTTAATGAATATGAAGTATTAGTTTCGAACATTTAGAACTTTGGTACAAAATTTAGGATGCAAAATCAACCTTTGTCCAATTAATTTCCATTAAAGTCATTAAAATCCAGGTAAGTTTGAAAGCAATACTTAGACGGATTGCTGGATTCAAACGTAGTTGGCCAATTCAAAATTGACACATCAACCATTTTACGGCTTCGTCAAAAGCTAGCCAGCCGGTTTACCAGAATGATATGACATTAACCACAGTTTTTATTTTTTAATTTTTTCCCAAACAATTACGAAAATGCATAAATTTGTTTTTAAGAAATAAGAAACTATACTCTCTATTCCAAAAGAATAAAAAATAATCATTTTTGTTAGAATTAAATAAATAAATTAGTTTTATTTATCTAGTCTACTCCAATCTCTTCTTTTAAAAAAATTAAAATATAATTAAAATTTAGTTTGATGTAATGAAGTTTATACTTATAAGGGTGTCTTTTACTATTAGTTATTTTGTTAACAATTAAAATATATTTTGAAATATCTTTAATATATTTCAATCTTCAAAAAACAAATAAAACTATATAGTTATATTCAAAAACTAACCTTCTAAATGTATTTTATCAACTCAAGTATTAAATAGCTTCAAAAATAAGCTTGCTACACTTATAAACCATTTTGTTTCAAGTTAAAACTTAAAAACGTAACTTATTCTCATATTTTTTTGAAAATAATGTTAAAACAATTGTTCAATATTAGTGATTTTCTAAACTTTGGGCTACAAATTACAATTTTTATAACATGCAAAAATTGACTTTGAGAAATGGATGAGAGATTATACTTAGTTCACGTTGTTTATTACAATTCCAAAATTGACACTTTTGACTATTTTAGTAGGTATTTTAGACATCAAATTTAAATGCAAAATATTTTAAAAATATTAATAATTTTTAGGAATGCGTATTTGATCATTTCAGTTAGTTTTTAAACTGAAATTTTTAATAACAATATGAATATAATTTCTAAAATGAGCCAAGCAAAAATTTATTATGTTCGATTTGATTATTGAGTTTTTAGTACATCTTCTGCTAGTGTTCAGTTTGAAACAGACTTCTTAAAATTGGGTATTAAATTTTATCTATGAACCCAATCAAATTAAAATGTATTATTTCTAGAGAAAAAATTATAAATACCGAAAAATTAGTAAATATTTACAAAATTACAACTATTCTAAAACTTATTTGTAAGAAGATATAAATAATACAAATAAGTTATACTTTTTTAAGTAAATTAATATAGTAACTTACTAATGTTTGAGGGTATGAGCTCTGCATGGAGATTATTACAAACCAAATAAGAGCAAAAACTTTTATCTTTATTGAATCAAAAAGAATTTACAAGATTAAGAAATAGCTTAAGTAAAACACTCTCTACTTATACTACATTAGTAGTAACCGCTCATTAACAAACTCAACCAATCACGAGTTAAGAAGCTTAAGTCACAATGAAAGTGTGAGTTGATGAGTTGGCTTGAATGCTGAGCTGGAAAGAGAGAAGAATCCAATGCTGAGGTATAGAATCTAATGCAGCGTGTGCATACTTGCAAATGGACAACTGCAATCTTAGCAGAAAACATCCCAGAGAAGTAATATATTGTGTTACCCCCCCCCCCCCCCCCTTCTCAAGCTAGAGAGTATATGTCAAGAACTCCCAGCTTGGCAATATTAGCAGAAAACATCCCAGGAGATAAAGCATCTGTGAAACAGTCAGCAAGTTGAGCAGCAGAAGTGACTGGAAGAAGATGAATGACACCAGTATTGATTTTTTCTTTGACTATATGACAATCTATCTCTATATGCTTGGATCTCTCACGAAATACTGAATTGTGAGCAAGTTGGATTGTTGAGTTGCTGTCACATTAAAGTTGAACATGCAAAGCACAATTTTGATGAAGATTAGACAAAAGATAGATTAACCATTGAATCTCACATGTTAAAACAGCAAGAGATCTATATTCTGCCTCAGAACTAGACCTGACGACAGTGGTTTGCTTTTTAGATCTCCAAGAGATCAATGAGTTGCCCAGAAATATGCAGGAACCAAAAATAGACCTTCTAGTATCAGGACAAATGGCCCAGTCTGCATTAGAAAAACCTTTAAGCTGCAAAGAAGAAGATCTGGGGAAGAAAAGACCTTTGCCATGAGAGCCTTTAATGTATCTGAGAACTTTGTGAACACCTACTAGATGAGCATTAGTAGGACAGTCCAGGAATTGTGAGAGTTGTTGCACATCAAAAGAAAATGTCTAGTCTAGTTGAACAGAGATAAATAAGCTTGCCAACTAACTTTCTGTACTCTGAATTGTCAGCTAACAAATCCTGGTCATCCTTTAAAAAATCTCTTGGATGTAATCATAGGTGTTGGAATTGGTTTTGAATCCAAAAAACCAGTGTATGTCAGCAAATCAATTGCATACTTTCTTTGAGAAAGATTAAGACCAGAAGAAGAATGAGCCACTTTTAAGCCAAGAAAGTATTTCAAAACACCTAAATCTTTGATACTGAATTGTGCATGGAGAAAATCCTTGATAGAGTTGATGTCTGCAATAGAATTGCTAGCCAGAATCACATCATCAACATATATGAGCAAAATGATGAAGGAGGAATCAGTATGCTTGATGAGAAGAGAAGGATCTGAAGAAGCAGGCTTGAACCCTTGAGAAATGAGAGCCCCAATGAATTTAGCATGCCATTTTCTACTGGCCTGTTTTAAGCCTGAGAGAGTCTTATGTAGCTTGGACACCAAAGAAGAATTAGGAGATTCAAAATCAGGTGGTAACTGCATGTAGACATCTTTATCTAAGTCACCATACAAGAAGGCATTGTTAATATCCAATTGATGGAGATGCCAATTATGAACTGATGAAATAGACAAAAGTGTTCTTATAGTTGGCATTTTTGCAACAGGACTGAAAGTTGCTAAATAGTCCAAACCTTCCTGTCGTGTGTAACCCTCGGCCACCAACCTAGCTTTACATCTTTCTATACCAACATCAGAGTTGTATTTGACTTTGTGAACCCATTTACAACCAGTTGCTTT
This sequence comes from Mercurialis annua, assembly GCF_937616625.2. Taxonomy (NCBI): domain Eukaryota; kingdom Viridiplantae; phylum Streptophyta; class Magnoliopsida; order Malpighiales; family Euphorbiaceae; genus Mercurialis; species Mercurialis annua. Next base: position 34,276,564 of record NC_065577.1, on the reverse strand, counting down.
CTTGTCAGCAGGTAAAGGAGTCAATTGCTAGGTTTGGTTCTGTGAGAGAGCAGTGAGCTCTGCAGACATGGCATTCTTCCAGCAATTATGTTTAATGGCCTTATTGTATGTTCTAGGTTCTTTGATAGTGTCAATATTAAACAGATAGGCTTTATGATGATCTGAAATATTGATATAAGAAATTACAGAAAAGATGTGATGTGGAGAAGTAGTGTCTTATAGAAGAGAAGAAGGTAAAATTATACTGGTAATCTTTTAAAAAAGAAGGAAGAGAGGTAATCCTGGTTGATTTTCTAAGAGGAGAAAAATCTTGCTCAAAAAATAAGGGATTAGATGATGATGGTAATAGAGATGGTGATGGTGATCTCCAAGGAATTGGAGAGGTAGAATGTGAAGAAGTGGCTGTACTATTAGAAGGAGGTAGATCAGGAATGGATGACAAATATCATAAGAAAAAGAGGAATATGTTTCATGAGGAATAGATTTTGCAGAATAAGGAAAGAAAGTTTCATAGAATATAACATATCTAGAGACAAAGATCATTTTAGTGGTCAAGCAACAATGGATAAAACCCTTTGTATTTGGTGGAAAGCCAAGAAAATGCACTTGATGGCTCTGCTGTCAAATTTTGTCCTATAAGGACTATATGTACTGGCAAAACTTAAGCATCCAAATACCTTTAGGTGACTTAAGGTAGGAGATTTACTATATAAAATGTGATATGGTGTCTTATTATTAATAATAGGAGAGGGAATCCTATTTATCAAATAAGCAGCATGCAGCACACAATAACTTCAAAATGTAAAGACAAGGAGGATTGAAACCCGATTGCTCTTGCAACATTGAGGATATGTTAATGCTTTCTCTCAACAGTACTATTCTTCTCTAGAGTTTATGTACAACTTGTTTGATGTAGCATTCCATGATTCTTATCGAATTGAGGATCATTAAATTTTGCTCCATTGTCTAATCTCATAACTTTAACAGTGTTTAAAAACTGAGTCTGAACCAAATTAATGAAACTTTGTAAATGCCCTCTGGTTTCTGATTTTCTCTTTCATAAGAAACAGCCAAGTATATCTTGAATGGTCATCAACTATGGTCAAGAAATACTTGTGATCATCTATAGAAGCAACTGACATAGGAACCATATGTCCACAAGTATCAAGTCAAAAACAGCAGCAGTGACTGTGGAGCTTAGAGGATAAGATAACCTCTTTTGTTTAACAAAATGTGACACATCACATACAAGATTTAAAGAAGATTTTATTGAAGAATCAATTTGTTGAACAAGTTTGATCCTGTTATGTGATAAATGGCGTAATCTATAATGCCAAATATCCATATCTTTATTTGATTCTGTCTTAGAAACAGCAGAATTATAACTAGATAAAACTGAATTCACATGTGTGAATAGATACAATCCATCCTTCTTTTTAGCTGAGCCAATTTTCTTCCAAGTGACCATGTCCTGAATGAAACAGGAATCACGATAGAGAAGTTGGCATCATCATCAGTCAACTTACTAAAAAAATGAGATTGAAATTAAACACAGGCACAAATAACACATTCTGCAGTATGAGATCAGTACTTAGTTGCACAAAACCAATATGAGAGACTGGAATCAGAGATCCATTTGGCAACTTCACACTTACATTGTTGACTGGTTTTGAGTGAGTAAAATACTCACTTCTGCAAATAATATGATATGTGGCACCAGTGTCCAAGATCCATATATTTTCATATGAATTTGCAGATAATAAACAAGTATGCACAATACCTTGATTACTCACCTGTGGTTTAAAAGTTGCAGTTAAAGAATCCACTTGAGAAGTCCCTGCTTCAGTCAAATTAGGCTGTATCAATGCCTTTAGCTTTTAGTACTGCTCTGATGTGAAGGGAAAAATTTGCCCAGCCTGCAAATTAGGAGCTAAAGTCTGTTCTGCATGTATATTCTTCTTAAAGACTTCTTTTGTGACTGAGAATCTGTGACATTGACCTTTCATCATCAAAGTCTTGATAATCTTGTTCTGAGTACTCAACTTGATTAGCATAGGAAGTTTCTGGTTTATTTCTGGACTGAAAAGCAGACTGAAAACCAGGAGGAAATCCATGTTTCCTGTAACAAAAATTAACAGTATGTTCAGAATTCCCACAATGAGAGCAAAGCTTCTGCTTCATGTTTGAGTATGAAGTATAACCTCCTCTCTTATAAGCTCCTCTGAAATTATTCATGCCTCTTCCTCTAGCATAACACACATTAGACTCATATTCTGGTTCAAACTCAGAATCATGCATTCCCTTTGCCATGAAAATGCTTGAATCTACAACAGGTTTGTTTAATCCAGCCAATTGTCTCCCAAATTGTATGACCATGGAAAAAACTTTGTTTATGGCAGGTAAAGGCTCTCTCATGATAATCTGAGTTCTAATATTTGAGAAATTATCATTGAGATCTTTGAGAAATTTTATTAATTCATCATTGGAATGGGTTACTTTGATGGAATTAACAATTCCAAAGGGACATTTAGGCTCACAGAAACAAACTGGAATTGATTTTAAACTATGCAACTCATTCCAAAGAGTTTTAAGATGTGTGAAGTACTCAGTCACAGACATGTTATTTTGTTTAAAACTATAAATTTCTTCTTGTAAATCACCAATTCTACAAGAATCCCCTTGTGAAAAAATCTCTTTCAAATCAATCCAAATATCTAAAGCACTATCAAGACAAGCAACACTATCAGCTATGGTTTGATTCAAAGCTCTGTAAATCCAAGACATAACGAGTGTATTACATCGTTCCCAAACAGAAAAATTTATGTCATCAACAACTGGTACATGAATAGATCCATCAATAAATTTGTACTTATTTTTAGAAATCAATGCCATTCGCATTGATTTGTACCAGGAATGGTAATTACTACCATTTAGCAGAGTAGAAACCAAAACAAGTGAGGGATTCTCACCAGGATGAACAAAGTATGGACTGGACATTGAATCTTCAGGTCTCACATGAAAAGTTGCCATTGTTGAGGCTTAAAAGCTTGAAAACCATAGGAAAAATCAATGGAGAAGACGAAGAACAATAAGAGCAATTACTGCTTTGATACCATATTACAAACCAAATGAGAGCAAAAACTTTATCTTTATTAAATCAAAAAGAATTTACAAGCTGAAGAAATAGCTTAAGCAAAATACTCTCTCTATTTATACTACACTAGTAATAATTGCTCATTAACAAACTCAACCAATCACGAGCTAAGAAGCTGAAGTCACACTGAAAGTGTGAGTTGATGAGCTGGCTTGAATGCTAAGCTGGAAGAGAGAAGAATCCAATGCTAAGGTATAGAATCCAATGCAGCATGTGCATATAATACAGCTTGTGCTGCAAGACTTGCAAATGAAGCAACTGCAATCTTACAGAAAACATCCTAGAGAAGTAATATATTGTGTTAGAGATACAAATTATGCATTGTGTGTAAATTGGTTCTCATGTGATTAGTAAAACTGCTCCTTCTTCAATTCCTCAAACTCCCTAAAGATTAATTCAGATACCTCCATCGGCAACGAAATAGTTTCATGGGATTGGGTGTTATTTTCCGATATGAGGGGCTAAAAAGTTACGTTTTCTGAAGCAAATATTTTTTTTGTTCAGAATATCACAAAAGAGTGAAGTGAATGTCATCCTTTATATGGCAGTGACAGGGCATGGAACGACCATGGCTCTCCAACTTTTCTAAAAATGTTAAAATTAACACTAATTTTTTATATTTATGATGTGGTTTTCGTCGTTTTTAAAGGCATTCATTTCACATATATTACAATTTGCTTTCCCAGTGTCGCAATTTTGATTTCGTTGTGCTTAAATCTTGCTCAAGCTTCTTATTCCACAACAAGAAAAGCACTCAAATAAATTGAAATAAATTTTTTTGTCGGAAAATAAATTAAAAGGGTTAAATGCAAATTCATACACCAACTTGACCTAATTTGCAATTACAACATAAACTTTTAAATTTGGCAATGTCGGTAACCAACTTTAATTTCTTGGCAAATTGGTACACCGACCAATCATAAATCGACAAATGGCGTTTTATTACAATGTCCACGTTAGTGTTTTTTGAGTTTGGTGTATCGATTTGCCAAAAGTGTAAAGTTGGTTACTGACATTGCCAAGTTTTAAAGTTTATGTTGTAATTGCAAATTAGGTCAAAGTTGGTGTATGAATTTGCATTTAACCCAAATTAAAATGATTGAAGTTCTTTTATTCAAAGTTGTCTTAGGTCTAATTTCTATTGCTTTGACCGTGCTCCTTTAAAAGTAGTGTAGTGGAATACTTTGATTATCTAATTTTCTTTTTGCAAGTAGAGTCAATAATCAATCTGCTCATGCTCCAGCCAATGGACATTAAATTTAGTAGAGGAAGGGTGATTGTGAGTAAAGGCGAAACCATAATTTTTTTAAAAGATGGGCAGAAGTTTTTACATCAAATAGTAAATGTGGGACAATATTTCATATAAAAAAAGTTATATAGATAGAAAATAAATAAGAATAAACGAAGGAAATTGACAACTCATGCTACATTGATCTGGTCTTTTTTAATTAAATTACAATATTAAATTAAATTCTGACCAAGTTCATATAAAATATAGTAGTAATTCTTAACACAAATACTACTATGTTATTATTAACATAGAAAAAAGACAATGCATGTAAAAGTCCAAAACATTCATTGGGTAACAAATAATCTCAAAATTGTCATAATACGACCAAACTAATTGGATATGAAATAATCTCATTTTGTCCTCTATATTTCATTTACATCTTTTTTCAACAGAAAAAAAAAATTCTAATAATTAATATTATTTTATACTTCTTTCGGTTTATAATATTTGTCGCATTTAACTATGTCACATAGATTAAAGATTATTAATAAATATATCTTGATTTGTAGTATAATTTTACTAAATTATCATATCAATTACCACTATTTTTATGTTTGACTGAATTATGTTATTAATTTATTAAAAATAAATTTAAAAAAATCGCAATTAATACTTTTTAAAATTCTGATGTGATAAGTATTATGAATCAAAATAAATTCTCAAATGTCATAAATATTATAAACTAGAAGAAGTGTGTTTTACTAGTAGTGTGATTCGTCAGATAATAATAACAACATTTATTATTAATGAAATAGATTATGATGTTAATAAATAATTACTAAATATATTAAAATATGTAATATTAAATAATAATTAAAATAATAATTAATTAAAAAAAACTTATTTTATTTATAATATGAAAAAAATGGATAATATTAGAACTAATTTATATTAATTAAAATTTTAAAAAATTAAATAAAAAAACTTAAAAATATTTAAAATAGTTTATTTTATTTAATAAATAATTATTTTAACATAATATTATAAGCATTTTATTTTAAATAGTATTCTAACACTAAACAATTATCTTAATATAATATTATTAGTTTATTTTAATTAGTACTCCAACTTTAAATAATCATCTTGATATAATATTAGTATATTATTTAATTAGTACTGTAACTTTAAAATTATTTTAATAATTTTTAATTAATAATTATATTTTATTTTATAAAAAAAAAGTGACCAGTTAATCTCATTATCTTTAATCCCGATATTTTTTTTAACATTCTCTATCTGTTTTTAATTTTCTGTTAATAAACCGTTCCTTCTCTCTCTCACGAGCACACCAAGCAACCAACGAAAAAGTCTTCCCTGTCAATCTGTAAGCTTTTTCCAAAATCAATCTCAGTTTGTTTCTAATTGAAAAGTTTGTTTTATAGATTGGGTTCAAAACTGAATCCACCCTGCTGCTATTTATATCCAATTCTCCATTTGTTTATTTGCTAACAAAATCAGATAAATCCTAAAAAAATTCGATTTTTTAGTGTTTTTCTTCTTGTAATTTGATTTTATCTGGTAATTTATAAGTACCCAGATGGAAATTATGGTTGGATCAGGTGAATTTATATGAAAAGATAGTGAATTTAAAGTTTTTTTTTTGATAATCGGGTAGCGGGAGCGCTTCTGAAAAGAATTGAATAGAACCCACGACCTTGACAGAATACTAGTGAGCGTTTATACTGTTTGAGTCATAACTCGTTTGGATTGTTTTTATCGTTTAGCTAGTCAATATTGTTATAATGGAGGAGGATAAAAATAAAAAATCTGAGTTGATGAGTGGACTCATTGAGTCAGTGAAGGAGATCTGTTTTTTACCTGAATGTAAAAATATATGCAAGAAAATGCATGGAAATTTGGTACGGAGGATTAAGCTTTTGAGTCCTTTGTTTGAGGAATTGAGAGATAGTAATGAAGAGATTGGCAAAGATGGGATTAAAGGGTTTTTGTTGTTTAGAACTGCTTTGGATTCTGCAATTCAGCTTCTTAAACCACTCAGTCAAGGAAGCAAGGTGTATCAGGTAATTATATTTTTATTATATCATTATCATGAATATTTTTTTGTTGTTGTAAATATGTCTGGATTTTGTGTGTTTGTGATTCTTTGGTTGATAATGCATTGGAAATTGCAAGTATGGCTTAAGATTGGATTGTGAAAAATTTATGAGTCTGGTGGATGCTAAATTTATATGAGGTTTTTGTTTGATGGCTTTTTTATTCTTCTGTTTGTTTGCTGAGAAAATTGGAGGAGTTTTTTCAGTTTGGATTCGTGTTGTCCTTCAAAGAGTGTGAATGTTTCAGGTCCCTTAATCCTAAACTGTTCTTTAGGAGTATTCGAGTTGCCATTAGCATAGACACTTCATTCAATCAATGTGTTCTGCTTTGGTAATCTTTTGGACACTTGAGTTCCAGACACGAAACTTTATGTTTTATATAGGAAACTTTAAAATAAGTAATAACACCGTTCCTGTTTCTTGTGTCCGTGTCCGTGTTACCTAGGGTTTCTCTATGGTTTAATCAAGATATTGTATCAACATTGGTTCCAAGTGTATTGTTAGGTAGCGATTGAAGTTATATACTATTATTGCTCTTGTTAGTGCTATCTTGGTTCTTTTTCATCACCCCTTAATATATCCTTTGTTTTTTGTCTATTACCTTATTTCCGTCTTTTCTGTTTCTACAAAACTCTCCAATGATTGTTTGCCATAAAAACTATCTTTTCACATGATCGTCATAATAAAGCGCAATTTGTTTTAACTGTTAAATGGCTGCAGGCCTTGCAAAGGGAAAAGATAGCAAAAGAGTTTTGCCTGGTTACAGAAAAAATTGAAGCAGCATTATGTGAGATTTCATATGACAAACTTGATTTATCGGAGGAAGTTCGAGAACAGGTATTCCATGCAACCCCATTTTTTTATTTCTGAATATTCTTGTTAAGTTTATCAGAGAGGTTTTGGTATCTTCCTTTTTAATGATGGTAGCTTGTGATGAATTATATTGCTGATTAATCACTTGAATAATTATGGATTTGTAAACTTGTATTGGTGACAATTGACGTGATATCGCTATCGTTTTTCCAGATTGAGCTTGTACATTCTCAACTTAGAAGGGCTAAGGCCAGACCAGAGTTCCTTGATTTACAACTAGACCTTGATTTAGCCGTAGCGCAGAGAGAAAAAGACCCTGATCTTGCAATATTGAAGAGACTTTCAGAAAAGCTGGAACTAAAGACTATTAATGATCTAAAGAAAGAGTCTCTTGCTTTCCATGAGCTGGTTATCTCTAGTGGCGGTGATCCAGGGGACTTGTTCGAGAAGATGTCATCCATTCTGAAGAAGTTGAAGGACTATGTTCAAACGGTAAACCCTGATGCAGATAATTCTGAGTCTGACAAAGGTTTGTTTAAGCACAGATCACCTGTCATCCCAGATGATTTCCGGTGCCCCATTTCTCTTGAACTAATGAAAGATCCCGTGATTGTTTCTACTGGACAGGTATAATCACAAGTCGCTGTCATGGTTAATCTTTTCAAGTTTTTTGGTTGCACTATTGTTTAGATATTGTCTTCATTTTGCAGACTTATGAAAGATCGTGCATCCAAAAGTGGCTTGATGCAGGCCACAAGACATGTCCCAAAACTCAGCAGACATTGTTGCACACTGCGCTGACACCTAACTATGTTTTGAAGAGTTTAATTTCTTTGTGGTGCGAAAGCAATGGTGTTGAGCTGCCTAAACAACAAGGGGCTTGCAGAAGCAAAAAAGTTGGAAGTAGTGTGTCGGACTGTGATAAGGCTGCTATTGTTGCATTATTGGAAAAATTGGCAAACGGGGATCGGGAACAACAAAGAGCAGCTGCTGGAGAGCTTCGTTTACTGGCAAAGAGGAATGCAGATAACAGGGTATGTATTGCTGAAGCAGGAGCAATTCCACTCCTTGTTGAGCTTTTATCCTCCACAGATCCACGCACCCAAGAGCATGCTGTTACTGCGCTTCTAAACCTTTCTATAAACGACAGTAACAAGGGAACAATAGTTAATGCAGGAGCGATACCGGATATAGTAGATGTATTAAGAAACGGAAGTACGGAGGCAAGAGAAAATGCAGCTGCAACCCTTTTCAGTTTATCTGTTATAGATGAGAATAAGGTTGCCATAGGAGCAGCTGGGGCTATCCCAGCGCTTATAGATTTGCTCCGTCAGGGAACTCCAAGAGGTAAAAAAGATGCCGCCACTGCGATCTTTAACCTTTCGATTTATCAGGGAAATAAAGCGAGAGCAGTAAGGGCTGGCATAGTGCCATCTCTTATGCAGTTACTTAAGGATGCCGGAGGTGGAATGGTGGATGAAGCATTGGCAATTCTCGCGATTCTCGCAAGCCATCAAGAAGGGAAGATAGCAATCGGCCAGGCAGAGCCGATTCCTATTTTGATAGAAGTCATCAGGACAGGTTCTCCACGCAACAGGGAGAATGCTGCAGCTGTCCTGTACTCTCTATCGGCTGGTGATTTGCAGCAGCTGAAGTTAGCAAAGGAATCTGGTGCAGAAGAAGCACTGAAGGAACTATCGGAAAATGGCACCGATAGGGCCAAGAGAAAAGCTGGAAGCTTATTGGAGCTCATTCAAAGAGTTGATGTTGTTGTTAGTCCAAGCTTCCTATGACTCCTGGCATCATATGTCGATCAACAAGCAATATCTTTTCCGTATCTGGTTACCAGAGATTTTCATGCCGTCTACTAGTTTCATATTCGAAAAGGTAAGGCTTAACCCATATAAAGGTCCCTGTACTTTACACATTTTTTTCCGTAAGTCCTTATACTTCATTTTTGTATTATTTGATCCCTCTACTTACCTATTTTTGATTTTCAGGTCCTTTATGAGTTTTTTTCGGTCCTTTTGTATGGCTGGAGAAAACAAAAATTGTAAGTAGAGGGATTTGAGGAAATAAAAATTGTAAGTAGAGGGTCTGGAAAAAACTCAGAAAGGACCTGAAAATTAAAAATAGGTAAGTAGAGGGATCAGATAATACAAAAATGAAGTATAAGGACCTATAGAAAAATAAGTGTAAAGTACAGGGACCTCTACATAGGTTTGGCCAAAAGGTAAATGTACAAAGCATTGAACGATGAAAATGGATAAATAGGTATCCGAGGTGCATTATAGTAGTCTTGTGTATACTTCATTGTGATTGGTCGAGTTCATGTGTGACCCGATGGATGCGGTGCGATTGGTTTTCTAGATTCCCTCTGCGACCTGCGCTCAAAGAAAATGAAAAAAATGTTAGTTTGATGTCGGACGTAACGTCCACCGATCTTCGGATGTCTATATCAGATTTCGTGTGATAAATGTACAAGTATATGTTGCTATTTCTTTATTTAGTATTCAAACTTTTCATTCTTATTTAGGAATATAATTTCCTGAATGTGTGCAGATTCATCGTAGATTGAATTTTTATGAAGTGTTCAGTCTTTAGGAACTGTATCTATCATGATTTAGCAGACGGACGGCGGTGGTGTAAAATTATCCAAAACAAGTTGAAGGATGAGATAATCAGAAAGTTTTTTTGGAAAATTGATGCATTACTCTTAAAAAATATTAAGGCAAGCTTTTTATAACTTTATTATAGGCAACCTTAGTTCTAAAGTCAAAAAAAATAAAATAAGAATAATAATAAAAAAAATATTATTATTAATAAAAATGTAATGATTAATTTGAAAGATGTCGTATTAAGTGGAATTAAAAAATAAAATAAAAGGGACGAAAAAGAAGAAAAACAATAAGTGACTGAAGAAAATACACAACAGCCAGTTGAACCGGTTGATCTAGATTGAAACGCTAATTGAATCACTGATTGATATGGTTGAATCCGTAATTGAACTAGTTAAATCTTAATCCATATTTAAATTTTATTTTTTCAGTATAATTTACGTTAAACCAGTTGATCAACAGTTGAACCAGTCGAATTAATTAAATTAGGATAAGTAGCCGAACTGTAAATTTGACCCTAGAGTTAAAATAAATTTGAAAAAATTTAATCTATATTTTAATTATTTAATTTAATTAATTATTTTTTCTTTCGATAAACTTTGGTAAAAACAATAAGAACTTATTAAATATTTTAATTATATTTTATTAATAATAACAATAGAATTTTAAATTACATATTAATTAGTATTAAATTTAAAATAGAAATTACTTATACAGTCGACCCTCTAATAGTTAATATTCTATAAATTAATAATTCTAATAATTAATAGAAAATTGAGAGAACAAACTTCGTTCCACGTCGGATAATTAATAATTCTATTATTTAATAATTAATAAAATTTAAAATATATTCTACATGAATATTAATTATTAGAGAGATTTTTTAAAAGAAATATATAACAATTGATGATTTATTTGAGGCAATACTAATCTTAATTCATAAAGTGGAAGTTAAAATTCCATCAAATTATGACTTTTTTATTCTTTTAAATTTTTTTAAAAGAAGCTATTAGATAAACAAATTAAAGTAAGTAAAGTATCTATAGTATAAAAAATATTAAAAATTATTTTACTTTATGAATACAACTTCTTAATAATTATTTTTTAGTTTGATATCAATTGATATTTCTTAAATTGAATATACAATTATTATTTTTAAATTGAGTAATTGCAAAGTGTATTTTGTTAGTTTTTTATAATATAATATTAATAATAGGTCTATTAATGTAGATGCTTTAAAATATCTTTTATAATTTTTTTTATACAAATTCAATAAATTAATAATTCTAATAATTAATAAATTTTTGATCCACCATATGTATTAATTATCAGAGGGTCGACTGTATGTAAAACTGCTTATCCTTCCTTCGTGTGTATTTTCATTTATTATAAAACCCCGCACGGTAAATCAAAAACCTCTCAGTTTCATAAAAATAAAATAAAATCAAAAACCTCTCGAACCAGAATCACCCGCCATCCCCGCTCGCCGCCTAAACCACCACCACCGCCGTGAATCCTCCGGCGACCGCTTATTAAAGCAGTAAGCAGTACAATGACAACTAGAATAGCACCGGGAGTAGGAGCAAATCTGCTAGGGCAGCACTCGGCGGAGAGGAACCAAGACGCCACCGCATACGTCGGAAATCTTGACCCTCAGATTTCCGAAGAACTTCTTTGGGAGTTATTTGTTCAAGCTGGACCCGTTGGTAATTTCTTTTAACCTAATTTTAATTATCAAGATTTAATTTGAACTAATTTATGTTTTTATTTATTGAATTTTGTTGAATTTTTTGTTTGTGGTAGTGAATGTATATGTTCCTAAGGATAGAGTAACGAATCTTCACCAAGGTTACGGGTTTATCGAATTTCGTAGCGAAGAAGATGCTGATTATGTAAGTACTGTTCTTTTTTACTTTTCTTGATCTTTTTTATTAAAGAAGTTGTAATGAGTGATTCAATTTTAATGTTGATCAACAGGCAATCAAGGTTTTGAATATGATTAAGCTTTACGGCAAGCCAATTCGTGTAAATAAGGTACTTTTTTAAGCCTAGCTTGTTTTTGCTTATGGTTTCTAATTATTTTAGGGTTTTACGTCTGGTATTTTTATTAGGGAAAATTATAAAACACAACCGTTGCCCCATGTTGTTCGTGCAACAAACCAATAATGCATTAGCTATATGGAATATTTAATGATAAAAAGATACATAATAATTAAAAGATCCCCGGTTGCAAATGCTCATTGGTTTGTTGTAAATATGACATGGTGCAACGGTTGTGACATTAACTCTCTCTTATTAGTCTATTAGGGCTTTGTGGTAATTTGATTTCTATCTTCTTATTCGTTTGGGTTTGGTTTAGGCGTCCCAAGATAAAAAGAGCCTGGATGTTGGAGCTAACCTTTTCATTGGGAACCTTGACCCGGTAAGTTCTCATTTTTGAATAGGAGTGACTGAAATTATTTGTTAACTGTTAATTTTTGAATATCATTCATTGCTTGCTTATTATTAACTTTTAGCGAATGAATTTACATGGATCAAGTAATGATTCAGATTACAATAAAATTATATATTTTAATATGAGTAAGTGTTAGCTGTAAATCTTAATTGTTTGCTGTTAAGTTTGCATCTAGAATGATCGCATTTTAATCATTAATGCTCGAGTATGAATTTTATTTTTCAGGACGTTGACGAGAAACTTCTTCATGATACTTTCAGTGCCTTCGGGGTTATTGTTACAAATCCTAAGGTCTTGTATTCTTCTGAACTTTCTGCTGTTTGCTAAATTGATGATGTGTATTTAGACTTGTAGCATCTCTATCTGTTGACTTAAATTTTTCTTTTATTTTTATTCATGTAGCAGAGAATCTTTTCTCTTTATTCAAGCTGGTTTTGTTTGTAGCATTTGTTACCCGGTTAAACATTAAGTTACTTCTTTCTATTTGGTCGAATGACGTTCAATCCCTTTCGCTTTTCTACCCTGTAATTTTCTGGCATTGTTCCTCTAGCATTTTGGTTGATAAAAAAAAATCATAATTCTGATTTTGTTTTTTCCTGAAAGTTTGATTTTTTGTTACTGTATGCTGAGGCTCATTGCTTTATCTTTTAGATTATGAGAGATCCTGAGACTGGAAATTCCCGCGGTTTTGGCTTCATTAGTTATGATTCTTTTCCTGCATCTGATGCAGCAATCGAGGTAACTTGTTTGCATATGTATTTTATCTCCTTTAAATATGCTTGAGATTTATTATGAGTATCAGATTTAGACATTCAAAATTCGAGGATTCTAGAAAAAATAATTACTCATTTTCAGGTCATTTAGATTAGTAGTTCAACTTCTTAGAGAAGGGAGAAAAGTGTGACTGTTACATAAATTTAACTATGCTCTTGGAATGCTCACTGACAAGGAAGTTCAAAGCTTTTACAGGTGGTAGTAATAGTCACTTATAATGTAATATCTAAGGAGAATTAAATTATACTATTTAATTTGGGCCTAGTATTTCGACAAGTTTTGTATATTTTTATTTAAGGGAGAAATATTGTTATTTGCTGTTTTGGAAATAAAATTTCATTTGGAGAAAATTAATTGGCTTTTTTCTTTGTAACTCAACTTCCTAGTTTTTATTTTCCTCTTTTTCTTATCTAGGCTATGTTCTTGCACCAAAAGGTGAATAAACTTGAAATAGGTATAACAAAGATGTGCTTTTGTATCTGATTTATTAATTATTAGATATCACTGTAATATTCAATTTAGGAATGCTAGAATGTTAACTAATTTATATTTTCATCAGTTGATCGCTGCAATTAGGCAGCACCTGCTTTTATGTCCTTTCTTTTCAGATGTTCCCAAGTTTTTTCCTCTTTGTTGTTCATAATTTCCTTCATCCAAACTCTTCTCATTCTTATGTTATCAAGAGTTTGCATATCTCCATGCATACAGAACAAAAAAAAAAATATTCCGACTGAAATGGCTGGTTCATCAATGCATGTACCACATTTACTGCATTGTTTAAGGAAATGGTTTTGGGATGACGGAACTGATGTATTTTCTGGGATATTGCAGGCAATGAATGGTCAGTATCTCTGCAACAGACAGATCACGGTTTCATATGCATATAAGAAAGACACTAAAGGGGAGCGACACGGTACACCAGCAGGTGAGACTTTACAAAGCTGGCTTGTTGCTCTAATAATTCTTTCACTAGCTTTTTCATCTCGTAAATAAATGTTTCATTTTTCTCGGATTTGGCTGTTATGGTGGATTAGATGATTTAACTGCCATTCAATTGGTGCTCTTATGATGCAGAGAGAGTTTTGGCTGCAAGTAATCCAAGTTCCCAAAAAAGCAGGCCCCACACACTGTTTGCTAGTGGTCCGCCGACACTTCCAAACGTTCCTCAGGCTGGTGGTCCTGTTGGTGTGCCAGTACCTCCACGCCCGTTTGCAAATGGCTCTGTTCCTCCAGGCCCAATGCCTCCACTTCGTCCACCGATGCCGCCAAATGCACCCTTCCAACCGATGCAGGTCGGACAACAAACCTGGCAAGGTCAGCCTCAGCAGCAAGGTCAATTAATGCCACCCCCGGGTATGCCTCCGCCTCCAATGCAGTTCAGGCCGCCACCTCCAAACATGCCCCCACCCCCTCCCCAGGTTGCTCAACTCCTTCAAAGACCTCCTCCACAGCAAATGGGAATGGGTATGCAACAACAAATGTGGCGGCAACCACCACCTCCTCCACAGTTTGCTGGTGGGCCTCCTATGCAACAAATGATGATGCAACAACATCACCAGCACAATATGCTCCCACCGCCACCCCCATCCGGTTGAAGGCTAAAATAGGTATATCCTTGAAGCTGTCTATAAGAACTGTTACATTGGTTACTTCTTGAATCATCTGTTGCATGTCAATTAGGACTTTTCTTTTCTTTCTGATCATATCTTCAATTAGGACTTCTTTTTTTACTATTTTGGATTTTTTTTGCCTTTCTGAAATCGAGTTTAGCTTGAAGATAATGCATGAATAGATTTGAGTAAACCTGCTTGTTTCTTTAATTACTACATTTCTCCCAAAGCAAGTTGTTTCAGAGATATCCAATTTTTAGATTCCTGCTTGAACTGATGTGCTACATTTTACCACGCATCATGGCCCAACAATAGCTAACATATTTAAATATCTTCCACATTCTGTGTTAAATAATTAAATAAATAGAATAATAATATATTAATTTTTTGGGGAACCTGTAAATGCTCTTTGGTGTAATGTTTACTGTAAATCAATAATTTATAAAAAATGAAAGTATATTTTAAGTCTGTTTTATTATATTTGAGATCATTTTTTAATTAGATTTTAATTGATATTTATGGAAAATTTATCCGTGCAAATCTTTTTGAGTGCATGTGGGGTGCTTTTTTATATTTACGTAAACTTTTATGTAGCTTATCACTTTTTTTTGGAAGCTATTGCTTATTGCTATTTGTTTTTGTGCAAGTGTAAAGTAAGAAATATGTTAAAGGTTGATATTTGAATGTAGTTCAATAAACTAGGAGAATGTATTATTTCAAAAGATAAAAAAAAAAAAAAAAACAAGTATAATTAGGGCTGTAAATAAACCGAGCTGAGCCGAGCTTTGAAGTATTCATGTGCGGCCAACTGTTGCTTCTTAATCGTAAAATACTTGCACAAATAGCTATATTAAATAATAATTGTCAATATGAATAAGTTCATGAATAAGTTTGCGAAAGAGTCTGTGAAGGTATTAAACGAGCTCGTTTAGAAACTTGTTTGTTTAATAGGTAAACGAACATGAACATGACAATTTTTTTTTTTTTCAAAACTACATAATTTTTTTTTAAAATAATATAGTTTTAATACATTAAAATAATAAAGTATAATTTAAATATAATTAGTTAGTTCAAAAATATTTTATTGAGTTTCTAGACAAATCATTTTATGAACTTCTTATGGAGCTTATAATTCAACGAGCTATTCGTAAACGAATCAAATATCACTATATTTATGTTCAACTTGTTTAAATAAACATAAAATCAAGATTGTGTTCGGTTCGTTTATAATGTGAACAAACACGAACTGAGCTATTATCGAGCCGAGTAACTATGTTAATTTACAACTTTAAGTAAAATAATAACTGTGTAAATTTGATATTATGCTTCACATCTTATGAAAATTTAAAGAGAAGGTTATTAAAGTTTGTGAAGGAAAGAGAGAAAGTTGCGAGATAAATGTTTATTACTAAAATATACAATATAGATATTGAAAATGGGGCATATAAAAATGTGATATGTTCGTTTATAAATGAGACGGAAAGAGTATAATTTTTTATGTTTTTGGCATAGAAGATTCTGTTTGACTTTGATTCCATTTGATAAGAATAATACTAAAGTCACAAGCATTTCTGATTGTTGTTAGTTGCCATGAAGCGTGAGAAGGAACTTTTGATCATTCAATGGCCACCAAAACGGCGATTCACGAGCCTTTTACCATTTTCACTCAGTCATCTTACACGTGGACACTGCCCCCACCACTTTTACTTTTTTTCCCCCAAAATTAGAATCCGCTCTTCTCGTTATTACCTCTATACCCCTTCCTTTTCTGTTCCCACGAAGCTGGATTAATCTGTCCTCCACTATTTGTTCATTTCGTTATGGGTGTGAATGCTTGAAGTTGACCTTTTTGCCCCTTTCCCAAATTATACCTCAATAAAAAAAGTTATTTTTGTTGGGAAAAAAAGTTAACGAGTCGAGTCAACCCGCGGCCAAAATTGATATCGATTAGACTCTATAATTTGAAACTCGACTCAAATTCGATCAAGTTCTATTTTTGAATTTCGATTTTGAACTTAATAGAATGATTGATATTTGATTTGACTTGAATAAACAGTCAAAAATTAGATTTCAATATAAAAATAGGCATATTATTACATGAATATAAAAGATAAAAAGTAATCTAATTAAAGTTTTATTAGTCTTGCGAGCTCATCGAGTTATATATTTTGAAAATAGAACTCGATTCGATAATCTACTTGAGTAGTTCGAAATCGAGCTCGAGTCGATTTCACGTATTTTTTGAGTCAATTTCAAATAGTTTGTCAGTTGAATCGACTATGTTACATTCCTAATAGTTACAACTTACAATAACATAATAAAATAATTTATTTTTAATTTTTTATTCTACAAACAAGAATTGAAAATGAATGAGAATTTGAAAGGAAATGAGAATTAAGTACAAAACATTTCATCTAATCTATATTTAATTATTTTGATTCATTGAATTTGATAATCGATCAAAATGTTAACAAAATACTAATTTTTACTAAAATATTAAACAATTAAAAAAATCTGTCAACAAATTAGCACAATCAAAATATGGAAAGTTGAATAAACTTCCCATACAAACCAAAAATAGTATATTTTAATTTTTAGTAATATTTTGAATGTGAGAAATCAATATAGTAATGTTTTTAAAAATGGACAGAAAATACAAAATTACAGAAAGGGCAAATTAGTAAAATCATAGACACCTCAAGAACGATTCCCAATGCACACCTTCGCGGCTTTCCCATAAAACATTTCCCATACCGTTTCTTCTTCATGCTTACTTCATTTGCCACCTCACCGTAACCGTCACCATGTCCTCCTCCGCCATTCGATTCCGTCGCCTCGGCGCCGCTACCGCCATCATCACCGCGGTATCCGGCGGCGCAATTCTCATCTCTCCTAATCTCTCCGCCAATGACAGAGGCGGAGGACCTGCTTTTGATGCAGTGAGGCAGAGAATAACTGATCCGAATGCCGTTGTTCCGACGCGAGCGGCTCAGGAGTCCGTTTTGATTTCCTCTACTGCGAAGAATCCGCTTGATGTTTTGGTGATCGGCGGTGGCGCCACCGGTTCTGGAGCGGCGCTTGATGCGGCGACACGTGGACTTCGTGTTGGACTTGTGGAACGAGAGGATTTTTCTTCTGGTACTTCTTCTAGGTCTACTAAGCTTATTCATGGAGGTTAGTATTTATTTCTTTTTATTTATATTCAAAATTCATTTGTTTTGGTTAATTTAAAATTTTAATTGCATTTTTTATTATCTATAGAATTTGGAAAGGAAATTTGTTTTTCGAATAATTTATCGGGACCTGCTGTAAAATTTGGATAATTCATGGAGAAATGCTGTAATAATGTATGCAGATTTTAACGGTGATATTACAGTTTTACCATTATTTAATCACATTATAATACATCTTAAAATGATGACAATATTTTAACAAATGTGCACAGATTTTAACGGTGATATTGCAACATTGCTATTATTTTATAAACGTGTTATAGTGTTATAATGTGATTGGCTCATACTAAGTCTACTTAAGAATTTTTCTAATTTTTGTTGATGAATTTGAAGCTACCACAGGGTTCTAACTTGTATTAAAATAGTACAGTTCACAAAGTGAAGATTAGTGAAACCAAAGGATACTTTTTGTACTTTTACCAAGTAAAGTGTGTATCTATTGCCTAATTGTTTTATATTTCACAGGAGTCCGTTACTTGGAGAAAGCTGTGTTTAATCTCGACTATGGGCAACTGAAGCTAGTTTTTCATGCGCTTGAGGAGCGTAAACAGATGATTGATAATGCGCCACACATGTGTCATGCTTTGCCTTGCATGACGCCCTGTTTTAGTTGGTTTGAGGCAATATACTATTGGATGGGTTTGAAAATGTATGATTTGGTCGCGGGACCACGCCTGTTACATTTGTCTAGATATTATTCTGCAAGGGAATCCGTTGAGCTGTTCCCTACTCTTGCTAAGAAGGGTCAGGATAGGAGCTTAAGGGGTACAGTGGTGTATTATGATGGGCAGATGAATGACTCGCGTGTTAATGTTAGTTTGGCTTGTACTGCTGCATTAGCTGGTGCAGCTGTTCTCAACCATGCTGAAGTTGTGTCTTTGCTAAAAGATGAGGCTAATGAACGTATAATTGGTGCAAGGATCCGGGACAATCTTTCAGGTATAGCATTTATCGTTTAACAAATCAGCATTTCTATCATTCATTAAATGCTGCTGATCCTTTAAGTTGTAGGCATGTACCACTTCATGTCCAAAAGATGAAAAATAAGTGTTGACAAAGACAGAGGTTCAAGCTAAAGATGATAGCTTATTTTATTTTTATTTTACTATTATTTATAGGAAGTTTTTTTTTTTTTTATATATATATAATTATATCATTGTTATAATGTCTTTGTCTGTGTAAACTACTTATATGTGGTTCCTGGTCTTGAATGTTATGTTGTACCAGGCAATGAGTTTGATACCTATGCCAAAGTTGTTCTGAATGCGGCTGGTCCATTTTGTGACTCTGTACGGAAAATGGCCAACAAAGATGTACAGCCTATGATTTGTCCTAGCAGTGGTGTGCATATCATTCTCCCTGATTATTATTCCCCAGATGGAATGGGTCTGATTGTTCCTAAAACGAAGGATGGACGTGTAGTTTTCATGTTGCCATGGATGGGAAGAACAGTCGCTGGCACTACAGATTCTAACACTGTCATCACTGCTCTTCCAGAACCACACGAGGATGAGATTCAGTTTATACTTGATGCCATCTCAGATTACCTTAGTGTCAAGGTATGAAATAGCATCCATGTAACTTGCCGGAGATGAATCGGGTTTTATTTTCTTTTGGAATCATGAAATTGATGCACTAGATATTTAGAGGCGATCCCTTTTTGTGAAAAAAGATTGGTAATATTTCTTTAGGAATAAAACATAACTTTTTCTTGCGCATCTTCGATTTGAAAAGTTTTATCAATGTTTTAATTGATAAAAGATGGGTTATCACACAACTTGTTTGTATTGAAAATTCTAAGTTGGGTTCTAGTAAAATGATTTGAAAATATTAGGATTTAGTTTTTCTTGTGCTATGAGGATACGAATCTACTAAAAACAATCTTTTTTTTGTATTAGTCATTTTTCTTTTTTCTAAGTGGATGAAGTATTAAACCACCTGTTAATGAATAAGTCTTGTTGTCATTGTAAGACTTGGCGGTCCATTTCATTACTAATAGGAGTTCTGTATAACTATGTGCAGACTCAGAGATAGTTGGAGATTTATTGTTTGTTTATTCCTCTACCTTGTACAAATTTTTCAATTGTTGGAGTTTTTTGGTTTGTTTCATTTGGATGAGTTTCTGGATGATGCCAATCATAGAGCCATGATTACTAGATGGCCTAACTGTGAATTCCAATACAGTTACATGTGCATACCCTGTGAATTTATGACCATCATACAAATGGTTTTAGTGAATTACTTTGGTTTTCAATTTTTATCTTGTTTGGCTTCGTTATGGATAATGACGTGACAGATTATAATTTTAGGTTCGCCGCACAGATGTTCTTTCAGCCTGGAGTGGTATTCGTCCATTAGCTACAGACCCTTCAGCAAAAAACACCGAGAGCATCTCCAGAGATCATGTGGTATGTGAAGAGTGTCCTGGCTTGGTCACAATCACTGGTGGAAAATGGACTACTTACCGCAGGTAATGGGTTTCTCTAGCTTTCAAAATACTGTAGGGTTTTATGGCTGATGAGTTAAAATAAGCAATGCAGAATTAGGTCGGGGTCTGTCAAACGGCCACTTCACCCTCTTTAGTGCTATGTCTTTAGGACAATCTAGGGTTGCAAAATGTTTTCGTGCTATCTCTTCCCAGGTGGTTTTGAACCTGCTCTCCTTTCTTTCCCTGCTTTAATATGCTTGGCCTTCTTTGCCGATGCATTTGTTGAACTAAACTGCACATCTTTTAACCGTTCCATTATCTCTTCTTGTATTTTTCTCTATCAATCTTTCTCTGTGGTGCCTCTTCCACTTTGCTGGCAATGCATTTAATTAAACGGCCCATGCTTATTATTTTTCCAAATCCAGTATTGTTGCTTTACATTTTTGTACATTGTTAGCTCATTAAACATCGTCTTTGTGCTGCTCTATATTTCATTGTCGTTTCCATCAGTACCTACGCACCCTTGTCTCATATCTTCCCCTTCTGTCCTTTGATTATTTGGCTCTTTGACTTGTAAGGGTTGTGCTTACTAGAAATGATTTGCAGCATGGCAGAAGATGCTGTTACTGCTGCAATAAAGTCTGGGAAGCTAAGTCCTGCCAATGGATGCTTAACTCATAACTTGAGGCTCATTGGTGGAGATGGATGGGAACCATCATCATTTACAGTTCTTGCTCAACAATATAAACGCATGAAGAAGTCATATGGCAGTAAAATTGTTCCTGGCATAATGGATACTGCTGCTGCCAAGCACTTATCACATGCATATGGTACATTTGCAGAGCGAGTAGCTGCCATTGCTCAGGTTGGTGTGGCCTTTCTTCGTTCTCTACATGTTCCATCACTTGTCCTTTTCTTCCCTCCATCTACTGAGTAGTAAAAGAGTAAAGTTTGCTGATTGTTAATGCTGTCTTCGATGCTGTAGTGGGACTGCTTCATAGTATTTATTTAATGTTATGCTGTGGCTGGAGATTCTTTAATTGTTTTTATTGCTGAAAATTGGAAAGAAGCCCCGTGAATCTCAGAACTAGCTAGAATTTGAAAGTTAGCTTTGTAAAATTGTGGGACTAGCTTATTTGTTGAGCCTCTGATATAATGTTATTTATAAGTTGAGTCCATGATATTTCATTTCTGTACAAAAGGAAATTGTTACCATCTTTTTCTCTATTAGTTGCATGCACCTTTGAGCACGGTCATCTTATTTAATTGAGTTTACTGTTGACTATTTTGCAAATCCTGTTTGATTTACTTTTGTATATAAGGAGAGGGTTACTTGTTTGTTTATTCATCAATTAGGAATTTTTTTATGGGAAGGAAGAATGCATTTTGGTTCCAGCTTGGACAATATTGTTTGCTGTAATCCATTGAGGGCTTCTGACATTTTAGACCATTTCAGAAGTTTCATTTTTAATGTTCCGCTTTGTTATCAAGTCCTGTCTTTATATTAGTTTCTGTTGCTTGGTGTTTTGTTAATAACAGCATTTCTTGTATTCAGAATGAAGGCCTAGGGAAGCGACTTGCCCATGGCTACCCTTATCTAGAGGCAGAGGTTGCCTACTGTGCCCGACAAGAGTATTGTGAATCTGCTATCGATTTCATTGCTAGAAGATCAAGGCTTGCTTTTCTTGATACTGACGCAGCAGGCCGGGCATTGCCGCGCGTTGTTGAGATACTGGCTACTGAGCACCATTGGGATAAGGCAAGACAGAAGCATGAGTTAGAGCAAGCCAAAAAATTCCTGGAAACTTTCAAATCTTCCAAAAATGCCCAATTCCATGATGGGAAACATTGACGGTAAGTGTGAATTTCCCTGCTGATTAATATTGATGATGTTTCGTAATTTGCATGGTTATTTATCGCGTTTCGTTGCCCTTTAGGGTCTTGAAACTTGTGAGCTGGGTTTTAAGGAGCTCCCATTTTTTTTTTCTACATATAGTTTTCGCCAATCTTCCTAGCTAATGCTGATACGAGGAGTTATCGTCTGCTCTGATCACTGTTCTGATCAGCAGAGTGCTAGAACACAGCAGCTATATTCTACATGTTGTAGTTATCTGCCGA
Organism: Mercurialis annua; assembly: GCF_937616625.2. Lineage (NCBI taxonomy): Eukaryota > Viridiplantae > Streptophyta > Magnoliopsida > Malpighiales > Euphorbiaceae > Mercurialis > Mercurialis annua. The sequence goes on along the minus strand of NC_065577.1, from coordinate 34,254,016 downwards.
AAATAATTACTGTTATATACATTATCCACATTGATACTATAGGTTCTGTGTTTTGCAGAAGGTATTTAGCAATGAGTCGATGCTGACAATTTACCGGCATGACGATCATCACAAATTGTTTTTCGATATGAAAATGCAATCTTCATTTATTTTGCAATTTAAATGTTGATTCTTTTCCAGTATTTATTTATTTCTGCCTTTGCTCGTATAGCAAATTGCTTCATTTTGCATCATAAGCTTTTGTCTGGTTATTATCTGAATGTACCTATTTTTTAGTGGATAACATGGATCTTGCATCACCCAGTGAGGAAAAAATATATAGATAAATGAATTAAATCGTTTTACTTAAAAATTTGTTAATAAATAAAAAATTTGATAGTTTTTTATTATATAAATTTAAAACAAAAGGTTGGTTTCTCACTCTATATTTAGAGTTATAATTCATTTTATATTTTATTTTAAAGACTTCTCTTACTTGTGTGTCATTACTTTTATTTGTACAAAATAAAACTTGTTGAATATCACAGGTGGATGGATAATGTGGAATACTAGGAAAATATTACCAAAATTAAGGCAATTTGTTGTCGGCGCTCATTTGTTGCATATCGTTTTTACGCTTCACATTTTCAATTACCAAGACCCAAATTTCCACCATTTAGGGTAAATTTATTTCCCTTGATGCTGCCTGCCGTATAACAATTCAACAAATCCAAAAATAAAGATTCAAATTTAACAAAGTTTCATTTTGTTTATATAATTGGAAAGAGGGGGGCGCCTGTGGGAGGTGTCGAACTCACGACCTAACAGTTTGTTTATACCATTTAAATTACAGCTTATTGCAAATAAAAAACTCATTCTGCGCCTCGAGTTTGTAACAAAAAGACTGAATATAATGAAATTCATGGTTTTGGATAAAATACCGTTAAACTTGCCATTTTGACTCGCTTTACTACTTTAAATTATCGGGAGACAAAAGTATATTTGAGCATTATGTGCAAATTGGATTGGCAATGGCAGAAAATTACTGGAAATTTAAAGCTGAAGGAATATAACAAGTTATAATGTCAAGTTTAAATGTCCTTATTTTTGAAGCTACAAATTTGATCTCATTTCATCCTTTTTGTCAAATTCAAGGACCTAAATGAAGTTTTGTTGGAATCAAATTCATACCCCAACTAATATACATCACTGTGCTACTATAATTTATGATCATATTACATGCATTATTGCACCAACAATTTCCAGTTTTTCATTTATATGATGAAAGAAACACACACAAGGGGACGCCCTTGGTAATGTGGAGTTATTCTTTGAGCGACATGGTTTGATAGGAATTGCATGTGATCATGAGCTGTGTAGGGACTAAATTGCACATGTTGTTAATCAAGAAACTATTTTTGTTTGTTTGATTGATTGATTGGATGAATCAATGTCTTGTTCACCTTTTGAATGACATACCACCCTTGCCGAAATTGTGCGACGATTGCACATAGTTCGCTTAAGTGTTTTAAGAATAAGACCAGACTCATCGATTCAATAGGTTCGGCTGTGAACCGTAGGCCAATTTGAATTGGTTGGACCATAAAATTTGTTCGTTTTTCATATAAAATCGGTTGTAATTTATTTATTTATTTTTTATTATGTAAAAGCTCATAAAATCTAATTATATTATTTAATTATTTTGGTAGTTTTGGTTTGGGCATTTAGCTATTCGTTTGCATCGAGAAAATTGAGTTTTCAGCGTTTCGTGTTGTAAGATTGTTTAAAGTGCAAAACTCAGACCATAAGTTTAAAAATACCTAGTTAAATAAGTTAAGTGGTTTTAAATATCATTTATAATGTTAAAGATCGTTCAGCTGCATGATCTATATATAGACCCACTTTGAATTTTCAAGCTTCTCTTACTAAAATTTGATTTTCTCTCCCTTAGAAACATCCTAAAACAAAACTAAAATTCTAGGGTTGATTCTAAATCAAAACTAAATAAGATTAGAGTATGATCTAGCACATGCAAAGTGACATATTCAATCTATATTTTGCTGTAGCTTTAGTGTGATATTGTGTATTAGTTTCAAATGGAATTTTGCATTGTAACTTGTTTACATTTGCTGCGGCTTAACGTGTGTGGCTTGTATATGATAGTATCTATGAATATGCTTGTTTATGTAATCGGAAATGATGTATAATGGGGCTATGGTTTAAAGAAATCGAATAATGTGAATGTACTCATAAGCTGTGATTGAAATGTAATACGTTTTGTTTGTATAGCTAATCGTTTCAAGTATGCAAATTATGAATTAAAGAAGGTATGAACGCAATATAAACGTAGGCTGAAATTGTCTATGCATAATCAATATCTTATAAATCAAAGTAATGTTTATGTATATCGGTTTGACTCTGAGTTGCCTTCCGAACGGTGAAGGGTTAGGTAGAAATTTAAGTTAGATAAGGTTATATATGTTTGTGTGTAACTGGTGACATGTGTTGATATCTGACATGTTTGCTATGGGTTTCGAGACTACCATTCTCATTCCTTAGCACTAGTCGCAGCGTGAAATCGGATCGTGAAATCATGTTATCAAGCTCATTGAATTAACTAAAAGTCTAAATCATATATCTATTGTCATCACGAGGAATCTCGATCTCATCCATTTTGCAAGGAAGAAGACCTCCATATGAGGACATCAGACCAGACTCCTCTGTTTGAAGCGTTGTCACGATCCAAATTAAAGGATCACGACCGACGCTAGGGTATGGGTGTAGTTGTATCGAAATCCGTAGCTAATCTCGCGGATAATCATACAAACCTGCATGAAAACCACTGCTCGGGGGCAACCGAGACTCCAACCTAAATCTAACAGTTTATATAACAATTAGTATAACCAAAATGCTCGGCTCAAATCCGAGACTCCAACAACATGCCCTATATATAATTAATCCAAAGTATAACATGCCAAAAATATAATAATCATAAAGACTGACTAGTGAATTTGCTTCTCCACATAAGTGTGGCGAATGTTTATGTCATTGCTGTTTTTCCTTAGAACATGAAAATCTAAAAAACTGACAAACGGAGAATTGTCAAAATTGGCTTCAGAGATATCTCAAATCACATTAAAAAAAATAAAAAAAATAGGTGAGAAGGGTTTACCTAAATGATGCTCTATATTTGTTCAGAAAAAAATAAAACAAGATTAAAATCAAAACAAGATTTGATGTGACTACTTTAGATTTAAATCTTAATTTCAGATTAAAAAAATGCAAAGAAATAAAGACAGCTCAGACTGTCAGGATAAGATGATTCAATTTAGATTTTGAAAAAAGTTGACATCATTTTAACTCATAGGCTTTTCAATGTGCTTTCTCATCGCCAATGACCCCTAGCTCAGTTGGCTAAGAGTGAGGCATCAAGTCCAATGGGGCGTGGGTTCGAATCCCCTCATGGACCAAAGAAGATGAAGATATTTGGAGGAAGGTACGAAGAGTCAGAAGCGTCAGAAGCAAGCGGCTACGGCATCGTCCGCCATATTTGGCGAGCTCGGAATAGCGATGTATTCAACGTAAACGATGTGGATGGCGTGAATGGCGTTTAAATTTGTAAATAGTAGTATATCTATAATTTGTTTGTAATAGTGTAATTCTATCTCTGTTAAAAAAAATGTGCTTTCTCATCGGCCCTTTATTTGTTGATTAATTCCCATCGTCTGATCTATCCATCCTTGCTGGCAGGTTTGATACCATCTGCACAATAAAAATATTTAACAAATTAAAATTTTCAAGTAGATGGGTAACAAATCCTCATCAATCCCAAAGTAGGCCACATATTGGTCAGCCAATCGAAAAGTACTTATTGGTGCACACAATCTCGATACAAGCCTATCGAGTAGCTCTTTCCAATCAAGATCCATAATCATTTAAAACAGTTCGAAAACATAATACTAAAATAATATACGTTACTTAATAAAGCGGTATAGCACTACAAACTCACTGTTTGCGAAACCACGTGATAATCTTGGCAAGCAAGCTAACCCTGTGCAGACTCCGAAGCACGAGCATACGACAGATCTAAAAACAAGGCACAAGTTAAAATCCATACAACCCTTAACTCTAAGAATATTAGCCACCACATAGGACTATCATCTTAATCACAACCAATGTACAAGAAAAAGTAAGGAAATAATCCATACAAACCAAACAACAAATTAAGCTTAGATAAGTTCTTGTCTTTTAAAACAATTTCAAAGTTCTTACATAACTTAAATAATTCCTTTAAAACCAAAAGAGTTATCTAAAGTAGTGTGTTAGTTTTAACCACAATATAGCTCAATACAACATGTCCAACAAGTCTAACCCGACCCAAATAATTCAAATTAAAAAAAATTCTTTTATCTTAAACCAATTCCATTTGAAAACAAAGAACTCAACTTAAAGTTTTAACAAAATGAAAAATCCAAAAATAACAACAAGCCAAATAATTTGCCAACACTTGGAAAATTCCACCCAAAGTAAATACCACTAAAGTTCATCACCTTAAATTAAATCAAAAAAGTTTCAATCACTTTTAAAAGTCAGATATGAAATAACAGTTTAATTAGCCATAAGACCTTTGCAAAATTCGTCATAACTCACATACAATTCCAACCACTGATTTCCAATCAAAGTAAAACAATGAAGACATAATTAAATCTACTAAAATAGCTCTAGAACCTTCCTAGGCAGCCACTTAACAATCTAAGTAAACAATCCACTTAAACCATCCAAACCATTACATAGCAAAATCGTAAGCCAACAATTAGACCACCAAATCATTGAATACCTAAAGTATCATTTTCGAATTACTAAATTAGCCTTAGTGATATTATTTTCAGCCACTTTAAATAAATCAAAAAACAAAAAACAGCGAATTAATCTTAGCAAAATCATATTTTAACACAACACTTAAATTTAGGCAAGGATTCCAACCCACCCAATATACTAGCAACATCTATAAGGCAAATCTAACCCATATTAATCATTTCCATATTTTAATTATATTCAAAAACATAATTAAAATCAAAGAACATTATAATTTGATAAATCTATCAATTAAACAACTCATTCAAATCCACCCAGCGTATAGACAACAATAAATACCAACATCAACACCCTAAGTATGAAATCTCAGATTTCAATCATTGCCAAAACAAAAAACATATCAAGTCATATTATCTAAAGTATTATACTAACACAACCTATCAATCTTTACTCAAAACAAGGGATTAGAACCAAATACCTTTAGATTAGACAAGGGATAGTAAAACCCAAAAAATAAATGATCCAAATCAGCCTACAACACACACACATAGAGCTATTGAATCTACAATCAATAAAAATGATGATATGATGATTAAACCACAAGAGAAATGATTACAATGCTTACAAATGATCAAACTAGGACAAGGAATGACAGGAAGTGATTATTAGAGAGTTACATCCGTTTTAGGGTTTTAAGAAAAGTGTAAAAATAAATTAGGTCGAATAAGGTGAGCTTAAATAGAAATCAGCAAACTGAAAAGTACGTAAGTCGCGCCCGCGACACTCAAGTCGCGCCCGCGACACACAAGCCGCGCCCACGACTCAAGTTTGTCGCCCGCGAAAAGCTATTTCCTCCGAAAAATTTAAAATTTTGAAAATGAGATCGGAACCGCTTCGAAACCTATGATTACACCTAAGATATCTTAAAATATCATACTAAAGGTATAGAACCCTCGAATCACGATTTCAAGTAGTCTAACCAACTCAAACAAGCCCAAAGTAATCGATAAGCCTAACGGAACTAGCCGAAAAAAATGCGGGATATTACAAGCATCTTTTTCTCAAATTTTCCTCATTAAAATGATATTTTATACTTTATTTTATTGAGTCTTCAATCCTTTGTTACTTGTGCCACTTAATAGATCGTTTGGATTCTCGACTGAAGACTATGGAGGTATTAGATTAGTATGAGTTCTCTCAATTTTCGATTAACCTTGATTTCCTTGATCACAATATGTGTATGCTTCATCTTCATCATGTGATTTTCTCTTCGTATGGCGTTAACATGGACACTGACCCTCCAAGAGAACATTATTATTGATGTTCTTTACTTAAACTTTTTACTTTATTGGCTCGCATTATTAGGGGTATTTGCAAAACAAATCCTAACGTTTCACTTTTGTAGTGATTTAATTCAATCGTTTAAAACGTTATGAAATAAATCCGATCTTTCTTATTTTTGCAATTTGTAGCCCCAACCGTTTTCTGGAAATTTTGTGCATATGTGGCAAACATATTAGATATATGTATTGACATATTAAATCCCAACGTTTAAAAAAAAATTCAAATAAAATCCTAACCTATTATATGTTTGCACATTGTAGCCTAAAAGGATAAAATTGCAGGAAAACTGATTAGGGTTACAAATTACAAAAATAAAATATGTTGGAATCTGTTTCGTAACATTTTACACGTTGAGATTAAATCGCTACAAAAATGAAACGTTGGAATTTGTTTTACCAATACTCCTTTTCATTATCATGTAATCCATTGATCTCTTTTGAAAATATGTGTTTTTATTTTTTTTCATTTGTGTGGATATTTGCATTGTGTTTTTCATTTTTGTTTCACAATTGCATTTTTTTAGTTTTTTGTATTATTTTTCCTCTGTCTCGTACGTTTGGTTATTTTGAATTTTAGTAATGATGTATGTTACTGCTCGTTGTTTGTATTTTTTAACTTGGTTGAATTAATATTACTTCATATTGCATTTCTTTTGATTGCTCATGAATAATTGGTTATATAACCAATTTATTCAATATCTTATGATATGAATATTTATGCCCTTTTTCGTATGTTTTTAAATTGTTATTATTTATATCATTTTTCCCTATTAGCCAATTGGAAGAAAAGCTTTAACACTAGCATGATATAAATTGTCTAAAATCAATTAAAATAAACATGAAAACCTTATAAAGTTGTTGCTATATTGAGAGAGAGAAAGAGAGTTAAACACTTCATATTTAATTTAATTTTAGGTAAATTTTTAGTCTGTATCAAAAAAGGAAGGGTATTAGACCATGTGTCTTTATATTCTTAAATTTTATATATAAAACTATGGGTAGACTAACGTGTTTAATGTTCCTAAGTTAATTGTGTAAAAAATCAATTTTTTGATGAAAAATAAAAAGTGACAATCCCCGAAAATATTTAACGACCATCGATTTTTCTTAACGTCCCAAAAGTCAAAGAAAAGTCAACCTTCATCACCTCAAACCTTTAAACGATCTTTTTGGACGATCATGCAATATGACGATTGTTAGGATCTTATAGATGATCGTCAAGATTACATAAATGATCGGCAAATTCACGATAGTTAATGGTCCTTGATGATTTCCAATCAAACAAAAAAAAGTCACAAGCCATCAAATGATCGTCAAGTAGAAAGTGACAATCCTCACTATGACGATAGTTAGAAGCTTAATATTTAAATGAATTTTTCAAATGTTAAAAATCAACAATTTCCAAACAAAAGTTAATGATCTTCACTTGTGTTTTCAAAAGTCTTTGATAAAAAAAGCGAAGAGGTCCAACATGATTATTTTTAATTTGGACCAATAAGGTGATTCCATATCGCTTGGGACTATATATATATGTTTCAACACCTTGAGATAGGATAAACACTCTCTACAAACACTCTACATTTATCGTGCATCAATTCTTGGTATTGAGTGTTTGTTCTTTGTTAGGTGAAACAATTATGTCACTTTAGTTGGTTGTTGACTAGCCTTATAAAATTATTGATTGTAAGGGGTTTAACTTTTGTAAAAAAAATACAAGTTAGGTATTGAACTTGTAAAAATACTATTTTTATAACTTGTTAAAATTTAGTAGATTTGTAAACCTCAATCTTTAACTAGATAGTGGGTGTAGATTTGATTTTGAACAGAACCACTCTATGTTCAATTTTTTAAATCCTAACCTACTTTCTATCTTATATCTAATCAATTTTTAATTTGCTTAGACAACTATTAACCCGTCTTTAAGATTGCATTTGATATTTGACATTATCAAATGCAACCTTGATTAATAGGACCGTTTTCACATCAACCTTTATGTATAATGATCAAAAAAATTATGATCATCCTATTTAAAGATTTTTTGAGAGAGAATATTCCTGACTGGTCAACAACTTCATTCTATTGGATGATCACATCACCATGTAATATGGCTTTCTAACTCAACTTGTTGTGAAATGAGTCAGGTAAGGTCACTGCTCTTATATCATGACAAACACATGATTTTGGTATCTAGGATTTTTCAGTTAAGAAATTTGACCAACACATCCATGTACAGTCTCATACATTGACTTATACTTTCAACCCTTAATTTATTGAAACTTGATGTTTTTGTGAGTATGACTCTCTCTTTTATGGGGGGGGGGGGGGGGGGGAGGGGTCGATTAGAAACTTTCTTTTCCCCAGACTAATCAATATTTTTATTTCTTTCTGGTCCTAATTTTTCAACCCAAAGCTTCTTGATCTTATGATATGGGGATCAAGATATACATAATTGTTCTAGGGCTATCTATTTTTTAACTAGGCGACGACAACTTTTATTCTATTTTATTTTCCTATGATCGGGCTAAGAATATGATCTCTTTTGATGGTTAGCCAACCTGGAACTCTATCAATCGTAAAGTTAGGAGGATTTCTTCCTAGCTTCTTGCCCTAGCCTCTTCATCATTTTTTAGTCTTAGGCATCAAGGGTTAATCATCAGCGTGTTAGAATTTATCTTAAAGAGTAATGTACTCTTTTACCAATATAGCAAGTGAGTCTGCCGGTTCTTGGAAGGTTCCTTTAGTTTGAAGGTCTTCGGGTTTGCATGAGGCCTAAGCTTTGGACGATTATTTCATGAAGCGTAAGTAAATTATGAATTTTGAGCGAGACCTTGAATTTTCGGAGTTCCTTTAATTTTATCCACTCTTGACCTCCTCTTAGTAGCTTCCATCTCTACCTTCGGGCTTGCCTTCCTTGGATCCCATTTTTCTATAAATTTTCCTTCTTTTAGGACTTGGTAAAGAATTTAGTCGTACGCCACTAATAGTTGCATATTTGGCTTCAGCCTCATTAAGGAACAAGAGTTTCTACTCATTGATTTGTTTTTGAATTGTGTCCCTGAATAACACATAATTTATTGTTTATATGCCCTCAAGACTTATGGTTTTTGCAATAGTGTTTGCCAATATAAGAGGTATCACATGCCCTTTATCTAGGATAATTTGTCCATCTTTAAAAAGTGCATCAAATTTCTTGTTCGCCTTGGTGAGATCATATGGATATTCCCTTTGGACGACTCTTACTTTGATTTTCTTTCCCAAGTAAAGTTTCTTTAAGCCATACATTATTATTATGTTTACTGAAAAAATTGGCCATCTTCACTTCTTCATTTGAATAGTCATGCTTGCTCTCATCATCTACCGCTGTCATGTCGAGTTGATCTCAATAATATGTACCCTTAGAGGCTTCATACATTTATTCCTTTTATTTGAGCAACCTTTCATAACTCATCATATGATTGATTAGCTCGAAACAAATTCATGACTCGGTGTCCGAGCCTCATCATATTAAAGCTTATTTATTTCATAATCATGAAAACACAATCAAACTCTGAGATTTGAGTGATGCAATGAATCCTCAAATTTCTAAACCGAACAATATACTTATTTGCTAATTTACTATAAAGTTAAAATTTCCTAACAAGATTGACCAAGGTCATATCTAGTAGTGCACAATAGATATACTTATGGAAATTCACCTTCAAATCGTCCCATGAGCCAATAAAATTGGTAGTGCGAGTACCGAGTGAATGCCATCGCTTTCAAACTTGCAGTAGTCTTAATTTCTCCATATTATGTTGAGAACCTTGCCACATGCTCTACGATTATTGAATTATTTTATTCTTCTAACAATAAGATAAAGCCAAGAACTTTGTACCCTCTTTGAATATGATATAATTTGTTCATCCAGTTTGATACAACTTCATATAAGTTGGTCATGACATCAGCCTAATATCTACTCGAAGCTTCTCCAGCTCATCCAACAATTTGAACATGTCATACCATCTATAATTAAATTTGCTCGATGTGGTATCTACACGTGTAGGTTGCTCGGGAAAAACATTTTGTAAATTTATGAAAGGATCAAATATAAGTTATTTGCATGGATGTTGTGTCGTGGTCTCGACTTCAACACTTGAATCAACGTCGTGTCAAATTTAAGATCTTAGTTGATCCATTTTGTATTCCAAATCTATCTAGAGGAACATCTAGATCAGTTCTTTTGTTAGCATTCTCTATGATACCTTATACACCTATTTTCCGGACTGGTAAAAAGCGACAAGGGACTGAAACGTCCAATGATGATTTCTAGAAAAACTCGTCTGGGTGACGAGCTAGCGATTCGCATGTTTGAATTCAAGCGGGCTAGATCAGCGCACAATTATGAACTTGACGGATTGAAGCGTAATTAACCCAAATAGCCTATAAAAACCCAAAGGGTCATAATAAATATATGAGAAATTGGATTAATTGGAATGTCTTAGAAGTTTATGAGCTGATTTGAAAGTTTGACGGACTAAATTGACCATACCTAAAACCTTATGGCCTTATAAGACCTTTTTGATACTTCCACGCACCTAATAAGCCTTTTAGCCACCTTTTTCATGGCATACCTAATTTAATATGAATTTAATTCTTTAATTATCCTAATTAGACCTTTAAACCTATCTAACCACTCATTCTCACACTCCTAACACAACACGAACTCTGTAAACTCTAACCTGATCACTATTTAAACAATATTAGCACACCCTAATCAAAGGGGGAACTGGGTGGCACACATAATTAACACAGAAATAATAAAAAAACATAAACTCTAATTTTTTAAGCATAGCCGAACCAACCACCACCACCATAGACAATACTATTCAAAAAACACAAGCTTATACACTTCAGTTTACTCAAGAACGCGTTGCTGCATATCGAAACTAAGCTAGATTCTTCATCTGGATTATCAGAAAATGAGCCAAGGACTCAAAATGATACTTTTAAGGATCCAATTTCATCTTTATCACTTTTCCATTCATATATATCAATTTTATATGATTATTTTAAATTTTGTCATTACAATCTCATGTTCATCCATAAACTGTCATAATTGCCATATTCTTTGTTTCTTCCATGATTGCTATAAAATCAACTTAAAAACATGTTTTAGGGTGTTTTAACCAGTTTAAATCATCATATTTTTATTCCAAGATATTCCAGTATGTTTTTATGCATTTTGATCATTCTTGTGGTCGTTTTTGCACGTGTTTTGACCCAAACCGGCTAACTACAACAATCCCGTTTTGGTGGCGCCACCACACAACTAATTGGTGCAGCCGCCACTCAAATTGGCGCTGGTGCCATTCCAAGTGTATCCAAGGTTCTTCATGCGCAGCTCCTCCTAGATCTTTCACATTTGATTTTAATTGTTGTTTTTATATTTTCAGGCTTGTTTGAGCTTGGAACTGGGCCTCGTTTGAGCCCACGATTTTGTAATTAGCTGTAAGATGTTGTTATGTAATGTAATCGACATGTACAATTCAGCATCGATCTGCCACATCATATTTGTGGGTTGCCATATCATATGGGCCCTAAATTTGAAATTGACCCCGGTTTGAATTAGTGGACTCTTATCGACCAGACAAAGAATTTCTATGTTATGATCGATTACAGATTCCAATCACACAGACAGCTAGACGAAAGATGAGTTCCATACAATCCGGTTCTTCAAGGTTAAAAAGTATCTCTAACCTTGTATGTATATCAACTGTACATATGCATGTTTAAATTGTTTATTACTTTGAATGTATGTCTAAATTCAGCATTTAACAAGTTTAATAACTTACCTACGTTAATTTAGTTTCAAATCCAGCAAATCACCTAAAATTTTTGGAACTTCCATAAAAAGTAATTAGTGGTTGTATAGACATTCAAGATGACCTAATTAAAATCAATCTCACATATACATCCGGTTTAGGCTTTGTGCATGCAAAATGTCTAAGACCCACTTATGTCTGCTACATGATTACCAATATTAAATGCTTGTTTAAGAGTATTTGTTACATGCCTCACATGCCAATGCATATTGAGTCATATGTGTGTCTTATATGTTTTCCAGATTTCCAGATTTGTTTACTTTCCAGCATATTATCATGTGGACTGTATGTATGATTAGATGAGATATACCGAATATGCCCAGTAAATGAATGCAATCGATAATTCAAATACAAGAGTTTTTTAGTGCCTATCGAAGTCGGTCTTTTATTCCGAATGCACAATGATCTCACCCATAAGCGTGTGGAGTTATCTAATCAGTAGAAAAAGCATTGTCTAACTTAATTAGGTAACTATTTCATTTTTCAATTAACCAGATTCGAAATCCGCCATAAGTCTGGAAAAGCAGCCTACGAACCTGCTCTGTGCACATATATTATATCTTGAAATCACATTTTTTAACATTTCCATACCAATTGACAAGTTTGAATTCATTGATTGAACTTGAGAATGAACGTTCCCTAGATTAAATATGGCTGTAATTTTTTAGAGATTTGAAACTTGACTTATTATTAGTATTTAATTCTTTTATTTTAATTAATTCCAACTCTCCCTTTTATTATGAAGATAATATGTTTTATATATAAATTGTGTTAGAGTTTCCGCTACAACAAACCACGACGTTTAATTTTTTTTAATTGTATCTTTATTTTTACTTTAATAATCACTTTAATATCCATAATTAAAATAATAGCTTAAGTCTCTATTTGGTCCATAAAAGCATAAAAGCGGCCTAATTGAGTTATACAATTCTATTTTTCACGCACTAGGTAATACAATCTCTACCATTGAGCAAATTCCCGTAAACAGCTACGACTTCGAGATTAGTTCAATTTTTCAAATTTATATCCATAATATTTTTAGATTTTTATGAGATATTTACAATAATTATTGTTCAATCTTTCAATTCGTGTTTTTATGTGCCTATTTAGTTCTTGAATTTTTTCAAACGGACCAACGGCTAGCCACCCAGCGGTGTTTCACAAAAAATCACCATTAGATGCTTCAAATCCTAATCGCTTTTCTAGTGTCCAAAAAATAGGTGCCTATAAAATCACTTAATAATCTATTTAATTGATTAATTAAGTGATGCGCTAAAATAACAAAGTATCATTTTGGCCTTTGAAAATACAAAAGAGGCCTAATTGAGCTTTGAAGTTTTACTTTTAGCACATTAGTCGTTCAATTTTTGCAATTGAACTAATTGGTGCATAAACCTCCAAGGCTCTAGAATTAGTTCAATTTCTCATATTTATATCCCTAATCGTTTTGATTTTCTGTGAGTTATTTTCAATAATTACGTTTTAGTTATTTAGTTTTGTCGCTAAATGTTGATTTCGTCCCTAAATTTCACAAGTGAACCAATAACTTGTCATCTGACTGTTATTTTTAAAATGTAATCTGACCGCTTCAGATTCTAATTGCAATTTTTTGTTCGAAAAATAGATACCTACAGCTAGTTTAAAATTTAATATGAGGATTTAAGAAATTATAGTTAATGTTATGTGATTAAATATGAACCATTAATTAAAGAAAGGTTTAGATTAACTTATTATGATAATAGGTCATGTTTATTAAACTTGAAAAAGATCCTAATCAGATATTTGTTATACAGACCATAATCACATAGTTTATATCCCTCCAAAAGTAAATAGCAAGACTTTGGGGGAAGTTCATCATATTATTATCATTGCTCAGAATTTCATAAAAGAAAAAGTGTAAAAATATTTTGGTTGCTGGTTTGCTGCCATTTGTAGTCACAGTATAAACTAAAAAAATTATATAATTCTAAAAAAAATGATTAGTTGAATGTCATAAAGTAGCTAATGAATGTGTAAAAGGTCCACTCTAATTTTATATATTGATAAAATATTTGAGGGATGCTTAGATTTTGACACATATCTTAAATTAATATTTAACTGTAAATTTTTATTTTATATAAAATATTTTTCTATTTTTTGATCAAATTAAATAATATAATAGATCCATCGAATATAATTTTAAAATATGTTCCACATCAACTTGTAGGGAAAAGATGTAATGATATGAAAAGTTATTTGACAATGTTTTTTGAAAATACATTTCATTTGATTGGCATATTATGTGTAATTAAATAGTTTCGCATAAAATAAAACTGAATTTTATTATCAAAATGATATAAAATATAGGTCAAAATTATAAAAATTTAAATTTTTACGTTTTTTATCAATCAGGTCAAATCTTTTAACTTTGTATGTCCAATTTAAGAAAAATTTATAGTGAAATTTTTTAATTTTATTTTTTAAATTCAAACATTTGCGTTTTTATCAATTGCGATTAAATTTTTATAAAAAAACTTTTTAAAACTAGACAATATTTTTGAATTTGATCGTAATTGATAAAAGATATAATGTTTTGAATTTAAAAAATAAAATTTTAAATTTTAAACACAACAATATAAAACTTTTTAAATTAAATATAATTATAAAAGTTAATTTTTTTAATAGTAACTAATAAACAACCGTAATTATTAAATTTCAAACTTTTTTTTATTTTTTTGTGCAGGGGGCATTGTTAATTTTCTGAATATTGTTTTAATATTATCGGATATCCCCGAAAGGGACAATTTTAAATTGATTGTGCCTACAATTTAAAACATATTTCACATATTTAACAATGATATTATATTCACTTCTTAATTTGATTGAGGAACATTGACATTTTTATTTCTTAAAGGCCGGCCAAAGTGAATAAAACAAAAGACAAGGAAGCATATAGTGACCAATATTTTCTACTTTCAGCTCTCAAACATTAATTTCCAAATCATTTTCACTTTTTCACCATTGAATTTTATTAGATTATCTACTCAATAATGTTTCATTGCTATTAAATTATTATTAAGATAAAGTTATGTGTTATGTTTTACTTAGATTACCATTTAGCGATCTCATGAGTTCTTTTGGTAATAAAAGCGTTGAAGTGTGAGGTATGAAGTAAAATTATTTTTAAAAATATAGGGACTAAATAAAAAAAATACTTTATAAAATTATTTTCAAAAATACAAAGACAAAATAAAAAAACAAAAACGCCTCAGGACGAAATAAAAAAGTAGTACAGAGACTTTATGATAGGTTAAGCTTAAAAAACATGTAATATGATGAAAAAAATATGGATGTGATGTTTTGAACGATTCAAGTCCATAAAAGTGTCATTATGAGTCCTTAAGTCATATTCCGTTCATATGGTTGAAGAATCCAATATAGTTCTTCGAATAGCTGACAATTGATTGATTGAATCGATTATTCTTTGAGTTTGAAGGCTTGATTGTGGTTGTAAATATCAAATTTTAGGAGCTTTTTAGTATACATAATCATTCTTTTAGGATTAAGCCATTTTACGGTTCCTTAATTTTAAGTTGTTTTTATCTAGTTCTTAAACTTTTATTTGAAAAAAAAAATCATTTCCATCTGTAAAAAATTATGTTTTCTATGTTGCGGAGGTCAACGAAGAGTCTGCTGAGAATGCCCGACATTAACTATCATGGTCTTATCTGACCCTTCACTTTATGTTTTTTGTTTATTTGGTCTCTAAATTTCCATTTGTCTTATCTGGTCCCTGAACTTTGAATATTTTGCTTCCCCATGTCCTTAAACAGATGCCCATTTATTCTGTTGTACCACGCTCTGTGAAGTTAATAAAAAGTAATAAAATTATTTCCACGTATGAAAAAGCAATAAAATTATTCCGTGAGACTACATAATGAAATGCATCCGTTTAATGACTTGAGGAATCGAAATATCAAAATTTTAAAACTAGATAAGACCAAATATCAAAGTTCAGAAGTCAAATAATACTAAATGACAGTTCAGCAACCAAATAAATAAAAAATGTAAAATTAAAGAATCTTAAAATAGGTTAATCCTTGAAATGTTCCTAAATGAATCAATACTTTATCACACAAATTTATTTTTCCTAAAATTATTATTTAAAGCTTTAGTTGGTTATGGCTTTTCTAGAGGTATATCAGCTAACAATTACTTATGGACCCTTATTTTTACACTAACCTTCACTAAATCTCATGATCTTCGAAAACGGTTAGTAAACCTCCTGACCTTTATGACGGCTCCATTCACGGTCTTTATGGACAAAAATACTTCTTAGCACCTTCATTTTTTGGCGGCTGTCAATTAAACAACAAAAATTGACGGCGCCACGTGTTAGTTGACACGCCACCAAAATACACTAAAAATTAAAAATATCCAAAATACCCCTAAATTTAATATTTAATAATAATAAAAATTAACCCAACCCAAACCACCACTCGACCCATATTCATCTGCCCCCTTTGGTTGTCTTCTCAGACGAGAAGACAACCAAGCTAGTCGTCTTCTCACCTGAGAAGACGACGTTCGTGTTCTCAGATGGACATGTTCTCATATGATGCATTTAAGAAGACAAATTCGTCTTCTCAGGTGAGAATCTCATCTGAGAAGACGATCAGAGATGGCGGAAGGACCAGCGACGAGGTTGGATAGATAGTTTGGTTAAATTTTAGATGGTTGGATTTTGGTTTGGTTGGATTGAATGTGGTTGAATTTTGATTTATTTGAATTTCTTTAAGGGTGTTTTGGTGTTTCAATTTTTTAAATTATTAACAAAGGTATATCCATATGTTAACTATATCGCTCTTCCTTTGGATTTGAGAAGCTTTTAGGGGCACATAAGGACTTGGCCTAATGGTTAGGTCCTTATAAGTGCACTGCGAGGTCGGGGGTTCGAACCCCGACTTTCGCTTAGGCCGTAGTTTGCCTGTTTTAACTTTAAAAAATGCATACTAACTCCTGCTAATTCCCGCTAACAACTAACCCTAGAATAGGTCTATTTTTGATAAAAAAAAAAGCTTTTAGGGAGAAAGAAACAAAAATGTCATTAATTAGTGATTGGATAGAAAGAAAAAAACAAAACATAGTTTCATAATACTAAGAATAAGCAATCATGGGAGACACACACGTGCATGTATGGACAGAAAATGGATGATTGGCATTTTGATAATTGCAGAATTTGCAGATCATTTGGCTTTTTATACTTGGCCACCTCTTTCACTGGTTTTTTTTATCATTATGGTTATGATTGGATTTTTCTTTAATTAAATTATAGAATTATTACTACATAAGAGCTCAGTCTAATAGTTCCCCATAGCACAAATACAGCCACATTATAATAGTTCAAGGCAGAAATAACTTTGTAACTTCATAAATTGATTGACATAAACAAATCATTTAGTTAAATATTTTCTGACCCATTTTTATAAAACAGTGGATGGATATATTTTCTTTAGATATTTAATTGATATTAGTAGGTTTAACTATTTAAATATAAATATTATTATATAATATATTATTATATCTACAGTATATATTATATATAATTAAATAAATATTAATATATTTATAATTTATAAAAAATAATTTCTATCAAATTCATGATAAAAAAAATATAAATAGATTTGAAATTATTATATTAGTAAATAATATATTAGATTTATTTATATTAATTATTTGTATGTAAATATTTTACAATATATTATAAATTTTAATTTATATAAGTCAATTTAAATCAACACACATTCAATTGCTTTTTGATTTTTTTTTTATTAAAATTTGAGAAAAAAACAAAAATATTCTAAAATAAATCAAATATTACTCAAATAGCCAAAATCCAAATTCTTTACATTCATGAAAAAAGAAGGAGAAAGTTTACATTTTCTAGCTAACCACTAAATAATAGACACATGGCACACTTAAAGTGAAAAAAAAATCAAAAAAACGAGTTAACATGTGTCAAACAGCTGTAAAAAGTGCATCAAAACGTGACAGTAACGCGTGTCAAAAAAGCGTGCCAGCCACACATCAGCGCATGTCAGCGTGTCAGAATTATTTAAACAGGTATCATTTATGTATCTTTTATATATCATTAATGTATCAAAATATTTTTTCAACTCAATTTCAGTTTTTATAATTTTATTTGGTTAATCAATCAACCAATTTTACTAATTAGACTATTGTACTAAGTGATCCATAGGTCTCTAAAAAGCTAATTCAATGACCTACAACTTTTGAGAAGACAACGAGTTCAAATTCGTTTTATAAAAATGACTGAATCGCACTTGAAATTTTTACATATGTAAGGGCGTAATGACTCTTCAATAAAAAACACATTTTGGGATTAGACGTTTATACCTCTTCATTTGTTGGATTTCAAACTCTATGAAACATAATTTTTTTTAAAAAAGAGAGGAATATCATTATAATTTTAAATCGATATTGAATTTTAATAAAATAAAAATTCTATTATTAATTTAATAATATTATACCAATAAAATGTAGTTTAAATGGTATGTACTGGACATCAAACTGCTAAGGTCGTGGGTTCAAATCCTCCCACAAGCGCTTCACCCTTTCCAATTATCAAAAAACAATTAATAATTTTATATTTTAAATAATATATAATTATTTTTATTGATTTATAATTATACGATCCATATTATAAATTATTCTATCTTTAATTTTTTTTGATAATTTATTCTATCTTTAATTATTTATTTATATTTTAACGAAGGAAGAAAAAGTATAGCATATGTAACATTATATATTAAAAACAAATGAACATGATATCTACTAGTTTTTCTCGCTATTATTTAATCGACAACCAGTCTGACTATTTATAAGATAATTTTTATTTCTGATATCGTTGTTAATTAATTCGAACGATTATAGAAAGGCAATTTAAAAACCTACAACTGATATAAAGATAAACAAATTTGGATTTGTCCATTAAAAAAGACAAAATTGCCTTTGAAGTTACTTTTTATTTAAAGGCATAATATCTTCTAGTTTTTTTTTTTTTGACAATCGAAATTTTTCATTAATAATAAAAAGCAGTTACATGTGTAAGAATTCAGAAAAGGTATAACCGTTTCTAATGACCTGACATGAAACAAGATATAAACCTTGATTCGCAGATCGTCTTACAAAATAAAATCAAAATTACATAATTGCTCTAACACAATAAGATCAAATCCTTTTCTGTCTAACAGAACACTCACAAACTCTTCATAAAAAAACAACAACAAATCTTTCATATAGAAAGAACAGCAAAACTTTCAAAAAAGAAAGACAATCGCTGTAAAATAGTTATAAAAAAAAACTGATATAACCTATAACGATTTCATCTTCAATTTTGAAAGGTCTTGATCATCTCTGATTTTTATTTGTATATATATTGAAATTGATGCGCCTCGTCGATAGATTTACCAACCAAAATGAAAAAGATGAACAGGAGTCGGTCATTTATTTTATTCTAAAGCAATAAAAAAGAAATGGCTACCGCCAACGGTAAAAATAAACCATTGACGGCAGCCGAAGCGAAAAATAAAAAGAGAAACGCTTGACGACTAGGGTTTCTATTTAACTAATTCTAGTTATACCTGCAAATATCAACTCGACAGTAAGTCTGACTATTTATAGTAAATTGTTTTCTTTTTACATAAGATTTCAAATGGCTCTAGAAAGCTAACTCAACGTTTTTATAAATTTTACATAGACAAAGAGTTTATATTCGTCCTTTAAAATGAAAAAGTGTCTGATTATGAAAAGGCATATCGACTCTTTACCAAATAACACATTTTAATTAAGCATAAATATTTTTAATTATTTTTCAATCATCGGATTATAAATAATGGAGTATTCAAAATAAATTTTGTATTTGCTGACATGATTGGTCATTTTGATTTCATATGGATAAATATGTCACTTGCACTCACAACCTTCATTTCTAGCCAATATGATAATAAATTTACGTAAACATGAAATTTTTGGTGATCAAAAGAATACTAAAAGCACTGATTCAATATTTTAATTCAGACAATGAAGTAATAGATTATAAGATGTTCAAAATACTACTAATATAATTTTCTAAATACTATTACCGCTTATTTTTGTTTTATTAAAGATATTGCCATCGATAGCAGATATCATTTTCAACCGGGATTGTGAATGAACGGTGTAGATTAAATAAGTACAATTTAATTAAATTAATCTACACTGTTTATTTTACAATGAACAATGAACAGTGTAAATTGTAAACATAACCTTTTCAAATTCAAATAAATTTAAGGGAATCTCATTCTCATCAACAAAGACGTATGTCACTCACGCACCATCAAAATAGAGGCATGTGACGTTGATACGTTAGATGTGGTAATATATCTCATATGTCAATGGCGTGTGGCTCCTACGCACCACCATTATTGGAGGCGCTTGACATCCACATGCCACCACTAGGCGTACGAAAGCCATACGCTAGGTCGATTATAATTAAAATTATTTATCAAAATTAATCTTTTATTCTTTTAAGATTGTAAAATATTTGTTGTATTAAAATATTTAAATAAAATAATGTATCTGTTTTAATTTTTCATATTATTATTTTAAGAATAAATATAACTATTTTATAAATTCCATTTATTTTATATTTTCTTAATTGTTAGCCTTCTTAAAAAACACTAAGGGGGTGTTTGGTTCAGCTTTTTGGTGGAGTTTTTGGCTTTTGCTTTTCAAAAAGCTTCACCAAAGTGTTTGGTGAGAAATTTTTCAGAGCTTTTTGGAGCTTTTTGAACCTCCAACAGCTGCTGTTTGAAAAGCTCCATTTTGGAGTTTTTTGCCAACAGCTGATAGCTGTTTCATTATTTAGACAAAATTACCCTTACTAGAATATATCCTTTTTTTATATATAAAATTATTTAACTTATTTTTAAATACTCTAATCATTTATAAAGTATGTAAAATTATTTTATTTATATTAAAATAAATATAATTTAATAACTTTTTGAAATATTTATTACAGATTTATAAAAAAAAATATCTAAATAAGTTTAAACTAAATATTGCTTCTTATAAAAAAAATAATTATTAATACTTTTATTAAATAATATATGATATAATATATTCATAATTTAATATATAACAATAAAAATTATGCCCTTTACGGTCATTTTATATATAAACAGCTACAGCTAATTAAATCTCACCAAACACTAATGGTCTATCAGCTATCAGCTATCAGCCAACAGCTAACAGCTATCAGCAACATCTAACAACCACCAGCTATAAGAAACAGCTGAACCAAACAGGCCCTAAGAGTTGTTTGGAAATTTCAAAGATTTTATGAACTTTTGGAAGTAAAATAAGTTCATAATTATAACAAATTTAGTTTTTTTTTGTTTAAAGTATAATAAACTAAAGTTGATAAATAATTGACTATTAGAAGTTAAAAAAAGGCAGAGTGTGTTTGAACAAATCCAACAATAATAAATAAAAAAGCCGTCCTGTCCACTTCCTTTAAAAACGTTACAGACCGACAACTACACCATTCACAGCAACGCGGGAATTATTTTCTCTCTAATCGTGCCCTCCTCTATTCTTCTTCTTCTTCTTCTTCTTCTTCTTCTTCTTCTTCTTCAAAATTTTCATTTCTGTGTCTGCCATTTTCAAATGAAAGAAATGGCGGCTGCTCCAGCTCCAAATTCTTCCACCAGAACGACGCCGAATTGGAACAGCTCTTCAAGAAACTCCATTAATCATCACAATGATAATGCTAATAATAACAATAATAATACACAAAATCACCGCTCTGCTGTTCGTTCTAATAATAATAATAAGGCTACAGCTGCTGCTCCGTCTTCTTCATTACGCCGTTCCGTTACTCCTACTTCCCGTTCTCATCTTCACAATGATCCCGGTTTGTGTTCTTTTGTCAACTGCAACTTATTCAAAAAATTGTTTCAAAAGTTAATGTGTAGCGTTATATTATGACGTTTCAATAAGTTTTGTAAATGCATTTGTAGAATGATTTTCTTCTTCTTCTAAATCTGTACCTGCAACTGCAATTGTTGGATTGAATTTGCTGCTACTTAAAAATTTATGACTATTTTATTTTTACTTTAATTGTGGAGTGTTGAATTTATTTTGACTTGAGTTTCATAGTTTGTTTAGCTAAATTACAAAATTGAAGGATTTTTTTTTCTTCATAGTTCTGCTAACAAGATTAAAGAATTAACTGCATTTTTTGTGTGATACTGCTGAGTGGAAGAAATACAATTTTTACTGCTACTTATAAGTTATGATGTGCAAAGTGTTAAAATATTTTTTGTTTAGGTAGTAAATTATGGCTGACTTTCATTTTAATTTTTTTGTATTTTTTTACCTACAGATTCAGGAAGGGTGCGAGTTGCGGTGAGAGTGCGGCCAAGAAATAGTGAGGATCTCATTTCAGATGCTGATTTTGCTGACTGCATTGAATTGCAGCCAGAGGTGAGTTTTTAGCCTTTTATCCTTGTAATATATACAAGTGCTCTTAAGAAGAAAAAATTAGCATTTTTTAGTATGGATTATTTATCGATGTTAATTTTTCTTTCGAGTAATTATGTGGTTGTGCATTTTGTTTGTAAGTTGACATCTTTATTGCATATGTATAATTGTCGTATTAAAATAACATCATGGTAATTGTAAGTTTCTCGCTTTCTTGCAGATGAGAAGGTTGAAATTGAGGAAAAACAACTGGAGTTCTGAATCTTACAGATTTGATGAAGTTTTTACTGAATCTGCCTCCCAAAAGCGTGTTTATGAAGCGGTAGCAAAGCCCCTTGTGGAGGTAAGTCAAAACATTATACTAGCAATGTTAATTCTTTTCAAAACAAGATATTTTTGCATTTGAAGTTTTGTTAGTTGAAGATTTTAAGTCGGATGTTTCTGTTTTTTATTGTCTTGATTAAGTTGTTATGTCAACGATTTCCGTGGAAGAAATCAAGTTTGTACAACCTGCAATGGGCTGCTAATCGTGTACTGTCAATTTTGATATATTCTTTGCAGAGTGTGTTGAATGGATATAATGCGACAGTTATGGCCTACGGTCAAACAGGTACTGGAAAAACTTATACTGTTGGCAGGTTGGGTAAAAATGACGTGTCTGAGCGTGGGATTGTGGTTAGAGCTCTAGAGGACATAATTACTAATACCAGCCCTGATACGGATGTTGTTGAAGTGTCCTACTTGCAGGTATTGATGTCTTCCTCGTACAATAAGGCATGCTTGACTCATTGATTATGCCCTAATGAAGAATTTTTTGGCTACATGAGACTCTTTTTACCCTTTCTTTGTGGTGTTGCATCATGATCTGGTGCTAATTGCTCTCAGAAAAATCCTCTGTACATTCACTATGTCAGAGCTTAGAAATATAATTGGCTGTCTATGGCGATTTGAGTCATTTCATTGATGCTTATAATCAAATTGAAAAAAAAAAGGAACCTCTAGAACTTAATTTGCAAGCATGTAGCACTGTGTAACATGACTAATCATACTATTTCTTAGTGGATTACTATCTTTAATCTTACTACTCTTGCTGTTACTCAATTATGCAAGTTCTTTTTCACGCCCCTCAATGGGTATTCAGTTCACTTAACATTATTGCTTCAGTTGTATATGGAATCTATAGAAGATTTGCTTGCACCGGAAAAGGTTAACATCCCCATTAATGAGGATCCAAGGACTGGAGAAGTGTCATTACCTGGTGCTACTATAGTCAGAGTTAGAGATCTTGATACTGTTTTTGAACTACTTCAAACAGCTGAGGCAAATCGTCACGCGGCTAACACAAAGCAGAACACTGAATCTTCACGTAGTCATGCAATTTTAATGGTGGGATTCAAACTTTCCATGGAAATTATGCCTTTAATCTTGTGGAGAACATTTCCATAGTGTCTTTCATTAGTAATAATATTCCAGTCTTATTCATCAAAAGAATAAAAAATCAAGTCTTGAGCGTTTGAATACATTTGATTTTCTAGGTTTATGTTCGAAGATCCATTCATCAAAAAGTTGAGGATGAAATAATATATCGAGACTCAAAAACTGATTTACCTGATGGTAATAGCATACCTAGAGTTAGAAAAAGCAAGTTGCTTATTGTGGATCTTGCTGGATCTGAGAGATTGGATAAATCTGGTATGTTGTTTTCTTGAACTGATTCATTGATTACTATTCAAAAAATAAAAAGAGATGTTTATTTCCTATAGCAATTCTGCTCTTTTGGTGATTTACCAAAAAAAAAAAGAATATCATCCACTTTTTGTACCTTTTTAAAGTTTTCTGTAGGCAATGTCACATAAAAATGAGAACTAATAATAACAATGACCCGCTTATAGTTATTTTCTTGTAGTGCAGGCAGTGGAGGTCACTTGCTTGAAGAGGCTAAGTTTATTAATCTTTCTCTCACTTCTCTTGGCAAATGTATAAATGCATTGGCTGAAAACAGTCCACATATACCCACAAGAGATTCTAAGCTTACTAGATTGCTGCGTGATTCATTTGGAGGTCAGTATCTCCCTTCCTTTTTCTCTATTCCTCTCTATTTCTTTCAAGTTTGCAGAATTTCAGAAATTCCACAAACTCCCTCCAGCTCTTAGTGTCTCAGAGAACCCCCTATTTTAGCAACTAATTATCTCTAGTTTTCCATGATATATATACATTAAGATTCAGTGTTTTAATAGTACTGTGATTACATTATTATGTAGAGGCATACATCTAATGTGAAACAATTTAGTAAATGCCTTGAGTTTGTTGCTTTAGTCATTTATTGTGTCTTTTATAGTTAGAATTCATCCTTCCTGCAAGATATACTTATGTTTTTCTGAGTTATATAGATACTTGAGCACTCATTCCTTTTAGTTACTATGCTTTTAATGATATTTATCAAGTATTCTAGATGGTTATCTATAGTCTTTATTATCCTCCCTAAATTGTCTCATAGAAATGACAGTTATTTCCCAATAAATAGGCTCAGCAAGGACTTCACTTATAATAACAATTGGACCATTGTCACGACACTATGCAGAGACAAGCAGTACAATCATGTTCGGACAACGGGTGAGTCGTTAAAAGCTTACGATGAATTTTTAGGTGTTCTGATGCAATAATAATATAAATTTCATGCAATGTACAACGTAACTCCCTCACTTTCTTGCTTAATTTAATTTGATGCATACAGAACTGTGACCTCATTATTCTGGATGTTTTCATGCTTCAAGGATTGCACTTATTCTTTTTGCACACTATTCTTTAAGTATGACTGATAGTTGGTGATTAAGGCATAACTGAGTCCACACTGTTCTTGTGATGTAGGAAATTTAACATAACACAGAGTGCCAAAGATGGCCCATTATACCACCTAATCAACGTGAATATAATTTAAAAAGAAAGACTTAAAGAAACTTGAAGAGGGCTATAGCATTTAACTAAATTTGGTGATTTGAAGAGATCTGCATTTTTATAGCGGATAGCCAATCTAAGCTGGAAATCAAGGATGGGACTTGAGTACAATACGGATAGAACTTAAATTTGACTGGTCTCTTCAGTAAAATATCTTATGGACCATGAGTTTATCAGACAGATTCTACCCATAGTTAGCTAGGGTGTTCTAGGGTCGAATGGAATTAGAACTGCTTTATGTATGTTTCTTATGATTGCATTTTCTTTTTTATCGCTTATCTGTAGTTTACCCACTAAAATTGGATGCACATTGTAGCTTAAATTGAAGATGATTTTTTATGTTAATTCTCCTATTTGGCATTTTTGGAATTGGCAATTCGACAATATCATTAGATACTATTCATGTTTTGTCGGTCCCAATAAGCCTAATATCATATATATCTGCAGGCAATGAAAATTGTAAACATGGTAAAACTTAAAGAAGAATTTGATTACGAAAGTCTAAGTCGGAAGCTTGAGACTCAGGTGGATCATCTAATTGCAGAATTAGATAGGGAACAGAAATTGAGAGAAACTGAAAAGTGCCACTTGGAAAAGAAGCTGAAAAAATGTCACGACTCTTTTTCTGAAACAATAAGGAATCAAGTCACGAGGTCTGAGGTAGTTATATATCTTGTTTGCAAATCTATCTTTAATAATTTGTGCATTTCCCTCATGGCCTGTATTTTTTCCATTTCCATTTCTGAGTTAATAATGGTTCATGTCTAGAGCGTGTTAGTTCCTTTCATATTGAAATCATCAACCTTATTAAATTTGCTTGCATACTAGTTGATACTTTATCTAAATTTTGATTCTATTAGCTATCTGCTATGTTCTAATATCTAGTTCTACTTGCTGGCAGTTCTTAGAGAAGGAAAATACTCGGCTAGAGTTGGAGCTGAAAGACATTTTAGATGAATTGGAAAATCAAAAAGGTCACAATGATATGATGCATGATAAAATCGAGCGACTAGAATTGAGGCTGAAAGAAAGCCAGGTATTTTTAGATTCATGGTAGAGTTGGACAGTAGTAAATATCTGGTTTCCTAAATACATTTTAATGTGACAAAAATTGAGGCCTGACGAATTTTAAAATTAAGATTCATGATAGAGTTGGAGTACGTATCGATTTTCCTGAATACCATACATGTGCATTTATCTAGTTAAACTTGCATTTGATATCTAGACTGTAGGTAATGCTTCTTCGGTATAACATGACCTTGTGGACTAAATTAGTAGTTATACAATGAAATTTCCTTGAAGCATTTTTTTCAGATATTTTAGATTGTGTTTTTATCGTAGAAAACAACATACAGCTGATTGTAAAAGGGTCACCTTTGAAAGCGTATTGACAGTCATGAAAATATAAAATGGGATAGTTGCAACTCTAAACAAACCCCCAAATGTTTTTAGGTATGATTCCTCTTTTCTTAAAAAATTGCTTCTGAATACTCTTTAAAACAAATGAAGAAGATTTGGCTACTGGAAGTACAGAAGAGCAAGTTGATTGACTCTTGCTTACATTATTTCTTGACTTGTCTATTGATATCATTGTGCTTTAGTGGTAGACAGCCTGCTGTGCTGAAGCCACCACGAGACTATGGCAGGACCATTAGCTACCCATTTTTTCTTAGATATCTTTTGTATCATGTTTTTTTCTCAGGCAGGGTTAATATAATAATAGTAAATAACTTAACATGAGCCTGAAATTTTTCTGATGTCATTAGATATTAATTTGATTGTATTAAATCTAGTTTGGCATCAAGCTGTTGACCACTTTACTTACTTGCACAAAACCGCTTGAACATGGGTACTCATGCTGTTCTTTTGGTTGTTATAGCAAAACAAGCTAGACACTAGAGTACTTGCTGACACGACTCAGATGTACGAAAGGAAAATCTCAGAGTTAAACAAGGAGCTTGAAGATGAACATGCTCATTGTCAAAGCACTGAGAAAGAATTAAAAGCGATCATGAAACAGTTGAGTGACAATCAAAAATCAATAAAGGTTAGTGATTTTTATACTGTATTTTCTCGCCCTCCTAGTTTGAGCTTCAATCCTAGCAACTTGTATGGAATGTAGTTATGCTAGGTCTATTGGAATTTGCAACTTCATACAAGGAGACAGACTTTACATGTTCTTTAGATTTTCATCTTGACATACAACATACATCATTTAAGGCATTTTCATCTAAAATGAAGAACTATTTATTTGTGCTAGTAGCAATTGGAGATGGAGAACTCTACAAATGAGAAAGCACTTAAGGATGCCACTCAGATGTATGAGAAGAAAATAACGGAGTTAAATAAGCAGCTAGGAGATGAGCATGCTCGCACTGAAAGACTTGACGAACGATTAGATATGACAAAAAAGCTACTAACTGATAGCCAAAAGTCAATCAAGGTTAGAAATTTATGTTCACTTTTGTAGTTTCAGTTTAAGGTTTAATTATCCGTGGTTAGTCATAATGGATATTAGTAGACATGTAATTTTCAATATTGGTGTCTGGTATTTCATCTACAATCAATGCATATCCAATTAAATCTAACTAATATAAATTGAAATGAAAATTTATAAATATGACCAAGCCCTAATACCAATTTTTTTTTCCTGGTAGCATCTTGAGGTGGAAAACTCTAAGTACCAGAAAGTCCTTACAGAAACTACACAGCTGTATGAGAAGAAAATAGCAGAACTGATTAAGCAATTAGAGGATGAGCATGTCCGTTTTGAAGGAGTAGAAGAACAACTGAATCTGACTAATAAGCTTTTAGGTGATAGACAAGACTCCATGCAGGTATGCTTTAACTAAGATTTACATGATAAATGATTAACTTTTCAGGTCCTCATAGAATTCAGTGTTTCTTCCTTGATATAGGATCTGGAAGAGATGGAAGAAATAAAGGAGAAGTTACAAGAAATGTATCATCTACATGATAGTACTTTAAATGAACTTCAGTCCCTGAAGTCGGATAACAATGCTCTGTTACAAGAGAAGGTGTGCTGGGATTTTTAACGGTTTTCAAAAACTTTCCGTGCAATTTTTATAGAATTCTATCTTTAGTTGACAATATTGATAGAAATTATTTTCCATTAATTGATAAAATCAAGAATGCAAGATGATTGTATACTTGTCTGATTACTAAATCAGAAGTTAGGTATTATGTTCCTATTTTGAATAGAAAACAATAGATCCCTACATATCAAGAATATGTGCTTACAAATCTTCTAATTATTACTAATTGTACATGGTTAATTTATATACAAATAGGAAGTTTTCCCACAATAATATGCCTTATGTTTTGTTTATATTGAATATGTATATATATATATACACTAACATTTGAAATATGCAAACTTGGTGTCAAGGCAACAGCAAATGAAGAACTTCACGACCTTAAGCGGCGTCTTATAGTTGAAGAGAAGCAGAGGAAGAGCTTAGAACATGAGCTCACCAAACTAAAGAAGAGTGTACCTGAAAATGACAATGACTTTGAGGTTAATTATACTTAAGTATTTGTGGTTAAGCTTCATACTTATTTTTATATTTCCTGACATCATAATTAATTCAGGACAAGATATCATATTCGAAGGAAAACATCAGTAAATCACACAAGTCAAATCCATCAAGGGAGACTCTATCTGGTCAGAGGCAAACGATTGCCAAGATTTGTGAAGAAGGTAAATTTTTAGTGGTAAATAGCATTAAGCTACAGTGATCTTGTTTACTCAAAAATGGATTGTTGAAACATCATGTCTTACAAGTTGCTGACCTTCATCAATTCAGTTGGATTGCAAAAGATACTACAATTATTATCATCTGAAGACACTGATGTCCAAATCCATGCAGTAAAAGTAATTGCCAATCTTGCTGCTGAAGGTATGCTGAGTTTGATTAATAAATACCATAATATATGAATGTGCGGGGATCAACTCTTGCATATTCTCCATGAAATTTATATCTGTGGTTTGCTTTTTATTTTTAAATTGAAGTACTGCAAGCTCTTGTTGTTAGTTCTTTTCTACCCCTTTTCACCTCTTCCTTATTTCAGCTGGTACTTAAATACTTTCCTTTCTTTACCATGGATGTTTTCTTTTTATGGTTGTGTTGTACAGTATAAGGAATCTCTTATACATCGTGTTTTATTGAATTCTTTGCATACATTACCAAACTCGATCGTCAGATCCCTTTGTACAAAATCAAAAAATACTTTTGGATTTCACCTAAAAACAATGATCAAACAAAAGGGTCCATGGAATTTTTTGGTCTAGACATTCAACCAAGAAAACAAATAGTTGGCTCCGAATTCCAACTCAGTTCTACATTCTAGATATCCTCCATTTAGTAATACACACTACTTTGTTATTTGCTATGTGATAAACATAATGTTCTAATCATGTGGGACTATTGTTTCATAATTGTCAAGTGACTAACTATAGATCCTTCTAAGATTTTAATGTTAAACTACGAATCAATACTACAAACAAGAAAGTAGAGATTGCAAATAGGAAAAGAAATTGTGAAGGATGGAAGGAACAAGTGGAAAGATTCCTTCCTCAAAAAAAAAAAAAGTGGAAAGATTCCTGAATTAATGATTTAGTGATCACCCGGTTCTAATAATATACTTTATCTGTTCAAATTAAAAGACTATTACTGTATCTTCTGCTGCGACTGGAAGTTGCTTTTATCCTCTTTGAAACATCAATAATCACATAGCTGTTAAATGCATATGTAAGTTAATGTTTTTGATAAATATTTCAGATATTAACCAAGAGAAGATTGTTGAGGAAGGAGGCTTAGATGCGTTGCACATGCTCTTGAAATCATCACAAAACGCAACCATACTTAGGGTGGCTTCTGGGGCCATTGCTAATTTGGCTATGAATGGTAAACTTTGAATTCTTTCTTCTTTATATTTTTTATGCCTTTTGCTTTGCTATTTAGTGTGTAGCATAATATCTTCCTTTTTTCTTCTATTTGGAGTCTCTGGCTATATTTGACTTTCATTTAGATTTATAGCTTTATTATGCAAATGCCGAATATGGTGGTCTATGTTTTCTCTCCCTAGAGTTAAGGTTTAGATATTCCATAGAGATTTTGGCAAAGTTCTATTATAATAATTGTCTGCACTTTTCCTTGCCTGTTTAGCCTGGTATTACTGCACATTCATTTAATAAAAGTGGAGTTTTTTTATTTTTTGTTTGGGTTGCGTGATGGGTTGGCATGAATCTTGGGCCATGCTACACATGGTTGCATATTACACCTTGGTAGAGATTGGCATAATCCATGGTTGTCCATCCACCTATAAGTCTATAACAGTATTGGGTTTTAATTTTTAACAAATTCTCAGCGGTAATTGTATTTGTTTTAATGTGCTGTTCTTATATACTACAACAGTGAAGTTTTACTGCAACCAAATTTGATTTAGGTGCATTACATTTTCTATCTTTCTTTTATCTATGAAGTGACTAATATGGATTACAAACCCAACGTTTTAGTCCAACTGAATATATTAATCATCTACATATTTTAATTTCATGGATGATGTACAACCCACACAAAGTTCTCTTTATATTTGATTTTTATTTTTACAGTTGATTAATTATCGAGATTTTTTTTAAGAATAATAAAGATTATAGAAGTAAAAAAGGGCTCGCTTGTGGGATAGCGATGGCATTGCCCGCAACAGTATTTGGCAAACAAAAATTGACACATTATGGCTTATGCTGTGAGTTGTTTCAGTCGTCCGAGAGCAAGAAGCATGCTGTTCATTATTTGTTGGTCTAAGGCATGATTTGCCATTTCACCGGATTTATAGTAACAAGTTCTCGGAAAGATGAGCTTTTTGTCCATATCCTGCTATTTTAGGGTGCCTCCATATTAGAAAAAAATTACATGGAGAAGTATTTGTTATAGTTTTATTAATGTAAAAAAATTGCAAAACTTCTACAGAAATGAATCAAGGGTTAATTATGAGCAAAGGTGGGGCAGAACTGCTAGCAAAGACAGCATCAAAAACAGATGATCCACAAACTCTTAGAATGGTGGCCGGTGCATTAGCTAATTTATGTGGAAATGGTAAGCTGAAGGTGGTATTGTAATTACAATGTTGTGACCTCTGGACATCTCAATTTTTGCTATGTGCTAAACCTTATAATCGTCAAGTCTTTGTCAGATATGGGTTCAAGCAGTGCTGTGTATGAAACGAGATTCTTGTAAACTCACATTTTTCTACATTATTAATTCATCAATTAATACCAATACTGAAGTAAAAGAACATCACAAAATCTAGTATTGTCACATCATTGCCTGAAGAAATTGTTTGCTTAATCTGAATTTACAGAGATTTATGATTTTCTCTTTGCGAAAACAATAGTGAAATGCTTAATTATACACTATGTTTCATTTGTGGGGTTAAAAAGAGCTTTATTATAACTCAAATGCACTTAAGGTGTTTTTTGAGGTTGCTTTTCTAATATATGATGTAATACCTATTATTTGCCATTTCATTATTAGCTTGAAATTTTCTTTTTGGCATTGACCGCGTAGTTGTGGCTTAAACCTTTACGATTTATATTGCACGAAGATGAACACATACAAGTTTGCTAGAATGTTTACATAGAAGTAGTTTTTGAAATAGATTCTCAAATGCTGACATGGACATTTTCATCATGCAATAGAAAGGTTACATGCGATGCTGAAAGACGATGGAGGTATAAAAGCCCTCTTAGAAATGGCCAGCTCCAAGAACAATGATGTCATTGCACAAGTTGCAAGAGGAATGGCTAATTTTGCGAAATGTGAATCCCGAGGCGTTCTTCAAGGTTAGTAATTCACCAATGAGTGTCATCATTTGATGGTTTATCTTTGCTTATGAGCTGCTATGAAGTAACCATTTTTCTCTGCAGGACATAGAAAAGGCCGCTCGCTTCTAATAGAAGACGGTGCTCTTGAATGGTTGATTGCCAACTCTAGCTCTGCTTTATCTTCAACCAGACGCCACATTGAACTTGCACTTTGTCATTTGGCTCAAAACGGTAAACTGCTCATTATGCTTAAGCTTTAACATTGTAGTAGAATAGGGAACTTTTGACTTAGTAAATGGAACCTGACACAGGAATATGAGGTTAGTTAGATAAAACGTAATTTTAACTAGGCCTAACTATACCAAAAAATTCAAACTCTTATTGCATTTCTATAAATCTAACTAAAACGTATGATTTCCGGGGCAATTATAGCCCATTTTTAGAGATAAACCGTAATTTTAGCCAATTTCACTAATTTTTCAGTTAAAAATGTGTTTTTAGTATTTTTAATGATGAGCTAAGAATTTTTTTTTGTTTGAAGTTTCACTTTATTTTTATAGTGTTACACTTATTGCTTCTAAACACCAATTTTTTAATGCATTATGTTACATCACAATTCAGCAATTTTTTAAATTGCACTGAAATTACTGTCATATTCAAAAAGCTGGAAATAAAATTATTGAAATTGAAATTTTTTGTTCGATGTACAAAAATTAAAATAAGGTCTGATACTTTATAATTATTAAGCCTTTTCATTTAGACGTTTGAATCTTGCTAAGAGCAAACAAAGAGAAGGAACTGTTTCTAGTGTATTAATAATTTAATAAGACCTTATTTCACGACCTTAGTAGAATGCTGTCAAGCTCACGTACCATTTGAGCTATAGCTCATTAGTAACTTTTGAAACTCTTTTGATACAATTGAATACCTGTTGCAGAAAACAATGTCAATGATTTCATTTCCGGAGGAGGCTCTAAAGAACTAGTACGAATATCAGTTGAATCCAATCGAGAAGACATTCGAAATCTTGCAAAGAAGACGCTGAAAATGAGCCCGTCTTTTCAAGCTCAGGTATAATAATCTTTACGATGAACCTGTATGTAATAGCACAGCTGATCAACATAGCACCTCTCATGATTTTATCAAGCAAAAGAGAGCTTAGTGAAACCGGAAAAATTTGCTTGATAACCTTACCCTGATAGTACATTGTGCAGGTGCAAATCAGCAGCTGAGGAAAGTAAATTTTTTGCAGAGGTTATTTTTCTAATATATGTAGTAGTGATAATTTTATTTATTATTTTAAGGTATTTACAAACATTTGTTTTCAATTGGTATTATTTTATCTTATTTTATTTTGAGCATGGAAGCATATGGGGATGCAATTGATGTATACGAATATTATAAAGGCTAAATCCATGTAGAGACCCTTGTACTATATCATTTTTATTCAAAAAGCCCTTGTACTATTTTTTTGTTCTTCAGGTCCCTATACTTGACAAAATTCCGATTTTCAGGTCCTTTTGAGGGACTGGAGGAACAAAAAAATTGTAAATAGAGGGACTGGAAAAAACTAAAAAAGGACTTGAAAATCAAAAATTATGTAAGTAGAGGGACTTGAAGAACAAAAAAATAGTACAGGGGCTTTTTGAACAAAAATGATATAGTATAAGGACCTCTAAATGGGTTTAGCCTATTATAAATTGACTAACTAAAAAAACTAACTTTGTTAATATTGGTTCGAACATTGGATTGATTTTTAATATCAAATCAATGTAATGTTATATAACTTACCCTTATAATTCTAATCATGTACGTACTTCTGTGAATTAAAATTTAATTTCATGAAACTGGTATCTGCATTATTATTATTGTTATTACTATTGGTATCATAGTTCTAGCTTTCAATATCAAAAATCTTGAACAACTTTGGTAGTGCAAATTATCATAATTGAAGTTATCAAATTTAAAGCACCTCAAGTTGGGCATAACGTAATTAACTAGACCGAGTTTATGGTGAACGTGTTGAGTTGAAATATTTGCAAAAATATTAGAAAATAAAGATTTTCTTTGCAAAAATACGGTCTAAGTTTATTATTGGCTTAATTTGATATATTTTGATATAATTGTTAATAAAAAATAAGTATATTTTGATATTTATGTTGTTAGTATACTGTTTGTTTAATTTTAGTATACTGTTAATAAATTATTGCATGATATTGGTATGAGTATTTTTTTCAATTTATTCATAAATATATGTGTATTTTGATGTGTATACTTTTAGAGTAGTGTAAGTTTAATTTTAGTATATTTAACTAAACTAGTTTCGCATTACGTGCTATGCACGTGGCTCGTAATGTAACTCGTCAATGAACATATTAATAAATTTATTATAATTATATCAATTTCTTATTTATAATTAATATTAAATTAGTTAAGAATTTTTAAAAAAGTAAATATAATATATTCGGTTATTAAATTTTTTTCCATACTGAATTTATTCTTCTTTTGGTTTTATAATTACCATAATTAAATAATTACCATAATTTTATTAATAATATCTTTAAAAATAATAAGATAGAAATTTAAATAATAATATATTGACCAAATACATTATTTTAATTTTGTAGTTCAATCAAACTAAAAGATAGATATTCCTACTAATTTGAAGACAATTTAGTTATTTTTTACATACTAAAAACTAAACTGGAGATAATTTAGCTACCTATTTTAATTAGGACTTTAATTATAATACTGATTAATTAAATAACTAATTAGTTAATGACTATAAAACTTTTATTTAGTAATAAACTGAAAAGGATTATTCAGTAAATTTTCATGTCCCCCCCCATCCGTGCTTTTATATATAGTATAGATATAGATATAGATTATTAGTATATTATTGGTATAGTTTTAGTATAGTTTTATGTTATATATTTTATAAATTTGTTATAAGTTTAGTCTGTATTAATATTTATGGCACATTATATGTAATACCCCGTGTTTTCATGACCTGATCCGAAGGTTGTTTGACCGGTTAATGTTCGGTTTAGGTTAAACACTTGTCATGTTTTCACTTCGGTTTGTGCATGTGTTTTGGTGTCGATTTGGTTCACACTTGTGTGTGCGATTGGCGGATCGTATCGTAGTTTTCGGGACATGTTCAGACATGTTTTAAGTCGGTTTTAAGGCCTTGAAAGGACCTAGGACCGGACCTACTGAGTAGAACCGGTTTGGAGGTCCGGTTTGTTCAGTTTTGCTGAGCAGAGGGCAAACCGGTTCTCTGACCGGTTCTGTCTAGTAGAACCGGCCAGAGGGCCGGCTCACTTATGCTTGGCCGGTTCATTGACCGGTTCTGCCCAGTAGAACCGGCCAGTGAACCGGTTCACTTACGGATTTGCTATAAAAATCCCGTTTCTGAAACCTAATCAGCCCCCACTCGTTTCTAAAACCCTAAACTCCATTCTAACTCATTCCCAACTGATTCTCTACCTTTTCTTGGTGCTTTAGACATTCGGTAACTGTTCTAAGCATATCCCTTGTTGTTTAATTCATTGATTTCCTTGTCACTTCGTATTGGATTCATTAGTTATGATGTTTGGTTGATTGTAGGCTTGTTCTAATCAAATATTTTTTGGGTTCCCTATATTGAACCGTTCTTAATCCGTTTTAAGAGGTTAGTGGCTCTAATCCCTTGTTTAAATGTGTAGAGATTGCTAGATGATTGTATGAATCCATACCTAGGGTGTTTGGCTTGTTAATTTCTGTTTGGTTGTAATATAAAAATCTGTAAATATTGATTAGTGTTGTGATTGGATTGTTCTTGTCAATTGTACTTTGGGTGGATTGATTTGGTTGAGTTAATTGGAGGATTAATACATTGGGTAATGTTTTGAATTGAAAATCTGGTTTTAAGCTTTATTGAAAATCTGGAAATCAGAATGGACGTTTTCACTGTATTTCTCTCTCTGATGACGTGTTTTTTCTCTCTGAAATTTCTCTTGGTGCAAGTTAACTTTTCCTGCTAACGTACACCATTTCTCAATGGGGAGGAGGTTGAAGAAGGGATCGAGTTCACAGAGTAAGAAAACTTTCGATCTGAAGTTACAACTAATTGATGAGGTGCTTGATAAAGAGGCTCAGGAAGAAGAAAACGTAGATCGGATCAATGGAATAGAGCAGACTAATGAAGCTATTCTGGAACTGAACAATGTTGGTACAGTGGGAATGATAGAGAATGTGGAAGACAGGAATGGGTATGATTCAGGAAGAGATGGAGTGGAGAGTGTAAAATCGGTTATGAGTGAGAAGAGTCTGGGTAATATGCCGAAGGTGCTTGAATCGAGTGTGTATCCTGATGAAAACCTAGCTGCGTTGAAGGAAGAAGAAGAAGGGCCGAAAGCAGGTAGTGAGAACAAAAATTGGAGATCTCTGTTTGCTTCGAATAGATCTAAAGAAAATGGAACCAGATTGCAGTACCATCCTCCTTCAGTGACAAATGGAGTTAGAGTTGCGAAGTTTCATTCATCTGAAATAAGTGATGAAGAAATCAAATGGAAACATGCGCTGATTTGCTCTGTGATTGGATTGGAACCCAGATTTTTTCGGATGCAAAACTTTGCTATGAGTAGATGGAGGAAGCATGGCTTATTGGAGGTAATTCAGATTAATCCAAAGATGTTTCTCCTTCAGTTCCAGGAGGATGAGGGAAAGATGAAGGCTCTATCTGAGTGTCCTTTGTTTTTTGACAAAAGACCTGTAATATTGAAGGAATGGCAAAGAAGAATGACATTTGAGATGGATGAATTCATGAGTATACCTGTTTGGGTGCATTTTCCAAAATTGCCTTGGGAGTTCTGGTCAGCTAACATGTTGGGAAGAATTGCAAGTCTGTGTGGAAGACCAATGTACACTGATCAGTGCACTAATGATCAATCAAGACTAGCTTATGCTAGAGTATTGGTGGAGATGGAGATATTTGGTGAATTCCCTAATGATGTAATTCTAGAGGATGAAAATGGTGTGACATTTATTCAGGATGTGGTGTATGAATGGAGGCCTCCTGCTTGTTCAAAGTGAAAAGTGATGGGGCATACTGATTTAATGTGTAAAGTTGGACAAGAGAAGAAAGAATGGGTTGTGAAAGCTAAAACAGACTTGAATAGTAAGAATCCTGAGGTGATTGTAGATAAGGAAAACACAATGAGTAAAGAAGCAATGAAAGAAGGGGAACACACAGAGAATGTTAAGATGATTGAAGAAGGTGGAACTAGTAAGGTGACAGAAGCTCAGAAGCAGAAAGTTGTAGGAGTTATGCCAAAAGGGAAGGGTAAGATTGTTAACCCTCCTTTTACAACAACTGCAAACAGATTTGAAATCCCTGGAGGTGTGAAATTTGGAATCATTGGTGATAAAAAGGTCAAGAAGGTTAACATAACCCCTGAAAGGGGAAATGATTGGCTCGTGGAATGTTAGGGGTATCAATGACCCCATTAAGCACTCAGAGATTAGAAAATGGGTGGATAATAACCATTTATCTCTGTTTGCTATCATTGAAACTAGGGTACGAATGGAGAATGTGGAAAGAGTTTGGAATAGGTTAAACTTCATGAATTGGAGTTTGGTGAATAACAATGGGTGTGGTCAGAATGGCAGAATTTGGGTTATACACAAAAAAGAGATTCAGTTCAGGATGATACAGCAAACTGATCAAATTATTCATGGAGAAGTTAATGGTAATGGTAAGAATTCCTTATGTACTTTTGTCTATGGCTTGAATGATAGTGCTAGTAGGAAATCCTTATGGGATAAGATAATTTACCTGGCTGGGGAGATTGATAAGCCATGGATTGTTTTAGGAGACTTTAATGCAGTGCTTAGAGACAGTGAGAGGTGTGGTGGTAATACTGTGAGCCATCATGATTGTGAGGATTTTCAGAATTGTGTTGATAGTTCTAAGTTGATAGAAATGAGGTGGAAGGGTAGCAAATACACTTGGAATAATAATCAACTTGGTGAAAATAGAATCTGGAGGAGAATTGATAGAGTGCTTATTTCAGAAAGTTGGTTGCAATCCTTTGAGGCTGAGGCATGGATCCAGAATCAGGGGATCTCAGATCATGCTGCTCTAGTGGTTAAGTTCATGGAGCCAGTGGTGATGAAATTTAAACCTTTCAGGTTTTTTAACATGTGGACTGAATCCAGTATGTTTCTGGAGATAGTCAGGAGGGTTTGGAGTGAACCAGTTGTGGGGCATAAAATGTACAAGGTTGTTTAGAAACTCAAGAAGTTAAAGAAGGATTTGAGAATGCTCAATAGAAGTAGTTTTAATGATATTTCTAGGAAAATTATAGATATGAGAGAGAGACTTAAAAGAATTCAGGATAATCTACAGGGTGATCCTATGAATGCCTGTTTTCTTGAGGAAGAGAAAGTTGTAGTGGGCCAGTTCAGAGATCTTTTGAGACTAGAGGAGAATTTTTATAGACAGAAATCCAGGGTTTAGTGGATTGATTTGGGGGATCTGAATACAAAGTTTTTCCATAAGTCTCTGTTACAGAGACAGTCTAGTAATAGAATTACTCATTTAAGGGTGGATGGAGTAATGATTGATGATCAGGAAAAGTTATCAGAGTGTATTGTGGAGTATTATAAAAATCTAATTGGGAGATATAAGGAAAGGAGCAGTAGTGTTAACTATGCTATTATGGAGAATGGTACATCAGTTTCTGATAGTGATAAAAACATGTTATGTGCTGAGGTTAGTGATTATGAGATTAAAGATGCAATTTTTGGCATTGGATCTGATAAAGCTCTGTCAAGGACTCAGCCAAGCCAGATGGCTCAGCAATTGTGACGAAGCCCAATCAGGAGTAATTGGCCCATTACAGAATTCCATGAAGATAGGAAGGAATTCTAGAAGATTTGAGTATAACGGTCTTCCAATGCTTTTAGCATTTTATCCATTTTGCTATTTTGTTATTTAGCTAAGTTGTTATTTGATTCCCTTTCTGTGATGTCAGTATTTTGGAAGTTAGTGCCAATCATCAGCTGTTAAATAGTGAAGAAGTTGTAATTCTGTTTTTATGCAAATATTAATGAAATAGTACAAACTTCCTTCTTTCTACATTCTTTTCTTTTCTCTATTCTATGCTTTCCTTTTCTTCTCTCTTGTTTCTTTTCTCAGATTTGAGTCAGCCCTGGATTCATGAATCAGGTCCCTGACAAGCTCCAGGAGTTGATGGTTATAGTAGCCTGTTTTTTAAGAAGAGCTGGAGTGTGGTGGGAGAAGAAGTTTGTGATGCTGTCAAAGATTTCTTTGAATCTGGAAAGCTCCTGAAGCAGGTAAATGCCACTATCATAACTATTATCCCTAAAGTAGTAAATGCTGAGCTTCTAAATGATTATAGACCTATTTCATGTTGTAATGTCATTTATAAATGTATTACCAAGATTCTGGCTAAGAGACTTAGTAGATGCCTGGGGTATTTAGTTAGTAATTCACAATCTGCTTTTGTGCCTGGGAGGAAAATTAGTGATAACATCTTGCTAGCTCATGAACTTGTGCATAATTATCATAAATCTAAAGGTAGGGGAGATTGTGCCATGAAAATTGATTTGAGGAAAGCTTATGATTCAATTAATTGGGATAGTATAGAGGAAGTGTTATTAGGGATGCATTTTCCTGATAAATTCATAAAGTGGGTGATGGTATGTGTGAGAACCCCTAGCTTTTCTGTTATGGTTAATGGCAGTCCAGAGGGATACTTTGCTAGTGCTTGTGGAGTAAGACAGGGTGATCCCATGTCTCCATTATTGTTTGTTTTAGTAATGGAGT
The DNA here is from genome assembly GCF_937616625.2 of Mercurialis annua. Classification (NCBI taxonomy): domain Eukaryota; kingdom Viridiplantae; phylum Streptophyta; class Magnoliopsida; order Malpighiales; family Euphorbiaceae; genus Mercurialis; species Mercurialis annua. Next base: position 34,213,858 of record NC_065577.1, on the reverse strand, counting down.
ACTTATCTAGGGCACTCAAGGTTATGTGTGAGGAGGGTTTTGGTTATCACTATGGTTGTAAAGAGTTGAAGATTAAGCATTTATGCTTTGCAGATGACTTATTTATTTTCTGTAAATGCAATATGAAGAGTGTGAAATAAATCTCCAATGTTCTGAATCATTTTCATGATGTTACTGGTTTGGAAATGAATGTTAGCAAGAGTTGCATATACTTCAATGGGGTGGTTGATAGTACTAAAGCTACTGTTTTACAAGAGATTGGATTCAAGGAAGGGTCACTACCTATCAAGTACTTAGGAGTGCCTTTGATCAGTACAAGGTTAACTAAGGGGAATTGCAGTGGTTTAATTGAAAAGATCACTAGAAGAGTATCAAGTTGGACTGTTAAGCATCTGAGTTATGCTGGTAGAATGCAATTAGTGAACTCTGTGTTATTCAGTATGCAGGTTTATTGGAGTTCAATGTTTTTACTTCCCATTTCAGTTACTAAAGAAGTTGAAAAGATCTGCAGGAACTTTCTGTGGAAAGGCTCTTGTGAAGGTAAAAATGGCAATCTAGTGGCTTGGGAGGAGGATTGTAAGAAGAAATGTGAGGGTGGTTTGGGGATCAAGAATATGGTTGTTTGGAACAGAGTTGCTATCATGAGACATGTTTGGGATTTAATTGTTGAAAGGAATTCCCTTTGGGCAATGTGGGTGATTAGAAACAAATTGAAGATGCTCAGTTTCTGGGGCATAACTAAACCATTAGTAGCTAGCTGGAGCTGGAGATGCCTTTTTAAAGTTAGAGATGAATTGAAAGAGTGTTTTGAGTACATTCTGGGGAAAGGTGATATGTCCTTCTGGTTTGATCCTTGGGTTGGAGGGAAAGCCTTAAGTGATATGTTTCATGGCATTTCAATTGCTGATTCTGATATACCAAAGCAAGCTAAAGTTAAAGATTTATGGAGAAGAGGTGGCTGGAGGTTACCTGATCCTTTTGATGATCAAAGTGAAGAAGCTTGGGATATGATTAAAAGAGACTTTAGTGTGCAGGAAGGGTGTGAAGATAACATCAAGTGGAAGCTTAATAAAACTGGGAAATTCACAGTGAGGTCTGCCTGGGAGCATTTCAGGGGACAGAATGATGAGGTTAGTTGGTGGAGAGTCCTTTGGAATCCAGACAATGTTCCAAGACACAGTTTCATTTCCTGGCTAGCAATCAAGCAGAAATTGAGAACTAGAAGTAAGCTAAAAAGGTGGGGCTGCATTGATTCTGATATTTGTGCACTATGCAATAGAGAGGTAGAGAATATTGAGCACTTGTTTTTTGATTGTTGTGTGTCTAAAAAAGTTTTTGAGAAAACTATCAGGAATTGCTTGATGAATAGAGAAGTGTATGGATGGAGGAGAGAATGCTCCTGGTTCAGCAGAAAAGCAAAGGGCAAGAGCTTGCTGGCTAAAGTTAGAAGAATCATGTTCTGCTGTGCCATTTACAACATCTGGAAAGCAAGGAACAATGTGATTTTCAAGAAGGAGAAGATTGATGCTGAGAGGATTTATCTGTGGATAAGGCAGGATGTGTTGTTGAAGTTGTTCTCCCTTAGATGTAATTCTGCAAGTTTTTTGAATTTGTATCAGAAGTGGCAAAGTTGTAGCCTCTCTGATTGATTGAGTCTGAGTCAGACTCTTGTTGTTTTGTGCTGTTTGAGCTTAATATAATCTCGGTTTTTACCAAAAAAAAAAAAATCTGGAAATCCACTATAGGATGATTATAGGTTGTTAGTTAACAACTAATTCATTGGGGGGTTTGTGATAAATTGGCTAAGGTTAAATCATAGGTTCATTAACGTTCTACAAAGATTAAATCGTTTTTTTGAAATGACTTATATTGCTGGAAATTACTTTAACGTTGATTTTAAGTAATTATAATGTTACTTTGGGGGAGATTGGATTTAAATGGTTAACCAACGTTTTGGCCAAATGTTTAAGGCATGTTTAAGATGGTTTTTATTAAATATAAGAGGCTGAAAACTATGTTTTAAAAGTGGTTTAAATATATTAAAAGGATGTTAGTCTTATTCTAGGTTGTGGTTAACATGGGTTAAGTAATCGATTAAAGGCATATAAGGTGTAAGTTGTTGTATTATGTTTAGCTAAGTTATTTTAGTTTCAAGTTGATACTCGAAAGATGTTGAAACTTATCGATTCTATTTAAGGTGATATATTCAAGTGTACCTTGGGTGTTACTTGCCAAGTGTTGGCAAGCGTTTTTTTGGCTTTGTTGCTTTCAGTGTTTTTGGCATTGTTAAGTTAGGGAATGAGTTCTTATTTCGACTTGGGTTTTATTTAAAGATTGATTTAAGATTTTGGTTTTCACTTTGGATTATGGTTGAGTAGGGTTAGACGTGTGTCGCCCGACATGTGATGTTGAGTTATACTGCAGTTAAGGCTAACACACTACCTTAGAAAATCTTTCGATTTTAAATAAAGTATTTAAGTTATGAAAGGATTTTGGTTTTGTTTCAAAGATAAGAACTCACCTAACTTAATTTGCCTAACTTTGTTATTGGGTTTGAATGGATACTTTGGATATACATTGGTTGTACTTTGATTACCTTGTTGTTCTTTGATTGTGTTTGAGATGCTAGTCATATGTGGTGTCTAGTATTCTTAGAGTTAGAGGTTGTTCGGATTTTAACTTGTATAATGTTTTAGACCCGTCGACTGCTCGTGTTTCGGAGTGTACGCAGGGTTAGCTGTTTGCCAAGATTCACGTGGATAAGCAAGCAGTGAGTTTATAGTGTTATTTACCGCTTTATTAAGTACCGCACATTATTTTAGTATATCAAATGTTTGTGAACTGTTTTAAGGATTATGGATCTGGATTGAAACGAGCTACTCGATAGGCTTGTATCGAGACTGTGTGCACCGGTAAGTACTTTGGGATTGGCTGACCAATGTCTGGCCTACTTTGGGAATCGATGAGGATTTGTTCCCATCTACTTTGGGTTAAATACTTTGGGATTTTATTTCAATACTGTTTTCCATAATCAAGTATAGATATTAGTATAAAAGAATTTGTTTTAAGGGTTTTAAAGTTAATAAATGTAGATAGCATTATGAACTCATCTCAGTAAATCTGACCCCGTTGTTTTCCAAACTTTTCAGGTTTATGATTTTGAGAGTGTTGGTCATCTCCGATCTTTTGATTCCTCGGAGGTCTTTTTATGTTATCAGACTAGTTTACTGTTTTACTTCTTAGACCGCAGTAGAACTAGTTGTCTCCATTATTGTACTTTGGTTTGTCGTAGTGGTACGACTGTTATATTATTATACTTTGGCATGTTACATTGGATTATTTATATATGAGACATGTTTCATAGTTTGAATCACTATTAATTTATTATTTTAGAATTGCTATATAAGTTGTTAGACTTAGGCTGAAGTCTCGGTTGTTCCCGAGCATTGGTTTTCTTGCAGGTTTATATTAAATATAAAATTTTCCGCGAGGCTTGCTACGGGTTTTGGTACGACCATACCCATACCCCAGCGCCGGTCGCGATCCATGAAATTGGTTCGTGACATTATATAAATTTTTTTCATTAAATAATTTTTTATCAAAAGAAATTTCATCATATAAGTTTAATAAATTTTAAAGTTTAGGAACCAAATAGATATCAAGTAAGTTTAATGATCAAATTGGACTTTTACCGGTGAAGCGCTGCCATGTCACTTTTCAAAATGGACTATTTCACTTAAAGCCCCTATATTATATCATTTTCTTTCCTTTAATCCCCACGTAAACAATGACAAAAGCTTCTTTTCACCATTAAAATTCAACAAAACACCTCCATTGAAAACTAAAATTTCCATAGATTTTCCTCTCTATTTCACAAACGGATTAGGATTGCCTCATGCTCAAATGAACATGATGGGTCATGTTCACTAATTTACATCACCATTCATTATAAAATGAATGGTGTAGATTAACTTAATAAAATTTGGTCCTTTTTGATCTACATCATTTATTTTATAATGAATGGTGTAAATTTGATGAACATGACCTCTCATGTTCAAATGAACATGAGAGAATCTCAATCCCTCACAAACATATTACTAAACTTAGATTTGTATATCATAACCGTTAATTGGTGGATTCACAAATAAAAGTTGAGTTTTAAAATGGATTATTTCCGTGCATTTTTTTTGTCAAAATGACTTTATAAATGAAACCATAAGCCCCAAAAACCTTGAAAACAACTATCTTTCGCCATTAGAAATTGTCGGAAAGTGGTGAACCGAATTGAAGGGCGGTTTTGAATTTTCCGGCGAATTTCGCGGTGAGTGGCGGCAAGTGATTAGTATCAAACTTTTCAATAAAATGAGACACACCTCTCTATAAATTTGGTGGCAATCCGATATTGATAAGTTGTACGTATTATAGCAAAAATAAAAACATTATTTTTACAAATATTAACTTTCAAACAGTATTTCTTCAAAAAGCTAAATAGTACTTTTTACAAATAATTGCTTTATTTATTTTTAAATATTATGTGTTTCTATAGTAAACCATGTCATTTTCTCTTAAAAGAATTCTGCTTCTTTCATTCTTGTTCCGTTTTGAGGATGGAACTTTACAAACTAATGTTTGTATTTTATCAATTAAAAAGATAACTCTTTAAATTCTTAGAACTAAACTCAAAAGTAATTGTAGAAGATTAAAAGTTTATAGATTGTATTCGAATTTTCTCTTTCTCCTAGTACAGTACTTAGAAGACTCTGTAATAATTGGTTAAAACCGGTTAATCGAACCAAGATAATGAAACTGAACTATTCTTTGATAATTCCATTTACTTTTTAATTTAATTTTTTGTATAACGCATGGTTAAGTTTTTGTGTTCTGTTTTAAATAAAAATTGAATAAATGAAGACACTATGTTTCATAAATAAATAAACAAGTAAATCCTAAACTAACTTACCTTTCTAGTCGCCCAAGTTGTTTCTCGCCCGTTTATGACTCTCTTGTTTAATTAATGTTGTTAAATTCCATCAAAAAAAAATTAATGTTGTTAAATCTGATCCAGTACTTGAACTGATGATAGGAGAAGGTGAAAAATTTCAGTTTCAACCTGTCAACTAGTGTTTAACCCGTATTAAAATTTATAAAGATACATAATCTGTTCAAATAATATATTGTCAAAATGTGTACTTATAGCATTAATGTTTATTAGTCAAAGGTCAAAGAATTTCATTTAACTTTCAAATGCCCATTTTCAAATCTTGACATTTCCAATTTATAGCTTTTGTTAAGTAAAGATAATTCTTAATCGAACCGGACCGAAATCGACGAAATTTAGCAGGAAATATGTACTGTCCAATGGGTCAACCGGCCGGATTTGAAGAATTTCAACGGTTCTTTTACATTGACGGTTATTATAGTAACCCGAACCGAAAAAAGTTTAGATAGTATTGGTGAAGAAGAAAAAAACATTCTTCCACAGAAACTAAAAGCTCTGCTAGAACTGAAACGGGTCAAGATTCAAGACTCAAGAAGGACAAAATTTACCTCAAAAGTTCAGGGGTCTTATTTACCTTTTTTCCAAACCGCTTCGTATCGCACCCGAACCCTATAAATTCATTTACCTTCTAATTACTCACGACGGAGGAATAACGATTCATCTTCTTCCCTGTTAAAATTCAAAACCCTAGTGCTAAAATCCAATCTTCAAACACTAATTGAACAAAAAATTCAAGGAATATCAATGGATGATCTTCAATTAAAATCCTCGTGCGGTGAATGTGGATCGACGACAGATCTGTACGGAAGCAACTGCAAGCACATGACACTGTGTTTGAGCTGTGGCAAAACACTAGCTGAGAGTCGTCGCAAATGCTATGATTGTGGCGTTCCTATCACTCGCTTGATTCGAGTTTCGTCGCCTTTTTCTTTTTAGTTTTAATTCTATTCTGCTATTCGTTAGAAATGAATTTGATAGTTAGGGTTTTCATATAGTTTTCTTTTCTTGAAATGATTTGCAATAACTGAGCTCTTTTAGAATTGTTTATTTTTCACATAATGTCATTTGCAAAAAAAGGCTTTGGATTAACCGAGAACTCAATTGAATTGAAATTCTTGCTGTTTTCTTTGTATCAGAATCTCATTTTTAAGGGTTTTTTTTTTGTTTTTTGCAGGAATACAATGTTCGAGCAAGTCCTAGCAGTGAAAAGAACTACTTTATTGGTAGATTTGTGACAGGACTTCCAAGTTTTTCGAAGAAGAGAAATGCTGAGAATAAATGGTCTATCCATAAAGAGGGACTTCAAGGACGTCAACTTACTGACGCGTTGAGGGTATAGAATGGATCTCTCTGTTTTGCTATTGCTTTCATTTTGCTAGTCGTCTTTTTGGTTCTGTAAGGGTGATTGTGTGTATATGGGTTTTTAGCAGTTAATTTTGAGTCTGGTATTATTAGTAAGTTAAGCATTGTTATGAATTGTGAATATAAGTATATCGATCATCATTTTTAAATACACAAGTCTTTCTACTCTTAGGCAGATGCAAATGTTGGAGTGTTAAGATGGACATGCCCTTTCACCATGAACAATGATTCATACGTATCTCATAAATTCATCATAGAAAAAGAAAGGAAACGAGTAAATTACTGAATTTAGCGGAGATAGAGAGAGATGAAGGAAGTTTATTAATTTAAATCGGGATTTTAAGTTTATTGCGTATTAATTTTTGTTGGAACTGTAAGTTTTCTGCATTTGAATGTGTTGGTAGCTCCTCCTTGAGCTCATTAAGATTAGGTGGGCTACTTTCTGTAGCTTCATTGAAAGTGTTTTTTCATCTATCCTTTACTCACGTTAGACGTATGATACTCTAAATAGTTTGTTCATCACATTGTTTTTGTTGGTGTATAATATTGAGTTGTGCAGGACAAGTACAAGAATAAGCCTTGGCTATTGGAGGATGAAACAGGCCAGTATCAGTTCCATGGTCATCTCGAAGGTTCACAGTCAGCAACTTACTACCTATTGATATTACAAGGGAAAGAGTTTGTTGCTATCCCTGCTGCTTCATGGTATGCATGATATTGTGCATATATTGGCAGTTCATCTCTTTACTTGGTGAGGTCTAGTCTTAAAATTTGGTCCTTTTATTGAATCTAACTATGCAGCATAGACATTTCCCAGGGGTGCGTAGCTACACTTCTGGGACGCAACACGTGACACGTAGAGACACATGTATGATATGGAAAAATAAGTGTCTCGCCAATTTTTATTGTTGGAAGATAGGGGCCTCAATGGGGACACAATAGGGACATGGCAATTTGTTTTTTTTTTTTATATATCTTTTTGGGGTTTTTTTGACAAGACATAGGGACTTTTTAAGAGGACCACAAAATTAATTGACCAAAGTACAGTAAACAGAAGTACTGAACAAAAGCCCTGAACTTTTTCTTTTTCAAATCCAGCAGCCTGCCCCTTTCAGTCATCGTCTTCCTCTATTTGTTTCTTTTTAATTCCTTTGTTATTTCTTCAATCTAACTGCTAAAGTATATTATAGAATAAATAAATTAGGATCAATTAGTCGATCAATAAATAGATAAATTATAGGCTAATTGATTAATGATTGATTGTAATTGATTATTGTCTAGATTAGGATTTCCTTCCTTGAATATACTTTTAATACTCTGTACTTATATAACTACTGACATAGCTGTTGAACATAAAACATAATAAATAAATCTCATTTGTTGATAATATGGTATCGGAGCTTCTATGTTCGAAAGATCTAGAGTTTGATCCTGACAACTCCCATTTAGTTAATTAATTTATCTGAGCACAAGTGAGGTGGGCTGTGTGTTTTTTTGTTCACGGTTTAAGCCAAATGGGCATTCGCTTGCAGGCGTGTGTTAAGATTTTAAAACTATTCTTGAAGCCTCACCAACATTTTGAGCTTTTAGGACCATGGATATGATATATGTATACAACAAATATATCGATAATATGATCACTGCCCTGTTAAGGAAGAGGCTGCGGTGATCATATAAATGTAATTAATTCTATATATATAGCTTTTATGTGTGTATTTATATATAATATATAATATGCCGTGTCCTCGCCGTGTGATTATTTTTGTGTATCTGTGTTGGTGCTTCGTAGGAATCTAAAAACAATTTTAATTTCTCTTATTGTATCATACTTGGGAATTTTTGTTGTAATTGATTTTTGTATAATGATGCTCCTATTTTTTGAATTTTGTTTTTTTAATGGATTTGTAAACTAATTGATTTTACAAAATTAATCATAGCCCTGTTACTAAGGAGGTTCATAACATATGCTTGACATGTCCAACAGGTATAACTTCAACAAGGTTGCACAATATAAGATGCTTACTTTAGAGGAAGCAGAAGAGAAGATGAAGAACAGAAGAAAGACGGCAGATGGATATGAAAGATGGATGATGAAAGCTGCAAGCAATGGGCCTGCTGCATTTGGTGAGAAAGAAAAGCTTGATGACAAGGAAAGCGGTGCAGCAAGCGGAAGGGGGCGTAAAAAAACTGCTAGTGATGATGAAGGCGGCAAGGTGTCTGACAGGGAAGAAGAAGATGAAGATGCAGAGACATCAAGGAAGAATAGACTGGGACTAAATAGACACGGTGGTGATGATGATGGAGAAGGTCCAAGGGGAGGCGACCATGACATGGACGATGATGATGTTGAGAAGGGTGAGCATTTTTCTTTAATGTGGGTTTTCAGATGTCAATCTCTCTTGTAGTACTAGTTAAATTTTTTAATGCTACTGTTGATAAAAATAGGTATGATTTTTTTATTGTAATTCATTATAGTAGCATAATGTTGGAACCATTTTTTCTTTATTAACATGAGATGTTTGGCGGCATTTCATTCTGGCTCTGTGAACTCAATAATTGCCGAACCCTGTGAGAAGGTTTTATTTACTGTCAGTCATGAATGAAGTACGTTCTTTAATTTTTCTTTTCGCGTAGTACCTGTTTTAGTCATGTGGTATTGTGTTGCTTATTTTTAGGTGATGATTGGGAGCATGAAGAAATTTTTACCGATGATGATGAAGCTGTTGGTAATGATCGTGAGGAACAAGATTTGGAACCTGAAATTCCAGCTCCTCCAGAAATCAAGCAGGTTTGTGTTAGTTAAATAAGTTCCAAACTTGGAAGTCATATGGTATATCAGTCGGCCGCAATTTATGCATCACTTCTTTACGGAGCTTATTGTCTGGAACATATATTCCCACTCATGTTTTATTTTAAGTGGTCCTAAAATGACTTTGGCTGAAATGATTATCTGTCATATTGCACAATCACCAATATCCGTATTAAACTTTGCAGGTCACCAGGCTTTTATCAAATTACAAAAGTGTCACTAAACAAACTTTTGTTACAAAATGGTCATATCTTTTGTTACAAAGGGGTTCACCCATATAAAACTTACCGTTTTCACGCTAAAACGCAACATTTTTGCTTATGTGGAAAGCCGAAATTATATAAAGGGACATAGTTCAGAGAACTTTTTGTAATAAAATGTTATAACCCAATGATTTTTTTGTAATTCATAAAAAGTTTAGTATTTTTTTTGTAACAAGAGACATTTTTGTAACAAAAGGTATAGTTCAGTCATCATTTTGTAAAAAAAGTTTGTTAGCGATCTTTCTGTAATTTGAGAAAAGCCTAGTGATTTACGGAGTTTAATATCCCACCATTCTTTCTTTTATTTGATTTTGGTAATGTCTACTTGAATAATCCAAGTAGTGGAAAAATTGACTGGGATTTGACTTAAAGTTCTTATGGGAATATTCTTGTTACATTTGCGATCACCAGGATGAAAATGATGAAGACGAGGAAAATGAGGAGGGTGGATTGAGTAAATCTGGGAAAGAGTTGAAGAAGCTTCTTGGAAGATCAGGTGGACTCGATGACTCAGATGCAGAAGATGACGATAGTGATGACTCAGATGTAAGTTTGTGATGACTAATTGTGTTACTCTTATTTTAAATTATTTTACAATCTAACAGCATGTTTAACATAACTTTGTCAATGGTATTTCATCTCTTGGGTCATTGTTTTTTTTTATCTTGTATTCATATGACGTCTTTGGGATTTGATCAGATGGAGAAAGATGCTAACCTATCTCCTACGCTGGGTCAGAAGCAGAAGGATGCAGTTAAGGAGGAACCTGTTGACTATAAGCCTTCAAAGACAACGCCTTCTAACTCTGCTAAAGGAACCGAATCAGCTTCCAAGTTAGCGAAAGGAAAAAGAAAAACTAATGGTGATGATGGAAAAACATCAAATGGTGTGCCTCAAAAGAAGGTCAAGACAGAAAACGTATGGTGTTGCTATTGATGAGCCCTGCATTATCTATGTCTTCTAATTAGTATTAAGCATCTGGTCGTGTAACATACAGTTCTCTGATTTTAAAAAAATTGCTGTTCTTGCAAATCAGGATTCAAAAAGTACTGTGAAAGAAGAGAACGTTCCTGCTAAAAGTAGTGCAAATCCTGAAGGCACTTCATCATCATCAAGAACGGGGTCAACTGGATTTGTCACTGATGAGGAGATCAGGGCTGTTTTGCTGCAGAATGGGCCATTAACTACCCAGGATCTTGTTGCAAAGTTTAAGTCACGATTGAAAACCCGTGAGGTAAGCTGCTTGTTTTTTTACTGGTTTCTGTACAGATGCTTCATTTGTATTCTTTTTTGCCAAAGTAACTTGATGACGGTACTACTGCAAATTTGGACTTCAAATTGCTGTTTTGGTTACTAGTCTTTGCTATATAATGCTAGAAATGATAATATCTTACTCAAGTCATTTTTGCCATTTGCTTATTGACCTGAAATTAAACAATGTCTCTCTGCATAACACTTGAACAAAAGATAAATATACAAGGGTATATGTGTAGGTCTCCAGATAAGAATTATGCCGAATTAGATGGATTGCATAATGAGATTGAAATAAATTTTAGTTTACTTTTGGTACAAACCAGACCGGCTTGTTTGGTTTGAAATATTTAAAGCTCTTAATCGGTTTGGTTTTGTGAAAAAAATAATCCAAGTTTTGGTTCAGAGGAGTACACCCCTATATTGAATAACCCCAGGTAAGTGTCTTTTGCTGTTGTCTGCAGTGTTCTAAGTATGGTTTTTTTTTCCTTCCGCATTTTTAGAATAATTAACTAAAAATGCTGAAGGTTTCTGCTATATTATATTGCGCGTTTCTTCTAATCCTCGAAAATTGATTGGTACAGGACAAGGAAGCGTTCACACAATCTCTTAAGAGAATTTCTAGGATTCAGAAGACTAATGGAGCTAGCTATGTGGTGCTGAGAGACAAATAATTACATTTTGCGGTGAGATGTCAAATAATTACCAAACTGAAGAAGAGAGTTGCTTCGATCATCAAACGGTTGGGTTAACTATTCAGTCAAATGATACTAAGAATACGCAGGTTATGTAATTGCCTACATGATATGGCATTAAAGGTAGCAAGTGTTTCTGGTATGCTTGCTTTTCCTGTGAACAAGGATTTATATATGTAACTGTAGTGCTGGTCTGTTTTATGAAATCCAGTTTAAGAGAAACATGGTTTACTTTTGATTATTACATTTATTTAGGAACCAAAAAGGGAGATAACAAAACGTGAAATAAAAATGAGATAAAACATCAAGTCTATAAACAAGTGATAAGACATGTATACCATTTGATCTATACACTTGGAATTTTGGGGTGTGTTATTTGTTTGAAATTAACTGAACTTAATCGAACTGAATTTCTCTTTTCAAAATCAAACCGAGAAAAATTAGTCAATTCATTTTTTTTTGATTTTGTTCGTTTGTGTGAAAACCACACCAAAAATTTGTAACTTCAAAATTGAAGCCAATCGAAAAATCAAATTTTTTTATATTGCCAAACTGAACCGAATGTATTGTTTCGGTTATGTAATTTGGTTTGTTGTGCTTTTTGCACAACCTACTTAGAATAGACAAATAATTAAATAAAGTTAAATCTCTACCCATGTCTATTGACTCCCTAATTTGGAGAGTAGAACATAATCTTATCACCTTCATCAGGCAATTTAAAGGTGACCCGTTTCTTCGGTTTATCGCTTTTGCTTCTTTCGATTGAAGAAGAGTCATCCATTGAAGAAAAGCTCATATGATCTTGTTGATCAGCCTCTCTATCAATCATAACCAATCTCTCCAAGGAAAAACTAACATTTTCTGCTTTAGAAAACATTACAGAAGATGAGGGATGTACCCTTTTGGAGTGTTGTTTGAAGATACAAAGCTCACCACCACTTATGCAATCTGCCTTGGGAGAGGCTATGAGCCAATCCTCCAATGTCTTCAATTTCTTGTTCTTCTTCATCTTCTGTGCTTTGAAGCATTTTGGCTTTAGTAATTCAATCATGGATGATGATCCTTTACTTGAATTATTGTGATTCATGTTTGCTTGGAATTCAAGTATGTTTAGTGTCATATTAGGGTATAGGGAATAACACATATTTATATATAACAAGACTACCAAAAACATTAGCTTTGTAATTATCATTTTGTAGTCATTAGTTTGTTCACTTTCCCTTTATTATTCTTGTATTCATCTTAGTTGTCTATATGTAGTTTGGGAACTCTACAATCCAAGCCAACCACTTCCTTTTACTGTAATTTAGCTAATGGACACATGAATTAATTGGTAATTTCATTTTGTGAGAATTATAGAAGATTGGAGTTTTCAATATTCTAATACTTCTATCTATTTAAATGAAAGGTTATCATTTTTTATATTGTAATGGTAAATGAATGAACTAATTCGATAATTTATAGGATTGACAAAATGCGTGTTGTCATATCATAAACGTGTAGTTTCCACCTTTAAATTAATTTATATTTGATAATTTAAACACGCTCCATTTGATTAATTATGAATATGACACATTTATATACCGGATTAAGATGACATGATTTAATAATTAACTTAGGGGCGAAGTTGTTTAGCTTTTTTTTTTCTTCACGCATTTCATTATATCCATTTGCTAAAATAATAGATCTTTAGATCATAGTTTACATGAAAACCTATTAAATAATAAATTAAAACAGTGTCACATATTTATATTAATCAATTTTAGTATTTAAAATATTAAATTAAATTTTCAAATATTTAATATACGTGTATATTCGGGTTATACAAAATAAGTCTCCTCATTAACACAATTTTTTTATGAACTTATTAGCACAATTAGTTTTATAAGTTTAAGCATATCCATTACAGCGAATAAAATCCAATTAATCTATTTTTTCATATTTTAAGTAGATTTATATGTTTATAATCTAAATATAATTTCGGATCATGTCGTTTAACTCATCATGTTAGAAATTGTTAGCCCTACTCATGGTCTATTGAATGTTCAACATATATAAAAAAACCTAACTAATTTAATTAGAGTATCTTTATAACTTTTAAATGTATATATGTATTGCCGAACCGCCACTCATGAATTTCCATAATCTTATACCCTATACTATTAAAATTGATCAATTATATATCATTTTTATTAATCTAAACGAACAAATGCATATTTTATGTTAAATGTAATGTGCTTTGTGGGATGAAGCTTCATTTGGCAGAAAATGGAGATAAAACCAAAGATGCTGACCTTAAACAAATCGTATGGAATCAAGTGTTTCATTTGTCTTATAAAGTTAATTTTTATGAAAAATAACCACTAAACCAAGAATTACCTTACCAGACAATGTTTCACAAGAACGCCATGAGGCACAGCCTCACATTTCCTCGAATTTTCCAGCAATATAAGGCTGGCAGCAAGAAAATTGGTGTAATGAATATTAATATTAGAGTATATTATCTCTCTGAAAAAAAAAAAATTATTCAGTCTGAACAACTAATTTCTCCTTTAATTTTAAAAAAATCACTGTTTATTTCGTGTTTTTATGTTTTGTTATAGCTAAAATTTAAACACATGTGAGGGGCTAAAATAGCGACTTTTAAAATTTATGAAAAAAATAGCAATTCAATTAAATTCATAGAGGTAATAATAATTAAGGATAATTACTATTATCCCTTAGACATTAGGTTGTAAAAGATATTTAATGAAAAATTAAAATTATATAATATTTTAAAAGATATTTAATGAAAAATTAAAATTATATTAATCAGCAAACTTTTAATTCTCAATGTTTTGTAAAGTAGATTCCGATTGATATAGTCATTTTTTTCTGTTAATTGTTGTGCATTTTGTGTGATTTATTAATTAGAGTAAATTATTCGAACAAAGTGTTAATGCGCCTCCATGAACTTGTAACACATGATCATTTAATTCAATTTAAACTTGTTTGAGCAACTAATCACAAAACTCTTCATTTTTAAGTCAAACTACCCCATAATTTATATTTTTATTGCAAAAAAATAAGTTCACAATAATTTTAGCGCAACAATTAGTGAACTTTCTAATTTTTTTTCCGCATCCCTCACCTTAATTTGTATTTTGCGCGTTTTAAAAATATAATTATGGGGCAATTTGACCCAAAAATGAAAAATTTTAGGGTTAGTTGCTCAAGTAAATTCTAAATGACCATGTGTTTCAAGTTCAGGGGGCGCGTTGACCCTTTGTTTCAAATTATTCAAACACTCGTCACATATGGCGTACTTTATAATTTTATCTTTCCTGTTAAAAAATCAAACGATGCGATCCTATATTTTTATTGCCGTTAATATTTTAGTTTTCTGTTTAGTCCACTATTTAAATAATTTACTAATCAATATACAGTCGAATCTCTGATAATTAATATACATGGTGGATCAAAATTTTATTAATTATTATAGTTATTAATTTATTGAATTTGTACAGAAAAATTACAAAAATTATAAATTATGTTTTAAAGCATTTATAGACCTAATATTAATATTATATTATAAAAAAAGGCAACTAATTAAATACTTTACAATCACTCAATATAAAAGAAATAATACTATATTCACTTTAATAAATCCCAATTTGATATTAAGCAATAAAATAATTATGAAAATTATATTCATAAAGTAAAGTAACTTCTACTAATATCTTTTTGTTGCTTCATATTTTTTTACTTGCTCAACTAATAACTTTCTTTGAAATTTTCTCAAATGAACAAAAAGTCATAATTTAATGGTATTTCATCTTCCACCTTACAAATCAACACTACTGTACAGCAGCGATTTTGCGACAGAACTTTCCGTCGATATATACCCATATTCCGTCGCAACATGCGTTTTGCGACGGAATTGCGACGGAAAACGTCCGTCGCAAAAAGCCTGGTCGCAAAAAGCCTGGTCGCTAAACAAATAGCGACCAAGGCGTCGCAAAATTGGCGACGGACTGTCCGTCGCCATGACCAAAAATCCGTCGCCAATCGCGTCTCCCCAAAAATGAAAAAGGAGACGAATTGGCGACGGATTAATGAATTTGGCGACGGAACACTTCCGTCGCCAAAATTATATATTCTGCGACAGAATGGTGCCCGTCGCAAAATCAAAACAATTTGCGACAACTATATCCGTCGCAAATTGCCCTTTTTTGGCGACTTATCAAAAGGCAATTCGCGACGGAATTTCCGTCGCGAATCCGTCACAATTTAGACAGAATTTTTCTATTTTTCGTCCGTTTCTCTGTTGTATTCACGACTATTATAACCTGTAAAATCTACTATTTGCAATTCACACTAAAACTCAATTTTTGAAAAAGAACGCTGTCATATAAAAACATGTTATAGTTTACATGTCGTGACAAAATGTATAACGCAAGAACATACAAAATGTATACAGTGACAAAATACAAAATGTCAGAAATACAAACATGACACTATAAAGTCGGAGTTGTCGTCATCGTCTGAAGGACCTGGGGGTGGGGGTGGGCGATACTGCGGAGGAAAATTCTGCATCATCTTCGCCATCTCAGCCTGAATAATCTCGGCCATCCTCTCATTGGCGCTCGCCTGCTGAGCATCACCCGTTTTTCAGGGAAGTCCTGCAAGCAAATCACAATACATTTTCAAAAATAATTACTAATTGATCAATTACAACCAACAATACCAATACCAATTATAACATTATAATTAATTATAATGTTAAATAAATTAATCATACAATTAACCAATTTATAATTTAATTAAACTACAATTGAACACTTAACTTAAATTAACAATTTAATTAATATACATAATTATATAATATAATTACCTAAATCTAACAATTAATATTAAATTAACACTTTAATTAACCAAAATATATAAATTAAGTAGTTTAATAACTAAACTACATAATAAAATTAACCTAATTAGATATAATCTAATTAACTTAACAATATGATTTCATTAACCTAAATATATATAATATAATTAACTAATTAAACTTAACAATACCAAAACAATATTATATATTAATTCATGAAAATAAGTTAATTCTAAACTAGGATTTTATTACGTAAACTAATTATAATTAACTAGATATTAAAATTGATTAAACTAAATTAATCTAAATTAGAGTTCTTTTCCCTAAACTATTAGTTATAATACATAATTAAACAAAATTAAAGTAAATAATGAAAAACTCACTATGGCAGAGGGATGGAAGCAGTGGCAGCGGAACCGAGTCAGTGGCAGCGGGACGGAGGTGATGGCAGCAAGTGGAGGAGACGGTCTAAAACTAAAATAATAAAAATAATATATATTACAATTAATTAAACAATACTTAAACAATTCCCCAATAAATACTTACCGCCGGAGGAGGAGGAGGCAGTGATGGTGGCGCACGGGGGAGGAGGAGGAGCTAATCGCGGCAGCGCTCGGAGGAGGAGGCAGCAGATGGTTAAGGAAGGAGGCGGTGTGGGGGAGAAGGGAGACGAACGGCAGCGTGGGGGAGAAGGGAGAACGAATGGCAGTTTTGAGAAAGAGAGAAATTTTTTTTTGGGAGAGAATGATGTGTTTTGCTGATTTAGGTCTAATATTAGCGACGGACAATTTCCGTCGCAAGTCCGTCGCTAATATCAGACATAAATGAAACGCTGAGTTTCAATTGGGCTGTTTGCGACAGATTAAATAATCCTTCGCTAAACGTTAGCGACAGAATATATATTCCGTCGCAAACTGCCCAATTGAAACTCAACGTTTCAATTTAGGCCACATTTTGCGACAGAATGTATATTCCGTCGCAAAATGTAAGGCGCCAATTTAAGCGCGCCAATTCCCGTCTTTTAGCGACGGATTTGCGATGGATTATCTGTCGCTAAAAGGGCGGGAAATCACCCGCCAAGAATTTGGCACGGTTGTCGACGGATTTAATGGCCGTCGCGAATTCCGTCGCTAAAATAGCAAATTAGCGACAGAAATAATGTCCGTCGCAAATTTCCGTCGCTAATTTGTTGTTTTCTAGTAGTGCAAGGTTTATGTTGCCCGAAATAAATCATCAATTGTTGTATTTTTTATTAATTCTTCTGTGTGATTATCTTCATCCTCTTCATTTTTATTCTCATCCTCCAAAGCAAATAATTCTTCATCTGATAAGATTTCATGAACAATATTTTCATCTTGCACATCAATAAATTGTAGCACACTCATTATCTTCCTCCTCTTCATTAAATTAAGTGTTAGAACAATAATTTTATATCCTACATATAAATTAAATAATATATATATATATATATATATATATATATATATATATATATATATATATATATATATATATATTTTAACAAAATCTCTCTAATAATTAATATATATATATATAGAATATGTTTTAAATTTTATTAATTATTAAATAATAGAATTATTAATTATCCGGTTTTCTCAATTTTCTATTAATTATTAGAATTATTAATTTATTGAATACTATGTTAATTATCATAGGGTCGACTGTATTAACAAATTTCAATTTAGTCATTAAGCCTATTTTATAGTATATATATATTAGTAGAAATCATGTTTTATTAGATTTAATATTCACAACATTAGGAGCAGATCCGGTTGTTTGTGGAGAAGAAGAGCGTGAGAGTTGCTTAATATTAGGAGGTTGATCGGCAGGTGGGATATCAAACATTTTGCCTAGGTCGCCTAATTTCTTAATGTCACCGTCGGCGCCATTGTGGGTTGCTTCGAAGAGGCCATTTTTAAGCTGATGAGATTGGATTCTGCTACCCATTTGAATATCTGTACAAAGAAAGGCATCAACTTTGAAGTGGGAAGTGAAATGTCTGGAGAGGAAGAAAAGGGTAGGGATAAATTGATAATGAGATTTAATAAGGATTTAGACCATCTCTAAGGGGAGTCGTCAAAATGGGAATCGATGACTCCACATCTCTAAAGGAGTCACAAAAATGTATTTTGATGACTTTCTTACACTCTCTTTCATCAAAAATGGTGAAGAAATTTTCCTTCACTATTTCACTTTTTGAATATAATAATATGGTTAATGTACACTTTGATACATATAATTTGTAGTTGTATTTAATTAATTATTTATTTATTAAATAATTTAACGAGATAATGATATAAAAATATTACATGAATAATTTTATGAAACAATAACATAAATATCTTATATTAATAATTTTATGAGACAATTAAAAAAAATATTACATAATTAATTTTACGAGATAATAATAAAAAAACATTACATAGATAATTTTACGATATAACAATACTATATGTAGAATTCAGACGAATATGAGCATAAATAAGTTTGTGGGTGTAATTGGTAAAACGTGTATAATATGTTAAGAATAAAAAATGATTATAATATTATTTCAAAAAAATGATTGTAATATTAAAAAGTAAAAAAATATGTATTTTGGTGAAGAATTTGGTGATGACCATTGAAGTAAATTTGGGGAAAATTCACGAAATTGAAAAATTGTGAGGGAAAAATGGTGACTCCCTTTGAAGATGCTCTTAGAGTGAAGTTAGCAGTGGAAAATGTGATTAGAAGAGTGAAGAGGTTATATAAATTAATGATTTTAATGTAATATATTTTTAGTAATATCTTTTAGTAAAATTGATGTATAATTATTTAATTTTTTGCCATGTTAGCGCTGAGGTGGACGAGTTTTATTGTTTTTTATTTAATTTCAACAAGGTGGCGATGATTTGGACACCCACTAATGGACAGCGTGGCATTTTAAATTCGGAGAGTCCGATGTGAATTTTTTTTGAAACGGTAAGGACTTATATTGAAAAAAAAATTATTAGGGTCCAAATTCAGAACCGAACAAAACGTAAGGTCCAATTTGTACATTTGACCTAAACTGAATGTCTTCTATTGCATGATGTTGTAGTGATAAAATGATATGTCAGCAAGCAGTTAATATGTAGACAATAGCATAGAGTAGTTAAGGTATAAGACACTTAATTTGCTTGTACACCTTGACAGATGATGTGTTAGCATATATTCACATGTGTTATCACTAGTGTTTGTATATATGTAGCGGAGATTGCAGAGACATTACACTCTATCCTCTGTGTCTATCGTCCCACACTCAACAACTTATTATGCCTCAAACTGAATAAATTTGTACTTACTTACTTGCATGTTTTCTTTTATTTATCTAACTCATAATTGAGGCTGCTTTAGAATCCTTCTCGTGGCGTTTGGACAGGTAAAATATTGGGAATAAAGATGGAGAAGTTAAGAGAGAGAGGATATAAAGTTGTGAGTATGCAGCTGGTCGTGGTATTATTATGGTTATGCATGGTTGGGACTAAAATCAGTGGGATCGTTGAAAGACTACCCAGTGGTGAGATTTAGCATTCAAGATGCTACTGGGGAAAGCTACAGTGCCTTCATTATTGAGCTGCGCAATCGCTTAGCGACAGGAGATGATGTGAGGCATGGAATACTAGTGCTGCCACAGAGAGTGGATATAAGTCGACGGTTCGTTTTAGTGGAACTGACGAATAGTAGAGGGTACACTGCTACATTAGCATTGGATGTCATCAATGTATACGTAGTTGGCTATCGAGCTGGAGACACTTTCATTTTCTTCCAACCAGACAATGACGACGTTGCACATGCGATTCCTAGGCTTTTCGTGGATGCTCGAAGACGACATATGTTGTCTTTTACTGGTGGGTATGGTGATATTGAGAATAGAGAGGTAGGGGATCGAGATCAGATTAATTTGGGCCGTCAGGCACTAGACGATGCTGTCACCTTCTTCGAAGTTTATGCAAATAGGCATGGTTCTGAGAATAACTTGCGTCGTGCCTTTCTGGTTTCCATTCAAATGATTTCTGAGGCAGCACGATTCCAATACATATCTAGTGATATGAGTCGCAGAATCAGAAGGAACCAAGAACGTCCTCCAAGCCCTAGTATCCTTAGGCTTGAAAATAGTTGGGGCCCCCTCTCCGAAGAAATTCAGATGTCTAATCAAGGAGTTTTTAGAAACCGAATTCAGCTACAAAGAGACGACTATTCCCTTTTCTATGTCGATAGGCTGAGTGATTATTTAGTTCAAATTTTTGGTCTCATGCTGTTCCAATGTGCAAAGCCGAGTAAGCTATTTTCTGTGCTAACCGTGTTAAATTCTAATGATGGTGTTTGTGAATATCAGGAGCCTACAGTGCGTATTATTGGTCCAACTGATTTATGTGCTGCTGTGTATAACGGGTGGTGGCACAATGGCAACCCAATAGTCTTATGGCCCTGCAAAACTAATACAGATGCGGATCAACTTTGGACCTTGAAAAGAGACGGCACTATTCGAGCCAATAATAAGTGCTTGACCGCTGATGGGTCGTTCAGTCCCGGATCCTACATCATGATATACGATTGCGATTCTGCTGCTGAAGGTGCGACCCGTTGGAAAGCACGCGATGATGGAACCATCATAAATCCCATATCCCGTCTAGTCTTGGGCATAAAATCTCCAATTAAACTTAAAGGTGAAACACTTTTCCTACAGACTAACGCCAATACTACTCTTCAATCATGGCATCCTACAAACATTATACAACCCTTTATGTCATCCATTGTTGGGCTTAATGGTCTCTGCTTGCAAGCAAATGTAGCGAATGTGTGGGTCGAGGAATGCGTATCGTCCAAGAAGGAACAGCAGTGGGCTTTTTATTCCGATGGTTCTATCCGCACTAGCGGCCAGCAATTATCCTGCCTTACTGCGAGAAGTGGAAGTGTCGTCGAGCTTCATCTCTGCACGGACTTGATCCCGGGCCAGAGATGGGCGTTCAAGAGGGATGGCACTATTTGGAATCTGGAACATGGACTGGTGCTGGATGTCAAGGGAAACGATCCATCACTTAAAGAGAGAATCCTTTGGTCACATACTGGAAATCCCAACCAGAAGTGGATGATCCGGTTCTGATTCAGTCTTGTAAAACAACAACTGTATCATGTGCGACCCTACAAATAAAACCACCCACTTTTAATAATGACTAGTTTCGCATTACGTGCTATGCACGTGGCTCGTAACGTAACTCGTCAATATACATATAAATTTATTATAATTATATCAACTTTTTATTTATAATCAATATTAAATTAGTTAAGAATTTTTGTAAAAGTAAATATAATATATTCGGTTATTAAATTTTTTTCCATATTAAATTTATTCTTCTTTTGGTTTTATAATAACCATAACTAAATAGTTAATTTAATTTTATTAATAATATCTTTAAAAATAATAAAATAGAAATTTAAATAATAATATATTGACCAAATATGTATTTTAATTTTGTAGTTAAGTCAAACTAAAAGATAGATATTCTTACTAATTTGGAGACTATTTAATTATTTTTTACATACTAAAAATTAAATTGGAGATAATTTAGCTACCTATTCTAATTAATACTTTAATTACAATATTAATCAATTAAATAACTAATTAGTTAATGACTATAAAACCTTTATTTAGTAATAAACTGAAAAGGATTATTCGGTAAATTTGTATGTCCTCGTCCCATCCGTTCTTTTATATGTAGTACTAGCGTTTCGCCACGTGCTACGCACGTGAGCGATATTCATATGACCCGTTAGATGTATAATATGTTAATTAAGATATCTATATGACTCGTTATTTATATTAAATATTATTGTGAAAAAATTATTACAAAAGTTATTTAAATTAAAATTGTAGTATATGATTAAATATATTAAATATAATATTTTCATTATTTCATAATTCCTATAAACAAATAGACGGAAGTACTTTGAATAACTATATAGTTGGTTCCTAAGAAGCACAACTTCGACAAAGTTGTGTTTCCCGTTTCGGAAACGTTTCAGAAACCGGAAACTCTTGGACACCCATACGAAACGTTTCGGGCCGTTTCCGTAAATAATAAAAATTAAAAGTTCATAAAAAAATTAAAATTATTACCACAAATAAAAAAATCTAACTAGTTACCCATAAATTTTATATTCACATTGCCCACAATACATCAAATATACTTATTTGTGTTGAATTATATTATATTTTTTTATATATTTATAAAATCTTAAATATTTAGTATATTAAAATAAATTATTTTGTTAATTATCATAAATATTTAGATAATATTTTTATAAATATATCCCTATATTTTTGTTATCTGCACGTTTCCCCCACGTTTCGTGTCCTTCATTTTAAAAAACTTTCGTTTCTCCGTGTCCGTTTCGTACCGTTTCCGTTTTCCGTTTCCGTTTCCGTGCGACCTAAGTTGGTTCTAATAGTGTTCTTATAAACATATATAGAGTTAGTGTTTTTACTGCTATGAAACACATATGATATACTCAAATCCTATAAAATACTAGACCTACAACTTTTTTTCATACAGATTTCTTTATTTTTTTATTGAATCAAGCTTCTATAGTAATTTAATATCTTTTTTAGTGTGAGTTGGAGTCAAATTCATCATTAATTTATAATATCTATTTTATCTTATTTAAACTAAATTCTCACAGTTTTCATGTGATCCGTTATTTAAAATGAATATTTTTTAAATTATTAGATATAATATTTATTTTATAATAAATTAAAATTGTAATTTTGTCTGTCTTATTCAAATTAAAACTATAATACATGTGATATTTATATGACCCGTTATATAAATTAAATTTTTAATATATATATATATATATATATATATATAAAGGTAATTATAACATCCTTTCATCATTTTTATATATAACAATATTATAATTTGTATACAAAGGCACCACTTAATTCTATATACTAATAGCATAAATACACGTATGATATAAACCAGCCAGTGTCAGAAATCTCTCCCAATAAGTGGTAAATTATATACTACACTGGTCGTAAGCCCGTGTATTTGCGCGGTATCTAATTAATAATTATTTTTAAAATCAAATTCATATAAATAATAGCTATAATGCAATATCTTGTAACTTATGAACTAATAAAATAAATTAGAATAAAAAAATACTTAAAAAATTAATTATTTTAAATTATTGGATATTTATATTTTATATTTTTATAAATTTTCTATGTGGGTATTCTATTTTTACCTCTAATCAAACCTGCTTATATGACGGGGTTGTTTTGCATTTATAAGTAAAATTGATGTTTATTTTTATTATAGCTGATAACTACATTAGACACTCCGCATGATTTATATAATTTTTCAGATTATTAATTTTTTGTACTAACTATTCTGCAAAAAATATTAATAATTTTAATAATAATTAAAGCATATTTATTTTTAGCTATTATACATTTTGTATCATATTATATTTTTTTATTATCACATTTAAATATATAAAGAGATTTAAAGTTTAATTTTTCTATATAATTTGCTTTTAAAACGATGCTATTTAGACATGAACCAACTTAGAAATTTGATATTGATTTAATATATGAAGAAAACTATATTCTTTAATCAGCGATATTAATACTGTATTTTTTTTTTCACTTTACATTTCAAATTTTAATTGACAATTGTAAATAAAAGTTGAGCTGCTGTTTTTATTTAATATTATAAAGGTTAATAATTAAAGATGACTATTACTAAAAAAATCTTAATTGGTTTGTTTGAATAAATTGATAAATTGTCTTTTGATATTTTTTTTGATGGAACTCAATATATTATTAAAAATTCATTAATTACCAGATTTTATAAATTAGTTCTTATTTTCCAAGACATGTCACTCAATATGATATAATTCCTTAATACTTTACAAACTCTTTAGTTGAATATACTAATCAATTTGATATCATAAACAATCGTCCATTATGAATCTAATGTAAAAAAAAATCCAAGACAAGGGAGATGCTGGTTAAGTTTTTATAGTTTTTTTTATTTGCTTTTGTTCTTTCTGTGTTCTGTGTTGCTTTTATTTATTTCATCAAAAAAAAAAAATTATATTTGTATTTGTATTTTACACCATCACTTAGACATGTATTTAGAATTATTGATTAATCCATCTCAATTATAAAAATAAAAAATTAATTAAAAAATGAAGATATAAATATAGTGTTTTAGAAAAGTGGGACTAATAAAAAAATTTCATTTGTTGAGAATGAATAATAAAATTTCATTCGGTAAGAATCTATAAGAAAACTCCGTTGATCATTTCAGCGTATTTACGCGGCACATAATTAATAATTAATTTTAAAATAAATTTATACAAATAATAGCAAAAAAAACTAATATTATAAAAACTATAAACTAATAAATCCTTTACTTTGAATAATGTCCTGTGTGTTCCAAGCATGAATAATAAAATCTTATTTCCATTTATCAATTTTGTAACTCCAACAACACATCCATAGAATTCTTACCTGATGCTTTTCTTGTGAAGGAACTCAACACAGGAACAATCCTAATGAAGGGTCATGCTAAAGGTGGCGTTTATGAGTGGCCGGAAACTCCTCCAATTATTGCTTTTTCTAGTGTCAAGACTATGTCTTCAAATTGGCATCATAAACTAGGACATCCTTCCATTCCCATTTTAAAACAAATTGTTTCTTCAAACAGTCTCAGTTTAACATCTTCTGATGTCAATTGTAATGCGTGTTTATCAAATAAAAGTCACAAGTTGTCATTTTCCAAATCCACATTAACATCTACACACCCACTTGAACTAATATACACTGATGTATGGACGTCGCCTGTGTTTTCCACTGATGGATTTAAATACTACGTGATTTTCGTAGATCACTTCACAAAATACGTTTGGCTTTACCCTTTGAAACACAAATCTGATGTCAAACATATCTTTATAAAGTTCAAAGCTATTGTCGAAAAACATTTTGAGAAGTCCATTAAAACTTTGTACTCTGATAATGGTGGTGAGTTTATAGCATTATCTGAATTCCTCTCAGTCAATGGAATATCTCATTTGACAACTCCACCTCACACTCCCGAACACAATGGAATGTCTGAGCGACGACATCTTCATGTTGTTGAAACTGGCCTTGCCTTATTAACTCATGCCTCTATACCCACTTCATATTGGCCATATGCTTTTGCCACTGCCATATATCTCATAAACCGAATGCCCACTCCTACCCTACAACACTTTTCCCCTTATGAAAAGATATTTAATGAAAAACCCAACTATAATAAAATCAAAATCTTTGGTTGCCTATGTTATCCTTGGCTCAGACCTTATACATCTCACAAATTAGAGTCAAACTCAAAACCTTGTGTCTTTCTTGGTTATTCGACAACTCAGAGTGCTTATCTATGTCTTGACCAACAAACATCCAAAGTTTATGTATCTAGACATGTTAGGTTTGTAGAAACTATTTTTCCTTTCATCAACAGACCGATCAAAGAGCCCATCTCCTATCCAAATATTGTAGCCACCTGGTTTCCATCACCTACACATATACCCAACACAATCAGCTTGTCGCCACTCTCGACGTCATCGGCAGCAGAAGCTCTTTCATCACCTACTACTACAAATTCTGACACCACTATTCCGTAATCTGAACCAATAGCCAATACACAACACACCATAGTCACGCGGTCCAGAAACAATATTCGAAAACCTCTTCAGAAACTCAATCTTCTTGCCCAGCTCACCCAAACAGAAGAAATCGAACCCACCACAGTCACACAAGCCTTAAAATCTTCCAAATGGAGAGAAGCAATGTCAGATGAGTTTAATGCTTTGGTTAAAAATGGGACTTGGGATCTAGTTCCATCATCCTCTCACATTAATTTTGTTGGGTGTAAGTGGATTTTTCGCATAAAACGAAATTCTGATGGCTCTCTCTGCAGGTATAAGGCACGGTTAGTGGCCAAAGGTTTTCATCAACGGCCTGGGGTGGATTTCCATGATACTTTCAGTCCTGTAGTAAAGCCAACAACTGTTCGAATTGTTCTAAGCGTTGCTGTAAGTCATGGATGGGAACTACGGCAACTTGACATCAACAACGCCTTTCTTCAAGGCCGCCTGAATGAGGAAGTTTACATGGCTCAACCTTCGGGTTTCATAGATACGGATAAACCAGATTATGTTTGCAAGCTTCGAAAGGCAATTTATGGGTTACGTCAAGCTCCACGAGCATGGTATACTGCACTCAGAACTTATCTTCTTCAGTTTGGGTTCAAGAATTCTATGGCTGATACGTCACTGTTTGTGTTCAATGATGGTGCACATATTTTGTATCTCATAGTGTACGTTGATGATATCATAATTACTGGAAACAAGCCTCAAAAGGTTGCTGAATTTAGAACACTTCTTGCTGAAAAATTTTCTCTCAAAGATTTGGGGACACTTGGATATTTTTTGGGTATCGAAGTTTTGCCTAATGCCCATGGTTTAATCCTGTCGCAGAAAAGGTATATATTGGAGTTGTTGGCTAAAGCTAAGATGATAGAGGCAAAACCAGTGCAAACACCTCTGCTCTGTGATACTCAGCTTACAGCTAACTCAGGCAGCCCACTTAATGATGCAACTGAATATCGAGCTTTATTGGGCATCCTACAGTACCTTCTAATCAGCAGACCAGATATAGCCTTTGTAGTCAATCGATTATCTCAATACATGCATCGTCCCACATCTGATCATTGGACGTGTGTCAAACGTCTTCTTCGTTACTTAGCAAGTACTGTTAACGAAGGTTTACAACTCTATCACAACTCATCTACCACCATACACGCATTTTCTGATGCTGACTGGGCAGGAAACAAAGATGATTATTCATCCACAGGAGCTTACTTGGTTTATATGGGACGCAACTTAATCTCCTGGAGTTCGAAGAAACAAAGAACAGTAGCAAGGTCTTCCACTGAGGCTGAATATCGCTCTGTTGCGAATACTGCAGCTGAGATAACTTGGATATGTTCATTGTTAACAGACCTGCAAATTCAAGTGCCCACATGTCCTGTCATTTATTGTGATAATCTGGGAGCTACGCAACTATGCTCCAATCCCATTTTTCACTCTCGGGTGAAACATGTAGCGATTGACTTTCACTTTATACGGGAACAAGTTCAGAATGGTTCACTGAGAGTTGCACATGTCTCATCTAAGGATCAGTTAGCCGATGCTCTTACAAAGGCACTTCCCAGAACACGGTTTTTGGATCTTCGAAGCAAGATTGGACTTCTTTTAAGATGTCCATCTTGAGGGGGCATAATAGAGGATTCTCCTCCTTGTATATAGGAATAGACCAGTTCAAACTCTTTTGAGATTTATATTTTATTGTTGTAACAACTTTGATATTTAGCTAATCTGTTGTAGTTTACTGCTGTATATAAAGCAGTCTTCATATTAATAATAATCAAGCTTCCTATAATTCTATCTATGCTATTAGGTTCAACGTGAATGGACTCGAATAGTTCAGGCGGAATGAAAGGAAGAAAGATGGTAAGAAGAAGCCCCGGTAAATGGCAATACAGTTGTTACCAACATATGAGATCTAGAAAAGTGACGCGGAGAAAAGTAACTAACAATGGAAGAGTGAGTGTATTTTAAGAGTAAAATAGGACTAAAAAAATAATGAGGTAAACACGTAAATAATTTTTAAAAAATAAAAGATTTTTATATAAAAATATTTTATGAGTTACTAACATAAATTTTTCAGGATTTGAGTTATTTGGTGTAATTTCTTAACACTTTTAAAGTGGCTTTAGCCATAATAAAATGGGTCCCTTTTATGGACTTGCATGTGAAAACTCGGATTGAAGGTCCACTCTACTCAGTCTAATTGAATGAGTACATCCGCGCTTATCACACGGACTTGGTACTTTCGTTGCCTCCAATTTGCCAGACTTTCGACTACAAAAATAGATTATTTAGTGAGTTTATATGAATTATTTTCTGTATCAAAATATAATAAAAGGAAAAGGTACAATAATGATCTTAACATTGTCACCGATTAGAAAAAATGAACCTAATGATTGTTTTGGTGCAATTTTACTACCGAAATGTAAAAATGACTCGAATGTCTTCAAATAAAATTTAAACTTCTCTATTAGCAGGGTTAAATTTCAACGATAAACTGAGATTTTTTACACCTTAAGTTATTAGAGTCATTTTTACGCCTTGAAACATAAGATACAAAAAAAATCATTTTTTGAATCTTTATTATAAAATTTATCTTGTAAATATTCTCCCAATCAAATAATATCATTTAAATTTGTCTCTTTTGTTCTTTTTTCAGTTAGTATCTATGAATATTTTTATTTTATTTTTTATAATGTCAGATAGATTAGCCCAAACATCTATTTTTTCTATTATCTATTTTTAAAATATTTAGCTATAATTTAAAATTTAAAATTTTGATCTCTATCGACTACAATTTTGGTATTAAACAATTCACATAAAAATAATTTTTTTATTTGTAATTTAATTTTTAACTCGATTTATAAAAGTCAAACTCTAACACCAGAATATATGGCTGAATACATAGTTTGACCCCTGAACTTGTACTCTTTTACCCATCTAACCCTTGAACATAACGTCTCTTCTATCGAACCTCTGAACTTGTCAAATAATCCGATTTGACCCCTGAACTTAATAAAAACGTAAACATTGAACCCCTCCGTACACAATTTCTTCTAGAATGTTTCAAGTGACAGGTGGCACGGAGGGGTTCAATATTTACATATTTATCAAGTTTAGGGGTTAAATCGGATTATTTAACAAGTTCAGAGGTTCGATAGGTGAGACGTTAAGTTTAGAGGTTAGATGGGTAAAAGGGTACAAGTTCAGGCGTCAAACTATATATTAAGCCCCAGAATATATTAATGATTTGGTGATACATGAACCACTTCGAAGATACACATCTTTGTACATATATTATATAATATAATATTTCTATGTATTTATAGATTATATCAAAAGATTATATCATTCATTTAAAGTTAACAGATTACATATAAAAAATAATCTAACAGATTTAACTTTATAAAAATATATAAATATTTTGAAATATTCCATGTTGTTTCAATTAAATAATAGATATATTTTTTAAAGATGGATTTAGTATTCTTTTCGAGAAAATTAAATGTAAATCTAATAAAATTTATGAATCAAATCGGTTTTTCTAAAAATGACCGGATTCGAGGCGCAAAACAGTTACATCATTTTTAAGAAAAAAATATATAAAAATGACCTTAATGTTGCTATCGAGGCGCAAAAATGATCCTAATAATTTTAAAAAATGTAAAAAAATATCTTTATTTAACGGTGAAATTTAATCATGTCTAACAGAGCGGTCTAAATTTTGATTTTTAAAATGTTATTGTCATTTTTGCACGTCAGTGAAAATATTATGATCATTTTTATGCTTAAAATTTTATTAGTCATTTTTACTCTTCAGTGCCAATATAAAGGCCATTTTTATACTTTTCCCTATAATAAATAAAACGACGATAACAAAATTATTAACAAATTACAATGGTGAAAAAAAATGAAGCTTAGGATCTTCGCATTGAATTTAAAAATTTATGTCCGGATAGCTAGCAAATCAAAAGTTGTGGCCTGAATTCAGCTAATGTTTTCTTCACTTTTAATGGTTTACTAGTATATAACCCTCACTTTGCTTCGGGGACATATTATATTAACTTAATTATAAATAATAATTAATATTCTTAAGTTCGAATAAGTAGTACATAATTTGAAATAAAAAAGGCACAATATGAAATAATAGTAAATTTAAAAATACAGTACCTTTATACATTACAATACTAAGCACAGTAGCAAGAAAAATGAGACTATCTAAGGAATAAGGTCTAACGATAATATGCATAAAGAACTGCCCCAGCTGTAACTACCCCACATCCATATAATCCATAGGTCAGCTTTGTTTTGGTTTTCTTGGCTTGTGCATGGTGGTTTTGAACTTCTTCAATCCTCTCCTTCAATGTGTCCACTTCCATCATTTCCAGCCCCATTTCTTCCTTGAGAATTTGGTTCTTATGTTTGTACATGTCAACAATCTCCTTTAGGGCATCAACTTCTCCTGTAAGTGAAGTATTCTCTATCACCTTAGCTGCCAAAAGGGCTCTAACTTCACCAGCTTGTAGTAGAGCTGCATTACGTTCATTTTTCAAATGAGTCACCTCCATTTTCAAGCTAGTGACCATCATGTGTGCGTAGCCATCTAAATTTTTGTCAATCCACTCAAAGAACCTACAATCTGGATTCTGCAATTAAGTATCGAAGATGCAAATTATACAATCAAATCAGCAATGTATACAAATCAGCATTGTACATTCCCTAATTTGTAATAAAAATCCTAATTTAATGACTAACCTAAATTAATAATAACCCTAATTAATACAAACCTTAATTTAAGAAATCAGTTCAAGCGAAACAGTAATTGAAACTTACATTTGGCTTTGGGCAGGTGTAGAACCTCCGACCTTGATTTTGTTCAGTAGTTGAGACCTGAACTCGCGCCGGAGTTCCACAATCACACCGAACAACGCCATCACCACCTTCCATTCTTATCTCATGCAATGGTGTCGGAGGCTCACTACGGGATCGGATTGGAAATGGACATTCAATAGGATTGGGTTTGGAGAGAAGAAGAGGAGACTCAAAAAATAAGGCTTCTGCCATGTCACATGCCACATAAGGAAATGAAGTTGCCAAGTAAATAGATGGATGGAAGCATCTAACGCCGTTAACACTCCCTTGGATTGGAGACCACGAAATGTTGAATTAAGTAGTATAGGGATTCACAATAGGAGTAATGAGTGCATGGACCTCAGGTGTAAAAAATAAGAAGTGCAGGCAGAAATATATATATGTGCATAATAGTTAATGAGATAGAGTTATATATGTGAGGAAGCCTATGAAACTCATAAGTTTATATTTTCCATGGAAGATATGTGGGCAATGTAAACTCCTTTTTTTATTTCTCGGGATTTGAAAATTAAAGTTGTGATAAGAAATCGAGCAGTATACAAAACACACGGAACGGCTGCCCGCAATTTAAGGCTTTTGTAAGATATGTGTAGATATTCAAATTTAATTTTATAGAGCTCTATGTATAGGGATGTAGAGGACAGATGTTATTTCAAGTCATGTTTTTTTTGCAGAAAAAAAGTCTATTTCCGACACTGGCCTATGACAATTTATATGCACAATGCCCAAAGTACTACTATATGACATTGTAGGTAACTATTTATTCACATGACCAGTTATATATGTTGAATATTAACAAAGTTCTGTCAATTGTGTTAGGGTCCATGAGATGTCATAACTAAATCTCTGTCTCCCAACTTAGGCTCGTCATAATGCAATTGCATAATTAAATTGCAAATTATTTTTAAAACAATCTTATCCATTGGTTCTTTTTTTCAAACTTATCCATTACTTAAACAAAAAATAGCAGGGTACTGTATTGAAATTTGTGTATTTGTGATAAGAGAATATAAGAGTTGATATTTTCTAGCACAATTAATATAGATTCCACCAACACATTATATTAGCCATAGCACACTTTAGATCTAATTTTAAAGTGTTGTGCTCTTTTGACGAAAATATTTTTGGAGCTATTATTAAAAGTGATTATAGATTATGTCTAATGTTTATGTCCAATTTGACATGTAATCGGTAAAGTATAATAAATACTTTCTGCGATTGTTTGACAAAATCCTAATATATGTTTATTTAATATTTTATTTTTGTTAGCCTTTATATATATGCATGGACGTTTGATAATTTTTGGTCTTCTACGTCAAGAACTCCACTATGTACAGTTTTTGATTTTCGTCAACACATTATGTTAGCCATAAGACAATCCAAAATCTTATTTAACCAATGTTCCTAAAAAATGTATAGGGTTTTAAACTTTAACTTTGGAATTTAGAATTGTAAATAATAGTTAATATAGAGTAAGTTTGTTCAAAACAGTATGTAGTTTGAAATAGAAAAAGTATAAAGCAGCATGCAACTATAATAATATTTTACATAACCGATTCAAGCAGCTTACATAACATAAAACACATACACCAATAATAATAATAATAGTTTACATAACCGATTCAAGCATCTCACATTCTTTGATTAGTATTGCAAGCATTTCACACAGTTCCGTATATTCCGGTTTACGTTGGCCGAGAAATTCGTCATCAAATACACACAAAAAACGATGCACCCGACGCATGTCGTGGTGACAGGAATCGATAATACGCAATCCACAAGCCTCTTCTAAAAATTCAAGAGCCAACCTGGACGCCTTTTCTTTAGCGTCGTGTGCATTGTCAGATCGCGCAATATAGACTTTCTCAACCAAATCATTGGATTGACGATGGTTATATGTAAACTTGACATTGCAATAATGCCAGCCGTTTACCGTAGGATCAGTTTCGTAAGTTGGAGTCGGCATATGTAACAATTTCAGCCCAGCTAATAGTAGATACACACAACTAACTGACACAATAGGCATCTGCAAATTCAAGAAATATGGCTTACAAAGTCTCGCATAAACTTCACACAACCAAACCATTTTAAAGAATAAATTCCAGATTATATTACTTATAGAATCACCGAAAAAATATGGGTTAAATCATGAGCTTTAAAATGCATCAGGCATGAATTAAAGGGTAATGCATTCATTACATTTCAAAATAAAGAATGCAAATTACAAACATGGCAAAGAAAAACTAAGAACATATAACACTCGAATAGTAATTTATCGTCATGCCAAGTATAAATGATTTACTTAAAAGGGCAAAATAATTACCAAACAAAACTATGCTCAATATTACAACATATAATAATTAAAGTTTACTTTAAAAAAAATTAAATGCAAAAGAACTCTAAAATAGACCAAATTTAACTAACATTCAACTATATTACTTAAACGCTCAAAATCTTACAGCAGCTAAATTATTTGCTAAATCTTAAAATTGCCATATAATTTTAAACAATACACGTCATATAATAAAACATATTTAAACAATATTTGGCATCCCAAATAAAGGTGATAGTACAATCTTAATGTTCGCAACCTTTGAGTCTTTTATATTTTTTCTTTAGGTCCTTGTATCTTAGCATCAGCTCAATATATAAAATGTCTTGCCCACCGCAATGTTTTAGAATATCATCCATGCATTTTGTTATAACTTCTAACCGTTGTGTGTTGTAATGATTAATTACGACGTCAAATTCGCTTTTTAAAAAATCAACACCGCATTGGGCAGCCATTTCTTTCGCATCCTCTTCAGAGATGTTGCTATGACCATGGAACTCAGCATTAATTGGACCGTTAGTAGAGTCGGTAAATAGAAAAACAACAGTCGCATCCCACAGAAATGTACCGACATGATTAACAACATTATAAAAATGCCGAGACAACTTTAATTCCGATAACATTAGTGCAAGCAAGTAATCATACGTGACTATAAGGTCTGGCATCCTGTTTAAAATATACCTAAAGGAACATGATCACATAACGTCGTCAATTTAAATAGATGCGAATATATATACTTGGCAAATTAATAGTTCGTACAAACATGGAACACAAAACTTAAACTTACGAAGAGAAAGTCAGACAAACGTACCACTGTATGCAGAGGAAGTCCAAGCCAATGTTGAGTGTCGATGGACACAACAATAATCAATTTATATATTGAGGCGAAGAGTAATGCATTTCTAAAGAATTAAAAAATATAAATGTTAGTCTGAGAAGGATGAGGGCCACATTAAAGGTGATATATGTAAAAAGGACAGACTAAAGAAGAGGCAGTCCTTAATTCACGGAGAATAGATTATATATTAGCCCCATTAAAAAGTGAATTTAACAATTAAA
Source organism: Mercurialis annua (assembly GCF_937616625.2). Taxonomy (NCBI): domain Eukaryota; kingdom Viridiplantae; phylum Streptophyta; class Magnoliopsida; order Malpighiales; family Euphorbiaceae; genus Mercurialis; species Mercurialis annua. The sequence continues at coordinate 34,179,611 of NC_065577.1, read as the reverse complement.
GTCTATGCGTAGACACGTAGGGGAAAGCTATAGCAATAATTATTGTAGTGAATGACATAATCAAAAAAAAAAATTGATTGGAAATGGAATGGAAAAGCTGACAAATGAATTTATTTTTTTTGTCCCGGCATTTTTCAAAAGTAATAATAGCAATCACAAGACAGCAAATTTGAATTTGTGATGCGTTTGAAAAGTTGATAGTAATTAATTCACCGTCCCTACATGAAAACAACAACGCAATATAAAATTAACAATTTTGCTATCTTCGAAAACACCATGAGCAATGTACATGGATTTTCATATTCAAATGTTCAACCGTTCATAATTTATTATGAAATAATAGTTTTATCTGTACATAAGTATTATTAATTGTAATATTTTTGCAAAATGTAAAATGAAAATTAACATCACGTTCTTATCATTAAATCAATGCTCATTGAATAAAGTATTCTCTTCTATGCAAATCACGTAACAGTCGGCCATACTTTTAAACGTATATATGCTTTCTTCATTGTGTCTCACTATACAACCGCTACTGAGAGCGAACTATGGTGCAATGTTCAATACATCATCAATCATTTCAATTTTCTTCATCAATATAGGTGTGTCGTTTATACAAATAGAACAATAAGCCAACTAACAAAATTTAAATTATTGACCTATGTAATTAACGTAAGTAAACTGAAAACACCATTAGGGAAAATAGTAATCAGCAAAATTACAACCTTTCCAACACCAACATCTTCCTGTGCTGGCCTAGTAACGACTTTAGTAGTGCAAATTGCTGGTTTATTAAAAGCATTGTGTTGAACTTCTATATAAAAAAAATGATATATAAAAAAGCCATGTGCATAAACTAACAATACACAATTATACGACTAATGCTTTGCTGCTAGAACACAACTGTACAATGATAATTAGTAAGCAAACTACTTTATAATAAATAATTTTATTTAATTAAGCATTGGTAGTACAACTACATAGTTAAAAATAAAAGGTACATTGATGGTACTACGAACCAACAAAATGGTATTCTTCTACAACTTGTAACGGTTGAACGTTCACTCTTGCGACGAAAAGAACCGAAATTGTGGCCGTCACCTGCAATTACGCAATTACTATACGATACACTCGAAACTGACAACACATAAATGATGACAGTGCAAATCGCTTTAACGAAAAATACATTACGCTACGATAATTAATCTATATCACATAATCTATAATTAGTGCTATAGCTAACAGTGGGCCAATAATAAGAAAAAATAAAATTACAAAAAAGAAAAATTCGTCTTCAGAGAGATGGAACATGATAATTAGAAGTAGGACAATTAAAACTATAATAAAAAAACAAAAATATTTCATTTTAAAGTGGGATGTGAAAAATAGGAAATAGGAAATATATGAGAGGGTTTATGCAAATTAACAAATAAAAAAAAAAGAGTATAAATAGTAAAAAAAATGGCCGTTTATTACCGTTTTAATATGACCGTTATTTCAAAAAGTTAGATAATACAATAATGACATTATGTATAAATTTGGAACATAGCACTATTTGTAAAGTATTCAAATTGTTTTAATGAAATTTTTCAAAAAGGTTGTAGATTTTAAAAATTCAAATTTAAAATAAAAAAATAGGTAATATTTAATTATACACAAATATTAATCTAATATATACAAATTTTTCTTATATTACAGTTTTTTGTGCAGAATGAGATGTAGCATAAATTAAAATCAATGTAATCATAGTTTGTCAAATAATCACTTATCGATAAATGAGCTACCATTTTTTTAAATATCAAAAACATATATATTAATAAGAAACTAATTAACCTCAAATTAAAACATTTATTAATATAATATACATACAAATATTTTCTCATAATAATTTTGTTGTGCAAACTGGGATGCATTAGAGCTTAGCTATTGTAACAACAGTTCATCAAATAATCGCGTATCAAAATATGTGTCACTTTTATCTAAAATAGCAGGAACACATCTATTAATTAGTAATATATATATATATATATATATATATATATATATATATATATATATATATATATATATATATATATATATATATATATATATATATATGTGTGTGTGTGTGAACCTTGTTCAATAATACAAAACAAAACTAATTTGTAAACTGATATATCTGATAAACAATAACATGACAATAATTAACTAACCAATGACGCGTCAACACATATTTTTTCACATCAGTAACAATACACATATGTCTATTACTAATTTATTTTCTAGTAGTCGCACGGTCTTGCTATGTTTTATTCATTACATATTATATATTGACTGAATGTAACATAATTCTAAATCACTTATAATAATAGAATATATATATATATATATATATATATGTAATCATACAGTCTGGTCGGACCTAAAAGCTTCATTCCCAGTTTGCAGTCAACAAATTCAACTTCAAAAAGTGGAAGCCGGCATGTGACTATGTACACAGTATCCATAAATCCTTTTTCCTAACAGATTTGTAGTTGTGCGGAATAATCATTCGAAAACGTAGCATTTGAGCGTGTTTGGCGTAAGACCTTTGATATTTGCCATCCGATAATGTCCTTCCTTGATTAAGTAGTTTCTCCATTATGACGCTCTTAGCTGAAAAATGTAAATGTATTGAAAAATACAAAACTGCTTAGTTTGCAATTACAATTGAACAAATAACGCACCTTGAATGTTAGTTTCGCCTATGTTCTTCGAAGACTGGAAGAAACAAATCATGTAATAGAAAGAAAAAAATAGTGGCTAGTGGAATGTGTAATTCTGAGACCATGGTATTTATATTATTTTGTGGGAGTGTATGGTAAAGCGAAAGAAAGTTGTGTGGACGGCAACCACCTCTGTCGTTGAATAGTCATTGATTGAACAGCCGACACATTTAGTGGAACCCCGTATTTCAAGCTGGCTGTTAATACTGTGTACCAATAATGCAAATTTTTTCATACCATAGCTGTAATAATGACAAGAAAACTAACTTTAAAGTTGGCCGATATTATATTATTAAATAGAGGAGTATCTCGTAATTTAAAAAGCAATATGTGTCATGAAATTATACTTAGATAAACACGTCATGCATAAATATAGTGTACGATTAAGTTTATTTCAGTAAATACCAACGTTATTTTTCGTCTTGAACAGTTATATTATGAATCATAACTTATACCAAACACATATGACTATATTTTAAATAGCACATTACTAAATAAAACCAAACAAATAAATTTACAGCAACAATTAAATGTCGAAGTAAAAAACAAAGATACGCAAAGTCTAAAATAGCAAAAATATAAATATTCAAGCCATAACTTTAAAAGTGTTTTATAGATCGATAGTATGCTTCAGTTCATGCTAGAAAAACTCTGGGGCAGGTCCCCTAGTCGATTTTCTGTTTCTTACTTCCTTGCGAGGACGAAGAAGATTCCTCGTCTGAGAATCGCAAAGTACGACGGAGCTTGGATGGTGTTGTAGGAGACAATCGCGTGCGTACTACTGACTCCGAAGGTGGCAACGAAGGGGAAATTGGGAAGTTATCCATGCTACTTTCAGCATCGCTGAACACTTAGACCACCTTGAACGCCATTTCTGAAAAATCTTGAATGCAGTCGCTTATTTGAAGTTGGAATACACGGCGTAACCCACAAATTCTTTTCAAAAAGGGCGGCACATCGTATCTGTCCTTTGCCATACTTGATAGAGTAAACGCAGGCAATCCAATTAAATTTGCAGCCATATTGCCGAATAAAATAATCGGAACCTCGTTGGTCGCATCCGTAATTATTACCGTGACCCTATACCTAATAAATATATGATATTGTATTAGTCTGCAAGTTATATAAGTAAACAACACTATTATTGATTAAATTATTTACCATGGTATAGGCATAGCTTCCAACAAACCGCATTTTTTGCAATAAATATTTTGATCATACGTTTGCACGCCACTTTTACATCTTGGGCACGCACGATAATACCATCCCTCACTTGAATCAATCTCTCTGATGACAGCTTCGCATGTGTATTTTTTTCCCTATTAAACAATATTTGTTACTTAATATGAAGAAATTTGATTACATAAACTTTTACATATGAGCAGCGTAGAAGAAGGGCATTACCTTATCTGTGTGGAAATCGAGCTGCAACAATTCATTCACAGTCTTTCGATTCTCATTCCTTTCTGTTTTGGGATCTGTCAAAGGGGCCTTTTCATTTACAATCACTTCCAATTCCGAAGGTTTTATTGGCAAACTAAATAATATGTGTAAATAAAGCAGACAGTGTCATTAGTGAATAAGAAATGAATATAATAAACTAAACAGAATAACAAACGACTGTATCAGCCAACAACACCTTTCCATAAAGGATTCAACCTCCGGAAACTCAGGATTCACAAAGAACTTACTTGCCGCTGTTGCAGCTAACACGGGTTCTCCTGAAACTGAATTAGCGCATAACTGTAAAATCATGGCAACTTAATTTATAAATGTTTGAGAAATTACCATAATGTGGCTTCACGGCTAACAATGTTATGACCAAAATAATTGGGCCTTCTTTGGCACATTCAATAATATGTGCTTCAGGAAAGTCCCGTGCAACTTTTTCCCATAGTGTAACACTCATTCTTTCCCTCCTAAATTTCAAGAAAAGTAAATAAATTTCAAATGTCTAGCAATAAGCACATTGAGTATAAATTTTTTTGAACCCAACCGTATTTAGCAGCGTTAACATTGTAACTATAATAAAATTGCGAAAGTTCATTCAAATGTATCGAAGGTCAGAATGATGATGTGCAATAACCCTATAGAATTAAAGAACTACGTAGCATAATACAATGCCATAAGACATAAACACAGATGCATACTGTAAATTCTGAATCGTTATTGATCGCTTGGTTCTAATGTTGTCGGAAAATCGAGTCTGCTCAGCACCTTCGAGGACCACCAGTTGCCCTATCGTATCTAAAAAAAACAGTGCGTTAATAATATAATTAGTATAAACATACATTACGCAATTTTCAAAATTTGCAACAAACCATTCAGAAAGTTCAATTGGCTAACGCGTCCTTTTAAATCGTCAAAGGACAGAAAATTGAACTTGTCAAACGGAATGGCAGGGGTTGTTAAATCATCGATTTGCCTAGCAATCGCGTTTCTCGGCAACATGAGACGAAAAGCATGCGGACTTATGCGATAGTTAGCCTGCGCATGCATAACCGAAAAGCCAGATATGGCATAAACTTCACCCTCGACCAATAATTCACGGAACTGTGTTTCCGCACCCTTGCCTGCAACGCCCTGAATTGTATCACCCTAACATCATACACGACATTGTCAATATGCATCAATATAGTATGAATATAACTACACACACATAAATCATGCAAGATAAATAATTTAAACGAACCTTGTAATCAATCAGAAGAAACTCAAAGCTGAATATTACATCAGGATTATTAGGGCTATAAAAATCCCAGACTCTAGCAACTCTGGCTATAATTCGAACTTGCTTTGTATCCTTTGTAATATTGCAGATTTCAACAGATGCCATGTTCAACTGCACATCAACGTTAGCGGGATAACATGATAAGCATATTTACAGGTCCTGCAAAATTTCTGAATAAACAACGTTCTTTGTATAGTTCAAATATATGCCTTCAGCATCTTTGTCGTTCTTTTTTATTAATAATCCTATACCGTTTTCATTCGTGACACGTGATAATGCAACATATAACTGTCCATGCGTAAATACAGGGTTGTCTAAGTAAATTCCTATTTTATTTAAAGTTTGCCCTTGACTTTTGTTGATTGTCATGGCATAGCAAACACGCAAAGGAAATTGACGACGTTTTAAAATAAAAGGCCATTTTTTATCTGTTGCTGACAAAACTATACGCGGAATGAAAACCCGATCACCGGCAAATGAACCTGTCATAATTTGAGCTTCAATCACACGTACGCGTAGTTGAATTATTAGTAAGCGAGTTCCATTGCACAGACCTACTGAAGGATTCAAATTGCGTAGTAACATCACAGATGTGTTTAATTTCAGTTTCAAGGCATGTTGTGGGAAGCCATTAAATTGAAGAGTGTTTAGAAATTCAACAGGATAAAGCAATAACAAGTCTTCTAAATTACTCGAATTATTACATATACTATCGTAACTATAATATACGTGATCTTGTTCAGGTACTAAATCCAACACGGCAGAATTTATTATTTCAACCACTTCGTTTCGAGGACATACGATTGCCCTTTCCTGTAAATATGTGGGGTGCATATAACTTTCCTTAAATTCAGTATATACATAGTTAATAATACTCTCAATCGGATTGTCATCGTAAGTAATTATAAATTTAGAAGGTATATTTATCCAATTATTTTCCTCGTCAAACAATTCTATTTGTCTTGACATATATCTACCATCTCCAATAGACAACAACCACTGTGAAAATGAACAATTAGGCAAAAAATCAGAAACGGTTGTACTTTCATTTACGCGCATATTAATATTAAGCTTATAAACGTTAAATAATTCCCACAAATAAGACTTTGTGATAGACGCGTTTAGTACATCTTCTTTCGTTCCTTGGGGCACAACAGGCAAGATCTGCCGGAAATCACCACCCAATACAAAAGTCTTACCGCCAAACGGTAAATTTTTAAAATTTTCACACGATGTAGCTAAAATATCACGAAAAGAACGGTCAATGGCTTCAAAACAATGGCGGTGGTTCATGGGCGCTTCATCCCAAATAACCAAGGCAGTCTGTTTTATTAGCTCTGATAACTGTGTGCCCCTTTTAATTTCACACGACGAATAGCCATCTAAGTTAATTGGAATTTTAAATCTTGAATGTGCAGTTCGACCACCCGGTAATAGCAGCGACGCAATACCAGATGATGCAACAACTAAAACTATCTTGCCTTCTGACCTGAACCTGTATATAATTGTTTTGTATAAATAAGTTTTCCCAGTTCCGCCATGTCCATAAATGAAAAAAAGCCTACCATCCCCAGATTTAACTGAATTAACAATATCATCGTGAATTGTCTTCTGTTCATTATTTAGAGTGTTTACCATCGATTCATATTTTATTTTTAAATCAAACGGGTCAAATGATAGTTCCTCAACAATAAGTTTGTTTGCGGAATTAGCAAATATAGAGCCTGCAGGCAAAGGAAGATTGTAATCTGGAAGCGAATTCCCATTACGATTCAATAACTTTTCAAGCTCGAAAAGCACGTGATTTTTCAGTAATTCGTCTGGTATAGTGGTATACGCAATACCAAAAATGCGACGCATATTATATTCAACATCGTCCGCAAAAGTACGCCAAAACCTATTGAATAACCTCACAGGGTCACCAACATCGCAGAAAATAAGTAATATGACAAAAAGTCTACGCAACTGTTGCGATGAAGCCCGTGCTGTAGATTCATCCAAAACTTGAATCCACTCCTTATCATCGCCTAATAAACCGTATGCCATGCAAGTCGCTTGGAAAGTTGGATATTGAATTTCACCCACTGTTCGTATTTCTTCAAAACTGCGAGGCCCTTTAACTATATTTAATAGCATTCGCAAATAATATAATTCCCCTGCATTTGGGTGCACAAATGTCACTCGACCTATGCTACGTCCACGTTTTCGCAATTCCCAAATTTTATCCCTGGAATTCCAAACCCATTTCGATGGAAATTCTGAATAAGTAAGTTCGCGCGCCTCCTCAAACCGAGCATTTATGGAAAACCATTCTGTAAGCATAGTTTTTATATTATTGTCATTATAATACAGGCTCCTAATGCCCACGTGTTCGCTAAAGTAAACAGAATTCATGTTTGGTAAGTGCACAACTAATTTTTCAACGGCAGGTTCTCGATGTTGAATAGGAAATTCAAATATTCTCCAAGCTGCCTCACATGGAGATATGTAGCGACAATCTAAATAATTCTTCACTTCATCTTGAGGAGCTGTTTTTTCGCCCGTAGCATCAGAACCATTTTCAAGTACGGCACGTACTCTATCGGAACCTTTGCTAATGTACTTGAATAAGTACTTAACTAATGATGAATAACAACAAAATTCTACATTTAAATGCGCTTCAAAATCTTTTAACAATTTTGGATTGTATGGCACTACAAATCTATTGTCAATTTTAATACCATTTTTTTCGACATACATTCCATTGTCTCGCCGTTTGTATATTCCAAACCCTTTTTCATCCATATAAGTTTCATCTCTAAATTTCTTAGGGAAATGCTTTGAACATTTTCCTTTGCGCATGCATGGGCTTTTTTCATTCAAAACACCACACGGGCCGTGAATCATAAATTTAATTACTAACTTGCTGCATTGTAAATCAACTTCAGGATCTGGCAATTCAGCACATATAAAGTTATCTATTTGGGCGGTTGTGAGCGGTTTCTGCGATGTAGCAAGCCAAATCAAACAGTGAATGTGCGGAAGGCCCCTTTTTTGAAATTCTACTGTATATAAAAAAGCAGTAATCGGCCCAAAGTACTTGCCATTCTTTATGTATTTGCTAAGCATGTCAACCTTAAATTTAAAAACACGAGCCACAATGTCAGGCCGATTTTCTGCCGTTTGTCCATCCATAAGCGCTAGCATACCAGAAATTTCAGACCACGCAGGGTTGCATGTGAATGTAACAAACAGATCAGGATGACCGAAGACACGACAAATAGCCATAGCATCATGGTAATGTTCCATCATATATCGTGGACTCCCAGTGTAAGAGGCAGGCAGTATGACATGTTTGCCTATGTTATCACTTTCAGTATCACCACGAAAAAAAGCGTCGCGTATACCACTATATATCTCTGAGCGAAGAGCTTTCTGATTTTGTTTAATAAAATCTAAACGCTCTTGTTCTATACACGTGAAAGCATCCACAATAAATTGTTGAAATAGACGACCACCTCGCAACAAAGCTGACTGATCAGATCTGCGTTGTTGAATGAAATAAGCATAGTATTCTCGCATTGTAATATGAGCCCGCTTCACGCGTCTATTTCTAGTGGTAGGTGCGTACGGAATGTCTATTGTATAACCTCTTTCGCCGTACGGAAATAATATTGGAAACTGCATCGCCATGAAACTGGGATGCAAACAACTAATTCTCTGTAAATCCCCAGTCTTATATTCGACCACAATATCACGATTCTTGTCATAATAACCGAAATCCCCAACTAAAAGTCCAGCAATTTCACTCGCTACTGGAGCAGCGTATTGATCAGTGTCATATTCTCTTCGACCAACTAACTTCAATTTTATTGGCACTAAAGAATCTTCAACAAATCTATCACGCGCCATTCTAAATGATTTAGCAATGTCGTTGCATTCGTCAAACATTTCAATAAGTCTAGTGACAATTGTTTCATCAATCGAATTTGGAGAACTATTCTGGTTAAAGCATGATATTCGATTGCTAACTTCGTTAATTGTATCGAAAACGTACAACTGGGCAAATTTAGGCTTCTCTCCATCGGCTGGCAAAAGAGAACCTATCGCATGATAATTCTGCCCACTAATACGGAATACATACGGTCCTGGTTTTTTATTAATGTCGTAATCAATCTTTCCACCTGCCGAGGTAAATGCAAACATTGCATTGTAAATTCGAATACACTCACGAAATTTCTTAGATTTTGTATATACTGTGTCGTTTAGTAGAGCATGAAGAAAATCCGGGGGTTTTTGCAATGCTGGCAATCGTACCATGCCTTTCTTACAACACATATTAAACTCTGGCAATCTGCGACCTGCAGTCTGTTTTATTGCCTCGGCACGCCAGAAAAGAGCTCCACAATCAGGACACTCGCATTCAGGTCCCTTGTATACATTGACAACGCTGTTTTGTAGCTCTGTCAATTTAGAAGGCTCATTGGATTGGGAATTCAGCATCAAATCATGCCGACGCTTGCGGCGTCGCGAAATAAAATGCTTAGACATCTACAATTGTAACCTGGTGACCCCTGAAATTATGGAATTAATCATTTAAGTAGCATTATATATTATACTGACAATTAACAACACGAAAACTACAATAATGTAGTTATAACAGTGTAATAAAAAGCTAAAAGCACCGTTTACGGAACATGCCTATAATATTTTAGTCTCTTAACAACGCGAACATTTAGAATATGCAAATGAAATGCCCTAAAACCAAACACGACGAACACCTAGACTGATTTTAGAGTCGGAAAGGTAAAGTCAATCCACTCGTCGCCCTGCATGGTAATCGGCATAGCCGCCTCAAGAATTTCGCACTCCCTGCGTACTCCTTCATAAAGAGCGCAAAGTTCTCTGTAATCAGGCTTACGCTGGCCTGGAAATTCTGCGCCAAAAACACCAAAAAACGCTCGATTCGGCGCAGGTCCGCGAAACTGGGATCAATAATTCGCAATCCGCAAGCCTCTTCCAAGAATTCCAAAGCCTGTCTAGATGCTGTTTCCCTTGCATCTCTTGCACTGTCACAACGCGCGATTATAACTTTATCGACCAAATCTTTTGATCGAAGATGTCTATATGTGAACGTCACACGGCAAAAAAACCAACCGCCCACTGTGTGGTCCGTATCATAAATCGGGGCTGGCATGGATAAGATTTTCAAGCCACCAACTAACAATGATTCACAACTTACCGATAGCACAGGCATCTGCACATCACAGAGGTCAACTTAGAAAATTGAGTTCGAACAAATACTGGCGCGCTTTGTAGAATCATTGTTTAGAATCTGGCGGCTCCGATAATTACGGTGTTTGTAATGTCAAAAAATCTTTTGGAGACAGCGCAGGAAGAAATAAACCTTTTAGGTTACAATTAAACGCTATTAAAATAAGTGTGGAACAATAAAAAAACGATTTCCATGCTACAAAAGAGAAACGGAATTTTACACACGACCCGCGTATTGTGTCATCCACCCGAACTGTACGATGTAACAAATGCTACCGGGAGAGAAAACCAAGGAAAATGATTCTTTTCAACCATAATGAATTACTAACAGTCCAAAACAGAATCCATCATGTTTACCTTGGTGCGTGTGTACTTTTAACGCTAAAACTGAAGTTATGAGTTTATAAGTTCAACGTTATGTTCCTTGGGCCCAGATGTAGATACCTGAATCAGACAAACATACGAATGTCCCTGGTAGATATGTTTACCCTATTTTACTATTTACTCTTTTATTTTTTAACTATTTACCATCATGCCCCTCGTATTTCCTAGTACCTTTTTATTCTCCTTTTAATTAAGGTGTAAAAATGGTTTGATCATTAAATATAAACTGCGGATGCAAATCAGACACGTTTTTTTGAGACCCGTGTGGTAGCATATTTTGCAGTCTGCGCGTTATGTAATAATACGAATCACGAACGTTTTAATTTTACAAATCTAGGTAATACGCAATGATAACAAAAACTAATAGCATGCAGTACAATTAATAAAGCAACTCACTGGTTTGTTTCGAACAGTTTGCTAACGCAGCAGGGTATACGAATTCCAGCAAAAACCTGCAGTTTCGGCAAAAAAGGCGGAAATGCTCAGTCTGTTTGAAATTGAATACGTCAAAGCTACAAATCAAATCCAATGAAAAACGAAAGTGTTAGCTATCGTAATTGTTTTTTAATCGATAGCAATACACTGTTATATACTATTGTATAAAGAGGTCAAACTTCTGACAATTATGCAAATAATAGAGTAATTGAAAACATAAGAAATTCACCAATATAACATAAATACAGTATACAACAAACAATCCACATAATAAACTATAACGCTTGTACATATGCCGTTAAATTGCTCTAAGGCAAATGAAATGCCAAATTGTAGTAATTACGATTTTAGTCTTTCACATTTTTGCCTTGTGGCCTTGTACCTAACCATCAACCCTATGTATGACATAGGGTCTCCACCGCAATGTTCAAGAATATTGTCCATAGATTTAGTCAAAATTTCCAATCGATGTGTGTGGTAATAATTTATTTGAACGTCAAACTTGTTTTTCAAAAATTCAAGTCCGTTCTGGGCAGCGAGATCTTTGGCATCGTCTTCGGAAATATTACTTTGCCCATGGAATTCAGCATTAGTCAAACCCAAGCCAACGTCTGTAAATGTTAAAACCACTGTCGCATCCCACAAGAATGCCCCGGACTGCTTACGTACTTTGTAAAAATGTGGCGGACAGTGCAAATTAGATAGCGTAAACATAAGCAAGTAGTCAGACGTCACGATAAGTTGCGGCATCTAGGTAACAAAAAATACTCAACTGGTTAAGTTCTGGCAACGGCAACGGAAAGTCGGATCAAAACATAATCATGGTAATGGCAAAATATACAATTAAGTAGGAAGTACGACGATAGAAAAAAAAAGGTTAACAGGTAGTAAGTATACCTAATGCATGTCGATGTTTAGTCGTTGTGAATAACAAACAGGCAAATTGTTAGGACCAAATGCATTTTAATACGAACTGATTGCTAATTTAAAATTACAGCGCCTGTATAAGATGGTTATATTCAACCTATGTTACACGGGCACCATTATTATCGACATAACTCTTCTACATGATGTCATATAAAGCTGAGCTAGACATCCGACGAAAGAAGCAGCAGTCTCTAAAACAAACTGACTGCGATCCCCATTCTACATCGCGAGAACCTTCAGTTTGCTCGGCATAAGTGAGACCGCTGACAGCACTTATGCGACAACACAAGCAAGTTGCGCAACCACGGCAACACCCAATGGTGTAACCAGATTTTTTTTTTTCAACCTGGGCTAAACGACACCTATTTGAAAAGGTTGTTGTTTTTTCGAATTATCTTAGTTGATTTTTTTTAGTTTTGTTGTAACAAATTTATTTATAACCTAAATTTGATTCATTTTAATTTTTTACCATCAAGTTATTTTCCAAATATATTTATAAAAATATGTAGACAATAAATGCACCAATTATTGTAAAGTAAAATAAACTATCCAAAAAATAAAACATAATAGTAATTAAAAATATTTGTTTATTGTAGTCTAATTAATTATTTATGATTAAACAAAGTTAAGTAATCCTAAAATAAATGTGGAATAGTTATTATACATTAAGTAAAAATTTAAACTATATCAGTCTGTAAAAATAATAATAAAAAAAACAATTACTAACAATATATCAAAGGTACTGGACATATATAGGTTATGGAATTTAGATATTGGGATGGAGAGTTTGGTAAAATTTACAATAATGATAAATAAATAGACAAAATCTAAATAGAATTTAATAGCGATTTAATAATTAGATTTGAAAATTATTGATAAAGTATTTAGAAATTGGGTTTAAGAATTTGAATTAAAAATATTCTATACTTTGAATTTATAAATAAAAAATTGAATAAAAATAATAATTAAATTTTATGTGAGGAATAATGATAATATAATTTCCAAATAATTTTTAAAGATAGAGAGTGTTACATATTTTTTAGGCTTAAATGCATGAAAAATCATGAACTATCGCGTGTTTTTGGTATTTAACACGAACTTTTAATTTTGGCTTAAAAATGCATGAACTTTCAACTTTTTGCAATTAAGACCAAGTGTGAATTTTTTTTTAAAAACGGCGTCGTTTTAGGTCCAAAGCGGCACCGTTTTATGGCCAAAACGACGTCGTTTTATGTCCGAAATGGTGTTCATGTTATTATTGCAAAAATTTGAAAGTTTGTGTATTTCTAATGCCAAAATTAAAAGTTCGTGTTAAATACCAAAAACACGCGATAGTTCGTGATTTTTGGAGCATTTAAGCCTATTTTTTATGGAATGGGATATATATTTTTTGGACGAAATCGTTATAATTTTTAAGTTAACTTTATATGAAATAATAAAATTTGGTAAAAATGAAGTTGGAATCTCTATGAAGAGAAACAAAGACAAAAAAAAGGGCTGACGAACAACATGTGCATGTCAGTTGGTGCAAGACATATCAATGTCTATATTAGTTATCAACCACATATTGTGTTGCTTTACTCTGCAATTGTTTATTCTAACCGTTTGATCTGCTATTAACATTACTACATCAAAGGGCACTACAAGAAATTTGACTTATCGTGACAAAAAAATTCATCACTTTATAATCAAATTTCGTCATAACTAATTTATTGTGACCAATTATGCTTGTCACCGTGTTCGTCAAAACAACCTCGTCTCAATAACGTTATTATGACGAAATAATAATTTGCCACCATTAATTTTATTATTGTGATAAAATATAATTATCATAATAGATATGAATTATGACGATTAATTATATCACAATAATTAAAATTTTGTCATAATTAATATTAATTTGTCATAATATATACATATATTTAGTGACAAAATTTGATAATTTGACAAATAAAATTTCTCACAATTATAATTATGATGCAAATAATTTTGTCATTATAGTTAATTTTATAAAAAAAAAAAATTGTGATTAATTTATTTTTATCACAAAAAATTACAATAATTTTTATAATATGATTACTTTGTCATTAAATTAAAATAATGATAATATTTATTATCACATATCATAATTTAATTTGTGATGAAAATTATGGCCAAATTTTATCAAAAATCTTTGTTATTATTATTTAGTAATAAAAGTATTCAATGCAATATCATATTGTTAAAGGAGAAAATAAAACACTAAATTAATAAAAACGTCACAATTTACATTCAATCAAAAAATGATACTAATAATTACTCCCTCCGTCCCACTCTAATTGACAAAATAACTAAATTACAATAACCAATACAAACTAATAAATGACATAGAGAGTTACTTGTATACCCTTCTATTGATAATAGAGATAATTAATGCTATTAGTATATTAATCAAATTTTCATTAAATATTCACCATTTTTCCATAAAAGACATGACTTTAAATGAGGGTAAAGATGAAAACTTAAAGAAAAAAATTATAGTTATGTTAGTTTTGTCAATTAGAATGAGACACCAAAAACTCCATATTTTGTCAATTAGAGTGGGACAGAGAGAGTACTTAATAACATTGACCACATAAAACCATAGATATATAATTTTTTTAATATTTTAGAAATGATAAATCATCCAAACAAATACAAGATTTGTTAATAATAAATCTTTAAGTTTTACAATATCTACAATCGTAATTGATAATCTAACTAATATAGGACAAATAAATTCACTTCAAATTTCAAAAATAAATTCAAGATCAGAGACGTATGCATTAAGATCAAGATCTCCATCATACAGAGACGTAGGCATGAACGGGACACCGCCATCATTCGTCGCTGCCGCCACTCCACTGTCTCTAGGCATCGGCGCCGCAACAGCAGCCAGCTGATGATGAACCTCAATTTGCGCCATTATACACCCTTCTAGAACCAAAAGTACCATTTTAAGTTTTTTTATGTGTAATTGCCCCTCTCTTGTTAAAATAAGATCCTGAAATATTAATGAACACAAAAAAACAAACGGTAATGGAAGTAATGATTTAACGCTGATAAAAACTGAAATCTGCAAAAACTGAAAATTATGAGATCTAAAACAACAATAAATTAGAAGAATTATTAAGGAATAATTTCTGATTGAAAGGTACAATAGGGGAAAAAATTCAGCAACCAGATAGCAGTATAGATTATCATATAATGAACGGGAGAGAAAAAGATATTTAATTATTTATAGAAGGCAAGAAGAACTGTTCCACAACACAACCCGTAAAATGGTAAATGTGGAGTACATATAGTGGGAGTTAGTGGGAAATACAGGCGGGGTTAGTGGGAGAATGAAAACCCAATATAAACCGTCTGATGTTCATTAATATTTTAGGAGTATACTTTTATTT
This sequence comes from Mercurialis annua, assembly GCF_937616625.2. Lineage (NCBI taxonomy): Eukaryota > Viridiplantae > Streptophyta > Magnoliopsida > Malpighiales > Euphorbiaceae > Mercurialis > Mercurialis annua. The sequence goes on along the minus strand of NC_065577.1, from coordinate 34,163,712 downwards.
TATCACAACTATTTTTATACATATACAGAGATAAAAAAATTGTCGCAAATATTTTATCACAAAAAATAAAATTTTTTATAGTGATAAAAATATTTGACAAAATATAAATTTATCACAATATCATTCATTTTTATTTTAATTGTTACCAAAGATAAAATTGGTCACAATAAATCAACATATTATGACAAAATTATTTTATCATCACAATTATTTTATAATCTATAGTGACAAAATAACTTTTGTGGTAAATACGTCATCACAAAATTATAATTTCTTATTATGATGACAAAAATATTTGACAAAAGAATAATTTGTCACAATATTATTTATTTTCACTTTAATTGCTACAAAATAAATATTTATCACAATAAATCCATGTATAATGATAAATTTTATTTTATCATTAAATTTTTGGTCACAATATAGCAAATTTCTTGTAGCGGGGCTAAAAAAAATCTTAAGTAAAAAGGGGAGGTTCAAAAGTAGCCTTTTTAGACTAAAAACGATTTTCTCTTTTGGTCTTTATCTTCTTCAAAGGATCTGTACAGTCTCCAGCCATGGCTAAAATGTTGTAATCAAGCTGACCTTCGTCGATCAGTCCTCGAACCTTTGAACTTCCGCCGGCAGCCCGGAATCGAACCACCCCGGGTCTGAATGCAGTTCCGGCCGTTACAACAACCGAATGTGTCAGGCCAAGCAGCCGCTCACTAAGCGCATACAAAACACGTGATCCTACTCAGAGCAGAGGTATGAAACTGGTCCTTGACTGAAATTGTCGTAAGTTAAAGTTATTGTGCCAATTATTCTGCCTAGCAATATCTTATTACGATAATCTTTGTGTTTATAAGCCAAAGTTAAGGTTATTGCGTCGATATGCTAATATATGTTTCAGTGGCTTTATCTTCCTGTGTATCAGTTTTTAGATTTACTAAATCTGCCAACCCTTGCACATCTAAAGCAAACCGTCGACGTAAAGCTCCATTTATGTTTTTTAAACTGAACTACTTAGAACATAAACTTAAAACTCATGTCCAGAAAACGCGGCACAAAATGTGTTGTCTAAATCTTCATATGTAGGCGGAAAAACATTAATAATACAGGAAAATTAAACGGCAGCTTTTTAACAGAAATCTATATCTAATTGTGAATGACTGTAGATACTCGGAACAATTTCACGGTTTGATTAAGTGATAATTAACGTTGTATTTTATTTAAGAAGCGAAAGCCAAACAAAATATGTACTTTATATTTAATAACAAATAATTTAATGCACTTTAGTATATTTATATAATTAACTCACAGCGTTTTCGTGAACAACACGTCAATTAGCGAAGGCGATGCAATCAGAAACCTGCAGCATGGCCGGAAACGTAAATAAAAATGGTCAGCGCGGTAAAAAAAACGACAGTTACCAACTAAAAGCTAAGTAAATTACAAACCACTTTTTAATTAGCCTATAATTCCTGTAGTAGCTAAAACTATGCTACCAAATGCCATGACACGTAGGATTAAACAATTCACAACATGTAGGTCACAATATAATTGAAAGAACCGAAAACCAAATAACATAACATGCACATAGTATATAACATCCATCTAATATAATACGGATATAGTATACGATTATGCAAACCCAATCGTAATATTCAATACATTTATTTCTGATCATATGATTAATACAATAATTAAGTTACCTAAGCAAAAAAATAGCCATACTAAATCTGCCTGGTAATTATAGATGATTAATTTTTATAAATAAGTAGTTGGCAAACTTTCCTAACAAACGCAGTTGCTGCAGGCGACAATTAGGGACTACAATACCTTATATAGGCTGCTATGCATTGGTGTGGAAACCTGGCAATTTTTTTAAAAAATGAATATTAATAAAATTAAATATGAAAAAAACACAGCAAGATAGTGAAATAGCCAAGAAAAATCTACCTCAGTGCGCAAAGTTGTGTGAGGTGCAGTGCAATGGTAACCAATTTTATAGCTGAATTGAAGGGTTTTGGGAATTGCCAAGGAGCGATTTTTTCTTGTTTCAGAAAAGGAAAGGTCGTCCGGGATCCACGGTGGCTAAAGGTATACTTTGGTTCGCAAAATAAATTTTTTTCAATCTAGTCTAGTTGTGTAGATATATAGGGGCAGCTATAATTGTTTGTTTTTTTCTTTCAACAGAGCAGGTTCTGTGGAAGCTAATAATGTGGGAAATAAATGCACAACTACCGTGGCAAATAATTCACGATTTGTTTGAACGTACCAAGACTTTTCTTTGAAGTAAAGCATCACAAGAAAACGAACAGCATCCTGCAAATTGAGTTTTCCAAGGAGCAAATTATTCAAGAAAATATATAGTGTTTAAAAGGTGTTGTGGTGTAAGCACTGAAATATGTCTCTGATGAGACATGAGAGTTGAAAATATTAATTGCATACAAATAAGGTCCTACATATGAAAACAATCTATATTCTATATTCTAAAATTGAAGTGAAAAGTCCTGTACATTGTACAGGACTTTACACTTCTTATAGCTGAAAACGTTCGCGTTTTGGTTAATTGTTCATGAGGTTCATTATGCGGACCCCCATGTCAAATTGCCTATACAAAGATAAGATTTGATTTGCTTTTTCGCAGCACAAATAACAAGGTTCTAACACAGTTAAATAAATTAGGGGTGAAAAAAGGTTCTAACACAGTTAAATAAATTAGGGGTGAGCAACGGTCGGTTCGGTCATCGAACCGCCCAAAAATTCAAAACCGTTCGGTTTTTTAAAAATTTCGGTCACCGAACCGTATTAACCAAATTATATCAAAACCGTATTAACCAAACCGAAATATTACGGTTCGATTCGGTTCGGTCGAAAACCGTAATATTTTTTGTATGGTTTTTAGAAAGAAAAAAAAACAGTTTTTTAAAAAATAAATAAAAAAAATGGAAAAATTTAACCTAGAGAGTACATGTGCTTTAAATTAAATCTATATTTGTCTCAGTGCTCTTTCCAGTGGCCATAGTAGGATAAAGCTTAATTTAGAGTTCGGCTTAATCCATTCCTAACTCGTTTTTTATTATAAAACTATAAAATTAAACAAGTTTAATATATAAATGTGAGTATATGAAAGTTTAAAACAACGTAATTTTTAAATACGGTCGGTTCGGTTATTACGGTTATTTTTTTGTAAAAACCATAAACCGAACCGAATAGTCAAAATTTTAAAAATTCGGACCGTAACCGAACCATATTTTCAAATTATATTTCGGTTTGATTAATTCGATTCGGTTCGGTTCGATTATTCGGTTTTGACCGTTTAATGCTCACCCCTAAAATAAATGACATCTTCATCTTTCATACTAATCTGATTCATCGACCATCTAATTGTAGGTCCAAAACTGGAAAACAACTCTACAATTGCCAAAATTTAAATTCTAGTGAATCGACCCTACACACTTTCGATAACACATCTAATCTCAATGAAAATTTAAGATAGAAACAAATATAACAACAATTCATGACAATGAAAAGGAAGCAAATAAAAGCCATTGCCTTTCTTTTTTCCTTAAAAGGCAAGTAACAAAAGAGTGCTAAAGTTTAATTAAAATATTTTCTTAGATAAAATATTAAAAATAAGGATTAAATTAAAATTATATATGAATATTATAATATTAATTTGAATTATTAGTTATTTTCTTTTATAATTCGGATCATCATGATTCAATTATTTAATAAAATGTTGATGTGAATTTGTCTGGGAGTCAAATCAATTTGCTCAACTAAAATTTTAAATTAATTATATTTGATCATTAGTTTTTATTTTATTTACATAATTTCCGCACGTTATCAAAAATTATTAAAAAAATAAAAGTTATATAATAAGGAACTTAAATTAATATTCAATTATTATTTTAATTAATAATTTATCAAATATTAAATATTAAAAAACCAATTATATGTTAGAAAAGCCAAAAATAATTAAACTTTTACGAATCTTCCTCAATCAAAAGTCTTTGTCTTCTTATTGATCCAAAAAAATAAAGTCTTCATCTTTTTTAGTAATTACCAAAAACAATATCTAAAAATTGAAAAAATAAAAATCAATGAAGAAAGACTCGTCTTATAAAAGGAAATGATGCACAACGCTAAAAAAAAACTCATCTCAGCACTGATTAAAGAACACATCTCTCCTCTTGACAATCTTTCTAGGTAATATAATGTTTTTTAGTAGTCTTTTTTTCTTTCTATTGTGTTATTTTAAAAGTATATTTCCATCATCATTATGTACTGATCTTACTTTTTATTAATTCTAAAATATTTTTTTCTGTTTATTGATTGTAAACATTCCTGCAATTCTAAAATATATTTGAACTACTACATTTATTATTAAAAAAGTTCTTAGTATATTAAAGAAAGGGTGGCATACTAAACAATACTAACTTCACAACTTAACAAAAATTTATCATACCGGCTTTCTCAATAGTTATTTTTTTCACTTTCTCTATTTTATTGTATATATGGTGAAATTAATTTTCATAACAAATTAATATTTAATTTATAAAAAATAAAATGCCTAGAAAAATTATCATAGTATGAATTCATGAATATATTTATTTTGTTTTGGCTTAAGGTCTGAAAAACTACCCACCTTTCAATTTTTTTTCAATTGCACCCTCACCTTGTAATTTCTTCAATAGCACCCTATTTCGTATTTTTGGCTTTCAATAGCACCCCGACCTTGTAAAACAGTCAATTTTACCCTATTTTGTATTTTTGACTTTCAATAGCACCATAAATCATCAGATTAAATTCATTTATCGAGGACTTATTTGAATTTTTTTAAGTTAAAGGACTTGTTTAAAAGTTTCCAAGTAGAAAAAAGTATGATTTCACCTTAATTTTTAGTTTTTTTGAAAATTTTCATACTTATAGTAATCAAATCATCTAATTTTTTAATTTAGAGTGCTATTGAAAGCCAAAAATACAAAATAGGGTGTTATTGAAAAAATTACAAAGTGAGGGTGCTATTGAAAAAAATTTGAAAGGTCGGTAGTTTTTCAGACCTTAAGCCCTTTTGTTTTATAGTAACTTAATTCATAGTACCTATGTTTATAGTATTCTTTATGTTTGAGATTGTATTTATTTGTTCATTTTCTTGCATAAAATTGAAATAATATTGACACATATTTACAGGTGAAATTGCTAGAGTTGGCAATGAAAGGATATACACTCACAATATGTATGCCTTTAGTGGCGGCAATATTGCTTTGGTTTGGGTTTCAACAACCATCGCTACCACCACCGCCGCTAGCAACAACTTCAAATGATAGCAAATTAGTACCGTTGGATTACGAGTACCCGGTAGTAAAATTTACCACTGTTGATGCTACTGGGAAAAGCTATGGTGCTTTTATTAAGGAGTTGCGCAATCGTTTAGTCACAGGAGAAGACTTGAGACATGAAATACCAGTGCTACGTAGAACAGTTGATATAGGTTACCGGTTCATTTTAGTGGAACTTACGAACCAACAAGGAGTTAGTGTTACACTAGCAGTGGATGTCATCAATGTATATGTGGTCGGCTATCGAGCTGGGAATTATGCTGCGTTCTTCCGGCCTGAAAGTGATGCGGAACGAGAGGCAATTGATACTCTTTTCGTAGATCAGAGTCGGCAAACTTTGGGATATACCGGTAGTTATATTGACCTCGAACGAGATGGAGGGTCGAGAGCTGATATTCCTTTAGGTCTCTATGCGCTAGATAATGCTATTTCGGTATTTGATGGTTATGCTACCGGGAGGCAGACTGACCGAAATTTGTGTCGTTCTTTCATTGTTTGTATCCAGATGATTTCGGAGGCAGCACGATTTGAATTTATCCGAGTTGATATTGGATACAGATTTGGAAGCCAGGACCGCGTGCCAGATGCTCGTATACTTAGCCTTGAGAATAATTGGGGAAGCTTGTCTCAACAAGTTCAGACATCTAATGATGAGGGCGTCTTTATTCGACCTGTTCGAATAAGCCGGAGCGAGAATGAAGAAATGGATGTTGATAACGCACGCCGAATAGCTAGAGTTATGGGTGTGATGTTATACAGATGCGCGGATCCAAGAATAAACTATCAAAAATCCCGCGATTACGAATCTAATGAAGATGCTTGCGCTTGTAATGAGCCTACAGTGCGTATTAGCGGTCCAAATGGCTTATGTGCTGATGTAAATCAAGGGAGGTTTGACGATGGCAATTCAATAATCTTATATCCCTGCCAATCTAATACATCTCCAAATCAATTTTGGACCTTAAAAGGAGACGGCACTATCCGATCCAACGGAAAATGCTTGTCCACTTATGGAAATAATCCGGGATTCAACGTCATGATATATGATTGCGGCAGAGTTTCCAAAGATCGCACCCGTTGGGAAGTATGGGATAACGGAACCATCACAAATCCCGCATCAGGTCTAGTTTTAGCCGCAAATTCTTGGGATCAAGGTACTACACTCTCGCTGGAGACTAATGTGTATACAACTAGTCAATCATGGCAACCTACAAACAGTACTACACAACCTTTTGTGGCATCCATTGTTGGATATGAAGATCTGTGCTTGGAAGGAAATGGAGAGAATGTGTGGGTGGATGAATGCATAGCTTCCAAGCGAGAACAACACTGGGCTCTTTATCCAGATGGTTCGATCCGCCCTCAGCAGAACCAACAAAATTGCCTTACAGCGGATGGTGATACCAGAGGAAATATCGTCAAGATTCTCTACTGTCAACTTGGATCGGCAACTCAAAGATGGGAGTTCAAGAATGATGGTTCTATTTGGAATTTGATCTCAAGATTGGTGCTGGATGTCAAACAAAGTGACCCAAGCCTTAAACAGATTATCATTTGGACAGACAATCATGGTGCAGCAAACCAGAAATGGAATATAATGTACTGATTGATAGTATTCTATGATTAATCAATGCATTCATGCATTACTATTTGCTATATAATATTATCATGTCATGTATTACATAGTCTATTTTCGGCTTATTATATGTTTTGTCTTTTAATTGTTCATGTTTCCAATTAATTTTCATCAAAACCTATATACATAACTATCATGTTTTCTTTGAATAATTTGAACTTATGACGACCAATAATCTCTTAACTTCCTATTGTATTTTTTATTGTCTTTTTTTAATCTATACTAAGAAAATCTCTAAGTTTTAATTTTATTACATAAAAATTTAAATAGTCATTTTTTCACTACTTTTAATTTTTTTTGATAAATTAAATATATATGAAATGAATTTATTTAGATTTAATTAAATGAATTAAAAAATTAAATTAGTTTTAAATTAATTAAGATTTTAGATTATATTTTAAATAAGAATGATTAATTTGAACTAATCTCAAGTAAAAAATAATATAATTTTACATTGGAATTTATTGTTTGAAATGACTTCATCCCTATTCCCTTGAGTAAGAAGATCGTCCCCAATTAAAAATTATTCACAATAGAAAGTGAAAGGGAAGATCTGGACAAAATTAACAATTTTATAAGATGAGAATAAATAACATTAAAAAAACACATAAAGGTGATATTTTCCTTGAGAAATTTTTCCTTTTAATAAAGTTAATAATATACACAACTAGAAAACATCTAATTACGAACGTATTTTAGCGACAAATTGAAAATCTGTCATTTTCCGATGGATTAGCGATAGATTTGTTCGTCATTAATTTTCCGACGAATTGCCGCCAAAAATAACCGACGAATTTTAGCAACGGATCTGTTGCTAATGCGCGAAGAATTTTGTAATTTGTCGCTATAGCGACATATTTTGTAATCTTTTCCTAATTTTTAAAAAAATTAAAAATTATTTATTTGAAAATGGATAATTAGAAAAATTATATCAAAAAAAATATTTTTAAAAAAATATTTATAAAATAATATTATTTAAAATATATAATTATTTTTAAAATTAGTAATTATTTCAAAAAACAGGAATAAAGTGCGTAAGTAATTATTTGTTCTTTTTAGTTATAACTTAAATATAATATACATATACTCCCTCCGTCCAATTATCCACTTTGAGAAAAAATTTTGTCCAAAAACTCTTGTCCATTTTCAAAAAATAACTAAATTTTACACTCAGTTTTTCTATATTATCCCTATTCAATATCCACTTATGAGTAAATTAAAAGTAAATTGCAAGTAGACCCTATATTAAATAGGGATATGACAAGAAAAGTAAGGAAAATTTTACAAAACTCATAAACAATAATTGCTTTTTTAAACTGTGTGATAAAGGTAAAATGGACAACTCTATTGGGATGTAGGGAGTATATAATAATAATTTGAGTTGGTTAAGATAGAGTTAAGGTGGGAGAATTTCAAGGTTAAAGAGTTTTGAATGAAAACAATGGTAGAATGGGCGATTTACTGCAAAGTTTGCAAAAAATTCGGATGAGTGGCCTATCAGGTGATCGACAGATTAAATAATAGTTAAAATGAACAGCTTTTATGAGTCAATTAAAAAAATATTTTTTAATAAAAAATGTGTCGCTAATCCATTGGTAATCTGTCACTAAATAATTGGAAATTTTTGAAAAAACAATATCACATTTGTCGCTGATCGATTTATCGTTAATTCGTCGCTAAATTAGCGACTTATTACAATTTCGTGGTAATCCATCATTAAATTGCGTCGAATTAATTTTTTCATCGCTAACCGTTTAGTAACGAGGAATTTACTGATAATCTATGGTTAAACTTTTAACTATGGATTTCAGCCTTTAGCGACTGAAAAATTTGTTGCTAAAGGCTGTTTTCTAGTAGTTATATAATTTATAGATAGAATCTTACCTCATAATTTTAAAAAATGCTTACATGAACCTAACTCATCACATAAAATTGTGAAGCATCCACTTATCGTATGACATATGGCAATGATCAATATAATTGATGAAGTCAATCTTCTGAACTGGTGATGAAACCTGCAAAACAGGTTAGAAGCTAACCGGACTATGGTTGTCCGATTAACTCTCTAATGCTAAAGTCAGTTTAGGCTTTGAGCAGCATTTTGTGTATGTAATATAGTTATGTGTTTAGGCATATTTCAAGCTCCTTTTATAGTAGATGATTGTATACCTAATAGAGTTATAATAGAAAGATAAATTCTATTTTGTAGTGTTTGACCCTGATTAGGAGTGATATTTTTTATTTAGACATGAATCCTATTTAGGAACGTTTTTCTAAATAATTTCGTCTTCCTAAGTTGGATGTTATCTTCCTAAATTGGAGTTTGTATCCAAATAGGAACGATACTCGAAAATATAGACAGATGTGGCAATTTGTCCTAATCCCGAGGTCGACGCGTTTTATCTGAGTTCTCAGGGATTCGGTTTTTATCCTTGTGGATGATATCATATTCTAGTCGAGTGGATTCGAGTCGCCAGTTTCGTCTGACTTAGCTCTTTGAGTGGGTCTGATATAGTCTGAGAGTGGATCTCCTCGGACTCGGTTCCATTGTACTTAAGATGAGATTCGGTATCCATCAATATCAATTGTGAAAGATGAAGTCGTCATTTAATTTAACTGTGTTTAGAAACCTTCTTTCATATTAGTTGATCCGAATCATTTGGAATGAATGAATTCCATAAAATTATGTAGAATTCATTTGTAATTCTAATTTTTTGTGTTTGAAATAAATGAACTTATTAAAATAATTCTTGTAATTGAAATTCTGGAATTGGTTTTAGTTATAATTTGAGGAATTGCAAATCCAATTAAAATAGATGGAATTTGTAAATGAATTCCAAAAATTTAAAAGAACAATTTTATTTGACTAATTTATCTTTATTTTATAAAACTATTTTTTTATTTTTTTTCACTTTTTATTTTTATTACTAGTTTTTTTCTTTCTATCTTTTCTTTCTAAATTTCATCTCCATCTTTTTCATGTAGTATATTTTTATTTTTTATTTTCAAAAATTATTATTAATTATTTTATACATCTTAATCATAATACTAGTAACTTTAATATTATTAATTTTAAATATTTGTATATATATATATATAATATTTAATAAGCTAATATTATTAAAAAAATGTTATTTCTATTTTCAAGATATTTTTAATAAAATATCTATAAGGTTAATATGGGAACAAGATTACAAAGAATTTAATTCTATAATTCATTCCAAACATAAATATATGGAATTCATTTCAATTCTAAATTTTGTATTCTTTCATTCCAAACGGTGTAATTCATTTGTAAATGATTTACATGTAGAATTCATTTATAAATGAATTCCAATTCACAATTGGAATTGTTCCAAAGGAGGCCTTACCGACTATCTAATTTTAGGTCCAAAACTGGAAAACAACTCTACGATTACCAAAATTCAAAATCTTGTGAATTCGACCCTACACACTTTGAACTACACATCGAATCTCAAAGAAAAATCAAGATAGAAACAAATATAACAACAATGCATGACAAAGAAAAGGAAGCAAATAGAAGCCATTGGTTTTCTTTCCATTATAAGGCAAATAACAAAGAAGTGCTCCAATTTGAATAAGATATTTTGTTAGATATTATATTAAAAACAAGAATTAATTTAAAATAAGTTACTAATTTTAATATATTTTAAAATTTTAATTTGAATTATTAATTTTTTATAATTCAGATCATGATTCATTTATTTAATAAATAATACTAATGTGAGCCACATCAATTTCCACAAGTAAAATTAAAATTAATTTTATGTAATCAGTATTTTTTATTTTATTTATAAAATTCTCTCAAGTTACTTAAAAATATTAAAAAAAATTAAAAGTTATATAATAAGGAACATAAATTAAATATTCAAAAAATTATTGCAGTTAATAATTTATCAAATATTAAATATGAAAAAATCAATTATATGTAAGTTAAGAAAAGCCAAAAATAATACATAATTATTGTTCCAAAAAATTTAAAACTCCTTCTCTCTTCTTTTTACAAACCCTACCCGTAATAAAAGGGAGGTAAAGCCATTTTTTTTGTTTCAAAATCACCTTTCCGCCCTCTAATTTTTTCTTCAAATTTTGTACTTGATTTATTATGCGTCAATATTTGATATTTTTCTTTTTAAGTTTATGGATGTTTTATCTTCGTTAGTGGAGATTTGATTCTTACCCTTCATGAATTTTGCTATTTCCTCAATAGAAATATCTACGAAACATAAATCTGAAATTCTATTAATAGAAATCTTATTTCTAATATTCTCTCATCGGACTCATTCAAAGACCAAAGAGTCGATTTCTGGTTTAAAAATAACATTCGAGTGGAGCGGACGGATCGCCGAGTTGCACATTCAAAGACTCCCATCAACGCGATTGAAGAAATTGGATATAATTTTCTGTCATTTTACTGATGTTCTATTATTATACCTCTTAAATGTAGAAATAAAAATACTGGATTAAGTTGTATTTTTATTTCTACATTAATGAAATTTTTATTATTCTAAAAAAAAGCTAAAATAATTAAAAATTCATGAATCTTCCTTAATCAAAAGTCGTTGTCTTCTAATTGATATAAAAAAAAATAGTCTTCGTCTTTTTTGATAATTAACAGAAAAATTATATTTAAAAATCAGAAAAAAAAAACAATGAAGAAAAATTTGTCTTATAAAAGGAGATCATGATGTCCATCGTTACAAAACTCATATCAGCACTAAAAAAAACACATCTCTCTTCACAAATTTTGCAGGTAATATAGTGTTTTCATTATACTCTTCTTTTATTGTGTTATATTCATAGTTAATTTCCATCATCATTATATTATTGATTCTAAACATTTTCAAATTTTAAAATATTTTTAAATTTCTATATTAATTTATTGAAAAACTCTTAAGAACTTTTGGTAAATTAAAGAAAGGGGTATATCAAATAATGGATTATTTTTAAAATACCTCATTTTGAAACATATTTATAGCTTTTTCATCCATATTTTATAATTTTCCTCTCTATTCTCATTTAAAGCATAATAACAAAAAAACTCAATTATATATTAGGGGGTTTATCTCATTTTTGGTCATTTGATTCTCATAGAAACCACACGTTTTCTCTCTCCTCACATAAGTTCTCTCTTTCTTTTTAACACTCTCCCTATCAAATTTCTCGTTTTTTTTTACTTCTCTTTCCTATTAAATTTTCTCTTCTTTCCCTATTCTACTTTTTCGATCCCCGCTTTCTTCCATCTCGTCGTCGCACGTCTTCTAGTGAATTTTCCGTTGTATTTTTTTCACTGTCGCACTTTTTCAATTGCTCATCGTCGCGATTTCCAATGATTTTCTCGTTGCCGCGTTTCTTCCATGGATTTCTCTATGTCGTTTTTAGATATTTTGTAATTTTTTTATGATTAATTAGATTTTTATAAAGACATTGTTGTAGATGTATTATTTTTATGTATATAAATTTTTCTATTATTTATATAGTTATTTCGTCTTTTTTTTAATAGATTTGTTCTTTTATTTTGATACGGATTTTCTAAAAATGAATTGATTTATGGTGTATTTGTAGTGTTTTTATGGTATGTTTACTTTATAGTGTATTTCTGGTGTATTTATAGTGTATTTCTGATGTTTTATGGTATATTTGCAGTGTTTATTGTGAATTTGCAGTATTTTTGTGGTATACACTATAAAAATACTACAAAAACATTATAGATGCGAGAAATTCTTAGGTAGATTCGTTCCACCACGTCATCTATAGACTAAACCTATCACATTATCACATGTCATTAAAATAATAGCATTATCGTAATATTACTATTCAAAGTGTAAATAAGTAATAAACAAAATTACGATAGTGTCACTATTTTAATGACATGTCATAATATAATAGGTTAGTTCACGGATGACGTGGTAGACCGAGTCTACCTAAGAATCTCTCGATAGATGCACTATATATATATACTATTGTTACACTATAAAAATACGATTAGTTACATTAAAAAACAAAATAGATACACTATAATACACCACAATTACACTAAAAAAACACGATAAAAAAACATATAAATTATTAAAAAGTGAAAATAGGTATTTGTGAAATTAAAAAAAAATCATAAAAAAAAATTAGAAAAATAAGGATAAAAAAAGAATGTGAAGTCGTAAATAAAATTGAAAATAATGTAGCGTAGAAAATTTCCTGATTAAATAATATTAACTTTATAAGTTAACACATATATCATGTCGGCTTACTAAATAGTTATTCTATTTCTATTGTACTTTCTCTATTTTATGGTATGGTAATAGTGATAAATAATAAAAAATTAATATTTAGTTTAAGAAAAGTAAAATGGCTATAAAATTCATCATATTACGAATTTGTTAATAAATTTATTTTGTTTTATATCAACTGAGTTCAATAGTACCTATATTTGTAGTAAGAACTTTATGTTTGAGATTGTATTTCTTTGTTCATTTCTTGCATAAAATTGAAATAATATTGACACATATTTACAGGTGAAATTGCTAGAGTTGGCAATGAAAGGATATACACTCGCAATATGTATGCCTCTGGTGGCGGCAATATGGCTTTGGTTTCGGTTTCAACAACTGCCACTACCACTACCGCCGCTAGCAACAACTTCAAATGATAGCAAATTAGTACCGTTAGAATACGAGTACCCGGTAGTAAAATTTACCACCGTTGGTGCTACTGGGGAAAGCTATGCAGCTTTTATTACGGAGTTGCGCAATCGTATAGTAACAGGAGAAGATATGAGGCATGGAATACCAGTGCTATGTAGAACCGTGGATATACGTTATCGGTTCATTTTAGTGGAACTTACGAATCGACAAGGAGTTACTATTACGCTGGCAATCGATGTCATTAATCTATATGTGGTTGGATATCGATCGGGGTATAACGCCATTTTCTTGCGTCCGGACAATGATGCTGATAGAGAGGCAATTACTAATCTTTTTCCGCATGCGAGCCAACAAACTTTGACAAATAGAGGTAACTATGATGACCTTGAACGAAACGGACGTGCAAGATCTGAGGTTAATTTAGGTCTCTATGCACTAGATAATGCTATTTCAGCATTGGAAGGTTATGCCACGGGCGGCCATGGCATTGTTACGCTTCAAGATTTGCTTTGTTCTTTCATCGTTTGTATCCAAATGATTTCGGAGGCAGCACGATTTAATCTCATCCAACATGATATACGAGTCCGAATTGAAGACAACCAAGAACGCCCGCCAGATTCTCGTTTAATTAGTCTTGAAAATAATTGGGGAAGCTTGTCTGAACAAATTCAGACATCGAATCAAGGCGTCTTTGTTAGACCAGTTCAACTAAGTCAGAGAAACAATGAACCATTACCTGTTGATAGCTTAAGCCCAGCATTGATTAGGAACATGGGTGTTATGCTATACAGTTGCGCGAATTCAAGGATGAACAACTGGGGATCCCGCGATTACGAATCTGATGAAGATGTTTGCGCTTACAATGAGCCTACAGTGCGTATTAACGGTCCAAATGGCTTATGTGCTGATGTATATAAAGGGGAGTTCTATGATGGTAATTCAATAATCTTATTTCCCTGCAAAACTAATACAGATCCAAATCAATTTTGGACCTTAAAAAGAGACGGCACTATTCGATCCAACGGAAGATGCTTGACCATTTATGGGTATAATCCGGGAGACCCCGTCATGATGTATCATTGTGACTGCGCTTCCATAGATGACACCCGTTGGGAAGTATGGGACAATGGAACCATCATACATTCCGCATCAGGTCTAGTTTTAACAGCAAAATCTTGGGATCAAGGCGTTAAACTTACGGTGGAGACTAACGTCTATACAACTAGTCAATCATGGCGACCTACAAACAATACGCAACCTTTTGTCGCATCCATTGTTGGATACGAAGATCTCTGCTTGCGAGGAAATGGAGAGGATGTCTATGTAGAGCATTGTGAAGTTTCTAAGCAAGAACAGCAATGGGCTCTTTATCCAGATGGTTCAATTCGGCCTCAAGAGAAACAACAATATTGCCTTACGGAGGATGGTGATTCGCGAGGAACTGTCGTTAAGATCTTCTCTTGTAAAATTGGATCGTCGGCTCAAAGATGGGAGTTCAAAAATGATGGCTCTATCTGGAATTTGAACTCCGGATTGGTAATGGGTGTCGAAGCATCCGAGCCAGGCCTACAACTCATTGACATTGAGCCATACTATGGTACAGAAAACCAGATTTGGAACGTAGTGTACTAATTGATGGTTTTTATCTAAAGTCTACGCCCGTTTTCTTGCAATAAATTACCAAGTCATGTAGTATTTTTTTTTTGAGTCTATTTTTGGCTTATTATATGTTTTTGTCTTTTAACTATTAGTTGTTGTCTCCTACAAATATTAATCAAAACCCCAATCTATAGTTGTATCATGTTACTTGTGAATAATTAGCAGTTTTACTCTATTAACTTTCTTTTATTTCCAATTATTATTATTTTTTTCTAATTATACTTAATATCTTAAAAATAACAAACTTTTACATTTGAAGTCAATTCTAACCAAATTTCTTCAAATCATAGCCTTTTGAAGATTTGTGTGTCAATTACAGCCAATTTCGGAAATCATATTTTTTGTCAACATGTCAGCCAATTGACAGACATAAATTTGACAAAAAATCAAATTTTTTCTAGAATTGACTATAATTAATACATAAACTCCCAAAATAGGTTAAATAAGGTGATTTTGAAAAGTTTTGTGTTATAATTGACCTTAAAAATTAAAATTTAGTATTTTAAAACATTAAGCCTTTAATTTAAAATGAGAACATCTTTATGTTTTTGTTTTAGGGATAATTAGGAGAATACATAAATAGGTAAAATATTAGCATTTGTTACATTTAAAATCTCAACTTGATTTTTCTACCCTAATGTGTCAGGTATTTACATTTTTACTATCCTATTTATTTTTTACTCCATTTATACTTTACAGCTTCTTCTTCTCCTTTTTATTCTTCTTATTTTTCTTCTTCTTTTTCAACTCATTTAAAGAAAAATAACTAAAAATGCAGCTATTCAATTCAAAATCTTCAGCTCATAACAATTAAACAAACTGATTTCTCTAATTCTATTATTATTTTTAAAAAAATTATTGTGAGTTTCAAATTTAGTTTCCGATCCGCTCGAATTTTTAATTCGTAATCAAATCACTTTAAATTTCACTTCGCATTCAAATCCAACGATTAGAACTTTCTCCAAAAATAAAGAAAACTGTAAATTATTAATTTATTTGTTCTCATTAAAAATCTATTAAAAACGGTTTCAAACGTTTTCAAGTACAGTTTCAAACCGTATACAAAGGTCTCAAACAAACTAAAACAGTTTCTAAAAAAACACTTTCAACCAGTTTAAAAAATAACAGTTTTAAAAAAAAGTTTCAAATTGTTTACAAATGTTTCGAACAGTATAAAACAGTTTCAAACCGTTTACAAAGGTCTCAAATAGTTTCTAAAAAACACTTTCAAACAGTCTAAAAAACAGTTTCAAACTGTTTACAAACGTCTCAAACAGTTTAAAACAATTTTTAAAAAACACTTTCAAACAGTCTAAAAAATAACAGTTTCAAACAGTTTCAAAAAAATAGTTTTAAACCGTTTACAAAGGTTTCGAACAGTATAAAACAGTTTCAAACCATTTACAAAGATCTCAAACAGTATAAAACAGTTCTTAAAAAACACTTTCAAACAGTTCAAAAAATAACAGTTTCAAACAGTTTCGAATAGTATAAAACAGTTTCAAACCTTTTACAAAAATTTCGAACAGTATAAAACAGTTTCAAAAAAACAGTTTCAAACGATTTCTAAAATTAATTAAAAATGTTTGAAAAACTGGTCAAAACATCATTAATGAAGAAAATGACGATTTTTTCAAAAAAAATTCAGAAAACGATACTATAATAATTTAAAACAACATACAAAGAAAAGAAGAAGAAGAAGAAGAAGAAGAAGAGGAAGTTTCTCATCTAGTATCTATCATATTATCTCTTGAACTCTTTCACAATTACAAACTTTCTCATCTAAGTAAAACTCTTTCATTGATTGTAGAGAAAAAGAAAAAAAAGACGAAGAAGAAAAAAAAGGAGGAAAGAGAAAAAAGAAAGAGAAAAAAAGAGGAAAGAGAAAGAAGAGAGAGAAAAAAAGGAAAAAATGAGATGTGCATGTGTTTAAAAGAAGGAGAGTAAAAATACAAATAAATTATTTTGCTAATTGAGAGTACAACTAAAAATAATAAAAACATAGAGTAAAAAAATAAATTTTTGAAATTGAGATATTGAGAACAATTTTTTTTAAAAAGGAGTCTTTTGTGCAAATTCCTCTTAATTTCATTAAAAAAATTCTAAATCAACTTTTTTAGTCATTGTTCAAAAAATTATAAATCATCTTTATGTTTTTTTGGCTACAAAATAAAAAACAAATATAAAAAGGTTATGATTTGTTTTGTAACTGATGACATCCTTCACAAAACTGGACTTAAAGATGATGGGGTATTGATGAATATGGAACATAGTGGACTGAATTTGAATTGGGTCCATAATAGCCAATTTTGATTATTTCTTTTTTATAAGTTGAGTCAAAAAAATTTAGTCTTATTAGGTTAAAATTTAGTTAAGTTATTGAATCTTAGTTGTCTTTTTTTCCAATTATTAAGGGATTTGTCCCTATAAATAGCTAATTTTTAAATTAATAAAGTCTACACAATTCGTCAAACAAACACAACTTAAGCTCAGCCTTTTTATCTTAACTCCAGATTAAAACTTAATTTAGGAGTAGTTGGAAATCAATCCTACTTAGGTTCCTTAACCTCCGGAGCGATACTGATAATTTTAGTATAATTGGTTACTTTTGTTCTTTGGTGAGATCTGATTGAATTCTTGTTTCGATTAAAGCATCAAACCGAAACAATTCCCGTTACAAATTTAAGATTTGAGTTTGGAAGTTTTTCTTGCGAACATCTTTCGGCGACTCCACTGAGGACACATTTATGGTTAGCACAAAAATTGGAATATGAAAAGACGATCAGTGATACACTAGATCTGCTACCCGAGCGTTACAAGAAAGAAAACTATTGTTCCTAAGCGATTACAATTCAGACATTGAAGAAATAATGGTTAAGGATAAGACAGTAGCAGTTAATTCAAAAACCACGGTCTCGCATGAAACCGTGTCTGATAATTCGGCCAAAGATCTTTCTCAGAGACAGGAGGATGATTCGGCCGATTATTCACGCGATCTGCCGCAAACTCGACCATCTCTGACACACGCTGATTTTACCTCTATGCGAAACGATATTGCTGAAGAGAATCAGCTTATGTTTGATGGGGTTATGGACCAGGTGGCATCAGTGATCAAGACAATGATGACCGATCACACGGTCTTAGCAGATGTAAAGTCCATGTCAAACAAACACAACTTAAGCTCATCCTTTTTATCTTAACTCCGGATTAAAACTTAATTTAGGAGTAGTTGGAAATCAATCCTACTTAGGTTCCTTAACCTCCGGAGCGATACTGATAATTTTAGTATGATTGGTTACTTTTGTTCTTTGGTGAGATCTGATTGAATTCTTGTTTCGATTAAAGCATCAAACCGAAACAATTCCCGTTACAAATTTAAGATTTGAGTTTGGAAGTTTTTCTTGCGAACATCTTTTGGCGACTCCACTGGGGACACATTTATGGTTAGCACAAAAATTGGAATATGAAAGACGATCAGAGATACACTAGATCTGCTACGCGAGCGTTACAAGAAAGAAAACTATTGTTCCTAAGCGATTACAATTCAGACATTGAAGATATAATGGTTAAGGATAAGACAATAGCAGTTAATTCAAAAACCACGGTCTCGCATGAAACCGTGTCTGATAATTCGGCCAAAGATCTTTCTCAGAGACAGGAGGATGATTCGGCCGATTATTCACGCGATCTGCCGCAAACTCGACCATCTCTGACACACGCTGATTTTACCTCTATGCGAAACGATATTGCTGAAGAGAATCAGCTTATGTCTGATGGGGTTATGGACCAGGTGGCATCAGTGATCAAGACAATGATGACCGATCACACGGTCTTAGCAGATGTAAAGTCCATGTAAAATGCAATTGAAAATATTGATGGACAATACATTGCTGAAACTGCCAACAGAAGGGTCGATCTCATCCAACCACTGATCCATGTCGGCTCGCAGAATGCACCTGCCAATCATACCCAGTCCTCAACCAAGTCTGAGATGCAGTATGGTTCGGTGAAAATTTTGTCGCGCAATGATGTTGAGGCGAGGTCTGCGAATGAACATATATCACAGAGACTTGGCAAAGAAGTGATGGGCGAACCACTCATAAATTTACAGAACCCCATGAAGGAGAGTTCATCTGGAACAGACAATGTATCGACATGAGAAGATGATGGAGGATATGTGTTTATGAGTCGCGACCGGGACTAGGGAATGGGAGTGGTAGCTCCGAAACCTGTAGCAAGCCTAAAAACCTGTGTAAATTTTTCGCAAATCAAATCATATTTCATATATCAAAATACTAGTGACCCCATTTTACAAAAACATTAGAGTGAAAATGTGTTACAAATACATAGACAAAAACATCTAAACTAATGCGGACCGCTAGAATGAAAACCTTCTTTTTCTTCTTGTACAAATCACTTCCGAGAATTAGAACTTCGGAAGATTGACTCTCCAAATTATATCATGCTATCCCTGAAAAATGAGAGGAGCAACGGAGTCGGTATAAAACTGAGTGAGTTCACCAAAGTTACACGCAATATCACATAAAGGGTTAAAACCTTTGAAAAACCATCTTTATATATAAAATATTCTTTTTAAATCATACTATGTATATTCTTGATTTAACTTCATTCCTCATAAACGTTTCATAGTATATCTATCTTTGTTTCTTATTATAATTTGATGTTTTTCTTTTCTCGTTTTGTTGCTTTAGTTTTCAACCGAATTCTAAATCTTAGTTTATATCATCATGATTCTAGGTTGAATTAAATTCTTGACAAATCTCTTGTGACTTGATCCTTATGGTTGGGTCCCGAGATAGTTCAACCGAGTTACCCACAACCATGTGGCACAGTCCCAAGATAGTTCGACCGAGTTACTCATGCCATTGCTTAATCCAAAGTTATGAGTCCCGAGATAGTTCAACCGAGTTACTCACCAGACACAGGTCCCGAGATAGTTCAACCGAGTTTAACCTCGTGTCTGTATTCGGACTCTGCACCCTGCAAGTCTTTTGAACTTAACTGTCGATTCATATAATTTCTATTGTCGTTTAATGGGAAAGTTTGTTCGCATTGTTTCTCAATTCGTTGTATATTGATTCTCGATGTGTTACGAGCTTTCGATTTGCTTGCTGGAATCTAAGCTCACGTAGTCTGTGCACAATTATGAACTTGGAGGGTTAAAACATAATTAGGCGTAAATAGCCCATTAAAATCCAAAGAAATTATAATTTAAGTCTAGAAATTGGACTAACTGCCATATCTTAGAAGTTTATGAGTCAATTTGCAAGTATAACGGACTGAAATTGACCATGACCAAACCTATAGGGCCCAAGGAACCTTTTTTTTAACACTTTCGGGCACCAAAAAACATTTTTAACACTCTTTACCTTGATAGCGAGTCTAAATTCGAATTTAATTAAAAAATAGTGTTTCTAGCTAATCCTAATTCCTTAAAACTTATCACTTCACACACTTTCACCCTAGAATATTCTAGAAGATTCTAGGAAACCCTAGGTCATACCATTCTCCTATAAATACCGTTGTTATTCAGCTGAGTCAGGGACCGGACCAGAAAGGTAAAAATTAAAGACCAAAAATTTGAACACCCTTAGAAAATCCTAGGCCGAATATTTGCACACACACCATACACAAATCGCACTTGAATCTAGTCCTGAAAACACCTAAAATCGCTTTGATTCTCCAAGAAAGCAAGCCTGCACAGACTCGAAGCTGGATTCTGCATCCACTTTGTCAGTAAATGAGCCAAGTACTCAGACCAATAATTCTAAGGACCCTCTATATTTATTCCTTTGATTTTCCATGCCATGAACATCATAATAGTTGTAATTGTGTATTTTAGGGTGTATGTTAGCTCATGTGTTAATTTTAGCCATAAAATTGTCATGTTTAGCCTAATCATTAAACTGCCAAATTTCCATAAAATCGATGAAAAAGCATGTTAATGATTGAATTAATGTGTTTAATGTGTTCAAATCCGGAAACCCAGTTAATTGTAGCTCTTAGAATGCATGCTAGATGCAATTTTAAGCTTGTTTGCCATGAAAAACCGATTTTCGAAGTTACTGCCCAAAAAAATAATTTTGTTTAAACGAGCTTTAAACACTTTGATTATGCCATATTTGGATTCCTTGTTCGATTTTATGCGTTTTTGCATGAGAAACGGAGTTGAAATGAGTGAGAACAGTAAAACAAAACGACCTCTGAATCTACCGACGAACCGCCCCCGCCGCCACTGAAGTTGACGGCACCGCCGGAATAAAGTGTCGCCATGTTCATGGCTCTTCAGCTCCCCAGATTCGGTCTTAGATCCTTCTAGACGTAATCCGAACTTCAAAACGTGTTTCCGGACTCATCCGGACTCCAAATCAGGCCCATTTTGAACCCAGACGTAGATAATCTAGTGTAGAATCATATTATATATTGTAATGAGCCAGAACAGATGTAAAATGGACTCATAAGTCCAATTATGTAATATAGTATATAAACTGGGCCCACAAGCCCGAGGCCCAGCAAACCAGCAACTTCTATAGCTGATTCCGGGCTAACCCAAACTCAGAATCAACTTTCAATAAAACCTGTAGAATCGAATCAACGAGACGCACAACTCTCATGATCTGATCGAGAGCCCATTCTGACCAGACCGATGGTCAAAACCCACGCGAGTGCCAGGCACTCAAAGTCAACGAGGTTCAAAAGTATTCCTAACCTTGTATGTATATCCAACTGCCCCTAAGCATGTCTGCAGTGTTTACTGCTTTCCAAAAGCATTTCAATTCAAATAATAACCGGTTAAAGGACTAATCACCTAAAATTGGCCCATTAATGCAATTTCAGCCCATCACTTAGACATCGTAGGACTACCACGAAAAATTAGTAATGGTTGTATAGGTTTTTCAAGATCACCTAATAAAATCAATCAATCACACTTGTATATCCGATTTTTAGGCTTTGAGCATGTAATCAATCTAGATCAGCCAGACTTATGCTATTTGCTAGAAACCTCTAAGGTTAGATGAATGATTAGGAGTACGTGCACGTCAAACATGTTTACTACTTTCATACATGTTTAGTTACAGCTTTCATATCATGTGAACTGCATACACAGTTGAGATGAGATATGACACGAATATGCAGTAAATAAAGCCGGTAACAAATAAGCCAAGGACAAGAGTCTCGAGAAGATCCTCAAACCCTAGTCTTTGGTCTGATGCACGATTGTCTTACCGGAGGCGAGTAAGGCTATCTAGTCATTTAAAAGGCATTTCCTAGTTGAACTAGGTGGCGACTCCATTTTTCAAACCATTTCCAGATCGAGAAGTCAGCCATAAGCCTTGGGCGAGCTGTCACGACCCATTTTCATGAATCGCGACCGGCGCTAGGGTATGGGTATGGTTGTACCAAAACCCGTAGCTAGCCTTACATATAACATTATAAATACATAACCTGCAAGAAACCAATGCTCGGGGTCAACCGAGACTTCAGCCTAGTTCTAGCAGTTCATAAAATACAACATTTATATAATATATGGTCGATCAATTCCGAGTCTCCAACATAGCATAAATATTTAATAACCCAAGTTATTATATTAATGTCAAAACAACACTTAAATCAATAGAATAATTCTGATAACAAGTATTAGACAAATACGATTTCTAATTACTACTGCGGTCTAAGAATAAAATCAGTTTAATAGTTTTAATAAAATAAAATAAACCTCCGAGGAAATAAAGAATCGGAGACCAGCTGACTCGCTCAAATCATAACCCTGGAAAATTTGGGAAAACAACGGGGTCAGATATACTGAGATGAGTTCATACAACTATTTACATTTATTAAGTGAAAACCTTTAAAAACCTTAAAACATTTGTAAAGCATTTTACCATTATGGATAAGCATTGAAACCCTAAACCACAAATATCTAAATCCAGTTATCGTGTCGGTGAGACGTATCTCCATAACCGGCCCCCGACTGTCACTCAAATAAAACACGTGAGTCCTAGGAGACGTATCTTCCACCGGCGCCCTCACTAGGTGAGACGTATCTCTAACCTACCTCAAATACCATATATGATCATACCGGTGCGCACGCAGTTTCGATGATGCCCATCGAATAGCCCGTTCGAATTCAGATCCATAATGCCAAAAAACAGTTCGAAAGCTGTTTATACAATATATATATATATGCAAAAATACAATTTACTTAATAAAGCGGTAAATAGCGATATAAACTCACAGCTTGCTAATCCACGTGACAACCTCGCAAGCAATCGAATCATGGTTCGTCTCCGAAGTACGAACGGTCGACGGGTCTAAACAAGGTATAAATAATAATTAAAAACATACCCTAACTCTAAAGAGTACTAGACACCACATAGGACTAGCACAAACGACAAGTCAAGGTAAAGCCCATCAAAATAAACACAATACTCAATAAAATAACAAGCCAAAAACAAGTCATGTTAAGTTAAGTTCCCGACCTTTAAAACATAAACCGGAGTGGGCAAAAACCCAAATCAACTTTATTTCAAATAAGTGATTCCAAGGTAGTGAGTCAACTGAGTCATCACTATGCTCAATTTCTTCCCACATGTCAAGCGACCAAAGTCTAACCCACCCAAAACCAATGTATAAACCAAATTTAAAAATCCGGAATATCTTTACAATAATATTAACTTGAAACAAAGGAACTCAACACTTAACATCACTAACAATCCAATTGTAACAACACGCCAACACTTAAGCCAACACTTGGCAAAAGATTACCCAAATAAACACAACGTGTTAAATCACTTTAAATAGATACAACAATGATTATGAACACTTA
Source organism: Mercurialis annua (assembly GCF_937616625.2). Lineage (NCBI taxonomy): Eukaryota > Viridiplantae > Streptophyta > Magnoliopsida > Malpighiales > Euphorbiaceae > Mercurialis > Mercurialis annua. The sequence continues at coordinate 34,139,577 of NC_065577.1, read as the reverse complement.
TAAACTAACCAATTCAGATTTGAAATTACCTTTTTAATCCACTATCAAAACAATGGTAACTTATCTTAACTTATAAACGATTTGTCCAACAATTTCCAATTCAATCAATTAGCCCAACGTATTAGAACTATCAAAATAACCCTTTTGAAAAGATAATTTCCAGCCACATTTATATGCCTTTAAAACATCGGATTACTTATAGAAACCTACAATTTAGTACCACACTTAAGTCTAGCCAATGATCTCAAGTCACCCAATGTAAGATTCTTAACTAGCCACCTATTACCAATTTATATACGTATTTCCAGATTTTTATAGAAAGAGAAACATAATTTAATTCATAACCACATACCAAATCACATAGCCCTTAGTCTAAACAATGATTCCAAGCTAATCAAGTAAGAACATCAACAATTAACAACAACAACACCCAAAGTATGAAATCTCAGATTTCAATCAAGTCAAAACAGAATATACAACATGCTATATCACCCAAAGTAATAAAGTAAACCAATATCTAACAATCTCTACAATTCAAAGCAAAGGATTAGAGCCACTAACCTCTTGAAATAGATTAATAATGATCCAATAGAGAAAACCCAGAAAAAATAATAACTCAATTCAGCCTATAGCAACATATAATAGAGAACAATTAATAAGAAATCGATTGAATGAGTTTTAAGGGATTAATGTTGAAATAGTTGATTAAAATACTTACAATTGAAGAAAATAAGTTGAGGAATCAATAGGAGATGATAATCTGAGAGTGACAGCCGCAATAGGGTTTTAAGAAAAGTTCAAAATTGATTTAGGTCGAATAAAATGGTATTTATAGAAAAACGGCGAACTGTACAGTGCAAGTTGGCGACCGCGAACTATAGTTCGCGACCGCAACGTAGTTGGCGACCGCTAACTAAAGTTGGCGACCGCTAACTTTTCTGCCCAAGAAGGAAAAAATGTGAAATTTGACTTTAAGCTCAGAATCGATCCGATGACCCAAACCACACTCAAAACATCATAAAACATCATTCAAGAGGTCATGAACCTTCAAACCATGTTTTCGAGAAGTCAAACCAACTCAAACAAATCCAAGGTATATTGGAAAGTTCATCGGAACTAGCCGGAAAAACACGGGGTATTACACGAGCGGCCCCCGAACCCTGCTTCGCTCACACGTACATTTAACCTTAGAGGTTTCTAGCAAATGTCAAAAGTCTGGCTGGTCTGGATATTTTACATGCACAAAACCTAAACCGGATGTGAACGTTTGATTGATTGATTTTATTAGTGAGTATTACTACGTTTTCGTGGCAATCCTATGATGTCCAGGTAATGGTCTGGAATTGCATTAATTGGCTACTTTATATGATTTGTCCTTTAACCTGTTAATTTGGATGCTTTTGGAAAGCGGTAAACACTGGTTAGGGATACTTTTCAACCTCGTTGACTTTGAGTGTCTAGCACTCGCGCGGATTGTGACCATTGGTTTAGTCGAAATTGGCTATTGGTCAGAATACGGAAGTTGTCCGTCTTGTCGATACGGTTCAGTCAGTTTGAACCGTGGTTGATTCCGTGTTCTAGTGAACCCAGAATCTGCTCTAGAAGTTGCTAGATTTGCGGGCCTCGGGCTCGTGGGCCATAAAGTCGACTTTGAGGTCCGTTTTACATCGGGTCTGACTTGTTATATTACAGAAAATTAAATTACATTGAAATATCTACGTCTGGGTTCAAACAAGGCCTGATTCTGAGCCCTAACGAGCCCGAAAACGCGTCTGGAAGTCTGGATCGAAATTTGGAAGATCTGGGAAGCAAGTTCTAGGATCTGGGTACGATGATGTAATACCCCGTAATTTTAAGTAATTAGAATATGCCACGAGATCAAATTGGAGTAATCAAAATATTAAAAATAATATTTTGAGATTTCGAATATGAAAAATATTCGGAAAGACCAAGTTTAATAGTCAAATAGTAATAATAAGGTTTGACTATTTAAGGTTATTAAATTAAATCACAGAAAGTGATTTAATAAATTCGGAATACGTAAATTAAATTTAGACGTAATTTTAATTTATACGTATCCGTAAAATAATATCGTAATAATTAGAGTTTAAAATTTAAATCGATAATTTAAATTTTAATAAAGGGATATGAACGAGATTAATATAATAGAGAATACGACTGGGCGTCATAGATAAAAATATATTAATAATTAAAATATCAATGTACCACTCTAAATGGAGAGTTTAAGATTTCGGACAAAACCCCGAAATTAAAATGTCGAAATTCGGAAAGTTCGACGAGTTATGGACGAATATACGTTAAGATATATATAAATATATATATATATATATATATTAAAAAATAAAGAAAATAAAAAGAATAAGAATAGTGAGGCGGTGGCTAATAAGGAAAAAGGCTTCCTTTAGTCCCTCAATTCTTTACTTTCATTAGTTTTAATTATAAACTAATTAAATGGTATTAGATTTTCTAAATTGAAAATAAAATAATATATAAGTCCCGAGCGAATAATTTTGGTGTCATTATTCGCGAAATAATTCGAAGAAGTTACGGTCCAATTTTTATTAAATTTGGACGTAGTAATTTTATTTAAGTGGGACTGATTTGGACCTAATAAATCTTTGGAGATTTATTAAAAATAAAATATAAGTCGGATGCGAATAAAAATTATATTTTTATTCGTTTTATATTTTATTGGATTTTTAGGTAAAGTTTCGTAAAATTTGGAATTAGTCTCTATTTAGACTACGGACGACTAATTAAAATTAGAGTTAAAGTGCATGATTGAGCTAATACCAAACGGTATTTTAGCCAAATCAACCTCTATATATAGAAGTGAGGCCGCAGCCTCATTTCATTTTGCAGGAAAGAGAGACCTGCTTGCTTAAGCAAGCAGAGGTAAGCCGCGCACTGCTTGAGAGTGACGGTTCCAGCGCGGCGCGATCCATTTCGCGATTCCGACTCCGATTCTTCAATGAATCAAGTAGTAATCGAGGTATTAATCTCGTATACGATATTTATTTCGATATATATTAATTATATATTCGATATTAAACGGTAAACGTATCGAATCGATCGCGTACGTATCGGTTCGACGTTTTAATAATAGAATTGAATTGGATTGTGTAGTAGAGTGTTGAATTAATATTTTTGAATGTTCCGGAGCATCGGAAACACGTCGAATTTGGCCAGGGGAGTGTTCCCGTGGCTGTGCACACGCACAGCCAAAGCGCTGTGCGGGCGCACAGGCTAGCTGTGCGGGCGCACAGGCTAGCTGTGCGGGCGCACAGGCTAGCTGTGCGGGCGCATAGCCCAGGGAAAGGCTGTGCGAGCGCACAACCAGGGCTGTGCGGACGCACAGCTCTGCTGTGCGAACGCACAGGCCCCTCTGTGCGGACGCACAGCGAGTCGGAGGTCCGGTATTTGGACGTTTCGTCCTAGTTCGAGTTGTATACTCGATTGTTGATTCAAGGGACTTCTGAAACGTTAGTTGATACGTTTAAAAGGTTAAAAAGAACCTAGACGTTTGAGGATAGTTGGTTTATTAAAACAATTTGATGTTTTAATAAAGTCCTACGTTAATCAAAGTGATTAATGTTAAAAGGACTATAAGTCCACACCAAGAGTGGTACTATATATTGAACGAGAAGTTCAATATTGAAATGAGTTTATATGCGATGTTTATAGTGTCAGAGTTTGTTTATTGAGTCTATCGTTTATACGATAGGACTAGAGTTAAAATTCAATGTCTAATGTATTTTGACATTTTAATTTTAATTAGATCCGACGAGTGGTCGATCTAGTTAGCCAAACACCAACGTGTTTGACTGACAAGCTTGCTTGGAGCTTACGTTTTTAAAAATGGGGACGACAGTACTGTGAGTTTTACTTTGTGGTTTTTACTTTTGAATATTTATATTTAAACTGTTTTTAAATAACAAATCGCAGTAGTATAACTTAACTATGAAAGATCCATTGGAACAAGCTTCCTATTGGTTGTCAATAGGACTGTGTGATCACCATTAGTGTTTTTCGATACGAGCCTGTGTCTGACATAGAGGTCAGTTAATGTCATTGGGCGTTGGAAGTGCTAGCGACCCTGACTTAACAGTCTGAGACGGCAGTAACGGTTACGGTCACAGGCAGTACTGTGATGGCAGTTTCACGGTTACGGTCCAGACACCCGGCTTAGACGGCAGTGATTCAGTTCACGGTCTAAGGCCTATATTGTGTAGGTTGAGACCCATACAATAGTCTGTCTTGTAGGGTTTCATCTGGATCGACTAATTGGTAATATTTTTGATATGTACAAATGTTTTACATATATGCGATTTAAATATTCAATTGTAAATATGTGAACTCACTCAGAAATATTTATATTTCTGACCCTCCCCAATGTTTACCTTTCAGGTAATCAAGTACGAGGTCTGACTTCCACAATAATTCCGGAAGTCAATGTCAGCCATACCTCTAGAGCTGCAAGTAGTTGGGTACGGGAAGTCTGTCTTTCTGTTTACAGTAGTTCAAACTATTTTGATAAACTCTGATTGAACTACTGTATATAATATATGTTTGAAAAGCTGCGTGTTTTCTAAAATGCTATGACCAGTTGTTTGAGAGATACACTGGTTTTATGTATTTAGCATTTTAGTATTGTATTGGAAACAGAGCAGGTGTGTCAACTGAGATTGATGTTTGCGCTCTAGTTTCTTTAAATACAATCAGGGTCTTAAGACCCGGTTTTCAGAAATGTGTTTACGTTAAACGAGAGAAAGGTTTTAACGATATTTTCTGAAAACAGATCATATGTGATATATGATCTTGAATTGCGATCGCGTTTTTAATAAAGGTGTTAAAGTGTTTCCGCAACGAGGTTGCAAACCTTTTTATGTTTTAAAACGCGAAAAATTTATAAAGGTTTTTAGGCTTGCTACGGGTTTCGGAGCAACCACTCCCATTCCCTAGCGCCGGTCGCGATCCATGAATTTGGGTCGTGACAGATGAACACGGCGACGGTGTGACTTCCGGCGCCGGCAGGTTAGAGTGGCGGCGCCGCCACCTTATTCTGGCGGTGCCGACGTTTGCAGAGGCAGCGGCGGCGGTGCGGGCATCATGTCTAGTTTTTATCTTTTGGTTTGTTCTCATCAGAAAAACGCACGACGGCTAGATGGAATAAAGTGATGTGCGGAGGAAGTAGATGAATAGAAGAGAAAATTGATAGAAATAGAAAAATAAAAGAAAAGAAAAAAAGAAGAAAAAAGTTGAGAGAAAAAGACAAGAGAGAGAGGGACGAAGTGCGATTATGTATTGTATGTAAAAATAATAATCTTAAATGAATTTAAGTCCTCTATATGTAGTAGGGAATTTTTATAAATATGTTTGTTAAAAGGATAACGAGGATAATATTAAAAAGGGGGTAAAAAATATAGTGGTAATTTCTCAGAATACATGTTTTGGCATTATAATTACAATTTTACATTGCAAGTTTTGACTTTTCTTTTCTGACTTTTTTTATTTATGAAAAATACTTTTTTTTTAATTTCACAAATACCTTTTTCGATTTCCAATTTCGGTTTTTTCGTTTCGGTCGATCAAACCGAACGACAGTTTTTTATATAGTGTAACATTAGTGTATATATAGTGTTAATTTTTATTTTTTATAGATTTGTTTCCTGAATTTTTTTTTATAGTGTAACAGTAGTATATATATAGTGTTTTTATGGTGTTTATATAGTGTAAGATTAGTGTATATATAGTGTATAAGGGCTCGTTATACTGTACCACCCAAGCTTAAATACCACTGAAATTTTCAACCTGTTATAGCCGGTTATAATTAGAATGTAGAAGGTAACTTTGACCTTTTATAAATTCGAAATATATTTTTCTAACAAATAAAAATAAACAAACCGATTGATACTAAGCCTATCTTCCTCTTCTTCAAACCTTTCCATGTTCAACTAATCTCATACAATTGTAAATTAGATAATCTTCTTCGCTAGCACAAAATTATCATATTTTTTGTAGTACTCAAAACCTAGTAAACAAGATCAAAGCTGACATTTGAGGCAATGGCGGAAGTTCCAAACTTTACAAGATTTGGGGTCCAAAAATCCATAATCTTACTTCAATTTGAAAAGGAATTATTACAAGAACAAAGTGAGATCATATTTTGTCAAGAATACTAAAAGGATAAAGCTTGAATAATGGTATGAATCAATGGCTCGCCTTATTCTATTTGTAGCTTAAATTATCTATAACTAAAGAAACCTCTCAAAAATTAGTTCAAACCTCATCTAAACTGTGAAGAAATTAAAAAAAAAAATGTAAAGACCAATGCAGAAAATTTGGATATGAATATATATATTGTTTGGATTATATCATGCCAGTGATCAGTATTATGCTCTTAATCAAAGAGATACAAGTTACTCTTTATTCTCTTTTGCTGCTGCTATCCGAAGTGAGCTTAAAAATGGAAGTGTGTTTTTGAAATCATATGCATCTTGTGATTATGCATAACCGCACCTATATTGATAAATTTCTTCTAAGTTTCTAACTGAAAAATTGCTCTTTGGTTAGAGATATTGAAAGTTTTCAGATTGAGTAACATAGCAGAATGACTCAAATTCTAAGAGAACATATCTCTAAGTTACCAATGAGTTATTCTTTGAGAAAATTATGAAAAAAAAACTAGTTTGTGTAGCAAAAGTTCACTATTCACATTTAAATGGTTAAATTTGATCATTTACAAAATTGATCAAATCTGGACATTAACAAAATTGATCAAATCTGAACATTAACAAAATTGATTTATTACAAGCTATTTCACATATTCTTATATTATTATATCATTGCTAAATCTTCGAGATCCAGCTGTGGTAAATATGCTTTATCAGCAGCAGCAGCCTGAAGTATGATATGATCACTAACCATATAGAGTTGTAATAAGCAGATATAAACAAGCTTGATCTTGCAGTGCCGAGAAGACCCTCCATAATATGATGTAACGTCTGCACAAGGTTGAACAAAATGACAAGATAAAAACAGGGCCATCCATGCATATTTACTGATAATTCATCTCAAGAACAAGAAATTAATAAAAAAAACTTAGGGATATTCATATTTGTTGCAGCGGAGAGCAACAATAGGAATAAAAGCTACAAACTGTGCATCCAACTGATTAGTGAAAGGCAACCAGATGAATTCCATAGTTTTCAATTTTGAATTGAAACCGACAAATACTTACGGATTTTACAAGTTTTATTTTAAAAATTTATTACATACATAATTTCACTTTGAAAATGATTAGTTGACATGCTCTTTTTTTTTTTTCCGAAAGTCGTCGCTTTCCCCTAAAAAAAAGAAGCAAAACAAATATTAAAGAAATGGACAAAAACATGAAGATTCATCTTATAAAAGGCGACCATGTCCTGCACGGCTGCACACACAAAATCATTTCTAAGTTAGTTCCTCAAACCTTAAAAACTCTGTAAGTAATGCAAATTTATTATCTCTTTTTTTTTTGTTATTTTCATATTTATTTCCATGGATATCATGCACTGATTTTCTTTTTTTGTTGATTTCTATTTCCATGAAGTAGTACAATGAAGTATGATGAGTTAAGAAATCAGGGTAATTATCCTAAAAATCACTAAAAACTTTTGAATTTTTTCATTTCAGTCACTAAATTATTATTATTTTCATTTTAATCACTAAACTTTTTTTTTTCATTTTACTATTTTCCGGCTAAAAATACTTAGGTAGCAGCCGGAATTAATTTTTTTTTTAACCTGCAAACTTTCCATATATGCATTATTTGATCTAAAAAGTCATTTTCAAAGTGAAATTATGTATGTAATAAATTTTTAAAATAAAACTTGTAAAATCCGGTTGTCACATGTCAACTTCCGGCTACCACCTAAGCATTTTTGGCCTGAAATACTAAAATGAAAAAAATTGAAAGTTCAGTGATCAAAATAAAAAAAAAATAGTTTAGTGACTGAAATGAAAAAACTCGAAAGTTCAATGATAGTTAGAATCAATTACCCTAAAAAATCATATAACATACTATGAAGTTGGTTTTTATTTAAAGACTTCACATTTTATTAGACTAACCTATTTAGAAAGTTAATGACAAAAGAAAAAATATATAACTAAAAGTTGGTTTTATTTAAAGACTTCATATTTTATTAGACTAACCTATTTAGAAAGTTAATGACAAAAGAAAAAATATATAGCTAAAAAAGTGTAATTTTTCGCGTACAACAAAAGTTCGACATTATTTTATAATACATTTTTCATATATTTGACAAGTTTTACTTTTTTTCTATTTGTACAATCAAAACATATTTAAAGTAGGATCAACGTGTAAAAGCCGTCCTGTAAAATGACATATCATATTGCTTGCTTTGGCTAATTTTTTATATATATTAATTGGTTGGTCATTAACGATTTTTTTACTTGTATTTTTTAATTATAAGTTTTGAATATTTTTTACAATTCGAAACTAAATATTTCCTGCATTGCAATATTTTTGTTCTTTTTGTTTAATAGATTTTTTTTTTTAAAATAGTTGGAGAAGGGTGAGCGGTTGTGAAAGGAATCGATTCCACGGCCTAACAAATTGCTGTCAAGCACTTATACCATTTGAGTTACAGCTTATTGGTTAGATTTTATTTATTACATATACATTATTAATTTTTAATTTTTAACATATAATTCAACTTTTAAAAATTGTTGATACTTTCATCCATATATAAGTTATATGTCAAATTTTTTTCTTTCAACTAACTTTTTAAATTTTTTTAAATTTCTACCATATTATGGATGAAAATAATAATTTTTCACCTTTTCAAAATTAAATAAATATAAACTATTTGTTTAACTATTTGCACTAGTCTTCAATTTATATGACCTTTTTATTTATTTATTTACTTTACTTATAAAAATTATTATTATTAGAATATTTCATTTTGTTATATTGTAAAATTATTATTTCTAGAAATATCCTTATGAAACTTCAATTTCAATAAATATTTTGACCTTTTTATTATAAAAACTATTATTACTATGCAATTTCATTAATTTATAATTTATATAAGTATTTATTTAAGCATCCTCATTATATAAAATATTTATTGATAATTTATTATTTTTATTTTAAATTATAAAAAGATTTATTGACAAACAATTCTTCTGAGTTTTCAATCTATATAAACTATCAATTTATGTTTCAATTTTTTATTTATTTTATTTAAAAACTAATATTATGAGTGCATTTTCATGAGTATTCTATTTATATAAACTTTTATTTAATTTACAATTTTCAGCATATTTTCAGCATTCTTAATAATTTTCAGTTCATGTAAATTAGTTATCTAAGCAATGCAATGAACTTTAAATTTATATGAACTGCTTTTTAAAAATTTATTTTTATAATTTTTCTTTAGAAATTATTATTAATGAAAAAAACTGAATTCTCATTTTAAATATACTATCAATTGTTATTTTGTTAATTTATTTGATTATATAATTATTAAAAGAGCGCTCTCATGAATTTTCAATCTGCATAAAAAAAATATTTAATTCTTCTTTTTTGATATATTTAACTATAACATTATTATTTATTCATATTCTCATGAGTTTAAAATTTGTATAAACAATTAATTTTTTTTCTAATATTTGTTTTTTTAATATTTTTACTTTTCTACTATTAAAGTTATTATTAATAAAGCATTTTCATTAATTTGTAATTTATATACCTACTTATGTAAGCATTCTCCTCCATTTTCAACTTGTAAAAACTACTCATTTAATAAATATATTTTAATTGTTTTATCGTAAAAAAAGTTATTAATAAAAGGGACATTTTCAAAGTTACCTAGAAAATAAAAATAATTGCAAAATTTAACCTAAAAACTAAATATCTACTCTGCAGTTTCAAATAGTTTCAAAAAAAACATAATTTAAAACTGTTTTATAAACCGTTTTGAATACTGTTTTTAATGGGATTTCAAAGGGTTTCCAGAAAAATATAATTTAAAAATATTTTATAAACTGTTTCGAAGACAGATTCTAATCACTACAAGAATTATGCTATATTGTGACAAATTAAATTTTGACAAACTTAAATTTGTCACAAAATATACACTTTTTTTGACAAAATAATAATTAGTCATTAAAGTTTATATATTTGTGACAAAAAATAAATTGTCAGCTAATTTTGTCACAGGAAATGAGAAAAATTATAAATTGTGACAAAAATTATTTTGTTATAATTATTTATCACTAAATGTGTTGGCGCCAATAAATAGAACATATTTTGACAAAAAATAATTGTCAGCTTAAAGAATTTGATACAGTGTAACAAATAATTTTTGACATAATTTGTTTTGTCCCAAAATAATATATTTGTTTTGACAAAGTAATAAACTGTCACAATATAAATTTCAAAAATAGTGAAAAAAACATGTTATATTAATTTGTGATCAAATGTTATTTTCAATAAATAAGATAAATTTAAACAAAAACATTTTCCTCACTGTAAAAATTATTTGACAAATTATTTTTTTAAAAAGCTAATTTTATCATATATAATATTTTTATTGTGACAAAAAATAACTTATCATCAAATAAAATAATTATTTGGTAAATACAAATTTCAAAATAAATTGTGACAACAAATAAAAAAATAAAAAATTTTAATAAAATATTTATTATAATGTTTTATTTCCAAAATATGTAATGGGTTTTTTTTATAATCTAAATATGTAGCATTACTAATGCCTAATGTTAATGGAACGTATATAAAGGATTTTTAATTTTATTTATTATTTAAAATCAAAATACTCCATTTCAATTAAAAAAATTAAAATTTTAATTCTAATAATAATTAAAGACTTTTATTATTCTATCATATGTCACCACCATTAGAGTTTTGCACCTTGAACATTTTATTGAATTTTTTTATAACTAAAAAAATTATAATTTGTGAAATACCAAAAATAAAAACCACCTTCCATTTTCTTAAGAAACAAATGAGCAGTACCAGATTCATTTTGACATATCTTGCCCCTTTTTTTCTTTTTTTTCCTTTCTATGGCTATCATAATTTCCATCATCGCCAACTCTTTTGAACTCAATAATAATGTTTTAATTTTTATATAGTCACATTTTCAAATATATTTTTCTGAATCATCTTTTTTCCAATTTTTAGAGAGCTGAAATGATGAATGCATGTATTCTAGATCTTATATTGATTCATGCTCTTCTTGAGATAAATTTCAGTTCTTTCAATCTCAGACAACGATGGTGGTGTACATTTGGTTCTCTTATGCAATGGAGATGTATGTCATTTCTTTTACCTGTTAAATTTATGTTGATTTGTTGCTATTTAAGTTATGCATATAAGTGTTTGATAAAATGCCTCAGAGGGTTTGGTTTTGCCTTTTAAAAAATTCAAGTACAAATTGAAAGTTCAGTCATATAGGAATTTTAAAGTTTTTATCTTAGAGATTAAATGAACAAATGTTAGAATTTAATTATACTTTTTGAAGGTTTCCAGCTTATTTAGAGTTTGAAGCTGCCTTATTTTAATGGTTCATAATTTGGCTTTTGCACTTTGGAACTAGTGGTTGAGCTTTTGAAGTTATAATTTTTTGCTTCTAAATCTTATGTTTTATATTAAACTGTTATTTTAAAATCTAAATATAGTCTTTCAATATCTTTTTGAGTTATCTGCTAATTGAGTTATAGGAATTTGACTTCATGGTAGGTGGAAAAAATATAATTGTTTATGTATTTTACTTGGCAGGGTATCAAGCTGACTAAACAAAGTATATGGAGATCCTCACGCAGCTGGCTAGCTGTTTCAGCTAATCGGCATCCCTCTGCTGGACATTTTATGTCTAATCAACAATGTCTTGGCGTCCAGCTTGTGCAGCTCAACCGAGATGCCTCTGCTGCTGTAAATAACTATCACTAAAAATGGTCATATCATTTCTCGAGTAGTAATTTCATCGAGGGATAAACATCATTGTGCAGTTTTTTTTTCTTTTTATTGATGGTATTATTCTTTGCTTATCTTAGGGTGCAGCTTGCCGTGTGACAACACAAAGAAAAAACGTGGAGATTGGGTCAGTTGGGGCTGTGGGAAAATCTGATCCCAGTCGGGTGAAGAAGTACTTCATTCAAGAGGTAAAGAAGACACATTTACTAACCTAGTTTTAAAAATTATCTTCTATGATTGAGCTAAGTTAGCATGCGTGTATATAAACTTGTAGTTTCTGGACAAGGAACAAGAAGATACCGACGAGGATTTGGATTTTAGAGCACTTGAAAATGGATTTGTAAGTTAACTCATCATATACTTGATATTAGAGGTTTTGTTTGTAATTCTTATTAACCGATGGTTACTCGGGTTTACTTCAGAGATTAAATGAACAAATGTTCTAATGTAGAGTGAACAGTTTTTTATTAATTGTCATATAGAAATTTCACACAATTTTCATGGCATATGATTAGTTTAAATGAGTTAGAATAAGATGATACTATTTCGTGAATAGTTTTAGAATGTAGAAAATATATGTTTTCTTTTTTTTGATTTTCCTATATATTATTCGTTTTCTGTTATATTATATATTTTATAATTTCTTTATTGTTGCAGGTATTTTCTAAAGCGTGTGATAAAGTTATGGTCAGCTATAAAAGAACTAACATCAGTTGGATGTCTTCCATATAATCAACTTATTCAGTACACTGCTGGCTAGCATGCGGGCTCATGCCAATATCCCAATACAAAACTGTTTACAAAGTTACCAATATTTACTTTATCTTTTAATCTAATTTGCTTTGCTTAAATATTTTTATTGAAAAGCATTTTTTTCTATGTTTAATTGTTGATGTGTTACTTGAATGAAGATTATTAAAGTATGATAAATTTAGAACTTATATCTGTATATATATGTTTAGAACTTAAGTAATCAATTTTAATTTTAAAAAAAAAAACAAATAGTAAATATAAGTCGTTAATTGTAAATAAATAAATGAAGGCTAATTTTACATGGATGTTGTTTTATAACATAATATTTATTCATCCTCATCCTCATCCTCATCCTCATTCTCATCCTCATCTTCATGTTTGTCATGAATATCTTCTTCATCTTCTTCTTCTTCTTCCGTATCGTCATCACAGTAATCAAAAATAGTATCATCCTCTTCATCTGTAGAACTATCATTAGTGGTTCCAGTAGTTTGTAATGTCTCATTTCTTTGAATCACACTGCTAGCATCAATCTCTTCGGGAAGTACATCTTCTCGATTCAAGGAGTCTACATTGGTCTCATCCATTTGTTCAATTCTATGAACATCATCTAACTCAGTTTGTTGATACGGTTCGTCATTAAGAATTGATGGATCACCATTCGCCGTTTCATTTTCTGGAACATCATAGACATTTCTAGGATATGATTTCTGTACAATTTTCCAGTTGCCGCCATTTTTTATATCTTGTACGTAGAATGCTTGGGATGTTTGATTTGCCAATACAAAAGGATCTTCACCGAACCATCTTTTACTTACATTAACACTTATTAAACCCCCAAATGTCTTCAACCCATTCTTTTTATCACCAATATTCCACCAATCACATTTAAAAATGTAGACGTGGTTATTATGACAGTACTCAATCTCAATTATGTCTGTTAGTACACCATAAAAATCAATTTCTTGCGAATTATATTCTCCCTTCACTACAACGCCACTGTTTTGAGTTCGACGATGATGATCACGTTCAATAGTGTGAAACCTTATTCCATTTATAATTATACCTTTGTATCTTGCAATACGTGCATCAGGACCTAATCCTAATATATTTAGATGATCTGTTGATGCTAATGAACCATTCAAAGTCAAGCCCACCACCTTTAAAAAAATGTCAATGTATATTAAATAACTCAATGATAGGCTTAAATGCTGATATAAAATACTTACATGTTTCTTAAACCAAGTTGGAAATTCTTCTTGATGTCTCTTTTGAACATTATCAGGACTTTGTTTTTTAACTTCCTCTATATGCAAACTGATAATGATTTCCAAATGTTACAATAATTATAGAACAATATGATTAATATTATCCAAATAATAAAATATAAAATATGAAAATAGCATAACTTACTCTAAATATGTTTGTATCTCATCACAATTATTGAGTATATACCATTGGATTTTCTCTAAATCTGAATCAGATAGCACACCATATGTTGGAACTCCTAAAGTCCTTGCTTTTTGTGCAAAAGCTGAAAATTCATTTAGTCTGAATATTTGACCACCATCAAAGTTCCTCTCAATTTGACTATGTTTAGTCTCAACTTCACGAAAGTACATTGAACAAAAATTGAGACACTCTTTAGCAATGTAAGCCTCAGCAATGGAGCCCTCGGGGTGAGCCCTATTACGCACTAAATTTTTTAAAGTACCTAAAAATCTGTTTTGATACAAAAATGATAAAATTAATCAGTAAATTGTATTTATTTCTTTGTATGTATATATTTATATGTCTATATTTTACACACAAATATTTAAAACTAACCTTTCAACAAAGTACATCCATCGATAATGAACTGGACCTCCCAATTCTACTTCACGCGGCAAGTGAACTGATAAATGTACCATAACCACAAAAAATGAAGGAGGATATATAGTTTCAAGCTTACACAAAACTAAAACTATATTATCTTGCAACTTCTTTAAACTGGATTTTTTAATTTTCTTTGAACACAAGTCCTTGAAGAAATAACTTAACTCTGACAAAACGAGAAAAATATCCTTCTTCAAATATCCATGGGCAACAATTGGAAGCAATCGTTGCAAAAAAATATGATAATCATGACTCTTCATTCCAGAAATTTTACATTCATCGAGATTTACACATCTTGACAGGTTGGAGGCAAATCCGTCAGGCAATTTAACTGATTTCAACCATTCACATAACTTTTTTCTTTCAGTAATAGGCAATGTATAACACGCAGGCGACATTCGAAACTTATTACCTATTTGCTGCATATGTAACTCTTTCTTTATGCCCATTTCTTCTAAATCCATACGAGCCTTGACATTATCTTTTGTTTTCCCCTCAGTGTTCATCAATGTTCCTAAAATATTTTCAGAAATATTCTTTTCTATATGCATAACATCTAAATTATGGCGCAATTTTAAAGTTTTCCAATAAGGCAACTCAAAAAATATGCTCCTTTTAGTCCAATTCAATTCTTCATGTGTTCGCTTGCGCTTCTTCATGTTAGGTGGCTTTCCAAATCTTACTGTTTTTGGAATATATGATGTCTGTTCGAGTATGTCATCCCCCGTTAATTCTCTTGGCTTTAGGTGATGCTCAGGCTTACCATCAAATTTTTTGCTCCTTCTCCATGGATGTTCTATATCCAAGTACCTACGATGGCCCATATAACATTGTTTCTTTCCATGTGTAAGAGAAAGTGAACAGTTCCACTTGTTGCAAATTGGGCATGCCAATTTTCCCTTTGTACTCCATCTGGATAACATTGCATATGCTGGAAAATCATTTATGGTCCATAACAAAGCGGCATGTAATCTAAATTGCTCATTAGCATATGCATCAAATGTCTCAATACCATCTTTCCATAATTCATTCAATTCATCTATTAATGGTCTCAAGTACACATCAATATTATTGTTAGGAGAATCTTTACCTGGAATGAGCAAGGATAAGAATAAATAAGGTTCCTTCATACACTTCCATGGAGGCAGATTATAAGGTGTTAAAATAACTGGCCACATACTATAACTAGTGCTCATGTTCCCAAATGGGTTAAATCCATCACTTGCAAGTCCAAGTCGTACATTACGAGAGTCTTTGGCAAACCAATCATGTTCCTTATCAAATTCCCCCCATGACTCAGCATCAGCTGGATGCCTAAGTGTATCGTCCTTTTGTCTTGTTTCTTCATGCCATCTCATATCTCTAGAGCTTTCTTTAGACATAAATAATCGTTGAAGTCTAGGTTTTAATGGAAAATATCTTAGTATCTTTTGTGCAATTTTTTTTCTTTTACTCAAACTGAGTTTCCACCTAGGGGCTCCACAATTAGGATTTGGACATTTGTCGAGATCCTTATGCTCTTTCCAATATAGTATGCAATCATTCACACATGCATCTATGGTGATATAGCCAAGACCCAAATCACGCATTAACTTTTTCACCTCATAGTAAGATTTAGGAAGTGTTTCCCCTTCTGGAAGAGCATCCTTGAACAATTCTAAGTTTAGACTAAAAGACTTGATGCTAGAGTTAGTAATTATTTTATTGTACATCATCTTGACAAGAAATGACAACTTCGAATATTTCTTGCTGCTTGGATATAACTTGCATTCTGCATCATTAAACAATTTTGCAAATTTTTCCATCTCCTTTTCAGGCATACTTGTGTTATGGCTGGTGTTGTTCTGATCCATATTATTTTCTACAAAAGCTGAATTTTGCATGTCAATTAGCATTTCTGAAATTTCATCATGCTGGTCTTCTACTTGATTATGGATGTCATCATTAGTATTATCAACCTGAGAAGTCTCACCATGGTGTACCCATGTAGTATAATCTTCAAGAATGCCATTTTGAAACAGATCTCGTCGAACATTTGTTACCGATTTAAAGTAACAATTATTACACCGTTTGCAAGGACATCGAATTCTTCCATTACAGTCAGCTTGAACTTTTGCAACATCTAAAAAGTTACGAACTCCTTGAATATATTCAGAACTAAACTTATTCCTATGTTTCATCCAACTTTTATCCATTGTCCCAACCTGAGATACTAAAGCATTAGGAGAATTTACATATATATATATATATATATATATATATATATATATTGTTTTTGAAATAAATATATAAAAATAACATGTTCTTACCTTATTATCTCTTCTTGCAGGCTTTTTTATTTCTTGATTGACTATTCTGGCTTGAACTGAATAAGTGAAGATAGCAAAGATATCTGCCAAATCAGCTTAGCTCCAACTATAGTCCACCTGTAGTACTAGTAAAAATCAATACTTGAAAGGTAAAATTTTGTGTTCTTTTTTTTAGCTGGAATTTTAATTATATATGGTGTTATTTGGATTTTAATTATCAAGCTTGTTTTCCCCTGTTTTCCCCTGAATAATCAAAATATAAAGAATTTTGAAGGAAGAGAAGTAAGATATATACGGCTGTTTCAAAAAGCTAATTTCAAATAGTAGAGCAAATTATTTGATCACAAAGGACATTCAGTTAAATAAGATTTTAAATTTAATATATACCAATAAAAAGGAGAAAAAATAGGTAGTAAAAAAGATAAGATTTTAAAAAATAAACCTTTAGCCCAACAAGAAAATCTATAGCCCAACGTTATTTAACCTAGCTCCAACTCTTTAAACTCCTTATAAAAATCTTCTATAAACAGACTAGTTGTCATCGTGCATTCCTTTATTTTCTCAATCTATTAAATATATATTTTTTTTAAATTTTAGCAGTCACCACTCACCAGCAGTTATTTTATCTAATCAAAACAAATTTACAGCGGGAGATTTTATTTCATGAAGTTGTAGTTTTATTTCTAAATAAAAGCGGTAAATTTGATAAATATGAAATTTGTAGCGGCAAATTTCCCTCCTAAATCACAGTTCATTCTGAATTCTATAAAGATGAAATTTTTCTTCTTTTCCTATTTCATATTCTATAAACATACAAACCTTAAAATATTTCAGTGGCTCAAAGTTGGCTATTATTTCTACAATCCAATGAATTCATGTAAGTGCTTTTCTTATTATAAAATTTGTTTTTTTTTTATCTTTGGCCATCATCATATTGTGTGTGATTCATTATATATTAGATTTGTATTTATTGAATTTCACAGTGATACATCACCTATTGATATTTCTCCAAAAAATGAAAAAAAAAACATATTATGATCTTTAGTTGAAATGTTTAATTCGTGATTGTATACTCAGTTTTTTAATGTGCATAATATCTTTTTGACTCAGATTTTAGAAGCACTGAATTTGGTGGGAATAAAAAATCTACTTCAACACAAGAGATGCACGCACAAGTTCAATTAAACTCAAGAGGGTCATCAAGTCAGAGAACTAGGAGCAAGTCGTCGCCGATTTATATTAAGCCAAGGACAATAACTAAAGAAGGTATTTTTTTGAATATTTATGATTGTCCTCCAATATGTTAATGGGTTTTTACTCACAATTTGTTCACATTCACACAATGCCAGTTTTAAGTAGAGTTTCTTCACCGTCGCAAATAACAACAAATAATGTTGATGTACTCTCTCAAAAATCACCTGCTTCAATTGAGACCAGTAATTTAACTGAAACAACTCTCAGTTTAGATCAAGATCAAAATTTATCAGCTGTACCGAATGATTCCACTACAAGTAGATCAACAACTCATGATGGTTGGTAACATATGCAAATTTAAATATATTTTTTTAATGTTCGTTATCTAACAATTTATGTTTCATTTGTTATTGAGTGAACCCCTATAGAATATGTTTTTGTTCCATAATTTATTTAATTGCAGCTTCTCCAATAAAAAAGAGAGGTCGTGGTGTAACTACTGGATTTGAAGTTAAAAAGAGAGCAAAAGAAGGTACTAAAATAGGTGGAATTATTATAAAAAAAGGAGTGCATCTGCCAGTTGGTCCAGCGGAAAAAATCTTTAAGATGGAGATTGGTGTTCTTACTCGCAAATATGCACCAAAAGGAGTTTTTTATTGGACTGATGTGACTGATGCGGATAAGCAGCCTATATTAGTAAAACTTGCAGTAAGATTTTACTTGAATTTTACTATAGATGTTGCAATGTTTATTCTCGTGTTTTATAATCATAAAACTTTTTATTTGAAACTTTCAGGGTGAGTTTGATATAGACATTGAAGATCCTCATACAAAAAAGGTTATTGACAAAATCATGTCAAGACGCTTTACTAGTTTCAAACATCGATGTCATATGCATTATAAGAAGTTTAAGACTTTTGATGAAGCAAGTAAACACCCTCTTGACAATATCAAATCTGAAAATTGGATCACGTTTTGTAAGCATTTCGAAGATGAAAAGTTCAAGGTAATATCTATTTAATCATTATTAATTGACCATATTTTAGTTATTTTCTAAATCTAGTGCTAATGTTTATTACATATGTCTAGGCTCAAAGTGTCGCAAACCGAGGCAACAGAGGCATGATGCAGGTTCCACATACTTCAGGTTCAAAGTCGTATTGCCAACGCTTGTATGAAATGGTATATGTGTTTGGTTTTTATGTTGCATAAATTTTGTAATCATTTCATACTAATAAAAGAGACAATTGATGTATGTATTAACTAATGGAACAAAATCAGGATGATATAAATCGTGAGCCAATTGAAATGAAATTGTATTTTGATACACATCATAAAAATGGTATTTGGATTCACTTACAAGCTCAAGAAAACTATGTGAGTTTTTTCATTTTATAAAGTGAGTGGCTTACTACATATGTTTTTTCATATTTCAACTATTTCTATTTAATTTTAGGAGCAAATGAAAGCTATGTGGGAGAAGGCAATATTTGATGGTGATGGAATAACTGGACGCGAGATCCTTGAAAACGTGCTGAAGCCAAAATCAGGTTATATTCGCGGGCTTGGATACGGTGTGAAGCCGAAAAAATTAAGAGAAGTCGAACTTGAAGCTCTTTTACAAGCTGAAAAGACTGAATCTCAAGCAAGAAACGATGAGCTAACAAAGCAAATAGAAAGCCAACAAACGGTAATTAATCGTTTACAAGAGTCTTTTGATGAATTAATGTTTAGAATGGACGAGTTAAAACATCAACAAGAAGGGGGCAACAATTCATCACCTGAATAGTAAGGTATTATTACAAATTTGTTTATCTTACAATATAAATTCTATCCTTTTGAATAATATTATATACTAGCTATTTGATTATCTCCAACTGATTTATTTTTTTATTTTTTTTAG
The DNA here is from genome assembly GCF_937616625.2 of Mercurialis annua. Classification (NCBI taxonomy): domain Eukaryota; kingdom Viridiplantae; phylum Streptophyta; class Magnoliopsida; order Malpighiales; family Euphorbiaceae; genus Mercurialis; species Mercurialis annua. The sequence goes on along the minus strand of NC_065577.1, from coordinate 34,119,521 downwards.
ATTGGAATTGAAAAGCAAGCTTTGGATGGATATTGGTGGTTTGCATCTCAACAAAATTTTATTATCTTTTATATTATGCTTATAAAACTAGATTTATATATTTTTAGGAATGATCCTTCGTGTTTTTTATCGAAGCATTGGACGAATATTGTTGTTTTATTAAGTATTTTATGGTTTTTTGTTGCATGGATTCTATATATTTAATAATAGCATTGAATTAATGAACAGTTGTGTTATATGCTTTCAATTGAGTCAAATTGTTCATTATTATACTTTCATCGAGTTGTGTATATATATTCGAGTTTGTAATGAGATTTCGTTGGAAAATTTTAGCATTTATGCTGTTCTTTTGATATATATATATATATATGTATATATATATATATATATATATATATATATATATATATAATTATGTCTATTATGTTAATGACAAAATTGTTTATCACTAAAATGTATTACTCACAAAACAAATCTCGTTATTTGTATATTGTGAGAAAAAAATTATCATTTCATTTGTCAAAGTTAATTTTTCCACAATTTATATTGATTGACAAAAAAATTATCATGTAAGAGAAAATATGGCAAAATTTAAGTTGTCAATATAGACAAAAGCTGTCAACATTTTCTCATCACCTATAAAATTGTGACAAATTAAGTTACGCACTTTCTCAAAGTACAACAAACAATTTTCTTGACAATATAAAATTTTAGCAGTAACAAACAGCCGTTTAGTCACAATATTTTGAGTTTTTGTGTCAAAATATTTATTGTTGTAATAAATTAAATTCTTATTGTAATAAAGTATTTTGTCACAACAAACACTTTGGCTTTACAAAATATCATTTGTCACAAGACTTATTGATATTGTGAAGAAATCATTTTTTGTCGCGAAAAACTTATTAGGACAAGGATGTTGCAACAAATTCAGTAACAAATTTTTTTCTCACACCATCGTTGTCGTGACAAAATTCGTATTTATTGTTACAAATTATTTTGTGACAATATACTGATTTTCTTGTAGTGAATGTAGTCTCAAACGGTTTTTATAAAAAAAATAAAAACCGTTTCTAATACAGTTTCTAATGAGGTTTCAAAGACATCTAATGGGGTTTCATACAGTTTCTAAAACAAATGGAGTACTTTTATAAATTTTCAGAGTCAAAAAATAAATATTCAAAAAATAAAAATAAAAAACAAATTTTCAAATTCAGAGTATTTTTAGCTAATATTTTCTAAAACAAAGTATTTTTAACCAATTCCATTAATAAAATATTTCCATGAGTTCTAGACTTATATATTTTATTCAATTAATTTATAATTTTAAAAGTACTTATTAGAGAAATTATTATCAACTAAATACTCTCATAAGTTGCTAATTTATATAAATAATTATTTAGTTTATTTTTTAAAAACTACTTTATATTCTCATGACTTTATAAACTGTTTAATTTTTATTTACTTAATTTATGTTTTCAATTAAATTTATTATTTTTCAAATTAGTTAATTTTTTGTTTTATATAGTCAGTATTTTTAAAATGATATCATTAACGGAATATTCATATTTTATTTGTCTTAACAAATTAACTTTTTATTTATTACAATTTATTTATCATAAAAATTTATAATTTGAAATTTTATATTTATTCTCAACGAGTTTTCAGTTTGTACAAAGTTTTAAGTATTTTTAATTATTTTTAATAAAAATAAATAAATTACATAAGTATTTTCTATTAAAAACTTTATTATTTCTAAAAGTATAATTAAAATTAAAATTAAAACTTAATTAACTTTATAAAATTTTAATTTCATGAGTTCTCAATTGGCAAAATATTTGTATAAAATTGTTATTTCTAATACTATTTAATTTAAATACTTATATAAAATTGAGTGACCTTTTCAAATAAATATATGTATTTAAATAGTACATGTAAAATAGCTATATTTAAGATAACCTTTTTATCATAGGTTAACTTAATTAATAATAATAAATCCTGAGATTTTAAAATTAAAGATTTTTCTTTTATTATATTTACAACAATACTTGAAATCGATGTTTAATATTTTGTTTTGAAATCATTTGAAACGTATGTTCAAAACTGGTTTATGTGCAGGTTCCAATGAAAGGATATATACTTACCATTTGTATGCCTTTGGTGGCGGCAATATGGCTTTGGTTTCGGTTTCAGTCACCAACATTAACAACAACAACAAGTTCATCTGCTAGCGAATCACCATCGTTAAAATTCGACTACCCAGTGCTACGATTTAGCTCTGTGGGTGCAACTGGGCAAAGCTACTCTGATTTTATTGGCGAGTTGCGCGATCATTTGACAACAGATGACGTGAGGCATGGAATACCAGTGCTGCGTAACACAGTGGATATATGCCAACGGTTCGTTTTAGTGGAACTCACGAATCGGCTAGAAGTTACTGTTACGGTAGCATTGGATGTCACTAATTTATATGTGGTTGGGTATCGATCTGGGAACAATGCTGTTTTCTTGCGTCCTGATAATGATGGTGATGCAGAGGCGATTACTCATCTTTTCACAAATGCGAATAGAGATACATTGACAAATACAGGACAATATCGTCAGCTTGAAGATAATGGACGTCCGAGATCTGAGATTAATTTGGGTCTGCAAGCACTAGAGGATGCTATTTCAGCATTTGAAGGTTATGCCACCGGTGGCCATGGCACTGTTACGCTTCAGGATTTGCTTTGTTCTTTCCTCGTTTGTATCCAGATGATCTCAGAGGCAGCACGGTTTAATCTTATCCGACAGGAAATGCGATTCAGAATTGAAGACAACCAGGAACGCATTCCGGATCCTCGTATAATTAGCCTTGAGAACAATTGGGGAAGATTGTCAAATGAAATTCAGAGATCCAATCAAGGCGCCTTTGAAACACCTGTATGACTAACTCAGAGAAACTATCAGCGATTGATTGTCGATAGCTTGAATCCAGCACTGATTAGGAACATCGGTATCATGCGATATAGATGCCCGAACCCGAATCAAAGATTGAACAATCAGAAATCTCTCTCAACTCCAACTTATGAATCTAATCAAGATGTTTGCCAACTTAGTGAGCCTACGGTGCGTATTGTCGGTCCAAATGGCTTATGTGTCGATGTTTACGGAGGGTTGTTCTACGATGGCAATGCAATCATCTTATGGCCCTGCAAAACTAACACAGATTCGAATCAACTTTGGACCTTAAAAACAGACGGCACTATTCGATCCAATGGCATGTGCTTGACCACTTATGGGTATAGTCTGGGAGTGTACCTCATGATATATAATTGTGCCACTGCTGCTCCCGATGCCACCCGCTGGCAAGTATGGGATAACGGAACCATCATAAATCCCATATCTGGTCTAGTTTTAGCGGCAAAATCTTGGGATAAAGGTGTTACACTGACGGTAGAGACTAACGTCTATACAATTAGTCAGTCATGGCGTCCTACAAACATTACACAACCTTTTATCGCATCCATTGTTGGATTAAAAGATCTTTGCTTACAAGGAAATGGAGAGAATGTGTGGGTAGAGCAATGCATAGACTCCAAGGAAGAACAACAATGGGCTCTTTATCCAGATGGTTCAATACGCCCTCAAGAGAAACAACAATACTGCCTTACTGGGGATGAGAATGGGGAATCCCAAGGAGATATGGCCAAGATTCTCACTTGTAAACTTGGATCGTCAGCTCAAAGATGGGAGTTCAAAAATGATGGCTCTATTTGGAATTTGAACTCCAAATTGGTGCTGGATGTCAAAAATTCTATTCCACAGCTTAAACAAATTATCACCTGGCCATACTATGGTACAAAAAACCAGAAGTGGAATGTTCTGTACTGATTGATAGGCTTCTGTGCTTAATCAATGCATGCATGCTTCAATATGTGGTTTCAGCTAAAATGTACGTTTTCTTTATATTATTAGCTGCATGTCTATTATGTAACTTTATTGTTGTGGATTGATTTTAATGAATAAAATAATGCTTTTCCTATTGTTAAAAAATTATATCAAATATCAAATCAAATTTTTCTCTATGTTTTAATTTAGTACTAAATTTTTAATTTATAATAAAAATATATCAAAATAATAATTTTTATTTAAGCGATGATATCTCATTAGTTATCAATATCTAATATGACGATATGAGAAATCAGTGGAATAAATTTTATTCAAGAGGGACAAATCTTATGTATTCGAACAATATGTTGTTCTTTTTTTTTTGCTGCAAGAAACTATTTATTTTGGGTTTTTGACATATTTGTGTCTCATAGACACAAAAATTCCGGTTTTGTGCCTCCCATCCCCAGCCCGCTATCTGAGATAGCGGGCTGCACACCAGCCCGCCATATGAGATGGCGGGCTGGTGCTAATTTGGGTGATTAACCTAATCACCCAAATTAGCACCAGCCCGCTATCTCATATAGCGGGCTGGTCCCTCCCCAATGATTGGGGAGAGAGTAATTACTCTCTCCCCAATCATTGGGGCAGATTATATTTTTTAAAAAAAACCTATTATATATAATAAATCGTAGTTCATGGATGCACACAATTGACTGTCACGTTGGCTTCCATTTGCTGCATTAATTTAAAATTCAATACAATCAAATCATGAACACAAAAATAGATATAAAAAGAAAACAACAAATTTCACTTTTTTCTTTGCAGCATGAAATTAATAAAATAATAGTACAACTAAATCATGATTTAATATATTATTATACCTTTAGTTTTTAATATGTAAAAAATAACTAAATTATCTCCAAATTAGTAGGAATACCTATCTTTTAGTTTGATTGAATTACGAAATTAAAATACAATATTTGGTCAATATAATATTATTTAAATTTCAATCTTATTATTTTTAAAGATATTATTAATAAAATTAAGTTAATGATTTAATTATGGTTATTATAAAACCAAAAAAAGAATAAATTCAGTATGGCTTTTACAAAAATTCTTAACTAATTTAATATTAATTATAAATAAAAAATTGATATAATTATAATATTTTTACTAATATGTTCATTGACGAGTTACGTTACGAGCCACGTGCATAGCACGTAATGCGAAACTAGTAATGTATAAATTGGACGTTCACGTTTGATTCGGTTTTGAATTTGGACTTTGATAAAAAAAATTATGGAGATACTTAACGTTATAATTTTTTTTTTATATTGGACCCTTCGAACCTAAAGTGCCATATATCCATTAGTTTGAATGGTCACCTACAATATTTGTTTAGAATTTTTTTAAAAAATTAATGCTCGAAAGCGTCCGAAACTAGCCCGAAAATAGCTAGCTTGAACTACGATTTATTATATATAATAGGTTTTTTTAAAAAAAAAAATATAATCTGCCCCAATGATTGGGGAGAGAGTAAATTACTCTCTCCCCAATCATTGGGGAGGGACCAGCCCGCTATATGAGATAGCGGGCTGGTGCTAATTTGGGTGATTAGGTTAATCACCCAAATTAGCACCAGTCCGCCATCTCATATGGCGGGCTGGTGTGCAGCCCGCTATCTCAGATAGCGGGCTGCGGGTGGGAGGCACAAAACCGGAATTTTTGTGTCTATGAGACACAAATATGTCAAAAACCCATTTATTTTCAAGTTTTTTATGCCAAACGACATTGTTGTTTGGTCCAACTTTTCAAAAAAAAAATTTGTTTTTTTTTTAAATTTTAAAAAATAAAAAGTGAAGGTGTGAAGATAAATTAAGGATTATGAATTTTTGTCGTTTATTATCTAAAATTATAACGAAGACAGAAAAATATAAGAAATCATTTTAAATTATATGAAATCATTTGAAATTGTAAAACCACGTGGAACTGTATGAACACTACCACATAAGTCACTTTCAGCAACACTAGCATGGCAACACTATCAATACTGTTGCAATAGTACACATAAGGCAACAAAAAGGTTACAGTAAAAAAATGTTACAAAAAAATTAACAAAATTCTGAAATTTATAACATAAGACAACAGATATGAAAAAGTGTTGCATTAGCTTAAGAAAAAGCAACAGTTTAACTGAAGTTAGCAACACTTTTAAACTGCTGTCTTATTATAAATATAAAAAATTTAAATTTTTTTAATTATAATATTTTTGTTAAAATGGGAAATTATATTATAACTTTTTTTTAATTAAAAAAGCTAAATCACTCTCTCAATTTTAAATCAAAATTTGAAAATAATTAAAGGCCACAACCATTTTTTATGCCATTCAAACAAGATCAACTTGTTTTGATTGAATTCAAAAATGGGTAAATGGACCAAAAGAGCTGCATATACAAAAAATTACACCAAAAGAGCAAATGCCATTCAAAAGGCTCAAAAGGTTTCCAACATTATCGGGAACAGATTTTAAATTTTTATTTTGTGCTCTCGTTTTCTCTCTTTTAGGGTTTCAACAGCAGCAACAACCTTCATCCACCTCCTCCGCCTCTACCACTGTGAAATCATCATCACCATCTGTTACTTCAATTGAGCAGGTGATTCAGCTCTCGCGGTTTTCGAAATCGAAATTTGCTTTTTTGATTTCAATTTGGATTTTGATTGATTTCAATTTCGATTTTGATTTTGATTTTGATTTCAATTTTAATTTTGATTTCAATTTCAATTTCAATTTCAATTTTGATTTGATCTTGATTTTGCTTTTGCTTTTGTAAGATGCTTTCGATTTTGATTTAGACATTTTGCGTCAGCTGTTAATGTTGCAGACGAGGTTTGTTTCATTATATCGTTAATTTATTATCATTAATAGTCACTTTTAAGTGCTCTTTCTCATCCAATATCACTTATTATGATGAATTATACAGGGAGGAGCTACTCATGTAGCTATAATTGTAACCAAGAACTAGTGAAGCTTCCGGTAATTTGTTTATTCGCCAATTCATATCTCGTCATTTTAGTTTCAACTGCCAGCTCTTATAGTCATATCTTGTCATTTTAACCTCAGTTGTTTGATAAACCATTTTGACCATCAGGCTATGTTTAAGCAATCTACAAAGATTAGGTTTATTAAGAAAGAATTGTAATTTCGCAATGCTGTATAGATAATACTTCAGCCGGCATTGTTGTAGCTCAAGTAAAATAAATTTATAGAGCTACAATAATAGTCTAGTGCAATCCAAATTAGATTCTGAATCTGATGCTTCTGATGGTGCCTCTAGCGTCCAAATTCAAGTGACCGGGTCTGGACACGGACAAAGCTTATCAGAGGCAAGTATTTGTTCTTTTGTACATATGCCTTTTGAAATTGTCTATTTTTGTGATTTTGTAGAGTTCCATGAAGATATACGTGGAAAATGTAGTTTATATATTATATCTAGTAATTGCTTTCTGGGATCATAACTTTTCTTGATTGATGTTGCTTCTCTTTGATTAGATGATGAAGTTACTCACATTTCAGACTATAATATTCTAAAAATGATAATAGGAGCTATTAAGAGCATCTATTTAAATAATCATTTAAGCACAATGTATAACGATTTTTGAACCTTTGTTTTAACTTTTTACTTCTGACCTCAGTGTGCATACCTTTGTTTCAACTTTTCACTTCCCACCTCAATGTGCATTCCATCAAATTAACCATCAGCCACTTTCTTTGCTGAATGTAGAATGTACATGAATTTTCAGTTTGTGATTTTGTAGCAGTTGGACACATGCATGTTAACAAACATCTACGTAAAAGTTCTTATTAAACATTTTGTCTTTCTTCTGTCTTGTGCATAATTCATCTTCTGGATTTGGTATTTCAAATGTGTTCTTCATGTACTTTTGAATTTTTTAACTTTCTTCAAATATTGGATTTTTCTTTTCTTGATACATATATAATTGTTTCTTGTGCAAGAACTTTACAAGAGAATGAGTTCTGACTGTCCATGGTAAGTTTATGGCATTTGCCGTTCTATAAGAGTTGTTTTCTCATTATAAATACAAAAGTTAATTGTACCAAATTTTACCTTCATAAACTTTAAGCAATAAATGAATAATTTAGTCTCCCTTGTTTGACATACAGGATATAGAGCTTAACATCCAAGTCCAAGTGATCAAGTATTCCGCTATCTCGAGGGGTGGTAAATTGCCATATGCAATTAATCGGGAATGCAATGGATTATGGTGGGCATCGTGAAAATAGAAGACACAAAAAATGGATTGCTTCGTCTCTACCGGAAATGGGTTTGTAAGTCATTTCCGTCTTCTTTTTTTCTTTTCCATTTTTTTAAATCATGTGGTTTGGATCTTGTGTTTTTGTGTTTTTAATATATTTTATTGATCCGTGTACTAGCCACATCTCAGCTTGTCGCAACTATACTTTCCCCCGTGCTATGGCAGGTGCCAATTCTCTTCAAATTTGTTCATCATGAACATCTTCATTTTTAAAGAAATCTACATCTTTAACATTTATATGTGTTTTTGCAGGATTTCAGGAAGATATTTGTAGAAAATGATTCCGTAGTAGAAAAGGCATTTAATTTTTAGTAGTATAATCATTATTTTTTATGAATATTTTGGTGAACATTTTTTGTTTGTGATGTAATGGATGGATGGAATATTTTCCGACTTTGAATTTTATGAATATTTCCCGTTTTCTAATTTTGGTGAGTATTTTATGTTATCCCATTTTAGTGAATGTTTTCCGTTACTAAATTTAGCGAATAATTTTAGTTTCTGCTTTTAATTCATGTTGCGTGTTCTATACAAATTGTTGTTTAAAGTCGTAGCCAAACCATTGCATCAGTATGTATAAGTGTTGCCTAAAGTACTATCCAAATCGTTGCTTAAAGTACTATTTAAATTGTTGCCTTATAAAAATAAATGTTGCCTAAAATACTATATAAATTGTTGCCTTAGAAAAATTAATGTTGCCTAAAATGCATTACAAAATTGTTACAGTAGATGTTTAAAACCGTTGCTTTTGTTATTAATTGCAGCGATTTTATTTGTATTACAATAGAATAAAAAAACTGTTGCAATAGCTATCAGAACCTACTGCAGCGGCCGCAAATGTAGCTGATTGAAAAGCGCTGCAATAGGTCTAAGGCAACGCTTTTTGTACATACAGCAACACTTACATGGTGTTGCTGAAAATGACTTATGTGGTAGTGGAAACTTTATAAAACTAACTAAAAATAATTTTTATGGATCTATACATGCTATACATGGTCTAGTTTTAGCACCCGATGCCACCCGCTGGAGTATGGGATAACAGAACATTCATAAATCCCATCTTTGGTATAGTTTTAGCTGCAAAATCTTGGGATCAGGGTGTTAAACTTACATTGGAGACTAACGTCTAAACCCTAAACCCTAAACTCTTAACAGAAACAGTAATACTGCCTTAATGGGTGCTGGATGTTAGAAGATATATCCAATCTCAGCCTTAAACAAATTATCATATACCCATATTTTGGTACAACAAACCAGTTGTGGAATATAGTGTATTGATTTATAGTCTTCTATGCCTGACCAATGCTTACATATATGCTTTACTATTTGATTTTCAGTTAAGCGTACGTCCTTGTTGTTTCTTGCAATAAAATATATGTCATCTACTTACATACTCTAATTTCTTTGTAATCTGATAACTTAATTTGGTTAAAATCACCAATCCAATGAATTCATATAAAACATATTAATTATAATTAAGATAAGCTAATTCAACCATTAATTATGTTATATTGATCGATGATTTAAACATAATTATGTAGGGATTGTACGACAACATTTTAATTAAAATACGAGTTACTCGCAAAGTAATAACAAGCACAAAAATTTCATTTGTTATACGACCATGAAATATCATTTCATACAGTGCCATGTTACGATATACAAATTTAAACTTATAACAATATCCATGTACGTTCATTTTATCTCACCTTAAACACTAGTACGTGTAATTGATTCGCCATTGGCCCACCTGAACATCCATAATTTGGAGTACTTGTTATAACGTTAATCAAGTCCACAATCTCTTGTTACGAAGTAAAGATCACACACAAATTGGAATTTGCTTTCTAGCACACCCGCAACACACTCTTACACTGTTCGATTTCTTGCTAAAATTGAAAGACGTCTAACATAGTTTAATAAATCCAATTTATATTTTTCTTGTTTACACTAATTGTTAATTTTTTAATTTTTTTTACTATTCTTATTTTTATTAACAGAAATAAAAATATATGATCATATCGTTTGATTTTCAAATAGAAAGATAAAACTGTAGATTATAATAAATGCTAGAGGTGTCAAAACAGTTTGCTCAAAAAAAACTTTGATTCTATAAATAAAATACAAGGATGAAATGTAAAATAATAAAAGCATCAAAAATGCCAAAATATATAGAAGTTGGGAAAAGGGTCAAATGAGCCCTCCTTGTTTGGCCTGAAGAGTAGAGTGGGCCTCTATGTTTGGAAAGATGATAAAACACATTTAATATTTAAAAGAACAGCTCAAATAAGTCCCTTCTTCTAACACTGTTTTAAAGACCATCAATTTTTACTTAGGTGGAATCTGACGTGGCTTATTACACTTTAAGGTGGTTTAAATATGCCCTCAATATTTGACATGTGGTTCAAACAAGCTCTCCGTGTATAAAAAGATTAAAATATGCACTTCAAGTATAAAAAGTTCACCCTTCATGTATAAAAAAAGGTTCAAATTAAATATGAGCATCAAAATACTCCGCTCAATAAGCCCGCGAGCCTAGTTAAGTTTTAGTGATTTTTTTAGACCAGATGACTAAAAACGGCCAAATTTTTTATGAAAATTTCACAAAAGCCAAACTTTTCAATTTTATCCAATTTCTCTTAAAACGCATGATTTTATTTTAATCATATCCAACTATACAATTTTGCTTATGTGGCGCTGATATGTAGCATTGCCACCTCAGCGCCACATAGACGTCACATGAGCAAAATTATGTAATTAGACATAATGGAAACGAAATCATGCTTTTGATGACAAATTGGATAAAATTGAAAAGTTTAGACTTTTTTAATACTTTCATGAAAGATTTGGCCTTTTTTGATCATTTGGCCGTTTTTATTTTTTATTATTACGTATATAAACACAATAATATCTTTATTTTTTCATAATATTTAAATATTAGTACATGTAATCAAATCAAATTGCGCTCAGGTTTCAATTATAATATCGAGTTTGAGTTCGAACTCCTTAAATGGTATTTTGTCAAGTTTGAATTAAGATTCAAGCTATAATTTTAAAATCGAATCGACCTCGAGAGTGATTGTATTTTTTTTAGAATCTACTCGATTACATTGCTAATATCAAGATAATAATAATTTTTGCTAAAAAATAAATTTTCCAAGACTTTAATATAGGTCATCTCATGCACAAGTAATAATATAAGTTCAAGATTAAAGAAATAGGAAAATTGAATCAATTGAAGAAAAAAATCAAATCGACCGAATAAAGCGGTAATTTGGTCATTTCGGTTAAAACCGACAAAAATACAAGGAAAAATTTAAAATTTCTGCTTACTCGGTTGATTTGGATAATTGAAATCTCAAATCGAACAAATAAATTAAACATCTGACATTCTTTTTATCATAAAGTCATCAGTTTGATTGGTTAATTTGGTGATCGATAATTTTGCTCACCCTTTTAGTGGTGTATATAAAGGATATATTTGAACCTATTCCTATGTAATAAGGTTATTTGAACTTTTTCATACAACCAAGGGCATATTTGAATATTTTCATCAATGAACAAGAAGAAGAAGAAGAATCACTGCACAACAGATCACTCACCACCCTAAATTTCTCAAGAACACGTTACATTCAAATCCAAAATCATGAATTCAAATTCCCCATTTCCAATTCCAGACGAAGAATTCTCCTCTCTCCCTCTTGAATTCATTTCTTACCCTCCAATTCCCTCCCTAAACCCTAACCCTAACCCAATCCCTCACTTCCTCTCCTTCTCCATTCCCAAAAAACGACGCCGTGGCCGCTCCCAACGCACTACAATACCCACCCCACCAACCGCTTCCTTTCAATTCCCACCTCAAAACCCTAATTCCACTTCTTCAGCACCAATCCCTGATTTTTCCGAGGAGATTATTGTAATTAACAAAGAATCCACCGGTGAAGCATTGATTGCACTTTCTTCCGGGTTTCCGGCGGATTCGTTAACTGAAGAAGAGATCGAAGCGGGTGTCGTGTCGGTTATTGGCGGAATCGAACAGGTGAATTATATTTTGATTAGGAATCATATTATTATGAAATGGCGCGAAAATGTTAATTCTTGGATTAGTAAAGAAATGTTTGTGAATTCGGTTCCGCAGCATTGTCATGGGTTATTAGATTCTGCTTATGAGTATTTAGTTTCGCGTGGGTTTATTAATTTTGGGGTGTCGCAGTCGATTAAGGAGATTGCTCCGTTGGAAGTGAATAGTAATTGTAATGTGATTATAATTGGTGCTGGTTTAGCGGGATTGGCTGCTGCGAGGCAGTTGATGAGGTTTGGGTTTAAAGTTAGTGTCTTGGAAGGGAGAAAGCGTCCCGGTGGAAGAGTTTATACGATGAAAATGGAGGGTGGCGGTGGGAATAGGGTTTTTGCGTGGGCGGATTTGGGTGGGAGTGTGTTGACAGGGACTTTGGGGAATCCATTAGGGATTGTGGCTAGGCAGTTAGGGTGTTCGTTGCATAAGGTTAGAGATAAGTGTCCATTGTATAGGTTTGATGGAAATCCCGTTGATTTGGATATGGATATGAAGGTTGAGAATGCATTTAATCGGTTGTTGGATAAGGCTAGTAAGCTTAGGCAATTGATGGGGGATGTTTCAATGGATGTCTCACTAGGTGCTGCTGTCGAAACTTTTAGACAGGTTTATGGGGATGCAGTGACTAATGAGGATATGAATTTGTTTAATTGGCATTGTGCGAATTTGGAATATGCAAATGCAGGTTTGTTGTCTAAGCTTTCACTGGCCTTTTGGGACCAGGATGATCCATATGATATGGGTGGGGATCATTGTATTATACCTGGTGGTAATGGAAAGTTGGTTCAGGCCCTAGCTGAGAATGTGCCTATTTCATATGAGAAGACCGTGCATACGATTAGATATGGGAGTGACGGAGTGCAGGTTATTTCTGGAAGTCAGGTTTTTGAAGGGGATATGGTATTGTGTACAGTTCCATTAGGGGTATTGAAGAGTGGCTCTATAAAATTTAATCCCGAGTTGCCGCAGAAGAAACTTGATGGGATAAAGAGGTTGGGGTATGGGCTGTTGAATAAGGTCGCAATGCTTTTTCCTTGTGTGTTCTGGGAAACAGATCTTGACACATTTGGGCATTTGACTGAGGATTCAAGCACACGGGGGAAGTTCTTTTTATTTTATAGCTATGCTGCAGTTTCTGGTGATCCACTATTGATTGCACTTGTTGCGGGAGAAGCTGCACATAAGTTTGAGAGCATGCCCCCCACAGATGCAGTGACTCAGGTTCTTCAGATCCTGAAAGGTAATTTTTTTTATTTTGCCAGATCCTGAAAGGTAATTATTTTGTGATTATTTGATTCTTTAAGTATGTGATCTGTCTTCATAACACTAAATGCATTAAATTATATGAACATTTTTTTTGCTGATGAATTGGTTGCATGTTTGACTGAGTATTAAGAGCACCATTTTTTTTAGAACTCCCTTTAAGTTTTTAATTACCATGAACATTCTACTGGGCACGTACGTTTGAATGGATAATGACTTTTGTTTCAGGATATGAATACGTTGATAATTTCAGATGAAAATATGAAATGAATTCATATTTCATATGAATGATGATGTTGGTTTTTGCAGGTATTTATGAACCCAAAGGAATCACCGTCCCAGAGCCGATCCAAACTGTCTGTACAAGATGGGGCAGTGATCCCTTTACCCTCGGTTCCTACTCTAATGTTGCTGTTGGAGCTTCTGGAGATGATTATGATATATTAGCGGAAAGTGTTGGAGATGGAAGACTTTTCTTTGCAGGGGAGGCCACCAATAGGCGTTATCCTGCAACCATGCATGGAGCTTTTCTCAGTGGGTTAAGGGAAGCTGCAAACATAGTTCGCCATGCTAATGCGAGAACCTCAAGGATTAAAGCTAGTAAAGAACCTTCTAAGAATGTCCATCACTGCACATCGCTTCTTACTGATTTGTTTAGGGATCCTGATTTAGAATTTGGGAGTTTTTCTGTCATTTATAGTCGAAAGGATGTTGATCCAAAGTCCACAGCAATTTTGAGGGTTACATTTAATGAGCCTCGGAAGAAAAATCAGGAAAGTTCCGGACCAGATCAACAACATTCGAACAAATTACTTTTTCAGCAGCTTCAGTCACATTTTAATCAGAAACAGCAGCTTCATGTGTACATTTTGCTATCAAAACAACAGGCTTTTGAGCTAAGAGAGGTCAGAGGGGGTGATGAAATGAGGTTGAACTACCTCTGCGAAAAGCTTGGAGTGAAGCTGGTAGGAAGAAAGGGTTTGGGGCCTACAGCTGATTCTCTTATTGCTGCTATTAAAGCTGAGAGGGGTAGCCGGAAAGCCACTTCAAATTCTTTGGATCTTAAAGTGGGCTCTTTGAAAGGGACATCCAAGCTTAAAGCAGGCACTTTGAAGAAGAAATTGATAAGGCATGTGCTTAATATCCTATATATATATATATGTTTAAATTTTCCTCCAGTCAATCGGTTAACAATTTTACCTTTTTTTTTTGATGAAATTCTTCCAGAAGAGCTAAAATAGTAAGCAACAACAATAGGTTAGTACCTCCTTTCGATTCAAATATAGCAAAAGAACAAGTGCCTGTGGAAACTCAAACACCAAATCAGGGACCTTCCGAGGTTTTGGATGCAGGTATGTTTACATTTATCAAGTTTGGTTCTTTTTTCAATTGCAATGCTGGTGCCTATTATAATGTATCTGTTTGGTTAACCTTTACTTGGGTGACCCTTGAATTTAATCATCTTGCTATCAGCTTACCACACTCTTCTGAACTTCTAATATATCCTATTATTTAACGTGCTATTGCTTTCTTAATTGAACATGCGAGAATTCTTGTATATGGCTTTATCATATGTTACCATGATAACTGCAGATATACATGTAAGAGAGTAGAAAAAGATGATTTGATTTGTCCTTTAAATGCGTTGAATGCACATAAATGCTTTATATACCTTCAGATATAGTGCCATATGATCTCTCTGTTTGGGATGGTAGTGGCTTTTTTTCTTGATCGTGCTTCTTTGGAATCAAGTCAATCATGCTCTTAAGAGAGTGATTTTGTTTGTTAAACTATTGAAAGAAAGCTGCAAATCAATAACCAAATGGCACGCAATATTTGATTCAACATATACATAGGTTTGCATTATTTAACATATTATTATATGCTTATTTTTGTACATTTCTATTTCTTTTGGTTATTATTCTATTTTAGGTTTTTGCCTTTAGATCATATACTTGTACTTGAATGTTGTCAGGGCAAAGTCAAGTTGATGGCTTAAAGAATGAGCAGATGGCGCCTTTCTGCTGAAAGTGGAATTTGCAACTCCTCATGATTCTAGGATTGGATTGTTTTGCTACTTTACTGAAGTCTGGATACTGTTCTATCAGCTTGGTAATTGGCGGATATCCTGGTTATTAT
The DNA here is from genome assembly GCF_937616625.2 of Mercurialis annua. Taxonomy (NCBI): domain Eukaryota; kingdom Viridiplantae; phylum Streptophyta; class Magnoliopsida; order Malpighiales; family Euphorbiaceae; genus Mercurialis; species Mercurialis annua. Next base: position 34,103,839 of record NC_065577.1, on the reverse strand, counting down.
CATGTGCTCTTGTTTCCCTCTGGCGGGTATGTCTTCAACTATATGATTTCCTGATATGATCTTAAATTTATTAGTGATATGGAACTTTATTTAAATCAATGGTTAGTAAACTAGTGTTGTTTACATGGTTAATCCCTTGGATGAGCTATTTAAACTAAATCTTGTTTCTGGTGAAAATTTATGATTAGCTTCTGGATTTATCGTCTTTGGGAAACTTCCATTGACACCCATGATTTTTGGTGATGCAGATTTGTTTATTTTTGCATCTGTCAACAAGGGCCAGTTGCTTATATCTGTCAGCAAGGGCCAGTTCAATAACTTTAGGGGTGCTTTTCTTCTCCCGAACCTATGTTACAGGAAAACGGAACATTTTAAACAAGAAACAATGAAATAGAAAACGGAGAAATGATATTTTATACAAGAATAGGTTATAACTTATAAATATAAAGTTTGGAGTTTTAGAAGCGTTTCTCGGAAATGAAAAATAGGACTTAATAAGTTCCCATGCAACATAGTTCCCAACTATTTGAAGATTTGTACCTGGTCAGGGGTACCAGATTATGTTGCAGCCTGGATGCAGTATCTTCTCAATTTGGACCCTGCCATTGTCCAGGGTACTGGGGCGGCGAGAACAAATAGCACCTTTCTTATGAAGCCCTTGTGTTTGGCAAGCAGCAGAGGCCAATGTCCATGAGTCACCTGCTCACTGTCAAGTTTGTTGCTAATCTGACTGCGGTTTGTGGAGATGGATACTTTTAGGTGGTTTTACTGTGAAATCGAGTAATATGATTATTCCACTTGTCCATTTCATCTTTATTCTAAAGCTGTTTGGACTTGCAGTGACACCACGGGAAGGGTTTTAGGGAGTTGGGGACAGTATCGCGGTGGTGTTTAATAAGGTAAAATCGGATTTCAATTTCTGCTATATTGAAGCAAAGCAAGGTTGGAAGTTTCGGATGCCATGATTACTTCCTTGGTGGAGAGGCTCATGCACACTTCGATTTTTAGCGAGTTTTTAAAGGTAGAAGTAGAACATTGTTACGTAATCGCTCTAGTTGTTCAGTTGTTATTTATGAAGATTCAATAGTGTGATACTTCCTGCTTGGAATTGGAAAATGGAGATGGATTGAAAGAAAGTGCAGATTCTTGATTGTAATTGCGTTCTGAAATCTTTAAACATTCTTGACGATTTCTTGTATATACAAAATTAGGATTAACAGTTAGTGTATAGGTGTGAAATTGTTAAAGAAGTATAGCTTATCAAAGACTCAAAGATTTATATTTCCGGAAGCATTTGTTAAGTATGTGTTGTAATTTAACGATGCTGCCCCTAATTATAGAAATTAAAAGATTTTATTTAACTGTAATTGTATTCATTAAAATCCCCTCCATTTAATTTGTTGAATTTTGCTCACATATAAGCCATTAAATAATTACTTATCGTAGCCAAATTTATCCAACTGAATAATAAAAAAAAGTCTTTGATCATTCAATAACTGCCACATGAAAAAATAACTCTCGGTTTATTTAACTGACCATACTTGACGGTAGTTAAAATAAAATCTTTTAAATCATTCTATAACTGATTACATAAAATGTTCTATTTAGAATTAATAAAAGTTGCACAAATTGGATTTTTCGAATCACCATGCCTAAAGAAATATGAGAAAAAGCTCGAAATGAACCACCAAAAGCTTTGAGTTGCAAACTTTTATTGTAATAAATCAAATACAAATTATCATCAAGAGATAATAAGTATATTACAGACAACATATTGTACAAGTAAAAGTCTCCTCAGCATCTAAAATGTTGCTACAAGACTGAAAAATGAACAAAAATGCAGAAAGAATTGGACATAAAGAAAACAAGAACTCACTTTAGTGTCACTTGCTCTCCTGAAATATATCCAGACTCCCGGTTTCGTTAGTCCCTTCCAACCACTCCTCTAGTTTTGCTTCTTTATCGGCTTTGAAGTCATCAAAGTTTACCGACTGCGACAATAAAGTATGAGACTGCGACTTTGTCTCAACTTGCTCTTCTTCTTCTTGCGGCTCATCAGCAGCATTACTCGACAAAGGCAATTCGTCAGTTTCATATTTAGGCATGGACGATATAGTGCTGGTAGATGCAACCAATTGAGACGGATTAGAATGAGAATCTGAAAGTAACTTCTCGTTTGGGGTAGATGTTGATTCTTTAAGATCAAGTTGTGTCCATTTGAAATTGGTGGCTCTTTCTTTCGCAGTCTTAAATACGGATGAAAAATAATTACTGTTTCCTTTAGTTTCTTGCCGGAGTCCATTATGACCCCAACTAGCTGGTCCCCACGAGCTAGTTCTTCCTATTTGAAAGCCTGAAGTTGGGTTACGAATTAATCCTCTTTTTGGTTGTTTTTCTGAGATCTGTGCTAGGGTTGTCCTTATGTCTTTTATCATCTCATCAGCTACAGAGAAACCGCAATCCTTCATTGATCTTACCGTGGTTATAGAATCTTCTGTATCTTCAGTGTGCAGAATGGTTTCACGAGACTTCTCTGTAATATTATTCTTGAGACTAACTACATTAGGAACTGCATTTTGAACGTGGTGCTGAACATAGAAAAGGCCTACAGAAGGTTCATTTGCCATGTACTTAATCATCTCTGCCAAACTTTCAGTTATCTCCACAAAACCGTCTACGGTGGAGAATTCATGCATGTTGTTGACAGTTCATCACTGGTTTGTCCAAAAAACAAAAGCAAGATTCGTCAACATATGAAGAAAGCAATAGAAGTCATACAAGAAGAACATAGCTAACCAGTGTATAATATTGACTCGGCCTTTTCCTGCAACACTAAATAATCTAAACGAATTGGTTTATCAATTCATAATATTTTTGACTTGTTAAAGGGTGCCATATGTATCAATACCAGCAGCATGGTCAATTCAACTACCTTTAAAGTTTTCCTTAAAATAAAAATTTTACAACAGTTTTTATCGCTTGTATGTTGATATATACTATCTCACCAATTGTGTGCAACGGAGTGATCCAGTCCTAGCAAACAGTTAATGAAAGCATAACATCATAAGAGAATTGCATTCCAGTTTTAGAATCATTTCATACACTATCCCATCAACCATTTCTAAAAAGCTGAGAACTGATTTCTTACCCTATTCATAGCTTTCAAATTTCATAACCGGGTCACCAATGAAACCTATTAGATGAGGTTGTCATCGTATAGATAAAGAGTCGTTTGACTATTTTACAAAGAATTCAATGTGAAACCTTTTGGCCGTTTTACTTTTACTACGACAGCATTTCATAATAGACATGGAATAGCTTATGTTTCTTACAACTGCCCACAATGTTCTACTGTACTGATAACATATCGATATCAATGTCATAGCGGCAAACTATTCAATGATGTTCAAAACATGGAATTCTGAAAAATACACGATAAGCAAGACTTTTCAGAAAATATATTCAAGTTTGTCCAGGCATCATCCTCGGTAATAATTTTTCATTTGGCACAAATATGAATTTAGAGCCAAAGCTCCTACAACCAGAACAATTCTATAGATCCTAAACTAGCTAAGCCTTAAAAGCTAAAACCTTTACGTAGACAATAAACTTAAAAATCAAAACGTATGCTAGTTATGTCCTTATCCCTGCAATAGTTAAATTTCTAAAATAACATTAACTAGAATACTAAAGGTGCATCCAAAATTTAACAATTTCTAATTACAATAAAGATATCTAATAAGAGAATTGCACATCTACAAGAAAATCATACCTGAGGAATTGACCCCATTTTAAATTTTTTAAAAGAGATAGAATCTAATTAAGTTAGTAATTAGTGGTTAGTAGTTAGAAATTTCAGATTCTTATCGGCCTTAAACCGCTGGCCCGACATGCTCGAAACCGAGACCTATATAAAAAGCTAGCTATGCTAAGTGGTTCGATATTCAAATAATTTTACAAAATTAGAATCTGTATTAGTTTGAATATCAGGATTAAACATTCCAAATTTCTCTCAATCAAATGATTCCCAGCTCTCATTCATTATTTGAATCCACACCCAGAAAAGAATAATGCGAAAACAATTGGTAATATACAAAAAAATAATAAAATCAGTCACTATGCACAAAAATTAACAAATTATAAAAATTTACTTACAGGAAACCCTAGAAGAAGAATTAGAAATAACCCATTTGAATGGTTTATGGTGTTGATTAATGGGTTCAAACTGATTCTTCAAGATTGGGAGAGGCAAAGATTCAGAGAATGAATTATGGTATTATCTAATACTAAATTAAAAATTTCCTAAAAAAAAAATTAATTAAAAATGTTATCTTTGTGTTTTTTTTTTGGTTTATCCCCTTAAAAACCCCTCACCTTTTACCCCCAATTCGTTTGCACCCTCACGTTGTAAAACCACCAAATATACCCAAATTACGACCTTTCACTTTCAATTGCACCCTCAAGCATTAAATTGATCTCTTTTCACTTGAAAAAATAGATTTATTTTTATTTTAAATAAAATATTAAGTCCTATTTTAAAATAAATGCTAAAATTTAAAGTATTAATTTGAACATTTTTTAAGTGAAAAGAGGTCAATTTAATGCTTGAGGGTGCAATTGAAAGTGAAAGGTCGTAATTTGGGTATATTTGGTGGTTTTACAAGGTGAGGGTGCAAATGAATTGGGGGTAAAAGGTGGGGGGATTTTAAGGGGATAAGCCTTTTTTTTTTGGGTTATTTCTCAGTCATGATTGTGTTTGTTTGCTCATCAACTAGCAGCTGATAGAGACAAAGGAAATTTTAAAATATTGTTTTTAGTTATTTTGTTAATGGACAATTTTGACCCTATAGTCATGGAGCAATTTTTGTAAAGGGAAAGTGTGCAAAACAGCCATTGATTTTTTGAAATTAGAACATGTTTTATGTTTAATCTTGAAGAAATAAAGAGTACTACCAGTGTTTTAAAAACCGAACCGGTAGCCGAACCAGTAAGGCCACCGGAATCCGGTTTGACCGGTTCGACCGGTTCAACTGCCGGTCGAACCGGTTGAGTACATTTAAAGAAAATATATAATAGAATATTACATTTCTATTTTATGACTTATTAGTTTTTACTACTATTTATAATTTTCTTACTATCTTTTCAAAACTCCTTTAAAGGAAAATATAAGAAGGTGATTTTTTTATTTATAGAAAATTATATGTTGTTTAGCTATAAAAAAAATAAAGAAATTTACTATTTTTTTTTTCTATTTAGGAGATTTTATTTTTGTGTTTCCTATTTTGTATTACCTATTTGGTTTCTTTAATCTAGCCTAATAAAATTAAAGACTTATTATTTTAAATTCCTAATCTATTGTCATTCCTTAAATAAAATTTAAAAGTATTTTAAAAATTATATTAGAATCTTATGTATTAATTATATTTGACTCTAATTAAATGGAAACAAATAACTCATTTAACTTATTTATTAAAATTTGTTATTTATTATGATTTAATACCAAATGCAAAATGAATCAAATAAATATTATATCCTTTGATTGATATTACTTTTTTTTGTATATAAATATGAAAGAAGGCAAGAAAATTAAAAATATGACTTAGATAATTTTTTTTTTGATCGCGACTTAGATAATTTTTAAAAATCATAAAAATACACATGTGATTAAACCGGCCGGTCCAATCCGGTTCCGACTCACCGGTTCAGTCCGGTTCTGCCGGTTCAGTCCGGTCCAAACCGAATGGACCGGATTTTCCGGTTTTTAGTGTTTTAAAAACCGGACAACTGACCGGTCCCCGGTCGAACCGGCCGGTCCGGTCCGGTTTTTAAAACACTGGGTACAACATGTACCTTAATGTCGTTAAATCTAGAAAATTTAAGTTCAAATGATTTATATAATATCGGTCTAATTATTTAAAAATCACTCACGTGTAATTTTTTTCTGTTTATATTCTGATATAGAAAAAACATTATTTGTATCTTTTTTTAGATTTTTCGGTTTCACCTCTACCCCAAATAAGAATTATTTAATTGATTTAAAGATGAAAATATTAAAAAAAAAAAAATAGAAGGGTTAAATTATATTTTTTTAATTAAAAAATATGAGCAAGTCCTTCAACTTTTAAAATATTCAAATAAATCCAATAATTAATTAATTTTTTAAATTATATTAAAAAATTAAATAAAAAAAATTCCAACCTGCGGCCATCGAATGAGCAGGTCGCTCCGCCCGCCGGTCATCTTCCACAAAATCTGTTCTCAAGAGAACAGATTTTCGAAATCTGTTCTCAAGAAGAACAAATTTTGAGGAAGATGACCGGAAGGCGGCGGGCAGTCGACCGAGTTTGATTTAATTGAGTGTGGTTGGTTTGAATGAGAATGGTTAAATTTAATTAAGTGTGGTTTGATTAGTTTGATTAGGTTTGGTTTGATTGGCTTATTTCAGGGGTATTTTGGGTCTTTTAATTTTTTTTTAAATTTTTTATGACATGTCAGATGACGTGGCGCCGCCAGCCGTCAATTTTTTTTGTAAGGGTAGTTTTATCCATAAGAGCCGTGGGTTGAGCCACCATAAAGTCTGGAGGGTTTTGGGAAGGTTAGGATAAAAGTCGAGGGGAATGGATTATTAGCTCAAATACACTATAAACACTAAATGCACCATAGATATACTAAAAAACGGCAGAAATACACCAAAAAAATATAGATATTCCGAAAAACACCAGAAATACATTATAAATAAACCAAAAATAAACTAAAACATAAAAATATTATAAAATTACTACAAATACATCATAAATCAATTTATTCTTTACAAAATAAGTAGCAATAAACAAATCTATGAATAAGAGAAAAATAAAATAAATAAATATATGAATAATAGAACAGTTTTATAAACAAAAAATTATAGATCTACAATAATTTATTTACAAAATGTTTAAATCATTATAAAAAATCTAAAAAATTACACAAAATCTAAAAATGAGTCGAAAAATCCATAGCGTGAACGGAAGAGACGAGCGGGCTAGCGCAAACGGAAAAGACGAACGGAAAAATACCGAAAACGATGAGAAATCTATCGAAGTAGACGAACGAAGCGCGAACGGAAAAGCGAACGGAAAAGACGAACGGAAAATTAATCGGAGGAGACAAACTAAAAGTCAAACGAAAAATAAGTAGGAAAAAAGAAGAAAAAAATATAAAAAAAGAGAGAATTTTGAGAGAGAAGAGAGAAAAAAAAGAATGGATATATAAAAGTTTAACCTAAAATGAGATAAAACTTATAGTGGATATTTTTATAAATAAGTTAGAAGAATAGATAGCCTATAAAATAAGATAAAAATTTGCTAAAATGCTGTAAATAGTTTACCCAACACAAGTATTTGAAAAATAACATCATTTTTAAGTTATCAAATTTTCATTTCTTATCAAATTTTATATGTAATAATACTTGTTCTAAATTAATTTAAATTAATTATAAGCAATCACTTGTACATAATTGTGATATGCGGAAAAACAAATTTCTCGAATTGAAAAACAACAATGGGAAAGAACAAAAAACACAACAGCGACAGTGACGACGATGACACCTTCTACTACCGCTACTCCTCAGCCTCCGCCTCCGTCTCCGCCACTTCCACGTCAGAACCACCGCAATCCACAAACCCTAAATCCACCGCCTCAAACACCCTAGCACCCTCAAAATCAACGCTCTACGTCTCCAACATCGACTACTCTCTAACAAACTCCGATCTCCACATGCTCTTCTCCACATTCGGCAGAATCGCACGCGTAACCGTCCCCAAAAAAAAAGAAACGCGACGGCCAAAAGGCTACGCGTTTATCCAATTCATTTCTCGAGACGACGCCGTTTCAGCTGCGAAACAAATGGACAAGAAAATCCTCAACGGCCGTACGCTCTCCGCTTCGATAGCGATCGATAACGGAAAGGCCGCGCAGTATATAAAGAAGAGGGAGTATACTGATAAGAGTAAGTGTTATGAGTGTTTGGCGTTGGGGCATTTGTCTTATGAGTGCCCTAGGAATCAATTGGGCCCGAGGGAAAGGCCCGTGGAGAAGCGCGGCCGGAAAAGAGGAGCTGGTGGTGGTGGGGGTAGGAAGAGGGAGGTGGAAGTGGAGGTGGAGGTGGAGGAAGATGTTGAGGATGAGGAGAATTGGGCGTCGGTGGTGGACGGAGGGGCGGGGGAGAGGTTGTTGAAGCAGGAAGAATGGGAGGGAGATGAAGTAGATGGGTGGAGAGGGAAGAAGAGGAAGAAAGCTAGTTACTTCAGTGATGAGAGTGGTGAGGAAGATTGATTTCTTGAGATTTTTTCGAGCTGTGGATTGTTTAAGGTATGTTGTTATTTTTATTGGGTTTTTTGCGAGTTTATGATGTGTTTATTTGTTATTGTGTTTGTAAATTCTTAGTGATAAGTTATTCGGATGGAAATTTTGTTTGATGGAATCTATATGCTAAATAACATTGAAATAGTTAAGATTGAAAGCGACTCGATCTAGCATTATTATGGTTGAACATAAGCTTTATATCTTGGTTAGTAGGTAATTGAAAATCTACACGATTAAGCATTATTATGTTTGGATATTAAACCTCCTTTGAGTAGTTTGGATTATCATATTGTTGTGATTTTATTGAATTTTCAATGGTTTTTTTTGTTTGTTTAAGGGTTTTGAGTATGTATTGTAAATGAACTAATGACTTATTGATAAGTACTTGGGTCAGTGAGATCTTGGTTGATGTTTACTTTGATCAATGGAATGAGATTCATTAGGATAGTAAATGTGAAATCTGCTCCACCGGACCGGTTTACTGTACTTGCACTGTGTTAATATGAGAGTTAGAAATGAGATGAATTCTGAAGAGGAATTGAGACATAAAACTATGTTATATGGATTTTGCAACATTTTGGTTAGTGATTTGGATGTTGGTTTTTTCTGAAATTATGTTGATTTTGTTTGTTGAAGTGGTTTATTTATGATATCAGTTGGATTCCTAGGCTGAAGATTTTAGTTAGTGGTGTATGAACTATTTCTTAATCAATAAGTTAAAAAAGTATTCAATATTTACTAAAGAATTGAATATAAAATGAAATAAGATATTCAGGAGTGATGAAATGAAAACCTGCTGTCTATTGCACTCTTATAACGGCTGATATAAGTATTGAAATGTATTTCTCCTAGGGTCGTGCACAGGTCTTGGCGATCTCCGTATCCAAGCCAAAAACCATACCAAAATATCCAGAATCAACAAATATCAGTTTATCGTTGGCTATTTCCGGTCCGAATCATAATGAAAATTTTGTTGGTAATGGTTAGATCTTAGATAGATATTCATATCGAGTATCGTATCAAACCATTTTGAACCATACTGAACTGAAGAATTGAGATTATAACCGAATTAAAATCAATGTTGCCAAGTTCCAAAGGGCATTGTAGAATGGTGACAAAATTTCATAATTTATTACTAGTAATTTGGGCAACGTTTAATTAGTTTTTTGGATAACTTTTGTTAATATTTTGGACAATAATTTATCAGTATATGATTTGTTGCTATAAGTTCACCTTTGTCTATGTTTTTTAAATACTATTTAGCTGTTTTTTCATAATCAACATTTATTAATATTTATAATTAGGTGTCATATTATATCCATGGTTATGAGAACGGATATCTGCTAGAACTTAATCTTCATACTTAAATCTTAGTGAAATAATAAAATCTCCATACCAAACCGGATTTCGATACTATTTTGGAGATATCCGGTTTTTGGTTTTCTAGAGATTTGCCGATGTCCAGCTCCCCTAATCCGTGCGCGGCCCTACTTTTCCTACTAATTGAATAACATTGTGGGATGGTGAACTTATACATACCATATAACCCTTACTTTTGAACTTTCCATTTGTGGGCAGGGCAGTAACACTGAAGGATGTTAAATGAAGTTTTTTCTTCTGGGATAAAAATGGAGCCTCAATTAGCAAAATGATGTAAAATTCCTGATTTTTTTTTGCCAAAGTAAAAATCCTGAGTTGATCTACTGTTATTTTGTTTTCAGAAGTTTGAGTTAGCATTGCGGCTGATTGATGAAAATACAGCACAAGTTTATGCATCTGTCAATTGAAACATATTGAATCATGCTTTTGGGTCTGAATCTGAAAGTCTCCAGGTTTAATGTTTTATCTTTTTTTACTTGATAGGGTAAACCTGAGCAAGTCATTGGCTACTTCTTTTTCTTGCGGAAACTGTAATGTGCATGAAAGGAAGGGGCATCTGCTATGGCGCCACTTGCAGCGACAGTTGTCGCGTGCGGAATATCGGGCAAATTATGCATTCTCTGGAATTTTTTTCAAACCAAAGCGTAGGCAGTATGCAGTTCTATAGGATGTACAAACAGAGAATAATTTACTCACTGGGATATGTCTTTGTAGTGGATTGAAGCACAAGCATATGAATGAATCTATACTGTAACAATCGACAGAACATTGTGAAATCGAGACTTACTGTGCAAATAAAAGATCTCTAATATCAACTTCGAGATCTCTAAGATTTGGTCGACATGGAGCTTACTGAATTTGAATTTCTTCTGAAGCAGTCTTCTAGTCCATTTTAAAGTGGATTCAGAATCTTCTATATGTTCCATACATCTCTTATTTGATATTATCTGGAAATGTATGTTTTTCCTTTTTAGAAGTGAACAAGACGGGAGCCAGTTTATTTTCATGTAAAAAGGTCGTCAACAGATGCTGCAGATTGAACTCAAATATTCATTATATTCATTATTCATCATCCTAAAAGCACTTGTTTGGAGAACAATTAATCTCTCGAGGCTATCTAATTCAACTCAAATGTTCGTTACTTTCCGTATTTTCTCTTTAACATTTAGAGTTCGGATCTTTTTGGTGATATTTCATCTATTCATTGTGAATTAACTAACCAATTTGACTCTTTTTAATCGTGGTAATTTTTTTTAACCAACCTCTATACTTACATCTTTCTGAATGTAGTTTAGTCTTCGAATTTTTTTGATTTTGGTAGAAATTATATTGAGAGTAAGATCCAAGGAGGAGATTTTAGCTATTTTCTGCCATGTATGCAAAAACAATCTGTAATCAAAGAATTCTTGCCTCAAGCGCAGTGCACTACACATCCGTTGTTATTTCGTTAGAATAAAAACAAAGATGAACGCAAATCGCTCAGCGTGTCTATTCTCCATGATGAAATACAACAGCAATGTTTAGCTGAGCTAATGCCTCTGGCTTCCAATCTGTTTTTGCGTATGTTCAGCTCGTCTGTTTTCCAGTCTGCAAAGTTAAAATGTATTTTTGATAAGAAGATTGATGTTTTCTTAGAAACTTATAAAACTTAACAAGTTCAGCTCACCAGCATTTCATGATCCCCTATGATTTCTTCTATTAATTCCTGCACCGGTTTATTAGCACTGTTGGGAACAAGAGCTGCAAACACAGCTTCTTCTAGACCTGCATACGACCCGGACAACTCAGTTTCTTTGACTAAAAAGTCCAAAACTATCCTAGCTAATGCTAGAAATTATAGCAACGCGTCTATCAGCAATTATATCTAGGGATGCGTAAAAATCAAATTAAATCGAACTGAACTGATAAATCAGTTTGGATCAGTTCGAAACTATATAAAAATATTGGTTTTTCGGTTAAGTTTGGTTTCGAAAGTAAACAATATTTCAGCTCACTGTCGATACAACCCGGAGTTTTAAAGGAAATGAGAATACCAGATTCTGGAAAAGCATCAATGAACATCATCATGTCCTCCCCACTAAGGCCGGACAAGAAGCAAATTCTTGGCAATGGCTTTGCTATCTGCATAACAGTATAACCTAACTTTAGGTATCTCGAAACACAACGGAACTAAATTCTTGAAAATAGAGTTTAAATTCCTTAATTAATTGTATCATAGGTGGACATTGCATAAAATGAAGCCTTTTCTTACTACATCACAAAAACAAACACAATACCATTCTATAGCCAAATTCTCATATCATTTTCACAATTCAAGAAAGAAATTTTAACCTGCACTTTTGCCAAATCTGCTTGACTTGTATTCATTGCTTCCCAAAGTGAGCCAGCAATCATGTCTTCAGTGCAAAATATGATCTACAAGAATGTTATGTCGCAACGAAAAAGAGAGTAAGATGTTATTTTCTCCTTCCAGACGATCGAAAAAATATATTATATAATCAAAAGAATGACGTACTTATTAAACACTGTCTCAATTCATCATATTTCGCTTAATGCAGTTTGTATGGTTTCGAAGGGTGAACTGGATATGGACAAACTTCTTTCTTGAATAAAAGTTTGTTTTCGATTTATTTCATTTATTATATATTCAGAAAGGGAATATACGATACACCGCGATTTTGAGTGAGAAGAGAAATTTTTTTAAAATGGCTCATCTATTCATTTTATCAATAACCGAGCCCGGATCTAGTGTATCATAAGTTGGTTTATCTTGTTTTTTGTTTATGGATTCCTATGAATTTGATCAAATACACAAAGATACAGAGAGGACAAAATTTACAATTAACTCAGAAGAGGATGGACAAGTTACTAGATTTGATGTAAAGCATTACCTGTAAGAATTCACCTCCCAAATCTTGCAGTAGCTGCCTCACCTATTTCAGAGGTTCATATAGTTGCAGAAAGCATCAAACAAAACTGATGGGATTAATTAATATGATCATTGTCACAATGTAAAATAAGACACTCTATACAAATTTACAACCAGTGACCTAGGTAGCCCGGACACGAGAAAACAGGACACTTGGACAGACACGACGAACTAGTGTTATTTTAAGGTTTTCTATGTTAAAAATGAAGGTTCGTATCTGAAACGCTAAGTTTCCGACACATTTTTAAAGCGGAAACCGTTGATTGAATCCGTGACCGTTAAAATGGAAGTGAGGATTACCTTCACAGCCTCCTCCACCTCAAATCCCAACAACAATAGCGCCTGCAAAAAACAATTTCTTCAGTCTTCAAACTTGATTTCACACCAAAAATGGAGATTATAAACAAAGCATTCAAAACCGAAATTGATGAAGAACTAACCACAACTTACAGGCGGACCATAAACAGAGTCATCAGCATTCAATGGAACAAACTTTGATTCCTCATCACCACTTAGCTCACTCGGAATTCCTACAATATTATCATGCATTCTCAAAAGTCAGTTACCCTTATTCATTTCGGAGTTGAGTGGAACTGAACTTTAAGTATTTCAACGCGACTCGGCTCGTTTACGCCTCTAATCGAAGAGAAACGGAACTCTAAAAACAATGAAAGTGTAACTTTACCTTGAGCAGAAGCTTTGGGAAGATAGTTTTTGAGCTTGATGACTTGATAAGCAACAGCAGTAGAAGAACAAATTGTGGATAAATGTGAAACAAGAACATGGTTTGATGAAAAAGACGGATGGGAACATTTAAATTTGCAGAGATTAGTTGAGATTCCAAATGCAGACGCCATAGAATTTGTTCTTCTTTTCCTTTATCTTGTGCTCTTCACTTGCAGTTCTTTGAGTTCTTAGCTTATCTGTCCACACTGTGTCCTTCCAATATGCCAAATCACTACTTGCCATGTCGCATTTTTTTTGTTTAATTTTTCCCTTTTGTAAATGTTTTGTCTTACCGGGCTTGCATTGGCTAGTTCGGTTCGATTTAGTTTGGTATCTGCAGACTAAGAAGCACAGAAACTTTAACAAAGTTGCGTGTTCTGTTTTGAGAACGTTTCGAAAACTAAAAACTATTAGAAACTCGCGAAAACTCGTAATGTTTCGGTAAATAAAAAAAATAGTCCCTTATAAAAAAACCTAAAAATTTCTCAAACATTTTTTTTAATCAATTATTCATAATATCTATTATTCACATTCTCCATAGTAAATTTTATTTTCTTATTTTTTGTTAGATTTAATTATATTTAGTTTATTTTATTAATTTCCATAAATGTATAATATCTATTTGGTTCAATATATATAGCACTTTATATTTGCATACATTTATATCCTTTAGTCATTATTTTTAATTTATAGTTATCACATATTTACCGTCCCAAATTATTACCTACCGCCCAACTTTTTACCAAAATACCCCTAAGCCATTTTCAGTTTTTTTTAAAAAAATTCAATTCTCTCAATTCAATTAAAAACCCAACGAATATCCGAGCGAATTTACAATAAAAATGTCAAAATCGACTAAAAATAGAAACCAAAGTACCCCTAAGCCATCTTCCCGCTTATTTCAAGACAAGAATTCAACATTTATGTAAACAAAATCCAACAAGTTCAGTTTGAAAATTTTCATGTCTTAATTGATATGTTTTGGCCAATTTCAAATCAACGGAACTTTTCATTCCGCTTTGATGTATTAGGAACCAAAAAATTCTGTTCGATTTGGTTTGAAAATTTACAAACTTTAGTTGATTAATTTCTATAGCACAGAAACGATACGAAATAGACACGGGAAAATAAAATTTTTCAAAAATGAACACAAAATATGAGGAAAGTATAAATAATAAAAATATAGGTTATATATATTTAATTTAATTATTTTAAATATTATTAACTATTTTTAAATGTAAAAAAAAAAAAAAAAAACTTACATATATTATTACTTGTTATATTAAAAAAGTTAAAATCAATATTTAATAGTTCAAGTAAATTATTCATTTATTTGAAGCACTCAAATAAAGAATTTATTTATAAAATTATCTATAAAGGGACTGATACTTTATTGGCATAAGACATTTTTGAGTCCCTGCACATTTATCAATTTTGCCATTGTGTCCCTGCACTTGCAAACAGTTGTAAAACATTCTCTTCCATAGTTCCATTCAAGCATATAAAGAATCTTGAAATACAAGAAAGAGACTTCCTCTAAAGTTCAGTTTTGAACCAACAGAAAATATTTACAATAACATTAGAAAACTATGAAACAGCTCTCGAGATCAAATGATTTCAAATTACATCTCTGCGACCAGTTTCTCTGGCTCCGTTGGGGCCTCTGACAGTGTTCCTTGAATCCACCTCATCAGCATCTCTAGTGCAGCCTTTGGTTGGTCCATCGGAACCATGTGGCCTGCATCATGGACCTGTTCATCCACGCATAACGTAACCATATCAGAATTGGAACTTGTCGAGTCACACTTTGATATTTCATTACCGTTTTCAAAAACACTTCTAAGACTGAAATTTTATACTATAACAATATGTTCTTGTAAATAAAATGTCATCACGTTGTTCAACATTTTAACACTTTTTCCGTTTTAGTTCAACATAGATTACAAACTATGTAGCACCGACACGGGTACAGAAAAACGGGACACTTGGACACAGACACGGAGAAATGATGTTATTTTGAAGTTTCCTACGTAAAAAAGGAGGTTTCGTGTCCGAAACAGCAAGTTTGCGACACATTTACGAAACGGTCAACATGAAGTGTCCATGCTACCATTTAGACAAACAAGAGAAAGAAGTATGACGAGAAAATTACCTTGAGGAAAGCAAGAGGTCCGTAGCTTTTCAATAGTCCAGCTTCCGAATTATCAACTGTAAAAGGAACTTCAGAAGACGCCACAAAGTCTTTCTGACCAGACCACTCCATAGCATGAACCCATCTTGAATTTCCTGCACATAAAAGACATACACCAAATAGTATATCAAATGAAATTTGCTACCATTTACTTGGTATTCAATATTCATATCCTTGATAAGAGAATTGAAATCAGCCCAGAAACTTACCAAGCCAGTTACAGATAAGATCATATTCTCCTGCATATATAAGCATTTGGATTCCATCCTCAAGAAGAGCAGGAATGCCGGTTTCGAAATTTCTCATCCAGTCCATCAACATCGCCTGATACACTGTAGGACTACAAGACACAAAGTCGATATCACCAACATGGAGAGCATCCCTAACGGATTTCTGGTTGAGAAAATTCTCCATGTTTGAGAAGTCATAGCAGAGACTGCCCACGCATTTCTTTCTGATATCATAGTGCTGCAGGGGAGAATAAATATGCATGTGTCAGCTCTAGGATCTCATAAATTTCAAGTGACCTGTTGTGCTGCATTCATTAAATTATAGGAAGCTTGCTTATGATCTACAGGCATAAATTTCAAGTGACCTGTTGTGCTGCATTCATTAAATTATAGGAAGCTTGCTTATGATCTACAGGCATAAGTTGGTAAATGAAATACTAGGGTCAAACTCAAGCGAATGGTCTGAGGGATTCGAGAAAGAAAATTGGAAAATATCCCACCAACCCCGCAAAACAATCCCCAAAAATTAAAAAATTAGAAGGAAAATACACACACCCACATGAGGAAGGCAAAAAAGAAAGAAAGATGAGCAGTAAAGAGAGTAAGAGTAAAAGTGCATGTTATTTTTAATTCCATCAAAAGAATTAATTATTGGATGTTTCCCTATGAGTTGAATTCAATAATAAAAAGAAAAGACCAGGGAATTTAGGCCATACATCACCTTTCAAACTTAAGACACTTCTAAAAAAAATATGCTTTTTTTCTTTCTGTTCTTTCCTAATTGCTTTTTAGATCTCCCACAAAAATAATTAAGAAATCTTCGGCAGATTATATTCAGGGGAGATAAGCACCAAACTGAAACAACACAGCGTTTTACAATCAAAGCAAGGATTGCATTTAAAGTTAAATCTAAATATATCCAAACAGCACATGGAGAATGATGAGGTCTTACATTTATATCACCAGCTCGTGACATGATGCTAGTGAATATTGTTTGGCAAACCAATAATGAGGCCAAGCAAGAGAGTGTACCATCAGTTCCTGAAAAAATTACATATGAAATTATTGCCACATATGCTTGGGTAAAGAAAGCAAATAGCGGACCAGTATAAAATTTCACAATGCACAGTTAGCAAGAGTGTCAATCTGAAAAGATTTAACAGCAAGACATGAAACGTTAAAAACAAAGACGCCAATGCCATTAAGTAGGCACAAAAGCAAAAAATGGAAGTTTATGACATTACCACAGAGTTTTATTGCAATTTCACACACCGGTATCACCTTGCCAATGCGAGCATAATCAGTTTTTGAAATTAACCCCATATCTAATGCATAATCTGTGTAAGCTTTGTACTGGATTGCAGGATCAGTAAGCCCATTGCCAATGGCAAATCCCTGTATAACATTTTAAATCAGAATTGAAAGAATCAAATAAACTATTTACAAGTCATAGTTATAAGACAGTAAGGTAAAAGACATGCCTTGAGGTTTATATGGATTCCTTCTTTATTTTTGTTTCCATTGTGAACTCGAGCAGCAAAAGCAGGAATGTAGTGGCCAGCATATGACTCTCCAGTTATATAAAAGTCATTCTTTGCAAGTTCAGGATGAGCCTCAAAGAAAGCCTGTTATCAGACAAAGAATCAACTTCAGCCCTAGCTATATGGTGGCCTCTCCACACTAATAGTCAGATTCTTTCTCTTTTACCGAGCAAATATTTCCCACACAAGAAATGGCATTGAATCCAGTAATGGTTTGAGAAACGCAGTTAATTTCATCATAACATTTAATTTTGTATACGATGAGTTCTCCAAAGGGAAATTCGCAGATAACCAACCTGTAGGAAGTCATATAGGTCATTACTAACTCCCTCCTCATTATGGCGGATATCACGTTTATCAGAGCTGTAACTGAATCCAGTCCCAATAGGTTGATCAACATATAGAAGGTTTGATGCCTGCAAAATTGCCATAGCCAATTATCAATTGTTCTCAGCAAGTAGTGGAAAATTATAGTAGACTTCAACAACACATTAACTTAGAAGATAACAAAAACAAAAGCAGAAATCCACAAACTTTAAAAAAATTCCGGGCTATATAATCCACATAATTGCACTTTCCGTATGGATAAATGTAAAACTAATCGATTCATTTAGACATTAGTGTAAGATTCAATAAAAATGCAAGCATTTAATGTTTCTAAAACTAATCAATGCTTAAACAAGCTTAATTAAGAACTAAAATTACTAAAAAGAACAGTGATAATACCTTATCCCAACCATAAGGATTCCAGACAAGAGACATATTATCAGCAATTTTAAAAGGACCATTCTCATAAAACATAGCTAATTCACTACTACACCCTGGTCCACCAGTCAACCATATCACCACTGGATCTTCCTTCTTCTTGTTCCTTGATTCAAAGAAGAAATAAAACATCCTGCACTCAAACACACACACTCAGAACTCCTTTCAAGGCGAAAGGGCATTATATTAAGGTTTCATATGTTAAAATTGATGTTTCAGGTCCGAGAGGCCAAGTGTCCGACACGGTAAACACTTGATCACAGAGAAACGGCTTCATTTTAAGGTTTTCTATGTTAAAATTGACTCTTAGTGTCGGAAATGTCAAGTGTCGGACACAAACATTAATCGATTGAAGTGATTGAAGTGTCCGTGCTACCTAGACTATAAATATAACATTTAATTAATTTAAAAAAAAATGAAAAATGAAAAACAAAAACAAAAACCTAGCGGCGTGAGAGTTAGCGATTTTGTAATAACCAGCATGATGACCCAATTCCTCAACGGAAACCGCTTCATAACCGTCGCTGACGACGTTAGGAAACTTAATTCCCTTCTCAACAATTCCCCCAACTCCTTCAAAGCTGTTGTCGATATGATCGAGGATATTTATGTCTTTTTCCGGGAACAAATTGAGCTCTCTGATGAGCTTCTCCGCCTGTAATGACGGGAAATTTGACTTCCCGAGACGGAGATGATCATCGGAGGCGGCGGTGGTTAGCGTAATTAGCGACAGAGAGAGGAAGAGGAGGAAATGGGGATGACGGTTGATGAGTTTTGTTAGTTTCTCCATTTTTGAAGTTTTGTTGATGATGAAGAAATGGAAATAGGTGGGTTTTTTTTTGTTATAACTTAGAAGTGTGTGCAAAGCAAATGGCCACGCAAAGCAAGGAAAAATGAGTAAAAGGATTAATTCGGTTCTTATATTTGTGATTTGATGTCAATTAATTCATTTTTCGACAATTTTGATCAATTAAGTATACTATTTTTTATATTTACTAATTAAAGATAAAACTAGAGGTGTGTATCGGACGGTTCGGTCATCGAACCAAATTATAACCAAAATAACTAAAATCAAAATACTATAACCGAACTAAATTAAGTCAAACCTAAATGATATTTCGGTTTGATCGGTTATTTCGGTTAACTCAGTTACTGAATTTCATTAAAATTTATGTTAAAAAAATAAAAAATAATAATTTTAGTATCAATTTGAAATAAATATATACAATTTCAGGGGCTATTAGTATTTAAATTCTATATATTTATATATAAATATATATATTGGTTATTTAAGTAGGTTCAGTTTATTTAAAAATCTCATACGAAAACCGAATCGAACCGAATTAATCGAAAATTAAATCAAATTAAAATTTTAATTTGGTTCAGTCGGTTAATTCGGTTACAATCGAATAATATACACATATGAATAAAATAATAGTATATAAACAATTTTAGATATATAATAGAATAATTTATATTTGTTTTTAATTAATTAAAAGTATAGATTATTATTTTTAATTAATTTAAAAATAAAAATATTATCTTTATTTGATTAAAATAATTAAAAATGAGTATTTTATCATAGATTATAATTTAGTTTTAAAAAGAACTACCAACATATATCTTCTTCCCGTTACGCTATTTTTAGTTGTTGTCATATTTTGATAAGTGGAATTACGAAAATTGAACGGGTGTTTTTTTTAGTTGAGCTGGCAGTAGATGGATTTGACCTATGTTTATTGAGGATTTTGTATATTCTTTTTATTATCTGATCGAACCAGTTCCGGGTTAACCGGTTTAACTGTTCCAAATTATTGGTTACCCAGCTGATTTGGTAAGAAAAGGCCGGGTCTTTAATTCTACGGTTATTTGGTGTCACCCGAATCGGCAGTGTGATCGGTTCCTGATTTTCCGATTGAACCGGCCGGTCCAGTACGGGTTTTTGACAACCATGAGATGTACCATTTTTTGGCATGGCTTGTAGATACGAGCACAATACTTATACTTTGTTTGAACATCATATTATTTCAATTTTTGATGGATTCAAAATGGCCACATATTACTGATCTTTATTGTGACTCCTTTTTTTTGGATTTGCTCCTATATTATCATTTTGTTCAACATAAGCAGGGTCAGGTATAGCTTTCACATTATTAGCATTCAGTGCAAGGGGATCAAGTCTAACATTTTCTTCCATATTAGCTGCTTCTTAGCCAATTGCAGGCTTAAATTGGCTAGTCTTTTAAAGAATCACAATCTTAGGTTCCATTTATAATATTACAGACATTGATAAAATAACCTCAGATAGGCAATTATTATAAAAAATACAAAGAGAACTCACACATCACAAGTCACAACAGAATATTAAGCTTCCACCATAAAAAGTTCACATTACAGAACTAAAATCACATCAATAAAGAGGTAATCTAGCATATCTAGTCTCACCAAGAGTCATATTACTTTAAATTTATCCTTTTAAAGCTTCCACCGAAGTTGTTTTGCCAAATAAATTTTGAGAAGTTGTTCTCATGAAAGGAAAAACAAAAATAGAAGACGCTAAATTAGCAAACATAGAGAAAGTTGCAGTATTAGAATGATGAACCCCATAATAAACAAAAAAAAAACAACAAACTATAAGAGGGTTCAACTCGGATATACTTTAAAATATGATCTTTTTGGTACAACAAACACGAAAAAAGTTAGATACAATACATTAAAACCAATATTAATAAAAACAATTAAATAGATTTTGTTTATCTTAAAGTTCAATCATTCCTTCATAAAATCACTAGAGATTTCATTAATTGAACCTTTTAAAACCGATAAGGTAACATGCAAAACAAATTAGGGTTTAATTTGTGATAATAGAGAAGAACGATGACTGACCAAGTCTGTAATCGTGATTATTAGACATTAAAACCATTAGAAAGAAGAATAGAATATAGTATAAGACTGAGAGAGGAAGAGAGTTAGGGTTTCTTCGATTAGGGAGACGAGTTAGGATTTCTCCATTAGAGAGAGTAGAAAGAAGGGAGGCGAGAGAAGAGATGGGAGAGCATTAGGGTTAGAGTGTTCGAGTGTAGGTGAGGGAGAGTGAAATTAGGCTTAGGAAAGTTTAAAAAGGATAATATATACTAACCCTATATCAAAAATAAAACGTTGTTTAGGAAGTTCGGTTTTTCGGTTCAGTTAACCGCGCCTTAAAACTAAATTATAACTGAAAATCGAGAAAATTTAAAACTCTAAACCAAACCACTCCATATAAACTATATTAACCACTCTATACTTATTTACAGACCGGTTCAGTTTATATAGGAGAGATGTGAGAGCATTAGGGTTAGAATGTTCGATTGTCGGTGAGGGAGAGTGAAATTAGGCTTAGGAAAGTTTAAATAGGGCAATGTATACTAACCCTATATCAAAAATAAAACGACGTCGTTTAGGAAGTTCGTTTTTTCGGTTCAGTTAACCGCGCCCTAAAACTAAATTATAACCGAAAATCGAGAAAATCTAAAAATCTAAAACTCTAAACCAAACTACTTCATATAAACCATATTAACCACTCCACACTTATTTATGCACCGGTTCAGTTTATATTTACCCCTACACTTAAGTATTTAATTCCATTTTATTCATGAGGAAATTCATAGGAAATACATTAATCTGTGAATGAGGCTATCCAACTCCTCAAGTCACTTTAATATTTGTAGTTTTGTCAAATAACAAATTTCTTACTAAGCTCTAATTTGTTTTTTATGACTAAACTTCAATTTTTGTTTCTGAATGAAAATTCTGATTAATTTTGATAATATAGCCGCCTGAACTATAATATTAAAAAATTCTTTACGGCAAGCAATCTAATGATAAGCTACATCATTTAGAAATCAGTATCGATTTCCAAATAAAGTATATAATTTGATATTTTTCTACAATTTATACTATAAAGATATAATACAATAAAATAAAAAATTATTTAAATATAGTACTAACTATAAACTTTTGAAATAACTAATTGACCATGACATTCATTATAAAGTATTTGACAATTCTAATAATTTTAATTATTTGTATCACTTATTGAACTATTAAACCAATTATTGGAGTATTTTATTTTGAAATAGATACTAGCGTTTGACTAAATTATCGATCAACGCAACAAAAGTTCTTTAAAATTTCTTGATTAGGCGTCCGCGTCATTTTATCAAGACTTTTATTATGAAATTCAAATTGATGCTTGCTAAAAGAAATTCAAAATTTGGTAATTAAATGTAATTGGACAAAAGTAAGTTTAATAACCTTATTCATAACATCAACTGACAAAAACAATGAGGTTAGTTCATAGTTGAGAGATATGCAACTAACAATTAAGAAACTTACAATCCGAAACAGGAAAATGGACTATGTAATACATGACATAGTCCTTTATTGCAAGAGTACACTTAGCTGAAAACCATATTGTGAAGACTATGAATCAATATATTACATTCCACTTCTGATTTTTAGTACCATGATTTGGATAAATGAGAATTTGTTTAAGACTTGGATCAGATCTTCTGACATCCAGAACCCATATGGTGTTTAAATTCAAAGTAGAGCCGTCGTTCTCGAACGCCCACCTTTGAGCTGACGATCCGGGTTTACAAGAGAGAATCTTGACGAGTTCAGCATCCCCAGTAAGGCAGTATTGTTGTTTCTCTTGAGGGCGTATCGAACCATCTGGATAAAGAGCCCACTGCTGCTCTTTCTTTGAAGCTACGCATTCCTCTACCCACACATTCTCTCCATTTGCGTGCAAGCAGAGATCTTTAAACCCGACAATGGATGCGACAAAAGGTTGTGTATTGTTCGTAGGACGCCATGATTGACCAATACTATAGTCGTTGGTCTCCACCGTAAGTGTAACACCTTCAACCCAAGTTTTTGCTGCTAAAACTAGACCATATGCAGGATTTATGATGGTTCCATTATCCCATACTTTCCAACGGGTGGCATCAGCCACAGCGGAGTCGCAATCATATATCATCATGTACCTTCCCGGAATAGATCCATAAGTGGTCAAGCACTTGCCGTTGGATTGAATAGTGCCATCTCTTTTTAAGGTCCAAAGTTGATTCGCATCTGTATTAGTTTTGCAGGGCCATAAGATTATTGAATTGCCATTGTGCATCCACCCTTTATACACATCAGCACATAAACCATTTGGACCCGCAATACGCACAGTAGGCTCACTATAATCGCAAACATCATATGCTGTAGCCGAGCGGGGTCTCCGATTGCTCGAACTTGGAGTTGTACAAAAGTATAACAGGAGGCCCATGTTCCTAATCAATGCTTGAGTCAAGCTATCGACATCAAAAGTCCGATTATCTCGCTGACGTAGTTGAACTGCTCTAACAAAGGCGCCTTGATTAGATGTCTGAATTTGTTCCGACAAGCTTCCCCAATTGTTCTCAAGGCTAAGTGATGAATCACCAAACGGAATCCGAGCTGTAACGACCTGCGCACCACAAGTAAACAGAGGTCGGAAGGAACTCCGGTGGGGGTCACCGGACGTTCGCTTCGACGCTCAAGTAAGATTTGAGGTAGAGAAAGAAGAAGAAAAGAAAAACAGAGAGCTTAGAGTAGAGAAAAAGGAATTACCTAGGGTTTGTCCTTAAACCCTCTATTTATAGTTAGGGTTTAAGGACAAACCTGCCTTGCTGGCAGGCTGTGAGCCTAGTGGTCCCATAAATCAGTTATGCTGACGTGGTAGAATCTCCCTGCGGGAGGCACGGGTTGTTAGGTGTGTCAGAGGGAACATTCCTCACGTACCTGTCAGAAGATCTTCTGTGGTCCCAGGATCTGGTACACGAGTGCGCGCTCCTGGGCAGGACCTCGGAGCCCGGTCAAACCTTGAAGCCCGGATAATCTTGGGAGTCACGTTATCATGGTTCTCGTATCTGAGAGTTGCTCGGAGCTCGGACCAGAGGGTCCGGTCTTTCGGGCTTTGGAGCTCGGAGCTCGGCCTAGGTCTGAGTCGAATACAACTCAGGGCCCGGATAGAATTCTTGGTCCGACCTTATTAGGCATGATTGTCTCGGATGATGTTTGAATTTCCATCAATCTGGTGACCCCCCAAGTCATGTGCTTTATGATTTCAAGAAGGTCGGACATTGTTACCAGGTCGGTGAAATGCTTGACTTAGTGATGTTCGTTCCTGGCGAGGTTGCTTCGCCCCTACTAGATGTGCTACGTTATCACTAGTCCCCCCTCAGTATGTCGGATATTTATGTCCGAGCTGGTAGTGGGTACCGAGATCTCAGGTCACGTGACTGCCTTTTGGTCAACTAACTCTGACACCGAGCCGTATGCTAGGGGGAATAGCTGGAGGGATATGGTGATGTGAAAGGACATGTCCTTTCGAGTTGGTGTGCATGACAGCTGTTTGGGTGGGTGTCTCAAATGGCGGTTGTGCTTTGGCGCACGTTTCAGCCACGTGTTTAGCAGTTATTGCTAGTGCAATTTTCTAGGAGACGTTATGAGTGGAAAGAGAGAGAAAATTTAAAGGCGTGTCCTTTCAATTTCCCTCTCTTTTTCAGCTATATATTTCATTTTTCAAAACTTAGAAACCTTTCCTTTCTCTCTGAATCATTCATCTTCTCAACGCCTTTTCTTTGCCTTCGTTTTGTCAGAGAAAACAGCCTGTTCTTGTTGCTTTGCCATAGACGAAACCTGCTGGTTCTGGATCTTAAGACGCCTGAGCTCTATTATCGTTTCTGCATCTGCGTTTGAAGTTTCTTCGGTGTTCTCTGTTGTATCTCTCAGGAACTTCCATTTTTTTACAAGTGAGTTTTCTTGGTTTATCGTTGCTTTGTGCTTATCTAGTTGTGATTGTTTGTTCTTAGAACTCATGGTTGAATACGCTATTTTCGTTTTGCCTTATGATTTTTCCTGATTTAATATGTCTGGCTTTGCTGAGTTTTGCTGAGTTTTGATGATTCACTGTTTAACTTGTTTCGTGTTTGGTTGTGTTGTATTTGTTCCAGATATTTGCCTATTGTTTGTTTAGCGTTTTCTGATTTACTAGATATATACTCTGTTCTTTGTTTTGTGATTTCTGGTTTGGGAGATGAATTTCCAGAAATTTGGAAATTCATCTGTGTTCTTCATGTTCTGCTGGTTTCACCCCCTAGAAATTCTCTTTTGATTCGTATTTGAAACTCCTTGCAAGTTTTTCTTGTTTTTTTTTTTTTTTTTTTTACGTGCCCAGCTTGTCTTGTTGTTTTTTATATTGAATTTTGTCGTTTGTGTGAATATTGACTTTGTCGTGTGTATTTTTGGTTGCAGTGAACAGCATAGATCTGGGCAAGCTAGCCGGAAAGAAAAGAAAAAGGCCGGCGAGCCGAAATGTGGCCCCGGCTCCTGCTCCACTTCCCCGAGCTACCGAGGTGCCAAAGTCACCTGCTGCCGAGACGCCCACTGGCAGGGGACCTGAAGAGCCCGCACAGGGCGTAGATGCTGTCCCTCTCCGAGTTCGTTTACCGGAGGGGATCGAGGTGCCAGTGGATGCCGAGCCTGTCGGGAACATCCCGTTCGTGAACCTGGACTCCACCGAGACGGTGGATGGTCCCATCCGGGGCCCGGCTGATCCCCAGGGAGCAACTCCCGCGCCCGCTGGTCAAAGTTCTCGGGCTCCTCCAACTCGGGTGCCTGATCTCCCAGACATCTCGTCGGGGTCGAGCACCACCGCTCCGGGTCCCCAGACCGTCACTCGTGCTAGCTTTGCCGAGTGGGTCAGCAGGCACAACGATGGTCGGCCGGCGACCCTGCATGACCTGGTCATTGCGGGCGATGTTGCTCGGGTGACTACCCTCCCTGCTGACCGGGAGCATTACAAGTCCCACAAGCCTGAAAACTTGTGGGCTGTAGTTTCTTCGTTCTGCCTCCAGGTAACTATCTAGTGCTTTTATCTTTGTACTTGTATTGTCTTTGTTTTTATTTTAACTTGTACTTTTTGTTTATCGCAGGCTTCGCAGATGACCTATATGGCCGATCAAAACCAGAGCAAGGTGGAGATCGACCTGACGCTGGCCAAGGACCTTCTTCTGACTGAGAAGAAAAGGGCCCGGGAAGCCGAGAGGCGGGCTTCCGAGGCAGAGAAGAAGGCTTCCGAGGGGGCTGCCCTGGTTGCTACTTTGGAGTCCCAGCTGAAGAGCTCTGAAGATCGCCGAGCTGAGGACCTCGGAGTGCTAGAGAAGCTGCGAGCTGAGGTGACTCAACTCGAAAGTGAGAAAGCTCCTGCCCGGGATGATTTCGCGAAGCAGCTGGCCGATATGACCTCTCGCAATGAGCTTGCTTCGAAAGGACTTCGGACGACGGTGTCCGATCAGAAGAAGCAAATCACGGAGGCGACCCAGCGGGCTGAGAAGGCGGAGGCCAAAGTGAAGGAGGTCACTGACTGGGAAGAGAAAATATATGACGACTTCCGCCGCATTCTCTATGTCAGCGAGGTCCAGGCTGGTGAATATATCCGAGGTCGGTTCGGGGCCGAGGTGGATGTTTCAGACTTTGTTCTGGACATCGAGGAGCTAGGTCGGCGGGCCAAGGAGCTGCCCGAGGACTATGATATGCCCGCCGACATCGAGGACTATCTTGCGGATGATCAAGATCCGGGTTCCAGTCTTCCTAGATAGTTTTACCATGCCTTGTAATTTTTGAACAATTTTAATTTTCTTTTTGTACTTTCAGAATATTTGAGCTTCGTGCTCTTTTTGTAAAGTTTGAATATTTTCTTTATATACATGCTTTTTTGAATGAATTTTTCCTGTGAATGTTGTTGTTGTCTCTCTGAGTGAAGTTTTTTGTTTTCTGTCTTTGAAAATTTTGGCTAAGTATGTGGCAATCATGTTTGCATACTTAACTTAGTCTAGTTTCCGAGCTGGTTCCAGTAGTGTGAACTTTTTCTTGTTGTTTTCATGTATGGGTTCTTGACTCAGACTTAGGATAAAAAATGCTAGGATAGGTTCTTGGTTGTTCATAGATCAAGCTTGAGCAAGTTTGATCTATTGTCTCGGGGTGGATAACCTGTTGTCTCTGGGTGACCCGGGATTGTCATAGCTCGCAGGTGGCACATAGCTCGTAGATGGTATATAGCCCACGGGTGGCACATAGCCCGTAGATGGCATATAGCCCGTAGATGGCACATAGCCCGCTGGTGGCACATAGCCCGTAGATGGCACATAGCCCGCTGGTGGCACATAGCCCGTAGATGGCACATAGCCCGCTGGTGGCACATAGCCCGTGGATGGCACATAGCCCGCTGGTGGCACATAGCCCGTAGATGGCACATAGCCCGCTGGTGGCACATAGCCGGTGGATGGCACATAGCCCGTGGATGGCACATAGCCCGCTGGTGGCACATAGCCCGCTGGTGGCACATAGCCCGCTGGTGGCACATAGCCCGTCGATGGCACATAGCCCGCTGGTGGCACATAGCCCGTGGATGGCACATAGCCCGTGGATGGCACATAGCCCGCTGGTGGCACATAGCCCGTAGATGGCACATAGCCCGTGAATTTTTTACCGAGTAGAGTGCTCGGGTTTTGGAAAAGACATGAATTCTTTTTAATCTTTTTTATTCATTGAGGGGAAAAACTTATGTTTGAGTTTTACAAAAGCCTAACTCAAACATAAGTGATGATCATCGTGACACTAATCTGCCGAGAGACGAAGGTCGGCATGATCGCCCTTTTCCGAGAGACGAAGGTCGGAATGATCCTCCTCCTCCTCGAAGGGAGGGGGTGCAAGACGAGAATCTGCCCCCGGGAACACAGCGCGGTGACGCTGGTTTGGGGAGGGGAGACCCAGACCCGGAGGCAGATCCTCTGCGGACCGCGAGAGCAGGAGTTCCACCGGTCAGGAGAAACGGGGCAGAAAGTGTTCACAGCTCGGGTGCAGCGTCACAGCATCAGAAAACTTTGCATGACGAAGTTACTCGTCTGGTCCAGGCCGAGCTAGATAAGCATAAAGGGCACAAGGCAGAGTCTCGACCTTTCACTACCTGTGGCATTGCTAGCTCCTTGTCAAAGGCTATATGGGATGACCCATTTCCAGATAAGTTTAAATATCCGCCCATTGACAGATATAACGGTAAATCCGACCCGATGACTCATTTAAGTTGCTTTCAGGTTGCCATGGGAGTCCAAAGTGTCTCGGACGCCACGGTGTGCAAAGTGTTCCCTTCAACGTTGAGCGATGCAGCGCAAAAATGGTACCAGAACCTCAAGGAGGGCTCTATTACTAGTTTCAGGGAGCTCGCTATGGCTTTCAAAACTCACTTTGCCCCGAGCATCGAACGAAAGAAAAGATCCAGTGATTTGAAGAAATGCTTTCAAAAGCAGGGAGAAAGTTTGAAAGCTTACATTGCTCGGTTCAATGCCGAGGCGATCATGATAGAAGATTTGAACGATGATACCGCCATCGATGCTATGAAAGATAACACCAGCATGCAAGTCTTCCGAGACAGCCTGATCACCAACCCGGTTGACACTTACACCGAGTTGATGGACAGGGCTTGGAATTATATCAATCTCGACGAGGAGAGGCAAAGGAAATCTTACGGGATGGCTAGCCCAGTTCCCAGTAAAACGCAGAATACTCAGGGATCCAACCGCAGCCAAGATAGGTACCGACCTCTGAATGAGACTTCGGGGTACAGGGGTAACAAGCCGTTCAATGCTCAAACCAGTCCGCCAAATACGGGTCCTGGTACGAAGCCAAGTTTCAGTATTGGAGGAGGAACGGAAGGATACGTGGACCGAGCAGGAGTACCAAGACAATACGTACCACTTAACGCACCGAGGGAGCAGATTCTATCCTGGATCAAGCACAACAACGAAGAGATTCGTTATCCACCGAGGCTAGTGAAAGATGGAGACCGATCCAAGTTCTGTGATTTTCATGATGGTTATGGCCACGAAACAGAGGAATGTGGACGTTTGCGAAGTGAGATAGACAAGTTAGTCTGCCAGGGGCGATTACAACATTTTGTTGTGGCCAAGGAGGGCCAAGACCGAGGAAATACGAGGGTCAACTCGATCAGATCGGAGCCAGGGGGGAGTAGGGAAGCCCAATCCCCATCAAAGAAAACACAAGTCACAGGAGTAATCAACACTATCTCAGGAGGAACTTTAGAATCCGAGTATGGTCGCAAACGCAGAAAGAAAAAGCAAAAGATGGTGATGTCGGTTTCCACGGGGTCGCCATGGCCTAACATTGTTTTTGGACCAGAGGATGCGAAAGGAGTAGATTTTCCTCATGAAGACGCTTTGATTGTATCAGCCATCAGTGGATCGAAATGGGTAAAACGATTGCTGGTGGACGATGGCAGCTCGGTTAACTTGTTGACTCTGTCAGTCTTTTTGTCGATGGGAGGATCCAAAACTGAACTTAAACCTGTGAACATTCCCCTCCTGGGGCTGGGAGGAGCTCCGGTCACCCCAGAAGGCATGGTCGAGCTAGACTTGGAACTCGGTGTTGAAATACCTCAGGAGGACGGAACAGAGGGGATCCTGGCGGAACCAACACGGAAGGTACGATCACTGTTCATGATAGTTGACATGCCTCTAGCATATAATGGTATCCTTGGTAGACCTATGTTGTATAGCACAGGTGCAGTGACTAGTATCCGTTACTTAATGATGAAAATCCCAGTGAAAAACGAGGTTATAACTATCAGGGGAAATCAAACCCTATCTAGGCAATGCTACATGGCCAGTATGGGCAGCACGGTGGAAACGATGAACATCGATACACCGGAGTTGCTCCTCAGAGAGAAGAAAGCCCAGAAACCCCGAGAAAACTTAGAAACGATTGAACTTACAGAGGGATCCGAGATGTGTGTAAAGCTGGGGATAGATTGGCCAAACGAGCACCGGGAAGCTATTATAGCTCGGATAAAACAGTATGTGGAGGAGTTTACCAACAAGCCAGAGGATATTGGGGGGGTAGACCCTAAGATCATCTCGCACAAGTTAAACGTGGATGCTAAATGCAAGCCTGTCAAGCAAAAGAAAAGAACTTTCTCTCTAGAGAAATAAATCGCTATCCGAGACGAAGTGGAAAAGCTTTTGAAAGCTGGATTCATCAGGAAAGTAGATTATCCGGAGTGGCTGGCTAATGTGGTTTTGATCAAGAAGTCCAACGGTAGATGGAGGCTTTGTATAGATTTCACTGATCTAAACAATGCCTGCCCAAAAGACAGTTTTCCTCTGCCAAACATTGACCAACTGGTGGACGCAACATGCGGATTTGCGGTCTACGCATTCTTAGATGCTTCTCAGGGATATCACCAGATCCCGATGAGTAAAGATGACGAAGAAAAGACAGCTTTCACAACGGATCTGGGGAATTATTGCTACAAGAAGATGCCTTTCGGTTTGAAAAATGCTGGGGCAACCTATCAAAGACTCATGAATCATGTTTTTAAAGATCAACTGGGCAAGAACGTCGAGGTTTATGTAGATGACATAGTCGTGAAATCCAAGGGGATCGAGGATCACGCAGAGGATCTGGCAGAAACTTTTGAAAAGCTAAAGGGTTTTAACCTCAAGCTGAACCCGGAAAAGTGTGTTTTCGCAGTCCGCTCGGGGAAATTTCTAGGGCACCTCATCTCGGAGAGAGGCATCGAGGCGAACCCGGAGAAAATCGAGGCAGTAATGAACATGAAAGCACCCAGCTCGGTGAAAGAAGTACAAAAGTTGAACGGGAGAGTAACGGCGTTGGGAAGATTCATGAGTTGCTCGGCCAAACGATGTTTGCCCTTTTTCAAAATCCTGAAGAATACAAAGAATTTTAAGTGGACAGAGGAGTGTAACACAGCTTTTGAAGAACTGAAGGTTTACCTCAGCACACCCCCGGTGCTAGGTAGACCTGAGCCTGGGGAAATCTTATATTTGTATCTCTCGGTGAATGACGAGACAGCAGCGGCAGTCCTGGTGAAGGAAGATAAGGGTCTGCAAACCCCAGTTTACTATCTCAGCAGGGTCTTGAAAGGCCCGGAGGTCAGATATCCAAAAATTGAGAAATTTGCTTTGGCATTGAAAGTGGCGGCGGAAAAGCTAAGGAGATATTTCGAGGCTCACATCATTGTAGTACATACGGACCAACCTCTGAGAAAGGCGCTGCAGAGGCCAGAGATGTCGGGACGGTTGGTCAGCTGGTCGGTCCAGCTGGGAGGATATGACATCCGGTATGAACCGAGACCGGCTCTGAAAGCACAAGTATTGGTAGATTTCATAGCCGAGACCACAACAAGCGACCAACCTGAGGAACCTGACGAACAACTTCTACGGTGGGTCTTAGAAGTCGACGGGGCATCAAATCTGGAAGGATCTGGGGCAGGTGTGGTCTTGAAAGGCCCTCACGGAGTCACACTCCGAAACTCGGTGAAATTCGATTTCCCGGCATCCAACAATGCTGCGGAGTATGAGGCTCTGTTGATCGGATTAAGAATGGTAAACGTGGTCAAGGCCGAGCACGTAACAATAAGGAGTGATTCTCAGTTAGTCGTTTGTCAAATCCTGGGTACTTTTGAAGCTAGGGATTCGGAAATGAGGAGATACGTGGACAGAGTCAAGTTCTTCTTGAACAAGATTCAGGAGCTCGGAGGAAAATGGGTGATAGAGCAAGTTCCTCGTTTGGAAAATCAAGAGGCCGATGTACTAGCCAAAGCAGCAACAGTGAACGAAAAGATACCAGGGGTCCATTTCTCTGTTCAAAAACATTCCAGCATCGACAACCACGAAACCATTTTCCTAACTCAGCCTTTGGAAAATTGGATGCAAGGTATAGCCCACTACCTGATGGATGGAACTCTGCCAGAAAACAGAGATAAAGCCTACAAAATCTTGCGACAAGCTCCGTACTACGCGTTCCTCGACAGAGTCTTGTACAGAAAGTCATTCACCCACCCGTGGTCGAGATGCCTGACAGCAGAGGAAGGGGAGTATGTTTTGAGGGAAATACATGAAGGGATTTGTGGGGCACATATAGCTCCTCGCATGTTGGCAAAGAAAGCAGTGTTGCAAGGCTACTACTGGCCCCTAATGGTCAGGCAAGCAGAGGAGATAGTAAAGAAGTGTGAAAACTGTCAGAGGCACCAGAACATCCGACATGCTCCTACTACAGAGCAGTGTCCTATTACCAGTCCTTGGCCGTTTGCAACTTGGGGAATTGACATCCTGGGACCTTTCACGCCAACCACGGGGCAGAAAAAGTTCTTGATAGTGGCAGTAGATCACTTCACAAAGTGGATCGAGGTAGAGGCAGTGAGTACCATCACAGAAGCCCGGATCAGGGATTTCTTCTGGAGGCAAATCGTGTGTCGTTTCGGTATACCCAGAGCGTTGGTAACTGACAACGGGAAGCAGTTCAACTGTCGAGCCTTCAAGGAATTTTGCAACGACTTGCACATTGACCTGCGTTTCACTTCGGTAGTTCACCCGCAAAGCAATGGGATGACCGAAGTAACCAACCGGACGATCCTAAAAGGGCTTAAGGCCAGACTAGGGGAGTTTGATAGACAGTGGCTGGAAGAGCTACCGAAGGTCATATGGGCTTACCGAACCACGCCAAGGGCAGGCACATGAGACACCCCGTTTTCTTTGACATATGGGTGTGAGGCAATGATACCTGTGGAAATCGGGATGCCAACTCTAAGGGTCCAGTTCTTCGATGAAGCTAAGAACGAGGAAGAACAGAAACTATGCCTAGACCTGTTGGAAGAGCGAAGAGAGCAGGCAGCGCTAAGAATCGAAGCATACAAGCAAAGAATGGCCAAGTATCACAACAAGAGAGTCAAACCCTTGAGTTTCCAAGTCGGCGATCTGGTCCTGAGACGGGCAGACATTGCTAAGGGAAACGCTGGAATGGGAAAGCTCGAACCCAATTGGGAAGGCCCCTATCGAGTCACTGAGGTCGGACGAGCAGGAGCTTACAAGATTGCACACATGTCAGGCAGAGTGCTCCCGAGAACTTGGAACTCCCAGGTTCTTCGGAAATACTATCAGTAGCCACTTGTTTTCAATTTCGAGGTACCTAGGGATTTTTTCACTTATGTTTGAGTTAGGCTTTTGTAAAACTCAAACATAAGTTTTTCCCCTCAATGAATAAAAAAGATTAAAAAGAATTCATGTCTTTTCCAAAACCCGAGCACTCTACTCGGTAAAAAATTCACGGGCTATGTGCCATCTACGGGCTATGTGCCACCAGCGGGCTATGTGCTACGTTATCACTAAGTATGCGAGGATCCGGCGGGCGTTCTTGGTTTTCATCAATTCTGACTCCTATATCATCCCTGATAAGATTGAATCGCGCTGCCTCTGAAATCATCTGGATGCCAACCATGAAAGAACGTAGCAACCTATCAAGCGGAACCTCGCCATGGCCGCCCATGGCGAAATCATAGAGCGCTGAAATAGCAGCATCTAATGCATGCAAGCCCAAATTAATCCCAGATCTGTCACCTGCATGATGCTCGAGGTCATCGTAGTTACCTCCATTTGTCAATGTTTGTCCATCCGTACCTGGGAAAACATGAGTAATAGCCACTGAGTCTGCTTCATTGTCAGGACGGAAGAAAATGGGATTCCGATTCCCAGCTCGATAGCCAACCACATATACATTGATGACATCCACTGCTACCGTAATAGTAACTCCTTGCAGATTCGTGAGCTCCACCAAAACGAACCGTTGCGCTATATCAACCGTGCTTCGTAGCACCGGTATTCCATGGCGCACGTCGTCTCCTGTCACTAAATGACTGCGCAGCTCGTCAATAAAATCAGAGTAGCTTTGGCCAGTAACATCTACAAGTGTAAATCTTACGACTGGGTACTCGTAAATTGCTGCTGTGGTTGTTATTAAACCAAGCCATATTGCCACCACCAGAGTCTTACATATCGTAAGCAGATATACTTTCATCGCCAACTGCACCAATATTATTACAATTTAAAAGTAGATTTACGTCAACATTGTTTCATTGTACATCTTATAAGTAGATCCATTTATAGCGGTTTAAGCACAATATTTAAAACGTCACATTGTACGTCTTATCTTTTCAAATTTCAATTGTTAGTATTGAGTAGCTAGTTTTCATTTTTTTTATGAAATTTAAAATAAAATGGGTACTAAAACGGCGCCGCTTTATATAAAACGATGTCAAAAAATAGAAATGCTACTCAATGTAAAAAATTAAAAGGATAGGATGTGATACAACTTTTAAGCGTTGCGTTTAAATTGTTACAAACGGAAAAGTTGTGATTTGATATATGTCAATGAGTCTTCAAAAAATACAGTGGTTTAACCAATATTATTTTATATCTTTACTCGAACCGATCAAGTCAATTAAATTAACTAAATTCTTAAAAAATAGAATTGGATTGAATTAGTAGGCTAAATCAATAAAATTAGAAATTAAATAAAAAGTTAAAACTATCTAGTTATTAATTAACTCAATTTTCTTTTGGAATTGCAAACAAAATCCCCACTTATTATGTTTATACCGATTTAAGCATAATTTAAAAATTTGGTATAAGAAATCTTACCTTTCATTTGTTAATATTTTATTGCCAAAATAATTTTTACTCATTAAAACTGACAAAACGATATCATTTGGTGAAGAAAATGCATAAGTGCTAGAAAATGTCAAAATAAAATAAAAAAATTAGATCTCATTTTGCCAAATTTTAAAAATTGTACTTTAACTTGCTACAAACTAAAAACATGTTTTTCTATCAATTTGAATCATAACTCATTGGTTACAAACTGAAAGTTGAAATATTTTTTCAAATTACCGTTTTTTAAGTTGTTGACTATAACCGAACCAAATCGTTTTATTAATCCAACCCAAACTAATTAAATTAACTAAAATTATCAATAAAAATACATTGGCTAATTTGGTTTTATCATATTTTCCAGTGTTTTTTGAACCGGACCGGACGGTTGGACTAAGATCCAAACAGTGGTCAAACTCAAAAAACACAAAAAATCGGAAATATGGTTGAACCGATTTGGTCCGAATTGAACCGGATAAACTTATCATTAAACCTGTTGGAATGCTATCAAACCTGATGAAAAGAATTAGTGAGAAAAAATATGTCGATAAATACTTAAAATTCATCGCAAACTTTTAATTTTGGCTTTACCGGTTCAGCCATCGGTTCAGTTTTTAAAACACTGGTATTTTCACCTCTAAAGAGTTGCTATAGAATTGGTTTGATTGAAAAGAATATTTTTTTTAAACTAATATGAGAAAGCTAATTGACAACACTAAAGGGCCGTTTGGTTCGCCAAAAAAAGGAGGGAATGGAAATGGAAATAAGAATTATTTCCATTATTTATGTTTGTTTTGTCAAATTACACTAAGAAATGGGAATGTGATTACCCCTTCAATGAGAATCACCCATTCCCCCTTTACCCCATGGGAATGAACTTTTGAGAATGAGAATCAAAATTTAACAAAATATTTTAATGATAAATAATAAATATATAATTATTAAAAAAATTATTTTTAAATTTTAAAAAATATGTTTAAAATAAAAAAATCAAAAATTAATTAATTTTTTTTTTAAATAATTTTTTAAAGAGATATAATTTTTTTATTTAAAAAATATTTTTTTTAAAAAAATAATATATAATAAATAATTTTTTATTAAATTTTACCCATTGCCATTTCTACACTTTGAACCAAACAAAAAAATGGAAACAATCATTTTCATTCTCATTCCTTTTCATTTCGATTTCCATTCCGATTCCCATTCCCAACCTTAAACCAAACGGCCCCTAAAAATTTAAGATCAATGCATGATATGGAAATAAACATGAAAACAATAATAACAGAAGAAAATTTGCATGACTTACAGAGTTTGTTGAGAAATGAGTTCTTGGGTTTTGGACATCAAGCCCTTTTATAGGACATTTTTTTTTCTTGTTTACTAACTACTCACTGCATTTTAATTCCTTAAACAAAGACTTCTTTATTTTAAGGGGAAGAATGTCAACTGATCACAAGATAGATCGAGATCTATACATAACTGTAGTTCCCAATTTACAAGTACAATTTGATATATAAATAGATAGAGACAAGCTTCCCTTGAATCTTAAATTCTCAACTTTCCTCCACACACAAGGTTAAAATATTTTGCGGTTACCAAACTATAATTTTTTTTATTGGTAATTAATATTTTATTTGTTATATTTTGATAATTTGATTTTTATTATGACAAATTACACATTCATTTCAAGCGAATTTTTGCTTATGTGGCGAAAGAACCCCAATGTTAAGTCTTTCGTTTTTTAATGGTATGATCCTCAGTGAATCATTTTTTCAGTGGTATGATTTTTCATGTGTCATGCTTTTCAATGTATGATTCTTCAATGTCCTTTCTTTTTTCTATCGTTCAATGTCCTTACATAAGCAAAGTTGATTAGCAAAGAATTTTACATTATAAATAAAACTTCGCCTAAAATGAATAAATAACTTTTCGTTATAAAGAAAATAAAAATTAAATTACCAAATACCGAAGGTCGATAACTGCAAAATATTTTAATCCATATGTGGAGAGAAGTTGAAAAATTTAAGATTTAACACAGGCTCATTTTACTTCCTGAACATGATACAAAGAACAATTAAGTGGGAGGTCTGGGCAGTGAAATGCCGAGACTAGCTTTTCCGAGAGTTTACCCAGGTGGTTGGACTCCGCCTCTACAGGGTGGTCGGGTTCCGCCAAGAGTTTCCTCGTCACCAACGAAAAGAAAAGCTAAACTCCTAGCTTTAAAAAAACACAAAGTATTTTGACTAGTTTTACTTTTTTAGTTTCAAATTGTCCAATAATTTTACGTCACATCAGCTCTAGTATATATAAAATACTCAAATCATATTTTGACACCTCATCTAAGGGAGTAAAACGAGGCAAAATATCAAATGGTGTATTTTTTTTTTTTAAAATTGACCTTAATTGATTTTTTTTATATCAAATTAAAACGGTAAAAATTCAGGATTTAAGGGAAGCACGTTGTCTATTATATCCAATTGTACTAGCAAATTGAAAATTACAGGTATGAATAGATGATAGATCTGGATCTATCTTATGATCAAGTTGACCTTCTTCCTGTAGGAATAAAGAAGTCCATGTTTAAGGAAACAAATTGTAGTGAGTATTTAGTTAATAATGTTTTTGTAATAAATTGATGGAGATATAGTGCAGATTTGAAATTTATGAAAAAGATCAAATATTAGTTTAGGTAATGTCCAAATATGAAGTATGCAAATCGGGCGAGTTCTGAATTTAATTTGATAACAAACAAACAATCAATACATATCGATTTCGTTAATGTTTTTGGACCAAATTTATTCGTCTATATCCTCAAAATTGCATTTTATTTTTACTAATTATATGTTTAATTGTATATAATTTTTTTAAGATTTTCTTTTCAATATATGATTAGAGTTTATATAGAAGCCTTAAATTGTAAGGAAGGAACAGTTTCGAAAGGATCTCCCTCTCACGGTTAAAGAAAGTGTAAATTTTATTAGAAAATGAACAAAGGATCACTTTCACCCCGAACTTGCGTCAAAATATCAAAAAAGTCCAAAGCTGGAAAACCGGATCACTTATACCATGAACTTGTGTAAACCGACTCAAAAAGGCACCTAATTTGCTGACGTGACACTTTAATTGGAGAGTGAGATTTAATTGGAGAGTGAGATTGACGTGCCACTTTAACAAAGAACAGACCCAATTGGGTCTGTTCTTCACGAGGAGCTCTGCTCCTCGTTTTTGCGAGGAGCAGATGCTCCTCGTCACTCCTCGGAATGAGGAGCAGCAGCTCCTCGTCTCAGGCGAGGAGGCTCCTCCTCCTCGCCTGAGACCTAAAATATTTAAAAAATAATAATTTTTTTATAAAAAATTGCAAAGAGGTCCTCCATTTTTTAGACAATACTAATTTAATATATATAATTTTAAAATTAAAAAATTTAATTGTTTTTTTAATTATTATGTGTTAAAAGAAAAATTTATAAAAATTTAGGACCATTTTAGACCTTTTTACTATAAAAATCCACTTTACCAACAATACCACTTTTCAAAACTGGAGAGTGTACCTCACTCTCTGAGGTGAGAGTGGGGAGGGGGGTTTTTGACCAAAAATACACAAGTTCAGGGTATAAGTGATCCCATTTCCAGCTTTGAACTTTTTTGATACTTTGACGCAAGTTCGGGGGTGAAAGTGATCGTTTGCTCATTAGAAAATATATTCTTTTCTTTTTCACAAATTTGGATTCATTAAATCAAAAATAGTTAAGAATTTAATTTCCTCAAATCAAGTTATAGTATGATACTATTGTATCAATCAACATATATATTTATCAAGTTTTTGCTACATGAACATTATCTACAATGAAAGGTCTTGAAAAAAAAGTAAGTTGCAAACTATGTGATCTGTTGCTTCTGTATAACAGCCTAATGGATAACCATGTTTTTTACGGTATATTTCAACAATGTATATATCTTGCATGTGTGTCATAATAAGAACAAAGTTTAGGTTTAGATTCTTGTATAAAAGTGTTTCCAGACATTTTAAAAATTCCTCTATTACTTCCTCCTCTTCCTCTTACATAACCTGCATTAGAGGTGGCCACGGTTCATAACCCGGCGGTTCCGGTTCGGAACCGCCGGGTCACGGTTCAAGAAAAAGTGGAACCGGCCCGGAACCGCCTAAGAGACGGTTCCATGACGGTTCGGAACCGGACGGTTCCGGTTCCGGTTTAGGACGGTTTAGAAAAACAATTTAAAATTTAATTACTAAAAAATATAATTTAACAATAAAATAACTCACGGAGTTAATATTATAAGAAAATAAAGAATTTTGTTTTAAAAATTAGAATATTAACCAAAAATTTAAATAAAACAAATATAACATATATTTTATTGTAAAAATAAATATATTATATAATAAAGATATAATATGTATTTCAAATATATAATATATATTTTTTATCAACGGGTTCGACCCTTAAACCGCCGGTTCCGACCCGGAACCGCCGGTTCACGGTTCAACAAATCTGGAACCGGCCCGGAACCGCCATTCGTACGGTTCCGGGCCGGTTTTAGTCCGGTTCCGGGTTTGACCGGTTCCGGGCCGGGTTTGACCGGGCCGGTTCCGGGCCGGTTCACGGGCTGACCCGGCCCATGGCCACCTCTAACCTGCATTATGGTCATATTTTCACATTGCCTCCTATAATCTGTTAGTATTATATATGTATTAAATTATTAATTTTGTAAATAAAATAATATTAATTTATTTTCTTATTTGAAATTATATTATAAATTATAATATAATTATTATTTGGATCCCTTGAAAAAAATCTATGTCCATCACTGAGCATAAGAAAAGCTAAATTAATGGAATTCCATCAATTGCAACTGGAGGTCTATAACTGTAACTGGAATTCCATGAGCAACTATAATAGTACTATTCAAGTAAAACAGCTAATAATCACCCATGACCCATGACCTTTAGAGGTACGTGCACAAAACCCCCTGAAGTTTAAAAACGAGCATTAAACCCCCTGATCTTTGTGGTAGCACTCACAAACCCACCTAAACCCCAAATGTGAAGAAAATATCCCTGACGCTGTCTTTTCTGGTCAACTGACATATTTTATTAAAAAAAAATTGACGGTGCCATGTCGGCTGCCACGTCAGCAAAATACCTTATAAATTCAAAACACCAAAAATACCCCTAATTTAATTTAGAAAAAGACAAAAAAAAAACCAAGTCTAACCTAAACCACTACCCTAACCCAACAACCGACCGAACCATTACCCCATCAACTACCCAACCACACGATTCCTTTCTTCAAGCGAGCTCTCATTCTAACGCCTCATGGGCGTGGAAAAGCATTTTGAGGGGAAGAGGGGTACTTAACTTGGGTGTCCGATGGCAAGTTCGAAACGGCAACAGTATCCGCATTAATCAGGACCCATGGCTGCCCTCTAAAGTTCGCAATGCAGTCAACCTGAGTGTGGATCTGCCCCCATATGTTAACCGGGTCTCAAACTTGATTAATGCAGAAAATAGAACCTGGGACAGCAATCTAGTAAGGACCATCTTTAGTCAAGAAGAGGCGGGGGAGATTCTACAATTACCTGTGAGCAGTACGGGTCAAGAAGATAAACTGATTTGGCAACACTCAATTTCAGGAGGATTCAATGTGAAAACGGCTTACCATGTTTACCACTCTCAATCCGAGAGAGCTCCTAGTTCAGGTCACCATTTAAGGGCTCAAGCTGAGGTGAACTGGAAACTCATCTGGAAGTTAGGAGTCACTCCAAATGTCCGAACCTTCGTGTGGAAAGTCTTGAACAACGGACTGGCATCAAATGACAACATCCACAAATGAATTCCATTGAAGGATAATCGCTGCCCTCGTTGCAACTCCAGGGAAACGGTGCTTCACTTGCTCTTTTCTTGTCCATTTGTTGAAACAGTCTGGTTAGGGTCTCAAATGGTTAGGGTCTCAAACGCAGGTACTGGAACTGATTGATGACCATAACGGATTGAGGGAGGTGTGGGGAAAGCTCGAAAACAAGTATAGCGAGCAAAAAGAGAAGGTCGGATTCTTATCCACTGTCTCT
This sequence comes from Mercurialis annua, assembly GCF_937616625.2. Taxonomy (NCBI): domain Eukaryota; kingdom Viridiplantae; phylum Streptophyta; class Magnoliopsida; order Malpighiales; family Euphorbiaceae; genus Mercurialis; species Mercurialis annua. The sequence continues at coordinate 34,063,058 of NC_065577.1, read as the reverse complement.
TGGTTCTTGTGGGCAATTTGGCGATCTCGAAATGCTATGATTTTTCGGGAGAAGCATGATGAGCCAGCTGAGGTAGTGGGGAATGCTATGGTCCTTCAGAACGAATTCATTAGAGCTGGACAACGGCCTCCTGCCATAACTCGCCCCTGCACAACCGCCAACGCGCCAAGTGAACCATCTGGTTGGAGTCCCCCACCCGTTAATGTTTACAAAGCTCAACTTTGATGGAGCTTTTCAGGAGGGTCGAGTACAGGTGTTGGAGCGGTGGTAGTTCGTAACCATAGGGGTTTGGCTATTAGTTCAGCTACCTCTCGCTATTTCAATGTGGCTTCACCGGCAATCCTTGAGGCAATGGCAATGAGAGATGCAATCAATCTTGCAAAAAGTCTACAACTAACAGAAGTAATATTTGAAGGGGATGCAAAGGTACTCATTGATGCCATGATAAAGAATTCAAATGTAGATTACAACTGTGATGTTATTATTCAAGATTGTAAAGTGTTAGCGGAAACTCTTATGCCGCATTCATTCATTTTCGTTAGACGAGTAAACAATTGGGTGGCACATTCGTTGGCCAAAAAAGCCCTTAGAGACAATAGCTTTTGTTGTAATAATCTAGCACAATTGGTGTGGCCAGACTCGAGACTCTTGTAGTCGGTTTCCCATTATTAATGATATTTCATCATTTCGGAAAAAAAAATTCATACATGCTGCCAAGAGTGACATGTCAACATAATGTATCGAATTGAAAAAAATACAACTTCCTGCATACAATTGATACATTGCTCGTAATTAAATTAAAAAAACATGTATAGTTTATAAATTTCGTTAACATTATCCCAAAATATAACAGTATTTCTGGTTCCATTTACCAAATACAAATGTTTCTTCTCATTACTGCATAGAATCAAAAGCATTTCTGAGTTTACACTAAATACAACACCCAGCAGCAAAATTATAGCTACTAAATTAACATAAGAGATGAATTACAAGGAAACTAGCAAGATCCATTTTGCTACAAATGAATGGTCAAGCTTCAATTACTATCAGAGCTTGAAATATAAGATAAAAGGTGAAAGAATTGATTGCTGACCGACTACTCCACAAAGTACCAACGTAAAAATACAACAGACGGAGTCTTTTAACCGCATACTTGAATTTCGAAAAATCAGTTATAATGCACCGAACTGCATTTCCGGTTGCATAACAGTTTAATTCTTTACCTTTCATCCAAATCTGAAAAACGCTGCAATTGACTACAGTGCTACCACCATATAAAATATTTAATCAAAGAGGCCTTCGTCTTGCCAAATATCAACTAAGAAATCTACCATCTCCTGCAAAATTCACCAATCTGAATCAACTGCAGAAAAAATTAAGCAAATCGCTGTTAGCAGCATTGGCGAAATCGGAAGTTGAAATCATTCGCATTTAAGTTGGTATCACTAAGAACTGCCCTATTCGATCCAGATTGCTTCATTCTGGTTTTCAAGTTTCAATACAGAATGCATCTTCTAGAAAGGAGTCACCTTTGTCTCTTTCCTTCCCCAACCCCCTGATCCTCATTGGTAAAAGAAATATTGAAACCGAAAGGTAAATAAATTGCTAACACACTATTTTTTGTCCGATAGAATTATCAATTTTTTGCAATTCGAAACACCGTTCAATCAACACTTTTTCATCAGAAAACTAAAAGGTGTTTCAAATTGCAGAAAATTGATAATTAGTGTTTTGAATTTCAAAAATTTAACGTTTGTTTTAAAATTGCAAAACATGTTATAGTTTGTGATTTTTTTTTTTGCAATAATGTTTTATCATAGTTGTATAATACTTGATGACCATCTACTTGAATATGGAATTAGTATCTTTATTTTATATTAAAATTAAAATCTATACACACATCTTTATATTTATTATGTTGATAAATATACTCTTGTTATTTACACATTTCCCTCATTTTCCATTTCTTTTAATTTTTCTAAACATCATTTATCTGCGTCTATTTCCGCTTCTGTTTCCAGTGTTGTTTCTATTTCTGTTTCCATTTCTATTATGGATGGGTTTACATTAAATTATATGACTATCTTCGACAGCGCATAAGTGGTAACTTTATTGTCAGTTCCTTTATGGTCTATTTTCAACCCTTTCTCACATAAAATTACAGTTGACAAGCATACTTATCCTACTAGTCAGAATCTAGGAAGTAAACAGTTAAATTCAACAATTCTTTCGAGTTTGAAAATGCTTACAGGTAAAGGTATTGGTTCGGAGAAAGGTTCATTAGTTGAAAGCAAATCTTCATATGTCGTTGACCAGCTGCAGAAATTAATAGCATCAGTGGATGTAAAACAGAAAGACATCAACCCCTTTTGTAAATGTACTTAGCATTTTGGTGCAAATCCTAGTCAAAAGGTAAGGATGAATTTCAGGATTCACATGTATAAAATATTTCCATTGTGATAGTCCGCAAGATGTTTTCCATCCTAAGTGCAGCAGCTAGTAGAATACCATTTCCGTCATTTAGTTTATCACAACAAAAAGACCCCTAACTCGCTAGTTTAATGAACACTCTTATGCTATCGCAACCACTTCAAAGTTAACCTTTCTCAAATTCAAAGCTCATAAACTACCTCAAATAAAAAATTAAACCAAAATTAAGAAAATCGTATGTAAACGTTTACATAATTGAAGGAAAATATAAATGAACTTCTAATTTCAAACTCATTTAAAAGCTGAGATATGGTTTCCCTATAACATCAAAAACAAGGCTCGTCCTTGGAATGGAAAATCACTTAAATCTCCTATAACTCAACTCCACAAATTATCGAGCATGGCTGCATGGTAGTTGCAAGCAAATTACTTTATGCAGTACAATTGCAAAAATCTGACCATAAATATATTTTATCCCAGTTTTAAACTGCACTATAATACTTATTTTTCTTCTTTCAAACCAATTTGTTACATATTGGGTACAAATGCAAAGAGAAAGTTCACAGCTATTAAAATTTGGGCGTCTATACGAACATATGAGCTATAAATTGTAAGTTATAATATAAGCAAAAGCACGACATAATACCTTATGATTGGATCCATGGTCATTGTTTTTGATTGTTTAGACTGCTCTCCAATCCACTTTCTCCTATTCTCATGCCAAGAAAGTGCAGCTACAATGTTACATTTAACCAAGTTACGCTCAAGGAAAAAGAAACATAAACTAAAAGAAATGGAAAATAAAAATCATGAATCAAGAAAGGCAAATGGAGTAGATTGCATCAAAAAGAAAGACAAGATTCCTCAACACAACAAACAAAGATATACTTTTTCAAGATTTAAAAACTTCTCTGAATAATTAAGAATCCTGCATGTATATGATCGCTTGATATAATCATTAAATTAGGAATAATACTTTGCATATATGATTGCTTTATATAGTCACTGTTTTAATATGATGCATAATTCATCTCTATTCACACAGCAATACTGCTAATATAATTTCGGAGATTAAATTGGTAGGCTAAATTTCATTTTATGTAAACCTTTAGGCCAGAATCAAATACGACAAGTGCCATCTTATGTGTATCAGTTACTGAATGGAGAAAGCAATGCCCACAGACAAGTAATGACGATGAGATAGAAGCAGGACTTTACATTAAGTTGAGAAGAAATGGGAATTCATAAATTATTGTTCAAAGTTCATTGGAACATATTCATTTTCTTTCAGCACACAAAGAACTTGAGACTTTGGACCTACAATGACATCGCCAATTTTATAAATAAATATGAAAGAATTGCACTACAAAGGGGTAAATTAAAGACTGAATGGCTGATGACTGACGGCCAGTGACACAAGCAAAAAGGATGGGAAGTGGCTGATAACTAACACAAGAAACTTCTTGAGTTTCTGACAGTCGTGTCCAAGAATTCTTGCTTTGAACACATACATCAATTTATTTAAGTATGGCGATTCTTCCCCCTTGCCACGAAACATTTACCATTGATTAATTTTATTAAGCCGTCCAAGTCCTTTTAAAAGGAAGAAAATGAAGAAAACAAATAGCTTCCACGAAGTAAAATGGAGCTTAATTCTGTTTCATCATACAATTTCTTATTAGCAAATCAAAAGAGTAGCAATTCATGGACTCTCAGATCATCAATCTAATAGAGAAATTTGTTCATTCTCTTACTTTCTGAAATACTCAAATTTAATGACAGTACTTGAGAATCACATGATTAGTTATTACGAAATTGAGTATTCATCTGTAAGCTGTATAATCATAAAAATATCAGACATGATCGATATTGACACACAAAAACATTTCTTCTAAGAATTACGAAGAAAGACTTCTACTCATAAAGTTTTTCCATGAGAAAATTGCTGAAAAATTACGAGTTTTTGGTCAAATTCAATATAAAAGAAGGAAATGCAGTAAGTTAATCATAAAGCTCTTATTGTTAAAATTTAAAAATGTAGTTACCATGATTGACAAACACAGAAGTGCACACTCTCACTTCTTTTTCAGGAGGTTTATTTCCGGGATTGGTAGATGTTGGGCATTCTAGATGATGCTTCTCATTCGAATGGGAACCTCTGGCACTGACCTCCATCTTCGAACTGAATGACCATTCCCTTTACACAGTGACGATGAAGCTGTTGGCAAGTAGTCCTTTTTACGAATTCCCGGACGGTTTTATAAAATAAATTCGAAGCTTGGTACGTAACAAGGTTTCCAGAAGAATTGCTTGGCATAAAAATGGTTTTCTATGGGCTAACAGATTGTGTCAGAAAAGAAACAAACGGAAAATAGAGGTAAGTATTCAACTTCAAAGAATAACTAAAACTCTTCTTGTCAGAGTAAAATTGAACTACTCATAATCCTCTCATACAAAATGCAACAATTGCTCAACTCTTAATAAAAAACAATCTTATAGTTTTTTCCGACAATAGCTCTCTTTTCATATTAAATAGCATACGAAATCAGAAGTTAACTTGATCCACTATGACTTTGTTCGATGTCAAAAATACTTAAGTGATCTAAAAGAACATAATTTCAGTAGCATAGTCATATATTTAAGTAAGTGATCTAAAAAAACATGTATGAACTATGAAAAGCTCCCGAAGTTGTCCTTGAGCATTATCCTAACAAAAGGAGTGAAAGTTGCGAACTGCATAACTATAACCAATGTCATTCATCGCCCAATATTTGGTAATTGGCATCCGTTCAAACTAAAAGTTACTATATAAATGCATGCTTCTACCATATCTTTATTATTCCTCCGAGTTGACTCGTTCACTTACTAACCCCAAGTATCAGTAGCCTTAGACGTTTGCATATCTTATTCCACATATCAATATCAAAATACACTTTTAAATACATCTCCCAGATGATCCGTATGTATCAGCTACAAGATTTTTTTTTTCCGATTTGACATTATGAAACTAATAGATGGTAACCAACACCGAGTATCAAACCACCAGATTTAAACTCAAATTACAAACATCCTATTTTCCGCAATAACTAAATTCACAAAATCATACAATCAAAAGTCCGTGTTCTTCTTCCACAAATACCCTCAAATAAAATAACTACTAACTACAACAACAACAACAAAGAGGCAAAATTATTCCATCTGATATAATTAAAAGAACACTTATAAACAAAAAAGCACTCCCATTTCTTCAAGATCACATATAAATTCCATAATTAACTATAACAATCGGAGATCTTTCATCAAAACCAAGTCCAAGAGAGAGATTATGCAGATCCCTAACATTTTTCCTTACAAAACCAAGAATGGCAAATTCTATTTTTTTACTTAGAAATTATAACATTTCTCTAACATCAATCTCACCTTCAAAATCATTCACATATATCAAAAACACCAATTTCAAGAACTACCCAATTAACTTTAACAATGCATTTTATCAAAAAGTTTCATACTTTAAAAAACTCCATCTTCAACTATATTCAAAAATTTAAAAACATAAACAAAATTAAAAACAAAGAAAGTTGCCAAACATACCTTAAAATGTTTCCTTAGAAGAGGTCTCAAAGAGAGAGACGAAAGGGTAAATATTGATAATTACATGATCAATAGATTGATAATCCACAAGCTTACTGTAAATTTAATCTAACCAAAAATGAAAGAGAGGGTTTTTGTTGGATTTGTTTTAAGCTTTATAATACATGTTCTTTTAAGGAAAAATAACCTTAATGGTGTCTAAATTTTGTAATTTGTACAGTTTCAGAATTTAAATTCTCCTTTGTGTGTCTAATTTTGCCTTTTTAGAGATTTTTTTCGCTAATTTCATGTGTCAGTTGATTTTGTTAGATTTGATGACACCACTTATTTTTACATATTAAAATAAGGGAAATTCTTACCTAATTTCGGTCCATGAATTTTCCATGCACCTACCCAATGAAGTGTTAGAAAATCTAATATAATTTTCTTCCTTTTTTTTATTATTTTCTCTTTCTTCTCATATCTCTAACACCTCATTGGATATGTCCATGAATTTTTCATGGACCGGGTCTAGGTAAGAACTTCCCAATAATAAAATCTATTGATTTAAAAAGCTAAATCTCAACTTTTGATAAAATATATCTAAAAATCTATCCATATTTGACAAATCTGTTGTATACATATTTAATGATCCAAAATTAATTTAATAATTTTTACAATTGTCATTGAATATGTCAATTTTTAGAAAAGTTTATAAAAAAAAGAAATCATCAATAGAGATATAATATTGTTCAGGCACATCAATTACCACATCAACTTTAAAAGTGAATAGATTTCTAGCAAATTGGTCTAATAGGGATATATTTATAATTTATAAAAGATCTGGCTAGATTTTCAAGAAGTTAAAAAAGTTTGGCTTTCTAATACCGTTAGACCTTAAAATAATTATAAAAGTTATTTTTAATATTAAATATTTTTAAATATTTTGTTAATCATCACTCACTTTATTATTTATTTTTCTATTATTTATAATATTTTTCACATATTTGAATTTTGATAGTGATTATTATGAACAAATATAAATTTAATTGTGTAGTAAAAGTTTATTTTCTTTTTCAAGAATAAAAAAGTAATATAATAATATTTCTGAATAAAAGTTAAAAATTTAAATTAAGATTTTGGAATCAAAAAATGATAATTTTAGCTTTCAAATTAGAAGAAATATTTATTTATTAGTAAATATGATAAAATTTCAACAAATTTTAAGTATAAGAAAAATATATTTGAATAAATATATAATTCATGATGAGTTACATATATAAGAGACATGACTTCTTAAAATAAATTAGAGACATGATTTGTGTTTAATAGAAATTTTTTAAAGCAATCACTTAATCAAACAAATATAAAGTTCAAGCATAAGTATAATAATATTGAAAGAATTCAAGCACCATTTTTGAAGTTTTCATTCCCTTCTTTTTTGAAAAGTTAAGTCATGTGTTTCTTTCTGATATAGTTGACGTGTATTTTTTATCTTCGAGTGGATAAGCTAGATTGTCTTTGTTCTAAAATTACTAAAATGTACCTCACTTACCAATGAACAATGAGCCCATGCTCAGCATCATGTAGTCCCTGTCGCAATTAATTTTTTTTTTCTTTTAATCTATAATTAAAGTAAAATTCGACGTATTTTTTCTGAATAAAAATTACTAATCCTATATAATTTAATTTTTTTGACGGATTTACATAATCTAATTGAAAGATAATAATATTTGAAGTCGGTTTGTAATTTGGATTTTTCATTAATTGTTTAATAGAAAACTTAGTAAATAAAAATTCATTGAAATGATAGATTTAAAAAAAAAGGTTATGGTTTTATATGGCAAGTTTTAAAGGTCGTGATTAAATGAAATTTGGTGTAAAAGTCATGATTTTTTATGAAATTAACCCTTTATAATATGCTACTCTTTTACTTACATGAGATTTGATAAATCACCTCACCGGATTACCGAAGTGCTTTGACGACTGATGAAAACCTAAAACGAATTGGAGCTCAAAAAGAATGCTATAATGAATTTTTTGGTCCTTCACTCCGATGCTCGATATAGATAAAAAAATATGATGAATAATGTTTTTTTACTAATCCGTATACGAAATGATGAGTTGTACATTGGTTCCCTCGTGATAATTTCCAAAAAAAAAAAAATACGTCTCTTTAATACTTATGCTATGTTGCATTTTTGATATTTTTTTCCTCTAGAAAGTGAAGCAATGATGACAAAATGCCTTTACGATTTAGAGAATTTTTTTCCTTTCTCTTTTGTTCATTCCTCTCTTTTCCTTGGATCCTTCACATTCTTGACATATTGAACCGGACGAGTCCAGTTTTTGAGTGCTGTGTTTCAAAGATTAACTCATTTAATGTATAAATAATTTTTATAAGTAATCCATGTTATGAAATTTGTTCCATGATGAATGGTTAAAGCGTACGAGAAAAGTTTTTTGTTGTCGGTATCAAAAAACATTACGATCAAGCATAAAAAAGCAACTTAGCTCTGATATCAAATGAAATCTTAAATGGGGTAAACATGCTGTTTAAAAAAATTAAAAATTGTAGAAAAAATGATAAAAGATCAGTTAGGATTTGAGAAATAAAATAAACAATTTAAGAGTTCGGTTTAAAATCAAACTTACATTTACTATTCAGTTAAAGATTGAGATGTCTAAATACACTAAAATTTATACATGTTACAATTTTTTTTTATAAGTTTAATATCTAATACAGAAGTTTTTACAAGAGCCTAACTTCTAACCACAATAAATAATTTTTCAAAATTAATCAACAATCCACAATGGTGAAATTAAAAGTTTCACCTGACAACCCAAGCAATCAACATAAAATGTTGATGCACAATAAAGAATTAAGAGATTTTTGGAGAGAATAAAAAATAAATTTTGCTAATGGTTGTTCTAACCTAATTCAAGGTGTTATAACTGAGCCTCGTATAATTTGGTATCAATATGGTCATTGATCTATTATAAAAATAATCTTGTTATATATCTTTTCTTTTTTCATTAAATGCCTCTCATGAACCAACGCGGATTGGTTCAAGTGGTAAGCGGCTTGATATCGCTTAAGTAAAATTTCGAGTTCGAATTTTGTGAATGCATAAAAATTTATACAAATTTTTATAATTAGTTATTAAAAGTTTTACCTGTACGACTTACCTTTGACCTTTAAAATTTTATATAAAACTAACGATCCTAAAGAAATTTGAACGATCATCACTTTTAATTTTTCTCCAAACCCGATTTTTTATATAATTAACTTAGAAAATATTAAACACTTTAATTTGTCAATTGTTTGTAAATATTAAAATTAATAATATAAAGACACATAATCTAGCATATTACTTCTTAATTTTTTTAGTTTAAGGTTCGTCGTCCTCGCTTGGAGAGAAAGAGGAATCCATTTTGATTGCATCTTAACTGCATAAAAATAATTATCATATTAAAATTAGAATGTAATATTGTATAATTTATTTAATTTTATTTTTGTAATTATCTTTATGTTTTACTTATAAGTATTTTTATAATTTTAAATTATATTTAAGCATAAAATTCAAATAATAATTGAAATAGTGGTTAATTAGAAATAGTTTATTTTATTTATAAAAAATATAAATAAAAAAATATAAATAATAATTAAATAGTAATTTATTAAAAGTAGTTTACTTTAGTTAGAACTTTAAATAATTAAGTAATAATTTAAATTATAATAATCAAATATTAAAAATAGTTTTTAGTTAATACTCTAAATAATTATTTTAATATAATATTATAAGTAGGTTATCTTGATTAGTAATCTAACTATAATAATTATATTTTATAAGATAGAAAAGACATTAATGTATATATAAATGTTTCTCTTTTATCCGTAATTTTATATAGTACTGATTTCGCATTACGTGCTATGCACGTGGCTCGTAACGTAATTTTTCAATGAACATATTAGTAAATTTATTATAATTATATCAATTTTTTATTTATAATTAATATTAAATTAGTTAAGAATTTTTATAAAAGTAAATATAATATATTCAGTAATTAAATTTTTTTCTATACTGAATTTGTTTTTCTTTTGATTTTATAATAATCATAATTAAATAATTATCTTAATTTTATTAATAATATCTTTAAAAATAATAAGATAGAAATTTAAATAATAATGTATTGACCAAATACGATATTTTAATTTTATAGTTCAATCAAACTAAAAGATAGGTATTCCTACTAATTTAGAGACAATTTAGTTATTTTTTACATACTAAACATTAAATTGGAGATAATTTAACTACTTATTCTAGTTAGGATTTTACTTATAATAGTGATTAATTAAATAACTAATTAGTTAATAACTATAAAACCTTCTTTTAGTAGTAAACTGAAAAAGATTATTCAAAAAATTTGCATGTCTCCTCCTCCATCCGTATTTTTATATATAGTATAGATAGATTATAATCATTATATTTCTTCATACAAACAAAACACATGTATAAGTCAATGAATGTTCATGGCAAAAACAGGAATAATTTTAATCAGGAAATATAACGTTCAATTAAAATACAATTCTATTTTCAACATTAACCCGACCTTAGCTCAGTTGGTAGAGCGGAGGACTGTAGTTGTTGCTGGCATCCTTAGGTCACTGGTTCGAATCCGGTAGGTCGGATTTCTTTTTTTGACTTTTTGTTTACTAACACATCATCATCATCATTAGGACTTTTTTGACCCATTTTCTTTTGTTAAGAGAAGAATCCACGACGTGCTAGTGGAATTGATCACATTTTTGGTTAAATATGAAAAGTTATTTACATATTAGCCTACGTGATCAATTCCGAATTATTAAAAAATCTTTCGATAATTTCGAATTATAAAATTATTTCTATTCAATATAGAACAAGATGTTTGAACAATTATATGTATAGCGGTATTCACATACTAATATTCTTAAAGAATAATAGTCCTAATGAGTTTCAAACTTTTATTTTACTAAATAAAAAAACTATCTAAATAATATAAAAAAGCTTTCTACCGGCCTGATTTCTAAATAAGCCTACGTGATGCTCTGATCCATATCCTTTTTTGGCCTGTGTAAACAATGTCCCCAACAAGTCTGAAATAATCATTTTGGGCTTGTATGTTATCAGCGAGCATTGGTTTTCTTGCAGGTATATGTGTTTGTATGTTATCAGCGAGGCTAGATATGAGTTTTGGTACAACAATACCCATACCCTAACACCAGTCACGATCTATGAAAATGGATCGTGACACTGAGTTAGTTTTTTTTTTGGAGATAAACGCTATGAGAAAGGAAAACTGACATTTTTGATTCATGTTGATTTTTTATTTTCATTAGAGGTGGCAAATAGATGCCAAACCCAAGCACCCAACCCAACCCGCCCAAAGAAATACAACCCATTTGCACCCAAAAAAAGTTTGGGTAATTTTTGACCCAACCCATTTTAGCCCATAAGAATGACCCAATGGGTGAAATTAAGTCCAAACAAATTTCAATATGAAGAGTATTTGAGTTTTTAAAATAATATTTATAAGTTGTATAATTTATTTTTCAAAATAATTTTTTCCAGAAATTTCTTTTTCCGGAAATTTTTTTTTTCCAGAAATTTTTTTTTTCCAGAAATTTTTTTTTTCCAGAAATTTATTTTTTTTTCGGAAAATTTATTTTTTTCCAGAAAATTAATTTTTTTCAAAAAATTTATTTTTTTCCAGAAAATTATTTTTTTCCAGAAATTTATTTTTTTTTCGAAAAATTTATTTTTTTCCAGAAATTTATTTTTTTTCGAAAAATTTATTTTTTTCCAGAAAATTATTTGCCACCTCTAATTTATTCTTTTCCAGAAATTTTTTTTTTCCAGAAATTTATTTTTTTCCAGAAATTTATTTATTTTTCGGAAAATTTATTTTTTTCCAGAAAATTAATTTTTTTCGAAAAATTTATTTTTTTCCAGAAATTTATTTTTTTTCGAAAAATTTATTTTTTTTTTCGAAAAATTTATTTTTTTCCAGAACCTTTTATCTCAAATATAGATTTCAAGTATCTCACTTTCTATTTTGGGTAATTTTGGGTTTTCATGACCCAACTCAACCCAAAATTACCCAACCCAAAACTGCCCAAAAATATTGTGACCCAAAATTACCCAACCCAAAAATGCCCAAACCCAAAGAAACCCACCCAAACCCGCCCAAGAACACCCATTTGCCACCTCTAATTTTCATTAATTAACACAACGTAATGCTGACAGGGCATTAAGTGTTTTGCATATCAGAAAAAAATATCGTTACATGTTTTGTTTGTGAGTTTAACAGCCATTTCAGCGTTTAAACGGAGAAAGGGGAGGGGTTTTTTGTTCAATAAAAAAAATGAGGGGCTGAATTGTACCCCAAAAATTAAAAAGGGTTGAACTATCCTTTTAGGGAAATCTCAGAATTTTTTTATACCTTTTGTCTATGAAATATTTATATTTTTTGTGATAAAATATTTTGCCAAAAAATATTTTGTTATTGTATATTAAAAATATAGTTATTGATGGAGTCTACCTTCTGAACCGGTGAGTAAGACCTGCAAAACAAGGTAGAAGCTAACCGGACGGTGGTTGTCCGATTAACTCTCCGATGCTAAAGTCAGTTTAGAGCTTTGAGCAGCGTTTAGAGTATATGAATGTAATTGTGATTCTAGACATACCTCATGCTCCTTTTATAGTAGCCGAATATACCTTGTAGAGTCGTAATAGGTAAGTGAATCCTACTTTGTAGGGATCGAGCTACGTTGTAGGGATTCACCCTGATTTGTCGTGATCTACCTTATTCAGACATGAGTCCTATTTAGGAACGTCTTCCTAAATAGTCTCATCTTCCTAAGATAGAGCTTATCCTTCCATATTCGGAGTTTGTGTCCAAATAGGAAGATACTTCTAGATACGGCGATCTACCCGAATCCCGGATTAACGCGCTTTAGGCGGATCCTATTGGATTCGGTCTTTGTCGGTATATTACCGAATCTCAAGGGATTCGGTGTCTTCTTCATATATTCAGGTCTTCATGGGGAGTCCGGTATCACCCGAGAGTGGATCTCCTGTGACTCGGCTCCACTGTATTTATTGTAGGATTCAGTATCCATCAGTTATGATGATAAAATAAAATTTTTATTATAATATTCAAAATTGTTATCACTCTTATCTACAACAATAGCATTAGGATTAGCACTAGTTGTAGCAAAATTTGAACTCTGACTCTTCCGTTGTTACGGCGACGAATGTTTAAACGAACCTTTCTTCCAAGCTACAACCGCCTCAAAACCACTACTACCACCACCTTCACTCCATCTCGGCGCCTTTCTTTGCGGAGAAATGGAATGAGACCACTAGTGCGGATGGTGTTGTTGTTAATGTTGATGCTGACGGTGGTGGACGTGGTGGTCGGAGAGTGGATCAGAGTTCAGTTTAAATTTGGATATCTCTTGTTAAGATGAGCTTGTCCCGCTTCTAATTCTTGGATCTCTTTTAGTATGTCCTCTGCTGCTGGTGCTACTGTTTCCATTTTTTTTTTCAAGAATCAAGAATCAAAAATATTTAAAAATCATTAGATGTCATAAAAATTTGGTTATACAAATGTGTTTAAAGATTAAAATCATTTAATCAAAGCTAAAAAAATCTTTAAAGTCAAGGCAAGCTAAGTTAGAAAGAAAATTAATTAGAAAAAGGTTAATCCATTAAAGAAAGACACATGAAGCAAAAATAAAAGAAAGAAATGAAGTTCTTCTCCCCTGCTTTCTTCTCTTGTTTCTTTATTTCTTTGTCTCTCTGACTTTTTTATTTTTTCTTTCTCTCTCTCTAGAACAAGTTTTTCTCTCTCTAAAAGAACAATGTGTACAATGTTAATTGATGTCTATCAATTATCACAATAAAAGGTGATGCTTTTTTTTGAAAGGACAAATGATGCTAATGTTGTTAGTATGCTTAATAAATTAATTTAGTCATTAATGAATTCTTTTCTTCTTCAATAATCATCCTCTTATCTCGAGCAACAACATTAGCACTAGCACTAGCTGTAGCAAAATTCGAACTCCGACTCTCCCGCTGTAACGACGACGCATGTTTAAACGACGTGGAATTTTTTTTCCAAGCTGCAACTGCCTCAAGATCACTACTACCACCACCTCCACTCCTTCTCGGCGCCGTTCTTTGCGGAGAAATGGAATGAGACCGCCGGTGCGGCTGTTGTTTAATTTTTTATCATAATATTTAAAATTGTAATAGCAGTGGACCATTATGATGGTCATATGACAAAGTTTATTTCTGCTTCTCTATTTCAGTCCTCTCTCAATTTTATTTTGTTGTTCTTATATTCTTAATCTGCCATGTAAGTGGAGTAGCTGCATACAATTTTCAAGCTCTTTGGCTCACCTTCGGAGAATTACCGGAGAAAATCAAAATTGCCTCATGGAAACTCTATATAAGAAATTCAGATACAATTAATATTATCTAAATATGATTTACAGACAATTATATTTAATGAACAAAAACTTAATTAGAACTTCATTCAATGATCGAAATCTTATAATCAGATCCAAATTACATTATGAAGCTAACATTCTAACAATAAGTCAATTATTAAGATGTCTCATCAATAAATAACACAAATTGAATTTTATAGGTTTATAGGGTTATTATTTTTCATTCAATAACACAATAAAAATAATTAACTAAAAGTGATCATAATATAATTAATATTAAAATAATAGAATCCATAAAACAATTTAATAACCTAATGACAAAAAACACAAATGTGTTAGAGAATGTTAAAACCCAAACAATACTTACTTAAAGTCCAAAATGTGTTAGGGAACGTGAAATTAGTAAGAAACCATGATGAAACTATTTCACTAGATAATTTTATCATACTCTTTTTATAGAACTCTTTATGAAAAAGTTATGAAATAATTTTATCAAATTCCTTATAAAATTATTTATGAAATATTAATACGAAATCATTATAATTTTTTTCATTATTGTTTTTATTAATCTTTTATAAAATAGTTATGAAAATATTATGCAATTTTTGAATTTTTTTCATCAAACTATCTTTTCTTTTTTAGAGGATTTCATCAAACTGTCTTAAGAAACATTTTATGAATAACTTATGAAGCTATCATGAAACTTATTTATCAATATATTTATCAAACTTTTTTATGAATCAATTACTAAATCGATAAAGGCAAAGTCGTGGGATTTGGTTATTAGTTATTTTTTCCTTTTAATTAGCATCTTGGAGATGTAATTTACTGTCTCCAGCCATAATGTTTATTTTGATTAAATTTATTTTTAGTAGCATGCCTGTTTATTATCTTTGCTTACTTTATATTCCTCAATCTGTTGTTTATTTCCTTGAGCTATTCGAAGATTTTTTTAGAATGGTTCCATCCAAAGTACTGGTTTCAATAAGGTATCTTGGGTTAATGACTGCCTCTCTTGTAATTTTGGAGGTTTCAATATCACTCCTTTGAGAATAAAAAAATTAAAATTTGCTCCTAAAATGAATTTGGAAGCTTACGAATGTCGATAGGCAATTTTTTTGGTTTATGGTCATTTCCAATAGTTCTTGCATTTCATCTTGGTTTTATATTGAATATGTCAACATTTCAAAATTATCTCATGTGTGGAGAGGAATTGTTTCTTCTTGTGTGAAAAGTTTCCATGTTTGGGACAATTTTAAGAATACCATTGGCATTTTGGGGAATGGTGACACTATACAACTTTGGAGGGATAAATGGATTGATGATGATTTTCTTCAGATTCAATTTACAGCTTTATTTAATCTTTCAAGTAACCAGAATGTCTTGATTACTTAATTGTTTGATCTGGTTTTAAACTGTTTTGATTGTAGTTGGTCTCGTTGGTTTCGTATTGGCATGAAGCTCTTTATTTGATGGAAAATTTGCTAATTGATGTTATTCTGAATTCTCAATATTTTGATACATTCATTTGGAGAGGGAAGCAGATTTTCACTTTGTCTTTTATGGTTTAACACCTGCCTTCATAGCAATAGTTAGACTATTGCAAACAACAACAGTCGGGTCTGCAAACAATAATAATCTGATCATGGTAGGCAAAATCTGGAATTTCTTAATTCCTTCCCTTATCCTGTTTGGTTGTTTGCAAGAGACCAAGTTTGGCTAATGTTACTTTGGTTTGCAGAGGCGTTCTTCAACTGGTTAATTCTCTTTGTTTGCATATTATTATGGGAGAAAGGTCATTTATGCCCTTAAGGTTTGACTTCAGGATCAAGTAAGCTTCAAAGTCTGTAATGGTTCAAATATGCCCCCAACGTCTTAAAAGGTGAACAATTAGGCTCTTGATTTTAACAACCATGCCCCTAACGTCTCATTTATGCATCCAAATTGGAGCCTGATTGCTCATTTTTTAAGACGTTAAGGGTATATCTGAACCTTTTCGGACGTTAAGGGCTTACTTGATCTTAGAGCCGAACCTTAAGAGCGTAAATGACCCTTTTATCTATTATTATTCATTGTGCATTTGCTTGGCGTTTCTGGTCTAATATACTTGGTATGTGTAATTTGGTTAGGGTGATTTCTTTTTCTCTCCATTATTTCTTTATCAATGGTCTTATATATGATAGGAGGTACCAAGTTTTTTGGCAAAGTATTTGATTTTTTTTTTGTATCTGAAAAATTTGAAAAGCGAGGAATAGTGCAATTTTCTGGCATCAGATCAGCGACATTGATTCATGGGTTTACAATAACATTTGCGAAGTTGTGAAATTCTACAAAACTCATATTCCATGTTTTTCGTATTTGATAAATAATGTCTTTAGAAATTCATTTTGCTTTTGTTAATATTATTAGTCCTTTACAAGTCCTGCCATCCACATTTTTATGGTTGTGCTAATTTCGTTAGCATTTATCTAAATTCGGTTAGGAAATTATAATGAAACTAGCTTATAAATCTTATTATGAAGCATTTATCAAGATTTCAAAGAATATAATTGAAAAGCAACATTATCATTACGGAAAAACAGATTACAACCTCATGCCTTTTATACTACAAGGCAGTGTAACAGATTTAACAAACTTTGTACACATGTCACTATTACATTGGTTCAATCTTAACTAACATGGATAAGCTGGAGAATAACTAACTCAGTACACTTGTTCTTGTTTGATAGGCTACATCTTGATTCACTTGGATCAAGGAAACTTAGCTCATAAGGAATGAACTGGATTGGTTGAATCTTGAAGTTACTTGGATCACAACTGAGAAGCACAAACTGAAGCACAATACTGAGAAGCAGAAAATAGTTATGCTGTTAGCCCCCTTCAAGCTGGAGAATGCAGATTTTGTAAATCCAGCTTGGATATGGCAGACTTAAACATAGCAGTAGCTAGAGGTTTGGTGAGAAAGTCAGCCAATTGGTTGCTTGAAGTCACTGAAAGAAGATGTATGATTTTTGCTTGAAGTTTCTGTCTAACTAGGTGACAATCTATTTCTAGATGCTTTGTTCGCTCATGAAAGACATGATTCTGAGCTAGGTGAAGAGCAGATTGATTGTCACAAAACAGCAAAGCTGGTTGAGGATGAGAAATACCAAAATCATGTAAGAGATAAAGGATCCACTGTATTTCACACGCTGTAGCAGGAAGAGCCCTGTATTCAGCTTCCAAAGAGCTTTTTGATATTGTAGTTTGTTTCTTGGATTTCCATGAAACTAAGGATGTTCCAAGGAAAACACAATATCCTATAATGGATCTGCGAGTATCAGAACAGGATGCCCAGTCTGAGTCAGAAAATGCCTTAAGAGTCATATTAGCAGAAGCAGAAAAGAACAAGCCTTGACCTGGTGCAGATTTGAGATATCTGAGCAAATGGTGAACAGCTTGAGATGAATGGTGGTAGGCTTATCCATGAATTGAGATAGCTATTGTACAGCAAAGGCTATGTATGGCCTTGTTATGCACAAATAAATCAGCTTTCCTATTAATCTCCTGTAAGGTAAAGCATCTGCTAAAATAGTGCCAGTATCAGAAGCTAACTTCACAGTGGAGATCATAGGACTGGAAACTGGTTTACATCCCAAAAAACATGTTTCTTGAAGTAAATCCAGTGTGTATTTCCTCTGGAAAAAATTAATGCCTTTGTATGAACGAGCAATTTCAAGTCCTAAATTTTTTTTGAGATTGCCTAAACCTTTTATCTTGAAACAAGAATCCAAATATCCTTTAATGGACTGAATTTCCTCCAAATCATTACCAGCAAGGATGACATCATCCACATAAACTAATAAAGCTGTGAATGAATGAGAGTTATGCTTAATGAACATACTTGAATCACCATGAGCCTGAGTGTATCCTTGTAAGGAAAGTGCTGAATTCAGTTTAGAGTTCCATTCTCTACTGGCTTGTTTAAGACCATACAAAGACTTGGTAAGTTTGCATACCTTTCCTGGAGAAGTAGAAAATCCTGGTGGAGGTTGCATATAAATGTCCTCATGAAGATCCCCATGAAGGAATGCATTATTGGTATCCAATTGGTGAAGATAACAACCTTTTGCAGCAGAAATGGCAAGAAGTAATCTCACTGTTGTCATCTTATCAATGGAGAAAAAATCTCAATATAATCAATTCTAGCTTGTTGATTATATCCCTTGGCTACCAATCTGGCTTTATGCCTTTCAATTGTACCATCAGCGTGATGTTTAATTTTATATACCCACTTACAGCCAATGGCTTTCTTATCAGGAGGTAGATCAGTAACTATCCAAGTCTTGTTATGTAAAAATGCATCCATCTCAGCTTTCATAGCAATTTGCCAGCATTCATGTTGAATAGCTTCAACATAATTCTTTGGTTCTGTGAAAGAACTAATTTGTAGAGCAAAGGATTTATGACAATCTGAAAGATTGTCATATGCTAAAACTGCATTTAAATGATGTGGAGTGGAAGTGGTGGTATTCTTAGAAGGTAAAATAGAAGGTGTCTGCAAATTGCAGTGGTAATCTTTAAGAAAAGTTGGAATGGAACGAGTTTTAGATGATTTTCTAGTCTCAACAGAAGGTGGTCTTTGTGTAGTTTGGTGAATAGAATCAGAAGTGGGATGTACAAAATCAGTGTTGGGGTTTATGAAAGATTTAGAAAGGATTTGGCTAGTAGGTAGTGGATCAGAAGTTGTTACAGGTTGTGTATAAGATAAAATGTCAGTATCATCAGTAATAAAAGTGTTCAAATCAGGATTAATCGTGCATATAGTAGTAGCATCAGACAGGTTTTGTGCAGAAGCAAAAAATGAAAAATGTTTTCATAAAAAATCATATTTCTAGAAACAGATATAGTTCTACTTTTTAAATCATAAAGTTTGAATCCTTTAGTGGTAGAACTATATCCAAGAAAAATAGTTTGTGATGCCCTAGCATCAAATTTGTTTCTCATGTGATCTAGTGTGCTAACATATGCCAGACAACCAAAAAAGTCTTTAGATTTGTGAATGTTGGTACCTTGTTAAAGAGCAGAAAGTAAGGAGTATTATTATCAATGACTGGGGAAGGTGTCCTATTTATAAGATAGGCAGCATGCATAATGCAGTCTGACCAGAAAGTAAGAGGAATAGAAGACTGAAAAAGTAATGCTCTAGCTACATTAAGGATGTGTTGATGTTTTCTCTCAACAACATTGTTTTGTTGGGGTGTGTACACACAATTTGTTTGATGGATTATGCCTTTGGCTTGATAAAAATGAGGCATACTGAACTCAAGACCATTATCACTTTGAATGCATTTGATTTTTGCATTGAATTGTCTTTCTACAAAAGCAATGAAATTTTGAACTTTTAACTGTACATTTTAACTTTAGCATGAAAATCCATGTATATCTGGATTTATCATCTACAATTGATAAGAAATATCTGTGACCATAATGAGAAGTGATTTTGAAAGGACCCCATATATCCATATGTATTAGATCAAAAGTGTTGTTTACAATAGATGTGTTAATTGGAAATTGACAATTTCCTTTGCTTAGCTAAATGACAGATTTTACAATGATCAAACTTTGGTTTTCTTATACTAGGATCAACTGAATGTAAAATATCTAATCTAAAATCTAAAAGGTGGCCTAATTTGTAGTGCCGCAATTGAGAGGAGTCAATGGAAGGAATTAAAGAATATGCAAAAGCTTCAATATGAGAAGAAAAAGACTGAGCAGCATCTGCTGTGATTTTTGAAGGTGAGAAATGAGGTTGTTCCAAGAAGTATAATCCATTGATCTTCTTAGCTAAACTAATCATCATCTGACTTTGAATGTCCTGGATGAAACAATTATCAGAATATAGGAGGACAAAATGTTGTTTTGAATCTGTTAGTTGGCTAGCAGAAATCAGATTAAAAGAGAAAGCTGGGACATAGAGGACTTTATGAAGAATGAAAGTTTTTGAAAGTTTAACTGTACCCATATGTGTAACCTAAGCCTTTTGGTTGTTAGGAAAATGAACAAAACAATTTGAAACCATTTTATAATTTGAAAAATAATCCAAAGAACAGATTATATGGTCTGTTGCACCACTATCAACAATCCATTTTTCCTTTTGTGAAGCACATTTATCAAAACATGATAAAGAAATCTTACCTGATGTACTTCCTGTGGGAGCAAAAGTTGTTGAGACTGTGTTAATCATTGGTGGTGAAATGTTGGACTGATACAGCAACTTCATTAGCCGAGAGTACTGATCCTGAGTTAACTGCATAGGATTATTAACAGTAAAATTCTCATTTGAGACTGATCCAACATAATTTTCAGTATGGTCATTACTGGTGTTATCCTCTTCAGCATGCTCCACTTGATTTGCATAAGAATTGTGCTGAGATTTCCCTTTGCCTTTGAATCCAGAATTGAATCCAAAAGGGCAGCCATGCTTTTTATAGCATCTATCAACTATATGTCCTCCATTACCACAATATACACATTTCAAGTTACTAGTTCTTAGAAACTTCTTGTAGTTTGAGAAACTATTTCCTTTCTTTTGATAACTATTGTGAGAACCATTATTCTGATTCTTTGGAGTCTCAGTACACTCATCCACCTTGTTATAAAAAGCAATCGGTTCTGTAATTTTTTAATGTACTTCCATTTTGCCTTTCATGTTGGGAAGCAAGTGAGAAAGTTTTGTTAATTGATGGTAATGGATCCATTATCAAACTCTGAGATCTGATTGTATCAAAATTCTCATTAAGGCCTTTCAAAAAATTTATCACAGCATCATTGTCTCTATATTTCTTTATCTTCTCATAAATTCCACACTTGCATTGTGGATCACAGCTGCAAACAGATAATGGTCTTAGGTTTGTCAATTCATCCCACATTTCCTTTAAGTGAGTATAATATTCCACAACAGTAAGAGTATTCTGCTTAAATCCACTGAGTTCTTCTTGTATGTCTAATACCCTATACACATCACCTTGTGAAAATCTTGATTCAAGATCAAGCCAGGCCTCAAAAGCTAAATCAATCCATTCAATGCTCTTACTGATAGGTAAGGAAACAGAATTTTGGATCCATGACATAACCAAATTATTGCTTCTCTCCCACATTGACTATAATGGATTATCCTTGCTAGGAATTGGAATTGTACCATCTATGATCTTCATTTTGTTCTTAGCTAATAAAGATCTTTTCATTGATCTGGACCAGGAATGAAAATTCTGGCCATTCAAAACAGGAGTGACCAAAACAAGAGCTGGAGTCTCGTTTGGATGTATGTAGAAGAGACTTGAAGGATTTTCTTCTTGTCTCCATGCATTTGCAGAAACATTGGCAGTCATAATCAACAATCGATCATATCAAAAGAATCAGGTGAGAAAAAAATGAATGGGTAAGAGTGTTTGTTTCTCAGGAAAATTTGAGAAAGAAAAAATAACTGTCAATGATAATGCTCTGATACCATATCAAGATTTCAGAGAATAGAATTGAAAAACAACATTATCATTAGGGAAAAACAGATTACAACCTCATGCCTTTTATACTACAAGGCAGTATAACATATTTAACAAACTCTGTACACATGTCACTATTATATTGGTTAAATCTTAACTAACAAACATATTTAACAAACTCTGTTCACATGTCACTATTATATTGGTTCAATCTTAACTAACATATATAAGCTGGAGAATAACTAACTCAATAAATTTTTTCTTGTTTGATAAGCTGCATCTTGATTCACTTGGATCAAGGAAACTTAGCTCATAAGGAATGAATTGGATTGGTTGAATCTCGAAGTTACTTGGATCACAACTGAGAAGCACAAACTGAAGCACAATACTGAGAAGCAGAAAATAGTTCTGCTGTTAGCATTTGATGAAACAGTCATGAAACTATTAGGAAGTTCTGAAAATAATTATACTAGTGTTTTGTTAAAAAAATTATATGAAATACTTAACAATTTGTCAAAAATCTTTATAAAAGTTTCTATAATACATTTCGAAAAAGGCAAAACCCATGCGGAAGCCCTTCTACTTTATCGGTTTTGTTCGAAAGGTCCTTACTCCAAAGTTTGTTACGTCCGGATCCCTGTACTTCTCATAATTCTTACTTTAAGGTCCTTTAGTGGACAGAAATTGGCAATTGCATGACACTCTCTCTTTCTGTTAACTAACGGAGCTAAATTGCTCTTTTGATTATCCATGTCATCAACTAACTCCTCTCTTTTTTACTACATGTTAAACATGTGGACCCCACCATTTGGTTTTCATTCTAACCAACCTTCTCTTTGATTTCACCCCAACACCACTCTCTGCCATATTCCATGGTCGTTCACCTTTCAATAACAATCGGCGCTGCAATTTTTTTAATTCTCCGACCATCTCTTAATAAGCCAACTACTTCTCCTTTCTTGGACACATACATCACCGTTCATCTTTCCGCAACCAGAGATAGAAATTAAAGTATCTCAACAAGTGGTTCTTTCAAGATCTACAAGCAAAAAATTTAGATTACAATCTCAACAAATGGTTCTTGCTGCTAACGCTTTTCAAAAGGTTTCAACTCGCACTCTTTCTGCTAGAGCTTCTTCTTCTAAACTTATCAAGATTACCACTTTGATCAAACCCATTTCTCTCCTTCTCACTCTGCTTATTATGGTCATCATTATTATTATCAACATCTTTTTTGTCCTTTTCACATTTGAGATCAAAATTCAAAGACCCAGATGGCTGTCTTGATGAAACATTGGTGCTCCGATTAATAAAACCGAAATACAGCGAGGAAGAAGAAGTAGCAGCTCCGGCACGGATGACCATTTTTTGGAGATAACGCAACCCATTAACCCGAATCTAGGACAAAACCCCAGATTGGGAAAATGGGTCCTCGTTTTTTGGTTTACTAAATTTGAGTTAAGCAAAAAAAATGACATTAGATTTTAGCAAAAGATAAAAAAATGGTGTTGTTTTTGTTTAGAAAATGGGTTAGGAGTGTTTGTCGATTTGGTGCATGCGAGATTTGCAGGTGGACAAGAAAAAGAATAGTTTGAGATTAAAGGAAGAGGTAAATGGCTTGATTATTGTGATCTATGGAGGGAAACTTCATCGTGGTTAATGTTTGGTGAAAAAATGTTATCACCTGCACTTTTTTAATGGAGATTAAAAAAAGAGAAGATGAATAGAAGACGCCCAGTCATCATGCCATGTCACCATTTATATAAAAAGTAATAATTACAATGACTTTTTTTCCCTTTCACTCTCGTTAACGGAGAGTGTGAGACACTTGCCGATTTCCGTCCACTGAAGGGCCTTAATATAAGGATTATGACAAGTATAAGGATTCAGACGTGACAAACTTTGTCATAGGGACCTTTCGAACAAAACAGATAAAGTACAGGGGCTTCCGTATGGGTTTTGCCTTCGAAAAACTTCAAATAAGTT
Source organism: Mercurialis annua (assembly GCF_937616625.2). Classification (NCBI taxonomy): domain Eukaryota; kingdom Viridiplantae; phylum Streptophyta; class Magnoliopsida; order Malpighiales; family Euphorbiaceae; genus Mercurialis; species Mercurialis annua. The sequence continues at coordinate 34,039,094 of NC_065577.1, read as the reverse complement.
ATATGAAAGTTAATTTTCAAAAGAATTTCATCCAAATATTATAATACTTTAAAAGTTCAAATCAGTTTTAAATGATTTGAATACAAAAGTTCTATAAGTTTCATAGAAGTGTCATAGTAGTTTCGTATTAGTTCGATGGTATATATAACAAATGCTAATTTAACCATGTATTTTTACTGATTGAAATATATTAATCATATTTTTTAGTTAAATGGAAATATATTACTTTGATCCATTTTTATTACTTAAATTAATTAAAAAAATATAAGTGGAGTGAAATAAAAAAAAAGTAAAAAGACGAAAAATAAAATATTCAAATTTATGAATATGATTCATTTATTACTATCAAACATTTATGGGAAAAGGGTTAAATATGCCCTTTATGTTTAGCCTGAGGAGCTTATTGGCCCTCTATGTTCGGAAAGGTGCTAAAACACACCTAACGTTTTTAAAAAAACTCAAATAAGCCCCTCTTTTTAACACCGTTTGAAAATCCGTTAATTCTTGCCTACTTGGAATTTGACGTGGCTTTTTGAACATGAGTTGGTTCAAACATGCCCTCAATGTTTGACATGCGGTTCAAATATGCCCTTCATGTATGAAAAGGTTCAAATATGCCCTTCATGTATGAAAAGATTCAAATATGCCCTTCATTAATGATAGGTTCAAATATACCTTTCATGTATGAAAAAGTTCAAATAAGCCTTGAGTAAATAGGTTCAAATATCACCAGTAAGGGTGAGCACAATTATCGATCGACCAAATTAACCGACCAAACTGATAACTTTCGGTGAGTTTGATTATAAATTTTGGTTTATTAGTTCAATTTTGATAAAAAAATATAGATATTTCATTTTTAATTCGTTTTGAGATTCAATTATTCTAAGAAAAATACAATCAGTTTCGAGATCGATTCAATTTTAAAGTTTAAAGTTTGAAACTTAATTTGATAAAATATCATTTTAGAAGTTTGAGCTCAAACTCGATAGAATAATTGAAATTCAAACTCGATTCGATTTGATTATATGTATAAATATTTAAAAATAAAATTTTATGAAAACAATAAAATTTTATTGTGTTTAAATGTATAATAATAAAGAATAATTTTTTTATTAAAGCTCGACCAGGCACGCGGGCTTATCAAGCGAAGTATTTTGATGCTCAAATTCAATTTGTACTTTTTCATACATGAAGGACATATTTGAACATTTTTATACATTAAGTGCATATTTGAACCTTTTTAGACATGAAAAGCATATTTAAACATTTTTATACGTGAAGGGCATAGTTGAACATTTTTATACATGAAGGGTATATTTGAATTATATGCTAAACATTGAGGGCATATTTGAACCACCTCAAGTTTATTAAGCCACGTCAGATGCCACCTGAGCAATAATTGCCAGTTTTTAAACGGTGTTAGAAGAAGGGGCTTATTTGAGCTATTTTTTAAACGTTAAGTGTGTTTTAGCACCTTTCCAAACATAGAGGGCCAATCAGCTCCTCAGGCCAAACATGAAGGGCTCATTTGACCCTTTTCCCAACATTTATTTGTCTACCGACTACTGCTGCAAGAGGTTGGCGAGCATCACTGTCTACTGTCAAACAATTATTTTTGCTATCTTCCAAAAGAAAATAAAAACCATAAATATACTGTCAACTGTCAAACATTTATTTTTGGTTTCTTCAAAAAGAAAATAAAAACCAGAAATGTCTTGTTCATATTTGTGACAATTAAAGGTTTTCAATTTTTTTTGAAAAGGAGACTTGAATTATAAACTTTTACGTAGCAACCAATAATTTATAGAGCATGCAAAAATGGAATCATTTCGGATAATCATATCAAATAAGTAACCTCTTTTTATAACGAAAATAAAAATTGAATCACCAAAATATAACAAATAAAATATTGGTTACCATAGTATAAAATGTTCATAACTCCGTGATTACAAAATATTTTTAACCTTATAATAAATACTATAATTTAGTAATTAATTTTTTTAACCCTATCATAAGTATATAGATATATAGATGAACAAGAAAGATATTAATTAGAGTACGTAGAAAAGATACATGCCAATACAAAATAAAACAAAAGTACGCAAAATCTCAAAAGGACAATTATTATCAGATGCTAGAAAACCTAGGATTTGGAGAAGCAAATTCCAAGAACTCGGGATCTTGTAGTAAAATCGCCATTCTTTTTTCATCTAAAGTAATCCAAGCTTCAATCCCTTTACCATCCTTTGCATCAACAAACACAGTCATATTTCTAAATTCTTGTCCTGGTTTTCCCATTACACCAACCCAGTAAGGCTCTCCCCATCCAAAATTAGGTCTTGTGAAAGGCGCTTTAGACCAGCTTGTAAATCCAAAAATGTCAGGCTCTTCCGAAGATAGTACCTCTCTTAAATGCTCGCAGAAATCCGACATCGTTTCGAACCCTTTTTCGCCTTGAAAACTATGCGTATAATCGGTTTTATACAGATCAACCGATTCGCTTAGCATGCTCACCAGTTCATTTAGCTCTACACTGTTTGCATCACTAAAATTAGCCATTGCTACAGCCCACCAAAACAGATTCCCAATGGAACTATCTTTCATGGGCGGACTTGTTTTTCGCCTGAGATTCGTCGCCTCCACAAGAATAGATACCTTTGGTGTTCCTGATATTGATTTTGATGCAGCCATACTGCATTTCCAAATGAAACACGACAACGTTTGAATCCGAGATGGTTCTTTTTCAGCTTTACCTTTCGCCTTAGTCGTAAGGGCGCCAATTGCTTTCGCGTTGAACACGAATCTCCTCGTAACGTAATCTGCTTTAGTAACAAACCATAACTTTTCCAATAAAGACAAATTATTTTCAGGAATTTTAGTTAGTGATGGAAAATATATGTTCCCTTGCTCGAGATCAGGCTCTACAACATCGTGCAGATCTCCACGACAAAATGAAGCCCAAGTAGTAGAAAAACTTGAAGCTGTAGCTGCATCAAAACTCTTATGTGACATACACCAACCCAATGCTATTCCTGATCCACAATTAAAAATGTTGATCTGAACTGCGGTTAAAGGCGCGTTCATTTGATCCGCCACCTTGCTGAATGGTTCGCATGGAAGCAAAGAGTTTAGTGACTCGGGTTCGTGATGTTTAAGAAAATAAGAGAATGAACAATTTACTTGCGCTTCAAGAAACGGAACACCTTCGTCGAAACGATCGATATAGAGATTATCCGTTGCCCTTCCGCTGAGAGGGTAATAGAGATTGAGAGTTTTGAATAGTGCAACCTTTAATTTTGATGATAGGGTTGATGGTGAAATGTTTTTGATAGGGTAAAATAGAATGACTGGAACATAAGTTGTAGGAGTAAGTTGATCGAAGAATGAGAGTTTATGAGGTTTATGATGTTGAATCGATGGTGAAGATGATATCTTCACCATTTCTTTTGAAACAATTTGAACCTTTATTTGCATTTCTAAACTAAGACTAGATTTTGCTATGAACTAAAAATCTCTGGAGTAGTTATATATTGGAGCAGCAGCACTACACTACCATTTATTAGACGGTTTCTACTTTTCTAGAATGAAGTAAAAACTGTGGTTCATGGTGTAGGCAGTCTAGGCATAAGAAAATTTAGTGTTTATTTATGAGGTAATGTCATAAATAAAAATTCACAAACTTTACACATTTTGGCATTTTAATTATGCCGTTTAAAAATCGTTATTTTCATATACCAACCACCAATTTTTCTCAAATGCATACACCGTTTAATAATCCGATAAAAATTGATGACGTGTCACTATTCGGTTTATTATGACATTTCACTATTCGGTTGTCAATTCAACAATTTTTACCGGATTTTTGAACGGTGTATGAATTTAGAAAAAATTGATAGTTTATTATGAAAATGACGATTTAGAAACGGCATAATTAAAATGACAAAAGGTTGATTACTTTTTATTATATAGATCCTTTATAATTAATTATCGCTATTAATTGCATCATTTGTTACACTATTACTATAAAACTATTAGTAATCATTATTTTATATAATGTAGACACTTTTGACGGTAAATTTATTACCTTAAGTTTACCTATCGCAATATATAGGAGCATACTCTATCCGGTCTATAATATTTGCCGCATTTTTGGCACAAAAATTAAGAAAATAATTAATATATTTTAATTTATAAATACTTTTACTAAGTTAATTCTACATTAAAATTTGTTTACATTTATGACTACTATTTTCATTTGTTTATTGTATTCTTTTAATAAATTAATTGGGGCAAACATGAAAAAATAGCATTACTCTTTTGATATTTTAACATGACAAATATTAAAAACAATTCTCAAATGCGAGAAATATTATAGTCCGGAGGGAGTATATACTTAAAGGAATGTGAATGATTAATTGTAAAAAAATAACAGCTGTGCTCAGAGGCAGAACTAGAATAGAGGGAGTTGGGATGGTTGTTCCATCCGGATTTCAAAATGTTTTAGATTGATAAATACCTAAAAAAATATTTTAAAAGGGATCGAATAATTTTTATCTGGAAAATTTAAAAACCAAATTATAATGTCGTTTGGTCTTAAAAAAAAGTTAAGCAATATATTATTCAGTTTAATATATATGTCATTTAATTTGATTTTCTTCTTCTGAAAAACTCAATTAATAAATCGTTTGATTAAAGTAATTTATTTTATTTTAGTCACCGATTATGCATATCATTTATACAACAAATTAATGAGACATTTGCAATGAGAATTTTTTAGTGAATTCAGTTCGCCACGTACAATTTTAGACTATCTATTAATGATGTGCCACATGGTATAAATATGTTAAGTACGTAAACACTTAGTTTTAATTAATGGGTACTTAATTTTAATTTTAAATTGATTAATTGATGTGTTATATATTGATTGAATTGTTTAATATATTTATGTCGTATTTCACATCATTAATACGTAGTTTCTAATTATATGTAGTGAACTAAATTCACGAGAAATTTTTAGGTAAATTCAGTCCACCACGTCATCCATGAACTAAACTTATCATATTATAACACGCCATTAAAATAATGCAACTATTGTAATATTACTATTTAAAAATGTAAAAAAGTAATAAATAAAATTACGATAGTGCCAGTGTTTTAATGACGTGTCATAATGTGATAGGTTACTCCATAGATAACGTGGTAGACCAAATTTACTTAACAATTTCTTCTAGATTCACATGAAAATTTGATCAATTTCAAAGGTGTTGCTATTTGGATAGGTATAAAGTTTTTTCATATCTAATTATTTAATTAAAAATTAATAACTACTTTAACTTTTGTATTGTTTTCACCATCATTAATTTGAATATCATTCAAATAAATATTTAATTAAAGAGTTTTAGGTTATCTACAACTTATCCTTTCTAACTATTTTTTTAGATTATATTTTAATTATCTTTTTTTTGAAGCTTATATATCATAATAACATCTTTAAAATGATATTTTTATAATTTAATTACATATATTATCTATACGATATAATTAAAAGAATAATTGTCATTATTAATTAATCATAAATTAAATTATGTATATGATTATTAAAGGTATAATATAATTTGATGAGAGTTGAGTAAAAAAAATTATAAATTTTCCTTGGATAATAAACTTAATTAGAATAATAATAGAATAGAAATACAAAAGTCCTAATTATAATAAAAATAATATATTATATTGAATAGAAAAATATAATTAACACAGATTAATCTAAGTGCAGGCATCAGAAGTGAAATTGTTTGCGACAACTTTTTGTTTGTTTGCATTATTCATTTATACATTAAAATATTTGTGATAATTGCAAATTAAATCACAAAATTTAGCATAATTTCCTATTACAATATAAATTTTAAAATTTGATAATGTCGGATGCCAACTTTCACTTTTTAGCAAATCAAAACATCATTCATTTTCTGATACAAATCTACTGTGTTGGAAGCCGGTATTGCCACGTAGACTGCACGTTGGAAATTAAACGATATTTCGATTTGCCAAAAAATAAAAATTGATGCTTGTTTTTTGCCAAAATTTTAAATTTAGTGTTATAATTGCAAATTACGTTAAAGTTAGTGATTTTATTTGCAACGTGTTAAATTACGTGGCAAATACTGAAATTTATTGTGTCAGTATACATGGCAATTTCGGCTTCCTATTTAGTAAAAATGTCCTGAAAAAATATCAGTATATTAATTTGCCGAAATTGTAAAGTTCGTTGATGACATTGTTAAATTTGAAAGTTTATATTGTAATTACAAGATAAAGTTGGTGAATTTATTTACTACAATTAACTCAAATATCATTGATTAAACTACTAATGTGACACATTAATATAAAATACTTTAATCCCATACTATCCGATAAACATTGAGTTTTTAAACCTCAAATTAATCCTTATAGAATTTAGAATAGTTGTTTAATCAAATTAACATCTGGTTACTTTTCTGATTAAAACCAAATAAAGTATCAAATCTAGCAAAATTCTTCTACTAAACTTAAAAATTCGAGTAGTATTATATTTGTGAGAGATTTTTAGGTAGGTTCAGTCCATTACGTCATCCGTGGACTAAGCCTATTATATAATGACACGTCATTAAAAAGATGGCAATCTTGTAAATTCGTTTATTACTTATATACACTTTTAAATAGTAATATTACAAAATTGTCATCATTTTAATGACGTGTCGTTATGTGATAGGCTTAGTCCACAGATGACGTGGTGGACTGAATCTACCTAAGAATTTCTCTACATTTGATGATATAGTATATATAACTGGCTAAATGGCCATCTTTTATAAATGGATTTTGATAAATAAAAATTCCAAAAGATATTCAAATCGAATTCAATTTTATTTTTAGATTGGTTTGGTTATTATTTTCTTTGAAACACCGAATGGTTGACATTTTGTAGGGGTGTCAAAATGGGTTGGCGGGTCGTGTTCGTGTCGTGCCGACCCACTCTGTTAACACGATTAGGGTCAACACGAACACGACCCATTTAACTAATCGTGTCAAAATTCCCAACCCTAACACGACACGAATTTTAAACGAGTGACACGACACGACACGATTAATACGTTAAGATAAATGGGTAACACGATTAACACAATTACACGGCTAACACGACACGACTAACACGACCCACTTAACATTTAAGAATTTTTTAAATCATATAAATATAATTTTAACTTTAAATTTATCAATTAATTTTCAAATTGTAAAATTTTAATATAATTAATTTATTTTTATATTAATATAATTAATTTAGTAATTTTATTATATATTTTTTTTTATAATTATAACTATTTTTATTTATATTATTATTAAAATAGAATTTATAAACGGGTTAGGTGGGTTAGATGGGTTCGCGAGTCAACCAGTGACACGACCCATTTATTTCGTGTCATAAACGGGTGGACACGTTTTCAACACGAACCCGCTAAGCCTCAACCCGGTTCGCCAAATTTTCGGATTAGACGAATCGTGTTATCGTATCATGACCTATTTTGACACCCCTAACATTTTGACTACCAAAATATATCAGCGGAATTGAACTGACTATTGTACCCCTATTATCTCTGCTGAAAACTAAGTGCCGAAAATAATAATTGTTGATTTTTTAAGTGCTGAATTAAATAAGTTCATTTGATAACTGCAAGTTTGCAACTACTGAATAATATTAAAATTATTATATTTACATATTAAACCTTTAAATATTAACTATTTTAAAAATAAATTACTAAACATAAATTATACATTATATATTATTTAAAATTTTAAAATATAAATAAATTATATTTAAAAAATATCAAAAATATTACATATATCATAAATAAAAATCATAAATTTTAATCGTATATGTTGATAATTAGTCCTTATATATTATAATTGTGCTCCCTTTTAATTTGAAAATTAGTCTTTTAAATAAAATACTAGTTTTTAAAATTCTGAAAAACCATTTAAATCTGATAATCAATGTAGTGTGTTACAAACGGAAGTCCAAATAATATTATAAGGCACCGGGTCCTGACGATATGCCTGCGCTCTTCTATAATTCGTATTGGGATGTCGTTGGTAATGAGGTGATTCAATGTGTGATGTCCTACCTTCGGAATGGAGTGATGCCTTCTCAAATGAACCATACGTAGATTACGCTAATTCCAAAAAAGCCGTCTCCAGAGTCTATGAAAGATCTCCGTCCAATTAGCTTGTGTAATGTTATATATAAGTTGATTGCGAAGGTTATTGCCAATAGGTCGAAGGCTGTCCTGTCTAGCGTGATTAACGAGTCTCAGAGTGCGTTTGTTCCAGGGAGATTAATTACCGATAACACTCTTATCGCTTTTTAGATTTTTCACTCTATGGCCAAGAAGCCTCAAGGCAAGAGTGGGTCGGTAGCTTTAAAGATTGACATGAGTAAGACGTACGACAGAGTGGAGTGGTCTTTTCTGGAGAAGTCTATGGTCAAAATGGGATTTCCTGCTCACTTTATCAAGTTGATTGTGGGCTATGTCACTTCAGTTACTTTCTCAGTTATGGTTAATGGAGTTTCATGTGGTTTTATTGAGCCCCAACGGAGGTTACGGCAAGGGGATCCGTTATCGCCATACCTATTTCTGATTGTGTTTGAAGGCTTTTAAGCAATGCTGAGACAAGCTAGTCGAAGTGGCTCTATTTCAGGTGGCCGTATATGCAGAGGTGGGCCGAGAGTTAATCATCTGCTTTTTGTTGACGATAGCGTCCTTTTCGCTAAAGCTACTGCCCAGGAGTGTCAGGCTACTAAGCGTATTATTGACTGCTTCGAATGTGCGCCAGGCCAAGCAGTCAATTTTGATAAGTTTGAGATGGTTTTTAGCTCTAAAGCCCTGTTGGCTGTCCGGCAGGAAATTCTGAATATCCTAGGTATCTGGGAAGTGGAACAGTTCAAAAAATACCTAGGTATGCCTACGATGGTCGGTCAGTCGAAGAAGCCCATTTTCGCTTTTCTTAGAGATCGGCTACACAAACGTGTTTGGGGTTGGAAAGAAAAGTTTCTATCGCGTGCAGGACGAGAGGTTCTAATTAAGTCTATTGCGCAGTCTATCCCAACGTATATCATGAGCTGTTTTGCCTTCCCAGTCTCATTTTGCTCAGATATGCAAGGTATTATTTCGAAATTCTGGTGAAGTGGCTCAGAGGATAAGCGAAAAATACCATGGGTCAGTTGGCATTCGATTTGCCAACCGAAAAAGGATGGGGGTCTCGGATTTTGGAATTTGAGAGTGTTTAACCAAGCCATGTTAGCAAAACAAGCTTAGACGATTGGTTCAGAATCCTAACTCTCTTTGCGCAAAGATCCTCAAGGCAAAGTATCACCCACAAGCTGAGTTTTGCGACGTCCGTTTGAGAAGGGGAACTAGCTATGTGTGGCAAAGCATTATGGAAGGAAAGAAAATTCTCGATTCAGGATTGGCGTGGAGAATCGGGAATGGGCTATCTGTGAATGCCAAGAGGGATAATTGGATTACTACGGCAAACCTAATGAAGCCTGCAGGTCAGCTAAATTTACCAGATGATTGCACGGTTAATTGCTTCATTGATCAAGAGTCTTCTACCTGGGACAGAAATAAACTGATGCTATCGTTCATTCCTCAGGAAGTTGACATTATTTTGAAAATCCCTTTAAGCATTCGCTTACCCCTGGACAGATTATATAGGCCGCTTTCAAATAATGGTGTTTACACGGTCAAGACGGGGTATTATCGCGCCTGTAACATCCTGAATAGGGATACTACTGGTACCGGGTGGGGGAGATGGTCGTAACATTTGGAGGAAGATTTGGAGCTTTTCGGTACCTCCAAAAGTGCGACATTTTCTGTGGCGAATTTGCCATAAAACGATGCCATGCAATGTTATTCTTGTGAGGAAAAGAGTTCCTGTGGATGTTAGCTGCCCCAGATGTGGGATAAATGATGAATCTGAGTTACATGCCTTAGAAGATTGTGATGCGGTTCGTGGGTTGTGGTTACTTTCCCCACTGAATTTGCGAGTAGATAATTATCAGTGTAAGTCTATGGTCGATTAGTTAGAGATGATGTTTTCTTCTCTTAAAGCTGATGAAGTTCAATCTTTTATCCTTAGTCTTTGGATTATTTGAAACGACCGCAGTAATATCGTCTTTGAAAATAGAAGATTGCCGCCGCCGTTGATTTTTAGCTATATCTAGGGTATGTCTCAAAGCTATGAAAAAGGAAAAGGTAGTTAGGGTCAGGTTTCTTTTTAGAGTTGGTAGGCTCCTCCTCCAAATGGTCTGAAGCTTAATACCGATGATTCAGTTCAGGTTGGTAAAAATCTTTCAGTCCTTAGCGCTGTGATTCGTGATTGTGCAGGCTGTGTTGTTAACAGCGGGGTAGCGTTGGTCCATGGGGTGTTAGATGTTGAAATAGCAGAAACGCTCGCAGTCCGATTTGGCTTGCAGTTACCAGCTGCTATGTCTGCTGCAACGCTGAATATTGTGGAATCGGATTCGACAAATGTTATTAGCCGGTTGCTTCATCCTGAAGTAGCTATTGATCCAATCCAGTCCATAGTCGATGATTGTCTAGTTCTTGTTGGTGATTGTTAGCAACTTTACTTACCAACTTGTAAATAGTGGACTATAAGTCCGAGTTATCGTACCCACAAGGATGAGAGGTTCAAAGTGAGTGAATTAGATTTTGATCTTCAATTCGTTTAGCAAGAGAATGAATGTTTTTCTAATTAACCAATCAAACAACTACTAACAACTTATGCTAATCTAGGAATTAACAAATTACTAATTTAAAGAAACGAGTAAACACTATAATAATTAATGAAATTCAAGTGATAAAGAGGTTTGGGAGCTAATAATCCTCCTAGGTCATGCAATCAAGGGTATCGGGTTTAGGGTTCTAAACGAGGACCGAGTGTTCTAGACCGCAACTCTCGCTCTCTCGAGCCTCAAAGAGCTACAAAACCGCGACTAAACGAGCTTAACCTACTCTCGTAGCACTAAACGCAAATAGAGGCAATTACAAGTAATTCACAGCTCATAGGCCACCTAATTACTAACCCACTCTCATGGTGTTACTAATTAAGTCTCTAATTAATCAAATCCAACTAATAAACCCTCTCTCAAGGTGAGAATTAATTTAAGAACAATACTTAGGTAGCTAATCTAAGCAAGCTTTAGGCTCCTTAATTAGAACAATATACACAACCCCAAAAACCCTAACCCAATCATACACAACTAAGATTCAAATTAACCCCCAAACATGGGGTTTAGCCAACCATGGTGAAGATAACAAGAACTACTAATTTATCAACAAACATTAAACATCTATTGCTATTCATAATGAGTAAAAGACAATTACCTTAAGTAGAGCTTGTGTGTAAATAAGAGTATTCACTAGATAATGAAGCTTGAAATAATAATAAGACTTGTAGTAGAAGAAAAATCATAAAGAAAACTAAAATCTAGAAATTACTTCTCAAGAACAATAAGAACAATTGTAGATCTCCACAAAAGGAAATAAAAAGTACTATATTAGGATTGAGGCTAAAAGTGTAGAATGTTTTACCCTAAAAACATAAAAGGCCTTATATAGCCAAGCCAAAAGAGGCTAAATGACAAATCCACTAGTACAAAGGTTTGGCCAAAAGGGGAAAATGGGCCCACTAGCACACGGACCCAAAAAGATTTTACTCCAGGTTTTTCTTCATGTCTCGATAGAGAAGCCTTTGTAAGGAAGCTTCTCGATCGCGACCATATTTTTAGCATGCTCTCGGCTTCTTTTGGAGACCCTGGTCTCGATCGAGAAGCTTACTACAAGAGCCTTCTCGATCAAGACCTGCCTAAAAACTGGCTTCTCGATTTGTACTCCTTTGTCTCGATAGAGACCTTGGTAAACCTTGGGTCTCTTTCATCTTGCGTTCTAACTTCCGTCTTTTAGATTTCTTTGATACTTCACCCTTTATTGACCAAAAACCTTCATATTCGCTCCAATTACCTGAAATTGCACATACACGTAATAAGGCATACAATTGCTTTAAAAACGCATATAAAACGTTCGAAGCGATGCTAAAAAGACTCGAACCGATAGGAGTATTTCACTCCTATCAAACCTCCTCACACTAAGCTCTTGCTTGTCCTCAAGTAAGAAGAATTTCTCACTTAACAACTACGGAACACAATCTTAGCAAAAAATTGGACTACTCATCAACAACTATACTCCCAATTTATGAACACGCAAATGCAACATCTAGTGTCAACAACTCACGAATCATGAAAACAAATGAGGAATGCAATAGCCAAGACATGAGGAATATGGTACTTTGAACAATTCAAAAAGTTAATAAATCTTTCAATTGGCACTTACGAGAGCACTATCATTTAAGGGACATGCGATACTTTGGTCAACTTAGAACATGAACACCATGTCAATCACCCAAGAGCATTAAACACGAGCACAATATTTCTCACATGATTTCTCTCTTTCGCACAAGTGTTTATGGTAAGGAAATGCAACACACAATCACGGAATTCCCATAGGTTTGCTCATAGTCCTAGACTCCACTACTAGCTCGGTAATTGATAATTATCATATGGACTTGTAAGGGTTGTAACGTGGCCAAGGTTCGGGGACGGTTTAAGTTGATATGTAGGCTAAAAACTTGACTTGAAACTAGGTGATACTCTATCATCGACCTTAGGTTAGCTTGGAATTTTAGCACATTTGAACTCTTATTGCCCTCTAATGCCCTTATTTCTTTTCTTTTCTTGCTTTTCTATCTCTTTTTTTTTCATAAACTTTATTTATTCTTTCTTTGTTTTGTTTTCTCTTTTCTTCTTTTTTTTTCTTAGGCATAGTCTTTCGGCTTTTAAACTCGAGTTCAATCTATCTTGTTTCATCAAGCTTCTATATCAACCTCCTCACACTAGTTTTCCAAGTCAAGTTTTGGGTGTTTTCAAGTGGAAATGGAGAATAGGATTGCTAGGTGACAATGGTGATATCAACAAAAAAAAAGTTTTAGGCTCAAGCTTGTGTTTCTAGAGGTACAATGGTAGGCTTTTAAAGTGGTCTCTAAAACAATGGTTACTCCTAATGCCATATTCATCTAATCATCAATTACTCAACATTGCAATTTCGAATGGACACCGAGCAAATTCTAGGAATTCTCGGCAAAAAGACACTCACAATAATCTATTAGGCTCAAAAGTGCTCACATACAAAGTGGTGTTGTGCTCAAATGCTTAAATCAAATGAATTCATGCCAATGTATGTTCATATTCAAAGCGACACAACAATGTTCCAATCAAGGTCACACATCATGAATCCGCATCAAGTATCTCGGTCATGCCTAAAGACCATACAATTGTAAAACTTGCCCTAATGCCAACTCAACATGTCTAATTCCATTGCATTTCATTAAGCAAGCATCAACCGTAAATTGTTTAATTAGATAAAAACATTTAAACATTCATAAACCGGGAGATAATACTTGTTTTGACGAATTTTCTAAATTTGCACGGATTCTCATTCCATAATCGAGATTTCAAACAAGAGATCACGGAGGTGACTCACAAACTAAAACAACTATCACAAACTAAAACAAACTAGACCCACAAGACTCGACATAAAGCGATAAAAGCAATGAAATAAAACACACTAAAACGAGATACAATCTTTGCCAACCCTCCTCACACTATTTCAAGCTTAGCCCCGAAGCAAGAAATAAAACAAAAACAAGCAAAATTGTATGAGTTGAGTTAGAAGGATGCAAATCTCGATTTAGTCAAATTCCGGAGGCTCGGGAGAAGGAGAAGGAGTATCAATCCAAATGTCGCCCGTGCCGTTCACATAGTCACGGAAATCGCGCCCATGGCGTTTCACTTTTTCCCTCAATCGCTCTTGATAATACTCCATCTTGCGCCACATTTTCCTTTGATCCTCCATGAATTGAGTTTGCGTCGCCATGAATTGGCGTTGTTCTTCATAGAACCCCATTGGTGGTCCGTGACCCATTTGTGCATCCGCCGGAACCCTTTCGCCTTGGTTGCTTGATTCGACCGGCTCTTTCCCCGCTCTTCTCAATCTCGGAGGTGGTCGTGGTGGCTCCGGTGGTGCCTCTCCCGGATATTCCGCTTCTTCCCCAAATTCGGCTTTGTAAGCCGCCACAACTCCATGCTCCTTTATCCATTTCTTCCTTTGATAGTAAGGCAACATGTTATCTTCCTTTGCATAACCGGCTTTCTCCAAGTGATCGGAGTCGAGCTTTCTAGCTGGAATCGGAGTGAAGTTCGCAAAGGCTTCGTCGGAAACACCCAACATCAAAGCAATCCGAGTTACCAACCATCCAAAACCAAGTTTGGTATCATCATTCGGCACATCCCTCAAATTCATGATCAATCGACACGCCATGTTCAACTTGTAGGCCTCCACATCCGGATGCATAATCGAATTCATCATAAGAACTTCGGTTTCACCGATCTTGTTGTATTCATGCCTTCCGCCGAAAGTGTGCCCCACCCATTTCAAGATAATCACAAGGATGGAATCCTTCACATCGACCATTTTGGCCGTTTTGGCCTTGTAGCCTTCCATTCCCGACGCTTCCAACCAAACATCTTCATAGTTAAATTCCTTGGGATTGTCTTTGAGTCCCGTAGTTGGTAACCCAAACTCCGCTTGTAGCATATCCATTGTCAACACATGCTCCACACCTAGGAGCCGGAAATGGAGTGTCAAATTGTCTTCACCTTGAGCTCGAAGCGTGGTGAAGAACTCCCATGTTAACTCTTCGTATCCGGTGGTTGAGCATTCCGACAATTTATACAATCCAAGAATTTCAAAATATTGCTTAACCCGATTCCGTATCCCTAGCACAAGCATGGAATGCCAATCAAGGATGAACGGAATAGCAAAAACTCGCTCCTTGATTTTCTTGAATCGCTCTCCTTCCTCGACCGAATGGATTTGGAATGGAGCATCATATTGTCTTGTGAGGGCCGCCGGAGTGGTAGTACCGACAACTCTTGACCCGGAGGCGGTTGTCTTCTTCCTTGAACGGATTGGTTGAGGGCGTGGTGGTGGTGGTGGTTCAAGTTCCTTGGTGGGGAGTTTAGCGGAGCTCTTTTTCGACGTTCCGGATTTTCCCATGTTGATTTGTTGCACAAAGGGTGTTTGAATATGTTTTTACTTTGATTTTTGGTGGTGGTTTGAGTGGTATTCTTGTGGTGGCCGGATTTCTCAAGAGAGGAAGAATGGTGGATGTGGTTTTTTGCCAAAAGAGGAAGGCTTTTTAAAGAAGATGAAGAGGTGGGTGTGTATTTATGGCAAAGTCATTTGTTTGAAATGGATGTGTGGGATTTTGACAACTCAGCAATCCATGTACTTTGTGTTTCTTGTGAATGGTCGAGATCGTGCCACCTCAGCAATCCATGTGCTTCTCTTTTGTGTCTCTTGGAAATTGCACACTTTGACTGAATTCAGAGGGCTTCTCGATCGAGACCTACCTGGGAAAAGGAGTCTCGATCGAGACCCTATTTTTGGCATGCTCTCGGCTTCTCAAGGAGAGTAAGGTCTCGATCGAGAAGCCTAATTCCATGAGCTTCTCGATCGAGACCAGGGCAAAATCTGGGCCATGGTTTCTCAATGCAATCCTACACACCACAACGAAAAACAAATACCCCGGCATTATTTTGAATACAAAATGATAACTGACGAAGAAATTAACAAAACAAAACTAGATTTAACTTAAACAAGGGAAATGAATAAACACAAATAAAAACTAACCTCTCGGGAATGCCTCCCGAGTGCGCTTTTTAAGGTCGAAAGCTTGACCGTCAAACAATGAACTCAAGTAGGAGTAGTGAAAGATATCTCATCTTCCACTCGGTTCGTTAAGGGCCCGAGATACGGCTTACACCGGTGCCCGTTAACTTTGAAGGTCTCGCCTTTAGAGTTCTCCAATTCGACCGCTCCATGACTCGCCACATGCTTGATTTTGAATGGACCACTCCATCGGGATTTGAGCTTACCCGGAAATAACCTCAACCGTGAATTGTAAAGTAGCACAAAAGATCCCGCTTCCAATATCTTAGGAGCGATATGGGCGTCATGACACTTCTTCGTTCTCTCCTTATATAGCTTGGTGTTCTCATAAGCCATAAACCGTATCTCATCTAATTCGTTGAGTTGAAGCAATCGTTTCTCCCCCGCCGCTTTAAAATCGAAGTTCAACTTCTTTATAGCCCAATATGCTCTATGCTCAAGTTCCAAGGGAAGATGACACGCCTTCCCATAGACAATACGAAACGGAGACATCCCAAGTGGAGTTTTGTAGGCCGTTCTATAAGCCCACAATGCATCATCCAATTTCAATGACCAATCTTTTCGGGATCCATTCACCGTCTTCTCGAGAATTCTTTTCAATTCACGGTTCGAAACCTCAACTTGGCCACTAGTTTGGGGGTGATAAGGGGTAGTGACTCGATGGTGCACATTATACTTCCTCATAAGAGCTCCAAATTGCCGGTTGTAAAAATATGAGCCACCGTCACTAAAATTCACTCTAGGAGTCCCGAAACGGTTCACTAACCCCTTTAGGAAGTTCACTACCACCTTAGCATCGTTAGTGGGTAAAGCCTCCGCTTCCACCCATTTCGAAACATAATCGACACATACCAAGATGTATTGGTTCTTGAATGAAACCGGAAAGGGCCCCATAAAGTCGATTCCCCACACATCGAATATCTCCACTTCTTGAATCGATGTCAAGGGCATCTCATCACGTTTGGATATGTTACCCACCCGTTGGCATCGATCACAATGGTCAACAAATTCTTTGGCATCCCGAAACAACATAGGCCAAAAGAACCCGCTTTCAAGCACTCTAGCGGCGGTTCTTGCCGATCCATAATGGCCGGCTTCATGACAAGATGATAGAATAGGCATCATTTCTCCCAACGCACACATCGCCGCAACATCCCGTCTCCACAAATTTTAAACAAGTAGGGTTCATTCCATAAATACCTCTTAACATCGGATAAAAACTTCTTCCGTTGATGCGATGTCAAGTCCGGAGGCATGACTTCCGATGAGAGATAATTGGCGAAATCGGCATACCACGGCGTTTCTACTTCCCGAATCATCATAAGTGTTTCATCCGGAAACCGCTCATTAATCTCCATACCAATAGGAATCGGCTCCGGGTTTTCAAATCTTGATAAGTGGTCCGCTACCACGTTCTCCGTGCCCTTTTTATCCCGGATTTCTATGTCAAACTCTTGCATCAAAAGTATCCACCGAATAAGTCTTGGCTTGGCGTCTTGCTTAGTAAAAAGGTATCTTAAAGCGGCATGGTCGGTGTAGATGATGGACTTTGATCCGAGCAAGTATTGCCGAAATTTATCCAAGGCAAACACTACCGCCAACATCTCTTTTTCGGTAGTAGTGTAATTGAGTTGTGCTCCCGCCATCGTCCGGCTAGCATAGTAGATCACATGCACCCGCTTGTCCTTTCTTTTCCCCAACACGCAACCCAATGCTTGGTCACTAGCGTCACACATTAGTTCAAAAGGCAAACTCCAATCCGGAGATGAGATAATAGGAGCGGTTACAAGCGCCTCCTTAAGCTTCTCAAAAGCGCCTTGACATTCATTCGTGAATTCAAACGGCGCATCTTTAACTAGCAATCTCGTCAAAGGCCGTGCGATAGATGAAAAATCTTTAATGAATCGCCGGTAAAAGCCCACATGGCCTAAAAATGCCCGAACTCCTTTGACCGTAGCCGGAGCGACCAATTTTTCAATAACCGCCGTCTTAGCCCTATCCACTTCAATTCCCGCCTCCGATATCCTATGCCCGAGTACAATGCCTTCATCCACCATGAAATGGCATTTTTCCCAATTGAGCACCAAATTTGTCTCCACACATCGTGCTAAAACCCGCCTTAGATTCGCTAAGCAACCATCGAATGAATCGCCAAACACGGAGAAATCATCCATGAACACCTCCATTATATCCTCAATCATATCGTTGAAGATTGAAGTCATACATCTTTGAAATGTGGCGGGTGCGTTGCATAGTCCGAAGGGCATTCGCCGATATGCAAAAGTACCGTAGGGGCATGTGAAGGTCGTCTTCTCTTGATCTTCCGGGAGAATTAATATTTGATTGTAACCGGAATACCCATCAAGAAAACAATAAAACTTGTGCCCCGCTACCCTCTCTAACATTTGATCGATAAATGGTAGCGGAAAGTGATCCTTTCGGGTTACCTCGTTGAGCTTCCGATAATCGATGCATACTCGCCAACCGGTTACCGTCCTTGTGGATATTTGCTCTCCTTTTTCATTCTCCACCATTGTCATACCCCCCTTCTTAGGAACACATTGAATTGGGCTTACCCACTCACTATCCGAAATAGGATAGATTATTCCGCGTCGAGGAGCTTGACGATCTCTTTGTGCACTACCTCCTTCATATTTGGATTTAATCTTCGTTGCCTTTGAGTTGACTTCTTTGACTCATCTTCAAGATGGATCTTATGCATCACAATTTGCAGACTTATACCCCGAATGTCGGAGATTTGCCAACCTATGGCTAACACGTACTCCTTCACTACTTGCACAACCCTCCTCTCTTGTTCCTTAGAAAGCTTGTTAGAGATGATTATTGGCAAAGTCTCGTTCTCTCCAACGTAAGTATACCGAAGATGAGAGGGGAGTGGCTTCATCTCAATGATTGGAGGCAACTCGGAAGATGGTGGAGTCACACCATTCTTTTTGTTCAAATTTTCCGGCTTAGGTTCCTCTTCTTCGGTGTATTCATCATCCACAACCCCGGAATGAAACGTGACACTAGAAACACTTGGAAGTTCTGCTTTCATATTCTCAGAGGAGGTCTTGATCGAGACACAGGAGTCTCTATCAAGACCAGGCATAATATTGCCTTGTCTCGATAGAGAAACCCCAGTCTCGATCGAGACCAGTGGTCCTCTGAGATACCGAGAGCAGCCCTTTTTTGGGTCTTGATCGAGAAGCATTGATGGTGGGGCTTCTCGATCGAGACCTGCCTCTGAATACCCAAAATCATCGAATTTCCTTGTAACTCCCCGGTTTAGTGAATCCATATTTTCCTTCAACTGATCCTCCACAATTTCATCAACCAAATCAATCCTCATGCAATCTTCCTCCTCGATAGCATTCCGCATCACTCTCTTCATATCAAACTCCACACTTTTCCTCATCAATTCTTAAGGTGAGCTTGCCGGCATGAACATCGATGAGAGCACGCCCGGTGTTCATGAAAGGGCGACCAAGGATCATAGGGCACTCTTTATCTACCGCATAGTCTAGGATCACAAAATCCACCGGAAAGATGAATTTGTCCACTTTGACGAGTACGTCTTCCACTATCCCATACGGCTTCTTGAGAGAGTGATCGGCAAGTTGCAATACCATCGAGGTGTGTTTTACCGGTTGATCACCAAACAAAGACCTAAAAAGAAACAATGGCATCAAATTAATACTTGCCCCAAGATCACACAAACAATTTATAGCATTCATATTTCCTATGGTGCAAGGTATAGAAAAACTCCCTGGATCCTTAAGCTTTGTTGGTAGGTTGCTTTGGATTATGGAACTACAATTTTTCGTGAGCGGTATTGTCCCACCTTGCTCCCAACTACGCTTGTTCATAATTATGTCTTTCAAGAATTTTGCATATTGGGGCATCTCCCTTAGTGCGTCCGCCAAGCTTAGATTAATTTGCAACTTCTTGAAAATCTCAAGGAACTTATGAAACTTTTTGTTCCCTTGAGCTTTCCTTAACCGACTTGGGAACGGAACCGGTGGTACAAACGGTGGCGGCGGCGGTGGCCTCACATAAGGCTCTTCCACCTCGATAACCACCTCCTCACATTCATTTGGCAACTCTTGACTTGAACTTGCTATGTCAATCACAACTTGAGGCTCATCCTCCTCAACAACTTGTCTCTTTCCATTGGCTTTCTCAAGGTTTCTCCCGCTTCGGAGCTCTACCGCCTTAACATGCTCTCTAGGGTTGTTCTCCGTAGTAGATGGCAATCCCCCTTGTTGTCTACCTTGAAGCGAAATCGCCATTTGAGAAATTTGAGTTTCCAAATGATGGATAGTAGAAGCTTGATTCTTCTCCCTTTGCTCCATTTTTTCTAACTTCTCTAGCACTTTGGAAAGCACATTTCCCTCATCCGTATTCTTTTGTGGTTGGAATCCCGGAGGGTGTTGAGGTCTACCACCATAGTTGTTTCCTTGCCCTGGATGGTTATGATAAGGGCCTTGATAAGGACCTTGTTGTTGGGGCCTATTTCCTCCTTGAAAACTAGGACCCACTTGATTAGACCCTTGAGCATTGCCTTGCCCTTCTTGATTTCTCCACCCGAAGTTTGGATGATTCCTCCAACCGGGATTGTAAGTGTTGGAATATGGATCATTTACTTGCCTTTGTCCCCCAATGTAGTTTACTTGCTCACTCAAAGCTTGCCCCGTAACTAGGCACTCTCCTCCCGAATGGGCAAAGTCACCACAAAATTCACAACCTACTTGAACATAAGCCACCGGAGCATTTCTTTGCATAGGAGCGACTTGTTTCTTGAGAGCATCCACTTGAGCTTGGAGCGAAGCATTTGCAGCTTTTATGGACTCCATCTCCCTCACTTGATCAAGAGTCATAAGCGACTTTTGAGTGGTTGGTGCTCTTCTATCCATAGGACCCCAAGTACTACTAACCACGGCCAATTTCTCCACCAATTCAAGAGCTTCTTCATAAGTCTTTTGCATAAGCGAACCGCCCGAAGCCGCATCGATAGTAGCTCGGGTAGTGACATTGGTCCCATCATAGAAAATTTATATAACATGCTCTCTATTGAGCCGATGATGGGGCACACTCAGTTGTAAATCCTTGAACCGCTCCCATGCCTCATGAAGTGATTCTCCTTCAAATTGGACAAACTCAAGTATGTCTTTGGTTAACTTTGTAGTCTTGCCATGAGGGAAATATTTGTTAAGAAAGGCTTGAGCCAACTCCCTCCAATTGTGAATGGACTCATTCGGTAGAGAATGCAACCAAATGCTAGCTTTGTCCCTCAAGGAGAAGGGGAACATCCGAAGCTTAATTTGGTCTGCCGTTATCCCATGAAGCTTGAATGTGTTTAGAACACCCAAAAACTTGGCGATATGCTCATTAGGGTCCTCGTGACTCAACCCAAAGAAGGCACAACGATTCTCCAAAAGTTGAATGGTACTTGGCTTGATCTCAAAAGTCGCCGCTTGAACCGGCATTGCGAAGCATCCAAAAGTGGCATTATCCACATCCGGCAAGAAAAACTCACCCAAAGTTTGTCTTTGTTGGTTTTGCACTTGTGCGTGCACTTGGGGTCGATCATCCCTTGGGTGGTCTTGTTGCCTTGGTCGGTTCGCATTCCCTAATGGAGGAGCGGGTGGATATTGTTGCTCCCCTTCATCCATTAGAGGATTGAACCGCCCTTGTTCATCATAATTGTTTCCCTCGTTGTTCATAACTTCGGGTATACGAGCTCTTCTTCTTACACTCCTTTCGTAATTACCGAGGTTGTCGTGATAAGGTTCTAGTGGTAAATTTGCTCGTCGCGTATTGTGCATACACGAAAAACGAATTCCTTCACAAACAAAAACAAGGAAACCGAGTGTAAATCACGAAAGACAATTAATAATAATAAAATCAAAATGAAAACAGAAAATAACGCTAACTCGACCGAATTTCGAAATACTTTCAATCAATTGAACGCAACCTCATCCCCGGCAACGGCGCCAAAACTTGTTAGCAACTTTACTTACCAACTTGTAAATAGTGGACTATAAGTCCGAGTTATCGTACCCACAAGGATGAGAGGTTCAAAGTGAGTGAATTAGATTTTGATCTTCAATTTGTTTAGCAAGAGAATGAATGTTTTTCTAATTAACCAATCAAACAACTACTAACAACTTATGCTAATCTAGGAATTAACAAATTACTAATTTAAAGAAACGAGTAAACACTATAATAATTAATGAAATTCAAGTGATAAAGAGGTTTGGGAGCTAATAATCCTCCTAGGTCATGCAATCAAGGGTATCGGGTTTAGGGTTCTAAACGAGGACCGAGTGTTCTAGACCGCAACTCCCGCTCTCTCGAGCCTCAAAGAGCTACAAAACCGCGACTAAACGAGCTTAACCTACTCTCGTAGCACTAAACGCAAATAGAGGCAATTAACAAATAATTCACAACTCATAGGCCACCTAATTACTAACCCACTCTCATGGTGTTACTAATTAAGTCTCTAATTAATCAAATCCAACTAATAAACCCTCTCTCAAGGTGAGAATTAATTTAAGAACAATACTTAGGTAGCTAATCTAAGCAAGCTTTAGGCTCCTTAATTAGAACAATCAACACAACCCCAAAACCCTAACCCAATCATACACAACTAAGATTCAAATTAACCCCCAAACATGGGGTTTAGCCAACCATGGTGAAGATAACAAGAATTACTAATTTATCAACAAACATTAAACATCTATTGCTATTCATAATGAGTAAAAGACAATTACCTTAAGTAGAGCTTGTGTGTAAATAAGAGTATTCACTAGATAATGAAGCTTGAAATAATAATAAGACTTGTAGTAGAAGAAAAATCATAAAGAAAACTAGAATCTGGAAATTACTTCTCAAGAACAATAAGAACAATTGTAGATCTCCACAAAAGGAAATAAAAAGTACTATATTAGGATTGAGGCTAAAAGTGTAGAATGTTTTACCCTAATAACATAAAAGGCCTTATATAGCCAAGCCAAAAGTGGCTAAATGACAAATCCACTAGTACAAAGGTTTGGCCAAAAGGGGAAAATGGGCCCACTAGCACACGGACCCAAAAAGATTTTACTCCAGGTTTTTCTTCATGTCTCGATAGAGAAGCCTTTGTAAGGAAGCTTCTCGATCGAGACCCTATTTTTAGCATGCTCTCGGCTTCTTTTGAAGACCCTGGTCTCGATCGAGAAGCTTACTACAAGAGCCTTCTCGATCGAGACCTGCCTAAAAACTGGCTTCTCAATTTGTACTCCTTTGTCTCGATAGAGACCTTGGTAAACCTTGGGTCTCTTTCATCTTGCGTTCTAGCTTCCGTCTTTTAGATTTCTTTGATACTTCACCCTTTATTGACCAAAAACCTTCATATTCGCTCCGATTACCTGAAATTGCACATACACGTAATAAGGCATACAATTGCTTTAAAAACGCATATAAAACGTTCGAAGCGATGCTAAAAAGACTCGAACCGATAGGAGTATTTCACTCCTATCAGTGATCGCTCTTTTTGTTTTCAGTACGTTAGTAGAGTTTGTAATCAAGTCGCTCATGCCCTCGCCAAATGGGGTGTGTTTTTCGGGCGTGATTGTTTATTTACCGGGGAGGTTTCTTATCCGGTTAATGAGCTTGTAAACTCTATTGGTTGATTTATAAAGCAATCTTATTTCTAAAAAAAATTATAAGAGCGGAAGTATTAAATAAATGACATATAGACTATAAAATAAAAAATAAAAATATAAAGTAAAATATTTATAATGAAAAATATAGTAATTTGCAATTTTAAGTGATGATCTAAAAAATATTTTATAATATTAAAAAAATAAAAAAATTAATATGAAACAAAATATTTTATTCGTGAGTAATAATTGGAAATAATAAAAAGGGTTAATTCCATATAAAATCACCACCTTTACACATTTTTTTATTTAAACCACGTCCTTTAAAAATTGTCCAGTAAAATCACCACCTTTTATTATTTTTCAAATCTATCACGGATGTGAAATTCTGGCGTATCTTTGTTGACTCGACAGCCGAAATCAACAAAAAAAGAATAAGATGAAGGTATTTTTTATGTTAATAAGGGCATTATTCAGATTAGGACATTTATTTGGGAGGAAAAAGACACCGGATTTTCTCATCGGTGTTAGATTTGCAAAAAAATGAAAGGTAGTCATTTTATTTGACACTTTTTAAAGGACATGATTAAAATGAAAAAACATGTAAATGTGGTGATTTTATATGAAATTAACCCTAATAAAAATATAAAATTTATTCAATGATAAAACTAATATTTAACAATTTAATGTTTTCAATAAAAAAAATAAGTTAAAATTTTTGACTTATTATTTTAAGTTATTTTTGACTTAACTGAATAAGTCAAATTGAACTTTTTTGAGTTATCAAACCAGCATAATACGATGAAGTGCTTAATACATTAATTTAAGCAATAAATTGAGTTATCAAACACTCCCGCAAAACTAAAACCAAACCATCTTACCAAACCAAACCAAAATTATTTTAATTTGGTTAAAATGAATAAAAAATGGTTTTGACTTGTATCATTGTTGATTTTCGTTTAATTTTGATTAATTGGTTAACCAAATCGATCGAACAATTGGGCTTTAAAACATTATCATTTTATTAATATATGTCTACAAAAGTATATATATGATTTAGTTATGCAAAAATGCATGTGTAAAATATTATAAGGATTTTTTCACAACGATACTAAAATATTATTTATAAAAATACTAACAAGGAATCAAATTTTCCGAGGTATTGAAAAAACGTTTACAAAAATTTCAGAGATATGTAAAAAAATGATACAAATACAAAAAAAAATACAAAAAGGAAGAATCAATAAACACCAAAAATACAAATACATAAAGAAATTAAAAACACAAAAAATTATTTACAAAACACTTTTTTTTGGTACAAAGTACATGAAGTGTCCTGAACGGGTTCCAACTATGAGACGACATCTTTAAGCCTTACACATTCAAACTAATCATCATCTATTAAAAAACAAAAATCAATAGTCTACTAGTCAACCATGAAAATAGCAGGTGTTGACCATGTGTTGACCGTGCTGTTGACTATACATTAACCGCACTACTGACCATTATTGACCAGGATTGACCACCGGTTGGACATGTTTCCAATCAAATTTTAAAAAGAAGAATATAAAATGCACTCTCTTTTTCTTTTTAAAAAAATTGCTCTCCCTTCTCTCTGAAAAAACTCTTCTTCATTTTCATACTTTGAAGCGTGGGAGAAGGTGGTTTTTTGATCCTAATCGGAAATCACCTCCTCTCCTCCCATAAATATTAAGTAATATATAGTTTTAATCTTCTTATCAATAAGATTTCTTCCATATTAAGTCTATCTGTCCGGTAAGGATTATATCTTTTTCTTGCAAGAATTTCTATATACTTTGTAGGTCTTTTGTGGTTTCCTTTTTTAGATCGTTCAAGAATTTTTTTAGTGATTGTTCGGGTTTTAGAGTTAATCTCTTGTAGGATTAAGATCTGAAGCGCTATCGATTTAACTTCTAAGGATTCCATTGACAAGGATGATCGGAAATACAAACCTTCAATAGATCAAGCGGGTTGTATGTGTGGCCGGCTGTCGGAGTAAAAGGCATATCCAAGTTCCGCTCCAACAGAAGCCTTGCTTCTCGTTCAGTCAAAATTAATGCGGAATATATGACTAAATTTGCCGCTCTTTCGATTTACTTAATTTATACGTTAGGTTTGTTAGTACTTTTTAGATCAACAATTGAAAGATCATATGTTATTTTTTTAATATAACTTTTCTTTTATAATTTGTACAAGTTATACCTTTCGTTACCACTTTGTAGAAAATCATTAGGTATGAATATGTTAGATACCTGTGACTCGATTGGTGAAATAGTATCTCTCTCTTCTCTTGAATTCTCAAAACTTCTGTCACTCCACCCCCGCAGGGGCAGAGAACCCGTCGCTGTCTCGGCTGTGCTACCGAAGGTTCTGGGAAAGTCGGAATAGGAGAGCACTCATCTTGGGGTGGGCTTGCTACTTAGATGCTTTCAGCAGTTATCCGCTCCGCACTTGGCTACCCAGCGTTTACCGTGGGCACGTTAACTGGTACACCAGAGGTGCGTCCTTCCCGGTCCTCTCGTACTAGGGAAAGGTCCTCTCAATGCTCTAACGCCCACACCGGATATGGACCGAACTGTCTCACGACGTTCTGAACCCAGCTCACGTACCGCTTTAATGGGCAAAAAATTCTGAAAAAATAAATAAATGAACAAAGGGTCAACGCGCCCCCTAAACTTGTGACACAGGGTCATTTAACCCAATTTATACTTTTTTGAGCAACTAACCCCAAAACTCTTCATTTTTGGGTCAAATAACCCCATAATTATATTTTTAAAACGCGTAAAATACAAATCGGATGTGAGGGATGAAAAAAAGTAATTAGATACTTCCCTAATTGTTGAGATATAATTATCATAAATCTATTTTTTAAAATAAAAATATAAATATAAATTATGGGATTATTTGACCCAAAAATAAAGAGTTTTGAGATTACTTGTTTAAAAAAGTATAAATTGAATTATATGATCCCGTACAGGGGCGAGTTAACTTTTTGTTCAAAAATAAATACTCATATTCCCAAAACGGTCACTACTTGATCAAGGAACGCAACTCAAAAAACAAGTAAGTTTGTTTCGGGAAAAAACAAAGAAATTAAATAAGCTTACCGATTTGCTGTTATTGTCAGAAATAATTATACGCTTGATTCTTTTCTATTTTCATGGCATTTTTGACTTTTATAAAAGATATCTAATTTTTAAATAAAAACAAAAAAAATTGCACCATTTTTTGGTTCAACGTTATTAAAACTAAAAGTGTCAAAAATGTCCGTTTTGGTGCTCTTAGAAAAAAAAAAGGCTTTTTTGCCATTTTTAGTGGCATAATTAATTAATTTGAATTCAACACTTAATGAACCTAAAATAGAGTCCAAATCTAACCTAAATCTTTTTAAACCTAGCTAACCATAATCCTACTTAAAAAAAACTTATAAAGTACTACCTCATATACAATTAATAGAGAGGTGGATGAACTAATGAGCTATAACTCAAATAGTATAAGCGCTAAGCAGCAAACTGTTAAGTTATGGATTCGTTTTCTCCCACAAACGCTCCCCCTCCCTAAATTATCAAAAAAAAAATAGAAGATAGATGATTATTATCAAATAATAAATAAATTAATTAATTTTGCATCATACACGAAAATATTAAAAAAAATCTCAACCATCACCAGCAATTCTCAACAACCATTAACACACAACAATCAATCAAATCAATATTCTACACTCTAATTTTTAAAGAATCAATTGTTCTACGTCAACCTATTCAGAATTCTGTCTTCAGATCACCAAACAATGGCCTCATTCTGGCTAAAGGAATAACTTTTATGTTTTGACTAGATCCCGAATCTATCTATATCGAGAGACAAGTTACAAACAACCGCCAAATACCATATATTTTTAAGTTAAAATAAAGGGTTAATGTCATAAAATTTCACCAACTTTACACGTTTTCTTATTTTAATCACGCAGTTTAAATCTTCTCATTTTAATGCACGAACTACCATTTTTTCTCAAATTCATGCACGGTGCTGAGGTGGCACTCATTCCTTGGTGTAAAATGACCTCCACCTCAGCGAATTACACCAATGGAGTCGTGACACCTCAGCACCGTGCATGAATTTGAGAAAAATTGATAGTTCGTGCATGAAAATGAGAAAATTTAAACTGCGTGATTAAAATGAGAAAACGTGTAAAGTTCGTGATTTTTTTTGACATTAACCCTAAAATAAAAAAAATTTAAGTCTTAAATGAAAATAAAATAATTTATAAGTCCGAACAAATATTTTTAAGGTTAATATTTGTGGAATAATTTTAAGAAGTTATCGTCAAAATTTCATGAAATTTGGACGTAGTTTAAATAATTAAGCGGGACCCAAAATATTTTTAAACATTTATATAAAAGAAAATATAAGACCCGTGCGAATAAAATTACATTTTTGTTCGTTTTACATTTTTAAGGATTTTGGATAAAATTTTATGAAATTTGGAATTAGTTCCGTAATTGTTTACAGACGATGATTAAACATTTAGGTTAAAATAACTTGTTAATTACTAAGGACCAAGTTGGTTTTAGTCAAACTACATAAGGATTTTTTTTAATCAAATGAAGCAGGACTTCATTTCTTCTTCTTCTATTTTTTCTCTGTTTTAGTGTCACAGTTGCAAGCAATTAGGTTTTGATACTTTCGTCCAATTTCTCGATTCTAACTCGAATTTCTTCGATAATTCGCTAGTATACGAGGTAATAATCGATAATTTGGATTCAATTATTTATAATTTGGATTGTATTTGAGTATATAATGTTAATTGTATCAAATTGATCAAATTCATATCGGTTTAAAATTTAAATTGCGGATTTGAATTGGATTGGATGTTTTTTAAATGTTCGAGGTGGAATTCGAGATCGGAACTAGGTCAGAGTGGCCTGGGGATCGTTCCCCGTGGTTGTGCGAACGCACAGCCTTGGCCAAGGTTGTGCGATCGCACAGTCCTGTCTGTGACAGTCCCAGCTGTGTGGACACACAGCGTTGCCGATTATCGGCACTTGGATGTTTTCACCCTATTTCGAGTAGCACACTCGATTTTTGATTTAACTTACTTCTAAACTTGAACAAAGATGTTCAAAAGATTAACAAGAATATTAAAACAAAAGATAGTCGGATTATTAAAATAATGTGACATTTTAATTAATCTAGGGATTAATCAAGCCGATTAATGAAAAGAGGATTACAAGTTTATACCGAGAACGAGATGCTCTATGTCGAGATTAGTCGTATCTTATATACTCTAGAGTTAGAATTCTTGATTTGAATTGTGTTTAACAATTGAATTCTAACTAGATCTGACAGGCCAGCGAGCTACTAGACCTACTGAGTAAAGACTATGTGGAATTATCTAGTTTTGTTTTTGGGGAAGCATTTTTTCTGAATTTGCATTTTACTTTCGAATATTGATGCTAAAATATTTTATAACTGAAAAAATGTTATTTAAATCGCATTACATTGAGTCAATTTGAAACCGAGATAGATCTAATGAAACATGCTTCCTATTGAGTGGAAATTGGGCTGTGTGATCACCAGCACCAGTAATATATACTAAGCTTGTGATTGTCATAGAAATAAGATTGATTATGTTAAGTCAAATGGCGATGGATAGTTCACGGCCTAGACTTAAGGGTAACCTGAGGCGTCCACAACATAGTTCACAGTCTAGATGCCCAATACATTATTGTGACGTCAGTAACATTGTTACAGTCTATATTCTGTATCAAACTATGGTGTGTTATATTATGGTTCATGCTATAATTTGTCCATTATGGAAATTTATGTTTAAGATTTCATCTAAATCAGTTGTCTGGCTGTATTATGAATGTTTTACATGCGATTATATTATTATTAATGTTCTTATGTAATTTTGTAAACTCACTCAGTATTGACCCGTTGATATTTCCTCATTTGAGGTGATTAGTACTTTTGATGTGACCAAGCTTCCAGTTCTTATTTCGAAAGTCGTTTTTGTGCAATGTCACAAGAACAACTTTTAAAACTCTAGAACTGCATAGTTTAGTACTTGAGACAGTCTATCCGACATTAGTTTATTTTAAATAGCTTACTCTGATCGAAATGCACTTATTTGTATATCTATATCTATACTATATATAAAAGTACGGAGGGGGGCATGCAAATTTACTGAATAATCCTTTTCAGTTTATTACTAAATAAAGGTTTTATAATCATTAACTAATTAGTTATTTAATTAATCACTATTATAATTAAAGATCTAATTAGAATAGGTAGCTAAATTATCTCCAATTTAATTTTTAGTATGTAAAAAAAATAACTAAATTGTCTCCAAATTAGTAGGAATACCTATCTTTTAGTTTGATTGAACTACAAAATTAAAATACTGTATTTGGTCAATATATTATTATTTAAATTTCTATCTTATTATTTTTAAAAATATTATTAATAAAATTAATTTAATTATTTAATTATGGTTATTATAAAACCAAAAGAAGAATAAATTCAGTATGGAAAAAATTTTAATAACCGAATATATTATATTTACTTTTACAAAAATTCTTAACTAATTTAATATTAATTATAAATAAAAAAATTGATATAATTATAATAAATTTACCAATATATACATTGACGAGTTATGTTACGAGCCACGTGCATAGCACGTAATGTGAAATTAGTTATATATAAAAGCACAGATAGGGGGGTGGGGGAAGGCTCATTTACATAATAACCCTTTCTATAATATTACTAATTGATTATTTAAATTACGGTTCTATGGTAATTTATTAATTAATTATATAATTAAAATATTCATTTAACTATTATTACTAGAGAAGAATTCAATAAGCATAAGGAGTCTAGATTTATTTATTAATTAAACAACTCTATTAAATGAAAATCCTACTTAATAGATAACTAATCTTTCTTTAATTAAAAGTCCTTAATCACTGTCTGTCAGGTGAATAAGAATTTTCGATCCTTATTTGCCAGCAGCATGTATACTATTTATCATGACTATATTAACCTTCCTTATTCCACTTTTTTACTATACTCCACTTTTATAAATACTTCTAATGTTAATTTTAGTTATTAATATAACTAATCAATTAAATTAATAATTCTAATTTTATTTAGAAGATCTTTTTTAATTCCAAAAAACCCTTTAACTTATCTATAATCAATATAATACTACTAATCATAAATAAAGCACAATAATATAATATAATAATTTAGTCCAACTCATAAAATATTTTATAATCCAACAAAAAGTCGAAATAATCTAACATTGATTATAATTTTAAAATATATTAATATAACTGTAATAAATTTAATTAACATAATTGTTATACACTTACTAATTCATTAATATAATTATAATTATTTATAAGTAAATGTTATTAAAGTCAATTAATTTTAAAAATTAATAAATTAAAGTCATTATATTTATCTATGATAAAAAATTAACTACTTTATTTTACTATCAAAATTTTTAGTATAATTATAAGGAATTTAATTAATACATAAATTGACGTGTCATGTTACGAGCCACGTGCGTAGCACGTAATGCGGAATTAGTTATTTTAAAGGATGCGTGTTTATATAAAATGTTTTTACCAATTGTTTGTTATGTTAAACTGGTTTGTTGGTTTTGAATTGTATTTGAAATAGGATGGTTATGTTATATGAGATTTACGTTTACGCCCAGGTTTTTAGAAATACAATCATAGTTTTGCGATAACGTTTTTGTAATGGTTTTTAAAGTATTTCTGAAAAGACGTTGAAAACCTCTTTGTTATTTCAAAACGCAAAAAATTTGTAGAGGTTTCTAGGTATGCTCCGGGTTTCAGAACTACCATTCCCATTTCCTAGCGCCAGTCTCGGCTCGAGATTTTGGGTCGTGACTCCTGATGGCACCGTGGTGCTCCAGTCCTCAGTTTTCCACTAGATCTTTATACCCACTTCTAGATCTTATTTTAGTATTTCCAAATTCATTCGGGCTCGAAATTGCTCTTTGTTTGAACCCACAAGCTTGTAATTATTTTTAGGATTTGTTTCTTTACAGTCTAATATCCCAGTCAGCATCTTTCTGCCACGTTAGCTACAATACGCATTGCAATTCCGCTTTTGAAATGCACTTTTATATACCTCATTTCCTTGTTCATATTTGTAATATATATTTCCGCATTTTATATTTCTGCAATTAAGTGGTCGGTTATACCGCCCGATATTACCATGTAAGCTTATTTTTATTTTATGTCATTTATATATTTTATTTTCTTCCTTAATCTTCTCTTCATGATGATCAAGTACCCCAGATCCTAGGATCGTCTCTTATGGTATACAGTAGTGTGGCAGACAGAGTACTATTCATCTACAGGAATCTCGTGGCAGACAAAGTACTATTCATGCTACAGTATGCACTCCAATTTCCCTATAAAAAGGACCCTCTTCTCCAAAGGAGGACACACCAAATTTTCTC
Source organism: Mercurialis annua (assembly GCF_937616625.2). Lineage (NCBI taxonomy): Eukaryota > Viridiplantae > Streptophyta > Magnoliopsida > Malpighiales > Euphorbiaceae > Mercurialis > Mercurialis annua. Next base: position 34,007,046 of record NC_065577.1, on the reverse strand, counting down.
AAGATTAGAAAAATTCTACTTCTTCTCTCTCACTCCATACTTTCTTCTCTTTTCCTTGTTCATATTTGTAATTTATATTTCCGTATTTTATATTTCTGCAATTAAGTGGTCGGTTATATATATATATATATATATATATATATATATATATATATATATATATATATATATATATATATATATATGACAACTCAGAAAAACCGCAATTTATATTACGCAATCAATACTGTCCATCTTCATCAGCCAACTCCCCTGTTTCCATCTATGTAATCATGGGCTTCGAAGCCAAAACCGCCGGCCCAACAACCTACAGAGACGTTTCCCGCTTTGTTAGGACCCGGAAGTTACTCTGGTTTGGACCATTGGATGCGTGGTGATAAGAGGAACGACTTTTGTGTTCGACCAAATCCTGAATCTGGCTGTATTGATAGAAAAACGACAAACAACCGCTAGACACTCTAAAAAGAGATTTAAAAGTATCTCTAAACCTTGTATATGTATCAACTGCTATTTAGGTATGTAAATATTGTTTACAGCTTTAAATGTATGTCTAGATCAAATATTAACATGATTAATTAGATAATCATGTTAATTTAGTTTCATACTAATCAAATCACATAGAAATCCTAGGACTGTTATGAAAACAATAATTAGTGGTTGTATAAGTATTCAAGACGGTAATATCTAAAATTGATCTCATTTTTACATCTGATTTAAGCTTTATGCATGCAACTGGAATAAAATCCATATTTTCTTGTTACATACTAGAAACCCCAAGATTAGATGGTTGTTTATGAGTATTTGCTACTTGTCCACCATGCCAATCCAGATCCAACTACGATATAAAGAGCTTGAGGTATGCCTAAACACACAATTACAATCATATACTCAAAACGCAGCTCAAATCTCAATAATAACTTTTGCATCAAAGAGTTAATCGAACAACCGCCGTCCGGTTAGCTTCTACCCTGTTTTGCAGGTTAATCCACCGGATCAGAAGGCAGACTCCATCAATTGGTGCCGTCTGTGGGAAAAGTTTGAAAACTTAGACCTTGAAGGAGCTTTCCTGAACTCAAACAAATTCATTGAAGAAGATGACTTCTAACGGATCAAAACTCAAAGACAAACAACCAATGGATCCCAAGACCCATCAACAGACACCGGAGATGATAACCTTCACCGGCGACGGCACACGTGACACTATAGGAGGGAGTAACACCGGAGGGACATCCTTCTCCACTCCACGATATCAAACCAACCCAATCAGAGGAAGCAATCCTATTGCGTTCCCTGATCTCGGAGCCAACAATGAGCAAACACTAGGCATGGCAGCACCAGAAATATACAACAAAATTCTGAAAAGGGTACTAGAAGCTGTCCAAAAAAATCTGGACAGATTGGCAAACGAGGCCAAACGATCAAATGAAAACCATGATGAAACCATGAAAATACTAAGGGAGAACTTCAGCCCATCTCCTGCCCGACGAAGACATAGGGTAGAAAACACAAGGAATCCTAATCACCAAAAGAGAAAACCAAGGAAGAAACGAAGGAAGAAACGAGGGAATGAACGAAAGGATAAACGAAGGAGAAGAAAACCCAGAAAACTAAGAGCACATGGACGATGAATCCGAAGAAAATTCAAGAAACGCGGCAAAGAATGGAGAAGATCAAGACGATGCCCGGAGCGGACTTAACTCTAAAAGAGAAGAACAAAGCGAAAATGAGAAGGAGGAGGCCCTACCAAAGAGCAAAAGGTAAGAAAAAGACACTGAAAAAGCACAATCCGGAAAAAAGAAACAGGAAGATGAAGGCGAATCCTCTAAATAGCCCAAAAAAAGCAAAGCCACGTATGTAGCTGAAGAAGACTTGGAGGAGAAGATTGCCAAAGCACTAAAGAAGCTGAAATCCGAAGAGCTGGATATAGACGACCTGAGACTGAAGGGTTCGCCCTTATCAACCGAAATCATGGAAGAAATGATCCCCTACAACATGAAATTGCCAACTTTCAATAGAGAAGGAGACCTGAGGGACCACACGTTCAGATTTACCGCAACTATGGGCCTCTTAAGTGTCTCAAACGCGATCATGTGTCGAGTATTCCCGACCACTCTAACAGGAACTGCCCAAAGATGGTATAATAAACTCAAGCCAGGATCGAGCAGGAGCTTCGCCTCTCTGTCGACAGAATTTCTCAACAGATATCTCACTAATATACCAGCCAAAACAACCACCAGCATCTTGAGATCGTGTATCCAAGAAGAAGGAGAAACACTGAGAAGCTACATCAAACGATTAAATAAGCAAGCTATGAAGATAGACGACTTGAATGTTGACATGGCAACCGAAGCGCTAAAAGAAGGAACAAGATTCAGGAAATTGGTGGACAAACTGTTGGTCAACAAGCCAACCACTTTCTCGAACTTGATAGGCATAGCCTAAAAATACTTTGAGTGGGATGAAGGACACAGAGCTATCAAAGGAAAAGAGGCAAAAAGGAAGGACTCAAAAGAGAAGTCAAAAGAAAAATCCAAATCAAGATCGGACGATAGGCGATCAAGGCCTGAAGAGAGCAGGCGCTTCGCTCCCTTAGGGCGATATGAACCAAGATATGACCCCCAAGACGACGAACGCAACTACACACCATTAAACACAAGCAGGACCAACGTCCTTATGTGAATTAAAGAGAATGTAAAAAATGTGGTGTGGCCACCAAAGATGAAAGCTGAGATCAGAGACACCAGGAAGTTCTGCAAATTTCATGACGAGCACAGACACGAAACAAACGAATGCATATATTTAAAAGTAGAGATAGAAAGAATGATAGACGCAGGCAAATTAAGGAAGTTCATAGCCCATAAAACAAAAAGCAGTGACAAGGGAGAAAAGAGGAGCAGGGACGACAAGGGAAAAGAAAAGGAAGAAGAAAGGTCATCCAAGATCCTAAGAATAATACACATGATTAATGGAGGAGGACATAGTAGTTCAACCATTCGGAGAAAGCAGAAGAGAGAAGTGATGAACATTAGAGAGACACACATGCCACCAGTGATTTTTGATGTCGAGGATTACGAACACGTGAGAGCGCCCCATAACGATGCTCTGTTGGTAACCACCATCATTGAAAATTGGAACATGGAACGAATCCTCATAGACTATGGAAGCGTCGTGAACCTCATGACAAATGCTGCATACAAAATGTTAGGAGGGACCGCGACAAGACTACGCCGAGTCCCAATTCTGTTATCCAGGCTCAGAGGACCTTCTATCAGCCCGCTCGGAGCTGTGACTCTGGAGGTCATAATAGGCCTAGAAAGAGGAATCAACAAAAAGGTCATGTTCCTATTTATCATAGTGGATATGGAGCTGGCATACTATGCAGTTCTTGGAAGACCCTTTCTCTATGATTCAGCTGCGGTCACCAGCATAAGAGCACTAGCCATGAAAGTGCCAACAACAAAGGGCGTAATGACATTGAGAGGAGATCAGAATGTCGCCAAAAAGTACTATGACAAGTCCGTCGTAAATCTTCAAGAGAGCAAGCAGGAAAAGGGAGGAGAGTAGTAGGAACTAAATAACCCATCGGTAGTAGAGACTTTGTGTCATACCCGATGGTGTTATAACTATCTTTAATTTTTATAAGCAAAGCCATTTATATTAATAAAATATCAGTTTTCAAGTAACACATGATTCATTAATGCGAAGAAAGGAATATGAAATAAGAGGCGAAACGCCCAAAACAAGCAGGGTTTAAATTTACCCTCACATAAGGCAAAATGCCGAAAATAAAAGAGTTTAAATTAACTCTCAAATAAGTTGAAACGCCAAAATTCAAAGAATTTAGATCAACTCTAAATAAGGCAAAATGCCCAAAATAAAGAAAATTTAAATTAACTCTCGATAAGGCAAAAGCACCGCAAACGGCAAACAAAGTTTGCAGACGGATAAAACAAAATAAAGGGGAACCGGCAAGATCATATTCAAACACAGCAAATATAGCAATCAAACATTCAAGAAGGAAAAATAAACATCAAATGAAAAAAAGAATCATTTATTAAAAATAAGCAAAGTACAAAATACAAAACGCACTACGGCGATACGAGAAAGAAATAATAAAACTAACTATTTTCCTAATGTGCGATCTTTCTCCATCTTCTCTAGCAACGCCTGGGCTATGACCTAAGGGTCCAATCCATTAACACCATGTAGATCAATATTCGGGTTCTGCTCCAGTAGTTTGTTCCCAATGGCGAAGCGATACTCGCTAATCAGAGCATAATAACAGGCTTTTGTATCGAGAAGGCGAATATGAAGTTTGTAGACTTCGACTTTCAATTTGTTCCTCTCCTCCCCGATATAAGTGAATCATTACCAGCACTTCGATCTTCCGAGTCAAATCAATGGTTTTCTTTTCAAAAATTCTGGCCTGATGATCGTTAATGGTATCCTGAGCCTTCAACCTCAAAAGAAGCGAATCGTGCTCCTCCAAAAAAGCTTTTAAGCTTGCTCTCTCACACTCAGACGTCGTGAGTAGAGCAAAAAGGCATTCAGCTTCATCCTCGGCGCATTTCCGGTGGTCATTCAACACAAATACGGCTTGAAGAGCCCGCCACAAGAAAAACCAAGATAAATAAATCGCCGAAGAAAAATCTGATAAATAAACTAAATTAGAAAAACTTTTCGTGAAACCATGAAAGCATACAATGTCTGCCAACACATGACCAGGTTTGGACGCGAATCAAGTAATATCTTCAGAAATCACCAAACTCCTGATGTACTCAGCCAAAAGTCGAGGGTTTAATTAACTCGCCGGATCGTGACCCTCGACCCACTCTGCCAACTTTGCATCAGATGAACTACAAGGGGCTTCTCTCGAAAGGGATCCCTCGTCAATATGACGTCTCTTTCGGGACGACAAATCTTTAATAGCAGGATCAAAACTCGGCAAAACCTCCTCTGAATCCTGCACAATTACTGTATTAAGATCTATTACCTCCGCCGCTTTCGTTGGCACTGCCAGAGTTAGAGAGAGAACAAGGATATCACCCTCGTCGTTAGTAGGTTCGCCATCGCCAACTACGACATCAACGGCCTCATCAGCTAAGATGACTACCCCGTCGCCTGCTAACAGAATCGCCCCATCAAAAACCATAGCAACTTGAGCTTCAGCTTCATGAATTGGAACATCATCATCTATTACTGCTCCGCCCATCGATTATTCAAATCTATTTTGAAACCGGAAAGCAGATCTTCAGAAGAAGAAGACATCCTACAAAAAAAAGGGAAACAAAAAAAAAGTCAGAAATAAATACCTTCAATATATTCATAGTGAAGATCCGCCAAACCCCGTGAAGGATCTTCCAAAGAAATCCATCGACACCGAACATGACTATTCACTAAAACCTCTAAAATAAGACGTTGGAATATACTATGGAAAGATAAATCAAAGGCAAGAATTGACTCAGACGAGTTTAAAGGAGATGGATAATTTTGAAAACGATAAATGGAAAAACCGTCTGGAAAATGGAGAAAGGCAAAATTGTGAGTGACTATGAAATAGCGCTTCCGCCAATCTTCATCTTAACACGGCAAATACATGGAAGAACGACCCTTCCTGCCAATAGCAAAAATAAAACAGCTGTCACATTTCCTCAATTCTACGAAATGGTAAAAGACATTAAGAGAGGGAGACTGACCCCGAAGCCTACATGCTTCTAAAAAAGCAAGAACGACTTTAATAGTCCTAAGATAGAGTTCTCATATGGCGATTCTCATATCCCTACATAATTCTACCAAAAAAGGATCTAAAGGAACCGAAGACCAGTGGTAAGTTGTTCTTCGAAAACGATTGCCATACAAGGCGAACCAAGAGACCCAAAAGCAGGCCTCCTGCAATCAGGTAACTTAACTCTATATTCAGACGGGAAGTTATACTAAAATAAATATCTCGAACTTCATCTTTGCTAAGACAAGAGTCGGAAATAGCCATAGAGGCAAACTCCGTCTTCGCCCTCCTAGCCGCCATTTAAAAACGATACGACACAAACAAATATCACAAAAGATTGACGAAAGAAGAGGATTAAAGAGGGAAAATTACCCTGAAAATAAAGAACACCAAGAACAGGTCACCCAAAAAATGGAAAATGAAGAAAAGCACTAAATGCAGAAGAAAAGGAATAAGATAATTACCCAAACAACAATGAAAACCAGACAAAAATCCTTAAAGCTACTTCAAAGATTACCTGAGAATTTAAGCGTGAAGATTGAAGATGAAAATAAAGCAGAGCGACGTTCAGAAGATGAAGAGCAAAGTAATATTTAAAAGACGAATAATGAAATAGATGTGGAACACAAACAAACAATCTAAATATGAGTTAAAGAAGACATGAGCAGACACTTGTCTTAAAATTAAACACAATGAAGAATGAACAAACGACATGTGGTAGAGAGATGAAAAAATAGAAATCTTGTTGAAGAAGCAAAACGGCACGCCGGAATATGAATCGACTCGCCTCAAATAGAGTTAAAATTTATCAAGGCATAAATACCATGACTTCAGCTCATTTGCGCGGGGGGGCTAATGATGGATACTGAATCGCATCATAAGTACTATGGAGCCGAGTCGTAGGAGATCCATCCTCAGACAATATTGGACTCTCGCCCAAAGGGCTGAGCCAAACGAAACCGGTGGCCGAATATATGAGATCCGCCTCGACTGGAATATAATCTCAATCCACAAGGATGATACCGAGTCCCCCGAGGACTCGGAGCAAAGCGCGTCGACCCTGAAATTCGGTCAGATCACTAGATCTGTAAAGATTCTCGAAAGTCTTTCCTATTTGAATACAAACTCCAACTTAGGAAGATAACCTCTAACTTAGGAAGATTAGAATATTTAGGAAGACGTTCCTAAATAGGACTCATGTCTGAATAAAGAATCATACTCCTAATCAGGGTCAAAGCCTATTAAATATGAATCACTTTCCTATTTCAAGTTTACAAGGTATACATTCAACTAATATATAAAGAGTTTGAGGTATGCCTAAGTACACAATTACAATTATATACTCAATACGCTGCCCAAAACTCAATACTGACTTTAGCATCGAAGAGTTAACCGGACAACCACCGTCCGGTTAGTTTTTACCCTATTTTGCAGGTTAATCTACCTAATTAGAAGACAGACTCCATCACTTATTGTTGACAACTATTGCAACTTTTCTAATAACTCCAAATGATATGAAACCAAAGAGAACTTCAAAGAGGAAGTTAATGTAATATCTTGTTGTTAGAAGATTAGATAATCATCTATTTAAATTTAATTAATAGAAATTTTGATTGCCTTCTAATAAAGACATTACTATAATTTAATAATGATTGATAAATAGATGAATAAAAAATAGATAAAACATGGTTCCAAAACACAAACAATTACAATCATATGGTAATTAGAAAAAATAAAAGTCTAACGATGAAAAAGATCAAAACCTCTACGATTTATTACTGTTTAATTCAAATTTTTTAATTTTTATAATAATAGCCAAATTATATTTTTTTTTTCTTATAACAGTAACCAAATTAATAGCCAAAATATTTATTTTCAATTAGACTATTAAACTATTATTATCTTTTGATAATGATATATTAATTATAAAAGCCACAATAAATGGCAAAAGATTCAAAATTACTCCAAATTTCGCACAAAAAGTGCAATTTGGGTATTATTGTAATAAAAAATACAATTTTGTTATTATTATAAGAATTAAAAGATTTGAATAGTCTAGTGGTCTAAGACTCGGCCATCTGAGTGTCAAAGATCGCGGGTTCGAACCCCGGCTACGCCCTTTCTTAATGTGGAGTGGTTGAGGTTAGATTGCTGGCCATTATTGCCCGGAATTACCACATATGTGGGCTTGCGGGCGGTCCACTTCCCGGGGCTTGACAATAATATTGAGTTTCGGCTCAGTAGAGTGAGTCCTTGTCCAAAAAAAAAAAATACACAAAACTTAGTTATAAAACATGGTTCCAAAACACAAACAGCATTTAGTTATAAGTAAACTAGGAAAAATAAAAGTACATATAACATAAAACAAAAAAAAACTAATGCTTGGACCCCGGAAAACAATTACTATCATATGCTAGAAAACCTAGGATTTGGAGAAGCAAATTCCAGGAACTCAAGATCTTGTAGTAATATATCCATTCTTTTTTTATCTAAAGTAATCCATGCTTCAATCCCTTTACCATCTTTTGCATCAACAAACACAGTCAAATTTCTAAATTCTTGTCCAGGTTTTCCCATAACACCAACCCAGTAAGGCTCTCCCCATCCAAAATTAGGTCTTGTGAAAGCTGCATTAGACCAACTTGTAAATGCAAAAATGTCCGGTTCTTCCGAAGAAAATACCTCTCGTAACTGCTCGCAATAATCCGACATCGTTTCGTACCCATTTTCGCCTTGAAAACTATGCGTATAATCGGTTTTATACAAATTAATCGTTTCGCTTAGCATACTCACGAGTTGCTTCAAATCAGTACTGTTCGTATCAGCAGGGTCAGCAACTGCTACTGCCCACCAAAACAGATTTCCAATAGAACTATCTTTCATGGGCGGATTTGTTTTTCGTCGAAGATTCGTCGCCTCGACAAGAATCGACAGCTTTGGCGTTCCAGATATTGATTTTGATGCAGCCATACTGCATTTCCAAATGAAACATGACAATGTTTTAATCCGAGATGGTTTTTCTTCACCTTCTCCTTTCGCCTTAGCCCTAAGGGCACCAATTGCTTTCGCACTGAACACAAATCTCCTCGTAACATAATCAGCCTTAGCAAACCATAAATTTTCCATTAAAGATAAATGATTATCAGGAATCGTAGTTAGAGATGGGAAATATAAGTTCCCTTGCTCGAGATCAGGCTCTACAACATTATTAAGATCTCCACGACAGATCGAAGCCCAAGTAGTCGAAAAACTTGAAGCCGTGTCTGCGTCAAAAATCTTATGTGACATACACCAACCCAATGCTATTCCTGATCCACAGTTAAAAATGTTGATCTGAACTGCGGTTAAAGGCGCATTTTTCGGGTCTGTTTCCTTGCTGTACGGTTCGAACGGAAGCAAACTGTTCAATGACTCAGGTTCATGGTGTTTAAGGAAATCAGAGAACGAACAATTTACTTGCGCTTCAAGAAACGGAACTCCTTCCTCGAAACGATCGATATAGAGATTATCCGTTGTTCTTCCGCTGAAAGAGTAATAGATATTGAGTGTTTTGAGAAGAGCAATTTTTAATTTGGAGGTTAAAGTTGATGGTGAAACGTTTCTGATAGAGTAGAAGAAAATGATCGGAGAATACGTTGTCGGAGTAAGTTGGTCGAAAAAGGAGAGTTTGTGAGGTTTTCGATGTCGAATCGATGGAGAAGATGATATCTTCACCATCTCTTTTGAAACAATCTGAACTTTTATTTGCATTACACCGAGATTATATTTTGCTATGAATTAGTCTTTGGAGTAGTTCTTTATAGGCGAGACTGAAAGACTTAAATAGTGAAAGAGCAAATTATTACTCACATTTGACATAATTCACACTTTAATCTCTTTTATTTAAAAATTAAACTATATGGTTCCTCATTTTTGTTTCCATCAACAGTTTAGTCCCTCCGTCCATTTTTGATATTAGTCAACAAAGTCAAAAAACTTAGTAGTAAATTAATTTTCAAATATAAGAGCCGAAATCGTTGACAAAAACAAAAGTGAGGGACTAAATCGTTGACTAAAATAAAAATAGGGGACCATATAGTTGCGTGATTTTGTTAACTAACACCAAAAATGGATGGAAGGACTAAATCAGAAACAAAAGTGAGGAGCTATATCGTTTAATTTTCAAAAAAAAGGGAATAAAGTGTGAATCATGTCAAATGTGAGGGGTGTCAAAATAATTTGCTCATAGTAAAATTGTGGTCCACTGACATTGTGAATACAGTCTAGACAAAACAAATTGAGTGTTAATTAGCTAGTTTATTTTATGCATACTTTTTTTTCTATGAGAACTTCTTATTTAAATAGAATTTGTATGTTTTTAATAGATCTAATCAATAGGAGAAAAATATATAAAAGTTGCTAGATCCGATCGAAAGTTACAGTCATCTGCCATTATAAAAATATTACTTAAACTTATAAATATTATTGCCTATCAAGACTAAATGTATTAGTTAGAGAAGCCATGCTCTTAGCATTAATTTGTTGGGAGTAGCATGCATTTTGTGAGGAATAATGTCTTAAGTTAATGAGGAAATGACACTCCTTACGCCTTTTTCTTTCTTTATTGTAAAATTACTCTCCCAACATTTGTTTTGGCAAGCGTGCGTCATTTAAATTTTTATTTTTCAAAATTACGCTTTTTTTCTGAAAGCAGCTCCACTTTTTGTTTGTTTATTATTTGTGAAATGTTACTCTCTTATTGTACCATACATACACCTAGTTATATTCATTGTGTCTTATTACTTTAATTTTGTCCTATTGAAACTAAATTATGTCAAATCAATGTTTCTATTTCACTTTTTTCTGTGCTAAATTTTTTATTTATTACAAATATTTATAATTTTTACTTATTATATTTGTCAATTAATACTATCATTTATTGTATTCATTTTCTCATTATATGCAATTTTATTTGTTAATAATTCTTTTCTAATCTTCTTTATTTTGATCTCTATTTTTTATTTTTATTTTACAAAGTTAATTTTTATAATTTTATCTATCTATTATTCTATTATTATTTTATTAACATGATATATATTATAAAAACAATTGATAAGGTCAAATTAACTAAATTATTATACGATTAAAATTAATAATTAAAAAAATTATATTTATACACACGTATGTTAAAAGAACACTTAATATTTTTATTTAATTTCTTTTATATTTGAAAATTTGTTATTTAATTTTAAACACATGTTTTTAATAGTTATGTAATTGTTCTTTAATTAATTTTTTAATTTTAGACGCTTATCTTTTGTAATTAAACCTTATATTTCACTTTTTGATTTTTTTTTGAACTTAGACACCTATTTTTTATATTTATACATTTATCATTTGTATTTGTATTTGTATTTTAATAAGTTTTAAAATTGCTTTCATTAAATTATTTTTATATTTTACTATATGTTTAATTGTCATTTATTTGGAAATATTTTTTTTTACATGAAGACACTTTCTACCATTATTTAAATGTGATATAAAAATATTATTTATATCGTTTGGTTAATATTTTTATTCTAAATTATTTCAATAATTTAAAATATGTTTGTATACCAATTATAAAATAACATTAGTATAATAAATATAATTTTTAATTTGTTTTTAATTAATTTAAATTTAATTTGATGAATTTTTGTTTAAGGTATATATTGATAATAGAGTTGTATTATCTTAAAAATAATATTTTTTTCATTTAATATTTAATTTTCTTATGTTTTGATTGTTTTTTAGTTGCTTTTTAATTTCTCGCTGGTTGCTTTTTAGTTGCTCATATACTCTTTTTATTAAACTCTTACTTTTTTTATTAATGTTATTCATAAAGCGCATTCCATAAAATTTGTATGTATATATTCAGTTCTCTATAAATAGAAGAATTGAGTTTTTTTTTTCATTTTTTAACGGCGCATAATTATTTCACCACTTGATATACTTCTAAAATCACGATTTTCACACGTTTCCCGAAAGTAACATGCCTTTAAAACACGGAAAACAAATGCATCACTTTTTATTTTGTTGCAAATTAAACATCAGGGCATTTTTGCTGACGTGGCAGGACACGCGGCACACGATCAAGTATCAAAGTCAGCAAAATTCTATCAAAAATATGCCAATATTGAATTTGAACATAAAGGTTGTGCCTTTATTTGCCACGTTTGAAAGGTCGTGTTATTTTCATGAAAAGGTGTAAAGCTCATAATTTTGGTGTAATTAACCCATTAATTTTCAATGATACTTTGGTTGCTTTTCAGTTGCTCTTTGGTTGACTTTCAGTTGATTTTTAATTGCTTTTCAATTGCTCTCATAATTTTTTATTAAACTATTAAAAGTTTGGTGTGTGTTATATATAAATAGTTTTTTTTGTGCATTTTGAATATATTTTCTAGTTTTTCCTGTAGATAGTGAAATTATTCTTTTTAGTATTTAAAAGTGCATAATTATTTATCACTTAATATTTGATATTTTTATTATTTGATTGCTTTTTAGATGTTATTTAGTTGCTTTTCACTTGCTTTTTGATATTTTTTAGTTACACAAACAATTTTTCAATAAAATGTTAAATTTTTGTGAATGTTATGCATAAAAAATACTTTGTACAATTTAGGTCTTCTTTAGATTATTTTCTATGATATTTTGAAGGACAGAATATTCATTCGTATAATTTAAAGAACATTCAAATGTTCTTTAAATTATAAGAATGAATATTCTCCATTTAAAATATAATCTAGTTGCATTTTCTACAGATGGACGTATCTAGTTGCATTTTATTAAAAATAATTAAAAAAAATCTTATGTTAAAATATTTTATATTTTATATTTTAAAAAATTATATAGTATATATATAAATCCGAATATTTAATTTTTGGAGCATTTGCAAAACAAATTTCAATGTTTCACTTTTATGGCGATTTAATCTCAACGTTTAAAACGTTACAAAATAAATTCCAACCTTTTCCATTTTTGTAATTTGTAGTCCCAATCGTTTTCCGGTAATTTTATGCATACTTGACAGGCATATTGGATACATATATTGGAATATTAAATCCCAATATTTCAAAAGATTTAAAATAAAAGCTCAACATTTTGTGTTTTTACACTTTATAGCCTAAAAAAGTTAAAAAAAATAATTGTCGAAAAATTGATTAGGGCTACAAACTGTAAAAAAAAACGTTGGGATTTGTTTCGTAACGTTTTAAACGTTGGGATTAAATCGCTAAAAAATGAAACGCTGGGATTTATTTTGACGATACCTCTTAATATTTTTAGATTAATATACAAATAATCTTGATTGGTTAATAATAATAATTTGTACATAATATATAAATGATTGAAAATAATAATTGATATATAATAATTAAATGACTTTTATGTTATTTTTACTTTAATAAAAAATTTAAAGAGATAAAAAAAGATAGTTTATTTTATAACATGACTTAAAATTTACAATTTCTTTGATTAAATAATGTTTGAGTATATTTTTTTAAGTTATAAACAAGAAAGAGTCTAAACATATAAAGATGTATGAATACTATAAAGGTTAAAAGAAAATTATAAATTATCTTTGTAGTTTTTATTGGTGAAGTTTTGGGAATACAAAAAAATTCAAGTCTTTAACAGTACCAAGAATAAATATTAATGAACTACATTTGCCAATTCAAATATGACAAAAGCATATAAGTGCTAAAAAATTAGGTGCAGCGTATATATATGATACACTTATTCAAACATTTATGGAGAAAGCCCTTTGTTATTAGAAAAAAGGTATATTTGCTATCTTTCAATCAAAAAAGGAGTAAATGTGCTAACTTTTTAATAGGAGAGTGTTTTTAAAAAGAACAAGCTAAAATCAAGCATTTATGTACAAAGCCCTAAGTTAATTAGGTACCATGTGAAAGTGTTATGATCGGAATTCAGAAGGCCGGGTTGACAACAATTCTCATTACTTAAACTGGAGTTGGGCTATGTTTGGTTTATGCATCCATTATCATCTGAACATGCGCGCGCATATATATATATACTAGCTTTAGTCTTGTGCGTTGCACGATTTTTTTAATTATTAACGCTTTAAAATATTACAATTAAAAGAGTTTTGTTTATATTTTTTATTTGGATACTCCTTTATTTTTATCAAAATTTGGATATTTTTTTATTTATTTATAAGCTAACATATATTTATATATTTGTTTAATTTTAATAGGTCGTTATTTTTTATTTTGACAAATAAATGTTCATTTTAATTATTTTGAAAAACATGAAAAATTATTTAAATTAAAAGTTTCAAATTTTATTTAATTATTTTAAATGCCCCGTTAAATTCATCAATTTTACCATATTAACTAAAAATAAATATAATTGTAAAGTTTTTTACCAAATTTTTATAGCAATTTAAAGAAAAAAAATCACCAAATTTGATTAGCAAATTTACGGTTAAATTTGACAATCTTAACATACAAACTGTAATTAGTTAATTTAATATTTCTATGTTTATTCTATAACTAAAAAAGTAAATATTAATTAGAAAAAAAATTAAAGAGCCTTAAATTATTATTTAATACCAAAATAAAAAATATTTATTTTATTATTTAATTTTTCTTCTTAATTTTACAATTCAATTAATATAATATAATTATGTTAACAAAACCAAATAAAACTATGGTAGTAATTTTACTTTTTTTAATTAGCCAGCTAATAAATGCATTAGATTTGACCAATGTTGTCACAGTAACAATTAAAAAAATGTTACCATATTAGACAAAAAAAATTAATTAAAACTTTAAATTTTCCTTTTCAATTTTACCACTCAATTGATATAATGTAGTATGTTAACAAAATCAAATAAAACTATGGTCTTAATTTTCTAATTTTGATTAAGCAACCAATAAATGCGCTAAATTTGGCATATTTTGTCATAGTAATAATTTTAAAAAGAAAATATTACCATATTAGAAAAGAATAATCAAAACTTTAAATACGCCAATTTTACCAAACCAATTAAAAAACATATAGCAATTCTCTAATGTTAACAAAATGTTACAGCAATTTAAAGAAAAAAATATTAGAAAAATAATTTAACAAATCAATTAAATCTTATCATACCAATTTAAAAGCAACGTTATAAAATTTTAAAAAAATAAATATGACAATGATCTATTCATTAGAAAAATGAATGGTATAGATCAAAAAATAGAATTTTAATCAAATCAATTTACACCGTTCATTTTACAATAAACGGTATAGATCGTGAATATGACCCCCTAAATTTAAATGAACTTGAGAGAATTTCAATCCTTATGATTTGATGATTTTTCCATTTCTCAATTGTAATCACATTTTTCTTATCTAATACAAATAAAAGAAAATTTTGTATGTACCATAATTAGTCCATTTTTTTTCTATATTTGCTCTATACCTAAAAGAGTTAGTATCAATTAGAAAAAAGATTAGGGAGTTTTAAATTATTATTTGTTATCAAAATTAAAAATATTTATTTTATTACTAAGTTTTCCTTTCTAATCCCACCAATTATTTTATATAATGTAATCATGTTAACAAAATCAAATAAGATAAAATTTAAAAAATTTATCAAATTAGATTAAAAACTAATGCATGCATTGAATTTGACCAATCTTATCATACCGAATAACAAAAATAATATAAAAATTAAAAAGAAACTAATATTATCAAATTATATTTAAAATAATACTTTAAATTCACCAATTTTGGCATTCCAATTAAAAAGAAATCGTTTAGTTTAAAGAAAACAATATTATAAAATTTGATTAGCAAATCAATTGATACATCATATTTCTCCAAGATTACCATATGAATTGGAAAGAAATATATAGCAATTTAAAAGAATAAATTATCAAATCAAACTAACAAATCAATTTAGTCTTACCCTACTAATTTAAAACTAAAAATTAAAAGAAATATAAATAAAAATGATTGTGAGAATGCCAAGTATCAATTAAAAACAAAAAAAGGTAGATCTTGTCATATTAATCTATAAGAAACTATACAGAAATATCAAAGGAACAAATATGAGAATAATTATGAGAGCACCGTATGTGAATCAAACAAAATGAATGAGAATAAAATTAAAATTTTAAATAATAAAAAAAACTGGTGATAGAAAAACCTTATGATTGAGCAAGTTTTCCCAATATCTACACAAAAATTATTAGTTAGAACATGATATTGAAATTATAGAAAAAAAAAAGAAATAAGAACAACTCAAGAACTATAAAAAAGAATTATAGTGAATAAGAAAAAGAAAAAAAGAACTACCTGAGATTTTGTATCTCTCACTTGAAAAAGAATAAAAATATGAGTATATATAATGGTGATTTATGGGTATATGAAGATTTTTTTTTTTAATATTAATGGGTGTATTAAATTTTATAATTGGGTTATAGATATTGAATGCATTTTATTTTATAATTGTGTGGTTACTAAAAATTATTGTTGTAGACTTAAATTATGCAATAATTTAGCATAATGTGGAGAAATAGAGATAACCGTTACAAATAATGTGTTAGCAATTAATTTACAAATTAAATTAGCAAATAACTTAGAGAATTTTTGTTAAAGTGTACAAAACTGTTACCATTTTACCTAAGCTAATTAATAGAAAAAATCACTGCCACCATAAACATTATTTCTCAATTACCACCCCGTCCTCTTCTTTGGACTACCAATCATTATTTTTATTAGAAAACAAGAACAACTCAAGAACTATAAAAAAGAATTATAGTGAATAAGAAAAAGAAAAAAAGAACTACCTGAGATTTTGTATCTCTCACTTGAAGAAGAATAAAAATATGAGTATATATAATAGTGATTTATGGGTGTATGAAGATTTTTTTTTAAATATTAATGGGTGTATTAAATTTTATAATTGGGTTATAGGTATTGAATGCATTTAATTTTATAATTGTGTGGTTACTAAAAGTTATTGTTGTAGACTTAAATTATGCAATAATTTAGCATAATATGGAAAAATAGAGATAACCGTTACAAATAATGTGTTAGCAATTAATTTACAAATTAAATTAGCAAATAATTTAGAGAATTTTTGTTAAAGTGTACAAAACTGTTACCATTTTACCTAAGCTAATTAATAGAAAAAATCAACATTATTTATGTTATCAATTAACATTTAGAAGAGTTTAATCATTCATGCATAATAGATGCATGGTTAGACCTATATTTGATTAAAATTAGAATGTTTGTAATTATTAAATATTCAATAATATTTAAACTATACAATATATATATTTTCTATTTCATGTAAAATTCTAATTTATAGTTTATTTGTATGTTATAAGAAGGTGATTAGACAATAATTAAATTTAAATCCGTAATTTGTGTTAAAGTTGATTTATTTATTTATTTTGAAAATAAATTGTACCAAAATTAAAAAGAAACATGAAAATTGCACAACATAACATAGTTTCATGTTTTAAGAGACTTCTACATGCAGGTCACCGTAGCCCATCCACATTAAGGAGTCAACTTTGCAATTAATTCTAATTTATTAGCTATTCGATAGTTTTGGCTATTAGTTTAATTAAATTACCACAAAAATATCTTTATAAATCTCTTTTTATTTGGTAACTGTTTTATTTTTTAATAACCTAATTTCTTTGTTGTTACCTTATTCAACATCTAATTAGACATAAAATAAAATATAATCTTGTCCACAAAATATAAAAATGATGACAAAAGGAAAAATATTTTAATTTTAAATTAACTCTACATGTAATTTTATAAACTTATTAGATCTTAGGGTTCTAGATTATTTAAAATTCAAAGTTATTTAAATCTATTATTAGTAACATCAATTAGGATAAAGTAATATGAGAATAAAAAGTAAAAATTCATATAAAAAAGGTTAGTACAAATAAGGTTAGTACAATAATTATCTAATATTATCTATTTAATTTTTAGTATTCTTGTAATTATTAAAAGAGAAAAGAATGAAAATTAATTAGAGAGTGAAATAATGTGAGAAAATTATGAGAATAATCATTAAAGTAGCTAAATTAATGTTTTTTTTCTTCAAAATGAATGAGAGTATGCCAAGTGTCAAACCATGGGAGAAAACGTCCTGCTTTATATATATACTAGCTTTAACCCGTGCGTTGCACGACATTTATTTAATTTTTTATTAATTTTTAAAAGAATAGAATTTTTGAAATTTTGTTTCTATCTTTTATTTAGATAGTTTTTTATTTATAATTAAATTGATAGATAACTAATACTTCTTTAATTTTATTGCAAATATTTATGTGGCATTCTAAAAAAATTAATATATAGTTCAATAAGTGTTGGGATTTGTTAAATTATTTTTAAAAGATTATAAATTAATATTTCAATTTAAAAAGTTTGATTATGTATTTAATAAATATTATCAGGTCCGATTTTTCAAGATACAAATTTAATTTTAATTTTTATAATATTTTTTTTTAAAAAATTGACTAATAATGCTTTTTGTATTTTTTTTGTTTGGATAATTTTTTATTTTTAAAGTAATATTTGTTTTATACATTTTTAATGTTAGTATTATTAATGAAATAAAAAAATTACAAATAATGAGACTGTAAAAAATTAGCTCAAAAAAATACTTTGGCATTGCTATCTTTAAGAGAGAGAAAATTAAACTAAAATTAATATTTTAGATATTTTCTTAAAAAAGATACTATAGTGTAAAGAAATACTAATGATTGATTTACATTTAGCTTATCTGTTATTTGAGCATAAAATGCAATTAAAATGCATTTATTTCATGTATTTTAACCTTTAAAGAAAGAAAATGGAAGGTTAACTCTCGAATTAAAACACTTAATATTTATAAAAAATTAACATTCATATTAATTACTATCATTTACAAGGAATTAGTTAGTTATTCGAAAATGACAATTGCAAAATATATTATTAAAAAATTAGAGTGTCAATGATTATAAATTAATATTTATATATATATTATATTTGTATCATGAATAAAGAATTAATAGTGTAAGTTGTTTATGTTGAATGTACCCTCAAGATTTTAAAAAAATTCAGTTATGCCATTTAATCACCAATCGGTTTTTGTCCTTATGAACTTCGTGTTTGTAGTAATTTTAATATGATTTGCTAATTTCTTGAGCATTACTTCTGTTTATATTGAGTTTAGTGTTCATTAATTTTATATTACTTGAGCTAGTGATAATGTCATGCTTTTCAAAATATTTTGCTATAAAAATAACAAATTGCATTTCATAAATATGGAAATAGAGTAAAGTGATAAATTTAAAATATCATAACAGATTAAACACATTTAATCTGGAATAAAATACCACATTTAATCAAGATTTGTTACAAGTTATAAAATGTCTATCTTCCTCTATATCAATTCAATGTCCTCTATTGCTTGTTTGCCAAATTTTATCTTATATGCATATGATGCTTTTATTTTGAAATTTAATTCTCCATTTCCAAAAATTTGCTTCTTCTTCGAAATGAAGAGTATCATTTTATTTGATACTAAAATTAAAAAAGTTTAATTTATTATTAAATTTTTCTTTTCAATACCACTTATTGAATATCATATAATTATGTTAATAAAATCAAATAAGATAAAGTTATTAATTTTATCAAATTAAATCAACAAATCAATGCATGTATCAAATTTGACCAATTTTACCATAGCAAATAAAAAGAAATAATATAAAGTAACAATTTAAAAGTAAAAGATATATGTTACCAAATTAGATTAGAAAATAAATTAATTCTTGAAATTCACTAATCCATACCAAGTTAAAATGTAAATTGTTTACAAACAAACACTACCAAATTTGACACCAAATTAGATTAGGAAATTAATTAATACTTTAAATTCACTAATTTTCCCATACATTACCAAATTTGACCAATCTTGCTATACAAAATAAAGAATTTAAAGGTAAAGCATGTTACAAAATTAGTTTAGAAAATTAATTAATAATTTAAATTCACTAATTTTTTCATACCAATTTAAAAAAGAAATTGTTTAGTAACTTAAAAAAACGTTACCAAATTTGAGCAAATCAATTGATATATTAAATCCCAAATGTTACCATATAAATCAAAAACAATATATAATTTTTTTTTTTTGAAAAAAACAACACCAAGTTAGATTAACATATCAATTTAATTTTATTATGCTAACTATAAAAAAGTAATAATTTATAAAAAAAATATAAAAGAGAAGGAATCTGGTAGTGCCGGACGTCTTTGTTTTCCCCACCTTGGCGAATCGCATCCCCACACAACGACATTCTTTTTGCGTCCCTTATGAAAATGTCAAGTATCAACTAAAGAAAAAATATTACATCGTACTATATTAATTTAAAAGAAGTGGTGTAGAAATGTCAAAGAAACAAATATGAGAATGATTATGAGAACGTCAAATGTGAAGTAAAGAAATAAATTAGAACAAAAAAATCAAAAAATTAAAATTTTAAAGATGAAAGTTGGTGATAAAACCTATTTGTTTTGCTGTCAATAACAAGGCCTTTAATCTCTACATACAAATTATTAATTAGAGCATAACATTTGAATAATAGAACAAATAAAAAAAAATTAGAACAACTCAAAAACTATAAACAAAACTTTACAATGAATAAGAGAAAACAATAAAAAAAAATTACCTGAGCTATATGTAGCTCTCCATTAAAAAAGAGTAAAAATAAGAGTATTTATAATGGTGATCTAAAAGAGTATAAAAAGTCTTTTTTTTTAGAAAAATATGAAAATGTGTGATAAATTTTGTAATTGTCTTATAAATAATGAGCATTTAATTTTGTAACGGATTATAAATTTTGATAATTACTCCTTTGTTAGTGTTAAACATAATTTATTGGCTATTCATTCTAAAATCTTTCCATTTAAAACATAGACCACTAAAATATTGTAACATTTTTTTTGAGAAATTCTTAGGTAGACTCGGTCTACCACGTCATCCGTAGACCAAACCTATCACATTATGACACATTATTAAAATGATGGCAATCTTGTAATATTACTATTCAAAGGTGTAAATAAGTAAAAAACAAATTTACAAAATTGCCATCATTTTAATGACGTGTCATAATGTGATAGGTTAGTCTACAGATGACATAGTAGACTGAGTCTACATAAGAATTTCTCGTTTTTTTTATTAGCAGTTGTATACATTTGTTGTTATCTTAGTAAATGTTGACTTATTATACTAAACCTCTTTCATTACCCAGTATTTTTATTAACGACACATAATTCTATTATTTTTTTACCATAATAAGATCAATAAAGTCCAAAGAATGGTGGTTACCATATCTTTTATGGAATGTTTAATGTCAAAACCTTTTTCATTAATTTTATTTATTTATAATTTAAATTATCTTTTAAATATGTCATTTTTTTCTTATTCTTTGCTGTAAAATTTAAAACTATCGTAATATCATAATTATCAGTAGATTAAATGTATATTTTATCTACTTTTGTGAATATTAATTGTCAAAATTAATAATAGTTATATATTCCAATTAGATATAAAATTAAAATATAGCTTTGTGTTGAGAATATCAAAAATGTGATGATAAAGAGAAAAAAAAATCAATTTTGAATTAATTATAATAATAATATTTTAAATGAAGAGAAAATTAGTTTATTCTATTTTTATGAACTTATTCAATCCTACGATTCAAATTAACTAACATTTAAAATTATTTAAATATTTTATTAGTATATTTATAAACAAATATATTAGTGATTTTTTTTTTATTTAGTTAGTATCTAGTAACACTCATAGGGACATTAATTAGAGAATTAATGATTTAAAATTATTAAAAAAAGGAAATATGGGAGAATTAGTATATGAATGCCATTTGACATTTAAAAGGAAAAAGAAAATATATTAGAATAAATGAGGGAATGCCACTTGTCAATCCGTGGGAAAAAACGTCCTGCTTTATATATATATATATATATATATATATATATATATATATATATATATATATATATATATATAATTTATTTTATATTTTAAAAAGGATTGTTTACATAAATACTAGAAAAGCTAGAAACATTCATAAAAATATTATCTACATTTTGCATCTTCTTTTCCGTCAACTAATTTGAGCTCTTCGGTTGGGTCAACTGACATGTGATCAATTGAGCTATATTTCCACAATGAGTTTGAATTGGGCGAAGAATTGTTAATGCAAAAATACAATTTTGTATATATTTAGTACAAATTTCGTATATAATCTGAATAATATATGCATACAATGTATTAATTTTGTATATAATTCGTATTATATACGAATTATATAAATTTTTTAAAAAATTAAAAATATCAGCTCTGAAAATTTTAGATGTGAAATTTTCAAATATGATTTCAGATCTGCATAGGGCGAGCAGCGACTGCGATGTCGCGGTGGTCATTTGTAATGCGATGATGGCAGTGACAACAATTGGTTGATTGCGGCGGTAGTGAACTGCGATTGAGTGCGGCATCGGCAAGTTGCGGACAAAGGCGGCGGTGACAAATAAAGGATGAGATTGGCTGCGCCGAGAAGAGGGAGAGGGTGGCGGAGGTAGCAAGCTATGTCGTGATGGTGTGATTTGTAAGGTGAAAATTGATGGCGACGGTGGTGGTGAGTAATAATGGAGGAAAAAGAGAAGTTGTAAATTAGGGTCTAAGAAATGAAGAAGATGAAAAACAGAGATAATATTTTTGTAAATAAAAAGGATAAGTTGGTATTTTTGTAAACAGAAATATAAAAGAGACAATTATAAAAAAAATTCAAATAAGGAAAATCTTTTCTAAAATACCCACTTAATTAAATGTTTACATTTTTTGTCTTTTTCGTATTTACTTTGAATGACTCATCTTTTTAATTTATTTCACAATCTAACTTTTTTCTAAATAACATAGAAGTGTCTATTTCCTCGATTCTCCCACTTGCATTCTCCTCTCCCTTCATATGGCTTTTCTCTTAACCTCAACAATTTTCAGATCGAAAAATCTCATCACTAGCGTGACGACAACCTAGCTTTAGAAAGGATTTGTTCTTCGATTACAAATTGATGTTTGGCTTCTACTTCGTCTCGGCCCCGATTTGCGAATATTATGGATTGCACAAGAGATGTGGCTGAATATCACCTATCCTTAACTTCAATTGTAATTTTGCAGGTGATAGAGTAAAGTTTCCTGGGTTGCCTTATTTGCACAATCCTTTTTTTTGGATAAATGGTAATTATATTAGCACACCCACAAAACCGTGGGCGGCAAAAGAGTCTGACAAAAGATCAACTAAGCATAATTACAGAAAAAATCTATAGCACGGAAAACATCACTTCCCGTGTAAAGGAAGCTATGATTTCTAGCCCGATGAAAATCCACCGCCTTGCAAACACTTTGAAAGACCAAACTGTGGATACTAACGGAGGTGTTGTTGAAGACGCGATTATTCCGAGCTTTCCATATGTGCCAAACTCCTAAATACCAAATAAGTTTCCAAATAATGCGATGCCTACCCATAGCTAGGGAATTCCACTGCAAGAAGAAATTGTCAAGAGAAAAGGGAGTCACCCAATTAATCTCACAATCAGACAGAATATGAGTCCAGATATTCCATGCAAACTTGCAGTGAAGAATGATATGAATGGCTTATTCATCCGTATCGCATAAAGAATAACGGGATTGATCCGTATGAAGAACACCGCGATTAACCAAAGTCACATTAGCTGAGATTCGGTCTCTGGAAAGTAACCAGACGAAAAATTGGATTCGTGGAGGAAGAGTTTCCTTCCAAATAAAATGAGACAAGAGAGACAGCCTGACCTGAATTCTGTCGTTGATCACAGGCAGCAGTTGAGCCATAAAAGCCACCGTGAAAGACCTGTTATCCCGCCATAAAAACCCATCTAAACTGTGCTGTAAATTGACGAGCTGAGGAAGCAAAGTCTAGAGCTGCACAAACTGTTCTTGTTCACCAATCCGGAGCCGTCTTCTCCAGGTCAGATTACGGAAAGATTGAAGCTGATGATCATAAACAGAATCGATAAAATCATCCTTGTTTCTGCTCAGGCGGTAAAGAGCTGGAAATAGAGAGCTCAGAGAATCATTCAGCCATTTATCCGTCCAGAATCGAATTCGAGTTCCATTACCCAAAGACATTGAAACTGAATTCAAGAAGCAGTCCTGATTGGAGTAAAATACTCCTATGTATTAAGTTGTTTTCCGCATGCTTTTGCTATGTTTCATTGTGCTTACTCTAGTATTTTGTATACCTTATTGCATGTGTGAGCGTTTCAGGTGTTTGAGAGCATTGCGGAGCATTTTGGCATCAAATTGGGAAGAATCGACGAAAGCAAGGAGCGAGGGAAGCCGAGAAGCGAAACGATCAAGGAAACAAGACATTTTGCCTTGTCTCGGATCGAGACACCCCCTTTACATAGGTGTATCGGTCCGAGACACAAGGAACTGATGGGCAGAATGCCCATAAACTATCGTCTCGGAACGAGACACTCCCTCAACTTAGGTGTCTCGATCCGTGACATGCACTAAATGAAGGATCTCAGCTTTCTTTCAATTGATCAAAGGCTCAAGGCCCACTTCCCTATTTGGCTAGACACAACTTGTATTAGGATGGTTTTATTTCCTCAATTGTAAAGACTATAAATACAACTTTATCTCTATTTTAGGTCAAGCAATTAATACTCAGATTTTTATGAGAAAATTACACAAATGGGCTAATGGCGGGCCTTTCTTACATTTTTGCTAAGGCTCTCCAAATCTTTCACCAATGCTAACTTTTTCTTTACTTTTATAAGCTAAAAACGGTAAATTATTACATCTATTACATAATTGATGCTAGTCTTCCACCTGTTATATCTTTGATTCATTTTTTTGCATAAATCAACACATGTTGCTTCTTCTTCCTTATTCCTCTTTCTATTTTTATATTTCTTTCAGCCATGGTTAACCTTTTTATTTTTAATTCTTTTTAATTCTCTATTTATTTATTTTTTTCGTTCTTTTTGATTCCTCACTCCTTAAATCAAAACCTCATCTGTTCTTATAACCTAAAATTCATCAGTTCTTTTTGTTCTTTTTAATTCTCCATTTATTTATTTTTTTCATTCTTTTTTAAGATGGGCATGGTGATGGAATTGAGTATTTTTCAAATGTGACTATCTTTTTTGTCTCTCTATATGTACTATATTTTAATTTTATATATTTTGGCACTTAAATTCTGATGAATCTAATGACTCAGGTTGAAGTAGAAGCACTATTAATCTAAGGGCCAAGGCTAGCCACAGTGATGAACCAAGTGAAGAAGCTAGATGTGTCTGTCCTTGTTCTAGGCTAGAAAAAATCCTCTCCCCTTTTCAATTGGTGATTCCAAATCTACCCTTAATTTATCTCTAATATTTCATCTGTAATCTCTAATTGGTGTTTTTGCAGTCTCTGTAGAACGAGCAGTAGTGAAGAGTTTGTGGAGCAATGCATAAATAATGTAGAGTGCTTAACAATTGAAAATGAAAATGGAGGCTTTTTCTTCTATTAGATTTAAAATGCTCAAGGAATTGAAGACGGTTTGTGGGATTGGTTCGATTTGTTGTAAAACAATTGCATTTGAGAATGACGAGGAAATAGATTGACTTTGTATATTATTAGTAGAAGTAGTTTGACCGTTGAAGAAAGTCATGAAAAGGGTGATTAACATATTGAGATTGGCTTCATCAATTTAAAAAGTGTATGGATTTTGTGCACTTTATATATATTTATTATGAGATATAAAGATGGCAAGTTATATATATATTTTATCAGCGAATCGTCTTCATCTTCAGTTCTTAATTTAATAGCATTAGAGGCTAATTGAGAATTATAAGAGCCGTAGTGAAACAAAAGGAGGATAATTTTGGAAATTTTCAGTCTGAATTGGCCATAGTATATGTATTATTAAAATTATATTTGACATGTATTATTTATGTATTTGAAATATATTATTTATATATTTTTATGTGAATACATCGTTTTTTATATTGTTATTTTTTTATAATTATAAGATTAAGTATTAAATGTGTTTCATAGATGTATTTGAAATATATTTTTTCAATAAGTTTCATTAGTAGTATGTGACTGTTTTCGAGACACATCTTGAATACATATCTGATACATATGTTATACATATCGGATACATGTCAGAATCAGCTCAAATATATTTATTTTTAAATATATATTAATTCATCAAATGTGTTTGACAAGTTTAGATGTATTTATTAGATAAATTTTTAATATATAATTTATACATGATAAAAATATCCTTAATATGCGTCTTCTCGTCAATGGTGGTACCTTAATGTTTTCGAGATACATTTTCGGTACATCTCCTATACATTTTCGATACATCTCGGATACATCATCAATACATATCAGAAACGGTTTAAAGAATATTCAAATATATGTTTTATAAATATATATGTCTTTTAGATGTATTTTAAGATACATATTTCATATACAATTAAAACATGATAAATATATCCTTAATACGTTCACTGATAAATAATTTATACAATTTATAGAGCATGCGGCATATTTTTTATTTTAATATATGTTAAAGATACATTTCAAGTAATCGTAAATTATATATTCAATGCGTTAAATATATAACTCAAATACAAATATTATACATATTCTATACATCTTTTGTACATAGCAAAAATAGTTAGACGTATATTTTTTTATTTTAATATATGTATTATGTGCGTATTTTGGAATGTGGTATTATCGATAGATCTCTGATACATTGTGGATAGAAGTTGTTGTAATTTATTAGAGCTGGCAAATGAAAAGAGTCGTGAAGTAAATTGTGTCAGTTTGAATAGTTTTTGAGATACATAAATAATACATATTAATAATATAGTTTTGAGACGCATAAATAATACATTTTAATAATATATATATAGTATTTTTATCAATGGCGACAAATTTGATGAAGTGGATAAATATTATTATTAGTTCTTTTTTATATCACATATATATAAAGATGTTTATATTGATAAAATTTGAGTTAAGAAAATCATAACTTATTATTTATATGATATCAAAATGTTATTAATATTATTTGATGAGTGAACTTTTAATTAAAGCACATGATACATATATCTTCTAATTTAAAGTATATCATACATACACCTTAGAAACACATAAATTATACATATTAATAATATATATATTTATTTATTTTTATCTTAGAAATATGAAAAAATATTAGTCAGATATGTTCTTGATACATATCAGATACATAACAGATACATAAATGATACATGTTTGACGAACTGACGCGTGACTGACGCACGGTTATGACGCGCGTGTCAGACGCGTTTCTGACGCGTTTTTGACCTATTCTGACGCGTTTTTGACTTTTTTCTACCCTTCTCTCCTTACAACGTGTCAGCTTCTTGTGGAGTATGTATTTGATGTAATTTTTCAAATTTTGTATGTGCTGATGCAATTATTTGGCTGATTAAGTAATGTTGTTATTTGCTTTCTTTTTTTGTATATTTGTGTAATTTTCTCGATTTTTATTCCTTTTGAAAAGTTGCTTCTCTTAGAATAGATTGAATCTTTTTAGAAATTAGTGTTCCATAGCTTCCACCATTGTTGGTGCTTTGAAGCTTTTATTGCTTTGTAAGAACAAGGTCTTCATTATTATTGTAAGCTTAATTATTATTGGATCTTAATTATATCTTATGGTTTATTGCTCTACCCATTTAATTAAGGTAACCCCTGTTTACTTTCTAATGCTCTATTGTTCTTATTCATTGTTTGCTTGTGTTGCTTTAAGCATGAGTGGCTAAACCCCCTTTGTTTGGGGGTTGACATGAATTCTAGTTAAGGCATGATTAGGTTAGGGTTAGGGTTTGTGTTGATATTCTAATTAATGATTTTTAAGGTTTGCTTAGATTAGCTACCTAAGTATTGTTATTAAATTAAGACTCACCTTGAGAGAGGGTTTGTTAATTGGAAAGAATTGATTAGATGCTTAATTAGTGACACCATGAGAGTGGGTTAGTAATTAAGTGGCCTTTGGGTTGTGATTTATTGTAATTACCCTAATTGTGTTTAGTGCTACGAGAGTAGGTTAAGCTTGATTAGTCGTGATTTTGTAGCTCTTTGAGTCTCGAGAGAGCGGGAGTTGCGATTTAGAAACGCTCGGCCCTCGTTTTATGACCCGAACTCCGATAACGCATGACTTAGGTGGATAGTTGAACTCCAAACCTCTTTTATCATTTGAATTCTCATTTATAGTTAATCGCTTTTAGTCTTTTACAATTGTTAAATTAATTGTCAATTCTAGTTGTTAGTTGCAAGTTAGTGATTAATTGAATTGTTAGTGTTAATTGACTCTTGAATCTAAACTCAATTGTTTGTTGTGCTAAACGAATTGAAATACAACTAAAGTTCATTCTCGTCGATCGCTCTAGATTCACTCCTCGTGGGATCGATATCCGACTTCCGGATTATTACAAGTTGTGCTTTTAGCCAACAAGTCCCATGCAGCTTTGTTTCTCACGCAAACGTTATAAATCCATTTCCATAAATGTGATAAGTGTAGAGTATTAGCAGAAGCAATATCGAACCAAAAATCAAGCGAAGAGCTAGACGAGACAACGGCCAAATAATCAAAAAAGGCCAAATCTTTCATAAAAGTTTCACAAAATTCTAAACCTTTTAAGTTTTTTCAATTTGCCCTGAAACGCATGATTTCGGTTCAATTTTGTCCAATTATGTAATTTCACTCATGTGACGCCTATGTGGCGCTGATGTGGCAATGCCACACATCAGAGCCATATAAGCAAAATTGTGTAGTTGGACAAAATTGAAACGAAATCCATGCGTTTCAAGACAAATCGGATAAAACTGAAAGATTTGGACTTTTGTGAAACTTTCATGAAAGGTTTGGCGTTTTTTGGTCATTTAGCCTTTTGTATTTTATGATCTCATGTGGTTTATGCCAAGTGTTGCATTATTCTCTACTAATTGTTTATGTTATCTTAAAGGCCTAATTACTTAAAAAAAAACCCACCTTATAACAATATCGTTTATACCATGACCTAGGAAAAAGTTCATTTGTACCATTTTTTTAATTTTTCATTTTCATCTCTACCCCAAAAAGGGTAAAATTGACTATATAAATATTTTAAGGATAAAAATGTTAATAGCAACTAAATGGAAGGGTTCCATCATATTTCTTCTTATTTAAAAAAATACAAATAAGTCCTTCATGTTTAAAAATGTTCAAATAAATCTTCTAATTTATTGTTTTTAGATATTTTAATTTTAAATTATTTAAAAAAATATTTCCGACGTACCATCGTACTCTTCTGATTTATAGAATCCACTAATTTTTTTTATCGTTTTAATGCTCCTCCTTCCGGAAGGAGGAGCAGCTCGCTGCTTCCTCCATGGGAGGAAGAAGCAGATCTGCTCCACCCTCCATGGGAGGGAGGAGCGAGCTGTTCCTCCTTCCATGGAAGGAGGAGCAGCTCGGAATATTTTTTTTTTAAAAAATAAATTGTTTTACGTAAATTCTAATTTTTGTTACGGTTAAGATAATTATATAATATATAAATGAAATATTTACTATCAATTTTTTTTTGAAAAAGAAGGTATTTTTGTACAATTAATATGATTAATGTCTAATTAGAATAATAGTTAAATGTAAAGGATTATTTTAGTCTTTTTGTATATGAAAAGAGATCAATTTAGTATTTTGGGGTACAGTTGAAACGAAAAATCAAAAATAGAGTACAAATGAATTTTTTCTTAGGTCATGGTATAAAAAAAATATATTAAAAGGTGAGGTTTTTTTTTAAGTAATTAGGTCTATCTTAAACAAGACCTTCCACTAGTTTTCTAGGTAAGAAATATTAGAAACGGAATATTGGAATGAATAGGTGCAATAAAGGTTGATTGATGGCTTTTTAGAAACTAGTTTCGCATTACGTGCCACGCACGTGGCCCGTGGCGTGACTTATCCATTTAAGTATTAATCAAATTTATTATAGTTATACCATTTTATTTTATTTATAACCAACATAAAATTTAACTTTAATTAATTTAATAACATTATTTTAATTAAATTTTTGTTTTTATATTTCAATTAAAACAATTGAAAATTGAAAATAATAAAAATAAAAAAGTAATTTATGTAAACTGAAAACTCATGGGTATATATATTAATGTAAAAATTAAATATTCATAGTAATAAACTATACTTATGTCATCTTTAACTTCATTGTTAGTTAAATATATTAGTTAATCCAAAAAAATTAATGAGCAAATTTAAAATATTACTTAAAAAAGAAAATAAAATTTAAGTATGCAATGAGAATTTTACTGGCAAGACTTTGAATTGTAGAGGGAACCAAACTTTCATAAAATTATAAGTTAAGTAATTAGTTTAGTATAAATTCTAAATGATAAATATACATATAATGCGACTCATTAAGTTATATATATTTATTAACTTTAGTTTATATTAAATAAATAGAATATTTCAATTTATTAATTTTTTAAAATTAATCAATAACTTCCATTTATAATTTATCAAATCTATTAAATAAATTATAATTATTACCAATGTATTTTATTATAATGATCATATTAGTTAGCGTTTATGTTGGTGATTTGATTTAAATTAAATTTATCTATGATTTTTGAATTGATAAACTTTATTTTATATATATTCTCTGAAATTAAAAATATTTTTTATTAATAAATATTGGAATTTATTTTTATTATTAAACATATATACTTATAATAATCAAACATTAACATATCTAAAATTATTGTTTATTGTTTTATTTAATAGTCTAATAAAATCATTAACACCCCCACTCACGTTTTTATTATTGAGGGCAAAGAGTTTATTTTTTCTTACAACTCAAACTTCCATTATTGCAACAAAAAGAAAAGTTGAGGAATTGGTGGCGTATTAGGATTCTAAAAATTATAATATGTTACCTATTTCATAGTGTTTAATTTCACACAATTATAATTGTATTAGGACTTTGAAAATAGACTTTCGCACACTATATTATTGGCTGTTAATTATAAAAGATTAAAATTGCTAATTACCATAAAACCTGTAATTAAATGTTGAATTGGTAATAAATTAAAAAGGGCTATTAGGTAAAAGTGCCTATCCCCCCCTATCCGTGCTTTTATATATAGTATAGATATAGATATTTCATGAGCTAACAATTAAATATGAAGTTCATTAAACATAACAGGTTCAGGACGATGATTAAGAGCCGTAATGATAGAATGATACTCACTGCCGATATTGCGATACACGGTAGCATTGAATTTGGGCGGTGGAATAGAGAATTCGGCAAGCGCAAGTTCGTCGACTAAAGAGTTTGCCTTTTAATTTGAAGATATTGAGAAACACCAAGATCATTTTTCTTAAGCTCTTGAAGCTCGATATTCAATTGAAGTTGTCTATTTTGAGAAATATAACCAAAAGTATGAGTAAGGGAATTCCATACGGCATGAGATGAGGTGAGACGCATTATATATGGGTATATTTCTTCGGTTATGGAAGATAAAATCCAGCGTAAAAGCATTTGATCTTTTTGGAATCATGAAATATATTCAGGATTCGGACGAGTTTGATTATTTTTAGTGATTGTGGAAATATGTGAGGGTGGTGAGCCATCAATGGTGGAGGGCATAAGGTTTTGATAATTGAGCATTAAAATAAATTGTGTTTTCCATGCTAGATAGTTTATATGGTTCAATTTCATAGGCATTGATAACTCGGGTATTGGATGATTCTGTCATGGTGAAACAAAGAGAATAGGCACAAAAGAGAAAGGAAAAGAATGGAGAAGGCAGGGAGTATAGCAGCAGAAAATCAAAAAACAAAAAAATAATAATCAATTTTTAGCTCTGATACCATGTGAAAGTAATTAATTAATGGAAAAAAGTATATTTAGATTATGAGAGTTGTAACTTATATACACACTATTACTACTACTATAATGGTGCAGTGCAGGGCTCTATTAAATACATAAAATTTGTTACTTATAGATATCCAATAGCTAGCTAACAATCAAGATAAAAGCTGAAAATAATAACAACCTATTACTCCCTCCGTCCCGTTTAAGAAGGGACATATCCCATTTTTATTTGTCCCATCTAAAAAGGCCATATCGTGTTTTCTGTGCCAATTTATATTGAACTTCCACTTTTATCCCTTTAGTTATTTCAACATGCATTAAATGCAACTCAATTTACAATACAACTATTCTATTATTAGGAGAAACCATACTAATTAATAGGGATAGACATGACAAAATAAAACATTGTCTTATTTTATTAATATTTGTGCAAAACTCATTTGTCCCTTCTTAAACGGAAAGGAGGGAGTATATTGCTAACAGTGACATGCAATGAAATTTATAAAAAAAATTATTGCATTTAGAAAAAATGAACTACTAAATAATTGTTTGATTAATTATATTGAAAAGATCTGTTTATAATTAAAGATTAACAATGAAACTAGTACGCAGCAATTTAAAATTATGAAAGATTGAAAGAGAATGTTATAATTCACTTATATTTATTTATTGATGTTTATAACTGTTGACCAATAAATTTTGGACCGACAAAATAAATTGGGCTTGGTATTATTAGATTTTTAAATATATTTAATAATTTAAAATTGATTATTAAATAAAGTTAACTATAATTAAATTATTTTTGTAAGTAAAAAAAAATTACACTTATCCAATATCAAAGAGTATACAAAGTTTTATATATTAGTTGAGTGAATATACTCATTTAACTAATTGAAATAAAATTGATTATTCTTTTCAAATATAGACATATGTACATAAATACATATTCTCTACACTCCTATAAATAGGAGTGTTTGCACAAAAAAACGACACACACTAATAACTCCTAAGTCGTCGGAATTCTGCAAATAAAGTGTTAAAGAAGCTCTGCATAATTTCTCCAAGTGATTAAACCAAATCATATATTGATATGTTATGTTCATCACCCGTCAAATATTCAAGCAACCGACTATATCAAAAATAAGTTTTCATATTCGAATCTTCAAACGGCATGTTCCTCACTCGTCAATGAATCAACCATTTCCTCACCAAATCGAATGAGATTCTACCACGGAATCAAGAACAAGTTTCATAAGTCATTAATCGACAAATTTTGAAGGAGAGCATCAAATGATTTAATTTCTATACGTGTAGAAATTACCGCATAGAGATTGTAGAATGATTTTTGATTAAATTTAATAAAATTGGCATTTGTTCAAATTTTGCGCTTGAGCAATATAAAATGTTCAATACAATGGCCAATTATATGAATATTAGAGTAATTTTCTTGAAGATAGCTGGTGAAACGTTGGAATATTTTGTTTACTATCTCTTCATCTTTGAAGTGATTTTTTAGGGTTCCCTCAAGAACGGCTCTTAGACTCAAAACAGCAAGCTCCGGATTAGGCCTAGTATTCTTCATCATCGTCATAATTGGGTGGGTTAATTCTTTCATGTTTTCAATGCGAAAATGCTCATTTTCTTCTATAATTTCTTTAATCTCTTTCGAAGTTGCGAGGTAAAGAGGCAAGTTGAAAGAATCTACCTTTTCTTCAATAATCTCGCCCTACAAAAGTTAAATTTGATTGTTTAAATAATGTGTATTTCTTTTCATGTGTATTTACAATTAAAATAAATAGAGCCTAATGCTTTGCATATTTTGGTTAGCATGCATTATAAAAGGGTTAATGTTAAAAAAAAAATCACGAACTTTACACGTTTTTTCATTTTAATCACGCAGTTTAAATTTTTTCATTTTCATGCACAAATTATCACTTTTCTAAAATTCATGCACGGTGCTGAGGTGGCACTCATTCAT
Organism: Mercurialis annua; assembly: GCF_937616625.2. Lineage (NCBI taxonomy): Eukaryota > Viridiplantae > Streptophyta > Magnoliopsida > Malpighiales > Euphorbiaceae > Mercurialis > Mercurialis annua. Next base: position 33,973,318 of record NC_065577.1, on the reverse strand, counting down.
TGATGTAAAATGACCTCCACTTCCGCGAATTACACCAACGGAGCCGTGACACCTCAGCACCGTGCATGAATTTGAGAATAAAATGGTAGTTCATGTATGAAAATGAAAAATTTAAACTGCGTAATTAAAATAAAAAAATATATAAAGTTCGTGAATATTTATGAAATTATCCCTTAATAATATAATAAATTAAGAGACAAAATCTTCATACATCCCCACTTGTCTATGTATTAATATAAAATTATCCTTTTAAAGTAAAGGCTAATGATGACAGAAATCTAAATGAATTTTTAAAATTTAAATCAATTTTTTTAATTGTTTTAGCACTATCCTAATTTGAATTCTTTTGTTGCAATTTTATTTAATTTTTTTCTAATTAAAATTAATTGTTTCAATTTTAAGATGAATTTATATACAAATTTCGATAATTAGCAAAACCATTTCTAAAAATTTAACTTCTATTTAAAAAATAAAATAAAATAAAAAGTTAAATTTACCTTCAGACTAAGATAAAATTTTAAAATGAGGATTTGAAATTCACTATAGACTAAACAGATCCTGAGAAGTAAGTGTAACTCTCTTACCAAGTCAGCCATCTCTGTAAGGCAACCACCAAGCAAATCATGCACGACGCCGGAACCGGTCTGAGACATTAAGATTCCGTCCGGCAGCCCACGAACAAGTATAACCATCAATCCACCGCCAACGATTTCTTCAGCTCTAGCATTTAAGAAGCTATTCATATCCCTCTTATACTGACCTAAATATGCATTAGCAACTTCTTTTGAAAATCCAGTACAGTATATGCTTCCTTTATTCCACGCCGGAGACTCACAATCCACAATTTCCGGCGGGATTTTAGAAAGCCAGTGGAGTGAGTTAGAGGAGTGTGCTAAATGGATAGTTGATTTCGGGAATAAACGAGCGTAAAAAGAACCCGGAACTCCGGCAGAAAAATAGTTTTGATATGAAGGTAGGGTTTTGAAGAGAATATTGAAATCATTTCCATTGAAATCATTGAAGAAAACCTGAAATTCTATCAATTGAGGGTTTTGAAAATGTGTTTCGTATTTTTTCGCTACGGTTTCGATAATGTTCTTCACTGCAAAGAAGGTATTGGGTCCTGTTGAACAACCAAGATCTACTATTTTGAATGCTGGTTTTGATGTATCAAAATCAAGATTTGCAAAGTCAAGCTTGTCGTTGATGGCTTCATTCATCCATTCCTTTGCAGCATCTAACACCGCTTTCTGTAAGCTTTAAAATTATTAGTTAAGTTAACGAGTATTCGAGATTCACTTGTTTTGTTTAAGGTTTATCAACTTTAATTTATTGATCACTTGTTTGATATTCATGAAAACAAAAACATTGATAAAGTAGAACCGGAATACCGATCGTATCATTTCTTAATAAATAAAATATTCGCGTCACACTTAGTCATGTCATACCCGAATTTTTCGCTAGTTTTTTTTTGTCGCATTCATTAAAATATCAACCGGCAATGGGTTATTAGCCAAAATGGTATCCAACCTTTGCACCTTATATCAAAATGGTACCCAACCTTTAATTTGTATCAAAATGGTACCCAACCTTCTAACATTTGTTTTAAAATGGTTTTTTTAACATTTTCCAGCCACTTTTGATGACGTGGCAACCGGAAAAATAATTTTTTTATTGATGTAAAATAAGAGTTCTTTTTAATTTTTTAAATTGTATAAAATCTTATTTGTCATGGGATGTGGCAAAAATATAAAAAAATTAGTTTTCTGGTTGCCACGTCATCAAAGTGACCGGAAATTGTTTAAAAAACCATTTTGATGCAAAACTTAGAAGGTTGGATACCATTTTAATACAAATTAAAAGTTGGGTACCATTTTGATATAAGGTGCAAGGGTTGGGTACCATTTTGGCTAATATCCCACCGGCAATCAACAAAAAAAAAATTCAGCCACCTTTAGAAAAGAAATCAATTACGAGTAAATTTTTGAAGTTTGGCTAAAGTTTAACAATCAAACTATATAGTTATCCATTTTTATTTTAGCTAACAATTTATTTCTTCGATCTATTTTAACAATTTAGTCCTTTAATCTATTTTTAATGTTAGTTAACCGAGTTAAAGGATTAAATTATAAAAAATAATTTAATTTTTAAATTTATATATTACATATATCTAAATAAAAATTATATTTTTATGAGATTTAGTGAGTTAGCTGTTTCATTTTAATTTTTAGTATTTTTTATATTTTAACTTTTAAATAATAAATGAAGTAACCAAAGGAAATTAAAATTAAAAAATTTAAAGCAAGAGAAATAAATTAAATTTTATAATTCTTATTTTTATTTGTATTAAAAATAAATTTAAAAATTAAATTGAAATTAAAGTTTTTTACTTAAGTCATTTGATTTAGTTGATTAACAGTTTAAACAAACGAGGAATTAAATTATTGACGAAAATAAAATAGTGAGTGCCACATTATTTTTGATTTTCAAATAGAAAAGTCCAATATATAAATTACCACATATGTGAAAACATCAGTAATATTTATATTTAGTCACATGAATTAAATTAATTAATGCTAAAAGGAATTGATCACCTGATAACCAGAATTTTTAGCATAGCTCTGAGACCCATCTCCACCCACCATGGGAGATGCTTCTTGCACATGCTTCATCTCTGTGTCTGCCATTTCTTTGCTTCATTTTTATAGTGTGAAACTGACAAGTATGTTGTGAATAAACAATTATTTTCTTTTAAGGGAGTAGTTGTGAAGTTTATGTAATGTAATTATATGCAAACAACAAATATAAAACAAAGAGTATAATAAAAGTAAAATATACTTTAGTTTTGTAGTTTATGTTAACCATAGGTCCAAATTAGACAAATCTGAAGAAATTATTTATTCAATTTTATACAAATTTTAATTCATTACTCTATGTAGGATCAAGGGCTTACAACTAGATCAAAACATATGGTTGTTTGCAAGCATGCAACTCTTTCTACTAAAAGAATATTGAAAAATTTATTGAAAACGCTCCAAATGTAAACATATTTGTAAAACATACCACACTTGTTGTCCAATATATAGTATTTCAGACAAATTAAGCTGTAATCGTCCAATAGTATTTTATCTTTTTAACTATTTTTATATATAATCTCACCTTTTAAATTTTTTAATTTTAATTCATTTTTTGATTTTCAATTTTAATTAGGCTAATCACTCAAAATCCTCCATTTTTAACCCCTTTTACAATTACATCTTGACGTAGAATTTTTTTTCAATTGTCCCTAGTTTGCCTTTTTATGTTTTAATTGTACCCCAAAACATTAAATTGACCTCTTTTTATTTAGAAAAAAAATTAAATAATTTTTCATTCATTTTTAGCTCATATTTCAATTAGACCCTAATATTATTAATAATATAATAAATGAAAGATTATTTTAAACTTTTTTTAAGTGAAAAGAGGTCAATTTAATGTTTTGGGATACAACTAAAACATAAAAATTTAAATTAAGAAAAAACGAAAAAATTCCTACATCATGGTATAATTATAAAAGGAGTTAAAAGTGAGGGATTTTTTTAATAATTAAACCTTTTAATTGTAATCATTTATTCAAATTGAAATAAGAAATTAAAGACTCAAATATACATTTCATATTTAAAATTTTCTTTTACTATAATAATTGGGTTTCACTATTTCTTCTCATTCAATTCACCATTTTTACTTAACTTGTTTTAATGCCGAGGAGAAAAACGTGGACGATCTCAATGAAAAAATTGTTGTATTATTTGAAAGAATGAACAGAGTGTTTTTGCTTTGAGGCGTGAAATGTTTCACTGACCTAAAATATATTTCGCAGTATTTGCGTATACCCCAGGATACAACTAAGCCATCCACTTATTCAAAAGTAGGATCAGAAGTAGAAGTGAGAATATTTTTGATACCATTTTCGTATCCCACTAATCCAGCCATGATCTCATTTCAATTTCAAATTCTAATCAGCAAGTAAATGAATCAGGACGTAAGGTTAAGTTAAACAAAACCGAAATCAGTTAGTGGAGGATCTTTAATTAAAAACGTGGTTAAGTAAATAAAAAACGTTTTAATTAAACTCAGTCAAGATTTGTTCCAGATTTTTAGGCTTCAACTCATTGCTTCCCCCTCAACACACTTATGAGCCTATTGCATAAACCCTTATAAACTCATTATTGAAGCTCTACACTTCCTATGTATGTTGTTTTGAAATAACACAAAAGGACAAATTAAGAATAGGACAAAATTAAAAACAATTTTTTTCACAACAAAAATTATGTCTAATAAAATCTATGTATGATCTGTGATTAAAACAAACATTGAAAATGGAAAATTCACATAATTAAAAGTAACAAATCTTTTACTTAAAAGGTGTTTTTTTATGAACTTAAATAGTGTTTATTTATGGACAAACAGAAGTTTTCTAATATAAAACAAAGCCAGAATTTTCGATCAATTAATTACTCAACCAGCTAATCATACTTTATAAAAGTAACTATTTTTGAATAAAAAATAAAAAACAGTGAAAGGCAATTAAATTAGCTCAACAATAAAACAGTAAAAGACAAAAAAAATTCAAAAAAAGGCAAAAAAAGAAACAAAAAATGGCAAAAGAAATCCAATTTTAAAAAACATCATTGGCCGAATAAATAAAATCCGAATTAGTATCTTTTTAAAATGCCACCGATCTTCAAATAGCCAAATAGATAAGAGAATCTCCTTCCATAGACTCTCGCTTAAATGACCTCTTGTTCCTAAATTAATGTGATTAAATTCATCGGCCTCTTAATATTTGGACCTAAACATGCTTTTGAAAAGCGATTGAACATCGCTCGCATACATATTTAGCAGTTGATATACATACAAGATTAGAGGTAGTTTTCAATTTTGTTAACCTGCAGTGTCTGGCATCCGTCTATCGTTTGGCTGTTAGTGTGATTAGAATCAGGATTCAGTCAGAAAATAAAAGTTCTTCGTCTCATCGATACAGATCCACTAGTTTGAACGGGATTAATTCCGAGTATAAACAAACCCGAAATAGCTTTTGGAAAATTCTAATTTCAAAGTGTTCATAAATTTTACTAAGTGTTTGATTTATTATATATTGTCTTTGGTCACGTTATAAAAGAATCTATTTTAAGTGTGAAGAATGTGGATAATAAATTCTTCTATACAAATGATATAAAATACGTCCACGGTCCATAAAGTCCTATGAACGGAGCATCACATTATTATATATCAGCACCTTTATTTATTCTTCCGATTAGTAAAGAGTTACTAATGAGTGGAGGTAGTGAGTTTCTTGATACTCGACGGAAGGTCGAAATAAATATGTGGAACACTTATATGAGAAGTGGTTCGGACATGTAATGTTTTAAAATGGTGGCCTAGTATATCACATAAGTCACATAACCTTATATAGATTACATATTATCCTTAAGAGGTAATACATCAACTTATCTATATGTGATTAGAGTTTAATACTCCTTATCTCTAGATCTTTCATGAGCTAGGCTCGTGGGATGTGTTGGCGATAGTTAGTCGTATATGGAGATAGGTGATCAGCCCAGAGAGAATTCATAATTTCATGTGATCGAAGATAAAATTATAAGTCAATTAAGTGATTCTTAATAGAAAGAGTTCTTAGCTATGACAATAAGATTAATAGAATACTTAAAAGTTGTTTCTAAGTATTTATTGTTATTTAATCAAGAATTTGAACTTGAGATTTAGTATATGATCGAGACATTAAGAGTGTGACTCACCCAGACTCTTGTTGAGATAAGAATCTAGTAAAATGAAGGGATTCATAGTGGCGGCGGCGCCAAAGCATAGTGGTGTCGGCGCCGCTCCTTCTTATGGCGTCAATTAATTTTTTTGGGCAGTTTAGTCATTCGGTTCGGTTTTCATACAAAAAACACTCAAAAATGCATAAAAACAAACAGAAAACACATTGGCATGTAAGTTGACGGAACACATTAAATCAGCTAAAAAGCATATTTTTGATGTGAAATCATGGCAATTTGAGCAAGAACACGTTCATGACATAAAAACATAAAACATATCCTAACATGCATACTAAGCATATGAATCAAACCAAAACAGGATATGATATATAAAACATGTTAAAACATCTTAACAATATGTTTCTAATCAATTTTCATGGAAAGCATGACGATACCATTGAAATCAGCAGTTATGGCAGTAATAACAGTTTTTATGGGAAAAAAAGTTAAACAAGCTAAACATGCATCTTGACACACATAATTCAGCAATGTCACAACCCGAATTCCATCCGAAATCTCGAGCCGAGACCGGCGCTAGGGAATGGAAGTGGTAGCTCTGAAACCCGTTGCAACCTCTATAAATGTTTCGCAAATACAATACCAGATCATACATCATATACAATCTGTTTCAGAAAATATCGTTAAAACCTTTTTCGATTAACGCAAACACATTTGTGAATATATACTTATATAAGCAAAATATGTTTTCATATATACTGGTTAAATAACCCTGTTATTTTGACCCGCACTTTTTTCTGAAAATTGGTGTAGTATAACACTCGAAAACAGAGACTCAACTCGTTTGTCTTATCACATAGGCAGCCCTGTTTCAAACCACACCAACACCTTTACTATAGTAATATGTTTAACAAAATAATACAAACACCTTTGCATTTCAAATCATTATGCTAAACATATTAAGATATATGCACAATGGACGGATACATATAACAGGCATATATCAAACATATTGTTTTTCTAACCCAAAAATAAATAGCCAGACACATATGTAAAAGACCAGTAATAACCATACAATGTCAACTACGCACCCACCAAAATGGTATATACAAAAGCAGTGGATCCTATCAGAGTATATAAACAAAGGACCACTGAAACGGCTGCTGGCATGCTATTCCTAACCTACTACATCATTCTAAGAGTACAACATAATATGTACATATCAAAAAGTAGAGCTTCCCTGAAAACAAGAGTACGGAAGCTCGATCACCACGAAGCTAGACACCTGAAAAATATTAACAACAACTAGGTCTGAAATATAAAGTAAGTAATAGGTTTATAATTAAATACCAAAATCGCATATACTGAAAAACATTAGTAAATAAAAATATTACCAATTTATAGATCTAGATGAAACCCTAGTCCTGTCACTTTCTAATGTTTATACTACTGTATGAACTACAATGTATACTTTCTTGTTTAATACAGGATGAACCGTGAACTCAACTTTGTCATAGTCATCTTAACTCTATATAGGGTTGTTAGGCCGTAAACTGAATTATTGCCGCTGTTAGGAATAAATCCAACTCGTAGTAAATCTGGAAGTCGAATATCGATCCCACGAGGAGTGAATCTTAGAGCGATTGATGAGAATGAATTATAGTTGTATTTCAATTCGTTTAGCGCAACAACAATTTGGTTTAGATTCGAGAATCAAATTAACACTAACAATTCAACTAATCACTAACTTGCAACTAACAACTAGAATTGACAATTAATTTTAACAATTGTAAAAAGACTCAAAGCGATTAACTATAAACGAGAATTCAAATGATAAACGAGGTTTGGAGGTCAACAATCCACCTAAGTCATGCATTTACGGGTTTCGGGATTAGAGTCATAAAACGAGGTCCAGGCATTTCTAAGTCGTAACTCCCGCTCTCTCGAGCCTCAAAGAGCTATAAAATCACAAGTAGTCAAGCTTAACCTACTCTCGTAGCACTAAACACAATTAGGATAATTACAATAAATCACAACCCAAAGGCCACTTAATTACTAACCCACTCTCATGGTGTCACTAATTAAGCATCTAATCAATTCTTTCCAATTAACAAACCCTCTCTTAAGGTGAGTCTTAATCTAACAACAATACTTAGGTAGCTAATCTAAGCAAGCCTTAGGAGCATTAATTAGAACATCCACACAAACCCTAACCCTAACCCAATCATGAATTAACTAGGATTCATATCAACCCCCAAACAAGGGGGTTTTAGCCACTCATACTTAAAGCAACACAAGCAATCAATGAATAAGAACAATAGAGCATTAGAAAGTAAAGAGGCGTTACCTTAATTAAATGAGTAGAGCAATCAACCATAAGAGATAATGAAGATTCAATAATAAATAAGCTTGCAATAATAATGAAGATCTTGTTCTTATAAAGCAATAAAAGCTTTACAAGCTCCAACAATGGAGGAAGCTATGGAACACTTAATTCTATAGGGATTCTATACTAAGAAAGGTAATAGCAAAAAGGAATAATATTGTAGAGAGTGATCCCCAACCTAAAAGAGATAATGTTGATTTTGTAGTACCCACAAAAGAGGAAAAGAAAACATCCATTACACATGTGTTGGGCCCAAAATGGCAATTGAATCAAGCCTTGTGATGTTTGAAATCAGAATTCCCCCCTTTTTCTGAGCCTTAGCTCGAATCGAGACACCTTTTTTTAAGTGAGTGTCTCGATTCGAGCTCACCGTTCTGTTTGGGGGACATTTGTGTCTTGAATCGAGACACATATCACACTTTGGTGTCTTGATTCGAGACACCCTTTGCTCTGCGGAACCGCGATCTTCGAAACTTCATAACTTGGTGTAGAAATGTCTGATTGAGTCGATTCTTGAACCGTTAGAAAGCTTAGGATGTCTACTTCAACTTTTATGAAGAACACAATTTTATTTGAAGCTTTTAGCGGGTTCAAATTGGCCAAATAGTGCAGAGGGGTCAGCTTTTCAGATTTGCAAATGAGCTTCCGCATCTCTTTTGTCGACTTTTCCAACTTTTGCACCAAAATGCTTCCGCAATGCTCCTAAGTATCTGAAATACTAAAACGCGTAATAAGGCATTCGGAATACCATAAAACCGTGATAAAACATAATAAAAGCATGCGGAAACGACACTCTAAATAGGAGTACAATACTCCTATCAGCCGCCTCAAGACTACTCGTTTAGTCTAGGAAGCTAGCGATCTTTGCTCTTCCATATGACCTAACTTCAACAAGCATATGCTTATGATACTTACATCTCAATCTACTTCATTAAGACTGATGATCACACAGTTCTATTGTTGTCCAATATATAGCTTGTTCTAATGGATCTTCATCGGCTAGGCTTCATACTTAGTGCGATTCTAGATTTAAAAAAATTGAATACTAACATTCAAAAGAAACACGTAAACTCACAACACTGATATGTCTTATACTTAATCTTGTAGTATGTTTAACAAACTTCATATAATCATGGTCTGACTACTTGACAGTTAGTCAAATCAAACACACAAAACAAATAAGATAAAATATCAACACATGTTTCCTGTATAAATTTCTAGGTTTGGAAACCTAGTTCCAGATAAAGCATACAATCATATAAATACATAAAACTTATGGTCTTTATCTTTTTTTTAAACCATTTGAACAATTCTCACTTTGAGAAAATGCTCAAACTTCTCTTTAGAATTCATTTTAGGTATATAAATACCTAAATAAAATCACTTTACAGTATAGACTTAATTGTCAAAACAATTCATAATTATATACTAATTGTTTAGCAAAACCGATTGCTAAATCTTTTCAATCATTTAAATGTCCACATTACGTCTTTAAAAGTTCGTTTAAAACGTCCGGTTTTACATTTTAAACTTCCTTTTAAAACATTCACTTGTTTTAAAACGTTTAGCAATCATCAGAAAACATATCAAGTTACTAGGTGAAAAACCCTCGTAATCCCCCCTAAAGGTTTTCCGTCAAAGCCCTATAAGTCTCAACATCGAAGTCAGAGTGCGTCCGTACAGGGCTGGCTGTGCGTTCACACAGCTTGCTTTGCATGCGTACAGTAGGCCTAACCCGGGGAAATCAATCCCCAGGCCCTTTTGACATGCTTTCTTGGCCCGAAACGCTGCAAAAACACTAACTTAACATCATACTACACATATACGTAATCAAATCACAATCCAAACGTATAATTTGATCGATCGGTTCGATAACCGTTTACAATCGAATATAAATTTAAAAGATATCAAAATAAACGTAGAATACGAGATTAATATCTTGATTAATCGAGTAATAGGGGAAGAAATGAAGTTAGACTCGAGAAACGAGTGTAACGATGCGATACCCTAGCTTCTGTTGTTGTTCAGAGAGCAAATAGCTCAAGTTTTACTTTTGATTTAAATGAAATGAGGTTTCTGTAACCTAATTTCAATTGAAATGTTAATATATAGTAATGGTTAAAGGATGCTTTAGCACTAACTTAAACATGCACTTTAATCCAACTTATTAATTAGTTGTCCGTAGTTCAAAGGGAAACCACTTTCAAATTTTGTGAAACTTTACCAAAAATCCAATAAAATATAGAAGGCTTAGTACATCATTTGACCCCTAAACTATACCATTTTATTATCTGCGACTTCTAAACTAATTTCGTGTTCTTTTGGACCTCTTAACTATTTATTTTGTTCTATTTAACCCCTCATTTCGGAATGTGCACACCACGCGCGATGACGTGGATAAAATTGCTGACATGATATTGCTGACATGGGGTTAAATAAAATAAAAAAAAATAGTTAAGAGGTCCAATAGAACACTAAAATAGTTTATAGATCATAGGGAATAAAAGGGTAAGATTTAGGGGTCAAAAAATATATTAAGTTTAAATATTTTTTTATTTAAAATAAAAACTGATGTACTTTATATATTATTTGAAAAAATCATTTAATTCTTTAAAAATCATGAAATTTAGCGTGTTTTCCAATTTTAACACAAATTTTAAAAATTCAGGATTGATTTGAAAAATTTGAAATTGCAAAAAATTAAAAGCTGGTGTATTAAAAATTGTAAAATTGGAAATTCGTGAAACACTAATAATTATAATTTTTAAAAATTTAGTCTTTTTTTAATATTATCACAGTATAGTAAATTTATATATTTTATAATATCGTTAAAAACAGACAAACTTCATTTATCATTATTGAAATGTAAACAAATATATGCATGTACAAGAAGTTATATTATGTAATTAACAAAATTTTAATATTTTTTATTTTTTTAGAAGATTAAATGGATAAAAATTAAATAATTGTATTTTCGAGAAGGTTAAATGGGTAAAAAATAAAAATTTGAAGGTGCAATAGGAAAATAAAATAAGTTCAGGGGTCAAATAAAACAAAATAGCATAGTTCGGGGGTTCAATAAAACAATTTATGCGTTTTAATTATCCTTCACGCGCTTCAAAGCGTTGGAAAACACACGCTTTTGCCACGTAGGAGGAAAAAGGTCAGATCGGCAAAAAACTTTCAGTTTACGGGTTAAATAGAACAAAAAATAAAGTTAAGAGGTTCAATAAAATATCAAATTAGTTTAAGAGAATAAAAGTGTATAATTTAGGGGTCAAATGATGTATTAAGCCAAATATAAAACAAACAAAAAAATAATTTTTATTCGCATCGGACTTATATTTTATTTTTAATACATTCCTTTAAGATTTATTGGGTATAGATCAACCCCGCTTGATAAAATTTATACATCGAAACATTATCAAATTTTAACGATAACCTTTATAAATTACTTCGCGAGTATTGAAACCAAAAATATTCGCTCGGGACTTATATATTATTTTATTTCTAATTTATAAGTTTTGATAATTATATAAATATTCAAATTAAAAATTGAAAATTAAAAATTTGAAATCCTATAGGCACAATATATTTTTAGCGACACTGGTAATTTAAATTTACCTTTAAATTTAATTTATATAGTCCCATCTAATAAAATATTAGACATGTGGGATAATTTAATCCCTTAAAATTACGAGATGTTACAAGCAATTATGATTAAAACAGAATAAAAAGTGACAGAGGTGAATATAGGATTCTCAAAAGTGTCGTTCTGAGTGCTTGACTAGTTTTCTGATGATCCGGATGTGAAATCTAGCTTGGATTGATGTGCAACAATACGTTCTTGAGTTATTAGAGCGTTATTAATAAGCTATATTCTGGACTGAAATTGACTAGTGTTTGTGTTGGGGGGGGGGGGGGGGGGGGGTTCGGCCACCACTAGATTACTAGGGCCAAGTGTTGTATTTTTTATGTTTCTGGTCCGACCGGTCTTATCTTTATCTAGGCTGTCATAAAGGTCTATTTATAAAGATGAATTAGGTCTAGAATTTACTCAGTTTTTGAATTAAATCAGGTTTCTACAAATGTTTGAAGTGGTGGGATTAGAAGTGTGAAGAGATAGACTAGTTAGAGCTAGGATTGGGTAAAACTAATATTTTTTAATTAAATTTGTTATTAATCTTGCAAATTAAATAAAATATGGTTAAAAGTTAGTTTTGATGTTCAAAAGTGTTAAAAAGGGCTTTTAGTATCCATGGGGTTGGCTATGGTCAATTTAGTCCGTCAAACTTGCATGTTGGCCATAAACGTTTAAGATATTAAAATCAGTCCAATTTTTAAATTTGGACGACAGTCTCTTTGATTTTTTATAGGCTTTTGCAGCTAATTATGTTTTAATCTCTCAAGTTTACAATTATGCACTGATCACGCCTGTTTGAATTCAAATAAATGGATCGATAGCTCATTACTCGGATGAATTCTTTTGGAAATCATCACTCGACGCTTCAATCCCTTATCCCTTTTTACCTATCCAGAAAATAGGTGTCTTCATCTAATTTCCGTGTCACGACCCAATTTCAAGGATCGCGACCGGCGCTAGGGTATGGGTATGGTCATACCAAAACCCGTAGCAAGCGTCGTGGATCACATACATTCAATATAAACCTGCAAGAAAGCCAATGTTCGGGAGCAACCGAGACTTCAGTCTAAGTCTAACAGTTTATATCTCAACTCTAATATAATCATTTGATAGCAATTCAAAACGACGAAACATTCCACATATAATATAATCCAACGTAACATCCCAAAGTTATAATAAAACAGTCGTACCATGACGACAATCCAAAATTTAACAACCAAAGACTAAACTAGTCCTACTACGGTCTAAGAAGTAAAACAATTGACTAGTTTAATAACATAAAAAGACCTCCGAGAAATCAAAGAATCGGAGATGACCAACGTTCTCAAAATCACAATCCTGGAAAAAATTGGAAAAACAAAAGGGTCAGATATACTGAGATGAGTTCATAATGCTATTTACATTTATTAAGATTAAAATCCTTAAAGCAAATCCTTTTATACAAATATAGTTGATTATAGAATACAGTATTGAAATGAAATCTCAAAGTATTACCCAACATAGATGAGAACAAATCCTCATCGATTTCCAAAGTAGGCCAGACATTGGTCAGCCAATTTCAAAGTACTTACCGGTGCACACAGTCTTGATACTCGCCTGTCGAGTAGCTCATTTCAATCTAGATCCATAATCGCGTAAAACAGTTCATAAACATTTCATATACAAAAATAACTTTGTGGTACTTAATAAAGTGATAAATAACACTATAAACTCACTGTTTGCTTATCGAATCTTGGCAAACAGCTAATCCTAATGAAACTTGACTTCATTTAACTTCTTGGTTCTTCTCAATGATTGAAGAAAACAAATGAAAAGGATTCCTATTTTGAGTCTTAGATGAAATTGGCAGTATTCTATGAGTCCGACTAACCTTCATAATTAAATACCGTTACTATATAGATGTATCTTTTTGTGAAAGACCTATTACTAGATAATCTATGGGTAGAGCCAAAAGGTGTGTGAACTGTACACGTTAACAATAGCATTGATTCAATATTTATTAAATGATTAAATAAAGGATGGGCTCCGGTATATAGAAAAGATCTCACCGTTTAAGAAGTAACCATATAAATGATGGAATCCACTATTTATTTATCTATTACTATATTTATATTTTTATTGAATATTTTTTATTATATTTTTGTTTGATACCTAGTATCAATACAGTTTCTTATTTTAAGGGGAAATATCTCAGAAAAAAAATCGTGGTTGGGAAGGTTATAGTAGCAAAAGCCACGAACAGTCATCTGGTCTAAAACAATTATATAAGTTAAAATCCAATCAACCCATGACTCTAAGATTACTAGACACCACTAGCATCTTAAACATAACCTAGGTACAACCAAATTACAACTAAAGTATCCATACAATCCACATAAACAATTAAGGCAAGTTAAGTTTAGGTGATTACTTATCTTTGAAAACAATAATAAAATACTTAATATCTAAATAGTCCTTTTAAAGCAAAGATTTTTTCCAACATAGTGTGTTAGCCTTATTACAGTTTAACATAACACAACATGTCGGGCGACACAAGTCTAACCCGACCCAAAGTAAAACCAATCCTTAAATGAAACCAAAGTTTAAGAAATCATTCTCTAACTTAATAATGCCAAACACATACTAAGGAATTTAGCCAAATAGCTTTCCAACACTTGGCAAGTAACTCTCAAAAAGTACATGCAACTTGAATACATCACTTTAAATGGAATCAACAAGATTCAACGTCTTTCAATTACCAATTTGAAATTAAAATAGCTTAGCCAAACATAACACAACAATATAACACCTTACATGCCTTATATCTCATTTAACCAATTGATAATCCATAACCTAAGATAAAGCTAGCATCTTTTACGTTCTCAAAACAGTTTCCAGCTCTTAGCAATTCAGTTAAGCCATCTTAAGTATGCCATATAGTTAGGGCAAAACAACATCACTTAATTAAAATAAGCCAACAACCAAAATGGCTCCCCAAGTATACAACTTTACTGTATAAAAGACATACTTAAATTACAAAATTTCAGCTATATATAAGTGTTCTTAAAACAACAATTTAATCCAATTAAAATCACATTTAATATATGTTTTATACTTAGTCAATTATCTCAAATCGCCCAAGGTAGGAATAGTTCAAAGTAAGGGTGTGATTCAGATGGATCAAGAGAAGATCAGGTCTGTTGTGGACTGGGAAGTGCCGAAGAAGGAGAGAGCAGGCAGCAGTAGTGAAGCCGGATGCTCGAGGCCATTTTAGATACGGCAAGGCAGATCAGGAAGAGTAGAAAGTTCCCACAACCTGGGGGGGCTAACAATCTTTTAACCTTTAAAAGAACATTTCCAGCTTTTAGTTTATTGTCCAAAATAGAATTTGAATCCAAAAACTTAAACCAATAGATACCTTATTTCATTTAAAGGATTTATCCAAACCACCCAGAGTATCATTTGGCATCCAACAACCTAGGATTCATTACCTTGAAATTTCCAGATTTTAATAAAAGCCTAAAACAAAATACTCAACTCAAAAACATCAACAATTTGATCAATCTAATAATTAAAGTAATTTATCCAATCCACCCAACATAATAGTTACATGAACACGGCAAAAACAATACAATCACCATTTACAGATTTAATAAATACAACGAAACATAATTTAAACCTACAATACCTTAAATATAGACCTAGCACAATAATCCGATAATCTCAACAATTCAAATCAAATGATTGGAGCAACTATTTTTTTGGAATGAATTAAGAAAGATTCAATAAAGAAAACCCAAAAAATAATTTGACTAAAATAGCCTACAAACCACCAAAAACCACAGATAAAAATATGACCACCGATTGAAGGAGATCGATCTCAGAGAGTTCTTTGCCGTTTAGGGTTTTTAGAAAAGTTTAGAAACTAATTTAAGTCGAAATAAAAAAGTTTAAATAGAAAAACGCAACCTGCACAGTTACGCGTCGCGCCCGCTACGTCTGTGTCAAGCCCGCGACACACAAGTCGCGCCCGCAACTCCCCCATGTCACGCCCGCGATATTGCTACTGGATCCAAAAATAATTTAATTTTTAAAAATCAAATCAAACCCGCTCCAAATTCCGAGACTACTCCCAAGACATCACAAAACACATATAAAAAAGTTTAGAACCTTCGAGCTACGATTCTAAGTGGTCGAACGACTCAAACGAACCCCAAAATACCAGTAGGCTTAATGAAACTAATACGGAAAAAATACGGGGTGTTACATTCTGAGTTTTTGAATGTTATCTGTCAAAACAATTAAAATTTAAAAGACAATAAAAAAGAGTCAAATTTATAATCTATTAATGTCATGCAAGCACCACTATTTTTTTTTACAAAATAATTTATTAATTTAAATATTATAATATGATGACATTTGAATTAAAATTAGAGACACCCAATATTAGATGGAGTAGCCTGGTTGATATGTAAAGTAGTAACGCTGTATAATTGCAAAGATAAGAATTGGAAAAGCGTTAAATGACAAATTTTCATTTGAAGCATAAAAATGAAAAGCAGTGGACTAAAACAAGTATATTTTTTAGTTACCCGCTCGTTTTTCATCAAATTGTGCCTAAATATAGCCTAATTTGCACAATTCAAACTGGAACAGAATAATGAATATTTCATTATTCAGGTTTGTGTGTCTACTAGGGTGCTACAACATGAGTACCATTACTCACATACTTGAAATTGTAGGATTAGGGCAAGCATAAGCTAAAAACTCAGGATCACGTTCCAATTTGGTCATTCTCTCTTCATCTAGAGTGATCCATGCTTCAATCCCTTTGCCGTCTCTTGCTTCAGTAAATACAGTAAGGTTTCTAAATGCAGGTCCAACTTTCCCTAAAATTCCAAACCAAAATGGATTACCAAATCCGAAATCCATCTTATTAATTCCAAGATGACACCAGCTCGTAAACGCGAAAATATCCGGTTTTTCTACGGAAATCAACTCTTGTAGCTGATTACAATACTCGGCCATCGTTTCGAATCCGTCGTCACCTTGTAGAGAATCCATATATTCTCTATCGTCATATAAACCAATAGATTCATCAAGTAATGCTGCTAAGTCATGCAATTCTTTTTCAAGAAAAGACGGGTCAGCCATGGCGGTCGCCCACCAAAATATATCGCCTATCGAAACATTCGACATGGGTGGCTTTGTTCTTGTCCGAAGATTCACTGCTTCCACCAAAACAGAAAGCTTTGGTGCGCCTGAAATTGCCTTAGACGACACAGTCATGCAACATTTCCATATAAAGCATGATAAAGCTTCGATTCGCGATGGCGGCCTTTTCTTCTCGTTTCCTTCTCCTCTTGCTTTAATACGAAGCGTAGCAATCGCGTTAGCATTGAAAACGAATCGTTTCGAAACGTAATTACCTTCTGTAAACCATAATGTCTCCATTAGTGCTAAATGTTCCTGAGGAAATGGATTTTTTGGTGGAAAATACACGGATGCCTCGTCACAATTAGGTTTTACAACACTACTGAGTGAACCAGTACGAGTTAGAGTAGACCATGCATGGAGAAAAGCAGCACCAGTAGGTGCATCAATGAGTTTATGCGAAGCAGAGCAACCTATAGCAATCCCACCACAAGAAAACACGCTCACTTGAAATCCCATTTGTGGAACGCCCATATCTGTAACTTTAGTGTAAGGTTTGAACGGAACGAACTCGTTCATCAACTCAAGTCTAGGGTTTTTAAGAAACTCAGACAGTACCAACCCATTAATTCTAGCTATAATTAAAGGAATACCTTCATCGAAATGATCAATATGGGAATTATCAACTACTCTTCCTGAAAAAGGATAGTACAAATCTAGGGTTTGTGAGAGAGTTTCCTTGAGGTGAACTAGGGTTTGAGCTACATTATTAGGTGATGACGACGACGTGGTGGGATAGAAGAAGATGAATGGCGTGTAAGTTATTGGAGTAAGCTGATTGAAAAGGGCAAATTTAAAAGGTTTTTTAGTTTGAAGAATAATTGGTGAAGATGGTTTAATGAGTTCTCTTGATATGATATCAACTTGCATTTTTTTGACAATCTTTTCCGGGAAGAAGATTATTTTTTTCTTTTTAACTGTAGCAAATTTGATAACTTTGATGTTGAAGGGCTGTATTGGATATGTAAAAATGGAGATGGTCTTATATAATAGTAGATTTAGGGGTCACCACGGTTCGGGGGAATCCGGGGATTGACAAATTTCGGAAACCAAACCAAAAACCGGAGATATCAAAAATTGGATCTTCGGAATCCGTACCAATAATCGGTTCGGTTCGGAGATTTTATTTTTCGGTACGGTTCGGTACGGGGATTCAGTTCTAATGGTTCGGTACGATTCAGTACGGATATTATTAGAACCACGAATTTTTTTTTTTTTGATAAATGATAGGTGTATTAGCACATCCACAAAGCAGTGGAAGGCAAAAGGCCGAAACCAAAAAAGCTAAGAGTTATTACAAAAGAAATCAAAGCATCGAAAAACGTCATTTTCCGAATAAGGAAAATCATGATGCTGAAATTTGTAAAATTCTACAGCTCTGCAAGTAGTAGAAAACAGTAAAGAATAAATCTCAGTTTCCTCATGTTGAAAAACTCGCTTGTTCCTCACTTTCCAAAGATTCCATGCACCAAAATACCAAATAAGCTTCCAAAGGTCACGAAATTTGCCTGAAGATAAAGAAACCCATTGAACGAAAAAATCTGCTGTCGACAAAGAAGAAACCCACCGGACATTACTGTTATGAAGAATTAAGGACCAAAATCGCCATGCGAATGTGCAATGGATAATAATGTGACTACTAGACTCTAATCCTGAACAATAAGAACAAGTAATCTGATTCGGGTCAATAATACCTCTTCGAACTATTTAAAATATGATCTCTACTATATTATAATATATTATTTTGACTTTTAAAATTAATTAGCTACTCATTCATTCATTTTTTTATATTTACAACTATCACAAGTAAATAATCATCAATAAAATAATAAGGCACAATATGTATATTATCGTTCGATTTAATATTAATTTTTTTATTATTTGATAAAAATACTTTTATCTATTCTCAAATCTACAACTATATCATTTTTGTTAAAACTATATAATTTGGTCAATGAACATGTAAATTGTTCATATAAATTTTAAAAAAATACTTTTAATAATTATCAAATATTTGAAAACTTCATATAATTTTCATTGAAATATATAAGTAATTTTATTTTTATGTAAATTGATAATTTATATATATATAAACTAAATATTTTTAATATATATTATTTAATTTTATAAAGCAATTTTAATATTTAGTAATATAAAATTAATACGAATATAATAATCAAATTAAAAATAGAATAATATATATATTTATAATCTCGGTTCTTCGGGTATAAATTCGGTACTTCGGTTCGGTACGGTTCGGTTCTCAATACGGGTATTTATAAAAGATCCAGAACCGTACCAATAAAATTTTCAGTACGGTTCGATTCGGGGAAATTCAATGGTCAACGGATATTTTTCGGTCCTGGATATTTTCGGTCCGGTTTTCGGTTCGGTTTTGGAGATATCCAGAATCCGTGTTCACCCCTAGATGAGATGATACATTGCCGGATTTAGTTTTTTTAGAAAAATTTAAAGTGTTTAAATGATATTAAAGTGTTTGGGTGGGGTAAGTATTATATTTTCAAAGTGGTTTAATTGATATTTCAGTCCATATTTAATATTACACACTGCCATTTACAATACCTGGCTAGCTAGATTGGTGAGAATTTCTTATGGATTGAGTAGTTCCGATCTTCCAAAAACATTGATTAATTGCAGTTATGGTCCTTATGGAGAATTAGAGATAACTGACAATAAATATACATTACTAACAATAAATGTCTAGTTTTGTGTGGGAGATTGTCAGTTGCACATTACTAACAATAAATGTTCATGAATGTGGTAGCAGAATTCAATATCTACGGTTGGTACTATAGTCAGTAGGAGAAATTTTGTTAATTTTTTTTTTAAAGTTAGAATTAATTGATGAAAATAAAAGAAACTTAGTTATATGATTTTTTCAATTATTAATTTAAAAAATACTAACAAATAAAATTAAGTTACAAACAATAAGTAAATCGAATGCACGGCAAATCTAATTATAGATTTCGCATCTTTTGACCGAACGAGAAGCAGGAGTTCTGTTGGAGCGGATACTTGGATTTTCCCTGTTTTTCGATAAACTGGTCACACACACGATCCGCTTGATCTGTTGAAACTTAGTATTTCTGATCATCTTTGTCAATGAGTTTCTTTGAAGTTAGATCGACAAATCTTAAATCTATAAAAAATTGATTGTGCAAAACCCGAGCAATCACTAGAAATTCTTGATCGATTTAAGAAAACAAACCACAAAATAAATATACAACCATAAAAAATTCTTTACAAAAAAGATAAAATCCATAACAGATCGATAAACTTCACATCGAAGAGATTTTATTGAAAAGAAGATTAAAACTATAGATTATTTATTATTTATGGGCGGAAAGGATATGATTTCCGATTAAAATCAAAAAATCACCTACTCCCACTCTTTAAAGGATGAAGATGAAAGAGTTTTTTAAAAATAAGGGGGAACAAATTTTTTAGAGTGGTTTTTTTGATGAAATTTTGTTAAATTACTACTATAAATTTTAAAGATATTTTAAAATAGGAAATGGGTTCAATTTTATAGAAATTTTTACATTACTATTTGAAGAAAAAATATAAAACTAACAGTCTGGAAAACTTATTTTTAAAATATTTAAAATATAAATTTAAAAATTGCTAAATTTTAAAAACTACTAAAAATTACCGCTGGAGAATTTGGTGGATTTCTAGTGTTTTTTTTTAATATGCAAATGGGCTTATTTTCATCGATCGTCCTTGATTTCGAGGCCTTTAATCACCGACGTCCTTAATTTTCATTTTTCGGCCTATAAACCCTCTAATTTTTGACTTCACGGCCAGTAAACTCGTTCCATCGAATTTTTAGATAACGTCGTCAATATATGCTGACGTGGCGTCTGAAAAAGTAAAAAGCAAAAAACCACTACAAATCACTTGACACGTCTGCATAAATCTCTATAAACTAAAATACTTAAAATACCTCTAAATTCCAAAAATAAACCCTAAAACTAATAAACCCCAAGCCGTCACTGCTGCCGCCACAACTCCCACCACTGCCACCCCACTCCTATCGTCGGCCGGACACCTCCACCACAACCACTGCAACCCCACCACTAGCCTCCTCCTTTTAAATAAGTGTCTCTTGTTTGAAAAGACGAACCGATATATGGGTTCGTCTTCTTAAATGAACTGAAACGTTCGTGTGAGATGACATCTCACACGAGAGACGCTTGTCAGAGAAGATAAACCCATCGGTGTTAGTCTTTTCAGACGAGAGACAACCCTCGTTTGAGAAAACGAACCCATATGGGTTCATCTTCTCTGACGAGAGTGAAGCTCGTTGAAGAAGACAAATCCATCCGACAAGGGACGATCCTCGTTAGGGTTGGTTCGTCTCATAAGATGAACATTTCAGTTCATCTGAGCAAACGGACCCAAATTTGGGTTCGTCTTCATAAACGTT
This sequence comes from Mercurialis annua, assembly GCF_937616625.2. Classification (NCBI taxonomy): domain Eukaryota; kingdom Viridiplantae; phylum Streptophyta; class Magnoliopsida; order Malpighiales; family Euphorbiaceae; genus Mercurialis; species Mercurialis annua. The sequence continues at coordinate 33,951,869 of NC_065577.1, read as the reverse complement.
CTTTGTTCGTTTGAGAAGATGCGGCTGGTAATGAGGGTGGAAGATGGTGTGGTGGAGGCGGCCGACGATTAGGAGTATGGTGCCAACGGCAAGTGTGGACGACGTCAGCTAAAATTAAAGGTGGTGGCTAGATAATTCATTTTAAATTTGTTTAAAAACGTTTTTTGGTTTTTTGGGGCATTTTGAAGGTTTAGGGATGTGTCAAGTGACGTGGAGTGAGGTTTTTATTTTATTTTTTTAAAGCGCCACGTCAACCTCTATTAACGACGTCATTCGAAATTTGGACAGGAGTTTTGTTGATCGTTAAACTTAAAGTTAGGGGTTTACAGGCCGAAAATGAATTTAAGGACGTCAGTGACAAAAGAGCTAAATGTCAAGGACGATAGCTGAAAATAAGTCATTTAAATGAGACCATAATTCTAATTTGATGTCAAGTAGATGAATTTTTATAATGAATATGACATTGATTTTGGTGGATTTTTTCTTATTGTGTTCATCTGACATGGATTTTAGGTGAATTTTATGTGGATTTTAGATGCATTTATGCTGTATATTTTAGTTGGTCAGAATAAATTTGATATTATTTTACCCCTGTTAGATAAAAAAAACTTAAGACTTTTTTTTTGATCTTATATGGTAATCAGAGAGAAGTTGATCTTAAAGTTAAATAAAATATATTTGACCAAACTAGTCAATTGAGCTATGTACACTTCAAATTCACTCAAAACCTACTTAACATCCACTCATATATAATAGGGGTAATGTCCTAAAAATTCGTCAACTTTTATTTTTTTTCTATATTCATATACGGTGTTAATGTGACATTCATTTATTGCTATAATTTATTGAGGTGGAGGTCATTTTTAATTAATGAATGAATGCCACGTCAGCACCGTGTCTGAATTTGAAATAATATAAAAGTTTTTGTATATAATAAATGATTAATCAAATCTTAATGGAGATTATTAAGAAATTTATTAATCATATTTTGAAACTTGTCATTTCATTAACAATTGATTAATGTTTGATAAAAGTCCAAATGATAAATACATATAAATAGGTCAAAAATAACCATACAACAGCCCTGACATATATACTAACCACATATGATATATTACATGTCATAGAAAAACATATAGAATTAATTAAGATGCCTTTCACAATTTGAACCAAATGCACATGATATAACACTTAGCCAAAAATAGAATCTAAATATACCAAAACTCATAAGAGTAGATTATAGACATGTTCCAATAATTAATATGACATCAAATCAGAAAAAATAAAAATTGGTATATCTCCGTTAAAACTATAGAATACACACATCTCATAAAGTGTAATGTTTAGCAAATATTTTATCGAGAAATTGAATTCAAATGTTGATTTGTTAAAGTGTTTGAAATGTTTTTATCACATAATTGTGCCTAAACATATCATAAACATGCATTTTGAATGTCACGAATAGAAAACTTCATTGAGCATTGAGTATGTTCACTAAATAAAAATAAATAAATAATTGGTACATGCATAATAGTACATGCATCATGTGCATTTAAATATTAGAATTGGATACAACTCTTTTAGAATGAGAAATGTCATCATCATAACGCACAATTATGTAAAAGGAATTTTAGCGAAAAATATTTTTGAGAAAGATGTTTTAAAACGAACTTGCGAGTCACATTGTGATAAATGTATTTCACTCTCATGACCCAATATCGAGGGCCGCGACCGGCGCTAGTGAACGAGAGTGCTTGCTCCGGAACCCGTAGCAAGCCTAAAAATTACTTCTCCCTCCGTCCCAATAGAGTTGTCTACTTTGAGAATTTTTTTGTCCCAAAACTCTTGTCCACTTTCAAAAAGTAACAAATTTTACATTCACTTTTTCTATATTAACCCTTATTTAAAACCCACTAATGAGTAAATTGAAAGTAAATTGCAAGTAAGCCCTATATTAAATAAGGGTATGACAAGAAAAATAAAAAAAAATTACAAAACTCATAATAATGATTGCTTTTCTTAAACTGTGTGATAAAGGCAAAGTGAACAACTCTATTGGGATGGAGGAAGTAATAATGTTTTTTGCAAATCGGTCACGTAAACTTACATAAAAGTTTTCGAGAAAACTCCGTAAAAACGATAAGTTATGAACGTCGAAAACGATCTTTAAAATTCGATGCATAAACTAGAAGGACCAAGGTCTTACTGTGCGATAACAGAATCAAGCATTGCCTTGTCTATATATACAATCCAATTTACTTAATCAATTTCATCATAGGCAATTGGTAAAATAATCAACCGGCTACAAAGCGCAATTTTCAAATCAAAACATTATTCATAAAAATAATGTAACAAAGTAAATAACATCAAAACCTTTTGATACATAACTAAGTCAACTACTGACGACTACTACAGCTCTATAGAGGAACAAAGCTTTCCACGAATGCTTTGATCAGATACTTCCGGAAAAATGGAATGGAAGCTTGACCACATAACGTCAATCAAACCTGAAATAAAACATTATGGGGACGTCAGTCTACACTGAGTGAGTTTGCAATTACTTAAGGTATTACAAATACAAATTGTATAAACACAACTTAAAGCAATTCAGCATTTAATTTGGTCGAAACCCTAATCTTAAGAACATTTGCTAGACTCATAATCTCTCGTACTAAATCAACTTTGTCCTTGTACCTCATCTACCTAACATCGATAGCAAAGCTAATCAATGCAACCTATACACCTGAGATCGATAGAAAAGCCAACTGATGACATTGATAGGAAAGCCAACCGATGTACTCTAACATCTGATACCAATGGCGAAGCCAACCGATGTATACTTTTCACACCACAACTACCTATGATTTATTAAATCAAAATAATCCAAGTGGTACAGTACCCAGATAATTCTACCGAGTTAACCGCTACCATCACTTAGTTTTAAGTCGTGAATTCCTAAGAATTCTACTGAATAAACCTCATACCTATCATGCATAATCCTACTTCATAATACAACCAAAATGACAATAAACTCGGACAGGAACATATCACAAAAATATGCAATGCATCCACATCCCAAAAACACGGAACAACAATTTATAAAAATAATGCGCAAAGTAAATAGCAAACTCACGACTTGCTATCCATATTCAAACTCGTAAAACAACTCCTAACGCTACTTGAACTTCGGGTCCTCCCGGCAGTTGTCCCTTTGAAACTAGATCAAAAATTACAACAAAACGCAATTAAACAACACCGCGCCGAACTCATATTATATACTATTAATATTTTTAATGTCTATTTATTGAAACTGAGTTTGATTTATATTTTTATCATTAATTGGTTTATTGATGTTGGTTGCTGACGTGGTTTGATATATTAGTTGATTTGGTATATTTAGAATGTGATTCTTACTTATAGGACTTCTCTAAAAATGAGTGATATCTATATTTTAGAAAAGTTCTACCAGATTTTCATTAGAAATCCAAGTGGAGTTAGAATTGTGTTTTAAGTCTTTAATAATCTAGAAATCATTTTATTGTCTAGGTTGGTTGTTTTGGTGTTTAGTTCATATTTTGATATGTAAGAATGATTATAGAAATGTCGAATTTTCAAACATCGTAGTCATAGAAATGCTAGTTGGTCGTTTTAGACTAAGAATAGTGAATTTATATTTTTTTTTCAATTATCAAATAACCCATATATTATTTTATATATTATGAAATGTTTTATTCGTGAATCGTTTTAGAAATGTTTTAAAAATTATTATAGATTACTTGGAACGTACTACCTATTGGTCATCAATATGACAATATGTGCACCAGTAGTATGATTTAGTGTATGATACGGTTATATACATGGCCATCATGTATTGATGATATTATAGTGTTGGTGTTGGGTTTTCTAGGTTCATAACGCAGCGGAATTTCAAAAAATTTATCTAAAACCCAAACCAAGATCCATGTAATTCGAATAAATAGATTAACAACAGAATTAATACTTACTTGTATGTCAAATTCAACAGCAATATAGGAAGGAAGGAGGTGGTTCACTTTGGTGATATCTGACCTCGGATCAGAAACGCCTCCAAAAGAATGCGTCCTCTACGAGTATCCACACGAACAGACCTTAGCCAAAACTAGTGCTTGTGTGCTAGCACAATTGCTTCACAAAGCAATTTCGAATTTTAGTGATTTTTGTCTTGTGTTTATTTCGAAAAACCCTTAACTCAAAACCCTAGCCTTAAGAGTCTATTTATAGGAAAATAGGACATGATGGTTCTGCGAATGATGATGTCTCCTCTTGTCGACCTGCGATCACGAACACAGGTCAGAATGAGTTGGACGTGTTGTGTCCGATTACACTCTGATGCCTAAGTCAGATACCTTGTAAGGTCCAAGATAAATGATATAGTTTTCAAGAGAATAAGTTAGGGTTGTACCTTTAGTCTTTCATCCTTTTATAGAGAATCTTCAGCTAGTGATTTACTCAAGGTCATCTTCCAGTAGTTGTGTTTAATTTGGACTATGCTAGAAGATAGAGATTAGGTTTATCTCTATATTCTCGGATTCTGAAGATCATGTCAGTTGGGATCTTCGTCTGCTGACTGGTGTCTACAATCTACTATCTGTTATCTTCAGTGCCTGTTGACTGTTTGTGGGGGAGTCAACTGCGTATCCATCATTAGCCCCTCTCCCCCTATTCTGCAGTCCGACTATTTATGGTTGTTTGCTTTTATTTAATGCTCTGCTATCAAAACTGGGAATTTATAAGGGCAAACTTGGCTTTTAAGTTATTTACTGGCGAAGCGCCACATGTCATCATTTTCAATTTTCAAAATTTTGAAAATCAAAAATTATGCGCCCTTTCATTTCTCTGTACCTGACTCTTCAGTTCCACGTGTCCTTCGTTTATAAAATCCTTTCTTCTTCTTTCTTCTTTAATTTTCCAGTTTTGCTTTTTCTATCTCTTCGTCTTTCTTCTCTTTGGCGATCCCTTTCTTGTTATCCAGGTATTTCCTTTCTTCCTTTCTTTTAATTTTCTTGCATCATGACTCGTACTAGATCTAGCGTAGCCACTCCCTTATCCGGAACTTCCGTAGATTATCGAAAAAATCTTAGCGATTTTGTTTCTAGAGTTGAAGATAGCACCTTTAGTGATATTCGCGAGGCATATAGCATTCCTTCCGATTATACCCTGTTTTCTTGTGATGCTTCTTTCAGTGCTAATCATCGTCCTGATACCAACCGGATTGTTGTGTATAAGGAACAATTCCGAGGTGGTCTTCAATTTCCCCTTAGTGGTTTTCTTCGCGATTTTGTGATTTCTAACAAAATTCCTCTAGGACAAATTCACTCAAATGCTATTCGCCTGTTGTGTGCCTTTGTTGAACTGATCTTCCATAAGAAACTTATGCCTACTCTTGGTTTACTAAACGAGGTGTTTCATGTTTGTCGTCGTGCCAACGAATTTTATCTCTATCTTCCCTTTGTTCGGGGCAAACGCCTCTTGGCTGGTCTTCCCAAGCTTTTCAAATGCTGGCAAAACTCATTCTTTCTGATCGGTCATGCTACTGCTTTCTCCTCCTTTCCCTGTGCTTGGTTAGCTAAACCTCCGAAGATTACTGTCGCCCGGCCTCCGAAGAAGGATCTGCTTTTACTGGAACAGCTTGTTGGTGCTGCCCGTATCAAATGTTTTAATGCTCCTGACTTAGTGCACAATTATCTGGCTCGTTTGTATCCCGAATATGTTCCTTTGGTAGATGATCTTAATGGTTCAGAAGAACCTAGTGCTGCTAGCCAATCTAACGAACTCTCTGAATCTGCGTCTCTAATGGACTTAAGTTCTTCTGAAAAGGGTATGCTAATTTCCTGTAATCTTACTTTTATGTTGCCTATATTAACTTGCTTGTGTTGTGTTTCCAGAAATTAATTACTTAGATGATATCAAGATTTTTGTCGAGGACCTGGGCGGTGTGGTGACTTCTGCGAATGCTCCTTCTGCTTCCAACCCTACTGCATCTAGGGGGTCTCAGACAATGCCAGTTCCGACCTCTTCTTCTAGCAAACCTCTCTTGAAGAGAACAGAGTCCTCTTCACAGAGAATGTCAGAGCCGCCTTCTCGTTCTAAACACGTGCCTGCGAAGCGTAGGAAACTGGATCTGGAGCTTTGTCCTGATCCCCGCCTTTGGATTGAGGAACACTTCGGTTCTGCTTCCGTTCAGAATGTGGATGTGTCTGGTTTGTACTCCAACTTCCTTCAGCTGAACAGTGATATGGACCTCTGGAAGCAGGTTCCTATAGATGACATGTTTGACAAATTTGATTCTTCACTGCTACATGTATGTCTTAATTATTTTGTTATTTCCTATTATTTGTACTTATATCGCGATGCTATAATGCTTCTGGTTTCTGCTTCAGGTGGTGCAAGGTGTCTCTGTTCTGCGTCAGCAAAAGGAGCAGCTGATGAAGAAACATGAAGAAGAGGCTGCACTCCTTCGACGATCTGCGCAGGCTGAGATTAACAAGCTCAAAAGTTCCTTGCAAGTTGTCGTTGACAAGAACAAGATCTTAGAGAGGAAGGTTGCTGATCGAGAATCCACTTTGCTAGAAGTGCAAGGTGTCCGCGACAAACTATTGACTGAGCAGAGGGAGAATAGGAAGGACGTGAATGCCTATATCTCCGGCTGTTTAACTGATTTTTGTGCTACCGCTGTCTGGGTGGTTCGTCAAGATTACCCTGAATATGATATTGGAAAATTTCTGGCTATTGACCTTTGCGCCTTAGGCCAGCGTGTGATGGCGAAGACAGTTGCGAAGAAAAAACTCGTTGGGGGAGCTGCTGTCCAGGAGACTTCCTCTGTACCTGTGGTGCTTCCTTCTGACCCTGGAGCTAATTCTACCTCTGAGGATGGGCTGGCTTTTTCTGATCCCCACCCTCCCGAGATTGCTGATGCTGGTGACAAAGGTCTTGCGAAGGAAGTAGATGGCGAGGAGGTTCCTGCCAATGATCCACTTTTCGTCGTCGAAAGTCGTCTGGATTCTTCTCAGAAAGATGTTACCGGTTCCGACGCTCCTTTATCTGCTGATGATCCTGAAGCTCTTCCGAAAGAAAATATTCCTTCTGATATTGAGACTGTGTAGTCTTTCTTTATTACTTTGTGTTTTTCTTTTTTAGCTAGCTTTCTTTACTTTTCTTGTTATTGCCTTGTGGGCAAAAACTTCTAAGTTCTTTCTGTTTTTGGGGCACTTATGTTTTGTTTGAACTGGCCCACTATTTCTAGAACTTTTTAGCTTCTCAATTAGTGAGTCATGCTTTATATGTTGAAAAATAGAAAGAATGTAATGCTTTATTAATTATGAAGGTAGCAATTACATTTACTGGAAGTACTCCTTCAGGTCGTTTACATTCCAGGTTCTAGGGAGAATTGACCCTTCTAAGTGGGCAATTTTATAAGCCCCTCTTCCTACTACTTCTACTACTCGGTATGGGCCATCCCAGTTGGCTTCTAGTTTGCCAACTCCTGCCGCCCCTTTGCCAATCTCTGCTTTTCGGAGCACAAGATCTCCTGCTACGAAGCTTCTTTTCTTTACCTTGGCATTATGGTATTTGGCCATCTGCCTTCGATATGCTTATGCTCTGACCGCTGTCTGGTGTCTTCTTTCTTCTAACGAATCCAGGCATAACCTCATGGATTCTTCATTCTTCGTTTCATCAAAGACTTGGACTCTTAGCGAAGGCATGCCGATTTCGACTGGCAATACAGCTTCTGCACCATACACCAGACTGAAAGGGGTTTCTCCGGTTGCTTTTCTGGGTGTGGTGCGATATGCCCAAATGACTTTGTACAGCTCATCCACCCATCTTCCTTTCAAATCATCCAATCTCTTCTTTATCCCAGTGAGGATAGTTCTGTTGGTGACTTCTGTAAGCCCATTGGTCTGCGGGTGAGCCACCGAGGTGAACTTCAATCTTATGTTCAGCCCTTCACAGTATGCTCTGAATTTGCGGCAGTCGAACTGCTTCCCGTTGTCAGTGACTAAGGAATGTGGTATACCAAACCTGTCCATTTATGTTAGTGATATTTAATATATAAATTAATGTTTACGAAAGATTGAGATGCATTACCTCCCCATAACTTCTTTTGATAGCCAAGTTTGAATTTTGTCGGTGGTAATCGTTTTCATTGGCTCTACTTCTACCCACTTGGTGAAGTGATCTACAGCTACCACTATGAACTTCACTTGCCCTCGAGCTGGAGGGAATGGTCCCAAAATGTCTACGCCCCATGTCATGAATGGCCATGGGTTGCCAATGGGATGCTGCTCAGATGCTGGTGTGCGTATTACTGCGCCAAATTTCTGACACTTCTCACACTTAAGAACCATGTCTTCTGCGTCCTTCTTCATGGACAGCCAATAGAAACCTTGTAGCGAGGCTTTTCTGACTAAGGCTGTTGATGCTTCGTGGGCTCCACAGATGCCCTCATGGATTTCTCGTAGACAATACCTGCTCCGGCTCCGAGGTCGTTGGAAGCTCCATCTACATAGAGGTTCCAAGTAACTGCTTCTCTGGGTTCCTCGCTATCTGGTTTCTCCGTCATCTCTACCACAAAGTCTGCGAGTGCTTGAGCCTTCAGTGTTTTCCTCGGTTCATATCTTATATCGTGCTCCCCCAGTTGGACGGACCAACTGATCATCCTTCCCGATGTCTCCGGTCTCTGCAGCGCCTTCCTCAGAGGTTGATTGGTGCGTACGATGATTGTGTGTCCTTGAAAGTATGGTCTTAGTTTCTTCGCTGCTACTACTACCATTAATGCCAATTTGTCAATTGTCAGGTAATTTAGCTCTGCGCCCTTCAATGTTCTGCTTGAATAATAAATGAGCAGCTGCTCCTCTTCTTCCTCCCTTACTAGGACCGACGCGACTGTTTCTTTTCCTGCTGACAGGTACAGGTAAAGAACCTCTCCCGCTATTGGTCGACTGAGTAACGTCGGGCTTGTTAAAAAGGTTTTTAGTTCTTCAAATGCTTTCTGACACTCTTCATTCCATTCAAATTTTTTCATATTGCGCAATTGCTTGAAAAAGAGCAGACATCTCTTTGCAGACGAAGAAACAAATCGCCCTAGTGCTGTTACCCTTCCGTTCAGTTTCTGGACCTCTCTGATGCTTCGCGGTGCCACCATGTCTAAGATGGCCTGGATTTTTTCAGGATTTGCCTCCATGCCTCTTTGACTTACTAGGTACCTGATGTAGCGGAAGTCACAACAAACAATAAGATACTTTAAAAGTTGTTGATAATCAAATTATGCCAGCAATTAACTTCTAAAACCTATTGATTCAAATAAAAGAATACTAGGCAATAGGCATCAAACAATCGTTGATTCAAAGAATACCGAAATTTGGGAAATAACAAATTAATTCTCAAAGCATCAAAAAAACTGATGTTCAACAACTCATAAGCTTGTTTAAATACCAAGACAAAATAAAAACCCTAAACTGGGTATAAAACGAAATAAACTAAAATGCCTCAAACACTGTCGAAATCACAAAAATGCCATTACGCCACTTTGCGCTCCATTTTCTCCATGAACTCAAAATATGTCTCCGCAACCACATCATTCCCGCCAGGGTAGAAAAAATTCGACCTCGAATTTGCAGTAGCCTCATCATCAGAAGAATCACCATGAAAAGGAATCAAATGCTTGACATTGAACACATCAGCCGTTCGGATATGGCTAGGCAATTTCAAACGGTAAGCATTGGAGTTGATTTTCTCGATGATCTCCAATGGTCCAATCTTCTTGGCAGACAGCTTGTTGTAGTCTCCAACCGAAAACAGCTCTCTAGTCAGAACAGCCCACACATAATCGCCTACATATACTCAACAAAACGTCGCTTTCCATCTGCAGCTTGTTTGTATTGTGAGTTACCCTGTAATAAGTTATCATGAACGCCCGATGAACTTCCTGCAAGCCATTCATAAAATCCTCTGCTTTCGACTGCACCTTGACATTGCTCGGCAGTGGCATAAGACCCAACGGACCTTTGGGCGCGATCGAATACACCACCTGAAAAGGACTGAACCCGGTACTCCTATTGACCGCATGGTTATGAGCACACTCTGCCTGGCACAATTTCTGATCCCAGCTCTTCACATGAGTGCCAACCAAACACCGCAACAAATTGCCTAACGACCGATTCACAACTTCAGTTTGACCATCAGTTTGAGGGTGGTAGGCACTACTGAAATTCAGCTGCGTGTTCACCATCTTCCACAAGCTGCGCCAAAAATGACTGAGGAACCGAGTATCTCTGTCCGAAACAATAGACGTGGGCAACCCATAAAGACGGTACACCTCTCGAAAGAATAATTGCGCCACTAAAATAGCATCTGTCGTTTTCTTGCAAGGAATAAAGTGGACCATTTTAGAAAAACGATCAACAACAATATAGGTAGAATCATACCCTCGCTGAGTACGCGGAAATCCCAACAGAAAATCCATGCTAACATCCGCCCACAGCTGCGATGGCACTGGAAGCAGCATGTACAAACCCGCATTAGTTGCCGCTCCTTTCGAAACTTGGCAAACACGACATCTCTGCACGTACTTCTCCACCTCTTTTCGAATGGTAGGCCAAAAGTAAGATGAATGAACCAGATGCAAGGTCCTGTCACGCCCAACATGCCCCTCTCCATGCAGCTCTCGAATAATATGCATTCGCAAACTGCTCTCCGGAATGCATAGCTGGTTCCCTTTAAACAGAAATCCGTCATGCAACAAAAACTCTGTCTGCTCTCCTGCTCACACTTTCCTCATAACCACAGAAAAATAAGGATCAGTCTCAAGCAAATCAGTAAACGAGTCTAAACCGGGTACCTCAACACGTAAAGAAACCAAGAAGTTACTGCGACGACTCAATGCATCTGCCACCCGGTTTGTAACCCCCGCCTTATGCTTGACAACAAAAGTAAATCGTTGTAGATAAGCCACCCAAGTAGCATGGCGTGGTGACACTTTATCCTGGCGATGCAAATGCTTCAACGCCTCATGGTCAGTGTACAGAACAAACTCCTTGTGGTACAAGTAATGCGGCCAATGCTTGACCGCTTGCACCACTGCGTAAAATTCCACATCATATGTACTGTTCATCTTTGCTCCATTCAGTTTCTCACTGAAATATGCCACTGGTCGACTGTTTTGACTCAGAACAGCCCCAATCCCCAACTTCGAAGCGTCACTATGCAGCTCAAATGGTTGTGAAAAATCTAGCAGCACTAGAATAGAAGCAGTCGTCAACCGCAGCTTAATCTGCTGAAATGCTGCCTCGGCCTCCGCTGTCCACTCAAACTTTACACCTTTCATACAGTCGGTTACAGGAGCCATAATACTGCTGAAATGAGGTATGAACCGCCTATAGAAAGATGCCAATCCATGAAAACTCCGAACTTCAGTAATGGTACTTGGTTGAGGCCAGTGTTTCACCACCTCAATTTTCGAATCATCCACATGCAGTCCCTCCTCAGACACGATATATCCCAGAAATAACACTTTTCGAGTCAGAAAAGCGCACTTCTTTTTGGCAGCGAATAGGCTGTCCCTGCGAAGCACACATAAAACCTCTCGCAAGTGCTGAAGATGCACCTCGGGATTAGCGCTGTATATCAAAATATCATCAAAATACACAATAACAAATTTACCGATAAAAGGTCTCAAAGCTTGGTTCATCACACGCATAAACGTACTCGGTGCGTTTGATAACCCAAACGGCATCACCAACCACTCATACAGCCCTCACGGGTTTTGAAAGCCGTTTTCCACTCGTCCCCAACTCTGATGTGAATCTGATGGTATCCGCTCTTCAAATCCAGCTTGGTAAACACCGTCGCCCCACTGATCTGATCAAGTAAATCATCCAGTCGTGGGATAGGAAAACGGTACCTGACTGTGATTTTATTAATTGCCCGACTGTCCACACACATTCGAAAAGTCCCATCCTTCTTAGGTGTTAGAAGGGCTGGTACTGCACATGGGCTCATACTCTCACGCACATGTCCCTTAGCAACCAAATCCTCCACCTGCCGCCGCAATTCCTCATGTTCCGTAGGACTCATCCTTTAGTGAGGTCTGTTAGGCAAGGCTGCCCCCGGTTCCAGATCAATGTGCTGTTGAATATCACGCAATGGCGGCAAAGCGGACGGTAAATCATCCGGAAATACATCTGCAAATTCAGCCAAAAGCGGTGCGACTTCTTCTGGTACCGTAGATTCGTCGACTGTTTCTTTCCCAATCAACACATATACAGTTTCTGCAGTCCGCAGCTCCTCCTCAAATTTTTCCAGGGATAGCAAGTTAGTGCTACTCTCCACTGGTTTTGCTGTCTCTACACCACGACTAGGCTGTAAAACAATTTTAACACTCTCGAACAAAAAACTATAAGTATTATTTCGCCCATCATGCATGACCTTTCGATCGAATTGCCAAGGTCTCCCCAACAACAAATGACACGCATCCATGGCAACCACATCACACCAAACAGAATCTTTATATCGTGCACCAACAGAAAAAAGCACTAAAGCACGTAATGTTACACTAACCTCGCCACCTTTTTTCAGCCACGCCAGTTTATACGGTTTGGGGTGTTTCTCTGTCTGAATGCCCAATTTTTGGACTGCCTCTGCTGAGATGATATTCTCACAACTGCCTGCATCAATCACAAAACGACAAACCTTCCCCAAAATAGTGCAGGTTGACTGAAAAATGTTGCTCCGCAACCAATTTTCATCTGCTGCCTTGGGTGTCAAACAAGCCCGTCGCACAACCAGCGCAACCCCAGTATCTCCAGAGACCACCTCCTCCTCGAGACCCTCGCCGCTGTCATAAACTGGGTCACCAATCATGTCGAATTCCTCATCGTCAAAATCATCAGTATCCGCAAAAAATATTTTTTTAGCAGCGATCTTTCGACAGTCAGCCTGCCTATGACCCATCTCACCACAACTAAAACAGCGAATATTACTACTACCAGCAGATCTAGGAAACTGATTAAAATTGTGCGTACCTCTACTGATGGCACCACCTGCTGTTTTGTTCTCCACTCCACTACTGCCACTGCCAGAGGCACCTGCTGTCACAGAATTGCGAAAACTGCTTGTGCGCCTGCTCTGCTTCTCAATCTGCAGCGCCTTTTGATGAGCGGCTGAAAGCGACACCGGATCAAACAGATTGACCGTGTCTTGAATTGAGACCCGCAACCCACCAATATACCTCGCAACCAACTGATCTTCAGTCTCTTGTATCTCATTCCGAGCAATCAATTGGAAAAATTCGGTGGTATAATCGTCCACAGATTTGCTTCCCTGCCTCAAATTTTGCAACTTCTGGTACATTAATCGCTGAAAATTATAAGGCACAAATGCAGTTTTCAAGTGCTTCTTCATCTTTTCCCACTTGTCGATCTTGGGTTTTCCCAGTCGGCTGCGCGTCAATTTCAACTGCTGCCACCACGCCGTTGCCCTATCACAAAATCTGGTTGCCACTAAGGGTACACATCTGTCAGCCGGTACATCCTTGAATTCCAAAATCTCCTCTACCGTGGCTAGCCAATCAAGGAATTCTTCAGATTTGAGCCCCCCATAAAATTCAGGAATTTCAGTCCGCATCCCGCTCTCCCAACGCCGTCGATCATCATCAACGCGCCCTCTCTGCCGTCGTTGTGGAGCCTCCTCATAATACTCATCATCTTCCTCATCGCCAAACACAAGAAATTCTGCTCGTGGCAAGTGTTGGCCTCCGTTAGGTGGTTGGTTAGCCCTGTTTTGGTTAGCCAACAACGCACCCATCTGTTCCGTCATCTGTTCCATCATTCGATCCATCCGTTCTTCCATTCGTTGGTCAATTTCATCTAGTCGCTGCTCGACCTGACGAATATGGTCGCGTTCGTAAACCTCCTCCACACGTTGATTTCTCCTTGCCAGCATGTTTTAATCCAGAAACGAACCTGGCTCTGATACCAACTGATGTAGCGGAAGTCACAACAAACAATAAGATACTTTAAAAGCTGTTGATAATCAAATTATGCCAGCAATTAACTTCTAAAACCTATTGATTCAAATAAAAGAATACTAGGCAATAGGCATCAAATAATCGTTGATTCAAAGAATACCGAAATTTGGGAAATAACAAATTAATTCTCAAAGCATCAAAAAAACTGAAGTTCAACAATTCATAAGGTTGTTTAAATACTAAGACAAAATAAAAACCCTAAACTGGGTATAAAACGAAATAAACTAAAAAGCCTCAAACACTGTCGAAATCACAAAAATGCCATTACGCCACTTTGCGCTCCATTTTCTCCATGAACTCAAAATCTGTCTCCGCAACCGCATCATTCCCGCCAGGGTAGAAAAAATTCGACCTCGAATTTGCAGTAGCCTCATCATCATAAGAATCACCATGAAAAGGAATCAAATGCTTGACCTTTCTTCAGTCCTCCGCGAATCGTCTCTTCTTCTGCACTACCGGTTTGGCATCTTTGTAAACAGTCAGCTTGTGAGATGCTACTGCCGGAGCTATTCCTACTACTTCTGAAGCATATGCGGCAAAGGTGTCTCCGTTCCTTTCCAACACGTTCTTGATATCTGCAGCTACTCCCTCTAATATTTCCGTTCCAATCATTACTGCTTTCTTCTGAGTGATATGGAATTCTACTAAATTACCTACCGGAGCGTTTCTATCTCCTTCTTCCTCTTCCGGATCTTCTGGAAATGCTTCAATGTTCAAACTCTCACCTCTTTCTTCTGTTATCAAATTGCATTCTCGCGCGGCTAGCTGGCTTCCTTTCACGGTTACTATTCCTTCTTCGTCAGGAATTTCGAGTGTCAACCATCTGATACTGGTGACTGCGCCAGATTGGTATAGAAAAGGCCTCCCTAAAATAGCGTTGTATGCTAAGGGGATATCCACGATGTTAAAAACTGCTGTCATGGTCTTCAGTGGTCCTTCTTCTGCTTCACCCAATATTACTTCCAACTCCACCATTCCTTCTGGTCTAATGGGCCTTCCTCCCAGGCCTACTAATGGAACTGACACTTGCCTGAGGTCCGTTACCGATCCTTTTATCCCCTTAAAGACTTGCAAGGTGAGGAGATTGACCGCGCTTCCCTCGTCTACTAGGATCCTCATTACTCTGAAATTGGTGATCAACGCCTGGATCACTAATGCATCATTGTGTGGTTCTTGTACATGCCTTCCATCTTCTAGCCCGAAGGTGACCAACGGTAGTTCGTCCGTGGGCGCTTTAGTACTTATTGAGTATACGTTCTTACGAATCTTCTTCCTCTGCGATTTCGAATAAGGTTCTCCCCCTTCTATCATGTTGATCACTCCTACGGGCTCCTTGAATCTCTTATTTGCTCCTTTTTTATCTACATGCTCGGGTTTTCTTTTCTCTGCGCTTCCCTCTGTATGGACGAATTTCTTCAAGACTCCTGATTGGATCAGTTGTTCTATCTCCCGCTTTAAGTCCAAACATCTATCTGTGTCTTGGCCATACCCCTCATGAAATCTACAATACTTGCTCTTGTCTCTTTCTTTTTCTGGATGTAACTTCCTGGGTGCGTTGTACATCACTCTATTGTTCTTCATCCAACTGAATATCTCCACTGGCGCTCTGTTCAGAGGCGTAAAGTCAAATGGTTTATTTCCTCTTCCATATCTTTGCGTTCTGTCATCTCCTCCTCTACTGCGATACTTCTCTGGTTTGTCTTCCTCATATTTTCTCGTCAGCGTTCTTCTTGCTTCATCCAGTTCTACATACTTATGCGCTATTGCCATTAACTCTTGGAAAGTTGACGGCTTTTTCATTAGGATCGTGTCTCTCAATCGTTCAAACCTTGTTCCCATCTTCATAGCTTCTATAGCTGTATCGTGGTTCAGGTGCTCTATCTGAACGGCATCTTTGTTGAATCTGTCAACGAAGTTCTTCAATGTCTCGTTTTCTCCTTGTCTGCACTTCCAGAGATCACTTGAGTTCTTCTGTAGAGGAATGTTCATGCGGAAACGCCCTTTGAATGTCGTTGCTAGTTCTGCGAACGTTCCGATGGTATTGGACTTCAGTCTCAAGTACCACTTCTGCGCCGATCCCTTGAGCGTGGCTGGGAATACTCTGCACAACACTGGATCCGACACATCTTGAAGCATCATTATCATTTTAAACTTTGAGATGTGGCTCTTTGGGTCTCCCGTTCCATCAAAGGGTTCGAACGTTGGTAGTTTGAAACGAGAAGAGAATTTTACGTCTAATACTTCCCTCTTCAGTGGTGAGAAATCATCTGCTCCTTCTTCGTCTTCGTAGTTATCTTTCTGGTACTTCCTTATCGCATGCTTAATTTTCTCATTCAGGGTGTTCTTTTCTCCTGCTGCTCTTCTTCTGTTAAAAGAGTGACTTTCCGCATCTCGTTCCTTCCGTCTGCTTCTACCTTCCGTCTTCTCCTTTGCAATCCCCAACAGCTTATCCTGGAACTCATTAAAACTCTTCATCACCGCCTCATGATAGAGTGGCGGTAGCTGGGTTCCTGGCGGTACGTATGGTGGAATGTATCCAGTCGTTGTAGTGGTGACCGTTCCTTCTATGTATAGGGACGGAAAAGGAATGGGCCCGGTGGGTCTTTGGTATCCTGGACAATACTGGCTGCCCCACGGGCTATGGGTCTGCGGCCAGCTTGTCGCATTCTGCTGATACATGGGCGATGGATAATACATGTTCTGTGGTGTATAATAATTCCAAGGAGGAAATACCTGATTAGATTCGGGTAGTTGCGCTCCTCTGCCCATTGATCCTGCTGTTGATCCGGGTATGGAAACTGGTGGTGTGATGCCCGCACTCGTGGCTCCTGCCCCAACGGGGATTCCTGAGCTCGTTCTCAACGAATTGGTCATTCCCACGGTCCTCGTCGGAGGTGGGTGAAGGGGAAAAACTGTCCCGTCTATTCTTGCTAACAGAGTTGGATTGTTACCCCCTGCCATCTCTCTATTTCTAACTCCGACTCCAGGTGGTGGTGGTTCATCATGGTTATGCATGAATTTGTTTCAGCTCGTAGAACCAAAATTGATTTATTTAGGAAAGAACAATCGTTTCCCACAGACGGCACCAAATGATGATTCTGCGAATGATGATATCTCCTCTTGTCAACCTGCAATCACGAACACAGGTCAGAATGAGTCGGACGTGTTGTGTCCGACTACACTCCGATGCCTAAGTCAGATACCTTGTAAGGTCCAAGATAAATGATATAGTTTTCAAGAGAATATGTTGGGGTTGTACCTTTAGTCTTTCATCCTTTTATAGAGAATCTTCATCTAGTGATTGACTCAAGGTCATCTTCCAGTAGTTGTATTTAATTCGAACTATGCTAGAAGATAGAGATTAGGTTTATCTCTATAATCTCGGATTTTGAAGATCATGTCAGTTAGGATCTTCGTCTGCTGAGTGGTGTCTACAATCTACTATTTGTTATCTTCAGTGCCTGTTGACTGTTTGTGAGGGAGTCAACTGCGTATCCATCAGGACATCTAGGGTTTACTCAAAAACGTGTTTTGCAATCATATGCAAACACTACATTTTTGATAACTCTTTAGAGTTCATGTCTATCAAAAACTCTTTTTGATAATTACACATATATATTAATTATTATTATTATCTTCAAAAGATAATATCTTAAGGAAAACACTTATCCTTAAATTTCGAATTAATATATATTTATTAATTTTATTGGGCTTGTACAACCCATAACTGTTTTGGGCTTGTTCTTTGTGTGCGACCCTGTAGGTTCATATAAAGTTGGCAGTAGGCCCGAAATCTCTATTTCAGCCCACAAGTCATAAGTGGCCTCTAGCAAGATATTATGACTACCCAAGTTATACAAATATCGATAATCCGATTTAACCATTTACAATAATATTTTAATCCTTTTGTCTCTCGATATCCAGATTGAATATAAGGCGTAGTCCTGTCATCCTTATAATATTCAATCATTAGTTTCCTGATTCTAAGTAGACTGAAAATGATAAATCTTTATCAATTCATTTAGCATGGCCATGCATTTCCTTCAGTATATCTTCTTTCAAGGGGCCATAGATATCTTGCTCAAATAAATGAGGGACAAATTCCTTCTCAGTCACTCACATTTTTCACATAGTTACTTTCATATCCAATGACAATCTATTCCATTATCCTGTTAAAGATAATGTAAGACTGTATCAAAATATGAAATAGCTATGTAGAAATCCATGATGATTTCAAGGTCAAAGGATTATACTAATAGAACTGTAATGAGAATTACTTATGACAGTTATCTATGTAATATTCTTAAGGTGGGTCATCCAGTGCCTTATTTCTCAAATAGCACCTATGATTTGACTTTATATCTCATATACATGATTAGTAAAACATAATCATCAGTCAACATCATACTAGTCTCAATGTACTATTAAGACTAGAGATAGATGGAATATAATTCTTTTATAAAACCTAAGAGTGTGTTTGGATACATGGATTTGGATTTGGAATTTGGATTTCAAATTTTACATTTCAAATCCTACATTTCAAATTCATGAATTTCAAATCTATTGTTTGGATGAGCAAAAAAAATTGAACTCTCAATATATATAATATTTAACTAATAATTAACTTTACATTTTTTATTTTAAAAAAACTATATTTTTTTAAATAAAAATTCAAAAATGTATCTTTTTTTTTTGCTTCTAACCAAACCAATTTTTTTCTTTCAAAACAAAAGAGAGTCAACTTTGAAAGGTTTATTTTTTATCAAAAAATATTGAACCAGTTAATTTTCTTAGTTTGGTTTATTATAATAATTTTTTTATAAAATCACATTTATCTGAGCAATTCTGTTTTCATTTTTTTTAATAAAACCAAACCGAAATTTTGAAAGAAGTAATTTTTCTAAACTAATATTTTCCAATTTTTAAAATTTGTTTAAATTTTTTTTAACACTTTTTTTAAATTTTTTTAAATTTTTTTTAATTTTTTTAAAACTTTTTTTAAATTTTTATAAAACTTTTTTACAATTGTTTTAAAAACTTTTTTACGCCCGAATAATTTTTTAAATACAAAATAAAATTTCCAAAAAAAAAAATCACGGAAAAAAAGCTTGCTCCTCTACAAAGTTTTTGCCGTCGTCCTCCGACGAAATTTTTTTTGCGTCCGACGGCTGCAGCTGGTAACTCGAAAGAGGAGGAGCCAGATCTTCTGAGAAAAAAATTTCGGAAAAAAACTGTGGTTTATAAAAATTCGGAAGAAAAATTTCATTTGGATGGCGGTTGCGTGTACCTCGAAAGAGGAGCCTAATCCTTCGGAAAAAAAGTTTCTGAACTCTTTTTTCAAACAAATATGCATTAAAAAAAATTGTCAAAATTTTTTTTCCGGTCGGACGCCGGCAACGGGTACATCAAAAGAGGAGTCCGTTCCTCCGGAAAAAAAAACTGAAAAAAAATGCGGATTAAAAAAATCGTCAGAAAAAAATTTCCGTCGAACGCTGACAGCATTTACCTCGGAAGAGGAACCTAATTCTTCAGAAAAAAAAATTCCAGACAAAAATTCTGTCGAACAAAATTCTGGAAAACATCGGAAAAAAAACCCGAAAAAAATTGGAAAAGAAAAATTTGAAAAAAATATGCGGATTAAAATAATTCGCAAAACTTTCTGTTGGATGGCGACAACGGCTACCTCAAAAGAGGAGGAGCCTGATCCTTCAGAAAAAAAATTCCGAAAAAATTACCGTCGGACAGCGACAGCGGGTATCTCGGAAAAGGAGAAACATATTATTCCTCCAAAAAAAAAAATTGAAAAAATAAATTCGAAAAAATAATGGCCGAATAAAAATTTTAATTTTTTCTCTATTCGAATCGGGTTATAGTCGATTTTTGACTGAATTAATTCAATCGGTTAATTTTTAATATAATAAAGATAATGAGATTATTTGAAATCTATAGGTTGTTGGAGTTATTTCAAATCCTCAATTTTGTATGTGTTGAAATTAACTTGGATTTGACTCAAATCCAAATCCAATAAATTTTATAATCCAAATAGAGGATTTGGCTCAAATCCAAATCCAAATCCAAATCCACCCTTATCCAAACACACCCTAAGGGTTCTACTATCAAGTCACATACTTGATGACCTTAGAAAGAATTAACCATTTAAGTGTTTTAATCATAATATAAAATGATAAAAACTGTCAATCAATAAATAACAAAATGATAAAGTCAATACATAGTCCAACATTATTGACCTAGTGCATACCACTAATAATCTCCCACTTGCACTAGGCCCAATCTACATTAAATCTAATACTCATGGACCTAGTATGACTTTCATGGTTAGGCTGTGGAAGAGCCTTAGTTAGCGTATCAACAACATTATCATTTATCGAAACTCTGCATATCTTCACGTCTCCTCTCTCAATGATTTCTCGAATGAGATGATAACGTCTAAGTATGTGTTTGGATCGCTGATGTGATCTGGGCTCCTTTGCTTGTGCTATAGCCCCATTGTTATCACATAACAAGTTCACTGGATCAGATATACTAGGAACAACTCCTAATCCAGTTATGAACTTCTTGATCTAAACAGCCTCCTTAGCTGCGTCTGAAGCAGCTATATACTCAGCTTCTGTTGTAGAATCAGCAACGGTTTCCTGCTTCGAGCCCTTCCACCTGAAAGCACCTCCATTCAAACAAAACACATATCCTGACTGTGATTTATAATCATCAATGTCAGTTTGGAAGCTAGCGTCTGTGTAACGCTTTACAATCAGCTCATCTTCCTGACCACCACATAGCAAAAATGCATCCTTGGTTCTTCTCAAGTACTTAAGGATGTTCTTAACTGCTGCCTAGTAACTTTCACCTGGATTTGACTGGTATCTGCTCGTTGTACTCAAAGCATACGAGACATCAGGTCGAGTGCACAACATTGCATACATGATAGATCCAATAGCAGAAGCATATGGAATCTTACTCATGCGGTCTCGCTCATCCTGTGTCTTAGGACACCGAGTCTTGCTGAGACTGATGCCATGTGATATTGGCAAGAATCCTCTCTTGGAGTCTTGCATACTAAACCTGTTTAATACCTTATCAACATAAGTGCTTTGACTTAGGCCAATGAGTCTTCTAGATATATCTCTATAGATCTTGATGCCTAATATATAAGCAGCATCGCCCAAGTCTTTCATTGAAAAACACTTCCCTAACCATGATTTAACACTTTGCAGTATGGGAATGTCGTTTCCAATGAGTAGTATGTCATCAACATAAAGCACTAAGAAAACAATCGCGCTCCCACTAACCTTCTTGTATACACAAGGTTCATCTTCATTCTTGATGAATCCAAACTCTTTGATAGCTTCATCAAAACGAATATTCCAACTCCGAGAAGCTTGCTTTAATCCATAAGTGGATTT
Source organism: Mercurialis annua (assembly GCF_937616625.2). NCBI lineage: Eukaryota > Viridiplantae > Streptophyta > Magnoliopsida > Malpighiales > Euphorbiaceae > Mercurialis > Mercurialis annua. The sequence continues at coordinate 33,930,383 of NC_065577.1, read as the reverse complement.
TTGAAGCTTGCAAACCTTTCCAGAATTCTCTGGAGTGGCAAAACCCTCAGGTTGTTTCATGTACACATCCTCAAGTAAGTTTCCATTAAGAAACGCCGTTTTGACATCCATTTTCCATATCTCATAGTCATAATATGCAGCTATGGCAAGGAGAATCCGAATGGATTTAAGCATAGCTACTGGTGAAAAAGTTTCATCATAGTCAATACCATGTATTTGTCTGAAACCTTTTGCAACCAGTCTTGCTTTATAGGTATGCACATTGCCATCCATGTCAGTCTTCATTTTGAAGACCCATTTGCACCCAATGGTTTTTACACCATCCATCGGGTCAATCAAGGTCCAAACTTTATTATTATACATGGATTGTATTTCAGATCTCATGGCTTCGAGCCATTTTTCAGAGTCAGGACTATTTATGGCCCCCTTGATAGGATGTGGGTTCTTCTTGATCCACAATCATCACATCATTATTCTCAGTTATGAGAAATCCATATCTCATAGGATTATGACGTGTCCTATCAGACCTCCTTTGGCCTTGTGGTACTTGTTCTGGTTCAGCAATTGCCTGTTGATTCATTTATGGTTCCATACTTGGTACAATGCAATTTTGTGTTTCTTGAATTTCTTCAAGTTGTACTGTACTCCCACTGGTTCCTTTGGAAATAAATTCTCTTTCCAAAAAAGACACCATTTCTAGCAACAAACACTTTGTTCTCAAAAGCATTGTAGAAGTAATATCCTTTAGTTTCTCTAGGATATCCTACAAAAAGGCATTTGTAAGATTTGGATGCTAATTTATCTGAAATTAGTCGCTTCACATAAGCTTGACATCCCCAAATCTTAAGAAAAGACAAACTAGGAGTTTTCCAGTCCATATCTCATATGGTGTCTTTTCAACTGCCTTTGATTGAACTCTATGCAAAATGAATGCAACGGTTTCTAAAGCATAGCCCCAAAATGAGATTGGAAGATCAGTTTGACTCATCATTGATCGAACCATAAATAGAGTTCGATTTCTCCGTTCAGACACACCATTCCATTGTGGCGTTCCAGGTGGAGTCAATTGAGAAATGATCCCACAATCTCTTAGATGGTCTACAAATTCTTGGCTTAAATATTCACCACCTCGATCAGATCTTAGTGTTTTAATATTTTTACCAAGTTGATTTTGTACTTCATTCTTAAATAATTTGAACTTTTCAAAAGATTCAGATTTATGTTTTATCAGATAAACATAACCATATCTACTGAGATCATCAGTAAAAGTAATGAAGTACTGAAATCCACCTCTAGCATTTGTACTTAATGGACCATATACATTTGTATGTATAAGGCCCAATAAGCTTTTAGCTCTTTCACCTTGTCCAATAAAAGGTGTTTTTGTCATTTTTCCCACTAGACAAGATTCACATGTTTCAAATGATTCATAATCAAATGTATTCAAAAGTCCATCTCTTTGAAGCTTTGATATGCGTTTCTCATTTATATGGCCTAAATGACAATGTCAGAGATAAGTAGAGTTTAAATCATTTGACTTAAACTTTTTAGCATTGATGTTATAGATTGATTTTTCATTAGTGTCTTCAACATTTAAAATATAAAGACCACTACTGCGTGGAGCATATCCATAAAGAATGTTATTATGCGAAATATTGCATTTATTATTTCTAATAATAAATTCAAAACCATCCTTGTCCAAAAAAGAAACAGAAATAATATTCCTACACATTGTAGGTACATAATAACAATAATTTAAAGATAAAATAAGTCCACTAAGCAAAGATAACTCATAAGTCCCTACAGCTAAAGCAGCAACTCTTGCTCCATTGCCAACTCGTAGGTCCACTTTGCCTTTTGTCAAACTTCTACTCCTTTTGAGACCATGCACATTAGTATAAATGTGAGATCCAGATCCAGTATCTAATACCCATAAATAAGAAATAGAAAGATTAATTTCTATAACATGAATACCTGAAGTGGTAGTCTCACTACCCTTGTTCTTCTTCAGATCATCCAAATATTTCTTGCAATTCATTTTCCAATGTCCAGGTTCCTTGCAGAAAAAGCAAGTTCCTTCCTTTGGCGGTTTTTCTTTGGATTCATCCTTGGTCTTGGGCTTGGGCTTGGGCTTAGACTTCTTGGAAGCCTTTCCCTTGCCCTTACCAGACCTTTTCATACCCTTTCCCTTGTTGACAATAAGAGCATCCTTAATCTCATTCTTGATGCTCTTTTCAGCAGTTTGAAGCATCCCATGCAACTCTGTGATGGTCTTCTCCATATTATGCATATTGAAGTTCATGATGAAACCATCATAAGCCTCAGGCAAAGATTGGAGAACAATGTATGTAGCCAACTCTTGGGCAATTGGGAGACCGAGCCTGTCCAAATGTTCAAGATGACCTTTCATCTTCAAAACATGGGACTGACTGAGCCGCTAGTAGTCAACTTGCAAGAAAGCAAATCCTTGATGGTATTGAACCTCTCAATTCTTGCTCTCTCTTGGAACATTTCCATGAGATCAGCAATCATGGTGTTCGCATCCAATTCCATCATTTGCTTTTGGAGTTCATTCTCCATGCATCCAAGCATAATGAAAGTGACATCAGTAGAGTCATTGAGATGCTTCGTATAAGCATCCCTTTGAGCTCTAGTAGCAGCAGGAGCTGGTTCTTCAGGGAGGGGTTGATCAAGGATATATTCCTTTCTTTCTTGCCTAAGAACAATTCTTAGATTTCTGTACCCACTACAAAAAATTTGGCTTCTTGTGACAAAAAAATATGTGACAAACTATATTTTGTCATAATAAATAGGTTAGTTGTGACAAAAAAAATTATTTTGTCACAATGAGAGTTCAATGAAATGATATTGCGACAAATACATATTGTGTCAACCATTTTTGTCACTATAAAAAATAATTATGTTTGTTGTGACTAACTATTTTGACAAAAACATGTTTTGTCGCCGTAATTTAAAATATTTTTATTATGACAAAATTATTCTTATCATAATATTTAAAAAAGTTGTGACAAATTTTATTTTGCAGCAATTAGATATATTTTGTCACTATAAAATTTAATTACGTTTGTTGTGACAAAGTATTTTGCCAATAAAAGATATTGTAATAAATTATTATTGTGTCAAATTTTGTCGTCACTTATAAAAAAGTAAATATGTCTTTGTGACAATGTATTTTGCCAAAACAAATGTTTTGTTTTCGTATTTTAAACCTACAGTTATAACGACTGCATATGGACCTGATGTCAACCGTATGTCAACCTTATAAAACACAAACATAAACTCTTTCCACTACTGTTTATTGTGTCAAATTTATTTGTCAATAAAAAAAGTAAATTTTTTTTTCTGACAAAATATTTTGCCAAAACAAATGTTTGGTTCCGATATTTTAAAAAGACAGTTATAATATTTATTGTGTCATATTTATTTGTCACTATATAAAAAAGTAAATATATTGTTGTGACAAAGTAATTTGCCAAAACAAATGTTTTGTGCCTGTATTTTAAACTATAGTTATAATAACCGTAAATAAACCGTTTATTGACCATATGTCAACCTTATGAAACACAAAATACACACAAAATAGAGAAAGAAAAACTAATTGCAGAAAATAAATGGTAAAATAGAAAATATATACAGTTATAATGAAAAAATAAATTTTAGCATAATATTTAAAGACTTTAGTAACGAATTTATTTCAGCAATTAATTAAACTTATATAATGTTGTGATAATTAAATATTGTGTCTAATATTTTTGTCACTATAGCAATTAATTGTGTTTGTTGTGACAATGGGTTTTGACAAAAACTGTTTTGTCACTGTATATTAAAAATACAGTTATTATGATAAAATAAATTTTATCATAATATGTAAAAATATTGTGAATAATTTTATTTTTCAGCAATTAAGCGAAATTAAATGATATTGTGATTAATAAATGTTTTGTCACCATGGAATTGAAAAAAAAAATATGATAATAGGTTTAAATGGGTTATGAAATTATATTTTATTTTGATAAAAAAAGGTATATGACAATTAAGATTCAAATATCCAAATTAGGTTAATCGAAGCACTCTTCATTAGGGAAAAACTTTTTTTGCTGAATATTGACACCACACTACCGCATCAATTCCATACGTTTGTACGCTTCTCACGCCGCCGCACTTTCATTGATTTGTGTTTGTTGATGCTTATTTGTCCAGGTATTTTTTAACTTATGAAAAGAGACTAAATTGATTAATGTAGGATGAATTTCACATTCAAATTGCTTATTTGTTCAATTGATAATTTAATTTTTTAACTGATTCGTACAAACTCGAGGTCGGGCTTAAAACTCGACGACTTATCACCTATTCTCGAGTTTATTAGCTCAGTAAAATCAAGAACTCGAGGTTTTGCTTCCATTTCGTCGAGTATTAAGACTTACATCAAGTTTGTGCTTTGACAGAGATAAAAAAGTCGAGTTAAGGATGTAACTCGTCGAATATTAAGCATGACATCGAGTTTAACATTGCAAACGACGTATAAACTCGAGTTAAGTTTAAAAATTCGTCGACTATATAGGCTGACCTCGAGTATGTTTAACAGTAACACTAACAAAATGTTAGCCTTGTTTTAGAACTGCAGGTAGTTCAGGGAAAGAAATTGGATATATTTTTAAAATAGCTAACGGTATCTGATTTGTAATGGGTAAGTTTTAATTATATTTTCAATTGATAGATTTGTACCAAATATTGATGTTGCCTAATATATTATTTTGGTATTAAAGGGACGCCATCAGACAAAAGTTGGATGACGTCGTACCGATTTAGTTCATGTTATATTCAAGGGGTCAAAAATTTTCTGAATGTTGCAAAAGACTTTACTGATTCAAATGGCAGAGTTCGATGTCCATGCAAGAACTGCATCAATATTTATTTGAAGCCATTGCAAGAAGTAAAAATGGATCTATATCAATATGGAATTAGTGAAAACTACACAAACTGGGTGCACCATGGTGAGACTTCTCAACCTCGTGATAGTTTAGATGGCTCTATTAATTCGGACAATGAATTGGAGGATAGTGGAAATGATGTTTCAGAAATGTTAGATGATATGTGTAATGCAACTTTTATGGACACCGACATGGAAGACAGACTTCCCAATCAAGATAATAACATGCTAGAAGGAGAAGTAGCAAAATTTGCTAAATTGTGGAATGATTCTCATTGTGAACTATATCCTGGAAGTCAAAAATATTCAAAGCTCTCTTTTCTTCTTAAGATGATTAATATCAAAGCACTCACAAATTCTAGTAATAAGTCATTTTTTTCGAATTTGGAGTTGTTCAAGGATGCACTCCCGAGAGGAGAAACCCTTCCAAGCTCAAGTTATGAGGTTAAAAAATTGATGCGTGATTTAGGACTCGGTTACGTAACTATTGATGCTTGTGTAAATGATTGTGTGCTATTTTGGAAGGAAAATGAAAATCTTGACACGTGTCCAACTTGTAAGGCCCCTAGATGGAAATTAGGTTTCGGAAAACGCAAGAAGGTTGCTCAAAAAATTCTTAGACACTTCCCTTTAGTACCTAGACTTCAGAGGTTATTTATGTCTAAAGATATTGGTGAAAATATGAGGTGGCATAAGGAGAAACGTGTAGATGATGATACGATTAGACATCCAGCTGATGCTACGGAATGGAAAGATTTTGACCAGAAATATGCTTGGTTTGGCAAAGATGCTCGTAACGTGCGACTTGGGCTTGCTAGTGATGGATTTAACCCTTTTGGAAATATGAGCACGAGTTATAGCATGTGGCCGGTGATTGTGACGCCATATAACTTACCACCATGGAAATGCATGAAGGAGAATTTTTTGATGTTATCTTTGCTTATTCCTGGTAAGGAATCTCCCGGAAATAATATCGATGTATATTTAAGGCCATTAATTGATGAGTTAAAAGAGTTATGGGAGACCGGTGTGACAACATATGATGCATATAGCGGTAAGAATTTTCAATTACATGCTGCATTATTATGGACAATAAATGACTTTCCAGCATATGGAATGTTATCTGGATGGAGCACAAAAGGAAAATTGGCATGTCCTGTGTGTAATAAGTGGACGTGTTCGCTAACATTAAAAAATGGAGTGAAGCAATGTTACATGGGTCATCGGAGATATTTACATGCCCAACATTCTTGGAGAAAAAGCAGAAAATTTGATGGCAAACCAGAGCACGGGTCAAAGCCTGAAGAGTTGTCAGGAGATGAAGTTCTAAGGCAATTAGATTTGCTTCCAAAAAGCCTTGTTTTTGGGAAGACACCTAACCAAAAAAAGCGTGCACGTGGTCCTGAAGAGCTCAATTGGACAAAGAGAAGTATATTCTTTGAATTGCCTTACTGGAAAACATTAAAATTACGTCATAATTTAGATGTAATGCATATTGAGAAGAATATATGTGAAAATATATTGGGTACGTTGAATATTGATGGAAAATCTAAGGATAACATTAAGGCTCGAATGGATTTAGAAGCAATGGGTATAAGAAAAGAGTTACATTTACAGCAAAAGGGAAATAAATTTTTTATGCCACTTGCTTGTTATACATTACCGAAGCCTGAAAGGAGAAAGTTTTGCGAATGGTTGCAGTCAATCCGGTTGCCAGACGGATATGCTTCCAATCTTTCTCGATGTGTAAGTGTTCAGGACTGCAAAGTTATGGGGATGAAAAGCCATGATTATCATATATTCTTGCAACGGTTACTTCCAGCATCAATTTGTGGGTCTTTGCGTAGTGAGGTTTACACTGCATTATCAGAGTTGAGCTCTTTCTTTAAGGAGCTTTGTTCGAAGACTTTAAAAAGATCTACAGTTAAAAAGTTGCAGAGCGATATCATTTTGATAATATGTAAACTTGAGATGATATATCCTCCATCTTTTTTCGTGGTAATGATGCATTTGGCAATTCATCTGCCACGTGAAGTAGAATTAGGAGGCCCTGTTCACTATAGGTGGATGTACTTTATTGAGAGGTTAGTTGATAAGGAAATTTTATTTTTAGTTTTCTTGCTGCAGTTTTAACTAATTTTTATATATCTATATTGTTTATTCACATTTACAACAAATTTGTTGTGCAGGTTCTTACGTACTTTGAAAAATTATGTACGTAACTTAGCTCGACCGGAGGGTTCAATTGCTGAAGCGTATATCACTAAAGAATGTTTGAACTTTTGTTCACTGTATTTTCATGGTGTTGAGACAATATATAATCGCGTTGAGACTTTCTTTACAAACAAAAATCAATAACATTCTTCATCTTGAACCTCCATAAATTAGCTTCCTCTTCACTCCCTAGGCAGATGTTCTCTTGAGTTTTAGAGGACCCTCATCTTCACTAACACAAGAAGAGCTTTCCTTCCAACGAGCATACAAATATAATGACGAAGCGTAACGAGCACGGTGTTCTTTGACATCATAATCATGCCCCATAACTTTCCCATCAACAAAGAACTCAGCAGCGGAAAACATATGAACTCCACAATCACTACGAAAAGTGAGAAAAAAATAAAAAAACATAAGAAACAAGGTTGACATTAGGTTCCTATTCTGTCACCATAACTCTTTAATATAACCCAACCAACTAAAGTTAAAAACAAATTATAGACTTACACATCATTTTGGATAGGCATGTTTTCCACAATCTCTATTCTGAACGGATCAGTTATTCTCTTTCCCTCATAAGCACCGGCAGTAGTATCGATGTCATCTCGAGAATCATAAAAATTGGTAGCTTGAAGGAATAGTGGAAGTAACACACTGTAGGAAGTAACATATTCAGTTGCTGATCTGTCATTTTGCGCCGACCTCAACGAATTGTAGATATAGATGCATCGTTCCTTGAAATTCAGGCGAGCCAAAATCCAATGCCAATCGTTAACACAATTGATCGGAAAAAGAACATCGTCAACATCAGCCCAATTCGTATTGCAACGCATAGCACCACCTTTAATGTAGATAGCCACTGTATGTTTCAAAGAAACAAGTGACACATCTTGCTTTTTCTTGTATGCTGTGTAGAGAGTTTGAATACGCCGATCAAAAAAATTATCAGTTGACGTACATCTACTGTTTGCAGCACATCCAGATTTTATTTTCTTTCTCAGATAATAAAAGAGAACATCTACATGCTGCCAAATAAACAAAATTCAAGGTTAAGTAGCCATACAGTCACAACAATGTTATTAACTAAGTGAGCATTAAAACAGGATTTACTTACAGAACACTCAAGAGGCTTTCCAACGTGGTAGAGATGGTAAAACCAGGATTTCGTTTCAATATCAACCACGCCAAGAGAAAGACGAGGATGGAATTTATCAATCTTTGGATCGTATATCCAGCTTTGTCTTCTAAACAAACAAAGAAAAAAAAATTAAATAAGTGAGCATTAAAACAGAACTGAAAAAAGTTAGTCGAGATACGAACTTGGCCCCTTTAGGACGTCCTTCTTCCAGCCAATTCTGAATGATGTTTTGTTTGGTAGCATCACTGAATAAAATGTGATTAGCATCAAATGGACAAATACGGACTTTACAACCAGTTTGCGTCGGTATGAAGCGGCTTGAAGAAGGACCAGACTACCAAAAACATAAGAGAGGATACAGTAAGTAAACTATAAAATTAAACTATAAATATAATTTAAAGCAAACAATACCTCCTTTGATTTGAATTCAGCAATCGATTCACTTGCATTTTTTTTAGTCTGATTGATGGTGTCATCTGGTGGAGATTTTAAATTCAACTCGCTTTGTCGCGAAACCTAGTAAATTGACAATAAACAAATTAATATAGTTAATCAAAACAGCTTAATATCAAATTATTAAATATACCTCAAAATTCGGAGAGATAACATCAACGTGTTCGGAAGAAACAATAACACAAGGTTCACCACGGTCATCCTTGCCTTCAAGTACAGCCTTCTCGCAAACCAAATCTTCCAATTCGACTTTTTCAGCACCTTCTTCTTCATCAGCAGACTCCCTACCATCCCTTTCTTTGCTGGAAGTAGCTTTAGTATCAGCAGAAACAGGAATAACAGACTCCCTACCATCCCTTTCTTCTCGTTCCGTTACTATAGAAGTACCATTTTTACTTGGTTTCACTGAAATGTCCTCTGCAGGAAGAACAACCTTTTTTCCTTTGTCAACCCTTGTCTGCAAGCCATCAGAAACATCATGTTTCTCACTTTCAACCTGATATAGATATGGAGTTAACATTAGGTTCCCATCAGGTTACAATAACATAATATGAAATAACATAAATTATATTTAACTAAACTCTAAGTGATAAAAGTACAAAATACATAAATCAAAACAAATTACCGTTTTAGAATCACCAATCAGAGTTAGCCTATCATTCAATGAATTGACAACTGTCAAAAGTTCGGAACATTTGGAAGTGAATAAACGTTTCAAATCAATTATATCATCCTTAATCGTCTTTTGACCAGCCATCAAAATTTCCAGCCTCTCTTCCATAACATTTAAATTCGAAGTGTTCGACGTTGATTCACCGTCCTTCAATATATTAAATGCCGGACAATAACCCTCCTCGTTTCCCTTAATTTTTTTGAATAAGTCACTGTCACGACCCGATTCTCGGCATCGAGACCGGCGCTAGGGAATGGGAGTGGTTGCTCCGAAACCCGTAGCAAGCCTTAAAAATACATTAAAATCACTTAAAATTTTTCGCGGAATTCAAATCATTTTCGAACATTTTAAAATCGCAGTTTTAAAACGTTCTTATAAACATTATCATTTAAACCATGCACATAATTTTCTCTTTAATTATTGCATTTTAGTTTCAAAACCATTTCTCTATGGTTTATCATGCATCTCAATATGCGTACCATCTTACTATGGTAATTACTGCATTTCACTATGCAGGCCATTTCTCTAATGGACTTAACTGCATTTCACTATGCAGATGCGTTCGCCGCATTTTATTCAAGTGCAGTCGCTCGGACTTTCGCACAGCATTCACATATTACATTATATCAGAGTTTAAGCGTTATAAATATAAAGCATAAATAAGTCCAACGACTACTAAGGTATCACCGTTCATTATTCTAGCTACTGCAACTCTAGACACATAAAGGAAAGTCATTCTCACTTATTCAATCCAGGAATTTCCGGAACAAGAAATTGGAAATCCACACCTCAAACTACTCGCCTGTAAAAATATTAAATTCAACGGGGTCAGTTATAAAAACTGGTGAATGCGTACAACATGTACTAATAAACATTAATATGAAAGCAATGCATTCCAGATTACCGATTCATATGAAACCCTAAACCATGATTCATGTTCCTATATGCTTTCAACACAGGAAACATAAATATTCCATTTTTTTTTTCCATTCCATTCGGGTTAACCTTTTATTTTTCTTTGGCCGTATTTATTTTCTCTTTTTGTACTTTTAGCCAGTCAAATCCGATTATTTTTATTTTACGTATTTGAAAGTCCCAGACTCTTCTTACAATACAACGGATTTCGGCAGTACATAAATACTGTCGCCAATTTCACTTTTTTTTTAATAAAAGGTTCAACCTCTCAGATCTCGGCAGTTTGCTGACTGCCTTTGGTCGTCTATATTCCGTTGCCTCTGAAGATCTGCCATATGTCTAGGCCGTCGCCTGACTTCCAGACCGTCGTCCAGATTTCCACATACCATTTTCACATGCAACCATTCTAAATGCAATACCGGTGATCACACAGCACTATTGCCGCCCAATAGTAAGCACGTTTCAATGAATCTAAATCGGTTTCAAAACTATGTATATAGTTCATGCGATTTAAATTCAAAATAAAATAAAGCATTTGCAAATCATGTAAAGCAGTTCGCAATATTTTTAATACTAATATTTAGCAGTATAAGTTGTAAACACACTCACAGTACTCGCTTATTCCAAATATAAAAATACCACCCGTCGAATATTCAAAACCTTTGCTCGCCGGTTTCCGCGACAAAACTCGCTGGATCTAATTTAGAGATTAAACATTAATAAATGTAATAACTCTAAATTCTAGGATATACTCTAGACCGACTCAACCATATAAACCACATAATCACAAACCAAATTTGATTCCGACTATCTATATCCGCGTCATCGTATTTCTATACGATACACCACGTAGTTTATTTATTTCAATAAATAAACATAGAATTATAATTCCATATAATTCTATCACACATTCAATTCACATAATTTTCTAAAATACACTTTTAAAAAATCTCATCAAACATATCACAATTCACAAATATCCAAAAATATTTTTCCGTAAAATATTTTTGACCCGGGGCTCGGCCCCCCCTTATTTTCTGCCAAAAACATTTCGGCACTAACTGCTGCCAAATGAGTTTAGGACTGAGCCAACATGCTCTATCCCCTCTACTCATACTCCGGTCACCGTATTCCGGTGGTTTTGGCCGGAAAACTCAAAAACGCTTAAAACGCTTAAAAATTCATTTTAAGCCATTTTAACACCGAAATTCACCAAAATCATTTTCAAATACATTTTTAATTTTTGTCTTGTAAAAACAGCAGCCCAATATTTTTAAAATAATATTTTCCTTTATTTTAACCATTAAAACCGAAATATCAATTAGTAATCAAAACCGATTATTAATCCGTCAAAACACCACACAAAAATCATTTAAACTCCACAAATAATTATCAAACACATTTCATAAATTTTTTTTATAAATAATTTCTGCCCAGAAATTAAAATGACAGTTTTACCCTTTTTAGAACAATTTTGGCCGAATAGAGTTATTAAAAATTAAACCCGATTATTAAACCACTAAAAATTAACCATCAACCATTTAATTAACATCAACCACAAATATAACTCATCCATGAATAAAATTATTTCCAGAATTTAAAAATCAATTTATTTACCATTTTTAAGCTATTTTTAAGCTTTAAAACAATTAAAAACCGAAACCCAACTAATTAAATTAACACCCGAATTAATTGACATTTTTAATCCACAAAAATTTCACTTTAAAGCATATATAAATCTCAACATATAGATCAGCCCAGAAATTTAAATAAATAATTTAATTTTTACGGAAAAATTATTTAAAAACCGAAACCCATTAAACTAGCAACTAAAACCAACTAATTATCCATCAAACATCACATATAAACCATCTTAAGCATGTTTCTAAACCTCAACCAACATCAGCAACTAAAAGTAAGGTTTTGAGCTTGAAATTATACCTCAAACGAACATGCAAATACACACACACGATCTACGCAATATTCCCGACAACTTTTGTGAAGAAAATTTTGAGAGAAAATAAAAGTATAAGGTTTTGTGTTTTGTTTTGTGAAGAATTCGGCACCCACACAAATGAAGAAGATGAAATAGAGACTTGGGCACCAAGTTTATGTAGGAAAATATCTAGATATTTATTTGGAGTTTCAATTATTTACAAGTTTGCCATTATGGCATTCTTGTAAATAATTCGAACTCTAGGGGCAAAATAAACTCAACTTTACCAAATATTCAAAAACATTAAATCATATCATATGGGCTGAGTTAAAATATTTTTGGGCCTTTAAAAATATTTAAAATAATTATTTTTACGGTTTTTAGTGAAAAATCACAAAATTCACTTTTAACACGTAAAATTGCCAAAAATCACATTTAAGGCAAACACATAGCAAATCACATTTTTTACTCTTATAAATTCATCACGTGAATTTATTCACTATTTTCGAGGTCCTAATCAATAAAAATTGGACTCTAGCGAAAATAAACACTAAAAATTCTACGGGGTATTACATTCACCCCTCCTTATAAGAAATTCGTCCTCGAATTTCAAAACAAACTATTACCTTGAGCAAACAAGTGGGGATATCGTTTCCGCATATCCGCCTCTGTTTCCCACGTACATTCCTCAATTGTACGGCTCCTCCAGAGCACTTTTACCATAGGTATCTCCTTACTACGGAGTTTCCTAATCTGGGTATCCACAATTTCTACGGGTTCCTCCTCATAAGATAGTTCCTCGTCTATCTCAACCTCCTGAGGTTGAATAAGTCTATGAGGGTCAGGAATATACTTCCTAAGCATCGACACGTGAAACACTGGATGTACTTGCGACATCTCAGACGGTAATGCTAACTTATAAGCTACCGCTCCTATTCGCTCAATAACCTCATATGGCCCTGCATATCTCGGCGCTAGCTTTCCTTTCTTTCCAAATCGGATTACACCTTTCATAGGTGATATTTTAAGAAACACAAAATCTCCGATTTGAAATTCTATATCCTTTCTCCTCACATCAGCATAGCTCTTTTGCCGACTAAATGCAGTTTCTAAACGTTGCTTAATCAACGGAACTTTCTCAGACGTAATCTGAACAATTTCAGCTCCTGTCAACTTTCTTTCTCCAACTTCTTCCCAACAAATTGGAGATCTACACTTACGTCCATACAACGCCTCATACGGTGCCATTTCGATACTGGAATGATAACTATTGTTATATGAGAACTCTACTAACGGTAGATACTCATCCCAATGGCCTCCGAAATCTAAAACGCACATTCTTAACATATCCTCCAAAGTCTGGACAGTCCTTTCAGACTGTCCATCTGTTTGGGGATGAAACGCTGTACTAAAATCCAAACGCGTTCCTAAAGCCTCTTGCAGACTTTGCCAAAATCGGGATGTAAAAACTGATCCTCGATCTGACACAATTGACACAGGAACTCCATGTAAACTGACCACTTTGTCAATATAAATCTGTGCCAATTTCGCTGCCGTATAGGTAACCTTGATCGGAATGAAATGAGCCGACTTTGTCATTCGATCAACGATAACCCATATCGAATCAAAACCATGTTGCGACTTAGGCAATCCAACGACAAAATCCATGGTTATCCTTTCCCATTTCCATTCTGGTATTGGCAATTGTTGCAAAAATCCAAATGGTCTCTGATGTTCCAACTTCACCTGTTGGCATATCGGACACTTAGCAACAAATTCTGCTATATCTCTTTTCATACCATTCCACCAATACATCTGCTTAACATCGTGATACATCTTGGTAGAACCAGGATGAACACTATACTTAGATCCATGTGCCTCCATCATAATTCTCTGTTTCAACTCCTCTACATTTGGTACGCACACCCTTGTACCAAATTTCAGAATACCACTTTTCAAATTATACTCAGAGTTCATTCCCTTTTGAACTTCTGCAATAACATGCTTTAGTTGAGGATCCGTTGTCTGAAGTTCCTTAATCTGATCATTCAATGTAGGTTTAATCGTCATTTGAGCTAACAAACTCCCCAAATACGAAACCTCTAATTGAACTCCTTGATCAAACAACGAATGCACTTCTCTAATCATTGGTCTCTTCTCAACTAAAGTAACATAAGCTAAACTTCCTGCAGATTTTCTGCTCAACGCATCAGCCACTACGTTAGCTTTGCCAGGATGATACTGTATCGTACAGTCATAATCCTTTAGCAACTCCATCCACCTCCTCTGTCTGAGATTCAACTCTCTCTGATCAAATATGTATTTCAGACTCTTGTGATCAGTGAATATTTCGCATTTTGCTCCATATAGGTAATGTCTCCAAATCTTTAATGCGAAAATCACTGCTGCTAATTCTAGATCATGGGTTGGATAATTAACTTCATGCTTTTTCAACTGGCGAGAAGCATAAGCTATAACTCGTCCATGTTGCATTAGTACACATCCTAATCCGATCCTAGAAGCATCACAATAGACTGTAAGTCCATCACTACCAGAAGGTAATGCCAGAACTGGAGCTGTTGTCAAACACTCCTTCAGCTTCTGGAAACTCACTTCACATTGATCAGTCCAAATGAACTTCGCGTTCTTCTGAGTCAGCTTAGTTAATGGTGCAGACAACTTAGAAAAGTCTTGCACAAACCGTCTATAATAACCAGCTAGACCCAAGAAACTACGAATTTCTGTTACTGAACTTGGCCTTTTCCAATCCATCACAGCTTCAATCTTTTTAGGATCCACCTTAATCCCACTTTGAGATACTACATGTCCCAAAAATGCTACCTCTTCTAACCAAAACTCACACTTCGAGAATTTGGCATAAAGCTGATGATCTCTCAAAGTTTGTAACACAATCCTTAAGTGTTGCGCATGCTCCTCCTCTGTGCGCGAATAAATCAAGATATCATCTATGAACACTATCACGAATTGATCTAGAAACGGTTTAAAAATCCGATTCATCAAATCCATGAAAGCCGCTGGTGCATTTGTCAATCCAAATGACATCACCAAAAATTCATAATGACCGTATCTTGTTCTGAATGCAGTCTTTGGAATATCATCATTTCTGATCTTCAACTGATGATAACCTGACCTCAGATCAATCTTTGAAAAGTACCTCGCTCCTTGCAATTGATCGAATAAATCGTCAATTCTGGGTAAAGGATACTTATTCTTGATTGTGACCTTATTGAGTTGTCTGTAATCTATACAGAGTCTCATTGATCCATCCTTCTTCTTAACAAACAACACAGGTGCGCCCCAAGGTGAGACACTTGGTCGTATAAATTCACGATCAATCAATTCTTCTAATTGATCCTTCAACTCCTTTAGTTCTGCTGGTGCCATACGATACACAGGTATCGATATTGGACTTGTACCAGGAACTAGATCAATACAGAATTCAATCTCTCGATCTGGTGGTAATCCAGGTAACTCTTCTGGAAACACATCAGAATACTCCGAAACTACTGGTACATCATTCACACTTCCAACTTCCTTCTGAATATCTCGTACCAGAGCTAAAAATCCTTGACATCCTTTACTTAACATCTTTCTCGCTTTCAAAGCCGAGACTAAACTCTTTGGGGTTTCCAACTTTTCTCCCCGAATAGAGATAAGTTCAGTTCCAGGTACATGGAACGTCACTATCTTTTCTCTACAATCCACATTTGCATAATGTTGCGACAACCAATCCATTCCTAGGATGACGTCGAATTCTAAGACATTAAGCAACAACAAATCCGCAAGCAATTCTCGCTTTCCAATTAACACAGGACACGACGGATAAACTACAGTAACGTCTATGCTTTCGCCTACAGGTGTAGCTACTAACAATGGGTTTTGCAAAATCACAGGTTGAATTCCTAATTTTAATGCAAAACTTGACGATACAAATGAATGCGTAGCACCGGGATCAAATAAAATTGATGCATCATGCGAAGATATTGAAAATATACCTTGCACTACCGCATTCGACGCATTCGCCTCTTGAGGATTGATCGCAAAAACTCTAGCCTGCCCTCCGCTAGCAGTTGCTCCAGATCCTCGTCCGCCTGTGGTCCTTCCTCCACCACGATTACCAAAACCATATCCTCTTCCACGTTGTCCATTAAACACATTTTGGTTCTGTGCCTGCCCAGACACTGCAGGATATACAGGTCTAGGTTGTTGAAACACTGGTTGAACAACACTAGCACTTGAACCTTGTGGTCCAGACATAGGACATTCTCTTGAGAAATGACCTTGCTGCCCACACGTGTAACAACCTCTCGTCATAAAGCATACCCCAAAATGCTTCTTCCCACAAGTATTACATAGTGGTACTGTTCCTCCTGAACTTCGTCCACTAGAACTTGATCCAGACATACTGAACCTCCTATCTTTCTTTCCTTTCTTAAATCCTTTACGATATGGTCCAGTGAACCTGTTCGTATTCGAACTAGCAGTTCCTTCTCTTACGAGCTCACCAGTAACATTGATCTTTCCAAATTGGATCAAAGTACTTTCCATCTGACGTGCACTATCGATGATTTGAACCAGATCCTTACTAACATCAGATAGCAATCCAATATATTCGGGTCCTAGCCCCTTAATAAACCTTGAATTCACCCTATCTCTATCCAACATCAGATCAGGTGTGAAACGACTCAACCTTGTGAACTCCGTCACATACTCCTGCACCGTCTTTCCTATCTTGTTCAAATTCAACAACTTCTCTCGATGATTCTCCGTTACTGATAACGGCAGAAAGAAATTCTTAAATCGAGTGACAAATTCATTCCAAGTCATCTCTCCCATACTTGGTTGAATATGCCTTTGAAACCAATCCTTCGCAGATCCTTTTACTGACATCTCCACCATCAGTATAGACTGTCTTTCACTAGCATTAAGACGTCTAGCATTCATCTCTACTTCATCCAAGAAATCTAATGCATCGTTTGATCCATCAAACTTCATGGGCTTGAGCCTCATGTAAGCCATAACGAGATCACGATCAACATTAGCACCAACTCTCTGCTGTTGGTAATCCAACTGCTCTCTGTGCATATTCTGCACTTCCACTTGATTCGTTTGCATGGCTGCTATGCCAGCTAAAAATTGTTCGAAATCAAAGCCCGGAATATTAAAATTAGGCCCACGGCCTCTACCACGACCTCGACCACGTCCACGTCCACGACCACGACCTTCGCCTGCTGCGGGTATCGCATCGTTATGAACGGACTCCTCATCATGAACATTCTCCTCTTGAATGTTTTCCTCATGCTGATCAGCCATTCTGATCAAAGCACGTCGTCTATTAAAAATCTATCTAAGCGTTCTAATCGTATACTACCAGGCTCTACTTACTCCTAACAAGCATACAGACTCGATCCTAGAGCACAGCTGGGAATATTTAAAACAAATGATGACTTAACAAATGACATGACAGAAACTTATATGTTGCAGTAGACTCTATATATATTAATTTCCTAGGTTCACATTCCAAACGGTATATTACAATGATACCACCTTTCACATATTAGTAATGGTTTAAGATTATAAACCATCACTTTGATATCAAACTCGACAATGGCCCGTTTTTCGACCATTGCTCTGATACCACCTTTGTCACGACCCGATTCTCGGCATCGAGACCGGCGCTAGGGAATGGGAGTGGTTGCTCCGAAACCCGTAGCAAGCCTTAAAAATACATTAAAATCACTTAAAAGTTTTCGCGGAATTCAAATCATTTTCGAACATTTTAAAATCGCAGTTTTAAAACGTTCTTATAAACATTATCATTTAAACCATGCACATAATTTTCTCTTTAATTATTGCATTTTAGTTTCAAAACCATTTCTCTATGGTTTATCATGCATCTCAATATGCGTACCATCTTACTATGGTAATTACTGCATTTCACTATGCAGGCCATTTCTCTAATGGACTTAACTGCATTTCACTATGCAGATGCGTTCGCCGCATTTTATTCAAGTGCAGTCGCTCGGACTTTCGCACAGCATTCACATATTACATTATATCAGAGTTTAAGCGTTATAAAATATAAAGCATAAATAAGTCCAACGACTACTAAGGTATCACCATTCATTATTCTAGCTATTGCAACTCTAGACACATAAAGGAAAGTCATTCTCACTTATTCAATCCAGGGATTTCCGGAACAAGAAATTGGAAATCCACACCTCAAACTACTCGCCTGTAAAAATATTAAATTCAACGGGGTCAGTTATAAAAACTGGTGAATGCGTACAACATGTACTAATAAACATTAATATGAAAGCAATGCATTCCAGATTACCGATTCATATGAAACCCTAAACCATGATTCATGTTCCTATATGCTTTCAACACAGGAAACATAAATATTCCATTTTTTTTTCCATTCCATTCGGGTTAACCTTTTATTTTTCTTTGGCCGTATTTATTTTCTCTTTTTGTACTTTTAGCCAGTCAAATCCGATTATTTTTATTTTACGTATTTGAAAGTCCCAGACTCTTCTTACAATACAACGGATTTCGGCAGTACATAAATACTGTCGCCAATTTCACTTTTTTTTAATAAAAGGTTCAACCTCTCAGATCTCGGCAGTTTGCTGACTGCCTTTGGTCGTCTATATTCCGTTGCCTCTGAAGATCTGCCATATGTCTAGGCCGTCGCCTGACTTCCAGACCGTCGTCCAGATTTCCACATACCATTTTCACATGCAACCATTCTAAATGCAATACCGGTGATCACACAGCACTATTGCCGCCCAATAGTAAGCACGTTTCAATGAATCTAAATCGGTTTCAAAACTATGTATATAGTTCATGCGATTTAAATTCAAAATAAAATAAAGCATTTGCAAATCATGTAAAGCAGTTCGCAATATTTTTAATACTAATATTTAGCAGTATAAGTTGTAAACACACTCACAGTACTCGCTTATTCCAAATATAAAAATACCACCCGTCGAATATTCAAAACCTTTGCTCGCCGGTTTCCGCGACAAAACTCGCTGGATCTAATTTAGAGATTAAACATTAATAAATGTAATAACTCTAAATTCTAGGATATACTCTAGACCGACTCAACCATATAAACCACATAATCACAAACCAAATTTGATTCCGACTATCTATATCCGCGTCATCGTATTTCTATACGATACACCACGTAGTTTATTTATTTCAATAAATAAACATAGAATTATAATTCCATATAATTCTATCACACATTCAATTCACATAATTTTCTAAAATACACTTTTAGAAAATCTCATCAAACATATCACAATTCACAAATATCCAAAAATATTTTTCCGTAAAATATTTTTGACCCGGGGCTCGGCCCCCCCTTATTTTCTGCCAAAAACATTTCGGCACTAACTGCTGCCAAATGAGTTTAGGACTGAGCCAACATGCTCTATCCCCTCTACTCATACTCCGGTCACCGTATTCCGGTGGTTTTGGCCGGAAAACTCAAAAACGCTTAAAACGCTTAAAAATTCATTTTAAGCCATTTTAACACCGAAATTCACCAAAATCATTTTCAAATACATTTTTAATTTTTATCTTGTAAAAACAGCAGCCCAATATTTTTAAAATAATATTTTCCTTTATTTTAACCATTAAAACCGAAATATCAATTAGTAATCAAAACCGATTATTAATCCGTCAAAACACCACACAAAAATCATTTAAACTCCACAAATAATTATCAAACACATTTCATAAATTTTTTTTTATAAATAATTTCTGCCCAGAAATTAAAATGACAGTTTTACCCTTTTTAGAACAATTTTGGCCGAATAGAGTTATTAAAAATTAAACCCGATTATTAAACCACTAAAAATTAACCATCAACCATTTAATTAACATCAACCACAAATATAACTCATCCATGAACAAAATTATTTCCAGAATTTAAAAATCAATTTATTTACCATTTTTAAGCTATTTTTAAGCTTTAAAACAATTAAAAACCGAAACCCAACTAATTAAATTAACACCCGAATTAATTGACATTTTTAATCCACAAAAATTTCACTTTAAAGCATATATAAATCTCAACATATAGATCAGCCCAGAAATTTAAATAAATAATTTAATTTTTACGGAAAAATTATTTAAAAACCGAAACCCATTAAACTAGCAACTAAAACCAACTAATTATCCATCAAACATCACATATAAACCATCCTAAGCATGTTTCTAAACCTCAACCAACATCAGCAACTAAAAGTAAGGTTTTGAGCTTGAAATTATACCTCAAACGAACATGCAAATACACACACACGATCTACGCAATATTCCCGACAACTTTTGTGAAGAAAATTTTGAGAGAAAATAAAAGTATAAGGTTTTGTGTTTTGTTTTGTGAAGAATTCGGCACCCACACAAATGAAGAAGATGAAATAGAGACTTGGGCACCAAGTTTATGTAGGAAAATATCTAGATATTTATTTGGAGTTTCAATTATTTACAAGTTTGTCATTATGGCATTCTTGTAAATAATTCGAACTCTAGGGGCAAAATAAACTCAACTTTACCAAATATTCAAAAACATTAAATCATATCATATGGGCTGAGTTAAAATATTTTTGGGCCTTTAAAAATATTTAAAATAATTATTTTTACGGTTTTTAGTGAAAAATCACAAAATTCACTTTTAACACGTAAAATTGCCAAAAATCACATTTAAGGCAAACACATAGCAAATCACATTTTTTACTCTTATAAATTCATCACGTGAATTTATTCACTATTTTCGAGGTCCTAATCAATAAAAATTGGACTCTAGCGAAAATAAACACTAAAAATTCTACGGGGTATTACAGTCACCTAGACGAAGGGCATTCATCTCTGCCGGGGTTGGAACAATTGATCGGAAAATCATCTACACATAACAAATGAACACCATATATGAAAACAGAGTCAATGATAAATTACATTTGAAAAATTGAAAATTTAACACATACGAACCTCATCGGATGCAATCTCAACAAATAAATCCCTGTCAACATCAATGTATTTTGCAGGAACGAATGCTTGCCACCTCAGAATCCGCGGGATAGCATCTTTGTTCACTAGCTGAGCAAAGGTATTTTCCACCGCCGGGCAACACTCGTAGAACCAACATACCAGTGCATATGGTAAACCTTGAAGTCGATACTGGTAAATGTTGTCTTCAATAATAAGAGATCCCAGACTAAGAACAGCTCTTTTTGACAAAGAATCAAACGTGTACTTGAAAACGTCAATACCCCATGGATAGTCGTTCAAATCAGCCGAATCAACTACGTCAAAGTCCTTCAAAGGGATACGAGCAGTCCTCGGTGAAGCAAGCAAGAAGTTATGCAAAAAATGCATAAATGCTATCTTAAACCCATCCTCCTCCGACTCCCAACGCCTAGCTTTGAAAAAATCCTGAAGGGTCTGTTTAGAAACAGATTGCAGCCCGCTGAAGTACTTATCCAAAATGCCGTTTTCAACTTTTGTATAGGCATACTTACTGCTGTCACCTTGACAGTTTAAACCCGAGATCAAAGCAAATTCGTCGATTCCGAATTTCAGCCTATGACCGCCAACCTCAAACCACAATTCAGACTTCTTTAGCTGCTCCACCTTCCTCAACAATAAACAATGTATGATCTGATTTTGCACTTTGATCTTGGGAATATCAAGAAAGTAGCCAAAGCAAGATTGTCTAAAATTTTCCAATTCACCTGGAGTCAGAGTCGATTTGATATCAGAAATGACATCGTATGACATGCGCGTATCAATCTTCGAGTGAACACGATCTTCTCGGCTTACTTTAAACTGCCATAGCTGTATGGAAATTAGAGTAAAAACAGTTAGATATCAAAAATTTCACAAAGAACATGTTGACATCAGCCAGACGAAAATAGGAATTCGGAAAATAACAAAAGCCAGAAATTAAACCCATAGTATGCACACAGATTTACAACACTCTTTTTCAGATATTTATAGTGCTTGTCAAAGTAAAACTGCTGGTCCAATTCAGCAGTGCAAAAAGTAACATTTTGTAGGTTAAGGTAATAAACCTCCAAGGCAAGTAAAACAACACTAAGCTGGCTCAGGTTCACTTCAAGCTTTCAAATTTTAGAGCTCCAACATAAAAGTCTCCCAGTATCTACATAAATGTACACTAAAACTGCCAAGCTATGTAACACGGACTCGGAAACTTGTAAACAAGACACTTAGATATGGACACGTAGACGTCAAGTCATTGTTATTTCAAGATTTTCCATAATAAAAATTGCAATTTTGTGTCTGAAACGCCAAGTTTCCAATACATGAATGTTGATTGAGTAAATTGTCCATCCTACTTAGCTGCCAATTAGTAAGGGTAATTTAGAGTTCATAACAATTTCTAACATTCCTCTCAATACAATGCCCAAAAATAACCAAATCAAAACCTGAAATTTCATTGTCAAACCCAGTAGAATGGAGGAATTAACCTTCAAAAACTGAAATTTCAGTACCCTAAAAAAATAGAGTTCATAACTGTACCTTCAAAACTATCTACCAACCAACCTAACCACAATTTTATATAAACATAATTCCAAACAATCATACTTAAACATATTTTCAAACAATCATATAAACAGAGTCAATTTATTATTTTAAGACATAAAACAATTCTAATGCAGTAGGTTCTTAATTGACTTATAAACTAATGAAATCATACCTTAGGAGGAGATTTCTTGGATTCAGTTCTGGAAATGCCTTTGTGTTTCTTCGATTTCGGAGGTGAATCATTTGCATGTCTCTTCTTACTCAACTGCACAGGAGATGGAGGAACTGAAGCTTCTCCGGTTGACACTACCTTTTTGTTTTTTGAAGCTTTTTTTTGCAACGGATTTCTTACCCATATCAGCGATTCTGATATTACCGTCGTTCTCAGTGGCAGCCCGTGTAGTCACCATGGATTTAGGTCATAAAGAAGAACACGGCAAATTAGGAAGGAAGAAAAGAGTTTTGATTATTTAGGAATGAAATCAAATTTTGCAATATCAAATGGGTATTTCCCGCTATATGAAAAAAGGAGAGGTAAATTATATGATACATTAGACACACACTAAAGAGACATATACCTTAGATGAGGATAAAATTGGAATAAAAAATTTAAAGGGTGTTGAAAATAAATTAATGTTTTCAATAGAGGCATTTTTTCAAGGGTAAAAAAATGAAATCAATAATTTAAAATTTTGAGATTTCAATTAATTTGTTATAGTTTTAATAATTTAAATGATTAAAATTATTATTTTAATTAGGGTATGTGCATATAAAGAACTGGACAAGTAAATACTCGATGTCTGGCTAAATACTCGACGAGTTTTAAGCCTAACATCGAGTTTGTTTCTGTTCAGTGCTGCATAAACTCGATGATGGGTTAATATTCGACGAGTTTAAACCTAACATCGAGTTTATGCTAGTCCAGTTATGCCAAACTCGATTTCAGGCTTTGTTTTCGTCGAGTATTTAGACCCACCTCGATTTATTTTGAAAATTACTGCAATTGAAAATTAAACCTCCCACTTTTCTTTAGAAACCTAGAATCAAAACAAGTGAAAAAAAAATTTCTCTAAATCTTCCCCATTCCACAACCCGAAACCTAGCCTCTAAATTCATCAAATTGCTATCGTAATCTTATCAAATCATTAACCAAAATGATGGCATCAACAAAGGGACGAGCTAAAAGAGTTGCTTCAAAAGGGAAATCATCAAGTTCAACTATGCCTCCGAAATTTGTTACAAGAGAAGATTTGTCCTCAAATTATGATTGCCCATTTCCAATTTTCTCTGACGAAGAAGGTATTCGTTACGAAACTATTTCACGCAAGCCTATTGTTATACCTAGATATTTTGATTATGCTTTGTTGACTAGGATGGGTTTGAAATCAAAAATTGATGAAATAGTTGGTAGAATGGGTTTAAATTTTATTGCACATGGTAAGTATCAAGTTTATAAAGAGTTAACTAGAGAATTTTATACCACCTTGAATTATGCCTCTAAGAATGAAAAAGCAATTTCTTTTAGAATAAAAGGGGTTGATTATAGCATAGGGTATGATTTTATGAATCAGAAATTGAAGTTGCCTAAAGGTGGCATTAGAGGTTGTCCTTCAAATTTTGATGTTAATAGAGTATGGAAGCAATTGACCGGTGAAGACTCGGTCGATTTACAACAAGCTCCTAATGGACTCATAATTGAACCATCATATCTTATATTTCATAAATTCCTTTGTCATTCTATATGTGGTAAAAAGGAGTCGAATAGAGTAACGAAGGATGATTTACTAGTACTTGACTATTTAGTGCGACGTTCGGCAAAAAGTGTTGATTTCATACACTTAATTTTTAAAAGCATGATGACCATGGCAACATCATCTAAAGTTGCACTTGGAAATGGTCATTTAGTAACTTGTATAGCATTGCTTCATAGTGCTATTGATGAGGATGATTTGCATAAGATGGAATGTTTGGGGGATGCGTATCTTAATGAAACTATGCTCCGTAAAGCCGACATTCTTGATATGGATGGAGAATTGATGAATGTAAAGGACCGAAATTGTTATTTAATTAAAACTGGCCAGCCGAGAAGAGGAAAGGGAAGAAAAGCAGAAATAGAAGATGACTGTGACGAAGATGAGGATAATGTAAGTAGAGAACTGGAAACCGAGAATGGTCAAGGTGAGGTGGTGAGGGATGATGTCGGTATAGATCAACCAAGAGAGGAGGAAGTGAGGCGACCAAGAAAGCCGAAGCGAAGGGGAGCTTTTGAAGAGGAAGTACTTTCTTTGTTAAATGAAACAAAGTCCAGGTTGACTAATATTGAAACATCTATCGAAGAGATTAAAAGAGAACAACGAAGGTCACATCGCCGATGGAAGGCTTGTTTCGGCACCTTGGGAGCACATGATCCTTCACCTCCACATACACCGGAGAGTTAAGGTTAGTAACAACCAAAATATTTTGATTATTTCATATCTATATGCTGTCATTCATTTGGTTTCAGGGCATTACTTTTCTTCCTGAAATATCCTCTGTTTTCCAAATTGCAGATAAGATGGGTGGCTGATTGCATAGTTGGTTCTAAATATCTAATTCTGGATACGCTGTTTTGGAGACTTGGAGGTGCAGTTTTGAAGACGTGGAGCAGATGTATATGCATAGCTGTTGATTATGGATTTAGTATTTTGAATTTGGAGGTTTATGTATTTGAACATAAGTAGGTTTAATTGTGATAAACTCATGTGTTATTAGTAGGTCTGAAATGTTATTACCAAGTATGAATATTTCTGAATGCTATTATCAAATTTGAATATTAACACTTGTTAATTCTAGATCATTGTACACTAATATTTTTTTTGACAAAACTTTAAATTTAAGTTTGTTAAATTGTTATAAATTAGGATAGTTAGATGACTTTTATTGATTAACTTTTCTTATAAAGCCAAAGAATAAAAATTGATAAATTTAAATATTTATGAATTACAAATATGTAATTAATTTATTACATTGGTCTTTTAGCTTTTATTTTTCTTTTCCACCAATTTTTAATATTTAAATATCTAAATCCGTAGAAAAAAGGATTATGATCTAGAAAATTTGAATAAATGTTAATATTTTACAAATTTAAATATTTAAATTTTAAAAATATGTAATTAATATTTTGATTACATCAGTCTTTAAGCTTTTATTTTTTGGTTGAGTCGATTTTTTAATATTTAAACATTTAAAATTATTAATATATTATGATATGATCTATATATTTTTGATAATTTGTTTCATAAAATTTTAAATTACGTACATTATTAAATGTATAAACTTTATAGAATGCAACGACATAATAACATGTCTGTGTGTGCTACTCATAACTTGTGATTATTAAAGTGTGTACTGCCTGAACCAATCTGTTTTCAAAATTGCAAAAGTGCTTGGTTGCAAGATATGTACATGAATTTGAGATTTATGTACTTAAAAACGAGTTAGTTTATTTGTGATGAAATCATGTCTTATTTTACGAGTAGGTTGAAGTTGTAGGTTCATTTTTACATCTCACGTAAGTTGAGGCACATGCAACGTTAAATTGAGGCACATGTAACGTATATTTTAAGTTCTCTTAATTTTTATCAAAATTCATAAAATTAACTTCATGTAAATTTTGCCACATTGCTTTGTTAATGTAAAAATGGAATTGAAACAAATCATTCTTTCGTGTTCAGTTCTCAAGTATACATGAGGTTTTTTATGTCAACGATATGAAAAATGGATGTCCTTGGAAAACTAAATAAAATATTAATTGTTTTATTTTTTTAGCGGTCATTAAAAAAATAAATTAAATATTGTTTTATTTTTTTAGCGGTCATTAAAAAAAATTGAATGTTGCTAATTAATGTTGTTTTTTCTAACCCTAACACTAATCCTAACCCAAAACCCTAAACCCTAACCCTAAGCCCTAAACCCTAAACCCTAAACCCTAAACCCTAAACCCTAAACCCTAAAATACAATTTTAATAATGGTTATGCGAGTAAAATCATATTCAACGGAATAAATTTAGCTATTAAAAATTCAAATTATACTAATTAAAAACATTAAAATAAATTATAAGAATAGGCAAAAGTGGAAAAATTTCTTATTGTTGCAATTTATTTGCAAAAGGCATATATTACCTCCAAAAAAATTAAGACAAAATATTGTTTTGAAATATTTATGTTAGAGCGATAAAAATGGAGTGGTCAACTATTACGTTGAATAACACATAAATTTTTGATATCTAATCATAAATAAGCATAAAAACAACCATTTATCAACATTAGACTCTTTGTTTTGCTTTTAATATGGGAAACAAAGACTTTTTATTTTGCATTTTGCTTCTATATCTAAAGGAAAGTGGTGATATTTGGATTAAGTTGAAAAAAATAGATTTTAACTCGAGTATATTGTTTAAACTCGTCGAATATTTTCCATGTCATCGAGTTATGACGAGTTCAGTAGAGCATATATTCGATGAAACATATAAAACTCGTCGACTTTCTCTACTACCTCGAGTAAAAAACAATATTTCTCCAACAAGATTTTCAGAATATATCTCAAACTGATTAGATTTGACACGATTTTGGCAAATCAAATCAGGAAAATTTAAAAACGAATTTATTAGGAGGGAAAAAATATTAAAATAGGAGGGAAACGAAAAAAAAAGAGAGGGAAACGAAAATAATTTGTTCCTTATTTAATTTTTTAATTAAAGAAGTTCCCTCTAAAAGGAAACTTCTTTGGCATTAACCATAATTGCAGGAATCACGTTGTTGAATGACAAAATAAAGTGGTTTCTTTGTTCTTATCAAAATATCGATCATAAAAAAAATTACAAACAATTCTCACCATACTTGTTCTTCAATTCAATTTGTTTCAACGATTTTCTGAACAATGTCACTTAATACTAGAAAAAGAGTTATATCGTTTAACGAATTACAAAGATCAGCTAGACTGAAAGCTCATTTGAGGAAGGGGAATGACAAACCATCGATGAAAAATATATCACAACAATCTCAGACTACCGAAACTGAGTCGGAACCTATTCCTCCTTTGGTGAACACAACATCTCCGTCTCCTCCAATTCAAAACCCAAATAGTATTGAACATCACAACCACCGTGATGATTCAACTGCAATACCAGTGGCTGCTGAAGTTAACAGGGATGGTGAAACTGAAACCATGTCCGGTGAACCAACAAACGTTGATGAAGGTTAGGTTGAATTTATTTTGTGTTTCATTTATTTTGCTTAGTGAATTGATATAATTAACAAATGAAATTGTGTTTCAATGCTTTTTCTGGAATGGAAATATTGTTTTCAAGTTATTTTTTACCTTATATTTTTTGCAATTCGTTTTTTTTTCTCTATTTTGTGTTTCTTAAAGTTGACATACGGTTGACATAAGGTTCATATTAGGTTACAAAAACCTATAAAAAACTGCATCTAAATAAAAATTAAAAATAGTATAAGAGATACATATCAATTTGAATTGAGAAGAAAACTAACATGAGATAAACTGTAGTATTTCTTAGGTCTTCTTCCCAAAAAGAAATGTGTTTTAATTTAAAAATAGTTTAAGAATAGTATAAGACATACATATCAATTTGTTTCTCTTTTTTGTGATTATTTTGTGTTTCATGCGGTTGACATAAGATTCATATTTGGGCACAAAAACGTCTTAAAAACTGCATTTAAATTTAAAAATAGTATAAGACATACATATGAAATTTTAAAATAGTATGATAATTACATATAAAGTTTAATAGAGCAGCAAACTAGTATGAGGTAAAGTTTTGTATTTCTTACGTATTTCTCTATTCTGTGTTTGTTTTTTGTTTTCTGAGGTTGACTTATGGTTCACATATAGTTTATATTCAGTCACTATAACGTTTACAAACTGCATATAAATTATTTTTTTAAAAAGGTACATATCAATTTGGAAACAAAAAGCAAACTAACATGAGGTAAACTGTTGTACTTCTTAGGTCCTCTTCCAAAAAAGAATGGTAGAGGTAAAGCTAGAGGATTTGAAGTTAAAAAAATGACTAAAGATGGTTCAAAAATTGGTGGAATTGTGATTGCAAAAACAAATAGATTACCAATTGGTCCTTCAGAAAAGATATTCAAAATGGAAATTGGTATTGTCACTCGATTAATGGCACCGCTAGGTAAACTTTATTGGTCTCAAATAAGCGCTGAACAAAAGGAAGCCTTACTTACAACTATTCAGGTAAAATTAATAATTATTTTATAGCATACTTGTTATTTCGAATAATTGTATTCTTATAATATGTGACTATTCATATGTTTTTTTATTGATAGGGTGAATTTGAGATTGATTTAAGTGATCCACATGCAAGAGAAGTAGTATATGGAATGATGGCTAGACGATTTAGAAATTTCAAGTATCAGTGTCACTTACACTATAAGACGTTCCCTACTCGTGAAGAAGCTGAAAAACATCCACCCAAGGATGTAAAAATTAACGATTGGAAGAACCTATGTGAACATTTTGATGAACATGCACACTTTAAGGTAATGTTTCAATTTTATATACGATTGTCTAATATCGTTTGTTAAAAATGAGTACTTTATTATCTAATTAGTTGGTAGTATGTTTCCAATTATATCTAAATTAGCTTCACATATTGTGTTCTGAACGAAAATACGAGGTTTGTTCAAAGGATTTCAATATTAAATGATTTTTAGCCTTTTCATGATTTATTTTAACTCTGAATAAGCTTAAACTCGAGGTTAGACTTGAAACACTTCGAGTTTAAAGCCTCTCCACGAAAATGAGCTTATACAGAAATGAAAATCTCGAGGAATGAATGATCTCGTAGAGTATTTTTTCCTTCCTCGAGTTAGTTCATATCTGAGAAGCTCAAACTCGATGAAAGGCTTGAAACTCTTCGAGTTTTATGCCTTTCCTCGAGTTCAGATGTCTACATAATTAACATAACTCGAGAAAATGCTTGTACTTCGCCGAGTATTTTGCATGTTTACGAGTTATGCTTCTGAGATACGAATATCTCTACTATTTTGGTTAAAATAGTTTATATCTAATTATATAAAACTTTTATTATTGATAATATGATATGTACCTTTAAAACCTTTATGTGTTGGCTTTATTATAATAGGCTCGAAGCACTGTAAACATTAATAATCGCAAGAAAATGACCTTTTCTCACACTTCGGGATCAAAGTCTTATTGCCAACGTTTGTATGAAATGGTAAATATGAGTTTATATGTAATCTGTTTTTGATTTCGTATTTAAATTCTTTATCATTTAGTTTTTAATCAATTGTATGAACGTTATAGGAAACATCTGAAGTCATTGATGAAGAGCCACCTGAAATGAGGCTCTACAGTCAAGCACACCGTAAAAAAGACGGCTCATGGATTGACCCAGAAGCTGGAGATAAATACGTAAGTTCTTTTTTTATATATATAGTTATCTAAACACAATTTTATAAAGTGTTATTAAAGCATATTTAATTAATTAGGAACAAATGGAAGCTATTCGCTCAAAAGCACTCGAGGAAGGCGTTGCAATTGATGGGAGGAAAATTCTACAAAAGGTTTTGGATATACCGAAGTCTGGTTATGCTCGTGGACTCGGATATGGAGCCAAACGGATAACAGCTAAAGAATCAGAGTTTGAAGCTCGTTTACAAGCAGAGAAGTTTGAGACTGAAAAGCAAGTTAAAGAACTAAATGACCAAATTCAAAATCAACAGGTGAAAATTGATAACATTTCTCAATCATATAGCAAACTCAAGCATCTTGTTCAACAAATGTTGAATGCAAAAGATGATGAGGAAATATCTATTGATGGCGACGAAACATGTATCGATGGCTGTGAAAAATCTCTTGATGACGAACCATCTAATGATTGGTATGTGACGGCTTACTTAAATATATTTTTTAATTCGTTACGCTTTTAAATTTTTTCTATAATTTGAAAATTATTCACTTAATTATGTCAGTTTGAAAATAAAAGTGTATATAATAAACGTATTTTTTTTCTTGCAGATTGGAATTGAATGAAAGAAGATGGACGTCTCCTATATCAAAAGTTAGGCCTAATTTAGTTTCTTTTCTTTATAGCAAATAGTTTACATGTTTCATACGATCGGTTATTTCAGTGTTATTAAAGACTTAATCATTGATAATTTTATGTAATATTTGAATTGATTTTGTTTTTTATTCATTGATTTTAGCAACAAATTACCGTATTCAATTATTTTGGTATCGATAAAAATGGAAATAATAGCTTGTTGTGACAAATTAATTTTGTTACAGCTACCTAATAATAATGACAATTAATTTCGTCACGTAATGATAAATTTCTTCTTGTGATAAATTAAATTTGTCACCGTTAACAACTTATAATGACAATTAATTTCGTCACGTTATAATATATTATTTGTTGTGATAAATTATATTTGTCACCGATGACAAACTGTAATGACAATTAAGTTCGTCACATTATGATAACTTACTTGTTGTGATAAATTTTTTTTGTCACAGCTAACTAATTATAATGACAATTAATTTCGTCACGTTATGATAACTTACTTGTTGTGATAAATTAAATTTGTCACCGTTGACAAATTATAATGACAATTAATTTCGTCACGTTATGATAAATTACTTATTTTGATAAATTAAATTTGTCACCGTCGACAAATTATAATGACAATTAATTTTGTCACATTATCATTATATTACGTGTTGTGATAAATTAAGGCTTAAGGTCTGAAAAACTACCAACCTTTCAATTTTTTTTCAATTGCACCCTCACCTTGTAATTTCTTCAATAGCACCCTATTTCGTATTTTTGGCTTTCAATAGCACCCCGACCTTGTAAAACAGTCAATTTTACCCTATTTTGTATTTTTAACTTTCAATAGCACCATAAATCATCAAATTAAACTCATCTATCGAGGACTTATTTGAATTTTTTTTAAGTTAAAGAACTTGTTTAAAAGTGTCCAAGTAGAAAAAAAATATGATTTCACCTTTAAATTTAGTTTTTTTGAAAATTTTCATCCTTATAGTAGTCAAATCATCTAATTTTTTTAATTTAGAGTGCTATTGAAAGTCAAAAATACAAAATAGGGTGCTATTGAAAAAATTACAAGGTGAGGGTGCTATTGAAAAAAATTTGAAAAGTCGGTAGTTTTTCAGACCTTAAGCCATAAATTAAATTTATCACAACTAACCAATTATTATGACAATTAATTTCGTCACGTTAAGTTAAATTACTTCTTATGATAAATTAAATTTATCACAACTACCTAATTATAATGACAATTAATCTCGTCACATTATGTTAAATTACTTGTTGTGATAAATTACATGTATCACAATTAATTAATTATTATGACAATCAATTTCGTCACTTTATGATTGATTACTTGTGATAAATATTTTTTTGTCACTTCACAATCTTTTTGTCACTAATAACTCGGCGTATGTGGTGACAAATGTATATTAATTGTGATAAATATGGTTTTATCACCATATAATCTTTTTGTCACTAATAACTCGGTGTATGTAGTGACAAATTTATATGAATTGTGATAAATATTTTTTTGTCATGTTATTAGCGTTTTGTCACTAGAAGTCGATGTATATTACGACAAATTTTGACAACATTGGATTACTTGTGATATACATTTTCGTCACAATAAATATGAATGTGACAAAACAATTTTATCACAATAGAAAATTTATGGTGACAAACTATAAAATTGACTTATTGTGACTTGTTTGTTGTGACCAACAAAATTCGTCACAAAGTAGTCACAATAACGTTGTTGTGACAAATTTTGGGCTTAACATGATAAATTTTATTCGTCACAAGAAGCCAAATTTTTTGTAGTGCCAGTCCAGAAAGTTAGTGCCATTGAGCTTATCCTTCTCAAGGATTAATTGCACTGATAAAGTATGTGTAGTGTTTGAAGCCATCTCTACAATAATAAATATACAAGTAGCATTTAATAAAAGGCACAATAAAATTCCCACAACATATATCCATAATTCATATAAAAATCTTTAATGATAATTTCAACAATTGAAAAGTAATAGTGGAACAAGATCCATATTTCACCCTACTTCAAGTAAGATTTGGCTTATCACTTTAAGTGTGGTTTATTTAGGTAGGTAACACTTTACCAATTACATCTCATGCAATTCTTGAATATAGAATATTAACATCACATGTAATCTTGATATTCTATCTTATACCCTAGGTTCAAAACTATTTTGATAACCTAGTTAAGTCTAACCAAATCAAACATATGGATATCACTTTTATCCAACTTATCTTACTTAGATGACTTTATACATTATGTTTTGGCATATCCTATACATAGCAATCTAAGTCTTGATAAGTGTTATTACAATGGGAGGTATATGTAAGACTTAATATTAAATAAGGGTTTGTTATTTATCCTATTTAGTTATCCTATCTTATCACATATAAAATAATCATGCAAAGCATATAACCAATAAGATAAACATTAAAAACATATTATTTCACTATTTTAAATCATATTTAACAACAATCACATAAATATGTTATTCATGGTAATTTAAATTATATTTAATAATTATTATTTAAAGTATTAAAATAAAATACATGATAAAAACACGCCGGCTTAAAAGGATAACGGTCCTTAATGGGGTGTATCAGCGGGGTCCAAGGGGCCGGAGTCTGGGGGCAGCGCCCCAAGCGGGGTACAAGGGGCATTGCCCCTGGCGGGGCCCGGGGGCAGAGCCCCAGGCGGTGTTCTCACATGTTGCACTTAACAAAATTAAATTTTTTTTATCTGAAATCAATAATCTTAACTGATTACGACAGATTAAAATAACCCTAAAACCTTAATTACTGCATCTTAAAAACTGATCAGAAATAATTTATTTAACACTTAAATAACAACAGTTTCATTAATTCAGCTCATATCAGAATTAAACACAGTTTCATAAATTATGTTCATAACATAATTAAATAAAGTTTTACTAATAAAATTAAAAACAGTTTCACAAACAGTTTACTAATCCTATTCAAAACAGAATTACTAATAGAATTAAAAACAGTTTCACAAACAGTTTACTAATCCTATTCAAAAACAGTTTTTCTAATAGAATTAAAATAGTTTCATAAACAGTTTACTAATCCTATTCAAAAACAGTTTTATTAATCTGTTTCCCCTTTTCTTATCAATTCGTATGGAAATTAATACTACTAAACTTTAATCAAATTAAAACGTAACATTAATTTAGAACAATATATTCGAAGTTTTAATCACATTAAACCATTAATCAAATTAATTCTTCATACTGTTTTTCATACAATTTAATCACATAAACGATTTATGTATAATTACAACGAATTATAATTCTTATAACATGGTTTCGAAAAACAACCCCTTTTTCAAAACAGAACATACAATAAGCATATATCAAATATATACTCAGAATCTAATTAATCAAATTACAAGCGGCTCTGATACCACTGTTGGGTTTTCTAGGTTCATAACACAGCGGAATTTCAAAAAATTTATCTAAAACCAAACCAAGATCCATGTAATTCGAATAAATAGATTAACAACAGAATTAATACTTACTTGTATGTCGAATTCAACAGCAATGTAGGAAGGAAGGAGGTGGTTCACTTTGGTGATACCTGGCCTCGGATCAGAAACGCCTCCAAAAGAATGCGTCCTCTACGAGTATCCACACGAACAGACCTTAGTCAAAACTAGTGCTTGTGTGCTAGCACTATTGCTTCACAAAGCAATTTCGAATTTTATTTATTTTTGTCTTGTGTTTATTTCGAAAAACCTTTAACTCAAAACCCTAGTCTTAAGAGTCTATTTATAGGAAAATAGGACATCAGGGTTTACTCAAAAACGTGTTTTGCAATCATATGCAAACTCTACGTTTTTGAAAACTCTTTTGAGTTCAAGTCTATCAAAAACTCTTTTTGATAATTACACATATATATTAATTATTATTATTATCTTCAAAAAGATAATATCTTAAGGAAAACACTTATCTTTAAATTTCGAATTAATATATATTTATTAATATATATATATATATATATATATATATATATATATATATATATATATATATATATATATATATATATATATATATATATATAATAATTAATCACTTAATTTCATTGGGCTTGTACAACCCATAACTGTTTTGGGCCTGTTCTTAGTGTGCGACCCTGTAGGTTCATATAACGTTGGCAGTAGGCCCGAAATCTCTATTTCAGTCCACAAGTCATAAATGGTCTCTAGCAAGACATTATGATTACCCAAATTATACGAATATCGATAATCCGATTTAACCATTTACAATAATATTTTAATCCCTTTGTCTCTCGATATCCAGATTGAATGTAAGGCATAGTCCTGTCATCCTTATAATATTCAATCATTAGTTTCCTGATTCTAAGTAGACTGAAAATGATAACTCTTTATCAATTCATTTAGCATGGCCATGCATTTCCTTCAGTCTATCTTCTTTCAAGGGGCCCATAGATATCTTGCTCAAATAAATGAGGGACAAATTCCTTCTCAGTCACTCATATTTCTCACATAGTTACTTTCATATCCAATGACAATCTGTTCCATTATCCTGTTAAAAATAATGTAAGACTGTATCAAAATATGAAATAGCTATGTAAAAATCCATGATGATTTCAAGGTCAAAGGATTATACTAATAGAACTGTAATGAGAATTACTTATGACAGTTATCTATGTAGTATTCTCAAGGTGGGTGC
Organism: Mercurialis annua; assembly: GCF_937616625.2. Taxonomy (NCBI): domain Eukaryota; kingdom Viridiplantae; phylum Streptophyta; class Magnoliopsida; order Malpighiales; family Euphorbiaceae; genus Mercurialis; species Mercurialis annua. Next base: position 33,894,681 of record NC_065577.1, on the reverse strand, counting down.
CTTATTTCTCAAATAGCACATATGATTTGACTTTATATCTCATATACATGATTAATAAAACATAATCATCACTCAACATCATACTAGTCTCAATGTACTATTAAGACTAGAGATAGATGAAATATAATTCTCTTATAAAACCTAAGGGTTCTACTATCAAGTCACATACTTGATGACCTTAGAAAGAATTAACCATTTAAGTGTTTTAATCATAATATAAAATGATAAAAACTGTCAATTAATAAATAACAAAACGATAGAGTCAATACATAGTCAAACATGATTGACCTAGTGCATATCACTAACAGTTGGTGTACATGGTTGAGTTACTCTCGGGAGCCAACATTGTTGGGGATCTCGGTGGAGTTGTTCTCGGGGTCCATCTTTGCAATAAGAGACTTGATTGAATGGCTCAGCGGAGTTACTCTCAGCACCTGTCCTCTAGATAGAAGTGAAATAAAGAGTTAGTTATGACATTGAGGTTTAGGGTTCCAATTAGTTTCGTAGCGGTAAAAGTTGCATTATTTAAAATGTTTTCCCGATTTCCATCTTATTAATTGATTGCAATGATATGAACTCACTCAATATATCCGACCCATTGATTTCTCCCTTTTCCAAAAAATCGCTTAAGGTTGATTTTGAAGAAAAGTTTCGAATTCATTTATCTCGGAAATTTTTTCTTATTAAGAGTTTATAATGAATATTTTAATTTTTGAATTCCGTAGTGGCCATAGAATGTATGTATTAATATTTTGTTGTACTCGTTATGAGTTAATGTATGTGATTTCAAATCAGTGAACATTTCATATTATAATTAGGGTTAATGTCATAATAATTCACCAACTTTACACGTTTTTCCATTTTAATCATGCAGTTTAAATTTTCTCATTTTCATACACGAACTACCACTTTTTCTCAAATTCATGCACCGTACTGAGGTGTCACGGCTCCATTGGTGTAATTCGCTAAGGTGGAGGTCATTTTACACCAATGAATGAGTAACACCTCAACACCGTGCATGAATTTGAGAAAACGTGGTAGTTCGTGTATGAAAATGAGAAAATTTAAACTATGTGATTAAAATGATTAAATGTGTAAAGTTTGTGAATTTTTTTGACATTAACCCTTATAATTATTATGTTATGTTATTTGAGATTGTGACTTGATATGTATAATCTAGAGCGGATTTGAGTTAGATAGATGAGTTAAGTTAAATTGAAATGTTTATGTGTTGTTTGTACGTGTCGACAAGTGTTGTGAAATGTTTAGATTAGTTAAGGATTTCGGAGTTATCAATTTCATTTTTTAGTATCGGTTACGGTCCGTGAAATCGGATCGTGACAAAAACAATAAAAAAATAACCTTTTCTCTTCTTGTTCTGGAAAATTCTTATATTTCCGCACTTTCAAATTCTCTAGGTAATACTAATAAACTATGAAGTTTGCTAAACTTTTCCATACGAAGTTTTAGAATAATATGTTGCCATTGGACAAAAATATCACCAAATAAGCAAGACAAAATCTCAACCAAATTAAATTTCTGAAACATACTGTACGCAGCAAACATTTTTCGAAAAATCACAATTAACAAATAAGTGATTATGAAATTCTACTGTATTGCAAAGAAAACAAAAAGAATTATTCATATTGATAATTGACCGTAAACCAGAAAATCAAAGGTAGGGACACAATTATGCAAACCAGTCTAAAAGAATTAATCTATGCAAACCATAAAATTTTCAAACCTGAATAATCCAATTTTTATTTATCGATCAATAGTTGTAAAGAATTAGGTTATAGTATGTCACATAAGGGATTCAAATCCATGCTAAACTATTTTTTTGTTAAGTCCATTCGGTTTAAAAATTTCGCCGTAACTAATCCGGATCCGAACCGCGTCACACACCTGGCATAATAGATGAGTTTACCAGTAGAAATTTTCTGCATTTACAAAACTCCTCTAATTTTCTGGGTAGCAACCTTTTAATTCTACATTTACTGTTTCTAACGTGCAACTGACAATCTCTCACACAAAACAAGACAACAGTTGTCAATATATATTTAGTTTTGGCAAGGCCATAATGCCATTATTAATGCTGGAAGATACCGACCATCCATCCATATCTGCCCCCTAAACTTTAAATAAATTCTTATTACTACTGCCTTCTTCTTTTTTATGGATGTTAAATTCTTTAGATCGTTAGGGTTTTTTCATATTAAAGAAAGATTGCCAAACGAATTTTTTTATATTTATAAAATGATTACTAAATTATATTTTTTATTATAAAAATATTTCTCTTATTATAAAAAAAATATTAAATTTTTCACAAATTATAAAAAAATTATTAGATTATACATTTATTACAAGATAACTGAACTATGTCACTTTTTGTAATTTCAGCTTGCCATATAAATAAAAATGTTGTATTAATATGAAAACGATATATTTCCTATAGGTGAACTCCTTTGTAACAAAAGATAGAGTTGAGTGAGAATTTTATAAAAAAAATTTGTTTAATAATTTTTCTGTAACTTAAAAAAAGCCTGATAATCTACAGTGTTTAGTATTTTTTTTATGGTGAATCTAATCAAAATTTTATTAACTTTTCTATAATACAACATTTCACATAGTAATTAAAGTTTCAATTAAGTATTTTTTATCAAAATGTTGTCCATTAATATAATTTTAAATAACTAAAATACTGTATTAACAAAAAATTAAGATCTTATATAGAATTGATTGTTCTACATGGGTAAATAAAATGCATAATTGCTTCTCAATCACCTCACCACTATTATATAAGAACAGCTTCATTTCTATTGATTGAGTACCCTTCAATTCAACAAAAGTTATCAATTAGCTAAAAAATAGTGTTCAAAAAACAAAAGCAAAAATGCAAGTTGATATCATTTCAAGAGAAATAGTTAAACCATCTATTCATCAAACCAAAAAACCTTTCAAATTAGCTCTTTTCAATCAGCTTACTCCAATAACTTACTCGCCATTCATCTTGTTCTACCTCCCCACATCATCTTCACGTAGTAATGTCACTCAAACCCTAGTTCTCCTGAAAAAGACTCTCTCAGAAACCCTAAATTTGTACTATCCTTTTTCAGGAAGAGTAGTTGATAATTTCCATATTGATCATTTCAATGAAGGTATTCCTCTAATTATAGCAAGAATTAATGGGTTATCACTGTCTGACTTTCTTAAAAACCCTAGACTTGAGTTCATCAATGGGTTCCTTCCGTTCAAACCTTTCACTAAAATTACAGATATGGGGGTTCCACAAATGGGATTTCAAGTGAATGTTTTTTCTTGTGGGGGGCTTGCTATAGGCTGCTGTGCGTCGCATAAACTCGTTGATGGACCTACTGGTGCTGCTTTTATCCATGCATGGGCTACCCTAACTCGTACCGGGTCACTCAGTAGTGTTGTAAAACCTAATTGTGACGAGGCATCCGTGTATTTTCCACCAAAAAATCCATTTCCTCAAGAACATTTGTCACTAATGGAGACTTTATGGTTTACAGAAGGTAATTACATTTCGAAACGATTCGTTTTCAGTGCCAAAGCGATCACTTCAATTCGGATCAAAGCGAGGGGAGAAGGAAATGAGAAGAAAAAGCTTCCATCGCGGATCGAAGCTTTATCTTGCTTTATATGGAAATGCTGCATGGCAGCGTCTAGGGCGGTTTCAGGTGCACCAAAGGCGTCTATTTTGGTGGAAGCGGTGAATCTTCGGACAAGAACAAAGCCTCCGATGTCAAATGTGTCGCTCGGTGATATATTCGGGTGGGCGACCGCGGTGGCGGATCCAACTTTACGGGAAAAAGAATTGCATGAGTTAGCAGCATTACTTGAAGAAGCTATTAAATTATATGATGATAGGGATTATATGGATTCTCTACAAGGTGATGATGGATTTGAGACTATGAATGATTATCATAACCAGCTACAAGGGTTATTTGCTGTTGAAAAACCAGATATTTTTGCATTCACGAGCTGGTGTCATCTTGGTCTTAATAATGTGAATTTTGGATTTGGTGATCCAATTTGGTTTGGAATTTTGGGAAAAGTTGGACCTGCATTTAGAAATCTTACTGTATTTACTGAAGCAAGAGATGGCAAAGGGATTGAAGCATGGATCACTCTGGATGAAGATAGAATGACCAAATTGGAACATGATCCTCAATTTTTAGCTTATGCTTCCCCTAATCCTAAAATTTCTAGTTTGTGAGTAATTTGGTTGATTTACGTTTCCTTTTTTAATATTTTTTTTTATGAAGTTTCCTTTTTTAATTGAACAAGGGTAATTGAATATTTTATATATTTGTAATTGTTGAGCTTTTTTATTTGGCTTAACCATTATAAATTAATGTCTATGTTTGCTTGAATGTTTCTTATCTAGTTCCTATATATCCTCTCTTTTTCCGGGCATACCTAGCTAAAATAAGATATTGAAAAAATGTGGATTTGTATTTGGCTAAATCTATTTTTGGCGTCCTTAAATTATCTGATTTTGCTTTATTAGGTCCTTCAACTTATATTTGGCTTCCTCGAATTTCTAAACATTCATTTTTTGTTCCATTGGGTCATTAAACTTTTGTTTTTTGTTTTTTGTTTCTTTGAATGTCTAAATTTTTGTTTTTTGGTCACTTGGTTCTAAATGGGTCTCCGTTTAAGGAACTAAAAGACTTAATGAAACTAAAAAATAAAAATTAAAAGATTTGAGAAAGTTAAATGAAAATTGAAGGACCTGAAAAACCAAAACAGTATAATTTAGAATTCTCAAAATGGGATAGCCTTTGTAATTTCCAGCCATAACATTATTACAATTTTTTACAATGAATTAACTTATATATTAGACCACAAGAAGTAGTAATAAACTCCAATCCAACGGTTTCGCACAAAAAATGGCTAAAAAGTGGCATATTAAAGACTACGACTTTTTATCTCAAAAAAAGAGACTACGACTTTAGGTTGGACAAAGAATTTACAAACCGTGGAATAAAATACAATTAGAATTTTTGAAGAAATTCGTTCCTGAATAAGAAAAACATCTATTAAAACTTTTAAAAAATAAACGCCGCCTTTAAAAATTAATTGAGAATCACTTCCTCCATTCAAGCTTATATTTATTTTATTTTTGATAAACTGCTTACATTTATTTTTAGTATCTAATTCTTGCAAGGATTGTGATTCATTCCTCCTATCCATCGAAAAGCAAATCTCGGGTTATGAGAGATGTAAAAATCCAGCACCCTATAAATGTTTATATAAACCAAAAAAGTAGAACCTACATATTAACTTTCATTATTTGCCATACTTTCGAAAGAAAAACTCCCAATGAGTTCAGAAACTTTCAAGATGGAGTTGCCCCGACTATTTTTTTTATGAATATAAACTTATATTAAAACCACAAAAAAAGGCAAACAGAAACATATAACTTTCGCACAAAAAGTAGCACATTCTAGGTGGCACAGTAAAGACTATAGGAAACGGAAAAGAAAATCACATGTTCGAATATAATATATAAAATTGATTTCTAAAAAAATCCGTATCCGAATAACTGAAACTTCTATTACAGCATTTAAAGAGAAAAAATGCCTTTGTAAAACAACTAAAAATCATTGTCTCTATAGAAGAACTTTCATCCCGAGAAACTCTGCGATTTCTAGATTTCTTTATCTCCCAAACCACCAAACACCATAAAATCTTCCAAAGTTTCCAATACGGTCCTCTCGGAACAACATTCTCCCGCTGCATCATAAATTCTTCAAAAAGTATTCGGAAACACCCAAGCGATGTCCAATCTCTGAATCACACCACACCAAACTTTTCTTATAAAAACACAATGAATAAACAAATGCTCCTGCAACTCTACCACATTGCAAAGAGAGCACATAGAATTATCAAAAGAAATTATAAAACGCCGCGCTAAAAATTTTAAAGTGAGAACTCGATTATGTAAAGCAATTCAAATGAAAAATTTAACACGAGGAGGTTCCCACTCTTTCTTCACCAATCAATTCGTTCCCATGCAATGAGACGTCCACTGCACCCTCCATTTTTGTCCACTGTCTCCGCCCAGCATTCCCTCCAATCATGTCATCAATACGGCGAGAAGGAACAGAATACAACTCACCAATTAGCTCTTCATGTCTAGAGAGAGGTACATCATCACGTCCAGTCACCATAATTAAGTCATGAATATTAGAAGCAGGTGTCATATCTTACTTAAGTTTTGGCTAAACTACCACTTTGACTTAAAGTGGCTAAAAACTCACTTTAGCTCAAAACTGTTAAGTTTCACTTAAACTCAAATTTCCAAATAATCGTCGTACGAATTTTTGAAAATCCTTTTCCGATAAATCCTTATTCATTAAAATAATATTAATCTTTTCTTTAGACCATTATTATTTTAAAGTCCATATTTAAATTTCTTATGTTGGTGTCCATTTCCCGACCTATTTGGTCCAAATTGCAAAATTTTAGGACTCGTGACATCATTTTCTTATTTCAAAATTTTGGAGTTATTACAGTGCGAACGCACACTATTCTTCCAACTTTAGAAGTGTGTGATCGCACATTCCCTCCCTTGGCCAATTCCCCAAAATCTTAAAAAACCTTATGTAAGTCCAAGTTGCTTGCACACTCCTTTGCATAAGGTGTGCGAGCGGGTCGAGGTGTGGGATGATGCACAAAATTGCAAGTAAACAGTATCGATAAAGCAAGTAATAAAGCGATAAATATGAGTTGAAAAGGAATTGAATTTAGTAGCAAAATAGTTAACTAATTATTATTTGAACTGGCGAATTTTGATTGATTTGATTTTTAACTAATTAAACTAAAACAAAAAATAAAATAAGAAAATAGAATGATAAAAAGGATCTAGGAAATTGTTTTCATATGGGAAATTCTTCAAATCTTCATTCTAATCTCTATCAATCCTAATTTTAATCATTCATTGCAATGGCGGATAGCTCTAACTTTGTTAACCCCCTATTTTCGTAGACGATGTTAACCTATTGTTATCAAATTGGGTAACGGGAACTCTATTCGTTTTTGGCATGATATATGGCTGGATAACTCTACTTTGGCTGCTAGTTATAATGTATGTTTGAATCATTCTTTGAATAAATCTAGTTCAGTGCAAGATATATTTGATGTGGTTGATCGATATTTCTTGGACTCGATTTAATTGGAGACGTAGACTGAGAGTCGGCGAACAATAGGTTTTTAACTATTTGTTGATTGAGCTGAATACATCTTCAGTTCTTCTTTCTATAGCAAATCAACATTAATCGTGATTTTTTACGTATCTATTACAGCAGTCTACATGGAGATTATTTGATCTTCTTCTTCATTTGGAGTATCCTTTAGTTTTTGTGGCTTCTAATTTGGCAAAGAGTGGCTTCAGTTGTGGTCCTTTTTAACAGAAGACTCATTTCGCATTGCTACTATTCATAAGGCATGAGAAATTATATAAAACCAGCCACAAGCTGTGACTAAAAGATCCGAAGAAAAACAAGAAGAATAAAAGCTAAGAACAACTAAACATTAAAAACAAAGTGTTTAAGGTTCGAAAGACATCGTTTCCTGAATAAGAGAACTGAGTATCATACAGGCTACATTTATAAAAAGAATTAATATCATTTTAGTGGAACCAAATTTTGTTACAAATATGCATTCTTGCCTTAGCTTAAAACGCGATGGTTTCCCCTACCTCCCAAAACCCTAACCCTACCTACCAAAACCCTAATCCCACCATCGTTAACCCCCATCAACCCCTTCATAACACAAAATTTCCTACCAATAACCCTAACCACTCCTCTCCTGTGTTTTATTTTGAGAACTTCCCTGATTCCTGGAGCTACTTTCACCTTCAACGCGCTTTCCTGAAGTTCGGTGTTGCGGGTCGTGTTACCTTGGCTAGGAAACGTAATGTCAGAAACCTCCGCTTTGGATTTTTTCGCCCTAACCCTGATGAAGATTTCAGCACAGTACGATTCCGTTTGAACAGAGTTAATATAGGGTATTTCCGCATTAGGGCTTTTGAAGCAAGACACCCTATTAGCAGAACTTTTACGGCGGCCGCAATCAAGACAGATAACCCACGATTTGTTGCAGTTGGGAAGAAACAGACTTTCAGACCATCAATTAGGGATGACAGATCCTACGCCAATGTTGTGCAATCTGTGCCGATAGTTTACTCGCCAAAGAAGGAGTCCTTGGAAGCGTTAACTTATTCGATCATTGTTAAAGTGAAAGAAATACAGCAGATTTTATATGCTCATTCTTATTTGCAGGATAAAGGGATCATTGTTGAAGCTATGTCTTTTTTGGGAGGTGATGAAATACTGCTCAGGTTTTCGAATTTGGCAGCTAGAATGGTTTTCGAATCAATTACCTTTCCATCACTTTCAGATTTCTTTGTTTCTTTTATCCGCTGCGATGAATCTGTTGTCAGTAAGGGGCGTTACCTCTGGCTGAATATTGTGGGTATACCTGTCTGTGCATGGGATGATAACTTATTCATGCTAATTGGAAATAGGTTTGGAGATGTAGTGACTGTCCACCCTTTGGTCAGGTCCAAGGAAAGACTGGATTCCAGTTCAGTTTTAATTTCAACTTCTATAAGTTACATTCAGGATTCGTTAACCTTATCGATCCAAGGACGGGATTTTATTATTTCAATTTCAGAATCAGACTTGCCAATTCTGTTGGATGACGAAGATTATTCAGATTCTAATTCAGTTTCTTCCAAGGGTACAGTGAGTTCCAAAAGGTCATTTTCTGATGGAGAGAATGTTTCGACTCGTTCAGATTCTATTAAAGCTAATGGGTTCTCTGAGGTTTCATCACCTGCCTTTGTTTCGTTAAAAGGCGTGAATTTTGCAGTTGGAGCTTCAGCAGCTAATCTGGATGATTCGGCTTCAAATCTCAGAGAGGTGGAACCGGTTAATCTTGAGAAACAGGCGACTTTAGACAATTCAGATGTCAGGTCTGCTGGTGCGACACCAGCAAGCTTCCGGGGTCTTATAACTCAGAGACGTAAAACAAAACTTATTAATGAGGCAGGAAATCTTATTTCTACGTCTCAAATTCTGTCGAGTCCGGAGTCTTCTTTTTCGAATGATCGCAATCGTTCAAAGATGAATCTTGAATTTGCTGCCAAACATCGTACTGAAATTGAAGCCATGAAAACTTGGAGTGCAGGTCTCCAATTGGGTTTATTTTCTGAGGAGAATGAACGTGGGATTATTGATTTACTTACACAAGGAATTGCTTTGGAGGAGCAAGCTAGAGCTTGAGGATTTTTTCTTTACCAGGTGTATTTATTCTTTTTATGTCGAGCATTTTTAATTTCGTTTCTTGGAATTGCAGAGGTGGTTTGTCTTTTTCTCGGAAAAATAGATTTATTCGTTCTATGGTGTCTAATCATTGTTTATCCCTGCTGGGTTTAATTGAGACTAAAAAGGAAGCTCTTGACGATTTTAGTGTGAGGCAACTTTGGCCAAACCTTGATTTTGATTATGCGTTTGCTCCTTCTACTGGTGCTTCGGGAGGCTTACTTTGTGTTTGGAATAGAAAGTTGATTACCCCTTCTCGTATTTTTACTGCTAATAGATGGATTAGCTTGGATTTTACTTGGAATGGTAGCAATATCAGATTTATCTTGATCTATGCTAGTAATTGTCCTAGGGAGCGAGCAACTTTATGGTGTGAAATCCTTCCTGAGCTTGTTACTGACTCTCTTTGTATTTTGATTGGAGATTTTAATGATATTCTGGATCCCTCGGAACGCCTTAACTGTAGTCATTTCACTTCTTCAATGCTAGATTTTTCGGCTTTTGTTTCTGCTTCAGCTTTAGTGGAATCTACTCTTCAAGGCCTTTTTTTTACGTGGCACAATAGTATTTCGCGATAAAAAATAGACAGATGTTTCTTGTCCTCTTCGGCTTTCACTATGTGGCCGAACTCTGTCCTGACAGCTTTGCCAAGATCTTTTTCGGATCATGTCCCCTTATTTTTCAGTTCGGATATTCCAACAGACTGGGGGCCGAAACCATTTAAATTAATAAATGCATGGTGGAGTCATAAGGAGTTTAACGCATTTGTTGATATTTCGTGGTCCTCTATTAATCAGAGACTGCCATTTGCTAATATGGTAGTTAAGTTGAGGGGGCTTAGAAACGTTATCCGGACATGGAACAGAGACATTTTTGGGGATCTTAACACGAAATTTGCTGCTGCCCAAAGAGAGATTTCAGTTTTAGAATCATCTGCTGATTTTCAAAATCTAAATGAGGCGGAGGGGGATAGATTGGCAGCCCTTTATTCTGAGTTTAACATCCTCTCGAAGAACATTGAATCTCTCTGGCAATAAATATCGCGACTCAATTGGCATTTACATGGAGACAAGAATTCAAAGTATTTTCACACGGTGGCTTCGATTCATTCAAAAACCAACAGTATTTCAGAAATTCTTATTGATGGGGTTTGCTTCAATTCTCCTAAGGATATCAAGCAACAAGTTCACTTATTTTACAAGAAGCTTTTTCGCAAATCTCCTCCAATCAGCTTCTCCTTGCAGCTTCTTCCTATTCGGCAATTGCTGGATTCGCATGCAGCGTCTCTGTCGACTCCCTTTTCGGAAGAAGAAATTCATGCAACTCTTTTAGGGTGTGATGATAATAAAGTGCCCGGTCCAGATGGGTTTAATAATTTCTTTTACAAGAAAGCTTGGAAATTTTTGAAAGGGGATTTGATTTCTTTATTCCAAGAATTCTATAATTCAGCTACTTTTCCTATTGGGTTAAATACTGCTTTCTTGGTTTTAATTCCGAAATTCAAAGGAGCTTCTGACATCAAAGATTTTCGACCAATAAGTTTGATCAATGGGGTCTTCAAACTGCTATCTAAAGTTTTGGCAAATAGATTATCTTCTGTTCTTCCTTCGGTTATCTCTGAAAACCAATTTGGCTTCATTAAAGGGAGAAGCATTCATGATTGCCACATGATTGCCTCTGAGGTGATTCATCTTGTTAAAAAGCGCAGGGAGCAAGTTTTCATAATAAAACTTGATTTTAGAAAGGCATTTGATTCTATCTCGTGGCAATTTATTTTGCAAACTCTTCGAAGGATGAATTTCGATAGTAAATGGATTTCGTGGGTGTCTTCTTTTTTTGACTCATCTCAGCTTTCAGTTCTTCTCAATGGCTGCCCAACAGAGAATTTTTTTTATGGGAAAAGGTGTCTGTCAGGGAGATCCTATTTCTCCTATGCTGTTTGTTCTGGCTGTAGAAAACTTGCGAGCTATTTTTACAAAAGCTTACAATTTGGGTATGATGTCGGGCGTTCATATTGATGGATTGGAGGATCCTGTCTCTATTTTGCAGTTTGCTGATGATACTTTGCTTTTCGTTCCTAACGACTTGTCTATGATTGAGAATCTGCTGCGTATTCTTCGATGTTTCGAGCTTATTTCAGGGCTGAAAATAAATTACCATAAATCTTCGATTATTGGTATTAATGTCGATGAGGTTTCTCTATCTCGAGCTTCTGATATTCTGATGTGTACGATTGAAGAGTTACCCATTACTTACCTCGGCCTGCCTCTTTCTGATAGAGCAATTACTGCCAAGTCATGGGACCCGGTGGTTTCGAATTTTTCAACCCAATTATCGACATGGAGAGGTAACTTACTGTCCCCCGCAGGTAGACTTGTTCTTGTTAAGTCTGTCCTTAGCAGTCTGCCAGTCAATTATTTAGGCTCTTTCCGAATTCCTCAAGCGGTGGTTGTTACTCTTGAGCGTATAATGAGACGTTTCCTTTGGAATGGTTGTACGGATCGTCAAGGCTTTAGCAAGGTTGCTTGGGTTGACGTGTGTGTTCCTTCTATTTATGGGGGCCTTAATATCACTCCTTTATGCAATAAAAATCAGTTTTTACTGCTGAAATGGTTATGGAAGCTAATGACTTCGGACGAAAATTCTCTATGGTTTAATGTTGTTGCAAACAGCTCCTCTATTCGTTCTTGGTCGGATCTTGTCTCTGTGAATTCAGTTAAGTTATCACACTTGTGGAAGGGTATTGTTTCTTCTTGCATGAAAAACAAAGAAATTTGGAATTGCTTTATTAACTCGGTTTCATTAGAGTTGGGTAATGGCAACACTGCTCGTTTTTGGTTAGACTGTTGGCTCACCGCTCCTCTAAACATTCAATTTCCATATCTTTTTAGGTTGTGCAGGAACCAACACAACTCAGTTTCTTGTTTCTATGATCAACAGCAGATCGGGGTTCACAGATTCTTCTGGAAACGTCGTCTCCGCCTGGGAGAACAACATCAGTTCACTTCACTTCAGCAGCTTCTTCCCGCGATGCTTCAAACATCTCCGGACAGATTTTATTGGCGGAAGAATTTCTCATACACAGCAGTTTCAATGAAGGAATTATGGTTTCAGATGTCAGCTCCTGATCAGTATCAGTTTTGCTTCTTGGCGAACAGAATTTGGAAAGAAAAGCTGCCGCCACGAATGCAGTTCTTTATTTGGTTGTTGTCCCGTGACAGAATTTCTTCAAACGCTGTTCTGGTAAGGAGAGGAGTTCTGAATTCTAATCAATCAGCTTGTTTATACTGCTCGGAGATTGAGTCAAGCATCCATATAATCTTACATTGCAGCTTTGCTTGGAGGTTTTGGTCGCTGATTCTGAATAAATGTAATGTTATTTGGGTCACTCCATTATCCTTGCAAGATTTTTATACTTAGTGGATTTCTTTACCGGCGGGAAGATATCGCAATCTCTGGAAGCTTTTTTGGTATTATGGCACTTGGAATTTGTAGAAAGCAAGGAATAAACGTGTTTTTCAGGACGAGCCGGAAGATGTTCACTCCTTAGTCTTCTTGAGTATTTGCAAAGCAGTGGAGTTTTATAGAGTTCATTTTCATGACTTTCCGTTTTCTGGAAACGATGTTTTTCGTTGTATAGATTTCTTCTGTAATAACTCCTAGCTTGTTTGTTTTGGCTCTTTTGCCATCCACAATTTGTGGATGGGCTAATACACCTATCATTTATCCAAAAAAAAAAATTGTTACAAATGTTATATTGTGATCAATTATGTTTGTCACCAACTTCGTCAAAAAAATCTTATCTGAACAATGTTATTATGACAAAATAATAGTTTATCACTACAAATGTATTAGTGTGATAAATATTTTTGTCATATTAATATGGGACGATTAATTATATTACAACTAATAAAATTATATCATATTTAATATTAATTTGTCATAATAAATATTGTATTTCTTGTAATAAAATTTATTTACTTGACGAATATTTTTTGTCACAATTTTAATCATGATGAATTTTTTTTTTATTTGATGAACTAATTTTGCCACAATATGTTTGATACATAGTTTATCAATATTTGATGAAATTCTATTAAAACAAAAATGAAATTATAAATTTAAATACAAATAAGTTTTTCACTTTAAAAAAATTAATAATATAAAGAACCAAATACAATAATGTATAAAAACATAATAACACCTTAACTATCGGTGGTTTAGTAATATTTGATGCAAAATACAGTACAAGTAACATTTAAAGAGAGGTCCATATAATAGACAAATGGATTCCTTAAACAGAATTACAATTTTTATATTACAGTGTATGCAATATTCTTGATGTTGTGGTACTAACTTATAGTTCAGCAAATGTAGTTGATATTTTTGTCGCATATTTCACAATAGATTCTAATAATGGTCATTTTACAAGGTATGGAAATACCTACAAAAATCATATTATGATTAAATATGACTATAACTTACATTATATCAATATAGTAACACAGTTTCAGTTTCAATGATTATTAATATTTAAATTGAATTGACACAACAATAATTTGAATAAATCCAAGTTGCACTTACGTGAAAAGGGAGAGTTCAACAAGAGTGCTTGGCCACCACCTGTGTGCCGGCTTTAAGGAAAATTTAATAATCTAAAAATAAAATACCAACAAAACTTATAAATCTGCTTAGAGACATATCAAATTATTCAATTAAACTAGACCTAATTACTTAAAACACCCCACGTTGAATTTTTTTTCGTTTATATTCCGATCTAGAAATATTTTCATTTGTACCCTATTTCGGATTTTTCGTTTTCACTTCTACCCCAACTAAGGTAGACAATTTAAATAATTTAAGGATAAAACATTAATAATAACTAAATAGAAGGATTTTACCATATTTTTTTTATTTGGACAAATACAAACAAATTCTTTAACTTTAAAAAATATTAAATAAATCCTAACAATTAATTATTTTTAAAAAATTTATTAAAGAATTAAATACTTAAAACAAATTTCCGATCTACCACATACTTCTTCGATTTAAGAACCCATCACTAAATTTAAACAAAAAATTAATTTTTTCGATTTTTGTACTCCTCCGCCCGAGCCGACGCCGTCTACCCTCCGGTAAAGGAGGAGTAGCAGCTCCTCCTTCCATGTGGAGGAGCTGCTACTCCTCCTTCATGTTCCTCCATGGAAGGAGGAACGGCGTTGTTCCTCCATGGAAGGAGGAATAGTGTTCCTCCTTCCATGGGGGAACCCGTCCTCCTTACATGGAAGGAGGACGGCGGCATGCAGTTGGTAAATTTTTTTTTATTTTTATGTAAATTTTAATTTTTTTTATGGTTTTTAATTTTAAAAAATTATTGATAATTAATGTAAATTAAATAATTATTATTAGTTGATTTTTATTAAAAAGAGATGGTATATTTATAAAATTAATAATATTTACGGCTAATTAGAATATAGGTTAAAAATGAAGGACTATTTTAATTTTTTTAGATGAAAAAAGATCAATTTAGTGTTTTAGGGTAGAGTTGAAAATGAAAAATCCGAAATATGGTACAAATGAAAATTTTCCTAAGTTGGAGTATAAATAAAAAAAAATTTAATATGGGGTGTTTTTAAGTAATTAGGCCATTAAACTAAGGTTAATACTGCAAACAAAAATGGAGTCAGTTAAATGAACACGCCCACTAACTATTTGAGCTCAAACTTTCCCACCTTACACCCACAAATCCTAATACACATAGTGCAGCACACCTGAGGGAGGTGATTTTGGCTTTTTCCTTTTTTAGTCAAATTCACCTTCCACCTCTTTAAATATTTACACCTTCTTCAAATATATGATCTTTTATTATTTCCTCATATTGATAGACAATTTTTCTTTTTCTTTTTTCCAAATTACAAATTATTACAGTGAAATTCATTAAAAATAAAACAAAACATACTAAAAGATAAAAGTTACTAATCTATCTATAACTATTCTATAAGTGTGAAGGGGGGGGACAGGCAAAATTACAAAGTTAGCCTTTAATAATTAAAATATTTACGAAGTTAAGTATAAGTTTAATTCTAAATTATATAAATTATCTAGATAAGAATTTAATTTTAAAAGAACTTCAGGTACAGTACGAATAGAACTAATACAACTTAGAGTTTAAGTTTAACAAGGAACCAAGTTAGGAGTTATTTTTATATTGTTTAAATTTAATAAAGATACATATAATTAAAAGGAGAGTTTGTTTTGAATAATAATACATCCATATCATAGCCGTATAATTTGCATAACTTAGTTCATTCAAAATTAGCTAGAGTCCTAATCCATATTGACAACTGAAGACTATATATTACTTAGCATTTTAATTAGGCATTTAAATTAAATGAATTGAATTTGCTCTGCCCAAATTCATCGATAATAGTCCGATGATTGTTAAAAACAATCAATGGCAAACATGCTTTGATTTTCTGGTCATATTAATATCATTTGATTTGAAGAGATTGAATATTGCTTATTCATGAAAATAGAAATTTGATGGCCGATTGTTTGATTTGATAATTTGTAGTTTGTTTGGGAAAGATAGTGGAAGAAAGTTGATGGCAAATCTATTCAAGAAATCGTTGCCCTTGTTCAAGAGGTGTCTATTCTCTGTCTTTTTAGTTTATTGAATTAAAATTAATTGATTAAATTGAAATTGTGACGAGGCCACAATTTATATGTAAAAATAATAATAAAATTTTTTTTTTTGGATAAATGATAATTTATTAGGCACTACCACAAGAAGTGGAAGGCAAAAAACCCAAAACCGGGAAAATCAAAGTTGAGTTACAAAATTATCCAAACATCTAAAAACATCATTTCCACAATATGAAAATTGAGGATGGAGAGAGCTATAGAATTGGACCGCTTTGCAAACACACAAATACGCCAAGTTATCAGGAGAACTCTCAACATTATTGAAAACTCTGTTATTTCGCAACTTCCAGAGCTCCCAAATTCCAAAAAGCCAAATTAGCCGCCATAATTCTTTGAAACGAGCCCGGGTGAAGGAAGACCAAAGGCCAAAAAACTGAAAAATATTAGGAGGAGAAACCCACAAAATTCCACATTTTGACAGAAGTAACGACCAAAATCTCCAAGCAAACCGGCAATGACAAACGATATGAATACTCGTTTCCTCACACTTGCAAATCAAACAATCAATCAATCCGGGGTCCAAAATACCTCTAGAGACTAATGAAGCATTTGAAGAGATTCTATCTCTAATAATAAGCCAAGTGAAGAATTTAATCCTAGGAGGATAATGCCATTTCCAGAAATCTGGAAATAAGATGTTACCTTGCAAAAAGCTTCCATTCACTGCAATTGAAGATTGAAAATGAGTTGTGATATCCCTACACCTGAATTCGTCAGCCCGGCTTCTCCAAATCACCACATTCCGACTATCAGCAGAGCAAGAAAACTCGGCAATTTCTGCCACAAGAGCTGCGAACTGCTCCTGTTCAGAAATGCGCAGCCGACGATTCCATGAGAAAGGCGGGTCTGTTACTGTTCCTCCACGCAGTTGAGAGCTAACTTCAATATCCTTGGTCCTTGAAAGATTGTATAGACTTTGAAACCGAATAGCCAATGGCCCCATACCTGACCAAGCATCCAACCAGAAACTAATCCCATGACCATGCCCAATATTAACCACTATCTGCTCATTAAAAAAATCCCAAAGCTCACAATTAGCAACACAAGCCTTATGAATATGTTTCCATAAATGGGAGAGGAGATTAACATTGCAATATTTTAAATCATGCCAAGAAGAATTTTATGTTTTTCTTTTGAGAATATTAATTTAATATTTAATGGTTCACTATGAACAATATTGAATGAAAGTTGGTGGGGAAGTTACTGAAGAAGCTATTGCCCTTGCTGAATAGATGTGTATGATAATAATTTGTTGAGAACTAAAATTTTTAATTTAATTGATTATTTTATATATAGAGAGTTATATAAATATTGGTCATGTGCTACAGTGTTAGTGTAAATAAAAATAATGTATTTAAAAATGATGGACAGATGGGGGGACAAGCGAAATTACGATAGTAGTGTTTATTAATAGTTTAATTACAATAAACATTTAAAGAGTTTAACTATATGTATATTTTATTAATTTATCAAAAATAAATATTTAAAGATAAATTAACAAAAAATCGAATAAGAGCTTTAAAGGATTTTAAAATTGAGTAGGAGCATAATTAGAAGATTAACAAGATGAAATAGAATTTCAATAAAACAAAAGTCTAAATTTTCTAATTAGTGTAATATTTAGAATTTTTAAGAGTTAAAATATACCTAAAGTAGATGTTATATATAACTCTAACAATAAAATACTAGATGTTAAGTATAGCTCTAAAAATAAGACGTACAAGTGTACAAAGTTAAAGCTAACTTGTACTAAAATTTAAGATGATATTTATTCAATTTAATTTCACATAAGCTATTTACCGAGTTAAACTTAAGTCTATAAATCAGTTTCGCTTACAAAATAAGAAATATAAAGTATAATTTAAGTAAAAAAAATAAAAAGTGATAAATAATAGGAGTTTACATTAATTAGAGTTCAAAAATATGTTAAAAAGGTAAAAATATAAACTTAATATATATATATATATATATATATATATATATATATATATATATATATAACGGATCATGTTAATATCACAAACGTGATATAGTTTCTATTTAAATGTGAATAATTTATAACAATTTTTTTAAATAAAGTATTATATTTAATATTTTAATTAAATTTAAAAATTTAAATAACGGGTCATGTAAATATCGCTCACGTGCGTAGCACGTGGGAAAAAACTAGTACTATATATAAAAGCACGGAGGGGGGGGGGGGGGACAGGCAAATTTACTGAATAATCCTTTTCAGTTTACTACTAAATAAAGGTTTTATAGTCATTAATTAATTAGTTATTTAATATATCACTATTATAATTAAAGTCCTAATTAGAATAGGTAGCTAAATTATCTCCAATTTAGTTTTTAGTATGTAAAAAATAACTAAAGTGTCTCCAAATTAGTAGGAATATCTATCTTTTAGTTTTATTGAATTACAAAATTAAAATACTGTATTTGGTCAATATATTATTATTTAAATTTCTATCTTATTATTTTTAAAATATTATTAATAAAATTAAGTTAATTATTTAATTATGGTTTATAATAACCAAAAGAAGAATAAATTCAGTATGGAAAAAAAATTAATAACCGAATATATTATATTTACTTTTACAAAAATTCTTAACTAATTTAACATTAATTATAAATAAAAAAATTGATATAATTATAATAAATTTACTAATATGTTTATTGACGAGTTACATTACGAGCCACGTGTACATATTAGTAAATTTATTATAATTATATCAATTTTTTATTTATAATTAATATTAAATTAATTAAGAATTTTTGTAAAAATAAATATAATATATTCAGTTATTAATTTTTTACTGAATTTATTCTTCTTTTGGTTTTATTATAAATTAATTTATTTTATCTAAATAAATTTATTTTTTGATATTTATATTTGTCCTCAACTACCTATAAATTTGAAACAGAGATTTTGGTTTATTTACTGTATAGGAGTTTTTTTTGAAACTTCTTCTAGAGATTATCTAGAAATTGTATATTGCGTTGGATCGGCGAATATGGAATATACTGTTTTGGATTGGAAGTTTAGTTTACGGGTTTTGAAATTTTACACCTTGATTTTCCGACTTCACCAAATCCGGCGTCTATTAGACATCTCCGACATTTATGGCGTTTTACAAAATCTTGGCAACTTTGTCGATATTTCCGTATCTCCGACGTCTCCATATCTATTTGGCGGCTTGGCACCTTTCTGGCTATTCCGGCTTCCCTCCGGCACCTTCGGAGTCCTTCTTGGGTATTCGGTATTTTCCAGCAAATTGGGAGATCATTTACAAATCTAAATATTTATAATTAATTTTAGTTTTAGATTTTTAGATCTAACGCTATTTTGTAATCATTTGGATTGTAAGTTTATACTCATTTTTCTAGATCTATTATTAGATTCAGTGTTTATTGAGTTTGTTGGGAAGCTTTTAGTAGCTCAAAAGCCCTTAAAAGATTAAGGGTTAATGTCATAAAAATTTATCAACTTTACATGTTTTCTCAATTTAATCATGTTTTTTAAAACTTCTCATAAACATACACCAACTTTCATTTTTTTTCAAATTTATACACAGTGCTGACGTAGCACTCATTCAATGGTGCAATTTGCTGAAGTGTAAATTTGCAATTTGCATGTTCGATCTCAGATGTGGAGCCCGATCGAGCCCCCCTAACTTAATGAACGGTTCGATCGAGCCCTTGTGTTTTGAAGGAACTATATAGCTCTCGGCTAGAGGGCTCGATCGAGCCCTCACTTTTAAATGAATGGCTCGATTGAGCTCCCCTTTAAAAAAAGGGGAGGAATTTGAATTTTCAATGTCTATTTTGACTGACTCAAGGTATGAGCACATGGATTGGTGATGTCGCATGTTTTAAACCCATTCAAAAGAGACAAATTTTATTTGGAGAAATGAGGTGGCACCATCTCAAGCCTTCAAATTTAAAATTCAAGCCATCTCTACACTTCTTCTACTTTAAGCCGAATTTCAGCCACCACCCTACACCATCACCGGAACCCCCGACATTTGACTAGCGAGATTTGTATTTTCTAACTCTATCTCATAAAATTTCACAATCCTCCTCACACTATTTATAGCTTAGTGTTTATTGAGTTTGTTGGGAAGCTTTTAGTAGCTCAAAAGCCCTTAAAAGATTAAGGGTTAATGTCATAAAAATTCATTAACTTCACACGTTTTCTCAATTTAATCACGTTCTCTAAAACTTCTCATAAACATACACCAACTTTCATTTTTTTCTAAATTTATACACATGACGTGACACTCATTCAATGGTGCAATTTGCTGAGGTGTAAATTTGCAATTTGCATGTTCGGTCTCAGATGAGGAGCTCGATCGAGCCCCCTGACTTAATGAAGGGCTCGATCGAGCCCTTGTGTTTTAAAGGAGCTAAATAGCTCTCGGCTAGAGGGCTCGATCCATCCCTCACTTTTAAATAAATGGCTCAATTGAGCTCCCCTTTAAAAAAAAGGGGGAATTTAAATTTTCAATGTCTATTTTGACTGGTTCAAGGTGTGAGCACATGGATTGGTAATGTGGCATGTTTTTAACCCATTCAAAAGAGACAAATTTCATTTGGAGAAATGAGATGGCACCATCTCAAGCCTTCAAATTCAAAATTCAAGCCATCTCTACACTTCTTCAACTTCAAGCCGAATTTCAGCCACCACCCTACACCATCACCGGAATCCCCGACATTTGACTAGCGAGATTTGTATTTTCTAACTTTATCTCATACAATTTCATGTTTTTATTTTATTTCTTACTTAGATTAAGCTAGAAATAGTGTGAGGAGGGTTGTGAAATTGTATCTCGTTTTATTGTGTTTGATATTTTTATTGCTTTATGTTTATGTCGTAAGGGTCTAGTTATTTTAGGATGTCTGAGTCGCCTCTACTAAACTCTTATACCAAGCTTGTTGAATGCTTTTAGTGAAATTTAGTGAATTTGGCAATGACTTGAAATGTATCAACTTTTGTTATCTCTTGAGCTTGAATGTCATAATGCATGTTTCTAGCCTATACAATAATCCTCGATGCTTGCTTAATGAAATGCAAATTTATATGACATGTTGCAAAGGGATAGTGGTGAAAATGACCTTTGGTTGTTAATTCTCGAATATGACGGTTTTAGCTTAATGCAGATGCATGACTTGCGATTATTTCAAACATTTGTATCATTTTTAATTTTGGGCATGATTGACATGAGAACATAGAAATTGAGCACTAGGCATAACACCACATATGTTTGAGCCTAATTCTTTGTGTGAGTGTCGATTGCATCATATTTCAATAACTCAAAAACTTGTTGTTAAAATCACCACCTCATAATACAATGGAATTTAAGACCGTTTTGTCGAACCCACGAGAATAAAGGTTAAGTCAAAATGATTTTTTCCAAATCCTAAATCGCTTAGCAAACAAGAAGGGATTTTGTTTGACAACTAAACATCAACCCACAACTAAAATAAACTAAATTTGAGACTAACAAAAACTAATTAAACAATTGAATTAAGAGCGAGCAATTAACAACTAGACAAAATACTAATGGATAAAGGGTTTGGAGGTCGATACTACACCTAGGTCATGCAAACTCGGGACTCGGGTCTAGGGCCATTCATGTGAGCCGAGTGTTTATAAAGCATAACTCATGCTCTCTCGAGCCTCTAGGAGCTACAAAACCGCAAATAAACCTACTAACCAAGCCTAACCCACTCTCGTGGCACTAAATGAGATTGATAAGGAAGTCAACAATTAATACTCAACTCTAGGGTTTCATAATCCCTAACCCACTCTCATAGTGTTAACAATTACGATTCTAATCAACCTAATCCAATTAATTAACCTTCTCTCAAAGCCTTAA
Source organism: Mercurialis annua (assembly GCF_937616625.2). Taxonomy (NCBI): domain Eukaryota; kingdom Viridiplantae; phylum Streptophyta; class Magnoliopsida; order Malpighiales; family Euphorbiaceae; genus Mercurialis; species Mercurialis annua. The sequence goes on along the minus strand of NC_065577.1, from coordinate 33,872,741 downwards.
TTAACCTAGGATCGGGCTTTAGGTAGCTAGACTAAACAAAGCATTAGGAGCATTAATTAGAACAACAACAAGTCTAAACCCTAACCCAATCATGCAATCACAAACAAGGGGGCTTAGCCAATCATGGCTAAGTCAACAATAATAATAAAAATAGAACGGTAAAAGCATTAAAGTAAGAGAATTAATTATCTCTGAAGAAAATCCAACAATAATCATTCAATAAAGAAAAAGCTTCAATAATAAAGGAGAATTAATCTTCAATAAATAACTTAAAGCATTCAACAATGGAGTAAATGTAACTTGGAGAAGATGGCACAAAACCCTAAATTACTCTCTACAAAGGGAATTGATGATGTGAAAGAGAACACAACATAACCCTAAAATGGAGATAAAATGTCTTATATAGTCTAGATAAAAGAGGAAAATAATCTCCTAGTACAATAGTTGTGTTTGGCTAAATTTGGAAGTGCGCCTCGATCTTGTTTCTTGAGAATTTGAAAATAAAAACTCCCCTTTTATACTAGAGCGCCCTTCATTAAAGCAGAGGAGCTCGATCGAGCCCTCTATCCGAGAGCTTTTTCTTGAGCTCAAAATGTTAGGGCTCGATCGAGCCTCTCATCTGGGAGGTGGAAAACTTCGTCAAAAACGCTCCAAGACTTCGCTCCTTTTCCGATTCATTGATTCTTCCTTCTTTAATCCAAAAAGACTCCATTTTGCTCTGTTTTCCCTACAACACACACGTAATAAGATACACAAAGTAACCGAAAATCATGGTGAAACACGTAAAAGCATATGGAAAACAACTAAAATACATAGGAATATTTTACTCTTATCACTCTGGGAAGGTGTCACCAATTTAAGTTCCTGAGAGGCGCCATTATCTTTGCCAAGTGTAGGATCGAACAGCCTGGATCCTACGAACTCAAGGGAAGACTTTTCCGCCTTCGACTTCGTCCTTTTGGGTGCAGCTTTAGCTTTTGCGTTTTTTAGCAGGGCAATTCTCCTCCTCGTCATCAGAATTGACCTCAAGACCGGTCTTCGAGATGCCAACTGAAAACGAAAACTAATGTTACATAGGGTGAAGAAAAAATAAAAGAAAAGAAAGGTAATAATTTATTTTTACCCGGGATTTGATCATCCCAGAGGCGATTAGGTCATCTACTCCTTCGAGGAAAGGACATTTAAATCCCGCATATGTGACCCCCGAAACATTGTGTTTTAAATTTGATTCAGCCAAATACAAGTTATAATTATGGATGGGAGGACTCTTAAACTTAAACTTAGGCCGAATGTGGTTGGTAAATAGGGAATAAGGATATTCGTGGAATTTATCCGTCTATACCTTTTTTATCTTTTGATTATATTTTCGCCTAGCCTGATTTTTAAAAATTTGCATCTTAAGGTGAATGTCAGGACGATCATAAGGGTCATATTTGAATTTATAAAAGCGCTCAAATTTCCTAATTTCGAAGGAGATGATGCTATTACCGGTGAATTTGGGGCGTTTGAGGGCCTGCAAAAGAAACAAATTTGCATGAATAGGATTGATAGATAAAGGAGGTAATGAAAAGTCATGAAGGGCGAGAATCTATTTTGAAGTCTGTGTGAAGTAGGTTTCCATGACCGAGGCCCACCAACTCTCATATTCTGGTGTACAAGCGGGCGAGGTATTAGGACGAGCGATATCTACAGCACGGGGAAGGTATGACTTGTTTGGGCGAGTTAGGTATTGAAGGTCATAAAAAGAGGCTAACTTGGGAGCATATGACCCACGATTGTTAAAGGCGATCAACAAAGGACAAGGTATTCCCTAGCACAAGCCGAATTGACGAGAGACATAATTTGGGGAATATAGTTCTACACCACTATTTTTGTAACTCAGCCTTAGGACGAGATTTTTAGATTTCATGGCACATCCCAAGTATGGGGCATTGATTGCAAGTTCTTCATCGGCCAGGTTTTCTTTTGTATGCTTGCCATCCCAATCGAAAAGTAGCCAAGAAGGCAAGTATTTCATCCAGAAGACCGAGAAAAACAATTCTGGCGATCCCATAGGTATGTCAATGAAAACAACAAATATGTCTAAAATTTTGGGAAGAGGGGTTGCAGACGATATCAAGGAAAAAACCAAAATATTTTGCTTTGATTGGAGGGCCGCTAACGAACAGCTCCGGGAAGTAGAGGGCGAGCCATAATTGTAGGACCCATTGCACCCTACTCGGACATTTGAAAGTCTTTTTGAGGATCGAAGAGTTAATGTTCTTCAAATCAGCTTAATAAGGGGCAAAGTCATTCAAAGCATGGTACAAGTAGGCCATCATAAATTTGCCTAGATTACAGCGACGCCCTTTGTCCCAAATAGAGGCGAGTAGGGGTCATTCTTAGGTCACTCTGAAAGAGGCCGTACAGATCACATACTTCGCCACCATAAACGCAGGAAAGCCACATGCTCTCAATAGTCAGAAATGGCGGTATCAGCCTTGAATAGCTTGACATAGTGTCACGACCCAAAATATTGAGCCGCAACCGGCGCTAGGGAACGGGAGTGGTAGCTCCGGAACCCGTAGCAAGCCTAAAATCACAATTAATTTTTCGCAAATATAAAATAAACAAATAACAACAAACAACGGAAGCCAATACTCGTATATAACATATTACCAAATATACACACTAACTGTTTCAAAACCTCGCGGGCTCTAGTTACCGTACCCTGTACGAACTGGCCTCGCGGTACAATACACCGCAGTTAGTGTCTCAAACTGTCACACCGGCATCTGGGGCCGTGGATCATATACAAACACGTAGCCTATCAAAAACATATAAACAAAAACAGCAGTCGATATGTACAATCAAAATAAAACTGCTGACTAGGCTACTATTCTGCTGACACCGGACCACTACTGCAGCATTAACAGAAGTCATAAACTAACATATACAGATGACTTCTGCACTCCAAAATTGGTCTCTAGCTAAGTCCACAAGCTAAGCACCTGAAAGACATCAAAGGTGAGGGGTCAGTATTTGGGGAAATACTGAGTGAGTTTGCATTTACTAACGGTATTAATATAAAAACATAGCATCGCATCTCAAGAAAATATTAATGTAAAACATATAAACAGGTATTTGATCCGTACGAAACTAATATCCTAGCATGCGACTCATCTCTCGAATAATCACAAATCATTCAATCCAAACGTAAATATCAATTGCGAGTCTAACTCGCTGGTGGCCCAGCCACTAGATACGGGGACTTCCAGGCTACACCGTAGCCGAGTTCACTCTGCGTATCTAAATCATATACCCAATCGTAAATATCAATCGCGAGTCTAACTCGCTGGTGGCCCAGCCACATAAATTTTATAATCATCAACAGCTCCCAGCTGTGTCAAGTCGTTTCTCAAATGCGAATATACTAGACTGACTCGATACTGGTGATCACACAGCCTATTGACACCCAATAGGTAGCTAGTTTCATCGGATCGCATACTAGTTCTTATATACAGAAATTAAATAAACGTATAACATTCAATCAAATCATATAACATGCGATGCGTAAAAACAGTGTACGTATTTATATAAAATAACTTTATATATAATACACGAAAGTAAAGTGCAACTCACAGTGACCGCAAACCAAGAAATGATATGATCGATCTGATGGTATGCCCCCGCTAGTCCGCTTCTACTGACTCCACTATTCGCTGACACGTCTGGTACATTGTTTTTGATTAGACGTGCACTTTATACTTTAATACATATAATACTTTCATAATTTAACTATTGGTTTCATTCTTTGTATTACTCTCGTATTCAGAAACTCTTAGTCGTGTCCACGACGTATTAAATACTACTTCTTGTATCCGAGAGTTATATATTTCTTTTAATACTTTACATTATCGTCACTCGCGTAAAACGTCGAGCTAAGTTTATTTCAGTCCCTCGGACAAAAGTCTGTTTTAGTCCCTCATGAAATACGCGTCTGCACAAGGTGGTGTGCGTTCGTACACCATGGGTGTGCGTTCGCACACCGGTGTGCGTCCGCACACTGTGGGTGTGCGTTCGCACACCTTCACTGGTGTGCGTTCGCACACCATCACAGGTGTGCGTTCGCACACCACGGGTGTGCGATCGCACACCACGTGAAATCTGCACGCAGTCCCCGGAAACATCGTTTCCGGGCTTCCCGTCATGCTATCACTTGCCATACATGTCAATTTCTCCGTTTCCAACAAAACCCGTAACTTTGTTTCTCCAAAAACGCTAAAATCAAGTTTAAATCCATAATTCCAATTCCTAAACTAAAACAGCCCAAATAACTCAATTTCAGCACCAATTCCCGAAATTTTACCTTGAAATGAAGCTCAAGATCAGTAGAGGATTGAATTCCGAAGAGATTGCCGCGAAAATCACGTGAATCGGACGTCGTACGGAGAAACGGCGGCGAAATAACGTAATCGGCGAAACCTCACAATTCTCTCGATCCTTCTCTGATCTTCATTTCATATTTCCTTAATTATATATGATTTGGCTAAAAGCTCATTTGAGTCCTTGTTCTTTTTGTTTCTTATCATTTATCCTTCAAACTTTTCAATCCTACGATTTAGTCCATAGCTAAATCGTTAAACTATTTTATTACGACTTATACGTATTATTTATATCCGATAAATAATACCAAGCTCGATATTAGTACTTTCCGTCAAATTCCAATATTTCTATTTTCGACACAAAGTGGCTAAATTACCACTTTGGTTCCTGCACTTTATTTTGGGCTTTTCTTGACATTTTTCCCCTTTAATTCCAATTCTAACTTTAGAATTGAAATATAACCTTAATTTCCGTATAACTAATTTCTCAAAACCGGCCTATTTAAAACTTATTTATTTTAATTTTATCGGATAACTTTCCGATGTTGTCACTCTGACGACTCGAAATTGGACACGTGGTCCAATTAGCTAATTAATTATTTTGGGGTATTACATTCTTCCCCCCTTATAAAAATTCGTCCTCGAATTTTCATAAAACTTGTTGGGATCTTAAAATCGTCCTTAAATTATCCTTGACGTCCATTACTACATGTCAGATGTAGTTTCTTCTTTTATTTTAAATCTTATCTCTCACTAATAGTTATGACTTCGCACTTAATGTTAATCGATTATCTATCTTGTTCATAGAAGCTTCTTGTGGTTGCATAGTTGAGAACCTCTTCATTGCTATTTTCGTTTCGTTTGTTGTTTTTCCCGACATAGGATAACCTTGGACGTATCCTTGATGTCGTGGTCCTTGTGTCATTGCTATTTGATTGCTACTAATCGTTGTCTAGCACTTTCTCGTTCCATCTTTTCATTCCCAGTAGCCATGGGGTTGTTATTCATCTTCTTTATACGTGAGTGGTCACAACGTGTCGACTCCATCTTTAATAACGTACTTACTTTATTTATACTCCTATGAGTATTTTCCTTTCGTATTCACAATCTACGACTTTTAGTCTTACTATCATCTAACGATATCATCCTTCTTCCTTACTGATTATCGTCGTTGCTTACTCCTTTCTACCGTTATCTGACATCTTACCCCTGATTAACTAATTTCTTTCAACTTGTACCCTGTCTAGCACAGTTACTATCTCTTAACATAGCTAAACTTGATACATCCTTCATTATCTCCCACTTCTTATTCTTTCGCTTCTTTAAGCTATCGTAAACTTTACGTCGTCCTATTGGTCGTGATCCTTTGTTCTTTACCATAGTTTTAGATACGTAATTTACATTACTTCTGATCGTATGGCTTGTATAGTCTCTCTTATGCACTAATATTACTCATATTCTTATCCCCTTCACTTTCATCTAATTGCTCTTTGAAAGTTTACCTTGAATCTCTTATTGACTTTTCATTCAATAATGTTTTTTCCTTTACGTCATAGTTCCTTATTCAAGATGACCTCATAATAATCCTACATGCTTCTTTAGTATTTAACTATTTCGAGAACTTTTTTCGTTAATCAGCTTTCGCTTAACTTCTTTCTTATCTTTAACCTTTAAATGACTTCATCTTTAACTTTCATCCTCAACAGATTCATTAGATCCTTAATAACTTATTTATTTTCTTAATCGTCGTTCTTTCTTGTTGTATAATCAGTTTTCTTTCTATTTTTCTCTTCTGCTTCTTACTGTTAATTCTTTTAATTTCACTTCTTACAATACAGTCTTAACACTGATTGTAATCGTTCCTTAACTTATTCTTATTCTATCTCTTGTCTTCTTATTAAATTTTGAGGGTATTTGAGTTTTACCCTTACACTTTTCTTCATACCATCCACCATTCTTACATTTACTGAAATGTATGTCTATACGCGTGCCTTTCTCCTTTCTGTTAATGTAACTTACAATTCTTAAGGCTGATATTAGTAATTTTACTTAATATCAGTCATATAGCATCACTATCTCTCTTGATCTATTTAATTTAAACTTTCGTATCTTGCAAAATCGTATGCTTCGTCATTTCGTATCCTTCCTCTTTCTACTCCTGTATCCTTAAATACTGATATTGATAACGTTATATCTCCTTTAAATATCATTTGATATCCATCATTCGTATTACCATCTCTTTTGGCCTTCATACTTTTAATTTCTCCTCTTCAATTACGATTTTCTAATGCTACTTCGTTTATCTTAATTATAAGAATAATCATATATATCCTTATATATATGTTACGTTTCTTTCGTCTTGCACGACTCCCTGTCGTTCCATCCTTTACTCTTGCATAAAGATAATTGATGTATCCTTAAATATCGCTAGTGTATCGCAGCGTATCTGTGTATGCTTCCCGTTAATCACTCCTTTAGCTTCATTAGCCGAATTACAATAATTATTAACATGGCTTTATTCTTTTATTGGAGTTTCTTTCACAATTTTTATTCTTATTTAATAAGAATCTTTTATTCTTTGTCGCAGGGCTTTATATCCGAGTTTACTTACTAAACAAAACGATTTTAAAACTTCTTTTGGCTGCGCAGCTCTTTCTAAACCATTTTTCATAAATCACTTAAAATCGTTAGTACAATTGTTGCTCAGAGTGATGACATCTCTCATCACCAAGGAGTTGCTCAAAATCGCAGTTTCTTTTTCCATTACAAAGATATGATGCATGATCTAAAATTAAAAAAAAAATCATTCTTTTATGCATTTCTATCGTGGTTATGCAATATCACATGCGACGCCTGAGCACAATTGTACCTTGAAAAATCATAAAAACTTTCAAAATCTTCATAAAATTGTAAGTCTTACTCTAGATTATACGCTCTGCGACTATTAACGGCTTCCTTTATACTTATTGAGTATATTTCAAATTTTTATACTGCTGTCATTTTCTGTCATTTACAGACTGTTCGTCTGTCACATCACTTCTCTCTCCATATCTCTGATAACTCAAATAAATTCATAATTCTTTATTACTGTAATCACCATATCCACTTCTGCAATATTCTATTCTACGTCGTATACAGATACAAGTGTCGATATTCCACATCGATTTCCCTTTATAATAATCTATCTTTCCCTTTACAATTTCTTGAACGTAACATAGGAATTACGTTCACTACAGATGTATTATGTAGTATATATTACATTACTATTTTTATGTGAGTTATGTTTTATGTTCTTTTATTAGGCGCGCGAGTTTAACTACAACGCTTCCTATAAGTTCTAGCTTTCTAAGGTATTATCCTAAAGGCAAAACCTATTACTGACATTCTATTATGCAATGCAGCAAATATATCAACACAATAATACACACATAAACACTATTACGAAAAGCATATAAATTGCTAATACCTGGAGGTGCCTGACGCGGAACGTTAGGTTCCCTAATAACTACGCCAGTATGTCGGCCCCTAACTGTTCTACCTGAGTTTCGTCCACCTCTCTGCACAAAATAAGGGTTGGTTGTAGTCCTGGAGGATGCACTGACGTAATCTGGGTGGTACTCACGTCTAAAGTAATAAGGTCGTATCGGATCACCCGACCATTCATGCTCTGTTTCAATCCTACGGGCCATTGTAGTAAGCGTGCTGAAATGTTCGTCTACATGCTCATACAGCTCATCAAACTGAGGTCCTAAACCCCTGACATATCTGCGATTAATGGTCCTATTATCTTCGTTCAGATTAGGAACTCCCTCTGCCATCCGCAGAAAGTCAGTAGAGTACGCTCCTACAGTTAACATCCCTCTAGAAAAAGAACGCATCTGCCTCCTAACCTGATTTAAGGCTATCTGTGCCTGACCGTTAGCTATGTCCGCATCTTCCCTCAAATTACGGTATCTCCGCACACTTGACCAGAAATAGTCACCTCTGTATTCCTCAACATCTAATTCATCTAACTCTTCTTCTTCTTCAAACTCTTCTTCCTGAGGATTTTCTTCTTCTGCTTCTTCTTCCAATTCTTCTTCTGGATCCTCCTCAGGATCTTCCTCAGGATCTTCTTCAAGATCCTCTTCCGGATCTTCCTCCGGTTCTTCTTCCTCTTCTTCACTGTATTCAATCTCCGGCGAATGTTCTCTAACTCTGTTTCTGGAAGAACTACCTATCTCTGACACAGACATAAAACCATTTTGATATATTTCTGGTGATGTTCCATTATCTGCGTGGAATCCATTTTGATGGACCCCAGATGGCTCGCCTACTTCATTATGAAACCCGTTTTGAAATATAGGAGGCGCTTCCTCCCGTTCTTCCTCAGCATGCGACTGAGCTCCGTTTTGCCCAGACATGCTGAAAAGAAACAATTTCGAACGTAAGCGACCATCTGAGCCCATTTCACACGCAATTCCAAAATCAGCTTTATGTAATGCTGTAAACATTTAGCATTTAGTCCAACTGCACGTAATTCGCTAGCAGATAATCACTTAACAATTTCAGCGCGAGTAGCAAATACTTAACCCTCTCAATTATTCATAATTGCAAACATGTAACCATCTTCTATATCTTAGCACAAGCAACACATACTTAATTGCTTTAACCGTTTGCATGAACAGATACTATTCACTTACTAACTTAATAGTCCTGGTTCGCGCGCGTAATGCCACGTACTACTAATGCACATCTAACACAATTACAGACAACCACGGTCTGACTCCTGCTGCAGTAGTTCCTAGGTATACTTACTGACAATTACTCCCTGTCAAACAAACAATTAGACAACTCTAGCAGTGGTAACTGGACCAAACTGCTCTCAAACAAACATTGAAATAAACTTGCAGTGGTAACTGGACCAAACTGCTCTGATACCAACTTTGTCACGACCCAAAATATTGAGCCGCAACCGGCGCTAGGGAACGGGAGTGGTAGCTCCGGAACCCGTAGCAAGCCTAAAATCACAATTAATTTTTCGCAAATATAAAATAAACAAATAACAACAAACAACGGAAGCCAATACTCGTATATAACATATTACCAAATATACACACTAACTGTTTCAAAACCTCGCGGGCTCTAGTTACCGTACCCTGTACGAACTGGCCTCGCGGTACAATACACCGCAGTTAGTGTCTCAAACTGTCACACCGGCATCTGGGGCCGTGGATCATATACAAACACGTAGCCTATCAAAAACATATAAACAAAAACAGCAGTCGATATGTACAATCAAAATAAAACTGCTGACTAGGCTACTATTCTGCTGACACCGGACCACTACTGCAGCATTAACAGAAGTCATAAACTAACATATACAGATGACTTCTGCACTCCAAAATTGGTCTCTAGCTAAGTCCACAAGCTAAGCACCTGAAAGACATCAAAGGTGAGGGGTCAGTATTTGGGGAAATACTGAGTGAGTTTGCATTTACTAACGGTATTAATATAAAAACATAGCATCGCATCTCAAGAAAATATTAATGTAAAACATATAAACAGGTATTTGATCCGTACGAAACTAATATCCTAGCATGCGACTCATCTCTCGAATAATCACAAATCATTCAATCCAAACGTAAATATCAATTGCGAGTCTAACTCGCTGGTGGCCCAGCCACTAGATACGGGGACTTCCAGGCTACACCGTAGCCGAGTTCACTCTGCGTATCTAAATCATATACCCAATCGTAAATATCAATCGCGAGTCTAACTCGCTGGTGGCCCAGCCACATAAATTTTATAATCATCAACAGCTCCCAGCTGTGTCAAGTCGTTTCTCAAATGCGAATATACTAGACTGACTCGATACTGGTGATCACACAGCCTATTGACACCCAATAGGTAGCTAGTTTCATCGGATCGCATACTAGTTCTTATATACAGAAATTAAATAAACGTATAACATTCAATCAAATCATATAACATGCGATGCGTAAAAACAGTGTACGTATTTATATAAAATAACTTTATATATAATACACGAAAGTAAAGTGCAACTCACAGTGACCGCAAACCAAGAAATGATATGATCGATCTGATGGTATGCCCCCGCTAGTCCGCTTCTACTGACTCCACTATTCGCTGACACGTCTGGTACATTGTTTTTGATTAGACGTGCACTTTATACTTTAATACATATAATACTTTCATAATTTAACTATTGGTTTCATTCTTTGTATTACTCTCGTATTCAGAAACTCTTAGTCGTGTCCACGACGTATTAAATACTACTTCTTGTATCCGAGAGTTATATATTTCTTTTAATACTTTACATTATCGTCACTCGCGTAAAACGTCGAGCTAAGTTTATTTCAGTCCCTCGGACAAAAGTCTGTTTTAGTCCCTCATGAAATACGCGTCTGCACAAGGTGGTGTGCGTTCGTACACCATGGGTGTGCGTTCGCACACCGGTGTGCGTCCGCACACTGTGGGTGTGCGTTCGCACACCTTCACTGGTGTGCGTTCGCACACCACTGGTGTGCGTTCGCACACCATCACAGGTGTGCGTTCGCACACCACGGGTGTGCGATCGCACACCACGTGAAATCTGCACGCAGTCCCCGGAAACATCGTTTCCGGGCTTCCCGTCATGCTATCACTTGCCATACATGTCAATTTCTCCGTTTCCAACAAAACCCGTAACTTTGTTTCTCCAAAAACGCTAAAATCAAGTTTAAATCCATAATTCCAATTCCTAAACTAAAACAGCCCAAATAACTCAATTTCAGCACCAATTCCCGAAATTTTACCTTGAAATGAAGCTCAAGATCAGTAGAGGATTGAATTCCGAAGAGATTGCCGCGAAAATCACGTGAATCGGACGTCATACGGAGAAACGGCGGCGAAATAACGTAATCGGCGAAACCTCACAATTCTCTCGATCCTTCTCTGATCTTCATTTCATATTTCCTTAATTATATATGATTTGGCTAAAAGCTCATTTGAGTCCTTGTTCTTTTTGTTTCTTATCATTTATCCTTCAAACTTTTCAATCCTACGATTTAGTCCATAGCTAAATCGTTAAACTATTTTATTACGACTTATACGTATTATTTATATCCGATAAATAATACCAAGCTCGATATTAGTACTTTCCGTCAAATTCCAATATTTCTATTTTCGACACAAAGTGGCTAAATTACCACTTTGGTTCCTGCACTTTATTTTGGGCTTTTCTTGACATTTTTCCCCTTTAATTCCAATTCTAACTTTAGAATTGAAATATAACCTTAATTTCCGTATAACTAATTTCTCAAAACCGGCCTATTTAAAACTTATTTATTTTAATTTTATCGGATAACTTTCCGATGTTGTCACTCTGACGACTCGAAATTGGACACGTGGTCCAATTAGCTAATTAATTATTTTGGGGTATTACACATAGTCGCCTTGATGTTGGGAGTTATGTGTTTGCCATTGAGAGGTATGTTTAGTATGAGGGCGAGGTCTAATAAAGTAAGTGTCATGGGACCTGATCTGAAGCAGAAACAGTTGATGAAGCTTGACCAAAAGAGGGATGCTCCCATTATGTGATGTTTGGCTATAGGGCGAGTGGCTTGACGTAAAACGATGAGATCATAGATTCCTATTGTTTTCCAAATTGGACCAAAATGAGGGTGAGGTATAACTGTCCGATCCTGGAAATCGGTGTGTTCAATTGGCTAATTCATAAAGGTCGCGTCGACCAAGATGGATGACTGATATATTTATAAGAACTGTGGTGGTGCCTCGTCGTGGAAAGGGATAGTCGCTTCACACACGTCACAAGGTGATGTCAGTATCTGATCCATACAGATCTGATCGTTTCCAATATCGGTGAGTACCTTAAATTCAGTGGAGGGAGGAGAGGATCAGATGTTTTCAATTTTAGCGGCACTTTTGCGGCGAGATCAGCATTTTGAGCAGCAATTGAATCTGAAAAAGAAATTATCACCCGCTAGGATAGACGATTAGGAAGAAAGACGAAAAGCAAAAGACGAATACTTACCGGGAGTAGTGAATTGCAGAGAGCTAGAGAGGTGAAAGCTTCGAAATTTGCAATAGATTAAGATAATGAGGAAATAAAGGAGGATTTTCGTAATAAAGTAGATTTCTGGGTAATCTAATAGTCACTAATGTTAATACTTGACATCGTGGATAGTGGAGTGATAACTTATTCAATGACGTGGCATTATGGGGGTACCGAAAGATCAATGGATGCGCGCACTTTGGGCCTAGAATGGAGCTAGGGCCGACTGTAACAAGCCTGAAATTTTTATTTCATGCTTGTTTGGTACATTGTTTACACCAGCGCAAAAACAGAGTTCAGGGAAGCGAATGCAAGGCCCCTAAGAAGCCATTTAGCTTAGCAATTCTTATCCAACTAGAATTAGGAGTCGATTATAACTTTTCTTCTTAGAAATAGGAGTTGGAATTAGATTAGGACTTTTACTTTGTAAAGCTATAAATAGCTCAAAGAAATTATTATGTTTTTTATATCTCAAATCAATTAATTAAAAATCAAGCTAGTGTTTTTTATCCGGCAATCTCTTAATTGTTCTAATTCAGGAGTAGTTTTGATATTAATCTCGCTTGAGTTTTTTAATTCCCAGATTAATCCATGTTAGTTTAATCGGTTAATTTATTAACCTAAGAAGCCATGTGAAGATCTTTTCATGGTTTTGTTAAAGCATCAAAGCTAACCAACTTATAAATTCAAAAATTTGAGTTAGGGATTATATTCAGGCGAATACATAGTAAGTGACTAAATTGCACTATAATTTTTATTTTATTTTCATAAATGATCGGTAGATTAGCACAACTATAAAAACGTGGATGATAAAAGAGAGTCAAATAGAGAAAAAGCTATTAAGAGACGAGTTTTTAATAAATTAGTGTGTAATAAGGTTGGAAAAATCTAAATAGGTGCATATTGAAAAATAAATTCCAATTTAGTGTCTGATACCATCCAGTCCGCAGAATTATTCTGCGGGTTGGTGCTAATTAATTTTTAATTAATTGAAAAATATATATATTTGACAAATAAAAGTTTTATTAAGAAGTTACAAGAAGTGGCAAAACAAGCCTACTCAAAACTTATGCCACTTGAGACTACGACTCCGAGAGGAAAGTAAACAAACTACAAAAAAGTTGAATCCGGATTTCTAAGCAAATTTAAATATATATATTCTATGCTTTGAAATATATGATTGTTATTTTTGCTGTTTTTATAAATATTATGAAAGTAACAAATATATTTAAATTTACAAGCAATTTATCTTGTGTTTTAATTAACAAAACAATAATGATAAATAACTGTTGATTTTTTTAATTAATGCAAATTTGCATGTAAGTGTTTTCTTCGTTATGAAATAGTTGTTGTTTTTGTAGAGTGGTTTAACAATTACTATGAAAGAAATTAATATAATTAAATTTACAAGAATATTTATAGTGTTTTAATAAATAAAAATAACCGTGATAAGTAATGTAAAAAAAATTATATTAATGAAAATATTGTACAACAATATAGTAAGAAATAAAGCTAATTCTGAAATCGTTGAGTCCTCTCCATATGTAGCCTCATATTGTAAACATGGTTCGTCAGTCGCAAGTGCATGCTATCAGTCATTGTTTGATACTGTCTGCCACCAGCGCGGCCCTTGGCCTCGTTAGTATCATCGTCCTCGTCCTAGTCTTGCTGGTCGACGCCTAGAACTGTCAGCTAACATGTCTTACATATGTCTGACATGGGATCAGAGAAGTCGTTGCCACATCACTGATTTTAATAAATTTGGGCAATATTTGGTTTCAGAGGTTTTCTCGAAAGTCGCCACAAACATTAGGAGATTTTTTAATCGCATCAGGGAGTTTCTTGTAAAAAAATCGGGGGATAATAGGTGATTATTAGCCCAAAAATATTCAACATGTCCTTATTGACGGACAATTTTTTTCTTGTTTTAAATTATAAACATTCATTTATTATTTTAATACTTAATTATAATATATAATTTTATTAATTTAGTTGGATGTATTAAAAATATTATTAAAATAAATAAAATTAAGTGTGATATTATTTTGATAAATTAATTTATATTAGCTAAATATATTTAATTTCTTAATACTAATTAGTCTATGTCTTAATTGTCTATCAATTCACATGGATGCAATATTTAACTTAAAAAATCGATCGTTCATCTATTAATTTGATTTTTCAAGAATGCAAGCATAATTTTAAAAACTATGTCAGTAGTTCATTTGAGTTATGTCAAAATATATATAAGCAAAGATGGTTACTCATGCTCTTGTTTGGCCGTCCATTTTCATGTCTCATGTTCCATTTTGATAGCCAGATGTTATAGAATTTTTATTTTTACATTTGTATTCGGATATTTTTAACTATATTTTTTTTAAAAAAAAAACACTTAATATAAATGCGATAAGTGAAAAGTCATCAAAATAAAATTTTGTGAAATTTGAGTCACTATCAAAATTAATTTTTCAGGAGGGTAGCATGATCAAGAAATTGTGCATTAAATATTACAATCTAGTAGTTAGCCGACACACCCTCTCTTCAATAAGGTATTATTACCCCGTATTTAAGTTGGCACCTAATAATTTTCTAATCTCATGAATTTTTAATATATGTACTTTAACTCCTCATTTAACCAGTGGCGTATAAACACTTAAAAGGCTGGAGTTATGGATTTTTCTATCAATAAAAAATTTGTGTCATATTCCTCAAAACAAAAAAACATTGGGTCATATTTCTCATTAATTTTTCTACCTTTATCAAATATATTAATAATTAGTTTAAATCTAATATGGCGTAATACTGTTCATCTATGCGTATAGAATTAATTATATATGGCATATATAAAATTCCGCCACAACTCCAAATCGGTAGTGAGCGTATTTAGCAAATGTCAAGAAATGGTGAAATATATATAACACATTTTTAAAAATATAGTATATTTAATAAAATGATTAAAATTGTAAATAGATAAATATATTTTACTAAATTTATATATGTAAATACAAATATATATATTGAAATTCACTAATAATTTATTATAAAAATCACATAAAGGAACAGTTCTGATGTATGCAGAGAGCACAATAAATTGTTAGGCATTTTATTGTGCAACATCTTCTTGACGGGGATGCATCTTCTTGGCTGCAAGAAATCATTCCCAAGGACCACTCCAAGCCTACCTGGGTGAGCTCCCGTCATTGTTAGGCCATTTGCTGACGGCGCTGCTGCTCTAACCACAGCTCAATTTTCCCTATTGACGTTACTCATCTCATGCATGGCCATGTCCATGAATATTTTTGTATGTTACTTAATATAATATAAATATTATATGTATACATTAAAATTCAATAATAATTTATGTCCGTGTAACAAAACATTCTAATTTTTTCTGAAACAGTACGTAATTCATTTTAGTTTATCTTTTTATAACTTTGTCCATCATGTTTTTTATTATTTATGCAATTTGTTTAAGTGTTCGCAAGTTTATTTGTAAAGGACAAAAAACAACTATAAAATATATGCTCTTTCTAAAAAGATTAATGGGTTTTTCTGTACCTTATAAAATACAAAAATATAATACATATGATAAAAATTTAATAATTTATTTTATTTATTAATTATGAATGTAAACTTCTATGTTCAATTAATTTTTTAATTATGATATAATATGAGTATTATGTTTGATAACCGTTTGGTGACGTTTTATAACTAGTTTGTTAATTTTTTTATAATTCAATAACCATTATATAAAAAGCTATAATTTATTAAAAAAAAAGCACAAAAACTACAAATAAATCCATCAATCACATTACACTAGTTCAACCAATAAATAAGAAAAGAAAATGTAAAATGAACTTATCTTTGCATAATTTTAGTGTTTTATCCAAATACACCATGATTTTTAAATTTTATCCAGTTTGGTATATCATCTTTTTTATCTTTGCCATATTTATGATTCGTTTTAAGTTGATGTAGCGCAATCTTATTCGTCTACATGTACAAAATTCATCCTAAATGACGTGTAAAACCTAACGTCACGTCAGCTCCAAATGAGCTATGAATATATTTGGCAAAGACTTAAAAAAATAATGGATCAAATAGGTAAGATTTAAAAATTGTGATATATTGGACAAAAACGTTAGAATCGTGGGTGGAAAAATTCATTTTACGAAAAGAAAATTAATCAATCACTTACAGACTTGAAATTCTTGGATTAGGGGAAGCATAGGCTAAAAACGCAGGATCATGTTCCAATTTGGTCATTCTCTCTTCATCTAAAGTGATCCATGCTTCAATCCCTTTGCCATCTCTTCCGTCAGTAAATACAGTAAGGTTTCTGAATGCTGGTCCAACTTGCCCTAATAGTCCGAACCAAAATGGATTTCCAAATCCAAAATCCATCTTATTAAACTCAAGGTGACACCAGCTCGTAAATGCAAAAATATCTGGTTTTTCTACAGATAACAGCCCCTGTAGCTGGTTATGATAATCATTCATTGTTTCAAATCCATCATCACCTTGCAGAGAATCCATATAATCCCCATCATCATATAAACCAATAGCTTCTTCAAGCAAGGCTGCTAACTCATGCAATTCTTTTTCCCGTAAAGTCGGATCCGTCACCGCAGTTGCCCACCCGAATATATCGCCGATCGAAGCATTCGACATCGGTGGCTTTGTTCTTGTCCGAAGATTCACCGCTTCCACCAAAACAGAAGCCTTCGGTGGTCTAGCCGCGGCCATGCAACATTTCCATATAAAGCATGATAAAGCTTCAACTCGCGATGGAAGCTTTTTATTCTCATTTCCTTCTCCTCTCGCTTTAATACGAAGGGAAGCGATCGCTTTTGCATGAAAAACGAATCGTCTCGAAATGTAATTACCTTCCGTAAACCATAAATTCTCCATCAGTGATAAATGTTCTTCAGGAAATGGATTTTTTGGTGGAAAATACACGGAGGCTTCATCACAATTAGGTTTTACAACACTACTGAGTGACCCAGTTCGAGCTAGAGTAGCCCATGCATGGAGAAAGGCGGCAGCCGTAGGTGCATCAACGAGTTTATGCGACGCAGAGCCACCTATAGCAATCCCACCACAAGAAAACACGTTCACTTGAAATGCAATTTGTGGAGCTCCCATATCCGTAATTTTAGTGTAGGGTTTGAACGGAACGAACCCGTTCATGAGCTCAAGTCTAGGGTTTTTAAGAAATTCAGACAGTACCAACCCATTAATTCTTGCTACAATGAAAGGAATACCTTCATTAAAATGATCAATATGTAAATTATCAACCACTCTTCCTGAGAAAGGATAGTACAGAGTTAGGGTTTGTGAGAGACTTTCCTTGAGGCGAGCTAGGGTTTGAGTGACATTAATACGTGAGGATGATGTGGCGGGGTAGAAGAAGACGAGTGGGGTGTAAGTTATTGGCGTAAGCTGATTGAAAAGGGCAAATTTGAATGGTTTTTTGGTTTGATGAATAATTGGTGAAGCTGGTCTTATGATTTCTGTTGAAATGATGTTAACTTGCATTTTTTTGTGTGTTTGGAAAGAGAATTATAATTTTTTTCTAATTGTAGCAAATTTGATTACTTTGATATTAAAGGGTTGTACTCTATAAATGGAAGTGGAGCTCTTCTTATATAATGGTGAGATGATTGAGAAGCAATTGTGCATCAATTATGTCATATCTTTTTCTTCTTACATTCTCGGTAACTGTAAATAAGATGCACGTTTAAAATCTCGTCCAAATAAGAGTATTAAAATCAAAATTTGATAGTTGAGGGACCAAAAAGGTTGTAAGTTTATAGTAGGGACCTCGTGAATAAAAATGATAAAACACAGGCTATAAAATAAATTTAACCTTCTATTTACCCGCATACAATAATAGAACAATCAAATCTATTAATATAAAATTATAAAATTTTATTATTAGCGTGTTTGTTATAATTTAATTAAAAAATAAGTTAGTTATTTAAAGTTATATCAGTGGATAAAGCTGTAATTAAACTTAAATATTTTTCTTATTTGAGAATTGTAATTGTTTTTTCAAAGTAAAAGAGATAAAAAGAAAATTTACAGTTATTAGGAACAGATGAGCCATAAAATGTACTTAAGCTTTTTGGGCTAGTCTGTGTACTTCTCTGTTTTTTTTTTCTACAACAAGCTTAATTTTTTTATTCTTGAAGTGTGATTTTAACTGACAAATATCTTGACGAATATGGAAATAAAATTTATAAATAAAATTTTATTAGTTGTATCATATATATTACTAGTTAGAGGTCGCGGGTTCGAACCGTACTCATGTATGCAGCCGTTTAAAATTTGGGGTCAGAGTTTGCCTCCCGCAAGAGACCTACACGGTGGGGATTAGTCTGAATGTGGAAGGCTTAAAGGTGCCGTCTCATATTTGAGACCGTTCAGGAAACCTCATGGACTTATACCAAAAAAAAAGTATGTTTAGCTTAAATTTGAAGACTTGACCCAGTTGATCAAACCCTAATGATATGTGTATGAAATTGCAGTGTTCGACCCTCAACACTCACGGGCAGTGTGCCTATTTAAAACTGTCTAATATTAACTCCCGCTAATAATTAGAGTAGGCTATCTTTGACCAAAAAAAATATTTTTAGCTTTTAAGCAATAAATTTATAATAATTTATTTAAAATAATTGAAAGATTTCAGATAAGTGAATTTATTTAACATTTTCGGTTGCACCTAGATATGGATTGGGTTGTTGGTATCCTCCAGCATGGATAATTGCATTATGCCCTCTTTAAAAATAGATAAATAAATAAATAGAGTAATGTCATATAATTTATTTAATTTATTTTTTTAATTCACCTGACTTGATAATAAAAAATTTAAAATGGATGTATTTAAAATTATTTTTTAAAATATATATTTTTAGAGAAAAAAATTAACAAATAAAATATTGTCACGTAAAAAATTATTAAAAATAGTATAAAATAATAAATTAAATAATATTTTTTAAATAAAATATTAGTAATTGCTTTTGTAGATAGTAGGGAGTGTTAGTGGAGTAGAGCTCTCTAATTTTGTATGAGAGATTGTCAGTTGCAACTTGCAAGAAACAATAAATGTATAATTAAAGGGTGGCTCCCACCCGACAGATGGATACGGATAATTAACACTTCTCTGTATTATTGGTTTTTGTTAGGTATCGGCGGGCCGCAGTTGGTCAATGAAGGGCAGTTCTACATAGGGGTGTGCAAGAACGAGTGAAATCGATTTTCCAATCAAACTAAAATAATAGGTTTAGTTTGGTTGTAATTTTCGTTTGGTTCAGTTTGGTTTTAGTTTATAAATAACCGAACCGAATCAAAAAACGAATATATAATTTTTATTTATGAATAGTATGTATATTTAAAAGGCCGCAAGAAGTGAGAAAAAAAACTGTCACTCAAAGCTTTCACTCAAGAAGTGGTTTATAAAATAGCACACTAAAAATTTAGGCTAAGAGTGAAGGAGCAAATTCACTTGTCCGAAAAAAGAATACAATTTGAATTTCAAAAGAAATTCAAGTCAGAATAAAAAACAAATTTCTATTATATAACTTAAAAAAAAAACAGACATCATAAAATAACTATGGATCACGTCCTTCTTTGTTGAACTATTGTTTGGAAAACTCTTCTAGTCCTGCACTTCCAAATCTGCCACACAATAAGATAATCAAGAACTTGTCAAAGCATCGAATAGAACTATGAAATAATCACATTATGTAACTGAATCATCAAATTCACAAACGGTGGTTGGGCTGCGGTGGTTGGGTGGCGGCGAGCGGGAGTGGTTGGGTCGGTGCCGGATGTATTGACCAGATGTTTTAGATTAGAATGAGTTGGATTAGGTTTACTTTTTTATTTTTATTTTAAATTCAATTTAGGGGTATTTTGAGTGTTTTAATTTTAAGGGTATTTTGATGACGTGGCAGCTGACGCGACGCTGTTAATTTTTTTAAAGAAAGTCTGTTGACCGAAAAAGATGGCGTCAATGATATTTTAGTCATATTTAAGATTTAGAGGTTTTGTGGTCACAAAAATTATAGTGATTTTTATTAAACATCAAGGAATTTAATGATCACAGACCTAAAAATTAAAGGGCATGAATGATTATTAGCCGAATTCGAGCTAGGGACCGCAATTTAAAAAAATGCACACTTACCACCAGATCATCATAGATTTCTTGTCAAATCGTACTATCTGTAATATATATCTATTACTGACCAGACCAAACTAAAATTTCCAATCTATTTTGGCACGGTCTGGTTGGGTTTTTCACACTTAAAAAAAGATCGTTTTGTAGTTTTTAGGCCGTTTAAAAATCGAATCTGTCGATGCACACCCCTAATATTACATTGTTTATATAAACCATTAAAATATTTAAAATAGATGTTTTAACATTAAAAGTAGTATTAATTTTAATTAATTAGTTATACGAATAATGTGATATAAATGTTTTAAATAAATATTAATCAATAGGAATTTTTAAATTAATAGTGAAATATATTTTTTCGATAGATTTGTCAACTTTTTTATACTACACATAATTCATATCATAAATTTTTATAATTTTTTTCATTATATAATATAAAAATTAGTTTTAAAAGATTGTAACTTTTTAAAGATAGGCGGCTTATAATCACCTATGACACTCCAATTTAACCATTCCACTAATAAAGATTCCTGAACTAAATTTTAGCCCAATAAACCCCCTAAATTTCATTTAATAATCACTTATAACATTTTTACCGTAATTTGACCAAAATACCCTTCAAATCTATAAAAATAACAAACAAAACAATACCAACCCAATCTAACCAAACCTAAGATCACCCATCCAACCAAATCAAATATAACCTAATCAAATCAAATATAATCTAACCACACCTAAATTCCTTTAAAAAATAAATAAATTATCATTTTCTACTTCTAAAAAATAAATAAATAATCATTTTTTAATAATAAAACTTTAAAAAGAATTAATTTTTTTAGATTATCCCAAAAGCAATATGTCCAAGGAAACTGAAAATCACACTATCGTCATGGGGTTCACCTGGCACTAGCTCTCTAATAGTCCAAAAATCATCATCATCTGTACCAGGCCATCTACTCGAATCTGAAATTATGATTATAATAATTAATACAAATTTAAATTTATATCACTATTGTTAAATGGTTTAATACACCATTTGACCCCTAAACTATACTTTTTATATCACTATTATATTTACATGATGACGATCCAGCAACGAACCGTCCATCTCTCCCCTTCCTCCGTCGAAAACATAGACTGGTCCTGAATCCTCTGAACTATGCAGATCATCATCCATCAGCATATCATCAAAAATCTCCTCTGTCCCACTAGGTCTCTCAACAGCAGCAGTCCACGTTTGTTGTCTCCGTCGTCGGGCTGAGGCGTTCACATGACGAGATCGGACATGTCAAGCTCCCGACCCCTCAACATCTGGATCTAACTGTAGCTGCCGAGCGGAAAGAATTTTTCCTCTACCAGATCCTGTTCTCTGCAATTATCAATCTAAATTAATATTAATTAAATTACACTACATTTAAATTAAACAAATAAAATTAAGCTAAATAAATAATAAAATTAAACTAACTAACGGATTATAATCCTAAGCCGTAAATTAATAAAATTACACTAATAAAATTAAATTAAATTTAACCTTAAACCATAAACCCTAAATTAATACTAGTTAAATTTAATTAAACTAAATTAATTAATTATAATTAATTTTCTCGTAATAAATAAATAAATAATTTTAATTAAAAAAATAAAAAATAAAAGACGTTTCCAGTGCCGTCGCGGCCAGTAGGGAGACGTTTCCCGCAAACGTCTCCCCATAGGGGTGACAAGGGAGACGTTTTTAGGAAACGTCTCCCTTCTGGATTGACGCGGCCGGATCGCGTTGGTCCAGACCGACGTTGTCTCTTGGAGACATCGTCGGTCTGGACCGACGCGATCTGAAAGCGTCAGTCCAGAAAAAAAATGTTAAAAAAAAATATTAAAAACGAACACTTGCCGGATGTTTCAGTTCTCGTTCTCGGTTAGAATCCGACATCTTTACCTGAGATAGTCTCTATTCGTTTTTCGCGTTTGAATATGAGTTGAGAAAATTTAAATATGAATTTTATTAAAAAGGTTAAAGGGTATTTAAATAAAAATAGGGGCATTACTTTTTTTTTTTTATGAATAGAAGCTTTATTAATGTAGAGACGGTAAATAATAATTCACTTTAAAATTGACAAATGAAACACTCCGTTTAATAACAAAAAAACATTTGTCCTGTTTCTTTTGTCATCTTCCTCTTGTCATCATTCATGCTGTATTTATAATCCAAAATTCATTGCATTGTAAGAGAAACTCCCGTCTCTTTCATTGTCTCTAGAACAAATAAAACCCAAGCCATATCAAGCCGACCACATTTTGCATACATAGCTGCTAAAACAGTGACTCAAATTGCCCAAGTGGCTAATTTAGTGTATTTTTGAAATTTTAATTTCAAGTCCTAATAAGAGCAATTGTTTAATGCTAATTTAAAATTTGAAAAAATACTAACCGCTATATGTTAATATAATTAGATTCTTTTTTTTTTGGTAAAAATGATCGATATATTAGCTCATCCACAAGGAGTGGAGACAAAAAAATCAAGAGTCAATACAAATCAAGTCTAAATTACGAATAATATCTCCGCATGAATACGAAAATCCAGAATGCCAAGATTTATAAAAAGCCACTGCCTTGCTAATTATAACGAAAGAAAGTTTCTCCGGAGAAATGACATCATTGGTGAATTGCCTTTGATTTCTAGCCTTCTAAATCTTCCAAATAGCGAAAAACCAAATCAAAATCCATAGCTCCCTGCATTTCTTCTTAGCAATAAACAGCCATTGCCAATAAAAAGAAGAGGAAATTACACCATTTACCAAAAAAAATGAAAATAATTACAAAACTACATGTTGACTTTTTTCATTTACAAAAATATTAATAATATTTACAAAAGTACAAAAAAATAAAAAATAATATCAAACATACGGTGTATACTGTGGGTATAATGTCAGTATACTAATAAACTAACATTATATCAACATTATAACAAAATTATACCGACATTATACATACTGAGATTTTATTAATATTAAATGGAAATTTACCAAAATTACATCAAATCGTATACTAAAAATTAAATTAATAATATACCAAAATTATACCAACAGTATATCAAAATATACTGAAATTTTATTATTACATCAACATTACACCACATCGCATACTAAATATTACCCTAACAGTATTCTAAAATTATACCAACAATATACAAATTCTCTAGTTTATTACCAACTATAGTGAAAAGTACATATAAAAAAAAATATACATGTTAGCAACTAGAAAAAATATATAAAAATTTATAATCGATATACCAAAAATATACTGAAATTATACCAATAGTAAACCAAACATTATTTTTAAATTATCTGATTTATAGTTTTAGTATTCCAAAATTATACCATAATTATACCGACATTATACAAATCGTACTTTTGTAATTAATTTTCATTTTTTGGTACTTTTGTAATTAATTTTAAATCAGTCGTATTTTTGTAAATAAAAAAAGTTTACTGGTACTTTTGTAAATATTTTTAAAATTTTAGGTACTTTTGTCATCGCCCCTAAAAAGAATTAATAGAGTTCGGCATAACCCAAGAGACATTAACTTTTAACAGAAAGAGAGACCAAGTTGTCCAAGCAAACCTACAGTGCCCAATAATATGCAGCGACGATTCCACTTCCCTGCAAAAGGAACAAGACCCGTCTTCATGCTGCATAATACCTCTCCTAATCAAGGATAACTTCGAAGAAATCCGATCTCTCGCCAAGAGCCAGCTGAAGAATTGGATACGAGGTGGAAGTTTCGTTTTCCAAATAGTACGGAAGAAACTTAAATCTGAAATTCCTAACTGCCCCACTCGGCGATTCTTCCACGTCATAGCAGCCATTGAAGCTGAAGAATAAGCATCCTTCTTCATCCAAATAAACCGATCCTGTTGCAAAAAATTCAGAACAGCAGATTCCACTAGCAATTGAAGACGCTGCAAATTTTGAAGCTCACCAATACGCAGAGAACGAGACCAGCGAAGAACATCCTGAGATATCCGACCCCTTTCCATAACTTGCTGGACAGTGACATCTTTGGCTTTGGACAAATTGAACAAACTGGAGAAGGAGGCAGAAAAGACCACATCCCCAATCCATTTATCCTTCCAAAACCGAACACAGGTACCATTTCCCAAAGAAACTGATGCATTAAAATTGAAAAGCTCCCAAGAATCCGTATGAGAGTAGCAGCAGGTAGTGATCCCTTTCCATAAAGGAGAAAGATTCAAAGAAGCGAATGATTCCATCTGAAACCAATGAGAGATACCACAATTTACGGAAACAACTGAATACCAAAGCGAATCATGAGATGCATTCATCAATTTCCAGAACCATTTAAATAACAAGCACCTATTCTTTAAGTGAAGAGGAAGAATACTCAGACCACCATCATTAAAAGGAGAACAAACATCTTGCCAAGCCACTTTACTGAAGTAATTGCCTTCTACAGACCCATTCCAAAGGAATTTACGCATAGATTTCTCAAGACAATTAATAACCGAAATTGGAGCAAACAGCGAACATATAAAATAAACTGGAATACTGCTTAAAACTGATTTAATGAGTGTTAACCGACCTGCAGGAGACAGTAAACTCCCGCGCCAAGTGGAAAGCTGAGAAGAAAAGTTTCGAATAACTGGATCCCATTCCTTCACTGATAATTTCTTCATTGACAAAAGTAATCCCAAATAAGTAATTGGGAATTTCTCTATCTTGCAGGATAGAGTATCAGCTGCCAAGCTCACTGAGTAGTCATCCAAATTAATCCCTGTAATATAGGATTTTTGATAATTTATTTGCAAGCCTGAGATAACTTCAAAACAATGCAAAATGCGACGCAAGTTCTTTAACTTTTCCAAGTCATAAGGAATGAACACCAAAGTGTCGTCAGCAAATTGTAATAAAGAAACCGGATTAACATACCCCTCAATACCAATCCCATCAATTAAACCTCTGGATATTGCCTTGTCAAAAATAGCCCGAAGACCTTCTATTGCTATCACAAAAAGAAGAGGCGAAATTGGGTCTCCTTGACGCACACCCTTTTCCATAAAAAAATTCTCGGAAGGACTACCGTTAACCAAAACAGTTAACTGAGAACTTTTAAATAGAGTTGAAATCCAAGTAATCCAAGTTTTATCAAAATTCATGCGCTTAAGCATAGAAATAATAAAACTCCACGAAACTTAATCAAACGCTTTCTTGAAATCCAGTTTAACCATTAGAACTTTCTCTCTACGTCTATGCACCAAGTGAATAATCTCTGACGCTATCATATGGCAATCGTGGATTTTCTCCCTTTAATGAACCCAAACTGACTTTCTGAAATAATTGAAGGAAGAATTGGGGAAAGTCTTTCAGCTAAAACCTTCGATACCCACTTCTGAATGCCATTAACCAAGCTAATTGGTCTGAAATCAGCTATATTCGAGGCACCTTTGAATTTAGACAACAGAACCAAAAAAGCAGTATTCAATCATGTAGGGAAAAAACCTGAGTTGTAGAAATCAGCAAATAACTTCAAGATAATATAATTAGATTCTAAGTCTAATAAGAAAATATACAAATAAAATGTTCATTTATATTAACATTCACTACTCTGTTTCTCAAATATATTATAATTTTAAAATAATACAAACTTGATCCATTATCTATTTGAAATTTATAGCTCTTTTGACACATAATTTAAATTTTTAAATAACAATATAATCATATAAAATAGTATGATGTTTTGATATTCTAAAAGAGTTGTGGATATATATATATATATATATATATATATATATATATATATATATATATATATATATATATATATATACATATTGGTCACATATTGAATAAATGATGGATCAAATTGATATGATTTTAAAACCGTGTTATATTTGGCAAACAAATCATAGCTAGTTATGAGTAAATAAAAATATATTATTTAAAATGAATATATAGTTGGTCATCTCCGTTCTATTTCTATTTTAAAATAATTTTATATAACATAAAGTTCTGATATAAAAATAAATCAAAACTTTTGCGGGTCTTTACAAGTTTAACAAAAAAAAAAAATATTTTGTAACTTCAAATTACGTTGTAATTTTGGTCATTTTGTCAATTAATTTAATTTTTTTAAAATTTTATCCTTGATACAATACCTATTAGTTTTATTTGATTTTTCTAATCACTTTTATATTGAATATTGTTTTTTTTTTCGCTTCAACCACCCAAAAGTTCAAGCATTGAAAAATAGATTTCAACATTATTTTTTATTTTTTTAATGTTAAAAATTAAATTTTGAAATTATAAAAAATAAAGTTTGCTAACTACAGATTAAATTTATAAATTCAACTAAACATTAACACAATTAATTTGTTTAGAAAAAAAATTGGATAGAATTGAAAGAAATTATGAAATCTAGACATTATTATAAAAATTAAAAAATTTGGTTAAAATTACAACAACTTATAAAAGTTTGAATTGATTTTGTTTTGTCTAATCCTCTTAGGGGAAAATCCACCTTTTAGCCCCAATTCATTTGCATCCTGACGTTATATAATCACCAATTTTACTCAAATAATGAATTTTCAGCTTCAATTCCAACCTCAAGCATCAAATTGACCTTTTTTCACTTGAAAAATGTTCAAATCAATATTTTATATTTTAGTATATATTTGAAATAATGCTTAATGTTATATTTAAAACAAAAAACTCTTCTTTTTTAAAATTGTAAAATTTAATAATAATTTTTTATTTAATACAAATAAATATTACTAATAAAATTTAACTGAAATATTTAATATGTCATTTTTTTGCGGAATTTTTTTAATTTTGTTTTTCGGCTCCTTTTCGTTTACTGCTAGAAAACAGTTGATCGACAAGTTTTAGCGATGGATTTCAAATTCGTCGCTAAAATCACATTTTAAATCCTAAAAGAAATTGGCGGTATGAATGCCGCCAACTTTAGCGACGAAAATTCTGTCGCTAAAAGTGGTGGAATGCAATTGTTTTTCACTTTTAGTGACGGATTACAAAATCCGTCGCTAAAAGTATTATTTTTATTAAAAAAATTTATAATTTTAAAAAATATTTATTAGAAAAATATTTATTAATTATTTATTTAAAAATAATTAGTATAAAAAAATAATTATTTTATAATACAGGAGTAAACTGCGGGATTAATTTTTTGTTACTTTTTCGTTCTATATTTAAATATAATATACATAGATATATAACAAGAATTTGAGTTGATTAAGATGGAGTCACGCGTGGGGGTACAATAGGGTTAAAGAGGATTGGGTGGGAGTAATGTGAATGATGAGTGACCCACTGGAAAGTTAGATAATTTGCAAAATTTGCGGGTGAGTGATAGTGTGTGGTGTATAGCGGGTGCGTGTGTGACGTTGGGTGACCGATTAAATAATATTTCATTTTACGATTTTAATTAAAAAATTAATTTTTTTTTAAAAAAAAAAAATTAGCGACGGATTTAAATCTGTCGTTAAATCCATCGCTAATTTTGTTTAAATCTGTCGCAATTTTTTTTATTCCGCCGCTGTAAAATTAGCGACAAGAAATAACGCATGTCGCTAAACTCATTTATCGACAGAATTTAGCCATTTAGCGACAGATAAATGGCTATTTTCTAACAGTGGCTGTAATTTTTACTATTTGACTGAATGTCTCATTGTAGTCCAACCCATACTTCTGTGAGAATTCTCGAGCAACTAATCGAGCTTTCTGCCTTTCAATTGATCCATGAAGACGCCTCTTTAAGTCTATTTGAAGGAAATCAAAATCACATCTTTGTGTTTTGGCACTAAATTTCAAGGCTTCAATTTCTTCTTTTATATATGTCTCCATTCTTCTCTAGAGGCCGCTTCTTCAAAAGTTATAGGCTCTCTAGTAATCTCGTTTTTGACAAGTGTTGCATTAACATATTTAGGATTTAATTTTCTTTATCTTTCACTTCTTCTAAGTTGGTGTTCATGTTCTACTAGATTTTCATCATGAATATCTTCATTATAAGTGATTAGATTATCACTCTTTGTTGCAAATGCATGTTCTTTTGAAGGCTCACTCTAATTTTGTTTTAGGGATAGTTCCTCGATAGCGCAAGATGTTTGAAAATCTCACTCTTCTTCGATTTCTGCCAGCAGGTGTATAGATGACACGTTACCTTCAACTTTTTTGTACCAACAATCAAGAGCATAATGATCCCGTTTGCCACAAACAAAACATTGATTATTTTTACGTCGACTCTTCTTGCCCTTGCCTTGATCATTGCTGGTTTATTGTTGAGCTCCCCTTTGTTATCAACTCCTGTTTTGTAGTCGTCTACGTCAATTTTCTTGCATTGAATTTTCTTCTCTTTTTTATCTCACATCTTGTGCATCCCTAGCATTTTTACTACTAAAAAGGGCTCTCTCCTCTTCTTTGATTTAGTTTTTAGATATTTTCTTTTCTAACTTCTCTTAATTTGCTAAGAGATTTTTTAATTCATTAAAAGTTAGTTCCTTTGACAAACCAAGGTTTGTAGTTATAAGAGCATTGAACTCTGGACATAACCCGTGCGTGATTATTCTTTGCGTTCGTATCTCCATAATTTTATTTTCAAGATCCAACTTTAATATTTTTAGTTAAATATTTAACTTTAGAGAAATACAAACTCATAGTTAAATTTTGTTGTAATACCAATACCAACTCGTTTTCGAGTTGTTGGAGCTTGGCATTATTCTTCCGAGCGTATACTCCGGCAAGTGTCCTATGTCTCTTTGGGCGTCTTGGCATTTTTGACGTGCTGCAGCAATTTGTCCTCCACCGATATCGATAAAACATACACAGCTTTTTTGGCCATAACTTTCCAGTTTTTAAGTCCGTCTTGACTTGTCGGATGTGTTGTTTCGCTCCTTCCGACGCTCACTCACAGATCTTGACCGAATAAATAAAAGTGCATACGAGTACTCCACGTGCTATAATTACTAGAATTGAATTTTCAAGGGCACTCATCAAGTTAAAGTATACGCCATTTATTTCGTTATTTCTTCAATTAACCAAAAGAGTTTGGTCCCGGACATATATATTGTACAATTCCTAATTCCGTGCTAGCGGTGTTTCAACGTAACATGATCCAAAGTTGCTTGCTCGACCTTTATTTGAACGAGTTCCTAATCGCGTCGCTATGATACCACTTGTAGGAAATTAGGAATACTAAATTGAACATACGTCTTTTGTTTGTACTTAAAAGACAATAGTACAACACTTAGGAATTGTTTAGATCAATTTTAATGTAGAATTCATTTCAATTCATTTCATTTCTAAATTAATTTTACATGAAAATTGTTTGAAAAATGAAATTTTTTTATTTGATTTTCCGAATTTTAAATATGAAAATAATATTAAATTAAGTAAAATAAATTGAATATTGTATTTCGAGTATAAATATAAATTTAAATTGTGAAAATTCATTTGAACCAAACACATATTTTGTAGAAATTCAATTGAATTCCATAAAAATTGTGAAATTCATTTGAACCAAACAGATCCTTAATATTATTCTTACACACACTCACTCTTGCAATCCACGTGACTTCACTTACTAACGATACTCCGCTATACTTTTCTCTATTTGATACATACAAAATAGAAGGATCATCTTACACATATAGCCTTTCTATAGCGGGTGGGTAAGTTTCTAAGTGTTTTTTTAATACACTTTTGTAGTAAATTCTGCTCAATTTTAGATATGAAAAATGCTAGAGAAGTAGAGAAAGAAATAGAGTCCGTCGGTGACTTCTTAATTGCAATAAATTGAATAAAATAGTGTAGAGGGAACTGTAATTTATTTGTCCCTCTAGGCTCTAGATGCTAGTTGTTCTGATTGTTAATTTCTTGGGCATATTTGGTGAAGCAAAGTTATATATGTATACTCATCCAGTCCTCCCAATAATTTTGTTAAAATAACTAGACGTTAAAATTGTACACTATAGACATCATTTAGTGTCGATAATTTTACAATTTTTCATATCATTTATTTCTTTATATATATACGTTATATTAATGCACTGAACAATGGGTACTAACGGCTAACTATTAGAAGATTTGGAATATTAGAATTGTATAAAAGTTTGGTTAATTAACCCGTTCAATACGTAAACTGAAATGGTTAATTAACCAGAATCAAAATGATTAACTAACCATTTTATAAAGACAACAGAAAATAACTGGCAGCTTTCAACACATAGGAAATTCTTTTCAACAAACAATACATAAATCAAAAATCACTTCAAGAATCCCAAATAAAGTTGGCACACAAATAGTTTCTCTTTTATTCTCCCATCTCTATATTATTATACATTCATATATTTATATAGAATTTAGGAAACTTGAGTTACCACAGCAGAGACCATTCTATCCAATCCACACATTTCATGTCCCCGGCAAATGCGATAATATCCTTCTTCTCCCCATCGCTTTCCCCACGAGTTCTTCAAAATCCAATATGGCTGATACCCAAATCTAAGGATTGAGAACCCTTTAGCTCCATAACCGACAAGCAGAACACCATGGTTTATCCGTCTCTTGCCGCAAATAAGCGGACATGAGACGCCTCCGATGTAAGTTTGCATGAAAACGGCATTCAATCCAACTGCATTTTGGGATGCAATTCATGTTAGCATCAATCTTACTATAGACTGTCTCGAAATACTATGCCGTACATCCACCAAAAACTCTAGCGGACAACCAGAATGAAAAATAAAATGGACTATCAATTTTGGACAACTTGAGAAAATAAAAAACAAATACAAAGATATGATTGTCGAGAAATACTATAGTCGTATACATCCACCAGAAATTCTAGCGACAACCAGAATACTAAAAAACCTTGACGATCAATTTTTGGTCAACTTGAGATTTTTTTAAAGAAATTCATTCTGTTTTGCGGATGGAAATGGAACCATCAAAATATATATTAAATAGTTTTAAAATCATCGTAAATGGAAAATTTTAGGATAATTTTACCTTAAAACTGAGAGATATCCATATACTTTTGAATAATTAATCCAAAAATTTGTCAAAATAATGGTTCATGTTTGACTGTAAATTTTAGGCTTATGACACTGAAAATTTGTCAATTTCATTCTGGCTTGCACTTGTTTGACGATGAGCCTTGTCCTAAATGATGCATAATATTCTATCACACTCCTATGCTTTGTAAAAATAAAGCAGGGTTAATTTCAAGAACGACTCACTTGCGAGAGGTCCGTGATGCACCAAATGTGCAGCCATTTGGCTCTCATCAATTGGGATAGTAGTGAAATTAGCAACTCTCACAGCAATTTTCTTCTCATCGAACTTGCATTCACCTCGTTTCCCGGTATAAGGATAAGTACTCTCTTCTACTAACCCTCCAGCCTCCATCAAATACCGGTATGCATTCGTCATAAGACCTCCACCGCAACCATCATCACATGAAGTCTTATCTTTTATGTCACACTTCAGAAAACAGAGAAATATTCATTACAATAAGCAAAAATGAAGGCCCCGAATTTAAAATTCAAAAATACATAGTTAAATTCATGAAAACCCCATCCTCCATTTATAATTTGATAATGAAATCAGAAACCATCGATCACTTTCGTCGCTAATTGTTTAGTGATGAGAAGTTTTAGCGACGGATTAATTGACAATGATGATAATTTTCTAGTAATCTGCATGTACGTGTGCGTTTAAAAAATTGAAGACGGATTGATAAATAAAACGAAAACTAACCACTCTATCACAGTCCACCAATTGTTGCTCGCTAAGATTGAGAAGCTTTCCTGTTGCAATAAAATGTGCACCTTCAATTGCTCCGGTTGTACTGAAAGCCCAACATGAACCACATGCTCCCTGTATTGCACCATATATATTATACAAATTACATTATTTTTCTTGTTGAATTGTCATAAAAATTGTGATTATATAAATAGATAAAAATCAAATTACCAAGAATCGTACACTAAATTATACAATTGAATTGGATTTTGAAGAAAAGAAAACCGAAAGAGAAACCAAAGTCAATTCCAATCTTTTGAGAAAGTAATCCTTACTAATCAACAAGCCTTACTGTATCAACCACCCAAGCCAATTGGTACTCTGTGCCGGTCTCGATGACCGATCAAGCCAATTCACCCATAATTAAGGAAAATTCTTCCATAAACTTTAATTATTGGATTAAAGGAATTTGCAAAAGGAAAATATTAAATTGGATACATTGAACAGAGAAATCAAAAAAAAGAACCGCAGAAATGAACATAATACTCCCTAAGATATCACCAAATGCACTATTTCAAAAAAAATTATTCCAAGTTATACACTCGATTATTACTTACAAAATCAAATTTCATATTTGTCATCATTAATTCATTATTTTATAATAGAATACTCCCTTCGCTCTATTTTATTCGTCTCCATTTTATTCATCGCTCTTTTTTTTCACATATTAAGGACATATTAAATTTTATAATAATTTTCCTGTTCGTCATTATTTTAGTTTTCAGTTATAAAGAATATAGACACTTTATATTTACACTATGAAATATTTAAATATAATTATAAATTTCAAACATTAATTTATACAATAAAAAATGATATATTTTGGAATATTAAAAAATAAAAAAAAGTTACAAATTTAATAAAATTAAAACACAGAGAGTCACTAATTAAGGGTAATTATAAACATAAAAGTATAATTAGATAAAACAATATTCTTAATCATTATATTTATCCAATTCCATTTAAAATAAAAAAAATTAAAATAGTAATAATAAAAAAAACGATAAAACTATTTCAATTTAGGAACACTACCTGCATCTTTACATCAGTAACAGCTCCCTTCTTCCTCCAGTCAAAAGCTTCAGGCAATCCACCAGTCTCCAAAACCGACGACGCAGTGGTTACACTCCGTTCATCCACTCCACCACCAAGAACACCAGTATACATTCTCTCAAACTCCTCCTCCGTCAAATCCATAAACGGCGTGACGCCATGGACAGCCGTAGGGTCCATCACCTGATGCTCCGCTGCTCTGATAACGTTCTTGGCGAAAACACCAAGGCGGTGCATGTACTCTTCTCTGGTTCCATATTGCTTGTTATGATCCGCCATGAAAATCTTGAAATTATCTTCAACTTTGGTACCCAAGAACTTTCTACTGCTCAGAGTAGGGTTATGATCATCTGTAACTTGAAGTATAGTTGGGTCTTGTAAGGTGGAATCAGATTTTGCAGTGATTGATAGTGTTAGTAGTGTGATGATGAAGATCGGTAGAGGTGATTTGAGTGGTTTTGTTGGGCTTTCTTGAATCATTTTACTGATCTTCGGTGTTCTTGATTTTTAGGGTTCTGGTTTTGAGGAAATGCGATATACTTTGGTATTATGCAGCTTGGTTTTGCTTTTGATCATGTCAAATTACTGTTTTGTCCTCAATGGTTATTTTGCTCAATTATTAGTATCTTATTGACTTTTTATTGTAAAAAACTAATCATTCCGTCAAGTTTGTAGGTATGTAATTAGGCATTTTCTATAAAATGAAGAAGGATTTTCATTTTAAAAATTAAAAACATTTAAATTTATATACATAAGTCTTTCATTAGATTTGAATTTTTATTCAATTTTATTAAATTGAACGAAAGCTATATGATCTAAAATAATAATAAAATGAGCCATCAATTTTATCTACCTTATACATCAACTAATTGTATAACTATTTAACAATGTAAATATTTGCATACTAATTATCTTATTTTTTTCAAAATATATATGTATAAAAAAGTACTATAAAAATTATCTAGTTTAAAACGATTCGACCAATGAATTATAATTCAATTATAAACATTAAACAGTATACTGCTGGATAGTAAATTTGATTTCTCCTATAAAGACTTTTTTTCTCTAACTATTAAAAACAATTCCAAAAAAATGTTCATGAAAATATTATATTTCAAAAATTCATCAAAAAAATTGAAGGTAAGATACAGAATACTGACCGTAAATTTTAATGCAACATGTTAAATTTAATGAATGATTTAAATTATAACAATCACTTCAAATACTTAAAATTTGTCTATTGAAATAAATAAATAAATAAATATATACATATGATCTCTAAGTAGTCAATGGTTAGCAGATGATTATTGACCACCATAGACATGCTAAAACCCAGCTAAATTTCAGCGATCGGTTACAACAATCGACTACCACTTTCTTCTATTTAGTAGAATAGTAAATTTAGTAAAATAAAATATAATTTAAAAACTTGAAAATTATTTTAAATAAATATAAAAATAGGTTTTTTTCCCCTATCTTCAATAGTGATTAAAAGTACTTGATGTGAAGATTTCCTCTATCAAGCCAAAGGAAAGAAGGAAATGGAGAAGGGTAATGTTGGAAAAGAAAGTAGAGGTTGCATTGCATGCAAAGGTGAGTATTAGGTGAAGAACACGTCGGAGATACATGGCATCAGCTGTCTGCTACGTGCAATTCTTAGCCTATGCCTAGATTTTGATAATAATAGCATTGAAATTGTTCCAATTTCAATTTATGTATTGTAGTAGTAGTATTTTATTAAAAAACAACTTAAATAAAAATTAAAATACAAGCTCAATAAATTAAACAAAAATAGATGATGATGTTATATTTCTATTCTTCAATCGCATGTCTGAAGGTTTTTAAATCCGCATTTCATCACTTTTTAAGCTCTTCTAAATGGCTGTTAATACACTTGAAAACTTGGCCCAGTTGACCGATCTCTAATAATATATGTATGAGGTTTAGGGTTCGATCCTCAACACTCACGAACAATGTGCCTATTTAAAAAATGTCTAATATTAACTCCCACTAACCCCCGTTTTTGACAAAAAAAAATAGCTGTTAATATTAAACCAGCCTAATTTATAAAATATAAAAATTAAAATTAAATTTCACCCCACTAATAAATTAAAAAAAAAATTATAAAACAAAAAAAAATAAAAAATAAAAAAACAATTAAAAAAATATATAGCATATTTTAATTTTGTTGATAAATAAATGTAAGTCTAATACTAAAGTAACGAAATAAAAAACTGCCGCAATCAAAAATTAAAAACAAATTTAGAAAAACTAAAAATTTAATCTATACTATATATAAAAGCACGGATGGGGGGGACAAACAAATTTACTGAATAATCCTTTTCAGTTTACTATTAGATAAAAGTTTTATAATCATTAACTAATTAGTTATTTAATTAATCACTATTTTAATTAAAGTTCTAATAGAATAGGTAGCTAAATTATCTCCAATTTAGTTTTTAGTATGTAAAAAATAACTAAATTGTCTTCAAATTAGTAGGAATACCTATTTTTTAGATTGATTGAACTACAAAATTAAAATACTGTATTTGGTCAATATAATATTATTTAAATTTCTATCTTATTATTTTTAAAGATATTATTAATAAAATTAAGTTAATTATTTAATTTTAGTTATTATAAATTTATTAAATTCAGTATGGAAAAAATTTTAATAACCGAATATATAATATTTACTTTATAAAAATTCTTAACTAATTTAATATTAATTATAAAAAAAATTGATATAATTATAATATATTTACTAATATGTTCATTGACGAGTTACGTTACGAGCCACGTGCATAGCACGTAATGCGAAACTAGTTTTTTAAAGTTGTATATTTGACTTATCGGAAATTCGACTAAAATAAAAATATTAAAAAACTTTACATGATGCATTTTAATTGAAAATAATAAATCATATGACATACAATTTTTAGTTACAGCGGTATCTATCATTTAAAAATAATTACATTGTGTAATATTTTTACTTTTTTAAATATCTTTTTAATCTTAAAAATATTTTTTGGTGTATTTTGTTTAATTTCATTGCTGTTTTTGTATATAATATAGTTATAGTGTATTGAATATTTTTAGTATATTTATGGTGCATCACATAAATAAACTTTGGATAAAAAATATATTTTAGTATATATATCATAAAACTAAGTAAAGAATATAATTTATAATTCATGATTTAAATTTTTATATTTATTTTTTAAAAATAGGATAATTTAAAAATAATTCTACTGAAAAAGTGTTAATATTATTTAGAGAAAATCATAAAAATATCACAAAAATAGCTCAACATTTCACACATTGTCACCTAACTCCCTTATTTATCATTCCTACCACAAAAATAAAAAAGTTTACAACAAACACCATTCCATTAAATAGGTGACACATGGCAAGTATTACATCATTTTAATAAAAAGGAATAACAACAGATAGCACATGTGATTTTCGTGTCAGAGCGCGTCAGCGTGCGTCATAATGCGTCAGCACGTCAGAGCGCGTCAGCGCGTTAGCACCTATAGCAAGCAAGCATCAACAAATTATAGTCACAGTTTTATTATATCATCTGATACATATTTGAGACATCATTGATACATTTTCCAAAAAAATAAAATTGATAGTAATTTATTTATTTATTAAAAATTATTTACAGTATTTTATTATTTTTGTATATTTACAAATATAAAAAAATCCACAAAATTATTCAAAGCAATATTTATAAAAATTAAAAGGGTAGTTTAATTAACTACAATAAATAATTGTGTATCAATAATGTTGCAAACAAATATATGTAAAATATTTCAAACACATATCATAAAAGTAAAATGTATTTGATAGATAATTTATAGGCGTTGATTCTAATATATATATCTAAAATATAACTCTAATGCATTGATTATTTTGTCGAAATGCTTCGTTATTTTATATACGCATCGGATACATTAATAATATATTAAAAAATAACAAATATTTCTATCATAAGTACATTAATAATATATATGATACAAATTTATATTTTTAAAAATATTTATCTTTGATAAACATTATATACAGCTCAAGAAAAAAATATCATGTATAAATTATGTAGTAAAAATGTATTTATCATGTATAAATGATATATTTATGATGTATCTATAAAATATATTTAAATAAATGTATATATCATATATAAATTATGTAGCAAACCGATCAAATTAGTCGATTGATTTAATTAAATTGATAAAAAAAAGATAATAATTAACTTCAATTTTACTATATCTCATTCACTTTATCAATTAAAGATTTTGGAAAAAGAGAAATTAACCTACATACGCGTCGTTTAACTATTTTCTGTAAAAATTATAAATCAATATTATCTAATATATTTGAAATGTATCAAATATGTATAAAACCACAAGAAAAAGTGTTTGAACGATCGAATATATATCAAACATGTGCCGGAGATGAATAAAATATGTATCGAAAATGAATCAAATATGTATCAGATATGTATCGAAAATATGCATTGAAGATGTATCAAATATGTATTGGAGATGTATCCATTATATAAATAAAAAAAATTATAATACAATTAAAGTCCAAAAATAAAACACATGGGCGCTGCTTGACTGCTGAGAAATTTATGGAAATATGGAAGAAAAGTTTAAATTTTGCTATCATGGGTGTTTTTATTTTTAATTTCAAATATTTGAAGATGGACCAATTTTTGATATGTATCGGAGATGTATCGTATATGTATCAAAAATATATTTGTTATAAACAATTTGACGATAGATTTAACAAAAATGTATCTATCATGTATAAATTATGTATCAACGATGTATTTATAAAGTTCATTTAAAAATATCTATTATATATAAATTATGTATTAGAGTTGTATAAATATAAAAACGAATAAATCAGATTAGATGGTTGATTCAATTAAATCGATAAAAATAAAAGATATCCATTTTTATATATCATGTATAATTACGAGATGTATTAAATATGTATACAATTAAAAAAAAACATATTTCAGATCTATAAATGTAGATTAAATAAATAAAATCTACCAATAATTATATATATGAGACGTATTGAAAATGCATCTGTTATATAATTCTTTTACTTAGATGTATTGGAAATGTTTCCGTTATTATGATTTGTCGGATATGCATTAAATATGTATCGGATGGACAATATTTACTACCAATTAATTTTATTAAATTGAAGTCAATTTTTTTTAATAATTTGAAAATGAGCCTTATATCAACTACCTCTCTTTCTAATGACCAAACTAAAAACCCCACCATAAATCTTTCACCACATCATACCACACCAAACTTTCAACGGCAAAAATCTGATTTTTGTACCAAAACAACAAAATAGTCCCTCCCTCTTGAATTATCACTCTTTTTTCTCTAATAGGAAAAGCAGCTAATGGAACTATATAAATCCATTTTTCACCGAAACTACATTAACCCATTTCAGCGAGATCTGGTTGGTTGTTTGACTCTAATTTTGAATTGCCACCTCAAAAATGGGTCTCTGTTTTTTTATTAATGCATATCCTTACTTCGCATACAAAGCAAACCATAAACAAGATAGTTTGGACTCCGTTTGTTCCAACCAAATCAAGGTGTTACAAATCCGATCCGATTAGTGATCTAGTAGCTCTTCGTCCCAAGAGGTTGACAGCGACGCCTGGGTTGCAGCGAGCACCGATGACAGATGTAGGAATGGAAAAAAGATGGTGGCGTGAGAGTAGCGTGGAGGATGGGTGATGGAGAGAGAGGTTTTTTATGTGTATTGTGGGAGGAGAATTAGTAAGAAAATAAATGGCAACATGGAAGTTCGGGAGAAGAAGACGGATGTGTTATTTTACTAGACACGTGCAAGTTTAGTAGGACATGGTGCTGATGAAAAGTATTAAGAAGAGTTGGTAAGGTTGTAATAAATATGGTACAATTGTAAATAAAATAGTTTAATTTGTGTTTAACGAAAAAAACTACAGAATTGTTGGCTTTCTTGTTATTTTCTCTATTATTCA
The DNA here is from genome assembly GCF_937616625.2 of Mercurialis annua. Classification (NCBI taxonomy): domain Eukaryota; kingdom Viridiplantae; phylum Streptophyta; class Magnoliopsida; order Malpighiales; family Euphorbiaceae; genus Mercurialis; species Mercurialis annua. The sequence goes on along the minus strand of NC_065577.1, from coordinate 33,833,214 downwards.
CTTTTGAGGATAGTGGAAAAACTAATAAATTAAAACAAATGAGCAAAATAATACCTAATGAATAGAGCACATTTCGAAGAACAAAACAATTATTATATGTTGCAAAAATGAATTTTTGTTTTTGAAAAAAATAAACAATCACAATCTAATATAACAATTGGAAAATCAATAATTGTATGCAAATTAAAACTTAATCACAATGTATCTCCCTCCTCGTGACCTAACCGTAAACCAAACACCACCAACCACTAAACTCCGGCCACGTTTCAGTCTCCACTCCGCCTACTGGCCGTCCTTCGCCCTTCCATTATGTATTTTGAAAATTATATGGATCGCTGGTAATATTCTGACCTCCGATATGCATTTGAGAAGTTCGAGATTTATGAAAAATACTACAAGAAAACTGCTTATTAAAGACCATTTATTTGCGAAAGGACAATAATTTGGTCGTAATAAGACGCTATTAGAGGCCGGAATAATATACAGTCGTATCGTTTAATATGATAATTAAACATTAAGGACTGTAGTTTTTTCCTTTCCCTAAAAAAGTAGAATTCAGTCGCAAATAGAAAAAATTAAAGCGAGAATAAGTAGTGCGTTCTTTTTAGGGCTAAATTAATTTCACTCTTTCCCTCCACCTCCCTTACTTTCACTATCTAACCTAATTAACCTTAACATCTTCCATTAGCCAATTCTGAAATTATAATTTATGTTTTTAAAACGACAATTATAGGATTTGATTTGAAAACCGTGTAATTTGTGTCGATGTGCTCTGCTTTTCTTCTTCAAACAAAATTGTACAAAAGAAAAGAGATGTCATGACTAAAATCCACCGTGAACAAGGTAGTGGAGGTAGGTAACAAGAATAACCTCACACAAGCCGTCAAAGACTATGCTGACTCCGTCGTGCATCAGGAAGGTCAAGCCGTTGCTGAAGTAGCCAAAACTTTACAAGATTGCACTGTAATTTCCTTCGTCTAATTATTTTTTTCTTCTTTTTAATCAGTCACAGTTCTTACTTTCTGTCGGTGTCGTTATTACTAGCTATATCTACAATTGCTGTTCTTGCTTCGTGTTTACCGTTTTATAGAGCAATAATATTCTATCGCAGGTTCAAATTAGGGGTTTTCGTTTTAATACAAACGAGTACATGAACTACAATTAACTGAAACTGCAGTTCATTTCATATTGCATTTTGAGCTGTTAATCGATAACTGAATGAATGTCGATATTGTGGTATAATTAACTATATAAACAGCTTATTTAATTAATTTTATAGAGCAATAATTGGATTGTCTCAATAAAGGTTTTTCTATTGCAATTTGAAATATTTAGATTGTTGGAGGAATCAAATGAAGAAAGCGATGATGAGATGGGCTTTAGCTTGTTTAGTTAAGTGCTTTCAACCCTTTTTATGAAATCATTAGTGTTTTTTTTTTTTGTTTATGCAAGTATGAAAAATAGGCTTAATTTATTGTCTTATCTAATTGTATAAACCTTGACATTTTTAGTTGTAGTAATGTGTTATTTGTGTGAACTACTAAATGTATGCACATGTTTGTCCCTAAATGGATTTAGAAGCTATATAGTGGTGTTTCCACAATAGTTAAATCATGATATCTAAATGTGCAGGGTAAATGTTCTAATTGAATGGTTATCTTGTTGAAATTGAATTATATCATTATTGTACTTATGTCTTTCCTTCCATGACATTTTTGAATCATGTGAGCTGTAGTGTTGATAATTCTCTCCCAAAGCCCCCAAGTTTATCGTTTATGCCTCTAATGCCTATAGCTAAATACTGATGTTTATCGAGACTACAATTTCCTGGATAACATCCATATGCTAAAGGAGTATTTTTAGGGATCGTATCTAAATTCTGTCATTGCAATACACAGTTTGTAGCTTAATGTCATGTTTACATATTTATAAACCATTTAGTTGATGTCATTGCATAGTTTGTGACTGCAAGGTACCATTGATGTACTTGAACAAAAGACAACATGTGTTTATGGAATTTTTAAGTAAATATCAAAGCTTGGATTTACAGTAGGTATTAATGATATGATAAAGTATTTGGTTGTATTCAGAATGTAATTGCGCTACTATAGTACTATGTTTGTTGAATTTGTAACATCTAAATACATGTTGAAGACTGCAGGGCAATTCTTATTGCAAAGCTAGCAAGAATCACCTGCCATGTGATGACATGTGGTTTGGGGGAGAAAGATACCTGTCGCAAATTTCCACCGGTTGATCATCTGAGCCTCCTACTAGTACTAGCACCTCAACTAGTATTTTTCACATCTTATTAGTAATTTTTTTAGTCCGTTAATAATCTGTGTTTACAATGGAATCTGGAAACCATAACATTTTCTTAATCATGATAGAATTAGATTCTTGAAAATACTTACTTGAGTTTTGAGAATTAAATTATGGTTCTAGCTCTACATAAAATATTAAAGCTTCTGTTTAGTATGCATCACATATGTACCTTTCAATGTTACATCGACATAAGAATGGCTTCTTCCGATATACAAAGACTATATATATATATATTTATATATATTTGTGTGTTAGAGTGAGATTCTTCTTATTTTGTGAATTATTTCATATGCTTTTCAACTAAGGAAGAACTTATAGTACTTCATGTTGTATCAGGACAATGTTGAAACAGCTACGATATGACAAATGACGATGTCTTTGGTGATTAAGTACCTAATGATCAGCTTGATGCTCTTGGAATTTTCTGCTACAAGTTGCTTGAATGATACTTTCATGTAAGATTGCTTCTATGGCTTATAATCTCACTCTAATATTATTTTCTTGTTAATTAGTTTGACAAGGCTAGAGTATATTTTGTCTTCTTTGTGAAAATTAATTAGTATGCAGTAATATGGTGTTGGCTTGATAATTTGTGTCGGTTTTAAAAGAGAAAAAAGTTGGTATTAAATGACTCAACAAGTGCAATAAGCGCACCATAGCTATTACAGAAGTTTGTATTAGACTAGGTCATAGGTTTATGAAATATTTTCCCATTGATTTATATATAAGAATTTTCTTTAGCTTGAACTTGTATCATGTGGATGAACTTTGCTGTTTCTGTGTTTCTCCCATACTGACACTAAGAAAATTTGTGCTACTCATGATGTTGTTTAAATCATATTTCATAGACATAATTATAGTCAACAGACCAGACAATGAGGAATTTTTTTGTTCTATTAAAACCAGGACATTCATCAGCTTATGTATCAAAACACTTCTTATTTTATACCCAGATTGTTTTACATTTAAGTGCATGTATTTTGTATAATCCATACCTATGTGTGTTGGCAGAAAAGAAAAAGGTGAATGAGAGTGAGAATTTGACCCTTGAAAATACTTTTAATTTTATTTTAACTACTTTATCTTAATAATATAATATAGTTTTAATCTATGATTTTTAATTACAAGTAACAAAACTCAAGGAAATTCATTCAACAAGTATTCCTTTTGGATATAGGCTTAAGCATTTTTATTGGATACAGTCATATGACTTTTGTTTTTAGAAACATATAGGCATTTTCTTTTTTTGAATTATTGGTTGGAGGTAACATTATTTTATAGTTTGTTGTTCCTTGGGATAATTATGTTTTTGGGTGATTTTGAAGTTATAAAAGTATTACTTTTATTCAACATTTGGTTTTCATTTTACAATTTATGTTAAATTTGATCACTTATACCATAATTCATATGGAAGGGGCATTTGTAATATTTAGAAAATATTCTCACACTTATTGCGACCGGATTTGGAGTGCTAATACAAAGAAAAACAATACAAATTATATTAATTACTGCTTGTAATTTTAAATCAGCGAAGGGAAACTGGTCGCGATTATAAATAGTTCCGGTCGTAATTTAAACTATTAGCGACTTGAAAAGCTCCCTTCCCTAATTGTTTTTGCGGCTAGCAATGAATTCTGGTCCCTAAATACTTTTAAGGCTGGGGCTTATTGCGATTGATAAGCTATTATTTTACGTAGTTTTTATAGCATTTATTCGTCATTTTCAGTACTTATTCGTAAAATAAAAGTTTAAATAGTTAGGATTTCATGTTTTATAGTTTTTAAGAATAAATATTAAATCTTATAATTTTTTGGGTATTTATGATTGAAACATGGTCAAATAGTCAAAGTCAGAAGAATTCAGAAAACCAGAGCCGAACCCAAAGCCAACCGGTTTGATTTGAATCGAACCGTTCAAGACTCAAAGAGAGGCAGATCGGGTGGCCTTCAGCCGGCCCATGACATCAGGCCGGCCAAGGGCCGACTGACACCTGGATATGCATAAAATATGTTCGCATTGGAATAAGGCAACGAAATTCTGAAATTATCACATCAGACCTTTCATAATCAGCAGAATATTGCATTCACACTCAAGAGAGTGCTCTTTCTTGACTTGCACACAAAGAAATGGGCTTTGGCAATAAGATAAAGACTCATTAAGGGAAGAAGTCTTGCTCTTTTGGAAACAAGACAAGTTAAAGATTGGTCCAATTTGATTATGGAAGGACTTGATCATTACTCCACTTTCAAAGGAAAGAAGATATTCTCAACTTGATTATGATTCAAGACTCATATGGAAGGATGACATCTTTGGCTTGAACTCCACTCCAAATGACTCTATAAATAAACCCCATTTGTATAGAGAAATCATATCATAACTTAGTGTAGACTTAGGTTTAGCCACTACAAAAACTCTTTAGTATAGATTATTTCTATCTTTTATTTCTCATGTACTCAAGGTATAACTTATCCATTGTTGTAATTCATATGACAATGGGCAACTAAACCTTTAGTTCGAGGGTTGATATGAACGTTTATTTATATAATTGATTGGCCTTGGATATTTTAGTAATTTATCGTGTTTTGGTTATTGAACTTAATGCTTGGATTAAATTGAGAAATTGATTCATGATACATGTTTAGTTAACTAATTGAGAAATTGTTAATTGAATAGATCTAAATAATCAAAAACTTAAAGGACAACACCACGAGAGTGGGTTGGAATTTAAGTAATCTTGAGTTTACTTCACAATCACAACTTAGTTGGTTAATTGGTTTTTAATAACACGAGAGTGAGTTAATTATCGATTAATTAATAGGTGTTGAAATTTGGTGTTGATTAATATTCTTCATGCATGAATGTTTTTGATTCATTCATTCATTGTTTCATGTTTTAATTATTGACTCGAGAGAGTTTAGTTAAAATAGATAAGTTAATCAACAACGTATGAATTAATAACACGAGAGTGAGTTAATGAATACGTGTTTTTAAGGGTTTGTTTAATAAATATCATTTAATCATTTGACTAGGTTCATTATAACACGAGAGTGAGTAATTTGCCTATAATTTGGTTATTTGTTTTATTTTTATCCGTGGTAATTCGAGAGAGAGATATGGATGCTATAAACTAACCTGAACTATAATTTTGGCAATACAACTGAGTGTGATCATTTCGGTCTTTGAGGCTCGAGAGAGCGGGATTCGATATTTTAGAATAGCTCGATTCTAGATAATCACCAAGATATTCATTGTTCATGATTTTATATTCTTATTCGGAATTATCAACCCTTGAACTTTTACTCTTATTATTTATAAAAAATCATCTTTTGAATCATTTTTACTTTATTGATTTTAATTATTTAATTTAATTGTTATTTGGTTACTTTTATTTATTTTGGTTACAAAACTCTCAACCCATTTTCGTAGCTAACCGGTCAAAAGAATTCTCAAAATTAGTCGTTAAATTCATTGTCTCTGTGGAATCGATATCCGTACTTCCGGATTATATTACTTGTGCGATACCGTCACTTGCGGTTAGCAGTCAACAACGACCACTGGCGACCGAAATTTTCCGGTCGCTAATACGTATTAGGGACCAAATAGTGTCTTTTAGGGACCGGTTTTTCGGTCGCTAATTAGCAGTTTTCTTGTAAAGTATCATCACAAGGAGGAAGAACAAGAGAAATAGGAGATTCAGATTACTCCATATCGAACAGAAGCGATCGATAGATGATATTGTTTCCCGACTAAACATAGTTTCCATTGGTTACTTCAAAATCTGAGCTATTTAAAAAAATCCAAACTCTAATTTCTCTGCTATTCTTTTCGTTCAGACTTGGGTTTCCCTCGTCAAACTGTGCATCATGCTCCTGCCTAGAATTTTGCTCCAGCTCGAACTCTGAAAGAGTCTATAAGAAACTCTCGCTCATATGCCCATGTCGATCTAATTCATTACAATATTGAGGTTTTGGTGGATGCCCCCAGTTTATTGGTTTTTGTCAAATGCATAACTAATTTGCTTTAAGTTAGCTCTTTCCTTGAGAGCAAAGAGATTATTAGTTTCTCTTCTCTTTCATTCTTGGGGGGTTCATATTTTCTCCTAAATTTTGATAACAATTCTGACCTATAGAGTTTTAGCATCATTGCCCATGATGTCATTGATGATATGGCACCATGGCATGTTGTTGATGTGACAACAGCATGCTTATTAGATGGATCTGGGAAAAATACAAAATAATAACCTATAACTAATTACATGTCCAATAGTTCAAACGAGCAATTCTGAGTCCGAATGAACCCGAAACGCAAAAATAAGATCGGGATTCGAAGGCGGGGATTTGAGGAAGCTGACAGGCGAAGAACATTGTTTAGCACTCGTCTGTTGTTTGACAGTTTGTGTGATCGAAATTAAGATTTAGTCAGAATAGAAAAGTTATTTGTCTCCTCGATACAGATCCACTAGTTTGAACCAGGATCGATTTCTTGTTCAAACGAACCCCGAATGGATTTTGGAAGTTACTGGTCTTTGGCGGCTTAGGTTTCGGAGCCCGATTTGTATGACAGGTTACCAATTTGGGCTTTTTGGTTCGAAATAAATTGGGTCCAGCCCATTACAATTTAAAAACAGATTCTACAACTACTTATATGCCCGTAGGCTCAAATAGGGCCCAATTCTAACTTCATATGAACTCAAAAACACAAAAAGAAGGTTTGGATTGTATTTGAAAGATTTGGGAAGTGTTTGGAACGAAGAACAAAGCACCATGATGGCACCATCATTAGGGGTGTGCTCGGTTCGGTTCGGTGTGGGAAAAGCTGAACCCGAACCAAACCACCCCTATTAAACTAAAACCAAACAACCATACTTCGGTTCACGGGTTTTTCGGTTCGGTAAACCAAAAATATCGGTTTTTCGGTTTGGTTCGGTCGGTTCACCAGAAAAAAGAAACACAAATTTTTTTAATTGAACTCAAATTAAAATATACATAACAGCATAAATGAAAAATTAATTACATTAAACGATTTTATATATATTGTTTTACATTTTAATTTAATATTTAAACTAAAATAATCAATCATAAATCACCAATAATAATTCTTCTGCTCCTGCAAAAAAAATGGAATAGGGTTTAATTAAAACTAACAATCAAAATACAAAATCAAGATCAATTAAATTCTTAGATCCACGAAAATACCTTAAAAAAACCATCGGTGGATGTAGTGGCCGTTGATAGCAACCGGAGTGGTAGAGGCTCTAACAGCGGTGGCGGGCGGAGCGCAAAAGTCCGGCGACAGCTTACCAGAGGAGAGGATGAGCATCTCGTAGTGGTGTCTGATGAGCATCTTAGTGAAAATGGATTTTAGATGAGAAATATTAGGTTTATTTGACTTGGTTTATGTTTGATAAAAAAGAAAGATTGATATATTGGGAAAGAAAATAAGAGAGGAAAAAATGGGTAAGAGTTTGGTAAGGGAGAGGAGATGAGGCGGCAGCAGTTATGGAAAATTGGGGTTTTTAGTTTTAAAGGGGTATATATAGTATTGTGTATAAATGTCTAAAAGAACCTTCATTATTTATTTCGGTTTTTTCGGTTCGGTTCGGTGACCGAACCTAAAAACCAAATCAAAACCGAAAACCGAAAATTTTATAAATTCTAAACCAAACTAAACCATATTACCCACTTTTTCTTTTGGCTCGGTTTTTTTGGTCCAATTCGGTTCGGTTAAACGATTTAGTTCGGTTTTTGCTCACCCCTAGCCATCATATGGTGGCTGCGGCGCCACTATATTCGGCTTGCGGGGGTTCGTCATTTTTGGTTCGGTTTTCATGCAAAATCGCTCAAAATGGGTTAAACCGCACAAAAGACTTGCTGGAATGTACTTGAATTGAAATATGATTGATAAAACATGTTAAAGAAGCTAAAAAAACATGTTTCTAATAAGGTATAAATCATGACAATTATGGTATGGACGAAAAATATGTCAAATTTAGCAAATCAAACCTTAGCATGCGTTCTAAGCGTTAGAATCAGACAATTTTATCATATGATGATTAAAATGTATTGAAACAACCTATAAAATGTTTTTAAGTCATATTCATAGCAATCATGGCAAAAACGATGAATAAAGCGCGTTGTGGAAAAAAACATCAAAAACAAGCTAAAAATGCATCCAATACACATAAATCAGCATTTATGATTGAAACATGATGAAAAGTGATGAAAGAATATATTGAGTCCTCAGAAGTACCATTCTGAGTCCTTAGCTAGTTTTCTGGTGATCCGGATGTAGAATCCAGCTTAGGGTCGATAGCAGCACTGCGTTCTTGAATGGATTAAAGAATAGAAGCTTGTTTGATCGATTGGTGTGTGGTTCGACCAACACTAGTCTGATTTAGGATTTGTATTTTGTTCTTTGATACGTACTGGTGCCACCTTTAGCGGGGCTGTGCTAGTTTTCTATTTATAGAGGTTAGATTAGGACCGACAGAGTTAGAGTTGAGTTACATATCTACAAGTGAGTAAATGAGTTAGCTTATAAGTCTAATTAGAATTGGGATTGTGCAAGTCAATGTTTAGATTAGGTTGAATGTCTATTCTAAGTATTTAATTAATTAAATTCGTATTAATTAGTACATGGCATGCAAAAAGGGGTTAAAAAGGTTATTTTGGTGTCCAGAAGTGTCAAAAAAGGCTTTTTGGACTCTGAGGGTTTGGGTATGGTCAATTTAATCCATCAAACTTACAAATTGGCCCATAAACTTCTAAAATATTTTAATTAGTTCAATTTCTTATACTTATATCACAATCTCTTTGAATTTTTATAGGCTACTTGCGACTAATTAAATTTTAATCCTTCAAATTTGCAATTGCGCACTGATCTAACCAGCTTGAATTCAAACAAGCGAATCACAAGCTCGTCATCCAGAAGAGTGTCTCTGAAAATCATCACTGGGCATTCAGTCCCTTATCACTCTTTACTTGTCCGGAAAATAGGTGTCTACAAAATCTTTCGAAACTGTGTCAGAAATAAATTTTTAAAACCGGTTCAAATTATTTTTTAGAAACCATTTGAAACTCCATTAGAAACTGTCTTTGAAACGATTTATAAAATAGTTTCAAATTGTGTGTTTTTTTAAAACCATTTGAAACCCCATATGAAACTTTATTCGAAACGGTTTATAAAATAGTTTCAAATTGTGTTTGGGTATGGTCAATTTAGCACATAAAACTTGTAAATTGGCCCATAAACGTCTAAGATATTAAAATTAGTTCAATTTCTTATACTTATATCACAATCTCTTTGAATTTTTATAGGCTAATTACGACTAATTAAATTTTAATTCTTCATATTCGCAGTTGCGTATTGATCTAACCAACTTGAATTTAAACAAGTGAATCACAAGCTCGTCATCCGGACGAGTGTCTCTGAAAATCATCACTGGACATTCAGTCCCTTATCACTTTTACTTGTCTGGAAAATAGGTGTCTACAAAGTCTTTCGAAAATGTATCAGAAACAATTTTTTAAAACCGGTTCAAATTATTTTTTAGAAATCGTTTGAAACTCCATCAGAAACTGTCTGTGAAATGGTTTATAAAACATTTTCAAATTGTGTTTTTTTTTTAAAACCATTACAAATCCCATTAGAAATTTTATTCGAAACAATTTATAAAATAGGTTCAAATTGTGTTTTTTAGAAACCATTTGAGACTGTTTCAAACTGTAGAGAAAAGTAAAGATTTAGAATTTTGAGGTACGACTAAAAAATTCAGCATTGAGTTAAATTTTATAAATATTTTTATTTTTTTATGTAACTTTGCAAATGTTCCCTCATGAAATTCAGCAATTATAATGTATATGCAATAAAAAGTGATAAAGAAGAATATTGGATCCTCAGAAGTACCGCTTTGAGCTATTGGCTTGTTTTCTGGTGGTCTGAATTAAGAATTCAGTTTAGGATTGATAAGCAGCAATGAGTTCTTGAATAGATCAAAGCATAGAAGCTTGTTTAATTGACTGGTGTGTGTGTGTAGTGGGGGTATGTTCGGCCAAGTTTTGTCTTTTTTAGGATTTTGTATTTTGTTCGCACTGTCTTAATTCTCTGGCCCGGTCTCCTCAATTAATGAGTTAATGCTGTTTAAATAGGATTATGTTAACTTAGGGTTTACCAGGTGTTTGTGTTGAGTTAGGAATGTGTAAATGTATGTTGTGATTAGTTTGGACTACGGAATTAGATAATTAATGAATTAAATTCGTATCAAGATAGGTACCATGAAAAGGTAACTAAAAGATTTATTTGGTGCCTGAAAGCATAAAAAGGGCTTACAGGGCCACGAGGGTTTGGGTATGGCCAATTTAGTCTGTTAAATTTGTAAATTGGCGCATAAACTTTTAACGCATTGCAATTAGTCCAGTTTTTCAAATTTTTATTGTGACCCTTTAAATTTTTATACTATTTGCGGCTAAATACACTTCAATTATCATCTTATATTAGAATATGAAACTATTAATTTATTTAGAAATTTTTATACATATTTATTAAAAATAAATAAAAGTTTTAATCTTTAAATTATATTAAATATTAAATATAAAAAAATAAAAAAATAAAATATAATTTAAAATATTTAAAATAATAAAATAATTTATTAAGCCAAATCCAATGGAGTACCAAAATTGCAAATTCAGCCAAATAAGTCCACGCACACGATTAAGGAAAAAGAAGACAAACCGTCGCGACTATCTGAGCAGCCGCGTCTCATTACTTAGACACACCTATCCGTTACCCCTTAAGACTGCTAAAAACAATACCCACGACAGAAATATTAACCAATACCCATCGTCCACGTAGCAAATATTACACGAAATCAAATATTTCAGTACGGAAACTTGCCAAAATATCTCTCATAATCTTCCTTTTACTTTCTCACAATCGAAGCCAGAAAATGATATCCCATTGAAAGCCAAATGTCACACAGAAATTCCAATTCAAAATACTAATTAAGTTAATAAATATTTTAAATATATTAACGGATCTCGACTATAAAATAATATTTTTTTCATTTTTATTTAATTGTCCATTGAACGAAGAGTCAATGCGCCTTCTAAACTTGTGACACGGAATAATCTAACCTAATTTATATTCTTTTAAGCAACTATCCTCAAAATTTTTTATTTTTGGGTCATTTTAATTCCATAATTATATTTTTAAAATGCGCAAAATACAAATTGTAGGTGATTAATGTAAAAAAATAATTAGATATTTTACTAATTGTTGCGATATAATTATTCTAAACTCATTTTTTAAAATAAAAATATAAATCATGAGATTATTTGATTCAAAAATAAATAGTTTTGGGTTGGTTAATTAAAAAAATATAAATTGGGTTAGATAACTCCTTCTCACAAGTTCAGCGGGCGTGTTTACTCTTTATTCTTTATCTATTTAAAAATAGTGGATATTTTATCTTAAATTATAAAAATAAAAAGTACAATATAATTGGTATTATGGGGACGAAATCTCGAATCCAATTTCACACTACTAAACAACGCAACTAGGGGTGTAACCGAGCCGAGTCGAGTCGAAACACTGCCAAGCTCGAGCTCGACTCGACTCTAAAATCTTAAGCTCGAAACTCGACTCGAGCTCGATCGAGTTTCATTTTGGGAGCTCGAGCTCGAACTCGACAGAATAACTAAGACTCGAGCTCGACTCGATTATCTATATAAATATTTAAAAATTATATTTTAATATTAAAATAAAGATATTATTATAAATATATATAAATAAAAAGGGTAAAAAGGTAAACTAATCGAAGCTCGATTAGGCTCGCGAGCTCATCGAGTCAAGTATTTTGGAGCTCGAACTCGACTCGATTATTAACTCGAGTAGCTCGAACTCGAGCTCGACTCGATATAAGTCGAGTCGATTTCGAGTATTTTTCGAGTCAATACCGAGTAGCTCGCGAGTTAGCTCGACTCGGTTATTTCGAGTATTTTTCGAGCCAATTTCACACTACTAAACGAGTCGAAGCACTAGGCTTCAGAACGAGAATGAACATGCAATACCCAGAAATACAATTACTTTGAAGCTTAGCAAAGATTTAAAGAAGTATTCTTGGTGGGCTTGGTTGTAATAGAAATGGGGATGCTTTACGAGGATGTGGTTTTGATCAGTGAAGCAGAGAAGCCAGGTGACTCAACTGTGATTACTGTGAATTGTCCTGATAAAACTGGACTTGGTTGTGATTTATGTCGGATTATTTTGCTTTTTGGGTTGAGCATTTCCAGAGGAGGTATGGTTTTCGTTTGGTGTTGACTGTTTGTTGTTGTTTATTTGGTTTAGTTTTATTGAACTCTTGTTGAGTTAGTTTAGTTGGGTTCCGGTAATCGCATAGAAATAATCAATAGCACTAGCACGGACGCATGAAGTTTCGTATTGGAAACGTCAAGTGTCTAAAATGTTTCAGAAAGAGGACACGTTAATTGAACGAAGTACCTATGCTAGCTAATGGGTTAGGTTATGTTTAAATTTTTGTGCTAGGGTTGTATTTACTGGTTTGGGTCTTTGATTAGTGAGAAATATATGACTGTATGCTTTAAATTTGTGAAGTTTATTGTCTTTTCGCCTTCCTCTCGTTTCAATTTGGTGGAGGTAGTTGAATGAGATTTACAGCAGAATGTTAATGTATTTGATGTTCAGTTTGTAACTTGTATAAACATGGGGTTTTGAGTTGGCTATCATCATGGTGAAAATTTGTAGTGAAGATGGAATCCTTATGATGAATTTTGTAGATGTTCCGATTTTCTTTTGATATGGTGAATTATAAGATCAATTCATTGTTTCATTTTTCGTATATATTTGTATTCTTGTTCATGTATCAGATCAACAATGATTAAATATATTGTGATGTAGATTTGCAAACGGATGGGAAATGGTGCTATATATTGCTTTGGGTGGTGGGGAAATCAAACACAAGGTGGAGTTTGTTGAAGATGAGGCTATTGGAGGTGTGTCCCTCGTATTTTTCGACATCTGAAATCTCTTATTATAGGCCAAAGAACCAGCAGCCGAAGAAACCAGATGTGTTTCTCTTAAAGTTCTGGTGTTCCTATGATCGAGAAGGCCTTTTACATGGTATTTGAAATCCCACTATTATTTTCTGCATGTTAAAGTGTAAATTATGCCTATTAGGGTGTCAGTGTATAGCACAATAATGTTGTCCTGAAGAGTGATGAAACTATTCAAGATTTAAATTGTTAAATGAGCTAAGGTGCTGACTGAGCATAGCTCTGCTATCCAGCCATGTGCTGGCGAGGTCTTATCTTTGAAGAGATGGCTCAATGTGGACACTCTGTGAAGATTGCAGTTTGGCGTATTTGCTAATATTTATCATGGTGGAATATGTTCCGCCATGCAAAAATTGGCTGTTCTTCCGGGAGACTTGAATTTTGCTTGTATAGGTGCTTGTTTGATTTACTGAGTTCAGGAAAAGGAAAAAGAGTAGCTGTTCTTATAGCTTAAAGCATTGTGTTTTTTTTGTCATATTTGCTACAAGAATGCTTAGATCCTGGAATCGTTTTTAGTATTTTATCTGCTATGGTAAGATTGCGGAAGCTTTTAGGATCACATTTTTGTTTGTTGTAATCATAAAACCATTTTTTACCTTACAGATGTGACTGAAGTTCTTTGTGAGCTAGAGCTGACCATAAAGAGAGTGAAGGTGTCCACTACCCCTGACGGAAGAGTGATGGACCTCTTTTTCATCACAGATACCAGGTGTGTCTTTCTTGATCACTTATCTTCACTGGTGCATTTCTGTTTCTCCTCATGTGCTTGAAATATTATTATTAGCTCTCACAGCAATATGATCTTATAGTTGATTCTTACAGCATTTTATGATTGTTTCCCTTGTAAAGAGGAAAAAATAAGAGATTTTGGGAAGTCATAAGGTGGAGTTTTAATACCATAGCAGACGTGCTTTGAATGCGAAGGTTGATTTTTAATACTTACAGTTCGTATGCTTTGGAGGTGACGTGCAAAATGTTCAAGTTTGAGAGAGTAGAAGATATTCATAGAAAACCTATATTTTGGATAGTTTTGATTTAGTATTTTTTTTAAGGTTGAATAATGGCAAAATCTATCGTGTCATTAGTGATTTTCGTAGATGGAATGGCTTTTGAATGAATTGTTTGACCAACTTTCTGATTACCTGTTACTCTATTCTTATTGTACAATTGCACAAATCTGAGTGCTAATACTTCTCCATATGCACTATGTGGGTTTCTGTGGTTGCTGTTTACATAAGGGCGTGATAATGCTTGAATATTTTTATATTTATTGGCATCTTTGAGACCTTTAACTTTCTTGTGCTTTACCTGCAACAACTACACATGGTTTTCTGCATTTTATTGATATCCCACTTAAATCTTTTATTTTCTTTTCCATACAATCAGGGTACCAATCTTGGTTTCTTTATAAGCTCATAACCAGCATGTAGTAATGATATTTAAGCATATATTTGACATGAATATCATGCATGTTCCAGATTAAATGGGTCAACCATTTTCTTGAACTACTTTGTGTTTCAGTATGCACTTTCTAGAATCTTTGCTTGGCCACTTGTATTTATTTTACATGTACTATGTGGTGCTGTGCAGTTTAAGCATTTACTTTCAACTATTTTTTTGATTTTTAGTTCACGACAATAGTTATAGACTAATGTTTTTATTGTTTTTGGTATTTTATAACTTTTGAAAGTTACTTTCTTTCTGCTTGATTATGATCATGATTTTACTTATTTATGGCTTCCATTCCTGTGCTGATTGGTATTTTATTACCTGTTTTGGTTAGGGAACTCCTTCATACAAAACATCGGCAGGAAGAAACAATTCACTGCTTGGAAGATATATTGGGGGATGCATTGATAAGTTGTGAGATCGAATTAGCAGGTGCAGAAGTTACCGCATGTTCCCAAGGCTCGTCTTTTCTTCCTTCTGAAATTACAGAACACATGTTCAACTTGGAGCTGCCTGATCGACAACAAAATGGATTCTTTACCTCTAATCCTGTTTCTGTTTCAATGGATAATACCCTTAGCCGCTCTCACACGCTTCTTCAGTTTGTCTGCAAGGATCATAAAGGTCTTCTGTATGATATAATGAGAACCCTGAAGGATTATAATATACAGGTGAATAATTTAATCTCTTATTTATTTTTACGGTTCTTGGACCTTGATTGGTCTTGTGTTGGCCGGCCAGACCAGTTTAAGAAATTTACTATGGAAGGACTACAATTTCTATTAGAAGAACTGTATTTTATTCCCGGCAAGTGACTATTGCGTCTAAATTTACCACATTAATTGGAAGTTGGTAAAATCATCATTTTTCTTGGATGTTTTGAACAATAGTAGTCCCCTGGACTCGGGGTGTACTGAAACCGAACCAAATTGAATAATCAAACCCAACTAATAAATTTAGTTCGGTTCAGTTTGAAGTTATTAAAACTTTTGCTTTTCTGGATTAGTTGATTTTTAGAGTGGAAAATTTCAGTTAGCATTTGGTACAAACTGAACTTAGAAAATCAACTGAACCGACTTGTTCGGTTCGGTTTGAAATATTTATGGTTCTTGTAAACTTGGTTCAGTTTTGAAAAAAATGAAAATTTCAATTCAGCTCTTTTGAACTGTACCCCCCTACACTGATGGTCCCTCTTTGCTTGCCGATCTTTTAATCTGTCAATATTTCTAACTGAATGTGAAATCATGTTTTTCCTTCAGATTTCTTATGGGCGATTCTATGCAAACCCGAAAGGGAATTGTGAAGTAGATTTGTTCATAATGCAAGCAGATGGCAAGAAGTTAGTTGACCCGAATAAGCAAGATGCTTTGTGCTCTCGTCTGAGAATGGAACTTCTTTGCCCTCTTCGAGTTGCTGTGATAAGCAGGGGTCCTGATACACAACTACTCGTTGCCAACCCTGTCGAGTTGTCTGAAAGGGGCCGGCCTCTTGTCTTTTACGATATTACCTTGGCTCTCAAAAGTTTGAACACTGGAATCTTCTCGGTACGTTCGCTTATTCTATCATTCTGATGACATTTAATAGGGTGTTTTAGAGACCAGCAATTTATTCTGCCATCTATATGCATTTGGTTGTTTCAGGTGGAGATCGGAAGACACATGATTCATAACCGGGAATGGGAAGTATATAGAATTCTGCTTGATGAAGGGGATGGATTTACCGCGCCTAGGAACAAGATTGAAGAGGGTGTTAGGAAAAGACTAATGGGTTGGGATTAGATAAGGTTAGTTATTTCAGTTAAGTAGGCTTCACCACCCACTGTACAGCATATTTTCTCAGCCTGCTAAGTCTATACAACAACAGCTACACGCTAACCATATACAAAATGTAGATCATGAAACGCCTTCATGGGAAATGAAAAATGTTTTTTTTAATATGCGGAAATTGCTTATGCATCATTTCTTTATGATGTTCAGTGTTCGTTTTTCGGAATGTTAGGCTTCCGCATTAAGTGCAGCTTGTTGCCGAACATGCGAAATGGCTCTGATAGTACTGAATTCATTTGGAGTCATGAATTTAGTAAGCAATGTCTTTGCGGCATAATTTTTGCTTTTACCGGTCAACCAGTAGACCTGTGATTATTGATTAATATGATTCAAAGATTAGTGTCCTTTAATATAAGGCTATGTTTATCTTATTAAGGGAAAACTCTACAGGTGCCTGAATTTCCACAAATCTACTTTATTTTAGATCTGAATGTTTTTTCTTTCAAATAAGTGTTTTTAATTTTTTTTTAACAGATGGTAATATATACTGAAGGAAAATGAGTGTGCTACAGCAAGTTCAACACTTGACAAATCCAATAAAAAAATATTCTAGCTAATCTCTTACAATCTTGAACTAATTGATGCGCTACAATATTATACTAAACGCTATGCTACTAAAAAACGCTATGCTACTAAAAAGAAACGAACAAAGGGTCAATGCGCCCTCTGAACTTGTGACATTGGGTCATTTAACCCAATTTGAACTTTTTTGAACAATTAATCCTAAAACTATTCATTTTTGGGTCAGATTACCTGATAATTTATATTTTTATTGCAAAAAATAGGCTTAGGATAATTTCATCGCAACAATTAGGGAATTCTCTAATTTCTTTTTCACATCCCTCATCTCCGATTTGTATTTTACGCGCTTTAAAAATACACTTATGGAGTAATTTGATCCAAAAAATAATAAGTTCTGGGGTTCATTGCTAAATAAAGTACAAACTGAGTTTAATGATCCCGTATTACAAGTTCAGAGGGGCGCTTGACCCTTTATTTAAAAAGAAACTGTGATTCTTGAAATCGAGTTTTGAGATGCAATATACCTGGCAAATGCCCCAGGCTTGATAAAAAGTAATGAAATTTCAATTTGTAGCAGAGCTAGCAAATTTAACCCATACCCACCCCTTCTATATAGGGTATCAGGTATGGGTCTTCAATAGATTTAAGTGTCAATTTGCCCCATCAATTTGTATGTGATGGTTAATTAGCACATGTTTTAAATTGCCGCATTGATGCAAAAGCTCCAACTTATATCCTTTTTAATTTAGTACCTTAATTCCAATAAGTTTTATTTTCAAAACAATTCCTTTTTCTGATACGTAATGTAATATTTTTTGCAATTCCAACTTATATTTTATACCTTAACTTGCCGATTACAAATTACGTCGGAAAATTATATTTTTGATATTTTAATTTCAAATACTTCCCAAAATCCGTTAAAATATCATTATATGTTTTCAAACTCTAATAATATTTTAAGTATAATAAACCTTTTTAATCAACTTATACTTTTAATCCTAAATTCCCGATAAAATAAAGGTCGTACGTGATCAACCCAACATTTATAGATTTAGGGTTATTACAAAAAAAACATACAAAAACGCATAATTTTCATTCAAAATACTTGGGATCTAACCCCAATAAAAACCAAAGGTTATATCAACATGAAACATATATCAAACGCCAATAGTATTATAAAAAAATAAGAATTCGAAAACCGAAAAATGCATACATGTCAAAGAACACATAAAAAAATAAACGGAACTTATACCGGAAAGACACGTGGTATTATAAATGTCGTATTTATTAACTTTGTATAATTTTCATTGATAATGCAGAGTAATTGTCAATTTCAGCTACCAATATTACCAAAATATAGAAAAATAAATTTTAGAGAATTGATTGAAAGATATGTGAGTCTAAAGATTGTAATTTTAATTATATAAAGAATTTGATCTTCATTTTTGTTGTATGTAATGTCAAACAAAAAGTCAACATGATATGATACTAAAATGTAAAAAAGCTAATATTGAATATGCTTTATTTATTATTAAAATTGAACTATATCATTTTGCAAGAAAATAGTACAAGGATTTCGTAATATCAATTAGACTTATAAATAAAATATGCAGCCTTTGTATATGCGAGTATCGAGCATAAATTTTATAACAGAAAAAGAACAACGATTTCTTAACAATTGCTAAAGAACTATATCATACAAAAAATGTTTATGGATATCGTATAAATTACTGAGAATTAAGGTACACGATCTTTATTTCATTATAAGAAAAGTTGCACACAAATTTGCAAGAAATTAGAGAAAAATATAAACTTCCAACGCAAGAAATATTTAAGACAATAAAATATAAAACTATATTATAGCTATTCTATACTATAAAGAAATTTATTTTTAAATTATTGGAATATAATTTTATTTGTTTTGTTGTGTTAGTGTGGGGAAAAGAAATTTTTGTGTAGATTTCTTATACTAATTTTTTTAACTAAATCATTATTTTAATTTAGTATTAATTATATTTAAAGTAAATAACGGGCTTGCGACTAGTATCAATAGTATATATCATCATCAAAATAATAACTTAAACAGTAATATGGCACATTAAAACAAACTACACTACTAGAAAAAACAAAAAGAATAGTATAACATCAATAATTAATCATGTTATTATCAGCTTTAATACAACAATAATATAAATGATTAATTCTAATAAAATACCACACGTTTGCGGGTTTTGTCAGTTATAATTAAACCTTTCAAAACCGGCTAATTTAGCCAATTTTGAGGTATTTAAAACCTTTTCGAGCAGTTCGTGAGCCAAACCGAAAAATTTACTATTCGTGAATGGGCTAAACTAGCCGATTTTGAATGATATGAAATATTTGAAATCTTTTCTATCCAAATCAATCAACATCAGCTAGTTTAACCCGTTTACAAATGGCAAAATTTTCTGTTTGGTTCACGAATGGCTAGAAAAATTTCAGATATCTTAAAATGGGCTAAAATAGCCGATTCACAACTCATATAACCCTCAAATGTTTGATATTTTATTGGAATTAACCCTAATATAAATACACCCAATTAACAAATGATTTTAGTTAGTTATAGTCTCTGTGACTCAATTAGTTACAACAATTGTGCTTATCTTATTTATGACCATAACAATAAAAAAAATACCCAATGTACCAAATAAAGAAATAACATATATGTAAATAAAGTTGAATAAAACAATAATCGTGCACATGTTTAGTGAGAGAAATAAGTTAAAAACTATAAACAATTAACAAATAATGATCTAAAATTATAAGATAAGGAAAAATAAAATGCTTATAAATAGAGGGTATGATGTACCATAATTCTTCACTATAATCCCTTTTCAATTTAACTAACAATGAAATTTCTTAACATTTTTGTCTTCTTTGTAATATTCTCCTTTTATAATTGCAATTCTATGGCTTTAAACACAACATCTTTACCAAAATTTCAAGCAATTTTGATCTTTGGTGATTCTATATTGGACACCGGTAACAATAACTATATCAAAACAATATTCCAGGCTAACTATCGCCCTTACGGTCGTGATCTCAACGATGGTGTTCCTACAGGAAGATTTTGTAATGGAAAGCTTATTCCTGACATGCTCGCTTCTGCTCTTAGAATTAAGGACACTGTCCCTCCATACTTGGATCCTAATCTCACTGATAATGATCTTATTACAGGTGTTAATTTTGCATCGGCTAGTGCCGGATTCGATGAAAGAACATCTCTATTCACCAGGTCTATTCCCATTCCAAAGCAAATAGAATATTTCAAGGAATATATAACAAGACTTGAAGGAATTGTTGGAAAAGAAAAGGCGATGCATATTATAAGTGGTGCTCTGATAATTATGGATGGTGGAACAAATGATTTTCTTTTTAATATATATGATATTCCCATGAGAAGATTGCAATTTACCGCAAGGCAGTACATCGATTTTATTCTATTTAAAGTAGAAAATTCTATCAAGGTATTCATCAACCACTTATTACCAACATTAATTTTTTTGTTTACTACTTACTAAGGTATTCTTAAAAAATTCTGAAGCGGATCCAATTAACTGTATGTAGGATATGACATTTTCATTAAATTGTGATATTGGCTTAATTGGTCATGGTTTAACTAGAATTATATATGTTTTATTAATGACAGATCTAATCAATTATATCACATGTCAAATTGTAAATAAAAAGTATATTATGTAGCATAGTGAACTAAACTCACCTCATAATGTTCTTTATATTTAAACATGAATTGTACACATCTTATCAGGAATTGTATGATCTTGGGGTGCGATCTCTAATAGTAGCAGGGCTTGTTCCAATTGGCTTCGCACCCGTTCAAAGACTTGCAAGATATGTTGATCCATTTATGCTAAAATATAGTTCGGATGAGCAGAACAAACATTCTGTAATTTACAATGAAAAGCTCGTCAATCTATTAATAAAATTGCAGCAATCTCATCCAGCATCAAAATTTGTGTATGCTGATATAAATTTGGAAATAGTGGACATGTTCACTAATCCTCAAAAATACGGTATGCATATATAACTATGCTATAAAATTTTATTTTAACATGAATATTAGAGTAAAATGAAAAGTGATTATTACTTTATATTTCAATTTCATTTGGTCGCTATATAGATTGGAAAGTGACGAGGTACAAAATCAAAATCAAAAAATTAATATCATTTTGAAATGAAATTGAAATATATCACCACCTTTACGCGAAAGTTCAAAAATAACACGACCTAATAACGTGTCAATTCAGGGCACTACCTTTCATTTTTTTTCAAAAACAACATCGACAATTTTTAAATGGCGTTTTTGCTGACGTGGCATGACACGTGGATGACCCATCAAGTGTCTAAGTTAGCAAAATTGTACCATAAATGTGCCCATATTATTTTGAAAAGAAATGAAAGGTGATGCCCTGAATTGACACGTTTTAAAGGTCGTATTATTTTTGAGATTTTGTGTAAAAGCGGTGATTTTATATATAATTAACCCTTGGTAATATTAATCATGCTTATTAGTGAAAAACATTTCTAAGACTTGATGTTTTTTTATATGAATAGGTTTTGAAGAAATAATGAATGCGTGCTGCAACACTCTCACTTACAAACCACGTGTTTCATGCGATCCTGAAACTCCGCCGTGTGAAGACCCTTCAAAATATTTATTTTGGGATAGAATTCATCCCACTTCAACGGCTTATGAATACCTTGCCAATTCTATGATACACAATGTTCTTCCCAAATTTCTCCATTAGAGTTATTCCTCAAAATGGGCTCTCAATTGACATTTGTTTTTTGATAAAATTCTTTTCGATTTGTTATCATTTTATTTCAAAAATATTATTATGAAAAAACATATTTATGTTCCTATGTAAATTGCATTTAGTTATTAAATAAGTCTATAATTTTTTTAAAAAAATATGTGTTATGAAGAAGAAATAAAAAGAAGTGGGTTTAATGTTGCATAATTTTGGACAACTTAAATGTCTTTTTTTCTTTTTTTGTTTTAAATTAAAATGGCAAAAAGCATGGAAAGATCTCTAAATTTAACAACTAACTTAAGTAGCCATAAGTATATTTACCAATACACTTAATTAAATAATCTCTAACTAAAATAAAAAATTCTTAAATCTCAATATTAATTTCCGAAATTATTAATTCGAGACATTAAATTTCAAAATTATTATTCCGGGACTTTTAAATTATTTGTATCCAAATTTCAAGGTATTTTTAATATTTCTTAAAATATCCCATAATAATATATTACTTTAGTCCCAATAAAATTATATTATCCAAATTATAATTTCAATTAATTTTTACGATACTTTACATTTTTGGATAATTTTCCAATTCTCCTGATACAATCCAACTCATATCTTTTTTAATTTAGTACCTTAACTCCAATAAGTTTTATTTTCAAAACAATCTCTTTCTCTGATTCGTAATGTAATATCTTTTGCAATTCGAACTTATATGTTATATCTTAACTTACCGATTACAAATTATGTCTGAAAATCATATTTCCGATATTTTAATTTCAAAGACTTTTCCGAAATCCGTTAAAATATCATTATCTATTTTTAAACTCTTATAATACTTTAATTATAATAAACCTTTTTAATCAACTTATACTTTTAATCCTAAATTCCCTATAAAATACAGGTCGTACGTGATTAACCCGACAATTATAGATTTAAGGGTATTACAGAAAACATAGAAAAACATATAATTTTTATTCAAAATACTTAGGATTAAATCCCAAACAAAAATCAAAGATTGCATCAACATGAAACATATATCAAATACTGATAGTATCACAAATAAATCCAAATTCGCAAACTGAGAAATGCATACATGTTAAAGAACACATAAAAAAACTAAACGGAACTTATACCGGAAAGACACGTGGTATTATAAATGTCGTATTTATTAACTTTGTATAGTTTTCATTGATAATGCAGAGTAATTGTCAATTTCAGCTACCAATATTACCAAAGTATAGAAAAATAAATTTTAGAAAATTGATTAAAAGATATGTGAGTCTAAAGATTGTAATTTTAATTATATAAAGAATTTGATCTTTATTTTTGTTGTATGTAATGTCAAACAAAAAGTCAACATGATATGATACTAAAATGTAAAAGAGCTAATATTGAATATGCTTTATTTATTATTAAAACTGAACTATAAAATTTTGCAGGAAAATAGCACAAGGATTTCGTAATATCAATTAGACTTATAAATAAAATATGCAGCCTTTGTATATGCGAGTATCGAGCACAAATTTTATAACAGAAAAGGAATAACGATTTCTTAACAATTGCCAAAGAACTATATCATACAAAAAATGTTTATGGATATCGTATAAATTACTGAGAATTAAGGTACACGATATTTATTTCATTATAAGAAAAGTTGCACACAAATTTGCAAGAAATTAAATATAAAATTACTAGAGAGAAAAATATAAACTTCCAACGCAAGAAATATTTAAGACAATAAAATATAAAACTATATTATAGCTATTCTATACTATAAAGAAATTTATTTTTAAATTATTGGAATATAATTTTATTTGTTTTGTTGTGTTAGTGTGGGGAAAAGAAATTTTTGTGTAGATTTCTTATACTAATTTTTTTAACTAAATCATTATTTTAATTTAGTATTAATTATATTTAAAGTAAATAACGGGTTTGCGACTAGTATCAATAGTATATATCATCATCAAAATAATAACTTAAACAGTAACATAGCACATTAAAAGAAACTACACTCCTAGAAAAAACAAAAAGAATAGTATAACATCAATAATTAATCATGCTATTATCAGCTTTAATACAACAATAATATAAAGGATTAATTCAAATAAAATACCACACGTTTGCGGGTTTTGTCAGTTATAATTAAACCTTTCAAAATCGGCTAATTTAGCCAATTTTGAGGTATTTAAAACCTTTTCGAGCAGTTCGTGAGCCAAACCAAAAAATTTACCATTCGTGAATGGGCTAAACTAGCCGATTTTGAATGATATGAAATATTTGAAATCTTTTCTATCCAAATCAATCAACATCAGCTAGTTTAACCCGTTTACAAATGGCAAAATTTTCTGTTTGATTCACGAATGGCTAAAAAAATTTCAGATATCTTAAAATGGGCTAAACTAGCCGATTCACATATCACATAACCCTCAAATGTTTGATATTTTATTGGGATTAACCCTAATATAAATACAGCCAATTAATAAATAATTTTAGTCAGTTATAGTCTCTATGACTCAATTAGTTACAACAATTGTGCTTATCTTATTTATGACCATAACAATAAAAAAACACCCAATGTACCAAATAAAGAAATAACATATATGTAAATAAAGTTGAATAAAACAATAATCGTGCACATGTTTAGTGAGAGAAATAAGTTAAAAACTATAAACAATTAACAAATGATGATCTAAAATTATAAGATAAGGAAAAATAAATTGCTTATAAATAGAGGGTATGATGTACCATAATTCTTCACTAATCCCTTTTCAATTTAACTAACAATGAAATTTCTTAACATTTTTGTCTTCTTTGTAATATTCTCCTTTTATAATTGCAATTCTATGGCTTTAAACACAACATCTTTACCAAAATTTCAAGCAATTTTGATCTTTGGTGATTCTATATTGGACACCGGTAACAATAACTATATCAAAACAATATTCCAGGCTAACTATCGCCCTTACGGTCGTGATCTCAACGATGGTGTTCCTACAGGAAGATTTTGTAATGGAAAGCTTATTCCTGACATGCTCGCTTCTGCTCTTAGAATTAAGGACACTGTCCCTCCATACTTGGATCCTAATCTCACTGATAATGATCTTATTACAGGTGTTAATTTTGCATCGGCTAGTGCCGGATTCGATGAAAGAACATCTCTATTCACCAGGTCTATTCCCATTCCAAAGCAAATAGAATATTTCAAGGAATATATAACAAGACTTGAAGGAATTGTTGGAAAAGAAAAGGCGATGCATATTATAAGTGGTGCTCTGATAATTATGGATGGTGGAACAAATGATTTTCTTTTTAATATATATGATATTCCCATGAGAAGATTGCAATTTACCGCAAGGCAGTACATCGATTTTATTCTATTTAAAGTAGAAAATTCTATCAAGGTATTCATCAACCACTTATTACCAACATTAATTTTTTTGTTTACTACTTACTAAGGTATTCTTAAAAAATTCTGAAGCGGATCCAATTAACTGTATGTAGGATATGACATTTTCATTAAATTGTGATATTGGCTTAATTGGTCATGGTTTAACTAGAATTATATATGTTTTATTAATGACAGATCTAATCAATTATATCACATGTCAAATTGTAAATAAAAAGTATATTATGTAGCATAGTGAACTAAACTCACCTCATAATGTTCTTTATATTTAAACATGAATTGTACACATCTTATCAGGAATTGTATGATCTTGGGGTGCGATCTCTAATAGTAGCAGGGCTTGTTCCAATTGGCTTCGCACCCGTTCAAAGACTTGCAAGATATGTTGATCCATTTATGCTAAAATATAGTTCGGATGAGCAGAACAAACATTCTGTAATTTACAATGAAAAGCTCGTCAATCTATTAATAAAATTGCAGCAATCTCATCCAGCATCAAAAATTGTGTATGCTGATATAAATTTGGAAATAGTGGACATGTTCACTAATCCTCAAAAATACGGTATGCATATATAACTATGCTATAAAATTTTATTTTAACATGAATATTAGAGTAAAATGAAAAGTGATTATTACTTTATATTTCAATTTCATTTGGTCGCTATATAGATTGGAAAGTGACGAGGTACAAAATCAAAATCAAAAAATTAATATCATTTTGAAATGAAATTGAAATATATCACCACCTTTACGCGAAAGTTCAAAAATAACACGACCTAATAACGTGTCAATTCAGGGCACTATCTTTCATTTTTTTTCAAAAACAACATCGACAATTTTTAAATGGCGTTTTTGCTGACGTGGCATGACACGTGGATGACCCATC
Source organism: Mercurialis annua (assembly GCF_937616625.2). Classification (NCBI taxonomy): domain Eukaryota; kingdom Viridiplantae; phylum Streptophyta; class Magnoliopsida; order Malpighiales; family Euphorbiaceae; genus Mercurialis; species Mercurialis annua. The sequence goes on along the minus strand of NC_065577.1, from coordinate 33,806,917 downwards.
AAGTGTCTAAGTTAGCAAAATTGTACCATAAATGTGCCCATATTGTTTTGAAAAGAAATGAAAGGTGATGCCCTGAATTGACACGTTTTAAAGGTCGTATTATTTTTGAGATTTTGTGTAAAAGCGGTGATTTTATATATAATTAACCCTTGGTAATATTAATCATGCTTATTAGTGAAAAACATTTCTAAGACTTGATGTTTTTTTATATGAATAGGTTTTGAAGAAATAATGAATGCGTGCTGCAACACTCTCACTTACAAACCACGTGTTTCATGCGATCCTGAAACTCCGCCGTGTGAAGACCCTTCAAAATATTTATTTTGGGATAGAATTCATCCCACTTCAACGGCTTATGAATACCTTGCCAATTCTATGATACACAATGTTCTTCCCAAATTTCTCCATTAGAGTTATTCCTCAAAATGGGCTCTCAATTGACATTTGTTTTTCGATAAAATTCTTTTCGATTTGTTATCATTTTATTTCAAAAATATTATTATGAAAAAACATATTTATGTTCCTATGTAAATTGCATTTAGTTATTAAATAAGTCTATAATTTTTTTTAAAAAATATGTGTTATGAAGAAGAAATAAAAAGAAGTGGGTTTAATGTTGCATAATTTTGGACAACTTAAATGTCTTTTTTTCTTTTTTTGTTTTAAATTAAAATGGCAAAAAGCATGGAAAGATCTCTAAATTTAACAACTAACTTAAGTAGCCATAAGTATATTTACCAATACACTTAATTAAATAATCTCTAACTAAAATAAAAAATTCTTAAATCTCAATATTAATTTCCGAAATTATTAATTCGAGACATTAAATTTCAAAATTATTATTCCGGGACTTTTAAATTATTTGTATCCAAATTTCAAGGTATTTTTAATATTTCTTAAAATATCCCATAATAATATATTAATTTAGTCCCAATAAAATTATATTATCCAAATTATAATTTCAATTAATTTTCACGATACTTTACATTTTTGGATAATTTTCCAATTCTCGTGATACAATCCAACTCATATCTTTTTTAATTTAGTACCTTAATTCCAATAAGTTTTATTTTCAAAACAATCTCTTTCTCTGATTCGTAATGTAATATCTTTTGCAATTCGAACTTATATGTTATATCTTAACTTACCGATTACAAATTATGTCTGAAAATCATATTTCTGATATTTTACTTACAAAGACTTTTCCGAAATCCGTTAAAATATCATTATCTATTTTTAAACTCTTATAATACTTTAATTATAATAAACCTTTTTAATCAACTTATACTTTTAATCCTAAATTCCCGATAAAATACAGGTCGTACGTGATTAACCCGACAATTATAGATTTAAGGGTATTACATAAAACGTACAAAAACGTATAATTTTTATTCAAACCACGTATCATGCGATCCTGGAACTCCGCCGTGTGAAGACTCTTCAAAATATTTATTTTGGGATAAGATTCATTCCACTTCAATGGCTTATCAATACCTTGCCAATTCTATGATACACAATGTTCTTTCTAAATTTCTCCATTAGAGTTATTCTTCAAAATGGGCTCTCAATTGACATTTACTTTTCGATGAAATTCTTTTCAATGGTTATTTGTTACAATTTTATTTCAAAAATATTATTATGAAGAAATATATATATATATATATATATATATGTTCCTATAAAAATTTATTTTAGTCATTATATTAGTCTATAATTTTTGAAAAAAAAATATTGTCATGACCTAAATCCACGGGCCGCGACCGGCGCTAGGGAACGAGAGTGGTAGCTCTGAAATCCGTAGCAAGCCTAAAACCGCTATGAATGTTTTCAAAAAAATCATACTATCATGCATAAAATGTTTTCAAAAACTTCATAAACGATACGATCATAAACATAAATTTTATTTTCTGAAAACCTATATATATATATATATATATATATATATAAAACATAGAAATAGGGTCTTATAAAGCGATATCACCTATCAAGCATAGCCCTGTTTCAACATGTAAACGGTATCATACAACCAGTTCAAACACAGATAACTGGTAAAGTAGGCAAATGGTTATTACGCGCAATCAAAACTTTAATTAGATAAACATTGTATTAGAGTATAAACATGTAAAGCGTTTGCTACAAAATTAGATCTACTACCACTGACGACTGCTGAAACTCTAGAGAGGAACAAAACTTTCTATAACTATTTTGAATCGAGACTTCCGGAATAAAGAATGTAAGCTCGACCATAATATACCAATGAAAACTGATAGGAGTAAAATTACTCCTATATTCCGAGTCATTTCTACGCATCTTTAATCGCTTTTATCGTATTATTCATATATTATTTAGTATTTTTATGCTTTATGGTGTGTGTTAGTGTTTCAAGGATTATTTAGTGATTATGGAGCGTTTTGAGCAATAAAGAGTATAAATCGTGGATTAGATCGAAGTCGTGAAACTTGGGAATTAAGAAAGCACATTTGCACACATGAAAATCTGACCCCGACGCATTCATTGACAATTTTGGAGCAGTTAAAGACTTCAAATGACTTTATGTTTTTCATAAGAAATAAAGTAGACATCTTAAAATTTCCAACGGTTCAAGAACCGACACATTTGGAATTTTCTACATCGAGTTATGAAGTTTTGAAGTTAGCAGTTGTGCAGCTGGAATTGGGTCTCGAACGAGAATTTAAGGTCTCGAACGAGACCTTCGAAATTTACTCACAGAGAGTTGTTTTTCGAACTAAAAAAGCATCGAAACTTCAGTTTGAGGCATGTCTCGAACGAGACATGCATTTTCTCGAACGAGACATGCAAAAAGGGCTGTATCCGAGTTGAATTTGGATATTTTTCCTACTTCGACTCCAACCGAAACTCCTATTACAAATTTGATTTGTAAAACGAATTTGAAGACTCCAGAACTACCTCCACTATATAAAGGCATTGTAATAGCATTAGTTAGAAAATGAATCAATAAATTAGATATTAGATTAGATTAGTTATAATTTAGTTTTTATTAAATAGCTTTTTAGTTTAATTTTTTTCCAGCAGTTTATAAGTAGTTTATAATTAGTTTCTGCAAGACGATTGTTGAAGATTTCAAGCTTAATCAAGACGATTCTTTCCGAAATTGACAACTCCGGTATTTATTGTTTAATTATGCTTTCTTCTTCATCATCCTTCTTGTTTTGTTTCAGTTTTAATATGAGTAACTAAAACCCTTGTTCGAGGGTTGATATGAACTTATAAATTGGTAATTACTTGGATTGGATGGATTAGTGTTAATTCGTGTCTTAATTATTAATCTTATTGCTTGGATTAAATTAGCTACTTAGTTCATGATTTTGTGTTTAGTTAACTAATTGAGAGATTGTTAATTAAATAGACATGGATAATTAAGAACTTAAAGAAAAACGTCGTGAGAGCGGGTTGGAATTTAGGTAGTCATTGAGTTTGCTTAATAATTATAATTTGATTATTTAATTCAGTTTTAATATCGTGAGAGCGAGTTAATAATTTGTTAGTTAATTAGGTTGTGATTTTATTCGGATCTTTGAGGCTTGAGAGGGCGGGATTCGGTGCTTTAGAATAGCTCGATTCGCGATAAAATCACTAAGAAATCCTATTCCATAATTTTACTTATTTATTTGGGATTATCAATCCTTGAGCTTTTTAATCTTATTGTTTTAAATCATATTTTATTATTTGTTTTCAGTTTATATTAGTTTAATTAAATTACAAAACCCTATTGATTTTTCTAGCTAGCCGATTAAAGAATATTTGAAATTAGTGATTAAGTCCATTGTCTCTGTGGGATCGATACTTGGTCTTCCAAGTTATATTACTTGCGCGATATCATACACTTGCGATTATTTGCCAACAAGTTTTTGGCGCTGTTGCCGGGGATAATTGTGTACTTAATAAATTAAGAGTATTATATTCTTGATTGTGTTAGCCTTTATTTTCTATTATTTTATTTGATTTTTTTTTGTTTGTTGGATTTTACGTGGGGTGTTTTTGTTTTTGGGTGTGCAGGAAATTTGATATTTGTTGGTTTATCCTTTTTTTTGTTTACCTATTCTGGAAGGAGTAATGGCATGGAATCAAAATTATATGCAGTACCAAAATGTTCAGTATAATTGTGAAATTTGTGGGGATTTTGGTCATATTCAAGTAGAGTATCCTGTACTCTATCCAGATTGGAATGAACATGCCAACTATATGGGTGATCAATGGCAAGCTAGTGAAACTTATGGTTGGAACGATACTTGGGAGAACTTCAATGAAAATTTGAACTTTAATTCAAGTTATCACCCACATCAAAACGAATGGGATTTCAATTCCAACTTTGACAATGAACCACAACAATCACCGAATTTTCAGCAAAATTGGAATGTGGATGAAGGAAGCAAGATTGACGAATTAATTGAGGAGATTAGAACCGCTTTCCAAAATCAAGCCGCCGTAAACCACCGTCTTGAGACGCAAATTTCTCAATTGGCTATTTTGATTCAAAATAGAGATCAAGGTGGTCTACCATCTACAACAGAATCAAATCTACAAGAGCAAGTAAAAGCGATTCAGCTTCGAGGCGGAAAATCACTTGACAATCCGCATGTTACGAAGGTGGTTCAAATTGACGATGTGCCGATCAATAGTGAGGATGAGATGGCTGAAATTCCATATGTCAATGCTTTAGTTGGACATCATCCAACAAAGGTACATGTAGATGCCGAAAAAGAACAGTGTGAGGATGGTGAACTTGAAACTCCGATTTTCCACCCAATTACAACATCCATGAGCTTAAATAATGAAAGTGGAGAGCAATTTGGTATTACGGTACTCTACAAGGAATTTAATAAAACCTTTGATTTTAAAGATCCATTCTTAGAAGGGTTTGATTCCGAGTATGATGGAAATAATACTAAATATATGAATATGCTTCATACTCCTCATGTTCCCTACTATAGAGTACAAGCATACTCTATATCATCCGAGTTTTATTTGAAGGAGCCAACAAGGAAAAAGAGGAAGAAGATGCTACCAAGACGGCTTCCTCATGTTAGGTTGTATTTTTAGCAACCTTACGCGAAGAGTCAAGCTTTAGACTCTAACTAAAGCGCACTTGGGAGGCAATCCCAAGAGGTATTATTTTCCTTTCATCTTACTCATGTTTTTCAATTTTTTTTTATTATTTCATTACACTGAGGACATTGCATGAAATAGTGTGAGGATGGGGGAAAAACATATCGTTTAGTTAGGATTTTTATTTATTCATTATTGTTTGTTTATTTATGTTTTCTTAGGTTTAGTTTTTTTTTTGTGTTTTCATGCTTTAGTAGATTGTATTAGGGTGTTTTAGGATAGTCGTAGTTTTTTACAATGCCTTGTATCGCTTTAAATCTTTGTCTTTCAATTATGAAAAAAAGTGTTAGTTGATTTGGTGTTATCTTTTAAATTTGTCAATTTTAGATTTTCCCAAATCAATGAATGTATAAACGCGACTTCTTAATTCGACAATTGATAAGTGATGCTTGCTTAATAACTTAATAATTCGTTGACATAATCCGATGAAATAAGAGTGAATTCGAAATTTAGACTTGTTCAAATCGTTGGAACATAATTGAATAACTTGATGCAGATTCATGACATGTCGATGGTTTATTTGTATAGTCGTTTTCAAACTTTTGGCATAAGTAGCATAATTCTTGTAGGAATTGAGTTTATGGCATGACACTACACACTATTGAGAGTTTTGAGCTTAATTTTCTTATTGTGAGTGTTGATTTCATGTTTTATTCCTAGAACTTGCTCGGTGTCCGTTTAAAGTTACACGATTGAGTTTTCAACAATTAGATGATTATGGCAATTAGGTATACCCCTTTCTTTTAGACCACTTAAATAGACTACCCTTTATCCCTTAGATTACACCAATTTGAGCCTTAAACCTTTTTATTGTTTTTACCGCATTTTACTATTTACCGTTCTATGTTTTACCTCTTTTATTTACCTTATCGTCTTAATATATTATTTGTTATGACTATGATGAATATAGGTGATTCGAAACTCGAGATTAGTGAAAAGAAAAAGTGAACTATATTGTGCTTAAAAATATTAAGTTTGCGCCTTGAAAAAGATTGAAAGAAAAGAAAAAAAAAAGAGATAGAAATTTGCAAGTAATAGCTCAAAAGAAAGAAAAAAATTCTGAGATTGCAAAAAGCAATGAGTAGAGCGTAATTCAAAAAGAAAAGAAAGTTATGAGTTCATATAAACGCAAAAGCGGAGTTAGATCAACCTAGAAGTTAATAGTAGTAATAAATAGTTTATTAAGTTGATAATTAGCCTTTGTTTAACCTTTTTACCTACCCTTTACCTTAGCCATGTTACAACCCCATAAAAGACCATATGATTTTTGTTGATTACCGAATCAAGTAGCGGAATCCGGGACTATGAGCAAGCTTATGGTGAGTATTCATGTTTTCAATTGGGAGCTTTTCTTTGTTATATACCTCACTTGTTGATATATTGATGCCATTAGCTCGGTTTTTACTAATTTGTGCTATGATTCGCCTAAAGTGAGAAATCGATTATTTTCCATGTCCCGCAAGTGATAGTGAAGCTTAAGTGTGATTCAATTTGACCTTGTTCTAATGAGTTAGTAACCATTGTTGTGTTGAGTTATGCTATTGAATTATTTTTGTTATTTGATTGCATCATTATTTAATTGTCGGATTTAGAAGTTTTGATTGTTCATATTATTCATAGGTTTCAGGAATTTCTATTATTGATATATTTTTAAGATTTGTGCCAAGTTTTCTAACATATTTTGTAGAGTAAGATTTATTTCTTGCTTGAGGACAAGCATAGGATAAGTGTGAGGATGTTTGATAGGAGTAAAATTACTCCTATATTCCGAGTCGTTTCTACGCATCTTTAATCGCTTTTATCGTATTATTCATACATTATTTAGTATTTTTATGCTTTATGGTGTGTGTTAGTGTTTCAAGGATTATTTAGTGATTATGGAGCGTTTTGAGCAATAAAGAGTATAAATCGTGGATTAGATCGAAGTCGTGAAACTTGGGAATGAAGAAAGCACATTTGCACACATGAAAATCTGACCCCGACGCATTCATTGACAATTTTGGAGCAGTTAAAGACTTCAAATGACTTTATGTTCTTCATAAGAAATAAAATAGACATCTTAAGCTTTCCAACGGTTCAAGAACCGACTCATTTGGAATTTTCTACATCGAGTTATGAAGTTTTGAAGTTAGCAGTTGTGCAGCTGGAATTGGGTCTCGAACGAGAATTTAAGGTCTCGAACGAGACCTTCGAAATTTACTCACAGAGAGTTGTTTTTCGAACGAAAAAAGCATCGAAACTTCAGTTTGAGGCATGTCTCGAACGAGACATGCATTTTCTCGAACGAGACATGCATTTTCTCGAACGAGACATGCAAAAAGGGCTGTATCCGAGTTGAATTTGGATATTTTTCCTACTTCGACTCCAACCGAAACTCCTATTACAAATTTGATTTGTAAAACGAATTTGAAGACTCCAGAACTACCTCCACTATATAAAGGCATTGTAATAGCATTAGTTAGAAAATGAATCAATAAATTAGATATTAGATTAGATTAGTTATAATTTAGTTTTTATTAAATAGCTTTTTAGTTTAATTTTTTTCCAGCAGTTTATAAGTAGTTTATAATTAGTTTCTGCAAGACGATTGTTGAAGATTTCAAGCTTAATCAAGACGATTCTTTCCGAAATTGACAAATCCGGTATTTATTGTTTAATTATGCTTTCTTCTTCATCATCCTTCTTGTTTTGTTTCATAAAACCCTTGTTCGAGGGTTGATATGAACTTACAAATTGGTAATTACTTGGATTGGATGGATTAGTGTTAATTCGTGTCTTAATTATTAATCTTATTGCTTGGATTAAATTAGCTACTTAGTTCATGATTTTGTGTTTAGTTAACTAATTGAGAGATTGTTTATTAAATAGACATGGATAATTAAGAACTTAAAGAAAAACGCCGTGAGAGCGGGTTGGAATTTAGGTAGTCATTGAGTTTGCTTAATGATTATAATTTGATTATTTAATTCAGTTTTAATATCGTGAGAGCGAGTTAATAATTGGTTAGTTAATTAGGTTGTGATTTTATTCGGATCTTTGAGGCTTGAGAGGGCGGGATTCGGTGCTTTAGAATAGCTCGATTCGCGATAAAATCACTAAGAAATCCTATTCCATAATTTTACTTATTTATTTGGGATTATCAATCCTTGAACTTTTTAATCTTATTGTTTTAAATCATATTTTATTATTTGTTTTCAGTTTATATTAGTTTAATTAAATTACAAAACCCTATTGATTTTTCTAGCTAGCCGATTAAAGAATATTTGAAATTAGTGATTAAGTCCATTGTCTCTGTGGGATCGATACTTGGTCTTCCAAGTTATATTACTTGCGTGATATCGTACACTTGCGATTATTTGCCAACAAAAACCTGAAAGGAAAACACTGTGGGGAGGTCAGACAGCGTTGAGTGAGTTCGCATATACTAGTGTTATTATAAAACATAAATCACATATAATTAAAACATATATTAAAGTAAACCAAATGTTAAATCCGATCGAAACCCTAAACCTCAAATTTATATTGTTTTCTATTCGTATCATACTCATTATCATATCAAATCGATTCGATCCATGTCGTACGGTCCCGAGATAGTTCAACCGAGTTAACTGCTATCATCGCTTAATCCCAAGTTGTGAGTCCCGAGATAGTTCAACCGAGTTAACTCACTAGATACGGGTCCCGAGATAGTTTCACCGAGTTAACCTCGTATCTATCATACACAATCCTCCTTTCCATTTCACGATATAATCCTGAGCTCAGATCAAACATAGTCAAACATATAACATCTAAGACTCATATTCATACTGGTGATCACACAGTCCTATTAACGCCCCATAGGTAGCCTGTTCCCTCAGATCATTATATTGGGTTTCAAAATAAAAAGTAAAACATCGTATAATAAACATCATAATGTAATCATAACATATGTAATACTTTTATCATAATAATAATATAAGAAATTAACTTTGAATAAATAACAATACACAAAAGTAAATTGCAAACTCATAGTGACCGCTAATAATCCAAAATAAATTCATATTCATCAATCCCCGACAAGCTTTTTTTGTTCGCCAAGTCCATATCTCGATAACCCGTCGTATCTGACATAGGATTTTATCGTTAAAAGTATAACAATTATAATCCTATTCTATAGATAATTCTAACGACCAAATCATAACGTTTAATATATAAATGTAACTCGTCGTACTTGTATCATATTATTTTCGATATAATCTTAATACGTCTTTTTTATTACCTTTGGTATTAATCAAAAATCATATTTGATTAATTAAAAAGAAACCAATTTGAATAACTTAATAATCCATTTCCTTTTAATACTCATATTCATACTAGACTTTTTATCACGACCCAAAACCGAGGGCCGCGACCGGCGCTAGGGAACGGGAGTGGTTGCTCTAGAGCCCGTAGCAAGACTAAAAAGAGTAAAAAAAATTGCAAATTGATCGCATACGCAAATGTAAAACGTTTTCAGAAAAACATTGTAAAAGCGTTAAGTCATATACATCGAAAACGTCCTTTAAAAACTAACGCACAAACAATAGGGACCAAGGTCTTACTGTGCGATAACACATCTAGCATTACCTTGTCCAACACATATACCATATAGTACATAACCAATCGTAAGCATAGGTAATTGGAAAAATAATCAAACAATCTAAAGGCGCAGTTTCATTCAACTATAAACATGCATATCGTACATATCAGAGTTAACAAAATAACACTGTTTAATACAAAATATAGCAGTCATGGTCTGACGTCTACGGACTACTCTGACTACTGCAGAAGTATGAAGTAAAACGATAATTCGATACATACTTCAAAATACCGCAGACTTCTGGAACAAGATTGGAAGTCCGCCACTTCAAAACACTATTCACCTGAAATATTTAAAATCAACGGATTAGTTACACTGAGTGAGTTTATATAGTTTACTAGTAAGCATTAATGAAAACATAAAACAATGCCATAAACATTCCATTTATATGCATCCAATACCGACCCCGGTTGAAACCCTAAACCCAAACATATAATTCATATTACGACAAATATCGTAACCATTTCATATTGGATTAAATCACATTAATCCAAGTGGTACAGTCCCGAGATAGTTCAACCGAGTTAACCGCTACCATCGCTTAAAACTCCAAGGTGTGAGTCTCGAGATAGTTATACCGAGTTAACTCACTAGATACGGGTCCCGAGATAATTCCACCGAGTTAACCTCGTATCTACCAAATATAATCCACCTTTCCAATTCACAAAAACAAATATAACGAGCTCAAATCAAAACTGGTGATCACACGGTCCTATTATCGCTCAATAGGAAGGCACGTGTCATTGGGTCTATATTGGTTTCAAATAATCGTGTATATACAATTTAATAAAACATTTTGTAAAACAATTGCATTTTAACACTTAAAAGTAAATATATAAACTCACAACTTGCAATCCAAAAATAATCCAACAAGCAAGGCAACTCCGTTAAACTCCTTGAGCTGCGGATCCCGCCGGCGATTGCCTCGTCGGATCTAGTTCGAAAACGATACAAAACGCAATTAAGATTAATTCTAAGATAGCGACATTCTAGACACAAAACTCATAACAAAAACATTAAATAATATCACATCGAACTCGTATCGTAATCGCTTCGATATAAATCGATGACCTTTAACTAAATAATTTTCGTTTGTTAAATAACATTATTTCGAATGTCATTTAATAAGCTATCCAAATTAGATAAAATAAATTAATTATTGAGCTAATATGATAATTAACTTATCAGTACACTTTTTCTTTAATTATAATTAATCTTAACTCAAAAGTTATCCGAATAGATAAAATAACGAGTTAATAAAATTCCTAGTTAAACTACAATTTTCAAAATTGGTTTTGTCAACTTTGAGCTAATAAAACGGTCACTTAAAACAGTCCATATGTTATTTAAATTCAGTATTCTTATACTCCGCAACTCCGTCTACAAGGTTCGAACTTCATCTGATACACGTAGGGGGTCGAAAAACGTACCCAAGCTGCCTTCCCGGAGCACTTTGGGGCTGCAGAAGCAATCCCAAAAATTGCATTCTACTCAGGTGAGCAGCCATGTTCTACTCTCCTGAGCATATTGGTTTTGCTCACCAGTGCAAAAATGACACCGTCGACACCCAAACGACATGATATCTACCAATCCAACAAAAATCCGACATGATAAAACCATCAAACAACCATCAAAACTTAGCTCAAACATATATATCAACTTTAAACTCAACAAAACCATCAAATTTCACCATAAAAATTCAATCCATCAACTTTACCTTGAGCTTTGATGAGTTAGCTCTCCAACCGAGCTAAAATTTCTGAGAACTTATGTCAAAATTAGAAGAAACGAGCTCCTCCATGATGATTGCTCCAAGGAAACAACATAAAACTTTACTTGGTTGATGATGATGGTGATGGCCGGCGGTGGGGATGATAAGAGAAGCTTAGGGTTTGAGTTTTCAATCTTAAGATGGAAAATGATGAAGTGAGTGGAGATTTAGGTATTTATATTTATAAGCTAATGGGAAAAATAACATGAAAGTCCCTCCAAACTTACACTTCACCTCACATCATAAACTTATCATCCAATTTAATCCAAATTGATTTCGTAATTAAACAAAACTTTGACGATGATTTCTTAATAATAATTAACGGACGTTGGCATAATAAAAATTAGCCGAAAACCTTTATTTATTTTATTTTAATTGTCATTAGTCAATTAGTCCCGCTCTCAACCAATAAAATTTCTGATTTAAATTAAAAAAATTTGGTAATTAAAATAGATGTTCCTTGGTCTAAATTCTTATTATTTTAATCTAATTTGGACTATCTCGATTAAATACCCAAAATTGGGACACGTGGCATAATTTAAGACTCATTAAAATATACGGGGTATTACATTCTCCCCTCCTTATAACAAATTCGTCCTCGAATTTAAATCATACACTTACCTGGACCAAATGGATACGGATATCTATGTCGCATATCCTTCTTTGTTTCCCACGTGCATTCCTCGACGAAATGATTCCTCCAAAGGACTTTCACCACCGGTATCTCCTTAGTTCGCAGCTTCCGTACTTGTGTATCGACAATCTACATCGGTTCTTCTTCGTAAGAAAGTTCTTCGCTCACTTCCACTGTTTGTGGTTGAATCACACTAGAAGGATCGGCTACATATTTCTGAAGCATCGAAATATGTAACACTGGATGGACTTTTGACATGTCTGGTGGCAAGTCCAACCGATAAGCAACTGACCCCACCCGTTCTATGATCTGATACGGTCCTGATATATCTTGGAGATAACTTCCCTTTCTTTCCAAATCACACCACACCTTTCATAAGCGATACCTTGAGAAACATGTAATCTCCAACTTGAAATTCCACATCTATCCTTTTCGGATATGCATAACTCTTCTATCGACTAAATGCTGTGTTCAAACGTTGTTTAATTAACGGTACCTTCTCCGAGGTAATCTGAATAATCTCTGCTCCCGTCAACGTTCTTTCTCCGACTTCATCCCAACAAATTGGGGATCTATACTTGCGACCATATAACGCCTCATATGGACCCATTTCAATACTGGAATGGTAGTTGTTGTTGTAAGAGAACTCCACTAAGGGTAAATAAATATCCTAGCTACCTCAAAAGTTCAAAACACATAAAAGAAGCATATCTTCAAGTGTCTAAATCATCCTCTCGGACTGACCGTCTGTTTGAGGATGAAAAGCTGTATTGAAATCTAGTCGCGTTTAATGCTTCTTGCAAACTCTTCCAAAACCTAGAGGTGAACACTGAACCTTTATTAGACACAATTGACACAGGCACTCCGTGTAAATTGACTATCTTATCAATATACATGTGTGCCAACTTTGCTGATGAATACGTCTTGATGGGTATGAAGTGTGGTGACTTCGTCAGACGATCCACAATCACCCATATAGACTCAAAACCTCTTTGTGTTCTAGGCAACCCGACCACAAAATCCATTGTGATCCTCTCCCACTTCCATTATAGAATGAGTAAAGATTGAAGAAATTCGTATGGTTGTTGATGTTCTAACTTGACTTGTTGACAAGCCGGGTATTTTTCCACAAACTCTGCAATGTCTTTCTTCATTCCACTCCACCAGTACATCTCATTGATATCATGATACATCTTGGTCGATCTCGGATGAATATTATACGTAGATCCATGGGTGTTCTCCATGATCTTCTGCCTCAATCCTTCTACATCTGGCATGCACAATCTGGTGCCATGCCTTAACGCTCCATTAACAATACTGAAATCTTGGCATCTTCCTTGTTGAACTTCATCCATTAAACACTTTAATTGTGGGTCATTCACCTGTAACTCCTTAATTCGATCAATCAACATTGGTCGAATACTCAGCTGAACCAGTAAATTTCTGAGGTTTGAAATTTTAAACTTAATTCCTTGGATGTACAACGTGTGCATCTCTTTAACTAATGGCCTTTGCCATATTGTAGTAATATGTGCGAGGCTTCCGGCAGACTTTCTGCTCCAAGCATCCGCCACTACATTGACTTTCCCAGGATGGTACTGAATAGTACAATCGTAGTCTTTCAACAGCTCCAACCATCTTCTCTGTCGAAGGTTTAACTCCCATTGATCAAAGAGTACTTTAAACTCTTGTGCTCCATGAATATCTCACACTGGTCTGTCCAGTTAAACCTAGCATTCTTCTGCGTTAAATTTGTTAATGGTGCATAAATCTTCGAGAAATCCTACACGAACCACCTGTAGTATCCTGCCAAACCCAGGAAACTACAGATCTCCATAGCTGAATTGGGTCGTTTCCACTCTATAATATCTTCGATGTTCTTTGGGTCCACCTTAATACCACTTAGCGATACAACATGACCAAAAAATGCCACTTCTTTTAGCCAAAACTCGCATTTAAAAAACTTGGCATGTAGCTGGTGCTCTCTCAGCACTTGTAGTACTATACACAAATGATCTGCATGCTCCTCCTCCGAACGCGAGTAAATCAAAATGTCATCAATCAAAACGATCACAAATTGATCCAAAAACGGCTTAAACACTCTATTCATCAAATCCATGAATGCTGCTGGTGCATTGGTTAATCCAAATGACATAACTAAGACCTCGTAATGACCATATAGAGTTTGAAAAGCAGTCTTTGAAATATCATCATCGCTGTAATACCCCAAAATGTTTAATTATTTAATTGGACCACGTGTCCAATTTGGACTCGCCTGAGTGGCGAAATCGGGAAGGTTTCCGATAAAATTAAGATGCATAAATTTCAAGTAGGTCGGTTTTGGGAAATTAGTTACGCGGAAAAGAATGTTATATTTCAATTATAAAGTTAGAATTGGAGTTAAAAGGAAAAATGTCAAGAAAAGTCCAAAATAAGGTACATGGACCAAAGTGGTAATTTAGCCACCTTGTGTCGAAAATGGAAATTTGTAGGTTTTGACGGGAAAGTATTAATATCGAGTTTCGTATTATTTATTGGGTATAGATAATACGTATAAGTTATAATAAAAGAATTAATTGATTTAACTATGTACTAAATCGTACGAAAGAAAAGTTTGAAAGATAAATTGTAATAAGTAAAGAAAGAAGGGATCAAAGTGGGATTTTTACCTTAATATATAAGGTTTTGATTATGAAACATAATCAGAAGAAGAAGAGTCGAGAGAAAGCGAGAACCATCGAGCGATACCGTCGTTTCGCCGCCGTTTCTCCGTTCGACGTCCGATTCAAGCGATTCAAGCGGCAATCTCTTCAGAATCTTGTCCTCTATCGATCCTAAGCTTCGTTTCGAGGTAAAGTTCTTGAAATTTGGTGCTAAATTCGAAATAACGGGCTGTTTTGAGTTAGGATCGAGTTTGGATTGGAATTTGACGTTTTTAAGGTTTTTATCGTGTTTTAATGAAAACGGAGTTGTGGGTTTTGAGTATACATATGTTTAGCGCGTTGGGATTGTGGCGAAAGCCCGGAAATTGACTTCCGGGGAGCTGTGCACGTGGTGCACGACCGTGCACCACGGGTGCACGAACGTGCATTAGAAGTGCACGAACGTGCACCTAGCAAGGTGCACGAAGGTGCACCTGAAGTGCACAAACGTGCACTCTTCATGGTGCACAAACGTGCACCCCTGAGGTGCACGAACATGCACTTGGTTGCACGATCGTGCACCCACCGAAGGGCACGCCCGTGCACCTCGACTCACCCCCACGCATATGTGAACTGTATTCGACCTAGGTATTCGACGTTTTTGAGTATTTGACTCTAACGGGCGAGTTTCGGACTTTGAGAATCATTAATCTCGAGATTAGCTCGGCGTTTTAGGTAATTAGTAATAATAGAAAACGTCAAGGACGTTAAAAGATTCTCAATTATGAGAAATAGTATTCGCTAAGTCGTTTATACGACTAAAGTTATTGAATACGTAAATAAGTACAAGAATGAAACTAAACCCTAAAACTTAAAAGTATTATACGTATAGGAATACGAGATTCACGTCTAATTATTAAACGTTAATTATTTATCAGACGTGTCAGCGAATAGTGGGGTCAGTAGAAGCGGACTAACGAGAGCGTACTATCAGATCGAGCACATTATTACTTGGATAGTGGTCACTGTGAGTTGCACTTTACTTTCGTGTATTATATATTAAAGTTATTTTATATAGATATATATACTGTTTACACGCATCGCATTATATAATTGATTGAAATGTTATATGTTTTATTAATTTCTATATACGAGAACTAGTATGCGATCCGGAGAAACTAGCTACCTATTGGGTGTCAATAGGCTGTGTGATCACCAGTATTGAGTCAGTCTAGTGTATTTGCATTTGAGAAATGATTGGATACGTATGATATGGTATGAATTCGATACGAGAGTGAACTCGGCTACGGTGTAGCCTGGAAGTCCCCGTATCTAGTGGGCTGGGCCCACCAGTGAGTTGGACTCACAACTTAAAATGTACGATTGGGTTGAATGATACATGATTATTCGAGAGATGCGTCGCATGCTAGGATATTAGTTTCGTATGGATCAAATACATGTTTATATGTTTTATATTATTGTTTTCTTGAGATGCGATGCTATGTTTTTATATTAATACCGTTAATAAATGTTAACTTACTCAGTATTTTCCCAAATACTGACCCCTCACCTTTGATGTCTTTCAGGTGTTTAGTTTGTGAACCTAGCTAGAGGCCAATTTTGAAGTCCAGAAGTCAGCTGTGTATGTGTAGTTCTGACTTCTGTGAATGCTGCAGTAGTGGTCCTGTGTCGACAAAGTAGTAGCCTAGACAGCAGTTCATTTTGAGTGTATATATTAACTGCTGTCATTGTTTTATATGCTTTTGATAGGCTACGTGTTTTGTATATGATCCACGGCCCCAGATGCCGGTGAGGTGTTTTGAGACACTAACTGATGTACATAGTACCGCGAGGCCAGTTCGTACAGGGTACGGTAACTAGAGCCCGCGAGGTTAACAGAACAGTTGGTGTAAATGTTTATATATGTTATATATTTGCTTCTGTTTTGTTATGTTATTTGTTTATATTATTTGCGAAAAAATTAATAGTGAAATGAGGCTTGCTACGGGTTCCGGAGCTACCACTCCCGTTCCCTAGCGCCGGTCGCGGCTCAATATTTTCGGTCGTGACAATGTTGGTATCAGAGCAGTTGGTCCAGTTACCACTGCAAGTTTGTTTCAGTGTTTGTTGAGAGCAGTTGGTCTAGTTACCACTGCCAGTTGTGTCTGAATGTCTGTTTGACTTAGAATACTCTGTCAGTAAGTAAACCTAGGAACTACTGCAGCAAGAGAGTCAAACCTTAGTTGTTTGCATTTGATTGATATGTGCATTATTAGTAAGTTCCATAAAGCGCGCGAACCGAGATTGTTAAATGAAGAAGTGATGAATATATGTGTATATGAGCGGCTAAGGCAACTAAGTGTTTATTACTTGTGCAAGGGGTATTCAGTGATTACGTATTTGCGAATTACGTACAGATTGATTGAATGTTAAATGTTTATAGCACCATATAAGTTGATATTGAAGTTAAGCGAGGAAAAAGGGGCTCAGATGGTCGGTGACGTTAGGAATTGTTTCTTTTCAGCATGTCTAGGCAAAATGGAGCTCAGCTACATGCTGCAGAAAAAACAGGAGGAAGCGCCTCCTATATATCAGAATGGATTTCATAATGAAGTAGGCGGACCATCTGAAGTCCACCAGAATGGATTTCACTCAGATAATAGAAGATCACCTAAAATTTATCAGAAATTGGTAGTTCTTCTAGGGTTAGAGGCAGAATCCACTCACCAGAGGTAGAATATAGTGAGGATCTTGAGGAGGATCTAGAGGAAGATCTAGCAGATAACCTAGAAGAGGAATTATAAGAAGAGGCAGAAGAAGAAGATCCTCAAGAGGAAGAGTATGAAGAAGAAGAACTGTTAGAGGAGTCAGATGTTGAACAGTACAAAAGCGAGTATTTCTGGTCTAGGGTACAGAGATACCGTGATTTGAGAGAAGACGCGGACATAGCGAATGGTCAGGCACAAACAGCTCTAGACCAAGTTAGGAGACATATGCACTCCTTCTCTCGAGGGATGCTAACAGTAGGGTTGTATTCTACTGATTTTCTACGAATGGTTGAGGGAGTCCCTGATCTGGATGAAGGTAACCGAACCATCAACCGTAGATACGTCAGGGGATTAGGACCTGAGTTTAGTGAGTTATATGAACACGTAGGTGAACATTTCGGCACGTTCACTACGATGGCCCGTAGGATTGAGACTGAGCGTGAATGGGAGGGCGATTCTGTACGACCCTTCTATTTTAGGCGTGAGTTCCATCCGGACTACGTCAACCCATCCTCTGGTAGTAGGACTAACCCCTACTTTATGCATAGAGGCGGAGGCAACTCCGGTAGAAGAGTTAGGGGCCGACACACTGGAATAGTTATTAGGGAACCTAGCGTTCCACATCAGGCACCCCTAGGTATAAGTGATTAATATGCTTTGAGTATTTGTGTTTATATGTTGCATTGTTGTGTATATGTTTACTGCATGGCATGATAGAGCATAATGAGTAGAATATACCTATGGGATAATACCTCAAATAGGTAGGGCCTATAGGAAGCGATATCGATAAACACGCGCTTAAGAAATGAATATATAAACATAACTTACAAAAAAAATAACATAATAAACGATAAATAATACATTTATCGCGAACGTAATTCCTGTGTTACGTTCTAGAAGTCGTGAAAGAAAATATGGAATACTGGAAAGGAGATTTGATATGAAAGAACTGATACCTACACTCATAAGTGATGTGTACCAATACCTATACTTGTACATGGTATGATACAAGTATAGTAAGGAGGTGAAAATAGTAATTACGGTTATAAGAAGTTTCAGATTGAATTGAGTTATCGGAGATATGGAAAGAGAAGTGATGTGCCAGAAGAATAATCAGAGAAGACGATAGTCGGTGACAGCAATACAAAAATTTGAAATGTACCCAATAATAATTAAGAAAGCCGTTAATAGTCGCAGAGTGTACAATCTGGAGTAAACTTATGTTTTGTGAAAAGTATGATGAATTTTTAAGATTTTTCAAAGTACAATTGTGCTCAGTCATCGCATATGACATCACATAATCACGATAGGAATGCATTAAAGAATGATTTTCAAAGTATAGACCATGCATCATATTTTCGCAATGATGAACAAAATGCAATTTCGAACAACTCTTTGGTGATGAGAGGTGTCATCACTCTGAGCTACAATTGTATTATCGATTTCAAACGATTTTAGAAAAATAATTTAAAGTGCTAGCTAGCCAAAGAATGTTTTGAAATCATTTGTTGAGTAAGTGAACTCAGATGTGAAACTCTGCGACGAATAATAAAAGATTCTTAATAAGTAAGAATAAGACTTGTAAAACAAACCTCAATAACAGAATAAAGCCATGTTAACGATTAATTACAGTAAAGCTAGTGAAGCTAAAGGAGAATGCGAATAAGGAGTTATCGCCAGAGAGCATACGCAGTTAGGATGCGATGCGCTGGCAATGTTTGAGGATACAGTATTTATTCTCATGATAGAATAAAGAATGAAATGACAGAGAATTATGTTAGACGAAAGAAACGTACGAGTACGCAAGGATGAAGAATATAACGATTGTTCTTATGTTTGGATAGGTAGCCTGACGATCGAAAATTATATTGGAAAAGAAAAATTGGAAGTATGAAGGACGAAAAGACGATAATATGAATGAGGAATATCGAGAGATATTTTAAGGATATGTAACCTTATGGATGTCAGTATTAGAAAGTACAGAAGTAGAAAGAAAAAGGATACAGACGATAAAGAAGATATTCCAGTAAAAAGTGAAGGTTTAAGATTAGATAGATCAAGAGAGATAATGACGCTAATTGACCGATATTAAGTGAAGTCATTAATATCAGCATTAAGAGCTATAGATTGCATCAGCATAAAGGAGAAAAGCTAAGTTATGAAACTCTAGTATAAGGAGAAGAACACACGTATAGGCATACGTGTCAGTAAATGTAAGAATTGTGGATAAGATGAAAGAAAGTATAATGAAGGGACTCATATAACCTTAAGTTAGTAAGATGAATAGAGAAGTGGAAAGTTCTAGAGATACGTCAGAAAGATTATCAGAATAGAACAGCAATAATGGAGCTATTATA
The DNA here is from genome assembly GCF_937616625.2 of Mercurialis annua. Classification (NCBI taxonomy): domain Eukaryota; kingdom Viridiplantae; phylum Streptophyta; class Magnoliopsida; order Malpighiales; family Euphorbiaceae; genus Mercurialis; species Mercurialis annua. Next base: position 33,786,979 of record NC_065577.1, on the reverse strand, counting down.
AACGAAGGAAAGACGTAGCGAATACAATAAGTAAAGGATAAGATGATACTTCATTGCTATTGGACAAATAGGAGTGAACTGTATCTAAGAAGTCACAATGTCATAAGAACGAGAGGTGGTATTAGTATAAAGAGATCAAGGTATTTAAGACAATTAGATCCATGTTATAAGTGCTAAAGAAGCATAAGGAGTGTAGGACAACAAAAATCGAAACTATTCCCTAATTTTGGAAGTTGCAAAGTCAAGTATGATCTAAATGCTAAGAGTGATCGAGAACACTTCAAGAAGAAGATGTGAGATAGAATAAGGATAAACTAAGAAATGATCATGACTAGTACAAAGACGACACCTTGAAAAGTGAGAATAAAGTCGTAAAATTATTTGAAAGTAAGAAGAAGAAGTATAAGATACAAGAGAAAGTTGTTTATACAGTAAGGAGGAATAACGATAAAGAAAGTAAATAAGTTATTAAGGATCTACTGAATCTGTTAAAGATTAAAGGTAAAGATGAAGTTAAGCGAAGGCTAACTAACGATAAGGATTCTTGAAATAGTTAAATGTTAAAGAAACATGTAAGATTCTTATGAGATCATCATGAAAAAGGAACGGTAACGCAAAGGTAAGACAGCTTTGACTGGAAAGTCAATAAAAGAATCGAGACGTACCTCAAAAGGGTAATGAGAGGGAAGTGAAAAGGATAAAAATACGAATAGTATTAGTAACAAAGGCAACTGTACAAGCCATACGATTAAAAGTAACGTGAATTGAAACGTTTAAGACAATAGTAAAGGATGAAGGATCACGATCAACAGAACGACGTGAAGTTCACGATAGCTTAAAGGAGCAAAGGAAAGATTAAAGTGAAGATAGTAGAAGATGTATCAGATTCGGCTTGCTAAGACACAACGATTAAGATAGATGAAATGTAGTCTGAAAGGAACTAATTGAAAAAGGAACTAGGTGGTGAATGATTGAAAAGAGAAATAGGAATTAAAGATTTTCGCCTAGAGAAGATACTTATAGAGGTCAAAACAAAGTAAGTACGTCATTAAGAATGTAGTCTACACGTCGTGACTATTCACGTATAAAAGAGATGAGTAGTAACTCGATGACTACTAAGAAAGGAATGATGAATCGAAAGGACGTTAGACGATGGTTAGTGACAACTAAGTGGTAATGACGCAAGGATTGCGATATCAAAGATACGTTTGAAGCTACGAGTTATGTAAGAGAAAAAGCTGCAATTAAAAACGTACTAATGAATACTGAAGAAAGTATAAGAACAATTTTAAGATTCCAACAAGTTTTATGAAAATTCAAGGACGAATTTTTATAAGGGGGGAAGAATGTAATACCCCAAAATGTTTAATTATTTAATTGGACCACGTGTCCAATTTGGACTCGCCAGAGTGGCGAAATCGGGAAGGTTTCCGATAAAATTAAGATGCATAAATTTCAAGTAGGTCGGTTTTGGGAAATTAGTTACGCGGAAAAGAATGTTATATTTCAATTATAAAGTTATAATTGGAGTTAAAAGGAAAAATGTCAAGAAAAGTCCAAAATAAGGTACATGGACCAAAGTGGTAATTTAGCCACCTTGTGTCGAAAAAGGAAATTTGCAGGTTTTGACGGGAAAGTATTAATATCGAGTTTCGTATTATTTATTGGGTATAGATAATACGCATAAGTTATAATAAAAGAATTAATTGATTTAACTATGTACTAAATCGTACGAAAGAAAAGTTTAAAAGATAAATTGTAACAAGTAAAGAAATAAGGGATCAAAGTGGAATTTTTACCTTAATATATAAGGTTTTGATTATGAAACATAATCAGAAGAAGAAGAGTCGAGAGAAAGCGAGAACCATCGAGCGATACCGTCGTTTCGCCGCCGTTTCTTTGTTCGACGTCCGATTCAAGCGATTCAAGCGGCAATCTCTTCAGAATCTTGTCCTCTATCGATCCTAAGCTTCGTTTCGAGGTAAAGTTCTTGAAATTTGATGCTAAATTCGAAATAACAGGCTGTTTTGAGTTAGGATCGAGTTTGGATTGGATTTTGACGTTTTTAAGGTTTTTATCGCGTTTTAATGAAAACGGAGTTGTGGGTTTTGAGTATACATATGTTTAGCACGTTGGGATTATGGCGAAATCCCGAAAATTGAGTTCCGGGGAGCTGTGCACGTGGTGCACGACCATGCACCACGGGTGCACGACCGTGCACCACGGGTGCACGAACGTGCATTAGAAGTGCACGAACGTGCACCTGAAGTGCACGAACGTGCACTCTTCATGGTGCACGAACGTGCACTAGAGGTGCACGAATGTGCACCCCTGAGGTGCACGAACGTGCACTTGGTTGCACGATCGTGCACCCACCGAAGGGCACGCCCGTGCACCTCGACTCACCCCCACGCATATGTGAACTGTATTCGACCTAGGTATTCGACGTTTTTGAGTATTTGACTCTAAAGGACGAGTTTCGGACTTTGAGAATCATTAATCTCGAGATTAGCTCGGCATTTTAGGTAATTAATAATAATAGAAAACGTCAAGGACGTTAAGCGATTCTCAATTATGAGAAATAGTATTCGCTAAGTCGTTTATACGACTAAAGTTATTGAATACGTAAATAAGTACAAGAATGAAACTAAACCCTAAAACTTAAAAGTATTATACGTATAGGAATACGAGATTCACGTCTAATTATTAAACGTTAATTATTTATCAGACGTGTCAGCGAATAGTGGGGTCAGTAGAAGCGGACTAACGAGAGCGTACTATCAGATCGACCACATCATTACTTGGATAGCGGTCACTGTGAGTTGCACTTTACTTTCGTGTATTATATATTAAAGTTATTTTATATAGATATATATACTGTTTACACGCATCGCATTATGTAATTGATTGAAATGTTATATGTTTTATTAATTTCTATATACGAGAACTAGTATGCGATCCGGAGAAACTAGCTACATATTGGGTGTCAATAGGCTGTGTGATCACCAGTATTGAGTCAGTCTAGTGTATTTGCATTTGAGAAATGATTGGATACGTATGATATGGTATGAATTCGATACGAGAGTGAACTCGGCTACGGTGTAGCCTGGAAGTCCCCGTATCTAGTGGGCTGGGCCCACCAGTGAGTTGGACTCACAACTTAAAATGTACGATTGGATTGAATGATACATGATTATTCGAGAGATGTGTCGCATGCTAGGATATTAGTTTCGTATGGATCAAATACCTATTTATATGTTTTATATTATTGTTTTCTTGAGATGCGATGCTATGTTTTTATATTAATACCGTTAGTAAATGTCAACTCACTCAGTATTTTCCCAAATACTGACCCCTCACCTTTGATGTCTTTCAGGTGTTTAGTTTGTGGACCTAGCTAGAGGCCAATTTTGAAGTCCAGAAGTCAGGTGTGTATGTGTAGTTCTGACTTCTGTGAATGTTGCAGTAGTGGTCCTGTGTCGACAAAGTAGTAGCCTAGACAGCAGTTCATTTTGAGTGTATATATTAACTGCTGTCATTGTTTTATATGCTTTTGATAGGCTACGTGTTTTGTATATGATCCACGGCCCCAGATGCCGGTGAGGTGTTTTGAGACACTAACTGATGTACATAGTACCGCGAGGCCAGTTCGTACAGGGTACGGTAACTAGAGCTCGCGAGGTTAACATAACAGTTGGTGTAAATGTTTATATATGTTATATATTTGCTTCTGTTGTGTTATGTTATTTGTTTATATTATTTGCGAAAAAATTAATAGTGAAATGAGGCTTGCTACGGGTTCCGGAGCTACCACTCTCGTTCTCTAGCGCCAGTCGCGGCTCAATATTTTGGGTCGTGACAATCGCGAATCTTCAACTGATGATATCCTGACTTTAAGTCAATCTTGGAAAAACATCTTGCTCCTTGCAATTGATCAAATAAATCGTCAATCCTATGTAGCAGGTACTGGTTATTGATCGTCACCTTGTTCAACTGTCTGTAGTCTATATAGAGTCGAAGAGATCCATTTTCTTCTTGACAACACAGCACCGGTGCACCCCATGGTGAAACACTCGATATGATGAAACCACTATCAAGCAACTCCTCCAATTGATCTTTAAGTTCTTTTAACTCTGTTGGTGCCATCCGATAAGGAGGCACAGATATTGGTTTTGTATCCAGAGCCAACTCCATGCAAAACTCGATCTCTCGATCTGGTGGTAATCCAAGAAATTCCTCTAGAAAAACGTTTGGATATTCCGACACCACCGGTACATCCTGTACCTCTACATATTTCTTTTCCACATCCTTCACAACAGCTAAAAATTCTTGACATCCCTTCCTTAGCAATTGACATGATTTGATAGCGGAGATGATGTTCGTAGGAGATTAAACTTATCTTCTTGGATTGAAACAAGTTCAATTCCAGGCGCATTAAAACGTAACTATCTTCTTTTGACAATCCATAATGGCATAGTGCTGGGCTAGCCAATCCAATTCTAATATAACGTCAAAAGCTAAAACCTCAAGCAAAATTAGGTCAGCGAACAACTCTTGCCCTTAAATACTCACGGGGCAAGACGAATAAACAACATTAACCTCAACGTTGTGCGCACTGTTCAAAGTGCCCCATCACAGTCATATGCTGGAAATTATCCACATGTCGCAGCACAACCGAGAATGCAAGAGGGGTAGACAAGGCGCTTGATCTAATGCATCAGGACCGGGCATTTGAGCAAGATCTGCTAATGGTGCCAAAGTGAGAACTCCTATCTGTCGGAACTGTAACAAGAGGCATTTTGGAGCATGCCATCTTGTCTTGGGAGCATATTACAATTGTGTCCAACATGGTCTCTTTGCGAGGGAGTGTCCAAGGTCAGGACCCTAGGGTTCAACAACTAGTGTGGCACATCCGTTTTATCATCAACAAAGGCCTACTTATCCAGCAACATCAGGGCAAGGAAGTACTTTTGTTGGTCAGCATGGTAGAGGACATGGTAACCGAGGTGGAAGGAATGGTGGAGGACGTGGTGCTAGTCAAACTTCGCAAGTTGAGAGAAGTCAAGCCAGAGTTTTTGCGTTGAATCCACAGGAGGCTTAGGCTTCCAATGCTGTTGTGCAAGGTACATTTTCAATTGCTTCTTTGGATGCACCAGTTTTCTTTGGTCCGGGTGCTATGCATTCGTTTGTTTTGTCTAGTTTTGTGCTATACTAGGGAAACAAAATGCTTATTTACAACATCCCTTGTCGGTAGCTACTCCATTAGGTGACTCCAGCAAATGCTGGTTTCGAGGACTCTTTCAAACGTCGAGTTCCAGTTTTCCGGTTTTACAGTGACCATGCGGCGGCTCATGAGGTTCTTTGGTGAGTATTGTAATGGGTTAATTGGCGGGTCAATCATCTGCAGTTTCTCTTGTAGCCAAATCTATAGTAGGAGAGGGCTCCAGGTGAGAAGTCTTGTAGTCTTGAAATTGTCTAGGCTGATAATGTGGTGTAAAATTATTGGTTGACGTTGTTAATTGTAAAGAAAAAAAGGCCTCACGCATTTATTCTTTCAAAAGATAGATGTCATTTGTGCGAGGTGTCATCCTTTTACTGGTAGGATAAAATACTAGTTTTTGCTTTACGTGTTTCACACGTGACTCGTAGTGTTACTCGTTAAATTATCAAACATAATTTAAAATAATAGTTTATTTGTAATAGTTTATTTTGTTATGTTAAATTAATACTCAAATTTTATAATTATATTATAATTTAATAGAAAATATAAAATAATAATTAAAATAGTAATTTATCGGGATAGTTTATCTTATTTTGAATTCTATATAATTAAAAAATTATTAGGATAGTAATTATTAGATAGTTAAAGTAGTATATTTTAATTAGTAAATTAGGTAATTATCTTAACATAATAGTTTATTTTAGTTAGTACTCTAACTCTAATAATTATCTTAATAGTTTTTAATTAATAATTAAATTTTATAGAATGAAATGGATATTAACGTAAATGTGTATGTCCCCCTCTTCCAATCCGTGAATTTTATATATAGTATAGATGTAAATGATTCCAGTATTTTAGTTAAATGGTTGAGGGGATTTTTGTAGAGCTTGTCTCGTGTTTTTGGTTATTTTTGATTGTTGACCCCTTTAATGGAACAATTATTTTTCTTTTAAAATAAACTCAAAACTAAAAGGTTTTTTTTTTGTATTAATTCCTACAGTATTTTAGTTATTGTTTTCTCTCCCTGCTTTTTTCTCCGATGGCATTGAACCCCCTTTTTTATAGGCTAGAGCAGTGGTAATTTATAATTATGTTAATTGTAATACCCCTTGTTTTTCCGGCTTGTTCCGATGATTTTTTCGATGTGTTTCGGGTTGGTCCTTGGTGGTTTGGTTCCTTGAAACCATCATTTGGTTTTCATAACCTTCGGTGTGTTGTTTTGATTAGGTTCTGAGCCTTATCGAATAAGTGTTTATGTGTTTTCCTGATATGACATGCTTTAGTAAAATGTCCATATCTCCCAATTGCACCATCGGATCGGGCCGCCGTTCGGATATGTTGTTCCTGGGAGGATTTACTAAAATCTAGTTGGTCGGATCGTGTTTTTATTGAGTTCGCGGGCGCGAACTATAGTTAGCGGTCGCTAACTAATGCTATTGAAGTTAGCGGGTGCGAACTATACTTAATTAGCGAGCGCGAACTTGCACTGTTCAGTTCGCTGTTTTTCTATTTAAAGGCCCCTTATTCGACCTAAACTCTTTTCCTTCGACTTTTAAAACCCTAAAACGGCTGGAGTCATATTCTAACTCATTCCTAACAACATTCCTCTCAATTTTAATCCTTGGTAAGTGTTTGTAATCTTTCCTTTGTGGTTTTATCTCTAGTTCTTCAATTCTAGCAATTCTAAATCCTATATCCCTATATGTGTGTGGTTGTAGGCTGATTTGGGTTGATTGATTTCTGGGTTTTATTGTTCTTAGTCTAATCAAGAGGTATGTGGTTCTAATCCCTTCTTATATGGTGTAGAGATTGCTAAATTGTTGTATGAATCTATACTTGAGTGTTTTGGCTTTATATTTTCTGTTTTGCTTTGATTTGAAATTCTGGAAATAATCTATGTGTATTGGTTGTGACTTATTGATGTTGGCTATACATTGGATGATTGGAATACTTGTTTGATTGAAGGTTTATATGGAGTTGCTGTCGTTCTTGATTTATAATTCTGTTTTAAGCCTTTATTAAAAATCTGGAAATTTCAAAGTAAATGAATCATAGGTTGTTAGATGTTTAACAATACATTGGGTGATTGGAGGAATCGTTTAAATGAAATAATGTATCACTTGGATTAAGTTGTGGAATTGAATTCTGTTTTGAACTTTAAACTAAAAGCTGAAAATGTTATTTTGAAGGTTAAAAGATTGTTAATGGGAAATTCCTACTTTGGGTGATTGGATATAATTGACTAGGGCTAGATTATATGTTAAAGGTGGTTTTAATTGGAATAAAACGTTGTTTTAAGAATATTTACATATGACTGGAAATCATTTGAGTATATAAAGGATGTTTGTTTACCTTGGGTTATTTGGATAACAAATTGTTGTTATGGCAATTAAGGTAGAATTATTTTACAATGGTTTTAAAGGCTATCTAAGTGTGCAGTTCAGATTTGAGTTTATCATTTCAATGTGTTTTGGAGTCATGTTTATTTACACTTAATGTGTTTTAATTGAGAAATATGAACTCCGGGTGGAATTGTCAAGTGTTGACAGTCTATTGGTTATTGTTGCTATTTGTGGTATTGGTTTGAATTTTGGTTAAGCTTATAGTGAGTTCCTTGTTTTCAAATACATTGGTTTCATTTTAAAGGATTTAACTTTGGATTTTACTCTGGTTGGGTCGGGTTAGACTTGTGTCGCCCGACATGTTGTGTTAAGCATATAGTTGATATATGGCTAACACACTACTCTGGGATATGTTGGATTTCAAAAAGGTGTTGTTGAATTATATTACTCTGGATTGTTTTTTGAAAACGAGAACTCACCTAAACTTAACTAGTTATTGTATTGGTTGGATATGTATGTACTTTGGCTTTGGGATTACTGTGTTTCGAATGTTGATCTTTGGTTGTGTTAAGATGCTAGTCCTATATGGTTTCTAGTAATCTTAGAGTTAGGGGTTGTTCAGATTTTAACATATACATTGTTTTAGACCCGTCGACTGCTCGTGTTTCGGAGTCTACGCAGGGTTAGCTGTTTGCCAAGATTTACGTGGATAAGCAAGCAGTGAGTTTGTAGTGCTATTTACCGCTTTATTAAGTACCGCAATTTATTTTTAATATTATAAATGCTTTTGAACTGTTTTAAGCGATTATGGATCTGGATTGAAACGAGCTACTCGATAGGCTTGTATCGAGAATGTGTGCACCGGTAAGTACTCTGGGAAACGGCAGACTAAAGTCTTGCTTACGCTGGTATATATATATGACGAGGATTTGTTCCCGTCCACTCTGGGTTTATCGGTATGCTATGTCATACTTACGTTGGGATCATTTCAATACTGTTTTCCATAATCATACTATATTAGTATAAACTGTTTTGATTTAAGGGTTTTAAACTTAATAAATGTAAATAGTATTGCGAACTCATCTCAGTATATCTGACCCCGTTGTTATCCCAAATTTTCCAAGTTTATGATTTGAAAGCTGGTCCACTCCGATTCTTCTGATTCTTCGGAGGTTTTTATGTTATTTAACTAGTTACTGTTTTCGAACTCTTAGACCGCAGTAGAACTAGTTTATTTATTACATCTGATATTACACTTTGGAATTATCGATATATTCGATTATTTATATTTGGCATGATTACTCCGGATTACGATATTGTTATATATAAGGCATGTTGTTGAACATTTAAGATATTTAAGTTATTTATATTTGAACTGTATTATAAATTGCTAGACCTAGGTTGGAGTCTCGGTTGCCCCCGAGCAGTTTTCTGCAGGTTTAAATGTTTATTTGATTTCTGCGAGGCTTGCTACGGGTTTTGGTACAACCATACCCATACCCTAGCGCCGATCACGAATCATGAAATTGGGTCGTGACAAAGTTGGTATCAGAGCTTTGGTTTCAAACCAAGGCCATTTTGCATGTTACGTGTTTACTGTTTTATGGAATGTTAAGTTGTTGTTGTGTCATAGAATCTACTGCGGAATTAGGATGTTTTGAAACGTCATCATTTGTTTTCAAACTTTCCACCTTCACCTTTAGCAGTGTTGTTTGTCGGTCTTATGTGTTACGGATGCTTTACTTTGGAATGTTCATTATTTAATTATTGGGTGATTTGTTGGCCGTTGTGCCATATATGAGATATACTTTGGGTAATATTTTGTTGGCTGTTGTACCTTATATGGTGTTTACTTCGGGTGACGTTTTGGTTGGCTGTTGTGCCTTATATGGTGTTTACTATGGGTGATGTTTTATTGGCTATTGTGCCTTATATGATGTTTACCTTGGGTGATTATTTGTTTGTTTTCATGCTTGAATGATTACAAGCATATTTGATTGCTCTCTCCTTGTTGGTGAGTACACTTTGGCTTTAGCCGTATTTATTGGTTTCCATATAGGTTGACACATAAGAGAATACGTTAGGCGTTGGCCTTGTGTTGCTTTCAAAGGTTTTTTGTGTTAAATGTTTAAGCATGATTTATGGCTACGCGTTGTTTGGTCACGCATTGGTTTTATTGAGAAAATAATTTTGATTTGATTGGTGTTTTGACACGAGAATTGGAAGGTAAGTCTAGTTTTAATACTTTCAAAAAAAATGATTTTTGGTTATTTTCAAAGTAAAATAAATTTCACGTATTTCAGAATCTTAGGTTGGCTTGGTATTGACCAAAGATTATTTTCTAAATAAAAATATTTATGAGATGATTCACCATTTTGAGGATTTAATATTGTTGTTGTTATTTTTTTTACCATGATGTGGTATGTCCACGTTGAAGCGTCGTTGGTCATATGTTTGGTATTTTTGTGGTTGGCTGAATTAGGTGTATACATAATGGTTGTGTGATTTACCTTTTTCACACTTTAGTTTTTGAATTGATGTTTAATACTTGGGTTAAGTGAGCTCCTATTTTTGAAAGAAAATGGAGATTTTATTTACATGCTTCTTTCCGAATTTATAAATGCTTTGAATACGTTTTATAATTGGTTGTTGTGGGTTTGACTTGGGTCACCCCAAAGTGGGAGTTGAGCTTGGTAGTTGTAATGACTCGGCTAACTCGGGGATTTATTAAATTGAAATACTTTGGAAATTTTAATCAATTATTTCATGTAAATAATTTTTTTTAAAGAAGTGATTTTTAAACTGTGGAGTTCGACTAGAACTCGAAAACTATTGCGAATTAATTTAGATTTGAAAAGAGTTTAAAATGCTTTCCTTTTGATCGATGTCATACCAAATGTTGATTTTATTACAACGATTCTGAGTATGTTGTGGCATGTTTTGTTTTGAGATTTGAGATATGACTAGATTATATGGGTTCTATATGCCATGTCGGTCGTTATATAGTAATCAAATTGGATGTTTCATGCTCAATGCTTCTGCTGACATGTTAGTTGCCTTCAATGGTTATGATTTGTTATATGGAAAGATATTTGGATCAAATGCGGGATGAGGCATGCTTCGGTGATTTATGGTTAGGTGAAAATGATAACTTGTTGGTGTTGTTCGTGTTAGTATGTCTCGTATATTGGTTAAGTTTTGCTATGTTAGTTGTTTTATCTTGTTTGTCTCGTTGTGCGGATAGCACATGAGGTCGTCGCTAATAGGCGTTGCTTTGGCTTATCATTGATGATTGGTATTGATATTTAAGTCGAACTTTTGTTTAGCCCTTATGTTTTATTTTATTATTTTGTTTATGGGTCGAGATCTTTGGGTTTTGATATGGAAGATGAGGAAAGTATTTCTTTAGAACGGTTGGTGGTTCCTGATTATCCTAGATAAGGATATTGGAAATTCTGACCCGAGGAGATATATCGGTGTATTATCACACTGGTGCTTATATTATGTTGGACGGCGCGATGCCGAAACTGAAAGTAAGTTTCGTAGATAATTATGGTATGTGTCGTTTTTATTGAAGTATAATTTCAGTTTGGTTGAGGTTAATTTGGAAATTATTTTCGCATAAGGAAATTTAGCGGTGTAGTCATTTTGATATGTTATGTTAGTATCATATGATTTGGTGGTTGCAAGTATGTAATTTGGGAAATATTTCGAGGCTATCGAGTGCACATCTCACAGAGTGTAATGTCTAGCAAATGTTTATTGAGAAATTGATTTCAAATGTTTATTTGCTAAAGTATTTGAAATGTTTTTATCACGTGATTGTGCCCAGACATACTATGAACATGCATTTTTGTATGTCACGAATAGGAAATTGCATTGAGCACTGAGTATGTTCACTAAATAAAAAGAAAATTAATAATTAATACATGCATAATAGTACATGCATCACGTGCATAGAAATGATTAGAGTTGGATACAACTCTTTGGGGATGAGAGATGTCATCACCCTGGCGCACAATTACGTAAAATGGATTTTATCAATAAAGTGTTTTGAGGAAAATATTTTGAAACAAACTCGCGAGTCACTTTGGGATAAATGTATTTTAAATGATTTTGAAACTGTTACCGAAATGTAGCTAGACAAATACTCTGTGATGATGGTGCTGAATTGATGATTACGTTATGATTGATTGGTTTGTAGTATCATAATTTTGTATTTCGAAGGAAGTAGTATTGGATATAAGGTTGCACTCTAGTTATTGTTGTAATATGTATGATAGGATTTTGAGGTCAGATTAGAAGGCTTACGTGCTAACTTCCGAGTTGTGATTTGAGAGTTGTTGGATTAGGGGATTTGGTTATGCTCCACGTGTGTATATATTGTCATTTTAAAAGAAGTTTTGTTTTTACATGTTCCATTTTGTTTAAACATTTTGATATACTTAAATAGAATATTGTGCGAGCGAGGATATTTTTAATATAAATTTATTTTTCCATTTTGACAAAAGATAAAATTTTATCAAGTTTTAATTAAAGAGAATAAAAATTTTGTTAGTTGAACAGTTTTATAGATTTGAAAACTTATTTGAAAGTAACGTGTAACTGTAAATTCAAATACGAATGTTTTAAAATTTTAATGTGTTCTCAAAACTGGAGTTTTCCCAACAGTAAAAGTATTTTGGTTTTAAATATAAAAGGAGTTATAAGATATTAATTTCTTTTAAAGAGAAGAGGGAAGTTGTAATGTTTTGTAATTTGAATTATTTCCCTATAAGTTTGGTTTTAAGCATAACCAATGACCCGATTACTGGTGAATGTGATTTAGGTGATCTCTTGTTAGCAAATTTATATTTATATTTGGTGAAACAATTTTGAGAATTTCAGTTTGGTTCGGATTTATGAGTTAGTTGATTTGTGAATTCTGATGAGTAGGTTTCGACAGTAAAGGTTGGTTGATCAATACTGTTGATTGTAAATTTTTGCTATTGAAAGTGGGATACCGTTTCATTTGGTTGTTAAACCTTTTGTGTGCAGAATAAAATTTGGTTTGTATAAAATTGGTATGTATGTTGGTATTTAATTACCTTAGGTAACTTCGGGATGTATGCTTGCTTATGGTATGAGTGGAAGAATTTTTCTAAATGAGTTGGTTTGTATGTAGTTTGAAGATTTTGTTATCATTAGTTAAAGTGATATACTCCTTGAAATGTCATTATGTAGTACGTGTTTATGGATTCGTTAAGGTTAATGGTTTTGTCGAGTTTAGTCCTTGTCGTGTGTACAGCTTGATTCGCATGATGTTTTAAAGTTTGCTGGTATATTTTGGCGAGAACCTTATCTAATTAGTTTTGGACTAGATCGCTTGTTTGATATAACGAGTTTAATTATATGCTTTGATATGGGATAATAGGTGTAGGCATGTTAAGTAGGTGGCGAGAGTTGCTTGATGTTATTAATGAGGATTTCAAGATTTCCATTTTGAAGTGTTAGATTTTAGAATTGTAAGAATTACTATTTGAGTTTCGAGCTTGTCCTTGCACATTGTTAAGGTTGTTATGATAGCTGTTAAAACTCAAGCGAGTTTTGGTAACCTCCCTTGTGAGCATGTTTAATGTTTATAGTTAAATAATCTTGGAGGTTTATATTTTGTTTAATCAAGTAATAGTTTGGAGCACCGAACTGCCAAATTTATAATTTTGCGCACATGTGCGTTGTGTCGATTTGAGTTTGTTGATTTATGTAAGTGGTGTTTTGAGTTATCTTTTGAGGTACAACTTGTTAAGTTGTGTTTATGCAAGTGCATAAGTTGAGGAGTAAAGGTATTGCTATGGTCCAGTTGGGTTGATCACTCATTTGAGAAATCTACTTGGGAGACATAACTCGTTTTGTTGAATTGTTATATTTTACCTTCATTGGTTACTTGGGGTATCTTGTTTATGCATTTTCACATTGGTGATGTGCGTTTTTTTTATTGTTCGGCTTTTATGTAATAGTATGTTATGTTTTACGTGGGTTGTTTTTATGTTTTAAATTCGAGGACGAATTATATATAAGTTGGGGAGAATGTAATACCCCGTGTTTTTCCGGCTTGTTCCGATGATTTTTTTCGATGTGTTTCGGGTTGGTCCTTGGTGGTTTGGTTCCTTGAAACCATCATTTGGTTTTCATAACCTTCGGTGTGTTGTTTTGATTAGGTTCTGAGCCTTATCGAATAAGTGTTTATGTGTTTTCCTGATATGACATGCTTTAGTAAAATGTCAATATCTCCCAATTGCACCGTCGGATCGGGCCGCCGTTCGGATATGTTGTTCCTAAGAGGATTTACTAAATTCTGGTCGGTCGGATCGTGTTTTTATTGAGTTCGCGGGCGCGAACTATAGTTAGCGGTCGCTAACTAATGCTGTTGAAGTTAGCGGGTGCGAACTATACTTAGCGGGCGCGAACTTGCACTGTTCAGTTCGCTGTTTTTCTATTTAAAGACCCCTTATTCGACCTAAACTCTTTTCCTTCGACTTTTAAAACCATAAAACGGCTGGAATCATATTCTAACTCATTCCTATCAACATTCCTCTCAATTTTAATCCTTGGTAAGTGTTTGTAATCTTTCCTTTGTGGTTTTATCTCTAGTTCTTCAATTCTAGCAATTCTAAATCCTATATCCCTATATGTGTGTGGTTGTAGGCTGATTTGGGTTGATTGATTTCTGGGTTTTATTGTTCTTAGTCTAATCAAGAGGTATGTGGTTCTAATCCCTTCTTATATGGTGTAGAGATTGCTAAATTGTTGTATGAATCTATACTTGAGTGTTTTGGCTTTATATTTTCTGTTTTGCTTTGATTTGAAATTCTGGAAATAATCTATGTGTATTGGTTGTGACTTATTGATGTTGGCTATACATTGGATGATTGGAATACTTGTTTGATTGAAGGTTTATATGGAGTTGCTGTCGTTCTTGATTTATAATTCTGTTTTAAGCCTTTATTAAAAATCTGGAAATTTCAAAGTAAATGAATCATAGGTTGTTAGATGTTTAACAATACATTGGGTGATTGGAGGAATCGTTTAAATGAAATAATGTATCACTTGGGTTAAGTTGTGGAATTGAATTATGTTTTGAACTTTAAACTAAAAGCTGAAAATGTTATTTTGAAGGTTAAAAGATTGTTAATGGGAAATTCCTACTTTGGGTGATTGGATATAATTGACTAGGGCTAGATTATATGTTAAAGGTGGTTTTAATTGGAATAAAATGTTGTTTTAAGAATATTTACATATGACTGGAAATCATTTGAGTATATAAAGGATGTTTGTTTACCTTGGGTTATTTGGATAACAAATTGTTGTTATGGCATTTAATAGAATTATTTTACAATGGTTTTAAAGGCTATCTAAGTGTGCAGTTCAGATCTGAGTTTATCATTTCAATGTGTTTTGGAGTCATGTTTATTTACACTTAATGTGTTTTAATTGAGAAATATGAACTCCGGGTGGAATTGTCAAGTGTTGACAGTCTATTGGTTATTGTTGCTATTTATGGTATTGGTTTGAATTTTGGTTAAGCTTATAGTGAGTTCCTTGTTTTCAAATACATTGGTTTCATTTTAAAGGATTTAACTTTGGATTTTACTCTGGTTGGGTCGGGTTAGACTTGTGTCGCCCGACATGTTGTGTTAAGCATATAGTTGATATATGGCTAACACACTACTCTGGGATATGTTGGATTTCAAAAAGGTGTTGTTGAATTATATTACTCTGGATTGTTTTTTGTTCAGATTTTAACATATACATTGTTTTAGACCCGTCGACTGCTCGTGCTTCGGAGTCTACGCAGGGTTAGCTGTTTGCCAAGATTTACGTGGATAAGCAAGCAGTGAGTTTGTAGTGCTATTTACCGCTTTATTAAGTACCGCAATTTATTTTTAATATTATAAATGCTTTTGTACTGTTTTAAGCGATTATGGATCTGGATTGAAACGAGCTACTCGATAGGCTTGTATCGAGACTGTGTGCACCGGTAAGTACTCTGGAAAACGACAGATTAAAGTCTTGCCTACGCTGGTATATATATGATGAGGATTTGTTCTCGTCCACTCTGGGTTTATCGGTATGCTATGTCATACTTACGCTGGGATCATTTCAATACTGTTTTCCATAATCATACTATATTAGTATAAACTGTTTTGATTTAAGGGTTTTAAACTTAATAAATGTAAATAGTATTGCGAACTCATCTCAGTATATCTGACCCCGTTATTATCCCAAATTTTCCAGGTTTATGATTTGAAAGCTGGTCCACTCCGATTCTTTTGATTCTTCGGAGGTTTTTATGTTATTTAACTAGTTACTGTTTTCGAACTCTTAGACCACAGTAGAACTAGTTTATTTATTACATCTGATATTACACTTTGGAATTGTCGATATATTCGATTATTTATATTTGGCATGATTACTCCGGATTACGATATTGCTATATATAAGGCATGTTGTTGAACATTTAAGATATTTAAGTTATTTATATTTGAACTGTATTATAAATTGCTAGACCTAGGTTGGAGTCTCGGTTGCCCCCGAGCAGTTTTCTGCAGGTTTAAATGTTTATTTGATTTCTGCGAGGCTTGCTACGGGTTTTGGTACAACCATACCCATACCCTAGCGCCGGTCACGATTCATGAAATTGGGTCGTGACATTAATTGTGATTAATAATGGCTAATTACAATTAAGTAAACATAATTTATATTAAACATGTATCAATCAGTACTTTTGCTACATTAATTTTACTATTGCATACTATTGTAGCAAATAATGCCACAAGAGACAAAACTAGTTCATTTACATTTTAATCCTCACAATTTGAAAAATGTACAATCTGCTCCCTAATGTTATAAAATAGACAATTCTGACTCTGAAGTTGCAGTTCAGTCCAATTGAGTCCAAGTACACAAATTTCATAATCAGCCCTTGAAAAAGTTCAGTTTGATCCTTAAAGTATTAGAATTGCAAAATTGTCCTTTGTAATTGTGAGCGGAGCGGGTTTCGGGGTCGCTCGCCCAGACTTATGGCTGACTTTTTGATTTGGAAAGGGTTTGAAAAATAGAGTCGCCAACTAGTTCAACTAGGAATTGCCTTTTATACCGACTAGATAACCTTACTCGCTTATGGGTAAGGTTATCGTACATCGGAACAAAAGACTGGGTTCGTGAACCTCCCCAAGACTCATGTGCTTGGCTTATCAGTTACTGGTTTTATTTACCGAACATATTCGATTATCTCATCTCAACATTCGATGGAAGGCCACATGATATACTACTGGAAATGTAAATAAGTCTGAAAGCGTATAAACACATAGACTCGCATATGACTCGATCTAGACTGGTCATGCAAAGTAAGTAGCAGGTACTCCTAAGCATACATCTAAACCTGTCAGTTTCTAAGAAATAACAAAAGTCTGTCTGGTATGGATTGATTACATGCACAAAGTCTAAACCGGAAGTCTAGGTTTGATTGATTTTATGAGGTGATCTTGAATGCACTATACAACCATTTACTACTTTTTTGTGGTAGTCATGAGATGTCTAAATGATTGGCTGGAATTTGATTTGATTTAGCTAATTTAACATGGTTAGTCCTTTAGCCTGTTAATACTGGATTTGGCATGATCTTAGAAAGTGATAAACATTGCATACATGCTCACGGGCAGTTGATATGCATACAAGGTGAGGAAAACTTTTAAACCTCGTTTACATTTTGAGTGCCTGTCACGGTGTGGTCAGAATTGGTTCTCGGACATAACATATAAATTGTCCGTCTTGTCGGTATGGTTCTATCGGTTTGAACCGGGATCGATTCTGAGTTTGGATGGTCCCTGAACTCGGCCAAGATGTGGCTAGATTCGCCGGTTGTGCGCTCACGGGCCTGATTTACACTTTATGTTACATCATTGGACTTCGAGGTCTGGATTACATCGGGTCTGACCCGTTACAGTGCATAAAAATAATTAAAGTATATTGAACTCCCTACGTCTGGGTTCAAACTGGGCCTAATTCCGAGCCCAAACGAGCCCGAAAACCTAAAACGAAGTTTTGGATCGAAGTCTGGAAGTCTGGAAATCGAATTCTGGAGAGCAGCGAAGAGCACACAGTGCCGCCACTCACAATATCGGCGGCGGCACTATGTATTGCCGCCGGCGGCAGTTCATTTTGGCGGCAGCAGCGGTGGCGTTTGAGGCAGCTGAGACAACAGTTCGTCGTTTCGTCGTTTTCGCTCGGTTTTTCATGCAAAAACACTCGAAAACGCATAAACATACAAGGAATGCAAAAAACACATATTGGGATTGATTTAAAGTGTCTAACTTCGAATGTAAACACAAAAAGTTGATTTCGTGGTGAATTTAGCTAAGGCAATATGAGGTAAACATGCTTAAAAACACCCTAACATGCATTCTAAGCTCATAATTTTGGATTGTTAGCATACAACATGTATTAGAACAGCCTATAATCACCTAAATTCCAAATTTACATGGCAATTTCACTAACAACACATAGTTTGGCAGTTATGCAAAAATAGCAAAAATAACCTAACATGCATCCTATTTGACAAAGATTCAGCAATTTGCAAATAAACATGGCATAAAGTGATACATGAATAAATTAAGGGTCCTCAGAAGTACCTCTCTGAGTTCTTAGCTCATTTACTGGAGAAGTGGATGCAGAATCCAGCTTCGAATCTGTACAGGGTTGTGTTCTTAGAGAATTAAAGCCTTTTTAGGTATTTTAAGGACTGGAATTGAGTGCGATTTGGTGGGGGGGGGGGGAATTTGATTGAGCTAGGGTTTTTAGGGGGGAGGTCGAATTCTTGGTCTAGGGTTTTTTTACTTCTGGTCTAACCTTCGATTCAGTTGTCTTAAGGCTGTACATATAGTAGTGATTAGGGTTTAGGGTTTACTTAGAGTTGTCTGGGGTTGAAAGTGTTAAGTGATAAGTCATAAGGTATTAGAATTAGCTAAAAATTCTAATTTTTTAATTAAATTTGTATCTCAACTTGATGGCTAAGCAAAACATGGTTAAAAGCTTATTTTAGTGTCCGAAAGTATTAAAACGACTCTTTTTGACACCATAGATTTGGATATGGTCAATTTTAGTCCGTCAAACTTGTAAATTGACTCATAAACTTTCAAGATATTGCAATTACTCCAATTTCTGGATTTAGACTACAATCTCTTCAGATTTTTATAGGCTATTTTCCTAATTACGTTTTAATCCTCTAAGTTCATAGTTATGCACTGATTACGTCTGCTTAGATTCCAGCAAGCAAATCGATAGCTCGTCACCCGGACAGATTTTTATAGAAATCATCATTGGACGCTTCAGTCCTATATCACCTTTTACCTGTCGAAAAATAGGTGCCTACAGTAATTTTTTTCTTTTATGTAAAATAAAAATAATCACTAATAAACTTATTTATTTATTTTTGTTTATTTTATTTTTATTAGTTATTAACAAGTTAATTTATGTAATTGATTTTTTTTTCAAGTTTATTCCATTCATTTAAATAAACTAAAATTATAAAAGTACCGAGTTAGTTATTAAAGTTTATCAAATTCAAAGTGATAATTGATTTTATAATTAAGTTCAAAATCGAACGCTTATACATGCATTCAACCCTAATCCTCACCAAATTATTTTTTACATACCTAACGCATATCCCTTCCATCACTGCATATCTCCCTAACCTCCTCTAAATCCTTGAAAATCATTCCTATGCAGAAATTTCACTCTTCACATCAAATAGTACCTCATGTTTCTGTTTTCTCATTGACTCTGCAGTCAGCACCATAATATTCATTAGTGTCACTAAAGTGGCTACTTACATCATAACTGCTATAGCACACACTTTCATTGACATAACTAACATATGTTGACTCATCATCCTTTTCAGTTCAGATTCTACCCATATATCACCTTCCACTGCCTCCCCTTCTATTTTATCCTCATCCTCTATTCTAGGTTGTGTTACACATGCCAACTCGTCGTCTTTTTCTAGGTCATATTCTACCTCTATATCATCATCCAATGTCTCTCCAACTTGTTTATCCTCATCATTTACTCTAGGTTATGCTACACATACCCTGTCCTTTTTAGGTTTCATGACATTTTTTAACCTCTTGTAACTCTACCTCACCATTATCACTATGATTTTTTATATTAATGCAAATGTCATCAAATGTTAGTCTTCCACAAACTCATCCCTACCTTCACAATTTCCATTTATGATATTTTATATGTCCTCTTCACTATTCAAAGTAGGACTGAGGATAAATCAAATAGGATACATCAACAAACATGCGAAAATAAAAGCCAACACTAAACATAAACAGAAAGCATTATCGATACCATTTCACCGAATCAAGGTGCAGAAACGAGACTTAGACATAAAGCACCAAATATACAGCCAATTAATCTAACTTATGAATACAAACAAATAATAGAACACATGTTGGGAACATTTAGCACAACACACCATTTACATAATAACGAAAGCAAAAAATTATTTTACACACAACAACATAGACAAACAAAAAGACAAACAAGTTTTTTACAGCAACCACGTGTGCAAAAATCCCTAAAAAGACAAACATAACTAACTTATTTTTTTTTCGACAATTTTTCTTGCGCTCTTTTTCTTCATATCGAAGTCTTTCAGTTCTTGAAATTTAGGAGACGCCCACAGAAAAAAAAATAGTTTTGGGGTTTTAGGGTTCTTCAATTATATCACAGTTCTACTAGGGCTAATCGATGGTAGATTATCAAGTTTTAGGGTTCTTCAATTTTTGATTTTAGGTTAGGGTTCTTCAATTTTCATTTTAGGTTTTGGAAGTGATTTTCTATTCTCCACTAAACAAGAATTTGGAATAAGTAGGTCATCTAATATGGCGTGTTTACATGACATTTTAATAAATACGTGGACGATTATCATATTTCTTGTTCTCACCATTAGAACGTATATTACATGCGTTGACTGGTCTTAACAGAAGTACAACTGTTAAATAAAAACAAAAATGTACGGATTTAATGAATAGGTTTCATAGTGCATGGACCTTATGTTAAAAAACTCAAAGTGTAACCCGGAGATAGGGCTGGTAATTCGTGTCATCCTGTCATAAACGTGTCGTGTACCCATTTAAAAATATCAGATTTTCTCAACCCGAACACGACTCGTTTAACTTTGTGTTAAAATGTCAAACCCAAACCCGACACGTTTAATAAACGGGTTAACACGTGTTAGAACTGTCTAACCCGTTTAGTAAAACAGGTCATAACAGATCACATATTTAACTTGTTTGACACGTTTATTAATAACCCGTTTAAACCATTTAACACAATTTTCAATTAATCAAGTATAATCAAACAACAAACCTTCAAAATAATCATAAATCTTGATACAACAAATAATAATTAATAAATTATATGTATTGTATGTATTGTATGAGTATATTTGGTCACATATAATAATTTAATTAATTAGTATTATAATAGATTTAAACGTGTCTTAACGTGTCTTAAACGGGTTCAACCTGTTTAACCCGCTATTTAATCGTGTCATAAACGAGTTGATCTGTTTATGACCCGAACCTGCTTAATTTCATGTCGTGTCGTTAGAGGTGGCCATGGGCCGGGTTGAACCGTGAACCGCCCGCTCAAATCCGGCCCGAAACCAGTCAAACCTTAAAACGCGTCTAAACTGGCCCAAAACTGCAGGAAGGCCGGGTTCGGGCCGGTTTAATATGCTATAATATGATTGATTATTAATATAGCATACTATATTTATCTATAATATATACTATTATAATTATATAAATATTAATAATTTTTTTCAATATATTTTAATTTTCCTTTTAAATACTAATTACTTATATTATCTTATTTTTATAGCAATATATGATTATGTCTACCATATTAAAATAATTAATTATCCAAATTTATGATAAATTAAATATAATTTTTAATTTTAAGTATAATTAGTCATTTATATTAAGTAAAATTTCAACTTGATTTAAAGTATTTAAATTTGGTTTTTATAAATATCTTTTTTAATTTTTCGAACCGTCAAAACCGAAATTATAAACCGGAACCGGTGGATTCCGAACAGGCATGGAACCACCCAAAGACCGGTTTAAGTATTCCTTGAACCGTATGAACCGTGGCCACTCCTCGTGTTAACGGGTGGTGTAAGAAATTGCCAGCTCTACCTAGGGATTGATTATGCTTTTGTTATTTTAGTATTTGCATTAAAACAAAAATAGAAAAATAAAAGTCTTTTGAAAGAGTTCTACACTTCTACTCCATGTCTAAAAATCATAAAACCAAACTTCTTTCACTGTCCACACCAAACTTGTGGTCCGCAACCACCTCAAAATTCTTACATTGAGAGGTCGTTAATGGCTTCTATTCTGGTTATAGGTCCCACCTTTCCTCCAACGCTAGAGGAGATCCTTCGAATCTTCTCTCATCTTTACCTCCAAAATACATCATTTCCCAACTTATAAAACATCATCAAAAAAAAATTAAACAGAAACAAAAAATCAAGAACCAGAGAGGAAAAAGAGTACCAATGAGTTCACACATTCTTGTAGTTAATATACAAACCTCATGTACTTCACCTCATGAACGAATCCCACTTCCAAATCTCACGTACCTCTCGACTTTCTCTTCGGCATTTGGTCGAACATGTGGTGTGCGTAGGCGTATTTCCTCGTCCAAATCGACCTCTTCGTTCGCTGTTCATGCCCCGGAAGTCAGGCGACCGTCTGATCGTTACAAAAGAAGATATGGGCCGCAGTCAGAGTTGGTTAAAGATTCGAGCTTGGTGTCGAATGATTCGTGTTCGGTTTCCAATTCGGAGTTGGATTCGTTTCTTGAATTGTTGCCTTTGGCAATGAGGAGAGAGTTGTGTAATCATGCTGAGATTGGTGAGCTGATTGAGGTGGTGTTGGACTTGGGTAGGAAACCTTTAGCTAGATTTCCATCTGGGGATTGGGTTATTTTGGAGCAGGCTGTGAAGCATGAGGATTTAAAGCATGCTATTTCAAAGGTAATAATTTATTATGGTTTGGTAGTATATTATATAATATTTGATCCTTGTTTGACATGAAGGTTATTTAAATAACATTATGCAATTTGATTTGAATATTAAGTTTTGTAGTTGGTCTATATGTCACCATTAGTATGTTAAATTATACTATGTTTGAAGTAGAGGGTGATACAAGCAAATGAATTTCACACATTGTTTCCATAAAAAATAGGTTGATTAGGACATATTGATGGTTGTTTTATTATAATATTCTTTTGAATGTGGTTGTTAAGTTTCTTGATGTATTTAAGTGAGATGTTATGAAATTTATGGAGAAAATTAAATTTGCATTAACAATTAGTTATTGGCGATCGTTATCTTTGCATGTATGTGCATGTTAATTTGTATCTCTGGAACAGTATCGACTTGTAACTCGTATGATCAGCAAGTGATCTAGCACCTTTTGCCTTGAAAGATGATCCGTAGTGTATGTTAGGGATTTAATTATCTGATGATTATAATATTGTCAATATTTCTCTCTAGGATGTGGCCACTATGATTATCACTAGAAAGATATTAAATCAGTGTCTTGTCTGGAATTATTTGATGCTTATGCTCAGGTTGGAGACTTTTCTGATGATAATCGATCTGGTATTGATAGTTCCCTGCATCGTATAAGTGCCATTCGAAACCGTAAAATGCAAATTATTGGCCTCACATGTCGGGTAGGTCGAGCTGTATCTGGAAGTGCTGAAATTATTCGTGACTTGGTTGAGGGGGGAGGTTCGATCCTGGTGATTGGCCCTCCTGGAGTTGGTAAAACAACCTTGATTAGGTACTCAAATCTCCCATTTTAGATAGATCAATCTGCTAAATTCATTTTGGAATTTTAATGTCAGATTGTCTTGCGCACATATTAATTTTTCTAGGTGTGTGCAAAGACGCACGCTTATGCACATGCATCCATTTTATGACTGAAATACGGAGCATAGTCTTACTGTTATGCAATTTAACTGTTAGCTTATATACCGAGCTTGATCTACACTCAGTAAAAGAATTTATCCAATTTCAGTTTTTTTTTAATTTTGTTTCACCTTGGCCAATCTTAATGTCTAATGATGATGTTAGAATGTTTTGGTATGAGAAGAAAATTGCAAAAATGGAAATTCATGAAGAGTTTACTGTTTACATTTAGTCAGACCTTTCATAGTAACTGAATCGTTTTTTAGCTTACTTTTACCTATATAGCATTAAGAATGCAGATAGTTCCATGCGACACTTCTTTAATATCTAAGACAACAATTTCTTGTTGTATATCATAGAGAATTAGCCAGAATGCTAGCAGATGATCAGGGGAAGCGTGTAGTCATTGTAGATACATCAAATGAGATTGGGGGTGATGGGGATGTGCCTCATGCAGGAATAGGACGTGCAAGAAGGATGCAGGTTCCAAATGTTCATATGCAACATAATGTGAGTTGATTTAATTCTGTAATTTTGGCTGTCACCATAATTGTTGAATTAATAACCAGAAGTTTACTTACTTTTTTATTTTTTTTAATGAACTTCCATATAGGTTATGATTGAAGCGGTCGAGAATCACACGCCACAGGCGATTATAATCGATGAGATTGGAACTGAGCTTGAAGCCTTAGCTGCCAGCACTATAGCTCAACGTGGAGTTCAGCTGGTTGGAACAGCCCATGGAATGACCATAGACAACATCATTAAAAATCCTTCTTTACAGATTCTTGTTGGTGGCATAGAGGTGCAATGAAACTCCATCTTCATTTCACTTTATCTTGGTTCATGGGGATGTGAATTTACTCCCATCAAATTTATGTTGTCTGTTGACCTTGCAATAGAAATTGCAGACAGTTCCAGAACAGCGTTTGTGGCATGACATACTCATGGGTCATGCAACTGATGTATAAATATATGTGTGAAGATCTCATCCCAAGTATCTGCATTTAATTAATTTTCTAATTCATCCATTTGAAAACAGAGTGTAACTCTCGGTGATGAGGAAGCAAGGAAAAGGAAAGTGCAGAAGACAATTCTCGAGAGGAAAGGACCCTCCACGTTTACATGTGCTGTTGAGATGATATCTAGGACCGAGTGTCGTGTTCATCACAGACTAGATGCTACAGTAGATTCTATACTGTC
Organism: Mercurialis annua; assembly: GCF_937616625.2. Lineage (NCBI taxonomy): Eukaryota > Viridiplantae > Streptophyta > Magnoliopsida > Malpighiales > Euphorbiaceae > Mercurialis > Mercurialis annua. The sequence continues at coordinate 33,762,180 of NC_065577.1, read as the reverse complement.
AGGTATGCTGCATATCCAGCTTTAAAACATTTTTTATAATCTGAGGCATCCATGTACTTATTTTGACATTGAAGTCTTCTAAAAAATAATATCTCAATAAAATCTTTTTTGGTTTGCAGGAAAAATACCTCTATTTGAAATTCGCCACATGGATACTGAAGGCTATGATTCTCCGAAGTTCAATCCAATAATTGTTAATAACCCTATAGAAGAATCTGAGGCAATAGTGATTCATGAAGGAAAAGGAGATGAAGTAGATTATGATGACGAGAATGAATATAGTGCTCGAATCCACTTTAAAAATATCAAGACAAGTGAATATGTGAAAAGGAGGAGTTCACCAGTATGCGTTTACAATTTCAAGGTATAAATGCTTTAAAAAAATACAAAGTATAGCATGCCATTTTACTCAAGTTTGGTTACCTGAGAATTTTAATCTAAATTCTTATATCATATGAAAAGTTTTTCTCATTCTTTAACATCATCAAAAACGAAGTAATGTTTCCATAATTGGTTCAATTAGGGTTAATATCAAAAAAAATCACGAACTTTACACGTTTTCTCATTTTAATCACGTAGTTTAAATTTTCTCATTTTCATGCACGAACTACCACTTTTTCTCAAATTCATGCACGGTGCTGAGGTGGCACTCATTCATTGGTGTAAAGTGACCTCCACCTCTGCAAATTACACCAATGGAACCGTGACACCTCATCACCGTGCATGAATTTGAGAAAAAGTGGTCGTTCGTGCATGAAAATGAGAAAATTTAAACTACGTGATTAAAATGAGAAAACGTGAAAAGTTGGTGAATTTTTATGACATTAACCCGTTCAATTACCTGGCACTTCCTTACTTAGAAATATGATCGAATTATTTCTGTTAAATTTTATTTTGTTTTAGATCCTTGAAGCTGATTTATTGCAAGTGGCAATGGTGATGGGGCTCGAGGATGAGATAAAGGTGACTGATGATATTGAAACAGCTGATGCAATTCTAGCATCTAGTTCAGAGATGAAGCAGAATCCTTGGATCCGCGGTGTAGCTAAATTCCACCATTTGCCAGTATTTGTAATTAAGGTATTATCCGTTAGCATAAAAATATTTTTTAACAACTTTTCTAATTTTCCTGGGAATGAACTACCACCGGTGACGACACCTTGCCCTTGCATGGAACCTGACCGGAGTTTCGATGCAAGGTTGATTAATAGCTGTTGGAGAAGTGTTTGAGAGGATAATAGTATAGCTTTGTGATATCTATTTTCTATGATTTCCTTTGTTTTTTTGCAGTCAAATACCATGGCACAAATGGTCAAGGCAATTCGTATGATTCTTGGATTTGAATCATTTGGATCCAAATCAAAGCAGCCAAAGAAAAGTTCCATTGACATAGAAATTGAAGATGATGCACCAAAAAGGAAGCCCACCTTGGAAGAGATTGATGCTTTGGAGGTTAGTTTATTTCTCTATTCTTATCTACTATTGAATTATTTTAGAATTTAAAATGTAATGACTCTTTAAAAAAGGTGATCAGAATCCACAGGCCACATCATGATATTCTATGTAGCACGTGAATGAAAATGCTTCAGAAAGAAAAATGACGAAACAACATTAGTAATATATATATAGAGAGTTTATAAGTTTCATAAGCGTTTTTAAATAATAATCCTATCAAAAAAAACACGCGTCTGTATCTCGTATATGCATGTCACAAACAAACAAACAAGAGTTTCATAAATGAATCTATCATACTTAACACAAAACAACCGATGCAAACGACTTGAATCAGATAAAACTCGGCTCTACAGCTGCAAAGTCCCTAGCTTAGTCTAATGACATTATACCTAGGAACAAACAAACATCAATCACAGACTAGCAGAGGTATCCTGGACCATAGGACTCGGAAAGTTTCCGTGCAACATAGATGAGATTCATTAATAAACCATATATATAAGAATTTACTAAAAAAGGCTATGTTTGTACAAAAGGAGTTGTTTATTTTACATTTTTTTTTTTACAGGAGGTTCGACTTGCAATTGAATATATTGTTATTCCTGGAGGAGAGCCAGTGGAGCTTCTTCCGAGACGTTCTGAAATAGTTGCTCGGCAACTTGAGCTTGTCGAGAGCTATCAGTTGACAGCAGAAAATTCAGGCACAGAGCATAATCCGAGGCTGCAGATTCTTCCCCTAAGGACAAGCAAGAAGACTGCTAAAACCATGAGGTCTTATGCAACTGTACAAAAGGATAAGAGCTCAAAATCAGTGGTAGGCAATGGGGGAGGTAACGGTGTTTCAAGGCTGCCATTTCTGCCCCATTAATCTCATAACATTCATATTTCAAGAGTTCAATCTCTGGTTGATTCATATCATTTTCTGTACAGTCATTGTAAATTATGTAAGTAATTCCATGTCCACGTAGCTGTTTAACCTTGTGAATTATGTATGTAAGTTGATTTGTTGTCATTGGCAATGAAGCCTGCATAATGTTCCATATCATGCTTACGACTCGAAAATGAACTCATCTATTGTCCTATAGTTCCTACTGCTGTTTTATCATTCATTTATTCGGTTTGGTTGAAAAAATTGTGGTCTATTTTCTGTAGGGTTCAAATAAATCAGTTATTGCTTGAAACTTTCGGTTCATCGATTGTGATCGATTCTCTTATTCTTGGATTTTCTTTTTCTCGCAATATTACTTTCTAATTCTTAAATCGGTGTCTGTTTTTATCAAAAAAAAATTCTCTTCATTATTATCGAAGTTTTGGTCTGAATCAATATTAATTTTGATTTTAGTTTTCATTTCATTTTGATTCTCCGGTTCTCGGTTCTGCGTGTATTATGCCTATTTGATTGTGATATGCTGAGATTTGATTGAGTATATTCGTTTGAGTGGATCGGATCTATCTGTTCTTTAATTTGTTGAGACAAAGGCATTTATCAACTATACACATTCTATTTGATCAAAGTACTCAGTGAGAATAAAAAAAATTTATTCAGACTATATGTTCAAGGCTGACTCACGTAGGGCTGTGCGTTCGGTTAGTTCGGTCGGTTCGGTCACCAAACCGAACAAACCGAACACCGAAATTTGGTAAAAATTCCAAACCGAACCGGACCGAATTTTAATTTTGGCTTACATCAAACCGAACCGAAAAGTTCGGTTTGGTTCGGTGAAAAACCGAAATCTTTTACTTTTCCATTTTTTAATTTTTTTTCTCATAAAATAAATTCTAATATTAATAATAAGTGTCTAATAAATATTTTTATATATTTATTAGCATAATTATATGTTGTATGAAATTTATTAACTTATATATCAACTATAATTAAAAATATTAAAACTAAAAAAATATAAATTTACATATATTTGTATATATTTTTTATTTTTTATTTAATTGTTCGGTTTTTCGGTTTTTTCGGTTTTTAAAATGCTCAAACCGAACCGAAAACCGAACACCAAACTTTTACCTAATTACAAACCGAACCAAACCATAGTCACCAAAAAACCGAACCGTAATTGTAATTTCGGTTTGGTTCGATGAAACAATTCGGTTTGGTTCGGTTTTTGCACACCCCTACTGAGGTATGCTTGAAGAAGGAGAGGGATAAAGTTTCTTATTATTTTCATTCAAGGAGTGAGTTTACATGTGATGATAAGTTTGGTGATTGCTTAGTGATGATAAATTTGGTGGATTTATGATTTAAAGCTATACATGTGCAATACATGGAAGTTCAACATTAAATTATCAAGCTTTTGCTAATTGTGCATTATGGAGTATCTCAAATTTAGCTAGTATCAGAATAAATTCATTCCTGAAAATGATACGCTGGAAACTGTTGTTGTTGTTGGTGGAAACCGCTGCTGTAAATTGTTGAAAAAATTGTTGCCTTATCAAGCTAGACATATTAAATGCATATGCCTAGTTTGAGAGGGGCTAACACCGAATATAGAAGTCACTAACACGGTTGATGCAAAAAATTACAAGTATACGGTTGATGTTTTTATTAGGGGCAGCCATGGTAACTGTAAAGGGGAATCGTCCAGATTAGGTGAATCAAAATGAAGGGCGATTAGGAAAAAAGGGAGCGATTGCTTACCAAGAGAAAGAGATGCAGAGAGCTCGAGATTGCTGAGAGGAGAGGGAAAATTTTAAAAATTGCAGAGGAAGTAAGTAATGAGTAAATGACTTGGTATTTTTTTTAAAATTGGAAATCAGGGAAGTCGAAGGGGTCATGAAGTTAATACGTGGAATTGTGGGAAATAGTTGGAGATGACATGGCGTCGAAGGGGGTATCCTACCGTTTAGAGTTTGAGCCAATAAGTGTTAGATCTGGGCCTTTTTTATAAGCAACAAGTCCAAAATGATGATTTCAGACTTGTTGTGGGCATTGTTTACACCGGCCCAGAGATTTATGGGTCAGAGTATCACATGCGCTTATCAAGGGAATGAAGCCCAACTGAAAGCCTTTTCATATTAGCTTTTTATTTTTAATAGGAATTTGCAACTCATTAGGAGTATTTTTCTTTAGGAAAATTAGTTAGAGTTAGAGACTTGATTTTGTAGAGCTATATATAGATCAGAGCTTTATTACTTTTATCATCAACAAATTAATCAATCAAAAACCAAGTCCAGTGCTTTTTATCCCGCGATCTCCGGATTGTTTTTAACTTAAGAGTAATTTCGATAATAATCTCGCCTGAATTTCGTGAGTCCCAGATTAATATCATTTAGATTACGTGGTTGAGTATTTTAACCAACGAAACCCTGTGAATATCTTCACGAGTTTGTTAAAGTATCAAACCTTAAACCGACCCCGATTATAAATTCAAAAATTCGAGTTCAGATTATTTCTAGGCGAACAGTTATAGTGTTGATTTTGTGTCAATTTTTGGTTGATATTTTGTTAATTTTAGCATTGCTAAAAAACACAATAATAATTTTAAATTATTATAATATTAATTATAATGTTACAGTGTTGTATTGTGTTGATATTTTTTTAATATTGTGTTGATGTCGTTTGATATTTGGTTGATTTTAACATTAGTAAAAAAATGATGTTGTACGTGAAATAAAATAGAAAAATAAAAATTAAATTGAAAAGATGCTAGAAAAATAAAAATTAGTGTAAAAAAATTCAAAAATTTAAATTAATTAGTTTATTACATGTTGATTATTGGTTGATCTTGTGTTGATTTTATGTTGATATATGAAAAAAAATTAAATATGTGGTAAATAACAAATACCGGTTACAAATGAGCAAGAAATAAAATTATAAAATTATTTAAAAGTAAAAATCATATAAAAAAAATTTAAATATTAATATTCACCAGTTTATTAAATGTTTTTGATATTGTATTATCTTGTTGATAAATACTAACGAAAAATATCAACAGCTAAAAAAAATCAAAATTCAAAAAAAACCTAAAAATTAAATATTTAATAAATATTAAGTTCAGAAATATAATGATGAAAAAAATGGTGGAAAATCAAAATTAATATAAAAAATAAAGTTTTTTTTAAATAGTATAAAAGAAAAAAAGGTTGGTGTGCAATATAAAAATTTAAAAAAAGTGGTATAAAAATAAATATTAAAAAAACAACAGTATTTTATATAAAAAGTCCAAAGAACAACCACTGACATAGTGGCTGACAATAACAAAAACAACAATTCTTTAAATAAATCTATTAGCCATAAAACTTTTAATATTTAAATTAAATTGCAATCTTATTATATTTTAACTTTGATTTATGATCTATTTTAACTTACTTTAGTTTAGAGCAAAGTATTATCAGGCCCTTATTATTTTATAATTCATATTTTTGTTTATATTATTTAAAAATCAAACGATACAGTCTTCTATCTTATTTTTATTTTTATTTTAAATAATTTGTCATTTTATTTATTTTTGGTGTTAGACAACTAACACACAAAAATTACTAAAAAAATTAAAAATTTCATCCTTAATTTTTTTTTGACACGAATATAAATAAATAAATATTATATTTATATGCTATTCAATGGTTTAATTTCAATTTAATTTATTTGTGTTACATTCAAATTTTTTTAATTCAATTTTTTTAAGTTAATGTGTCTCCACTTGTGCAACTTCAATATAAATTGATCCAGAATATATGTTTTCAATTTTATATTAATTTATTTGTTAAATTTCTAATAGAAAATGGCTCATACCAAAGTAAAGTGAGAGTTTCGTACTAGTAAAATAATAAGAGTGTACCCTGAAAAAACGCAAACACACACGCTATATATATATTGAGTACATAAAAAAAACGAAAAGACACACTATATTGATACCGAGTAAATACACATAGATATAAGTAAATATGTACTTTCATTCAAAATTTTAAAAATTAATGTAGATTTACAAAGAAATTATTTTCTTTTTAGCTAATTTTAATGACATTTTTCCTAATCAATATAAAAAATATAATATAAAATATTTAATTACATTTAAAGTCATCATATTTATATTAAAATATAATTCTATGACGACTTCAAAAGTTTTCAATTTTATTTACCATCTTTTAACCTTTTGTAATTTTATCACTATTCGCAAATTCGACAACTTATAACTATTGCGTTGACCGGAGTATGAAATAGCCTTGCAAGCGCTGACTAAACAAAATTTTACCTTCAAGAGGCTAAAATTGAAATATTATTATACGGAAAAGACAACTTTTAAAAATAGAAATGCCAAAATATAGAACATTAAAACATTCTGCGGTAGTTTTTACATTTCTGAAAAGCGAGAGGGAGCCATGGATGCGGTGAATGAAGCAATGATCTTTAAGAGGATTAGGCAGGATATATTTGACGAAAATGTACGTCCGGTGAAAAACGGCTATAGACTTAATGCAAAAATATAAAATTTTAGAATGTACAATGTAATATTTTAAAAAATAAAATTAGATCGCTATGAAAGTAAAATATTAAAATTTAATACGCAAGTAATCTCTAAAAATTTAACAATTAATGAGATTTAATATTAATAACATTAAAAGTACCAACAAACTTTAATAAAATTAAAATCTGAATAATGAATAAATAATTTTTATCTAGTGGCACTAAACATCGTCTTCAGAAGACGCTTTAATTTTCACGACAAAAGGATTCAAATTAACAAACATAAAAATATAGGGACTTCATTTGACAAAGAAAATAAAGGGATACAATTCCAAAAATACTAATAGTCAGGGATCAAAATAGACGTTTTACCTAATATAAGTATGTCAGAAAAATCGTCTTCAAAAACAAACAAACAAAAATTCAAATTTCAGTATTTTAGGGTTTATCTGTCGCATAAAATCCCAAGTTCCACTTCACAGCGAAGGTAAGTAAAGGAATATTTTAGGGTTTATATATCGCATAAATTCTTAATTATCTCGCTTACTTTTTCGTTGTTTGCAGATCTTTTTGCGGAGAAGTAGAGACAAAAATGGCCGGCAAAGAAGATTATAGAATATTTGTGGGAGGATTATCATGGGAAGTCACTGAACGACAGCTCGAGACTGCGTTTAATCGTTACGGAAAAATCGTCGAGTGTCAGGTACTTTTTTTTCATTTTTTTTCATTTTATTTGTGTTTGGTTGCCAAGAAAATTATGTTTTGATATATTATTGTTTTATCTTTGTATTCTTTTGCTGTTATTTTATACTAGTATTAATGGCTCTTGTTTGTTTTCTTTTATGGCTTGCTGGTTATGATCTTTTGAGATGCTGTACATTTGGGTTAAAACAGACTGTTCAAGATCAATTAAATTTCATTGATTAGTTTAAGTTGGATGGATTGTTCGTAATTCTTTTGGGTGCAGAAATACTGATGTATATGGTTTACGGAAGATATCGAAATTAACTTTGTCGTCTTGTGAGTACTTTGCTGGAAATTATGTTATTTGAGGAAAAATTAAGAAGATAAATCAGGTTTTTAAGTGATGAGCATACGCATGAAGTGAAACTTTAAACCAATTTTGTTGATTTAAGCAGCTATCTGATGAATTCTTTCACAAGTGATTTCAGTGTCACAAGGATCATCATTTGGCCCTTTTTGGAAGAATACTTGCCTTGTAGTTCAACTGGATTCTATTTGGACAAAGTTAATTTGGACAAAAATGGTGAAAGAAGATCTAGTTGCACCTATTTGAAGATTTAGCCTGAATTCTTGCAGAATGCTGTAAAAATGGTCTATTTGGCAGCCTCTATTAGCTTGGTACTAAGGTATACTCAAGATGTGTATTGTAGTTGGCAAAAATGTTCATGTACGGTCTAAAATGGATGTGGATAAAATTTCTTGAGCCGGAAAAGTTGTCATGTTACATCTTCCTTGGATACAAGTTAGCAGAGATCTATGTTAAAATATTTGCTTCTCTAAGAACTCTGATGGACACAACCGTGAAAATCTCCCCTTTATCGATTTGTGGAAATCTACTTTTTTGTTTCATTGTTTTCATCTCTTCCACTCCCCTTTTATTTGGAAATTCTTCATACCTAATGCTCAGCCTGCATAATGTGCATGAAATTTGAACTCAGTCTGACTAAGTGTGAGATTTTGTTCATGAATTTGCATCCTTTTATGGGAAGGATTTAACTGATAGTAGAATCCTTGAGTATAGTTTGTCTGCTCTGTATGGAGGTGACTCATGATATCCAAGGCTCCTTTTCATCATTGCAAATAGGTTCAGTTCCTGCTTACTGGATAGAACAAGATTGTGTTGCTGGATTTATTAGCTTGGTGGCATGTATGAATTCTGCTGTTGCTTTAAGAGAACATATATGGATCAGTACCCTCACTTTATAGTTCACCTGCTTTGTGCATATTAAAGTTATCCTGTTATTGCTGTCAGTTTGTTTTCTTTCTTCATTGTTCATGTCCAATGTTGTTGTTGAAGGCCTCAGAAGCCATAAACTGTACATGATTGCTTTGATGTTCCAGAACTGCATTCTGCATGACAGAGGACAGATTTAGGGATGTCTCAGCGCTTTCAGAAGCCTTCTAGTTTACTGATGGTTCCCTCATCTGTTAAAATTGCAAATGAGACTTAGTAGCGAGTTAGAGATGATTTTAGCCATCAGAAAGGTTCATCCTGTTTAGCCTGCAGCTGTTGGATTCTTGTTAGCTGGTGAAACTCTTTCTTGTCTCTCCCTGTATTGCTAGTTTTTCATCCAAATGTCACCTTCCTACAAAAGGGTTCCATTGTACCTTTACGAGCACAGTGATTGACAGTTTCAACATCCAAATGGTTATATTTGTGTGAGTATATAACCATTTCAGGGTAAAAGATGTGGTCTAAGTGCATGTAGATTCATGACTGAATAGCTATGTGTCAGATTTGTTTCTGGAAGATGTTCTTTGTTCTTTTTGTCTGTTTTGCTGTAGGCAGAGCGTGAACAATTTTATTGTTTTCTGCCATGTTTGAGTTAGTCATTTTTTAAGCCAGTAACTGAATGATTATCTTCTGAAGATGGGATCAAACTGATGGAAAAGTTTTCTGTATGATAAATAAAATAAAGGTAGCAGATGACTGGTCATTATCTTCTTCACTGCCAAAAGATTGACTGTATAACATGTTCTGATCTGGAAGATGAAGTTGCTGTTTACAGTGCCCTGTATGATAATTTGTGAGTGGTAACTTAGTGATATTCAGTAGAAAGTCCAGCAGTGGTGGCCAGCCTAGGTAAATGTAGTGATATTATCAGGGTTAATTTCTGCATAAAGTTTCATGGCTGCTGCATTGCTTTTCCATTTTGGAACTTGGGGGCTGGTATCTCAGATTTTATGGGAAATAGAGATTAAAGTTGATTCTTGATACATTTATTAGATGTCAGATACCATGTGCAGATTCTTCTTTTTCCTATAAGAACTCTTTGCATCAAACACAACGGAATAACAATCTGGAAGTAAGTTATCTGCTTGTTATCTTTTATCATATACTTGTCTTAACAAGTTCAGATCTCTTCATTACTGAATAATATTATTAGTCTAGATCAAATATATAGAGTTTTTGTCTTGGCTTGCTTTCCTCTTCTTTTGGCTTGAATGTAAAATTATTTGCAGAAATGCGTCTGATTTCCAAAACTAGATTATGTATTTAATTGTTGGCCTAATGTTTTAAAAAAACCCGACCTTTTAGCCCCTTTTCAATCATACCCTGACGTTGAAAATTTGTCAATTTTACCCTATTTTGTATTTTTGTGTTTCAATTGTACCCTGAAAAATTAAATTAACGTCTTTTGCGTTTGGAAATTTGTTTAAAAAATTCTCCATGTCTCGCATATATTGCTTGTATATTTTTAAAATTTATTTAAATTTAGTTAAATTAATTAAGAATTTAAATTAGTGTTAATTTGATTATGGTTTTTAGTTAGTTTTTAAAAATAAAGGACTTATTTGTACTTTTTTGAATAAAAAAGAATTTAATTTCATGTTTAGACTTAATTAATTGAATGATTTCATCATTTAAGTAAAAAAATTAACAAAAATTAAAATAGTGGTACAATTGAAAACGGAAAATTTAAAAGTGGGTAAAATTGACAAATTTTCAACGTCGGGGTGGAATTGAAAAAAAGTTTAAAGGTGAGGGGTTTTTGAGTGATTAGACCTTAATTGTTTATTGAATCAAGTTTTTCAAATGTGTGTCTCTATTGTAATTATTGAAGTGTGGTAATAGAAATCTGGATCAGTCGATGGAATTTGTATCCTCTAATCATGTTTCTTTATACTGGTCATAAGTTGAGTAATTTTCCTGTTCAGTAAAATGTCCAGCCATCATATTAATTAAACAAAATGGATGTGTAATGTTTGCCAGATAAAATAGATGGATTTACAACATGGTTGACAGCTATGAATACCCTGGTTTAGGAAAACTATAATGGTGAGATATTTTAGTTCAGTGTTTCTTCTTGGATGTCTCTTAGGAGTGGTCAAGCAGACAATGCTCTATGACAATTCTGTCTCTTTTCCCTATTTATTAATAGGCAGTGTCTTTTGTCTTTCCTTTAGTTGATTGATCTATTATGTCTTAGTTTTTGTTAGCTTAAATTTCAGGTTCCAATTTGTATTTCCTATGTGATTTCAATTACACGGTAAAAGTAATTCCAATATGGAGAGTGCTTGATGCATATGTGCTTTTAATTTTCTTTCTTCACTCGGGTAAATGTGTCTTCTATCTCATCCACTATAAAGCACTGGGTTGGTCAGTTTAGTTTTTGCTCAAGTTGTCATATGCATGCATTTGCTGATTATCAGGCTTCCCTTCTGTGGTGTTTGTGCAGATTATGATGGAAAGAGATACAGGTCGTCCACGCGGATTTGGATTTATTACATTTTCAGATCGTAGGGCCATGGAGGATGCTATTAGAGAGATGCATGGGCGAGAGCTTGGTGATCGTGTCATCTCAGTGAACAAGGCTCAACCCAAAGCGGGAGATGACTTAGATCATGGCTACAGAGGGGGAGGGTACTCCTCTGGTGGCGGCGGCGGCAGAGGATATGGAGGAGAGAGACCTGCGGGGCAAGATGAGTGCTTCAAGTGTGGGCGCTCAGGGCACTGGGCCCGAGATTGCCCTTCAGCTGGTGGCCGAGGTTCGGGTGGGAGTTCATTCCCTTCACGTCCTAGGTTTGGAGGGGCTGCTGCCACTGACCGTGGTGATCGCTTTGGAGGTGATCGTGATCGGTTCGTGGATGACCGATATGACGGTGGACGATTTGGTGACAGGGACCGCTACGAAAGCAGAGACAAATATAGCCGTGATCGCTATGCCAGTGACAGGTGCCTCATGTTTTTAAAGATATTAGAATTTTTAGTCTCATTGCTGTTGTTATATTAATTTTTCCTGCATTTCCTTTTATCCATGGCGACCATCTTAATAAAATTGGAAAACGTATTTATGTTTCATACATAACACAAGTAAACAATGCAGGTACCCGCCAAGTGAAGATCGCTTTGCAAGTGACAGGTATGGTGGTTCAGATCGTTATGCAAGTAATGGTTATGGTAGAGACAGAAGCTATGAGAGGGATGCTGTTACACGAGGAGGCAGCGATAGGTATGGAAACGGAGGGCCAGCACGAAATGACAGGAGCTACAGGAGTAAGCCAGGTCCTTATGAACGGCCAAGCAGGGGAGGGCACTCAGCTTCATTTGATCGCTATTAATTGTCGGATTTTTATTAGCTTTTTGAAACTCAGTAGTTGCCTGAGGCTAGATATTTTGCTTCATCTGTTATGTAGGATGATACAAGTTTCTTTTCTCCCCCACTTTCTAATTTGAAATATTTCTTATCTATGAATAGCAGGATTTGTGTTCATAATTTTATTATTTCTTTTACTTGGCTTTCTATTTTGAAATTGTCAGTACCGGGGTTGTGTGCATGGCTATAGGTATGTTTTTGTCTAAGATCTCCAAAATTAAAATATATAGTTCAGTTACATATTCCTTTTTTTATGAGAAGCAGTTTCATATTCATTTTTTATGACAAGCAGTTTCATAATCAATGTGAGTTTACCTGAAATATTGTTGAACTTTGAGCTTGATTCAGTTTGATAAGATTGTATGTATAAAGATGTAGATTTAAATTCTCAGAAAAATGGATATTATCAATGTAAATATATAATAAAAATAATAATTGAAAGGACAAAAAAAAACATTGGCATGAGTTTTTTATTTAGATAGAATGTTTATTTAATTTTAAAAAGTTATTAATGAATAATTTTTATTAGTTTTCCAACTCGAATAAAACACTTATATTAAATAAGTATTTTCATGAATTTTAAAGGGCTCCTTACAAATTTACCTAAAATACAATAATAATAGGATAATATACTTCAACACGGAATTTATAAAAATTACATCACGTTTTTTCTAGATCTTATGTTTTTACTCTACGTGGCAAAAAATTAATAATTTTACTTTAATATATATAATGCATGACCTGACACATTTTTCCTTTTCTATCTTTTTTTCTCTTTCCACTTCTTTCCTTTTTCTCTTTCTTTCTCTTTCCTTCCATTTCTCTTCTTTTTCTTTCTTCCTTTTTTTCCCTCTCCTCCACTTTCTGTATTTTTCACTTTCACTTTTTTTTTTCAATTTTTCGTCATCTTCAATCTGGTGATTTTATTTTAAATATTTACAATCATTTACGTATTATTATTTTTTATCTCGCAATTTTGATCTTTCAGATCTAGATCTAAAAAAGCAGCAGTGACATCATATCGGTATTATAATTTTTCCGTAAAAAAATATTTTTCGTACATTATCATACTATTATCATTAATTTTGTCATACTATTATCATAACCTATTTTTATAAAAATTATCATAATAAACTTTATCATAACAGTATCATACAATATTATCATAATATTATCATGACGTACTTTATCATAACTATATCGTAATTTTTATCATAATCTTATCATACTATTATCATAACATTGTCATAATATATTTTATCATAATAGTATCATAAAATATTATCATGACGTACTTTTTCATAACTATATCATAACTTTATCATACTATTATCATAACCCTTACCAAAAATCTTATCATACTATTATCATAATCGTATAATGTTATGATACTGATATGACAACGTTATGATACAGACATGCTAACGTTAATGATACCGATATGATAATCAAGCACTTTTTTTGACAGAAAATTGTTTTTCTCTATAGTGTTATGATAATGATATGATAACGTCATATTGATAACGATATGATAATCAGGCACTGTTTTCTGCAGAAAATTGTTTTTTCATCAGAAGATCATTTTTAATGCAGATTTTCAGATCTTAGATTGAAAAAAATTCAAGAACAATTTTTTAAGATCTGAGAGTTAAAATAAATCGTAATAATGATCATGAGTTAAGAAAAAAATGCTAAAATATGGAAGAACGACGAATCAACGGTGGAGCAACGACGGATCGTTGAAGGAACGACAGCGGCGTGATAAAGAAGAAAAAAAGAAGAAAAAGAAGAAAAAAATGTAGAAAAAGAAAAAATGGGAAAGAAGAAGGAGGGAGAGAGAGAGAGAGAAGTAAATCTGAAAAAAAAAAAGATATACATGTTAGAGTAAAAAATAATAAGAAATAAGTTGTGAGTGGAGCGGGATTCGAGGCCGCTCGTCCAAGGCTTATGGCTAACTTCTCGATCTGGAAATGGTTTGAAAAATGGAGTCGCCACCTAGTTCAACTAGGAAATGCCTTTTAACCGACTGGATAGCCTTACTCGCCTCCGGTAAGACTATCGTGCATCAGACCAAAGACAAGGGTTCGTGGACCTTCCCGAGTCTCATGTGCTTGGCTTATCTGTTACCGGCTTTATTTTCTGGACATATTTGTTTTATATCTCATCTCAACAATATATGCAGTTCACAGGATATGAAAGCTGTAAATAAACAATTATGAAAGCAGTAAACACGTTTGACGCGCATATGACTCGATCTGGACTGGCATTGGAGGCAAGTAGCAGGTACTCCTAAGTATACATCTAACCTTAGAGATTTCTAGCAAATAGCATAAGTCTGGCTGGTCTTGATTGATTACATGCACAAAGCCTAAAACCTGATGTATAAACGTGATTGATTGATTTTATTAGGTGAGTCTTGAAAAACCTATACAACCATTACTACTTTTTCATATTAGTCCTACGATGTTTAAGTGATGGGTTGGACTTGCATTAATGGGCCAATTTTGAGTGATTAGTCCTTTAACCGGTTATTATTGGATTTGGATGCTTTTGGAAAGCAGTAAATATTGCTAGCATGCTCAGGGGCAGTTGGATACACATACAAGGTTAGAGATACTTTTAAACCTCGTTGACTTTGAGTGCCTGGCACTCGCGCGGGTTTTGACCATCGGACTAGGTCGCTCTCTTTTAGACGTTTCGTGGCACAGCTCGGTGGTGCAAAGCTGACTGACAACCGCGACGCCCCTAGGATAAAACAGCCGGAAAATACTATTACCGCTGCACTGCGATAATAGCTCTGCATACACTTTCTGTAATATTGCTCTGATTTTCTGTTTTTTGCAAATGAAAATACTTGCACTATTTATAAGAAAAATAATATAGCTGTTATGCATCAATTAAATATAAAAACGTGCAAGGCTTTAATTCAAAAACGTTTTACAATAATAAATCAAGTCCAAAACGTTTTAAAAGTTCAAGGGATGTAAATAATTGCAAAAAACTGTTACAGAATTAAAATGAAACAGTTTATGCAAACAAAAAATAAAATGCTCGAACCGAATATTACTACAAGTAAAAGTCCAAATATTACTACTAGTGTTTTTCATTTTTTTTATTTATGTCATTTTAGTGTTTTATATCAAGTTAAACACATAAAAATGAAAAATATTTCAAAATTAAAAATTAAAAATTTTGAAAAAAAAATTCAGGCCCTCAGCCGGCCTTGACCCTCGGACCGGCCAGGAGTCGGCCGAGGCTTAAAAAATTCAAAATGAAAAAAAGAGAGCAGTGTGTCAGCCGGCCTTCAGCCGACCCTCGATACCAAGCCGGCCAAGGACCGGCTGACCTGCTGTAAATGTTTAAAACGTCATTTTTCACTCTTTTTACTTCATCTCTTTCAGCCCTTTTATTTTTTTGAGAACAATTAAGCATTCATATTTTTAAAATTGAACAATTAAACTTTCGTTGATTTAATCGAACAAATAAACCCTTTTAGTTTACTTTTGGGACACTTACTCCTCAAATTTTCGGTAAATATTTTAAATATTAAAATTAGTTTTGAACTTTTTTCCTATATGATTATGAGAGACATGTTAGCCATTAACGAGCGTTTTTAATGGTGTTGGGCGAAAGAAGTTATTTGTTATATTTGAATTGTTCTATTTGAAAACAAAGAGGGTTTAACTATACTAAAAATGTAAAAAGAGTTGATATGTACTTTTATAAAAACTACGAGGGTTTTTTTTTATTTCTTTTGCCAATAAAATAAGATTAATCTTAATAAAGCTGAGTTAATCTGACTGTATCCATGAAACCAAACAGACCCTCTTCTTGTAAACAACTGTGAAAAAAAATTAGGGTTTTACACAGAATCACAGAGATCGATCGGTCATCAAAGATTATCCAACGCTATGAACTCAAACAGCAGCTCTCAGCCAAAGAAACCATTACCAGCAGAATCAGTACCCTTATTTCAAGAAGGTCTTTTTTTAACTCTCTCTCGCTGGTCAGCTCTCCAACTCGCCGTTGAAAACGAGTGGGCCGGTAAAGGTTCGCTCCATTTAGCCGATCAGCTCCGGTCCGATGTCTTTTTCTGGTTCACTCAGTCTAAAGGTCAGTTACTTAACTCGGTCTTGACAAAATTAATAATGTTTAGTTTTGGAAATTAAGACTTTTAATTGGTCTTTTTTTCTGTAAATTTAGTGATTTATAGTTTAAGTAATTTGTGCTTCAGAACTGTGTAATTGAAAGTTGGTAATTTGTAACTGCAAAATGAGTAGTGTTTAATTTGAAATGCAGACTCTTCTTATGATGAACTGTTGCTTTTGTTTTTTATTTTTTTATGTTATATTTGTGACGGGGTTTTTGTTCTCGCTCTGCTAGAGGCGCTTTATATTGATGATTTAGAGGAGATACTGGATAGAGGAATGGAGACTCTCAATGTCGGGGTTGAGGATGGCAGCGTTGAGGAGGTACACCTTCATTATATTATACTATAGCTTTGAGATGCTGCTTTCAAGTTGTGACTTGTGAGAATATAGTCTCGATACTGTGTGATGTAAAATTAGCTGAAAGTTTTGTTCCTCGCCTTCTGTTTTTTTTAATCTTTATTTTTAACTTTTTGGTGGCTAGCTTGTTGTGGAAAATCCGGTGTAGAAGTCTTAACTGATTTGAGTTGTTTCTTTATGTTTATATCTTTGGCTCAAGGCATATTCAAAGTGTAACAACATTTTTGAAATTGTGAGCAGTCCTTTGGATTAGTAAGGATTTGTGTCACTGAGAATCGGGAAAGTACTTGACTTCTCAATCTTTTTTATTGCTGTAAAAAGAATATAGTTGTGAATGGTTAAGCTCTTAAGACTGCTAACTAATAGGTACCCAAGGCCATTTAAAATTGAAAATAGTGTAGTGTTTGTTTGTTTTCAGTTACTGTTGGCTCTTCTTTTCAGATTTGTTTTTAATGTTCTGGTTCTTACAATAGCAGTTACATGATTTGAATATAGAGCTCTTCATTGCATTTGCACTAGGAATAACTGTTTTGTACTTATCATGCATTTTGTTTGCATTCTTTTGATAAATTGCAGCTAATTTTCAGTTTCATCTTATAACAATTTTGCATTTTCTATTGATCTGTACAGGTTGCAGAAAAACTAATGATTATGCATGAAGAGTGTTTGGAAGGTAACTATCATTCAATTGAAAAGTTAAGGCAAGCAGGTCCTACTACGGGAGCTCATCAACACATCAGACAGGTGATTCTGGTTTTCCGTACATGAATTGTCTTATCTGCTTAGAAACCGTCTTTGCATTCCAAGATAAGTTTCATATAAGTTGGAAAACTCATTCCAGTGTTTAAGTCAACTGTTAGTTATTACTTCCTAAAAATTTCAGATAGAGAAAGCTTGAAAATTCATAGGTAGGAATTGGAAGTTCAGATACATATGCACATTTGCTTAAAATAACATGGAGATTTACAAACCTGTTTCTATTGCTGTAAGTTCTAATAATTATATTCTGGTACTGCCTTGATAAGAGTTGCACACTTATTCCATGGCTTTGATTTGATGCTGGCAAGGGTTTTGTATATACATTTCTTGGGATTCTTTGTGACTTACAACTTTGTCTAAGTCTTTTTTTTCTCCATCTCTAGTGTGCACGAGGAGGAGAAATCATTACTAGAAATTCCATAACAAATTCTGTTTGCTACTTTGCCAAAATGTAAGAATTTTAAAGGATTTTGTTCGCATGGAATTCTCCTTTCTAATTTTCCTTCGCTCCTTTGTGCTAGGCAAATGATGATGATGATGATGACGACGAGGACGATGATGAGGATAATGAGAATAGCATGGGTGATAATACATCAAATATGATAGTGGATGCGCCTAATCATGTGGGCATGCAGATCAACGAGTCAAGTCGCCAGGAGGCGCAAGGAGAAGATGGCTGGGAGGTGGTCTCGTCTAAGAAAAATCGGGGTAGGAGGAGTTAGGTATAGCATCCTTTATTTGATATAATTATTTAATCATTTCTTTTAGGCCATCCCTTCTTCTCCTTGTTGCTTCAGTATATGTACATGCCAATGACATTTGCCTCCTGAGATTTTGCCTCCTGAGATTTTTCCTTGTTCGAACATAGTATTGGCTATACGGCTACGTGAGATAATAGCTCAGTATTTAATGTTTTTGGCACTTGAGAACCTAGCAATTTTGCTTTGTTATTTGTAACCTTGTTAAAAGAAAAATGTTCCCTATTTTCCAGTTCATGCAAGAAACACATTCTTTTATCTCCGCAATTCAAAAGGCAATCTCAAGATCTCTTCCTATTATTAATAGAACAGTCACTTCAAGATTACTTGTTACCACACTGCACTTTGACATTGTAGCAAAAAATGAAGTCTTTTAATTCAAAAGGCAATCTCAAGATCTCTTCCTATTATCAATAGAACAGTCACTTCAAGATTACTTGTTACCACCGTTTTAAAAATCGAACCGGTAATCAAACCAGAATAGTCACCGGTTCACAGTTTGACCGGTTCAACCAGTTCAACCGCCTGTTGAACCGGCTAACCACATGTAGTCGAGATGTTTCCGTTATAACCACTTCTTTTATTTATATCTCTCATTAAAACCTTACACTCTAAAATTGTCTTTTAGTGCTTTAAATTATGGCCTAATTATTTAAAAAAACCCCACCTTTTAACATTTTTTCGTTTATACCATGACCTAGGAAAAAATTCATTTGTACCTTTTTTTTGATTTTTCGTTTTCAACTGTACCCCAAAATTTTGTTTTTTGACAATTTAATTAATTAAAGGATGAAAACATTAAAAATAATTAAATAGAAGGGTTATATCATCTTTTTTCTGTTTGAAAAAATACAAATAAATCCTTCAACTTTAAAAATGTTTAAATAAATCCAAATAATTAATTATATTTAATTTTTTTATTAAAAATTAAAAAATATTTTCGACAAACACCGTACTCTTCCAATTGATACGCCGCTATGGATTTTTTTACAATTTTTATTTTATTTTTTTGGGTCCCTCGAAAGGAGGAGCAGGTCCCTCGAAAGGAGGAGCAGCTCCTCCTCCATGGAGGAGGAGCACAGATCTGCTCCTCCTTCACAGTGGAGGAGGAGCAGATTGCTCCTCCTTCACATGGAAGGAGGAGCGATCTGCTCCTCCTTCTTTCAAGGAGGAGCACAGATCTGCTCCTAGGAGCAGATCTGTGCTCCTCTTCCATGGAGGAGGAGCAGCGGGCTCCTCCTCCGGACGGGGAATCCGTCTTTTTTTTTTAAAGTAAAAATATATAATTTTACGGTTTTGTATTTAAAAATTATTTATAGTTAATTTAAATTAAATAATTATTGTAAGTTTAATTTTATAAAAAAAAAGTATTTTTGTACTTTAATAATATTAAAGTCTAATTAGAATATATATTAAAAAATGAAGGACTGTTTTAATCTTTTTTCTAAATAAAAAAAGTTCAATTTAATGCTTAAGGTTAGAGTTGAAAATAAAAAATCAAAAAAAGGGTACAAATGAATTTTTTCCTAAATCAGGATATAAACGAAAAAATGTTACAAGGTGGGGTTTTTTTAAGTAATTAAGCCTTAAATTATCCATCACATATGTCTATTCTTTTTTAACCTATCAAATCAACTTTTTCTCATGACTTTCTCCTTCTTGCTCTTTTTCTTCCTTCTTCATTTTCTATAATCTCAATTGATTTTTCTCACTGTAATTTAACAATCACATATAAAAAAGACGATCCCTTGTTATATATGTTTTTCATTTTTTATTTTATTTTTGTTATTCGTTGATCTATTCTTTCTATCTTTTATATAGTTATACAGAAGTTTCTGTTTTTTCTTTGAAATAGAAAAAAATAAAACCCAATTTCTTGTTGTTTCTTTTCTTTTATCCATTTCTTATGTCTTTTATGTAATTACACAAGTGAATATGGAGCTTAGTTTAGATTCTACACAATGGGTATTTGCTAAAAAGTTTCTCAACATTGAAACCCTTTTTTGGTGGTTGAGTTATTTTTGTTTTCTGGAACGAAAATGTCTTTTGATTTTAATTTTGTGGGTTGTAAACCGGACGATTTTAAGGTTCAACCGGTCCAACGGTTCTCCGGTTCTTTCAAATTTTCCCGGTTCAAAGCGGTTTAACAGGTGATATGATTTTTAGGTAGATTTAAACTGGACTGACCTCCGGTTCCCGGTTGAACCGGCCGGTCCGGTTTTTAAAACACTGCTTGTTACCACTGCACTTTGACATTGTAGCTAAAAATGAAGTCTTGCCTGATCAAAATCCTCTTGCTTTCACTTTTCCACTTGACCCTCCACCCCAGTAATGTCCCAAACTTCAAATCCCGACAGCCAAGGCGAATGGCACCAACTGCATTCTAGCATAGGTATAACAGCAATGCACATGCAGCTATTGCATGATAACAAAGTTGTCATATTTGATCGCACAAATTTTGCCAGATCTAACATCTCTCTTCCTCACCATCGCTGTCGGAATAACACTAATGACCGGGCACTAATAATCGATTGCACTGCTCACAGCATCCTCTACGATGTCACTGACAGCTCGTTTCGTCCTCTAATGATTCAAACCGGCATTTGGTGTTCTTCTGGATCAGTTATACCGAACGGAACATTTATTCAAACCGGCAGTTTTAATGACGGTGACCGAGTGATGATTGTGATTGGACTGAGTTTCCGAATTATTTAACACAAAGAAGATGGTATGCAAGTAATCAGATTTTGCCTGATGGAAGAATTATAATTGTTGGTGGTAGACGGGTTTTCACTTACGAGTTTTATCCGTCTGTTTCCACTACTTTTTGGCTTAATCTTTTGCGAGATACTCGTGATCGTTATAGCGAAAATAATCTGTATCCACTTATTGCCAGATGGAAACCTGTTCATTTTCGCCAACACGAGATCGATACTGCTAGATTACACTAGAAATGTTGTGATTAGAGAATTTCCTGAAATACCTGACCGTGTTCCTCGTAATTATCCAAGCACTGAATCTTCAGCTCTACTTCCTCTAGATGAAAATATTGAAAGTCCTATTAAAGCTGAAATCTTGATCTGTGGCGGTGCACCAAATGGCTCGTTTCTACAAGCTGCACATGGAAATTATCAGCTTGCGGCTTCTTCATGCGGACGAATCTGTTGCGGGTGCGAAATGCTACAAAATTCCTAAAAAACTCTATTTTTGGCTAATCTTGAAAGTATATTATTATGTCTACTACTATTATTATCCAATGGAGTCATAATATAACTACAAGATCTTGAAGATTTTGGAGGGTCTCGATAAAAATGAGAATATATACAAAATAAAATGAAAAATAAACAAAAAGTAAAGTTACGTAATTAACATGCTCCATAAACAAAAACTGCATGTTCCAATCCATCCCAAGAAATAAAAAGCTTGCAGTGATATATCATTAGCAAGAAGGAAAACAAGAAGAGGGATGCAGACAAACCTAGTTTACTGATGCAGCAAATTGGAGAAACAATTGGAGCACCTGCACGACGTGCTATGCGCTCTAAAAGTGGCCTCTTGACATTAAGAAACAGTGATATATCTTTAGCAAGAAGGTACTCCACAACCTGCTGCAATAAAGTATCAACACTTGACAGGTGGTTAGAAACTCGTTGGCCCCTGAGAGCCTCTCCAAGAATCAGCAGCCGAGGTCTCTCTATTTCTGATGTTATTCGACTGCATGCGTATTTGTAATGAACATTTGCTGTGCATCATATTAGCATTGAATTTACTTTCCCAATATAGCAAATACGGAACTACATATGTTATTAGCTAGTAAGGATTATATTTTATTTGTATCCATTATACATAGGGTCGTAAATCTATGTATTTTTTTATTTTAATTAATTTAATTCTTGTTATAATGTGCAAATATATATAATAAGTAAAAATAATCAAATAAAGCATAGAAAGAAAAAAAAGTTCCAAGATTTCTAAAATCAGTTAATTATTTTGAAGTGTACATTAAATAATTAAATATCCTACTTCTATGTTTATCTTACCTTTTTAAAAAGTGATAAACTGGTACAATTTTTCCTAAATAAGAGTTTGAATTAGAATTTATAAATAAAGGGATAAGCATTGATCTAAAGAATTTGATATAGAAGAGGAAGTATTTGCTTTTGTAGCAAGAAAGAAGAGAGTCCGTTGAGTAAGAGGAATTGTAAGTAAGTGTTGCACTCACTACTCTTATATAAACACACATCACGCTGCTAGGGTTTCAGAATTGTATTCAGTGAACCCTACTCATCAAGAACCCTACTGATCAAGAACTTGTGCTCCTGCTAGGGTTATATTTACTGATCAAGAACCCTACCCATCAAGAACTTGTGCTACGTACTGCTAGGGTTTGAGAAACATGTTGCCTGGATTTAGATTTAACCCTACTGATCAAGAACTTGTGGGCTTCTATCTTCTCCACATCAACAACCGTCAAGATTCTGCTAGGGAGTTTCCTGTTCCATTCTGCGATTTCTACGGTGACGAAGAGCCTTGGCAAATTTGGGAAAGATTCGGTGGAGAGCAGAAGAATAATCTTGAACGTCTCTTCTTCCACACCAAGCTAAAGAAGAAAGCTACGAGGGGCACCGGCACCAACATTGATCGCAAGTTTGGCTCTGGAGGCGGAGGATGGCACGGTGCGACTTCCGGTGAGAAATCACCCATTCATGTTTCTGATTTAGTAGGCTACAAGAAGAGTTTCAGTTATTGGAACAAATCGAGACCGGACCAAGACCGCTGTTGGATCATGACGGAGTACAGTGTGGAGGGAAGGGGCTGGGATTTTGTGATTTGTGAACTCAAACCTGGCAGAAAACACACAGAGAAAAGAAAGCAGGAGGCTGCGGTACTTGAGAGTGGAGAGAAACGATGCCGGATTGAACAACACAATGGAGAGGCTGTTGCGACTCTAACTGATGAAGACAAAGGATGCAGGATCGAACGTACAAATTATGAAGATGAGGGTGGAGTTTATTTGCAAGAGAATGAAGAGGGTGGAGTACATGCAAATTATTATGATGATAAGGGGTTAGCTCCACCTGGAAGCAATGAAGAATTTGCAGTTGAAGATGTACTCTCATCTTTCTGGGATTATCTGAATGACGGTCACAATTCTGAGGTGGTGACTGGTGATTATATCTCAGAGCTGCTGCCGCCTTCTTCAGAGCCACCGCTGCCTTCTTTCGAGACGCCGTTGCCCCCGTATATTCAATAATCCTGCTCGCTGTGTAATAATCTTCCAACACAGATTAGGGTATATTCGACTATCCTGCTTGCAAATTTAGTCGGTTCTTTGTTAGTTGTTTGTAAGTGTTTGGTTGTGACTTGTGAATGTACATCTAAACAGAGAATAGGAATGAAATCTTGAATAGTTTTGCCAAACAAAGGAGAATAGGCTGTTTCAGACTCATCAAGCTATTTCCACACTGTACTCCTTGCTTTCTTTGTCCATGCCTCTGCTTTGACAATGCCCTCTTTAGAGCTGACTTGAAAGCAAATAACATGGGAAGACCCAATCAGCTGCAACTACTACTGTTATCACATAAGCGTTTACTGGATATTAAACTCCCTGGGTCACTAGAGTTACTTCGAATTACATAATGATCACTAAATATCATTTTGTTACAAAATGGTCACTGAACTATACTTTTTATTACAAAGGGGTGTCACCCATATAAAATGCATCGTTTTCATGCTTAAGTTATTACAAAAAGAATACTAAACTTTTCATGAATTACAAAAAAGTCATTGAATTATACTTTTTATTGCAAAAAGGTCACTAAACTATGTACCTTTTTGTAATTAAACCTTGCCATGTAAGCAAAAACGTTGCGTTTTATATGAGTGACACCCCTTTGTAACAAAAGGTATAGTTCAGTGATCATTTTGTAACAAAATCAAGTTTAATGATCATTATGTAATTCGAGGTTACTCTAGTGACCCAGGGAGTTTAATATCCAGCGTTTACTAGTATGAGAAGTACATATATTGTAGCACAAAATTATGAGATTATTCAACTTCCTGTGAACCAATTTATTACTCCATATGACAATCGAAACGCATACACCAAAACAAATTCAGTAGGCAACCTCATAGTCTTCCCAGCTATGACAATGACTATGAATATATGAAAAATCTACACCGAAGAGTTTCTCTAAGCATGTGGAATGAGACAGAATATAATTTTAATAACATACCTTTCCTTTCATAGCACGATAATTCACCAAATTTTTGTCCCTAAAATTGCAAAACAGGAAAATAAATAGTTCTTTTTATCCCTTAATCATGGAAAATGCTTCATTAGAGACAACATCTTTCAACTTAAATGACAAGAAAATTAGTTGAAAATTTCACTTCCTCTCGGTCAAAATGCTAGCATACTCCAATGAAGGGATTTTAAGATAAAAATTTAACCAGCATTTAAATTAAAATCAACATATATTCCCATGAATTCCAAACTGCCATGGGATCAAAGTTGACACCTACCTGATAAAGTAATTACCTAAGACTTACTACAAACTGCAGCATACAAATTGAATTCTAAAACTTATAACACAACTGCATTTTCCTGCCACCTCTAACTGGCCTTGCTTAAAATATATTTCTAAGACAGAGAGAAATAACATATCCACAAAACACTGCAGTAAATCAAGGAACAACCACAGTCCCATGTAAGATACGTTAGAAAAATGTCACCAGGATCAATTACAAAATGAACAAAGGGTCAACGCGCCTCCTGAACTTGTGACACGGGGTCATCTAACCCAATTTATACTTTTTTGAGCAATTAACTCCAAAACTCTTCATTTTTGGGTCAAATAACCCCATAATTTATATTTTTATTTTAAAAAATGGATTTAGAATAATTATATCGCAACAATTAGGGATGTATCTAATTATTTTTTTGCATCCCTGACCTCCGATTTGTCACTATAAGCTAATCTTGAACCCTGCAAATGTTGCTCCCTTGCCAATTTTCTAGAATCAATTAGCAATAGATCAACTCGATTTTAAACTTCGTGACACACAAGCAACTTAACAATAATAATCTTGGAGAAATCCACAAGAAATGCAATTACCATGTGTTAAAACTAAAAATGTAGTAACAAATCAAGCAAGGCAGTACATTTTTTGATTTAGCCAGGCAATTCTCCACAGATTACCACTAAGTACAACTAAAAAATTGCAGAGATGAGTTTCTATACAAGTAAAAACAGTTGTAAAAAAAGAGCCAAAATGGTAAGTTAGAACAAATAGAAATAAAATTCAGAGAGTCAATTGCCAAGTTAGAACAAATAGAAATAAAATTCACAGAGTCAAAATTTGAAGACTGAACAAAATAAAGAAAATAAAGAGAGAGTAAAAACTCAGTGTATTAATTGTATATACTGTACAATTTACAAGAAATAGGAGAGTTATATATATACAACTGACAAGAGGAAGAATGCCGGCTCAGCTATCTAAAAGTTGTTACAAAAGGAATGCACAAAAATTCATGAAAGGCAGAATCTTGTGGTGTCCGCTCTTTTCCCTATAAAACAATTGTACGCAGAAATAACAGAAAAGCCAGCAGTACAGAGAGAGCAGATCAGCTGAGGAGAGGAGCAGGCTAGGCTAGATGGAAACTGGAGCATAGTTTCCAGATTCGCTCACCCCCCCCCTCAAGTACCGCGTATCGGTTCGTACGAACCAGTTCGCGGTTCTCCGACGACCTGATTCTCCTTGGTACGCGTATTGATTCACCGGAGAAACGGTCCGATTCGCTGGCCATTTTTGAAGTTCAAGTTGCAGGTTTTTAGGGTTTTTATAAGTGAAGAAGAACAAGAAAATAGATGAAGTAGAAGTGGGTCACGATAAATTAGTTATTTGGACTTTTACTTTATCAAATGGGAAGTTCTAGGGCCCATTATGTTTAATTATATGGGCTTTATAATAAGAATCTAAATAAGGGAAAAGGATAGGGTTTTTTCCTGAGTTAGAAACTTACCTAACTTTATATATTCTCAACCACAATTAATATTTTTAATAACTAAAAAATGTTCTTATTCTAATTTATAATATTTTAGGACTTTGTATGAGTAAATTAGAAATATATTACTGACTATCGAATCCATAATATTATTTCGGAGTACCGCGTCCCGAAAGAGCGAACCGAAGAGTCCTACCCCCGGAGTATCGGATTCTCCGACTACCAGCGAATTAAGTACCCGTTCCCGTACCGCGAATCGCGCGCACCGCGAATCTGGTAACTATGAACTGGAGCAATGGGCTGAAATCAAACTTGGGCTTATACGTGTACATCCTGTCCTCAAGTTGGAGATTGGTGAATGTCATGCAATCCCAACTTGAAGAGAAGCTTGGTGAATTGAGGAGCAGAAAGTGCCTTAGTGAAAATGTCAGCCTTCTGATCTTGAGTTGGTATGTGGAGAGGTTGAATGAAACCTGCTTTGTATAAGTTCCTCACAAGGTGACAGTCAATATCCAGATGTTTTGTGCGTTCATGAAACAGTGGATTTGTTGTGATATGGATAGCAACTCTATTATCACACGAGAGAGGAATGGGTGTAGGAACTGTGACTTTGAAATCCTAAAGAATGTAACATATCCACTGTAGTTCACATACTGAAGCAGCCAAACTTATGTGTTCTGCATCTACAGAAGACCTTAAGACAGTAGTCTTTTTTTGTTTTCCAAGAGATGAGAGAGTTACCAAGGAATACACAAAATCATGTTAAGGATTTTCTTGTGTCAAGACAGGATCCCCAATCTGCATCACTGTAGGCATGAAGATCAAGGGCAGTGTTGGCAGGGTAGAATAGACCTGTTGAAGGGCAGCCCTTCAAGTACTTAACCAAATGCAAAGCAGCATCCCAGTGAGCTTGACAGGGAGCATTCATATACTGGCTAAGTTACTGAACAGAATAAGTAATATCAGGTCTGGTAATATTCAAGTAGAAAAGTCTACCAATGAGTCTTTTGTACTTCTCAGGCTCATGTAAAACATTAGCCATATCTGTAGTTAACTTATGTCCCTTTTGAAATGGTATGTTGGCTGGCTTGGCTCCTGACAAACCAGTGTCTGAAATAATATCCAAGAGATACTTTCTTTGATTCATAGTTATGCCAGAGGGTCCTCTAGCAATCTCAATACCAAGAAAGTACCTAGCATGGCCAAGATCTTTGATGGTGAAGACTGTATCAAGGTGCTGTTTAACAGAGTCAATCTCAGACTCTGAGGTGCCTGTGATGAGAACATCATCAACATAGATAAGAAGAGCAGTAAGAGAGGAGGCAGTACTTTTGATGAATAAGCAGTGGTCATGAGGAGACTGCTGAAAACCAAGACAAGTGATAGTTGCAGAAAACTCAACATTCCACTGTCTGGATGCTTGCTTTAATCCATACAATGATCTTTTTAACCTGCATACTTGGCCAGGCTGTGCCTTAGAATATCCCAGAGGTGGGGTCATGTACACTTCTTCATCAAGAAAACCATGAAGAAAAGCATTATTGATATCAAATTGATAGAGAGGCCAACCCTTTGAACTTACTAATGCAATAAAAATCCTGACTGTAACAATCTTAGCAACAGGTGAAAAACTTTCAAAGTAATCAACCCCTTCAATCTGAGTAAAACCCTTGGCCACAACTCTGGCTTTAAATCTGTCAATGGATCCATTGGCTTAAAAATCCATTTGGACCCTATAGCTTTCTTATCAGCAGGTAACTTGGTGAGCTCCCAAGTGTCATTTTTTTTCAAGAGCAGTAAGCTCTTCATTCATAGCAGTAATCTAGTGAAGATCAGAAACAGCTTGATGATAAGTGTGTGGTTCAGAAACATGAGAAACATTAGCCATAAAAGATAAATAAGCAGTACTAAGCACATGACTGGAAATGTAAGGAAAAGTAGGGGGAGTGTATGATGTACAAGGTTTGGTGGTAGG
The DNA here is from genome assembly GCF_937616625.2 of Mercurialis annua. Classification (NCBI taxonomy): domain Eukaryota; kingdom Viridiplantae; phylum Streptophyta; class Magnoliopsida; order Malpighiales; family Euphorbiaceae; genus Mercurialis; species Mercurialis annua. Next base: position 33,733,965 of record NC_065577.1, on the reverse strand, counting down.
GATAAGGGCTAAGTTGGTTACAGAGTCTGTCATCCAGGCAGGTTTAGACTTGGTTCTGGTACTATGTTTAATAGGTGGAATGGGAGGTGAAGGTGGGTCTGGTTGATCAGGCTGTGTTTGATCAGAAGCAGTATTTGGAGGTTCAAGAATAAAAGGGTCAGAAAGATCAATGTTAACAAAAGGCAAAGGCAGGACCTGAGTATCCACATCTTTGATAGTATTAGATTCAGTCTTATAAGGAAAAACAGTTTCATAAAATTTAACATCTCTGGAAATAAGTATTTTGTAATTTTCAAAATCAGCTAGTTTGTACGCTTTTTGAGCAGGATTATAACCAATGAAAACACATGAGAAAGCATTTGTACTAAATTTATCTTTATGAGGAATGGTGTTTGTCACATAGCATAGGCATCCAAAGGTTTTGAGAGTGGTGTAATCAGGAATTTTTGAGAAAATAATTTCAATAGGAGTTTTCCAAGGATAGCAGAGGGAGTTCTGTTTATGATGTAAGTTGCCATGAGAATGGAGGAACCCCAGAATATTTTTGGTAAGTTAGATTGGAACATTACAGGTCTAGCAACTTGTAGCAAGTGTTTATGTTTCCTTTCTACAACTCCATTTTGTTGTGGAGTGTAGGGACATGATTTTTGATGTATTATTCCTTTGTTAGCCAAATGAGTTTGAAATTGAGTATTTGTGAATTATGTACCATTGTCACTTCTGACAATTTGAATTTGAGTATTGAATTGAGTGTGAACCATATTTGAAAAATTAATGAATATTGAGGTGGCTTGACTTTTATGAACCATAAGATATGTCCATGTTGCCTTTGAATGGTCATCCACAATTGTTAAAAAGTATTTAGTTCCTTCAATAGATTGTTGATGATATGGCCCCCAAACATCTAAGTGAATTAATTCAAAAATCTTTGAGGTTTTGGTTTGACTGATAGAAAAAGGAATTCTTTGTTGCTTAGATTTGTGACAAACAGCACATTCATGAATGTTTTTAAATTTATTACTGCTCAGAATTTCAATGTGTTTTAAAACATCAGTAGGACAGTGTCCAAGTCTATTATGCCAGAGATGAGTTTCACAAGAAACATTCTTTTCATTCATAGAAATTTGATCATTACAATTCAAAACATTAAAACTAGATTTAGAAATATGTAACTTTTGTTGAATAGACCGGAAACTAGCAATATCCAAGATGTAGAAACTTCCTAAAGTTTGTCCTATTGCTAGAACTTCTTCAGTGTGCAGGTCCTGTAAAATACAAGCATCAAGGGTGAAAATGCATTTTATTTTGGCAGACTTAGTAAGTTTATTTACCGACAGTAGGTTAAATTTAAAGCTAGGTATATAAAGAGTCTGATTTAGGTGAATTCTATCAGAAAGCTTAATGTTTCCCACACTATCAACAGTTTTAACAGAGCCATCAAGGAGATAAACTAATATAGGTTTTGCAGGAGGTTTGAGATCATTGAAAATAGCTTTTATTCCAGACATGTGGTTAGTAGCACTAGTGTCAAGAATCCAAGAGTTCACACCAATCATATCAACAGTAGCAGCATTTAAAGCAAAAGCATAAATGGAAGGGTTACCTGAAAAACTACTAGCAAAATTTGCACAGTTACCATCTTTTATGATCTTCATCAATTCTTGCTGGACCAAACTTGCTAATTCAGAGTGTTTCTCACCTTTAACCTCACTAGTGGTTTCATAATCAAGAGGAGCTTCTGCTACATTTGCCATAACTTTGGGCCCTTCCTTCTTTTGTTGATCCCTCAGCTCCTTATACCAATATGGTATTCCATGTAATTTGAAACAGGTCTCCTTTTCATGCCCTTTGGTTCTGCATTGATCACAGAACTTGTTCTCTTTGTCTTTCCTTTTAGGTCCATCCTTTGATTGATTATCCTTCTTATAGTAATTTTGGCCCTTAGCAAACAGCCTGTAACTTCCACCTTTTCATTGTAACTTACATTGACTTCTCTTTATTTTTCAACACTAAGAAGCATTAAATATGCTTTATTCACAGTAGGCAATGGATCCATAGCAAGTATTTGATTCCTTGTATGATCAAAACAATCATTCAAACCCATGAGAAATTGCATTAGTCTGTTCATAGAATACAGATCTGTAATGGCTTCAGCAGCACCACAAGTACATAGTGGGAGTGACATGAGACAAGCAAATTCATCCCATAGACGTTTGAGTCTGGTATAGTATTTAGCAACACAATCATTACCTTGGTTAACAGAGGCAATTTCTCTTTGAATCTGATAAAGCAGTGGACCATTGCTTTCACCATATCTCTCAGGAATATCTTCCCAGAGTTCTTTAGCAGTGGTGGTGTACAGAAAACCATCCACTATTTCCTTAGACATGGAATTCAAAATCCATGAAGTAACCATGTAATTTGCTCTCGTCCAGAACTCGTATTTTTCATCATCTTCTTCAGGTATAGGCAGTCTGCCATCAACAAAGCCAAGTTTTAACTTAACTCCAAGAGCAATCTTCATAGATCTGCTCCAAGTAAGGTAGTTATTTCCAGTTAATGGTGCAGTAACAAGCACCATTCCTGGATGATCAGATCCTTGAAGATAGTAAGGATCACCATTAGGGTTGTAAGTTTCAGCCATTAATAAGAAGGTACGGAATCAGAGATGCTTTGATACCATGAACAAAATAAAGAAGATAAAGAGAGAGTAAAAACTCAGTGTATTGATTGTATATACTGTACAATTTACAAGAAATAGGAGAGCTATATATATACAACTGACAAAAGGAAGAATGCCAGCTCAGCTATCTAAAAGTTGTTACAAATGGAATGCACAGAAATTCATGAAAGGCAGAATCTTGTGGTGTCAGCTCTGTTCCCCATAAAACAATTGTACGCAGAAATAACAGAAAAGCCAGCAGTGCAGAGAGAGCAGATCATCTGAGGAGAGGAGCAGGCTAGGCTAGATGGAAACTGGAGCAATGTGCTGAAATCAAACTTGGGCTTATACTTGTACAAAGACCAAGATAACGGCGTAAATGATTGCAGAAACTACCTCTAATAACGGCGTTCACCTTTACTCATATCTGGCTTTAATAATGTTGCAGCTGAGATACCAATGCCCTGAAATGCCCATCAACAACATTCTTTATGGCCTTCTTGTGCTCCTCGGTTCATCCATCTCTTTAACAAAATTCCCCACTTCCAAAACTGCTTGAGTAGCATAAAAGCCCCCACTCTCCAGCTGCATAATCAGTTATCCCGGAACATTAACATAATCATTTATATCCTTTATCCCCTTGATCATGGAAAATGCTTCATGAAAGACAACATGTTTCAACTTAAATGACAAATAAATAGTTGAAATTTGAAAATGCCTCACTTAAATTTCTTTTCAGTTGAATACACTCCGCATAAAATTTCAATCACAACCAAATTGCAGGACTCGAATAGAAACCCGAAAACATAAACAATCAAAACAAATAAGAAAATCCAGATTTTAAAAAAAATCTATGAAAATTCGTTGAAATTGCCTCGCTTAAATTCTTTTCAATTGAATACACAGAAACAAAAGTTCAATCAATAAAGGATAAAGCAAACTCAGATATAATACTCTTTATAATCAATTGCAGAAATTAAATAAAAACACAGAAACAAAAACAATCAGAACAAGTTAAAGATTTTAAAAAAATCATCATTCAAAGTCTCCTCATCTCACAGCAATAAAAACCTAATTCAATTAAATTCGATTATGTTTAATCACATTCTCATAGTAAAGCAATAATTACTTCAATCATACAAAAGTTAGTGCATACAACCGAATAATCAATTAATAAAGACAAAAAGAATCCTAAAATAAAAAAAAGAACCTGGAGAAGAAGAGCAGAGAGTTGTGAAGTTGCTAAAATTATTTGAATTTGGAGATGTCTGATTTAATTTTTAATTTTTATCGATGTCTTTATTTGATTTCTATTCTGATTCGATCCGTCTAAATATTTTTTTGAGTTGCATAAGAAATCAGACGTCTTAGTTGAAAAAGAAATCAAACGTTTGAGTTGCATGTCACGACCCAAATTATTGAGCCGCGACCGGCGCTAGGGAACGGGAGTGGTAGCTCCGGAACCCGCAGCAAGCCTAAAACCATTATAAATTTTTCGCGAATAAAACATCTTATTATGTATAATACGTTTTCAGAAATCTTTCTTAAGTAATATAATTCAAATATCAAAATATCGCCTTCCTTTCCTGAAAATGTTCGCAGCACAATTCTTAGAAACCAGGGTCTTACCGAGCGATATCTCATATCCAGCACCGCCCTGTTTCTAGTCATAATCATAACCAATTCCTCTCAAGGCAATTGGTACAAAATTCAAACGGATAAAACGTCATCTTTATAAACAACTTATCTATAAAATTATATCAGAGTTTACTTTTCAAATACCGTTTGATAAATCATAAATCTTATACTGACACCTACTGACTACTGCAGCTCTATAAAAACTCGCACTTTGTGTAAGCCAAAAGGGCTGCCGACACAAAGGAGATAGTCTGTCTGATCCGACTCCGGTAACCTGAAAGGAAACACTGTGAGGGGGTCAGTATTTTGGGAAATACTGAGTGAGCTTGCAAGTTACTAACAGTATTAATATAAAAATATAACATCGCATCTTAAGAAAATAATAATATAAAACATATAAACAGGTATTTGATCCGTACGAAACTAATATCCTAGCATGCGACACATCTCTCGAATAATCATATATCATTCAACCCAATCGTAAATATCAATTGCGAGTCCAACTCGCTGGTGGCCCAGCCACTAGATACGGGGACTTCCAGGCTACACCGTAGCCGAGTTCACTCTCGTATCGAAATCATATACCCAATCGTAAATTTAATATTCATCAACAGCTCCCAGTTGTGTCAAGTCATTTCTCAATGCAAACATACTAGACTGACTCGATACTGGTGATCACACAGCCTATTGACACCCAATAGGTAGCTAGTTTCTTCGGATCGCACACTAGTTCTCGTATATACATTTGATAGAAACATATAATATTTAATCAAATCATCTAACATGCGATGCGTAAAAACAGTATACATATCAATATGAAATGACTTTATATATATAATACACGAAAGTAAAGTGCAACTCACAGTGACCGCTATCCAAAACTGCACTATTATAATCCCGCAAGCGTAAGCTCCATGCGTTGTCCAATCACATATCCACTCCCGCTAACTGGCTTGATAGCTTGTCGGTACGTCAGTTACTTAATCGAGTTACCTATACGTTTAATTCATAAACGTTGGTTTAGTATCAAAACCCTAAGTTATAAACTTAGGTTAACATAATCGTATTTCAAATACGATTCTTAACTTTGATAATCTCTTAATCACACTTCTCTTTTAAACGTCCTAGTTTACGTTTTGATATTCAATCGAATCACGATTGATTACACGACTTGAAATTGTTTGAAATCGAGTTTCTGCATCGCGTCAGGGCCCAGAAAGCCCAAATCAGGATTCCTCACTCGGCGAAGGACTGCACGTTCGTGCAGCAGTGTACTGCACAGTACGCTGCACGTTCGTGTGCTCCACGTTCGTGTAGTGTACTACACGAACGTGTGCTACACGTTCGTGCAGTCTGTTACACGAACGTGTACTGCACGTTCGTGCAGTATGCTACACGAACGTGTACTGCACGTTCGTGCAGCAAACGGCTGCCGATGTGCAGCCCCGGGGTTCATTCCCCGGGCCAATTCCGACGTGCTTAAACATCCAAAGTCGATTCTAGCACGATTTCCATTAATAACCATCTCAAATATCATCAAAAACGCCAGTAGAAACGCGATTACGATTCGTTTAATTCGTTAAAACGAAATAACCCTTATTTATCAATTCTCATAATAAAAACGTCAAGCTTACCTTGATTTGAAGCTTAGCGATGATAAAGAATCGAATTCTGAACGAATCGATATAAAGAACTCGCGATTTGGACGAGAAACGGCGACGGATCGTAATCGATCGTCGAAAGCTTCTGTAACTTTCTCGCTTCCTCTGATCATCACTTCCTTTCCTTACTATTAAGGAAAGTTATCATATATATATCTTGGCTAATTGTCCATTTTGATCCTTCATTTCTTTAACTTAAACCATTTCTCTTTTAAACTTTCTAATTTAACCAAACGGTTAAATTATCCTTTTAACTCGAGTCGATACGTATTATTTATATTCATATAAATAATATTAACTCAATATTATTATTTTCCGTCAAAATCTTTTAATTACTATTCTCGAGACTTACTTGGCTAATTTACACTTTAGCCCTTAAACTTCTCAAAAGTGACAATTTAGCCCAAAACGCATCCGCGTCCAAATTTTAAAAGGTCTCCGATTGACCCGAAACTTTTACCACATATACTATAAAATATTTCGCGGGCTTTGGCGAAATAATATCCCTTCGGGTCTTATATGGTTAAATTACCATTTTAGTCCCTGTACTTTATTTTGCGACTTTCTTAACATTTTTCTTTTCTAATTCCAATTCCAACTTTAGAATTGAAATATAATATTAAATTCCTCGCAATAATCTTTTTTCAAAACCGTCCTGCTAAAATTTTATACTTATCTAAATTTCTCGGAAATCCTTCCGATATCGCTACTCCGGCGATGCAACACTGGACACGTGGTCCAATTAAATACTTAAATATTTTGGGGTATTACATTGCAGAAGAAATCAGGCGTCTGGGTTGCAGAAGAAATCAAACGTCTTTTTTGTTGCAGAAAAAATCAACAAGTGAAAAGATAAAATTTGATGAATGGCACGAAGTTAGATTTTTAGAGATTGAAATTTGAATTTGGGTATTTGGGTTAGAATGTCATTTAGGGTGTTTTGAGTGTTAGGTGTGATGTCTAGATGAGGTGAAAAGATAATTAATTAAATGCGATATATATAAAAATGTTAAAAATTGTGATAACGTCATCGTGAGTTGCGTGCACGTTCAAAATTAGGGGTTAAATAAAAAAATTAAGAAGTCCAGTTGAACATAAAATTAGTTTAGAGGTCTCCGAAAATAAAAGGATATATTGTAGGAGTTAAATAATATACTAAGCCATACAATAAATATGAAGACCGGAATGCTAGACTCAATCGGATAGAGCGGTTTCAAAAGCAAAATCGGAAAAAGAACTATCCAAGTACCCCGTCTATGAAAAATATAGTTTTAACGTTGTTAAGTTTATGCGGAATTCATGTCACGGATTTTTCTCCCCTTCGATTATTTTTTGCTTATTTAGGAATTGTTGTTTAGCTTATAGTTGTTCAAATTTGAAAGATCATAATTTGAATTGTGATATGACTTTCATAATTTGTACTTGTATCTTCTTAATGAATAATTAATCTATGAGAAAAAAATATAGACTGTATAGTCATTATATAGTGTAATATTCTTCTTTAATTGATAATAAAATACTCCTTCCGTCCCACTTTAGAAGTCCCACTTGACTTTACACACAGATTAAGAAAACATTAATTATTCTTGTCTTTTCATGTTTTTTCACGTTTTGCCCCTATTAATGATAGTATAGAGCTCTTTTAAGATAATTAAATAAGGGTAAAATGGGGTATTCAACGAAAAATTATTCTAAAAATAGTAATGAGACTTTTTAAATGGAACATCCCAAAATAGAATATGAGACTTTTTAAACGGGACGGAGGGAGTATATTTTATTCATTTTTTGTTTTTAGTTTTAGATATTTTCTAGGAATGAAAAGTATTTCATTAGTTAATGTTATAATAATAAATAAATATTATTATATTACTAATGAGTAACAAGTGATATTAATGATAATAAATTAAATTACAAAATCATCATGACCCATCTTCTTGGCTGCACCAATAATCGTTACCCATCTTTTTCATTTCTTTATCTTCCTTTGTATTTGTCAGAGGCCAACTTTAGAAATTAAATGTGGTGCCAAAGATTTCCAATTTTTGACTAATTAATTAGGCATTTCCAATAAGGAATATGGTAGACTTATAAAAGAGGTGCAAATAATCATCCTTTTTGCTTTTCTAAATTAGAGACTTTTGTTTTTCCAACATTTCTAAAACGTTGAAGATAACAGAGGAAAAAAGTGAACCGGATTAAACAGTCGGATTTACTCAATAGAGGAAAAAAGTCAAAAAAATCAGTCATATTGAAAATAAAATTGATAAAAAAATTAATTTATAAAGAATTTTTGAAAATAACAAAAAAAAAAATCTAATTAGTTAGTCCAATAAATTGAATCATAATCGGCAGTAGGAGCCAACAGTCATTCAGTTAATTAAACTGAATTAAATATATTAACGAATCAATTTTGGTTAATGTTTTTAATTAGTACGGTTGGTTCAACAGGTGCGATTAATTAAAAAAATTCAATAACAGTTAAGTTTTAAAGTTTTTTAGTTATCTGGATTATTTATATTTGGTTGAAGGTTTTAAATAATCTGTTTGGTTCCGTTAACAATTTTGTTATAAATTTATTTAACTAAATTAAGTAAATATTTTTTATTTTTAATCATTAGTAATTTTTATATTTTTGTCGATTTTACTGAATTAGTTGACTAATTTGGTTGGTTTTATAATATTTCTTTTAAGTCTTTGAATATTATTTTTAAAACACTAAATAACACTATGACAGTAAGCAAGTTGTACAAATATCCGGGGAATAATTATACAACGCAACGGTTGCGCCACGTCATTCGTGCAACAAACCAATAAGGCGTTAGCCATGTGCAAATGTTTAATGATAAAAAAATAAGTAATAAATAAAGATTCCCTATCGCAAATGATTATTGGCTTGTTGTAAAAATGACGTGGCACATCCGTTGTGTGGGATAAACACTCATATCCGGGAACTTCTTGGCCCCACAACGTTGCATACTTCCTTGGTAGAATATTCAATTCTAGTTTGCGTTTAACGTTTTGCAATTTATGAGTTTAAATTGACGTTACGGGACCAGTTTATATATCTACACTTATAATGGATTGAGATTCCTTCAAGTTCATTTGAAAGGGGTCATGTTTACGATTTACACCGTTTATTATAAAATGAACGGTATAAATTAATTTAATTAAAATTGTGCTTTTTTTATCTACACCGTTCATTTTGTAACGAACGGTGTAGATCGTGAACATGACCCCATCAAGTTCATTTTAAACTTGAGGGAATCCCAATCCACTTATAATTCTCTCAAATATTTTTTAATGTGCGATAATTTTCTTTCGAACAAAGGATCATTTTACCCCCTCAACTTGACACAACATATCAAAAACATTTAAATTGAAAAAAGTGGATCATTTTTATCCTGATTTTAGCAAAATTTGTACAAAAACCCCTCTCCCCACTCTCACCTGAAAGAGTGAGGCACACTCTCCAATTTTAAAGGTGGTTTTTTTTTCTGAGTGGTTTTTGAAGGCAAAAAATTTATAACAATCCAAATTTTTTTAACATAGTGTAGATTAATTCATAATAATTAAAAAAATAATCTAATTTTAAAATTTTAGATATCAAATTTATATTAACTAAAAATATGAAGGACCTTTATATATTTTTTACACAAAAAATTATTTTTTCTTAAACTGATGAGCAGCTGCCGGATTCCAGCAGCTGCTCATCGTCGTCTTTCACAGAGACGATCGGTTCGTCATCGTTGTATTTTTGTGAATTATTCGCGATAATTACGATACAATTTTTCAAATATGTCGCTATATACTGATTCAGTTTTTTAAATTTCTTCAAATAGATCTATAGCTCGGCACATATACGTATTTATCTAAATAGTATAATTGGATGCTTCAGTTCTTATCGCTTTTTCCGCTATTCGAGAAAGTGGTGTCCACTGAAATTTTTTATTCAAAAAATACTTATCAAAATTAGAATATTATTACGAAATAGTCATAATTGAAATAAATAAATGTTTTTTTTTTGAAAAAAATGAAAAATTAACTAAAATTAAAATATATTTATCAAATATTGTTTAAAGTTGGTGTTTTTAAAAAAATTGGTTAGAATTTAAGTCACCAAGGTTTCGCATTTTTAAGATATTATTCTTGATGGAGTCTGCCTTCTGAACCGGTGAATAAACCTGCAAAACAGGGTAGAAGCTAACCGGACGGTGGTTGTCCGATTAACTCTCCGATGCTAAAGTCAGTTTAGAGTTTTGAGCAGCGTTTTGAGTATCTGAATGTAATTGTGATTCTAGGCATACCTCGTGCTCCTTTTATAGTAGTCGAATATACCTAGTAGAGTTGTATTAGGCAAGTGAATCCTACTTTATAGGGATTCGGCAATATCGTAGAGATTCTCCTGATTTGTCGGGATCTACCTTAATCTGATAAGAGTCCTATTTAGGAACGTCTTCCTAAATAGTCTTATCTTCCTAAAGTAGAGCTTATCCTTCCATATGTAGTGTTTGTGTCCGAATAGGACAACACTTCCATAATTAGTCGATTATCCGAATCCCGGACTCGATGCGCTCTCGGCGGATCACGTGGGATTCGGTCTTTATGTCACCGAATCTAAAGAGATTCGGCATTTCCTTCATATCTTCGGATCTTCAGGGGGAGTCCGGTATCACCTGAGAGTGGATCTCCTGCAACTCGGCTCCATTATACTTAGAATAGGATTCGGTATCCATCATTAGCCCCCCCGCAAGTGAGCTGAAGTAGTTTGGCATTTATGCCTTAGTGGATTTTAGCTCTTTTGGAGCTGAGTTCTCTTATACGGGCGAGTCGTTTTGTATTCCGGGCGAGTCGTTTCATATGTTTGTGGGTGACGTTTCTTCTTTAGTAAGATTCTGTGTTGCCACGTGTCTGCATTTAGTGATTCAACGGTTAATGATTCAAAAACTCTTTGTATTTAATCTCTTTGCATTTCTTCTTTTCCCTCTTACTTACTTTTCGAATTTATTCTTATTTCTTGCAGCTATTTCCTTTTCGTTCTTTGTTTGATTATTTGATTCTTCGTGACTTGTTTCCTCCAGATTTTTCAGGTATGTTCTCTTTTGTCGCTTGGATGTTAATATGGTTTTCTTCTTTGTATATATTCTCCATGATTTATATTCTGGAAATTCCCTTTCTGTACTTGGTGTTCTTCGACGTGTTCTTCAACGTGTTCTTCAATATATTTTTTGTTTGATCCTTATTCTGTGTTTATGTTTGTGATTTCCTGTTCTAGGATGCCTCTTAGTCGAGTGGAAGATGCATGCGCTGCTATGGCTTTTACCCGATCAAAGCTTCGTAGGGATGAAGTCTTAGATATCTATTTTAAGTATAGCTTTCCTTTCGATTATAGGGTAATATTACCCGGTGCCGATATGGCTGCTTCCGATTCTCCAGGATCTTCTTGTAGGGCGGTTCTCTTCGAAGAGCAATTTGCTGCTGGTCTTAGGTTTCCTTTAGATTCATTTTTAGTAGAAGTGTGTAGGGATTTAAAGGTTGCTCTGGGACAACTTTATCCTGGTACGATTAAAGTAGTGCTCGCCTTTTCGGAGGCGTGTAGGCTCCGGGGTTGTGCCCCTTCTCTCAAAGTGTTGTATCATTTTGTAGACTTTAGGAAGTGTGATGGTTGCTTCGTTTTTGCCCTTGGCAGAGAAGGGCGATCTCGTATTTATCTTCCTTGCCTAACCAGTCGCTGGCGAAGGCGTTTCTTTATTGTTTACCATAAATTTGCTTTTCTTCATTTTTCGGATGGTTTTTCTTCTCACCAAGTTCGGAGCTGTCCGTCTCCTTTAAGTTTATCCGAGTCAAAACTTGCTTTCGACATATCTTCATGTAGTGTTGTATCGCGTCCCATTCTAGATGTCTTGGCCAATGGTCATCTTCGGCGTCGATGGTTTCCTTTGGAGGATCCTCCTCGAGGGTTGGCGGATCTTTGCTACTCTTTTGTTCAAGGTATATTAATTTGCTTAAGTTCTTTTTGATGTTTCTTTTGTAGGATGTCTTCTTCTTCTGACGATTTCCTTTCCGGGTTTCAAGTAGATTTGGACGTTCCGATGGGTGGTCCTGATGTTCCTATCGCCAACATTATTCCTGGCGACATTGACGTGGATGTGGCTCCTGTTGATATTCCCATAGCTCCCGTTGAGATAGTGTTCCCTGTGGGTGGTGAGGTTATTGTTGTAGATGATGATGATGACTTGGCTGATCCGGTAGGTGACGAGGCGGTTCCGTCGCTACTTCCCCCTCTAGTATCATTTACCGTCTCGGGGGGAGTTGGGGGTGTGGCTTCAGAGGGGCCGGTTGTTGCTGATTCGGGAGAGATTTCTCTAGGTCGAGACCCGGATTCTCCGTCTAGGAAAAGACGTCGAGTTGGCGATGGTTCTCCATCGGGGGAGAGTTTTCCTGGAAACTCTTCTTTTGCTCCGGATTTGGTTCGGTGGGTCGAAGGTCAGGATCCTGCTAGTTTGCTGAATCCTAGAGTGCTAGCGGAATATATCCGAACTTTGGCGATTCCTGATGATGTCACGTGGTTCTGTGGTAGGCCGGGTCAGGAGCTTTCCGATCTGGCTTGCTTTCATGGTTTCTCTGTAAGTGCTTTCTTTCTTGAATATAATATGTTTTTTGTATTTAGTTGTTTTCTTATTTGTTTATTTCTGTTGTTTTCTTATTTGTTTATTTCTGTTGTTTGTAGGCTCTTCAATCTGTTCTGGTATTGAACGACCGCCGACAGTGTGCCGAGGAGGAGGTCGAGCGTCTGTCTTCTCTTTTGGCGACTTCCGAGTCTGAAAGGGCGAAATTGAAGGCCTCTTTGGAAGAGCATGATTCCCTTCTGGCGCAGCTCAAGGCGCAGGATGCGATTAATGATCGCCAAGTGAAAGTGATCGAGAAGAAGACCGATGACTTGACTCAAGAGATCGAGGAGCTTATTCGAATCAATTCCCTTGTTGGTGGGGAGAGGGACAGTCTAAGATCGGAGGTTGAAGGTCTTCACATCCGTCTGCTAGATACGAAGGCTTTTTACTCTGCTTTGATAAGCGAGTATCGCCTTGCGATTGGGAGGAAGCTTCTAGAGCAGAATCCTAATATTGATCTTTCTGGGGTTAACGGGTTGGATCCCCAGGCCATCGCTCGTGATCTTCTCGTCAAGATGTCTAAAGACCGCGTCTAGTAGTTTTTCTTTTGATTGTATTTGCTGATGTACTAATTTTGCTTTTTGTAATTCGCAATTTATGAATATATTTTCTTCGTGTTTCTTCGAAATGTGCTTTCGCCTTATATTAATTTTTATGTACTTGTCTTGCCTCGAGGGTTATTCTAAACCCTGTTCTTGGCGTTGCTTTTTATAGAGTTAATCTAAACTATTTTTATTTTTGTTTTTGTTTCGAGTTAATCTAAACTCTTTTTTGGCGATTTGCCTTTTCTGAGTTAATTTAAACTCATTTTTTAGCCTTTTGTGGCGATTTGCCTTGTTCGGCGATTTTGCTTTGAGTTAATTTAAACTCATTTTCTTGGGTTTTAACCTTTTGTGGCGATTTGCCTAGTTCGGCGATTTTGCCTTGAGTTAATTTAAACTCATTTTCTTGGCTCTTAGCCTTTCTTGAATTTGATCTTTATTTTTTTCTTCTTTCATCTTTGATTTAATCATTTGTGGCTGTTCTTGATTTTTATTTCTTTATTGGTTCGTCTGGCTAATCAGATAGCAGCAAAATTGAACTTTTATTGATAAAAAGATGGCATACAAAATATTAAAGATAGATTCGACGCCATCTGGTAAGACGTAAAGTCGTTACCGATGATGGGTCGTTTTTCGTTCCTATTCTTCCTTCTTTTCGGTTTTGTTTTCTTGGAGATCCACTACTGACTCGTCATAGCACTTCTTGGCTATTCCTTGGTCTCCTCTCAGCGTCACTACTCCCTTTTCGGTTGGTATCTTCATTGCCAACGCTCTGATGCTGGTTACTGCTGCCGAATCATGGAGGAAAGGTCTTCCTAGGATGGCATTATATGTCAATTCCATGTCCACTATGTTAAATAGTGACATGATTTTCTTGTTTATTCCTCTTTCTGGGCCGATTATTACTTCCAAGGTGACTGCTCCCAGCGGAGTGATGGAGGGGCCACCGAGTCCTGATAGCGGAATTGGGACTCGGCGTAGCCTTGACGCCGTTCCTCCCAACATTTTGTATGCTGCGTTTGTCATGAGGTTTACCGCGCTTCCTTCGTCGATAAGGATCCGCTCCATGTTCCAATTTTCAATGATAGTAGTTACTACTAAAGCATCGTTGTGGGGTGCTTTGACGTGTTCATAGTCTTCTACATCGAAGATCACTGGCGGCATGTGAGTTTCTCGTATGTTCATTACTTCCTTCCTCTGCTTCCTCCTGATCGTGGAGCTGCTATGTCCTCCACCGTTAATCATGTGTATGGTTCCCAGAATTTTGGATGGGCGCTCGTCTTCCTTTTCTTTCGGCTTGTCTTCTCTGTTTCTTTTTTCTCCCTTGTCATTGCTCTTCTCTTTTCGGGCCACAAATTTCCTCAGCTCGCCTGTGTCGATCATTCTTTCGATCTCGACCTTCAAGTCTCTACAGCTATCCGTTTCATGTCCGTAATCGTCGTGAAATTTGCAGTACTTTCTGGTGTCTCTTATCTCTGCTTTCATCTTTGGTGGCCATACCACATTTTTGACGTTTTCTTTGATCCACATGAGGACATTAGTTCGGCTGGTGTTTAGCGGAGTGAAGTTATTCTCGTCATCTCTGGGATCATATCTCGATTCATATCTTGTCTGGGGGGCGAATCGTCTGCTCTCTTCGGGTCTTCCTCTCCTGTCATCAGGTTTGGACTTGGTTTTTTCTCTGGATCTCTCTTTTGATTCTTTTCCTTTTGCTTCCTTTCCGCGAATCGCCCTTCGCCCTTCGTCTAACTCGAAGTATTTCTGGGCTATGCCCATTAAGTTCGAGAAAGTTGTGGGTTTATTGACTAGCAGCTTGTCCACCAGCTTTCCGAATCGCGTCCCTTCTCGCAATGCTTCTGTCGCCATGTCGACGTTCAGGTTGTCTATCTTCATAGCTTGCTTGTTGAATCGTTCGATGTAGCTTCGCAGGGTTTCTCCTTCTTCTTGGATGCAGGCTCTCAGGATACTGGTAGTGGTTTTAGCTGGGATGTTTGTGAGATATCTGTTAAGGAACTCTGTCGAAAGCGAAGCGAAGCTTTTGATCGAGCCCGGTTTTAATTTGTTATACCATCTCTGGGCTGTGCCCGTGAGTGTGGTAGGGAAAACCCTGCAGAGGATGGCGTCTGATACGCTGAGTAGCCCCATGGTCGCTGTGAACCTAGAGGTATGGTCTCGGGGGTCTCCTTCCCCATTGAAAATTGGCAGGATCGGCAGCTTCATGCTGTGCGGGATGGTTTCCTCCATGATCTCGGGCGAGAGGGGTGATCCTTTCAACCTGAGGTCGTCTATATCCAATTCTTCAGATTTTAGTTTTTTGAGCGCTTTGGCGATCTTCTCTTCTAAATCTTCTTCCACCACATATGTGGCTTTGCTTTTTTGGGGTGTCTCTAACGATTCGCCTTCTCCTTCTTGGTGTTTTTTCTTAGTTTGCTCTTTCCCTGCATCTCTTTCTTGTCGCTTACTCCTTGGCGGGGCGTCTTCTTTTTCCTTCTCCCTTCGTTCGTCTCTCTTTGAATTTAGACCGCTCCGGGCGTCCTCCTGGTTGTGCTCATTTCTGGGTGTCTCCGGTGATTCCTCGTTAGATTTGTCTCTGTTCGTACTTTCCTCGTCGCTGGTTCTATTTTCTCGCTGGTTTCTTGCTTCGTTTCTTTCTCTGTTCCCTCTGGTTCGGGGTTCCTTGCTTTTATTGTTTTCTGCCCTTGTCTCTCGTCGGCCTGGGTTTGCATTTTCTGTTCTTTCTCTTCTTCTGGGAGCTGTAGGGCTGAAGTTTTCCCTTAGGATTTTCATAGTTTCTTCGTGCCTGTCGTTTGTTCTTTTGGCTTCGCTAGCCAATCTGTCAAGATTTGCCTGTACGGATTCTAGTATCTTTTTCAGCATTTCGTTGTGTGGATCTTGTGCTGCTGCATTTGGTGCTTGTTCTTCAGTGCTTAGATTGAAAGCAATTGGGTTGCTTCCTCTTATCGGATTAGTTTGGTACTGGGGTGTTGAGAAAGAGGGCCCTCCGGTGTTGCTTTTTTCCCCGGAGTTGTGAAGCCCGTCTTCCGTCACGTTGATTATCTCCGGAGTGCTTTTTGGGTCCATTGGCTGTTTGTCTTTCAGGTTTACTCTTTCAGAAGTCATCTTCTTCAATGAGATTTGTATTTGAGTTCAGAAAAGCTCCTTCTTTTGAAGTTTAGTTAAGCTTTTCCCACAGACGGCGCCAATTGATGGAGTCTGCCTTCTGAACCGGTGAATAAACCTGCAAAACAGGGTAGAAGCTAACCGGACGGTGGTTGTCCGATTAACTCTCCGATGCTAAAGTCAGTTTAGAGCTTTGAGCAGCGTTTTGAGTATCTGAATGTAATTGTGATTCTAGGCATACCTCGTGCTCCTTTTATAGTAGTCGAATATACCTAGTAGAGTTGTATTAGGCAAGTGAATCCTACTTTATAGGGATTCGGCAATATCGTAGAGATTCTCCTGATTTGTCGGGATCTACCTTAATCTGATAAGAGTCCTATTTAGGAACGTCTTCCTAAATAGTCTTATCTTCCTAAAGTAGAGCTTATCCTTCCATATGTAGTGTTTGTGTCCGAATAGGACAACACTTCCATAATTAGTCGATTATCCGAATCCCGGACTCGATGCGCTCTCGGCGGATCACGTGGGATTCGGTCTTTATGTCACCGAATCTAAAGAGATTCGGCATTTCCTTCATATCTTCGGATCTTCAGGGGGAGTCCGGTATCACCTGAGAGTGGATCTCCTGCAACTCGGCTCCATTATACTTAGAATAGGATTCGGTATCCATCAATTCTTAAAAAAAACCCTTGTATTTGTAGTTTTACTATATTTATTGTGCAAAGATGTATTGTTAGTTTATTGTTGTTCTTTAATACTAAGCTACTACACTTTTGTTTTATAATTTAGTTGTTATTTTGTATATTACAATTTGAATCTTTTCTATGTTTTGGAACTTTTTATTATACAAAATTCATCATTTTATTTTTTTAATATTAGATTTTTTTTATAAATATTTATATTTGTAATTACTATAATCATTATTTATTCAAAAAATCAATTTATATACAACAATGACAACATTTTTTTATAAGATCTTATTATCAAAATTACAAAATTCATTAAGTACTAGTTGATAATACTCCCTCCGTCCTAAGATAATAGTCCATTTTCTCCTTTTTATACAGTTTAAAAAACACAATTAATACTTTAACTTTTCACCTGTATTTTTTAGCCTAATGACAATAAATAATAAACTTTAAATAAGGGCAATATGAAAAAAAATAAACACTTTAAATTATGATTTATAAGGAATGTGGACAATTATTTAGAACAAAAAAGAGAGAAAAATAGACTATTATTTTGGAACGGAGGGAGTATTTCGGATACTACATTTAGTACCTAAACTGAAGTAGTAATAGTATTTGTATTAATATTAATACATAGTTTTTCTAATAAATTATAATTTAAAATATGAAATTCAAATCTTAAATTTAATATGTGATAATAAATAATATAATAAATTTTATGATTTAAATAATTTTTAGTGAGCAATCTACCGTTTGATTCATATTATATATAAAAACACGGATGAAGGAGGGAGAAGGTGGGTGGGTGGAGAGACAGGCAAATTTACTAAATAGTCTTTTATAAATTATTGCTAAATGATTAGTTAATTGAAAGTCTTTTGATCTTTATCTAATTAATTAATTATAAATTAAAAAAGATAAGATACAATTAAAGTTTAACTGGGATAAGTCAGAAATATCACCACTTAAAACTCCTTAATTTTTGCCAAGAGTCTTTTATGCATACTACTACTACATGTGAGACCTACGAAATAATATTCCTGCAAACAAGGGTTAGTAAAGATTTTATTTAAAAATATAGTAATTAAAGATATAACAATTAAGAGTTTAATTTGAATAAAGAAATGTTGAACCTACATACAACAAACAATATATGCTAAGATAGCTTATGAAATTGTTCAATATGCGACACAATGCTATATATGAAAAAGATGTCCCTCTAAATAAGTAAAAAATTAAGACTAATTCAAATTAGGATGTAGTACGAATAAACAAATTTGTTAGGAAAAAAATTGAACCTTAAAATTGGTTGGTACTATATACTAAAAATTGTACATGATAGACTACAATTAGGGTTTGATAAATTATTTTTACTCTCTTTAGTTAGCTATTGAAAGATATTAATCTGAAAAATCAAGTAAATTCAAATTTTATCATAATTGTACAAATATTTTATTCAGCTATACGTTATATCTAACATCATTTGAAATATTAAATTTAATATAAACATGTTGAAATGATAGTAATTTAATTATTAAATAAATTAGTAATTATATTGAGATAATAATTTATTTTTAACTCTATTTGATCATAAAATTAAAATTTTGTTTAATAATAAAATAAATTAAATTGATTATAGTCTTAATGCAACTCATAAAATATTTTATATTTTAAAAAACTCTAATCAATTTAATATTAATTATACATAAACAAATAAATATTATTAATGTCAATTAATTTTAAAGATTAATAAATTGAAGTATTATATCTATTTCTAACTAAAACTCTAACTAATTTGACATATTGGTTAAAAATAAAATAAATTGATACAACTACCGAGTTTAATTAATATAAAATTGACGAGTCACATCACAAGCCACGAGTGTAGCACTAATGCGAAACTAGTATTAAAAATAGTGAGTACCACATAAAGAGCAAAACAATATAATAAATAAATAAATAAATAAGAATTGATGTATTTTTATTTGTTTCAAAATAAATGTTATTTTTTATTTTTTAGAATTATGCATTATATAAAATATTAGTTTAGTTATCTTAATGATTTTTTTTATATAGAAATAAAAAGGATTAATATATGGATTTTAGAGTTTTAGAATTTTAGAATTTGCATTTGTTGTGTTGGATTTATTATGTTGGAGTTCAATATATAATAAATATTTGGTGTGCAAAAATCGACACCCTAGTTGAATAGGTGAGTGAACTACTAATATCAATCTGCAAGAAAAAAAACTACTAATATCAATAAATGAGAATCAAAATATATACAGTGCCTTAAAGACGAGGGCATTGACTAAATGAAGAGGAAAAAAAATGATGACAATTATAGGATCATTATCATAGACTTAAAAAGAGAAAGATGACTTCGAGGGGCATCCGTCAGGGGGACCCTCTCTCTCCCTACCTCTTTGTTCTTTGTATGGAGCGTTTATCGCATCGGATCTGCGATGCTATCAACAAAGGTGAGTGGCTGCCCATAAAGCTCAATAAAAATGGCCCTAACATTTCGCACCTTTTTTTTGCAGATGACCTCGTTCTTTTTGGAAAAGCGACTGTTGAGCAAGCCACCAATATCAAGAATATTCTGGATGATTTCTCTTCTTGTTCGGGGCTGAAAGTCAGCCTGGACAAAACTAAAGTCTTCTTCTCTCCTAACACGGAGCCGCACATAGCAGAAACTTTTAGTAACACTCTGGGTTTCAAGAAGTCTCAAGACTTGGGGAAGTATTTGGGAGTTCCGCTGCTTCATTCCCGAGTCACGAAAGAAACTTATTCCTATGTTGTTGAGAGAGTCCAAGAGAAATTATCCGGGTGGAATGCTAAACTTCTCTCCTTGGCCGGTAGACTTACCCTTGCTAAGTCGGTCCTTATGTCAATTCCAGGCTATACTATGCAAACTACCACTGTTCCGAAAGGAATCTGTGATAAGATCGATCGCATTGTGCGGCAATTTATTTGGGGGAATATTGAGGGAACCAATAAGCCGAGCCTTGTTAAGTGGAAGGATATGTGCTCTCCTTCTAACCACGGCGGTGGTGGTATTCGTGATTTGAGAAGTCAGAATAATGCTTTCATTATGAAGTTGGGGTTTGCTATCCTTACCAAGCCGGATCTTTATTGGGTTCAAGTTATTCGATCCAAATATAAATGGGCTGATAATAACGCTCCGAATCCAGTGAAAGGTGCGTGCTCCACTGTTTGGAGGAGTCTTGGCTGTCTTTGGGAGAAAATTTTCAATAATTCTCATTGGGCGCTTGGAAACGGCATTCAAATTAATTTTTGGAGCGATAATTGGATAGGTGATCTGGGTCCCCTGAATTTGTTGGTTTCCAGGCCTCTTAGTGAAAGTGATCTTGCGAAAAAAGTAAAAGATGTTGCTAGCAACGGTAACTGGCATTGGGATTATATTTCTGTTTTTGTTCCTTGTGCAGTTTTACTTCGTATTGCTGCTATTAAGCCTCCTTCGACGGAAGATGACAACGACCAGCGGTATTGGGGGCTGACTAGCTCCGGCACCTTCAGTGTTAGCTCGGCCTACGGGATTCAGCAGTCCATCCCCTTGGATGATGAGAGTGATAAGTGGAAAATCATTTGGAATTGGCCAGGCGCTCAAAGAATTAGAATGATGCTCTGGATTACAGCCAAAAACAGACTCTTGACTAACAGTGAGCGTCGAAGAAGACATATGACTGATATAGATATTTGTGACATCTGTGGCAACGATGAAGAGGATAGGGATCACATTTTACGGCAATGCATCTTTGCTAGGGAAGTGTGGTCTAAAATTCTTAACCCTTCTTCTGATTCAAATTTTTTCACCATTCCTTTTGAGAGATGGTTTTTTGATAATTTACAGGATAAGGACATGGAGAGCAGCGGGCGGTGTGCTATCACGTTTGGCATTACGTGCTGGTCGTTGTGGAACTACCGCAACAGATTCATCTTCAGCAACGAAAGGCGGAGTTCAGGCATGATAGCTCAGTCAGTCATCCAAATGGTGCATTATACCACTTCAGCGATCATCTACAGGAATTTATCTAAGCCCGGTCTTGCTCCGAGAACTGAGCATCTGATTGGTTGGGAAGAACCCCCTCGTGGCTGGATAAAACTGAATACTGACGGCTCGGTCTATCCCCCGGAGAACTTGGCGGCAGCAGGTGGCCTTGCTCGGTCTAGTAATGGGGAGTGGGTCTTTGGCTTCAGCAGAAATATCGGTCGTTGCTCTGTCCTTCAAGCCGAGCTCTGGGGTGCTTTTGATGGTCTGAATACCGCTTGGAATAAGGGTCACCGTTATATTGTTCTTGAGATGGACAGCAAACTTGCTGTTGACAGTTTGAATAGCGATGCAGTTCATGTAAATGCCAACGAAAACCTTAGAAGAGCAATCAAGAACCTTTTGTGTAGAGACTGGTCAGTTTTGATTCGTCATATTCATAGAGAAGGGAACCGGTGTGCGGACCGTATGGCCAACCTTGGATACTCTCATGACATGGGTCTTATGATCTACAACGGTGTTCCTGTCAACATTTCCAGCTTTTTAGTCGATGATAATGCTGGAGTCTCCTTCCCTCGGATGGTTAGAAGGTCCTAGCGTTTAGTTGCTTCCGGCTTTGGCCGTCTCCTGTAATCAAAAAAAAAAAAGAGAAAGATGACTTCGAATTAAATTTCTTTTTTGTTTTTGCATAAAAAAATCCATTTCCATTTCATACAGACCTACTCTGCAACTTTATCCTATTTAAAGTCTAATGGTGACACCAAGTATACTCATTATTAAGGCTAATCTCCTGGAAAAAAACCCCACCTTTCAACCCCTTCGTTTGCACCCTCAACTTTTAAAATCTCTGATTTTACCCAAATTACGACCTTTCGTTTTCAATTGCACCCTCAAATATTAAAATCACCATCTTTTAGTTTCAATTACACCCTTAAACATTAAATTAACCTTTTTTCTAATACTTCAAATTTCTATAAATATTTTAAAGGCTTAATCACCAAAAAATGCCAAAACTATACGTTTTGTGTCAATTATAGCCAAACCTTTAAAAATTACCAGATTTAGCCAAACCTTATATGTTCTGTTTCTTTTTTAGCCATTTTTAAACCGAACCGGTTTTCTAACACCGTGTCATCCACGTCACCGCCAACTAAGCAATTGGCTGGCATGGAAGCTGAAATATTTAAATAAGGTTTGGCTATAACTGACAAAAAAAAATAGGTTTGGTATTTTTTGGATGAATAAACCTAATTTTAAATTCAAGCCAATTTTTAAATTTAATAATTAGTAAATTAATTATATCATTTATGAAATTTATATATATTTAAAAATAATTATTATTTCCTATTTAATACTAATTAAAATTAATTTTAATTTTTTACTAAACCTAATTAAATCTAATAAATTTAAATTATAATATATTTTAATGAATACATAATTAAAAAAATGAATTAATGTATTACTTAGGAATTAATGTTGAATTAAATTTGGTGAAAGGGTTTAATGTTCATGATGATTTTGAACTTGATTTATTATTTTTAATGTTGTTGAGATCTTATTATGATTGGATTCAGGTAATAAATAAAATAGTTATGTGTAATTTAAGGTGAGTTTTTTGCTATGCCGAGTAAAATGACATATGCGTTTATGCTTATAAACATCATGATATATATTGATTACAGCACAATGAGATTCACTTTTTAAAGAAAAAAAAATGAGGAAATAATTACACTCGTCCTTTAAATAAGCAGTCTATTCAGTGATTATTTTTATGTTTATGTGTGTATAGTTGAATTATGAACACTGTCGTATATATGTCGTGTATATTACTCTCAGATTGTTCGTCGGAAGACAAACAATTGGGTCTCAATCGGCGGCGGTGTCAAAGAACCGACGACTGGAATTTAAAAAAAAATTAAGATGAATATGACATTTTTTTGTTTTTAATAGAATTTAAATTAATTATATATCCATCAAATATGTAAAAAATATTTATTAGAATTATTTAAATTTAGTAAAAAATAAATTAATTTTAATTAGCATTAAATAAAAATATTATTTTTTAAATATATATGAATTTTATTATAATATAATTAATCATTTAATTATTTAATTTTAAAATTAGTTTTATTCACCAAAAAATACCAAACCTATGCATTTTGTGTCAGTTATGGCCAAACCTTATTTAAATATTTCAGCTTCATTGCTTAGTTGGCGGTGATATGGACGACACGGTGTCAAAAAAACCGGTTCGATTCAAAAATGGCTAAAAAAGAAACAGAACATATAAGGTTTGGCTAAATCTCGTGATTTTTAAAGGTTTGGCTATAATTGACACAAAACGTATAGGTTTGGCATTTTTTGATAATTAAGCCTATTTTAAATGGTCCTCATAGTTATAATTAAAACAAAAAAACCATCTTTCTTAAATTTTCAAAAGTAATAAAATATCTCTAATTTTAATTTAAAAAAACAAAAAAATTCCCCAACCCGACAACCGACCCACCCCCGGATCATTTTCTCTGAAGTCCCGATGACCGGAAAACTTTTCGGTCATCAGAAGGCCGGATTTGTTCTTCATGAACAGATCGAAACCGGATTTGTTCTTCATGAACAGATCCAAACCGGATCTGTTCATGAAGAACAGATCCATGCGGGATCTGTTCGTGAAGAACAAATCCATGCGGGATCTGTTCTTCATGAACAGATCCGCGCCGAATCTGTTCATGAAGAACAGATCCCCGCAGAGTCTGTTCTTCATGAACAGATCCTCGCCGGGTCTGTTCATGAAGAACAGATCCACGCGGGGTCTGTTCATGAAGAACAGATCTGGTTTGGATCTGTTCTTCATGAACAGATCCGGTTTGGATCTGTTCTCCATGAACAGATCCGGATGACCGGAAAATTTTCCGGTCATCGTGAATTTGGAGAAGATGACCGGAAATTTTTTTGGTAGTGGCGGCGATGGGGTGACGGTAGTGGTTGGGTCGAAACGGCTAATAAATTTTTAATTTTAAAAAAGTAAAAAGTATTTTATATTTAGAAAAATTATTGAATGTAAATTTCTTTAACGGGTCGAATAGTTTCGACAAAATTATTCAAATATCGAAATATTGTCAGTTAATCTCATAGAGTCGAGACGGCGTATTTACGGATATAATTTTCTATAACATAATATTATTTTTATTAAATACAAAATTAGTATTAAGTTTTATAATTTTTGAAAGAAGTGTTTTTTTATTTTAAATATAACATTAAGCACTTTTTAGAATACATGTTAAAATATAAAGTATTAATATAAATATTTTTTCAGTGAAAAGAGGTCAATTTGATGCTTGAGGGTGCAATTGAAAGCGAAAGGTCGTAATTTGGGTAAAATTGGAGATTTTGAAAGGTGAGGGTGCAAACGAAGGGGGATTGAAAGGTGAGGGGTTTTCAGGGGATTAGCCCATTATTAATACATCAATATTGTTGTCAAATTCTAGGGAAACGCCGTTAGTGAAGCAAATCGAGCCGAGATTTAACATGTTTATGTTCGGTTCATTATGTGAACAAATTGTTTATATTTGGTTTAGTTCATTCGAACTTTGAACGAGGTATTTATATTCGGTTCGTTTAAATTTTATAGTGTTCATGTTCGGTTCATGTTTAACTCGTACTCATCCGTTTATCTTGTAAATGAACTGTTGTAACATTTATACCGATTGTTGAATCTTTGGTACCAATTGTCGTGACCGGTTCTTGACCGGATTGGTATGCACAGCGGAATCGAAACCATTCGGTAGGTATTTAATTATGGATTTGATCAACAAATAATAATATAGCAAAATAAATAAATAACACAAGAGATTTACGTGGTTCTGCTTTAAAGCGTACATCCACGGGCGAAAGATTCGAGCCATCCACTAATCATCAAAAGGAGTACAAAATTGGTGGAGAATCACCAAATAGAAAACATCTCTAGTAAATATGCCCTTAGAAGAAAAACTCACAAAGTGTTTAATTCTCTACAAGAAGTAACCCAAAAGGGTAAGAATTAACTTATATTTCTCACATCACACACACCCCCTTTTCCCCTTATTCACATCAATGTCTACATTGTGTGTTCGGTTTTGGTGTAGTCTAAAAGGTGAACATGACAGTGTATTTATAGTGAGTAAATAATCTATATGACATTAGGACTATTAATCCTAATTGGATTTATACTTCCTAATTAGCCAATGATAACAAAGTTATCATTCTCCCGAATACTTCACTATTCCTAATACAAATTAGAATTAGAATTCTAGGCACATTCCAACAATCTCCACCTTGACTTGAATTCTCCAATAAACTGTGATTACTATTGTGCTCCACTGTCACGATCCAATCTCAGGGCCGAGACCAGCGCTAGGGAATGGGAGTGGTTTCTCCGGAATGGGAGTGGTTTCTCTGAAACCTGTAGCAAGCCTAAAAACGTAAAATAATTTTTCGCAAATATAAACATCATGCATGACATACATAAACATGTGTCATGCAGAAGCACACATGTCAGACATACATATCCTCTGGCAGTCTCAAATATCAAAACGCAGCTAGCATAAAACATTTAAAACTTCAAAACATTAAAGTTATATTTACAGAAAACTATACATTACAAGCTGACTTGCAAAACACTTATCTACTGCAGCTCTAAGAGTAAAGTACTGTTTATTTACATACTTTCAAAAATACAGACTTCTGGAAGTAGGATAAAAGTCCGTTGCTTCAAAGCGTCTTTAACCTGAAAGAAAATCTGTGAGGGGTCAGTATATGGGAATATACTAAGTGAGTTCATACATTTACTAATAAGTATTCAAATAAAACATAAAACGATATTCAATCGTATGCAGCCAAGTACGAGATCCGATTGAAACCCTAATCCTCAAACATACTAATCATCTATCATGCAACCCAATCATTAATATCAAGTTGTGAGTCCAACTCACTGGTGGGTCCAACCCACTAGATACAGGGACTCCAGGTTACACCGTAACCGAGTGCTCACTCGTATCAAAATCATACATCAAATCTCGAATTTCATAATTATAATCAACTCACAGCTGTATCAAATAAAAACTGGTGATCACGCAGTCCTATTTCCGCTCAATAGGTAGCACGTTCCATCGGATCAATACTGGTTTCAAATCAAGCGTATGCACAATGCTTATAAAAATTTTCATATAAAACATGCGATTCAAACATAAAGCAATATAAAATAATTGCTTGAATAAATACTTTAAAAGAAAATCGTATAAACTCACAGACAACGCTTATCCAAAAATACGTCGGGGCTTAGGAACGTCAAGCTTCCCGAACTACTGGTCCAGCTGCCTCTTGCCTCGCCGGATCTAAAATAGTTTTAAAACATTTGATTCATATCAGAATCCTATTCTAAGATTGACTCTAGACTTAAGACTCGACACATTTTACTTTCATTAATCGTCGTGCTTTTCACGCATATCCCGTTAAACGATATCTAACTCGTTTACGGATCATATATTTTCTAATTCAATTCTCGTTTAACCTCATTAGGTTAACTATCCACGTTAATCGATCAATTATTATTCGATTTCCAATTCAACACGCGTACCAACACGTGTATTCAACTAATTCAATCGAGGTACGAAGATCGGGGTGCGAGGATCGGGGGTGCACGGTCGTGCACCATGTATAGGTGCACGTTCGTGCACCTTGGTGCACGTTCTTGCACCTTGGTGCACGTTCGTGCACCATACGTGCACGATCGTGCACTGTCGTGCACGATCCCCCGGAATCGTTTTTCGGGGTTTCCGACCTGCTATATACATATAAAACGCTCCAAACTCAACCAAAACGCATATTCTAAGCTCAAAACGCTATAAACCAATTCTATAATCGATAAAACGATAAAATCGTTTCCTGGCCTCAAACTTTGAATCGATATAACTCAAAATATATTCGTTTAAACAATAAAACGTCAAACTTACCGTGATACGCCACTGAAATACGTTCGTTTTGAGCTATAGAACGTCGGAAAAGGACGAGAAACGAAAACCGCGCGACGAACCGTACGAAAACGACGAGAGAAAAGGAAAGAAGAAGATGAAGTCTGATAGCAAGGTCTGGATCCTTCCTTATAAAGGAAAACTTATATATAACGACTAATTTGCATTTTGGTCCTTGAGACTTTTCAAAAGTTTCAATTTAGTCTAAAACCTATTCGCGTCCAAATTTTAAACGATCTCCGATCGATTCGAAACTTTTACCATATATACTATAAATTATTTTGCGGACTTTGGCGAAATAATTATCGTTACGGGATTTATAATTTATTTTATATTAATTTTCGAAGTTAAATCCTCAAATCCCGCTAATTAACTTATTAAAAATTATTCTAAATTCCCGATATAATTAAATTAAATTCTTCTTAATTTAATTTATCAAAAATCTCGACACGTGGCACGACGAAATTACCTTAAATTATTTTGGGGTATTACATCCACCTTCTCCATTTAAGTCCAAACTGAACTTATTCCAAAAGAGGTTCTTTGAGGAGGACCATACAAGCTCAAGAACATCTTGAACTTGCTGAAACCAAAATGACTAGAAGATTTACTATCTTCGAGTGTATCAATCAAAATTTCACGATGCTTCGAATTTTGTTGGTCTTAAAACTGATACCAGAAACAAACGTCATTAGTAGCTTATAATGATTAAATAAAAAAACAAATGTTGAGGTCGTAGCATATCCCTTAATCTTCATAAGTCGACCAACCCAATGAGCATACATCACAAGTGCAGCATCCGATCTCACTTCATCGCCAAACAATCCACAAAACTCGTAGTTTTATATATTGAGATACCAGACATGTGCATATAGAAATCATGTTGAACGAACAATATTGTTCTAACTGTCTCATTATGCATCTTGCCTTTGACTGAACCAATATCCCAAAATTCTGCATGTATTGACCGTTACCCATAACTACACTCCACTATCAACTCAGTTGTAGACGGAACACCAATCGAAATTGGCACAAATGTGATATGAACAACCTGAATCTGCATAAATTTCGGATAAAAAACAACTATACTGCAATTTTAACCGTAGACTGGTTCTCTAACCTGATTCGCCTGTAACCGCTAGCATTCAGTCCTCATCTAATTATCTCCAAACAAATTGACTTATGAGTGATCCAATAGTGACGCCATTCCAAATTACAAACGTTGTAATCCATCTTGTGTCTAAGATTGCTACTTAATCAAAACAAAATCTCTTTTTGCAATGTCATGATTTTTCAAAATCTGACTATGCCCAACCGAACTCTTCATTAAATAAACTCTTAAAAGCAATTTTTCTATTCGAATCACTAATAAAATTTCACGAGAGTATAAAGAGATTACCTCAATCATTCATCTTACAAAGGCTCTATAAAATCCTCAAATAGTTGTGTGTTAAGAAAAGTCATACCTTTTTCTTTGTAGTTTAAAGTGGCATATTGGTCTCCATCACAAAAATCTCCTAAAGAATTTTAATACCCAAGTCTGTCTTCAATTGACGACTTTCGGCACTTCCAAATTTGGTGGCTTCTCTATCTCCAAATAATCTTCTTCGTGTCAAGTAATTTCGCCTTGCAAAATCCTCCAAATAATACTTTTCCATAATAATCATAATCCAAAATTGAATCTGAAACCAAATTGGCTCTGATACCAATTGTTGTAACATTTATACCGATTGTTGAATCTTTGGTACCAATTTTCGTGACCGGTTCTTGACCGGATTGGTATGCACAGCGGAATCGAAACCATTCGGTAGGTATTTAATTATGGATTTGATCAACAAATAATAATATAGCAAAATAAATAAATAACACAAGAGATTTACGTGGTTCTGCTTTAAAGCGTACATCCACGGGCGAAAGATTCGAGCCATCCACTAATCATCAAAAGGAGTACAAAATTGGTGGAGAATCACCAAATAGAGAACATCACTAGTAAATATGCCCTTAGAAGAAAAACTCACAAAGTGTTTAATTCTCTATAAGAAATAACCCAAAAGGGTAAGAATTAACTTATATTCCTCACATCACACACACCCCCTTTTCCCCTTATTCACATCAATGTCTACATTGTGTGTTCAGTTTTGGTGTAGTCTAAAAGGTGAACGGGGCAGTGTATTTATAGTGAGTAAATAATCTATATGACATTAGGAGTATTAATCCTAATTGGATTTATACTTCCTAATTAGCCAATGATAACAAAGTTATCTTTCTCCCGAATACTTCAGTAATCCTAATACAAATTAGAATTAGAATTCTAGGCACATTCCAACATGAATGAGCTCATTAAACAAGCTCACTTACCGACTAAACGAACATACACAAGATCGGCTACAAAACTAAAAAACGCGAACCGAAACAAACTAACTCGAGCCTTTTTTTAATCAAAACTACATAGTTTTGGTGAAAGCTTTGTAGTTTTAATAAACTAAAGAATATTCTATATCTAACTAAACCACGAGGTAGCTCGCAAACTCTTAATCAAACTTCTACACGAGCTGGTTTGCAAACCTTTTATCGTGTTCATGTATGAGACAATTCATTTACTTTTAATCGAATTTATTTACAAACTCGTTCACGAACGATTAAAGGAGCACATATACGAATTGTTCATGAATATAAATGAGTCGAACAACACTGTGTTCATGTTCAGCTCATTTAAATAAATGAACATAAAATCAAAGTGAAACATTTAATTGAGATGGAATTCAGTAGTGTTGTTGTATTACTTTTTCTTGTTATGAAATTTTCATCTTTAATATCAATTTCAAAATGGATTTAGGAGATTTGATCTCTTTTTGAAATGACAATTAGAACTACATGTCCAGCTACTACTCTTTTTCTTAGGCTTTTTAATTTTTCCAACCAGAATTTTTTGTTATGTTTCTGGCAACAAAAATATTTTGGTTGCCAATGGAGGCTCGGCTTTGCATAGCAGAGAAAAGGAAAATATGTCAAGTGCAGCTTATGTTCGATCTGTTGGCAATGGAAAGTAAGGATCGAAAAGTATTTTTCAATTTAAAATTAATATTATATAAACCGAGCGTTGATTAAATCAAAATAATTTAGAACAATTTTTCATTAGATAAAGCCAAATAACATGAAATAATCATCAACAAAAGTGACAAAATAACAAAATCAAGTTTTAGACACTATATCACAATGGACCCCCAAATGTTAAATAAACCAGCTCAGAAAAAACTACTAGCTCGTTTATTAACTATTGCACCTGAAAACAAAAGATAATGTTCCGCAAACAAGCAAAACTCACAATTTAAAGTAAATATACTAGAAAACTAAGGATATAACTATTTAAGTAGCAGAAGTGATTGATGACTCAATCGATAGTGAATATCGAACGAACTAAGGTCACTAGAACATGGAATGGGCTTAGACACTTGAGAATACAATATATATAATTGATGGATTGGTGAGTTTCGCGATGGTCTGAACCTGAAAAACAGGTAAATATTGCTTATCGGACGGTGCTGGTCCGATTAACTCTCTGATGCTTAAGTCAGTACTGAGACCGATCCACAATCTGAAATAACATAACATAAATAATTATAATATAAAAGGTTTATTAATTTCAAATAACATACATCAACTCATGAAAAATATAACATAATTTATATTCAATTATATGACCACTGCGGAGTTCTAGAATTAAAATTTTTTATGATAAACTTTTAATAAAAAAATCCCCTTTATAAAAATGAGTTCAGAAGTTTTATTCAAAGATCGATGTCAAGCGATTTTCTAGAAAAGGATAAATCCATGGGATCGGATATATAGAGTGAGTTCATATCATTATAATCAATTACTAAGATTAAAACTGTGAAAACATTTGACATAATCCCATTTTTAGAGACACATGTTATGCATGCGAAGAAACACATGGCATGTATGTGAAAGGACACGTGACATGAATATATTTAAGAAAAACATTTATATTGCGTTTATCTTTTCTGATCGATCACTTTACTCCGACTACCGAATTCGGCGTTCTTTATATCAAACCAAAACTATCGACATCCTCTTTGATATCCATGTTATATTTCACAAAATGTTTTGGAATGCATCAGCTCCACAAATTTACAGCATAGTCGGCTTTCCTTGTTCGTCATGCTCTGGTAATTTCTCGCCGATCTGACACCAAAAATAGACTCAGCGGCATTAATAATCTTAGGATGGAGTGACCATCGATGACGATGGTGACCAGAGGTGGTTGAAAAACAGTTACGGTGGTTCTAGGACTTCCAATCTGATTTCATAGCGATTATGATGGATTTAGTTCCAGCGAACCATATGAGTAAGATCCCGACTCAAAATTGATATGATTTGCATTTTTCGGAGTCAAATTGATGCTGGCAGAAGCAGCGCATGGGTCACATGCGCCACCTTTAACGGTGATTATAGGTTTTGTCTAAAAATGTGTTTTTATATTATATTTAAAAATAATAAATTATGCCTAGTACTTTTCGTAAAAGCGTTATATGCTAATTGTTCACTAATTGTGGGATAAAAATTGTCGAAGTTCAAATGAGGGTTATGTAATTTTCAAAATAGGGTAAATGTGAGAAATATACATATTATTTGGAATATGATTATGGACTAAGATTTATACGAGTTAATAAATTGAAATTTTAAAGTTAATTTGGTATTATCGTTTTTTAAGCTCGAATGAAGTTATCTATATTTTTATAAATATTAAAGTGTTATGTTTGTAAGTTAATCACGATGATGTGATATTGATAAGCTGGTTTGGAGAGAATAGCCTCGGCTGGATTACGAAATATGAATAATATATTTAGAAAATGAAAGTGAATTTTGAACATCGCACCTAAAATTTACGAATTTGATAAACGAGAATGTAAAAAGCATTTTAAAACCAGAGCTTAAATCGATGATCGATTAACTAGATGAATTACAAAAGTAAAAGAGTTTGAAAATATTTGTTTTATTTGATGAAGTGGTTTGGGTCTAGAGATTAATTCTAGAATTAGTATTGCTAATTTTGTAATTTCAAACATGAATAGATCCGACAAGCTCAAAATTTTGGGTTTATGACGGAAAAGGATAAAGTTTGAAATATAGCAAAATAATTGTGAGTTCGTTTATTTAATTTTGAATATTATGAAGTGAAATGTCTTTGTATATTTTAAATGTTTAATTCAATCGCATTATATATGGATGATGTTTAAATGTTGATATGGATTTAATGAAATGTACTTCCTATTAGGCTAAAATAGGGTTGTATGTGCATTAGTAATAACAAATATATGAATAAGATCTACAAAGGAAAATGAAAGTGAAAAGGAGGAGCAACAAATATTAGACATCGAGAGTTGATGTAAGAAATAATTGATCAAAAAATAAAAGTACTAGGTGATTGTACCATGTTTACGGTCGAAACAATCTAAGGTGACGACACCATACTTATAGTCCAAACTATAATAAGAATATACGGAATATCCGAGGAGGCAGTACCATGTTCACGGACCGGACAGTCTGAGGTGACGGCAGCATGTTTACGGTCTAGATTCTGTTACAGATTTGAGGCGACGACACCATGTTTACGGTCCAGACTCCGTTACAGATCTGAGGCTAAGGCACCATGTTTACGGTCTAGATTCTAATAAGGATAAGTGAAAGTCTTAGGCGACGGTACCATGGTTATAGACTATTCTTATTTGGAATATAATTTACGATTACTAACGACAACACCATATTTGCAGTCGGGACCAGTCATTGGTGAAGTTGCCATGTGTATGGCTAGATTTAAGGTTATGAGAAGTGTGAGATAAGTTACGAAGGATTAAGGATTAATGTCTCCCTTGATATTTGTGTTGACTGAATGCATATATGATGTTTGTAGCATGAAATTTGTGTTTTATTTAATGTTTTTAAGTAAATGTTATAAACTCTCTCCATTTCATATTAACATGTTGTTTCCTCTCTTTTAAAAAAAAAGTGTAGTCGATTTTAAAAGTACACTTTCGAATGTTTATTCCTCGGAAGTCTTATTGCAAAAAGTATGTGTTTTGAAGATTTTATTCTAGATTCTACAGTAGTATCAATGTTTGACCTTGTATAAAATAAATGATCAGTTTATGCGTCTCGCCTATTATTAATAAAAGATGTTTGACTTGAGACGATTAATAAATTGGTTGTACTGATGGTTTGAGCTTTTATAAAAGAAATTTTTAATGTGTTAACATCTCTTATCATTAAAGGAAATGTGATAGAAATTTTAACTTGCTACGGGTTTCAGAGTTACCACTCTCATTTCCTAGCGTTAGTTTCGACCCAAGAAATTGGATTGTGACACACCCATCTTCCAGAGAATTTATAATATCTTGTATTTATTATGTAATTTAAATTGTTAAATTGTGGTATAAACCACAATGGGATGACCGAAATTGTGAAAATTCACATTTAAGTGTGAAATATAAAGAAAAATACCCGAAAAGAGTCTAATTTAGTTATCAATATTAAATAGTTAAGTATGAATATTTTTATTAGTTAAAGTGAGTTTAAGCAGGAGTTAGGGATTTCTTAAAAAAAATAATATAAAATAAAGTAAAAGTCTTCGGATAATAATTTTAAAGTTATTATCTGTAAAAAGTTTTTAAGAATTTATCGATAAAGTTTCATGAAATTATGAGGTCGTTTAAATAATTTTTAGCATTCAATACTTAAGTATCTGGTTTAAAGTGATCGAAAGATAACCTAAGTTAATAAATGACAAACAATAGATTATTTATATTATTAAAAAAATTAAAGGACCAAAAGTGTATATTGGCCATTAATGTATAAGCCAATTGCTTATGAATTTAAATCAGAAACTTTCATCTTCCATGTGATCAAGGTTTAAAGGCGGTGATTGAGGGTTTGTTCGATTCTTATTCGTTCTCAACGATTCCGCCCCAAAACCTTTAAATTATCCGATAATCTTTCATCTGCAGCTTGAAGTAAGGTAAGATTTCTGATTTTTAAAATTTAATTTTGATGAAAAGTGTTTGGGAAATTGATAATCGTTCAGCATCAAATTAAATCATCGGATTATCGATGTTTAAAGCGTTTTGATTATAGAATTGAACTTTTTTTTTTAATTTGACGCTTTTGAGGTTTTGCCGACTTGGAGCAGGTGGAAATCGGCTCGGGGAACGACCCCGAAGCTGTGCGCCTACATAGCATACATGTTGTCAGAACACACAGTACTCTGATGTGCGAATGCATAGTCAGTTTGAGGGGGGCTTTTGTTGGACGATTTTGCCCTAACTTTGGGTCGAAGTTCAAACGTGTTTTTAATGGACTTTTAAAGGATAAACATCGACCTTTCAAATGATTTAAATGGTTTGATATCGAGTGTAAATCGGTTAAACAAAAGAATAAGATATTTAAATCAAGTTACCTTTTGTTTAAACCGAGTTAAGAAAAGATGTTAGAAACTTATATTGGAAATGAAAAGCATGTATTTAGAGAAAAGTGTGTTGTCAGGATTGTTTATAGTTTGAAAGTACACATGTTTTGTGTCTAGAATCTAACTCGAGGGTTGGAATTCTTTTAATTGAAATATGTTATGACAATTGAAATTTAATATTAGATCCGACAATCCATAGAATTGACGGGTCAGAATATCAAGGCAATTGACAGATATCTGAGTAAATTTTGGATAGCGTGTTCTATGAGTTTATAGTTTACTTTTACGTATCAATATTAAAAGTTCTTTATTATTATTATTATTATTATTATTATTATTATTATGAATATCACATATTGTGTTATAATATCTATTTTGATTGTTATACCATATTTTTATATAGTAGTATGAAAACCAGTATAAATTCGAGGAAACGTACTACCTATTGGGTGTCAATAGGACTGTGTGATCACCGGTTTTGATGTAAGTCTTATATGTATGTGTCTAGTGAATATATAAGAACAAAAGAAGGACATTGATTGTTAGATACGAGGTTAACTAGGCAGAGGCTCTTGGGACGGGGATCTCGGTGGAGTAAACTCTCGAAACTAGTGTCTAGTGAGTTAACTCGGTAGAGTTATAGATCTCTCGGGACTCTCAACATCGTATTTAGAATTGGTTGACAGTTAACTCGGTGAGCCATGAATCTCTCATGACCGCACCACTGGACGGTTAACTCAGTAGAGTTACGAAATCTCTCGGGACTCTGCCACAAGAAATGATATGATCTGTAACAGTTCTATTAGTACATGATCTATGAGAATAGTATGTGTAATTGAAATTAGGCTTTCGATCGGATTCAATATTCAGTTATGTTAGTAAATGATTTTTATTTACGATCTATTGTATTTAATATTCACTAGTAAATTGTGAACTTACTCAGTTTTTACCGACCTTGTGTTATTTTACCCCTTTTCAAGTGTATAGTATGTTGACATGACTAGTCTTTCATCTGTTGTTTCGGAATTCGTCTTTTTGTATGCACGGAGTATGACCTTTTTATGAAGAGCTACAGTAATGTTATGGCTAGATAGCATCACAGCCGTAGTCAGTGGTTCACTTGTTCTATATGTTTGGTTTTGAAACCACTGTTTTTTATATATCTTTTTAATGGCTACATTATATATTATATGTATGTATGGAAATCAGTTGCATATGTTTTAAAACTGGCTTTTTAGTATCAATATGTATATATATAACATGTGCAGTTACGACATATGAAATGAAAGTTATGTGCGCTATTATGTGAATGTTTAAAAACTGATTATATATGAAAAAGATATAAATATGTTATATATGTTAAATGAGTTCTGAATAATATTCCACAATTTATTATTTTGAAAATTGAGAAATTTACAGAGGTTGAAATCCCAAATGCTACCTTAGAGGGGGGTAAATAAGGTGTTTTAAAATTTAAGAAGATATTAAAAGATAGAAATTGACACAAGGGATTTAGAGTGGTTCGGATCACAAGTCGATCCTACTGCACTACTTAATTAAAGATTGAGATTTTGATAATTCAATAGTATGTGTTTTAAAGTTTAACACTAACTATTACAAAAGAGATTTTCTAAAACTAATCTCAAACTTACAATGTGATTTTTCAAGGCTGATCACTAACCCACAAACACTAAATGATATATCAATAAATGATAATCAACAACAAAGAAAAGCAATCAATATAAATTGATGCACAAAAGAGGAAAGTAATAATGATTGAATGCTTGAATGTTTGGTGTTGTTTTTAAAGTGTATAACCACATTAATGTGGTGGTTGTGGGGTATGTATAACCCAACAACTCTTCTCTAAGTCTTCAAGGGCAAAAGTTGTCTTTTTGCAAAAATCAGGAGTGTCACGCCCATGACACACTGTGTCACGCCAGTGACACCTAACTTAGACAGGTGGTCCAATACTGAGAGGTCATGTGTTAAAGAGCCGTTGGGAAGGTCAGAAATATGACCGTTGAAGTCCAACGACTCTGTGTGTCATGCCCGTGACACACAGACGTTTGCGCCCGCTATATCTTGCCCAAAATGAAGAGTAAAGCTCAAGCTTCTGTCACGCCCGCTACGTTAATAGTCACGCCCGCGAGCTTTGTGTCACGCCCGTGACATACCTTTGTAAGAGACTTCTGAATTGTCCCACGATAGTTGTGATAGGTTCCTATACACTAGTAAACAATATTAGAACTTTTAAATTCATCGTTAAAAGTCAAAATTGAAGAGATTAAAAGGACTTGGTCCAACATAAATTTTAGACTTTTTATAAATTTCGGAGCTAATATTTCCATTCTTTAGTGTTGTTTCTAATCGTGACAAAATCCCTGTAAGCAAAAAAAACACTCCCAATTTACCACCTCCAACTGATATATCAAACCACATCAACAACCAACGTCCATTAACCAACCAATATGAAAATACAAACCAAAACAAGTTTAAATCAAATAGACATTAACAGTATTATTAGTATATATACACACTTGAAGGCTTGGCCCAGTTGGCCAAGTTCTAATGATATGTGTATGAGGTTGAGGGTTCGACCCTCAATACTCACGGGCAATGTGTCTATTTAAAAAATATCTAATACTAACTCCCGCTAACCCCGCTAACAATTAGAGTAGACTATCTTTAACAAACAAAAAAACCATTTTTTTTTATATTTAGACTTTACTACTACAAATATTATATATTTCAATTTCAAATTAATCATGCTAATTTTTTTCCACTAATTATATTTATATTATTTTTAATTAAACTTAGAGTACATTAATTAATATTCAAATATTTCATTTTACACAATTTTAATATTTAAATAAACAATATTTAGTAAAAGAATATTAATTATCTCAAAAAAAAAGTAAAGGAATGCAAACCTTAATTTTGAATATTAGGTTTTTTTCCATGCACGTGAAGTCAATGAATGATTCATCATATATTAATTTTGCAATAGATGAAGAAAAAAAAATAAGATGAGGTGAATCTTTGACAATATTATTCCTACACATCAACATGCGATTATTAAATTTGCATTAACAAATAAGTTTGGAGTAATTGCTTTAAATATTATTATTAGTATCGTAAAATCATGTGGCATGCATTTTCGGGTCAATAATATTAGTTAGTTTTTTTTTCAAAGAACAATATTAGTTAGTTAAACACGTAACTTTTATTTTAGCTAAAGATTCAGTGTAATTTTCACACACAGTACCTGATGTTTTTGTATTTTTCAACTGAAATCCTTTTATTTTAATTTATAACAATAAAATCCATATCTATTAAATAGTATAACAAAAAAACTACGTGTCCTTCATTTTATAGCGCATGCATAAAAAATTAAAGTAAAATATTTTCGATTCTTGAATTTGTAAAAAAAAGTTAAATAATTAATCAATTCTCGGTCATTTTGGATCAATTAAAAATAATAGTCTCTATTAATATATCAATTAAGGATAACATTGTATAATATGAACAAGTTGAGAGACCATAATGATTCACTTCTATTCTTAATTGATCTATATATTATTTTTAATTCACTTGAAAATACAAAATATTATCCTTAATTAATCAAAATAGTTGAGATTAAGTTATTTGACCGATTAGAAGTTCAAAGGTCGGACTAAATCTTTAAAATATTAATTAATATGTACGCTTATAATATGATTGATTTGATAAATAAAAATTATGAATATAAAATAACATATGTCGATGTTACGCCAGCAATATTGACAAATTATAATTATTTTTATTGAATATCATTAACATATGTTTTTTCTTTATATTTGTACATTTATTTATCAGATTGTTGTACTGTAAGCGTTTGCATTGATAGGACAATGCAAAATGAACGCTGAGGGTTTTTTTATTCTATTATTTAAAAAAATTAAAAATAATATATAGAAGAAAAACTGTAAAAATTAAAAATTATAAGTTAAAATAGAAAACCAATAATAGAAAATAAGTATATGATAAGTTAGGAGCTCTAAATGAAAATTGCCTGAGATTCATTAGTTTATAATCTCCATGACAAGGTCAGTCCACTAGTCGATTTCATTTGAAAGTTCGTAGTTTTTTTTATGAATTAAATATGTATTAAAAGCCGCGAGAAACGGAAAAAAAAACAACCCTCAAGAGCTTACAAAACGACTCCGAGGAAAACTAAGAGAAAAGAATGCTATCCGGGTTTCTATACAAATCAATACCCGA
The DNA here is from genome assembly GCF_937616625.2 of Mercurialis annua. NCBI lineage: Eukaryota > Viridiplantae > Streptophyta > Magnoliopsida > Malpighiales > Euphorbiaceae > Mercurialis > Mercurialis annua. The sequence continues at coordinate 33,695,225 of NC_065577.1, read as the reverse complement.
ATAGACAAAAGAAGGATGCTTACATTTGTAAAAGAAAACTACACTATGCAAACATTTAAAAACCACATCTTCCGTATTGGAATCCTTTTGCTGAAATATTCTCTTGTTTCGACACTTCCAAATCTCCCAAATAAAAATAATCCAAGTCGTAATCCAAAGATTAATGCATCCACCATTTGGAATAATAGCAATCCATTGGTGAAAAAAATCCTCTAAAGAAAATGAAATACCCAAACTATACCCAATTTTAAAAAGATGTCATACCAAATTTTCCTTGAAAAGGAGCAATGTAAGAAAATATGGTCTTGGGTCTCAAGCTCTCCACAAATATCACAGTTCACATTACCATTAAAGATTATTCCACGAGAAGCCAAAAACGATAGCGATGAAACTCTCTTATGTAAAGCTGTCCATAGGAAGAGTTTCGCTCTCGGAGGAGCTGCTGACTTCCAAACCTTCTGAATTGCTGTTGCTGATTCAAAAACTGAAGTTGCCGCTGCTGACTTGATAACTTCAGCCACACCACAAGCTGAAAACCCTTTTCTAGAATGCTTCCAAACCAGACTGTCTTCCTCCCTGCAATGCCGAATTGCAGCGCCATCTGCTGAAACTGCAGCAGCAGTAAAAGTGCGCCCGACCTGCTGCAATTTATTTTACAGCAGTGATTTCAGCTCACTGAACTGCTGAGCTTCCATGATGCGAAGCCTCCTTCGCCATCTCCATTCTGAAGTTAAAACTGAACTCACCAAAGCTTGCTTCATATTAGATAGATTATATAATTGAGGAAACAGATTTGTAGAAACTCCTACACCTGACCAATCATCATGCCAAAGGGATATCGAACGACCATTCCCAATTATGAAACCAATACTCGATATGAAAATATGCCACACCGATAAATCTAGACAACAGATATGTCTAATTCCTTTCCAAACATAGGATAAATGATTTGAATCACCATTTAAGAGAGCATTCCAAGTGGTTAAAGAAGAACAAGAAGTAACAACACCATACCACAAAGAATTTTGATTAGATGAACGCAACTTCCAAAGCCATTTAAATAACAAACTTTGGTTTCTAATCTTCAAATTACAAACACCCAAACCACCATCTTTATAATCACGACAAATAACATTCCAAGAAATTCGGTAAAACGCTCGAGACGTAGAATCTCCTTTCCATAAAAAATTCCTCATGTAAGAATCTAATTCAGCTCGGACACTTACTGGCATTGCTAGGAGAGACATAAAATAGATGGGCAAGCTATAAAGAACTGATTTCACAAGAACTAACCTTCCCGCCAGAGATAACAAAGATCCTTTTCATAAAGATAATTTTGCTTTAAACCTCTGGATAACGTGATCCCATGTGGAAGAAGGAAGCCTACGCACTGCAAGAGGTAAACCCAAATATTTTATTGGGAAAGCTTCAAGGCGACAGCCCACAACATCCGCCGCTAAAGCCATATCCGACTCCGAAACGTGAATACCAAGCATGGAGCTTTTGTGAAAATTGATTTTCAGACCTGAAATCAATTCAAAGCAACGCAAGATACGAGTAAGAACACGAAGTTTTTCTAGATCAAATGGCAGAAATAGAATGGTGTCATCAGCAAATTGAAGAACTGAAACCGGCTCGTGATTATCAGAATAAGAGAAACCATTAATAAGACCCATCTCCACGGATTTATGAAGCATGCTCTTCAAACCTTCTGCTGCAAGCACAAATAAATATGGCGAAATCGGATCTCCTTGCCGAACTCCTCGATTAAGAGTAAACGGAGCAGAGGGGCTGCCATTAACTAAAACCGAAGAGAAAGCAGTCGATAAACAAGTTGACATCCAATCAACCCATTTACTAGGAAAAGCCATTGATCTCATAACACCCAACAAATAATTCCAGTCTAAACTGTCAAACGCCTTATGGAAATCAAGTTTCAAAACAAGCAGACTGTCCTTTCGACGTTTTGCACAATGAACTAGTTCATTGGCAACCATAGCACACTCCATAATACTTCTCCCTTTAATAAAAGCATGTTGATGATCTGAGATAACAGTAGGCAAAAGAGGAGCTAATCTGATAGAAAGACATTTAGAGAGCCATTTATAAATACCGTTTAGCAAGCTAATGGGGCGATAATCACGAATATCTGAGGAGCCAGCAACCTTAGGAATTAAAACAATAAAAGAAGAATTTAATCCATTCGGCAAAGTGTTGCTGCTATGAAAAGAGTTAAACAACTCTAAAATGTCTTCTTTAAGAAACGACCAAGCTCTTCTGTAGAAATAGAAGTTAAAACCATCCGGTCCCGGAGCCTTTCTCTCATTACACGCACATAAAGCTGAAAAAATATCATCTTCATTGAATGGTCGTATTAGACTGCAAGCTTGATCTTGAGATAACGATTTGAAGGACAGCCCTAACATATCATACGGGACATCATGCTTCTTCTCATAAAGAGAAGAAAACAAGGAACGAATCTGCTGTCTAATATCAACCGGTTCATAATAAATTGCCTCACCAACTGTTAATGCCAAAATAAGATTGTTTCGAAAGTGCTTCGAGGCCATGCTGTGGAAAAACTTGGTATTTTTATCCCCTTTAATACACCAATTCAACCTTGACTTTTGAATCCATAAACTCTCCATGTGTTTCTCCGCCTGCCAAAGATCAGCTTTAGTGACAGCTAAAGACTCCTTCTCATCCTCAGTAAGAAGACGCAGATCAGCAGCTATATCAAGCCTTGAGACCTCCATAGAGAGATCCTTAACTTTCTTCTTTTGATCCCCAAAAACATTAACATTCCAATCTTTAATCTTTAGTCGAAGCTCCTTTAATCTTTTAACTAAAGATAAGGAATTCGTTGAACTCGCTGAAGTGATAATAGACATCCAAGAGTTTGAAACAAAACTGCCAAAATCAGTGTGATCCCACCAAGCATCAATTGAACGAAATGGTTTAGGCCCCCAATCAATTTTTACATCGGATTGATACAATATCGGAATATGATCTGAGAGGCTCCCCGAGATCGCCGATAAGGTAGCAGCCCCCCACACATCAGCTGCCAAAACCGAATAAAAACATCTATCTATTCTTGATTTAGAGAAAGAATTCCTCCAAGTAAAAGACCGACCTTGCAGCGGAAGATCGAACAATTCTGAAGCATTAAGAAAATCTCGAAGAGCAAGCATCGAAGCTGAGTAGTTACTGCAATTGAGACGCTCCTCCGAAACCAAAATCTCATTGAAATCGCCACTAATAAAAACTAGCCCTGTAAAAATCGTCAAAGGAAGCAATTCTGCCCAAAAAGGATAATCTTTCAGAAGCGAGATTACTAGCATAAATCAGGATGTGACGAATAAAATGAGAACTGAAATAGAAATCCAAACAAATCCACCGCGTACCCTTCATAACAGTAATATTGCGCAATAATTCTCTCAAAAAAAAAAAAATTAATATAAGGTCAGTTTAATGAGCCAATCAAGTCTATTCGAGTGTTATTTTTTTAACTTTTTAGATGAGATCGATTAAATATTATTCTTAATTGACACATCAAGATGTAATTATTAATTTTACATTAACAGATAATTAGTTTTGAATAATTGCTTGAAACATTATATTAATACTGTAAAACCATGTGGCATGCATTTTCTACTTAAGATTTTACTAATCTTTATTCAAAAAAAATTGAAAAACTAAATGAATTTGTACTTGTTTACATTTTAAAATTAATGGATAATCATGTCCATGGTTATGTTAAGAATAATTTTTAGTCTTGCATAACGCTAAACGGTACGAGTTTAACTCGAGTTAAGTCAAAACTGAACTCGAGTTTGAATGTGTTATAAGGTCTTGAGCTCGAATGCAAATTAGTCTAAATTCTCAAGATCGCTTGAGTTTGAATAATATTCGAGTATCGAGCTCAATAAAAATAAAAATAATTATTAAAAAAATAAATATGGTGTATTTTAATTCCACTATAAAATATATAATTGATGGTATATATAACCAATCATCAAAACCATCAATAATTTAACCAATTAATACGGTGTATTTTAATTTTTTCACCATAAATATTTAAATCTAATGTAATAAAAAGATTATTCTATATGTATAAGAGGCTTGTTTAGACTTGCGAACCTCACGAGCCTCTTTAATTGGTATCAAGCTCCACAGAATGTAAAAATTCGAAAAGTTCGAGCTTGAATTTACTTAATATTTTTGAGCCAATTTTTAAATTTATTTAAGCGATTTCGAGTAACTCACGAGTAGCTCAACTTGTTTACATCCCTACACATACCCACTTAAGTTATACTATATAAAGGTAAATTGAATTTTTATATCTACATTTTGAGAATTTTGTCAAATATATTTCTAAAATATGACTTGAACATTTTGAACTCTCAATTTTAAAAATAGGGACAAATATATTCAAACTTCAATTTATACTTATTTTCAAAATTTGTTATTATAAATTTTTAATTTCATGAATGATTATTTAACATAATCAATTTTTAATTTTAATTTAAGAAGGATTATTTTTATTTAAATGAAGATTATATGTTTAAAATAGATTTAAATTGATGGTTGGATGTATTGGTTTTAGTTTGTAAAATTAGCAGATTAGAATATTCAAACTAATTTTGAAAGATATATTTGCTAAATTAGCTAAAATTCTGGTATATAAGATAATTTACCATATATAAACATGGGCAGGAGGGTCGGTCGGCCCTTCTCGCCGGAAAAAATTAAATAAAAACACATTTTTTCGTGTAAGGGCAGTTATAGCCGCCCCTAAAAACCGCCTCTAAAAATGATGTTTTGTTTCTTTTAACCGCCCCTACAAGTGAAATTTTTTGTATTTAACACTTCTAAATTTTTAAATAGAGAAACGTAAAAATTTCGACCCTTCTGAATTTAAGTTCTGGTTCCGCCACTGTATATAAATATGGATTATTTCGAGAGCTGTTAATGGATGATGATACTTTAAAATAATAAAAGAGAAACGACTAGTTGGTGATGGTTTGTTCGTCTATATTGTCTCTAACACTACTTGTCAAATAAAACAAATTATTTAATCAAGAAAGAGAGTTTTATTTTTTATTTTTGAGACAAATCAAGACAGAGACTTTGAGTACGTAAATAAATTAATTAATCATATTTCTTGGTTTCACATTAAATAGAGTTGCCAAACTAAGATAAGTCTATGCTTTGCTTATATTCAAAGGGTGTGCTTTGTTTTATAGCCAATTGTTTTTATTATATCCAAAACATATCTTGGAATCTGAATTATTCAGATTTCCGTATATAACTTATCACCAAATTTGCTACTTAAGACTATTATTTTGATGACTGATTGAATAGGTTACATTTAAAAATAAATTTCAAAATATGGGTTAACTAGTTGAACTTGCATTTTGGTCTGGTTTAATTGGATCAGTCACCGGTTCAAACCAATTTAATACTAATTTTAAAATAAATCGAATTCAACAGCTAGTCGGTTTTCGATTAAATCGGTTAAATCGGCCGATCCAGTTCGGTCCTTTTTATCATTGTTTATCCCTTATATTGAACATGATGAATCATATTTTGTAATTTAATCCCTCAACTCTAAAATAATAATTTTGATTTCATAAAAAAACTAAAACCAAAATAATTTTATTTGAACTACGACTCAAGTAGGTTTTCTGCCATCTCTACATGTGCTGGCATTTATTACGTGGATTAAGACTTATTTTTGTAAGATTTTATAGAAACAGATTTTAAATTTTTATAATACTAAAAAAATTGTGCCTAATAATTTTTTTACTTTATTTGAATTTATCTGATTTAAAAAAGATTCTAGTTTCTAATTATGAATATAATAAATTAAAAATAATAATAATTAATAAGGAAAAAAAGAGTTATGAATATAAAGAAAAAAAGAGTTATGAATATAAACAATTTTTTTAACTGAATTAAATAAATCTGATTAATTAAATTCTGATTTCACTTATTTATATAGAAGTTTGACTCTTCTTTGCTCAGTAAGCAAAGTCAACTATTAAGTCTATGTAAGAGTATAACTTTTGAAAACTATTTTGTTTCTATAAAAGATTCCAACATTTACTCTAAAAGAAAAAAAAACCTTAAGAACTCAAAAACTGAGTCTCACTAAACTCCATAAACCCCCAAAAAATGGCGGTTGTCGGTCCTGGTGGCGGTAGCCGCGGCGGCGGTGGCATAACAAGTTTAGCTGACATGAAAAACCTAACGGTCCAAACAATCACCGGTAGATGGTTCATGGTTTTTGCGTCATTTCTAATTATGTCAGCCGCAGGTGCGACTTACATGTTCGGTCTTTACTCTCAAGACATCAAATCATCCCTCGGGTATGACCAAACTACCCTCAATCTCCTAAGTTTCTTCAAGGACTTGGGAGCCAACGTCGGAGTTCTCTCCGGCTTGATCAACGAAGTAACTCCGCCGTGGGTGGTTCTCTCCATGGGAGCAGTGCTCAATTTCTTTGGTTATTTCATGATATGGCTAGCCGTGACCGGAAAAATAACCGGTGTTCAAGTTTGGCATATGTGTTTATATATATGTATAGGCGCAAATTCGCAGGCATTTGCTAATACTGGTTCGTTAGTTACGTGCGTAAAGAATTTTCCGGAGTCTCGTGGCGCTGTTCTTGGAGTTTTGAAAGGGTACGTTGGTCTTAGTGGCGCTATTATAACTCAGTTTTATCATGCTTTTTACGATGATGATAGTAAGTCTTTGATTCTGCTTATTGCTTATCTTCCTGCTGTGATTTCCTTCGCTTTTTTGCGTACAATTCGTCGCATGAAGGTGGTTCGCCACGCGAACGAGCTCAAAGTTTTCTATAATTTTCTGTATATCTCTCTCGGGCTAGCTGCATTTCTAATGATTATGATCGTCGTGGAGAAACAAGTCGACTTTAATCAAACGGAGTATGGTTTTAGCGCAGCCATGGTTATTTTCTTGCTGTTTCTTCCTCTCGCGATTGTTTTTATCGAAGAGTACAAAATCTGGACCAGCAAGAAACTAGTTTTAACCGAGTTCCCTTCTTCTTTAAACATTGAGAAACCGAGCCAAATGATCCAGAAACAAAAGCAAGAAACCGTTACGACAGAAACACCTCCGAAAACGAAGAAAACGGGCTGGCGATCGATATGTTTTGATCGACCCGAAAGAGGAGATGACTACACAATACTTGAGGCACTTTTTAGTATTGACATGTTGGTTTTGTTCTTAGCTACAATTTGTGGGGTTGGAGGGACCTTAACAGCAATAGACAACTTGGGTCAGATTGGGACATCTTTAGGGTACCCTAAAAGAAGTATAAGCACTTTTATTTCATTAGTAAGTATATGGAATTATCTTGGTAGAGTAGTAGCAGGTTTTGGTTCAGAACATTTCTTGACCAAATATAAATTCCCTCGCCCTTTAGTTCTAACCCTAATTCTACTAATTTCATGTGTCGGTCATCTTTTAATTGCCTTTAATGTCCCTGGTGGACTCTACGTGGCATCCATAGTTATAGGCTTTTGCTTCGGGGCACAATGGCCATTACTCTTTGCTATGATTTCTGAAATATTTGGCCTCAAATATTATTCCACTTTGTATAATTTTGGGTCAGTGGCTAGCCCAATTGGGTCATATTTACTTAATGTGAGAGTGGCTGGTCATTTATATGATAAGGAAGCAACTAAACAATTGGCCGCTAAAGGACTTATTAGACAACATGGTGAAGACTTGGATTGTATTGGAAGTGAATGTTTTAAACTTTCTTTTATAATTATTACTGCGGTAACTTTTTTGGGTACTCTTGTTTCTCTAGTTTTGGTGATTAGGACTAGAAAATTTTACAAGAGTGATATTTATAAGAAGTTCCGGGAGGCCGCCGCAGCACAAGGCGACGATACGGAAATGACGGCCGTCGCCGGAAATGGCGTTAGGCCGGCCGAAACCCGGGAGTAGGATTGTTGGCTGTAATAATGTAGATTTTTTTATATAGGTATTGAAATTAAAGAAAAAAGAAACGGATAGATTTATCATGTGCTAGTTTGTTATACCAAGACAGTTTCATTTGAATATTGATGTAAGATTGTTGACTGGGGGATAAATTTTCTGTAATTTTTATGAATTTAGTTATAGTTTTTTTTTCTTTTCAACATTAATGATCCATAATAAGACAATAATTATGATTATATATTACTATTTGTTTTATACTACAATTTTAGAAATTTCTGGTAAAATTAGATTGATATTGACAGAGGTTGTTGCCCGACTACAGAAGAGTTAAGAGAAAATTATACTCCATGATTCGCTTTTCATAGACTTTATTGGACTCATAAATAGTTTTATTTTAAGCCTAAAGCTTCAAAAAAATGCCGAACTTTTAACCCCTTTTCAATTATATCCTGACATTAAAAACTAGTTAATCTTATTCTATTTTACATTTTTGTGTTTTAATTATACCCTGAAATATTAAATTGACGTTGTTTTCATTTGGAAGAAATTAAAAGACGTTCTTCATGTCTAGCATATATTAATTGTATATGTTGAAAATTTATTTAAATTTAATTAAATTAATTAAGAAGTTAAATTAGTTTTAATTTGATTATCGTTTCTAGTTAGTTTTTAAAAATAAAAAACTTATTTGTACTTTTTTGAATGAAAATAAATTTAATTTTATCTTCAAACTTAGTTAATTAAATGATTTCATCATTTAAATAAAAAAATGTGAAAAATAAAAAATTAGGGTTCAATTGAAACGAGAAAATACGAAATATGGTAAAATTGACCGGTTTTTAATGTCAGGGTAGAATTGAAAAGGGGCTAAAAGGTTAGGGTTTTTTGAGGTATTAGACCTTTATTTTATAAAAAAATGCTTCATTTTTTAAAATGTTTATATTTTTTCTTCATAATTTAATATTAATGTAAAATTAATTTTACATAAAAATGAAATCAATTTTATTTTAATTTGTGTGTATATATAATTTTTTTAAGAGTTTTTTGAATATAAAATGCAAGGTATGAACATAAATTTTTCAATTCTTTTTAGATATTTTTGCAAATAGTCCAGCGTTTATCCATATCTTCAACATGCTGATTAATTAGGAAAGCAATGTAAAAACAAGATGCTCTGGACATGCGTTGTTGACTTTCTAGAAGGAAAAATGTAAGCTGCGGGATACTAAAAAAAATTAAAAAATAAAATCTATCCGCCTTTTAACTTATGTCTCGAGATTAAATAAATCACTTCAAATTTTTTAATCGATTACATATTAAAATTTATATCTTGAGGTCAAATAGTTCATTTTTAACTTTTTTAATTAATTAGATCCGAAAATTAATTAGAGATTAGTGTTTATTACTTTATTTAATCCTGAGACACTAATTCGAGAGCCGAATTAATCCTCTATTCTTAAAAAAATACACCATCTATTGGTTATTTTATTTTATTTTTTGAGTATTCACAATTACAATTTATTGATAAACTGTCGATAAAAATGTCATTATAAATGTATCGTTATATGGCTGTGGAATACTACTTCCGATAGATCTCCGGCCATATACTGATGAGTTGCCGGAAGATTAGGGGTAGTCAAACCTTTTACCGACCAAAATATCAATTACGGATTTTCCACTAGCATGGACTTTTCCAGGAAATTCCCTCACAAATCCAGCAGTGCATGACACTCCATTCTCAAAGTTATAATTTTAAAACTAGAGAAAAATAATAGTATTAGTTTGCAGGTATAACCCTTTGATTTATTAAAATTGGTTGTCATCTATCAATTGCAAATTATTTATTCAATATGCATATATCGATGTTATAAAAAATATACTTTAAAAAAAATATATTAGTTTTAGAGTGTTGAATAAATGACGATTTGACTTGTGAAGAAGAGTAAGTTGCAATTATTGACACACAACTTCGTCAGCTTAGCTACTATCTATGATGAAGGTGCTGAGGAAGCAAATGAATTCACTTGACAACCAAAAACGAGAAATACTTGTGTGAACTTAATTCGGCACGTAGAATTATGAACCATTTATTTATCGTATGATACGTGGCAATAATAAATATATTAAAAAATCAATAAATATTATATTAGTTCACATTAAAATATAAATAATTAATGTGATATTTATTAATTGGTTAACACATTTATTGTTCCCATATAGCATACGATAAATGGATGGTTTATAATACTAAGTGGAGAACTAGGTTAATCTAAGAATTCCTCGACAAAAATAAGATATGTGAAAAAAAAATCTCTTATTTATTTTTAAAATAGTATTTTATAAAAAGCTTCTTCTCTGAAAAAACTTCCACCTTCTAGCACCAATTTATTTACACCCTCAACTTATAAAATCTTCAATTTTGTCAAAATTTCCACCTTTCGTCTTTCAATTGCACTCTTAGAGTACTAATTTGACCTTTTTTTACTGGAAAATATTCAAATCAATACTTTATATTTCCACTTATATTATAAATAGTCCTCAGTGATAAAATTTAAACAAAAAAACCATCTTCACTAGAATTTTAAAACTTAATAAATTTCACATTAAATATAAATTAATTAAAAATATCATTAAAAAATTTAAAATTACTTTTTTCAAAACAAAAATTTAAAAAATTTAGCCACCACCCAACCGCCGGGAAAAAAAAATTCGGTGGTGGTTATTCTTCTCAAGAAAGAACAGTTAAGATCTGGGTTGTTTTTCTTTAAAAACACCCCAACTTCATTAATTTTTTGTTCGATCGTTGAAAATTTTCTTGAAAATTTTAATTTAATTAATTTTGCGGAACTAAAATGGTAAGATTTTGATGCGAAATTTAGTAATTTTTGAAATATTTTTTAGGGAAGATGATTTTATTGTTGAGATTTTAATATTGAGGACTATTTAAAATAAAGGTTAAAATATAAAATATTGATTTGACATTTTTCAGTGAAAAGAGGTCAATTTAGTACTTCGAGGTTGCAATTAAAAGACAAAATATGGACATTTGGGCAAAATTGAAGATTTTACAAGGTGAGGGTGCAAACTGACTGGGGCTAAAAGGTGGAGGGTTTTTCAAAAGATAAGCCTTCATAAAACACTTATATTTACGACATTTACAATTATATCTTTACCTTGTGAAATTGCTAGTTTTTCAGTTCTATTAATTTTATAAATTATTATAATTTTCATGCAAAATAAATTCAAAAAACTCTTAGAATGACTTATTTGAACATTTCTTTTTTTTCACTCGAAACATTTAAAATGATTAATATATTTGATTTTTTTTTAGTGACAAAGAGATATATTTAGTACTTATTGGTGCAATTGAAAGTGAAAAATAAAAATTTGAAACAATTGACAATTTTAAGAATATAATTAATAAAAGGTCTAATAACCCAAAAATGTCAAATATTTGGAAAAAGTCTCAATTATGTCCAAACATTTAAATCGTCCATAAAATGTCCAAAAACGCATTAAATCGCCCATAAAATGTCCAATCCCTAAACGGAGTGTGCCTCTGTTGATATGTCACTTACATGGCAAACTGTTGCATGCATGCCATGTCGATAAAATCAGATGAGTCACCATAAAACCCAAATTCCTTATAAACTGAGAATCAATGAATGAAAACCGATCTTTAAAACCAACCCATTTCAGTTAAACCAACTCATTTCAATTGCAAAACATAGCATTTTGCATCTAACTCATTTTCAATTGCAAAAACAGCTTTCGTCCTTTTCGTGCTTACAAACCAAAACACTAAATCATGTTCCTTAACTTATTATGCTCTTTCTATCCTAACAAAATCGATGAAATCCTATGCTAAAAAGAAAAATGTCGCAAATTAAAGCATAAAAATGGTTGAAACTCCAATCAATGTTCGTTAAGAATGGATTAATTTGCCTCCAACGACTATTAGTGGAAGATGCACACATAGGCGATCGTACTTACTTACGTAGCGGACAAAAAACAATCTCGGTAGAAGATCATGGAGATGTCCTTCATTTAAGGTAAGAGTTTAGGTTTTTTGGTTAATTTTTTCTTTTTGCAGTAACTAATTAAAAATGTACTTGATTAAAATGTTAATATTAACTTGATTAAAATGTCAATTTATGTTATTTGCAACTTAGGTTAGTTTTTAGTTGAATTTAATCTGTTTGAACTATGTTCATGCATATTATTAATTTGATGTTAGTTGTGTGTTTTTTGTGATTGAATCCTCTAATTTGCTGTAAGTTGCATTTCATATTAATAGTGTGTTGCTTATCTAGTCAATTCCCATCGAACACAATTTTAGAACTTTGCTAACTAAAATATGGATATTAACTTGATTGCTATGTTAATTTCTATAGAATGATGATTGTGGAGTATTTCATTGTTACGAGGCAGAGGTACATACCGTAGATAAAATTAAGTATGGAGTCTTGCTGGATAAGATAAAAAAACTTAGAAGATCAAGTGTTAGAGAATGCTCAACAAGTTTTTGACATCAACAAACAAATTGCAAAAATGATGGAGAGAGAGGACGAGAAGGAACAAGAAATAGCTAGTTTTAAGAAGTTATTAAAAGAATTGGTTAATGAAAATGATAGTTTGAAGCTGCATAATGAAGAAACAGAGATGAAATTTAGGTCGTGTAACCTAATGTTGATTGATTTGATTTTTTTAACAGTTTGGTGGTTGCCATTATCATGCTAGATACTAATAAGAAAACCACACTGCTTTCCCTTCCATAAGACGTAATTACTTGTTTTGTTTCCTTTATGTTGTAGGTCGTGCTCAAGTGTTATCTGAATTGGCAGAGTAAATTATGGACGTTTGTCACGATCCAATTTCATGGATTGCGATCGGCGCTAAGATATAGGTACGGTTGTACCAAAACCCGTAACAAGCCTCGCGGATAAATAATCAATCATATAAACCTGCAGAAAAACATTGCTCGGGGGCAACTGAGACTCCAACTTAAGTCTAGCAGTTTATATAAACAGTTTTAATATAAGTACCCGGCTCAAATCCGAGATTTCCAAACATGCCTTACTATATAATTAATCCAAAATATATCATGTCAAAGATATAATAAATCAATCGGACCAATCCGACAATCCAAAATATAACACAACCAAACTAATAATAAACTAGTTCTACTGCGGTCTAAGAATTTAAAACAATGACTAGTTCAAATAACATAAAAACCTCTGAGGAATCAAAGAAATCGGAGAAGACCAAGCTTTCAAATCATAAACTTAAAAAATTGGGAAAACAACGGGGTCAGAAATGCTGAGATGAGTTCATAAAACTATTTACATTTTTTAAGTTTAAAACCCTTAAAAACAAATCCTTTTTATACTATATACATAAGATTATGAAATAACAGTATTGAAATAATCCCATCGTAAGCATGACGTATCATACCAAATCCCAGAGTGGACGGGAACAAATCCTCGTCATATACCAGCGTAAGCAAGACATTAGTCTGCCGATCCTAGAGTATTTACCGGTGCATGCAATCTCGATAATGCATATCGAGTGGCCGTTTCAATCCAGATCCATAATCATTTAAAAACAGTTCATAAACAGTTGTAATATTAAAATAACCTGCGGTACTTAATAAAGCGGTAAATGTCACTACAAACTCACTTCTTGCTAATCCATATGATAACTCCTGGAAAGTAAACTATCCCTGCGTAGACTCCAAAGCACGAACAGACGACGAGTCTAAGACAAGGTAATAGTTAAAATCCGAACACCCCTAACTCTAAGAATAGTAGACACCACATAGGACAAGCATTTTAAACACAATTAAGGTATAAGCAATACAAAGCCAAAGCAAAGATACATTCACCCAATATAATAATTAATTAAGTTTAAACGAGTTCTCATTTTAAAATGATCCAGAGTAATATTAAATTTAGACAACACCTTTGAAATCTAAAAGAAATCTCAGAGTAGTGTGTTAGCCATATATCAACTATATGCTCAGCACGACATGTCCAGCGACACAAGTCTAACCCGACCGAAATTTAAACTAGAGTAAAAATCCTAAATCAAATCCTTTAAAATAATACCAATGTATTTGAAACCATAGAACTCATTAAGTTTAACCCAACCAAACAAAACCATAACTAATAATAACAAGACAATAAATTATCAACACTTGACGATTTTCACCCGGAGTTCATACATCTCAAATAACACCTTAGATAAAATTTAAGACATAATATCATTTGCTTTAAAACAAACAACTCATATCTGAATATCCATTTAGGACAACAAGTAATCCATGACAACTTAACATAGTTTATCAACCATTTCACCAAGAAATAGCTAAACGAACTAAGGTACAACTATCACTCTCTATAGGCTAGAAACACAATAAATAACCCTTTTCCAGCACTATAAACTTGGTTGCATCACCCAAATACACAACGCAACTTAGGCCAATTATCTTTCAATCAACATTTTAGCCAATGATTTGATAAGCACCGAAGTATAAACTTTCCAGCCTTCAGTATTCAATCAAAACAGCGAATTAATCCTTCTAAAGCCATATTAAACACATCCCTTAGACACAACTGTTGGCAAATAATCGCAAGTGTACGATATCGTGCAAGTAATATAACTTGGAAGACCAAGTATCGATCCCACAGAAGCAATGGATTAAACAACTAATTTAGATTACTCTTTAATTGGCTAGCTAGAAGAATCAATTGGATGTTGTACCTCAAATTAAATCTAAAGTAAATTAACTCAAATATGTAAACTAGTATAAACTAAAAACAAGTGAATAGATTAAGGTTTAAACAATAATGATAAAGAGCTCAAGGATTGATAATTCCAAATAAACTAGTAAAAGAATGATTAAAACTTACTTAGTGATTTTATTGTGAATCGAGCTATTCTAATGCACCGAATCCCGCTCTCTCAAGTCTCAAAGATTCAAATAAAATCACAACCTAATTAATCTAATCAATTATTAACTTGCTCTCACAATATTAAAACTGAATTAAATAATTAAATTATAATTATGAAGCAAACTCAATGACTACCTAAATTTCTACCCGCTCTCACGGTGTTTTCCTATAGGTTCTTAATTACCTATGTCTATTTAATCAACAATCTCTCAATTAGTTAATTAAACACATCATGAATTAAGTGACCAAATTAATTCAAGCATTAGTTCTAGTAATTAAAACACAATTTACTCACTTAATAAATCCTAATCCAATTCGAATAACTAATCTAAGTGTTCATATCAATCTCCGAACAAGGGATTTAGTTACTCATGCTTAAGTTTAAATTAAACAAAGAAGAAGATGAAGAATTAAACATAATTAGAACAATAAATACCGGAGTTGTCAATTTTGGAAGAATCGTCTTGATTAAACTTGAAATCTTCACAATCGTTCTTTGCATAAACTAATTATAAACTACTTATAAACTGCTGGAAAAAGAAGCTAAAACGCTATTTTAACGAGAACTGAAATATAACTAATGTAATCTAATGTGTTAATCTAGGCTATTACAAGGTCTTTATATATTGGAGGAAGCTCTGAAATCCTCTAAGTCGGTTTACAGATCGAATTTGTAATAGGAGTTTCGGTTGAAGTCGGAGAAGGAAATTAAATCCAAGTCCAAGTCTAATTAGGCAAATTTCACCTATGTCTCGTTCGAACCTTCCTTTCTCGTTCGAGACTTAGGCCAAATTTCCATGGTTCGTTCGTCCTTCCTCTTCTCGTTCGTAACCTTGGGTTTCCGAGATCTTTTTCTCGTTGCTTCCTGAACCAATTTCGAACGAACCTTGCTTTTCTTCATGAGTCTCGTTCGAAATTGGTTATTTCGAACGAGACCATAGTCTTTTCTGCACAAGGTACGTTCGAACCTTGGTGATCCCGTTTGAACCTTTCTTCACAAGGTCAATTTCTTCGTCCGCAAGCTACGTCTTAACTCCAACGCTTAATCCTTTGTCGATTTAGCTCCAAATACTCGATAATCACCTAATTTCCGCTGAAACATTAACAAACACTATCAAATACATAAAATGACAAAAAAAAATGTATGCAATTACTAGTAAACGTGATAAAAACCGAGTATAATCGACCCTAATTATAGGAGTAAAGTAAAATACTCCTATCAATAACCAAAAATTACAAACCATCCAATGCACTAACAACCTCACTGAGCCACAACTAAACCCTATTAACCATTTCCAGATTTTAGTCTTTAGTCTAAAACATAATTTTGACTAAGAACACCAACTAATCGATACATTATTCGAATTAAACAATCTCGTCAACTTGCCCAACGTATTAATAACCACAAAAAGAATATGTGTGATACAGGTCGAGTCACAGAGATCGCCTGTTTGCTCTTCCTGCACAAGTAACAAATATAAGCTCAAAGGACCTCAGGCTTGCTCAGCCTGAAAGCCACTCCGATGCTTAAGTCAGAGAGGGTTTTTTGGTAAGTAAATGAGTGTAAAAGTATTTAAGTCTGATTTGTGCTTACCCTTCTCAGCATTCGGTGGCTTCCTTTTATAATGAGTGTAAGGCGGTTGTTATCTGGTAAATCGTGGGTTTGTCCCACGATTATTGATAATGGTGAAGGCACGTTCCCGATTATCCCGGGTAGTGGGTGTCAGGGAACGGAGTGGATGAGGTCGTCTAGATGGCAGACCTGGATGAGTCCGCCCGAGACAGACATGGGCGATACTCGTACTGTCGCTGGGCGATGGGAGGTTTGGAGACCCGTTGGGCGAGCATAGCATTTTCTAGGCGATGCTTGGAGTTCTGATATTATTAGGGCGGTATCAGATGTCCCCCCCCTATAATCTTGCTAAGTCAAAGACTTGAAGCGCCAATTTTCAAAATTCGAATTTCCGAAATTTTCGAAATGATTCGAATTCCAAACGTTTCCTTCAACGGTTACGAATTTGAAGCGTTTTTTGACTATAAAAGAACGCGACTTTGGGTTTTTCATTGATTATTTCGAGGAGTTTCCTGCTGTCAGGCATTCGAGTGTCTAACTTGGCGTATAAAAGAGGTACTTATTCTTTAATTTTTTACTCTTGATTTTTCTCTCTGATTCTCTACTTCTGTTGATTTATTTCTCCAGCCAGGCTTTCTTCGAGTTACATAGCACCAGACTTTCTCTTTTAATCAGTAAGTGGCTTAGCTATTTTTGTTTGTCTTCTTGTTTCCTTCTTCTTGTTTGCCTTCAGATAGCATATTTTTAGGATGTCTACATTAAGGGTTTCAGTGTCTTCCCCTTCTTCTTCCTCTTCTTCTGAGAGTTCTGCCAGTGACCCTACTTACCCTGTTCCTCTTGCTACCCTCGTTGAGTTGTCATCTGACGAGGAAGGGTTGTCTCAGAAGGTGATCCCTGATAGTGAGGAGGGTGTTGATGATAGAGGGCCAGAGGGCGAGGCTCCCCTTGAGGATGCTGGTGGAGATGAGGGCGGAGATGGTGAACTGGGTGATGACGAAGGAGATGAGGAGGATTTTGTTTTTAAGAGACGTAAAGTCTCCTCTGGGACATCTTCTAGTAAGAAAAAACCCTTGTCTGAGTGGACCATCGATCTGGGTCAAGAAGCCCTTGTATGGATTAGGGCGAGGTACAAAATTCCCCCTTTCATTGGCCTTCGGATTCCATCTGAGGGTTCGGCTGTTAACCAGGTCTTAAAGGATGATGAACAGTTGCTTTTTGTTGAAGATTTTGAGGCGGGTTTAAGGCTACCACTCGATGGCTTCACCCAAGAAGTGTTCGATAATTTTAAGATCCCCTTAGGTCAACTCCATCCTAACGCCCATCGTCATTTGACAGGAGTTTTTATTCGTGGACTCCAACTGAAGAGACAGGCGGGTTACGAGATTGTTAGGGCGATCTATTCTTTGGGGAGGAAGAAAAGCGATGAGTTCTTCTACTTGCAACCCGGAAGATCTCCCTTCACTGGCCTTCCCAATTCTTTGAAGCGGTGGAAAGGTTCCTTTGTCATTGCCAAGAAGGAAGGGGGTTGGGGTTCCATTCCGAATGTTTTTGTGGAAGGCCCCTAAAGTTGGAAAAGGCGAACCTGAGCGAGGTTGATAAAGAGACGTTGCATCTGCTTCGCGGTGGCGCTAAGGTGCACGTAGTGAATCTGATAGATTCCTACTTTGGCTGGGACCAAAGTGTTGCCTCCAAGAGAAATAAGAGAGTGCAGGGTGGAAAAAGGGGGAAGAGGAAGAAGAGTGAGGATAAGAGGGAGACATCGCCTGATAATGGAGACGAGTTCCCTGACATGGGAGAACCACTTCTTTCTTCCCCCCTTAATACTTCTTCTATGCCTCTTAGTCCTTCTGGTACCTTGTTTGTACCATGAAGCTTTTATTTTCTTTAATTTTTGTGAAGCGTTTTCTGAATTTTGTTTACTTTGACTTTTCAGTGCCGAACTTCAAGGAACTTCAGCAGAAGGTCATGGAGGATAGGAAAGCTCGCCGAGAGGCTCGAGAGAGGGAAGCCCTTCCCCAAGCTATTCCCAAGCCGACTTCTGAGGCTAAGAAGGCGCCTGCCAAGAAAGGAGGCGATGTTCCTTCCACGGCTGGAGGCAAACCACCTTCTTCTCAGAAGGGTGATGAATCTGCCCCCACTCCTAGGGTGGTGCTGCCAGGCTTCCAGATAAAGGAACCTGTCACAAGCCCTCCTCCTCCTGTTGTTCCCTCTTACACCGGTAAGGGGAAGGATAAAATGGAGGTTCCTGCGAAGGAGAAGCATCCCAGATCCCTTCCTCCGGCTCCCCAAACTGCCCTGGCTGCTTCGACCGGCAGCAAAAGGCGAGCTCCTTCTTCAGGGGGCGAAGATGCTGAGGGGGAAGGACCCTCTATGAAAAGGCCTAAGAGGGATGTAATGGTGACTCAGGTCGACCTGCTCCTTCAGAAGTATGGGGCCGATGCTACTGTGCGTTGTCCTGCCGTTGCCCACGACATCTTCCGGGGTTCCTGCTGCCCTTCGGATGTTGATTACTATTTGAAGAGGCCGGACAACGTACTGATGGACGATTGTTTCTCTGGCCTGGCAAAGGTGATTATTTTCTAACCTTATCATTTCGCCTTTTTCCTCCTGTTATGGTTATTTTCTAACTCAGCTTTATTTTATGTTTAGGTTGCCTATGCCATCCGTCAATATCGCTCCAACCGTCTAAATGACGATGAGATGCATGTGAAGATAAAGACGGAGTACAAGCTGCTGAAGGGAAAGTATGACTCCCTTCGCAGCGAACATGGCGGGTGCACTCAGAAGCTGGACTCTCTTCGTGCTGATGTGGATAGGTTATCCAGAGAGAGGGAGACTGATGTGAAGCAGCAGCGTGTGCTATCTGAGGAGGTCGCCCGCCTTAAGAAGGAAAATAAGAATCTGGCGGCAGAGGTGGTGTTGAAAGGTACTGACTATGACGATCTCAAGAAGGAGTTCGACACCACCGTCACGGCCCTTAATGAAAAAGTCTTTGTTGCTGAGAAGAGGCTTTATTTGAAGCGGGGCAGGCTGACTCGTGAGAAGGAGAGGCGTCGCCGAAACACCGCCCAGCTAGCCAATGATCTGACTGACTTCACTGAAGCCATCGTGGGTACCTATTTGGAGCGTCATCCTGAGGGGGGACGTTGAATTCTTATATGGCTTTCCCGAGGGGGTTAACAGTGAGAGTGAGCCAGATTCTCCCCAAGACTTGTTTGTCTCTATCAAGCCTGAGAAGGGTGAGAATGCTGCTGAGGTTGCCGAGCAGTCTGTCCCAGCGGCCAATGATTCTGTCAAGGTTGGCGAGGGGCCACATGTACCTGGTTTGGGGGGTAGTCCTGAGGAGAAGGACTTCGGCTTGCTGATATCTTCGGAGCGGCCTTTTGCTGCTCTGGACTTATTGGATCGTCCTTCTGATCTGGAGTCTATCCTTCCAGGGTCCGATCCTCTTAGTCTTGCCGATGTCCCTTCTCCTACCCGTTCTGGCAACATTCCTGTTGATGCTTCTTCTTCAGCCAGGCGGGGTTCGCAGGAGGGGCTATCTGTCCCAAATATTTTGGAGGGGAACAAGGAGGCTGTCCCGGAGAAGGTTGAGCCAGAGATCAAGCTTTAGATTCCTCCTTCTCCCTTTAGTTTTTGTATAGGAAGAATTTTCCTTTCTCATTTTTTTTTTTATATATTTTGTCTTTGTAACTTTTTCGGAGGGCGTATTTTACCCTCTTTTTAATATATATATATATATATTTCTTTATTCTGCTCTTTTTGCATTTTTATTGGGCGATGTTTGCTTAGATCGCATGTATTTATTGTTTCCTTTGTGGGGTTGAACTCGTCAGTTCCCCCTTTTTTGGAAATATTTTGGTTAAACAATAACTCTTAGTGATAAGATAGTATCTGTGAAATTTCCTTGTCCAAGCAAGGGTAAATTAATATATACTTTGTAGAACTGTGAATACAATACTGTGATCGAAACAATCACTTGGAGGAATTAAAATGTAGTACTGTGATGAAATATCACTTGGAGGAATTGAAATACAATGCTGTGATGGAATATCACTTGGAGGAATTTAAATGCATACATACTAAATGACTAATCATGCTGAGAGGTGAACCACTGTTGCTAAATTTTCCTTAAGTTGTTGGCGTTCCATGCTCTGGGTATGGTTATTCCCATGGAGTTGGTAAGTTTGAATGTTCCTTCTTTAATGACCTTGCTGATGGTGTAAGGTCCTTCCCAATTTGGTTGCAGCTTTCCGGTCCCTGCTTCTCCTTTTTTAACTTCGGTCTTTCTCATGACGAGGTCGCCTAATTTGAACTTTCTTTTTTTTACATGGCTGTTGAAATGTCTTGCCATTTTCTGTCTGTAGGCTTCCATCCTAATGTCTGATCTGTTGATCTTTTCGTCCAAGAGGTCCAGATTGTTCCTGAGCTCTGCTTCATTTTCTTCTAAGTTCAGTTGGTTGTCTTCTGTCCTTGGCGTGGGTGCGCCGATCTCTACAGGAATTACAGCCTCCGTTCCATAGGCTAGGGCGAATGGAGTTTCGCCCGTTGATTCTCTAGGGGTGGTACGGTAGTTCCATAGGACGCTGTAGAGTTCTTCTACCCATCTTCCTTTGCACTCGTCTAGTCTTCTTTTTAGTCCGGCCAGTAGGATTCTGTTGGCCACTTCGGTTTGCCCATTTGATTGTGGATGGTAAACCGAAGTGAACCTTAGGTCGATCTGATACTCGGCACAAAACTTTCTAAACTTTGCTGAGTCGAACTGCTTTCCGTTGTCTGTGATCAGCACCTTCGGTATTCCAAACCTGCACAAGATAGATCTAAAGAAAAAGTTAGTTATGCGTTGTTGGGTGATTTTTGCCAGTGGTTCTGCCTCTATCCACTTGGTGAAGTGGTCGATTTCCACTACCAGGAACTTCCGTTGTCCTGTGGCCAAAGGGAGAGGTCCCAGGATGTCCATACCCCACTGGGCGAACGGCCATGCACTGCCGATGGGTTTCATTTCTGAGGCTTGCTTTCTTGGTATCAAAGCATGTTGCTGGCAAGGCCAGCATCCCCTTACCAGCGTTGTTGCTTGTTCTTTCATCGAAGGCCAATAATAGCCTTGTAGCAGGGCTTTCCTGACCAGAGTTGATGCTCCATCATGTGCTCCGCAGGTTCTTTCGTGTAGTTCTTTCATGATGTACTCTCCTTCTCTTTTGTTTACACACTTTAGCCAGGGATGGGTGAATGACCGCTTGTACAGCTGGCCACTGTATATTCCGAACTTTGATGATAGTACCACTATTCTTTTAGCTTCCTTTCTGTCCTCCGGAAGTGTTCCATCAGCTAAGTATGCTGTGAGGGGAGTCATCCAGTTTTCTTCTTCTTCTTCCACTATCAGCATTTCGCCTTCTTCGATTTCTCCTTGGAAGCTAGGCTGTCGTTTAATTTCATGAGGGATATTTCTCATTGAATCATGATTGTTTGTTGCCGCCCATTTTGCCAATTCATCCGATCTTCCATTCATTGCTCTGGGTATTTGCTGTAACGACCAAGATCGCCCATTATTTGTAAAGAAGGCTTTGGCTTGCTTGGCGTATTTCTTCAGTGTGGCTTCTTTGACTTCAAAATTTCCTGAGACTTGGTTCACAACCAGTTGTGAGTCGCTGTAGATATGTGCTTCGGAGATATTGAGCTCTTCACACAATTGCAGTCCTGTTATCAGCGCCTCATATTCTGCAACATTGTTAGAAACTGAGAATTCAAGTCTTGCTGAGTATTCCATTTGGATTTTCCCCGGTCCTTTGAGCACGACACCGATGCCTGCCCCTTCCCCACAAACTGCTCCGTCGACGTGTAATTCCCAGGGGACTGCTTTGTTTTCCATTGGTTCTGTGAATGTTAGTTCCGCGACGAAGTCGGCCAATGCTTGAGCCTTCAATGCTTTCCGAGCTTCATAGACCACGCCCAAGCTTCCGATCTTAACAGCCCATTCTGCTATACGTCCGCTTGTTTCTGCTTTCTGGAGGATCTTTCGTAGGGGTTGATCGGTTCGTACGATAACCTGATGTCCCTCGAAATAATGCCCGAGTTTGATGGTGGCGGTATATACACACAGCGCTAGTTTCTCCAACCTTGGGTATCTTAGCTCCGCGTCCCTTAGTACCTTGCTTACGTAGTAGACCGGATACTGCTCTCCTTCTTTCTCCGATACCAGTACCCCTGCTATTGTTTCGTCAGAGCAAGAGATGTATAAATATAGCACGTCGCCTGGATCTGGCCTCGCCAAAAGTGGTGGTGACGAGAGGAAGTTTTTCAGTTCTTCGAAAGCTGTCTGGCATTCTGCCGTCCATGTGAAATTCTTGATCTTCTTCAGTGTTTTGAAGAAAGGTAGACATCGTTTTGCCGAGCAGGACATGAACCGACCTAGAGCCGTGATCCGGCCGTTGAGCTTCTGGACTTCATGTATGCTCCGTGGCGGCGTCATTTTTAAGACCGCTTCGATTTTATCTGGGTTAGCCTCAATACCCTGCTGAGAGACCATGTATCCCAAGAACTTGCCTGCCGGTACTCCGAATACGCACTTTTCCGGATTGAGTTTTAGCTGGTATCTCTTTAGCGTCTCTAGGACTATCTTCACATCTGCTGGGTGGTCTTCGGCTCGGATGCTTTTGACGATCATGTCATCCACATAAACTTCCATGTGTTTTCCGATCTGATCTCTGAATATTGAGTTCACCAGCCGCTGATATGTGGCTCCTGCGTTCTTCAGACCGAAGGGCATCATCTTGTAACAAAATAATCCCTGGTCCGTTATGAAGGCCGTCCTCTCCTGGTCTTCAGGTGCCATGGGTATCTGATGATATCCCTCCTTGGCATCTAGGAATGCATAAAGGGCGTGACCTGCTGTGGAGTCTACTAACTGATCAATGTGTGGAAGCGGGAAACTATCTTTGGGACATGCTTTATTCAGATCTGTGAAGTCCACACACATTCGGTAAGTGTCATTGGACTTTTTTACCATTACCACATTTGCTACCCACTTGGGGTAATAGGCGTCTTTGATCACGTTTGCTGCTTTTAACCGGGCGACCTCTTCTGCGATGGCGAGTTGTTTTTCGGGCGAGTGTCTTCTCTTCTTCTGTATCACTGCCTTCGCGTCGGTCGCTATGTTTAACCGATGACATATGATGTCCGGGTCTACTCCGATCAGTTCGTCTGTTGTCCAGGCAAAGGAGTCTCCAAGTGTTCTGAGGTTTTCTGTTAGAGATCGTTTGATTTCTTCCTCTAGCTCATCTCCCACTTCTATCTCCTTTCCTGGGGATAATTCGATTTTCGTGGTTCGCCCATAATGCTCCGCCCTTTCCTTCTTCTCTGGAGGTTCCATTGTTAGTACTGGCAAGGTTACATGTATTTTCCTGAGAGCTGTAAAGTATGCTTCTCTGGTTGACTTTTGGCATCCTCTGACTTTGGCATCGCCTTCTCTGGTTGGGATTTTCATCAATAGGTACCTCATGCAAATGGATGCGCACGTATCGTGCAAAAGTGGCCTTCCGAGAATTGCGTTATATGCAAAGTCCATATTGACCACCATGAATTCTGCTCGGATCTCTTTGTAGATCTCTCCATCCCCCAGTTGGATGTTTATCTCCAGTGATCCTTCCACCTGTACAGATTTGCCTCCTAGTCCCACCAGTGGAGTAGAGACATGTGTCAAATTTTCTTTCTTGAGTCCAATTCTGCCGAACACTTCCATTGTGATCATGTTTACCGAACTTCCCGTGTCTTCAAGCATCCGAGATACCTCGAAATTGTTGAGTCGCCCCTTGACAACTAGGGCGTCCTCATGGGGGACTGATAAGCCATGACTATCGCCCTCCGAAAAAGATACGCTTCTGAATTTCTTAGCATTTGGTGCACCTGGGCTAACTGAGTAGACTGTTCTTGCCGCTTTCTTTCTTGTAGTATTGTTGTCTCCTCCGGTCGATCCGCCCATTATTACGTTAACCACGCCTGTTGGCTCTGGTCTGGGTCTTCTGGCGGTTTCTTCTCTCCGCTCTTTCTTTCTTTCTGATTCCGCCTCTCTGGCTTCGGTATCCCTTTTTACGAACTGGGAAAGGGATCCCCTTTCTATCAGCTTTTCTATCTCTTCCTTCAGGTGCCAGCATTCATCTGTGGTGTGGCCGTTGTCTCTGTGAAATTCACAGTATTTGCTGTTGTCTCTTTTGCTGGCTGATGCAGCGTTCATCTTCCTTGGCCATCTGACCTTCTCTCGGCTGTCTTTTACCCAAAACAGTACGTTGGTTCTGGTTGTGTTTAGGGGCGTATATCGCCTATCTTCGTCTTTTTTCCTTTTATTTCTGAAATGGTCGTTGCCTTTCTCTCCGAACCTCTTTCCTATGGGCGATCTGTCCCCATTTCTTCTTTCTGCAAACGTTCGTTCTTCTACCCGTCCAAGGCGATTCTCTATCTCTCTCTGGCCATCATCCACTCTGATCTGTGTATGTGCGATGGTCATCAGTGTGGTAAATGATTTTGGTGATTTAGCCAACAATTCCTTTCGTAGGTCGGAGTTGGTAGTTCCATTGAGTAATGCTGTGTAGGCGATCTCCTGGCTCAGGTCTTCTATCTGCATCGCCTCCTTATTGAATCTTTCTACATACTTCCTGAGTGTCTCTCCTTCCCTTTGCATGATGGCTAGCAGGTCTGTGGACAGCTTCTTTTGAGGGATGCATGCTACGAATCTAGCCTGGAAAAGTCCTGAGAATTGTTTGAACGTCAGCACTGATCCTGGCTTTAAACTTTGGTACCATTCCTGCGCCAGACCTTTTAAGGTAGTAGGAAAAAGTTTGCATAGTACGTGATCTAAGTTAGTCTGAACATTGATCACCGCTTGGAATTTGTGAATATGGCTCTTGGGACAGCCTGTTCCATCGTATGATTCCAAATTTGGAGGGTATCTGAACTTTGTAGGGAACTCGTGAGAGATGATGAAATCTGCAAGTGGTGAGTCACTTCGAAGAGAGATGTCTACGTCTTCACATCTTATTCCGAGCCTGTTCATGACTTGGCGGACTCTTTCCTCCAGATGCTCTTCTCCGTCTTTGAGGGTGTGTTGTTCATCCATCCAACGTTCCTCGTCTGGAATTACTATGGGGGCGTTTTGTTTCTTTGCGGAATTTTCCGGGCACCTTCCTCTCGCATCGGTTCTTTTCCCTTGTCCATGGTTGACGTTGACTTCTGTACTGGTGATTTCGCTGATCCCTGCTCTGGCGATTTTAACGAGATACTCTGTTTGATGTCTTTGAGTAGACTGGTAATTTCTAGGAAAGCCTTGAACATTGCTTGGTTGTTGATTGGCTCTTCATCAGGTGCTGTGGCTATCGGAGGTATCGTCTGTCTTATCGCCAGGGGGTCGCTGGTTTCTCCTTCTTCGCTGGTTGGGGGGAACAGATTTAGGGCCGGTGGTTCTGTTTCCCTGTCTTCTCTGTTGGTAGCTGGTAGAGTATTATCTCGTAGGGGATCCATTCTTGAAAAAGCAAATTCTGAAAAAGTATCTAAAAGGAACGACGAAACTGATAAGTTCCACGCTCACCGCACCAAATGATACAGGTCGAGTCACAGAGATCGCCTGTTTGCTCTTCCTGCACAAGTAACAAATATAAGCTCAAAGGACCTCAGGCTTGCTCAGCCTGAAAGCCACTCCGATGCTTAAGTCAGAGAGGGTTTTTTGGTAAGTAAATGAGTGTAAAAGTATTTAAGTCTGATTTGTGCTTACCCTTCTCAGCATTCGGTGGCTTCCTTTTATAATGAGTTTAAGGCGGTTGTTATCTGGTAAATCGTGGGTTTGTCCCACGATTATTGATAATGGTGAAGGCACGTTCCCGATTATCCCGGGTAGTGGGTGTCAGGGAACGGAGTGGATGAGGTTGTCTAGATGGCAGACCTGGATGAGTCCGCCCGAGACAGACATGGGCGATACTCGTACTGTCGCTGGGCGATGGGAGGTTTAGAGACCCGTTGGGCGAGCATAGCATTTTCTAGGCGATGCTTGGAGTTCTGATATTATTAGGGCGGTATCAATGTGTATAGCTGAAAATTCATAAGAAAAAGTACAAACATGTGTATAGCTGAAAATTTATCGCCATCGATAAAAAAGAATATATGTATATTTGAAAATTCATAAGGAAAAGTACAAACATATATTTTTTTTTTGTTTTACATATGAATAAATACTTCGATATAATTGAATAGTAATTATGATAATTTTGATTCTATCAAAATAGAATTCATCGTGATTTACTAGTAATTGTTTGATGGTATTGGAAAAGATGGTATTTGAGATTGTTTTAATTGCGGGGTCTTATAAATATTTGATATGTTAGACTCTAAAAATATGCATAAATGATAAAGATAGCGACAAAATATGATATGTTCTATGTGAAATCATCAGGCTGGAAATATGCATGTGCATAGGTCAGGTTGGTCGGTTTGAATTATCTGAAACCGACCGACTAAAATTTATTTAATTTTCAAATTAAATTAAATCGAATTATAGTTTCAGACCGCATTAAATCGAACTGAATTTTATTTACATATTTACTTTTTGATTCTTTCTAATTTTAAAACTAATTTATACTAATTTTTATATTTACTTGTTATGTTATATATTTGAGTTTTCAAAATATTCAAACCGAACACCAGACTTTCATAAAAAAAAATAGCCTGTTATTTACAATTTCGGTTCGCTTTAACTATTCGGTTTGGTAATTACACACTCCTGATTGACTATAATTTCTTGCTTCTAGAATGTATTCTAATATACTAATACGTAGGATTAGCAATTTAATTTAAAGTTGATTTGAACTATACAACTTAAATAAAACTCAACTACTAGAAGTCGAATAAGTTTAAAATCCCTCTTCTATAAATATGGTCTCATAATATTGATGCATGTAAAGCAATATAGCATTACTATATAATATATATTATATACGAAGTAGAAGCAAGAAAAAAAAATGAATTCAGTTACAATATGTATGATTTTGATTACTATTTGGTTAGCAACATGTGGTTTAGCATTTAGCTATGTCTTACCATGTGAAGTAATATGTAATTTTAACTGTCCTCCAACTTGCACGAAAGTGTATAATCATTATCGCGGTTCAGGTTCGAACGATATCTGTTATTGCACATGAAATTGCCTGGCAAAAAACCAAAAAACATGTTCGACTTCTACTTTTTGATATCTGTTATTTACTTTTTGATATGTGTATAGCTGAAAATTCATAAGAAAAAGTACAAACATGTGTATAGCTGAAAATTTATCGCCATCGATAAAAAAGATTATGTGTATAGTTGAAAATTCATAAGGAAAAGTACAAACATATATTTTTTTTTTGTTTTACATATGAAAAACATTTCTGATACATATTAAATACGTTTTAAAAATGTTAAATACACTATTGATCCGTCAATTATACAAAACCAAAATTAAAAAAAAAATAGAAAAAAACAAAAAATAATAACTTGCCAATAGATATCACATAATGCATATAAAATACACAAATAATACGTTTTTGATACACTGTTTATACTTAATGCATCTCAAAATACATAAATGATATATATCAAATACAATTTTAATAATACGGCTTTGATATATATACATATTTTATATAATTTTAATAATACATCTATTTTAATATATATAGTATTATGTATAAATTGTATAGCAAAAATGTATCTGCAATGTATCATAACTTAACACTTATTTTATGTAAAAAACAGTATGAAATGTACCATAACAGGGGATGCTTTACCGATGGTCTTATTTCCTAACACTATCTTGAGCATAATACCAAGTTGATTTGGTACCGAAAACATTTATGACACGTCATTAATCAAAATATATAATATTAACATAAAATGTAATAAACACTTAGATAATAAATCTTATATATAAAATAGAAATATTTATAATTTATATACATATAAAATTTAAATTTTAAAACAACTTGGATACATTTCATATACATCTCAGAGATAACTCAGATATATTTTCTAAAAAAACAAAACGATATACTAAATTTCTCACAAAAAACATTGTTGAAACCATAAACTACAAATAAAAAACACATAAGAGAAATTATAAAATGTTAATATACTAATTTATATCACATAATGTATGTATATCTCTTAAATAATATAAATAGATAATACATCTTAAATACATAAATAATACATCACTTTCTTATATGTACTGCTATCATATTTCTTAAAGAAATACATTGTCATTTTTAAAAAACAAATAAATTAAATTAAATTAAATTCTATTGTTGAAAATTGAAATGAATTAAATTAAACTTT
The DNA here is from genome assembly GCF_937616625.2 of Mercurialis annua. Classification (NCBI taxonomy): domain Eukaryota; kingdom Viridiplantae; phylum Streptophyta; class Magnoliopsida; order Malpighiales; family Euphorbiaceae; genus Mercurialis; species Mercurialis annua. Next base: position 33,666,374 of record NC_065577.1, on the reverse strand, counting down.
ATTGAATTATGCAATTTCAGCAAACGGATTGGATGACGAGGTTGATGAGGTTTGGTTGCAATGATTTTTGAACTGATTTTTTTTATTCCACAATTTAAAAGTTATTTACTTTCAATGACTAATTGAATATGCTCAACTTCATAGCCATTATGAAAGTCATAATGATCATGCTGAAGTTGTCCATAATACGATGGTTGAATGTATAAAACGTTTATTAACAAATCATAAAAAGCTCTTACTTTCTTCTCCTCATTCCAGTGATGCATTTTTCAAAAATCACCAGCAACCAATTCAAGTGTGAACCGAACGCATTCTCCTTAACAAAACTCGCTCCTGTTAAGGTGATATGAGCAACCCTATTGCCAACCATTTTACCTTCTCTCGTCAAAGCTGATAAATCCGAGTAATCATCACATGTTGTCATTTTTGAATTTATGTCATCACTGTCAAATTCATTTATTTTAACTTCTACGTTAATTTTGCAGTCACCCACTTCTCTCTGCACAATTTTTCTTCAATTCTCGGTTATATATTAAATCTTTCATCGTCATTTGAAATTTCACTCCAAATTAGATTTTTTAAACCTCGAAATGAAGAAACCTAAAAAACAAAGAATAAAGTTAACTGCTTTATCTTAAATGTAGAAATTCAATTATTTCAACTAACAAACACAAGATACAATCATAACAACACCTACACCATCAAATAAAAGGTCCATGAATCCCCGAAGAAATATAAAATTCAAATCTAGCTTGTCCTCGCCGACGTTTGCTACTACTTGTTTTTCTATGATCTGAACAAAATTAGAAAAAAATTAAGATTTAAATTGAATGGTGTGAGATGTAATTAAGCTGGAAATTAATGGGTTATTGATTATTTACCTCGTGAATGTTTGAATTTACCATTATTTGAAAAAATTTAGAGTTTAAAATTGAAATTAATTTATAGAAATAAAATTTAGGGACTTTTAATAGAGGTGAAGATGACGTTAACTTTTTTTTTTCTTTTTGAGTAAGGCTTTTATTTTTCTCTTGGTTGGCTTGCATGGTGGTCGTCACAGTGGCGGTTGTGGTGGAGAAAATGTGAAGGCGATAACTATTGAGAATGGATGAGACTCCTGAGAAAATGAAAAGTAATGAAATAATTGTGTTTAGAAATGTTAAAGTTGAATTACACGTGGTATCCTAAGAGAGAGTTGGTATTAAATGAAATAAATATGAAACTTGAGACATTATTTGTAAATTCAAAGTTAGTATGAATGTAAATTTTTTAAAAAGTTAGCGTATGTGTAATATTTAGCTCAATTATATAATTTTTTTAAGCTTTTTATAAAAAACACTGTATTTTATTCAACATTTACTTTTTTACTACCCCTTCTAAATTTTTACATTTCATACCAACTTTATTTTCTTTTATACTACTTTTTGGAAAAACTTTACTTTTTATATTAACTCCCATTTTCCAATATTTTCTTTCATCATTTTTTTCACCATTATATTTCTACACTTAATACTTATCACAAATTTTAATTTTATTTTATTTTATTTTTTTTGGATTTTTTTTGGATTTTGACTTCTTTTTACTATTGATGTTTTTCGTCAGTTTTAATATAAACATGAAATCAACACGAACAACATATGTAATAAACTAACCAATTTAAATTTTTCAATCATTTTTACACTAATTTTTATTTTTTCAATATTTTTTTTTTATTTTAATTTTTTTTATTTTATTTCACATATAATGTGTTATTTTTCGTTAATGTTAAAATCAACTAAATATCGACATAATATCAACACAATATCAACTTAAGATCGACATTGTAACATTATAATAATTTAACATCATTATTGTCTTCTTCATCAATGCTAAAATCAACAGAAAATCAACCGAAAATCAACACAATATCAACACTATAACATTATAATAATTTAACTTTATTATTTGTCTTCTTCCCCGATGATACCATATCATTAACTAGTCTCAATTTAATTTAATTTTTTTATTTTATTTCACAGACAATATTATCTTATTTGTTAATGTTAAAATAAAATAAAAATAAGTTGATATCAATATAAAGTCAACATAAAATCAACAATAATGTAACATTATAATAATTCAGCAGTCAATCATCATCAACAAATTGTTATGCATAATAAAAAAATGCAGAAATACAGCAAAACAAGAAAAATGCAGAAATAACAGAATTTTGTTCCATATAATCAAACAATTATTCTACATAACATGAAATGAGTATTGGATTCTTTAAAGATACTCTTTATACATGTTTAATGGTGAAAAAACAGTAATAAATAAACAAATTACATATCTGAAAATGAAAAAAAATAGAACAAAAAATTTCAGATCTGAAATCAAAACGATAAAAGAAAGATGACGGCGAGACGGAGGCGGAACGATGGAAGCGGAACGATGAAAACGGAACAGCGGAGGCGGATTGGTGCGAAAATCAAAAGATGAGTTGGGAGAGAAATGAGAGAGAAATCTGAGAAGAGAAAATAATTGTAATTATGAGGATTTGTGTTATTAGGGTTTTATTTATATAAATGGTATAAAAGTAATAAATTTTTTCTTGTATAATAATTTTGAATTGTCAAACATGAGTAGACATGTTCATGGGCCGGGCTTAAGCGGGCTTGACTATTTAAAAGGCAAACCCAAACTCGCCCAAGCCCGGTTCGGACTTTAAATATACTATCCAAATCCGGCCTTAATGGACTATTTTTACGGGCTTGGGCGGGTTTGCATTGTTTTTTACAATATTAGAAGCCCGAGCCCGCCCATAAAAAATCGGGTTTTTTTCGGGCTCGGGCCGGGTTTGGGACCAAAAATTGGTGTCCAAGCCCGGCCGTAAGAGGACGGGCCTGGACGGACGGGCCGGGTACTCAAACCCATGAACAAGTCTAAACATGAGTCAGTATAAAAGTAAATCAAATCTAAATGTTGGTTATTTGAAGGGCTAATGTTTTAAAAAATTCCGACCTTTCATCCCCTTTTCAATCCTACCCTGAAGTTGCAAATTATTCAATTTTACACTAATTTGTATTTTTTTATTTTAATTGTATCCTAACGCATAAAATTGACTTTTTTTTATTTGGAAAAAATTATCTAAATTGACCCCTTTTGCATTAGATTAACTTTTTATATTAAATTGATCATTTTTTAAGAATTCTTTTAAACTTTCGTCAAATAAATAAATATCAATTTTATACTTTAGGGTACAATTAAAATGAAAAAATGCAAAATGTGGTATAATTGACAAATTTTCAACGTCATGGTAGGATTTAAATGAGATGAAAGTTCGGGGTTTTTTTAAGAGAAAATTACACCATATAACCCAAAAACTGAAAAGTTTATGTTAGTGACTCACAATATTTTTTTTTGCAACAATCACTCAATTTTAGAAACTTGTTTGCATGTGTACCTACTTTAATTTTGTTTTTCTATTTTGTCCCTGACTTGTACGTTACTATTGTTTTTGGATTTCACACAATCAATTCCTCTTCTTCTTATATGAAAGCATATTATTGACGTCACTCATGGTCGCTGCTTCGTCGGCAATCGGTGATGGTTTTGCTAATCTATTAAAAATATTTGAAGGCATAGCTTGACTGTGTATGGTCTCTTTTTTGATTCGATCAAGCATGATGGCGGACTTGTGGCCGGACAGCCGATGACCGGACATGCTGAGATCTACTTGCATTTGTTGCAGTGGCGGCGTTATTGCCTGTGACTGTAAGTTTATCTTGTCGACCCTTCTACTTTTTATTGCAATAAACGCTGCAGATGTGGTGATAATGTCAAATCCGATTGTGGTTGCAGCTGTACCACCGTTAGTTATGGTGAATTTGGCGTTGGTGGTGGCTGCTAACAGAGACTCATAAATTTGTTATAATTTTAATGGGAACATAAATTATGAGATGGGTATAAAGAATGATGTTTAGTGGGTGTCGTTCAAGCTGCTAAGGACACCAACATAGACTTATTAGCCATGAATTTATGTCAATGGGGTTTGAATTGAAATTAAAAAATAATTTTTTTTAGCATTGAAGTGTGAGAATCAAGAAGAGATTGACAGTGTGGATCCGATGTTATAACCATCTTGTTATTTGAAATGGTAGTATGAATCTTATTGAAGGAGAAAAAAAATAACACTATGATATTAATTTTATGTACATATAGAGATTAAATTTTGGTTTGCTTTAGATTATTAACATTACACTTTTACTATTATCTTCATCAATTTGTTGTCTTATAGCAATTTGCGTGTCTGGAGGATCCCAAAAAATAGTTTTGATTTAGATAATTTGGAAGAGTCAATTTTTTTATAAAAAAAATATGTTCATAAGAACTATACCAAAAAGTTCAGTATGTGGTGTTATTTCAGGTTCACATACGGTTCACATTAGATTACTTTTCAGTTTTATAGACTGCCAATTATATTTCACTTAAAAACAGTTATTCAATTCTTGTAATAGACTACATCTCAAAATTCTCTTTATATAAAATATCAGATAAGATTGTAAATAGCAATGAGGCAATTTTTTTTAAAAAATGAATTAAGATAGTTCGGTTAATATAGGTTCGTAACAGGTTCACATCAGGTTCATTTTCAGTTTTATAAACTATCAAATACATTTCACTTAAAAAAGATATTTAATTTGTATATTACACTAAATCTCAGAATTTTATCTATATAAAATGTCAGTTAAGATTGTAAAAAAAAGTAAGACAAAATTTATAAAAATTGAATTAAAGTAATTCAGTTGATATAGGTTCACACCATGTTAACACCGGGTTGATTTTCGGTTTTATAGACTGTCAAATACAATACACATAAAAAGGATATTCAATTAGTTAAAAAAAAGATATTCAATTTGTATATTACACTAAATTTCAAAATTCTCTTTATATAAAATGTCATTTAAAATTGTGAAGAACAGCAAGACAAATTTTATTTAAAATTGAATCAAGGTAGTTTTAGTTGATATAGGTTCACATCCAGTTCACATTAGGTTGATTTTCGGTTTTATATTCTGTCAAATATATTTCACTTAAAAGAGATATTTTGTGATTACACTAAATTTCAAAATTCTCTCTATATAAAATATCATTTAAGATTGTTAAGACCAGCAAGACCAATTTTATTTAAAATTGAATTAAATTAGTTAGTTGATATAGGTTCACATCCGGTTCACATTAGGTTGATTTTCGGTTTTATATTCTGTCAAATATATTTCACTTAAAAGAGATATTTTGTGATTACACTAAATTTTAAAATTCTCTCTATATAAAATATCATTTAAGATTGTTAAGACCAACAAGACCAATTTTATTTAAAATTGAATTAAAGTAGTTAGTTGATATAGGTTCACATCCGGTTCACATCAGGTTGATTTTCGATTTTATAATTCTAATTAAATTAATATTAATAATTTAGTTTATTAAAAATAAACTTATAAAGATACAAATAATCTAATGGTAAACGATCTAAGATTTGAATGAAATAAAATTAAAATTTAAAATAAACTCAATGTATACTTGAAGTAAATTTACCTAAGTAATTTCTTAATAAATTTATTATAAAATAATAATCAACTTATTTTAATCAAATCAGTTTATTAAAAATATACACAACTGAAAATAAATTATAAAATAATAAATAATCTAACAGTAAATCAAAATATATTATTTACGATTTTATTAAAATTAAACTAAATTTAAATTTAAATTAAATTTAAAATAAAATAAAATGAATGCGAACTAAATATAAATTTAAAACAAAGTTAATGCAAAATTTAAAAAAAAATATAAAAAATGAAATTTAAAGTATGCTAAAATATTTAATTAATATATAAAAAATTATGATGAATATGTTTTTAAAATAAAATATTAAATTAAAATCAAATTCATGTATATTATTTGAATAATTTAATTTCAGTATCCATACATTTTCAAATATGAAAATCTAAAATAAAATTTATTCAATTCTAAGGCACATGAACAAGTATTGATGTAAACATATTAGAAAAAGTAGCACAGATAGCATGAGATAATAGATGGCACACCGAACCACTATCATGCAACGTCCCACATGCAATTCAAACCCCATAACTGAATTTGCTGAATTAAGGAAGTTCCACTTTTAGAGTCAGCGTTATTCTTGCTGAGTAACCAAAAGTGACAGTGCTATCTACGGTGTTTTTGTTTGAAGGGTTATAATTGTCTTATTTTAATATAAAATCAGCTTGTTTTGGGGTATAAGGGAATTGTGAAAACTTTTCTATTTAATTGGGAGATTTCTGTCAAAAAGAAAAAGCTGAGGTAAAAACATTAAAGATGAACACTTTTGAGGGATTTATGAAAATTACCCTTTTTTTAAGGCGTTAAGCCTTATTTGAATAAAAGACCATTTTTTCTAGGGCTTTTTACAGAAACATGTATCTTTTGTAGAAATATAACTTTTATACGGACCATAGTTTTCAATATGAAAACTACCGTCAGCGCTGAAAATTATAACTTTTATACGGATGTCATATATAAGCTGACCAAGTCAAACCCTCATAAATCAAATAATTTTCTCTCTCATCACAATTAGATTTTCTCTCCTCGCTCTCAGCTCATCTCTCTCAGCTCCTCTCCCTCAACTTTTATCTCTCTCAATTCGTGTTCTTCTACACTGAAATATCAAATTAATCTTCAGATCGGCGTTTTTCTCTCTCAGATAAGATCTTACAGCCAACTGTTATTCATCTTCATCAACAGTTTGAAAAATCGAGAAAATATAGATCTCCATAAGCAGTAAGACTCAAATTTATACTTTCTTCTTGTAGATTTTGATATTAATGTATTTGTAATGTTGATTAAATATATAAACATACGTAATAATTGAAATTCTAAAACAAAATCTTAAACTACATTATAAACTGAAACAATGTTGATTTTTTATTTGAATGTTGACTTTCAATCAGGAATGGATACAATTGCAACTTTTATTCAGTATAATGGCTATTGGAATGATAAACTCCAGTATACAGATTTTTCTATTAAGGGACTTCTTATTCCAAAAGATTCTAGTATGAATAATCTTGAACAATTATTGGCAAACCAGCTACAAGTGAATTTAGAAGAAGAAAATCTGAAAATCAAGTATCAGGTAAAGTAAATTTATTAATTCTTTCAATACAAACTTATTAAAATTTGTGTTGATAAAATCATGTAAGAATATAATTGCTATTATTATGTTTACATATTGTTAATATTATGTTAATGATGTATTAATGTTATATAATTTTTCAAATATGTAGTGTTTTATTGTTGACTTCATGTTGACAACATGTTGATCTATATTTAAACTTTGTTTATTTTAAAATTTATACAGGTTAAACCAGATTATCCACCGCTAATAATACAAGATAATGATGCTTTGGTATTCTACTTCCAGATGAAAAGCAAACAATCAGATCCAACACAGTTTCCACTTTGCATTGAAATTGAAAAAAAAATGAGAGATATATCATTATACGTTTCATCATCGAGATCAACACAACAAAACATCAACAGAAATGCAGAAGTTTGTCAACAGCAAGACAACTCAACAAATATTGATAATTCAGAGTCGGTTTCAAACATGTTTCAATATGCAACAAATGTCGGAAATTTATTAAATGAAGATCAAGAAGTCGAGAGCCCGTACGTAGAGAATATGATCATTGATGAAGTAAAGGCGATAGAAATTGAAGAAGGGCAGAAATACAAAGACAAGCGCACGTTGAAGACTATATTAAGCATTTATGCAATCAACAATCATTTCCAATTCAGATCTTACAAGTCGTGCAAGATTGAATATATAGCAATCTGCAATGAACCAGAGTGTGAATGGAAACTGAGATCTTCGAGAAATAAAAGATCAAATGTCTTTATCGTGCGAAAATTCAACAAGGTGCACAGCTGCAAAGTGGGAGAGAGAATGGCTGATAAAAGACAAGCCACGTCAGATTTAATTGGAAATTTTGTAAAAGATAAGTATGCAAACTTCAAAACTGTTTATACGCCGGCCGATATTATTAGAGACATGAAGAAAGAGTATGGAATCGAACTGACATACCAAAAAGCATGGCGGTCAAAAGAAAAGGGATTAGAGCTTACAAGGGGTAATCCAGCTGAATCATACCGATTACTGCCTTCTTATCTACATGCGCTCAAATCAACAAATCCAGGTTCTGTAGCTGAATTGGAAACAAAAGAAGAGAGATTCCTTTATGTTTTCATATCGTTGAATGCATCAATTCAGGGTTGGGGGTTTTGCAAACCAGTAATTGTTGTTGACGGTACGTTCCTAAAGGCAGCTTACGGAGGAACGCTTCTAACGGCAGCAACTCAAGATGCTGCAAATAAAATTTTTCCTCTAGCATTTTGTGTCGTAGATTCAGAAAATGATGCTTCGTGGGAATGGTTTTTCAACAAAGTTAGAGAAACATTTGGTCTGAGAGAGGGAATGTGCATCATTTCAGATCGACACGACAGTATTAAAAAAGCAATTGAAAAAGTATACCCGGAAGCACATCATGGAATCTGTACTTACCATCTTTTTAACAATGTCAAAGCAAGATATAGACGAGCAAAAGGTGAAATCAGAGAGCACTTTTTTGGGGCAGCAAAAGCATATACGCTTGAGCAGTTTGGGAAACACATGGAAGAACTTGACAAATTTGACCCAAAGATAAGGGAGTACCTAAATGACGTTGGTTTCGAAAAATGGACAACACTTTATTCCACCAACAACAGGTATTCAACAATGACTTCAAACATTGCTGAGTCATTAAATGCAACAAACATAGCTGCAAGAGAACTTCCTATAACGACCATGCTTGAGTTTCTACGTTCCCTTGTGCAAAAATGGACTCATGCAAACAGAATTTGTGCAAGATCATTAAAGACAGATATGTCAAAAGTAGCTGAAGATATATTGAATGAAAACTACATTCGATCTCTGCATCTAACGGTATTTCTAAAAATTAAAATTTGTTAATAAGTTGTTGATTTGATGTTAATATGTTGTTGACTTGTTGTTAATATATTGTTGATCTATCAAATCATGTGTTGATTTTTTAACTGAATTCTTTGTTATCAGGTCAGCCCAGCAAATGACAATATATATACTGTGACTAAAACAAAAACACCCTTCTCGGTTAATTTGGAAACAGGAACATGTTGCTGCAGAAGGTTTCAAACAGATAGAATTCCTTGCGCACATGCAGTTGCTGTTATAAGGAAATACAACAAGGATCCTTTGCTCTATTGTTCCAAATACTACATGAAGGAAACGTACGTCAACACGTACAACCACACAGTATATCCTATGACAAATAAATCAACATGGAATACGCCGCAAGAAATAAAAGATATAATCGTGCTGCCTCCTGAATCAAGAACCAAATCCGGCAGACCAAAAAAGAAGCGCATATTGGGAGGACATGAAAAAAAGTCAAAAAATAAATGCGAAGCTTGCAAGAAGACGGGACACAATAAAAAAACATGCAGAAGATGATTATGATTCAGGAAAGATTTATTTGTATTAAATAAAAATACTTTGAATTCATTTCATATATTTCATAAAACAATATGACTTTTGCTGAAATTTTACATTTAATGTTGACCTTCTGTTACTATTATGTTAATTTCATGTTGATAATTAGTATTTTCAAATGGAAAAATTTGTCAAATCATAAAATTACCATTTTATGGATGGTTCATATATTGTATAAAAAACCATATCATAAACTACCACATTTATGGATGGTTCACATATTGTTCATAAACTAAAATATCATAAACTAACATATTTATGTTGACCTTGTGTTACTATTATGTTAATCTCATGTTGATAATTAGTAAGATTAATAAATAATAGTAGTAAAGTATTGTGCTTAAATATTCAAATAGAATGAAAAAACACACTGGTCTTTTTTAAAAGCTATGTTAAAATGCTGTTGATTATGTGTTAATTTAGTGTTAATAAACTAACATTAACATTTTGATAAAAATGTTAATAGGGGGATAAAATAATATAATTTAATTCAATTTGTTAATGAGCAAAAATAGTAAAAAAAGATACATCAATCAGCTAAATATATAATAAAAACTTAAAATATAACCAAGTAATAACATCAACATTTTGAAAACAACAAAAAAAAAACAGCGTATGATTCAAATTCAGAATAACATAACAAAAATGACAAAATACTAAAAATAAAAACAGAACCAACAACCTATATTTTTCTATGCCTTCAAATCTTTTCGAGGTCCCACTTCTTCTTCACCATCACTTACAAGATTCACACTTTGCTTCCACCTCCCATACTTAATCAAGCTTTGAACAAGCCTATTACGGTACGTTTCCATTTCCATTAATGAAAATGTAGAAGGAATTCTCTTAGAACTTATGAAATGCTCCGCAAATAAACAGACAAACGCACCACAATCGCTGCATAATAAAATGAAACAAGTTAAAAATACGGAAAAAAATCAACATAAAAACAAATAATGTAGAAACAAAAAACAAAAGAACTGACCTGTCACTTTGAACTGGCATATAGGGAACATTTTCATATGAAAATGACTCGTATCTGCTGTCCAAACTTGAAGTAAGAGCAAATGAACTAGAACTAGTCCTCGTTGAATAAAAGTCCATGTTCTTCAGAAATTTGGGAAGATAATGGATGTAAGCTTGCATATAATTGTGAACAATGGCATCCATCGTCGGACTCTTCATCGAATTGTAAACATAAACCTTACAATCTTCAAAGTTAACACGCGCGAGAATCCAATGATTTGGATCTGTAACAATGATAGGAATGAGAAGATCATCGATTTCAGTCCATGGCTTTGAGTATCCACACCCTTGACCCACGTAATATTCAAGAATCGTATTACTGGCGTTAATTTCAATAGACTTCGAACTGGTAGCAAGAAAAGATCGATATTCTGCCTCCAAAACCTGACCAAAACTAGAGTCTGCAGCTGTAAAATTTGGCTTCCGGATATTCAACAATACACTCTTCTTTCTCAAATAGTGGAAGACAGTATCAACATGCTGTCACAGAAAAAACAATCAACAAAGTTTAAAATTAGAATAAAAAAATTAATGCATAAAAACAAAACAAAATTAAACTTACAGATGTAGAGAGTTCACAGCCCACGAAATTTAATGTATGCAGCCATTTCTTCTTCGCTTGAAGTTCGCCAGCAAACTTAAAAGGAGGATCAATTACACCATATCTACCGGTAAAAATTCTAATAAACAAAAAAATAATCAACAGTAAATTAATTGACATGTAAAAAAACAAATTAATTAAAAAAGGTAATACAATTAAATTACCGAAGCTTCTTATTAAATCCTTGTTCAACCCAATTGAAGATTTCACAATCTTTATAAGCATCTAGCAAGCTATACTCATTATCCATACAAGGGCACGGATAATCTTCAAATGAAGCTACATTCACAACTGTAAAAAAATCAACACATTATCAAAAACTATATGTGCAGAAATATCTCAATTGACTATAAGACAAATCAATAACACGTAGGATATATGTTGACATGTTGTTAACATTGTGTTAATATTCAGTTGATATAAAAGCATAAAATTTAAAACAAATATTAACAACATGTTAACTACTTGTTGATAAAGAAATATGAGAAAACATTACCAGGTTGAGAAGCTGCTTGACTTGATAACAATGCCTATATAAAAAACAAAATATAAATATCCAAACTGAAAAATACAACTACAATTACAATACAAGAAACTCACATCAGCCTCACGAGTACTATATATAGAAACAAGTTGCTCGTCAAGTCTAGCCAATTCAGAATCAGTAAAAACGACATCTGAATCCTCCATTGATATCTTCATATAAAACAAAAAACAAATAAGAAACAAGTAACAGTATTATTATAAACTGGTAATAAAATATCAAAATATACATACCTGATTATCAACAAACGCAGATTTATCAGACACTTCTTGCTTTTCTTTATCACCATTATCTTTACCATCAACTCTATGCGGAAAGACTTCATTATCGTCCTTTCGACGCTCTTTATCACTCTCATGCTAAAGTTGAGATATAAAATAAACACCATATTCACAATATTAAAAATAAATTAAAACAATATATAAAATGAATTAAAAATATACCGCAACATCAGCTGATTTCTCAAAAAAATGGTTCATCTTTATCACAAAACTGTTAAGAGCAGCACCAACTTCTGAAATGTCCTTTTTCAAATCAACATGATAATCTTCCATTTGCTTCTTAACATGATTCTGCTCAGATTTTATACTCATAATTTGCTTCTCAAGGTAACAAACCTTCTCAAAAACAGTGTTAAGATTATGTTGATTTCCTGTTGATTGACTAGGATTTACAGCATTTGAGTCAATTAAATCATCAGCTACAGCATCAACACTTTGTCTTCTATCAGAAGCAGCTTGCTTCTTCTATATTCCAAAAAACTCATCCAACATTAAGCTATTCCTTTCATCAGTGGTAGGTATAATCCTTGTATACTCCAGCTGCATTTAAAAAACAGTTAAAACACATTTAAAAAAAATGGAAACAACAAAGATAACATTATAATTAATATAAATTACCTTGGACCCTAAACTGAAAAACTCAGTGTCCAACACACTCAAATTCACAGATTTGCCAACACTCCAGTTCAAGCATCTTGGAATATAGCTGCCAAGCTTCGTAGAAATAACACCATCTGAAGTCGGGAAGCACTCATAAAACAGATATTGCAGGACAATAGGAAAGCCAACCACTCTGTAATAACCATATTCTTGTTTTTGGCAAATATGTTTGCTCTTAAAGGACCTAAGAGTGACAGCAAAAACTTCTTTACCCCACAGGTATGAGTTATAGTCCCCGGAATCAATAATGTCTAAATGGTGCCGCTCCACCAAAGTAACATCAACAGCAGACAGAAAATATATTTCTAACACATACAAAAAAGCAATTTTAACAGCATCTTCGTCCGACTCCCATCGCTTAGACAAAAAGCACTCTGTAACGGACTGTCTGTTCAACTTGGATACGCCAACAAAATACTTCTCGACCAAAGAATTAGTCTTATCAACATCAACAATCTTCTGAATTTCCCCAACACAATTCAGACCAGTTAGCACATCAAATTCCTCTATGCTGAATCTAATTCTTAAATTGTTAACACCAATCCAAAGTTCGTCTCGTTGCGGATGATTAAGCTGTCTTGACAGCAGAGAGTGTATCACTTGACCATGCAAACTAAAAGCAGGCAAATCCAAAACAAAACCAAAAGAAGTCTCCTTAAACAGTTTAAGTTGCTCCTCAGACAAATTCCTTTTCAAATTATCCACAACTTTCTGCTTCATACAGTGATCAACCCTTGTAGAAGAATATTCAGTATGATTCCATCGGGGAGACCACATCTATTAAGAAACATAGCAAATACAATAAGATAGTATATAAACAAAAACAATGTGCAACAACTAAACATAATGTCAATATACATAATTTTTTTTAAAAAATGGCAAGTTAAAAACTCAGACACAATATTTACATTTGAAAAAATAATATATCAACATAACATTAACAACAACTCAACATCATATTAACAAACCGAAATATTCAAAAACAAAAATATACAAAATAGTTAAAAAAAATGAAAAAAAATAAAGAATTAACAAAAGAAAACCTGACTGGGATCACCAATAACTACTTCAGATTTAGGTGACTGAAGAGAAGCTTTTTTCTTAACAGCAGAAGAAGGAGACTTATTCTTCACAGGCTGTAACAAATACAAGAATGTAAACATAAAATAAACATTATATTTAAAAATAATTTAACATTTCAAATTACCTTATTGCACTCATCAGCTTGTTCTTCTTTAGTATCAACAATTTCAGAAGAAGTTTTTTTATTCAAAACACCAGAACTTGATCTTCTATTCACAGCCTAGGAAATCAACATAAAAGTAACATTTACTTAACAGAATGTAAACATTAAATATCAAAATAAAAAAGATGTTTAACACAACTGTAAAGCAAGAAAAATTAAAAAAATAATATTAATAACTTACCTTCACTGACTTATTAACAGAAACATCTTCAGATTCAGACTTTTGAAGAGGAATTCGTTTTTTCAAAATAGAAGTTGGAATAGTGATTTTTTTCTGAACAACAGGTTGCTGCAAAAGAAAAATAAAGATTTCAAAAAACAATTAAGACATATATGTACAACAAATAATAAAAACAACATAAAAAAATAAAAACAAAAACAGTTTAATACCTTATCAACATTGTCTACATTGTCAGCAGCACTATCCAAATCAGTAGATTCAAAAGAAACTTTTCTTTTAACACCAGTCTTTTTCTTCATAGTTTTCTCAGGAGAGTTAGGTTTAACAGCATGGCTTGGACTGTTAGTAGTTTCAGAAGAAACTTGATTCACTGCTTTTTTCACGGTATACGATGCCTTTAATTTCGCAAGTTCGACAGCAATCGAATCAGTACCAACACTCGGACTACTCTTAACACGCTTAGAAGAACGGACAGGCTGCTTCGCCAACTTTGGAACAGCAGTTGCAACTTCAGTTTCAACAGTTTCTGACTTTATAAGGTTTGAATCAACCACAGCATCTCTCTTTCTTCAACGCTCAAAAGCACGAACGACTTTAGGTTTATTTCCTTTAGGCACTAAATCCTCCTTTTCAGATACATCCTTAACATTTTCCACTGAACTACGCTGCTCTATTGCATCAGCTACATTCATTTCTCCAACACCAGATGTAGCTTTTTCCAACACTTCACCTTGACTCTTTAAAACGGAATCAACTAATTCAGAATCAATTGTAACAGACGGTTCATTCTAAATAGATTCAGAATCTTCATTCCTCAGAACACCAGCAATAAAAGTTTCTTGCGACATTGTTTCATCCACATTTTTATCCACAGATTGCGAATCAGAATCCATGGCAACAGACGGTAGTCCTCTCGACGGTCTATGACCAACTGACTTTCTCCGCATTATAAATACATGAAGTTAACAAACTAAATAACAAACAACAACAATTCAAAAAAATATACATAACAAAACAATACTTAAAATTAAAAATCAAATGACTATAATTATAATTAAAACACTAACAAATTAACAAAATAAATAGCCAGATTAAAAATCAACATGCAGTAAACATAAACTAATTCTAAATTTAAAAAAGTAACAAATTAACAAATACATATTCAAATTAAAAATTGATTGGGAAATTAAAACCTAAATCAATTAAAACCTAACAATCATAACATATAAACATAAGCAAAAAAAAATTAAAAAAAAAGCAAATAAATCAAAGTAAAAGCAACATAAAATCACAAAATAACAGTTAAAACCTAACAATCAATAACATAAGAAGATCAAACTAAACTAAACCTAAATCAGTTAAAACTTAAATTAATTAAATTCTAATAATGATAAAATGTAAACATAAAGCGAAAAAAATAAAAAAAAAACTGAAATAGAACAAATTAAAAGCAACATGCAACAACAAAATAACAATTAAAACCTCAAAAATCATTAACATAAACAAAATCAAGCAAATAGATAAGAAAGAACTAAGATCAAAGACAATAAAATCGAAATGCAATTACCGGTTATTACAGTAGCAAAATTAATTGAAAAAATGAAACTCACAAGTATTTAACAACGGAGGAGCAACAGTTGAGCGAGAAAGAAGCAATAAAGATGGAAATGAAGTAATGAAGATCGTGCGCGACTGTAAAATCGTGTGGAGAAGAAGAAAAGAAACCGCTATTTTCAGAGGAAAAAGAAAAAGAAACCGCCAATTCAGAGCTAAGAGAAGGAATTCCGTAAAAAAGATAAGAATTTAAAATTCTAGGTCAACAAAGTAATAAAACCCGGTATGAAAAGTAAAGAAATTGTTTGGCCCGTATAAAAGATATTGGGCTGGAAAAACCCGTAAAACATATAAAAAGCCCTTTTTTCTAAATAGAACGGGCCGGAAAGCTATGTACCGAGCCCATATCCAATTCCTTTCAGACATACCCAGCAGAAGGTCAAAAAGGTAAATTAACAAAAGCTGTACGTATACTCCCGATCATCACACAGTGCCACCAGTCACTCTTTTCATCTTCACGCCAAACACTCTTCCAACTCCCTCTCTCTCTCTGTCTATGTAACACATTTTTCAAACTCAACAGACACATTCCCCGCGTTCTCTCCGGCGAAATGTCAACCAAAGGTAAGGCGGTCGCTGTCTCCGGCGATGGCGGAAAACGGAAGGGAAGCGGTGGAGCTGACGATGACGACTCCGCCAGTCGGAAGAAAAGGAATCGCGAAATCCTTCAGTTCTTCGAAGATACAGCTGATGTTGACGATGAGTATGATAATGATAGCGATTTTGACGATTTTGACGATGACGGTAATAATCTTAGATATTAAAAATTGATTTTAATTTTGATTTCGTTTTGAGTTTAATTTGTTTCTAGGGTTTTGTGGTTTGGTGAAATGTTTGATTTTAGTTTTTGTTTTTGTAGCTCTGATTTTATAATTGAAACGCTAGGGTTGGTAATTCGTTTGTGGTATATCAGTTTTGTTTTGTTTGCATGTATGTTTAATTGTTAATAATGCAGTCGTGTTAAGTATTATAAGCTTTGTTTTAGGTATTTCAAGTTTTTATATTGGAAATGTGGTTCATTGAAGGTCTAAAAAGACTCCTATAGTTTAGTGTTTTTGATCATTTACGGCGATTAATTGTAGTTTGGTGATGGTTTGTCTTATGCATGTTATTTTCTTTTCTTTTCTGTGTTAAGTGCTAATCAGTTTGTTGAGAACTTGAGAGTTTACGAGATATGTTATCTTGTACATAGTTTCATTAAAAGATTTTTGTTGAGAGTTGAACAATGTCAGCTTCTCTTGATTTGTTACAAGTTATTTCAAAGTATTTTTTTTTAAAATTGCTTAAGTAAATTCATTTCCTAGACAAGATCTATAACAATCGAAAGTGGCCTTTGCTTCCAGAGCATGCTTAGTTCACATTGTTATTCTTTTCTGCGAAAGGATTTCCATGAACTTTCTGACTAGGATCGGCCATACATACTTGTTTAAAATGGCTGTATGTTATTCTTAATAATCTAGCTTATTTGTTGAATAAGTTTTCTGTACCATTTTTTTTTATTTCTTAATAAATCTAAAACTTACTTTTGCTGAAAATGAACTTTCAATTTGTGAAGATTTTAACGTTGAGCTACAATTCAAAAAAGAACCTCCAAAAACACCAAATATTCCAGTTATTCCCAAGGAGGAGGTGATGTATGAAGAAGAATTTGATAAGATGATGGAGGAACGCTACAAAAATGGTTCTACCTTTGTTAGGTATGCTGAAGATGGTTTTGAGGCTAAAATAGTTGAAAGAGATTCTGTTCTTCCATCTGTTAGGGATCCAACTATTTGGAAGGTCAAATGCATGGTAGGGTCTTCATTAGAGTCTATGCTGCTCTTTGAATTTGTATTGCTGTCTCAAATCCTTTCTTTTGGCTGACTTCTCTCATCATCTTGTTCTCTCAAAATGTCTGGGATGTAGGTTGGACGTGAGAGGCATTCAGCTTTCTGCCTTATGCAGAAGTTTATTGACTTGAAAGCTCTAGGTACCAAGCTACAAATAATTTCAGCATTTTCTGTTGACCATGTGAAGGGTTTTATTTTTATTGAAGCTGACAAGAAACTTGATATTAATGAGGTACTTTCTATGACCCAATAGCTGAATGGTTTTATCATCAAATTATTGGCTGTAATTTTTTGTTTTGCTGCTAAGGTATCATTTTTAAATTTTAATTGTTGCCGTCCGTCTGTGAACGTGTTTTCTTTCATGTGATGTTTTACCATTTCAGGCTTGTAAGGGAATTTGTAGCATATATCCTTCCAGAGTGGCACCAATTCCAAGAAATGAAGTTTCTCATGTGCTCTATGTTAGAAGTAAATCTAATGTAGTTAGTGAGGGAATGTGGGTCACTGTCAAGAATGGAAAATACAAGGGGGATCTTGCACAGGTATGTTGTAGCACTTGGTTGGCCATGTTGTGACTTGTGATATAGTAACTCTTAACACTCAGGTTACTCAGCATTAATTTATTTGTGTAGATTGTTGCGGTTAATGATGTACGGAAAAAAGCAACAGTGAAGCTTATTCCTAGAATTGATCTTCAAGCATTGGCACTAAAAATTGTAAGATTACTTTACTGTCAGAAAAAATATTGCTGATCTTAATTTGTGCATGAAAATTGGTAGTTCCATTTATGTATGGGGTATTTAATTCTAAAGCGGCAAAATGTGATTTGACATAAAATAGCATTTTTTTGTTCTATAAAGCATTTTAGCTTGTTATATGTGTCATTAATATCAGTCAAAATCCTGTGATGTAATATACACAAATCCCCAGCTAAATGTTGAACAAAGTGTGCTAAAAAAATAAAACTCTGTCGAGCTTTTCTTTTCTATTGTATGTAACATCAAATATGGGATGTAACTATGTAATTCATTGCAAATTGAACCTTTTGTACATCAGATTAACACTATCTGTACAGGGTCTTTTAATTGGATTCTGGGGCCAAGTTTGTTTTTATATCCCATCTTGATGTCATGAAGGTTGTTGCTCTCTGAAAGCATGTACAGATTGTGTAAGGAAAGCCTATTAATCAATTGAGTATATCTGCCATGTTTGCTGATCAGTTTAACAGCCAATGAGCCAAACAAGAATATGGGATTTACTAGGGGCATGGTGATATCTTGATTTGCTACTTGCTAGGGCTACTTTGTGAGGAAGGAAAGAAAATCTGTTGCTGACTCTCAAGTTGATGGGATTATGTTTTTGACGACTTTACTTAGGCTATCTTGAATATGTGATTTGTTTCTTAAGATTCTCTTAAAACTTTTGGGAATGTCAGGGCTGATATATCTTGAAATTAAGGAACCAAATATTGAAAATAAGGTTCAAAGAAGCTATTAGCTTATTAGAAGTTACTAGATGGAGATTTTAGAATCTGTAGTTGGGTGTTCTAATAGTTATTAACGTAATTTATTTATGAAGATTAGCCCCAATGCTGAATCTTACACCCCTTAGCTGAGTTAGCCCCAATGCTGAATCTTACACCCCTTAGCTGAGTTGTGCGTTTTAAGATGTTAGTTTTATCTTGTGTGCAAGTTACTATACTGTAATTTGTATCAAGGTGTTGTAATTTTTACTTTTTACTTGATTTATCGAATAATGATTGGTGTGACGCCACAGTTTTCGGCATACCCACTATCCAGAAAGAAAAACCATATATCCATCTCAAGTTAGTGTATCCTTTTTGAATATAATCCTTAATTATATCTTTATGGCATATAGCATGGGCAATTACTAATTCTCTTGTAAGATTGTTATACTTCCGTCTGATGTCAATGGCAGATATTTCCTTTAATGTTTGATTCACAAACACTCTTCTCCTTGTATCGTCTAATTTGCTTTTTACAGGGTGGGGGAGTTTCTATGAAAAATGTTGCTACACCTGCTCCAAGATTGATCAGCTCAAGTGAACTCGAGTAATATGTCACATTTCTAAGATTCACAAAGTATTCTTTTTATGCTACAAATCTGATATACCACGTGTATTCATCCTGTGCAGGGAGTTCCGGCCCCTTGTGCAATTTAGGCGTGATCGTGATACTGGGTTGCATGTTGAGGTTCTTGATAATCTGATTCTCAAGGATGGATATTTGCTTAAAAAAGTGTCTCTAGATTCATTAAACTGTTGGGGCGTTGTTCCATCAGAAGAGGAGCTGTTGAAGTTCCAGCCTTCTGAGAATTTTGAGTCTGACAACACAGAGTGGCTTAAACAGCTTTATGGTTCACCGAAGAAAAAACGGGTAATTGGAAATGATAAAGGTGGTGAGAAAGGGGAGAGCTCATCAGGGTCAGGCATGCAAAATGGCTTTGAACTGTATGATCTTGTGTGTTTTGGGTAAGTTCTTCACCATTGGCAATTCTGTATCATGTGGTTTCTTTAATAGCCTCACTTGTACTAAATACTAGCGTTATTATTGTCTGTTGCAGCCGCAAAGATTTTGGTCTTGTTGTAAACATAGAAAAGGATGACTATAAGGTACAGTGCCTTCTATGCCTGATTTGCAGCTACACTGTTGGCTACTGTGTTGTTAGTTGGCATATATTAGGGACTGGTGTTACTCTGAACTAACTGTTAATTATTTATATGCTATACTTTTTTCTTTGATTCTTTAGATTCTAAAAGATGGACCAGAAGCACCAGTTGTGGTTAATGTTGCACGGACCTCATTGAAACGTGCACCATCTGATATAAGATTTATCGCTTTGGACCACCACAAAAACACATTAGCAATTAATGATACTGTCAAGGTGGTGGAAGGGTTATTAAAGGTCCGGAATTGGATGCACATTTATTCTTGTGAAAATGTGATGGTTTGCCTTGCATGGACTTTTCTCACAATTTTTGTTTTTCTTTTCAGGATAGGCAGGGAGTCATTAAGCAAATTTATAGAGGAATCGTTTTTATGCATGATGAGAATGAGAATGAAAATGGTGGTTATATTTGTTCCAAAGGTCAACTATGTGAGAAAGTCAAGCTTTCATTTGATATATCAAGTGAAAAGGTCATAACATTTGAGAAATTTTATCTTTTCCTTCTACAAATTGCCCTTTTCGAATACTGGCTTAACTGTCCTGAATGATGAATTTTGGCTCTTCAGGGTGGCGATTCAGGTGCCTTCACTTTTGAAGATTTTCCGTCATCTCCGAAATCTACCCTGTCACCTGAAAGACCATGGCAAACGAAGGACGATAATCAGGAATGTATGTGTTCAACATAGTGATTATGTGTTCAGCTTGAGTTCTATTGTGGATTTGTTCACTGATTTTACTATTTCAATTATAGTTAACCGAGGGGAGAAGGATGGGATGTATACCATTGGTCAAACATTGAGAATTCGGATAGGACCTTTGAAAGGGTACCTTTGCCGTGTTTTGGCTATACGTTTTTCTGATATTACTGTGAAGCTCGATTCTAAGCAGAAAGTTCTTACAGGTTAGTTTAGTAATGCTTATTTTTGGTTGTCAGATGTTGATTTATCAAGTTTGAAAAACATTTTCTACAGTGAAAAGTGAGCACCTCTGTGAGGTTCGTGGGAAAAGCTCTGCTATGGCTGTGAGGTAGTATATTTTGAATTGCAAATGCTTCGTATGAAATGTTTGACTCTGACATGTATGATAAACTTAATTTTTTGCAACTTGCTGAGATTTTGTCTTTTTGTTCCTATAAAAGTGACAATCCAGGGTCCAGTTCTTTCAAGCCATTTGATATAGCTGGAAATGAAGGCACCTTAGCAGGTTGAACTTCTATTATGAAATCATATGTACTATTTTTCTATTTCCAAGTTTGTCACTGGCTCACAAAGTCAGAGATGTCTCTGTCTCTCATTTTTCTTTCCATATTTTGTTATTGGAAGGTTGGTCGGATGGAGCAGGAACATCAGCTGATGGTGATAAGTGGAACACTGGAGGTGCCGCCCCAGAGAGGTAAACCTCTTTTAACATATTGATCTTGCAATGTCTTGCAACCTTTGCTTCTTTATTATAGTCTAATCACCATTATGATTTTATGGCTGAATGAGACAGCACAAAGAAATTCTGGAAATTATACTACTCCCTTGTTAAAGATTGGCTTATTTGACTTACACATTAAGAAAAATAGTTTATTTAGTTAAATATATACTAACTAGCTATAATACCCTTATTCAATAATTAATGCATTCATCTTTCCAATGTATTTTTATTAAATGGTAATTCAAAATGCCCCAAAAAATACAAAGAAAATTATTTTTAATATGGAAAGTATCAAAAATTGTTGTTATCAGAGCCACACACAATTCAATATAGTTAACTAAAGCTAGTTTAATTGAGGATATTTTAGATATTTTATAGTTAACCTGCCAATTTTTAAAAATGGAAACCAGCCTATCTCTTGTGGTCATACTTGTAAATATTGATTGTTTACTTAATTTTCCAAGCTGCAAAGTCAGTTTTTCTTATTAGGCTCTCTTTTGCATGGGAGCTTCACTTTGTGATTTTTGGTACTGGATGGATATTCTTATGGAATTTGTTGAATTATAGCCCAGCTGCACTAATCACGGTCAGGAAATATATGGAATAAGTGGTTGTGTATTCTGTGACTTTGTTGTTAATGATCTGAAGCTTATGCATATTATTTTTATTGGTGCTCTCATATAATTGCAACTTTTTAATGACTTCTTAAGTATCTGCTGCTTGTCCATGTTGTGTGTTCTTTTCCTCCATGTAATGCAATTTTATCTCTAATCTCATATGGGTGAAAACTTCTTGCAGTAATTCTTGGGCCAGCTTCCCTTCATCAGGCTTAAAGGTTGCCCTGGATTTTTCTTATAACATATTAATTTATGATTACACCTGCCACCACCATCTTAGTAATTCCAGTGTTTTCTGGTTATTGATTGTTGCAGCTTCAATCTGAATCAAATGCCGCGGATGCATCAGGTTTTGCTGGTAGTGATGTTCAAGAAGGTAAGCGTTATTTCCACTTGCTGATAGGTGAACATACTCTTTAGCGACATTATATTCATGTTTACCTATTCTAATATTGGGATGCATCAGATGCCTGGGCCAAGAAGGCAACCTCGAACCAGAATTCGTCTTGGGGGGCAGCTGCAGCCAGTGACAAACGTGCTGACAATAATGATCAAGCTGATGCTGCGGGGAAAAGTGAGGATTGCTGGAACAAAACACCTGCTAATATAGGGTCTAGCTGTGGTGCATCCGATGGCTGGGGGAAAGCAATTTCATCTACTGCAGATCCAGCTGGTTCTTCTAAAGATTCTGGAGACGGATGGGATCAAGCAAAAAACGTTTCTGGAAGTTCTGCATTTGGTGGTGCTGCTTGGGACAAAGGGAAAAAGACTGCTGAGAATTCAACTAGCAGTTGGGGAGATATAGCTTCTGGTAAAAAACAGGAAGTCTCTTGGGCCAGTAAAGATGTAGAATCAGGGTCCTGGGGTAAGAGTACAAGTTCCAATACTAGTGAGGAAAACTTGAACAAGGGTAACGCATGGAATGAACAGAAATCTCATAACAAAGGGGACACTTGGGGAAATGTTGCAGAAGCTCAAAAGCCAACTGAGAATTGGGGCAACGCAGGTGGCAGCCTGGATCAGCCAGAATCAAAAGGTGCCAATGAGGCAAATTGGAGTAACCAGAAAAGTCAGAGTCAAGATGCAGCTGGTTGGATGAAAAGTGGATCACAAAGCCAAAATCAGACGGATAGTTGGAATAAAGAAAAGACATCTGCAGATGGGGGATCCTCTTGGGGTAAACAAGGAGAACCTAAGACCTTCAAGGCTGATGGTGACTCTTCTTGGAATAAGAAAGAGGAATCCGGTATGGAAAAACAAGATGGAGGTTCTTCTTGGGGCAAACAAGATGGTGGTTCCTCTTGGGGCAAAAAGGATGGAGGTTCCTCTTGGGGAGGGTCTTCCCATAAAGAAGACAAAAACCAAGATTTCGGTGGTTGGAACAAGTCAGATGGTGGACGTGGGTCAGGTGGGACGAGGGGAAGAGGAGGTGGTCGAGGTAGAGATCAATCTGACTGGGGTGCTCCTAAAGATTCTAATACATCTAGCTGGGCTAATAAAACTAGTAGTGAGGATGATAAACAGCCTTCTGGTTGGGGTAGTAATCCCGACTCTTCTGGGAAGAAGTCCAGCTGGAATCAGAAATTTGATGGAACTGCAAAGGAAACTGAGCCCAATAATCAAGGGGTTGGTTGGGGTAGTGGGAAAGCTTTGGATGGAGGGTCAGCAAAGGAATGGGGTTCAAGTGGAAGCTGGAAAAATGGATCAAATGATGCAGGTAGAGAAAGCGACTGGATTTTAATTGGTGCAACTGATTTTATATACAGCATAAAAATAGTGAAGTGTAGAGTTCTTTTTGAAAATCTTAATATAACAATCCATATGGTAAATGTTGTATAAGTGTATAACAAAACAGTATAATTGGTTTAGCATAGGGTACAACTAATATGTGTAGAAATTACATATGCAACTTGTCTATTTTATTTAGCTATTGAGGTAAAGGATACTAAGATGATGACTGCTTATATAATGCAGGTAAAAATCATGATTCTGAGGGTGGCAAAGTGGGCAACTGGAACTCTGGATCTGGAGATGCAGGCTCTTCTTGGGGCAAGAAAAGTAATTGGAATTCTGGAGATGCGGGTGGAAATGCAAGTTCTTCATGGGGCAAAAAAAGCAATCTGAACTTAGAATCCAGTGATGCAAACCAAAGTTCTGACTGGGGTAAGAGCAGTACCTGGAACTCTGGTTCTGGTGATGCAGGGCAAGATTCTTCTGGTTGGGGCAAAAAAAGCAGTTGGAACCAGGGTTCTTTTGCTGCCAAAGGTGATGACCAAAGTGAGGTTTCTGGTGATAGAGGCAGTGGCGGGAATTGGAGGGGCGGTGGTGGAGGTAGAGGTGGTTTCGACAGAGGGGGCTTTAGAGGTAGAGGAGATAGAGGTGGTAGAAATGGTTCAGACAGGGGAGGCTATGGAGGTAGAGGCAGATCTGACAGAGGAGGATTTGGAGGTAGAGGTTGGTCAGACAGAGGAGGTTTTGGAGGCAGAGGTAGATCTGGAAGAGGAGGGAGTGGTGGTGATTGGAATAACAATGATTCTGGTGGCTCTGACTGGAAGAACGGAGGCAATTATAATAATAATGGAGGATGGAAAAGTAGCAGCGGAGGCAGTTGGAACAAAGATGGTGATGATAAGGGCCAATCTCAGAGTTGGAGTTCCGGAAATGGTGGAACTAGCAATCAGTCTGGCGGTTGGAGCAGCCAGGGCTCAGGCTGGAATCAATCAGGAAAAGCTAAAGAAGGTGAAGCTGGTGGTTGGGGTGGAAATAATTCAGGCTCGAACCAATTAGGAAAGGCTACAGATAGTGAAGTTGGCGGTGGCTGGAAGAAAGAAGAGGCTCCTAGCTCTCAGGGCGGTGGCTCAGGTAGCCAAGGGGGTTGGGGCAATGCAGGTACAACCAGCACTCAACCTAACACTTGGAATCAATCTAGTGGAGGCCAGTCATCTGGTTGGAGTGAACCAAAAGAGGCGAAAGAAGGAGCTAATGGTAGTGGGCAGGCAGGTAGTTCTTGGGGTAAAACACCCACAAGCGGAGGCGAAGGAAGCAGCAAAGGAGGTTGGTAATAATTTAAATCTTTAAACTAGTCGTGTTAGGTTATTTGGCAGCTGTCTGTATATATGGGTTTCTTACTCTTCTTTTGCACTATTTATCTTGCAATCCGTGCCTAACCCGCCCTTCCCTGTGGCTTTTTGGACCCTGCTACTCTTCTGCAATTGGGCATTTGAAGAAAATATGTTTTGCTTTGCGTTATTATTGATATATGATGCCTTTTGAATGTTCAAAATTTGCATTTTGCTCATCTGAGAGTCTGTCCTATGCAATAGCTAACAAAATGCAAAAAAGGTTCTAAAATAAATGTTTATAATTCTGCATTCGGAATTTTGTTTTAGGTAGCTGCTGTGGATCTTGCATTTATGTGTTAATTTTTCATGATTAGAATTAGGAAAACATATTACCATCGTCTGAGGTGCCTGGTGTCGATAAATTTCGTGAAGTTTTATTAATTTTTTAGGTGTTAGTAGATAATCGAAATCTGTCATGAGAAAACAGTGAGTTCTTACAATTCAGGAGAAAACGTGAATTTTAATTTACTTCAAGATGATAGTAGTTTGATCTTTAGAAGACCATATATTTCTAGTTCGTCCTAAGTTTGTATACGTGAGGCATAAGGAAGCTCTCTGCTTAGTCCCTATGTATATTATATAATTAATCTGCATTTATATATATTGATTCATCATTAGTTATATACTTCTCGCAAATAATAAGGTTTTAAAGATAGCCACAATTGTCCAAGTTTAATTTATGGATATAATAAGTACCACTTGCAGACATCAATGTAGAAATGTTTAATTGATCGATTCTGAAGGGTACTCATCTCATGAATATTTTGAGTTCTTTAAACAAATACAGGAACAGTACAGATATTTATAAAATTAGAGTCTGATAGTATTATAGTATCAATCGTAATTTTTAAAAAATATCAGTTATAACTAGTATCAAAAAAAGAAAAAGAAAAAATGCAGCGTCTTCTTAAAGTTTGAAAGCAGAGAAACACGCATGTTATTTTTTTTTTTAAGGAACAGCTATGTTTTTTATTCATCTTTTGCAAAAGATGCTTTATAATTTTTTTTAGGGAAGATGAGTTTGTATTTAAATTAGCACTATGTTTTTACAATTCTTTTGTACTTCTATAATATAGGGTGCAATTTATACAAATTAATTGGACCCTTAAAAATCAAGAGTTGTAGTTTTTTTTTTAAATCAAATATAGAACTTAATTTGGAATCCTTTAAAATTTAAAAGTCTTATAAGTTCATAAAGTTATTTTTTTATCACCATCAATAAGTACTAAATCTATCTATACTATATATTAAAGCACGGATTGGGGGGGGGAGAGTCAAATTTACTGAATAATCCTTTTCAGTTTACTACTAAATAAAGGTTTTATAATTATTAACTAATTAGTTATTTAATTAATCACTATTGTAATTAAAGTCCTAATTAAAATAGGTAGCTAAATTATCTCCAATTTAATTTTTAGTATGTAAAAAATAACTAAATTGTCTCCAAATTAGTAAGAATACCTATCTTTTAGTTTGATTGAACTACAAAATTAAAATACTGTATTTGGTCAATATATTATTATTTAAATTTCTATCTTATATTTTTAAAGATATTATTAATAAAATTAAGTTAATTATTTAATTATGGTTATTATAAAATCAAAAGAAGAATAAATTCAGTATAGAAAAAAATTTAATAACCGAATATATTATATTTACTTTTACTATTAATTATTATTTAAAAATTGATATAATTATACTCCCTCCGTCCCGTAAAAATAGAAAAAGTAGCTCTTTCACAAGAATTAAGAAAGTAGTTAATTATAGGTAATTTGTGATAATTTTCCTAAATTGTCCTTTTAATTTCTTGAAGTAAATTATAATAAATTAGTGATTCACACAACCCAAAACCACTATATAAATATTACCCAATAGAATTTTAGATGCATAAAAAGCAAACATTGAAACTTTAAATCAATTAATGTTAATATAAGGGTATTTTAATAATTTTATAGTTAACTAACACTACTTTTTCTATCTTTGTGGGACAAAAAAAGTGGCTACTTTTTCTATATTTACGGGACGGAAGGAGTAATATATTTACTAATATGTTCATTGAGTAGTTACGTTACGAGCCACGTACATAGCACGTAATGCGAAACTAGTATCTCAAAAATTTACTATCACGGTGAAAGCTAAATCTCGATACAGGATAATTCAATTGAATTTTGAGTTTGAAAGATTAAGCTTGTTTACTTTTAAGTCTTTTTTTTTTCTTCTTATGAATTCTCAAGTGATTGATTGAATATAAGTTTATTTTTAATTGAGAAAATTACATGAAATCCTCCAAAATTTTAAAATTTTATGTTAGTGATTTAACTTTTTTTCTTGCAAAAATTTCTCAATTTTAAAACATCTAGAGATTAAATACAAAAATGAAGTATAAGAACTTACAAAAAAAATGTGTAAAGTACAGGGACCTCTATATGAATTAAGCCTAAATTTTAATTATATTATTTTCGTTTAGACGGTATCAGATTTTGAATTCTGACTCGGAATTATCAGCCCCTTAAACCAAGGGCTGAACCACCTTAAATATGAGATACGCTTTAATTCAGACTGCCATGTGAAGTTTTTGAAAAAAAATAAAATTAAAAGAAAACTTCAAGGGGAAAAGAAAGAATTTATAGTAATGTTAAGACTTCACTTGATTCATTTTAGAACAAAGGATCATTTTCCCCCGAATTTGGCATAAAGTATCAAAAACGTCCAAATTAGCAAAACAGAATCATTTTTACCCTGAACTTGTAAAAAATGGTACAAAACCCCCCCTCACCACTCTTACCCAAGAGAGTGAGATACACTCTCCGGTTTTGATGGTGGTTTCGGTTTTCTAAGATGGTTTTTGATAAAAAAAAGTGTAAAATAGTCCTTATTATTTTTAAACATTTTAAATTAATACCTAATAATTAAAAAAAACAAAAATTAATCCCTTTAATTTAAAACTTTATATCACAACTTAACCCACAAATTTCATTATATACAACAAATTAACCCTCAAATTAATATTTTTAACAAAAATAAATTAATTTTTTTTAAAAAAAAACAGACCCGGGGTCTGTTCTTCTTCCTCAAGAACAGACCCCATGGATCTGTTCTTGAGGAAGAACAGATCCATGTCTGTTCTTGAGGAAGAACAGATCCATGTCTGTTCTTGGAAGAACAGACCTGGATCTGTTTTTCCAAGAACAGACCCTGGGTCTGTTTTGAAGAACAGACGCGGCGGTCTGTTCTTCGAAGAACAGACGGGGGTCTGTTCTTCGAAGAACAGACGGGGGTCTGTTCTTCGATGAACAGACGGGGGTCTGTTCTTCAAAGAACAGACTCCGGCGGTCTGTTCTTCGAAGAACCGACTCCGGTGGTATGTTCTTCAAAGAACAGGGTCTGTTCTTCGAAAAATAGACGGGGGTCTGTTCTTCAAAGAACAGACTCCGGCGGTCTGTTCTTTGAAGAACCGACCGCGTCTGTTCTTTGAAGAACAGACTCCGGTGGTATGTTCTTCAAAGAACAGACGCCAGAGCTGCTGCTCCGGTCTGTTCTTCCTCGCCGAAAATTTAAAAAAAAATGATTTTTTTTTCTAAAAAAGGTTCAAAAAGGCCCCTGGATTAATTAGGAGTTAATTATGATTAATGTATTTTGAAATCTCACTCTCCAATTTAGTGCCACATCAGTATTAGGGGGGGTTTTGAGCCGGTTTTGATAAGTTCGGGGTAGAAGTGATCCGGTTTTGCTAATTTGAACGTTTTTGATATTTTGCGCCAAGTTCGGGGGGGGGGGGGGGAGGGGGGGTTGGTAAAATGATCCTTTGTTCATTCATTTTATAATAATTTTGAAAAGTTAACTTTTTATAATTCTTGAGAAATTAATTTCCTATAAAATTTAATATACGTTATTTGTTTTAATTTTATTTTTCAAAAAATACAAATTTAATTTTAATATTCTTATATTTTAAATTAAAAGACACAAATATCATTTTATATATCTTTACCCTGTTAGACAAATAAATATTGTTTCTTTATATAAAATCTATAAATTATTTAATTATCGTTTATTGAATCTTCTTGCTTTTTACATGATGGATACCGAATCCTACGGTAGTTACAATGCAGGCGAGTCACAGGAGATCCACTCTCAGGTGATACCGGACTCCTAATAAAGACCAGAATATATGAGGAACGCGGCCGAATCCCTTGAGATCCGCCGACAAAACAATGAAAACCGAATCCCTTATCATCCGCCCAAAGCGCGTTAATCCGGAATTCGGGTAGATCGCCATATCTAGAAGTATCATCCCATTTGGACACAATCTCCAACATGGAAAGATAAGCTCTATCTTAGGAAGACGAGACTATTTAGGAAGACGTTCCTAAATAGGACTCATGTCTGAATAAGGTAGATTACGACAAATCAGGGTGAATCTCGACAATGTAGCTCGATCCCTACAAAGTAGGATTCACTTACCTATTACGACTCTACAAGATATGCATTCATCTACTATAAAAGGAGCATGAGGTATGCCTAGAATCACAATTACATTTATATACTCAAAACGCTGCTCAAAGCTCTAAACTGACTTTAGCATAAGAGAGTTAATCGGACAATCACCGTCCGGTTAGCTTCTACCCTGTTTTGCAGGTCTCATTCACCGGTCAGAAGGCAGACTCCATCAATTGGCGCCGTCTGTGGGAAAAGCTTAACTCAACTTCAATTCCAAGGAGCTTTTCTGAACTCAAAACAAATTTCATTGAAGAAGATGACTTCTGAAGGAGTGAACCTGAAAGACAAACAACCAATGAATCAAAAAGGCACGCCGGAAATAATCAACGTTACTGAAGATGGGCTCCATAACTCCGGGGAAAAAGTGACACCGGAGGGCCCTCTTTTTCAACACCTCAATATCAAACTAATCCGATGAGAGAAAGCAACCCAATTGCTTTCTACCTGAGCGCTGATGAACAACCAACGCCAGGCATGGCAGCACAAGATTTATACAGTGAGATGCTGAAAAAGGTACTAGAATCTGTCCAAGCAAATCTGGATAGATTGGCTAGTGAAGCAAAAAGAACGAATGATAGGCACGAAGAAACTATGAAAATCCTAAGGATAATTTCAGCCCGACAACACCAAGAAGAAGAGGGAGAACAGAAAACACAAATCCAAGCCACCAAGAGCCAAGGGGAGAAAATAACAGAAGCATGGAACCCCGAAACGGAGGAAATGAGGAAAGAGACGAGACCAGAAACCGACGGGAAAATGGAAACAGGAGTAACGAAGAAAGCTCAGGCAATCAAGATAATGGAAAAGACAAATCCAACGAGTAATCCCCTGAAACACCCAGAAATGAGCAAAATCAAGACGATGCCCGAAGCGGATTAAACTCAAAAAGAGAAGATCGAAGGGAGAAGGAGAAAGAAGATGGCCCACCAAAAAGCAAGCGACAAGACAAAGATGCGGGGAAAGAGCAGCCAAAGAAAAAACACCAAGAAGGGGAGGGCGAGTCCTCAGAATCGCCCCAAAAGAGCAAAGCCACATACGTAGTTGTGGAAGATTTGGAAGAGAAGATCGCCAAAGCCCTCAAAAAGCTGAAGTCGGAGGAGCTGGATATAGACGATCTGTCACGACCCAATTTCATGAATCGTGACCGGCGCTAGGGTATGGGTATGGTTGTATCAAAACCCGTAGCAAGCCTTGCGGAAATCAATTAACCATTTAAACCTGCAGAAAACTGCTCGGGGGCAACCGAGACTCCAACCTAGGTCTAGCACTTTATATTACAGTTCTAATATAAATAATTTAAGTATCTGAAATGTTCAACAGCATGCCTTATATATAACAATATCGTAATCCAGAGTAATCATGCCAAACATAAATAATCGGATATATCGACAATTTTCAAAGTGTAATATCAAATGAAATAAATAACTAGTTCTACTGCGGTCTAAGAGTTCGAAAACAGAAACTAGTTTAATAACATAAAAACCTCCGAGGAATCAAAAGAATCGGAGTGTACTAGCTTTCAAATCATAAACCTGGAAAATTTGGGAAAACAACGGGGTCAGATATACTGAGATGAGTTTGTAATACTATTTACATTTATTAAGTTTAAAACCCTTAAATCAAAACAGTTTATACTAATATAGTATGATTATGGAAAACAGTAATGAAATGATCCCAGCGTAAGTATGACATAGCATACCGATAAACCCAGAGTGGACGGGAACAAATCCTCGTCATATTTATATACCAGCGTAAGCAATACTGTAGTCTGCCGTTTCCCAGAGTACTTACCGGTGCACACAGTCTCGATACAAGCCTATCGAGTAGCTCGTTTCAATCCAGATCCATAATCCGTAAAAAAAAACAGTTCACAAACATTTATAATATTAAAATATGATGCGGTACTTAATAAAGCGGTAAATAGCACTACAAACTCACTGCTTGCTTATCCACGATGATCTTGGCAAACAGCTAGCCCTGCGTAGACTCCGAAGCACGAGCAGTCGACGGGTCTAAAATAATAAATAGGTTAAAATCCGTACGACCCCTAACTCTAAGATCACTAGACACCATGTAGGACTAGTACAATTAAATAACCAGATAAATCACAGAGAAACACAATTCTCAATAAATTGTAATGCCGTAATTAATTCAAGACTATTGAGTTCGCACTTAAATCCAATCCGAAAATATTATTAAAATAATATTTAATTGATAAATAAAATCAATTCCTCAAATAGTGAGTTAGCCGAGTTTTTCAAAACTACCAAGCTAAACCCACATGTCGGTGACCCAAGTCCAAACCGACCCAAACATAAAATCAGAGTTATAAACCATAGTTTATAATTAATATTAAATAAAATATTAATTAATATCAAAATAGAACTCAATAGCTTGAAACCCAAGTAATTAAATATTACCGGCAATTATCTCAATTAATTAAATAACAAATAAAGCTATAATATAAATTTAATTCCAAAGGCAATCTAAGCCAAAAATATCAATTTAACAATTAAATAATAATTAATAATAATTATTAATTTAATTTTTAAATATTCAAATATTATTTTTATGCCTTAAATAATATAATTAACTTGACAAACTTTTAAATAAAATAAATCCCCAATACTTATTTAATATAGTCAATTTGTAAAATCACATATAAACTATAATAAGATTAATATTAATTCTATATTTAAAATAATGATGTCCAAAGTAATTTAAAATCATAAATAATAATATTATTAAATTGTCAAATTATAAGTCGAAACTAAATCCGTAGATTAAAATTCGAATCAAAAGACAATATATAAAAGTGAATTAATTAGAATTTAACTTAAAGAATTAATTGATTTAAAACCAAACAATCTAGGGACTATATTAGTTAATTTACCAACATCATCAATTAAACTCATAAAGCCATAATGATTCTGCCAATTACAGTAACCATGATATTCTTTTGCCAAAATAAAAATTAAACAAACCAGTGCTACCCAATTTAATTGGACATAAGCCAAAACAATTTAAACCCATTGAACAAATAGTTCTACCCACCCAACGTCAACAATTCGACATAAATATAGGAAGGACAAGGAAGAGCTAATCTCACAGAAGTCATGAATGAAAGCAACTGAATCATAATAAAGACCACTCCCGCAATTATCAATCCAACGAGCTAAAAACATGGAGCCTCATTCTCTTGTTAATCTTATTACTCACAGTGACAACTTCTAACAAACATGAAAAATATTAATATCAAATAACAATTTGACAGGATAAGGACAAACAAACTATGGGAATTATTACGACCAAAACAATTGATTAGATAACAACAACACAATATAGACTATAGCTTTTATCAACAACACATCAGCAAGAATCAAGAACGGCAGTAGAAAAATAATGATGGATGGCAGTAACAATTAATGAAGGTTGGCAGCAAGGATAACCCAAAAACGAAGAATCAATGGCGGCATGAACAAAGTGATTTACGTACCGTTATGAATTCCGAAGGTTAGAGATTTCAGAGGATCGAGTCTACTTCGATTAGAACGAGACAGATTCAAATATAATGCTAAAACGAATGAGAGCGATTCAATATACGAAGGTGCCGATTAAAGCTCAAAATAGAAAAATAAGAACAAAACTTACCGATGAACCAAAACTTTTGAGGATGATAGCAGCGTTTTTTTTTAAAATCAAGAGTAGTACGACGACTAGGGTTGACGACAATTGAAACGATGTTTTTTTTAGGGTTTTTAAAGTATTTTAAAAAGACCTGAAATCTAAAGAACAAAAGAAAAAATAGCACGGCAGTTTATATATTGCTACTACAATATGATTCTGCTTCTAATTGAAGCACACAGCTCAATGGGCTTTTCATTCATATACATGAACGAATGGGCCTTACATGGAGAAAGAATGAATTGCATGCAAGGCTCATTTACATGGAAAATATTCATAACTATTTTTTTTTATTAGTAATGCAAACTAAATATGAATCAAACCACGACCGAATCAACGAACGACTCAAATAAAATTAATATAAATATTTAATAATAATAATAATAAATTACTTAAAACTTGACGGAATGCAAAAATTATAATTCTTTTTTTTTGAATAATTTAAAAAAATACGGGATATTACACGATCTCAGGCTGAAGGGATCGCCCCTTTCACCTGAGATCATGGAGGAAACCATCCCATATAGCATGAAACTACCAGTTCTGCCAAGCTTCAAGGAGAAGGAGATCACCGAGATCACACTTCCACATTCACAACCACCATGGGGCTACTCAGCGTATCAGACGCTATTTATGCAGGGTTTTCCCAACCACGCTCACGGGCACCGTCCAGAGGTGGTACAACAAACTGAAACCAGGATCCATCAAGAGCTTCGCTTCGCTTTCGACAGAATTTCTCAACATATTCCTCACAAACATACCAGCAAAAACTACCACCAGCATCCTAAGATCATGCATTCAAGAAGAAGGAGAAACCTTACGAAGCTATATCGAACGATTCAACAAGCAAGCTATGAAGATTGATAACCTAAACGTTGACATGGCGACCGAAGCATTGCAATAAGGAACACGATTCGGAAAACTGGTAGACAAGCTGCTGGTTAATAAACCCACGACTTTCTCAAACTTGATGGGCATAGCCCAAAAATACTTCGAGCTAGACGAAGGGCGAAGGGCGATTCGTGGAAAAGAAGCGAAAGGAAAAGAATCGAAAGAGAAATCCAAAGAGAAGTCGAAGTCGAAATCCGACGATAGGAGAGGAAGGCTAGAAGAAAATAGGCGATTCGCCCCCCAAACAAGATACGAACCAAGATATGACCCAGAAACGACGAAAACAACTTCACACCGTTGAACACCAGCCAAACTAATATCCTCATGTGGATCAAAGAAAACGTCAAAAACGTGGTATGGACACCGAAGATGAAAGCCGAGATAAGGGACACGAGAAAGTACTGCAAATTTCACGAAGACTATGGACATGAAACGGACAGCTGCAGATATTTGAAGGTCGAAATTGAGAGAATGATCAACACAGGTGAATTAAGGAAATTCGTGGCCCGTAAAGAGAAAAGCAATGACAAGGGGAAAAAGAGAAGCAGAGATGACAAAGCAAAAGAAAAAGAAGACGAACGCCCATCCAAAATATTGGGAACCATACACATGATCAATGGAGGTGGCCACATCAACTCTACGATTAGGAGAAAGCAAAGGAGAGAAGTGATGAACATCAGAGTAACTCACATACCACCCGTAATCTTTGATGTTGAAGATTATGAACATGTCAAAGCACCCCACAACGATGCCTTGGTAGTAACTACTATCATTGAATATTGGAACATGGAGCGAATCCTAATCGATGAAGGAAGCGCAGTGAACCTTATGACAAACTCGGCGTACAAAATGCTTGGAGGAACCGCATCAAGGTTGCGCCGAGTCCCGATTCCACTCTCAGGACTCGGTTGTCCCTCCATCAACCCGCTAGGAGCAGTTACCCTGGAAGTGATAATCGGCCCAGAGAGAGGAATCAACAAGAAAGTTATGTCACTATTTAACATAGTAGACATGGAGCTAACATACAATGCCATCCTCGGAAGACCTTTCCTTCATGACTCAGCTGCGGTGACTAGCATAAGAGCATTGGCAATGAAAATACCAACCGAGAGAGGAGTAGTGACGCTGAGAGGAGATCAGAATATCGCTAAGAAATGCTACGACAAGTCCGTAGTAGACCTTCAAGAGAACAAGACCGAGAAGAAGGAAGAATAGGAAAGAAAAACGGCCCATCGCCAGTAACGATTTTACATCTTACCCGATGGTGTCAAAACTATCTTTAATGTTTTGTATGCAGTCTTTTTATCAATAAAAGTTCAATTTCCCTACTATATGATTGGCCAAACGAATCACTAAAGAAACAAAAATCAAGAACTGCCATGAATGATTAAATCAAAGATGAGCAATAACGAAATTATGAGTTTAGATTAACTCATAAAAAGGCAAACCGCCAAAAAAGAGTTTAGATTAACTCAAAACAAAACAAAATTACGAGTGTTAAACTCAAATAAAAGAGTTTAGATTAACTCGACCAAAATAAAAAGCGCTAAAACGGGGTTTAGATTAACTCCCAAGGCGAAACAAAAATCTAAATCAAGCATCGACTCAGAAACATTAAATAAAACAGAAGCAAACACTTATATTGAAGCAAAAAGAAGATATATTCATAAATCGCGAATTACAAATTAAAATCAAGAAACAAAAAGAAAAAACAAAATACAAAAGAAGAAACAAAATCTATTTAGCACGATCCTTAGACATTCTATCAAGAAGATCGCGAGCAATAGCTTGAGGATCCAACCCGTTGACTCCAGACAGATCAATGTTCGGATTGTGCTCCAAAAGCTTCCTCCCAATTGCAAGGCGATACTCACTAATCAAAGCAGAATAAAAAGCCTTCGTATCAAGTAGATGGATATGAAGCCCTTCTACCTCAGATCTTAGCTTATTTCGCTCCTCGCCAACGAGGGTATTGATTCGAATAAGCTCTTCGATCTCCCGAGTCAAGTCATTAGTTTTCTTCTCGATCACTTTGACTTGGCGATCATTAATCGCATCCTGCGCCTTGAGTTGCGATAAGAGCGAATCATGCTCCTCTAAGGATGCCTTCAACTTCGCCCTCTCAGACTCAGACGTCGTCAGAAGAGAAGATAGACGCTCGACCTCCTCCTCAGTACACTGGCGGCGATCATTCAACATCAAAACAGACTGGAGAGCCTACAACACAGAAAAACAAGTCATCAAATATAAATAAGGAAATAGCGAATCCAAAAAGCAGTATACTTCAATAAAAATCAACTTACAGAAAAGCCGTAAAAACAAGCAAGATCGAAGAGTTCCTTCCCTGACCTGGAGCAGAACCAAGTAATGTCGTCGGGAATCGCCAAAGTCCTGATGTATTCCGCCAACACTCTAGGATTCAGCAAACTTGCCGGATCGTGACCTTCAACCCACTGCACCAGATTGGGAGCAGACGAAGAACCTTCGGGAAGACTCTCCCTTGAAGGGGAGTCATTACTCACTCGACGTCTTTTCCTAGACGGAGAATCCACATTTTGACTCGGGGAGATCTCTTCCGAATCGACAACAATCAATTCCCCCGAATTCACCTCCTCGGCCTCTTCCAGAATATCCAATGGAGCTGGAGGGGGAAGTGAAGATATAACAGCCTCATCGCCTATCGGTTCTTCAACCGCATCGCCATCATCTATGACGATAACACCATCGCCAGCAAGCAACACTACCTCGGAAGGAATTACAGCAACTTCGGCATCATCTCTCGGAATAGGCTCGGCGATGTGAGCTTCGGGACCGCCCATTGGAATATCCAAATCTACTTTAAATCCGGAAAGGAAATCGTCAGAAGAAGAAGACATCCTACAAAAAGAAAAGAAACACCAAGTAAACTTAATACAATAAATATACCTTGAAGAAAGGAATAACGAAGATCCGCCAGGCCTCGAGAAGGATCCTCCAAAGGAAACCATCGATGCCGAAGATGACTATTAACTAAAACATCTAAGATAGGATGTTGAAAGACACTATGGAATGATAAATCAGAAGCAAGGATCGACTCAGATAAACTTAAAGGAGACGGACAGCTCCAGACTTTATAAGTAGAAAAACCATCCGAAAAATGAAGAAAAGCAAAATTATGATAAACTACAAAGAAACGCCTTCGCCAGCGGCTGTTCAAATAAGGAAGATAAATATGGGACCGCCCTTTCCTACCAAGTGCAAACACGAACCATCGCATTTCCTAAAATCTACAAAATAATACAGCACATTAAGAGAAGGGACATAGCCCCGAAACCTACACGCTTCTACAAAGGCGAGCACCACCTTAATCGTACCAGGATAAAGTTGCCCTAAGCCAACTCCTAAATCCCTACATACTTCTACTAAAAATGGATCTAAGGGAAATCTAAGACCAGCAGCGAACTGCTCATCAAAAACAATCACCCTACAAGATGAACTAGGAGAATCGGAAGCGGCCATATCGGCACCAGGTAATATTACCCTATAGTTAAATGGAAAAATATACTTAAAATAAATATCCAAGACTTCGCTCCTACGAAGCCCTGATCTGGTAATTGCCATGGTAGTGCATGCATCTTCCACTCGACTAAGAGGCATCCTAGAACAGGAAATCACAAACACAAATATAAATTAAAGATCAGACAAAAAAGATATTGAAGAACATCAAGAACAATAAAACATTTCCCAGAACAACAATCGCAGAAAAAGAAGGAAAACAAAAAAGCATCTTCAACACCTTCAAAGCACGACAAACAAAGAGAAAAAACATACCTGAGAATCTGGAGAAGCAAATTGTGAAGGGAAGAATAAACAAATGAAGAACAAAAAGAAGATAACTGAAGAGTGAGAATAATTTCAAAATAGAAGTGAAAAGAGAAAATAGAAATATGAAAAGCTTAAATACGAAGAGTTTCAAAATGACGAACATTTATCAAATCATTAAATAATGACACGTGGCAAGATAGAGAATATTACTGGAGAAGAAAAACAACTCGCTAATATATAAAACAAATCGCCCAGAATATAAAAAGACTCGGCTCC
This sequence comes from Mercurialis annua, assembly GCF_937616625.2. NCBI lineage: Eukaryota > Viridiplantae > Streptophyta > Magnoliopsida > Malpighiales > Euphorbiaceae > Mercurialis > Mercurialis annua. The sequence continues at coordinate 33,627,787 of NC_065577.1, read as the reverse complement.
AAAAGAGCTAAAATCTACGAAGACATGAATACCAATCACTTCAGCTCACTTGCGGAGGGGCTAATGATGGATACCAAATCCTACGGTAGTTACAATGGAGCCGAATCACAGGAGATCCACTCTCAGGTGATAACGGACTCCTAATAAAGACTAGAATATATGAGAAAGACGGTCGAATCCCTTGAGATCCGCCGACGAAACAATGAAGACCAAATCCCTTAGGATCCGCCCAAGGCGCGTTAATTCGGGATTTGGGTAGATCGCCATATCTAGAAGTATCTTCCCATTTGGACACCATCTCCAACATGGAAAGATAAGCTCTATCTTAGGAAGACGAGACTATTTAGGAAGACGTTCCTAAATAGGACTCATGTCTGAATAAGGTAGATCACGACAAATTAGGGTGAATCTCTACAATGTAGCTCGATCCCTACAAAGTAGGATTCACTTACCTATTACGACTCTACAAGGTATGCATTCATCTACTATAAAAGGAGCATGAGGTATGCCTAAAATCACAATTTCATTTATATACTCAAAACGCTGCTCAAAACTCTAAACCGACTTTAGCATCGGAGAGTTAATCGGACAACCACCGTCCGGTTAGCTTCTATCCTATTTTGCAGGTCTCATTCACCAGTTCAGAAGGCAGACTCCATCATTCCATTTTAAAATTAAAAAAAGTAACAATTTTATTATTTGATTTTACATAATATATAGATGTCGATAATAATATTAAATGAAAAGTATTTATTTTATTATAAATAATAATTACAAAATAAAATAGGTGTATTTTATAATGTAAAATAAAGTATTTTTTGTATGAATTTTCAAAAAAAAATAGTAAAAATTAAATAAAGAAAATATAATAAAAAGGGCTGATTACTAAAAAAATCACGAACTTTACACGAAGTTTCATTTTAATCATTACCTTTAAAAGTTGCCATTTAAAGGCATGAACTTTCATATTGTTTCAAATTCATCATTTGAGTGTATTTTTATTAACTAAATTCTTCACTAAACCATTAATAAAAGATCCAAGTTATTAATCAACATCAAATCTTATTATCTTTTTGTTAGAGTATCTAGGATTAGGAATTTTTAGTCAGATAAAATATACCGAATTTTACTTTGGTGATAGATTTGAAATAAAATGAAAGTTCGTGCCTTTAAATGACAACTTTTAAAAGTCATGATTAAAATAAAATTCCGTGTAAAGTTCGTGATTTTTTTAGGAATTAACTCTAATAAAAATGTTAAGAAAGTTCTATTTATCTAAATTTTATTAGAAAAGCTATTTTTCTAATTAAATAAACAGTTAACCTCTTAACTTTCCGCACAGTAAACTGCATAAACTGAACAAAATTTATATCATTTTGCTGTTTTTAAGAACATAAAACTATCATTATTTATTTACCCCCAAACTGGAATGATCGAAATAAAAAAAAAATATATTCAGATAAAATTTAGCTTTGACTGAGAAAAAAAATATCCAGATCGAACTAAAATAGAGCTATTACAAGCTTGACTTCTCGATAATATATACATTGAAAAGGGCCAAATCAAATTGCCGTCTTAGCTCAGCTGGTAGAGCGCATGGCTTTTAACCATGTGGTCGTGGGTTCGATTCCCACAGACGGCGTTGTCCCTTGTTTTTGGACTAGGAAAAGACCACATTTAATTAAAGTTGAAAATTAATCAATTCAAAAAATATATGTTTATTTTTTTTAATTTACGGTTAGTGGTTTAGAGTTTAAATTTATGTTTATGTTCAGATTCATTATTTAAAATTTTAAAACCACGATTAACCGATTTATAAATAATGTATATATCTTAGATTTTTTTTTTAAAAAAAAGTACTTCAAATAAAATATACTAACAATAAATTATTATAGCTATTATACATCTTATGTATACTGCGTTTATACTTTTAGTTATAAATTATATATTTTTTAAAATAGTTTTTGATTCAGTAGTTATTTTATTTGGTAAAAAATTAAATTGAATAAAACTATAGTTTAGTATATGTCTAAAATGTTATTCTATAAAATTTAATTTCTTTAGTTACACAGTTAAAAACTACGAAACTGGAAATTAAAACTGTTCTAAATGATTAACTATTTTAAATTATAATTTTCTAGTTTTTATTTAAAAATTACCATATGGTATATCGATTTGTAAATGAAGTTTATAGACCAGTCAATCAACCGGTTCTTGCCCAACTTCAGGCAGGGGCAGGACCAGGCTATATGTCTGAAGGGACATCCGTCCCCGCAAATTTATCTTTTTTAATAAAAATACTCTTCGATTTTTTATTTTTCAAAAAAATATAGTTATTTTTATATACTTTTTTTCCCATAAAAAAAGTTTGTATGATTTCATTCCTATATTTTATAAAAGCTAATTCCTCCCCTGGCTCCAGGTTTTATTGAAGATTCTGCAGAAACACAAAAGGTTGATTTTGTAGAAGCAAAAAGTGGAAATCAGCAACTAAACTTCCTGACTTGTGCTAACCTATAGAAACACACATGAAAACGTCCTGTGGCAAAATAAAAAGAGAAATTTAAAAATATATCTAAAATACAAAAATAATAGAATTTTATATATTAACAAAGAAATATTAGAACAAATATATCACAATTTTAATATTTTTGTAATTTTACTCTTTATGTTTTAATATTTATGATTTTACTCTCTCTCTCTCTCTCTCTCTCTCTATCTCTATCTCTCTTCTTTTTTCTCCATTCTTGTTCCTTCCTTCTTCATTATTTCTCTGCCATTGCTCCGCCATCGCTCCGTCATCATATCACCGTCGCTCTGCCGTTGTTTCACCATTATTTGAGATTTAAATTATTGATTTTGTAATTTTTATGATTTATTTTAACTTACAAATCTAAAAAAATGGATCTTATAATTTTTCAGTTTTCAGATCTAAAAATTTGTCGAAAAAACTTTCATCAGAAAAAAACAATTTTCTGCAAAAAAAAAAACGATTTTCTGCCAAATACAGTGTCTGATTATCATATCATTATCACTGTATTATCATATCGTTATCATAACACTGCAGAAAATAAAACATTTTCTATAGAAAATAATGCTTGATTATCATATTGTTATCATAACATTATCATGACGTACTTTATTCACAACAATATATTATCATAACGTTATCATAATGTACTTTATCATAACTAGATCATAATATTTTATTATACCTTATCATATTATAATCAAACAGTATCATATTATTATCATCAAATTTATCATATTGTTATTATAACGTTGTTTATCTTTTATCATAACTGTATCGCACTATTATCATAACTGTATCATACGATTATCATAATTGTATATTGTTATGATATTGATATGATAATCATCATACAAACATGTTAACGTTAATTGATAATCAAGCACTTTTCTTGATACTATTATCATAAACCTTATCATACTATTATCATAATCGTATAATATTATGATATATATATATGTTAACGTTAATGATACTGATATGATAATCTAGTATTGTTTTTGACAATTTTTTTTGCAGTGTTATGATAATGATATGATAATGTCATAATGAACCGATATGATAATCAGACGCTGTTTTCTGCAGAAAATTGTTTTTTCCATCATAAAATTATTTTTTATGCAAATTTATAGATCTGAAACTGAAAAAAAATTAAAGAGCAATTTTTATAGATATGAGAATTAAAATAAATCGTAATGATCACCACGATCTAAGAAAAAAATTGTTAAAACTAAATATGAAAGAACGGTGGATCGACGGAGGCGTGATGGCAGATCGACGACGGTGTGATGGCGGAACGACGGCGGATCGATGAAGGAACAGCGGCAGAACAATAAAAAAGAAGAAAAGAACATGAACAGAAAGAAGAAAATGGAGAAGAAGAAGACGAGAGAGAGAGAGAGAGAGAGAGAGAGAGAGAGAGAGAGAGAGAGAACAAAAATGAAATACACGTGTTAGAGTAATAAAAAAAATACTTAGAGTAAAAATAATAAAAAATAAGTATTATTATAATAAAAAAAGAGCTTAGAGTAAAAAAATAAAAGTGCTAAAAATATGAGGTATTTTCTCTATCTTTTATTGTTGTTGAAATAAACATTATTATTATTTGGGAAAAGGGTCATTTATGCCCCTAACGTTTGACTCGAGAATCAAGTAAGCCCTCAACGTTCGGAAAGGTTCAAATATGCCCCTAACGTCTTAAAAATTGAACAACCAGGCCCCTAATTTTGACAACCATGCCCCCAACGTCTCACTTATAAGTCACAATTAGGGCCTTGTTGTTCACTTTTTAAAACGTTGGGGGCATATTTGAACCTTTCCGGACGTTAAGGGCTCATTTGATCTTGTAGACAAACCTTAGGGGCATAGATGACCCTTTTCCCTTATTATTTTATAAAATGGAGTGTTTTCTATAATTTTTTCAAATTAAAATATATTACGACATAATTTAAAATTAATTTATAGAAATAGATTACAACAAATAATATTTCCTGTATTCCAAAATAATATAAAATTTAGAGTAAATATAAATATTAAAAATATAAATGTATAGATATTGAATAAATATCTAAATATATATTACATTTAACATAATTAAATACCAACTCTATATTTTTGGTGATTTTTAATTTTAGATGCTTTTACTATAACTAATAAATAGGAATTACTTTGACAAGAAAGGAATACCTTCCTAAGATATTATACAATATTCTCTTTAGAAATAAATAACACAACCGCCCATATTCTATCCTTTGCCGATTTTCTTGAACTTTCAATTGTAAACAATGCAAATAAAAACAAAATTCTCGTTTACCCATCCTCTAACCCAACTCTTAGATATGTAATACATTTTCTAAAACCCTACTTAAAAAGTAATATATATATACTTCAAAATTATTTTCTGAAAATATAAATTATTTTCTGTAAAAATAAATTATTTATACATTATATGCTAATCTATCCACTAAAACGCTTGGCCCACTCTTGAAATTGCTAAAATATAATAAAATTATATTTGATTCATAAAATAAAGTACAAAAGAATAATTGTTAATTATTATTTTGAAAAAAGATTTTTTATCATATAAAATCATAAAACAATTGCAAAGACGGTGGGTAGACTGGACGGTTGTTCCCTTCTGTCAAAATTAAAACAACTTATTTGAAGAATGTATCATGTCAAAATTTTGTCTTGAGAAGTATTCACTGCCTGATTCAAAAAAAAAAAAAAATACCTTTGTAGATTTTCAATTATTTGGTTTAATATTTGTTTGATAGAATATTTTGGATGCTGCATATTATTTGCCATATTATCTTTTCAACAAGGAATCTAATGGACGTCTTTGAGCAGATGCATTTTCTATGAGAAAAAAAATCAGAAATGAAAAATACAAATGATAAAAGGATGGCCAAATTCTAAAAAAATAATAAACTTTGCGAGTTTTATCAGTTATGACCAAATCTTTTAAATTTTGCAAATATAACCCGTTTTGGCAAATTATGTTTCATTTATAGTCAAATTCAAATCAAAACGATTCTTGCCAATATGACAACCATGTATATAAGATTTAATCACAATAAAATATCAAACATTTACGTGTTGTGTCATAATAAAAAGTTTAATCACAATAAAAATATCAAACCGATCTAAAAATGGCTATAAAAGGAACATAATTTGCCAAAACGAATTATATTTATAAATTTTAAAAGTTTTGGTCATAGTTGACAAAAATCACAAAAGTTTGGTATTTTTTTAAAATTTGGCCTAAAAAATATGTGTTTCTTTTTTAATTATATTGAAAATGAGTTTTCTTCACCACACTATTTATGCAGTAAAAAGTTGTAAAATTTTAATTAATGAATCTCAATGTAGTCTCATATAATATTCCGAAATTTTTAATTTTAAGTTAAGCTACTTATCACAATTTGGACGATCAAAATTATAAAAAATGTTATTTAAATTCAAATTAAAAATTTAAATACTTTGGTAAGCTCATTAAAATTATTGTATCTATCAGAAATAAAATTGCAATTCTCGATCAAAAATAAATTTAAGCGAGACTAAGAAAAAGTACAAAAATTTAGAAGAATGGAAATAAAATAAATTACAAATTCCGGGTAATAATTGTAAAATTATTATAGAATCCTATAAATCTCATATCGCTAAAGAAAGATAAAGTCCACATGCTGGCCTATAAATACAAAGCCCAAACCTCTTCTAGGGGCACGTATTATCACTTATCAATATATTTTGAATATTGCCCAATATTACTCTTTTACTAGCTTTAGCATCATAGTAGACTCGCGGCCTGAACCCAAGATCCATCCACAGGGATGTTGGACAAACGGTAACAGATCTGACTCACATACATTCTCGGATACATCATTTGGCACCGTATATGGGAACCGAGTTCTCAGATAAATTCTATTGATGGAAAAGTAATAAACGAAGAAATCACGAAGTTACCCACACCACCAACCAACCACCAGAAAGACCCGCAGGAACACTTACACCCCTACAAGCGAATAAAAAACCACGAGGAGCAGAAAGAGAAGCAAATCTCCATAGGTACACGCGGAGCAAGTGGACACCTATGTAACGGTTCACGATGTATGCATGGAGAAACAAGAGGAAACGAAGGAAGATCCGTTAGTAGTCGAAGCAGTAGTGCAAGGAAGCAGAGTCGACGAATATTCGTAGATTCGGGAGAAGCGACGAATATCGTAACATGGGACACTTATCGAACATCCGATGGGAGCATGATCCGGATAGGACTACAACCGAAGAAATTCAAAGGAATTGAAGGATTAAGACTACATTCGATGGGTACCGTTACCATCCAACTGATGCTCGGAGGGTGAAGGATCGGGAAAGACCATCGCTGCTTTATTCCACGTACTGAATAGGAAGTTACCCTATAACATGATATTGGACAGTTTTGTACGAGTCAGGAGCGGTAATAGACATACGAAATTTTCGGATGATGTTTCCCGTGCAAGGAGGAACGATCGTCGTCATTGGGGATTCAGAAGCTGTAGGGGAATGTCGACGAGCCGTCATGGCAAAACTTCTCCCTGTCGATAAAATACTCAACCTACTGTGTGGAGAACCAATGTCTGACCCAGTATGAGTCTAGGAGATACAGAGAAGTGGGAGGTCTATTTGGAGAAGACGATGAAACTCAGAACCAGAATGTCTGAGTATACGAAGGGAGCAATAAAAGAAGTATTACAAAAATTTTCACATACCTTTGCAACCGAGTCTTCGGAAAAAGAGGAGTAGATCCTGAAATCGCATGTCACGAGCTTAACATGGACCCGACAGCCAAACCAGTCAAGCAGAAGAATAGAGATATTCCGAGGAATAACAAAAAACAATCACAAAAAAGATAGAAAAGCTGCAAGAGGCTGGATTCACCAAACCCATCAAGTATCCAGAAGGGTTGCCAACGTAGTGTTGGTCACTAAGGCTGATAGGAAATTCCATATGTGCGTGAACTTCACAGATCTCAATAAAGTCTTGGGAAATCCCTACGTGGTTGAGTAGTGTTGATCACTTCCTACAGGGTTTAAGCGAAACTCTCCCCCGTCTCGAATTGGGCGTTCCGAACCTTTGGAAATGGATGGCCGATCTTGTCGTTTGTAGTTGGAATATCAATGTGTATGGACTATCGCCAGGCGTTTCTCTAGTGTGCTATAACAGAGGGACTTTTTCTTTGTTTATGTGATTTGGTGTATTTTTATTAGTTTCCATATTTCTGAGATCCAATCACTGAAATTTTATCAGAAATGTATTTCCACATACGACGTCAAATGATGAATCCAGAGAGAGGGTTAAGGACCCGTCCTGAGGTATACGGATCCGGCTTTAGTGCCGGTACGGGTTGGACTATCTGTGGAAGATAAATTCACAAAGAAGTTAGAAAGGAACTTGGATTTTGGACCCCGAGTTTTCTCCGATGATTAAGTCAGTAGGTTAGATATGGTATTTAAGTTTTTATAATAAATTAGCGTAAAGAGAAACAAAAAAATGAGACAATTACCTTTTTTATATGCTTCTTCGTGTGCCCTTCCTTTATTTGGCGATGTAGGATTTCGAATTTTGTAGTGTTCCATCAATAATTAAAATAGAAATATTTGTAATCATAAAACGGAAAGAGTAATAATTTATTACTTTCTCCACTTTTATTTAATTATCGGTTTAAGAAAATAAATTTATCTATAAATTGTTGTCACTTCAATATTTTTATATTTCTAATTCATCCTAACATTAAATCACTTTATAAAATGGGCAATTCAACTTTCAAGGCTAAATTCTTTATTCATTGAGTTAATAAATAGGCTTAAATGCTCCAAAAATCATGAACTTTCGCGTGTTTTGGGTAAATAACACGAACTTTCAATTTTGGTTTTTTAATACATACACTATCCAATTTTTGCAATAATGACACCGGTTGTAATTCCGGCTTCTTGATGCACATGTGGCACCGCCCGCGACAAGCTGTCCCAACCCGTGCTTAATAGGTGGCATAACTCCCCCCACGTCATCGAAACTACGCCGTTTTGGTCTCCAAATTTCTAGAACGAAACTACGTCGTTTTATGCTATACTCATCGTTTTAATTCTTCACTTCTCTTAATCGTCGTTTTATGCTATGCTCAGTTTTCAATTTAGGCCAAATTCATTTGTGAACAGATTGAAAAGAAACGATGAGTAACCTTTGCCCTTCTCCTAAACACGAACCCTAATCGAAATATCCCCAACCCCAATCCAAATTTTACGAACCCTACTCCAAAAATCAATAACCCATACCTAAAAATCACGAACCCTAATCCCAAAATCAGGAACCTTAATCCAAAACCCTAATTGTTCTTTCTTGCTTTTTTTTCAAGTTCTCCTTTGAGGTTGCTGAAATCGTTTCTCTATACGACCAGGTAACTCTTTGTCGTTCTGTTTGTTAATGGAAATGGATTCGCCAACTTTTGCTTTGTATTACAATTACAATGGTAGGTTTCTTACATTTGGTGAAGAGAAGTATTATTTTAAGGGTGAAATCATGTATCAAACTGGGTTTAGTAGTGTTAAGCTAGAGTTTGCTAGGTTTGAAGCAGATATCTTGAGGTTAGGGTATGCTAAGTTTAAACTCTATTATGTTGTGCCTGGTCTCCCCATAATTACTGGTTTAAGAGGTTTGGAGAATGATGATGATGTGGCTGGTATGTTGCAGTACATAGGGAGTGATGGATGGACAGGTTTTTTTAGGCTGTATGTTGAAGGTGAAAAAATAGCAGATACTACTGAGACCCTTGTCCTTGACACTGACAGAGCAAAGGGAAAAAGTCAGAAGGGTAGTAGCAGCAAGGGAAAAAAACTGAAAGGAAAAAGAAAGGCATTTGATTCAGAAACCCCTATTTTCTCTGAAGCTACTGTTGAGTATGATTCCCCTGTAGTTGATCATGAAGCCTCTGAAGTTGATGAAGCAACCGCTGCTATTGATCATGATATCCCGGCAGTTGATCATGAAAGCCCAGATGTGGATGCAGATTTGGGGGATGCTAATATTATTGATATTAACATTGAAGAGATGAGGGACATGACATCTGAGAGATATGAGAGTGACGATGATTCTGACTATCTTCCAGTTGGTGGAAGCGATACCGACGACGGCCTTGATGATGATGAACTGTCAGACGATGACGAGTACATTCAGGCCAGGCGAGATAAGGCTGATTACAAGAGGTCTGGAGGCTTCTGTTTGGGGAAAAGCAGTTCAAAAGGTAATGACCCTGCAGTGATGAGTAGTCAGTATGATGAGAGCGAGAGAGTTGCTAAGTGTCCCGAGAAAGAAGGGGAATATGTTAGTGAATATGAAGAATCTGACGGTGATGTGAACTCGATAGGCAGTGATGATGAGGTTGATGAGGAGGGAAACCTTATTTCCCAAAAGAAGATTTTGTATGATCCAAAGTGTGACCACAGGGTGTTTGAGCTGCGTTTGGGCATGAGATTTGAGAGTGGAACTCAGTGCAGAGAGGCGATGCAGAAGTGGGCTATATTAAATGGGCTATGTATTAAGTTTTGTTGTTAACTTCTTGAAACAGGGCTTACAGAATGCTATTGCAAACCTTACGCCATATACTGAACATAGAAACTGTGCGAGGCACGTCTATTGCAACTGGAAAAAGGAGTTCAAAGGCCAGGCATTGAAGAACTTGTTCTGGAGAGCTGCTAGAAGCACGTACGAGGCAGAATTAAAAGAGACCCTTAAGCTACTGAAGGAGGAAAATGAAGCAGCTTGGGCAGATTTCACCCGCCGCGATTACAAGAAATTCTGCAAGGTACATTTGAGTCACACTTCCAGAAGTGATATGAATGATAATAATGTTTGTGAGACATTCAACGGGTATATTGTGAAGGCTAGGTCACTGCATATTATAGAGATGCTAGAGGAGATAAGATGCATGCTTATGCAAAGAATGCTGACTAAGCTGGATGAAATGAGTGCAGTTTCGGATACCATATGCCCTAGGATTAGGAAGAAACTAGAGAAGAATAGGTATCTTAGTAGATACTGCACAAGTCAGGCCGCGGTGGGAGACAAATTCCAGGTCAACATTCGTGACGATCAATTCACAGTGGACTTGATCAACATGACTTGCGCGTGTAATAGTTGGCAGCAAACAGGAATACCCTGCATTCATGCTTGTTCAAGCATTCACTGGTCTAAGAAGGACCCATCTCAGTTTGTGCATGCTTACTACTCCGTTGAGCGCTACATTGAAACGTACAAGTTTGCGATTGAGCCACTGAATGGGAAGAAGATGTGGCCAGAAACCGAGGGGTGGCCAATACAACCTCCTGCATTTAAGAAGATGCCTGGTAGGCCTAAGAAGAAGAGAAAGAGGGCACCAGAGGAGGAGTTAAGGGGCCACCTGTCAAAACGTGGAGTGGACATGACATGCAAAATCTGTGGAAATGTTGGGCATAACAGGAGGACATGCATGAACAAGTTTAATCCAGCAGCTCATATACCTGTTAAACCCCCTGTAAGTAGTTTACATGTTGCACTCAGTTTTATAGTGTATGCCAATTATTTATGCATGGTTTGTTTCTGTCCAGGGTAAAAGAGGTAGGCCTCGAAAGAATCCTGTCCCAACTGCTCGTTCAGTTGACGTACCGGGTCCAAGTGCAGCAGCTGTTGTACCTATTTTGGTGCACCCCTCGACCTCTGAACGACAAAAGCGAAGAGAGCGACGACTGGTAACCTCCTCTAGTACCAATTTTTATTTTATAGTAATGCTGAAAAAGTTAGCATAATAAACTATGCTTGAACTCAGTGTCCTTCCATCTTCTTAGGTGAGACAAGGTTATGGTCTCAGAATAATGGAGGACACTGGAAATATATATTTGAGGGTATGTAGTTTGAATTTCTTAGATGTGTTTAAATTCTATTTGATGTGTTTGTCCTAACACAGATGCCACAATCAAATGCAAGTGCTCGTTTGACCCAAGAGAGTAACGCATCCGCAGTCACAAGAGAGACACCATCGTACGCGAGACCTACTGCCTCTAGCAGAGCTTCTAATGTGGATAATCAAAGATCAAAAGGCGGTCGTGGTGGAAGAGGCGGTCCTGGTGGTATAGGCAGTCGTGGAGGCAGAAGCGGTCGTGGGGGTAGAGGCGGTCGAGAAGTGGTCGGAACACAAGAAAGCGTTGCAAAGTGACCTGCCACACTTATTTTTTTGCTAAAAGTGCTATGTTGTAATTAATTAAATGGCTGCATACAATGCTAACATAGCTTCTTCTGAACATAGCTTAGGAAGTTTTCTTTTTGATGCTAACATACAATGCTAGCTTAGAATGTTGGATGCTGGAATGCAGGCTTGGGATGCTGCTTTTTGGGTGATAGAATGCCATCTTAGGATCTTTCTTTTTGGCTGATAGAATTGGCATAGGACGGGCTGATAGAGTCCTAGCGTAGGATTTTTGCTTTTGGAGGTTTCAGATGTGCAGGTTGTATATGATAGCAATGTGCAGAAGGGATATTTATGTGTATGTGCAGGTTGTAGATGATATCATTGTGCAGGATGATATCTTTGTTTTTGATGTAACAATTGTGCCTGAAATGCAAATCAAAGTGTTACAAAATTCTATTATTTTACTATTACCTACTCTCGCATCTGTTGTATTGATTATGCTTATAGACAAGGTTGTGATTGCAGACATATGTAGACTGAAAGAAGTACACTGAAACATGAATGTAAAAGATAAAAGTAGTAGTCTGAAACCTTAATTTACCAGAATTACAATCCAAACTCAGTTCATCAAATAAAACACAACATACAAAACAGACAGTACAGAAGTTTAGTACAGTACATTCAGAGTTAACCTAAATACCTAAAACTTAATCATTACACATATTTGTTAAAACGACTTCATCGCCGCTGCGAAAGTCACGAACCCAGCCAACATGATGCCAACCAACCAACAAGCCTTTCGCAGTTGCTTAACTTTGAACCTTAACTTCTTCTTTTCGACTACTAATTTTGCCCTCTCATTAGTCAAGTTATCCACCTTCTTGTCAAGTACCATGTTCATCTCAACTAGCTCAACTTTTTCCCTCTGCAACTCTTAATTCATCTTCTCAGCTTTTCTGATCTGCATAGACATGGTACTGACAATGTCCTTGGATGCTCTCACAACAGCGGAACTGGCTTCAGCTTTGTAAACCAAGTCCCTCTCACTCTGCCTCAATTCTGTCATTTCCCCTTCCATATCTTGCTTATTGTCCATTAATTTGACAAGCAGCTTCCGCAAATGCTTCGGAGTTTCTGGGTCAACCCACTCCAGGTAGTCACAATCATCAAACTGAGGTATAAAAACACAAAAATTTCAAATACACAACCTAATTTTGCCACAGAAGCTTCAAAAATGAAAGATTTTCAACCATAATACCTAATTGCGGAACAAAATATTCAAAATCGATAGAATTTTAAAAACAAAACCTAAGTTCACTTTATAAGATTCAAAATCGAAGTCAAACCTAATTTTACCCGACTCAGACCTAATTTTAAAACATAAGATTCGAAATTAAAACGCATTTCATACGTACCCTTCTGTAATAGCATCTCAGAAATCTTCTACCTGAGTTTTCATCTGCATAGGAAACGTAACATTTCACTCTCCCATGCTGGCATTCTTTTTGAGGAACGGAGCTAGACGACGAGGCATACGAGAAGGTTTCATTTGTGCCTCTTGAGAATGGAGGCAAATCCGACGGCCGTGGAGTACAGAACAATCTTTTTCGGTCCTCAACAAAACTCGACATTCCTAACCCTAATTTCACTAAACAGATGGGAAGAAGGAATATAGACTCTCTTCAGAAATGAATTTGCCCTAAATTGAAAACTGAGCATCGATTAAGAGAAGTGAAGAATTAAAACGATGAGGATAGCATAAAACGACGTAGTTTCGTTCTAGAAATTTGGAGACCAAAACGGCGTAGTTTCGATGACGTGGGGGAGTTACGCCACCTATTAAGCACGGGTTGGGACAACTTGTCGCGGGCGGTGCCACATGAGCATCAAGAAGCCGGAATTACAACCGATGTCATTATTGCAAAAATTGAATAGTTTATGTATTAAAAAACCAAAATTGAAAGTTCGTGTTATTTACCCAAAACACGCGAAAGTTCATGATTTTTGGAGCATTTAAGCCTAATAAATATGATATTTTTATAATTTAAATAAAAAATACACTTTTTAATATTATCAATTTACCTTCAAACGACAACTAAATAAAAACAGAGAAGTGAGATTTTAATTAAATAATATATCTTTGTAAATTAAATAATTAAACGGTCCTTTCACAAATATTTCTTAATTTTTGTCAAAAAATATAACCGAACAATTAATAAAAGTAAAAATTCCACCCTTCTCTACATGAATCGGTGGATCAAACTATTTGTGAAATTCCTTTCCTTTTTTTCCTTAATTTCTCAACCTTTACATCTTAAAAATTGATGAATAATTCCTCCTTTATATATATAATATCCAAGTACTATAATGAAAACAATAATAATAGAAGGGGAGAAGATAACAAAGCACCATTGCTGGTGACAATTGTATACAAAAATAAAATGATAAAAAGAGACAAAAAGATAGAGCAAGTGGATGCGGTGGGCGGTGGAGCGGCGCCGCCGAATATCATTCCGAAGTAGTCGCTGTCACGGCCACCGCCGCTGGACCCCGTGTTGGTGGTGCCTGAGCTGGTCCCACTGCCAATAAATCCCGGATTATTTATTCCCTCATCAACGTTCCTGCATTAATAATTCAAAATATTTATTAATTATTACTAACAAACAAACATCATGACAGGAGATATAACAGACAATTTTCTTCATTAAAAACAAGACCACTTTGACTTCCGCTCCTCCTCAGATTATAGCTAACAAATATCATTTAATTCTATATAAAAATAAAAAAGAATTCATTATAATATTTTCATACTTTAACTTTATTAATGCAATGCAAGTGAATTTCTGTAAAAAAATTCGAAAAACAAATAACAAATAAACTTTAAAATAGGACGGAAGGAGTATATAATACAAATTTACAAGAAAAACTAAGCAATGAATTGATAAAGTTGTTGTGACAATGGAAGTATGGAACTGAGAATATGCAAAACAATTTTTCATGAACAATTATGTACTGATCAATCTCATTGATTCAGTAGATACAGAAACGGAATCGGAAAATAAAAAGAGAAAATAAGAGTAGAAAGAATAGTTGGTAGCTGAAAAATAAGGCAAGGTGAAACAATTAAAATATTATTAAAAATCAGCCGGTGATTGGGATCGGAGAGCGACCATTCATACTGCCACTTGATTCAAGATATTTTGTTCAAGATCAAATCTTTAACAAAAGTATGCAAAATAAAAAAAGACGAGGCTGCTGCATTATTGTAACTACCAACAAGATACGATTTATGTAGAGTAGGATAATGAAAGGTAAACTAAAGTCAAGAATATGATCAGCAGGTAACACGAATACTAATACAGAAAAATATGACATTTGAACACGAACACGGCAAAACGGTATAATAATATTAAAATAAAATTTCATATTTGAAACGTCAAACTCCCGATACATTTTCAAAACAGAAAATGTTAACCGAATAAAGTGCTCGTGCTACTAGAGTAGCATAAATTGGAGGTGGGGAAAGCTCCTTTTCCAATATGATGTTAAATTCAAAAAAGATTGAAAAATTGATGTAGCAATTTGCCCAAAAAGTCATCTTAATAATATCAAATGATATGTGATTAAGAAAGAAAGAAAAAAAACCATAACCTGGTCCCACCCAAATTGGCTGGAAAGTAGATGAAGGGAATAAAAACTGAGTCAGCTTGGCATAAGCCCACCAAATAGATGACATTACTTGGGTAGCCCCTAAAATTGTATTCCCTAATCTTTTTCACCCCTTACTTTTTTTCTCTTTTTTGATAAACTAGACAAAGTTTCTTCTATTTTTTGATCGAATTCATCATAAAATTAGTTTTTATATAAATTTTAAAAATTATGTTAGTGCACTGATAAATGACAATGAGCGAAAATTCGGTTATATTAAATTAATAAATTCATTTTAGTTAATTCGGGTAATTTTATAAAACAATGACAACGACATGATCAAAATAAAAAACGTTAAAAGAATAAAATACTAATTAATAACCGAAAAAAAGTTTTGTAAATTTTACTTGGTGAGTATGAAATGTATAGAAAAAAAAATCCATAATTGAAGTAGACAAGAATTTCTGTTAAACCACATGCATGCATATGCATTATCCTACATGGCTCATGATATTGACGTGGAAACAAGAATCATGACAAAGCAGCAAAAGTGGACGATTTTTGACAAAATGGTGAACAAGGGTATTTTAGTCCACAAGCTACTGTCATGTCAAGGGATTCACAGTAGATTGTATCCTTTGAAAGTGATACAACATCCACCTTCATTATTCATAATAATTAGCCATATTTATTCCTATTTTTCTATTTAATCATACCAACCAAGCTTATTTCAGAATACATTGAAAAAATTAAATATTAGCAAAACACTTTTATTAAATAATATTAGAACAATAAAAATAGTAAAAGTTTAAAATTTAAAAGAAAATATTAATTATAAATAATTTTGGTGAAAATAATAACACTCTAGATTTTTATAAGTAAAATAAGCAGCCCATGTGTAAATCCTAATAATATTCATCTTGATAGCTACCTATCACAGGAGGATACAAAGATAAAAGTAGAAATACTACAATTATATTTAATAATTTATACAATTCTTTCAAAAAGAATAAGACAAGACCCCACCTAGTGACAAAAAGACAGCTCAATTCATCAGGTCAAACTGTAAATTGGTTAGAATTTTTACTATAGCAAGTTTTGACATCCAAAGAATTATTTTTTTCATATATATGATTGAAGAAAGGAGAGCGTTTATGAAAAGAATCGAACCCACAACCTAACAGTATGCTACCTACCGCTTATATCATTTGAATTATACGTTTTGCGGCATTAAAGACTGTTAAAAACCATACTATAATTTTTTTTGACTAGATTAATTATTAAGTGCTAAAAGTAAAACAACAGTCTAACTAGGGTCAAAACAAACCTACAAGGTGGACCAGTAACGGTTACATTTTTTAAATATAATCACCTAAAATACTACACAAAGAGTTGGGTTGTCCTAAGCAGCTAGATTCCCAATGCAAACGCATGATCACGTGCACCCATGAATCACAGTGGAATAACCTATTTCCGGTTTTCGGTCCAATTAACTGACCCATTGGTTCGGTTCGGTCCGATATTTAAAGTTTTAATTATCTCTAATAAAAAAAATTAATGAGAAGATATTTTAAGTAAAAAGGGAACAAAAGCAGTCTGACGTGGCATTAGCCAATGGATAAAATAGTAATTAATTACCTGGCTTCGCCAAAAACACCAGCATTGAGAGTGAGTTGTGTGATTAAAGCAGCAGATTTGGGCTCCACACTCGAAGCTTTAGCATACTGACCACTTGCCCCAGCTCCTGATGGCACAAAGAATGCTCCATTTACCAAAATATCCCCGTCTGTTCTCCAATTCCACCCTGTCCAATCCTTCTCGTCTGTTTCCACGCGCTTTGTCACCTGCCCATAATTGTAATTATGTCATTTGAGTAAATTATTTTCATGTGTAGTACAGCAAAAAATAAATCAATTGGCTGGCATACACTCCTACTAACATCACTCTCAAACTGACATGAAATTTTCAATTCTTGTGACTACAATTTTCACATCCTTCAATTTTGACCCCCTTGAAATTCTGTTCCTACTCACAAAATTATTATCCAAACCCATCCTTCTCATAAGAACTTTAATGGTACATTCTATATTTCAGTCCAATGCAACAGTAAAAATTGATCAAATTACAAATTAAAAACTTGATTTGGTACAATAAAAATATATTACCTAAAAAAAACTATTAAACTAAAAAAATGAATTGGACGTTTTTTATCACGCAATTTAAACAAAAAATTGAATATTACAATTGCAATAGATATTGTAATAAATTTTAAATAAAAACGATATACATATTGAGACGAACCTATATTTTAACAACATGAACACATATTTAAAAATTATACATTAAATATAAATAATTTAATTTTTAAAATTTAAAACCAAATAAAATTAACCTAAAAATAGCCACTACTGCTCTTAAATTTAATTCTCATAATATTTTCTCCTTAAGATCTAAAATCTACCTCAAATTAGCCATAATGACAAAACCTCCAAGAACAGACAACCAACCCGCAAACACTACAAGCACGGCGCGTCATCCACACGCGCCACCACTAAAACTAGAAAAAAACTACCAGACCAAACATCCCTATCAATTTTCAGGTTATAATCTAACAAAAGTTCTCACAAAACATCATTAACCAATTATTCCTAACCCAAAACACATGAACATAAATTCATAAGAACAAAAGCAAGAATAAACAAAGTAAAAAAAAACACAAACCTCTTTAGCATTAGGATCCGTCGGAGCAACATACCGATTCCCCTGACTATTAATAGTAGGATTAGCACTGCCACCAATTGCATACATCTCCCAGTACAAAAAATCATTGTTCACCACATGAATATAACCTCTTCTACACCGCGGCATTCGTTGAACAAGCGCCTCCCCGAACCGATTAAACGCTATCGTAACCTGCATTCCCGTATCCAACACATACTTATCGTCGTGCCCTAATAGCATAACCTCGTCATGGTGTGAAAAATAGTTGTTTGATATCGTAATGCCGGTTGATCCCATTATCGCATCGATCAACCCGTCGGTACAATACGACAATGAGCAATGATCGATCCATATTTTCTGCGATCCGAAGATTGAGATACCATCCCCGTCTGATCTTCCTCTGCGCCCGACGTGCGTAGGCGATGAGGCTATATTCGTGTTACCCGATGGTTTACAATGGTGGATATGAATGTTGTGGATGATTATATGGGAGACATACTGCAATGTGAGACACCCGTTTCCCATAATGTGCACGTTGGCGCCACGACCGTCGACGGTTTTGTAACTGTTGAAGATGAGTTCGTGTTTGAGCTTGATTGTCATGCTCGATGAGAATATAATCCAGAGCGGTTCATTTTGGATTACGCCATAACGGAGCGTGCCGGGAGTAGGGTTTGACGGGTCATGATCGGATGAATCTGTTACGACGTAGATCTGACCGCCTCTTCCGCCTAATGAACCTTGGCCGAATCCGATTCCGCAGTCGGCTAACCTTTGCCGGTTGTTCGCCCAATTCGGGTCGCAATGCCAGCAGTCGTCGATTGGGTTTCCGGTCTTGCATTCTTCCTTTTGTTCTGCTGATAAAAGTTGCCTTCTTGTAATGGATTCATTGATACTCCTGCAAAAAATGTAACAATCTAAGTAAAAAATACAGAGCAAAAACAGAGTAAAAAACAGGGAAAAAGTGTGGTAAATGCAGCAAAAGATGGGAAATTTTTATACAAATAGATAAAAGAATCCATTAAAACAGTTTAAACAATGCAAAAATTAAAGTAAAATTTAGTAAATTTCTACATCAAAAATCTTGTAAAATGAGCAAACTTTTAACAATTGAAACTTTTAGCAAAGGTGAGGTTAACAGAGTCCAAATTAGGAAAAAAAATTGAAAATTTTGAAAATCTAAACAATACCCATTACGAAAAACAAGGCAATGAGCAAAACCCAGATGGGATTTCACAAAATTTGAACCAAAAACATGAGATTAAGCTAAAAAAAACCATTACCTTTGAACATCTAAAGCAACAGATTCAGGGTCATGATGCTGGTGAGGAAGAGAAACATTGAAGGATGAAAAACCAGCCAATGTTGTAACCAATAGACACAAAAAGCAAACTAAAAAAATGCCACACAACTTAAGAGAACTCCTCATCTTAGAGCAAGCAAAAATAATAATTGTAATGGGGTTAGGTTAGTTGGGAAGTTTAATTAAATTTGGATATAGTTTGTTGTTGGTTATTATCCTTTACTTGGCTTCACCATGTAAAAGTAATATACTAATACTCTTTTTTCTGTAACTACTAAGAGAATGTTTCTTGTTCTTGAATGAACAAGAAAAAACTTGAAATTTAGGGAAAATGTGGGTGCATTATGGGTTGGTTATATACTAAAGAAGAAGATTAGAATATTAATGAGATGGATTAGTAAATTAAAAAGAAAATTATTGGGGTTTGTTTATATAGAGAGGAAGAGAATGGTGGCTGTAATGGGAACAGAGACGGCCATTAATGGAGGAAATATGAAGAGAGAGAAGGATTCAGGATTCTCTCTCTTTTTTTTTCTTGAATAGTGGCGGTATGAATTATAAATTACATTCCTATCTTGCTAGCTAATTATTCGAAGGCAAAAATACTAAGAGAAAGTTACGGTGAGGCTCCCCGTATATGTTATAATTACGGTTTGATATTTTTTATTTAAAAATTAAGTAATTTGGTATATTATTTTTAATTATACATAAATTATTATGCTCTATTAGATTTTTATACCAAATCGTAAAACAAATTGAAAATAAGATGCTAAATTGTTCGAAAAATGAGGTGTCAAACTGTTAACGGAATTGAAGGTGAGGTACCAATTTGTTGATCGGAATTGAAAGTGAGGTAACAAATTATTTGAAAGTGAATACTAATTATTAACGGAATTAACATAAGTCTCTAACTGTTAACGGAATTGAAAGTGAGTTAACAGGTCGTTTGATTTTCAAATATGAGTTACCAAATTTTGAATTACGACATGTGTAAGGGTCTAACGGTAATTTGCTCAAATATTAAATAAGAAAATTAGAAAACCCACAATTGAAAAGGTTAGTTTTATAGTAAGAAAAGGTAGAGAGAGATTGTCGAAAAATTTCCTTTATTTTTTTGATTAAGAAATAAAAAAATTAATTATGGTTAAATAGAAAAGGAAAAAATAAGAGGAGATTCTTTGCGGAATGGGTGGAAGTAGGCAATGTTGTGTTTCTTGTTAGAGAATTTGTGAAGGTAAAAGAGACAAAACTCTGTTTTCATTATGGGCAGTAAAAAGCTTTACAAAACAAGAAAATAAAGGTAGAGTGTAAAAGGTATAGTGTACAGATATTAGATTCTGATCAATCCTTTACACCCAGCTTTTCTGTAATTTTTCATCATTTCATGTAAAAGATGCCAAGTAATATTATATTACCGCCGTTGAGAAAGTGTAAAAAGCCCTGTCATTTTATTAAGGCTTAATTACTTTAAAAACCCCCATTTTGTAATATTTTTTCGTTTATACCCGCACGTAGGAAAAAGTTTATTTATACTTTTTTTTTTTATTTTTCATTTTTCATTTTCATCTTTACCCTAAAATTTAAATTTTTGACAATTAAATTAATTAAAGGATGAAAACATTATAAATGATTAATAATATTAATGTTTAATTAGAATATAAGCTAAATATAAAGGATCATTTTGAATATTTTTCTAAATAAAAAGAGGTCAATTAGCTCTTTAGGTAGAGACGAGAATGAAAAATCAAAAAAAGAGTACAAATGAACTTTTTCCTAGATCAGTATATAAACGAATAAATGTTATAAGGTTGGGTTTTTTTAAGTAATTAGACCTTTTATTAAAAAGGAAATTAATTTAATTTTTTTTTGTTTCTCCTGAAATCTGAATTGTCTTTTTAATTGATCAGTTAATATGTTATGATTTAAAAATAAAAAGATAATGTCATTAAAATTCACCAATTTTACATGTTTTCTCAATTTAATAATTTTTTTTAAAACTTCTTAGAAAGCCTAATTATTTTTAAAAAAAAACCACACCTTGTGACATTCTTTCGTTTATACTCTAATCTAGAAAAAAGTTCATATCTACCCTTTTTTTGATTTTTTATTTTCGTCTTTACCTTAAAGAGCTAATTTGACCTCTTTTTATTTGGAAAAATATTCAAAATGATCCTTTATATTTAGCTTATATTCTAATTAAACATTAATATTATTAATTATTTATAATGTTTTCATCCTTTAATTAATTTAATTGTCAAAAATTTAATTTTAGGGAAGAGATGAAAACGAAAAATTAAAAAAAATGGTACAAATGAACTTTTTCCTAAGTGAGGGTATAAACGAAAAAATGTTATAAAGTGGGATTTTTTTAAGTAACTAGGCAACATACACCAACTTTCATTTTTTCTCAAATTCATAAATGGTACTGACGTGGCACTCATTCATTAGTGCAATTTGCTGAGGTGTAAGTCATTTTTAACCAATGAATGAGGTGTAAGTTGGTGTATGTTTATGAGAACCACAACCTCGTATTCCACGTACAATTTCAAAATATCCAGTTGCGGATACCGCACAACCTCGTTCAAAATTCCAAACACATGCTCGTTATTCTCCACGGAAAACAACGAGTACGAGCGTATCGCACCCCCAACTATTCTTGGAAGCCGGAAGTAGATTTTTGAAATTTCTACTTCTCCATCGGTAGAAACTGCTCTTCTACAAATATTTTGTAATTCTTCAAAACTCATTCTCTCGCTAAGCGCCATATTAACCGGACGACCCCCATGATATTCTATTCCACACGGAGAACTCACAATACGGCCATCACACCATATCAACAAAGATATATTTGGAGTCGTCATTTCTAATTAATAAACAGCAAATATATCACCGTTATATTTAAAATGCGAATCTTAAATTTATAGCGTGAACATATCAATTGCAATTACTGTTACTTTATTTCTAATATTTTTTTAAAAAATAAATTAAACATATCCTAATATAATTGTATGAAATAACAATTTATATTAACAATTAACAATATTTTAGTAAACTACAGTAATTTTTAACAACAATAATATTAATAATTAAAATAATTATAAATATTACCTAATTTTTTTATATTATACATGCATTTCTAAATTATAATTAAAATCTAACATTTTTCTATATTATAATTAAATTTATACATGCATTTATAATATTTACTAACACTAAAATTATTTAAAGTAATAAATAAAAAAATTAAACGTACTAACCTCTTGTAGTCCTCCAAAATAATTAGTATCGAATAAAATATAGATCCTTAACTCCAAAATATAGATCCGTTTAGCTCCGAAATAAAAACACCTCGAAACTAAATTTTTTCCCCTCAAATTCAATACCGACTCGCTCGAACTATCATATTTCACTCTTTAATTTTTCTATCAATTTTTACTTCTATGTTTTTACTACGCGGATGGCTAAATTTATAGTCATGGTTCCGCATTCTAGAAATGCGGAACATTTAATAGGTCCCGCATTTCTAGAATGCGGAACCACTTTATTACCGTTGGGAGCTGTCAGCTCCCAACGATAATATTCAGCACGTTCCGCATTTCTAGAATGCGGAACGTGATTAATCAGCTGATTAATGAATTAATCAGCTGATTAATAGGTTCCGCATTCTAGGAATCCGGAACCACACTTGGTCCGTATTTCTAGAATGCGGACTAAGTGGGACCAGACACGTTTTCGGAATTAATTTCGAAAAAGGCACTGATCCGAAATTATAGGTACCCAAATATCAAAAACCCGATTAAGACGAAAAAAATCAAAATTCTTTAAAGACTCATCAAATAGTAATGAAATTAATGCAACTCTTTATAATAATTGAGTGAAATATTTCTTTTGACGATGTGCCAAATGATGTTTGCAGCTACGATTAATACTGAAAGGAAAACTTATCTTTTTGGTCTAGTTTACATGTATTCTCCAAAATAGATAAATTATAAGGAAAAGGGTCATTTATAATTCTAAAGTTTGTCTACAGTATCAAGTAAGTTCATAACATCCGAAAAGGTTTAAATATGCCCAAACGTTTTAAAAACTGAACAACTATGCACAGGGACAGAACTAGGAGTCCAAGTCAGGAGAGTCGAAATTTTCGAGTTCGGCCATTTAAAGAAATAAAATAGGATAAAAACAGTGTAAAATTAAGTATTCTTATTTGTAGAGGCGTTTTAACCGCCCCAACATGGAAAACCGCCCCCTATCACTTCTAGGGGCGGTTTTTAGGGGCGGTTAAATTGTTTTTTTTTTTAATTTTTTCCGGCGAGGAGGGTCGGACGACCCTCTTCGACCCCCTCTGGATCCGCCCCTGACTATGACTCGATTTTAACTCATAAATAAAACGTTAGGAGCCTGGTTGCTAAAATCGGAAGATCTGATTGTTCACTTTTTAAGACGTTAGGAACATATTTGAACTTTTTTGGACGTTGCGGGCTTATTTTACCCTTGAATAAAACTTTAAGAGCATAAATGACTTTTTCCTAAATTAGATGCCCATTACAGATTATATCAATTGGTCATTATTAATACAAAATTCTAATATTTATTAAAAGTATTCTAATAAATTGTATTAATGCATTTTCTCTAAATCAATGAATTTATTGAAAGGTAATCTTTTTAATGAGATAAATACTAAAGCACATTATAAAATTGAAAGATGCACTAAAACCTCATAAGTGTGTCTAAACTCTCGCATGGTAGTGCCATAATCAATACCCTTTCATTAGCATGTTATAAGACTTAATTAGGATTACTTTTCCATAACAAATTATTTTTTCATAAAAAAAAGAAAATTATTTAATGCAACCGTTTCGCCATGTTGTTTATGAAATAAACCAATTGCGCGTTAGGTATGTAAAATTTTGAATGATTAAAAAATTAAACAATAATTAAAAAATTTTCTATCGCAAATGTTCATTAGATTATGTTGGAGTATGTCTAGAATTCAAATTTAATTTTGTATTAGAATTCTAATTAGTGAAGTAATCGGGAGAATAATAGCGTTATTATCATTGACCAATTAGGATTAATACTTCTAATAACATATAGATAATTTGTTTCCTATAAATACCTTATCTAGTTCACTTTTTTGGAGTACAGAAAAAAATTGAGCACATAATGTAAACATTGCTTTGAATAAGAGGAAAAGGGAGGGGGAGTGTGATGTGAGAAATATAAGTTAATCCTAACCCTTTTGAGTTACTTCTTGTAGAGAGTTGAACACTTTATGGCTTTTTCTTCTAAAGGCATATTTATTAGAGATGTTTTCTATTTGATGATTTTCCACCAATTTTCTACTCCTTTTGATGATTAGTGGATGGTTCGATTCTTTCGCCCGTGGATGTACGCTTGTTGAACCACGTAAATCTCTTGTGTTAATTATTATTTTACTATATTGTTATTTATTCATCAAATCCATAATTAAATACCTATCAAATGGTTTCGATAAAACTGGGCATGCCAATCCGGTCGCGAACCGGCCACGACAATTGAGACCAGAGATTACAATCAGTATCAATATTATACCAATTTGTGTTAAAGCGAATTTGGTTTTCAGATTTAATATGGATTATGATTATTATGGAAGAAAAATATTATTTGGAGGATTTTGCAATTTGAAAGCGAAATTACTTAACATAAAGAAGATGATTTGGAGATAGAGAAGCTACAAAGTTTGAGGTGCCGAAAGTCGTTGACTGAAAACAGACTTGTGTATGAAAATTCTTAGAGATAATTTTGTGATGGAGATCCAATTCTACTTTATTCTACAAAAAAGAAATGTATAACTTTTTTTGTAAACACACAGTTTGAGGATTATATAGAGTTTTCATAAGATGAATGATTGAGGTAATCACTTTATGCTCTTTTGATACTCTATAAGTGATTTGGATTTAATAATTGCTTTTAAGAGTTTGTTTTAGCATAGTCAGATTTTTATAAAATCATGACATTGTTAAAAGATATTTTAGAGGAATTACAATGTTTGTAATTTGAAACAACGTCACTATTAGATCACTCATAAGTCAAGTTGTTTGGAGATAGATAGATGAGGACCAAGTGCTAGCAGTTACAGTTGAATCAGGTTAGAGAGCCGGTCCAGGCTTAAATTGCAGCATAATTGTTGTTTATCCAAAATTTATGCAGATTCAGGTTGTTTATATCACATGTGTGCCAATTTTGATTGGTTTTCCGACTAAAACTGAGTTGATAGTGGAATATGGGCAACAATCAATACATGTAGAATGTTTTAGGATATTGGTTCAGTCAAGGGCAAGATGCATAATGAGGCAGTTAAAACAATAATGTATGTTTAATATGATTTCTATATGCACAGGTCTGGAATATCAGTATATAAACTACGAGTTTTATAGAATATTTGGCGATGAAGTGAGATTGGATGTTGCACTTGTGATGTATGCTCATTGAGTTGGTTGACTTATTAAGATTAAGGGATATGCTACGATCTTAACATTTGTTTTTGATTTAATCATTATAGGCTAGTAATGACGTTTGTTTCTGATATCAGTTTTAAGACCAACAAAATTTGAAACTTCGTGAAATTTTGATTGATACACCTGAAGATAGTATCAAGTCATTTTAGTTTCAGCAAGTTCAAGTGAATTTTGAAGCTTGCATGGTCCTCCTCAAAGAACCTTTTTTGGAGTAAGTTTAATTTGGACTTAAATGGAGAAGGTGGAGCACAACAATAATCATAGTTTATCGGATGATTCAAGTCAAGGTGGAGATTGTTGGAATATGCCTAGAATTCTAATTCTAATTTGTATTAGGATTCTAATTAGTGAAGTATTAAGGAGAAGATTAATTTTATTATCATTGGCCAATTAGGATTAGGGTTAATTACGTATAAAATCACCACCTTTACACGAATTCTCAAAAATAACACGACCTTTAAAACGTGTCAATTCAGGGCATCATCTTTCATTTCTTTTCAAAAACAACATGAACACGTTTTTTGATAAAACTTTGCTGACTTGGACACCCGATGGGAGCGCCACATGTCATGTCACGTCAGCAAAAATGCCACTAAAAATATGCACTTATTATTTTTGAAAAAAAATGAAAGGTGGTGTCCTGAAATGCCACGTTTTAAAGGTCGTGTTATTTTTACTATTTCGTATAAAGGTGGTGATTTTATATGTAATTAACCCTTAGGATTAATACTCGTAATACCGTATATATTATTTGTTCCCTATAAATACACTACCTAGCTCACATTTTAGGGTACACCAAAAAACCGAACACACAATGTATATATTGATGTGAATAAAGGGAAAAGTGGGTGTGTGTGATGTGAGTAACATAAGTTAATTCTAACCCTTTTGCGTTACTTCTTGTAGAGAGTTAAACACTTTGTGGTTTTTTTTTTCTAAATGCATATTTGTTAGAGATGTTCTCTATTTGGTGATTTTTCATTAATTTTGTACTTATTTTGATAATTAGTGGATGGCTCAATTCTTTCACCCGTGGATGTACGCTCTAATGTTGAACCACGTAAATCTCTTGTGTTAATTATTATTCTGCTATATTGTTATTTGTTCATCACATTCATAATTAAATACCTAACGAATGGTTTCGATTCTACTGCGCATACCAATCCAGTCATGAATCGATCACAACAATTGGTACCAAAGATTCAACAATCAGTATCAATGTTACAACATATTATTTAGTTGTAATTTCTTTTTGATTCCGTCTTTACGGAGATATGCTTTGCTTGCGGTATTAATAATAAATAAAAAATGCAATCTCTAATTAAAAGAAATAGGAGATAGTTATATATTTGATATTTGAATTAATTTCAAAATGACAATATAATTTTCAATAAAAAATTGTATCAATTTAGTTTTAAACCGGTAAAAAAATTAAAAACAAAGGTTTTTATCATATTAGTTGCTGGTTACAAAATTAATTGATTTATCATTTAATCTCCTTAACTTTATATAAAATATTAAAAAAATACAAAATGTGGAAAGACATTATTCAAAAAAGGAACATAAATTCTTTTAGTTAATTTTAGACACTGTTTATATTGAAAGATTTTTAACAAAATCCATGGATTTTGCAAAATCCATGAATATCATGAAAATTTATTGTTTGGTGAAAAAATATAGCATGAGAATCCATCGACTGTAACTATCTCTCATCCTTCAAAATCTATCGTTTAATTTCCAATCTCCTAAGTGGAAAAGTTGAAATCCATCACATTTAATAAATGGTAGATTGTACTACAATTTAAATATTTCAAATGTATTTTTATAAATTTATAGATTTATAATTAATCTAAACTGTGGAATTCATAAATCCATTAATTTTATATTCCATGCATTTAAAATCCATGGAATTAATAAAATCCATGGATTTCAAAACTCCTCAATCCAAACAGTGCCTTAGACCATTTAAATCTTCAATGTTTCTAAAGTGCGCAAATTAACTCCCATCCTTGAAAAAAATATATCATAAATAATTAAAAAATTGAGAGGCTAAGTGTTGTAAAATTAAACGAAATGAGTTTAAATGCTCTTTTTAAAATTTTAAAGGACTTTTTTACATCATTTAAAAATATTAAGAGTTCAAGTGGCAAAAAAATTTAAAAAGCTTATGTGCTCTTTTTAAATAATTTAAAAACTTTCTTTATTTTTTTATCTTTTACATATTTATATTTGTAATTAAAATATATATATATATATATATATATATATATATATATATATATATATATACATACATACATACATACATACATATATATACACATACATATATACATATACATACATACATATATGTATTGATCAGTCAATTTATTATTTATGACAAGTATATTAAATTTTCTTTTTGAACTTTCACTTTAGTTCCATATAACTTACCTTAAAGTGAATTAAAAATATATTGTATTAAATAGTTACTCATGAAATCAAAAACCAAATCATTAATTATAAAAGTAATCATTCATATAAACTTTAATCAAGTTATATTTTTATCCTTTTTCATTAATAAAATATTTATTGTTATTGAAAAAATAAAAATCAATTAATATACTAGCTACAAGAGATGTTAGTAAATTGACTTAAATGACAATGTCCTCCTACTTGTAAACAATGGGCAATTAACACATACATTAACTTTATGGGCAAATAAGTACAGGAACTTGATGATTTTGAGCAATTTGCCTCATTTTGACAATTTGTCCATTTAATTTGTGAGTTAATTGTATCCTAAATTAGCAATTTGTCTTCTTAACTTGTAAGTTAATTTGCCAAAATAGGCTAATTGCCCATAATCACCAAGTCTCTGTATTGATTTGCCAACAAAGTTAATTCATGTGTTAATTGCCCATTGCTTACAAGTTGAAGGGGCAAATTGCTACTTAAGTCTTAGTAAATTGGATCAAACATAGAGACGTAAATAATTTGATCAAGCCTCAATATTTTTTTGATTTATCCCGTAGATATTTACATACGCTATCAGGGGCAGACCCAAGTGAAAAGATGAAGGAGCAACCTGTAATACCCCAAAATATTTAATTATTTAATTGGACCACGTGTCCATTTTGGATTTGCCAGAGTGGCAAAATCGGAAAGTTTTCCCGATAAATAAGTTTTAGTAGGTCGGTTTTGGAAAGGATTATATGCGAGGAATTTAATAATATATTTCAAATCTAAAGACAGAATTGGAATTGAAAAGAAAAATGTCAAGAAAAGCCCAAAATAAAGTGCAGGGACCAAAGTGGTAATTTAGCCACTTTGTGTCGAAAAATGGAAATTTATTGGATTTTGACGGGAAAGTGTTAATATCGAGCTTTGTATTATTTATCGGATATAAATAATACTTATAAGTCGTAATAAAAGAGTTTATCGATTTAGATATGGACTAAATCGTATAAAAGAAAAGTTTGAAAGATAATTTGCAACAAATATAGAAGATAAGGATCAAAGTAACCATTTTACCTTAATATATATATAAGATGGAATATGAAAGAGATTAAGATCAGAAGAAGAAAAGAAGAAGGAAGCTCCAGAAGGTTCATTTCGATCGATACCGTCACTCGCTCGCCGTTTCGCCGTTCGGCGTCCGTTTCGGACGATTCTCGCGGCAATCTCTTCGGAATTGGAAGCTCTATCAATCCTAACCTCTGTTTTAAGGTAATATTTCAAGATTTGATGTTAAATTCGAAGAATAAAGGGCTGTTTTATATAAAAAGTTACGTTCGGATCGTACGGTTAGGAATCGAGTTGTTTTTAACGTTTTTGAGTTGTAAATTGATAAGATAAGTATTTAAATGAAGTGGGTATGTATTGGTGTGGGTTTGGGGAGTTTTTGAGCCCCGGAAATGGTCCAGAGGCGCCGGAAAAATGTCGCACACGTCGGTGCACGACGTGCTGTACTTCAGCACGTCGTGCAGGCGCACGACGTGCACCACAAGGGTGCACGACGTGCACCATGAAGGGCACGACGTGCCCTTCACAAAAATAGAAGGGCACGACGTGCCAAGGTGACACGACGTGCCCTAACTTGACCCGGATCTCCGGGGGACCTCCGGGAGTGAAAATGAGCTTCCGATAGCTTGATTTGGGTATGAAACTCAGTCAAATGTCTTGAAATGGATGTAAAACATTATAGAAGTGAATACTGATATAGTAAGTAAGAAGTCGGTTAAGAAAATTATATAATTCCTAAGTACGAGGAATAGTACTCGATAAGTTGTAAGTACGACTAAGGATCATCGAGTTTTCGAGCAAACTAGAAGTGAAATCTAATCAACCTAAACTATGAACTTAAAAGTATTATACATATAAACATGTAATCCACGTCTAACTATTAGAAGTTTTATCAGACGTGCCAGCGAGCAGAGAGGTCAGTAGACGTGGGATAGCGAGAGCATATCATTTCATTGATCACGTTATTGACTGGATTGCGGTCACTGTGAGTTGCACTTTACTTTCGTGTATTATATATATAAAGTCATTTTATATTGTTATGTATACTGATTTTACGCATCGCATGTTAGATGATTTGATTAAATATTATATGTTTCTATCAAATGTATATACGAGAACTAGTATGCGATCCGAAGAAACTAGCTACCTATTGGGTGTCAATAGGCTGTGTGATCACCAGTATTGAGTCAGTCTAGTGTGTTTGCATTTAAGAAATGATTGGATATGTATGATATGATATGATTTCGATACGCAGAGTGAACTCGGCTACGGTGTAGCCTGGAAGTCCCCGTATCTAGTGGGCTGGGCCCACCAGTGAGTTGGACTCACAACTTGAGATTTATGATTGGGTTGAACGATATATGATTATTCGAGAAATGTGTCGCATGCTAGGATATTAGTTTCGTACGGATCAAATACCTGTTTATATGTTTTATATTATTGTTTTATTGAGATGCGATGCTATGTTTTTATAATAATACCGTTAGTAAATGCAAACTCACTCAGTATTTTCCCAAATACTGACCCCTCACCTTTGATGTTTTCAGGTACTTAGTATGTGGACCTAGCTAGAGGCCAATTTTGAAGTCCAGAAGTCAGCTGTGTATGTGTAGTATTTGACTTCTGTGAATGCTGCAGTAGTGGTCCCATGTTGACAGAGTCGTAGCCTAGACAGCAGTACACATTGAGTGTACATATTACTTGCTGTCCAGTTTATATGTTTTTGTAGGCTACGTGTTTTATATGTTGTGCACGGCACTAGGTGCCAGTGATATGTTGGATACACTAACTGATGTATATAGTACCGCGAGGCCAGTTCGTACGAGGTACAGTAACTAGAGCCCGCGAGGATAACAGAACAGTTAGTGTAAATGTTTGTGTATACATGTTATGTATACTTGCTTCTGTTGCTTTATGTTATTTTTTTATTATTTGCGAAAAATTAATAGTGATTTAAGGCTTGCTACGGGTTCCGGAGCTACCACTCCCGTTCCCTAGCGCCGGTTGCGGCTCAATATTTTGGGTCGTGACAATGTTGGTATCAGAGCAGTTGGTCCAGTTACCACTGCAAGTTTGTTTTGGTGTTTGTTTGAGAGCAGTTGGTCCAGTTACCACTGCCAATTCTGTTTGAATGTTTGTTTGAATTGAGATACTCTGTCAGTAAGTAAACCTAGGAACTACTGCAGCAGAGAGTCGGACCTTAGTTGTCTGCATATGTTTAATCTGTGCATTAGTAGTATATGGCATAAAGCGCGCGAACCAGGACTATTAAGCTCGCAAGTGACTAGTATCTCTTTATACGGATGACTAAGGCAACTAAGTATTTGTTGCTTATGCTAAGAGATAGAAAATGGTTAAATGTTTGCAAATATGAGCGGCTAAGGCAACTAAGTGTTTATTACTTGTGCAAGGGGTATTCAGTGATTACGTATTTGCGAATTACATACAGATTGATTGAATGTTAAATGTTTATAGCACCTTATAAGTTGATATTGAAGTTAAGCGAGGAAAAAGAGGGCTCAAATGGTCGCTGGCGTTTGTAACTGTTTCTTTTTAGCATGTCTGGGCAAAACGGAGCTTAGTCACATGCAGTAGAGGAACGGGAGGAAGCACCTCCTATCTGTCAAGATGGATTTCACAACGAAATAGACGGACCATCTGAAGTCCACCAGAATGGATTCCACATAGATATTGGGAGATCATCAGAGATGTATCAGAATGGTTTCATGTCAGTAGTAGAAATTGGTAGTTCTTTTAGGGTTAGAGGTAGGACTCACTTGCTTGAAATGGAGTACAGTGAAGAAAGTGAGGAGAATCCTGAGGAGGATCCAGAGGAGGACTTAGAAGAAGAAGAATTGTTAGACGAGTCAGACGTTGAGGAGTACCGAAGTGAACATTTCTGGTCCAATGTGCGGAGGTACCGCAATTTGAGAGAAGATGGAGGGCTAGTAAATGGCCAGGCACAAGTGGTTTTGAATCAGGTTAGGAGGCAAATGCGCTCCTTTTCTAGAGGAATACTACCAATGGGACTGTATTCCTCTGACTTTCTTCGCATGGACGAAAGAGTTCTAGACCTTAATGAAGATAATAAGACGATTAACTGTAGATAAATTAGGGGTTTGGGACTCGAATTTGATGAGCAATAAGAGTATGTTCACGAGCACTTTGGGACGCTCACTATGATGGCCCGTAAGATCGAGGCTGACCGCGAGTAGGATGGCAATCCTGTTCGACCCTACTTTTTCAGACGTGTGTTCTATCCAGATTATACTAGTCGATTCTCTGGTATTAGGACTAACCCCCACTCCGTGCATAGAGGCGGAGGCAACTCCAGTAGAAGAGTTAAGGGTCGACACACTGGAATAGTTATTAGGAAACCTAGCGTTCCGTATCAGGCACCCTTAGGTGTAAATGATTAATATGCTTTGTGTAATTGTGTTTACGTGCTGCATTATTGTGTATATGTTTACTGCATGCATGATAGAGCATAACGAGTAGAATGTACCTATAGGATAATAACTCAGATAGGTAGGGCCTATGGGAAGCGATATTGACAAACACGTGCTTAAAAAATGAATATATAAACATAATTTACAAAAACAATAATATAATAAACGATAAATAATACATTTATCGCGAACGTAATTCCTGTATTACGTTCTAGAAGTTGTGAAGAAAGAGATGGGTTACCAACAGGGAATCGATGTGGAACATCGGTACCTGCGTTTGTATAGGACACTGTACAGAGTGTTAAAGAAGTGGTTGTGGTGATTACAGCAGTAAAAAAAATGTTGAATTAAATTAAGATATCGGAGATATGAAGAAAGAACTGATATGACAGACGAATAGTCAAAAAAGTGACAGAAAGTGACAGCAGTACAAAAATTTAAAATATACCCAATAAGTATAAAGAAAGCTGTTAATAGTCGCAGAGTGTACAATCTAGAGTAACTTACGATTTTATGAAAATTTTTAAGATTTTTCAAAATACAATTGTGCTCAGACATCGCATATGATATTGCATAATCACGATAAGAATGCATAAGAAAATGATTTTCGAAATGTAGATCATGCATCATATCTTTATAATAATAAAGTAAAATGCGATTTTGAGCAACTCTTTGGTGATGAGAGGTGTCATCACTCTGAGCTACAATTGTACTAATGATTTCAAACGATTTATGAAAAGTGATTTAAAAGAGCTGGCCAGCCAAAGAATGTTTTGAAATCTTTTGTTAGTAAGTGAGCTCAGATGTGAAACTCTGCGACGAATAATAAAAGATTCTTAATAAATAAGAATAAAATTGTAAAAGAAGCTCCAATAATAGAACAAAGCCATGTTAACGATTAATTGCAACAAAGCTAGTAAAGCTAAAGGAGAATGTGAATAAAGAGTTATCGCCAGAGAGCATACGCAGTTAAGATGCGATGCGCTGACAATATTTAAGGATACAATATTTATCCATATGATGGAATAAAGGATGAAATAACAGAAAGTGATGTTAGATGAAAGAAACGTACGAGTACGCAAGGATGAAGAATATAATGAATATCATTATGTTGAGATAAATAGTACTGCGATCGAGTCATATCGGAAGAGAGAAATTAAAAGTATAAAAGACGATAATATGAATGATGAACATGAAGTGATATTTAAAGGATATAACTTTATCAATATCAGTATTCGAAGATACAGAAGTAGAAAGAGAAAGGATATGAAATGATGAAGCAGGCGATTTTGTAAAATGTGAAGGTGATTTTGCAAGATATGAAAGTTAGAAATTTGATAGGTCAAGAGAGATAATGATGCTATATGACTGATATTAAGTGAAGTCACTAATATCAACATTAAGAGCTATAGATTGCGTTAACTGAAAGGAGAAAAGTTAAGTTGTAAATTCTAGTATAAGGAGAAAGGCACACGTATAGGCATACGTGTCAGTAAATGTAAGAATTGTGGATAATATGAAAGAAAGTATAATGAGGAAACTCATATACCCTTAAGATTTAGTAAGATGACTAGAGAAGTGTAAAGTTTTAGAGATACGTCAGAAGGATTATCAGAATAGAACAACAATAATGGAGCTATTATAAACGAAGGAAAGACGTAGCGGATACAGTAATTAAAGGACAAGATGATACTTCATTACTATTGGACAGATAGGAGTGAATTGTATCTAAGAAACCACGATATCATACTAGTACAAAGAAAGTGAGTTGTTTTAGAATCTTGACATAAATGCTGAAGAAGCATAAGGAATGTAGGACAACAAAAATAGGAACTATTCCCTAATTTTGGAAGTTGCAAAGTTAAGTATGATCTAAATGCTAAGAGTGATCGAGAACACTTCAAGAAGAAGATAAAAGACAAAATAAGGACAAGCTAAGAAATGATCATGACTAGTATTAAAACGACACCTTGAAAAGTGAGAATAAAGTCGTAAAATTATTTGAAAGTAAGAAACAGAAATGTGAGACAAAAGAGAAAATTTATTATACAATAAGAAGAATTCTTAAGAAATTTAAATATTTAAGAAATGTATGAAATTTTTATGAGGTCATCATGAATAAGGAATTGTGACATAAAGGAAAAATAGCTTTGACTAATAAGTCAATAAGAAATTTGAGTACAAGAATATATAAAATATTAAAGATCTGTTGAATCAGTCAGAGATTAAGGTGATGTAAAGGAAGAACTTCGTAAGTGAAAAAGTCAATAAGAGATTTGAGGCGAACCTCAAAGGAGTAACTATAAAGTAGTGAAGAGGATAAGAATACGAATAGTACTAGTAAGCAAGGACAACTGTATAAGCTATATAATCAAAGGTAACGTGAAATGCAACGTTTAAGACAATGGTAAAGGATGAAGGATCACGACCAACAGAGCAACGTGAAATTCACGATTTCTTAAATAAGCAAAGAAAGGATAAATTAAAGATAGTAAAAGATGTATCAGACCCAACTACGTTAAGAAACAACATGTGTGATAAACAAGGTACAAGTTGAGAAAGATTAGCTAATAAGGAAGGAGATGTCAGATGACAGTAGAGAGAAGTAAGAAACGACGATAACCAGTTAAGGAAGAAAGGTGATATTGTCAGATGATAACAAAGATTAAAAGTCGTAGATTGTGCTTATAAAAGTAAATACTCACAGAAGTACGAATGAAGTAAGTACGTCATTAAAGGTGTAATCGATACGTCGTGACTATTCATGTATAAAAAAGATAAGTAGCGACCCGATGACGATTAAGAATGAGACAATAGAGTTGGAAAGTATCAAGTGAGGATTAATCGACGCTAATGATGATCAGGAAGATCACGACCAGTTGTAGATGACGAAAGAAGACGAGATGAGAGCAACAATAAGAAGATTCTCAGCTATGCTACAATAGGAGACTACTATGAGCAAGATAGATAATCGATTAGTGATAAGTGTAAAGTCACAGCTTTAGGCGGAAAGCTAAGAGTTAAAGCAAAAGAATAAGCGATGATTAACACATAGTAATGGGCGTCAAGGGAGATATAAGAATAATTTAAAAGTCCCAACAAGTTTATGAAAATTCGAGGACGAATTTTTATAAGGGGGAAGAATGTAATACCCCAAAATATTTAATTATTTAATTGGACCACATGTCCATTTTGGATTTGCCAGAGTGGCAAAATCGGAAAGTTTTCCCGATAAATAAGTTTTAGTAGGTTGGTTTTGGAAAGGATTATATGCGAGGAATTTAATAATATATTTCAAATCTAAAGACAGAATTGGAATTGAAAAGAAAAATGTCAAGAAAAGCCCAAAATAAAGTGCAAGGACCAAAGTGGTAATTTAGCCACTTTGTGTCGAAAAATGGAAATTTATTGGATTTTGACGGGAAAGTGTTAATATCGAGCTTTGTATTATTTATCGGATATAAATAATACTTATAAGTCGTAATAAAAGAGTTTATCGATTTAAATATGGACTAAATCGTATAAAAGAAAAGTTTGAAAGATAATTTGCAACAAATATACAAGATAAGGATCAAAGTAACCATTTTACCTTAATATATATAAGATGGAATATGAAAGAGATTAAGATCAGAAGAAGAAAAGAAGAAGGAAGCTCCAGAAGGTTCATTTCGATCGATACCGTCACTCGCTCGCCGTTTCGCCGTTCGGCGTCCGTTTCAGACGATTCTCGCGGCAATCTCTTCGGAATTGGAAGCTCTATCAATCCTAACCTCTGTTTTAAGGTAATATTTCAAGATTTGATGTTAAATTCGAAGAATAAAGGGCTGTTTTATATAAAAAGTTACGTTCAGATCGTACGGTTAGGAATCGAGTTGTTTTTGACGTTTTTGAGTTGTAAATTGATAAGATAAGTATTTAAATGAAGTGGGTATGTATTGGTGTGGGTTTGGGGAGTTTTTGAGCCCCGGAAATGGTCCAGAGGCGCTGGAAAAATGTCGCACACGTCGGTGCACGACGTGCTGTACTTCAGCACGTCGTGCAGGCGCACGACGTGCACCACAAGGGTGCACGACGTGCACCATGAAGGGCACGACGTGCCCTTCACAAAAATGGAAGGGCACGACATGCCAAGGTGACACGACGTGCCTTAACTTGACCCGGATCTCCGGGGGACCTCCGGGAGTGAAAATGAGCTTCCGATAGCTTGATTTGGGTATGAAACTCAGTCAAATGTCTTGAAATGGATGTAAAACATTATAGAAGTGAATACTAATATAGTAAGTAAGAAGTCGGTTAAGAAAATTATATAATTCCTAAGTACGAGGAATAGTACTCGATAAGTCGTAAGTACGACTAAGGATCATCGAGTTTTCGAGCAAACTAGAAGTGAAATCTAATCAACCTAAACTATGAACTTAAAAGTATTATACATATAAACATGTAATCCACGTCTAACTATTAGAAGTTTTATCAGACGTGCCAGCGAGCAGAGAGGTCAGTAGACGTGGGATAGCGAGAGCATATCATTTCATTGATCACGTTATTGACTGGATTGCGGTCACTGTGAGTTGCACTTTACTTTCGTGTATTATATATATAAAGTCATTTTATATTGTTATGTATACTGATTTTACGCATCGCATGTTAGATGATTTGATTAAATATTATATGTTTCTATCAAATGTATATACGAGAACTAGTATGCGATCCGAAGAAACTAGCTACCTATTGGGTGTCAATAGGCTGTGTGATCACCAGTATTGAGTCAGTCTAGTGTGTTTGCATTTAAGAAATGATTGGATATGTATGATATGATATGATTTCGATACGCAGAGTGAACTCGGCTACGGTGTAGCCTGGAAGTCCCCGTATCTAGTGGGCTGGGCCCACCAGTGAGTTGGACTCACAACTTGAGATTTATGATTGGGTTGAACGATATATGATTATTCGAGAGATGTGTCGCATGCTAGGATATTAGTTTCGTACGGATCAAATACCTGTTTATATGTTTTATATTATTGTTTTATTGAGATGCGATGCTATGTTTTTATAATAATACCGTTAGTAAATGCAAACTCACTCAGTATTTTCCCAAATACTGACCCCTCACCTTTGATGTTTTCAGGTACTTAGTATGTGGACCTAGCTAGAGGTCAATTTTGAAGTCCAGAAGTCAGCTGTGTATGTGTAGTATCTGACTTCTGTGAATGCTGCAGTAGTGGTCCCATGTTGACAGAGTCGTAGCCTAGACAGCAGTACACATTGAGTGTACATATTACTTGCTGTCCAGTTTATATGTTTTTGTAGGCTACGTGTTTTATATGTTGTGCACGGCACTAGGTGCCAGTGATATGTTGGATACACTAACTGATGTATATAGTACCGCGAGGCCAGTTCGCACGAGGTACAGTAACTAGAGCCCGCGAGGATAACAGAACAGTTAGTGTAAATGTTTGTGTATACATGTTATGTATACTTGCTTCTGTTGCTTTATGTTATTTGTTTATTATTTGCGAAAAATTAATAGTGATTTAAGGCTTGCTACGGGTTCCGGAGCTACCACTCCCGTTCCCTAGCGCCGGTTGCGGCTCAATATTTTGGGTCGTGACAATGTTGGTATCAGAGCAGTTGGTCCAGTTACCACTGCAAGTTTGTTTTGGTGTTTGTTTGAGAGCAGTTGGTCCAGTTACCACTGCCAGTTCTGTTTGAATGTTTGTTTGAATTGAGATACTCTGTCAGTAAGTAAACCTAGGAACTACTGCAGCAGAGAGTCGGACCTTAGTTGTCTGCATATGTTTAATCTGTGCATTAGTAGTATATGGCATAACGCGCGCGAACCAGGACTATTAAGCTCGCAAGTGACTAGTATCTCTTTATACGGATGACTAAGGCAACTAAGTATTTGTTGCTTATGCTAAGAGATAGAAAATGGTTAAATGTTTGCAAATATGAGCGGCTAAGGCAACTAAGTGTTTATTACTTGTGCAAGGGGTATTCAGTGATTACGTATTTGCGAATTACATACAGATTGATTGAATGTTAAATGTTTATAGCACCTTATAAGTTGATATTGAAGTTAAGCGAGGAAAAAGAGGGCTCAAATGGTCGCTGGCGTTTGTAACTGTTTCTTTTTAGCATGTCTTGGCAAAACGGAGCTTAGTCACATGCAGTAGAGGAACGGGAGGAAGCACCTCCTATCTGTCAATAAAATCGGCTAGGAAAGAGAAGCTAACAATTTATTAAAAACAAAAGAAAAGAAAATGACTTTTTATTAAAAAAAAACGCCTAATCACTCAAAAGTCCTCCATTTTTTTTCCATTTGCAATCTGACATTGAAAAGTTCTCTCAAAACCCTCCTACCTTTAAATTCCTTTCCAATTGCACTCTACCGTTGAAAAATCATCTCAAAATCCCCCACCTTTAGATTTTTTTTTAATTGTACCCCAAATTAAAATTTTTATGGTTTTGATTTTAATAAGTTATTGGATATAAATTTAAGAAGAATGCTTTTATACCATTAATAATTGGTCTAATTACTTAAAAAACCCCACCTTGATTTTTTTTTGTTTATACCCCGATCTTGTAAAAAAGTCATTTGTATCCAATTTTAAATTTTTAGGTTTCATCTCTACCAAATACAAAAATATAATTGACAATTTAATGAATTAAAGGATGAAAAAGTTAAAAACAATTAAATAAAAGGTTATATCATACGTCTAATTAGTATATTAACATAAATTAAAGGTCTATTTTAATTTTTTTTTCAAGTGAAAAGAGACAATTTTAGTACTTTTGGGTAGAGATGAAACCTAAAAACCTAAAATTGGGTACAAATAATTTTTTTACAAGATCAAGGTATAAACGAAAAAAAAGTTTAAGGTGGGAATTTTTAAGTAATTAAGCCTTAATAATATTAGCGTTTAATTATAATATAGATTAAAAATAAAAGATTATTTTAAATTTTTTTCCATGTGAAAAGAGGTCAATTTACTACTTTGGGTACAATTGAAAAAGAATTTAATGGTGGCCGGGGGGAAATGAGGATATTCCTACGTCGGGTATAATTGAAAAAAAATTAAAGATGAACGGCTTTTAAGTGATTAAACTTAAAAAATTATGGCAGAAGTAGGCCATATCAATTCAGTTGTCAGGGTGTGGGGAATCCCCTGACAGTTGAAGTCCCATTCTCCGGATTCAGTTTTTTTGGCGGAAACAAAGAACCAGGCCCCGGTTGTTCAACGTTTTTTGCGCAAAGGCGGGTTTTATAATATTGCTCTTTTTGACCCTGTGGGTATTTCAGGGGGCTTAGGCATCGCATGGAGTAGTAGCTGTGTAGTTAATATAGTTAGGAAGGATGTCTTCTATTTCCATTGTATTGCAGTGAATTGTGATGATGATGTATCTTGGAACTTTATTGGTATCTACCTCAATGTTGATTATGTGGTGCGTATGTCTCAGTTTACTTTTCTTGAAAATTATATGAATAATTTGACAGGGTG
Source organism: Mercurialis annua (assembly GCF_937616625.2). Lineage (NCBI taxonomy): Eukaryota > Viridiplantae > Streptophyta > Magnoliopsida > Malpighiales > Euphorbiaceae > Mercurialis > Mercurialis annua. The sequence goes on along the minus strand of NC_065577.1, from coordinate 33,587,434 downwards.
CGTTGTTGTTGGAGGTGACTTTAATTGCATCAGGCATTCGCATGAGAAAGTGGGAGGGCTGGCACCTAGGGACCAAAGATCGGCGGAATTTAACTCGTTCATTGATAGTACAGGGCTTCATGACTTAGGGTGTGTGGGGCATCCGTTCTCCTGGAACAATAGACGCGAAGAAGCCAGTAACATCCAGATGCGTCTGGACAGGGTCTTAGCTTCGTGGGATTGGCTCCAATCATACCCAACCGGAACGGTGACCCACCTCGAAGAACTTGGCTCAGACCATCGGCCCCTCCTCCTAAATTCGAACCCGACTACTTGACGCAGCAAAAGTAAGTTCATCTTCGATCAGCGGTGGGCTAAAAACGCAGAAGCCAAACAGATCATAGTTGAGTCTGGAGTGCAGACCAGAGTGGGGAGAGTTCTCATTCCAACAGCCTGCTCAGGATTCAGGGGAAGCTCAAACAGGTCAGGAATAGTCTTTTCGCTTGGTCCAAGGGGAAGAAACTCAATGCCAGAAGGAATATCAGAAGCCTAGAGGAGGAGCTGGCTGGTCTTCATATCCAGGGCTTTGACCTGAATGTAGTAAAAATCAGAGAGGTGGAAGCTAATTTAGCCCGAGAGGTGATTAGGGAGGAGCAGTACTGGCACCAGAAGTTTAGGGTGAAGTGGCTGAGATTTGGGGACCGCAATACTAGCTTCTTCCACGCCAATGTCATTCAGCGCAGACGAAGGAACCATATCTCGCGCTTATATGATAGGGAGGGGAAGCTTTGCAAGGAGCAGGATGAGTTAGCTGCAATTGCACTTCGCCACTTCAAGGAGATCTTCACTAGTTCGAGATCGCTGCGTATTGAGGAAGCTACTGCTAGGGTTAGAAGGAAGGTGACGAGCTCCATGAATAACAACCTAGTTCGCCCTTTCTTGGATGATGAAATAAGAAAGGCAGCCTTCTCCATTGGGGCGAACAAAGCCCCGGGCCAAGATGGTATGACCAGGCTTTTCTTTCAAGATAATTGGGATGTCCTTAAAAATGATATCTGCTCAGGGGTCCGTGATTTCTTCGCAGGCAGAAGTCTTCCGAGGGGTCTAAACCACACGACTATTACGCTAGTCCCGAAAGTTAAAACCCCTACAACGATGTCCGATCTCCGACCCATTAGTCTATGTCCAGTCTTTTATAAGATCATGTCCTGCATCCTTACAAATAGGTTACAACCTATCATTCCCTTGATCATTAGTGAGCACCAAAGTGCCTTTACGAAAGGCAGGAATATTTCTTATAATATCCTACTTGCCCACGAGCTTACCCATCACTTGAAGACTCGGAGAAGGAGTAACATCTTTGAACTCGCCTTAAAGCTCGATATGAGCAAGGCGTATGAACGTATCGAGTGGATTTTTGTGAAACGTATGCTTCAGAGGTTGGGCTTCCACCACTTATGGATCAGGTGGATTATGTGCTGCATCACGTCAGTTTCGTACTCGCTAAACTTCAACGGGAATAGCCATGGGTTCATCATTCCTGAGAGAGGTCTCCGTCAGGGAGATCCTCTCTCACCTTTTCTCTTCCTGATTTGCTCAGAGTGTCTCTCTTCGCTGCTGGTCCAAGCTGAGGTTAATCAAGAGGTGTTAGGGGTTCAGATATCTAGAAGAAGCCCGAGAGTGTCCCATCTGCTATTCGCCGATGACTCCTTGTTGTTTTTCCAAGCTTCGGAGAGTCAGGCAGTCCGTATCCAGTATATCCTCCGGCTCTACTGTGAGGCGTCGGGGCAGCAAATTAACTTGAATAAGTCCGCTATTTTTTAAAGCTGTAATACCCCAGGGGACCTCAGACTGCAGTTAGCATCTCTTCTTGGGGTCGTCAGTATTGATACGCATGATAGATATTTGGGGTTACCAGCGGTGGTTAATAAATCCAAGAGGGCGACCTTCCGTGAGATTTGTGCTAAGTTGAAGCATAAGGTGGAGGGCTGGAAGGAAAACTTGTTGTCAAGCAGTGGTCGGGAAGTTCTGATTAAGAGCATTGCGACCGCGATCCCAGTCTTTAGGATGTCTTGTTTTCTGTTACCGGTTAGCCTTTGTAGGGAGATAAATAGCATCATCTCGAAATTCTGGTGGGGTCAAAAGCAGGGGGAACGGAAAATGCACTGGGTTTCCTGGAAGCGGATGTGCAGAGCTAAGGAGAGCGGGGGGTTAGGATTCCGTGACCTTCAGCAGTTTAATCTGGCTTTATTAGCTAAACAGGGGTGGCGCTTCCTCACCCAACCGGATTCTCTCCTTGCTAAGGTTTTCGAAGGCAAATACTTCCCCTTTTGTGACTTTTTGGATGCGAAACCCCACTCAAACAACTTTTGAATGCGAAACCCCACTCAAACAACTTTTTTCGGTTATCTCGGAGAAGATGACCAGAAAATTTTCCGGCGGTGGTTGGCGTGGCGGTGGTTAGGTTGGTTATTGTGGTTAACCAAATGGTTATTGGGTTGATTTTTTTTTCTTTTTCTAAATTAAATTAGGGGTATCTTGGGTGTTTGAAATTTTTAAAGTATTTCGCTGACGTGGCAGCTGACGTGGCGCCGTCAATTTTTTTTTTGAATGACAGTTGACTGAAAAAGACAGCGCCAGGAGTATTTTTGTCATATTTGGGAATTAGGGGGTTTAGGTGGCGCCGCCACAAAGATCAGGGGGTTTACTGATTGCTTTTTTAATCAGAGAATTTGTCGTAAGAGACCTCTAAAATCAGGGGGCATGGGTGATTATTAGCCAAAATTATAAAAACTTTCCGCTTAAATAACCTATGGCTCTGTCCATATTCATATCAAATTAAAATGAGAATTAGTGTTGTGTTGAACAGTAATTTTATATGAAAAATGTCATTTAAAGTTCTTTTTGGTGCAAACACTACTACATAAATCATTTTTTATGACTATTGTAAATCATTATTGAATATACTAATTTTTTTACCTTACATCTATTATGACAATTTTTAAATTTTTTATATTTACGGCTATTGTAATAAATTTTTATTAGCGCGATGCAATAGTTATTATAATGTGAAGAGGACATTATAAGAAAATAACTTTGGATTGTTTTTTTAAATTATTATATATATTTGAGAATCAAAAGCAATTCCTCGAAAACTAGCAAGCCGCTAGAAGCTGAATCATGAGATATAAAGCAAACTGGATTTTAGATAATTAAAAAGGAATTTTGATATTTGTGGTATGAACACAAAAGTAAATAAATGAAAAGCAAATAATGAGATTCAAATATGTATTTTTATAAAATTGCAAATTGCAAGGTATAAGTGCTTTTCTTGAGTATAGAGGGGATGTTTACAACTCTTTTTATTTTGGACAATTTGGATCACTTTACAATCTTCTAAAAATGAAAAAAATACAATATTTAAAAAGGATCTTTTTCTTTTCCTATCGATTCATCCATGTTCTAGCTTGATGGCTTAACTTAGAAGTTAAAAATCTTTTTTAGATTCAAAAATTTAAATTTTCATTTTGAGTTTTACAGAAAAAACACTAATCGATCTAATAAATAGTTTGGAGAAATATACCTCATCCATTTTGACAAACTAAAAGACTTTATAAACGTCTGTTGTGCTCAAACATGACCCTAAATTTTGTTATTAGCATAAATAATTGTTTTATACATATTTCTCTTTAATAATCTAAATTAGTTTTATACTATCAAATTACCATTATAACAAAGCAAAAAGATATTGAACAAAGGATCACTTTGCTCCCTGAAATTGGCAAAGTATAAAAAAACGTCCAAATTAGTAAAACAAGGTCACTTTTATCCTGAACTTGTCAATTTTGATACAAAACCCCCCTCCCCAATCTCTGTTTTATGCGTGTAACTCAAACATGGTTTTGACAAAACCACCAATCAAAAAGATGATTTTTCATAACTAATTGAGGGGGTAATCTGATCCATGTTTCCTGATTAAAATTTCCAAATTAAAAGAAAACCTAATTTGCTATCTTTCTTCAAATTTAATTCGTCAGACTCAGGAACCCTAAATTCCTTTCTTCAAGATGTCGAGTGGGTCGAATTCCCAGGGTTCTTCAGCTAGATCTGGGAGACAATATCGCCCTCGACAGAGGCGTGCTAGCAGACCTGATTACAACTATCAGGGAAGAGCTCGTTACTGTAGATGTGAGTTTTCTGTGAAAGCTTCAGTTTGGGTTTCATGGACAAGAGAAAATCCTGGAAGAAGATTTTATGGCTGTAAAAAGGGTGCGTTAGGATGTTGTTTATTTGAGTGGTTTGATGAAGAACCGTTTAGCAGTTGATCCAAGGATGTAATTAATGAATTGTTAGATGAGCTTGATGAAATGGGAATGAGTGAAGGGAATTTCAGCTACATTGAAGATCAGAGAGATCAGAGGTATACTGCTGAATTGGTTAAATTGGCTAGAGAAGAAGGGATGAAATACAAGAAAAGATTCTGGTGTGTTGCTGCTGGATTTGGTTTAGTGATCTGTGTGTTGATGCTTGTAAACATTTTTTTGTAATTGCAGCTGTTATATGAATATGATGAAAATTGGCTTGTAACTTGTATCGATCTGAATGAATTATTTTTGCTTTTGGTCTGAATTTCCTTTGATCTGAAAATTTGAGTGTCTGTGTGTATATGAACATGAACATGAATATGCAAGGATAACCCCCCCCCCCCTCCCCGAACTTAGTTAATTAGGATCAAAAAACACCCTAAACTTTGCTTAAAATTATCAAATACATCCTTCTAAGTCATTTGAAATTCTGTGGTTTTGAACCATAAAAACAGAAGATAATAACTTAAAATAACCTATTTGTAATGTATCTAAACACCACATTGTCACGAACACTTGAATTTAACAAACACTTGAATTTGATAGAATGGCACAAAACATTTGAATTTAACAAAATAACCAACTGAGGTTATAAAATATGTCCTTCATTCACACCATATTGTCATATAATGGCAGAATGTGCATACAAACTTTACAAAAAACACATCAAAACAGTTTTGAGACACACTAAATTATAATATAAAATAAAAGCATAATAGTTCATAGCTTCCAATTTGGTTTAGGAGCTGACTGCTTGAAAGGGGTATTCACTCTCTTCTTTGGTTTTTGCTTCTGTGCTGGTTGTTGAGGTCCCATGTTGGGCATCCTTTGCATTCGAGGCACTTGTGATCTACTTTGTACCCCTGAGTGGCCATCTTGTGACAGTTGAGATCCCATGAAAGTGGACTGCTGCAAATTGGAGAAAGGATTTGCTGCACTGACTGAGTTTGAATCAGTTTGGGAAAGTGACTGGCCAAATACTGTCCTTGAAAAAGCCTATGGACCCGTATTACAGAATGTAGGAGGAGTAGGCCTTGAGAAGGCTGGGTTAGGAGCTGACTCAGCAGCTTCCAACTGGTTAGCTGACAAACTTTCATTTCCATTCCACTGAGGTCCAGTAGCTCAAAATCTCCCATAGAATGGTCTCCCCTCATTCTGGACTGTGCTTGGTTTGTGGTGTATTTTTCTTTGTGCCTCACCTGGTACTGGATTATGTGAGTTTTCCATCCTCTTCCTAAGCTCACCAGGCTGCATGCAAAGAACACCATTTTTAAAAAATGGAGCAACATACTGAAATACAACAACTATTTGCATCTTTTAAAAACCTTACATTAAATGAGACTTGTCCAGTACTTGTATCGCGTCACAGTCCTGCTCCGACAGAATTAGTGGGGTGTTTTTTTTGCTTTCCCTTTCTCATTTGCCACAGGTGGTGCTTGCTGCTCATGGTTTGGTGTAGGAGTTCAAATCTGAATGCCAGTAGCAGACTGCACTTGTTCCTGGGAATGAAACAAATTTGGATCAAAAACACCCCTGAACTATTTACTTAGGAATCAAAACCTCCCCTAAACTAGTTACTTAAGTATCAAAAACCCCCTTAAACATAGTTTTATAAGCAAAAACAATTAACATGAACATAAGAAGTTGTACTAACCATGTTTACCGAAGTTTGTTCATCTTCATCCTCATTTTCAACAAGGACTTTACCCTTTCCCTTATCCATTGCAGGAACTGGAATGCCATTTTTCTTCTTACTACACCCTCTAGCATTGTGCCATTTGCTATGGCAGTAGCTGCAAGACATAGCATACCCTGCCTTTGGCATTTTGCCTGAGGGTTTGGGTTCCTCTTTGTCCTTTCTTCTAGCTCTTTTGGGTCTGCCAGCTGACTTGTATGCCACAGGTGGAATGAGAGGCTCTTTTCCAGTTCTGGGCCACATTGCCTTACCTTTTACTGGCTGCATCACATATGCATAACTAGCCAAGTATTTTTCCTTAGAATACCAGGGGTCTATCCCCACCAACAAATCACCATATGGTATAAGGCACATATGGCATGTGGACATGGGATTCCAATCAAATCCCATGCCCTACAAGTACAATTCCTATTTCTCATATGGACAGTATGCATATTCTCATTTTCTGACACTTCATAAGCATCATTCCCATTAAACTCTACATGACAGCCACATGCCCTATTCATGTTCTTTTCTAGCAACATCACACTACTAGGACTAACTCCAGTGAACCATTTCACGCACTCCATTCTTATCCTGTGAATCCTACTCACTGCATCTTTTTTAATCCACTCCAAAAGAGATAATATATGCATTTTCCTAGCATCTAACAAATCCCCATTGAATGACTCACACATATTGTTATCCACAACATCACACTTAGAATGGAATGCAAAATATGCCTTGCACCATGTGTGTGGTGGATATGTAAGGAGGTGTTCTACAGAGCCATTACCTAAAGCATCCATTTTCTCAAGCTGGTCATGGAAGTATTCTGCAAAGCTGCTCTTGGCACAGACCTAAAACTATTTCTAAAGTCACCTCCTCTCCATCTTTTCTGCCACCTCATGAATATGTGTTGTGCACACCATCTGTGTTCTGCCTCAGGTAAAGTGTCCTTGATAGCTGGAAGCAGGCCCTGTAACAAAATGTAAAGAAGGATCAAAAACACCCCTACACTTTGCAAAGAAGGATCAAAACCACCCCTGAACTTTGAAAGAAGGATCATAAACACCCTTAAACTTTACCAAAACATATCAAAAGATCCCTTAAATATACAAGACAGTACTAAAAAGCATAAAAACAAGACTCTAACCTTTTGCATATCAGTTATCAGTGTTAAATTGCTTCCATCTCTAATATCAAGATCAGTGACCAGGTTTTTCAAAAACCACACCCAAGTAGCTTTGCTTTCTGATTTCACCACTGCCCAAGCAATAAGGAATCTTTGATTGTTGCCATCCCTTCCAATTGCAGTAAGCAACTCCCCTTTGCAAACTGTCTTCAAAAAACAGCCATCAAGCCCAATCACAGGCCTGCACCCAGCCTTCCACCCTTTCTTCAAAGCATCAAAGCATATGTAGATATCTCTAAACTGGTTTGTGTTACCATCAGTCAAGAGGTCAACTGTAGTTCCTGGGTTGGTTGCCAGTAGTTCTTCTCTGGAATCACACAACAAACCATACTCCTCCAGATAATCGCCTTCTAACTCTTCAAGCAGAATTATCTTAACCCTCTTGCATTTGATGTCAGTCATATCAATCTTCAACTCCCTCATTGCCCTAGCTTTTAACTCTTTGGACTTTAGGTGGCTAAAACTGGTAATCCTGTCTCTGAAGTAGTCCACTAAGAAATTTTTAGTGGCTTGTCTAATCTTGAACTCTCTGAAGCATTTATGCCGAGGAACGTATGTCTTCACCACAATGTCTCCAGTGGCCCCAACCTTACTAGCCAGAATGTGCCATTCACACCCCTCCTTCTTGCAGTGCACCCTAAACCTGGTTGGTTCATTCTTCACCATCTTAACCTCCACACCCCTATTCACAGCATACTTCCTAATAGCTTCCCTAAACTCAGGTGCATTTTGAACACCATGCCCACAATAAATGCAGGGTTAGGGTTGCTAGGATCATACACCACTGGCTCTGAACTCTCCACATCAAGTGTCTCCTACACATCCTCACCCACAGGGACTGTTTCACCTCCTATATCACCCACCAATGCAGCTCTTTGGGCTCTTTCCATCCTTTCTTTTTTGGCCTTGTAGTTTTCCCTAAGCTTGTTTCTTGCTTGAATTAGTTCTTCATCCCCCCACATCTAAGAAATAATCCATCTCATTTGTATAGTCAAAAACCTCCTCACCACTGCTCACTTGTTCCTCATCATCCACATTATCAATGATTTCTCTTCTTTCACATAGATGTGCCTACTTTGAAACCTTCCTCTTCCCCTTGCCAGTAATTGCAGTCTTGCTCCTAGCTGCAGCCTTCTGCTTTTTCTTTCTCTTATTATTTTTTGGGGCTTCTGAAGGTCTCCATATACCCTCATTTGGTGCTACACTGCCTGTTGCAGGTCTCTGCAATCCTTCTTCACTCACCATCTCATTTGTAAAGTTCTCAAGCCACTCCATATCAAACATGTGGACAGCTTCCCCAACCATGTTATCTTCCCAAGCATGCCAATCCTCAACTAAACCTTAAACTTGCTCCTCAGGTACTGGGTCATTTAACCCCTCCTCATCTACTGGCTATTTTAATCCCCCCCTAATCTACTGGATCATTTAACCCCCCCCCCCCCAGCTGCAGGTTCATTTAGCCCCTCCTCAGCTAGTTCATTTAACCCCTCATCAGCTGGCTCATTTAACCCCTCCATATGTGGATCATTTTCCCCCTCTACAACAGGATCATTTAACCCCTCCTTAACTGGATCATTTCCCCCCTCCAAAACAAGATCAGTTCCCCCCTCCATATCCAATCCCTCATCCCCTTGATCTGAACTGCCCTCATCCTTTCTCCATTATAACAGCAACACCTTAGATTCAGTCTCACATAGAAACTTTAATTGATCTACACCATGATCTAGAAACACAGCCAACCCTGTCCTATCAAAATCTTAACAACTCTATCAAAATTTTCATCCAAAAGTGCTCTAACATCCTCATGCATTACACCCTCAGTTGGTAGTCAAAACATTTTAGGGATATGCCCATACCCTAAACTCCTCATTATGCCATACAACACACCATAAGTTATATCTTGAGCATCTTTAAAAGTCTGCCAATAATACTTTCCACCACTATATCTTAATTCAGGATCACATATAAATACCCCTCCATGCTTAATTTTTAGAAAAAGCTTTATATTGCAATCAAACATTTCCATCATGCTGCCATCAAAGAAATCATACCGCAAATTAAAATCTTTATATTTTTCCATGCATACTAAAACATTAAACCAAACAAAACTAACATACACCCTTCACTGAACAACACACAGACAGCAACAACCCAACATTCAACCTTTTCTTTAAGTGGAAAACACACAGCATTTCAAAAACAGACACAGAATCAAAAAGAATCAATTAACCTAAACATCATACAAACAACAACATACAAACAGCAAATATGAAGACCACAAACATGCCAAAATCCAATAATCAAACTGCATATCAGATAACATATTCAACCCCAAAAATAGACAATAGATCAAACAAACCCCTTACAACAAAAATCATGGAAAAAAAAGGAAACTACCCATTAATAACAATGCAAGAGGGTATTCAAGGGAACAAACCACGTACCTACGAAATTTATTCGAAACCATTTTTGCCTGTTGGACCAGAATTGAGTGTGCTCAAAACAACCCAATGCCTCCACGATAATGACGATATCAAGACAGGATCAAGTAAATGACACTTAAAAAGGGTTGAAGTCAGAAGATTAAGGCTTCAATTTCAAGGAATTGGAAACCCAAATTTTTTCCCACAACAGTTGAACGTTGAAGAAGACGAAGAAGAAGCAAAGTCAGGAGAAAAGAAAGAAAAAAAATAACGGGAAAAAAAGTAATTGTGTCTTAATTTTGGCGGTTGGAAGATTAATTAGATTTAATCTTGCATGCTTTCAGCCACGTGGCAGCACCAGGGAGCCCATAAATAATTCACTCTCTTTTATCAGCGAGTGAATCACAAACGAGCGAGGAGGGGGTTTTTTGACGCAGTTTGGACAATTTCAGGGTAAAAGTGATCCTGTTTTGCTAATTTGGACGTTTTTGATACTTTGTGCCAACTTCAGGGGACAAAGTGATCCTTTGTTCAAAAGATATTATTAGAAGTATCCATAACATCTTTTAAATTAAAGAAAATTAAATTATCTTTTATTGCTAGAATAATATCGTATATGATGACATGATTGTGATATCTAATAACTCTACCATAATCATTCCATTCTCGTTTTTGTGTTTTTATTTTCTTTAACATAAAAACCAGGGTAATTGATCCTGAAAATCACTGAACTCTCGAGTTTTTTTTATTTCAATCACTAGACTATTTTTCTTTTCATTTTGATCATTGAACTTTTATTTTTTTTTCATTTTGGTATTTTCCGGCCAAAAATGCTTAGGTGGCAGCCGAAATTAATTTTTTTAACCTGAAAACTTGCCATATATGCATTATTTGATATAAAAATTCATTTCCAAAGTAAAATTGTGTATATGTGATATATTTTTAAAGTAAAACTTGTAAAATCTGGTTGTCACATGTCAAATTTCGGCTGCCACCTAAGCATTTTTGGCCTGAAATACCAAAATGAAAAAAAATAAAAGTTCAGTGATCAAAATGAAAAAAAAATAGTTTATTGACTAAAATGAAAAAACTCGAAAGTTCAATGATGGTCAGAATTAATTACCCTGAAAACCATCATGATTAATGTACAAAACATTTATACTTCGTGAAATCCATCATAAGATGACGACATTGATCGTTGCATTTAATTTGAAAATTAAAACTTAGCATATGCTCGGCTGCCAAAAGGGTATCAATACGGTTTTTTTAGTTCTTATACCGCGAACAAAGGGTGCTAGCAATATTAAAGATTTTCGGCCTATAAGTCTTATTAATAGGGGTGCTCAAGCTTTTTCCGAAGATTCTTGCGAATTGCCTTGCGCGGATTCTTCCTCAGATTATTTCAGAAAATCAGTTTGAATTTATTAAGGGCTCAATATTCATGATTGCCACTCGATTACAACTAGCCATAATTTTATGATTATGCTTGATTTTGAAAAAGCCTTTAATGGTGTTTCTTGGTCTTTTATTTTGAGTGTTATGCGGGATATGAATTTTGATAATACATGGGTGAACTGGATTTCGTCTCTTTTGAGTTCCTCTCATCTCTCGGTCATTTTTAATGGTAGTCCTTTGTATAACTTTGTAATTGTTGGTCCAAATGGCTTCAGGGGGGGATTGAGAACTAAAACTTTTCGTGCTAAATTTTAAAATAGCTTGTAAAAATATTATGAAACTAATTTGAATATTTTCGAAGCTAAACTAGAAACAAACATTCAATGCATAAAATAAAGAACACATAAAATTATAATGGTTCAACAACTGCTTACATCCACTCCCCAAGGTATTACCACTTGGGAGTTCCACTAACCATTTTCTATTTACGAGATAGAATCAGCTGCCATGAAATACACAGTTAAAAACCACTCGTTCTAGTCTGATATCCCAACCTCTGATTTTTCTAAGTTCAAGAAACTCACAGCCAGTAACTTTATCACCCAGGTATTTATAAAACTTTTAACAACAAACGTTCTTTAACAACTCCTCTAATACAAATACACTACTAGGTAAAACAGAGTTAATAAGGCATTAAATAGTGAAGCTCAATGAAAACAGTAAGTAAAAAGAGATTTAACAATGCATGAAAAACGATTGAAGTTTGAAGAAGATTTTAACTCAAAAATCTTGTTTAATAAAAACTGAGGAAGATGATGGTATATATAGACAAACGATTTTCCAGAAATGCTCTCAAAATATTTCAAAGATTTCTTCAAAACATATTTTGTTATGCTTAAAGTTAAACATGAAGGTTTCTAGAAACAATGAGAGAGAATGATGAAGAGTACAAAAACTGTTGCCAAGAAATAAGGAAGGATATTTTTCTTGTGTATATGTGAGTGCAAGAGGACAATTGATAACGATGTCACTGTTTCAAAACAGAATGTAAAAGAAAAATTTGAATGATGAAGTATGAAAACGATGCAAACATTTGAACTTCAAGATTTAGAATATTATTAAGCTCATTTACCTTTACACAAAGACGCTAAATAAATTCTTCTTTCAGCCCATTAAGTCAAACTTCTAGCCCAACTTTGATCTTTTTGCCACTGTTTTTTTTGGCCCAATATTCTTCTAATTTCTGAATTAGCTTGATAGAGGTTCCATATTAATTTCTGTAAGTCTTTTAAACACTGAAATGAACTCATTAAATCTTACTTAATTAAATTTGTGTTATATCAAAAGGGTTAACTGTTGGATTCAAACCACAAGTGTACGATATCACAACAAATAATATAATTCGTAAGATGGATATCGATCCCACAAGGACAATTTGACTCAACACATCGATTTCATTTTGTAAATTTGATTCGTTTAGCAATAGTTTTTTTGAAAATGTTAATAACTAAAATTAAACAACTAAGCGAATTTAAACTAATCAACTAAATATTAGACAAGCAATTAACTCAAACTAACAAATTAACAAACAAGGGTAAAGCAAATATAGAGTGATTAAGGTCTAAACAATTACGTTTAACAGTTCAAGGGTTGAAACTTCAAAGCAATGAATATAATTATGAAATATGATTTTCCTATTGTTCAAATCATGAGTCGAGTGATTCTAAACCACCTAATCCCGCTCTCTCAAGTCTCAAAGAAAGGTAAAAACGCTACCTAATTAATCAATCGACATCTAACTCGCTCTCACGATATCAAATCCCAACTCAGTTAACCAAGAAGCATTTATTAAGCGCACTCAAATACTACCTAAAATCTAACCTGTTCTCACGGTATTATATTTTACGCATTTATTTATTTAGGTCTATTTGGTTAACAATTGCTCAATTAATTACCCAAACACAAATCGAAGATTAGATGATCAAACTAACCCTAGCAGTAAGCCCCAAATTAAAACATGAAATTAAACACTAATTCAACCACAATCAATCATATTCTAATGTCAATCCATAACAATCCCCAAACTTGGGGTTTAGCCACTTATGTCACTAACAACACAAGCAAAAAGATATAATAAGCAATAAACATAATTAGAGAATAAATACCTTGAATTACAATAAGGAATAATAATCTTCAAATAAAAAGATAAATCTTCATTAATAATAATAAACTTCAACTTGTTCAAAAATAATAAACTCTAAAAAGCTGAAAATTACTCTAAGATAACTAAAAATGGTAAAAAGGAGGCTAGTGTAGTGTCTCTCCAAAATTCCTTACAAAGAGGTATATATACCATGTCTAAATTAGAAAATGAAAATTACCCAAACCCTAATCTAATTTAGGACTACACAAGCATCAAGAGGGCCTAAACCAAGGAAAAATCACCCCAAACCTGAGATAAGGCATGATTCGATCAAACTATGCTTTGTTTGATCAAACCAGGCATAATTATTAGCTCATTGTTTCTTTTTGAAGCTTCGATTCGATCAAACCAAACCTGGTCCAATCGAACCAGGCTCTACTGCGTATCCACTAACTTTAAAACTTCATAACTCAACGTAAACACCTCCAAATGAGTTGGTTCTTGAACCCCTGGAAAGCTTAGGATATTTATGTTATTTCTTTTGAAGAATACAAATTAATCAAAAGTCTTTAAGTACTCCAAAATTGTCAATTACTGGACAGGGGTCAAAATCACAAGTATGCAATTGTGCTCTTGGCATCTCTTTGCTTCGGAAACCTTCGTAATGTTCAAATTAAACCCATAATTCAGCGATTTTCCAGGTATATAACCTGAAACACTAAAAAAAACAACAAGACCCAAGATATTTCAATTATAACAATAAAAGCACATTAGAAAGACCAAAACCGACATAAAAATAGGAATAATTCTACTCCTATCAAACATCCTCACACTTAATCTTTACTTGTCCTCAAGCAAGAAATAAAAATCGCTCTTACAACATGCATCAAATAACAATAACTCAAAGTTCGTAACAATGATGTATTGGATGAATAAAGCGTTTAAATCCAACAACGGTTAGGAATGTAAACAAGTAATCGTGCAAATCTAGTGACATGAACCGATATCCCCAAGAATACTACCATAATCTAGCTCAACGATTCAAATTAAATATGAATTATACACTATCATTTGCTACTCACTAATCGAAAATGATATATCACAAAGTTTCAACAATGAAAAGCACTATCTCATATAAAGGAATCACATGGAAATTACTCCTCAATAAGTTTTAGTTTAGGTGAAAATTTAAATTGAAGCTCACCATTAAAATACATGAAAATTCACCATAAGATTGACTATAATTCCGGACTCCACCACTTAGTTCGGTAGTTGACACAAATCAAATGGACTTAAACGGGTTGTAATGCGGCTAAGGGCAAGGGGTATGTTAAAAGGAAAATTTAGATTTAAAACTTGATGATTTACTGAATATATGGAACTTTATTTTTAAAAGTTAAGCTAGCTCTCAAATTTTGTACCTTGTTGAACTCTATTATTTGCTTTTTTCAAATACACAATGCCTCTACTTCTAGGATTTTCTAAGTTTTTCACTTCTTCTTTTTTTTCTTTTCCTTTTCACTTTTCATCTAGCTTTTTCAACGCAAATTTTTTCTTTTACGCACTTTAGTTACACCCTCAACAATTAGCTAGCATCACCAACATTAAGTACATTACATATTTTTCATAAAATATAGGATTAATTTCTAAAAAAATCACGAACTTTACACGAAATTTTATTTTAATCATGACCTTTAAAAGTTACCATTTAAAGGCACGAACTTTCATATTGTTTTAAATTCATCATTTCAGTGTATTTTTATTAACTAAATTCTTCACTAAACCATTAATGAAAGACTCAAATTATTAATTAACATTAAATCTTATTATCTTTCAGTTAGAGTATCTAGAATTAGAAATTTTTAGTCAGATAAAATACACCAGATTTTACTTTGGTGATAAATTTGAACTAAAATGAAAGTTCGTGCCTTTAAATGACAACTTTTAAAGGTCATGATTAAAATGAAATTTCGTGTAAAGTTCGTGATTTTTTTACGAATTAACCCTAAAATATACAAATATTTCATCAAGTAAAAGGTAGAAAGAGGTAAACATGGAAAGGTAAATGTGATTATAACGGGTTTAGAAACAAGGAAAGGTCAAGGCTCAAATTTGTGAAATTAATGAAAATTGGGTAGTCTTTTTGAGTGGTTTAGAGAAAAGTGTGTAATCCTAATACCATTATCATCTTAGTGCCAAAAACTCAACCATATGATTTTGAACGGACACAAGTCAAGTTCTAGAAATCAAACACGTACTCAATTCTCACAACTAGAATTTTTTTCATTCAAAGCTCAAAAACTCTAAAAAATTGGTCATGAATTACCATGTTTCTGCAATATACAAGACATGCCAATCATGCTAAAATGTGACAAATAAAAAAAAATTAAAATTTAGCACAAAATATCAATGAATCGCATCAAGCTCTAGACATGTATCAATTTTCAAGATTTGCACAAATGTGAATTCACCCTAATCTTATCTATTCATATCAACCAAAATTGCACTTTTAAATACAAGTATTCCAACAGTTATCAACATTTTAACACCAAATTCAATTCATTCATCAATAGTTGGGGAACATGGTATCAACTAGAATTTTTAACATGATCATAAGATTACTGGCATGCTTCTAAACCAACAAATACAAGCCAAATATCAAGTAATACCACTTTGCAAATTCAAAATTAGATCCTAAAATAAAAATAAACATAAAACTAAACCTAAGAAAACATAAATAAACACACAATAAAACAAAAGCAGAAATAAAAAAACTAACTAAACAATATGTTTTTCTCCCATCCTCACACTATTTCATGCAATGTACTTAGAGCAATGCAATTAAAAAATTAAAAAACATGAGTGTAAGGTGAAAGGAAAAATCCTCTTCGTGCCTCCCAAGTGCTCTTTAGTTAGAGTCAAAAGCTAGACTCTTCGTGGAAGTTTGTTAATAATACAACCTAATATGAGGAAGCCGTCTTGGTAGCATCTTCTCCCTTTTCTTTCTTGTTGCCTCCTTTAAATAAAACTCAGATGATTTAAAGTATGCTTGTACACTATAATAAGGAACATGAGGAGTATGAAGCTTCTTTATATATTTGATATTGTTTCCGTCATACTAGAAATTAATTTCTTTTAAAAATGAGTCATTATAATCAAAGGATTTGTTGATTTCCTCGTAGAGTACTGTAATACCAAATTCTTCTCCTCTTTTGACATTTAAACTCGCGGATGTTGTAGGTGGGTGAGAAATCGGAGATTTAAGTTCACCATGCTCACACTTTTTGAGCTATCCCTAGGCACTAATTCCACTATCTCGAGTCATAAATTAACAAAAGTTTATTTTACCCTAATTAGTTTAATTAGCAACTCACTCTTGTGTTATTTCTAATCCACCTAATTAACTTCAATTAACCTAATAATACATCCAAAGGCATCCTATTAAGCAAAGCTTATTCTTATGTTACTAATGCAAAATAGAATATAAATTAGTTTAGTCTAATTAACATAAGCTCGCTAGAGTTATGGATTAATATTAAATAAGGTTATTACGGCCATAATCACCGACAAAGTAAACAACCAATTAATTCACACATACCAACAAGCATTCAAACATTAATAAATCAATTAAGTACAAGCATTGCCATAGACCCAATTAAAGGATTAGTTAGCCATTACCCTTGAAGATTCCAACACAAATGTAGAGAATATAATAATAAAAGCAGAAACTTGATTCATTGATAAGTATAATCCACAAATAGCATCCATAATACTCATGCCAACTCCAAAATATGAAGAAATACAATAAAAGCAACACTAACTATGGAGACTACAAATGATGGAACTTTAATGTGTCAAAGGTAGATGGTCATCCTTGAGTTTAAAAAGAAGGCCTTACACAGACCAACATGCCTTCAAATGTAGGATGTTGAGGGGACGAAAAAGCACAAATTCAGACCTCAATTTAGTTAAGGAAAATGACGTGGTCCGATTGGACCAGGGTATGGTCTGACTGACCACCAAGGTAAGAGCATTCTGTTAGTGATATACACTAGGTCAATCATGTTTGACCATGTATTGACTTTATCGTTTTCTTGTTTATTGATTGACTGTTTTTCATCATTTTATATTATGATTAAAATACTTGAATGATTAATTCTTTCTAAGGTCATCAAGAATGTGACTTGATAGTAGAACCCTTAGTTTTAATAAAGAATTATATTCCATCTAACCTTAGTCTTAATAGAATATTGAGACTAGTATGATGTTGACTGATGATTATGTTTTACTAATCATGTATATGAGATATTAAGTCAAATTATAGGTGCTATTTTGAAAAATAAGGCACTGGATGACCCACCTTGAGAATACTACATAGATCACTGTCATAAGTAATTCTCATTACAGTTCTATTAGTATAATCATTTGACCTTAAAATCACCATGGATTCCTACATTGCTATTTCATATTTTGATACAGTCTTACATTATCTTTAACAGGATAATGGAATAGATTGTCATTGGATATGAAAGTAACGATGTGAGGAATGTGAGTGACTGAGAAGGAATTTGTACCTCATTTATTTGAATAAGATATATATGGGCCCCTTAAAGAAGATATACTAAAGAAAATGCATGGCCATGCTAAATAAATTGATAAAGAGTTATCATTTTCAGTCTA
The DNA here is from genome assembly GCF_937616625.2 of Mercurialis annua. Classification (NCBI taxonomy): domain Eukaryota; kingdom Viridiplantae; phylum Streptophyta; class Magnoliopsida; order Malpighiales; family Euphorbiaceae; genus Mercurialis; species Mercurialis annua. Next base: position 33,569,580 of record NC_065577.1, on the reverse strand, counting down.
CTTGTAATCATGAAATTAATGATTAAATATTATAAGGATGTCAGAACTATGCCTTATATTCAATCAGGATATCGTGAGACAAAGGGATTAAAATATTATTGTATATGGTTAAATCAGATAATTGATATTCATATAACTTGGGTAGTCATAATGTCTTACTAGAGGCCACTTATGACTTTTGGGTCGAAATAGAGATTTCGGGCCTACTGCCAACGTTATATGAACCTACAGGGTTGCACACTAAGAATAGACCCAAAATAGTTATGAGTTGTACAAGCCCAATGGAATTAAGTGATTAATAGATTATTATATATATATATATAATTCGCAATATATATAATAATAAATATATATTAATTGAAATTTAAAATTTAAGAATAAGTGTTTTTCTTATGGTATTATCTTTTGAAAATAATAATAATAATATTAATATATATGTGTAATTATCAAAAAGGAATTTTTGATATAAATAAACTCAAAAAAATTATAAAAAACGTAGTGTTTGCATATGATTGCAAAACACGTTTTTGAGTAAACCTTATATGTCTTATTTTCCTATAAATAGACTATTAATTCTAGGATTTTAAGATATGTCTTTTTCGAAATAAACACAAGACACATAATGACTAAATAATTCGAAATTGCTTTGTGAAGCAATAGTGCTAGCACACAAGCCCTAGTTTTGGCTAAGGTTTGTTCGTGTAGATACTCGTAGAGGATGCGTTCTTTTGGAGGCGTTTCTGATTCGAGGCCAGGTATCGCCAAAGTGAACCGCCTCCTTCCTTCTTACATTACCGTTGGATTTCGACATACAAGTAAGTATTAATTATGTTATTAATCTATTTATTCGAATTACATGGATCTAGTTTTGGATTTTTGATAAATTTTAAAGTTTCGCTGCGTTATAAACCTAGAAAACCCAACACATTCTGCCTTTGAAAAACACATATCGGACCTCCAAGGTTAGAGCCTTTTGCCCATGGAAATCACAAGGTTCAATCGGACCTAGTGGGGGGGGGGGGCTATCGGACCTGTCTTTGGTTCGACTATCGGATCCTGAATTCCTTTATTCCATATTCTTTTATGCCTCCGCTTGCACTCGTTTGGTCCCTGAAACTTCTAAAACACTTCAAATATGCTCTTAAATATCTTGCACAATTGATCCTGAAATAACTCAAGTAAAGTAATAAGAAATGAAGCTCAAAACTATAACAATTGTGCAAACTTACGTGGTAAAAACACTATGAGAAGAGAAGTATTTCTACTCCTATCATTTGGGTGTGTAGGTGGTTCGGCCAAAGTTTAGTTTTTCAGGATTTGTGTTTGATTTTTGTCTAATAATTCGTCCTCTATTCTCCTATGATGCCCCCCTTCAAATTAGTGTGCTAATAGTATTTTTTATAAAGTTTAGTTTGGTTTAGGTTTCTAGAGTCTAAGTTAGATAAGGTTGTCTTATTAAGTAGTTTAGATTAACTTAGATATCTATCCTAGGTAATTGAATAATTAAATTCATAATAATTAGTGTGTGCCATGAAAAAGGTTGCAAAAAATTATTTTGGTCCCTAAACGTATTAAAAAGGGTTTTTAGAGCCTCAAGGGTTTGGATATGGTCAATTTTATCCGTCAAATCTATAAATTGGTCTATAAACTTCTAAGGCATTGTAATTAGTCTAGTTTCTTTGACTTTTGTTAAAACCCTTTTGGATTTTTATTGGCTATTTGGGGCGAATTACGCTTCAATCCCTCAAGTTTATCTCAGCGCACTGACCTACCCCACTTGAATTCAAATATGTAGATCGCTAACTCGTCACTTGGACGAGTTTTTCTAAAATCATCATCGGATGCTTCAGTCCCTTTATCCCTTTTTTACATGTCAAAAAAATAGGTGTTAATAGATATGTGTTTCCATTTAGCTGTATTGGAATTGGATGTTGTTTGAAATTCAATTGTTGGCTTATCTCTATTGGACTTTGTCATTTTGGATCTCCTCAATTTTGAATTTGTTTATCAACAAAAAATATTCTAATCATATTTATAAGTGTATAGGAACGCTGTAGAACACTTAACTCAAGACATCATTTGAACCCTTCTAGCAAAAAACACAAATTTCTAAATTTAAGGGGAACATAAAAAATTTTGCGTGGACATTCTTCCTGAGTTGCAAGCGCAACCCAATGTTCGCGAGGGAGAAGACCATTGTTATGGGCGCGACATATATGAGTTGATCAAAACACTAAAAGACCAGGGAATGCTTGCAGGTGCGAACTAAGACTTCACGGGCATGAACCTCGTGACTACTGAAGCCTATAACAGATATATATGAATGCCCTAATGAAAACCTAACACGTTTTAGTAGTCGTTTGAAGAATTCAGACCTGAGCGTTAGGTCGTGGACGTGAACTGCCTGTTGGAGAGCATGACCTAGCCTTTGCCAGCATATCAAATTTTTCACTTTAAAGGGAGAAGAGAAGGTTCCTTGGCTGAGTATACTTGCATTTTCTTGATTGTTTTATAGTTGGAAACATTAACACTTGTACACATTCAAAGCACTCAACTACTTTTTATAAAAATATTTATTGTGCATCAATTTTTATGGATTGCTTTTATTTCTAGTTAATGACTCATTTATTGATTTCATCTTGTAAGTTCTTGATTAAGAGTAATTATTATAATAAATAATTATAACACTTATTTTTAACTTTGTGCATTGAGAAAAAAATAGAATGCTATACTATTTATAGCATGTTATCACTTTTTCATACTAAATTTAGCACAAAAAATAGCACTCTATTGGAGATGCTTACAGGTTACAATCCTTTAACGAAAGTACTTAAACACAAAGATTCACACTGTTTTTATTTATTTTAAACTTTTACTTTGCGGAGGCTTTATGTTGAAATAGGTATGGGATTGATAAGCGTATTCTTCAATATGTCATTGAGAGTAGTGTTGGAATTTGTATAACTGTCTCCGTCCCTGTAAACGACATGCATAACGCGTACGAAGTTCAGAATCGAATCGAGAATGCGTTTTGAAATCTTCCCAGTTTCTTTCAAGAGCTCTTCATTTAAATCTTTCCACATACTATCAATGATTTGCTTCAGTTCATCATGTGCCTGCTGCTTTGACACATTATGCTGCTTCATATAGCATTCAACAGCTGAAGCAACATGTCCCCTCTCTTGCTCAAACTGTACGTGCACCAAATATCAAATATAGATTACAATGAAACTATATATCCAGACAGTGACCGAGCAAGAATTTCAATGTAGGAAGGGTCAAATTATAATATGTAATATATAAAACAGGCATTCTTAAAAATTAGGGGGGGGTTAAATTGTAAAAAATAAAAAAAATTGGTGCTATTTTAACAATTTTAAAATTTTAGAGGTGGTCATGACACTTTCATACCTCCCCCTATCTCCGTCATTGTATCCAGAATTCCGTGTGGTTAATGTTCTTAGGTGTTATTGAATTATAGTCTTTTATAAATCGTAATGCTTTTCATACGTATTAGTAACCTAACTTTCATTTTTACATCAATGAGAGGTTCGCATGGCAATTTGAGAAATAATTGCTTATCTGATTATATATATGTCAGATAATTAAAATGAACATTTTCTTTGAAATTGATATATAGTAACCTCACGTTTATGTAACATAAAGTGCACTAGCTACCAAAATATATCAAATGCAATAATGTTAAAATATTTCAATCTGAACCTAATGAATTATCAATTTTAACGGAAGATCTAATTTTCTAGAACACAAAAATACAAAACTGAATATGCCAAAATAGTTAGTTAATTTAGTTAAACAAATAAAACATAACGAACAATATTGAAAAATAAATGAAAAAATATCAGCTAACCAAATATTGAAAAACCTTTTATAATAATGAAACCGTAGATTATCATTGAGAGAACCAACCCGACCCAATTATATTTAAACGTTTAACTAAATTTAATCGAAATACATCGATTAAACCGTTTAATTCGTTTTAATTTGGCTTACCTCATTAGACTGGATGTCATCTGTGAGTCTTCCCATAATCGTGGAAATATAGAGAAGTTTAGGTTCAGTAAACCGCCAATCAAAGACATCCTTCGAAGCAAATTCGCCCATTGCGAATATATTCTTCATATGTGGGAACATAATTGCTGTTGAACCATCTTGCTTCAGTGAGGTAGGCTCTGAATATGTTTTTGACCTTCAATTTCACCACTCACAAATTAAATACACTTAGTCGGGTAATTGATTTTGAAGGTCACTGTACTTTTTAAAAATTGTAAAATGGTGATCGAACTTCAAAACGTAATATTTTAGTTACTATACTATTTGGTTATGTTAAGATAGAAGAATTTTTGGTCACTCAAGAAAAATATTTCGAGTCGATTTTTTGTTGATTGTGTGCATATATAAAATATAAGGTATTATTTGTCATAAATAATCAAAATTTGATTACTACATATGTATAATTTGACCTTAAAACACTTAAAAACCTCCCAAAATCATATATTTAAAAGTTTAGTAACCATTTTGTTACGTTTTGAAGTTCGGTCACCATTTTGCAATTCTTGAAAAATACAGTTACCCTTAAAATTAATTACCCACACTTAGTCGAACTATCATTCAACTATTTTTAACATTTTATAAATCAAAAACTATTTTAATTTTAATTTTGTTTCAACAAAAAAGTCATTTGAATTTTACATTTTTTTTAAAAAAAATTATTAGTTATATTAATTTTTTAAGCAACAATTATGATTGGAATGAACGGGAATAAATATGATGATGAGAGTTGAAAGATGAAAACAAAATAGAGAGATTAAATTGCAGTTCATTAATTATTTTATTTATAGTTTTTATTTTTTATTTCTTATTTTATTAGTTGAATTTACGGATGTTCTTCTTTCTTTATACTTCTTAAATGTATTGCTTAATTTAACTCTAGATCAAGTTGTACTATTATTTTTCTAAACTCACCACTTCCTTTGCGTGATGAATGCAAAATGGCCTCTCCTCCTTTCTTGTTTCAGTATCTATCTCTGTATACAAATTTATTAATGCTTCAAAATACCACCTCATGTAATCTGGAAGTTGATCTTTCATGCTCAAATCCCACCTGAAAACACAATTATATTTCTTATTCCAAAGTTGGTAAAAATTCGGACAAGAAATATTATTTTGAAGTTAAACTTTTCTACGGTTAATTACCGAATTATACCGTTTTTGACAGAATGGTTATTGAATTACAAAAAATTACAAAATCGTTACCTGCTTGTTGTGTTGACACCAACTAGCTTATGTGGACAACGCAAAGCCGGTGAATGTTTTATAGAAAAATTATAATTTTGTAATCATTTTATAAAAAATTAGTACCGTGCTTGTTTTATATTTTTTTGCAATTCTATAATTGTTTTGTAAAACAACTATAGTAGTGGTTATATAATTTTTATAAGTGGAGAACCTTTTTATAAAAAAATATAATAGTTTGGTAATTAACCGCAAAAATATTTAATCCGATAATTTTGTAATCTGTTGAAGCAAACCTTTCGACTACATCGGTGAAAAGCTCGAGTTCTTCAATTGTACCATGAACATCATAAATGTCATCCAGAATACACACCATTCCAACAGCTTTTATCAAGACTTTTCTTGCAAACTGAAATTGCGCCTCACAATACACTCCTAATGCCCAGAAAGAGCCCTCGATCAACCTGTCTCGTGCGAAAGATAGCTTCGTTTTGAAGTCCCAGTCTATCCACCATCTACAATGCATAAATCAATAAATGATTTAGTTATAGATACTATTATATATATAATGTGGAAACGATAACATCGGCTTAACCTCAGTTTTAAAAATGTTAATTTTCGGTTACCAAATTATAATATTTTTATAAAATGGTTACTGACTTATAAAAAGTTATAAGACGGTTAAAGAACTATTGTTTATGAAACGGCTATTGAATTAGAAAAGGTTAAAAACAGTTACCGAACTAATGTTTTTACAAAATAGTTACCAACTTAGTGCATGACTGTACATCTTTGCTTCGTCCAACCATTTATGCAGCAGTTAGAATGTTAATTTATAAATGAAAATTTCAAACATATTCAGAATGGTAATGAAAATGGCTGAATTACTTTGTGACGATGCCAATGTCTCTGTGATGCAATTTTTGCATTATGTTAAATTCCAACTTAGCCAGCTTCAATAAAGGCTCGATACGGTCCTCGTCTTGCTGGTAGAAAGAAATGTAATGCCAAGCCTCTTTCCTCTGCAATCCTCTGCGAATCGGCCACCTTAAGGCATGGATAACACAGTCCGCAAGAGGTTCACTCAACTCCGCTGCTCTAAGATGTTTTGTGGTGAATTCGAGAGCTTCGTCTAGTATATTTTCTCCTTGAACACTCATATATGAAGCCTAAAACAAACAGAACAAATTCTTAAAGTATAGAAGTAGATTTATATCTGAAGAATGAACCAAATATTGTTTTATTTCAGCTTGTGAATTACAGCAAATTACTCAAGTATTTAAACTCAAGTGATAACAAACTTATCCTAAGATAAAGGAATAAAATATCTCGCCAACCTTGCATAAAAGACTCCAACTATGACACCTCATTATTGACCAAGTCTATTCCAAGAAATAAGGAACAGATAATGACTTTAAAACAGTAAATAAATGACAGTAAAATAGCTTAGTAAGTTGCACTAATTTGTAACACTCCCCCTTAGTGCACACTCTCGGTTGATAACTCCAAGTGCAACTCTGAAATTTTCAAACTTGGGCTTTGCTAAAGCTTTTGTGAAGATATCTGCTACTTGGTCATTTGTAGATATTGCCTGCAACTCTAGTTCATGTTCCAGTACCTTCTCACGAATATAGTGATGACGAACTTCAATATGCTTTGTTCTAGCATGAAATATTGGATTTGATGCAAGCTTAACCGCACTTTCATTATTGCATTTGATATTAACAGCATAATCAATTTTGCACAACATGTCTTCTAATAACCTCTTCAACCACATACATTCTTGTGCAGCCATAGTTGCTGCCACATATTCAGCTTCTGTGCTTGATAAAGAAACTATAGATTGCTTCTTGCTACACCACGAAATGGCTGCTGAACCAGTGGTAAAACAATAGCCTGAAGTTGAGTGTCTGTCATTTGCATCTCCTGCCCAATCTGCATCAGTAAAGCCAGTTAATAAGAATTCTTCAGCCTTCTTATACATAAGGCCATAATCAAGAGAGCCTTTTACATATTTCAGAATTCTTTTTGTTGTATCCAAGTGAGAGCTTCTTGGACATTGCATAAATTGAGAAACTATTCCAACTGAATAAGAAATCTCAGGTCTTGTGATAGTTAAATAGATTAAACTACCCACAAGTTGTCTGAACTTTCTAGCATCCTTTAATAGTTCTCCTTCATCTTTCATCAACTTGAGATGTGGCTCCATTGGAGTGGATTTTTCTTTTGACTCCCCCATGCCAAAACGCTGCAACAACTCTTTTGCATAACCCTTTTGAGAGACAAAATACCCTTGGTCAAACTTTTCAACCTCCAACCCAAGAAAACAGCCAACCTCCCCCAAGTTCTTCATGTCAAAACGAACAGATAAATCATTCTTTAACATGGAAATTTCAGCTTCATTATTTCCAGTTATTATCATGTCATCCACATACAACAAGACTAACAAATGCATATCTGATTCTAATTTAATGAACAAACTAAAATCAGCGTCAGAAAGTTTGAAACCACAAAAGATAAAGTATTGAGCAACTTTACCATACCAAGCACGTGGTGCTTATTTGAGACCATACAACGCCTTCTTCAAAAGACATACGTAGTGGGGGTATTGTTTGGAAACAAATCCTCTTGGCTGCTCCATGAACACTTCTCGATCCAATTCTCCATAAAGAAATGCGTTCTTTACATCCAATTGCCACAACTTCCAACTTTTAAAGGCTGCAAGAGAAACTACAGCTCTAACAGTTACCATTTTTGCAACGGGGCTGAAAGTTTCTTCATAGTCCAGCCCGTAACTTTGGGAGAAACCTCGTGCAACCAATCGAGCTTTGAACCTATCGATACTTCCATCCGATTTCTTCTTCAACTTGTAAATCCATTTACATGAAATGGGTTTACAATTTTCTGATTTTGGCACCAACTCCCATGTCTGATTCTTGTTCAATGCTTCAATCTCTTCTTGCATGGCTGCTTCCCAATCTGGATGATCTTTGGCTTCTTCATAAAATTCTGGTTCCTCATTCAATGCTCCAGTGAAGAAACATGAGGTTATAGTGCAATGATTTAGCTGTACCTCATAGTTTTTAAGATAATCTGGTTGCTTCCTTTCCCTTGAAGATCTTCTGGTTATCTGTTCAGCATCTCTCAAACTTGACACATCATTTGTAATTTGAGGTTCATCATTTCTTTGGGTGGCACTATCAGTAGGGGACTGATCAAAAGTATCTTGATCATCATGACCATCATCACTTTGAAGGGTTGGATTTTGGGTTGAATACAACGTTGACACTTCATCAAAAACTACATCTCTGGATGTGATAGACTTCTTTGTATTTGGATCCATACATCTCCATCCTTTTCTGCATGAATCATAGCCAACAAAAATACACTTCTTTGCTTTGGGGTCAAGTTTGGTTCGATTAGTTTTAGGAACATGAACATAACAAATAGAACCAAAAACTCGAAAATAATTTACATTTGGCTTTAAATTATGCAAAAATTCAAAAGGAGCTTTTTCTTTACCCGGCCATGGAGGTAGACGATTTATCACATGACATGCACACTGAATTGCTTCAGCCCAAAGCTCACGAGGAAGATTCTTATCATGTAACCAAGAAAGGCTCGTTGAAGCAAGATGCGCTAACTTCCTCTCTGCCACCCCATTTTGCTGAGGGGTGTTAGGACATGTCATTTGTCGTTGAATGCCACCTTTCTCACAGTATTGGAAGAAATTATCCGACATGAATTCGCCTCCATTGTCGCTTCTCAAACATTTTACTTTTTGGCCAAACTCAGTGTTCACCATATTGTTGAATTCAGTGAACTTGGAGAGTGCTTCACTTTTCTCTTTCAAAAAATACACCCAAGTGTATCTTGAAAAATCATCCACCAACACCATGACATATCGATTTCCGCTGTAGCTTGCTGTTTTTGTTGGTCCCATCAGATCTGTATGCACTAATTCAAAAGGAGTTGATCTTCGGTTTGACGAGCTTTTGAAGGGAAGACGATGTGATTTCCCATATTGGCAGCCTTGACAAATCACATTCTCATGAATATTCTTCATTGGTGGTAAGCCATCTAACAACTTCTGCGACGCGATTTGCTGCAGCATTTGATAACCCAAATGCCCCAATCGAGCATGCCATATAGCTGCACTATCAGTCTGACTAGCTTTCTTTACATATGCCTCTCCAACTGATAGGACAAATAACGAGCCTCTTTTATCACCAGTAAGAACAACGTCACCTTCAATATTTCCCACGTTGTCAAGTACCTTCACATCATTTGGACCAAACAAAACATATTTTCCAGAATTAGTAATTTGAGAAACTGAAACTAAATTTTTCTTCAAACCTGGAACATGATAAACATCTTTCAGTTTGATGTTTGCTCGGTCAGCACCAATCTCCACAACACCTTCTTTCGCTACTGGATAAGCCGAATTGTCAGCTGTGACAATTACACGTTCTCCATTATGTTGTCGCAGCTCCGAAAATAATGAATCATTTCCAGTTACATGGTGTGAGCAACCGGAATCAATAATCCATTCCTGCTTGTAATCGACATGGTTGACTTGAGGATGGTCCGGAAATGATTTTGAAGCAGCAGCGTCTCTTCCTCCAATCTCGTCAACAGTAAAACATTGCTCCCAGTTGAGTTCATCATCTTCTTCATCTGCACAAGCAACATTTGCTTTGAAAATTTTAGCGCGACAATACCTTTTGATATGCCCAGTTCTCCCGCATCGGTAGCACTTGAAAGATTTGCTATTTTGTGGGCTGTCACTACTAGCCTTTTTCTTGCTAGTATTGTCCTTTGCATCATTCCCATTTGGCTTTCCTTTTGAGAACAGAACAGAATCATGATCTGAAAAATCCTTGGCCATTTGTTTAGCCAAAGCCTCTTGATTAGAGAGAAGATTCTCTAATTCTTCGACCGATGGTTGAATGGCCCACCCTTGAATAGAAGTAACAAATGGAGCGTACTCCATCTTTAAACCACGAATGAGAAACCTCCTTACACGAGCTTCACTGATCTTCTCATTCATATCCAATTCAGAAATTTCAGCACAAATATTTTTCACGCGCAAGAAATATTCTGAAATTGACATACCTCCTTGCGTCGTCATTGCTAGTTCATTTTCCAAGAATTGCAACCTTGTTGTATTCTTCTTGAAAAATATCCTCTCAAGAGTTTCCCAGACTTGCTTTGGAGAGTTGATATCACGAACGTGATCGATGAACTCCTTGCTAATTGATGTCCTCAAAGCGAACAGAGCCTTCCCGCATTTGATTTTCCATTTCCTCCGTAGCTCATAATTATCAGGAGTATCAACTGGAATCTCAGCATCGGAACCAGCAACTAGTTCCCACAAGTCTTGCCCTTGAAGATAAGCCTCCATACACATTCTCCAGTACTTGTAGTTTGTTCCCACAAGTTTCTCCACACCATTATGTGTGCTAGCGTTACTTCCTCCGTTAACAAACTCCATAGAGTATAACACGAATTTTCTGTTAAAAAATTAATAAGAACCTGAGTCAGGCTCTGATACCAAAAAACAAACAGAACAAATTCTTAAAGTATAGAAGTAGATTTATATCTGAAGAATGAACCAAATATTGTTTTATTTCAGCTTGTGAATTACAGCAAATTACTCAAGTATTTAAACTCAAGTGATAACAAACTTATCCTAAGATAAAGGAATAAAATATCTCGCCAACCTTGCATAAAAGACTCCAACTATGACACCTCATTATTGACCAAGTCTATTCCAAGAAATAAGGAACAGATAATGACTTTAAAACAGTAAATAAATGACAGTAAAATAGCTTAGTAAGTTGCACTAATTTGTAACAAAGCCTCATACAAGCTTAACAAGCCTGCAACATCATTGCTTAGATTTTCTTTGAAGTTCCTCTCCTGGTCCTTGAATTTGTTGAATACATCTGTTTCCACGACAAATTAAAGCATCAATACGATGGTTTTTTTTTCTTTGTAAGAATATTATATGAAACATGTTCTTGTAATAATTAAAATTAATAATTTTATTTTAAAATAAAAAACTAAAAGGGTGATTTGACGAAAAAGAAAATGGAAGGGCCAATTGTATGAAAATCCAAAGTTAATAGAGCATGTATTATGTTTTTGAGAAAATGTCACCATATACCCCAAAAATTGAAAATATTATGTTAGTGACCCAAGAAAATACTTTTAGCAAAAATCCCTCTTTTTTAATTATTCATTTTCAGCTCTACCCCTTTCAATTACAAGTTACTAAATTAACCCTATCCTATTATTACTATTGTGCACCTGATTGAACAAAAGCTCGATCCAACTGAGACCCACAAAAAAATGAAGCTTCTCTGCTACAAGGTAGTCACCGTATTCATTGAAATGCGCCTGAAGCGTTGTTCCTCGTCAACATCTTAGAGATATCATCACCGTTATTATGGTGTGTGTATTACATATAATAAATTCCTTTCCTTCTTCTCTTAAAGCATTAAATGGCGGACAATGTATATACATTCGTGGTCGGTTGTGGTTCGTCGGTAGCGGTTTATCGGCGGTGGTTCGTCGGCGGCGGTTGCTTTTAATTGCAATAAATGTTATGTGGTTGTGATGTCAAATCTGATTGTGATTACAGTTGTGTCGCCGACAATTATGGTGAAGTTGGTGTGGACGGTGGCTGCTGCAGTTTTGAATGTTCATATGATGAAGCATTCTTTCTAGTTTGTTAATTTGCTTTAGGAGTATAAATTGAAGTAATTATATTGCCCACAAAGGAAAAGAAAGTGTAAATCCATACACATTGAATCTGCTTTATTGTTAGTTTTTGGGTCTTCAATTTAGACACATTGAATTTACATACCCATAAAAATTAGTTTATGGGTTTTTCTATTTAGACAGGTTGGGTCGAGAATCTCCGCAGCGAACTTGCCCCACGGCCTTCTTCTCACCCCTATTTAATATCTCTGCTCCTCAACACCTTCTCGATGATCATGCGACAGGGATGCTTAACAAGCTGTTGAGTTTTACAACATCATTTTGTGGCTATAGTCATGAATCGGGTCGGAAATAATGGAATTGGACTTCAACTTTGATAGAGAGGTTCAAATTTGAATTTGACAGGTTGAAGGTTAAGAGCGCAAGATTGGAAATGTAAGAATAAAGATTGGTAATGAAATTTTCCAATAAGCTTCAACTTCATTTGTTGTTTCATTTTTATACTTTATTTGCCGTTCTTCATTTATTATTAACATGTCAATTTGATTAGGTGATTTATGTATCTATATCACTTTTTCTAATGGAATTTGTGTTGGTTACTGAACTGTTGTTTCTAAGAGATATCATGGAATTGTAAATATTTTCATTTTCAGCACCAGTCGGTGTATTGTGGCATAGAATTTTGTTCTTTCAGTCGGAGTTGCTGAATATCAGATTATTATTGTTGCTATAGTAATTGTAGTTAAATTAGTGGTCATTTTGGAGTTTAATTATTGCTATAATTTAGCAGCAAATTTCTATATTCTTGCATTTTATAGTGAATCCAACAAAGCATGTTATAAATATTTCAGTTTAAGTGAAATGAATTTGATAGTCTATAAAACCAAAAATCTACCTAATATGAACCAGATGTAAACCTATATCAACTGAACCACCTTAATTCAATTTTTAATAAAATTTATCTTACTGCTCTTTACAATCTTAAATGATATTTTATATAGAGAGAATTTTGAGATTTAGTATAATATATAAAATGAATCTCTCCTTTAAGTGAAATGTATTTGACAGTTTATAAAACTGAAAATCAACCTAATGTTAACCGGATGTGAACTTATATCAACTTGAACTACCTTAATTCAAATTTTAATAAAATTAGTCTTACTACTCTTTACAATCTTAAATGATATTTTATATAGAGAGAATTTTGAGATTTAATGTTATCACAAATTAAATATCTCTTTTAATTAAAATATATTTGACAGTCTATAAAACCAAAAATCAACCTAATGTGAACCGGATGTGAACCTATATCAACTGAACTAACTTAATTCATTTTTTTATAAAATTTATCTTACTGCTCTTTACAATCTTATCTGACATTTTATATAGATAAAATTTTGAGTTTTAGTGTAATATACAAATTGACTATCTCTTTTAAGTGAAATGTATTTGATACTCTATAAAATCAAAAATCAACCTGATGTGAACCTGATATGAACCTATATCAACTGAACTACATTAATTCAATTTTTTACAAAATTTGTCTTACTGCTCTTTACAATCTTATCTTATATTTTGTATAGAGAGAATTTTGAGATATAGTCTAATTATAAGAATTGAATAACTGTTGTTGAGTGAAATGTAATTGACAGTCTATAAAACTAAAAAGCAACCTAATGTGAACCGTATGTGAACCTGAAATAATGCCACATACTGAACTTTTTGGTAGAGTTCTTATGAACATATTGATTTTGATTCTAACTTCTGACTTCATAATTTGCCTTTGGGTTGGATCTGTAGGGATTCGATCATACTTTAAGTGAGAGGGGAAAGCAAAGCTGATGGGCACATACAACTGTAAGAATAGGTCTAGACTAGATGTTGTTGCTGGGGCCACAAGTGAGTGCTTAGAATTATTCTTTTTCAATTTGATTTTAAATTAATGACAAAATAATAAATATTAAAAAAGGTATAACTTTTTTTCTATTTTAACACCTAAAACATATGTTTCAGATAAAACAGATGATTCAGATTTGCCTCCCATATTGGATTTATGGACAATCACTTGAATTTCAAATATGAACTTAATTAGTATCCCATAATAAGATAGAAAGTGATAAGGATTTCAAGAAAGCTTCAGACTTTCTTCTTCTTGTTGCAGCGTATGTCTTATAAGTGAGTTCTGTCTATATTTATACTACCATAATTTCTCTTGAACAATTTAAACAAAACTTCAAGTCATAATTTCCATTTTTTCATTAATGAATTTAAAAAGTACAAACAACCACTGCTGGGAAGTAGTTTGCTGATCAATAACATCAAAAAGGGATCAACGGCAATATAACAGTCAAGAGAATGATGCAGCGATCCAGAAGCTCAGAGCCGTATCGGCCACCGCCGTTGATCCGACCATCTTTATTACGCCGCTGATCCGACCACCACCGTTGAACCGACCACCACCGCTGATCCGACCATCTTTGTTGTGCCGTTGATCCGACCATCTCTGTTGCGCCGTTGATCCGACCACCGCCGCTAATCCCTCTGATTACTGACCGATTATCGAAGATTCAACCACCAACACGGTAGTATAGAGCAGGGTTAGAATGGTCATTAGCTTGTCTACATTTTCTCTATATTTAGTTATGAGGGATTTTTGTAAAGATCTGAGATCAGTTGGGAGATTGTTGCAAAAAGTGAAATCTTGGGGTATAAACATAATAGGATGGTGATATTGGGGGAATTCTGTTTTTTACCCTATGTTTTTTTGTAAAATGAAAAAATTTAAAGCCCATTTATCAAACATATCATGATATTGTATATGTCAAATTAGTGTTATATACGTCGACATATAATTATATTTGATACAGATTAAACGTAGATTTATCAAACTGATAATTTTTTTAAAAGCATAGTATATTTGACAAATCAAACATGGTTGTTGATAGATAAATTTATTTTGTCAGTGTTTAATGGTAAGACAATTTGCAACAAAATATAAAAGTAAATTACTATAACATCCCTCATATAAAATGTTATTTATAGCTTCGTTCCTCCTTTTTGATAGTCAAGCAATATGGTCTTCCACCATTTTTTTCACTAAAAGTTTTGCAATAGTCAATTAAGCCAAAGGGTTCCCTAAAAAAATTAAACTTAAATGTAAATTTTATCCTTCCTGTTTGGTAACCAAACAATATAGTTATCCACTTTTATCCCCGCTAATATTTTAGTCATTCTGTCAAATTTTTATGAGGATCAACTAAGCCAAAGAATTTAATTTAAAAAATTCAATTTAGTCCCTACACTTATTTCTAATATAAGTATAAATAACAATTAGTTACAAATTAGCTAAAATATTAACAAGAAATAAAATAAAAAACCTTACAGTTTGATTTTTAAACATGAAAAAATAAAATTATTATAATAAATATAAAGAGTGTTAAAATAATTTGCTCAAATATTATTAACACTTGAAACGTTGTAGCCATGTTGTCTCAGTAGCCGAAAGCGGAGGGCAACTGTATAAAAGTCTTCATCATCGTTATAGTCTTCTTCAGTAGTACTGTAAACTTTATGGAGAACTTGTTCAATATTTTTTTCAAAATGATAAGCAATACCAAGCCGTTGGATTGCATCTATCAACTTTAGTTTTTCATAAGTATTTTCAGCATATGAAGTAATCATTTATGTCACTTCTTCTTTTAGAACTTCAGCTTGTTCCAACCAAAGGCTCACAGTCTATGCAGATTTCATGAATAAAGTTATGCTAATTCAAAAATAAAAGGGTTAATTCCATATAAAATCACCACATTTGCATATTTTTTTCATTTTATACACGTTCTTTAAAAAGTGTAAATAAAATCAGCACCTTTCATTGTTTTGCAAATCTATCACGAATGTGAAAATTCGGTGTATCTTTATTGACTCGACAACCGTAATCAACAAAAAATGAGTAAGAGGAATGTATTTTGTGTGT
The DNA here is from genome assembly GCF_937616625.2 of Mercurialis annua. Lineage (NCBI taxonomy): Eukaryota > Viridiplantae > Streptophyta > Magnoliopsida > Malpighiales > Euphorbiaceae > Mercurialis > Mercurialis annua. The sequence goes on along the minus strand of NC_065577.1, from coordinate 33,553,625 downwards.
TAATAGAGTATTGGGTTTTTTCCCAAATAATTCCTACTTAAAAAAGAATTTCCCATTTAGTGCCTCCCGCTTGAATCCGCAAGTCATACTTGCGGATTCAAGCAAAAATCTCCTTAATGATAATTAAGGAGATCATTAACTGATTCCCACAGGGAATCAGTTTGACCCCTGACGAGTCAAGGGTCAAACTGATTCCCACAGGGAATCAGTTATGATTCCCGCATGGGAATCAGACCTGTATGATTCCCATGCGGGAATCAGTTCTGATTCCCATGCGGGAATCAGACATGTCTGATTCCCACATGGGAATCAGACTAAATGTATCCGCAAGTATGACTTGCGGATACATTTAGCTATATAAGCAGCCCGGGTGTGCATTTTCAGCACACCCGGATGCCACACCCACTGCAGTTTATTTTTTTTAAAAAAAACCTTTTTAATTTTTTGATTTAAATTTACAATTCTATAATTTACAAATATCGGAGCTAGGAATTAACAACGTATCGGAGCTAGGCGTTAACGACGGACAGCGTATCGGAGCTAGGCGTTAATAACGGATAGTGTATTATTGCTTGTGGACTACAAGAGGTTAGTAAATATTTTATTTTAATTTAAATATAAATTGTTAATTAGATGTTAATAATTAATTTCAATTGATATTTTTAGAGTATTTATTATAACTGTGAATATTAAAATTAAAAATTAGTCAAATAATAAACAAAATTTTAGTATGTTAGTTTAATGTTTAAAAAAATTAGAAAATCCTATTTGTGAATTTATTGATTTATTATATAGTATTTATAATGTAAAATGGTAAGTAAGTATTATCATTATTAAATAAAATACTAGAATCAAGTATAATTTAAAAAAATGGCATGATTTAAAGAAATAGTATAATGGATAATAATAAAAATTAATTACATTTTAGTAAAATGTTAGGGATTAGTAATTTTTAGAAGAATTTTTCTATTTTATTTAACTTTTAAAAATATTAAAAAATTATAATAGTTAAAAGTGAACTCATTTTTATATTGTTAGTTAAATATTAGAAATAATCGTTATAATTATTTAGTGCTAGTAAAATGTGATTAAAAGATGCTTTGTATTTGAAATTGTTATCTTAATTTATGGACAAATATTAAATATAGATAATTAATTTTTTGTAAAAAAATGTGTAGTAATGTCGACACTCAATGTATCCTTTCTGATATGGTTCGATGGGCAAATTGTAAACTCCCCCCGTGGAGTAGAATATCACGGTGGTTGTCGAGTGGAGATGCCACTCAGTGAACGAATGAATTTCGATGAATTGGTTAACATTTGTAAAAGAGCAGTTTGTAGCGGACCGAACTCTACTAACTCAGAAGTGGAGATTACACAAATTTTATTCAGACTGCCTAAATTTGTAAGGGGTGAAGTAGATTCGTACGCACTCTTTTTAGTGCAGGACAATAACCATTTATTTGGAATACTAACCGAATCTATGAGATGTCCGAATCTACGAATTATGGACTTCTACGTTGAGTACCGGATTTTGGGTGGAACTGAAATTTCGCTGGATAATTTGGAGTTAAGCGATTCGAGCGAGTCAGGGTGGGACAGTGAGTCAGTAAGGAGCAGTGACGAAGATGAAGACGAACACTTTTATGAGAGCGACGAAGATGATGCAGGAGACATCGACGCCGAGTTAGAAATGGCCAATTCGGGAGAACAAACTCATTACCAGTCGCAGCTCCCTGAACACGTTAGTCGTGTAAATGTTGACGATTTCGTAGTTGACTTGAATGAGGGTGAGACCCCGAATTTTACTTGGCAGCCAGGAATGGAGTTTCAAACGGGGATGACCTTCAAAAGTCGCGATGATGTTCAGACCTGTGCAACCGCTTATTCAATCGCTATGGGGAAGGAGCACCAGTTTCATCGGACTACCCCCAAGACAATCGTGTTTGTTTGCCGACACAACGAAATCTGCGGATGGTGGTTGCGAGCAACCAAACTACAGGCAAATCATACATGGACCCTGACAAAATATATAGGGGTCACAACGTCCGCTACCGGGGTTCCTCGAGCTTCGCATATGAGATGGACTACTGGGTGCAACTTTGGAACAATAGAAACGCGTTTGTAGTTCAGGGCCGGCAGCTTCAGCACCCACCCCATTACCATTCCCAGTACATGGACTGGTATAGGCGTCGATGCCGGAGATGGATTACACTTCAGGGTGCAGAGGCTGGCACTAGTGTACGTATTTTGTAAATTAAAACTATTTACATTTTATTAATTTTCATTAATAATATTAGTGACGGTTTATTGTATATTGTCACAGCGCGATTTGCAGGAGAGAACCCATGTTACGGGGGAGGCCAGTTCGAGTGCCGCTCGCAGGATTAGGTTTGGTGCACGAAGTTCTCAGCTTGCTACCATGGAGGATCGCAGGGACGTCACACTTCCCCCTCCTGAGCCAGCCGACCAACCATACCAGCTGCCTCCGCTCCCTCCCTGTCAGGTCGATTTAAGCTCAATTAGAGGACGGCGTCGACAGCCACGCAGAATGCCTCCACAGCCCCGTCCAGAGCATGTGTACCCTATCCCAGAGCCATTATTTTTTCACACGGAGGTGGCGGGTACCTCAGACATACCGCAGCCGGACTACTGGGAAAGACAACATTACGGGTCAACCTCCGGGGCGACACCCCAAGCATCATATCCACAGGTTTGAGACAATTTAATATACTATTTCACTTGATTAACTCGTATTTTATGCTCTTACGCTTAGTGCTACCCGATGTTATAGTTTCAGGTCCCGCCTGCGTCGATGCCGTATGTTGACTCATTTTTTGGAGATACGACCTTTACGACCACTCAGGATCGACCAGGGCCATCTGAGTCACAGGTTTGAGTTACTTTATTATTATTGTAGTTAATTTATAATTTACATTTTTAGTTTACAATTTAATAAGTTACGTTGTTCAGGTCCCCCCGGCGCCGATGCCGTATAGTGACTCATCTTTTAGACATACGACATTTGCCAACACTCGAGATCCTTTTGCGCCATCTGATTCACAGGTTCAACCTATTTTATTATATTTGTAATTTATAATCTTCTATTTCAGTTTATAAATCTAATCAATTCAGTATTCAGGTTCGCCAGTCGCCGATTCCGTCTTTCCATTCATATCTGGGAGAGATGGGATATACTCCACTAGGTACGCCGGCTCAACCAGAGTCAGATCAGTCATGGCCTGCACCGCCGACGCATTCAGATGTCCCATGGCGTACGTCGACAGAGTCGGATTTCATTGAACAGTTGTTCTACTATCCCGCCGCACCTACTGCAGGACAGGCATCATCGTCACATCAGGTACCACCTTCTGGGTCGCCTCAGGCTCAAGATCCTTCGCAACTGTATTTCTCGACTACGGAGCCGTGGTGCTCTGGTGCAGATCTGTCTGCTGATCCGTTTTCCGGTGATCGGTTTCAGCATTTTACGCCTCCTAGTTTTACCCTGTATCCGGACATCACCTCGCAGGATCTGCGAGACACTACTCCAGCTCCGGTTATTGAACAGCCACACCAGCCTACAGACGAAGACAGTGACGATTCAGAAGACAACGACGATTCTGATACCAGTGACGAGGGTGACAGTGGCGACTATAACCCTGTGACTGATACCTCACGTCACCGACGCACTCAGCAGGGTTATGACATGAGAACCCGCATGCGGAAACCGGCTCGATATCGTGACTAGTTTTAGTACTTGTAAACAATTTTAAAATAATATTATTATTTTAAATTATTACAAATGTTATAATTTGTATTTAATTTTTAATGTTTAATATTTTTATCAATTTTAAATTAGTAGGTATTTGTTAAAATAGAATAATATATAAATTAATTTTTTTTAATTGATATATTGGGATTAATGATTGGGCACTAAATGCCCAATCATTAATTCCAATCACCAATCATTGGGAGACAAAATTGTCTCCCAATGATTGGTGTCAGCCCTTAATCACTCGATTAAGGGTTAATCACCCTTAATCGGGTGATTAAGGGTTTCTTGCTTTCATGGGTCAATCCGCAAGTATGACTTGCGGATTCAAGCAAGAGACACCATTTGGGAATATTGTTTTTATAGGGCAATTATTTGGAAAAAAACCCATAGAGTATTAGTCGGATTAAAACATTTATTTGGAAGGAAAAAAATATCAAATTTTACTTATCGATGATAGATTTGTAAAAAAATGAAAAATGGTGATTTTATTTGACACTTTTTAGAGGACGTGATTAAAATAAAAAAAACGTGTAAATGTGGTGATTTTATATGAAATTAATCCAAAATAAATAACTTGTATTGTATGCAATTCAACTGGAAAAAGTTGTAATAATATACCTTATTGTCAATTGCAGTTTTGATGAAGTAGTCACCGCAGACAGATGGATGGAATTTTTCTGTTCGGCGAACTTGAGCTCTCTGAGGTGTAGCTGCAACAGGAAGTGCCATGCTTTTGTTCGAAAGAAGAAGAAAAATAAATAATAAAGTTTACAACCGTTGGAAGTAGTTGAGATTACAAGAGCTCTATTATATTATACAGGGCCTAATTATTTAAAAACCACCTACCTTATAACTTTTTTTCATTTATACCATGAATTAGGAAAATTTTCAATTATACCCTATTTTTATTTTTATGTTTCATTTGTACCCCAAAATTAAAAAATTTGATAATTTAATTAATTTAAGGATGAAAATTTAAAAACAAGATACATAAATGATTAACATTAACGTTTTATCAGAATATAAGTTAAAAATGAAGGATTAATTTAAACTCTTTTTCAAAAGAAAATAGGTCAATTTAACTTATTAGGGTAGAGATGAAACATAAAAATTGAAAATAGGGTACAATTGAAAATTTTTCTAGGTCATGGTATAAATGAAAAAAAAGTTATAAGTTGGGTGGGTTTTAAGTAATTAGGCCTATTATATAGTGAGAATTAAACTCTCTGGGTTACGGAACTTTCGCTTAGTTACAAAATGATAATTGTCTACTATGTTGTTTCTTTTAAGTGGGTTATTGAACTTAAAATTAGATAAAAGCTTTCAAATACATAAAATTCCGGTGAAATTAAATGATTAACTTCGATAATTAAAAAAAATATAGTACTTATTTTGTAAGGAAGTGAAAGTTGAGTAACTCATAGAGTTTAATATTCATTATTTTAGTTATTTAAATTTAGGATTCTTATACTAACCTACTTCACCATTTTTTTTGTTATCAATAAGAAGTAAAAGTACAAAGCAAGAGGATATTTAGGAAATAATTGAATTATACTGATGCTTAACCTGCTGGACCCAGATATGGACTTCCTTATTTCAAGATCGAGGAACGAATTGGAATAAAGTAAGATCAAAGGAACGTTAAAGATGCCAGATATCTGCACAAATACCTCGAATAGATGTGATAGTACAGTGGCGCTTGTTGATAATCGTTGATATTTGGAGAGTATCGCCTTCAAAAATTACACTCTTCCATCCTTTGATTAGAGCCCATTTCATTGCTTCTCGAAGAGCTAGACATTCAAGAATCCCTGGATCCCATACGTACCGAGTGGGCTGAGAATTTGCATCTCCTCTGCTGATTCCCCTGAGAGGCTATGACCCCTATCTTTTATGGTGGATGTCAACTGCTGCATCATAGTTCAATTTGATGACCTCGGGATGCCGAGGAATATGAACTATGTGGGCGTCGGGAATTGTCCTATTGATGGTTCTTCGACCCAGATCTTCTTGACCCTTACAGAATTCCTCCATAGCCAAAATACTTGCTGCGATGACATCCTCCGGATTATCCTGATGATTTTTTAAGACGAGGTTGTTTCGAAATTTCCAGATATGCCAAAGCAAGAAACCCAATTGATTTGATTATGATTTTTAGTTAGTTTTTAAAAATAAATTATTTGTTTGTATATTTGAATGGAAATGAATCTAATTTTATCGTTAGACTTAATTAATCGAATGATTTCATCTTTTAAGTAAAATAACTTTCAAAAATTGAAAAACTGAGGTACAATTGAATCGAGAAAATACAAAATAGGATAAAATTGACCAGTTTTCAACGTCATGGTAGAATAGAAAATGGACAAAAAGGTCGGAAGCTATTAAGACATTAGACCTATTATTTCGAAAAGGTCAATTTTTTCTTTTTGTTTTTTGAAAGGCGTCAAAAAATATTTGATATGACTTTTGTGCTCCTTCGGCTGCTTATAATAAACCCTTCAACAATTTGGCTAGTGTACCACAGATCCTTTATTCGACACTGCTTCTCAATAAGAAGAAACCTCACTGTTGTTTAGCACAATAATCTTGTACTGGCCCCCATGGCCATCACATCAAATGGGTTAACGTATTAATGCAACTCCTTCTAAGTGAGGGTCATGGATTTAAGGTTTTGACAACATTAATAAGGATATTTTTGCCCTTGAAAAAACATTAGGGTAATTTTTGAACAACGATACCGGCTAATGTGAACTTTAAATGATATTTATGAAAAATGTTGGTATAAATTTTAAAAGGTTAATTATATATAAAATCATCACCTTTACACAAATTTTAAAAAATAATACGACTTTTAGAACGTGTCAATTCAGGACATCACATTTCGTTTCTTTTCAAAAACAACATGCGCACGTTTTTAGATAAAATTTTGCTGACTTGGACACACTATAAGAAATTCTGTATTTGGCAGCAAATTTTTTTACAGCTAATTTTTTTTTTGCTGCTAAAAAACATTTTGCAGCATTAATTTCGAAAGCCGCTGCCATTAGTTAAGTTATAGCAGTATTTTACAGTAAATTTTGTTACCAATTACTTAAGGCAACGTTTTATTAGCAGCAACATGGCACAATTTGTTTTTGTTGCTATATGTTAATAGTAACAATTTTAGCACTATTAGCAGCAAAAATATTTGCTGCGAATTCTAGTATTTCTTGTACACCCGATGGGAACGCCACGAGTCATGCCACGTCAGCAAAAATGTCACTAAAAATATTTCGTGTTATTTTTTAAAAAGAAATGAAAAATGGTACCCTGAATTATCGCGTTTTAAAGGTCGTGTTAATTTTGCAATTTCGTGTAAAGGTGGTGATTTTATATATAATTAATCCAATTTTAAATGATGTCTTCTTCGTATTAAGTAACATTTGTTCGATGTAACGATAGATTATATTTCTCGTAGTGCACATAAGCTATAATTCGCCAAAAGTTGTTGAGTTATAACCTCTTGTTTTTGAGAAAATAGAAATTGCATTACTAAAATGAGATGAATAAAAAGATAACAATAAACGTTTAAAACCTTATAGCAGTAGCCGTAAAAACATTCAACCCCCAATAGTGCAACATAATGGACCACTAAATAATCAAAAGAATAATGCCATATAGTGTAGGCCAGCTTGCTCATAATTCATGCAGACAAAATCATATAAATATTGTGCCAAAAGATCAATAAATGTTCAAAAGTTTTTAGAAGTAGAGTTAATATCACACAAAAATTGTCTAGTTTTTCAAAACCCAAAAATAAAAGTTAACTACCCTCTGATTTGGATTTTTATCTTTATATTTTGGCTTAATTACTCATAACCCCCGATCTTCAATCCCTTTTCTAATTATACTCTGACGTATGAATTTTTTCAATTTTACTTTAATTTAAGTTTTTATGTTATAATTATATCTCAAAGTATTAAATTGGCCTCTTTTTATTTAAAAATGTTTAAAATGATCCTTCATTTTTTATATTATTAATAACATTAAGGTATAATAATATAGGATAAAAATAAAAATTATTTTATTTTATTTTTTAATAAAAAGATGTCAATTTAATATTTTGGGAACAATTAAAACACAAAAAGGCAAATTAGAGTAAAATTGAAAAAAATCGTATGTCAGGGTGCAATTGCAAAAAGGATTAAAGGTGAGGGATTTATGAGTGATTAGGCCTTATATTTTTATCTCTATATAATAAGTTAAAATTGTCGTATTTTATATCCAAGTGGAAAGCCTAGTAGCTGAAATAATTGTATTTCAATTAAAATATTCACATAACGGAAAGAACTCGATGACCTATTTTCCACTACTAAAAAAGAAAATTGTTTAATGGTATATCGCGATTTCAAATCTATATTGATGAAAGAAAAATTGTATCTATTAACAATTGTAATTTTATGTTATGTAACGAAAATTTATAGTTTAGTACCCTTTTTTCCTCTAAAAAAAATTTGATTTCTCTAGTCCTATTATATCAAGTTGTAGTGCTTTGACAATAGTATCAAGACATGGCAATATATGTTTATTGCTTACCATCATTTTTAGTTTGGCTATAAATTTCAGAAGAAACTTGCAAAAAAAATCTAATTTAGGTATAAATTGTCTATTAGTTAGGCTTAGTCTCATCAATTACATGATGCTTGCACCAGCTCCTCTTGTCGCAACTCATCACATGAACCCAATACCAATATCAGCAGTCCAGCCGACAAACTGAGGCTCAGTTCGTCATCCTTTATCAGCTAAGGTTCTTTACTTCGAGAACTACCCAGAATAATGGTTTTATTCGGGTCCACATAGGGCTTTTGCTAAGTATCATATGTGGAAGGGTAACTACTGCTCGTAAGAAGAATCGTTCGAACAAACGATTTGGCTTTCTCCATCTTGATCTGGAACAAGATTCAGGGGATTCTCTCTATAGATTGAACAATGTTTTTATTGGTTAAATGAGAATTAGGGCTTATATCTCCAAATTTCTGACCCCTAAACCTCATCCCATGCAACAAATTGTTTCTTCAGAACCTGCTCATGTCAGAAAGCAGGATTACTTTCCTTCTTTGAGAGATACGCGATCTTATGTCCAGGTGGTTAACAAGAGTCCGATTGTGTTTGAACCATCGATGTAATCGAATTGTAGTCATTCATCTACTGTCACGCTGAAGTTATTTTCAGATTTATTCAACGTTGCTTCTTACCTTAAGAATCATGGTGTCCTCTACGATACTTTTTCTCTACTTGGTGAAAAGTTTATTTTGCTGAATTTCTAAATGAGGAGGATAAGGTGCATTTCCAGAATTTGTTTCCTACACTTTCTGATTTTTTTGTTGACCTCAAACCATGAGAGGGAACGTTTAATTCGAGTGAGAGATCTTCTTGGATAAATATTTATAGAGTTCCACTGTTTGCTTGGGAAGGTTGTTTCTTCAGTTTATTGGCGATAAGGTTGGAAATGTTGTTTCAATTCATCCTTTACTAGCTTGCAAAGATCGCATGGACTCATGTTCAGTCCTTATTTTGACAACATCAGGATGCATCGATTGTGATTATTCCATTACAATCAAAAATCAGATTTTTAACATTCATGTTATAGAATATGACATTCCAGTTCTTAGGGACAACAATTTGGATGATACGTCTTCCTCAGACTCAGAAACAGAAGATTTACCTATGGAAAAAGATGCTAATATTATTAGTCCGGCCACTAACAATAATTCCCAAGGATCAGCTGCTTATTGCAACATCATAGCTGATAATACAGTTCACCATGACTCTCCAGATTTTGCTGCAAACCACAACATCAATATTGGTATTTCAGACCATCTCATGAATAGCCACGCAGTAGAAGATCCTTCTTCTAACAGTCCTCGATGAACTATATAAACTCTCGAGCTACATTTCCAAATCCGGACTCTTTTTTAATCATACAAAGGAAGAAAATTAAGTAAATACTCCTACAGGAATCCTATAATCTTGTTCTCAAAATTCAACCACGGTTGAATCTGATGGTTTGATCAAAGATTACAACTCTAAGCTTAATTATTAGTCTGAAGCAAAAAAAAACTTGGGACATTCGCATGCAATTGGGACTCTTTATAGCTAAAAATCAAGATGAAATCCTACGGTTTTTAACTCAAGTCTTGGACAAAGAGGTACCCTTAAGTTGATCTTTTTAGATTTGTTGTTAAGGTTTTTTTTTTCTTTTTAATGATGACTCATTTTAATAGCGTCACTTGAAATTGTCGTGGGGGTTTAACGTTTGCTAGAAAACAGCGTATTATCAGATCCTTGGTGTCTAAAAATAGTCTCTCTATCATTGGTTTGATTGAAACCAAGAAGGAATTAATTGATGATTTTCTTATTAATCATTTGTGGCCGACAAATGATTATGGCTTCTGCTTCTCTCCTTCTAATGGAGCTTCTAGAGGACTTCTTTGTATATGGGATTGAAATTCTCTATCCCCAACTCATATTGTTACGCAACCTCGCTGGATTCACATTGATTTTGAGCTTTCTTCAATTCAATTCAGATTTATTTTGGTTTATAGCAATACTACCTATGTTGACAGGTCTACTTTGTGGGATGATGTTAAACAGGAACTTTAGTCATATAGATTATGTTTTTTGCTTGGGGACTTCAACGAGATTATGCATCCAGAGGAGAGATGGAATTTTTTGGGTTATACAACTGGAATGCGGGATTTATAAAGTTTGTTCAGAATTCTAATTTGACGGAAGTTGAATTACATAGTCGCTATTCTACTTGGCAGAACAATATTTCGAGATCAAAGATTGATATGTGCACAAAATTTTACTTGATATTTTTACTATTTGGCCAAATTTATCGTTGAAAGCTCTTCCCAAAAGTTTTTCAGATAACATTCAACTATTGTTCTTATGCTACAGACTGGGGTCTGAAACCTTTTAAATTGATTAATACTTGGTGGAGTGATGCCTTTTTTTCTAATTTGATTAAAAATTCTTGGAGTGCTATTAACGTTAACCATCTGGGAGCTGATTTGGTTTTAAAGTTACGGGAACTTCGCAAGATTATCAAGGACTCGAACAAAAACTCTTATGTTAATTTAAATACCATGTTTGATTCTCTTTAGAATGAGATTGATACTTAGAATCGGAAATAGATCTCAATCCAAATTCAGATATGGATATGGTTAGATGGGCTGCTCTAAACGAAGAATTCTTTATGGTTTAGAAAAAAATAAGTATCTTTAGCATCAGAAATCTAGGACGGATTGGAACTTATATGCGATACTAGAGTTCGAAGACAGACACGATGCTGAACTCGGTGGAATTATCTCAGGACCTGTGTCTAAAGAGTCGAACTCGGTGGAACTATCCGGGGACTCACATCAACTAGTACGGACATAAGAAATGGTACGAGTTTGACTCGGTGGAATTATCTCGGGACTGTACCATATGGCTATGGTTAAACTCGGTTGAATTATCCTGGGACCAAACCATAAGGAACAAGTACAAGCGACTTATCAGAAGTGTAACTCGACATGCACGTATTAGGATAATACGATCCAAAGCACAAAACGTCCGTCGAAAAGTAAAGAAACAAAACGAGTAAAGACAAACACCAAACCATAAGGAACAAGTACAAACGACTTATCAGAAGTGCAACTCGACATGGAAGTGTTAGGATAATATGATCCAAAACTCAAAACATCCGTCGAAAACTAAAGAAACAAAACGAGAAAAGACAAACACCAAACCATAAAGAACGAATACAAGCGACTTATCAGAAGTGCAACTCGACAAGGACGGATTAGGATAATACAATCCAAAGATCAAAACGTCTGTCGAAAACAAAAAAAACAAAACAAGAAAAGACAAACACCAAACCATAAAACGAAACAAGAGATGTCAAATATAAAAATGACATAAATATATGGCTTATGAAAAATATATATTATGGTAAGTATATACGAACCTCAAAAGATATAAAAGATGAAAGTAAGTAAAAAATATATATAGTATGATTTAAGAAAAGCAATACTTTCTATATAAAGTGGTTTTTAAACGTTTTTGCCCTTTATTTGATATTACTTGTAATTTGGTGAACTCAGTCCGTTTTATACTGATCTTGTTGCTCCTCCCATTTTACAGGAAGAGTGTACTATGATTTGGAAAGTTAAGCTTCAAGAGTTTTCTTTCTCGAAAGTCATTTGTACAAGACGTGAAAGAAAGCTTTCATTCTACCAGTCTGTAGTAGTCTAGAGTCTGTTAATTATACTTTTATATAATGCGTCTGACTCTGATATTTATTATAACTAGGGTTACATGTATTTTGATATATGAAATACGCTTGAATAAGCAAAAAATTTATAAGTGTTTTCAAGGTTTGTTACGGGTTTCAGAGCTAATACTCCTATTGCCTAGCGTCGGTCTCGGCTTAATAATTTGGGTTGTGACAATTAGGTTGAATAGATTGATGATCTGCATTGCTGTCAGTAGAAGTTATTTGTTTTTTGAAGTCCATTTTTCAATTTTTAGTTTCAATTGAAGTCATTTTTAAAATTGGAGTGAAAAAAACTCAATAGACCTTTCATATTGCTTCCTATTTGAAATTTTTTATAATAAAAATTCAAATTAAAACAATATAAAGCAATATAACAGGCGTATTTGAAATTTTTCCTCTCCAATTTACACAAATGATTATAACTAACACTTAAAATTAAAAATAGGCTAAATTTAAAATTTTGAAAATCAGAATCATAAACGAAAAATGTCAAAAAGTGATATTTTTGGATGATTAACCTTATATATATATCTATAAATACTATATATAAAAGCATAGGGGGGACATGCATATTTATGTTATTGTCCTTAATACTTTATAAAATATAACTACTAATTAAAAATTATTAAAATAGTTATTATAGTTAGTACTATTAAAATAGTTATTATAGTACTTAGAATACTAACTATAATAAACTATTTATAATACTATATTAATTAAATAACTGTCCAGAATAATAACAAAAAATGACTACTTTAAATACTTAATTACTATAATTTTAATTATTATGTAATCATCTAAAATTCTAAGTAAGATAAACTATTTTTAATAAATTACTAATTAATTATCATTTATTTATTTTTTTACTTATTTTATCTAAAATAAGATAAACTATTAACAATTAACTATTATTTTAATTATTGTTTGATATTTTATACTTAAATATAATTTGTAATTGTAGAAAAAATTATTAATTAAATATAAATATAATTAACCTAATCTATAATAAATATAATTATCATTATTTGACGAGTCATATTACAGCTACACGTAAAGTGACGACACTAATATGGTTAAAAGTTTAAATGCTATCGAATCTTTTAATAATTATTTCAAGTCAAAACTCCAAAATGAATTACATGAAAAAATTATCAAATCTTAGAAAATCCACCAATAACTTTGATCGATCAACTCTTATTTTAAATTACAACATAAAAGAAAAAGGTCTAATCACTTAAAAACCCCTCACCTTTAAACTTTTTTTCAATTCCATCCCGACGTTGAAAATTTATCAATTTTACCCACTTTTAAATTTTCCGTTTTCAATTGTGCCCCAATATTTTAATTTTTGTTAATTTTTTTACTTAAATGATGAAATCATTCAATTAATTAAGTTTAAACATGAAATTAAATTCTTTTTTATTCAAAAAAGTACAAATAAGTCCTTTATTTTTAAAAACTAACTAAAAACTATAATCAAATTAACACTAATTTAAATTCTTAATTAATTTAACTAAATTTAAATAAATTTTAAAAATATACAATTAATATATGCGAGACATGGAGAATGTTTTAAACAAATTTCCAAACGCAAAATACGTTAATTTAATTTTTCAGGGTACAATTGAAACACAAAAATGCAAAATAGGGTAAAATTGACATTTTTTCAACGTCAGGGTATGATTGAAAAGGGGCTAAAAGGTCGGGGGTTTTTAAGACATTAGGCCAAAGAAAAAAGAACACACCATTATTAACCATGAAGTAATATATTTTTCTAGCTAAGATCAAGCTTACGTAGAACTTCTACATGCTGTTATGGTATGAGATTGGAACTAGGTATAGATCATTTTTTCTTTTACCAATTATGCCAAATTTCTCCATCATATCCAGTTCTTTTTTCTTCTTATTATCATCCGAGAGTTTCCAATCAAATTGGTATAATAATCGGGCGACTGTATGTTCTACAGTCGCCATGCCAAATACCATACCCGGACATATCCTTCTTCCACTACCGAACGGCAAATATTCAAAACTAACTCCTTTATAGTCAATTTGATTGTCAATAAATCTCTCTGGAATAAACTTTTCCGGTTCCGACCAGTAATTAGGATCTCTTCCGAGCGCCCAAAAGTTTATAAGGATTCTTGTCTCTGCCGGTATGTCGTAGCCATTGATTTGGCAATGATGGGCAGCTTGTCTCGCAGGTTGTAATGGAACAGGAGGATGTAATCTTAATGTTTCTTTGATAATTAACTTCATGTACTTTAATTTATCAAAATCTGCTTCATCAACTTTTGCACTAAAAACTTGCCTGACTTCTTCTTGCACTTTTTGCATCCATTTTGGATTTTTTATCATTTCTGACATTACCCATTCTATTAGTGCAGCTGTCGTATCTATCCCTCCGAATAGCATATCCTTCATAATTAATGTAAATGTATGAACTTTAGAACACAAAAAATAAAATGATAAAATGCTTAATTGACAAAATTTTAAAAATTCAATTTTTATTTTAAAACATATTTCAAACTTTTCAAAATATGGTCTCCCTTGATTGGGGGTAAATTCGCTCAATAAATACAACATTCCGGAAAGTAGCATCAATTTTTTATTTGGTTCATTTATTTGGTTCATTCTATTTATCTAAAAATTGAGGGTTAATAAACTTTCTTTTAATTAGGAAAACGACTTTTTTATAAAAAGTTGTATAAGTTTTACTTCCTTAATTAAATTGATATAAAATATAATTATGTTTCTAAATTTAATTAGCTTAACTGGTTATAATTATTGTTTTTAAAATTTAATTAATTTAAAGTAAAGTATAACTTTATGGTAAGTTGGTAAGTAAACAAAGTAAAGTGATAATTTATTTCACACATACCAACTTTCTGGACAATTAATTTTCGAAAAATATACTTTCCAAAAAAGTGTATAGTTTTGATACAAGGAGACATATGTTGCTATCCAAATCACCCATTAAATAACAAATGCTATGATGAGACATATGTTGAAAATATGAAGAAAAAAAAGTAGATAGGCTCTGAACTCATGGATAAAATCTATCACGTTATGACACGTTATTTAAATAATGGCATTATTATAATATTATTATCAAAAAACATAAAAAAATAATAAACAAAATTAAAATAGTGACACTATTTTAATAACATGTCATAATATAATATACTAGTTCACGGATGACGTAAATCTCTCTGAAAATATATAATTTTATAGAAGACCAAACAAATAGTGCATGTTGGAACAAATTACCAGGATAACCCCTTTGATATTGTCGGTGGTGAGCGGAAGTTCAAGGTTTCCTTGCTCTTGAAGATTCAGTAAAACATGAACAATGTCTTTTCCCTCCATATTTATCCCTGACGCAGCCCTGGAAACCTTATGTTTATTGACTATGTTCTGAAGAACAGAATCAATTTTTTTATGCAGTTTCATGAGTCTATACCGTATTCCAGTAAAAAAATGAAGGATTTTGGAAGAAGGGAAGAGGTCAGAGATGCAAATGCCTGTGGCCATTTTCAAAACTTCTTCCGCAATGGGGATAATCTCTTCCTGGTCCTCGCATTCGTCGCCGAACGTTGCTCTTGAAATGACAGTACATGCTAACGAGTGCAACATTTTGCTAAGGTTTACGGGAGATCCTTCGCGGGATGAGATGGAGCTGACGAGCTTCGTTACTGCTTCTTCCCGTACTGATCTGAGTGATTTTACACGACTCGGAGATAGCAGTTCTGTCATGCAAATTCTCCGCAGCTGCTTCCACAGGTCGCCGTAGGGTGTGAAGGCTATATCCGCCCCCTTATAGAAGATGATATCCGAGACTATGAGGGGAGGCCTTATTGCAAAGACGAGGTCATGAGTTGTCAGAACCTGTTTTGCAGTTTCTGGAGTAGAAATAATAACTACTGGAACTTGTCCTAACTGAATTTGCATGATGGCTCCGTATTTCTTTGCCCAACCCGCGAGTCTCCGATACGGTAGAGCTCCATTAATCATGAACTGGTGTAAGTTTCCTATTACGGGCAACTGCCGTGGTCCAGGCGGTAGGTTTAGAGGCTTGCTACTGTATAATCTGAATATCTTCCATATTATGGCCCAGAGGATGAAGGCCAAGAAAAGAGAAAAAGTTAGCATTGGATCGAATGAATGGGTGATTTGTAAACTCATTGGAGAGTGTTTGCAGGTAACTAAGCAGATTGTTTGGTTATAAATTTATAATGGAGGGCCTAGGTCCTGTTCAGGATTTTAAATGCATTTATGTGGCCATTTGTTTTATTGAGCTTGTATACAAAATTCCATTTATAATGGAATTAATTAATTTTTTTGATAATTTGGAGATGGTAGAGAGTTTGTGGGTGTTAGATTCCATCTTAAAATCAATTGGTATTAAGTGGAGGTGCCCAACTAATATTTAAACATATGTCAATTCACACACACAACCAATGTGAGATTTCCCACTTCAACACTCCCCCTCACGCACAGCGTGTCCGGGCCGAGCAACCAATCCCCCCTCACGCGCAACTCACGTAGACCGGGCCTATTCAAATTGTATGAATGGACAAGGCTTTGATACCATATTAGATTCCATCTTAAAACCAATTGATATTAAGTGGAGGTGTCCAACTAATATTTAAACACATGTCCATTTACACACACAACTAATGTGGGATTTCCCACTTCAACAGTGGAAAAAATCGAACCCACAATCTAGCAGTTTACTGCTTAACGCTTATACCATTTGAGATATAATTCATTCGTAATTGAATTCATTATTGTAAAAGTGAACTCTATTGATAGTGACATATTTCAGCAATAAGGACACTGTTATGAGAAATTAAACACCCAGCAATAAGGTCACTGGGGTCACCGGCCATTATAAAAATCTCACTATATTTCATTTTGTGATAAAAGGTTGCAAAACTTAACATTTTGTTATAAGTCTAATGCTTTAATACACTCGACCTTTTAGCCCCTTTCAATCATATTATGTCGTTGAAAATTAGTTAATTTTACTCTGTTTCGCATTTTCTCATTTCAATTGTACCTTTAAGCATTAAATTGATATTCTTTTATTTAGAAAAAAGTTACAAAAATTTCTTTTGAAAAGGTCAATTTAATACAAAAAGATCAATTTAATGCAAAAATAATCAATTTAAAGAATTTTTTGAACTTTTTCCAAATGAAAAAAGATCTTTGGAAAAAGATCAAGTTTAAAGATAAAACTGAAACAAGAAAATGCGAAATAGAGTAAAATTGACAAATTTTCAACGTTAAGGTAGGATTGGAAAGAGGTTAAAAGGTTGGGTGTTTTTAATACATTAGGCATTTGTTATAACGGGTAGCCACTTGTATAAAATTCAACGATTTTTGCACTAAAATACATCGTTTTTACTTACGTGGCAAACTGTAATTACAAAAAGGGATATAATTTAGTGATTTTTTTGTAATTCACGATAAATTCGATAAATTTTTTGTAACAAAATTGAGCTGAATCTGCCACAATTAAAACACAAAAAGGCAAAATAGGGTAAACTAAAAAAATTACAACGTCAGGGTATAATTGCAAAAGGAACTAAATGTCACGACCCAAAACTATTGAGCCGCAACCGGCGCTAGGGAACGGGAGTGGTAGCTCCGGAACCCGTAGCAAGCCTAAAATCACAATTAATTTTTCGCAAATATAATATAAACAAACAATATCCAACAACAGGAGCAAATATACATATATAACATGTAATCATACATTTACACCAACTGTTTCAAAACCTCGCGGGCTCTAGTTACCGTACCCTGTACGAACTGGCCTCGCGGTACTATATACATCAGTTAGTGCTTCCAACATCTCACCGGCATCTGGAGCCGTGGATCATATACTAAACACGTAGCCTATCAAAATGCATATAAAACAATAACAGCAGTTAATATATGTAATACCCCAAAATATTTTAAGGTAATTAAGTCGTGCCACGTGTCGGGATTTCCGATAAATTAAATTAAGGAGAATTTAATTTAATTATATCGGGAATTTAGAATAATTTTTATTAAGTGGATTTACGTGATTTAAGGATATAACTTCGAAAATTAATATAAAATAAATTATAAATCCCGTAATGGATTTTATTTCGCCAAAGTCCGCGAAATAATTTATAGTATTTGTGGTAAAAGTTTCGAGTCGATCGGAGAACGTTTAAAATTTGGACGCGGATAGGTTATGGACTAAATTGAAACTTTTGAAAAGTTTCAAGGACCAAAGTGCAAATTAGTCAGGTTATATATTATAACCTTCAGATGAAGGAATGAAGAATCCAGAGTCTTCATTCTTCATCTCTTTCTCATTTCTCTCGCTCGTTTTATACGGTTCCGACGCTCGATTCCGTTTCTCGTCCGTTTCCGACGTTCTATAACTCCAAACGATCGTATTTCGACGGGTAATCGCGGTAAGCTTGACGTTTTACCGTTTCGTTGATTATATTTTGAGTTATATCGATTTAAAGTTTTAGGCCACGAAACGAATATATCGTTTTAATCGATATTAGGATTGAATTATAGTGTTTTGGAGTTAGATTAAGCGTTTGGGGTGTGATTAAGCGTTTTTGGATCGAAAGCACGTCGGAAAAGCCGAAAAATTGGTTTCCGGGGCGAGGTGTGCGGCACGCCCGCATAGGCGGGCGATGCGCCCGCATAGGCGGGCGATGCGCCCGCATAGACGGGCGACGCGCCCGCATACGCGAGGCGTGCGTCCGCATAGGCGGGCGACGCGCCCGCATATGCGGGGCGTGCGTCCGCAGCCCGCGTGAGTCGGCGACTCGCCCGCACCGTAAATTCGCCGATCGACCTAGTTTCGAGAAATTTGATGTACGCGCATATCGAGACTTGAGATTTATTAATATTCGATTAGTTATCGATTAATTTGAAACGTTAACCTAACGAGGTTAAACGAGAATTGAACTAGAAGTGATATTTTATCCATAAACGAGTTTGATACCGTTTATTGGGATAATCACGTGAGAAGCACGATGGTTAATAAAGTGTGTCGAGTCTCGAGTCTAGAGTCAATCTTAGAATAGGATTCTAATACAAGTCAAATATTTTAAAATCTGTTTTAGATCCGGCGAGGCAAGAAGCAGCTGGACCAGGAGCTCGGGAAGCTTGACGTTTCTAAAGCCCCGACGTATTTTTGGATAAGCGTTTTCTGTGAGTTTATACGATTTGCTTTTAAAGTATTTAATTAAGCAATTATTTTATATTGCTTTATATTTGAATTGCATGATTTATATATTAAATCTTTAAGTGAGTTGCACATATGCTTGATTTGAAACCAGTATTGATCCGATGGAACGTGCTACCTATTGAGCGGCAATAGGACTGTGTGATCACCAGTTTTGATTTGATACAGCTGTGAATATGATTAAGTATATGAGTTCTGAAGGTAGATGTATGATTGTGATACGAGAGTGAACTCGGTTACAGTGTAACCTGAGCCCCGTATCTAGTGGGTTAGACCCACCACTGGGATTAAGAGAAGTGTCGCGACTGACGTGGTAGAGTGTGAATACTCCCGGGTCGGACTATTGGATAAGTTTTCCTCTGAATATATACGGTTAACATATTTGAGGATTAGGGTTTCAATCGGATCCTGTACTTGGCTGCATACGATTGATTACGATTTTATGTTTTATTTGAATACTTATTAGTAAATGTATGAACTCACTCAGTATATCCCCATATACTGACCCCTCACAGATTTCCTTTCAGGATAAAGACGCTTTGAAGCAACGGACTTCTATCCTACTCCCAGAAGTCTGTATTTTTGAGTATGTAAAGAAACAGTACTTTACTCTTAGAGCTGCAGTAGATAAGTATTTTGTCAGTCAGCTTGTAATATATAGTTTTCTGTAAATATAACTTTAACGTTTTAAAGTTTTAAACGCTTTACGCCTGCTGCGTTATTTATATTGTGATTGCCAGAGGATATGTGTGCCTGGCATGTGTGCTCCTGCATGACACGTGTTTATTTACGTCATGCATGACATTTATATTTGCGAAAAATTATTTTACGTTTTTAGGCTTGCTACGGGTTTCGGAGCAACCACTCCCATTCCCTAGCGCCGGTCTCGGCTCTGAAATTGGGTCGTGACAATATATATAATCAAAATAAACTGCTGACTAGGCTACTATACTATCGACACAGGACCACTACTGCAGCATTCACAGAAGTCATAAACTATCCTGTACAGATGACTTCTGCACTCCAAAATTAGCTTCTAGCTAGGTCCACAAGCTAAGCACCTGAAAGACATCAAAGGTGAGGGGTCAGTATTTGGGGAAATACTGAGTGAGTTGACATTTACTAACAGTATTAATATAAAAACATAGCATCGCATCTCAGGAAAAATATTAATATAAATATATAAACATGTATTTGATCCGTACGAAACTAATATCCTAGCATGCGACACATCTCTCGAATAATCATATATCATTTAATCCAATCGTAAATATCAATTGCGAGTCCAACTCGCTGGTGGCCCAGCCACTAGATACGGGGACTTCCAGGCTACACCGTAGCCGAGTTCACTCTCGTATCGAAATCATATACCCAATCGTAAATTTCATATTCATCAACAACTCCCAACTGTGTCAAGTCATTTCTCAATGCAAACATACTAGACTGACTCGATACTGGTGATCACACAGCCTATTGACACCCAATAGGTAGCTAGTTTCTTCGGATCGCATACTAGTTCTCGCATATAGAAATTAAATAACATATAACATCCAATCAATTGTGTATAATGCGATGCGTAAAAACAATGTATATAATTTCATAAAATAATTTCAATATATATAATACATGAAAGTAAAAGTACAACTCACAGTGACCGCAATCCAAGAAATGATATGATCGATCTGATAATACGCTCTCGCTAGTCCGCCTCTATTGAATTCACTACTTGTTGACACGTCTGATAGATCGTTAATAGTTAGACGTGATTCTCGCATTCTTATACGTATAATACTTTTAAGTTTTATGATTTAGTTTCATTTTATACTTGTTTACGTATTCAATAACTTTAGTCGTATAAACGACTTAGCGAATACTATTTCTCATAATTGAGAATTGCTTAACGTCCTTGACGTTTTCCATTATTGTTATTTATCTAAAACGTCGAGCTAATCTCGAGATTAATGATTCTCAAAGTCCGAAACCCGTCCTTTAGAGTCAAATTACCCAAAACGTCAAATGCCTAGATCAATTTCGGTTTGCATACGTGTGGAGGCGAGTTGGGGTGCACGGGTGTGCGTTTTGGTGGGTGCACGATCGTGCAACTGAGTACACGTTCGTGCACCTCAGGGGTACACGTTCGTGTACTTATTGTACACGTTCGTGCACCATGAAAAGTGCACGTTCGTGTACTTCAGTACACGATCGTGTACCTTGCTAGGTGCACGTTCGTGTACTTCAGTACACGTTCGTGCACCCGTGGTACACGGTCATGTACCACGTGCACAGCCCCGGAAATCAGATTTTCCGGGGTTTCTCCACAATCCCGACGTGCTAAACATACCCACGCTCAATACCCATATCTCGGTTTCATCGAAAACGCCATAATAACCTCAAAAACATCAAAATTCAACCCAAAATCATACTCCTATCCAAATCAGCCAATAAATCACGTTTTTGAACCAATTCTCGAGATATTTACCTCGAAATGAAGCTTAGGATCGATAGAGGACAAGATTCTGAAGAGATTGCCGCTTGAATCGCTTGAATCGGACGTCGAACGGTGAAACGGCGGCGAAATAACGTAATCGGCGATAATCTCTCAATTCTCTCGATGGTTCTCTCTGCTTCCTTCATTTCATATTTTCTTTCTTATATTGTTTGGCTAAAAGGCCACTTTGATCCTTGTTCTTTTTGTTTCTTATCATTTATCCTTTAAACTTCTCTTTTACACGATTTAGTCCATAACTAAATCGTTAAATTCTTTTATTACGACTTATACGTATTATTTATATCCTATAAATAATACAAAACCTGATATTAACACTTTCCCGTCAAAATCTAATATTTCTATTTTCGACATAAAGTGGCTAAATTACCACTTTGGTCCCTATCCCTTATTTTGGACTTTTCTCGCCATTTTCCCATTTAATTCCAATTCTAACTTTTATAATTGAAACATAATATAAATTTTCTCCGTAATAATCCTTTCTAAAACCGACCTGCTAAAACTTATTTATCGGAAAACTTTCCAATATCGCCACTTCCGCGACTCAAAACTGGACACGTGGTCCAATTAGCTAATTGATTATTTTGGGGTATTACACTAAAGGTGTAGGGCTTTGAGTGATTAAGCCAAAAAAATTAAGGTATTTTTTTACAGGACTTAGATAATAATTTACCTTCTAAATGTATATGATTAAAATTAATAACACAATTATTTTTTGAATTTAATTTAATCTTCTTAATAATTAATATTGATAAAAGTTGGTTATTGTTTTAATTGAAATATAAAAACAAAAATTTAATTAAAATAATGTTACTAAATTAATTAAAGTTAAATTTTATGTTGGTTATAAATAAAAGGCTTAATGTCTTTAAAAAACCCGACTTTTGATCTCCTTTTTAATCAGACCCTGACGTTGAAAATTTGTCAATTTTACCCCATTTTGTATTTTTCATTTTAATTGTACCCTAAAACATAAAATTGACCTTTATTCATTTGACAAAAGTTCAAAAAAATTCTTTAAAAATGGACAATTTAATATAAAAAGTTAATCTAATGCAAAAATGATCAATTTAGAGAATTTTTACCAAATAAAAAAAGGTCAATTTTATGTTTTATGGTAAAATTAAAATGAAAAAAATACAAAATAGGATAAAAATTGACTGATTTGCAACGTCAGGGTATGATTGAAAAGGGGATAAAAGGTCAGAATTTTTTAAAATACTAGTTTCGCATTACGTGCTATGCACGTGGCTCGTAACGTAACTCGTCAATGATAAATTTATTATACTTATATCAATTATTTATTTATAATTAATATTAAATTAGTTAAAAAAATTTACAAAAGTAAATATGATATATTCGGTTATTAAATATTTTTCCATACTAAATTTATTCTTTGGTTTTATAATAATCATAATTAAATAATTAATTTTATTTTATTAATAATATCTTTAAAAATAATAAGATAGAAATTCAAAATAATAATATATTGCTAAATATGGTATTTTAATTTTGTAGTTCAATCAAATTAAAAGATAGGTATTCCTACTAATTTGGAGACAATTTAGTTAACTTTTACATACAAAAACTAAATTGGAGATAATTTAGCTAACTATTCTAATTAGGACTTTAATTACAATAATGATAATTAAATAACTAATTAGTTAATGACTATAAAACCTTTATTTAGTATTAAACTGAAAAGGATTATTTAGTAAATTTGCCTGTCCCCCCCCCCCAATCCGTGCTTTTATATATAGTATAGATTAGACTTAAATAAAGTAAATTGGTATAATTATAATAAATCTAATTAATACTTAAATTAATAAGTTATGCTACGAGTAGGGCTGGCAATTCGTGTCATCGTGTCATAAACGTGTCGTGTACCTATTTATTAATAGACAGATTTCTCAAACCCGAACACGACCCGTTTAACTAATTGTGTCAAAATGTCAAACCCTAACTCGACACGCTTAATAAACGGGTTAACACGTTTAGACTTGTTTAACCCGTTTAGTAAAACAGGTCATAACAGATCACATATTTAATCTGTTTAACACGTTTATTAATAACCCATTTAACACAATTTCTTAATTAAATGAGTATAATCAAATAACAAACCTCTAAAATAATCATAAATCTTAATACAACAAATAACAATTAATAAATTATATGTATCATATGAGTAATATTTGGTCATATATAATTTAATTAATTAATAATATTAATATATAGATTTAAACGTGTCTTAGGCGGGTTTAACCTGTTTAACCCGCTATTTAACCGTGTCATAAACGGGTTGACCCGTTTATGACCCAAACCCATATAAACTTAACCCGAACCCGCTTAATTTCGTGTCGGGTTTACAGATCGTGTGCACAATTGCCAGCCCTAGCCACGAGCCACGTGTATAAAACTAGTCAATTTTAAAATTGAACAAATTAGTTACGTACAAAAAATAAACTCATTTGTAAGATTGTAAAAAGGAGAGAAATAATAAAAGAGAAATTCAAAAATCAGGTTCGGTCGGATGTCTTTGCTTCGGAAAGTCGTTGATCTATAAACACACTTCCATTTGTAAAAACCGTACATTTACCATTTTACCCTTCATATTCTTCATCCTTTTATTTTTCCCTCCTTCACACCCAAATTCAAATCCCATAGATGAACAAAACCCTCAATTTCGCCGGAGTCTGAGAGATTTATGATATTGCTCCGCCATGGACGGCGGCGAAGTTTCTCTTCTTAAAGAAAACCACAATGTTAATAATAAAGGTAAATATATTTTTTCCCTTCTTTTCAAATTCCAATTCATGCCAAAAAAAATTAATTTTTTCTTTCATGATTTATCCGTTAGGGTTTTGTGAAATTATTACTAGGAAGCAATAATTTAGGTTTATTTAATGCTTTTTTTTTTCTCATTTTGTTCAGTAAGTTGAATTAGGTTGTTCTTGTGTGTTTGATTAATTAATTAAAGTAAAATGGAAGTTGCAAAAATGTAATTCAATTGAAATAACCTAAGCTATTGTTGAGCATTTTTTTAAGATGGTTTGTTTTCGGAATTTAGGTTTGGTTTTAAAATTGGCATTTGTGTAGAGACTGAGTATAAATTATTGATTTTGGTAGGTGATAAAGTGAAAGGACAAGAAATAGCTAAGGCATCTACGGTTGTTGGAGATTTACCGAGGAAAACGCTAGGCGATATTAGTAACTTGCCCCAGAAAAACCAGGATATGAAACCTCCATCTGTTTCAGTTAATGCTAAAGATTATATTCATAAGCTCCATCAGGTAAATTTCTGTGTTTTTCTATGAAAAAATAAACTAAATACAATGTTTTTGTATCTGTTGCTAGTTCATTTTGATGATTATTATCTTTGTTTTATGAATGTTTTTGTCCAGGAAAATTTGACATTAGTGAAGCTACTTACGGAGAGAAAGTATCCTTTGTGATTGAATTTTATACCGATTGTTGTAATTTCATTTGGTATTCAATTGGGTGCCTTTTCTTAACCTGCTCAACAGTAAAATC
The DNA here is from genome assembly GCF_937616625.2 of Mercurialis annua. Lineage (NCBI taxonomy): Eukaryota > Viridiplantae > Streptophyta > Magnoliopsida > Malpighiales > Euphorbiaceae > Mercurialis > Mercurialis annua. The sequence continues at coordinate 33,528,265 of NC_065577.1, read as the reverse complement.
ATTCAATCACATGCATTTGAGTTGCAGAAACTGAAAACACAATGCCAACACGTCCAGCAAAAGAATCTGGAGCTCGCCCAATCAAACAGCCAGATAATGGCGGTAATCTCATGAAATTCCTAGGAACTCATTTTTTGATAAATTTGACGACTTCAGGCTCAATAGATTGCTGTACCAGACTATTGACCCAGTGCTTTAAATATTGCAGGAACTTAATACAAATAAAGATAGGGTGAGTTTCCAAATAATAGACATGCCTTAATTTGATTTACTCAGTTTGTTACTTTCTTTAGCCTTTTTAAGTAACAACACACTTTGTTATTTTTCAGCTCAGGGTGCTTCAACATGAGTTGGGATGCAAAAACAGCTTGCTTAAAGTGTCGAAATTGCAATATGAGGTAAGCTTATTCAGTGTGCTGCTTTCCTTGTTAGTTGTATATGCATACTCATCAGATTATTAAATATTTTTGTGACAAATAATCTCTTTGCTTCATAAGGAAAACGATAATACGGTAAGATGCCAATGCAATGTATATGATGTACTAAAGTAAGCCATTGTATATAATTTCTCTTTTTAGTGGTACCCTGTGCAAATTTACCCTTGTTTTATCACTGCTTTAGGGTGATACCATCAGACCTAGTGAGGTTGATAAGGTTTCTGAAGCGGAAAACAGGGACAATGAACTTAGCAATAAAAGGAGGAAGCAGCAGTCTAAATGTAATTACCATCCCAGCATGTTATTCAAAGTGATAGTAACTTTTTTCTGGAACTGACCCTCATGCTCTTATGATCTTGTGCAGCTTTGGACCTTACTACTTTAAAGCCAGTCGAAGCTAAAGAGAAAACTGATAAGCGTAGGTATGATCAACTTTTTCATGCAAATGGATCTCAAAACTGATACTTCCAATTTTTTTCTTTAGTAGAAAATTTGTCTGAACTCGCCTTTTTCATGAAATGCTTTGCATATGAAGGAAATGTGCTAAGTTGAAAGGTCGGAAACACGATTCAACTGATGATGCATTTGAGATAACGAAATCTTTGGACCTTCATATGGATGAACCTATTGAAGCTGAAAAGAAGGTTGATGTGAAGAGGTCTGTATCCATAGTATACTGCCGAGTGTTTAAGATCTTAAATAGCTTTATATTTTCTGGTAACTTTCACCAAGGCTTTAGAGAAATTTTGAAATGCTTGTGACGACAGGCTTTCTTTGAGAAGGCAATCTTCTAGGTTCATAGCCAGTGAGCAAGCCACAGCTGATGATTCATTTCAGATAAATGATGCTTTGGATCCTACTACGGTCACACCTCATCAAGCTGAAAATAAGGCTGATAATAAGAGGTTTGTTTGTTGTCAATATCTATGCTGTATTGAACTTCACTTTGTAGATGGTTTTTAATTTTCCGGCGCTCTCAAGCAAATATGGACACATGAAGAAATGTTTGTTTCAACAGGCTTTGTTCGAGAAGGCAGTCTGCTAGACTTAGAAGTCGAGAAGTTCAAGAATTAACTGAAGATACATTTCAGATAGATGATGATAAATTTCCAGTTTCTCCCCTGAATAAAAGTGATGCCCCAACATCTGTATCAGCAGTCAAAAGTGAACCTGAAGTAGGACAGAGTACCTCTGGATCTGAAGCCCCGGAACTAGGAAGGTTGTCTTTCCGACCTAAGCGTCAAGTGGCTGAAAAGGTTCAATCCTACAAGGAAACTTCATTAAATGTCAAGATGCGCAGACCTACGTGAGTTAGAAATCTTTCTCAAACTAACCTTACATTGGGCAGAGCAGGGGAGACCATTTTTTGGCATTCTTGATGGTAAGGTTTGAAAGAATTTCTTATTGATACCTGCTGCTAGTCAAATGCAAATGTTAAAGCTAGTATATTTTGTTCTATTATCATCTACGCTCGATGATTTAGCACCCAAAATCAATCTAGGTCTTAGGTGATTGTCCAGATTAATTGAAAAAATTGCTTGTTTCTCAGTTTACTGCTCTCTCACTCTCCTCTTTTTATTAGTTTGTATAAAATGGAGGGAACTTCTTCTGTCTTTCTGATATAAACAAATGGAGGGCATATAGCAGTTTGTTTATCAAACTTGTCTAGTAAATAAAATTACTTTAAGGAAGGTTAGCTGCTTGTTTATCAAACTTGTCTAGTAAATAAAATTACTTTAAGGAAGGTTAGCTGCTTGTTTATCACAATTACTCAGTTAGTAAATTGTGGATGTGGATTATGTGATAATCAAAGGAGAATCTTCGAATTGTTGATAAACTTGAGGTTGTAGGTGTCAACATTTTTGTACGAACTAGTGTTTGCCAAGAGTAGATTGGGGTAGGAAGACTGAATTGGCATTAGCAGAATCCTGAGATTCAAGAAATTACCATAAATAGTAACAATAATCTTTTGCAGTAACTGCATAACTCGAGTTGCTGTAAGTTCTGAGTCTTTAGATTATGGAACAAGGAGTAAAGATCTTGACCACTTCTTCATAACGTCGAGTTGCCCTTTGTTTCCTCAATTGTCCACCAGCCTGCATTTCATATTTTCAAACCTGGGTGTAACATGACAAAATAATAGTTTTTACCTAAGCATGTGATTTGACTGCTGTGTTGGATATATGGTATCAGATCAAATAGTGGAAAATCCCGAGTTTCATTCGAAGAATACTGACATTGAAACAATGCTGGCTGCATGTTATTTGCTGTAATGTCAAAGGTTATGTTTATAAAAAAGAAAAAACTGGCTGCAGACGTTTTGTTGAACTGTGAGATAAATACACTCTTGATTTCTGTTATCTTCGTGTTGATATTATTCCTGAATTTAGTTGCGGTTGGAGTGAATTTGATGATAAATCACCTAATCAATATTTGTTGATGAAAATTAGGCGATTTCGATTGGAGATGGCCTAATTAAAAAATGACACCGAAAATGTTTTTTTCTTTATTTTTTTTAATAATTAATATTATTGACATTTGGTTATTCAGTTAATTGAAATGAGCAACCGAACCAAATGATTATTTTGGTTTGGTTACAATTTGGCTCTATGTAATTCAGTTGTGGTTACAAAAAGATTAGAAAAATTTGGTTACTGTTACAAAAATGAGAAAATTTCAGTTAGGGTCATTTCGGTTCAGCGATCGAACCGATTGGTGCCCACCCGTAGCTGCTACTTTTATATACTGCTCTATGAACAAATATTTTGATAGTACAGATACATAATAATGTATTATATAATATACTATACAAAATCATGATAATAATTAAAATCAATGTATTTTTTGTTTTCCATTTCCTTTTCACTTTTATGCTTTTTGAATATGATGGATTGGGTTGAACGTTGTCTATACATATTCCAATTATTTTGCCAGTGCACAGTTCATACAGTAAAGTATAAACCTCCATTCTTTTAGTCACTTCATTTTGGGATGAGAATTCAATCTCTTTGAAATTACAGGCTGCGGTGCATAAATTCAGTCTAAAGATGGGATATTGCTAATTTGCTATATTCTCAAATTTATATGATGGGACATTAGGGGTATATTCAAGCCGCTGTCGTTACCAAGTTATGTCCACCTCGAGCTCAAACTCGATGGAATTTTACAAGCTCGAGTTCGAGCTGGAATGAAGTTAAATTCTCAAGTTTGTCTATGGATGACATTTAAACTACATTTGAGGTTACATGCATTTGAAAATTTTATTATAATATATAAGATTCAACCAATTAAAATGAGATATATCGAAAACTAAAAATATAGAAAATCGATAAATTAAGATATTTATATATTTATGTATGTAAGAGGTTTGCGAGCTTCACGAACCTCTTCAATTTTACTGAACTCAATTTGAAATTGAACTCAAGTAGCTCGAATTACAGCTCTATTCAAAATTTTGAGTTGAATTGACTTCGACTAATTCGTAATCACACCCATATATGACTATCAGATACCATAAGCATTTAAATTTTGGTGCTGCAGTTAGCTCCTTTACAAATAATATTTTCTTGAAAATACTTAACAAATTTTAGTGGAAAAAAGCAAATAATGACCATGGATCCTGACTTTTAGAACCTCCTTACAAGAAACTCCATGATATTTAAAATTGATCAAAGAACCTTCTAAAATTTATGGCGCTACTCAAGAAATTCCTTAAGCCAAAAAAATATTTAATGCTGTCTATTTTTTTGAGCGATCTAAAAAACAAATATGGTGGCGCCACGTCAGCCAACAAGTCATCAAAATATTTTAAAACACCCAAAACACCCCTAAAACTATTAAAATTTAATTAAAAAAAATAAAAATTTAACCCAACCAAACCTAACCAAACTCGAACCACCCCTCCACCATCGAGCACTCACCGCCGCCGCTAGGTCGTATTCTCACATGAGAAGACGAGCAGAGAAGACGATCACTACTCGTCTTCTTAAACCAGAGACAGCGAGCAGCGGTCGTTTTCTCAGATCTGGTCTGAGAAGACGAGCTTCTCATACCAGATCTGAGAAGTCGAGATGGTCGTCTTCTCAGGTGAGAAGATGACCAGCTAGGTCTTTGTCTTCTCACCTGAGAAAACGACATGCGACGGGCGGTAGGTGTTGCGGCGGTGGTTAGAAAGTTGAGTGGGTGGATGTGTTAGGCTGGGTTCAATTTTTTATTTTTAATTAAATTTAATAGTTTTAGGGGTATTTTAGGTATGGAAGTTGCTAGTCTCTAGCGGGCTTGGACTTCAGAGCCCTTATGACGTGGCAGACCAACAAATCTGATGTGGCAGATTGATGCTGAATTAGATAGGTTGATTACAATACATAATAATTTTCTACAACTAATTACAAATTTGTGCACTTTAACGGGGCCCAATTCCGAGTTCAAATGAGTCTGAAAATACAAAAACACTACTAGAATTAATCGAAACAGTTTTGGAATGGTTTCAAAGAACATAGCGCCAAAGAGGTGGCGGTGGCGCAACTTTGAATGGCGGTGGCGCCAACTTACTGTGGCGGCAGGGCCACAGTATGGCTGCAGTGGCGCCATCATTTCTTAATTCCGGGGGCATTTTCTGAATATGGGGTTTACATGCAAAAACGACAAAAAACGACCAAAATGCATAAAAAAAAACACTAAAACATTCTCGAATTGAAATATGATGATTGAAACTAGTTAAAACACCCTAAACACATGTTTCTAGGTTGATTTCATGGCAATCATGGCAAAAACAGCAGTTATAGCAATTATGCCGGTTTATGGCTAAATATGCTATTCTAATGACAAAATTTAGGCCAAACACATATTTGGATTCCTACACTATCACCTTTTACCAACTTGAACCTGTAATGAAAAATGTTAAAAATATGTCCTGCATTTTTAGAAACATCTATTTTAAGTCCTTATAGTTATGGGAGTTAATAGAATGTGGATGGCATTAATAACTAACAAATGCAAAATGCATAATTGGGCCCGCGTACTATAATTTTATTTCAAATTGAATCCCCCACTAAAAGATGTTCAAATTGAGTCCTTCTATCACATAATTTATTTTATTTTTAATTAGGGGTGTGTAAAAACCGAAAAACCAAACCGAACCAAAAATATAAGTTCGGTTTTAGGAAATTTCGGTTCGGTTTTTGTTTTGGGAAATTCGGATAAACCGAACCGACCGAAATTATGTATTATTTATTTTACTAATAATACAAATAATTGTTGTAGTTCAGTCGTAACATGTGTGTTCGGAATTGTTCAGGTCCTAATTTTGAGTCCCCTTACTTTCTTTTCTTTCTTTTTCTCTTTAATTAAAAGAAGAATAAAAATATACAATCTTCATAATGGAATCTGGGACCATTCGCATAGCAGCAGCACGCAGATCCACCAAGCCAAATTGATTATTTGAGATATATTAACAAAACTACTTTACCTACTGAACCGAACCAAAAAATTTTAATTCGGTTTTCCATCCGCCAAAAAACCGATCGATTCTTATATTTTGGTCGGTTTGAAAACCGAACCGACTGATGCACAACTCTATTTTAATGTTATTAATTGTTTTTAGCATTTTTGATATTGAAACCGTCTCTGACTACTAACAATTTTTTAAAATCTTAATTATTTTAATTTATTAATTTAATTAAATCAAAATAAATATTTTTAAATATACAATTAATCTTTATTTAAAAAAAATTAAATATATTAAAAACAGTTCGTCTTCCTCGAAATCCAATTTTAATTGGTTTGGATAAAAACAAACCATATTTAGTTCACACTAACCAGATCTGGTTCGTTCATCTTCCTCCCATAAAAGTCGTACCAGAGCGTTCGTCTTCCATGGAAGGAAGACAGCTGATTTGTCTCCTCCCATGAAAGACGAGCCAGAGAGTTCGTTTTCCATGGGAAGAAGACAAGCTAGAGTGTTCGTCTTCCTTCCATTGAAGACGAACGTTTTCGTTCGTCTTCCATCAGAGAGTTTGCCTTCCATGAGAGGAGGGCGAACCAGAGCACGTTCGTCTTTCTCCTATGGAAGACGAACCAATGCGCTCGTCTTCCACGAGAGGGAAGACGACATACTCGTCTTCCTTCCATGGAAGACGAACCAGATCTGGTTCGTGTGAACCAGATCTGATTCGTCTTCTTCGGGACGAATCAAGTTCGGTCTCGAGAAAGACAAACAATTTTAATAAATATTATTTTTTAAAAAAGTTAATTATATTTTTAATAATATTTAATTTGATTTAATTTAATCATTTAATTATAATTTAATAAATTTCGAATAATAAAAATTTTAATTTAGATTTATAGTGTAGGACTCTATTGGTAAACAATTATAGTATAAGGAACTAATTTGCAAAATTCTATAGTATAAACACCACTAGTCTAAAAATAAGTGTGTGTCTCACTCTCCAACGGAAGGAGACGGACGGAATTACATCATAGACTTATGAAAGCACAGAACATATATTTAACATATTTTCTAGCGATCTGAAATAAAAATCTAGTTAAGGATTGATAAATGTCAATACGTTATTAAATAAATCAAAGCATAGAAGTTGTGTTTTTTGAATGGTGTGTGCACACTATATGGTTCAGCCTCGGTGTTCTATTTTCTAGGTTTTATGTGTTTTTCTTTTATGATTATCTCTAAGATTTATAACAGTATTATTTATAGAAGTAAGGTTAGAGTTAGGATTTCTAGCATGAGTTAGGTTAGAACTGTGTTTTTCTTTTTTTTTAGTTAAAAGTCTATTTTAAACATTCAATTAATTAAATTTATATTTATCTATGTCTGCTATACAAAATATAGTAAAAAGATTGTTTGGTACTTAGAAGTATTAAAAATAGCTTTTAAAATTATAATAATTTGAATATGATCAATTTAGTACATTAAAATTATAATTTATTTATAAATTTTTAAGAGATTCTAATTAGTCCAATTTCTTGGATCTTATGCTTATTTTTAAACATTTTAAATTTTTTTTTCCTCTCCCCTCTCTCTCAAATATAAAACCCTAGCCGTCAAGCGTTTCTCCTTTTGTTTTTCGTTTCGGCTGTCGTCAATGGTTTATTTTTGCCGTTGCGGTAGCCATTTTTTTTTTATTGTTTTAGAATAAAATAAATAACCGACTCTTTTTCATCTTTTTTATTTTGGTTGATAAATCAATCGACGAGGCGCATCAATTTCAATATATATACAAATAAAATTCAGAGATGGATTAAGACCTTTCAAAATTGAAGATGAAATCGTTATACGTTATATTAGTTTTTTTTATAACTATTTTATAGCGATTATTTTTTAAAAAAAAGTTTTGCTGTTCTTTTTATATGAAAGATTTGTTGTTTTTTATGAAGAGTTTGTGAATCTTCTTTTAGACAAAAAAGGATTGAATTTTATTGTATTAGAGCAGTTATGTGATTTTGATTTTATTTTGTAAGGTAATCTGTGAATAAAGGTTTATATCTTATTTCATGTCAGGTTATTAAAAATAGTTATATCCTTTTTAAATGTTTACACCTGTAACTGTTTTTTATTATTAATGAAAGATTATTCGATTATCAAAAAATTAAATCAACGCAACACCATTCCAAAGGTGAAATGCGGGTCCTGCTGGTATGAGCTTCTCACATGCAAAGGTGAACAAGTTTGCTGACATATAGGAGCCACCGTTTTCCATCACCACCAAACCGCGTTTTTGCACGAAGATTTAATATGATAAATAAATATTCCCATTAAATTAATAAATGCCACTAACAATAAAATATTTAAAAAGAATGTCTTAGTAGAAAAATAATTTATTATAGTCCAAAATAAAAAGCTATATTGAAGCGAATATAGTTCGATTTAAGAATAAAAATAAAAATATATTTACATAGTAAGACCTTTTGCTCTAATTTGATTTTTTTTTTCTTCTACAAAATCAATTATGTATGTAGCTTATCTTTTATTACCTTTCACGAGACATTTTGTTTAAATTTAATTAATATCATGTTTAATTAAATTTCATTTATTTTTTTTATTAACAATTGATGGAAGACATTCTTCACAAAATTCAATTAATATTTGGATGTAAATGAATCTTTTTTTTATCAGACATAGAGAAAATTAAAAATAGTTATTATTTTTAATATATTATTCAGCTTTTAATTATTATTTTTAAAACCAGTCAAAATGACAAAATGGAGAGTGTCGAGATTGAACCCGCAACCTCGTGCACATAGAAGAAATTGGCCATTTAGACTAACCCCTTAAGTGCTATGTTAAAGAATTCACTCGTAAGAATTTCCTCCTTCTAGTGTAAATCGGATACCTGAACGCATAAATATTCATTAATATTTTTTTTATTTAGATGATATTTAATGTGGTAATTTTTTAAAATATATATTTCAGTAATACACTTTTATATGTCAGTTTTTGATTTTTCTTTTTTGATTTTTTTTATTTACGAAAAATACTTGTTTTTATTTAATTTCATAAATACCTTTTTTTGGTTTTAAGTTTTCACTCAATTTTGGTTTTCGTTTTTTTTAGTTCAGTTGACCGAACCGATCGATTGCACAATCCTTCAGTATTAAATAATTTATTCTCTTTTTATAATTTTTTTTCTTGAAAATTTTTTATTTGTTTATCGTGTTTTTATATATATATAGTGTTTTTATAGTGTAATAATAGTGTATATATAATGTATTTATGGCATTTATGTAGTGTTTTTATGGTCTATACCATAAAAACACTGCAAATATACAATAAACACTGCAAATACACTGCAAATGCACCATATATATACTAAAAAAAAGGTAGAAATACACCAAAAAACATAGATATCCCGAAAAACACCAGAAATACACATTAAATATATCAAAAATACACTATAACATAAATATATTATAAAATCACTACAAATACACCATAAATCATTTTGTTCTTTACAAAATCAGCAGCAATAAATAATCTATGAATAAGAGGAAGATAAAATAATTGTATGAATAATAAACAATTTTATAAACAAAAAAATTATAGACCTATAATAATTTATTTACAAAATGTTTAAATCATCACAAAAAATATAAAAAAATTACACAAATCTAAAAACGATGTCGAGAAATTCATAGTGCGAATGGAAGAGACGAACGGACTAGCGCGAACGGAAGAGATGAACGGAAAAACTACCGGAAACGACAAGAAATCTATTGGAAGTAGACGAACGGAAAAGCGAACAGAAAAGACGAACAAAAAAGCAACCGGAAGAGATAAACTGAAAATTAAAAGTAAAAGAAGAAGAAAAGAAGAGAGAAATTTGCGAGAGGAGAGAAAAAAGAGTGGTTATGTAAAAATTTAACCTAAAATGAGATAAGACTACTATATATAATGGATACTTTTGTAAATAAGTTGTAAAAATAGGTTGCGTAGGAAATAAGAGAAAGATGACAAAAAAATGGTGTAAATATTTTAGAAAAACAGATATTCCACAAATAATTCATATTTTAATCTCTTTACCTTAATTTCATTATTAATTTATATATTTTGAATAATTAATAAATGATCATATACGTTTATTTTTGAACAGGTTTAATAAGTATTATATCTTACAATTTTTTCGATGTAAATAAATTAAATCAAATATTTAATCTTTGAAGGAAGAAATCAAACTAAGTTAATCCCAACTCGTGATGGATAAATCCTATTAATTTCTTAAAACATGGATTCAATGTATTTGAGAGTTTAGTCCAATTGCTAAGTTTCTCATTATGAGATTGAAAGTTCGACCTTAATTTTCTATAGCCTATTGTTTTGCTTGGTATACAAAATGAACAATAACCACGTGTAACATCACTAACAACCAATCTAGTTTAGGTCCATCTCTAATATATAAAAAAATATAAAAAATTAAAATATAAATTGACCTTTTTAAAAAAAATATATTTTTTATTAGTAAAATTTACTTGAAACGCCTGCATATATTTGGTCTAGTTGTTTAAATTTCAGCCATCTGAGCGCCAAAAGTCGTAGTAGTTAAGGTTGGGTTGCTGGCTATTATAACCCGGAATTATCAGATATGTGAGTTTGCGGAAGGTTCCTATTTCAAAATTTAATATTGAATTTCGAATCACTATAGTGAGTTCTCAATCGAAAAAAAAAAGTACTTTAAACTCAGACAATTTTTCTATAATTTCTTACAAAAATAAGCAAACAAACAAAAGAAAGCTATCATGAATGAAACATGCAGCTGGTTGTATGCATGCTATGATGCTTACACGACTGTGATGTGTCGGATTACGATTGGACCAAAAATGACAAAAGTTACAACATGTGAGTGAAACTGTGGAAGAAGGTCCAAACGTGTTCCATAACATTGTTAAGAACCCCTCCCACCAATTTAGTTATTTAACCGATTCAATTAATTTAATCACTAATTAAATCGTCCAATATTTATATTATACATGAAACTCTTTTCAAATACTAAAGTTAATTATTAGATTTTAAAAAATAAAAATAACTAAATTATGTTTTTTATTTTTTTTAAAACAACTGACCAATTTTACAGTTCAATCAAAACCAACTCATACAATTTTTTTTTTTGATTTAAAGTAGTCAAATTTTATTTTTAATTTTTAAGAAAAAGTTAACTATTCAGCATCAATTCATTGTCGAATCTCACTTGTTTCTATTTTATGCATTTTATTTTTTATTTTTTTCCACTTTATTTCTAAGCATTTTTTATTTTTTATTTAATTCTTATAAAACAACAGTTTTATAAAGTCCTATTTCTTTACTTATTTTTTTTACTTTCGAAAGCAGTTTTACTTTATTTCTGAGAGTACACTGCACTTACGCATTTTTGTTAATATAAAAATTTGAACAAAGGATCAATTCACCCCCTCAACTTGGCACGAAATATCAAATAAATCATTTTTACCGTTTTTAGATAAAAACAGACCCGCAACTTGCGTTTTTGGGTCAAATCAGCCCTTTTTCTTCTCGCCCACTCTCAACTCCGTGTTTGAAACACACACTCTCTTGGTTTAAAGTCTGAAATAGTCCTTATCATTTTTAAAAATTACAATAAAAAAATATTTTTTTTATTATATGAGGAGGAGCAACTGCTGCTCCTCAACTCCTCGTCAGTGGAGGAGCACTGCTCCTACGGCGAGGAGCAGCCCTGCTCCTCACCTGAGGAGCACTGCTCCTCGTCGGAGGAGCAGTGGAGCAGACCCATATGAGGTTCTCCTCTTCACATTCAAGAGCAGACCCGGATGGGTTTGTTCTTAAATGTGAAGAACAGGCCCATCTGGGTCTGCTCTTCGCCGGAGCAGATCCAGATGGGTCTACTCCGCCGTTGAAGCAGCAGATGTAGATGGGTCTGCTTCTTCAACAAAAAAAATAAAAAAATTCCAGTTCCGGTGAAAAAAAATATTCCGACAGTGGTTTCCGGTGGAATTTGAGCGGTTTCCAGTGTGAGTGGAGGGTTAAATTGATATGGTTTTACATAGTTTAATGGTGGTGATAACCACTCTCTTTGGGTGTTTTTGATACAAAAACGCAAGTTGCGGGTTAGTTTGACCCAAAAACAATAGAAATGACTCTTTTGATATTTCGTGCCAAGTTGAGGGGGTGAATTGATCCTTTGTTCATAAAAATTTCATAAAACTATTTTCGAAAGTGTAAGAACTGAATAAAGAAAAAAAACTCTTAGGGACGAAATAAATAAAAGTTAATTCTATATTCAAGGACGAAACCATAATTGTTTTTTGGAGGGATAAATTTTTTTATATCATTCATAAACTATTATAGAAAATAAAAAAATTTAAATTAAATTTTACTAATAAAAATAATTTGAATCTAATTCAACAAAAAAAATATTAATTATCAGTCGCAAAATTGAACGTCTATTTTCATATCATAAAATTCATCGATAATTGAATTAATACTGTATATTTTTATAATTTTCTTTAATTTAAGTGATCAAGTAATCTGCAAGATACTTCCATTTTATTATGTAATTTCGTCTTTATAATACTCATAACTGAAAATAAGCGGTCCGTTGTTGCAGTAATCATAGAAAGAGTCAAAATGAGTCGAATTAACCTATCAACTAAAGGAATTGATTCCACCATTTAAAGATAAAACAATTTGATTACACAATACACTAGACTTAATGATTCTTTTTATTTGCTGAGGGTGCCAGTGCCGCTGCATGTCCCCGTGTATCTCCGTCCTTGTTCATATTAAATCACTTCTTTTATATTATTATTAATTTAGTCACGATTTTTAAAAGTTATCATGTAAAACCAGCATTTTTCAAAAAAAAAAATCAAATCTATCACCGGTTTCAATTCGGCGAATTTCAAATGAAAATTTATGATAGATTTGAAACTTTTTTAAAAGGTTGTGATAAAATTAAAAAAAGAACGTTTTCCGTGGTGATTTAATAATGTGATTAACTCTTATAATAATTTTATGCCACATCATATTCTATTAGCCTAGTTAGCAAAAGTTCGACGAATTTTAAACAGGTGATAGATTTGAAAAATTAAAAGGTGGTGATTTTATATGATAAATTTTAAAAATTGTGATTAAAATGAAAAAAAATTGTGAAGGTGGTAATTTAATATGGAATTAACCCAAAAATAAAAAATACATAAAGTTTAGGATATGTTTTGCCATAATTAAAATAGGAATAAGGTTAGGACTAGGTTTAGAGGTATTAAAAAAGCAAAATACTACTACGCTTGGGATTAAGATGATATAAAATTGATATTTATAGAGGCTCAAAGAGGTACTTTAAAAATAACACTACCAGTGGATAAAAGTAAATGATAGATGGAGATGCTACATTGAAATTAATATATGGATATGAAGTTGAAGTTGAAGTTGAAGTTGAGGTAGATGATAATTATTGATGGAGTCTGCCTTCTGAACTGGTGAGTAAGACCTGCAAAACAGGGTAGAAGCTAACCGGACGGTGGTTGTCCGATTAACTCTCCGATGCTAAAGTCAGTTTAGAGCTTTGAGCAGCGTTTTGTGTATATGAATGTAATTGTGATTATAGGCATAGCTCGTGCTCCTTTTATAGTAGTCGAATATACCTAGTAGAGTTGTATTAGGCAGGTGAATCCTACTTTGCAGGGATTCGGCGATATCGTAGGGATTCTCCTGATTTGTCGTGATCTACCTTAATCTGATAAGAGTCCTATTTAGGAACGTCTTCCTAAATAGTCTTATCTTCCTAAAGTAGAGCTTATCCTTCCATATATAGTGTTTGTGTCCGAATAGGACAATACTTCAATTCTTAGTCGATTACCCGAATCCCGGACCTAACGCGCTTTGCGCGGATCATGTGGGATTCGGTCTTCATTAGCATATCACCGAATCTTAAGGGATTCGGCGTCTCTTCCATATCTTCGGATCTTCAGGGAGAGTCCGGTATCATCTGAGAGTGGATCTCCTGTGACTCGGCTCCATTATATTTACTGTAGGATTCGGTATCCATCATTAGCCCCCCCGCAAGTGAGCTGAAGTAATTGGTATTCATGCCTTAGTGGATTTTAGCTCTTTTGGAGCTGAGTCCTATTATACGGGCGAGTCGCTTTGTATTCCGGGCGAGTCGTTTCATATGTTTGTGGGTGACGTTTCTTCTTTAGTAAGATTCTGCGTTGCCACGTGTTGTCTATCAGTAGAGGGTTGTGACTGGATGAATGACAAGTGTCTTCGTGTGCTATTAGTTGGTCCTTATTTGTAATTATGGGATCTCGTCTTTTCAGTTTCTTCGGTTTAGGCTATATAATTGCTCATTTTCTTTCATTTTCCTTCTTCTTCTATCTTTGCTCTTTCTGCAACTGTCAAAAACAAATTTCTTCAAGCTTTCTGTGGGTTTCCTCCTTCTGCTTTCAAGATTCCTCGTTTTCAAGTTGCTCCTTATCTTTCTTTCGATCCTGCGTATTTGCTTGCGAGGTATTTTACCTTTTCGCTAATTTGGTTTCTTGGTAGTTCTTTGCAGTTTTGATTTTGTTCCTCTTGTTCTTCTTGTTCTTCGTCTTTTCCTTTCTTTTGATCTTTTAGAATTTTAATTTCACCATCACTCCGTGTTTCCCCCCTATTTTAAAATTTTTAAAATGTCAGAAGTTACCGAGGGGGCGAAGGGTGCTCGTGACGAGCTAGAATATACCCGGAGCTCCTTGTCAAGAGAACAGATACTTGGTTTATGCCGAGGAATTTGGTTTTCCTGGGTCATATGTTATTCTGAGGCCTGGAAAATTGTATCGGGCGAATCATAGCACCGATTCGCCTTCCAAGATAGTAATTTTTCATGAGCAGCTTTTAGCGGGTCTTAGGTTTCCCTTAGAGTCTTTAATCGTAGAGGTCTGTCATAATTTAGGTGTTCCTTTGGGTCAACTTCATCCGAACGTGATTCGCCTTCTTTGTTCTTTTATGGAATCGTGTAGGGTTCGGATGCAGGAGCCTTCGCTTGCTCTTTTTAATTATTTTTATGTTTTCTCCCGCCGAAAGGGTGAGGAATTTATTTTTGCGGGTGGTCGACCGAATCGGTCTCTTTTTAGTCTTCCGTCTTCTTTGAAGGGTTGGACCCCTAAGTTTTTCTTGGTTCAACATTTCTCTTTTTCTTCTTTTTCGCGGAGTTTTACTTCTAGTAAGGTTTCGCTTACTGATGTACCTGATCTGACTGATGGGGAGAGGGACTTCGCCTTGTCTTTGTTGTCGGATTGTCGTTTTGATAAGCCCAAGTACAGCGTTCTTTTAGAACGATATTTAAGTCGCCGTGAAATACTTTTGGCGGGTCTTCCCTTAGAAGGTATTTTTCTAACTTTTGTTGTTATGTTTTTGTTTTGTAGGATGTCGACTTCTCTTGAACATTTGCTTGACAATTTTCATGTCGATATGACTGTAGATATGGGCGAGGTCATTAGCGGCGTTCCTAATCCTTCTACGATCGCCGTGCCGAATCCGTCGCCTGATTCGATGGGTCTTGATCCTGCTTCTGGCGATCAAGTTCCTGCTGCGACTTCTGAGTCGCCTCTGCTTCCTTCGAAGGAATCAGTTCCTTCTCTGAAGGAGTTGCCTACCGCCGGCAAGAAGCGTCCTGCTGAGGACCAAGCTGGAGCTTCTTCCAAGCGTCCCAAGAAGAAGAAATCTTCTGGGGTGTCTGTCGAGGAGGCACCTCGGTTTGCAGCTTGGGCGGACGCACAAAATCCGCCTCGACTTTCAAACGTCGCCATTCTTCATGCTTGCATGGAGAATATTATGATAAAAGAGGACATTGAGTCCATTGATCGCGAACATGGCGATAGTTTGGCTGAGTTCGCCTGTCTCGGCGGTTTTTCGTTATGCTTTTCTTCTTTTATTTAATATTATGATTTGCTTCTATATTTTTCTTATTTGTTGCTTTCTTTCGCAGGTGGTCCAGTCCATCGCTGTTTTGGAGCGCCGCCGAAGGGATGCGGTGGATCAATTGAAGAAGCTTCAGAAGGATTCTGAATCCTGGCTCTCCGAAAAACAAAAGATGGAGGAGGAGGCTGGCGAGGCGACTGGTCTGATCCAACAGCTAGGTCCTCCGTATCCGCCAAGACTCGGGAGATTTCCGCCTTAGAGGCTCGGGTTCGAACTTTGTCCGATGAAGTCGAGTCTCTAAAGTCTTCTTCAGATGCTCTCACTAAGGAGAGGGATGATCTGAAGAAAGAAGAGGGGCGTCTCCGCCGGCGTTTGGGTGACTCTGGGAGCTTTTATTCCCAAGTCATGACTCAATACCGGTTGGCGATCGGGGCAAAGCTGCGGGAGCAGAATCCTGGCGTCGATCTTTCTGGAGTCAATCAGTTGGATCCTGCTTCTTTGGCGAAGGAGGTGAAGGCGAAGCTTGATAAGCAGAAACAAGACGCTCTGAAGAAAGCTTAATTTTTATTTTCTTCTTTTTGTATTTTTTGCTTTTTTGTATTTTTTTTTGTATCGGATCGTAGGCGGATCCTTTGTAATTTTGCTCTGTGAATATAATGATCTTTTGACCATTGCTTTTCTTTAGTTGTAGAGTTAATCTAAACTCGTTTGTTATTTTGAGAAGTTAATCTAAACTTCTGTTGGTGTGATTTATTTGTAGGTCCGAACGGATCCTTTTATTTATTTGACTCAGACGAGTCTAAATTGTTTTTTAACTAAGATTCGAACGATTCTTGTTAAATTGTATATATTAGGTCTCGAGCGAGCCTATAAAATTTGCTTCTTATCGCCAAATCGCCTTTTTATTTCAAAAATGGAAATAAGTACATGCCATGAATTAATCTATTGATAATACTTTCTCAGGTGCTCTACATTCCAATATCTGGGTACCATGGACCCCGTTATTGTCTTTAGTTTATATGCGCCCTTGCCAGTAGCTTCTTCTACAATGTAGGGGCCTTCCCAATTAGCCTGCATTTTCTTTACTCCTGCGTTTCCTCTGCCAACTTCCGCGTTTCGTAAGACCAGATCGCCTTTTTGAAATTCTCTTGAATTCATTCTCTTGTTATGGTATCTCGCAGCTTGCTTCTTGTATGTGGCGGCTCGGATTGCCGCTTCATCCCTCCTTTCCTCTAGTAGGTCTAGACATAGCCTTGTTCTAGCCTCGTTAGTTTCTTCTTCTAGATAGTTTACTCTGATACTGGGTATGCCAATTTCTACCGGAATTACAGCTTCAGTACCGTAGGCGAGCCAGAAGGGTGTTTCGCCAGTTTCTTTTCTAGGAGTTGTTCTGTATGCCCACAGAACGCTGTATAACTCTTCTGTCCAGTTCTCCTTATACTGAGAAAGCCTCTTTTTTATTCCTTGTGCTATGGTTCGGTTGGTGACTTCTGTCATTCCGTTTGTTTGAGGGTGCGCCACCGAAGTAAATTTCAAATTGATCATCAGTCCTTTGCAAAATTCCTTGAACCGCTTGCAGTTGAACTGTTTGCCGTTGTCTGCTATTACAGTGTGGGGTATGCCAAATCGGCATATTACTTCGTTCTTGAAGAATTCCTCTACTTTGGCTGCAGTGATGGTTGCGACTGGCGCTACCTCTACCCATTTTGTGAAGTGCTCTATTGCGACGATTAGGAATTTCAATTGATGTTTTCCCGTTTCAAACGGTCCAACTATGTCAATCCCCCATGTGGCGAACGGCCAAGGGCTCTCCATTGATCCTTGAGGTACTGCTGGTACACGACTGATGTTGTCGTGTCTTTGGCATTTATCACATTTCTTGACTAATGTTTTCGCGTCTTCTTTGATGGTCGGCCAGTAGTATCCTTGGAGTATTGTTTTTCTTGCTATGGTGACTGCTCCTTCGTGTGCTCCGCATATTCCTTCGTGGATTTCTTTTAAGATGGATTCTCCTGTCTGGGGTGAGACGCACCTAGACCATGGATGAGTCAAGGAGGTTCGGTAAAGAACTCCGTTGTGAAATGAGTAGTTGGCAGATTTCCTGATGGTGCGGATGGCTTCGACTTTGTCTGTTGGTAACTCGCCGTGGTCTAGATATTTGATCAATGGGGTCATCCAGGAGTCGGCCTCTTCGATTGCCATGACTTCTGTTTTTTTGGTGCTTGGTGATTCAAGAATTTCCTTTAACTGCATTTTAGTGAATAGATCTCCGAGTTCCGATGCTGATTTGGCGATGGCGTCGGCTTCGGTGTTTTCCTCTCTCGGGATTTGAATGATTTCCCATTGTCCTCGTTGTGCTTCCAGCTGTTGGAGCTGTGTTCTGACTTGTCCCAGATATTTGATCATCCCTGTTTCTTTGGCTTGATACTCTCCCTTGACTTGATTTACCACCAGCTGGGAGTCGCTATAGATCTTTAGGATTTCCGTTCTTATTTCTAATGCGAGGCCGAGGCCTGCGATTAGGGCTTCGTACTCAGCTACATTGTTGCTGGCGGTGAATTGGATGTTTACTCCATATTCGATTCTGATTTTTTCGGGTCCTTTGAGGATGGCTCCTGCTCCAGCTCCTTTTTCATTCGATGCTCCATCTACGTGAAGTTCCCATACCAAGGCTGGTTTGGGCTGACCAGTCTCGGTTGGAGTTATTTCTGCTACAAAGTCTGCCAAAGCTTGTGCTTTTAGAGTCGGGCGAGGTTCGTATCTTATGTCGTGTTCGCTGAGTTGGATGGACCAGTGGACTAATCTTCCGGACGTTTCTGGTCGTTGGATTGCTTTTCGCAATGGTTGATTTGTTCTTACTACAACGTTGTGACTTTGGAAGTAGTATCTCAGCTTTTTGGCTGTGGTTAATACGGCCAGTGCCATTTTTTTGATCTCGGGGTATCGTGTCTCCGCGCCTTTCAGGACTCGACTAATGTAGTAGATTGGCTTCATCTCGTTGTCTTCTTCCCTCACCAGTATTGTTCCGATAGTCTCGTATGTGGTGCTGATGTATAGATATAGCGTCTCCCCTTTCAGCGGTCTGCTGAGCAATGGAGGGGCGACGAGGAACTTCTTTAATTCTTCAAACGCGTTCTCACAGTCTTCATTCCATTTAAATTTTTGTTTTCCTTTGAGGGCTTTGAAGAAAGGCAAGCATCTTTTTGCTGAGCAAGACATGAATCTACCGAGTGCTGTGATTCGCCCATTGAGTTTTTGAACTTCGTTTATGTTTCTTGGTGCCTTCATGTCCATAATTGCTTTGATTTTCTCGGGGTTCGCCTCTATTCCTCTTTGAGATATCATAAATCCCAGGAATTTCCCGCCTTGTACACCGAACGTGCATTTGTCAGGGTTCAGCTTCATTTCGAATTTATTCAGTATGTTGAATGTTTCTTCAAGATCTTTTGCATGGGTTTCCTCATTCTCGCTTTTGATGATTAGGTCGTCTACATACACCTGGACTCGTTTTCCTATCTCGTCTTTGAACATGAAATTCATAAGCCTTTGGTACGTCGCTCCCGCGTTTTTCAAACCGAAAGGCATCGCCGTGTAGCAGTAAGTTCCTCCCTCCGTGATGAATGAAGTTTTTTCCTGGTCTTGCTCCTTCATCTGAATTTGGTGGTAGCCTTGAGCTGCGTCAGCTAGGCTATACATCGCGTGTCCAGCATTAGAGTCCACGAGTTGATCGATGTCTGGGAGAGGGTAGCTATCTTTAGGACACGCTTTGTTTAGATCGGTGTAATTTACACACATTCTATTTTTTCCGTTGGCTTTCTTTACGATAACTACGTTAGCTACCCATTCGGGGTAGTGGACTTCTCGTATGAATCCCGCTTTCTCCAATTTTTCTACTTCTTCAGCGATTATTTTCTGTTTTTCTTCCGAGAACTTCCTTTTCTTTTGCTTCACAGGGTTCGCCGCTTCCGCTACATTTAGATCATGAGTAATGACTTGGGGATCTATCCCGACTATTTCTGACGCGTTAGCAGCGAAGGTTTTGACGTTCTTTTTCAGCATGGCCGTGATTTCGTTTTCGATCTTTGGGTTCATGGTTGCGCCGAGATTTACTCTTTTCTCCTTGTCGAGTTGGAGTTTCTTTGTTTCGCCTTCGGGTGCTGTTTCTTTTTCTTCGATGTCGTGATTAAGGATTTCTTCTATCGCCATTGTTTCGCCTGATTCTTTTATTGCTCGTTCGTAGCACTTCTTCGCCTCGGCTCGGTTTCCTTGTATCGTGATAATTCCTTGTTTCGTTGGTATCTTCATGGTCAATGCCTTTATGCTCGTCACGGCGGCTGAGTCGTGGAGGAAAGGTCTTCCCAGTATCACGTTGTATGGCAAGTTGATTTCTACGACACTAAACCATGTAGGTAATTCCTCGCTTTTCCTCGTTCTTCCTAGCTTGACATCGAGTGTAATTGTTCCATCTGGCTTAATTGGCGAGCCCCCAAATCCTACCACAGGTGTGGCATTTCTTTTCAGTTCTGCTAGTTCTCTTCCTAGGCTTTCGTAAGCCTTTCTTGTTATTAGGTTTATTGCGCTTCCTTCATCGATCAGGATTCTCTCAACGTTCCAGTGTTCGATGATCATGGCTACCACTAGAGCTTCGTTATGTTCTTCAGCTATTCTCCCGAAATCTTCCCCGTCAAAAGTTACTGGAGGGGGAGTTGAGAGTTCTGTTGCTTTCCGTTTTCTCTGTGACGTTTGATTCTTCAGGTTTACTCTTTCAGAAGTCATCTTCTTCAATGAGATTTGTTTTTTGAGTTCAGAAAAGCTCCTTCTTTTTGAAGTTTAGTTAAGCCTTTCCCACAGACGGCGCCAATTGATGGAGTCTGCCTTCTGAACCGGTGAGTAAGACCTACAAAACAGGGTAGAAGCTAACCGGACGGTGGTTGTCCGATTAACTCTCCGATGCTAAAGTCAGTTTAGAGCTTTGAGCAACGTTTTGTGTATATGAATGTAATTGTGATTCTAGGCATACCTCGTGCTCCTTTTATAGTAGTCGAATATACCTAGTAGAGTTGTATTAGGCAGGTGAATCCTACTTTGCAGGGATTCGGCGATATCGTAGGGATTCTCCTGATTTGTCGTGATCTACCTTAATCTGATAAGAGTCCTATTTAGGAACGTCTTCCTAAATAGTCTTATCTTCCTAAAGTAGAGCTTATCCTTCCATATATAGTGTTTGTGTCCGAATAGGACAATACTTCCATTCTTAGTCGATTACCCGAATCCCGGACCTAACGCGCTTTGCGCGGATCATGTGGGATTCGGTCTTCATTAGCATATCACCGAATCTTAAGGGATTCGGCGTCTCTTCCATATCTTCGGATCTTCAGGGAGAGTCCGGTATCATCTGAGAGTGGATCTCCTGTGACTCGGCTCCATTATATTTACTGTAGGATTCGGTATCCATCAATTATGAAGATAAGAATGAAATTGAGGAGGATAGTGATTTCAAATACTCTGAATATAACTCTGATCATAACTAAAATAGAGATAAGGATTTGTGAAAAGATGAAAATAAATTTATTAAAAGTGCCATGACTGGAAGTGAAGGTACAAATCGGGATATGAATGAGATTTATTTCAAAATATAATTTTCATGATATTCCGGGTTTAACGTTTTTGTATGTTTTCCGAATTGAGTTTATCAAATGTATTTTTGTTGTAATTCTATAGATTTTGAAAAGATGTTATATGAAATTATGAAAACATAGTTTTTATTTGAATGATTTAATATGGCGGATTAACTAATCGGATGGAAACGGGGAATTATCGTTTCTCCTGTAAAAAGTGGAACTTGCGTTTTGAATCGTTGAATTTGGCCGAGTTGGACATTTTCTAAAACTAATTTACAAATGACTTTGAATTACTTATTGAAAAAAGAATTTAAGAATTTATAATTGATTTTATTAGTGGAGCATAAAAACGAAGGCATTGTTGGTTCCAAGGTATATATATTTGTGGGAGTTGTTTATGTATAGCGATTAATGTTCAAGAGTTAGGTGTAGTTATATTTTATATTCTAATTCTTGTTTGTCTTTAGATCCGTCTACTTCTCGTGTAGTTATATATTTGTGGGAGTTGAAATATGTGTCGTCATTCAATGAATTTACATTATATTTATATTATTAATTAACTCGTATGATTTTTAACATGTTAAATGTTTTAGTACTATTTGGAACTGTTTAATTATCGTTGTTGAAATATTAGAACGTGCTACCAATTGGACATCAATAGGACTGTGTGCACACCAATTTTAGGTATGTGATCACATATGTGAATATGGATATGGATATGGTATTTGTTGTGATGTACTAGGTGGAGTTTCGGGCTCCCAGATTTACGATCTTTGGAATTATTAATCTACTGATATATAAATTCCAACAAACCTTTCAAACTAGTACTTTTTGTAATCGACTCTATAGCTTCTTCAATAAACGCTAGTTCTTCGACCAAGTTTTGAATGACTTTCTAGTCAGATCCTTCCTGCGTTTCGGATATAAAGTCTCATTCGAAACTTTAGACAAAGGTGATATTGATATATTGGACCCTTATAGTATCTCGTACACATTCCGACGATTGGCGAATGATAAAGCACAATCAAAAATCCGAGAATCCGAAAGAGGACTTACTTCTTTTCAATGGAAATAGGGGAAATAGAGCCTGACATGCCCGCCCATCAGGACTTGTTCTAACGAATGAGAGCGAAAAGGATCCCCAATCACTTTATCCAGGGTATCAACATTCAGAAGGGGAGGGAATCAGACCTATTACTAGTTTGGGAAAGGGAAGTCGAGCCCCTTATATTCGTCGATCTACGCTTTCACTTTAAGGTAAAGAAAGAATCGCGGAAGACATATTCTTTTTATTGGTTGAGTAAGGGCAAATTGCTCGTCTAAAAGCTTCTTCAATAGCCGTAAAAAAGTCACGCAGAATGCTTGGGGTTCCATTTGTTTCCGTTATGATTAAAACTTTAATACTTAATCGATTTTAAAGGTTTAGCTAAATAACTAATATGATATGAACTCACTTAGTTTTGACTGATCTCGTTGTTTTTTTCACTTTCAGATTTCCGTTATCTTTTGTGGAGCGTCCCTTCCAAAGTCTGCTTCTCGGAAATTCTTTCTTCAAGCGTATTTTATAATATTTCAAATTATATACCGCAGTAGTCATTACACTGTTTTTGTGGTTATCTCGGACTTGTCCGATTTTAGAATGTTTGTTGTATCATATTCGAATTTTTATGAAATTGCATTATGTTTAAATTGCATTTTTGATTTTTGGAGTCTAAATGTAGATTCAAGTATTTAATTTAATATTAGATAAGGTGGGAATCTTGATATGCGTTGAATGTGATTTTATCTAATATTGCGTATTGTGTGATTTTATCTAATATTGCCCTTAGGCATTGGTTCATGTCTGATTTATCTTGTTGTGGTTTATTTTGTCTTTTTCTATTAGGCTTCCTACGAGTTTTGAAGCAATAACCCCCATTCTCCAGCGCTAGTAATGTATCTGTGAAATTGGGTCGTAACAAGTTTGATTTCACAAACTAATATTCCTAGTTCATTTAAATAGAAGATTTGCAATTTACGATTCAATCTCTTAAATTTAGTGCTATGCACATGTATAATCCTCTGAATCCTTCAAATGGATCAATATAGCTCGTCACCTTGACATATTTTTAATAAAATCATCAATGAATATGCTTCATCTCATTATCTTTTCCGTTGT
This sequence comes from Mercurialis annua, assembly GCF_937616625.2. Taxonomy (NCBI): domain Eukaryota; kingdom Viridiplantae; phylum Streptophyta; class Magnoliopsida; order Malpighiales; family Euphorbiaceae; genus Mercurialis; species Mercurialis annua. The sequence goes on along the minus strand of NC_065577.1, from coordinate 33,504,667 downwards.
TAAGAAAAAGGCGTTTACGCCTATAAGTAAAATATAGTATTTTTGATAATGTGACTTCCGTTATATCGTTTTGCTTATATGGATGACCAAAATTAAATAATAAGTGTTTTTCTTATATAATTTTATAAAAAATCAGTAACCTAAATTGTTTAGCATCCGCAATTTAGTAGTTTGTTTTATTGGATTGGTCAAATTAGAAGCCGTTATACTTTATGTTTTGCATCTAAAGGGTAACATTATTTTCCAAAAAGAAAACAAATGCATGAAGAGTTAATGACCCTACAATTATCTTTTTTTTTTCTTTTAATTTTTTTTATTCAGCTCCTTTCTCTGACTCAAGGTTCAGGGATATGCGTCTACATGCACACGCCGTTTTTTCAAGTGCAATGGGAAAACAAAACAAAATGATAGAGATATAACTTTAGTGTTTTTTTTCAAAAATTAAAATTTCTATTAATAATAACGAAAATCACATGAACGATTTCTCAACATATTAAGTAAATTATTTTAAAAAAAATAATAAAAATAATAAAAATACAGTCATCGAATAAGATTAAACTAACCACTGAAAATCACCTAAATAGATAAGTTAAAATAATTAAATTAAAAAATTAAATCTAGTTAAAACACAATAATAACTTATAAATCTAAATAATTACAACAAGAAAAGTCATAAATCTAAAATTTAAGAAACAATAATCAAATTGAAAAAAATTTAAATTTGTAAGTTAAATCTTAAATTTGCAAGTCAAATTTAAATTAGTCTTTGTTTAAGATATAGATTTTAGCATGTTTGGTTGGAAGGTTGGACATTAAAAATACGTTGGAAAATTGATTAAATATTTAAATAACATTTTGAAAAATGTTTTAAAAGAGTTATTGTCAATGATTTGATTTTATCTAATATTTTTTACAACTAGCAAGACTCGAATCAAAAATGCTCTTTTATTTTTTTGTCGAGTCAATATATAAAATAATTTTTGGTTTGTTTACTTCTTCGTTACTAATATTTTCTAAATTAAATTAAAATTTATTTGATTTAATATTTTAATTGTATTTAAGTTCTATTTTAAATCTTAGTTATCTATATCTAAATATTAAGAGATGAAAACTGTGGATCAATTAAATTTTAAAAAATAGCACTTTATTCTTAATTCATAAATCACTAGTAATTTTTTTGTAGATGCAATTTTATTTTTCAAGATTATTCAATTTAGTTTAATGATGCCTTGGCTTTTTGATTTTTTAAAATCTGTTTAAATCTTTCAAAAATAATAAATCTATTTCAAATTTGATCAATTCGCTAAAAATTATCCAATTTTTCATAGTCTATTTGATATCTTCAAAATTATTTATCTAAATTATGTGGCATCTTATTTTTTAAGTTTTTTTTTAAATACACATTCAATTGCTATGAGGGTACAGTTAAATCGATTTCGGAAAATCAGACATACTCTTAGCAAATTGATTGAATTGGAATAAATTTATAATTTTTTTAAAAAAATTGTATAAACTTTTAAAAACATTAAAGATTTGGCATTCTTGGCACAATTAAACCATAAATTCTTGTAATGGATAGAAGCCATATAACAATATTTTCAGTTTCTTTCTTGTTTCTTTCAGTTTATTTGTTTATAAGGTTTTAATTTGTTACTTTCTACTTTATTATAGTTAGGCTAGATATAGGTTATCTTAATTGAATTGAATTTTTTAAGTCAAAGGTAATGATACTTTTTCCATCCAGTGTTAAAAAAGGAAGAAGCAAACATCATATGCATATGGATTGCAAAAATTAATCTTCTTTAAATATTTTTTTTTTATTATTATTTAAAATCTATGATTGAAACTATAAATAAATAAATATACAATTATTAAATATTTAATAAATTTCTCTCTAATAAATTTTAATATATCTTTATCTACCTCTTCCCAATATTTAATTAGAGAAAGTTGTTTTCAAGTATTATAAGAAATTAACCCATTTTTAATAGTCTTCTCCCAATAAAAAAAATTCTTAATAGTCTATAAATACATAAAAGAGAAGGGAGAGCCTTTGTTTTCTAGAATGTTCAAATCCTTGTTTTGACAAAGCATTGCTACAAAATAATATTAATTGATTAGTGCACCAAACTAAGAGTCAAAAAGAGAACAAATTGGCATATACAATAAAAATGAAAGGTGTTAAGATAGCTTTAATCATTCCTAATATTGGGATAGCCCTTCCTTTATCTTGATCAAAAGGATCCCTTCGCACACTTGTAAATTATTTTCAAAATTGCTATTTGGACTCCTAAGATAATTAAGTAATTTTTTATAACCATCTACTAATAAAAACTGTTAATAAAGAAAAACAAAATAGAGAGATAACTTATTAGGGCAATTGTGATAATATTTATTGATTAAAGAGATAGTATTTACAATACCATTGCAAAAGAAATTATAGCTAATAATAGAGACTACTAAATAGGAAGTATAGTAGAGATTAGTATTGAGAAAATATGAGAAATTAATTTTTTATAACATTCCTCTTCAAGAGAAAATATAAGAAATTAATTTTTTATAAAATTCCTCCTCAAGATGCTGCTGCGGAAGAAACATCAATTTTGTTATAGATTTGGAAAAGACAAGGTCGTGGCAGTGGCTTTGTTATAACATCTGTCAACTGATTACCAGATGAAACGTGAACCATTCAGAAAGAAGAAGTTTATCCAAGATCTCGAATAAAGTGATAGTCTATAGCTAAGTGTATTATGAGAGAATGAAATGTTGGATTATCATAAAGATATGTAACTCCAAGATTATTAGAATATATGCAGATGGCAGAATACGTAGCTGATGAAGTAATGACTTGATCCACTGAATTTATGCAGCTATAGAAGCACTAGCACGATACTCTACTTTGGTAGAAGAGCAGATAACAATGTGTTGTTATGTAGAACTCCAAAAAATGAATTAGAGCTCAAGAACATATATAATATAAGCCCCAACGGAGATATGGTCAGCAGGGTTGTCAGCCCAATCTGCATCTAAGTACCAATGCAAAGTAAGTGGTGAAGATGATAGAAGGCGAATTCCAACTGTCCGAGTTCTCTTAAGATACCGCAACAAACTTTTTATCACCCTCTAGTGATTAACTGATGGCTGATGTATAAACTGTGACAGCCTATCAACCGTAAATGATATATCTGATCTTGTCATACGAAGATGCTGAAGGCCATCCAGAACTTGTCGATACATAGTAGCATTGACCGCAGAGGTTCCATCATGAAGAGTGAGTGTTACTCGTGTTGCAAGAGGTGTAGATACTGGTTTTTAATCAATCATATTATATTTATGCAATAAATCAACAAGACACTTGTGTTTAGACACGATAACACCATCGACAGTTAAACAGACCTTAACACCATAAAAGAGCTTTAGCAGTTAACAACCTCATAGTCATTTCCTGTAATGAGAAGATCATTAACATATACTAGAAAATAGATAATGGTTGAGTGATAGAGAGAATAAACAATGAAGTATATGCATGAGACGTGATAAAATCAAGTGTAACACGAAAAGGTTCTTGGAGACGTGTTTTAAAGCATATATAGCTTTCTACTGACGACAAACATAATTCTTAAACCTAGGAACTTTCGTGCCTTTAGGTTGGGCCATGTAAACTTCCTCACTTAAATGCCCATTGAGAAAAGCATTATGCACTTCAAGTCGTCGAATTATTTTTGTTATGCAAGGCAATATTAAGAACATTACGAACAGTGACAATTTTGGATCTTTGGTAAATAATTATTAATTAAGTTCCGTGCAAATGCACGAGCTTACACTTAGTATTTATATAATTGAGAGGACCAATGGAACTCTCTTATTCATTCTCACTAAATATAATTTTCTCTTTAATTCTCAGCAAATAGAGTATTCTCATTAGTTTTTATTTTTTTTAAATCACTTTTTAAAATTATATTTATTTTAGTGAGTGTTCTAATTTATATTGACTTCTAATATTTACATATCATAATATCATAATGTTCTAATATATATTAACTTTTAATTTCTATAAATCAATTATTTATTCAATATTAATCTTCAAGAATAAAATTAATCTAAAATTTTGACAAACTCACATTTTATATAAAAAATTTATTTAAGAATATTAATATTAGAGATAGTAAATATTTTTAAAATTATTTATTTAGTTTATAATTATTTGAATAAGTGTTCTTGTCTATATTAACTTCTAATCTCTACATATCATAGTGTTCTAATATAAATTAATTTCTTATCTCTACGAATTATTTACTTTATTGAATATTAATCATTAAAAAAAAAATTAATTTAAAATTTTGACAAGCTCACTTTTTATATAAAATATTTATTTAATTTTTATTATTTTTATTATATAATATATTTAATTTTTATCTAATATAAAAGTTATTATTAACGTAGTATAAAAGTTATAGATAGTCAATATTTTTCAAATAATTTATTATTAATATATTATAGATAAATTAATATATGTGGTTCTAGTAATATCCGTACCGAACCGTACTGAACCATTAGGATCGAAATCCCATACTGAACCGTATCGAAAAATAAAATCTCCGAACTGAATCGAATCGATTATTGGTACCGATCCGGAGATTCTATTTTCACAACCCCCGGTTTTTGATTTTGTCCTGGAGATTCGCCGATCTCCGGACTTCCCTGAGCAGTGCTCACCCCAACTTCTGATTAGGCTTGGTAATACAGTTCTTGAGCCTTGTTCGCATGGAATTAGTATCAGTCACTACTTCAGAAGTGGTAGAGACTAGATGATTGCAAGTTGCCGAGGTGGTTATGTCTAGTGAAGAGCAAGAGACGGGATCTGTTTGGCTGCTTTTCAAGTCGTGCACGACAGTAGGCTGTTGTAATAATACAGTAGAGGGTGATGCAGAATCGTTAAGAACATTAAGAGCATGAGATGACAGTTGAGACAACCAAGACGAAGCAGTGACCAACGGTTCATGTGGTGAGAGTTGAAGGAGGTAGTAGAGGTGTGATGAAAGACATTTCAACAAATTTAACATGGCGAGAGATAAAAAATTTATGAGTGGCTAATTCAAGTGCTCCTCTCCCCTCTCTCTTCATCAAACCAGCCGCAGACTTTATTCACCTCCCACCCCCATTAATCCAGATTTGTAGTTTTTATATAGTTCCCTTTTGATGTCATCATAGTTTTATTCAAGTTTTTCAGTTTATTTAGTTTAATTTTCTGACCATTTTGGTCTAATTCTAGAATTTGTTTCTAGTTTTGTGTCTTAACTAGGTTAGATCTACTCTAATCTAGTTTGAGATTTGTATTTCTTCATCTTAAGGAGTTGAGATGCGAGTTTTTATGGTTCGAGATAATCGGATCTCTGCAATTCAAGTCACCATTTTCATCAGAGATTCTTTCAAAGTTCAAACAGTTGAGTATCGATGAATCTTGGATATTTCTACCCTTTAGTGGATACTTCTTTCGGGTCTCACAATGAGCCTGATTCATTTGACATCTCTCAATTATTTAAGTAGGCTATGAAATTACAGTGTTTACTCTTAATTGTAATTTTTTTTACCTGTATTTTCTGCTTTGTATTCTCTCCCTTTGGAAATTGTACTGTTGGCTTTTGCCTATTATAAATGAAATTTTCATTTTTGATAAAAGAACAAATGTATGCACTTTAAGTTAATGAATAGCCTAAGAAGATATATATTGACTAGAATGAGGGTTAAGCTTATGCTCAATGTATGGACAAGGCCTACAGTAGAAGACTACCATTGAGATAATTTGAGAGATTTTTTCTAACATAATTGTTTGTTTTTATTACAATAGAGAGAAGAATCTAACCTATAACTCTCAAGTCTAATTACAGTCTCTCTATTAGTTAGGCTATTCTTATTGATTTATGGTTTATTCAATTTAGTCCAAAGCCCTATAAAGTCCCCCTAAAATTGGAAAATACCCTATTTAAAATTCAAATACACTCTAAAAAAAACTAAATTTTAAAACATGACTCATTTGGATAAAGCTCAAGTTTGAGCTAACATCTTAATGGCCTACATTTCATATGAATGGGATTCAGCAGCCAATTGCCTTCCAAATTCACATTCCCTTCTTAAAATAAATACTAAATAGTGTTAGTACATAAAATATTATTGCATAAAAGATTTACACAACTTTACAACTTTTTTCTTTTAGACTTTAGTGTATTTGTCTCCTCCTTTATATCCCATCCCCATGATAACAAAAAAAAAATGATTTCATTTCCTATAAAAAAGTTGAAATTCAACAAAATAAAATTTATCCATAATTCTCTCTAATTCCTCACTCTTTTTTCTCTCTCAATACGAAAATGGAGGATCATTGTACTCCTCTAAGCTTGGCATACTTCTATCAAGATGAGGTAACTATTTTTACATTCTCGTAAATCTTACGATACAACTCGATATTATAATTCACTCAACGTTTTAACATTTCGAAAATATTTCCAAAAAGTATATTATAATTCAAACACTCGTAAAAATACCATTTTGCGAGTCTCCCGTGATTCCGTTTATGATTTAATAATGTTATTTGTCATTTTATTTTGTCGGATTCGACAGGGAATCGAAGAATTAAGGCATTGTTTGGTGTACATAACAGAGCTAGAGGCAACAGTATTTTCAGCAAAAGAAGAGATTAAAAAAAGAGAAATTGAGATAATTAATCTCAAAGATGTTTTAAATAAGACAATCAAACAAAGAAATGAAGCTCAGCAAGAATCTCAAAACTTAATTCTTGACAAACTTGTCCTTCAACAGCAGCTTAAAGAAGAGCAGCAGCAGCAGCAAGATACTCTTAATCCTCCAATTTCTGGCACTTGTAGCAGTGAGGAGGAAAGTGACTTCAACAATCACATTACTATCTCCTCTTCAAAATTCAATAATCCGCTTTTAGCGGCGGAACCGGAAATTTTTCGTAAGGTGGGTAATAATATAAAATAATATATATATGAAGTTTAATTACTCAAATGTACTCACTTTTTAGATATTTTTTGTTTATATATTAAATTTTCACAATTGTCAATATTTTGCTATTTTTCAATTTACAGGTTTAATTAATTGTATCTATTCTTTTAAAATTGGGGTTTTTCCGCTTGAGAAAGGTTCAAATATGTCTTTTATAATTATATTAGACACATAGTCTCAATTTTGAATATTTTTTAAAACATTAAGCGCTTATTTGGATTACGTGTCAAATATATATGAACTTTTTTTCATAGTAAAAAGATTTTTGTTTAGAAAAATGTGTATGATTAAAATTAAAAAAATTGAGAAACAAAGTAAAATTGACGATTTTGAAATTTTAGAATATAAAAATCGAAAGCCTTTATTAATATGATAAAGGCGGGCACAATTATATTATTAATTTATATATTAATGGTATTATTTAAATTTAAATTAAATTTATAAGATGAACAATCGTCTACGTTTCTATGTAGGTCCCACATTGTCGGATTTTTAATCGGCAACAATCCGGTGAGCTAGATGATGATGAAGTGATGGTAAAGTTAGCAGCAGATAGAGAATTACCAAAAAATGGTAAATTCTTACAGGCAGTGAAAGAAGCTGGACCACTTCTACAAACCCTTTTGCTTGCCGGACCTCTTCCACAGTGGCAACATCCTCCTCCGCAGCTAGACTCCGTCGAGATTCCACCGGTCACCATTTCTGCTCCGGCCACCGCGAACCATCGTCTGATTCACCAAGATTCTTTTAATAGTTATAGTACTCCTTGTCTGAGCAAGAAAAGGGGTGAAAGGAGTCCTGATTCTTGTTATTCTCCCATTAGCAAGTATCAAAAAATTAGTCTTCATTGATTTTTTTACGAGTACTCACTCCCCGGGTCGAAGTCCAAAATCATTGTTAAATCTCGGGATGTGGACAGACCGGTCTTCATTGATTTTGAAGTTAATTTAGACATAATTTTCTACTATATATTTTTAATATTTTTCATACTGTATTAAGGTGATCAGGATGAAATGTATGACTAGTTTAGTTTCATGTTCTTAGTCTGAAAATTTGTTTTGTTTTTTAGTCTCATATACTAATACTAAGATCTTAACTTCTGTAGCTTATGATATTATAGAGGCTTAATATTGTAAAATGTTATTTAATTTATAATCTTTATTTCTAAGAATCTAAATCTCAATAAGAACCAAGTTATAACTTCCTCAGTTTTTAAGAGGTGTCGTGTTCGAGTCTCATTTCCCGTCTTTAATTATATAAAAAAAGTTATTGATTTAAAGAAATTTATTTGTTTATAATTAGATAATATTCTTATATTTTCAAATGACTTTTATAATTATAATTTTTATTACTCTTTCTTATATAATTATTGCATTAAATATATAATTCAATTTACAAAATTAAACTCATTACTAGTAAATTTAATTAATATTAGTTGTATTAAATTCAATATTTTTTTTTAAATTAAAAAAGAAACACTTTCTGTTACTTTAGTGCGACAACCAACAAAGCATTATTTTTAGTTTTTATAATTATCATTCTAAAATAAAATAGTATATGTGTGTGCACGCGTGTGTGTGAGCGAAACTAGAGGAGCGGACTATCGGCTATCCCTTACCTCCTCTTGTATTTATTCTACCATTTGATGTTTGGATGTTTTTATTTAGTTCTCAAATAGTCACACCTTTTCCTTTTATATTTTATGTTAAAGTAATTGCAATAATTGTTATCGATAAATTATAATTGAAATATTATAAACGCTAAACAATAAATTATTAGGTTGTGGATTCAAATTTTTCCACCAACATTTCCCTCTTTTTAATTATATAAAAAAATATTGCAATAATTGTTAAGTATGACCATGCAAAGCAATGATAAATCTGGCCAGAAAATTTTCCGTTTATATGAAGCACACCTACCATTCTCATGGTGAGTGTCTGCAATTATTACTCCATCTAATTACATATGCCACTATCATGCCTAAATTTTGAGCTAAACCAATCACATATCCCATCAATTATATGATTAATAACACCTTCTTTTATGACATTCTTTTTAACTATTCCCAACTCTCATTCTTCCATTGTGCAGTTTCAGAACAATCTCCTAATCGATTTTTACGGAATAAATTAGGGGCTTTTACAATTAATTTAGGCTTATTTTCTTAAAAAAAAACCCATCTTTCATTTTTTCTTCGTTTATACTCTAACTTTATAAAAATACCATTTGTACCCAATTTTGGATTTTATATCTCATTACTACCCAAAAGCATTAAATTGTACTCTTTTCATTTGGAAAAGAATTTAAAACATACTTTTTCTATTTTAAAAAACACAAACAAATCCTTAAACTTAAAAAATAATCAAATATATCTAAATAATTAATTAATTTTTTTAATTTTATAAATAATTAAATAAATTAAAAAAATCCGGAACCAACGAGGAGCCGCGGCTGCTCCTTTTCCAATTTGGAGAAGGAGCGGCTGCTCCTTTTTCAAATTGGAGAAGGAGCGAGCTGCTCCTTAAAAAATTTTAAAAAATTATTATTATTTTTAATTTTTTTAAACAAGATGACATTTTTATACTATTAATAACATTAATATCTAATTAGTATATATGTTAAAAATGAAAGATTGTTTTAAACTCTTTTTTAAATGAAAAGAGTACAATTTAATACTTTTGGGTAGAGATGAAACATAAAAACTCAAAATTGGGTTCAAATGGTGTTTTTACAAGATTAGGATATAAACGGAAAAAAATGCAAGGTGAGGGTTTTTTAAGGAATTAAACTATTAATTTACTGTTTGTAAAATTCATATTACTTTATCCACTTATCACAAATAAATGAATTATTATCACCCTTATTCAATTATGAATTAAATTGATAATATAGACTAAAAATAAAATTATTGTAGAAAAAACTTCAGATAATATATTCCTATCATTAAATTAAATTGATGAATATGAAATTTAATATTCACCCAATAGAACTAGGTTACTGAATAATTTCCCATTTGAATATTTTATAAAATGAACAAAAATACAAGATAATATTTATCATTCTTTTATAAAAATAAATAAATTGAAATTTAATGTAGATAAAATTATGTTATCAATTTTAAATTAATGATTTTATTTAAAAATTGATATTCACAATGTAAAAAGTTGTTTATCGTATTTTTATGTAGGTCTGTCAAATATGTTTAAAGAACTTTTTACATACACTTTATTTATAATGAATCACTTCTATACAAGTGATCTTCACAATTTTTATGAAATTGCTTTTTATAAAGACTCGACTCGGATTAAAAAAAATTAGGATCAGATCCTTAAACTATACATGTTTCGTTTATCTGATCTTTAAACTATTTTTTGTCCTTATCTGGTACTTCAACTTAGAAAAAAATTATTTTTCAGTTTTTAATTGACAAAAACTACGCCGTTTAGAGTATCAATTTGCATTTTTACAAATAACGAAATAATGTCGCTTTTATTATTTAGGGACTTGAAAATGCGTTTTCACTAATTTTAAGGATCAAATAAGAATAAAAGATAGTTTAAGGATCAGACAAACAACACAGATATAGTTTAGGAATCTAAAAATGAATTATTCCAAAAAAATTATTATGTCACAAAGTATGACATGAGATCAAAAATAAATGCCACAAAACTACAGTTTGTTCACATGGAAATAGAGAGGAGGTCAAGGTCATTGGTTTTGCATGAGACCAAAAATTGTACAAGTCAATGAAAATCTATGAGCTAATTAACAAAAAGCATAATGGTTTGTTTATTTTCTCAATGACTAGTCCATTGCACATGCTTGTGTAGTTGTGTGTGTCAAATTCACCAATATTTGGACCCACACGCTATGCAATTAACAAAAAGATTAGCAAATAATTATCCTTTTCTCTCGCAAATTAAAGCTAAGATTGTATTATTTAACATTTGGGGTGTGTACGTACAGTAAGACAAATTATACCCACTTGATTTGATGTAAGAAGTATCCATTATGTCTCATAATAGGCAGACCAACTTAATCTTTCATCAAGATTTTGGATTATGACATTTGCTTAATTAGGATGACAAATAAGATTGGGGCTGGGCAAAAAGCGAATCAGACCAAAAAAATCGAATCAATCTGAACCGATGTTCATCGTTTGCAGTTATTCGCTCAAAATGATTTGATTCGATGTTAAATAGGTAAAAATTCAGAGATTGGTGTTTGGTTCGATTTGGTTTGAAGCTGCTATAAATTGAATTCTAACCAAAGAATTGACAACACTGAACCTTGCGAAACAACGTCGTTTTGACGTACACGTGCCATATGAAAGTCAAAATTCTAAGTGATCCAGTGCCATCTGGTTTTGATATATAAACCATTTTATATACTCTTTAACCCTAAACCTAATTTATTTGGCTCTCTTTCTCTCTCTTTTTCATATGCGCGCACACTCTTTTTCTCCAAAAAATTTCGTTTCTCTTCATTACAAATTATAAATTTCTTACTTTGTTGAAAAATTTGCTAACTCAAAAAAAATTATATTAATTTTGTGCTAAGATGATTTTGTATTATTTCCGTAACTTTCATTGATAGTTGTTTCCTTTATTTGAAATATATTCATTCAAGAAACAAGTTCTTGAAATTTCAAGTTACATTAAGATCTTAGATAAAATTTTAGTTTTATTGCGATTATATATGAGATTTTTAAGTTATATTGAAATTACTGTAGACACCACTTTTTCGGACATCGAAAAAATATAAGAAACTGAAGCTTTCAATGATATTTTCTAGAGAAATACGTCCGGGTGACAAGTTATTGATCTGTTTGAAGAAATTTAAAGGACTATATCGACGTATAACGACATATTTAAGGGATTGAAGTGTAATTGTCATAAATAATCCATAAAGGTTCAGAAACATTGCGGATATAAGATTTAAAAATCAAAATAATCCCGAACTTTTAAAAGTTTATGGGTCAATTTGATGAATTGCATGGTTTGCAGAATATTATGCATGAAAATTACAATTTTATAGTCATAAAAGTCTTTTCTGACATTTTCAAGGACTAAATTGATACTTTTACCGCTATTTCATTATCACATATAGATAATCTCAAAATGTATTGAGATTGTTTGAGAGACATGGTCGAAGCCCTTAATTTATAAAAACTTAAAATTATCTATTTGAACTCCTAAAACAAACCTTAAACACACCTTGTACAAACCATATTAACCCATAATTAAAATGAGGAGGAAATTAAATAATAAAAACATTAATTATTGATATCAAATCCTAAAATATCAACCACTAAATCAGCTTAAAATTAGCCCCCAAATTATTGAATTCAATCAAGAACAATCAAATCAATCAATTATCTACAAGTTACACGAAGATCATAACTGAATTCTTTGATAAAAAAAACATGAAAAGAGCCAAAGAATTAGAATGAAATTTCTGAGGATCCAATTACTTTTGAATACGTTTAAGTGATCTTTTTTTCATTATTTGTTGTGTTTTAGTAGTTATGCTTGTATTGCCTTTTTTGAGTTATTTCATATTTTTTATTCATAAATGATAGGATTACACTTTTGCATTAGATTCTTCTCAGTCAGAAAATTATGTTTTATGTTGTTTATATAGCTTAATAAATGTTCAAATTTTTGACTAATAATCACCCACCTCCTCCACCTTTACCCTAAACTTTCTAAACCCTCTATACTTTTAAAAATTTCCCTAAACCCCCTAGATTTTATGACGGCGCTCATTCACAGCCCTTATGGACGAAAATACCCCTTAGCACCATCTTTTTTTGGCGGCTGCAGTTCTTCAAAAAAAAATGGCACCATGTGTCATCTGACACGTGGAAAAATATCTAAAAAGAATTTGAAACACCCAAAACACCCCTACAACCATTAAAATTTAATTAAAAATAAAAATAAAAAACCAAACTAAATCAACCCATTCAAACCACCAAATTATCCAAACCAAACCGCCGCCTCCGGTCATCTTCTCAAGTGAAAAAACGACCAAGCTCGTCGTCTTTTCACCTGAGAAGACGACCGTCTTCTCATATCTGAAAAGACAGGAACAACTCGTCTTCTCACCTGAGAAGACGAGCTGATGCTCGTCTTCTCTATTTCTGAGAAGACGAGCTGCTTCTCGTCTTCTCTATTTCTGAAAAGACGAGCTGCTGCTTGTTTTCTCCACATCTGTTCTTGGAGAACAGATTTCAGATATGTTCTCCAAGAACAGATCGGTTTGGTCGGTGGCGGGTGGCGGTGAGCGGTTCGGGGTTGGCGGGCGGTGGTAAATAGGTTGAACGGTGGGTTGGGTTTGATTAAGTGTGGTTGAATTTGATTTGGTTTAATCTTTTAGGGGGTATTTTAGGTGTTTCAATTTTTTTGACATTAAATGACGTGTCAATTGACATGTAATGCCAACATTTATTTTTTCAAAAAAAAGACAGCCACCAAAAACGAAAGGGTAGTTTTGTCTATAAGGGTCGTGGGTGGCGCCGCCATAAAATCTTGGGGGTTTAGGAAAACTTTTGAAAGTATAAGGAGTTTAGAGAAGTTTAGGGTAAAGATCGAGGGGGGTGGGTGATTATTAGCCTAATTTTTTTTTTATATTGTTTTCCTCCGAGGGCGTTTCTCGGCGGCTGAGATTTAAAAAAAATTAATAATATTTGAAAATGTAAAGAAAAGTAAAATTGAACGTTTACCTTAGGTTTCTATCAAATATCTCGATCCCTTTCTGACATTTTCACTGAATAATCACAATTCTCTTTCGTTGGAGTTTGAATTGGTTGATAGTAATTGTTTTTTGTTTTTGAAATAAAAATAGAGTAAAGGGTGTTTAAGTAATAATAGGGACAATATTTTGTAATCCACTTAATATTTGATTTTATTCTATTTACTATTACCAGTTTTTATATTTTGTTGAGCTGACTCATTTCTATCTAACGTGGTGAAACGCGTGTATTCAAATATTTTGAAGCGTGTGAATGATATCTAAAAATACATAATCTAACCTCCAAAATATAGTAGTTTGACCTATAACACCTAGAACTATTGTTTTTCATATTATACAATCTAAACTTTTAATTTTTTTTCCATTTTTTCTCTCATAAATGCAAGTATTTAATTTTTGTCTAACGTGACTGTTTAGAAGCATGTAAAATGAATTTATACATGCTAACATGGAATATTTAAAAAAATATTAAATTGGAACTTTGATAATATTTTTATTATTTATTGGAGACGGTAAAAATTAGAAATAAATAGTAGAAATAAATGAAAAATATTTAAATTAATCAAGTAATTACATGATATTACTTTTATTTTTTACATTTCAATAATAATAAAAGAGTTTATCTACTTTTTCTAACGATGTTTATGAATTTTCAAGTCAAATAATACATAAAAGACATTACTCTTTACTTTAAACACGAGGAGTATATTAATACCTTTTCTAACATTAATACATTGTGTGAGAAATTAAATGGGAGAAAAATAGAAGTTTAAATGTGAAATAGAAAAAAGATAGTTAAAAGTTAAATAAAATAAAATGGGATAGTCTAACGGTCAAATTTTGACATATATTTCAACGCTAGCGCATATGTTATTCACGAACGATTTGATAGAATAAAGTGGTATAGATTTGGGGCTAAACGATTGAAATTCACAAGCCCTTTTTTAGTTAATAAGACAATGGCTCTATGCATGTCCGCACCTCCATCTGATTGTGCTCTCTCTTCCCTTTTAAATTTGCTAATCTTTAGTCCTCCTCCAATGCAGAGACCAGAAACTCCTTCCCCCATCCTCAACTTCTCCACCACTCCTCCTGTCGCGGAATCAAGATTGGTACAAGATGTAGAGCTGCGAGCATCGCTTTCTACCGCCTCGGACTTACCGACATCATTCGAATGACATTGCTTCAGTAATGAAAGTTTTTTCAAGAGGTTATAGCCTCTTCTAGTCTTGGCGTAGATTCGCCATCGCAACCATAAATGAGTGACATCAACTCGTCGGTATAAAAAGTGTTTACAATACAACTAGATAGCGACTCCATTTCAATTCAAATGGCCAAACAACCATACGTCTAAGCAAAATTGAGCATATCAGATTCACATAAAATCACTACTCTTTCGACCGAATATGATGAAGCCTAAACAATAGAATAGTTGTTTTTAAAATCAATAAAGAAAATATTATTTTAAAAAACAATTCACATTGTATATGATAATCGAATTTGCTATTTATAAATATTATCAATTTACTAGTTATACACACATAATTGAATTATATTTCTAATTCTATAGGGTTAAATAAAATAAAAAAATTGATTTATAATTTAATATAACTGCTATGCTTAGTGTGTGACTCGTTGGTTTTTTAGGGTCAGAATTAAAACAAAGAACTGACTTATATTATGAACGATTAAGTATAAATATATAACTAATAACCAACTCATCCCTTTGCATTATATGTATCCAAATAAACATTTAAGATATAGGCTTAATGGCGTAAAAAATCACAAATTTTAGCGTGTTTTGCAAATTTAACATAAATTTTTAATTTTGACAAATTAATACACAAACTTTTGAATTTTTGCAATTTTAGCACCGAACAATTTCCTTCAAAAAAATAGAGAAAAATGCTGATGTGTACACCGGAATAACCACTATTCCGGTGTCCACATCAGCATTTTTTTTACGGAAAATTGATCGGTGTTGAAATTGAAAAAAATTAAAACTTTGTGTATTAATTTGCCAAAATTGAAAGTTTATGTTAAATTTGCAAAACACGTTAAAATTTGTGATTTTTTACGCAATTAAGACTAAGATATATTGTTCATACAATTTTTTTTGTTTTAAATCAATTTTATTTTGACAGATTACAAACTCTAAACTATATACACAAATAGACTAACAGATTTGCTATTTGTGTTTGTTGTAAAAGCAAGAAACAAAATCATCAATGGCTATGATTCTCTCTTTACACTCTCTTCCACTTCTCTCATCACAATCTCTCATTACTCCATATTCTTCTTCTTCCTCACTATCACCACTACGGCACCGTTTCAATCCAAAGAAAATCAAGAATCAGCCACTCCTCAATTTTCCCTCCAATTCTTTCAAATACTCAATCCGCTGCTGTTCCTCTTCAATGCCTTTGCAACACTCCTCCACTTCTATTTCTCAGGTCAATAATCACTTCAATTGGGTATCTTTAGCTTTACATCATGTATATTAATTATGTCTTATTAAGCGTTATTTGCATATTAAATCCTAATGTTTTATTGTTTTAGCGATTTAATTCCATTCTTTAATGTTTGCAGTGCACATTCTAACTTTTTAATTTTTTTTTTGGCATTCTATAGTCTGTAGTCGTTTTCGCCAAATATAAATGCATAAAATGTATACAAAATGGTTGGGTTTTGTATAAAACGATCATTAAAAACGGCTACGGACTACAGAATGCCAAAATATTGAAAGATTTGAATGTGCAATAAATTTTTAAAAAAATGGGATTAAATTTTCTAAAATAGTGAAATAGTGAAATTTAATACAAAAAACTCTTTTTATTAGACATCTTTGAAGAGATTAATAAACTTTTGGTATCTGAACTTTTATAAAAATGACAATATAGTGTTTAACAAAAATTTATGTCAAACCGCTAAGTGAATTTATTGAATAATTACAAGTTAGTTGTTCCAGACAATTTATGTCCGAAAAAGATTACATGGCGTATGACGTGGCTGAAAAATACAAGTGACTAACGGGGTGTTTTACCTAATACCGAAACGAAACCGGCTAGAACAGCTAATTTGTAATTATTTAACAAGTTCACACACCATATTGATATAAATTTTTGTTGAGAATCATATTGGTATTTTTTAAAAATTCAGACACCAAAAGTTTATAATCCCTTTGAAATATTAATCATTTCTTATTTCTATGGTTATTTCAAGTTTTTTCACATTTGCATTGTATTGAAAGTAATGTACTTTTTAATTTCAGGATAGCTTGTTGTACTCAAGAGCTTTCTGGGTATCAAAATCTATGATTGCTTGGAGTGTTGATAGTTGTTCTTGCTTTCTATATGCAAGTCATGCTGCTTCTCTATCTGTTTCTAGTGCTGGTGTTCAAGGTTTGAATTTCGCTCTCTATGTAACTAATACAACCTAAGTAGCACGGACACGGACATCGCGAAACGGGACACTTGGACATGGGCTCGGAAAAATGGTGACATTTTAAGGTTTACTACATAAAATTGAAGTTTCGTGTCCGAAACGTCAAGCGCCCAAAACGGGACACCTAGACTGAATGAAGTGTTCGTGCTACCTAGGATACAACTATGATTTCTGAGATTTGTCTTGTTTAGTATTCTAAAGGGTAGTTTGGAAATTAATATTTTTGTTTTGCTAATTATGTTTTTCTTTGAGGCCAGTATATTCTCGTTTCAGAATGTAGTATAGTTTTAGGGAGCTAAGTTTGGGATTTATTAAAGTGATTGTTATTGGTAGGTTGATGAGAATCTAATGCTTGCAGGCCATGATGTGGAGATTAAGCTTGAGAAAGATGATGGTGGGCTACCAGAGGATGTAAGATAACTAATCCTGTTCAAAACTAATGATAAATTTTAGATGCAAGTTCACGACTGTTCTTGGGGTCAATTTGGTTCACGAATTTGAATGTTTTATCTTTAATTGATTTAACATGTTATGGCTTAACAATGAGTTTGGAGGGATAGCTTATAATTGGTCAATTTAATATTTCTAGGTAGTTGCAAAATTTCCACATATTCGGGATTACACAGCTTTTAAATTGCCATCTACTCTTGATGCGGAATCTCTTCTCAAATGCCAATTAGCAGTTGCGTCATATGAGGGTAAGTTCTTTGTGGAACTCACTTAATTATACCAAGTTGTGTGAATTCATCTTATCTGGAGTTATATAGTCATGGTCCATTGATTTATTTGATGGGAGAAGCCTTGGACCTGCAACCACGAAGGTACAAGTTTGATTGTCAAGAGCTCTCATTTGAGTAGGAAAATTTCTGAAATTTCTTCCTAAGATCACTTTTTTGTAGGTCCAAAGTCATGCTAACCTACAAATAGGATCTATTACTTTAGTATCTCATTAGTGCATAAGCAAATGAAATTGATATTACAATTTTAGACTTTTTCTTCTATGTCAAGTTCCTTAAATTATATCATTAATAGCTCATTATGTGGTATTGCACTTTGTTTGTTGCTCTTAGCTTTGCTGATTATCATGCCAGTCATTTATAAGCTATCAGTACATGAGAATAATAAGTTGTGCTATATTTAGATATTCTTTCTGGTTAGGTGTATTTTCTGGATATATATGTACACTTCAATGGTTTGTTACTCTATGTTTTTCATTCAGTCACTTAGGCTAACTATTCATGTTCTTCCTCTTTTAAACAGCTGATGGAAAATGTAGCAGTGCTACTGGTCTGCAGCTACCTGGTATTTTGGATGAATTATTCTCATATGATGGTCCCCTTGGTGCACATTATCTGAAAGATGCTGTATCACTATATCTTTGGGCTCCCACTGCTCAAGTATGTTAAGGTCTACGACTCATAGTAACCTGTTCTGTTTTTGTGCTTCTGTTGTCCTGTAAATAAGTAAGTATGATCTTTGTCGTCATAATAGGCAGTTCGGGTTTGCATTTATAGGGATTCGTTCAGCAAGGATCCCCTTCAAATCAGTCAGCTTGAGGAGATTAATGGTGTTTGGAGCATTCAAGGACCAAAAGACTGGGAGGGTTGTTATTATGTATATGAAGTATCTGTCTACCATCCTAGCACATTACAAGTGGAAAATTGCTATGCAAATGATCCATATGCTAGAGGGTACACTGGCTTTCTCAGTTTGCCAATGATTTTGTGACAATAGTTTAGCTGTTACATACTCAGAATTTGTCAGCATTACAAATCAATAGAACATGTGTACATTTGTGTCTGATAAATCTATTAGTATTCGTTCAAGCAACCAGCTTGTCATGCTAACGTAAACAATTTGTTATCAGGCTCTCATCAGATGGGAAAAGGACATTATTGGTGAATCTATCTTCTGATACTTCGAAACCTGAAGGATGGGATAACTTAGCGAAGGAAAAACCCAGTTTACTTTCTTTCTGTGACATTAGTCTCTATGAGCTGCATGTAAGGGATTTTAGGTAAGTACTGGGTTGTTTTATATTCATCTTTTCATTGACATATCTTCATATTACATCAAAGAAAGAGGGATTTTTAAGCGTCTCTTCTCGGTTAGAGAAAAATACTTGGATGCTTGTATTATATCCTGTTTACTGTACATTACATTGGATAACTCTTGAATTCTGAAATTATTTTTATCTTCTATTTAGTGCCAATGATCGAACTGTGCGTCCTGACTTTCGAGGTGGTTATATGGCTTTTACTCTTGAGGTACTTCTTCTCTTTTACTAGTAAATAGTTTTGGAATCTTTTTCCTTTGAAAGAACATCAAGGTTTTTATATTAGATAACTTCATTCAACAAACATCATTGAGATGATGCAATTGCTTTTACCTTTGTTATTATTTGCAGTTTAAAATGTTATGACTGGAAGGCGTTGTTTTATCACCATGAAATCTCAAAAATGGGTAGCATGGTACTAACAAACTTCACCAATTTCAAAGGGATGTTACATATTTCAAACGGGCTGTTATTGTAATTAGCTCCTGTCACTTTATTCATATACCATGAATTCTACTTGATTTTACTTCAAACGATAGAGCCTCAAACTCAATGGAAAAAGTCGGAATACCCTTTTAGGAACTCTTATTGGTGGTTGGGTTATCTCTGCGATCTTGTTTTAGTTTTGTGCTGTCTTTAAGTTGATTAATATATCAGGAATTAATTGTCTTTAATTTATGCATTTATGCTCATAAGTTTACTGCAGTTCATGACGTTTAGTTATAATTCAATGTGAATTCATTTCACATAGCTTGCAAGTTGTATATAGAAATGGTTCCATGATAAATGCCTGTAGCAGCAACCTTCTTATTTAATTGTGCAGTAGCAGATTTAATATAAAGTGCAATTTTACTCATGGTGGGGGGTTTGAAAGTCAAGTAGCTCTTATATTCTGAACAACAGAATACTTATAGCTGCTACCACACAGAATTTCTTCACGATGACTTCCTCTGATGTATGATTCAGTGACTAAGACATTCAACCACGGTAGAAATAAGAGAAAACGCAGTTTTAGTTATAATCATTTCCGAACAGGATTAATAAATTTCAAATAACGGATGTAAAATGTATTATTTAATTCTGGTAAATTTTGTTCTGCTTGAAGGATTCAGCAGGTGTACGTCATCTAAAGAAATTATCAAATGCTGGAATTACTCATGTTCATCTGCTGCCAACTTTTCAATTCGGTGGTGTTGATGATGTGAAGGAGAATTGGATGAATGTGGGTAAGCATATTGTGTTACGATAGCTAGCTGTTATAATATATTCCTATATCTTAGCTTAAATATTTAGTTAGTAGATAAATATAAGTCTCAGACTTATTTAGGAAGTAGTTTTATTTATTTCTTATTTAGTAATAGTATATGTTTTATTATTAGAATAGGATTCTTTTAGAACGTATTCTAATTAGGACTCTTTTAGATTACCTATTGTAATCAGGAAAGGATTCTTCTCTATTTAAAGAGAAGGAATTTGGAATAATAAACCAATCAATAAATTCAATTATAGTTTGAAAAGAGAAAGTCTCTTTTTCATTAGTAATAGGTCGCTCGAAGAAAGGAGGAAACAAAGGAAATCTAGCAGATTTCCCGGCGAACCGACCCGTGACGAGATCCTATTTGCGGGACCATAACAATTTGGTATCAGAGCCGGTCGTCATGGCTGATCAGAACCAATTAGCAAGCAAAGTCGAAGATTTAGAAAAGAGAGTCAGTCAAGAGATTGGCGAATTACGCGAGAGTGTCAAGGCAATAGAACGGATGTTGGAGCTGCAATTTTCAGGCAAAGAAAAGGTATGCGATAACAAAGTTGTGTCAGAAAGTGATAGCCAAAACTTAGTCAGGCAGCCAGTAAAAGATTTTGGAACATCAGTTGTGCCAAGATTTTCTAAACTGGAGTTTCCCTCTTACAATGGGAAAGAGGACCCTCTAGGATGGTTATATCGCTGTGAACAATTCTTCTCCAACCAAAAAACTGATGAGGGAGAGAGAGTTGGTTTGGCAGCCTTCCACATGACAGGTGAAGCTCAATTGTGGTTTTACAGACTTGAGCAAGAGGAGCCAAGGATTGCATGGGAACAATTTAAATCTTATTGTCTTTTGAGGTTTGTACCTCCATTAAGTAGCAACCCGCTAGGAGAGCTAATCAATCTCAAACAAGTAGGAACGGTGGAAGAATATCAAAGTCAATTTCAAACCCTACTTGCAAGAGCAACCTCAGTTCGTTCAGACCAACAGGTAGATATGTTTACTGCAGGTTTGACAGAGGCATTGCGAGTCGATGTGGAAATGCAAAATCCTCCAAACTTGGTGACGGCAATGAACTATGCACGAGCTTTTGAGAGAAAAATACAAATTTATCGTGGAATAGGAGAAAAGAATTTTCCTATCTCATTGGCAGCCCCAAATCCATTCGAAATTGCTACATCTTCAGCAATTAGCCAAGAGCAGAAAATCCAACGCCAAGGCAATAATGTTATATCATCACCTAATATGGAAATAGGAGTAGTTGCACCCTCAATTAAGCGTTTGACCAGAGCTGAAATGTCAGAACGAAGGGCGAAAGGGCAATGTTTCAATTGTGATGAACTTTACTCAAATGGGCATAAATGCAAAAGACTTTTTTGCCTCTTGCTATACGACCCGGAGGAAGAGGAAACCACCTGGATTGGTTAGAGCAGAGCTTGAGGACAAGCTCTTAGTCGAGAAAGGGAGTAATGTTACGATAGCTAGCTGTTATAATATATTCCTATATCTTAGCTTAAATATTTAGTTAGTAGATAAATATAAGTCTCAGACTTATTTAGGAAGTAGTTTTATTTATTTCTTATTTAGTAATAGTATATGTTTTATTATTAGAATAGGATTCTTTTAGAACGTATTCTAATTAGGACTCTTTTAGATTACCTATTGTAATCAGGAAAGGATTCTTCTCTATTTAAAGAGAAGGAATTTGGAATAATAAACCAATCAATAAATTCAATTATAGTTTGAAAAGAGAAAGTCTCTTTTTCATTAGTAATAGGTCGCTCGAAGAAAGGAGGAAACAAAGGAAATCTAGCAGATTTCCCGGCGAACCGACCCGTGACGAGATCCTATTTGCGGGACCATAACATATTGCTTGTGCCAAATAAATGTATCAGTGAATTATACTCTGCTTTACTTAAAAATATATTAATATGCTTTTCTAAACTATATTCCTTTCCAGTAAGATTATCCAAGAATTCCAAGGCCCTATTCTGCACATTTTTTCAAAGTAGATATTTTGTTTTTTTTTTCCTCTTTTTTTTTTTGAATTTTGTTAGATTTTCTGAAAATAATTTTTCTTAGACTTCTATGACCCAGAAGCTTGTCTTGAAAAAGCAGATTCTGAAATGTCAAAATAGATTAAAAGAAAACGAAAGCTGATTTGGAAAAGATGTGCCTAACTGTCCGTCAATCAATTTCTTGAAAAGAAAAAAAAAACAGGGTTTAAATCATTTTCTTTATATTCTACTTTGCCACTGGCATATACTTCATTGAATTAGTTTTTATTCCCTTCTATGTTTTGTATTTTTATCTTCAAAGTGTTTGTATGCACTTCTAATGTAGAATATACTATGGTATCAGAATTTGGTGTATTAACTTATGTATGGCATTGAGGCGTTTGCAGATGACAAGATACTAGAAAGTTTACCACCAGATTCAGTGGAACAACAAGCTCAGATCATGGCTGTCCAAGATAAGGATGGGTATAATTGGGGGTATGTTGCACGAACTAATGTTGTGAGGTTTATTGCAAGTTAATATCATTACAAATTTTACTGTGTACTCACTTTGCGAAGGTACAATCCTGTTCTCTGGGGAGTCCCTAAAGGAAGTTATGCTAGTAATTCAAATGGTCCTTCTCGTATAATTGAGTTCAGAAAAATGGTTCAGGTCTTGGACTTTTATTTTTTTTATACTAACTGCTTCCACAGTTTCACTTTCTATAGAAAGTCAACTTGGTTAGTTCTCGAGATTTTTCTCGTAATTATTCTTACTGATCGCAGGCACTTAACCGAATTGGCCTTCGGGTTGTGTTGGATGTTGTCTACAATCATTTGCATGGAAGTGGGCCTTTTGATGAGTACTCTGTTCTTGATAAGGTTGATCTGTTATTCACATGTCGAATAATGCTTTTTTAAATTCCGATGTTACTTTAGCTTGCAGTTTTTGATTTTGGCTACATGTAATTTTAATTTTGCCTAGTGATACATTTACTATGCTAAAGGTTTTATACCCAACTTGTATTATGACCTGATGTATTCTCTTCAGATTGTTCCAGGTTATTATCTGAGAAGGAACAATGACGGATGTATTGAAAATAGTACATGTGTGAACAATACTGCTAGCGAGCATTATATGGTTGATCGCTTGGTCATTGATGATCTTTTGAACTGGGTTGTTAACTATAAGGTACTAAATGACAATTTGTTATTTTCAAATATTATATTTTGAGAAAGCAACTTTTGTCCTGTTTGAATGCCACTTTACTTATTTATTACAATTTGTAACAATAACATTGTAACTTTAGATTGTGATATTATTAGTCTGAGGAGCTTATCAATGTTGCACTTTTGTGGCTTTTTAATCTTTTGGGGATTTTAACAAGTGCTATTGTAATATAATAATGGATGATTGTTTGTCTTTTTATTTCTTTGTCAGGTTGATGGATTCCGCTTTGACCTTATGGGTCATATAATGAAAAGTACAATGGTATTGACTTTCATTATCTCCTTTTCTTTTTCATTTTTAACTTCATACATAGTTTCTATTGGCATTTAAGTGTCTGGATATAGTTTATAAGTTCAGTTTAGTAATCATATGAAGTTGCTGTGATTTTTTTTTTCTAGTGCATCACAAATAAAATCAGTTGATCATGTAAGTAAACTTGCAGTAGAAATGAATAGGTAATCGTTGGATTTTGTTTCCATCCTGCTTGAATTATTTAAATGATGCCATAGGCCAAAATGTAATAACAAGTGTTTGAGTAGCCGATGCTCACAAGCATTTAGGTGTGGTGGTATCATAATAAATGCTCTGAAACTTGCAACTAAAAATTTATTGTGTGCATAGGTAAAAGCTAAACATGCACTCCATAGCCTAACACTGGAAAGTGAAGGAGTTGATGGTTCAAGCATCTACATGTAAGTCCAGAGTCATGAAATATTTTGGGTTTTATCATCACTTTTGCGTTGAAAAAAATCATTTACAGATAATATGGTTTTTAATTATATTAATATTAGTAATATTGTCACTATCTATGCTGCACGAAAATGAAAATAGAAATAAAAACGGTGAAATGGATTTTTTTTAAATATAAGAAACGGAAATGTGGAAAAACGCATAAATAATAACAATATAGGTATATTTAAAAATAGGTTTAATCATCAAAAAAACCCTCACCTTTTACCCCTTTTTCAGTCTCACCTGACGTTGCAATTTTGTCTGATTCACCCAAATTCGCACTTTTGGGTTTCAAATCCACCCTCAAGTACTGAATTGATCTCTTCTCCATTCGGAAAAAATTTAAATAAGTCATTCATTTTTAACTTTTTGTGTGGAAAAGAGTTCAAATTAGTATTTTATAAGGGTTTTTATGAATTTTTTCCGAGTGGAAAAGAGTCTAATTTGATTTTGAGGTGGAATTGGAAACCAAAGGTGCGAATTTGGGTGAATTTGACAAAATTACAACGTCGGGGTGCAATTGAAAAGGGGCTGAAAGGCGGAGGGTTTTTTGGTAATTAAGCCAAAAAATATTAGAAGTTGTAAAATTTTACAAATAAATTTTATGGTTTATTTATAAAAAATAAATTATCATGCAAATAAATTATTATACATTTACGATAATTAATTAAAATAATCATTTGAATATAATCAAAATTCAAGGTCATAATAAATGATAAGAGGGATTTTAAAGATTATATATTTAGAAAGAAAGAAGAGTTTTTGTTCATGGAGTGTAGGTAACGTGAATAACAAGGTTTGTGGTAACCAACTATTTTTTTTAATTTATAAGTAATTCTTTAGGTTGTACTTTCTAGGAAACGGGTATTTAATATTATTATTTACAGAAACGACAATGAAACAGTTCTGAAATGGTGAACCGTTGGTTCCTTAAGGTTTTTGTGCATCAAAGATCATTTAGTAGTTTGGGGACCATGCTTTGGGGAAGTGGATGTGGATTGTTTGTTATGCTTTTGATGCACATAAGTATGGCTCAGTTTTGCGACATTAACATTTTTCTTTGTAGATATGGTGAAGGTTGGGACTTTGGTGAAGTTGCTAAAAATGGTCGCGGAATTAATGCTTCACAGTTTAATCTCTTTGGCAGTGGAATTGGGAGGTACTGGTTTTATTAGATAAATTTCTAATTCTAATATGTTATCTTTTGCTTCCTGTATCAAGAACCAAGGTTCAGAATTTAAAAGTGAGCTACATAATATTGCATAATCAACATTTTGAGAGTTGAAGGGATTGTACATCATAATCTGCTTCACAAAAAGCTTGAGAATTTTGTGCTTGTCCGAAAAATGTTAAGATATCACATGGTTTCAAAGTTGGAACCTTTTTCTGGTACAACAACGAATCTCAGTTGCAGATGCCTAGTATCATAACTTGCTCTTCTATGAAAAAAATTGAAATTTGTGCTTGTTTCAAAAACTTGTAGATCGTCATGTTCTAAAGTTAAACCTTTTTCTGGTTTAAGAGCTAATCCAGTAAAGATGCCTAAAATCATTTCTTGCTTTTGCGTGAAAAAGACTCATCTCCTTGCTTGAGTTATTCATTTGCTTATTAGTTCTTTTTAAAGAACTTTGTTTTGTTCAAGAATTTGGAAATGTATTTTCAGTTTTAATGATCGAATTCGGGATGCAATGCTGGGTGGATCTCCATTTGGTCACCCTCTTCAGCAAGGATTTGTGACGGGTCTATTGTTACAGGTAATTAATTTTTCATTGCAAGACATATGTATCAGGGTTATGATCTTTTGCAAGAATTTCTTAAAGCTAGATATAGGCAACTGAAGAATATTTGGTCACTTTCCAGTTGCTTTCCTCATGCCCTTTGAAATTTGATCACTTTGTTTCTGGAAGATTTGTTGCTTGGCTCAAAGTCAATTCCTTGCATGCAGTAATGACCAATGATTGATGGCCTTGTTTGTGTTTAAATATTGAGACTGTAGAAATGACTGATATGGACTTTGAGTGCTCTGAAAAATTTATGTATTTCTTGACAAGTGAAGTATCCAGGGATTTCATTTGAGAAAGGAAACTTGTAATATGAGAGGATGGGAATATTTGTCCAGAGGTAAAAACATAAAGTTTCATTGAAGAGGCAAGCTAGAGGGGAACTAGGTAACGGTTAGGTGGGTGGGTCTGATTAGTGTGGGGCAGAAGACCCACCATCATCTGTATTAGAAGTTGGAACTTAAATTAAATTGAACAAATTCAACTAACACGTTTTGTGCCCCTTTTGTGGGCAAATGGGGAACGGAAATTTTTACTGATAAGCTTTAACTACTGAGATCTGCTTCGAGACGGCTGTTCTTATTCAACTCAACTGAGGTATAGGTTATGTATAAATGTTCTTAATGGATAATGAAGTTGTTTTCTTGCAATTTTGCTGAAGAAACCATTGGTTTTTTATTTTCATATCTGTTTGTTATGCATTTAAGGTTCTAAAAGTCAAATTCCTGATTTAGTTTTTTTATTATCATATTTTAGTTGATCAACTTATTCGTAATATACAATCTTAGTAACATATTCATCCTTATGTTTCATAGCACCAAAAGACAAGTAAAAGATTTCCAATGCTTAGTCTCTCTGCACTTCTTTTTTCCAGGGATTTAAATGGCAGCAATGATTTCCACTAAAAAGGTTTAATATTGAGTCTTGCCCATTTTTGTTATATTTGTATTGCAACATTTGTTAGTAAACAGCCATAAATTCATTATTTGAAATTTGTTACATCTTTCATACATCACATTGAGCATGAGATCTCCATATCCTTTCCAGAATGTTCCTGAGAATGTAATTTGACAGATTTGATTCTGGTTGTTGAGGTCATTAAAGTTAATTAATTTTCTTATGTAGCCTAATGGTCATGACCATGGAGGAAAAGACGCTGAAGAACTCATGCTTACCACAGCAAAAGATCACATCCAGGTTAATCATGTTAATTCTCTCTCATATTTGATAATGTTGAATGCTTGAATGAATGAATGAATGGCATTAGATTCAGATATTGGTCTGGCTGCCTCTCTCAGTCAATGTGTTTGGAACATGCCAGCATTGCGAAGAATTTGTTATTTAGATTAATGATGCTTTCCTTGGACAATAAATGATGTTGAATTGTCATTCTCTCTTTTGGGTAAAGGGTAAGGGTAATTAAAGAAACACATAAAGTCAAGATTCATCTATATTCCTGTCATCATGGTGTTAGTATTAGGTGATAGAATTTTAGTACAAACTGAAAAGAAAGTAAAGAACATTGTACTATCTTTTCATAATATTCACACCTGTTAGGTGACAACCGGGCAAAGATGACATTATTTTTAAATTCTGACAACTGAACCCACTGCATTCTTGCATCAAATTGCATGTGATAGAGAAACCCTGCATTAGTAATTGGATTTCCTTGAATGCTACTTTTAAAGGGCTGGTCAGCCGATAAGTTTGAGCGTGTAATGAATTGTTGGTCTTGTTTGATTTGAAACCCACACACTACCTTTCTGGTAGCCTGCCTAAAGAGGTACGCTGTGCCTGCACGCAGAGGTATTTGGTGCTGAACTACGCATTTGCACCTTGTGCAGGAACAAGTAGAAAAAGAAGAGCATGTTACCAAACTCGGTTCCTTTAGACTGATTCTCAGTTTGAATCTTTGGTTATTAAGTTTTTGATGCATTCTTTATTTAATGGTCGGGGAAGGGATGAACATTATTAAGATATTAATCTATTTCACTGTTGTTTGGTAGTCTAGCACCAACAAATGTGAAAACTGATGCTTTGTAACTCTTATTTCTTACATTCTTATGAGTTCTAGAACCATTTAATTTTAAAAAATTCAGCATAATTAATAGCAATGAGAAGAAAAAAATGCCACTTATTTTTCTGTGCCACAGAAGCATTTTTTGTCACTCGCATCTTAGATTTTATATTAAACTTATTCTATACTTTCTATGACTTTTATTCAAATTATCATAGATTATCATTTCTCTCGTAGCTTAGGGCTTCTCTTTTTCTCACATGGATCAGGTTGGGATTGCTGGAAATTTGAGAGATTTTGTACTAATTAACAGTGAAGGGAAAGAGGTACCTTTTCTCCTTCTGGATCTCGCACTATATTATGATGTCTAATTTTTGATATTGTCCTTTATATCGGCATGACAGGGCATACTTTATAAAATAACTGAACCTTATGCGTTGTTTGTTTCAACAAGTTTTCAAACTACATTAGTTTTCATGTCTTGCTGTGATGTGTTTACCATTGAATTTTTTTTCATTATTTTTGGTCTGATCGTGTATTATGCTCCTTATGTCAACTAAAGATCTTTTACTGAATCACCTGGGGTGGTTGAGGATCTGCTTGTGGCTTGTATCTAATGTCTCAGCTTTTGCTACTTGGTGAGGTTAACTTATGTCAAGAAGCTCTTGCTGTTTTTTCAACATGATAATTCAACAAGGACTAAAATGCATAGCACCTCTTATATTTTCAATTAAGGAACAAATTGAAGCCGGACCTTCTTTCTAGTAATGCTAAAAAGATAAATAACTACTGCTTAATCGTTTACTTAACTTTTTCTAGTCAATGTGTATGCAAATGCAGACATGTAGCTTTAATACTTGAACACATTCCAACCACTTTTGTCAGAATCAAATTTTCTGCATTTTCTACCTTAGAACCTTTTTTTCCTTTTGTTGCATTTCTTTCTTTTCTTTCTTGATTCAAATGTATCTTCTTATTCGGGTTGGTTAATTTTTGTCAGGTAAAAGGATCAGATATATCAACCTATGGTGGAGATCCTGTTGCATATGCTTCTTGCCCCACAGAAACAGTAAGTGTCCTAATTGGTACTGGTAAATTTATTTCTTATCAGTTTCAAGCATTTGTTATGTTTCCAGAGTTTGTTGCATTTTGCATGTAAATGTCAGTTTTATGATGTCCTAGCGGACATTGTGAATTTTCTGTTTCAAACTAAGCATTTGGCAGCCGATACTCTGCACAAGCAAGAATGTCACAAGAATATATTTTATATTTTGGAGAAAACAAAGGTATTCATATGATGATAAATGGTCCTTTAGTTTTGATTTGGTCTACGTTGTCAATAAGTCATTAAATCAGATCAGTGTTAGGCAAGTTGTGGGGCTCACCATACATCACCGTTGCTCAATATGATGAGTTATTATTAATTGTTAAATGCAGGTTCTATTTCAAATGCAAAGTATTTTTCTCTGTCATTTGTGATTTAATTAAATAAATGTAGACATGCAGTTATCATTTATGAACTTGTGTTGTATTTGATCATATAACATGTGGTCATCAACATATCGACAACACACATACTCTGACATATAAATAGAAAATAATGGAACTAGCAGGAACCAATTGGTTTTCAGCAAGACGAGTTTTCAACCCCACTTATATGGACACTGCTGTGAGTTTAGTGCAAAACACTCTGGCCATGGATTTCTTTTACAAAATTAATTCAAAAATAGAATTAACTAAGAACTATTAGGAGCATAAACGGATATTCAAATTAGTGCTTTGCTCTGGTATGCTGTCATCTAGAATTAGTTTGCTTTTCCAGAAGTACATGAAACAGCTATGCAATAATTTGAGTAGATCTCAACTTTTAATTGTTTCATATTTGATGCAAACTTCAAGAAAGAAAATCTTGACACTTGAAATTAATACACAATTTAGAATAACAGATCATCTTTTATTCATATTTTGTTTGAAAACTCAAATCCTAGTCAAGCTATGCTGGTTAAAATTCAACTTCTAAAGATTGAATGTCTCGAGCTACCTCGATAGTTCGGTTATGGAAAAAAATCGTCACGATGAAAAAAAACTCAACTTATTGATCTGAATTACAGTAATGTTTACATAAGTTAGTCCTTATATAGGCATCAAAGAAACCCTAATAACAAAATGATAAGGAAATTCCATTAATCCTTGTCTAATAAACTAGGAAACTAATCAAAATATCATTGTTGTAGCCATGGCCGTGGTCCAAGCCATGGAACCTTCTATTACATTGAGCTCTCATCACCTTCATACATGGTTTGCGTTGTGGGCACGGCATAGTGTGTGGCGCCACATGATGCAGGCACAGAACCTTTAAAACGCGCTATCTTGAGCTACAAATATCCATATGTTTTTTTTTCATAATTAGTTGGAAAGCTCAAGGTGTCCGATAAAATTTAGTAGTTTTAACCATCTTGAAATTCTTCCATCTTCATGGTCCTTTATGGTCAAACATTTTACTGCTCCTTCACTCGCTTTCTAAGTCCTCTCTCTCAAGCATAGACAATGTTGACAAGTTTAGGACATAAATAATTACTTCATTTGAAAGTTTCTGTCTTGATTCTCCATGACTAAGTTGAGAAATGCATCCTTCATTCTCGTAGTCTTTGATCTTGTCATAGGAGTTCCAATCTGAATCTTGATAATGGCTGAAAATTGATGAAGTTTCCAAGTTTCTAGACTGGTCTCTATCAAATCTAATTGTAAATAAGTGATTGATGTACTAAGCATAAGTCTTAAATATATATTTTGATAATTTTCCTGGTTAGGCATATTATCATACTTTTCTGTGCATGATGCAGGATATGAATTCTTTAAATGAATTGGCATCTAATGTTGTACCTGATTTGCTGGCATCTATCATGTTCACATTTTTTTTATTTGAGTCCGAACATGCTACAGCATCTCCTATCTGCACTGCCCCTATGCAGTATTTCTCTGTTTAATTGCTAATCCTTACCATTGCTTTAAATATCTAACAGTACTATTACAGATAAATGTTGATTAGTTACATGGCTTTTGCAGACAGATAAGAAAAGAGTTTATCTTTTATTGAGAATTAATTTAAATATGTTGATTTTCCAGATCAATTATGTTTCTGCTCATGACAATGAAACCCTCTTTGACATTGTGAGCATGAAGGTTTGCCCTCTATATCTTCTTACAACAATCTATTATCTCATTTTAGTAATACTCCATTTCCACGTCAAATTTCTTATGGGGACTGAGTATCTGAGCTCATTGATAATATGACAGAAAATTGTCTTTCTTCTAACTCAGCCCTTGCTTGTAGACTCCAATGGAGATTTCTGTAGATGAGAGGTGCAGATTGAATCATCTCGCAACAAGTATAATTGCACTATCACAGGTTAGTTTGCTTCTTCCATTTATTGATCATTTAAATCTAACTGTCTTCATTCGTCTTCTTCTATCTTTCATTATAATACACTTAGTCATGGAGAATCAAGACAGAAACTTAGTGGGCTTTTCCTCAACTTTTGTTCATCTCCTTTGAGATTTTAGAATGTCATAAATGCACCTTGTGTTTCTATTCTTCCCAATTTGTATGTGTCATGCATCCATTTATGAGGCTTTTAACTTGTTTAAGATATTTTTTATTTATGTGTCAATATAGAAATTTGTTCTTCGCTGGGGCAATTTCATGTTTAATGTGTTAGTTCTTGCATAGTTGGACGAGTTTGTGAATTCTTTTTCACAAACCATGTTAACGGTTGTAAATTATTTATTAGTATATATTGTTTTGTGGGCTTCACTTAACACTGGTACAAGGAAATATCATTCGAAAGGGTAGGAAGGTTTCCTCTTCTTTTCTCAACTTTTTTTCAATTAATTGTAATAATCTTATGATTTGTCTTCTTTACTTTGGGTGGAGGATTTTGGGGAATGAGTTGCAACATGATACTTGAGTTTTCATGTTTCTGTTGCTTATTATGAATGTGCTTATGAAGATTTGACATACTGACTTTATCTTTCTCATCGTGTAAGGGCATACCATTTTTCCATGCTGGTGATGAGATACTCCGTTCAAAATCTCTTGATCGTGATTCATACAACTCTGGTGATTGGTTCAATAGGTATCCCAATGTTGAATGATTGTTACTTGGACAAATCATAACAAGTATCCCATATTTACTATCATAAATTTACAGATTAAGAAGTCTAGAGTAATTTTGAATCTCCATGCTTGTTATGATGATGTGACAAAAACAAGTTTACAAAAATATTAAAGTTCGCTTGTAAATTCACAGGCTAGACTTCTCTTACAATTCTAACAATTGGGGCGTTGGCCTTCCTCCAAAGCAGAAAAATGAAAACCACTGGCCACTGTAAGTTTTTGTTCTCCTCGCTTTATGATTCTTTTTAATAACACATTGATATTTGTTTCTTTTTTTATCCTTTTCGTTTGCTTCTTTTCCCATTTTTGGACCTATGATCACCATTGTTCAGTATATAGACATTATTTATAGCATGTGCATGTTTTCGGTTGAACCTTTGTTGCTGGTTATACATCTTGATTGACAATGGAGTTGTCTTTCTGACGTTACTCTGATTAGGATAAAACCAAGATTAGCAGATCCATCATTCAAACCTCAGAAGCATCATATCCTTGCTGCTGTTGAGAACTTTGTAGATGTATTACAAATTCGATACTCTTCACCGCTTTTCCGTTTGAAAACAGCTAATGCTATCCAGGTAAGAACTAATCATTCAGGTACATGTTGAACTACTGTTAAGGAAAAACCCATTAATAGCCTTTGTTTTCTTTTGTTGTGATTAAGTCCTGCATGAAGATCATATCTTCTGTTAATCCTTAAATTTTAATTTTTCTTTTAGTAGGCCCTATGACAAAACAAACAATTGTTCTCTTGAGTCTCTGAACTTTCAAATGTATTTTATCAAAGCCTTATTCAAATTCCCGACATGCTAATTGATTATGAACTGTATTATATTTTAATTTAGGAAGTATCAAACATATAATTATGGCCTTAAAAAAATGTAAATTTATCTACAACACAAATGGAAGCAATTCTGCATCAATTCACCATGGCTGCATAAAAACTTTGTAAATGAGTATCCGCTTATTTTTTTTTTTCATTCCGTTTCTTGAATCTTGGTATCTCTGTATTTCTTCTGTTATGGCTGAGCGCTTTTTTCAAGAACTCTTGATTTACAGCCACTATTTTACCCTTTTTCTATTTCTTAACTATTACATTTTTATCGTTATAATATATCTTTATACACTATAGCTGTTGTTGTGCACTCTAGTTAATTTGAATATATGTTTTTTTATATTGTTTACTTGTAAAATTACATCTGAAAAAGTGACGAAATCTTTAACTTTCCTGCTTTCTAGTAACGTGGTTGTCCCTCTATTGATTTTTCTCTAGCTATGAATACAATGGAACATTCTTCTTCAACACTGTTACTTTTACCTTCATTTAAATAATTATATTGGTAATGACACAACATGACAATCAGGAACGGGTCCGATTCCATAACACGGGGCCTTCATGGGTACCTGGAGTCATAGTAATGAGCATTCAAGATGATCATGAAAGTTTCCCCGGCCTAACTCCACTGGATCCCATGTGAGTAAATGAATACCTGCACATTATTTGCTTAAACCGCCAATATTGTCCTAAAATGTGAAATCTGTTTCTTACTGTGACAGCTACTCATTCATCGTAGTTATTTTCAACACTCGTCCAATGGAGGTGTCATTTACCAGCCCTGCTCTGCAAGCAAGAACCCTCCAGCTCCATCCTATCCAGGTAATTATTCCTCAGTAAATGTCTCGTCCCCAGAATTTATTTAGAATGAACTATCCTTGTCCAGATTCAATAATATAACTAATCATCCAAAAATTTAAATCTTATCCATTTTCAACAATTCTTGCTCAACCTTTTGATTTAATCAATTTAATCTGATTCAGATAATTACATGTCAATTATAGTCAAATGTCCTATTTGAATGAATAGTACATGACTTTTGTCGATATGTGATCACAAACGGAAAATTTAGTTATGATTAAAATACAGCTATCCAGGGAAAATTTAGTGCAGGACTTTTTTTATTTTCATAACCAAAAGGCCAATTTTTTTCATAAATTTGAACTAAATCAATCAAACCAAAGAAATCAATTTGGTTTTTTTGTTTGATTTGGTTCGGTTTCATCATTCTGGAAATCTTGGTGCAGGTGAGATCTGGTGATGAAGTTGTGAAGAACTCAACATATGAAGCATCGTCAGGGACCTTCACTGTTCCTGCAACGACAACATCTGTCTTTGTCGAGCTTAGATAAATTCTATAAATTTTTGTTTGTAACGTTCACTACGGAAATAATCTGAGAATAATCTGCTGAATTGCTGAGTTGGTTCTCAGCTTGAGGTGACTTCTCATCGAGGAAGAGAAGGTTCAAAGTGACTGATCACGTAATCTTTTTATATGTTAGAAATAAATTAAACAAGTATGATTACTCTTTGTTGATATGTGAACGCAATGTCTAAAGAAAATATAGTGAAGATTGAGGATTTAATTGCTACGACGAATTAGTTATGGCATTTTGCTATAAAATTTTGGTCTTTAAAATGAGTTGGATAACCTGTTCTAAATCTCTGCAGTTTGCACCATTAAATAGAAAGGCAAAATAAATTTATCTACTCATAATTTTTACGTATTTGTATAATATATCACGATCTATAAATCTTGCTTGCTTAATCCATTTTAAATTTTTGCCAAATATACTTGCAACTTATTTTAAGCCGATAGATGCCGCATAGGATAATTTTTGTACATGTAGAGGAACAACAACGTGCCCTGTCAGTTAAAAATGAATTATGGTATATTTGACGAAGATTTAAAAAATGATCAACCAAACCGACAGTTTACAAATAGCTGTATATTTATCAAAAAGCACTAAGAGTATGGGTAGAGAAAATTATTTTGCCAAAATAGAAACAATAAGTCGGATTTGAACATAATTTTAAAGCTCATTTACTTAACTTGCTTGCATACACTTCAGTTAGAAACTTTGATATACAACTTACCAGCTACGCTGTGTTTCACTCATCACCAAAATCAGCTGGAACAGGATAACTGGTCACATTTGCTAAAAGCATCATATATTATTAATGATGATCAATAGTTTCAAAGTCTGTAAATTAAGAATATCTTCATCTTTCTTAAGAAAAAACTTGTTTATATAGAACATTCAAGCAAACGAGATCTCTAGGTGATGGAGGACGGAATGAACCTGACCAGGAGTATTTCTTCAATGGTTTGGCCACACCAACCCTATCATAGTTAGGAATCAAATCCCGAAACCCTATATATCGCCGCTATAAGGTGGTCTGGATTGAAGAAGGTTTGGGAGACAAATCAAAAGATATAGCATTTCCAAGCATACTCTGCATAAATACCATTCTCTAAAAAAAGTTCATGCAGGTTGCAGCAGATCATCAAGTTTCATCAGTCTGAAACCACTAGTGTCTTTTTCTATAAGAGTGTCCCAAGAGCATTAAGCTATCAGCATTTAACTGGTTAACAACTCTTCACGTGCCTTACAAACCATTTTCACATTGATTCTCTAATGGATACAACACGAAAGACGGAATCACAAGGAAAAGCAAATTTGGACCCCATATGTATTTGCTAAGCATGGAAACATACAGAAAAAAAAAAGAATTACGTGTCCTGATGCTGGATTTAGTGAAAAGTATGCTAAAAAGCAGCTTCCTATAATATAAAACATGATATTGTTTAAATTAGAGGACATGACAGAGACAAAAAAATTTGTAAGCCAATATCTCTGCAGAAAGAATTTAGGAGAATGTAGCTGAAAATAAGTTAAATCGTGATCAACAGAAACCACCTGGTGCTATCTCTTTAACCACAGGGGGTAAGCTTCTTATTGCCAGCTCCCCGAGGATTATCATCTTTCCAGTCATCCCATGCTCTTGCTTTCAGTACAGCATCATCATCGTCATTATCTTCATCTTCTTCCTCCCCTGTTTTTGGCCTTTGATCATCCTTATACCATCCAGAGTTGGCTTCTGCCATGAGTTCAGCATTTCTCTCTTGAAATTTATTCATCATCTCCATTTCCTTTAACCCAGCTTCTTCTATACTCATTGTTGGCAACCTTCACCAGAATATTTGCACATTAAATCAAAAAAGTTGCTCTTAAAGTCTGAATGGCAAAAAACGATTGTGGTTTAGCGGAATAAAACTTTCAAAGTCACCCCTAAGGGTGTGCATCCCGTTCAAACTAATTTTAAATATTTCCAACCGACCCAAACCAAACAAGTTGTTCAGTTTGTTTTTTAGTTCGATTCAGTTTTCAGCTTTGTTTTGCACCAAAAATGAACTGAAATGTTTTATCTTAAAACCGGAAAACTGGTTGTTTTTTATAATTTTAAACTGAACTGAACCAAATTTATCGGCTTGGTTCGGTTGTTGAACCCTAATCTCCCCCTTGCCAGAAGAAAAAAGACGGAAAGATTACTGCCAGCTAACCATCATTAATCAGGCAAACAACATAATATTTACCTGAAGTTAGGTTGGAAGACCTGCGCCATCATTCTTTCCCTCTCAGTTGTTCTACTACCACCAACAAGACTTGCTGGTCCAAATAGCATAGGCTGGTGCTTATGGTCATGTTCCTGTGAAACTTGTGCTCTTCCTTCTAGAACATCTTGAGCGAAAGTAGCACAGGTGATGGGTGGTGCTGGCTTGGTATATTGTGATCTAGCAGCAGCACCACGATGCCAAGCTTCTGCCTTTTCAGTTCGTTCATCAAGAACTGTCTGAGAAAATTCTTTGTCCCCTTCCTGAAATGTGAAGCAAATTATATAAAATTTTCCAATTCTTGACACAACAAACTGATCAGATGGAACAGTTGACTCAAGAAGACATGAAAATTAAATATTGTGATTATGCTCAGTTCAAAATAAGTATAGTACTAATGTAATGACAGCTAGTCATTCCAAATAATGATACAATTTCATACAAAGCAATTCTAGCTTTCACCATGCTAGCTTGCCATCAGAAAAACTTCAACTTCAGATGCCACAAAACTAATGAATACCAGCTGAAGGTGCAACTTAACTTCAGTTGCCACAACTTTGATTCATAGTCGCATCTGAATTTAGCTTATAGTGCCATTTCAATTTGCCAGTAACATTCTCTTCAGCAGAATGACAAAATAGACTATATTACTCTCGCATGTCTTGTAGTTCTTGAAAGATAAAATACACTATTTTTTTTATAATAGTGCTAATGGACCATCTTCACCACATTAAGAAAATCCACAAAACAAAGACGCATAAATATAACAAGCAAGCATTGAAGTGTAGAAATACCTTTAGCCGTCTTTCTTTTACAGCAGAAAGCATTTCTTCCTCTTTTTTCAACATTTCAAGCAGGTCAAACGCCTGTAGTTTGGTCACATTGCAATCAGTTTTGTAAGATAAAGCATTAATGGTCCAAAAAAATAAATATAAAACATCGTATTGAAATGTAAGGCTACCTTACAGATGGCTAAAGAGATGGTAATAAGCCAGGCCTGCACAAGAAACAAAGTAATACTTCTAAGTTCAGCAAGACCCAAGGTTTTCAAAAACAAGGAAGCTAAACAAATCCTCTTAAAGTACACGACTGATCGACTCATTGTCAAGTCAGATATTTCCTGTTTCTGAAATGTTACATGCAGACTAAGTTCTTTCAAACAACTAGAGATTAAAATATTTCTATTAATCAAAGGAAGTGTTTGAACCATCACAAGATAAACTGAAAATCAAAGTGATGACCATCATCCAAACCATAATTGATGCAAAGGTAATTATTATACAAATTGCATTCCCATAATCATAAGCAAAGAAAAGAAGACACATGCCATGCACATTGTTAGTTAAAATAAACTGCAAGGTAATTATTATACAAATTGCATTCCCATAATCATAAGCAAAGAAAAGAAGACACATGCCATGCACATTGTTAGTTAAAATAAACTGCAAGGTAATTATTATACAAATTGCATTCCCATAATCATAAGCAAAGAAAAGAAGACACATGCCATGCACATTGTTAGTTAAAATAAACTGCAAGCAGATTAAGAATTAGGTGGCACTACATGGATATCAACAATCCAAATAAAATTCCACTACTAATGTTAAGCCAATAGTCAGCATACTACCGATAGACTTCGTATAAATTATGACTCCTACTGTTTCATGTACACTCGATAACCAGGGTGAATGTATATGAAATTACAAATGCATTCAAATTTACATAATTTTCTAGTGACATATGCACCTAGCCAATAGTAAAACTGTAGTAAATATATAGCTAAAAAATTTATCATAAAGAGATTCTGTGTTCATGACTTCATCTTGTGTCCATGACACGCCTCCAAACACTTCC
This sequence comes from Mercurialis annua, assembly GCF_937616625.2. Taxonomy (NCBI): domain Eukaryota; kingdom Viridiplantae; phylum Streptophyta; class Magnoliopsida; order Malpighiales; family Euphorbiaceae; genus Mercurialis; species Mercurialis annua. The sequence continues at coordinate 33,465,904 of NC_065577.1, read as the reverse complement.
ATGGAATGACCGAGCACAGTGGGGGTTGGGGAGGGCCTTGGGCCCCCCTCAACTTTTAAAATTTGTTTAAATTAGTACCTACTTCTTTTGAATATTGCTCCTAATACAATAATCTTGGCTCTGTCACTGGTTCCATGGATATGCTCACTCACCAGAAACATATTCAAGAATATCAGCAAGGAGTTGAGTCAGGAAGTATTGATACATACTAATGATATCGTAATTACTCGCCAAAAAATAAAGTTTCCAGGAAATGATCATTTGGTCTTAACCCACAAATGAGTGAACAAGATGATTTGAAATTCAGGTAGCACCATGTGATCCAAATGAAACACCAAAAGAAGCAAAAACTTTGGTTTGATTGCCAATACACTAAATTAAACAGTTTTTTTTTTTTTGGTTTCTAAGGTTTCAAGGACATATCAAAGAATAAGAGACAAAGACTTCAGACTTGTAATTTTATCTGTGAGGTGACATATTATGAAAGAGGCAACTAAATTCATATTTTGAAGTCAAGGAGATAAGATAAACATAAATTTTACAAATGTATTGAAAATTTAAAACATCATCCTCAAAACCCTTAAGCTTTCATAAAAGCACCACACAACGAAACAATTAACAACTAACCTCCCTTTCTTCTTCTCCACCGTCATCCAACACATCCTCCTCTCCAGCCTCAACTGGAGTTGACAAGGCAGCTGCTCGAGTTGAACGGCCACGCCTCTCCTTACGCTCCTCTATTTCTAACAACTTAGCTTGAGCAGCTCTTTGACGATTGAACCGTGCAATCTAAAACAGCATTTAGAAAAGTCATATGATAAACAGGCAGTCAACAACTTCAGAAATTATTAAACTACAAAGCACCAGAAACAAAAAAAAAAGTCTAAAGCTACCTTCTGGGCTCTTTTTTCAGGAAAAGAATTCGAACTCCCTTGAGAAGATGCTAGCAACTCCTCTTCCGGCACAAGTTCCATCGCCTCACAAAAAGAAAGGAACTCCTACAACATGAATACGGCGCTTTTCCCATTAATATCCTTTAACAAATCGAAAAGCATGAGAATTAAGTTGAACTGAAACCCAACTTAAATCAATTCTCACATACAGAAACTCTATAGCTACCGCAATTCAGTACTTTCATCCAGACAACAAAAAAATAATCGATAAAAAAAACAACATAATAAAAGCAACCGACCTTTAGCTTAGCCTGCGAAGCTTTTAATACTGGTATTCTATCATCTTGTACAATTCTTTCAGTCAGTTCAGCAAGATAATAAGGTACCTAAGAAAACAGTTAAAAAAAACTAAATTAACTCCTCCTATAAAACATAAACAATTAAATTAAACAAAAAAAAAATTCATATTTTACACTTCAAAAAAGAAAATGAATAAAATTTACCAGAATGTATTTTAGAACAGAAGTGGAAATATCCTCCCTGGTCTCATTAGCTGAGAATAACCCTAATTTATTTATCATATCCTCGCATTTATGCAGTGCTTCACACCCTTTCTTAACCGTTTCCTATCAATTCAAATCCACCAAATTAACACAAATTAGGTCAGAAATTACTTTACAATTACTGCAAATTTAATTATTGTTAGAGAATTAGAGATTAAAAACCTGATCAGCACTGGACTCCGTGGCGGTTGTATGGATCTTTTGAGCTTGCTCGAACAGAGCTGGAAGAGGAAGCTCCTCCATGGAAACCCTAATTTCTGAATTGAATTGAAATTCTAGGGTTTTGTTTTGGGGGATTGAAATGAATTTGGGATTTGAAATTGAATTGGGAATCTTATGGAATTTTGAATTGGATAACTAACCAGAAGTGGTAAAAGAAAAGGAGTTTGAAGAAGATGGAGTTAACGATTGAGTATGGTCGGTTTTATAATATATTGAATGTGATCTCTGTCCAATACATTTTTTATTGGTTAGTTTAAAATTTAAAAAATTTAAGAAAAACCTATTTAAATATTTATTTTTAAATTGCAGGCAATATTAACTTTGTTTGAACTAATAAAAATAAAATAATTTTTTTCATTAGTTTATAAAAAAAAGTAAAAAATTGGTTGTAACAGTGAGTTTTTCTACAATGTATAACTGTTTGATTTAAAAAAGAAAATTAAAATGTTCAATTTTAGAAATATTACAATAATTTTTTTAAAATTTTTTTCTCTAATTATGTCAAAATAAATAGTGTAGAAAATTTTACTATTAATAAAAATAATGTGAAAAAATAATAATTTTTCCACAATAGATACGATGATTTGTATTATAAACATTCTAAGTTATATGTTTGTTTTTATTTTTTAAAAATAATTAAACAACTAAAATAGTTAGATATAAATATATGTAATTTTTTAATATGTATTTAAATAAAATGAGTTTTGTTTAATGGAAAAGCATATTAATAAATATTTTTTAAAATTAAAAATGAAATCATGTGATGTTTTTAAAATAGTAATACATTTCTTTTTTGTTTTAGGGAATAGAAATACAATTTTATTGGCTGACAGTTGAAAAAGGAAATTAGGAAGCAACTTGCTCAGGTTCACAATTTTAAAAGCATTCAAAAACAAAAATGGCCACGCTAGGCTTCAGATCGTTCAACCACACACAAATCCCATCAATTTCAAAACCAATTATTCATCTTCCTCTCAAAACCCAGCTCAAATTCCATAAAACCCAATCAAAATCTCTTCTCTACGCAACCAACAACGACCAAATCCAAGAACCCACTAACCCGGACCCGCAAACCACCGGGTCACCGGAGAATGGCGGCGACGAAGAGAATGATTTGAAAGGAAATAGAAAGGATCCGCTGTTTAATGTGAAGCTGGGTGATTTGTTTCTGGACCCGGATCCTGATAACATATTGGCCGTTGGATTGACGGGTATACTGGCTTGGGCGAGTGCTCAAGTTCTGTGGCAGCTTTTTATTGTTTCATTTGCTATTCTCACTGCTGCTCTTAAGTATTCTTTTATTGCTGCTCTTCTTGTTTTTATTCTTATTACTCTTCTTTAATCTATACATTTTCATTTTTTAAATGTTTATTTGAATTCCTCAAAATTCCTATTTTCAAGCGCTTTTTTAATTGTCCGAAACGTTGTGGGAGGAAATGAACCGACGATCTAGCAAAATAAGGTCCATCAAGTGCATTTGTTCAAATGAAGCCGGCCAGTATTGAAGTGTGATCTTTTGTGTTTTTAGCGATATAAGCATATTTTTTAAAATGTTGGATTACGTATTCGACATTTTTTAGCACATGCTGTTTTCTATGAAATTAGCAGCGTCGAAAAACGAGATGTGTTTAAAACGCCAAATTTAAAAAGAATTGGATGTCTGATGCAATTTAATTGATATTGTGTCTAAGTCGCTATAAACGCGAAAGGTTATAATTTAATATGCAAATAACCGTTCTTTTAAATCAAACAGTATATATTTTTCATTCAATTCAATTTGTATCAAAAGTGATTTGAAATTTCTTCTCCTGCAATCTAACCAAACTACAAAACTGATTATTTTTTTAACAAAATTCACACCGAAATTATTCAGTTTGATTCAATTGTTCTATTTGGTTATGTTCTTACACTCCTAAAAGCAGTAATTACCCACGGATGATCATTAGAGGCAATATATATACATGTTTCTAAAAAAATGAGAAAAAATTTATACCAAACAAAACTTTGTAATCTGATACAGTTAATTTGAATTGCAACATCTGGAAGATATTGTTCTATAAGATTTAATGATCGTATAAGAGTAGATTTAATTCCAACATTATTTCCCGGAGCTGACTGCCAATTTACATACCTAAAACACCAAACATATAGTCCCGTCTTGGAGATCTTTTAATGTTGTCTGTACAAATTTCATTAATTTGGCGGAGTTTGCGCAAGTACATTTTGCTGTTGTAAAACGAAGACAAGAAAGTTGTCTCCTCTACCATTTTGACTACTGCTTGTACCAACTCGGCCGGTGAGCGACTCTGAACTTCTGAGCCATTTTGCAGATTAAATTGTTAGCTAGCATAAATAGGGGTGTAAAATCGAGTAATGCCAACTGACTTCGACCAAGCCTGGAAAAAAGTCTAGATATATCTACCAATTTTTTTAGGTAAACATCAAAATACCATGCAGCTTGAATCATATAAAAAGTCGCAATTTCGACCACGAGGTAATGCAAAATGAGTCTTGCACAAGAACATTTCCAAATGTCAGATGGAAGCTTCAGCACCAACTTGAATTGTATTCTTCGTTTCTGCCGCCAAAACCAATAATCTTTAAAAGAATGGATTTCTAACATAAAATTCCTGTTATTATTCAAAAGTTTGATGAGACACTTGAGTTTTTGTTTAAACTGTAAAACCAAGCAATTATTATTTATAAGCACCGATTTATTATAATAAATACATCAGACAAGAGAAAGTTACCTGCAATTGGAGAAAAGTGGCCCACCGCAATTAAAAATTAGCCTTGGATAGGTTCCTGCAGATTTAAAACACCATGTTAAAATTATTTAGTGCAAACCATCAAAAAGGTCGAAGAGAGTAAACAGATGCATAGAGAGCATAAGGATTAAAAGAAAGGAGGACTACGGATGCTGCTAAAAAGATCAAGTTTAGGATTGAAATAACTTGAAACATTTTGATTCACACCAAATTGTACATGTGCCATCAAATGTCTAAAATCAGTTTGTCGATATAGAAATAGAAAAGAAAAGCTGAAAAATACAATGGCTTAAAAAAGTATAAAATACAAGTGCGACCATACTACTTTCACAAGGTAGTTTCTATGGTAATAACCTCCGGTAGGTATGTTCGTAAAATAAATAAATAAATAGAAACTTGAGCAGGTTCTATGTTAGTGAAATTATTGCAGAGTTCTCACATAGCAAATGATAAATAGTACCGTAAAATAACTAACAATACACAAAAAAATGATAAGTCAATTTTCATTAACCTGAGTCTTGTATCCTGAATTCGCATCGTGACAGAGCAGAAAACATCATGGTAGATAACAACATGGGGCGTTATATTTGGCACAGTGCTGGCAAGCTTCAAACCAAAAAGAACGATTACCAGATTTACTGAATTTCTCCAGCAAATTATTCTCCAGACTGCATCTAAGTGGCCAACAAAAAAATCATTGATGTACAATGAATTGCATTTCTGACTTAAGCTTCCTTGCTTCTTTATGAAAACCAGAATAACGAAGGCCATCAATAACAGCCCGTTTAGCTGATGGTAATATTCGCAAGCCCCTTTTTAAACAAGACAGCAAGAGTTTGGATGCACGACGGAAGCTTCTAGCCTTGCAAAGATTGTGAACCAAGGAGGTGTAAGTAAATGAATCCTTTGTTTTCATTGATTTAAACATCTCTAAAGCTTGATCGATCCTACCTTCTTTGCATAAAGCATCAACCATACAATTTGAAGCAACCAATGGTGAACTGAAACCTATCATGTTCATATGCTGCAAATGACGTTTTGCACCCGAAGTATTACCTGTCCTACACAGCCCATTTATCAAAATTGTGTGAGTATATTCATCACATTCTAGACCTTCTTTTTCCATTTCATCCAGCAATCGGTACGAACCATCCAAATTGCCTTCTCTACAATACATATTAATCAGAGTATTGTAAGATGCTAGATCATGTTGAATGCCCTTTTTTATCATCAACTCCATATATTCAGCTGCCTCTTTAGTCCTACCACTCTTGATTAAAGCACCAACAACTGTACAGTATGCAAAACCATCAAAAGTATAACCCTTTTCAAACATCTCTTCTAATATCTCAAATCCCTGTTCAAACCGTTTAAGCCTAAAACAACATTTCAAAACTGTAGTATAAGTTATAACATTTGGTACATATCCTGATGCCGCAAGCTCTTTAAATATTCTCCTTGCCGCACTTAATCTCCTAATTTTACACAACCCATTGATAAGAATATTGTAAGTGACTAATTGTGGAACAAAACCATATACTCTTTGTAAATTCCTGAACAGCATCAGTGCATGACTAGTATAACCATTTTTACAAAGACCATTAATCATAGTATTAATAGTAGTTGGACATGGGAATATATGATGAAGACTATTATCCATAATATACCCGAAAACCTGGTTTGCTTTTTCAGGATTTCCTAGCTTGAAGAAGCAATGCATCAAAGTATTAAAACTCCAAACATCAGGAGCGATACCCTTATCAAGCATTTCGTTAAACAAGTCAAGAGATTTCGACAACAAGCAGTTTCTAGCAGCACCCGCTATCAAACAATTATAAGTAACAACATCCGGTTTTATACCAGCTTCTCGCATTCTATGAATGAGCGAATACGCAGCATCAAAACCAATAAGACGAGAGTACGCATCAATGAGCGTATTATAAGTGACAACATCCGGAAGAACTCCTAACCTTATTCCATCGATAATAACCGACTCTGCTCTGTTCAATTGCTTAACCTTGCAAAGAGATGCTATATTTATGTTCAGTAATTTAGTCGATAACTTACCAACCATTCTACAGCATATACACCTGACTTGACGAAGCAATTGGGCAAGTCACTCAACATCATTCTTCCTTCAAACCATAATTTAAACTTACAGTAAGAATCATGGAGAAAGTGAATATTAATTGAGTGCTACGAGATACTAAGTAGGTAGCACAGGCATGAAAAACGAGATACTCGAACATGGACACGGCAAAACAGTGTTATAATAACTGCATATAATTAGGGTAAGAGAATTAGAGATTAAAAACCTGATCAGCACTGGACTCCGTGGCGGTTATATGGATCTTTTGAGCTTGCTCGAACAGAGCTGGAAGAGGAAGCTCCTCCATGGAAACCCTATTTTTTGAATTGAATTGAAATTCTAGGGTTTTGTTTTGGGGGGATTGAAATGAATTTGGGATGTAAAATTGAATTGGGAATTTTATGGAATTTTGAATTAGATAACTAACAAGAAGTGGTAAAAGAAAAGGAGTTTGAAGAAGATGGAGTTAACGATTGAGTATGGTCGGTTTTATAATATACTGAATGTGATCTCTGTCAAATAGTACATTTTTTATTGGTTAGTTTAAAACTAAAACTAAAAATGAAAAATTTCTTAATTGGTGAAACTACAACTAAAACTAAAAATGAAAAGTTTTAAAATGTATTTTTTTTACTATTAAATGATGGCAATATTAACTTGGGGTTTTTACATAAATACCGAAAAAAATAGAGAATATCTACAAAGATACTAACCAAAAACTCTCTCTACAAATAATAGTATCCTTTAAAAAATATTTACAAAAATGCTATTTTTTAAAACAAAAATACATTTTTTTTCATAAAAAATACAATATGTATAAATTTAAAATAAATTTTGTGTACAAATCAGATCATATATGTATACAATTTTATTGTATATAATTCGTATTATATACAATTTTTAAAAAAACAAGTTCGCATCTAAAATATCAGATATGATATTTCATATCTGATTTCATATTTGAACGAGAAGAAGGGGAGGATAGTCGCGGTGTGTACGGGCAGAGAAGGAGGGAGCGACGACAGCAGTAGGCGGAGCAGCGGCGACCACGACGAGTAGAGGGTAACAGCGGCGGCAAGTAAAGAGCAGCGGCGGGTGGTAGATCATGGTGGTAAGTTTGTAAGATGAATATTAATTTTAATGGTGGGTGTTAATGGAAGAAAAGAAAAAAAAAATTAGGGTTTTAAGAGAAATCGCCAAAGGATTTATTTTACCTTTAATTTGTATGGTGAATTTTACCTTTATTTTTTTTCAAATCTACCGGATTCCGGTGGCCACGTCAGCAAAAAATACACGGGAAATTGATTTTGATGATAGATTTGAAAAATAAAACGAAAGGTCATAGTTTTATATGAAAACTTTTAAAAATCGTGATTAAAATAATTTTTTGTGTAACGTTCGTATTTTTTTATGAAATTAACCCTTTTGTAAATTAAAAATTTTTGTTGGTATTGTTTGTAAATAAAAAAATGAGATGGTATTTTGATAAATATTTCACTCTTTTATAGTATAGAGTGTAAATTTTTCTATTAACTTTGAGCTCATAAAAAATGTACAACTCTATAGAAACAAATATTTTCAAAAATATAATTAATATTTTAAATTTTCATAAATTTGTTTTTATTTTATTAAGGCTTAAATGCGCCAAAAATCACTAACTTTTGCGTGTTTTTGGTATTTAATATAATCTTTTAATTTTGGCAAAAAAAGTACATGAACTTTCAAAAAATTTACAATTAAGAGCACGTGTGTGTTTCCTTTGAAAAATAGTGCAGTTTTACATCTAAAACGGCGCCGTTTTAATCTGAAACGGTGTCGTTTTAGATCCAAAATGGTGCTGGTGTCTTTAATTGTAAAATTTTAAAAATTCGTGTACTTTTTTGCCAAAATTAAAAGACTATGTTAAATACCAAAAACACGCAAAAGTTTATGATTTTTGATGCATTTAAGCCTTTTATTAAATACTATAATTAATTCAGTTTTTGAAAGAATGAAAATAACTAATGAATTTTAAGATAATATAAAAAATTAATTTAAAAAATTATAATTTATTAAAAATTGGGAGGTATTTAAGATAAAAAACATACAATTTATATTAAAATAAATAGAATACTAATTAATTTATACTATTCGTTGTTTTAGAACAATTATCTATTTTATCATTTTCACATAATTTAAAAAGATAGATTTTTTATATATTTATCTTCATTTTCTAGTATACCTTCAATAAATATCATATCAATTCATTTATTTGTAAAAATAATAATAAATAATAGAATAGAAATTGAGTTAGTGATAAAATTAATTTTTTATATTGTGATTTATTCAAATAAAAAATATTTAAGAGCAAAAATAAAGTGAAGTGTTATTTTAGAACGGAGAATAATTTCTTAATTTTACTACAAATTTAAAAATATAATATATATATATATATAATATATATATATATATATATATATATATATTATATATAATATTAAGAGGACCAACAGAGCTCTCATATTCAATCTCACCAAATAAAATTTTATCATAAGTTTCTACTTATCTCAAAGCTACTTATTTTAATTTGATTTTTATTAAAATTTAATTAAGAGAATTTGTAACCTACTTAAACTTCTAAACTATATGAAATAACTATGATGTTCTATTATCATTTTATTGAAAATTGGAAACTCAAAACAAATCATAGGATATTAAACTCCTTGAATCATTCAAGTCTTCTAAAATTACAAAAAAGTCACTAAAGTCAATTTTCTTACAAAAGTTTCACCAACGTTAACAACGTGATGTCATTGTCACGACCCAAATTATTAAGCCGAGACCGGCGCTAGGAAATGGAAGTGATAGCTCCGAAACCCGTAGTAAGCCTAAAACTACTAAAAAATTCGCAAATAAAAACATAATGTCATATATAAAATGTTTTCAGAAAACTCTTTTAGATAATACAATTATTAAAATATTATATTAAATTTTACATTCAAAATAAACTGTTTGAAATCAATTCACACATTTTATACTGACACCTACTGACTACTGCAGCTCTATGAACTCGTAGTCTGTACAAGTCAATCGACTTCTAGCACAACGAAAACGGTTTGTCTGATCCGACTCTGATTACCTGAAAAACATCAGAGTGAGGAGGTTTGTATTTTGGAAAATACTGAGTGAGTTTACGTTTACAGATGGTATTATCATCAAAATCATGTTAACATTTAACATACTTTTAAATACTCGAATAATCAATTCATAGATCAAATATCAAACAACACCCAAATATACGATCCGGCTGAAACCCTAATTTAAAGATCCGTAAGAAACCAACTATGGAATCTAATGAGTTTAATTATAGTAGCATCTGGACCCGGAACAAAGCCACCGTCGCCACAAATCTGCGTTGGGTCTCTGGGCCTGGAACAATGCCACCGTCGCCACAGCTTCCCTTTAAGTTCTGGCCGGGCACTAAGCCACCGTCTCCATCTGATTTAATACCTCATACGAAACTCTAGGACACAAGATTTTCTAACCTTAGTACTGGTGATCACACAGTCCTATTGACGCCCAATAGGTAGCACGTTTCCTCGGATCGTTAGAACATATTCATCACATCAAAGCATCACAAATCAGATTGTAAAACATACAGCGTTAAAGATAACGGAATAGGCAAAGCATATAATGTAATAGCAATAAAGCCTTCAACTCATATAAACAATACACAAAAGTAAATTGCAAACTCACTGAAACCGCTATTCCTTATATCCGAACGTAAGCTCCAGGAGACTGGCCCGTCATTCTTTGTCGAGCTCCTTGGTTCGTCATACTCGTAGCTCGATAGCCCGTCAAATCTATCATAAGATTCTATCGTTAAAACATATACTTAAAGAATCTATTCTGACGATTATTCTAGCCACCAAACATGACCAAAAACATAAAACATAAGTCGTCGCGTTCTAAACGTATCTTTCTTGATATCTATTACCAAATCTCATTCTTTTCTTATCAATTCTCGATACCACCTTGACTTTGTCTTTAGGTTTACATAAGTAAACCAACCATGATTATAACATTACTCTATTTCTTTATTCGAACACATTTCGTCAGCGTATCATGCTTATTTTTCGTCATCGGAGGCTATTTTTCGCTCACGGGAACCCCCAGAGGTCACGATTGAGGTAGGGCACGTCGTGCCTATCCATTTTTGGAAAGGGCACATTGTGCCCTTCACCTTGCACGTCGTGCACAGTGCTGGTGCACGACGTACTGAAATTCAGCACGTCGCGCCCCCCTTCGGTTGCGACTTAAACGGCGTTTCCAGACCATTTCTGATGCTCCAAAACACTCAAAATCCATACTAACACATACCCAAATCATTTGAACATATAATCCATCCTTTTACATTTCAAAAACATCGAAATAACGCGTTTTCTGAGTGTTCGATTCAACCGTATTAATATCGAACTAGAACAGCCCACAAACCTTTAAATTCAACAACCAAAACAATGATCTTACCTTAATTTGATGCTCGTGATTGATAGAGAATCAAATTCCGAGAAAATCGATATAAAGAACGCGCGATTTGGACGAGAAACGGCGAAACGACGGCGGATCGAACGTTTTCTTTCTCTTGCTCTCAAACTCTCTGGATCCTTCTGATCCTATATTCATTTCCTTATTCTTAAGGAAATGTATATATATCTTGGAAAACTTTCCACTTTAATCCTTCATTTCTTTAACTTAAACCAATTCTCTTTTAAATTTTTATTTTAACCAAACGGTTAATTATCCGCTTTAACTGGATTACATACGAATTATTTATATCCAAATAAATAATACTAGCCCAAAATTATTTTTTTCTGTCAATAATCTTCTAATTGCTATTCTCGAGGCTTAATTGGCTAATTTACACTTTGATCCTTGCAACTTTTCAAAAGTTACAATTTAGTCCAAAACGCATCCGCGTCCAAATTTTAAAAGGTCTCCGATCGACTCGAAACTTTAACCACAAATACTATAAAATATTTCGCGAACTTAGGCGAAATAATTTCCATCACGAGATTTGTATTTTATTTTATAATAATTTTCTAAACTTTTCCTTGAATTCCGCTAATATCGCTTAATAAAAATTATTCTAAATCCTCAATACTATTAAACTAAATCCACCTTAATTTAATTTATCGGAATTTCGACACGTGGCACGATTTAAGTATTTTAAATATTCGGGGTATTACAGTTATTCTCCCGTTTTTTACCCTTTTTTAAACAGAACTCTGCGTTTTATGCTTACCTGGCACGCCAGAATAGTCTAACAAACCTCTCCCCTCCATGTCAGCATAATTAGATGGTCACATCACATTAAACAGTAATTAAGAGTAAACAGTAATTCAAAATGCTCCTTTTATTCTATAAACACTAAAAATGAATTCCCTCTTTTCTCTGTTCTTCTGTAAACCTAGTTGATTTGCTCACTTAGTTCAGTCCTTTGTTTCTTCGCTGCTATACCCTAAAATTGATTTCCCTCTTTTCTCTTTGTTGCATCTTTTATTTTATCAAGTTGTCTCTTTAAGTGGAGACCCTGTCTGCAGAAAGGATGAACCGCGATTGGAGACCCCGTTGAGAAGGATCTCCAGGTCCAATTTATGGTAAGTTCTGGGTGAGAATCAAGTAGATTATAAAGATGTGGGTGAGGATGAGGGTGTAGAACCTGCTGAGGTTGCTGGTGCGAGTGAGAATCAAGCTGCACATGTTGGTGGTTTTTGTGAAATTGGAGAAGTATATGAGTAAATCGATTATCCATTTTGTTGTTTTGAAGCTTTGCCGTTTGATTTTACAAGTTGAGTTCTGTGGAAAAATAACGATTTCCAGAATTTAGGATTCTTTGTTGATAATATGAAGACTCAAACAAAACAATTAGAGAAGAATTGATTATAAGAATTACAAAAGAGATGCAGAGATTGAGTAAGCTAAGGAAGAACTAAAGACACAAAGAAATTAGGGAAGAATTGAAGACACGAAAAAATTAGAGAAGAAATGAAGAAATTAGGGTTCTTGCTGAGGAAATTATGTTTTTGGGGAAAATAGAGGTGAGTAATTTAATTTAGGAAATTGGATTTTTGAGGTAAAATAAGTGAGTAAATTGATGAATATTACGGTTGCAAGTTTTATTACCGTTATTAACACCACCAATTAAAGAGTGACTTAATGATGTGGCAAATGGGTTTTGGATGAGCTGGAATGAAAGCGCTTTGTTGGACAAACCCGGTCAGCCATCTCATCAAAAAAGGGAGAGTGGCACCCCGTTATAACAAAATGTTATCGTTGGTGACACTTTTGTATGAAAATTGACTTTAGTGACCTTTTTGTAATTTTGAAAGACTTGGGTGATCCAAGGAGTTTAATATCCACAAATCATACTTATGAAATTTATTATAGGACAGAGAAAAAAAACTTTCAAGCTAGCAACATTCATATATACATGTGATCTTATAATGAATACATCCAGTAATTGTCGTGGAACCCACTTTTGTTCCATAAACAAGGTAAATTGTCCCAACTACAAGTATAGCTTTAGGATTTTGAAAGTTTATCTTGAATCTTAATACTTATAGGTTTTTTTTGATATCTTATCTCTTTTCTTGATTTCAATTATAAGCATTATCTTCTCTTCTTAGTTTCTAATCGTTGTTCAATCACTTATTGTATGGATTGAACGTATGAATTATAATTCATATTGGATACCGGAGTTCGGTTGCATTTGATCGACCTATTGAAGAGAAATACACACACTCACACGCACACGCACATGTATATATATATATATATATATATATATATATATATATATATATATATATATATATATAAGCCGACATCTCTTAAGCAGTCAACCGTATTATTAGAGAATCATGGTTCATACAATCACTAATCTTATTCATGAAAATAATAGGGTTAATTACATATAAAATCACCACCTTTACACGAAATTGCAAAAATAACACGACTTTTAAAACGTGGCAATTCAGGGCACCACCTTTCATTTTTTTTCAAAAATAACACGGGCACATTTTTAGTGGCATTTTTGCTGACGTGGCGTGACACGTGGCACTCTCATCGGGTGTTCAAGTCAGCAAAATTTTATCAAAAAACGTGTCCATGTTGTTTTTGAAAAGAAATGAAAGGTGATGCCCTGAATTGACACCTTTTAAAGGTCGTGTTATTTTTGAAAATTCGTGTAAAGGTGGTGATTTTATATGTAATTAACCCAAAATAATATCATTAACACATTTTCTAATTATTTTTATATTAATTTTAGTTTTTTTATATATTTGGTGTAGCTTTGAATTTCTTTTGTGTTAGCACATCCATGGTTTGTGCTCTTGGAATTTCATCTTTATTTGAAAATTTTGAAACAAAAAGTTTTCAGTTTTTATAGATTTAGAAACGAAATAGCCAAAAACAATTACATGTTGTAGTTTCTTTATACATTTGAAATAGCCTTTAGTTTCTTTTGTGGTAGCATATTCATATTTTGTGTACGTGGCATTTCATTTTTATTTGAAAATTTTTGAAAGGAAACATTTTCAGTTTTCATAGATTTAGAAGCTATATAACCAAAAACGAATTGTATGTTGCAGAATTTGAATTACTCACTTTTTTTTATATGTTTAACTAATATCAAATGTTGTTTTTTTTATTTACATGTGTAAAATTTTAATATTATCTAATTGATTGCTTAAGGTTATTATAAGTTGCAGATTAATGAATATAACACTAAACAGAGAAAGAATTTAGATTTTAGCTGAAAAAATGAAACTCAATAGATGCGTTTTATTTTCAAAATTCAAAATAGAGAAAGAATTTAGATTTTAGCTAAAAAAAATATTATATGTTGATAGAGTCGATCTCCATTAAATCATATGACAATTATGATTATTTTAAAAAAATATGTAATTTTTTGTTATTCTTAGCAAATAAAATTCTCTTAAGTTTACACCTTTTTAAATCACCTATTTAATATATTATTTTTAAATGGAATTTCAATTAAAAAAATTATAATGTTTTTACTAAATGGATAAGTTTTCTAACAACAACAACCATATAAAAACTAAAGCTGTATCTTCATAACAGTGGTTGAGTCGCAATGGAATATAACATTACCACTATATAAATAAGGGTTAATCCGTATAAAATACCAAACGTTTATGAGTTTTGTCAGTTATAACCAAACCTTTCAAAATTGTCTAGTTTAACCCATTTTGGAATATTTAGAACCTTTTCTATCCATTCGCGGAAAAAATTAAAAAAATTGACATTTGTGAACAGGCGAAACTAGCCGATTTTGATTGATTTCGCTAGAAAATGTTTCAAACATCTCATATCAATCAAAATCGGCTAGTTTAGCCCATTCACTAATGACAATTTTTTCGATTTTTTTCGCAAATGGCTAGAAAAGGTTCTAGATATCCCAAAATGGGCTATACTAGACAATTTTGAAAGGTTTGGTTATAACTGACAAAACCCGCAAACATTCAAATCGAATGGGTATGTCAAAATGCACAACATCATTCTAGATGCTGTTTTGTCTATCGCATCTACAGAGAAACACACATTTATATGTCCAAGCAGTGATATATTGACAGAATTGCGAAACAATAATTGCACTCAAATTTCTTTGCCATTCTGTGATTTCAGAATTTTACCGGATCTCGTTTAGAAACTTTCAAGTTTAAATGTCAAAATGCAGAGCTGTTGCTGCTCTGAACTGAAGATATTTCTTTCAAAGTCTCTGATTCATTTTTTGAGGGAGTTACGAAGCTCAAAGTGTTGGATCTTACTAGAATGCATTTTAGGTGTCTTCCTTCATCCATCAAACTCCTAACAGACATGCAAACCTTGTGTTTATATCGTTGTCATTTGGATGAGTTATCTATCATTGGATAGCTTAAGCAACTCAAGGTCCTGAGTTTTGTTGACACTTATATGGTTGAGCTTCCCAAAGAAATAAAGCAATTGACTCAGCTCAAGATTCTAGATTTAAGCAATTGCTTCAAATTGAAGGTTATTCATGCGAATATATTTCTCAAAGCTGATTATGTTAGAAGAGTTGTATATGAGCAATTTTACGCATTAGGAGGTCGACGGTAATGCAAGCCTTGAAGACTTGGAGCATTTATCTCACCTTACAACTTTGGAAATGCAGGTTTTAGACCTCGAGATGATACCAAAGTATTTCTTCTTCAATTTCAAAGGATTGTAGAATTATAGAATAGCCATAGGGGGTGTTTGGGGCCCGAGAGTGAATACTAATAGTGAATGCTCAAGAATATTCGAGCTCAAGTTCAAGACGAGCATTTATTCAAAGCAAGGGGTACTAAAATTATTGAAGGAAAGTGATGATCGACACTTTTGATGAAGTGTGGGGAATTGAAAGTATGTTGTATGATCTTGATGGGGATGACTTTCGGCATTTGAAATATCTTGGTGTCCAAATGATCTTAGGATTCAACATATTGTGTAGCACCTGACTAATTGCTAATTTTTTTTATTTGCAGGTTTCTCTTCCTAAGTTGGAGAATCTTTCAGTAACATCAGTTGGTTGTACAAACATATGGCAAAACCACCTCTCCATAACATCTTCAAATTTAACAAGCTTGATTGTTAAGAGCTGCCATGATTTGCGACATTTATTTACATCTGCAATGGTTAAAAGTCTTTTGTAACTCCTAAAAATTAAGATACAAGATTGTGAGCTCATGGAAGAGATAATTCTCGAAGAGGACTTAGAGGCGAAGATATGTTTCCTTAAGCTGGAAAGCTTGTGGCTTACGAGTCTTCCGAGGTTAAGTAGATTTTGCACTGGGCATCCAATTGAATTTCGGTCTCTTAAATAATTGCTTATTAGGAATTTCTATCGTTTGACTACCTTCGTTGCCGGTACCCAACAAGTTAACTCAGATGCAAACAACATTCTCTTTAATGGAATGGTGATGCTATCTCTTTGTCTTTCATAGTCTTTGTTTTTCGTCTTTATCATTATTTTTTGTAGGGTTAATTACATATAAAATCATGACTTTTTTGCATCAAGTTTCAAAAATAGCATGACCTTTAAAAAGTGTTAATCACAGACTCCACCTGTGGTGTTTAATATCCGCTTTTTGTCTTTATCATTATTATTTGTACTAACTCGAATCAGCATTTCAGGTTGGGTTTCCTGAGTTTGAGAAATTGGATCTTTCCTACATGAATAACTTGGCAAATATATGGCACAGTGAGCTCATGCCTAATTCCTTCTGCAAACTAAAAGCCTTGGATATTGATTCTTGTTATAAGCTTTTAATGGTTTTTCTTTTTCCACCTAATGACTTGCCCACATTCCAACCACTTGAGAGTTTGCACATTTCGTATTGTGATTCCCCGTAAGAAATATATCAATTCCAAGAACTGAATGCTGCAGAAGACACAAATGTTACAGTAGAATTTAAGCTCACAGAATTGAATATCTTCGTACTTAATAAACTGAAGATGATATGGTAAGGATCCACCAACAGTTTTTAGTTTTCAAGAACCGAAGTCGGTGGAAGTTAGGCACTGTGACGATCTGAAAAATATATTTCCAACATCCAAAGCTACATGCCTTTCTCAGCTTCAAAGTTTAGAAATCAAAAGATGTGATGGAATAGAGGAAATTGGAGCAAAAAGTGAAAGCTTAGGATCAGATCCTTATTTTAAGCTCCCTCAACTCACTTCTCTTACACTTAATTGTCTATATGAATTGAAGTGTCTGTATCCGGGGAGGTATAGAGCCGCGGAGTGGCCAAAGTTGAAATATCTGAAGTTGATTGAATGTGGCAGCGCAATGATGTTTGGTTCGGAAGAAAAAGCACAAGGTGATGAAGAAGGTGACAATGTCTCATTTCAACCCCTTTTTATGTTTGATAAGGTAATCATTTCTTTTTTACATATATGACTGTTTAGAAATAAACTAATATTTTAGAAATATATTTCTTTTAAAATTTTGATATTTTGGCTCGTGCAGCTCAATCACGACTTGGAGATATTAACACTACGCCGCATTGATTTGATGAGAATAGAGATTGATCAATCTCTCGTCAACTGCTTTTCCAAAGTAAAAGTACTTCGACTGGAAGTCTTAATGCACGAATCAGTCACCGCTCTGTTTGGTTTCCTCATATTAAAAATATTATTTTGATTAATTGGTAGGAGTAATTAATTATAGATTGGTGAGAATGTAACAATCCACATGCTTAAAGGATGTGCTTAGCTTCAACCATGACCTCATAACTAGAAATAGTTAATAGGTGGTTGAACCTTCACACTTATTAACTCATTTATATTTGTTCTCCTAAATAATGTGGGATTAGCTTTAACACTCTCCCTCAAGTGCAATCGGGACTGGACATCCGGTTGTCACTTAAAATTGGAACTCTCTCTGAAACTGTAATTGTGATTTAATATGCAGTCGCAACACCGGATCGGGCCGCTGGACTAGACATCCAGACAAACAACCGGCAAATTAAGAACCTGGGCCAGACCCGCTATGATACCATATTAGAAATATTATTTTGATTAATTGGTAGGAGTAATTAATTATAAATTGGTGAGAATGTAACAACACACATGCTTAAAGGAGGTGTTTAGGTTTAACCATGACCCAATTTCATGGATCGTGACCGGCGATAGGGTATAGGTATGGTCGAACCGAAACTCGTAACAAGCCTCGCGGATAACCTTATATACAAATAAACCTGCAAGAAAACCACTGCTAGGGGAAACCGATACTCCAACCTAAGTCTAGCAGTTTATACAACAGTTCTAATATCATAAGTTGATAATAATTCGAAACTACGAAACATGCCTCATGTATGTATAAATAATCGAATGTAACATGCCAAGGTATAATAACATAAAAGTCGTACCATTACGACAAACCAAGGTATATCAGACAAACAATACTAGTTCTACTGCGGTCTAAGAGTAAAACAGTTGACTAGTCTAATAACATAAAAAGACCTCCGAGGAATCAAAGGATCAGAGATGACCAACGCTTCGAAAATCAAAAACTTGGAAAAATTGGGAAAACAACGGGGTCAGATATACTGAGATGAGTTCATAATGCTATTTACATTTATTAAGTTTAAAACCCTTAAAACAAATCCTTTTATACTAATATATATTTGATTATGGAAAACAGTATTGAAATAAAATTCCAGAGTAATATCCCAAAGTATTATCCAAAGTAGATGGGAACAAATCCTCATCGATTCCTGATAACGTAGCACATCTAATAGGGGCAAAGCAACCTCGCCAAGAACAGAAATCGCTAAGTCAAGCATTTCACCGACCTGATGACAACCTCCGACCTTCTCCTAAATCACAGATCACACGACTTGGGGGGTCACCGGATCGATGGGCATTCGAACATCATCCGAGGCATTTGTTTTCGATAAGGTCGGATCGAAGATCCTGTCCGGGCTTCGAGATATACCCAACTCAGAAGCTAGAAACAGACGAGTGGGATCCGAACATTCCGAGCTTCAGACCGTGACCGAGCTTCGAGACGAGAGACGTAAAAGCTCGGATCATACGACCCGAGCTTCGAGATACTCTCAAGCGCGAGAACTAGAATCATGTGAGTTTGGTCCCAAGAAATCCGGGCTCCAGGGCCTCCGGTAGTGGTGCTGGTTTTGTGCCTTTGTATGGATTAGAAAACTATCCTAGGGCGAACCCTTTCACCTCAGATGCTAGCCACACAAACTTGTCCACCCCAGGAGCCACCGTGCCTCAGAGTTTCCTGCACAATACGTTGCCTCCCACTCAACTCAGCTTTCCGGTAGACGCTACGCTGGTGACTACGGGAACAGGAACAACTTCTGGGCAAGATGTACCTCCGGCGGTCTTACAAGCTCAAGAATATTTAGAATACATGGCTCTCCAACTACATCAGGCCCAACAAATGCATTTTGCAGTTATGGCCCAGTATTACCCAGGATACAACCCCACGGCGATCCCTGTTCCTCCACCTCCTCGAGCTGAGTTTCGGGACGATCGTCCTCCGAGAGAAGAAGGTCGGAACGACCACCCTCGACCAAGACCAAGGGGCCAGACAGAGCATCAAGCGCCGAGAGGCGAAGATCACCGTGATGCTAATTTGCCGAGAGACGAAGGTCGGCATGACCGCCCTTTTCCGAGAGACGAAGGTCGGAATGATCCTCCTCCTCCTCGAAGGGAGGGGGTGCAAGATGAGAATCCGCCACCGGGGACACAGCGCGGAGACGCTGGCTTGGGGAGGGGAGACCCAGACCCAGAGGTAGATCCTCTGCGGACCGCGAGAGCAGGAGTTCCACCGGTCAGGAGAAATGGGGCTGAGAGTGTTCACAGCTCGGGGGCAGCGTCACAACATCAGAAAACATTGTGTGACGAAGTCACTCGCCTTGTTCAGGCCGAGCTAGATAAGCATAAAGGGCACAAGGCAGAATCTCGACCTTTCACTACTTGTGGCATTGCTAGCCCGTTGTCAAAGGCTATATGGGACGACCCATTCCCAGATAAGTTTAAATATCCACCTATTGACAGATATAACGGTAAATCCGACCCGATGACTCATTTAAGTTGTTTCCAAATTGCCATGGGAGTACAAAGTGTTTCAGATGCGACGGTTTGCAAAGTGTTCCCTTCAACATTGAGTGATGCCGCGCAAAAATGGTACCAGAACCTCAAGGAGGGCTCTATCAACAGTTTTAGGGAGCTGGCTATGGCCTTTAAAACTCATTTTGCTCCGAGCATCGAGCGAAAGAAAAGATCCAGTGATTTGAAGAAATGCTTTCAAAAGCAGGGAGAAAGTTTGAAAGCTTATATTGCTCGGTTCAATGCCGAGGTTATCATGATAGAAGATTTGAACGATGATACTGCCATTGATGCTATGAAAGACAACACCAGCATGCAGGTCTTCCGAGATAGCTTGATCACCAATCCGGTTGACACTTACACCGAGTTGATGAACAGGGCTTGGAATTATATCAACCTCGATGAGGAGAGACAAAGGAAAGTTTATGGGATGGCTAGCTCGGTTCCCAGTAAACCGCAGAGCACTCCGAGATCTAACCGTAGTCAAGATCGGTACCGACCTCTGAACGAGACTTCGGGATACAGGGGAAGCAAGTCATTTAATGCTCAACTCAGTCCGCCTAGCACGGGACCTGGTACAAAGCCGAGTTTCAGCATTGGGGGAGGTACGGAAGGATACGTGGACCGAGCAGGGGTACCCAGACAATATGTACCGCTCAATACTCCGAGGGAGCAAATTTTATCTTGGATCAAGCACAATAACGAGGAGATTCGTTATCCCCCGAGGCTGGTGAAGGACGGAGATCGGTCCAAGTTCTGTGAATTCCATGATGGCTATGGCCATGAAACAGAAGAATGTGGGCGCTTGCGAAGTGAGATAGACAAGCTGGTTTGCCAGGGACGATTACAACACTTCGTGGTTGCCAAGGAGGGTCAAGACCGAGGAAACACGAGGGTCAACTCGGTCAGGTCGGAGCCCGGAGGAAGCAGGGAAGCCCAACCCCCATCGAAGAAAACACAAGTCACAGGGGTGATTAACACAATCTCAGGAGGAACCTTGGAATCTGAGTATAGCCGAAAACGCAGAAAGAAAAAACAAATGATGGTCATGTCAGTGTCTACAGGATCGCCATGGCCTAGCATTGTTTTCGGGCCAGAGGATGCGAAGGGGGTAGAATTTCCCCACGAAGACGCTTTGATTGTATCAGCTATTGTTGGATCGAAATGGGTAAAACGACTGCTGGTGGATGATGGTAGCTCAGTTAACTTATTGACTTTGTCAGTATTTTTGACGCTGGGAGGATCCAAAAATGATCTTAAACCAGTGAACATCCCCCTCCTGGGGCTGGGTGGAGCTTCGGTCTGCCCAGAAGGCAAGGTCGAGCTAGACTTGGAGCTCGGAGTCGAAATACCTCAGGAGGATGGAACAGAGGGTATCCTGGCGGAACCAACACGGAAGGTACATTCACTTTTTATGATAGTTGACATGCCTTTAGCGTACAATGGTATTCTTGGTAGACCTATGTTGTATAGCACAGGTGCAGTGACTAGTATACGTTACTTAATGATGAAAATCCCAGTGGAAAATGAGGTCATAACTATTAGGGGAAATCAAACCCTATCTCGGCAATGTTACATGGCAACGATGGGCAGCACGGTGGAAACGATGAACATCGATACACCGGAGCTGCTCCTCAGAGAGAAAAAGGCTCAGAAACCCCGGGAAAACTTAGAAACAATTGAACTAATAGAGGGCTCTGAGATGTGTGTGAAGCTGGGAGTAGATTGGCCAACCGAGCACCGAGAAGCTATCATAGCTCGGATAAAACAGTACGTGGAAGAGTTTACCAACAAGCCAGAGGATATCGGGGGGGGGGGGGTAGTCCCGAAGATAATCTCGCACAAGTTAAACGTGGATGCTAAGTGCAAGCCTGTCAAGCAAAAGAAAAGAACTTTCTCTCTAGAGAAACATATTGCTATCCGAGATGAAGTGGAGAAGCTTTTGAAAGCCGGGTTCATCAGGAAAGTGGATTACCCGGAGTGGCTGGCCAATGTGGTTTTAATCAAGAAATCTAATGGCAGATGGAGGCTTTGTATAGTTTTCACTGATCTAAACAATGCCTGCCCGAAAGACAGTTTCCCTCTGCCGAACATCGACCAACTGGTAGATGCAACGTGTAGTTTCGCAGTCTATGCATTCTTAGATGCTTCTCAGGGATACCACCAAATCCCGATGAACAAGGATGACGAGGAAAAGACAGCATTCACCACAGATCTGGGGACATATTGCTACAAGAAGATGCCTTTTGGTTTGAAAAATGCTGGGGCAACCTATCAAAGACTCATGAATCACGTTTTCAAAGATAAACTGGGCAAGAACGTCGAGGTTTATGTAGACGACATAGTCGTGAAATCCAGAGGGATCGAGGATCATGCGGGGGGACCTGGCAGAAACTTTTGAAAAGCTGAAGAAGTTCAACCTTAAGCTGAACCCGGAGAAGTGTGTTTTCGCAGTACGGTCTGGGAAGTTTCTTGGGCACCTCATCTCAGAGAAAGGTATCGAGGCAAACCCTGAGAAAATCAAGGCAGTAATGAACATGAAAGCCCCTAACTCGGTAAAAGAAGTACAAAAGTTGAATGGAAGAGTCACGGCGCTGGGAAGGTTCATGAGTTGTTCGGCCAAACGATGTTTGCCATTTTTCAAAATCCTGAAAAATACAAAGAATTTCAAGTGGACGGAGGAGTGCAACGCAGCTTTTGAAGAGCTGAAGGTTTACCTCAGCACACCCCCGGTGCTAGGTAGACCAGAGCCAGGAGAAATCTTGTACTTATATCTCTCGGTGAATGATGAGACAGCATCGGCAGTCCTGGTCAAGGAAGATAAAGGTGTGCAAACCCCAGTTTACTATCTCAGCAGAGTCCTGAAAGGCCCGGAGGTCAGATACCCAAAGATTGAAAAATTTGCTTTGGCATTGAAAGTGGCAGCAGAAAAGCTAAGGAGATATTTTGAAGCTCACATTATAGTAGTACGGACAAACCAACCTCTGAGAAAGGCATTGCAGAGGCCAGAAATGTCAGGACGACTGGTCAGCTGGTCGGTCCAGTTGGGAGGATACGACATCCGGTATGAACCGAGACCTGCTCTGATTTTATAGCCGAGACCACGGCCAGTGATCAAACTGAGGAAGCTGATGAACAACTTCTAAAGTGGGTCCTAGAAGTCGATGGAGCAGCGAATCTGGAAGGATCTGGAGCAGGCGTGGTCCTGAGAGGGCCTCACGGAGTTACACTCCGGAGCTCGGTAAAATTCGATTTCCCGGCGTCCAACAACGCCGCGGAATATGAGGCTCTGCTAATCGGATTGAGAATGGTAAATGTGGTCAAAGCCGAGCATGTAACGATAAGGAGCGATTCTCAGTTGGTCGTTTGTCAAATTCCGGGTACTTTTGAAGCTC
The DNA here is from genome assembly GCF_937616625.2 of Mercurialis annua. Taxonomy (NCBI): domain Eukaryota; kingdom Viridiplantae; phylum Streptophyta; class Magnoliopsida; order Malpighiales; family Euphorbiaceae; genus Mercurialis; species Mercurialis annua. The sequence continues at coordinate 33,442,336 of NC_065577.1, read as the reverse complement.
GGGATCCAGAGATGCGAAGATACGTTGACAGAGTCAAGTTCTTCTTGAACAAGATTCAGGAGCTCGGGGGAAAATGGGTGATAGAGCAAGTTCCCCGCTTGGAAAACCAAGAAGCCAACGTACTGGCCAAAGCAGCAACAGGGGATGAAAAGATATAAGGGGTCCATTTCTCGGTTCAAAAGCATTCCAGCATCGACAATCATGAAACCATCTTCCTGACCCAGCCTTTGGAAAATTGGATGCAAGGCATAGCCCATTACCTGATGGACGGGACTCTGCCGGAAGACAGAGACAAAGCATACAAAATCCTGCGACAAGCCCCGTACTATGCTTTTCTTGACGGAGTCTTGTACAGGAAGTCATTCACCCATCCGTGGTCGAGATGCCTAACGACAAAGTAGGCAAGACATTGGTTAGCCAATCCCAAAGTACTTACCGGTGCACACAGTCTCGATACAAGCCTATCGAGTAGCTCGTTCCAATTCAGATCCATAATCCTTAAAACAGTTCATAAACATTTGATATACTAAAATAACTTGTGGTACTTAATAAAACGGTAAATAACACTACAAACTCTCTGCTTGCTTATCCACGTGAAATCCTGGCAAACAGCTAACTCTGCGTAGACTCCGAAGCACGAGCAGTGACGGGTCTAAAACATTATATAAGTTAATATCCGAACAACCCCTAACTCTAAGAATACTAGACACCACATAGGACTAGCATCTCAAAACACAACCAAAGTACAACCAAGGTAACCGAAGTACAACCAATATATATCCAAAGCATTCCATTCAAACCAAATAACAAAGTTAGGAAATTTAAGCTTAGGTGAGTTCTTAGCTTTGAAAACGAAACCACTGTCTTAAATACTTAAATAGTTTTTTCAAAACAATTACAGTTCCCATAGTAGTGTGTTAGCTTTAACTGCAGTATAGCTCAACACAACATGTCGGGCGACACAAGTCTAACCCGACCCAACCTTAAACCAAAGTAAAAAGCCAGAGTTTAAAACCAATCCTTAAATAGAAACCAAAGTCATTTGAAATAAGAACTCATTCCTTAACTTAATAATGCCAAAAACATAATAAGCAATTTAGCCCAAATAGCTCGCCAACACTTGGCAAGTAACACCCAAGGTATATACACTTAAATACATCATTTAAATGGAATCAATAAGATTCAAACCTTTCAAGATTCATCTTGAAACGAAAATAACTTAGCTAAACATATCAAAACCATATAGCACCTTACATGCCTTATATACCATTTAACCAATGTTAACCACAACCTAAGATAGAGCTATAATCTATTACAAGTTAAAACCATCATTTTAAAATACTTTTACAGCCCTTAGTAACTTGATTAAACCCCACCCTAAGTAAGCCACATAACTAGACAAATAACAATCCAAGTCATTGAATAGATTAACCAACAATTAACACCCAATGTAATTGTCTTAGTTCCTTAAAAACAATCTTTTGAAAACATTTCTAGCCACTCAAAAAGATTCGAAAACAGTGAATTGAACTTGTTAGAACCACAATTGTTATAGTACTTTAATATAACCAAATCCTCTAATATACCCAAGGTACAATTTGCATCTAATCAACCTAAGATCAAGTTTTGTAAAGTTTCCAGATTTTATTAAAGTTCAAAACAGAGTTTTCAATCCAAAAACATCACCCAATTGATATACTTAATCGTTAAAACAATTATCTCAATTCACCCAATGTATAAGTGCAATCATAAGCCATTTATAACTACAAATCATGATTTTCAGAATATATAAATCATGGAAAACAGAAAATAGATTACATAGAACCCAAAGTATGAATCTACCACAACAATCATCAAATTCCTAAAGCAAAGCATAAGGGAAAGATTACATACCTCATAAATGGGCTAAGAACAATCAGAAGAGAAAACCCAGAAAATATAATATCCAAATCAGCCTATAATACCATAAGACGAAGAAAAATGAATGGAAAATTCGATAGAGCAAGATTAAAGGATTTAAACCATGAAACAATTGATGAAAACACTAACCAAGGATCCAAAATATGCTAAGGAATGAAGGAGAATAGTTTTCAGAGTGATATTGGTCGTTTAGGGTTTTTAGAATTTGAAGGAAAAGTTTTTAGGTCGAATTAAGGGGTCTTTAAATAGAAAACGCGATCTGCACAGTCCCTACGTCGCGGCCGCTACAGCCAGTATCGCGCCCGCGATACCTGTCGCGCTCGCGACACTCCTCCCATCACGCCCGCTAAACGCAACTGCCTCCGATGAAAAATTCGATTTTTAAAAACGAGCTCGGAACCGCTCCAAACTCCGAGGCCACACCCAAGACACTTCAAAAAATAAAAAGGTTTGGAACCTTCGAACCACGATTCTAAGTGGTCAAACCACTCAAACAAACCCAAAGTACCCTTTAGGCTTAACAGAACTAGATGGAAAAAATACGGGGTGTTACATAACTGGAACTAGTTAATAGGTGGTTGAACCTTCACACTTATAAACTCATTTATATTTATTCTCCTAAACAATGTGGGATTATCTTTAACACCTCAAAACACTATACAGTCTGGAGGAACTTGTTGTTTACTATTGTCATTTAAAAGAGCTATTCTCAAATGAGGATGCAGTTTATATGCCGCTGAAACGTTTGACCATTGTCAGCGCTCATGATTTAAAGCATATATGGAAGTGTGATGCCAAATTGAAACCAGTTACTCAATATCATGAGAGTCTGACAATTGAGAGTTGTTCCGGGTTAAGCCAAAGAGTGCAATTAGCATCATCCTTCCAAAATTTAGCGATTCTAAAATTGGAATCTTGTGATAGTTTGAAAAGCTTGTTAACTGTCTCGACAGAAAAAACGATGGTAAACCTCAATGAAATGCGCCTAAATTATTGTAGTACAATGACTGAAGTGGTGGAAAACGATGGGGATCAGAATGAGGATGAGGTGGTTTTAAAAAATTGAAAACTATACTTCATAATTTATGGAGCCTCTCTAGGTTTGCCCCGGGGAATCATGCCTTTAGTTTCCCATTATTAGAAGAAGTATTAGTTGATGGATGCCGTCAGATGGAGATTTTCTCTACCGGAGTCTTGAGCACACCAAAGCTACATTCAGTTAGAGATTCCATCTCTACAGATAATCAAGTTTGGGAGGGAAGCCTTAACGCCACAATCTCTCTGTAATACCCCGTATTTTATAAGCTACGTGCAGTAAAGGTTTTATTAGCCGGGAATATGTAAATTAAATTTAAGCGTAAATTTAATTTATAAGTATCCCTAAAATTATATCGTAATAATAGGAGTTTAAAATTTAAATCGAGGATTTAAATTTTAATAAAGTGATATGAACGGGATTGATAGAACAGAAAATACGACTGGAGTCGTAAGATAAAAATATATTGATAATTAATATATCAATATACCAGTCTAATTGGAGAGTTTAATATTTCGGATAAAATCCCGAAATTAAAATGTCGAAACTCGGAAGTCTCGACGTGTTATTAATGAATATAAGTTTATATATATATATATATATATATATATGTGTATATATATATAAATTAAAAAAAGAGATAAGAAGATGTGAGCGGTGAGAAGTGGAGGCCAAGGTTAGAAAAAGGGCAATTTTAATCCCTAAACTTTTATTTCAATTAATTTTAATTATAAACTAATTAAGTATTATTCGTTAGTTCAAATTAAAATAAAATAATTTATAAGTCCCGAGCGAATAATTTTGGTGTCATTATTCGCGAAATAATTTGACGAAGCTATCGTCAAAGTTTCATGAAATTTGGACGTAGAAAGTTTAATCAAGTGGAACTGATTTGGACTTAATAAATCTTCTGGGATTTATTAAAGATAAAATATAAGTCGGATGAGAATAAAAATTATATTTTTATTCTTATTATATTTTATTAGATTTTTGGGTAAAATTTCACGAAATTTGAAAGTCGTTTCCGTTTGAATTACGGAGGATCAATTAAGAATTTGAGTTAAAGTGATAATTTGGCCAAATCTTATATAAATAACATTTCAAATGAAATGTTGGCCATCAGATGCCATTTCTTTCATGAAAGATATGGAGAGCTACTTAGCTCTCTGTGTGTGCGCAGAAACTTAGGGTTTCGTGCGATCCGACCGTTTCTCAATTCTAACTCTGTTTTTTCAACGATTACTCGAGTAATCGAGGTATTAATCCTGTATTAAACGTTTATTTTAATATATTTTGATATATATCGAATATATATACGTTTATAAACGGTTACCGTATCGAATCGAACGTATACCTATTATTTTTACGTTTCAAGTGTGAATTTGGATAGATTGGATTTTGTATACGTGTTAGGAGCGGAAAAACGAGGTTAAAAGCACGTCGGAATGGCCCGAGGATCGATTTTCGCGGGGATGGCCTGCTGTGCGCCCGCACAGCAGTAGCTGTGCGAACGCACAGCAGTGGCGTGCGGACGCACATCAGTGGCGTGCGGACACACAGTGACTTAGCGGGACGTGTGCGTAGGGACTTTTCCGGACTTTTTCGGCGGACTTTCGAGGGGCGATTCCGAGATATTTTTGCCTAGTAACTCGACGTGTTGTCTGACCGAAACTAAAATATTTTAAATATATATTTTTAAACCTAAGTCAAAGACTTTTAAAATGAGATTTTAAAAGTAAAATTAAACGTTTAAAAAGGACTTTAAAAGAGTTAAAGTCGGCGTTTAACCAGTTTAAAAGATTTAGCAAACGATGTTGCTAAATAATTAGTATACGACTATGAATTGTTTTGGCAATCAAGTCTATACAATTAAATGATTTAATTAGATATTGTTATACCTAAAAGGACTTATAGAGTAAAGTCTAAATGTTTTCTTGAGATGAAAACAGTTTAAATAATTTTAAAAAGAACGAGAACATAAGTGTTAAGTGTTATATATTTGTGTGATTTGTCTGGACCTAGGTTTCAGGACCTAGATGCTTATACCAGAATTGGGTATTGATGTATTGTCTTGTGTGTTTTGTATGTTTGATCCGACTAGCTGTCCAGCAGTCAGACCAGGACTCAGGGGAGTCTGTCACACATATGGCGGTGCTAAGTCGTAACTTAGCAGTACTGTGAGTTTACGTGTTTACTTTTGAATATCAGTATTCAATTATTTTAAATCCATAAATCGCAGTAGTATAAACTAGCCAAGAGAGGTCCATTGGAACGAGCTACCTATTGGGCGGCAATAGGGTTGCGTGATCACCAACACCGATTTTTAGATGTACTTCTGTCGAGGTATAGAGGTATGCATGTCGTGTAAGTCATTGGGAAAGTAGATGCCCTGACTTCACGGGTAAACCCTGAAACGACAGTAATACAGCTACGGTCGCGGAATAAACCGCGAAGGCAGTTTCTGATTACGGTCCAGGTACCAGAGATACAGAATTGGACGGCAGTGATTCAGTTAACAGTCTTTATTTTGTTGTCTATAGGCTCGTGAGATGAGTGTGTCTGTTAGAACAATTGTGGACTAGGGTTTCAGATGGATCGATAAATTGATAATATTTTATATATATAACTGTTTTATATATATGATGCGATTTTGGTATTTATCTGTAAACTGTTTACTCACTCAGAAATATTTATATTTCTGACTCCATTGTTGTTTCCCCATTTTTCAGGAAACGAGTTTTGAGATCAGTCGAGCTTACACATCCCTTCTTCAGGAATGCTCTTCTCTGTTATTGTACATATGATTTTGTACTCTTAGTATGCCGCAATAGTATAAATGTAATGTGCTAGAAGCCGTGCCACTAATCCTTGTTTAGATACTCTGATAGGATCTAGTGCACTTGTGTATACCTAGTGGGTGGCTGCTTAGTGGCATATTGTATCTAGTTACCGAGTCGGCCTCGTGTGTTTTTGTGAGGGTCAAAAACAGTATGCTTTATATACGCCGGCTATGTGTAACCGGTCCGCTGTGTATTTTAATATGTTTAATACCACCGTTGCAAGACGCAAGGTGTCCGCTTATTTTATTAAACATATTAACAGTGGCGTGTGGCTGGAAATAGGGCTGCCTGTGTGTTAAGGCAAGCGAAAGATAAGTCCCTGGTTTCCGTAATCACCACGCCAGGTTTTCAGAAGAAAGCGAGGGTTGAGATAACAAGGTTATCAAACCAGTACTTCTGAAACCATGTTTTGCTTATATGTTTATTTCAAAAATGTGTTTGCGTTAAACGAGAAAGGTTTTAACGGTGTTTTCTGAAAACGGATCGTACGCGAGGTACGATCCACTAATAATATTTGCAAAAAAATTCTAGAGGTTCTAGACTTGCTTTCGGAACAACCATTCCCATTCCCTAGCGCCGGTCGTGACTTGAGTTAGGGTGGAATTCGGGTCGTGACAATTTCATATCTGTTTGCGGGGCGTCTCCTATCATAAGGGTGTATATTTGTTTCTAATCTCTTTAATTTAAATGTGTTTGAAATATGCATTTACTCAGACTGTGTCATTGTTACTTTTGTAACTCGAAGAGGTACATTTGAAAATCATCGTAGTATATAAGGAATAATTGAAAATGAGGTACATTTCTTTCTCCCTCTCTATTATTCATTCCTGTCTTTGTCTACTATATGACTAAATATATACATTCGTAACATGAGGTGTTAGACTATTCATTATTTTAAGACGATGGGGACATTAGTGAAACTTTTCGGATGTTAAGAGTTCACTTAGTCCTGTTAATTCTTAGAGCATAGATGATCGATTTTTCTTTATAAATAATTTGGTCATATCACTATAAAAAATCATCGAATTGTTTGTTTTTTTTTTAAATATTTCTAACTTTAGATATTTTTTGCCAAAACTAAAATAACGATAAAATGATATGTTGTTTGTCCAAATAGAAAAAAAAAACTAAAATTGTTATTTTGTAGTTAGAGTTTTAATTCTAGTAATGTATATGTATATACTGTTTTTCGCTATTGTTCGGTGGGATGCAGAAAAATTGATCGAAACTTAAAAAATAGATCAATAAATTTAATTCGATGAAGTTTAATTTATAAAAACAAGAATTTTTGTTTGTTTTAATTATAAACATAAAAAAATCAATTGAATTTTAATATAAAACTAATTAAAATAACAAATCAAATTGATCGGTTGGATCTGGTTCAAAGTTTCTTTTTTTGTGTTTAATCTGAAGTAAATATACACGCAAATTGCCCGCACGGGTTTGGTCTAATGGTCCAAATCTCAGCCATCTGGGCGCCAAAGGTTGCGGGTTCGAACTCCGGCTACGTCCTCTTTTAATATGGAATGGTTGAGGTTGGATTGCTGGCCATTATAGCCCGGAATTATCAGGTATGTGGGTTTGCGGGCGGTTCACGTCCCGTGATTTGACAATGATATTGAGTTTCGGCTCATTAGAGTGAGTTCTCGTCACCAAAAAAAAAAATATACACGTAACCGTTGCGTTATATCATATGTGTTATAAACTAATAATATGTTCGTTATGTGTAATTTTTAATGATTCAAAAAATAAATACTAATAATTAAACGATGTTTTGTCGCTAATGTTTATTAATTTGTTGTAGATATAACATGACATAATATGAGATAAATGTGAACAATGTTTATTATATGAGATAAATATGAACAATTTTCAGCAGTCGACTAAGAACCACAATCACCGATTTCATATCCATAAGGACTGCCTCACCTTTCTTTCCCTGGACCATATTAGTTAGCATCTGATATACGTTGAACCTTCATTCACGTTGGACCTTGATGTGACCAAGTAGATATAGTTTGCAGATTATTTAAAATTAGACCTAATCATTTATAAATCTAATTTTTTTATTTTGTTTATTAATTATAATTAAGTTTTTTCACTTTAATAACTATATTTAATTTTAAAGTTTTATTTTAATTATGATTAAAATTAAAAAAATTATTTTTTAAATCCAAACGTTTGCATTTTTTTAACAAATTATGAAAATTATCTAATTTCTAAAATTTAATATAAATATTTGATCACAATTGATAAAAAAATTGAAAAATTTAGTTTAGAAAAAAGAATTTAAAATTTTGAACATATTTATAAAAATATTTAAATTGGACATAAATATAAAAATAATCAGAAAGTTTGGTTGAAGTTTACAAAAACAACATAAACATATGAATTTTGAAAAAGATCAACTCTTAAAATTACTTTAATTTGATTTAATCCTAACTGGCTCAGTTGAAATCACTAAAATAAACAATACCGGATTGTTCAAATATAAAGATTCTCGACTTTGCAAAATATAGACTCTCAAGAACAAACAAAATTTGGTGGTTTGTTTATTTTCTTTTAAAATTATATATCGCCATAATGATAGTTTTATTTTTTAGGTTAGGTTACTTTTAAAATTTAAACACTTGCGTATTGTATCAATTGCGATTAAATTAATACTATATTCTATAATTATATTCAAATTTGAAAAATTTAGCCATTTTATCTATACTTTTAAGTTCAATTTTTTAAAATCAAAATATTTGCGAAAAGTGATTGGAAATTTTTATCTCCCGTTTTGTGGGGTTTTCTCTCTCCTATTCTAGGGTTTCCTAGGATTAGGGTTTTATCTTCTTTACTGAAGCTTTTCCTTCGGTTTTTCCGAGTTTGTTACGTCTGTGTACGTGTTCAGGGTATTCAAAGTCAGATAGGGTCTGTTACTGGTTAATACTGAGATGGAGGAGGGACTGGTTGAGGCTTGTGCTCAGCTCAGGCTAACAGATGAGGAGCAAACGGCCATAAACCTCGAAGACGTGGTTGATGATATTACAGAGGAGAAGTCAGAATTCTGCGTGGTGGGGAAACTTCTGACGAAGAAACCCTATAACCTGAATCATATGAAAAACGCTCTTGCCAGCGCTTGGCGTCTTGCTAAGGATTTAATCTCAGGGATGTTGGAGACAATCTGTTTATATGCGAATTTTTCTCGAGGGTGGATAAGGTGAGAATTCTTCGTGAAGGTCCATGGCACTTCGACAAACAATTGATTTTGTTCGAACCTTTAAATGGGAATATGCAACCAAATAATCTGATGTTGATAACGTGTCCGGTGTGGGTTCGCATCTATGATTTACCACTTAATTTTAAGGGCAAAGTTGCAGTGGGGAAAATAGGTACGAAAATTGAGAGGATTGTGGAAAGGGAAGAAGAAGAGGGGAAAGGGTGGAGCCGGTATAGTAGAGTACGTGTAGCTATTGATACTACAAAACCCCTTATGAGAGGCATGAAAGTTATTAATCCGTTAGGCGAACAATGTTGGATCTCGTTCAAATATGAGCGACTTCAAAACTTTTGCTATTGGTGCGGAATGCTTGATCATACGGAAGCGGAATGTGAAGTTAAACCGGAGCAGATTGAGGTATCGGAATGGCCATATGGACACGGTTTGCGTGGTACTCCTCGCAAAAGGAAGTTGATGGGGAGTAGATCATCGGGTTTTGGAAGCAGAAACTATGATGGAAATTCAAGTTCAGCATTGTTTAATTGTCCTATGAGGGAAACTGTTAGACGTAATCTGATCTTTGAGGAGGAAACACAAGGGGAGGGGAGGGAAGCCACTGATATCCAATTGCCCAAGAATGGAGCTGAGTTACTGCATGGGACTGTTGCTGCCCATGACACCCATGCAAAAGTTACTGATTTAGAAGGGGTAATGGAGGGATTTGTTGAAGTTAATATTAGCCAAGGTCACGTTGACATGGCTATGGAGAAAAAACCAAGTAACAGCAACAAGATCCAAGAGGGTAATCAGCCGGTTAGTAGTGGCAAGAAAAAGACATGGAACCGAAACAAATCTTCTCGAAAGGGGGAGAAAGTGGGGAATGATGGAGATGGGACAATGGTTTCTACCAAACGGAGCCACGTTTTGATTCAGGATGCACTAGATACGGTTAATCTTTTCTCAAAGAGAGTCAGAGATGGGTTATCGGATCAGTTTGGACAATTCGAGATATCGGCGGAGACTGGTGAGCAGTCTCGCCGGACGCAATGAAAATACTAAGTTGGAACCTCCAAGGTGTGGGGAATCCTTGGACGGTACGGGCGCTCAAATTTATAATTCAAACTAAGTCCCCAAATATTTTCTTTTTGATGGAAACTAAACTTACTCGTTGTGAGTTCGATGCTATTTGTAGAAGTTTTATGTTTTTTAACTCTTTTATTGTTGATTCGAATGGGAGAAGAGGCAGTCTCGCTTTATTTTGGAATAAATCGTTAGATGTCACTATTAATGATTTTTCTGACAACCATATTGATTTTTATGTTCATGATCTGGCCTTGGACCTGAAATGGAAGGGCCTGGGTATTTATGGGTGGCCTGAGGGGAATAAAAAACACCTTACTTACGAGCTAATGAAGCAGTTATGTGATGATAGAAGCTACCCTACTCTTTTGTTTGGGGATTTCAATCTTTTTCTGTATAACAATGAGAAGCAAGGTGGTAGAATCAGAGACCAAAGGGAGTTAGTTGAATTTCGATCTGCTATTGACGACTGTGGTGTAGCGGATTTGGGTTTTGAAGGGCACACTTTTACCTGGACGAACAGGAGGGCCGGAGAGCAACTGATCCAAATTAGGCTGGACAGGTTTTTCGCCAATGCTAAATGGCAGGATATGTTTTTGGAATGGCAGGTGTCTCATCTTGCAAGACACCAATCGGACCACTGCCTTATTTTGCTCTCTTCCAAATCAGAAGGTCAAAAAACTGCTACCAAACCGTTTCGGTTCGAACAATTTTGGATGCGCCACGATGGGTTCGATGAATGTGTTGTGCAAGCTTTGGGGAGATGAGGGATGTCGTGGTCGCAGTTTTATGGACAAACTCCGAGATTGTGGTTCTAGTTTGAAAGATTGGGCCTATCATAAAATTGGTAGCGTGAGGAGAAAGGTTAAGGAGAAATTCGACGAGCTAAAAGACCTGCAGGAAAGGAACGGTGACGAGATTCATGATGGAGATGTCGATGTTCTTCAGGCTGAAATTAATGAGATGTTACTTCATGAGGAGATAATGTGGAAACAGCGTTCCAGAGCGGACTGGTTACAAAGCGGTGATAGAAATACCAAATTTTTTCACCAAAAAGCTTCAAACCGAAAGAAAATAATCAGATTCTCCGTATCAAAGACGAAGCGAATTGTTGACAGAGCGGTGTAGGCGTGAATCGTGTTGCTGTTTCCTATTTTCAGCAGCCTTTTCAAACTTCTAGTCCTTCCAATCAAGATGTGGTCATCAGGTGTATAAATTCGGCCATTTCTAATGAACAGGCTGCTGATATTGCAAGGCCGTATGATGTAGGAGAGATCTCCCAAGCTCTTCAGCAAATGGGACCGTCCAAGGCCCCGGGTCCGGATGGAATGTCGGAAATGTTTTATAAATCTTATTGGAATGTTGTAGGCCACGATGTTGTCAAGTGTGTGCAAAGTTTTTTGGAGAGTGGGGTTATGCCTGACAGAATGAACCATACAAACATTGTACTAATCCCTAAAATTGCGAAACCAGAGTCTATGAAAGACTTTCGGCCAATTATTGTGTGTAATGTCATTTACAAACTAATCTCCAAGACCTTAGCCAACAGACTAACGCAGGTTCTTTCTACTGTTATTCATGAGTCACAAAGTGCATTTGTCCCAAGTCGTCTTATTACGGACAATGCGCTCGTGGCTTTTGAAATGTTTCACACAATGGCGAAGAGATCGAGAAGTAAAAAGGGTTCAGTCGTGATTAAACTTGATATGAGCAAAGCTTACGACAGAGTGGAATGGTCCTTCGTGGAGGCTGGCATGAGGAAAATGAAGTTCCCTGAGCACTTTGTTCGATTAATAATGGTGTGTATTCAATCGGTGTCGTTTTTAGTCATAGTTAACGGACAAGCTCATGGGCTGATTCATCCTACTCGTGGTCTGAGGCAAGTAGACCCGCTCTCTCCGTATCTATTCCTTTTGTGCACTGAAGGTTTTTCGGCGTTATTGAGGAAGGGAGTGGAAGATGGCGAGCTGACAGGAGGGAAAGTGTGTAGAGGTGGTCCGACGATCAATCACTTATTTTTTTGCGGATGATAGCATTCTTTTTGCTAAGGCCAACATCCATGAAAGTAGGTACATAAAAGAGGTTATTAGCAGATATGAAAGGGCCTCGGGTCAGATGGTTAATTTTGACAAGACCAAGATGATGTTTAGTTCGGGGGTTCAACAACAGACGCGAGATGCGATTGGGAATATCCTTGCTGTGAGAGAAGTGAGATGTTTCCAGAAGTACCTTGGCATGCCGACGATGATAGGAAGATCAAGAAAGCCAATTTTCGCCTTTCTTCGGGATAGACTTCATAAAAGTATGGCGGGTTGGAAAAAGAATATCTTATCGAAAGGTGGACGAGAAGTGTTGATAAAGTCTATCGTTCAATCCATTCCGACCTACATGATGAGTGTTTAGCTCTACCCGTCTCATTTTGTAACGATATGCAAAGTTCTACTGCGAGATTTTATTGGAGTGGTACGGAGGACAAAGGGAAGATTCCATGGGTTAGTTGGGACAAGGTGTGTAGAGCAAAAAAGCAAGGGGGGCTCGGCTTCAGAAATTTACGGGCTTTCAACCTTGCGATGTTAGCGAAGCAAGTTTGGCGACTGTATCAGTTACCAGACTCATTATGTGGTAGAGTTTTTCGGGCGAAGTATTATCCGGGGTCTGATGTTCTTGCTGCAAATGTTGGTCGCAGATCTAGTTACGTGTGGCAAAGTTTCGTTGAAGGTAGGAGAGTGTTGTCGTCGGGGCTCGCTTGGCGTATTGGTAATGGGCGGTCGGTTTTGGCAAAAAGTGACAACTGGATTTCAAATGCCAGTTACATGAAACCGATAGAAGCAACTGAATTGTTAGATGACTGCCGCGTGAGTACTTTCATTGATGAAGTAAACAAATGCTGGAATTTTGATAAGGTTAAGCAGGTGTTTACTGAAGAGGATGCAGTTAATATTTTGCAGATTCCCATTAGCAGTAGGTTGCCTCCAGACAGGCTTTTTTGGCCTCACAACAAGATGGGAACGTTTACTGTTAAATCAGCCTATTATTTGGCTGTCAACATGGCTAGGAGAGATGAAGCGGGTTCGTCCAATGTGAATGATAATGCAGCTATATGGAATAATATCTGGAAAGTTTCAATTCCCCCAAAGGTTAAACACTTTCTTTGGCGTCTGGGCCACAATTCGCTAGCATGCAATTCGAATTTGGTGAACAAGAAAGTTCAGGTTTCAGTTTTATGTCTGAGATGTCACACAGAAGAAGAAACGGCCATTCACTGCTTAAAGGAGTGTGATATTGTCAGGGGTTTGTGGCTGTCGTCGCCTTTCAACCTGAGAGTTGATTGTTTTCCGAGCAAGACCTTGCCGGAATGGTTATCGCTCATGTTCAGTACTTTGAAGCAAGAGCAGCTGCAGTTTTTTATCATGTCTTTGTGGTTGATTTGGAGTGATCGAAACAATATAGTGTTCGAAAACCAGCGGATGCCCACATCAGCGTTGTTCAATTGTATTCCTTCCATGCTATCGACTAGAGGCAGTGCCAAGTTGAGGAAGGATTCGATTAATGCTGAGAATCAATCCTGGTTCCCTCCGAAAGGTTTGTGCTTGAAGATAAACTCGGATGCAGCAATTTCAACGGAGAAAAGAATCTCAGTCTTGAGTGCAGTAGGTAGAGATTCTGTTGGTGTTGTGGTTCGCTGTGGGGTTTCAGTTTTACATGGATGTACAAACGCTGAAATTGCTGAAGCGAAAGTTGTAAGTTTTGGCTTGCGTATTGCTAGAGACCTGAGCTTTAATAGTGTTGTGTGTGAGATGGATGTGCTTAATGTTGCTAATAGACTTCGATATCCATGCGGAGCTGCTGATTACTTGCAGAGCATGGTTGATGATTGTCTAATTGAGAGTGAGGGGCGAGCGGTGAGTTTTCAGTTTGTGAATCGCTCTTGTAACCAAGTGGCTCATGCTTTAGCCAAATGGGGTTTGTTCTATGGTAGGGATTGCGTTATTGATGGAAATGTCCCTTTTCCGGTTAACGAACTTGTAACCGTTGTTTGTTAATTAATAAAACGCAACATTGATTCTCAAAAAAAAAATCAAAATATTTGCATTTTTATCAATTGCTGCCAAATTCTAAAAATAACTTTTAGTTTCTAAAGAGGATTTCTAACAAAGTCTGCTTAGAATTGATAAATAAAGCAAATTCTTAAACTCAAAAAATGAAACTTTCGCAGAAGGGTAGGGGTTCGACCCTCCCTCTATCTGCCCGTGGGCTGTTTATTAACATAAATTAACCACGCTCTTTGACAAAAAAATATAAAACCTTAAGATACAATTATAAAAATCTTTTTAAATTTTGCATAATCATGAAATTTTAAAATTTGATTGCAACTAATAATAGTACAAAAATCAAATTTTAAAACTCATTAGACCTTATTTTTATATTAACATTTCATATTAAATTTAGATTAGATTACGACATAATTTAGTCGATCCAATTAACAAATTATTATAAAGTTATATAAAAAAATGATTTAAGATTAATTCAGTAGTTATTGAAGACCCAACCGCCTCTCAGATCAAATTGAATTTTGACTGATTCATTTATTTTCTCTTGTAGTTACATATACCTATACTAATATATAATCTTTATTTTTATACAAATATTTAAGATTGATTCATCATACATCAAATCGAGTTCGAACTGAAATAAATAAATTGAATCAAATTCAATGTTCAATTCAACAAACTCTCGGGTCTAATTGAATCAAACTCACACTCGACTGTATTGCAATTCGATTCGACTAAATAGCATCAATATTTTAGAATAATAAAAGTAATTAGTAACTACTCGATGAAGTAATAAGCCAACTATTATGTTCCTCCCAACGCTATGTGAAGATTGTGATGGTTTTGATGGTACACATATGAGTGTTGCTCACTCTAGTAAAATCATTGTATTTTTTAAGTGACCCATTTAATAGTTTGAAAAGCATTAATCAATAACCGTAATTACAACCATATTTGCAGATTTCATTACCATTTTAGAATAGTTTTTTCAGTTTTTTTAAAAACCGTTCATTTATTGTATTTTTTTATTATTATTAATAAAAATTTTAGTCTATAATAAAAAAAATTAAATTTATAATTATATGTCAAAATTTTGTTTAAGACACTCTTAATTTTGACTCAGTCTCGCCATTAGATCAAATTGCTGACATTTACACCACTCTCTGAGTGTCATTTTTCCCCAATTTTCAAGACTTAGTCACCCAAGTCAAGTTGGCATTATATATGCTCTCTATAGCTACGAATAAGCACATTTTTTATTTTGTACTTCCTAAATTATAGGTTAAGTTTCTGTTTTAGTTTGATAAATTTAATTGAAGTGTCAAATTTATCATTTATTAATCACTTTTATCGACATAGTAAGAATTAATTAGTGAACCTCATTTTACAAGAATTGTTTTTGATCAAAAATTATAGTGATTACTGTTTTCAATATAATTTTTATTTTATTTTTAATTTATACGCTACGGCTTTTGATTATTACTAAAACACTCCAACGTTCTAATATATATCACTATGAAACAAAAAATTGCGTGATTGTTTATAAGAAATTACTGTCACTATTAGTTTGTTCTAAAACAAAATTAAATCTCAATTATACATAGTCATGATCCATTTTCAATTTGGAAATAATTTGTAACACTTTTATAAAAAAAGGTCTAATGTTCAATTAAATCCAAAACTTTACAAGTTATTACAATTTTATTTTAAAAATTTTATTTTTATAATAATAGCCTAATTTTAACATTTGGTTGTAATTTTAACCAGTTTTTCAATTAATTTAATTTCTCAATTTTTTTACCTCAATACAATACCTATTAGTTTCATTTGACTTTTCAGTTATTTTTAGCTTCAAATTCTTTTTTTTTTCCTTCAATTATTAAAAAAATAAAAGAATTTATAATTAGATTTTAACATTATCTCTTCTAATGATAAAAGTTAAATTTTAAGATTTTTAAAAATGGATTTTGCTAATAACAAAGTTAATTATAAAAATTGGAACAATTAAATTAATTGAAAAGAATTTGCTTAAACTTGTAATGAAATGTCAAAATTAGACAATTAGTATAAAAATTAAAAGTTTTGAATAAAATTACAACAGCTCGTAAAGGTTTAAGTTTATTTTATCATCAGCCCTATAATCAACTACGACTAATTTTAGTTAGTTTTAGGTTTTGCCGCATTCTTATCATTATTAAAATGCTTTGGAAAAATAAAAGCAATTGTTAGTTTCAAAACTCTTTATTGTTAACATCAAATGACTTAAAGGATTAATTTAATTAATGGAGTCTGCATTCTGATCCGATAATTAAATCTGCAAAACATGATAAATAGTTAACCGAACGGTAATTGTTCAATTAACTTTCTGATACCAAAGTCAGAATTAAGTTTTAAGCAGCGTGTTCGCGTATGTAATTTTATTTTTCGGCATATCTCAAACTCTTTATATTGGGCAACAATATGACTGTGTGATCACCGGTGTTATCAAATCACTGCATTGTATTGCATATTGGTTGGGGTCCTTTGGCCAAATGCTTGCAAAGCGGCCTAGACCTAACAGGTTATCCTGGGGAGCCAGTAATTTAATTTACGGCCCAACAAAACTTACACAGAGTTAAGATGACTGTGATAGCATGAGTTCACAGTTCTTCCTGTGTTAAAAAAGTGAGCATGAACTGTGGTATTAACCATAGTTAACCGAATGCGTTTCTCTTAAAATTTTATTTGGATCGGTTATTTAGATGTACAAAGTGACTTACATGCGATTCTACTTTTATTAATATGCTTAAGTAACTATGTGAATTCACTCATATTTGACCCCAGTTGATTTCCCTTTCACAGGTAAATGACACTTTGACGTGGCAAGACCTCCAGTTCTTTCTCCGGAAGTCGTAAATAGATAAAGGTCACTCTAGAGCTGCAATGTAGTTGTAATATCCCACAGTAGTTCATTTGTAATTGTTTTAACTCTGATGTGAAACTACTGTCAGTATCATTTTTGGAGAAAGACATGTTTTATACAAAAAGGGCTTTTGCCAAATATTTATAAAGAAATCTGGTTTTGATAAAAACTTTATGATTGTTTGTTAAACATGCTTAAATCGGTTATTTGATGTGATAACTGGTTTGCACCGCTGGCATTATTTTCGGACAGCTATGTTAGGATACCTGCTGTGTACACATACTGCCCGAGTCCAGAAATACAATCGCACGGTTTTGATTACACGTTTATTTAAATGTTTTCAAATACTTGCAAAAAGAGATTGAGACCTTTTATGTTTTCAAAACGCGAATTGTTTTTACTGTTTTTCCTAGACTTGCTACGGGTTTCAGAACCATCATTCTCATTCCCTAGCGCCGGTCTCGGAACGAGTTTCTGGGCGGAAATCGGGTCGTGACAAGTTCGGTAGGTTCAATTTGAAATTTTTCAAAACCAACCAATTAAAGTTTGGAAAATTTTCAAACTGAACCGAATTTTTAATTTGAAAGCAAAAAATTTAAACCGTACCGAATCAATTTTGATTCAGTATGGTTCGGTTCAGTTAAAATCAAATTTAATTAACTTTAATATTTTCTATATTAAAATTAATTTAAATATTAAATAATTAGAGTCTAATATTTTATATATGTTGTATAAAAATTAATAATTTTATATATCAATAATAACTAAGAAATAAAGACAAAAAGTATATAAAAATATAAATATGTATGTTTATGTATTTTATTTTTTAAAATATGTTTTATGTTAAAGTTCGCTTCATTGAGTATTTTGGTTTTCCAAACACCTAAACAAACTGAACACCGAACCTCGAATTTTACCTAAAATAAAAACCGAATCAAACCATTTTCATTGAAAAATCGAAATAAATAACTAAGTTTGGTTAGGTTTGGTTTGGTTTTCTAATCTGATTCGGTTTTTGCTCAGCTCACTATTATTATTATTATTATTATTATTATTATTATTATTATTATTATTATTATTATTGTATGTAATAGATAGAAAACCTCTAATTCATGACTTTGTTCTTTAAGAGTCATGACCTCTTATACACCACATTATGTGTACTATTTTTTATGTGAATGTTTTAAGGAATTTTTTTGCCACATCTTATCGTTTTAATATGCATATTATTCGTAAAAAAAACTCTTTAAAATTACAATTTTATTTTAATCTTCATCCTTTTAATTTTTTTATATAAATTCATTTAAATATGTTATTTTAATTTTTATTAAATATTGTTACTAATTTGTTTTTCAGAATAACAAACAAATAATAAAATTTACATATAAACAATTTAATATTAATGTTTAATGTCATAAAAATTCACCAACTTTTCATGTTCTCATTTTAATCACGCAGTTTAAATTTTCTCATTTTCATGCACGAACTACCACGTTTTCTCAAATTCATGCACGGTGCTGAGGTGCCACGACTCCATTGGTGTAATTCGATGATGTGGATGTCATTTTAAACCAATGAATGAGTTCCACTTCAGTACCGTGCATGAATTTGAGAAAAAGTGGTAGTTCGTGCATGAAAATAAAAAAATTTAAACTGCGTGATTAAAATGAGAAGACGTGTGAAGTTTGACTTTTTTTGTGACATTAACGTTAAAATTAATTGTAATATTTTTATGTTTATCAAACTCAATTCGTATAAAGACCACCCGGTTATTATTACAATTTTAATAAGGACGTTGTTTGAATTTTATCTTAAAAATATATAATCTATTAAAAAGGAAAAAACTGCTGTTAAATTAACAGAACTAGTAAATTCATCTATTAAAGTATACACGGACAATTATAGGACGCAATCGTTGCGTCATGTTATTCGTATAAATAACTAATAATGCGATAGTATGTAAAATATTTAATGACTAAAAAAGTAAATAATTATTAAAAAATTCTTTATCGCAAATGGTAATTGGCTTATAGTAAATATGACATGTCACAACCATTGCATATGATAAACACTCTAGTATTGTAAACCCGCATATTTACGCAGAATCAAATTATATTTATTTAAATAGTAATATATGTAAAAGGATGACCTAATTAAGGGCTTTGCTATGGCGGCTATTTTTCATGGAGTCCTGTATTCATAGGTAACTTTTTGATCCCTGTGTTTTCTTTTCTTATCTTCATTATGGATTATTATAGCCATAAAGACATGTTCTCTTTCTCTACAACACCTTCAACAAAATCATCTTACTCGGCTACAAGTATTCAATTAGTATCAGCTTGTGATGATTCTATTCCTGTGAATAAAGGAGGCTTTATTGATATTAAAATTGATCAAAAAGTTTATGACCAACAGATTGCAATGTGTCAGAATGCTCTTATTGCTCGTATAATTCTCTCTAAAGGAGAATCCCCTTGGAAACTTATAGACCTCAAAAAAAAATTAACAGATATATGGAGAATTACTTCTAATTGGAAATTGATTTCTCTGGGAAGGGGTTATTACCATGTGATCTTAAATTCTATCTCGGAAAAGAATTCAGTTTGGAGTAATGGTGTTATTATGCTGAAACCAGGAATTCTTCGTCTTCAGCATTGGAGTCCGGATTTTGATCCTTCATCTCAAAAATCTACAAACACTCAGGCATGGGTTAGATTATATAAACTATCTTGGGAATATTGGCATCCAAAGATTTTATCATCAATTGCTAAAGGTATTGGTGTCCCCTTGAAGATTGACAACGCGACGAATGCCGCGGAATTTGGTTATTATGCCAGAGTCTTAATTGACGTCGATCTTTCTTCAACTGTTCCAGAAAAGTCTTCTTATAGAAAGGGTAGGCAAAAGTTTTTTTATTGAAGTGATTTATGAAAATCTCCCATCTTTTTGTACAAGTTGTTCTAATATTGGCCATCATCCTCGAGATTGTCGATTGAATAAAAAGCTGGATCAACATGTTTCTATTGATAAACCTGCAGTTCAAGAAAAGATCTGGAAACAGAGACATCAAAAAAATGAGGATATTCCTATTGATAATGTCTTCAAACATTTACGGAATGATCTTGCTTTTGAAGTTGCCCAAGTTAATTCTGTTTTAGAGCCATACAAGGAGACACCAATAGAGAATGCAGAAAATGTCTCTGTAATTGAACATCAGAATAAGGCAGGAAAGCCCTCGACTGATGATACTAGCATTGAAATATCAAACGAAATTTCTGCTCATGTAGGTACTTTATTTCCTCAGAGATGGGAAAATTTGGTTGACTCGGATTCTTCAAAGGACACTTCAAATAATATAAATGCAAATAGTGAGAAATGTTTTGAAACAGTTGGTTTTCAGAATTGGTCAAATAACATACAAGAAGAACAAGAATATTGGACTATGGTTCAAAGGAAAAACAAGACGCATCAAAAAAAATTCAGGTAAATCTTTCTAAAAGAATTTCTGAAAAACCGGTAAAGCTGAACTTATGAAGAGCGAGAAGATTCAAGCAAAATGAGCGGATGATGAGATATTCTTTAGTTTTAGTTCTTTTCATTGTTGAATTGTTTGGTTTTTATTTTTAATAATATTTGGCAGCAAGAAATCTGATTTCTCAACTCCAGCCTTTTACTAAAAAAAACATATGTAAAAAATATAAAAACAAATCATATGCAAATTTTTTTATTTAAAAATTTATTTTAATATTAGTGATGGATACCGAATCCTATTGTAAGTATAATGGAGCCGAGTTACAGGAGATCCACTCTCAGGTGATACCGGACTCCCCCTGAAGATCCGAAGATGTGAAGGAAATGCTGAATCTCTTAAGATTCAGTGACATGCTAATAAAGACCGAATCCCACATGATCCGCCGAATACGCGTCAGGTCCGGGATTCGGATAATCGACTAATTATGGAAGTGTTGTCCTATTCGGACACAAACACTACATATGGAAGGATAAGCTCTACTTTAGGAAGATAAGACTATTTAGGAAGACGTTCCTAAATAGGACTTATCAGATTAAGGTAGATCCCGACAAATCAGGAGAATCTCTACGATATGGCTGAATCCCTATAAAGTAGGATTCACTTGCCTAATACAACTCTACTAGGTATATTCGACTACTATAAAAGGAGCACGAGGTATGCCTAGAATGACAATTACATTCATATACTCAAAACGCTGCTCAAAGCTCTAGACTGACTTTAGCATCGGAGAGTTAATCGGACAACCACCGTCCGGTTAGCTTCTACCCTGTTTTGCAGGTTCACTCACCGGTTCAGAAGGCAGACTCCATCAATTGGCGCCGTCTGTGGGAAAAGCTTAACTAAACTTCAAAAGAAGGAGCTTTTCTGAACTCAAATACAAATCTCATTGAAGAAGATGACTTCTGAAAGAGTAAACCTGAAAGACAAACAACCAATGGACCCAAAAAGCACTCCGGAGATAATCAACGTGACGGAAGACGGGCTTCACAACTCCGGGGAAAAAAGCAACACCGGAGGGCCCTCTTTCTCAACACCCCAGTACCAAACTAATCCGATAAGGGGAAGCATCCCAATTGCTTTCAATCTAGGCACTGAAGAACAAGCACCAAATGCAGCAGCACAAGATTTACACAACGAAATGCTGAAGAAGATACTGGAATCTGTACAGGCAAATCTTGACAGATTGGCTAGCGAAGCCAAAAGAACAAACGACAGGCACGAAGAAACTATGAAAATCCTAAGGGAAAACTTCAGCCCTACAGCTCCCAGAAGAAGAGAAAGAACAGAAAATGCAAACCCAGGCCGACGAGAGGCAAGAGCAGAAAACAATAAAAGCAAGGAACCCCGAACCAGAGGGAACGGAGAAAGAAACGAAGCAAGAAACCAGCGAGAAAATAGAACCAGCGACGAGGAAAGTCCGAACAGAGACAAATCTAACGAGGAATCACCGGAGACACCCAGGAATGAGCACAACCAGGAGGACGCCCGGAGCGGTCTGAATTCAAAGAGAGACGAACGAAGGGAGAAGGAAAAAGAAGACGCCCCGCCAAGGAGTAAGCGACAGGAAAGAGATGCAGGGAAAGAGCAAACTAAGAAAAAACACCAAGAAGGAGAGGGCGAATCGTCAGAGACACCCCAAAAAAGCAAAGCCACATATGTGGTGGAAGAAGATTTGGAAGAGAAGATCGCCAAAGCGCTCAAAAAACTAAAATCTGAAGAATTGGATATAGACGACCTCAGGTTGAAAGGATCACCCCTCTCGCCCGAGATCATGGAGGAAACTATCCCGCACAGCATGAAGTTGCCGATCCTGCCAATTTTCAATGGGGAAGGAGACCCCCGAGACCATACTTCTAGGTTCACAGCGACCATGGGGCTACTCAGCGTATCAGACGCCATTCTTTGCAGGGTTTTCCCCACCACACTCACGGGCACGGCCCAGAGATGGTATAACAAATTAAAACCAGGCTCGATCAAAAGCTTCGCTTCGCTCTCAACAGAGTTCCTTAATAGATATCTCACAAATATCCCAGCTAAAACCACTACCAGTATCCTGAGAGCCTGCATCCAAGAAGAAGGAGAAACCCTGCGAAGCTACATCGAACGATTCAACAAGCAAGCTATGAAGATAGACAACCTGAACGTCGACATGGCGACAGAAGCATTGCGAGAAGGGACGCGATTCGGAAAGCTGGTGGACAAGTTGCTAGTCAATAAACCCACAACTTTCTCGAACCTAATGGGCATAGCCCAGAAATACTTCGAGTTAGACGAAGGGCGAAGGGCGATTCGCGGAAAGGAAGCAAAAGGAAAAGAATCGAAAGAGAGATCCAGAGAAAAAACCAAGTCCAAACCTGATGACAGGAGAGGAAGACCCGAAGAAAGCAGACGATTCGCCCCCCAGACAAGATATGAATCGAGATACGATCCCAGAGATGACGAGAATAACTTCACTCCGCTAAACACCAGCCGAACTAATGTCCTCATGTGGATCAAAGAAAACGTCAAAAACGTGGTATGGCCACCAAAGATGAAAGCAGAGATAAGAGACACTAGAAAGTACTGCAAATTTCACGACGATTACGGACATGAAACGGATACCTGCAGGGACTTGAAGGTCGAGATCGAAAGAATGATCGACACAGGCGAGCTGAGGAAATTTGTGGCCCGAAAAGAGAAGAGCAATGACAAGGGAGAAAAAAGAAACAGAGAAGACAAGCCGAAAGAAAAGGAAGACGAGCGCCCATCCAAAATTCTGGGAACCATACACATGATTAACGGTGGAGGACATAGCAGCTCCACGATCAGGAGGAAGCAGAGGAAGGAAGTAATGAACATACGAGAAACTCACATGCCGCCAGTGATCTTCGATGTAGAAGACTATGAACACGTCAAAGCACCCCACAACGATGCTTTGGTAGTGACTACTATCATTGAAAATTGGAACATGGAGCGGATCCTAATCGACGAAGGAAGCGCGGTAAACCTGATGACAAACGCAGCATACAAAATGCTGGGAGGAACAGCGTCGAGGCTACGCCGAGTCCCAATTCCGCTATCAGGACTCGGCGGCCCCTCCATCACTCCACTGGGAGCAGTCACCTTGGAAGTAATAATCGGCCCAGAAAGAGGAATAAATAAGAAAATCATGTCACTATTTAACATAGTGGACATGGAACTGACATACAATGCCATCCTAGGAAGGCCTTTCCTCCATGATTCGGCAGCAGTAACCAGCATAAGAGCGTTTGCAATGAAAGTACCAACCGAAAAGGGAGTAGTGACGCTGAGAGGAGACCAAGGAATAGCCAAGAAGTGCTATGACGAGTCAGTGGTGGATCTCCAAGAAAACAAGACCGAAAAGAAGGAAGAATAGGAACGGAAAATGACCCATCATCGGTAACGACTTTCCGTCTTACCAGATGGCGTCAAATCTATCTTTAATATTTTGTATGCCATCTTTTTATCAATAAAAATTCAATTTTGCCACCATCTGATTAGCCAGACGAACCAATAAAGAAATAAAAATCAAGAACAGCCACGAATGGCTAAATCAAAGACGAAAGAAGAAAAAATAAATTCAAGATCAAATTCAAGAAAAGCTAAAAGCCAAGAAAATGAGTTTAAATTAACTCAAAGCAAAATCGCCGAACTAGGCAAATCGCCACAAAAGGCTAAGAGCCAAGAAAATGAGTTTAAATTAACTCAAAGCAAAATCGCCGAACCAGGCAAATCACCAGAAAAGGCTAAAAATGAGTTTAAATTAACTCAGAAAAGGCAAATCGCCAACAAAGAGTTTAGATTAACTCGAAACAAAAACAAAAATAAAAAGAGTTTAGATTAACTCTATAAAAAGCAACGCCAAGAACAGGGTTTAGAATAACCCTCGAGGCAAGACAAGTACATAAAAATAAGGCGAAAGCACATTTCGAAGAAACACGAAGAAAATATATTCATAAATTGTGAATTACAAAAAGCAAAATTAATACATCAGCAAATACAATCAAAAGAAAAACTACTAGACGCGGTCTTTAGACATCTTGACGAGGAGATCACGGGCGATGGCCTGGGGATCCAACCCGTTAACCCCAGAAAGATCAATATTAGGATTCTGCTCTAGAAGCTTCTTCCCAATCGCAAGGCGATACTCGCTTATCAAAGCAGAGTAAAAAGCCTTCGTATCTAGCAGACGGATGTGAAGGACTTCAACCTCCGATCTTAGACTGTCCCTCTCCCCACCAACAAGGGAATTGATCCGAATGAGCTCCTCAATCTCTTGAGTCAAGTCATCGGTCTTTTTCTCGATCACTTTCACTTGGCGATCATTAATCGCATCCTGCGCCTTGAGCTGCGCCAGAAGGGAATCATGCTCTTCCAAAGAGGCCTTCAATTTCGCCCTTTCAGACTCGGAAGTCGCCAAAAGAGAAGACAGAGGCTCGACCTCCTCCTCGGCACACTGTCGGCGGTCGTTCAATACCAGAACAGATTGAAGAGCCTACACACACCAGAAATAAACAAATAAGAAAACAACTGAATACAAAAAACATATTATACTCAAGAAAGAAAGCACTTACAGAGAAACCATGAAAACAAGCTAGATCGGAAAGCTCCTGTCCCGGCCTACCACAGAACCACGTGACATCATCAGGAATCGCCAGAGTTCGAATATATTCCGCCAGCACTCTAGGATTCAGCAAACTAGCAGGATCCTGACCTTCGACCCACTGAACCAAATCTGGAGCAGAAGAAGAGTTTCCAGGAAAACTCTCCCTCGATGGAGAACCATCGCCAACTCGACGTCTTTTCCTAGACGGAGAATCCGGGTCTCGACCTAGAGAAATCTCTCCCGAATCACCAACAACCGGCCCCTCTGAAGCCACACCCCCAACTCCCCCCGAGACGGTAAATGATGCTAGAGGGGGAAGTAGTGACGGAACCGCCTCGTCACCTACCGGATCAGCCAAGTCATCATCATCATCTACAACAATAACCTCACCACCCACAGGGAACGTTATATCAACGGGAGCTAGGGGAATATCAACAGGAGCCACATCCACGTCAATGTCGCCAGGAATAATGTTGGCGATAGGAACATCAGGACCACCCATCGGAACGTCCAAATCTACTTGAAACCCGGAAAGGAAATCGTCAGAAGAAGAAGACATCCTACAAAAGAAACATCAAAAAGAACTTAAGCAAATTAATATACCTCGAACAAAAGAGTAGCAAAGATCCGCCAAGCCTCGAGGAGGATCCTCCAAAGGAAACCATCGACGCCGAAGATGACTATTGACCAAGACATCTAGAATGGGACGCGATACAACACTACAGGAAGATATGTCGAAAGCAAGTTTTGACTCGGATAAACTTAAAGGAGACGGACAGCTCCGAACTTGGTGAGAAGAAAAACCATCCGAGAAATGAAGAAAAGCAAATTTATGGTAAACGATAAAGAAACGCCTTCGCCAGCGACTGGTTAGGCAAGGAAGATAAATACGAGATCGCCCTTCTCTGCCAAGGGCGAAAACTAAGCAACCATCACACTTCCTAAAGTCTACAAAATAATACAACACTTTGAGAGAAGGGGCACAACCCCGAAGCCTACACGCCTCCGAAAAAGCAAGCACTACTTTAATCGTACCGGGATAAAGTTGTCCCAGAGCAACCTTTAAATCCCTACACACTTCTACTAAAAATGAATCTAAAGGAAACCTAAGACCAGCAGCAAATTGCTCTTCGAAGAGAACCGCCCTACAAGAAGATCCTGGAGAATCGGAAGCAGCCATATCGGCACCGGGTAATATTACCCTATAATCGAAAGGAAAGCTATACTTAAAATAGATATCTAAAACTTCATCCCTACGAAGCTTTGATCTGGTAAAAGCCATAGCAGCACATGCATCTTCCACTCGACTAAGAGGCATCCTAGAACAGGAAATCACAAACATAAATATAGAATAAAGATCAAACAAGAAATATATTGAAGAACACGTTGAAGAACATGTCGAAGAACACCAAGTACAGAAAGGGAATTTCCAGAACATAAATCATGGAGAACATATACAAAGAAGAAAACTGTATTAACATCCAAACGAAAAAAGAGAACATACCTGAAAAATCTGGAAGAAACAAGTCACGAATAGCCAAATAATCAAACAAAGAACGAAGAGGAAATAGCTGCAAGGAATAAGAATAAATTCGAAAAGCAAGTAAGAGGGAAAAGAAGAAATGCAAAGAGATTAAATACAAAGAGTTTTTGAATCATTAACCGTTGAATCACTAAATGCCGACACGTGGCAACTCAGAATCTTATTAAAGAAGAAACGTCACCCACAAACATACGAAACGACTCGCCCGGAATATAAAACGACTCGCCCGAATAAGAGAACTCAGCTCCAAAAGAGCTAAAATCCACTAAGGCATAAATGCCAAACTACTTCAGCTCACTTGCGGGGGGGCTAATGATGGATACCGAATCCTATTGTAAGTATAATGGAGCCGAGTTACAGGAGATTCACTCTCAGGTGATACCGAACTCCCCCTGAAGATCCGAAGATGTGAAGGAAATGCCGAATCTCTTAAGATTCGGTGACATGCTAATAAAGACCGAATCCCACATGATCCGCCGAATACGCGTCAGGTCCGGGATTCGGATAATCGACTAATTATGGAAGTGTTGTCCTATTCGGACACAAACACTACATATGGAAGGATAAGCTCTACTTTAGGAAGATAAGACTATTTAGGAAGACGTTCCTAAATAGGACTTATCAGATTAAGGTAGATCCCGACAAATCAGGAGAATCTCTACGATATGGCCGAATCCCTATAAAGTAGGATTCACTTGCCTAATACAACTCTACTAGGTATATTCGACTACTATAAAAGGAGCACGAGGTATGCCTAGAATGACAATTACATTCATATACTCAAAACGCTGCTCAAAGCTCTAGACTGACTTTAGCATCGGAGAGTTAATCGGACAACCACCGTCCGGTTAGCTTCTACCCTGTTTTGCAGGTTCACTCACCGGTTCAGAAGGCAGACTCCATCAATTAGCAACAAATTATTTAAAAGTATTTACAATCTCTAATATTAATGTTTTTTTTAAATAATTTGTATACTAGGTACGAATCAAATAAATTACAATATGAAAATAACAAAAAATTAAATAATTTTTGTTATATATAATTAATGTGAAATTTTTAAAACTATACATTAATTTTATTTCTAAAAATTAATATTTAATTAAATAACTTGTTTGTATAAATTAGAAGTTAACTTACATTAGAACATTATGTAAAACTTTAAAATTAATATAAATTATAATACTAACTAAAATAATTATAATATAAATAAGTGATTTAAAAAGTTTGTATTATCTCTATTATCGATATTCTTTTTTTCTTGATAAGTGGAAGGAATGGAGTGCATGTGAACTAAATTGATCTCATAACATATCAATTTGTTGTCCAACACTTATATTATTTGAGTTATAATTTGTTGATTATTAATATTTTTTGATAATAATTTTAATATAGGGTAAAAATATTAAAAATTAAATAATATTTTACATAAAATATGAACTTGTTAAAGTTTTAGATTAATTTTGTTTTTAAATATTGATACTTAATAAAATAAATAATTGATAGAACACTATGATTTTTAGAGGTCAAGAGTTAATATAGATTAAAATATTTACTATAACATATATATATATATATATATATATATATATATATATATATATATATATATATATATATATATATATATATATATATATATATATATATATATATATATATATATAAAAGTTAATAAGTGATTTAAAAAATAACAGTATTAAAATAAATAATTTAGAAAAAATAGAAACTTATAAACTAACTTATTTGATACTCTAAATTATATAAATATATAAATTTAAAAAAATTTACAACAAATATACTATTTTTAATTTATTTGCAAAAATATTGGATTTTTTTCTTATTTAAATAATTTTGTGTGTACCTCTAAATTTATTTAAAATTCATATTTTATCTTTATTTTAAAAATTAATTAAATTATGAGAATAAAAATATTTATGTCATGTGATTAAATGAAAAAATTTATATTAAGCTTAATTACTAATAAATACTTAATATTTGCGAGGTTTATCAGTTACATTTAAATTTTTAAAAATCGGTTCAAATAACCCATTTCAGCATGTTTAGTACCTTTTGTAAAAATCGGTTCGATTCAAAAAACTTGTTACAAAAGGTACCGAATATGCTGAAATGGGCTATATAGGCATAGTTTTTAAAATTTGAATATAACTGATAAAACTTACAAACGTTTGGTATTTTTTTGGTAATTGAGCCTTTATATTATAACTTTAGATAATTTTTTTTAAATATTTTTATAAATATAGTAGACCTTCTAATAGCTAATATTTAATAAATTAATAATTCTAATAATTAATAAAAATTGAGGAAACCAATTTCGTTCCACGTCGGATGTAGATATAGATTAAATAGGGAAAAGAGACTTGTTTTCAATTAAAAATTATATTATTTAATAATTAATAAACATTGAAATATCCAATAGGAATATTAATTATTTGAGAAATTTTTCTAAAGAAATGTAAAAAAATTGATGATTTATTTAGAACAACGCCGACTTTAATTTCTAAGGTGGAAGATGAAATATCATCAGATTGTGACTTTTTTGTTCGTTTGAGAAAATTCCAAAAGAAGTTATTTGATGAACATGTAAAAGGAAGTGAAACATATCTAGTACAAAAAGATATTAAAAATTAATTTATTCCATAAATACATCTTTTTAATAATTATTTTTTGATTCTATATCAAGTTGATATTTTTTAAAACTGAATATAAAGTTATTTTTTTTGGTATTGAGTGATTGTAAAGTGTATTTAGTTAGTATTTTTATAATATTAGATTTACAAATGTAGATGCTTTAAAATATATTTTATAATTTTTATAATTTTTTTATATAAATTCAGTAAATTAATAATTTTAATAATTACTCTTTCTGTTCTTTTTTATTTGACCATTTAGTTAAAATTGTACATATTAAAAACGTGGATCTTTAATCCCACGACGTAGATGAGTTGATAAGGCGCTCTTCTAGTTTAAATGAGGTCGTGGGTTCGAACTGTATTCATGTATGCAACCTTTTAAAATTTGGGGTCAAAGTTTGCCTCCCGGCTCCCGTAAGGGACCTACACGGTTCGAGTGGGGATTAGTCTGAATGTGGAAGGTTTAAAGGCACCATTTCATAGTTTAGACCCTTCCAGAAAACCTTATGGACCCCTATATCAAAAAAAATAGATCTTTTATTTTAAATTATAGAAGTAATTACTAATATAATCCTACTATATAATAAATATTTTATAATTTTTTTTATCAAAAATAGATATATTGAAGAATAAGATTAAAGTACAATAATGAAAGTTATATAACCACAAAAAATTTAAAACAGACACCTGATTATAAATAAATTTATTTAATTAAATAAACAACTAATAAAATAAAAAAAATAATATATTTGTAATACGTCGTATACATTAATTATTAAAAAGTCGACTGTATTTCATAAATTAATGGACGAATTCTGTAGGTCTACTACAGATTCTTAGCATGAATCTCTATTTTGTGTTACGTTAGTGAGGATGACATCCGACACCTTAACCCGTGTTGACGTAAGCAAAGTGAATCATGTGACACAGGGACAAACAAATTATTAGGGTGACGTGTCGCCTAATGGGCTTCATTGACTTGCATGTAAGTCGGACCATAAATAAGCCGGTGCGATTTATTTCTTTATTCTTGAACAGGTGCACTGCATAATTGTTCATCACTTCCATTGTAAATTTTAAGCTTCATTTCTTCTGCTGTTATTCTCTCACTCATCAAATCCATGGCAACAAAAGTTCTTTCATCCGGAACTGTCTATACAAACATCCCGGAAAGTTACGTTAGGCCGGAATCGGAACGTCCCAGGCTAACCGAAGTTTCAACATGCGACGATGTTCCGGTTATTGATTTGAGCTGCGAAAATCACGCTCAAATTGTTCGACAGATCGGACATGCATGCTCGAATTATGGATTTTTCCAGGTGAGTAAAATTAGTCGTTAATTGTGTCTATTTGAAATTCTTTGTATTTTGCTTTCGGCGGTAAAATATGAGAGTTATGAGTATGTTGCAGGTGGTCAATCATGCGGTGGCGGATGAAGCGGTGGCGGGTATGTTATCGGTGGCGAAAGAATTTTTTAATCTACCGCTCGAGGAAAAGCTGAAACTGTACTCGGATGATCCGTCGAAAACTATGAGATTATCGACAAGTTTTAATATGAATAAGGAAAAAGTTCACAACTGGAGAGACTATCTCAGACTCCATTGCTATCCTCTTGACGAGTATGTGCCTCAATGGCCTTCTAATCCTCCTCAATTCAAGTAAGTAATTATATACTTTTAAAATTTAAAAAAAATTAAAATATATTTATTAAAAGACAAATTATTCGATATTAAATTTTATTTATTTTTATTTATGATTGCATGTATTGTTATTTTTTATGTTGTTGGATATTTAATTTATTTGCTATTTAAATCAATACGAATTTTTATTTTTTTATTTTAGATATTGAATGTAGAATAGATTAAACATAATTATTTGGATTATGGTGATAACCGAAATTTATGATAAAACAAGCTAAATAAGTAAAATGAGTCAAGGTTCAAAAACTCCCCTGAATTTGGCACGAAGTATCAAATAAGCCCAACCTTGTAAAAGTGGATCAAACCACCCCATAATTATACAAAAACGTATCAAATACCCCCTTTCCCACTCTCACCCTAGAGAGTGAACACACTCTCCGGTTTTAAATGACTTTAGGTGGTTTTAGAAGGTTAAAAGATTAAAATAGTCCTTAATATTTAGATCATTCACAAAATTAACATTTAGTATATATTTATAACTTATTACATTTTAATATTTTAAAAATCAAATTGATTTCAAAATAAAATGTGAGGGATCTTTTTATGCTTTTTTTCAACTATCATCTTCTTCTCCAATCCACGACACTTTTATTATCCGCTTTAAAGGTAACCTTCTCAACTTCCAGACCAGATGCTTTAAAGGTCATCTTTCATTGGGAACTCTATTGAGACACTACTACTTCTAAAAACCCCATTTGAGTTGACTTTTACTCGCCCTTCCTCCGGGTCCCTGTTTGCTGTAACATAAAATGAAATACAAATATCAAACTATTCTTAATAATGTTAATTTATTTAGTGAAAATACAGAAAATGAGGCGGAAAAAGTATTATTCACAATTTTTACTTTAAAAATTAGAGAATGTTTACTTTAATAGAAGAAGGGTAAGAGAAGCATCTCAACAAAGTGTAAGAGTTTTACACGTAATTTACAAATCTTGATTTTTAGTCGAGTCACTTCACATCTTCAACCCATCATTTAAGCCGGTTCTTAGAGTAACCAACTACCCAATTATAATGAAGATTGAAGCCTAATCACGATTTCCCCTCCAATTTAGTAGCTACTCAAGTAAGACATGCCGTCTTGGAAATGCACTTTGCAAACACATTTTAAAAATTGAATCTATGGCCTGTGGCCAAAACAGTTGTGTCCATCGGTTTGAAGTTTAATAGAGTACTCACCGGTTTAATCATTCAAATAAAAATAAATATATTTATAACTTTTGAAAGTATATATAAGACGTTATTAAAAACAATATTAAATATAAATAGACTTTATATATGGAATTTTATAGTTTTAAAAAAGTAGTGTAAACCTTTTTCAGTTAAAGGGCGAGTATGATCTGTTCTTCAAAAACGAAGGACATATCCCAGGTGGGATCTGTTCTTCAAAAACGAAGAACAGATCCCACACCTGGGATCTGTTCTTCATTTGAAGAACAAAATGAAGAACAGATTCCAGGTGGATCTGTTCTTCATTTGATTATTCCGGAGGTGGGGCAGTGGCCGAAATTGATTCCGGAGGTGGTCGGCGGCCGGTTTAGTATTTTTGGTTTAGTAATTAGGGTTAATTTTAGTTGATAGTGATTAGAAAAAAGATAGAAAAAGCCCCCAATTGCATATTACTTAAATTTTAAATTAAATAAATCAATTAGTGTTTTAATTAAGATTAATCAGGGTTAATTTTTAAAATTAGTTTATTCCACTCTCTTTTTTGATTAAAAGGGTGAAACCGATCCGGTTTTGACAAGTTGTGGGGTGGTTTGATCCGATTTTGCGAGATTGGGCTTATTTGATACTTCGTGCCAAATTCAGGGGGTTCTTTGGATCTTCACTCTAAGTAAAATAGTGTAATGTCATTTTTAGCATTTTTTTTGTCAAAGGCTAAAATTTTCATTAATAATAACGAAAATTACATAAATGAACAGTTTTTCAACAAATTGAAAAACTGTTCTAAGATAATGATGAGTGCTATAAATACAGCTGTACATACAGTCATCAATAAGGGCTCTTCAAACCACCAAATGGGTCACCCAATACATTTATGGTTTAAATATTGAAATACGATCTTCAAACCTTGAAACTTCAAGCCCTTCAAGTCTATCTTCAATCATAAAATCAAAAATTAGATCTAATAAGAAACAAAACACAACATCTCTCAAATTTTAGATCTAGAAGAACGTGGATCTAAAATATTGAAAAAAGTTAAAGAATCTTAAGCGATTTAAAATTTCGGATCAAAGAGTTGCAAAAGACCTTAAAATTTATTCAACCAAATTAAAATCAAAACAAACAAACACCTTATAAGATTTATTGAAACAAGAGATCTATAAATAATAGTGCTATGGGCGAAAAGAAGAAGATTTTCCGGTTAACCGGAAAAAATCATCTTCGCCCATCATTGAGAAGATAGATAGTGTGTATCATTTAGTGTAGTCGTCGTAAATATTTTTCAGAATTATTTATGATGTAAAAAATAATGTCATTTAATGTATTCGTAAATATTTTTCAGACCATATAGAAAAATGAGATCTACTATCAGCATTAAACCATCTAAGGATGCATAAAAATTAAAAACATTGCTTGCTGATCTTTTATGAAAAGATAAATTATTAAGAAAAATTAGTCCATTGTTATGTTTATTCTTTATGGAGAGCATGTCAAAATGTTTGTCACATTACCAATGGGAGTTGGTCCAAGTGGTAAGCGGCTTGGTATCGCTTAAACAAGGTCTCGGGTTCGAGTCCTTGTGAATGCAGAAAATTCCCACTGGAAGACTCCCCCACCATGCCAGGTGCGCGACACGGGTCGAATCCGGATTAGTCAGGGCGAAGCCTTGGAAACCGGATGGGCTTACCCAAAAAAAAAAATGTTTGTCACATAAAATAAGAGAAACCCGTCTCTAAATAAGATAAATTTAATATTATGATAAAAAAATCGATCACCATCGATTAGCAGAATAATTTGCGATAAATTAATTTTCTTAATGAAGAAACAAAGAAGGTGCAAAATTATAATGTCTTTTTTAAAAAAATAGGTGCAAAATTATGATTGAAGTGTCTTAAGGTAAAAAATTATTATTTGAAGTGTCTTAAGGTGCAATATTAATTGAACCCTAACTTCATATTTTTCATTCATCAAAAACAAAATCATATTTTTCATTAAAATCTTTTTCTGAAGACTTTCGAACATATCCTAAATTTTTCTAGCAAATTCTTTTACGCATTTTCAATTTTTTGTTGATTGTTTTAGCCAACATTTAATTTTTTATTTATTTTCACACCTAACACAATACTTTTAATTTTAAAAAGATAACTATTTGATGTGACGCTACATGTAACATATATCTCAATAAAATAATTGTTCTTGTCATATTTCAAGTGACTGCTAATTTGGTGATTTTTTTAATTCAAATTGATTGAAGAAAGGGACATAATTGTCATGAAAAATGAGATCTGCCCTTTATTAGCATTGAATTGGCAATTAGGCCTCCAGTGTGCAGGGGGCAAAATATATTATTGTTTTATGGCAAAAAGATTGAAAAACTATTCATTTTTTTTTTCAATAGCACCCTGACCTTTTAATTTTTTCAATAGCATCCTATTTCGTATTTTTCGGTTTTAATAGCACCCTAAAACATCAAATTGAACTTTTTTCATTTGGTTAATATTCAAAAAAAATCCTTCATATATATCATAAGTTCTAAATATTCTACAATATTTTAAATTATACATAAATGCCATTTTCTTCATAAAATAAAAAAAATGAATAAATATTTAATTTTAAATTAAAAAAAACCCGCCCCGGACATGGAAGACCAGCAGATCTAGTCTTTCGTGGCGGAAGACCAGATCTGCTAGTCTCCCCCATGGAAGACCAGCAGATCTAGTCTTTCGTGGCGGAAGACCAGCAGCTCGCTGGTCTTCCTCCATGGAAGACCAGCTGCTGGTCTTCCATGAAGGAAGACGAGCGGAGCGGAGCGGGTTCGAGTTTTTTTTTTTTTGATTTAAAATTAAATTATTAATATATATTTATTTATTTTTTTGGATTTATTTGAAATTTTTAAGTGAAGGGACTTATTTGAATGTGTCCAAATAGGAAAAAGTATAAAATGACCCTTAGATTTAATTATTTTAAAAAGTTTAATCCTTATAATAATAAAATCATCTTTTTTTTAAAAAATTTAGGGTGCTATTGAAATCGAAAAATACGAAATAGGGTGCTATTGAAAAAATTACAAGGTGAGGGTGTTATTGAAAAAAATTAAAAGGTCGGTATTTTTCAGACCTTTTACCATGTTTTATATAATATCGAAAAGTTACAAGTATGATTTATTAAAATTACTAGGGTTAATGTATAATATTAATTTGTACAAATTAGAATTTAATTTTACATAAAAATTTGTAATTTTTGTAAGTTAAAGGGCAAATGCCGTCTTGTAATATATGTGGCTTGGCCACTGATCGTTTGGCTTCTAAAGACTCGTTTTTCTGAAGTTCATAGATGTATAAATAAATTTTTTCAATTATTCTTTTAAGTATATATTTTCAAAATTACAAATTTAATCATGTTTGTTATTAAACTAATTTTATAAAATAATTTAGAGATTTTTCAAATTAAACTCAAACTAATAAATTATTTACTCAGTATAGTTCTTACACGTCTAACCTCTCATAATGGTATATATTCATATTAAAATCATTATCACCGCTCAATATCAAATCATATTTATATAGCACGTATATAGCTTAATCATACATCTTATCCAACAAAATATGTTCATAGATAATTCCATCAAATTAATGCATTTCTATATACATAAGTATAAATTTAAAAGGAAAAAAATATCAAAAAAAAAAATCGAGGTATTTTAAAGTATAAATCAGCTTTTGAATTTTTTTTGAATATGAATAAGCCTTTTTTTAAAAAAAATTGAACAAAAAAGTTCCGTCATTTAGGAATTTTGTTTAGCATTTTTTCACTCTTTTGTTTCTAATTAATTCTAATTATTTAATTGTTCTATTAAAATAAATTAAAATCTAATTAATCTTAATTAAATGAATCAACCAATTAAACCTAATCAATCAAAATCTAATCAAACTTATCAAAATTCAATTAGACCTAATTAAACAAATTAAAAATCATTTGAATCTAATTAAACCAATTTAAATTTAAATAAATCAATTAAAAATTTAATTAAATCTAATTAAAACCAATTAAATATAACTAATTAAAACCTAATTAAACTTATCAAACTCAATTAAATCAATTAAAAATTAATTAAATCTATTTAAATCTAATTAAAAATTACTAAATTTTAATTTAAAAAATCAGATCACTGGCCGCCGTTCGCCGACAACAAACCATAGTCGGCCGAACATACAATGATTATCTAAGAACAGACGAAGGTCTAACAGCAGACCATTGTCTGTGGTTTGAGAACAAATATATGTCTGATTTCAAATCAAAAGGAGATAAATCTTTGTCTATTCCTCCAACGACCTCCACTCTCTAGAGGTCTTTTTTTAAAATGTTTATATTGTTTCAATCAATTTCTTAATTTAAATTGTTTATTAATAAAACATCTTTAAAGGATTAAATTGAGATATAGTGTAAATATTAAGGATATCATACTGCAGAAATGTTGAGGTGTAATTGATTTAGGCATTTGCCTCTTTTATTGAAACAAAAAAAAGGATATGTTTGAATTTTATTAAGGACATTTGATGTATTTAACGAAAGATTTATTTGTTTAATAAAATATTTTCAAGAGTTTATTTGTTCAAATTTAAAACTAACAGAGTTTAATTGTGCCTAAAAAAGTTTAAAAGCTAATCTGTATTTTTAAAAACTACGAGAGCTTTTTTGTATCTTTTGCCAATTTAAAATAAAATTTTATTTGTGAATTCAATTTTTATATTTAGATCAAATTTATATATGAATATTTTTTTTATATCTCTTCTTTCATAACTGAACTTAGTTAAAACAAAATAAGAACTACACTAAAATAGTCTTATTTCTTACATGCAAATGCTGAGTTAATATACATTTAATTCTTTTATATTTTATATTTAATAAATTTAAGAGAAACAAACTTTATTCCATACGGGATGATGTCTATTTAATGATTGATAAAATTTAGTAGTTAAGGTCTAAACATAATATTAATTTGATGTTCCATTTGACAAGTATTTTTTCTAATAGCTGTTCGCTCCGTCTCCCTAAAAAAAATTTAATGATGTTTAATAATTAAGAAATACTCCCCAATTTAAACTAGTTAGTTTTTTTCATTTTTGCATTATATTTTCATTTAATTATTTAAATATTATTGATTCTATATTTAAAAATATTTTCTTTTAATAAGTAATACTTTTGAAAACTAGATGTTCAACTAACTTTTTTTATTGAAAAATGATGATTAATAAATTTTAATAAAATTGGTTGAAATTAATAGAAAAATAAAAAATGGTATTTTAACTTAATTATATAAATTAAATTTGCCTATTCTTGAGTGTTTAAAATAATAAGTTTTAATCTCTCTAGAATATAGAGAACATTTATTAAATTTTATACCATGTCATAAATTATTGTTTGAATCTTATCATTGCAAGAGGAAACTAATAAATATAATATCATTAGATATCTATATTTTAGTTTGAATGCTATTAAATCCATCTATTTTAACCATCTTATTGTACTGTTATACGTGATATACATTCCTATCCAAAAGTATAATTTTTTTTCTTTAAATTAATCAACTCGTTTGTTGGCACGTCAGGTGGTTTAATAAGATGGGTCAAAATACGTGGATTAAATAGTATTACTCATTTCAGTATTGTCTTCTAAACATTGGAGAAGAACTAAAGATAAAACATATTTGTCTCGGTGTTTATCATTCTATCCTTTCATATTAGTTTCTCTTTCTAATCATGTCATTCCGTTTCATTCTTTTGTTATGAATTATTTATTTATTCTTTTATTTATATTCTTTGTCTAATGTAAAATTCAAATTATTTCTATAGGAAAATTGTGAGTAAATATTGTGCAGAAGTCCGGAAACTTGGATTTCGAATACAAGAACTAATTTCAGAGAGCTTAGGCCTTCCAAAAGATTACGTGAACGAGGTATTGAGTGAGCAAGGACAACATATGGCTGTGAACTACTATCCACCTTGTCCAGAGCCTGAGTTAACCTATGGATTGCCTGGACATACAGATCCTAATTCTCTCACAATTTTACTACAGGATCTACAAATAGCCGGTCTTCAAGTCCTTAAAGACGGCAAATGGCTCGCTGTTAAACCTCACCCCAACGCTTTTGTCATTAACATCGGTGATCAATTGCAGGCATTGAGTAACGGAAGATATAAGAGTATATGTCATAGAGCTGTGGTGAATGCTGATAAAGCTAGAACATCTGTTGCTTCATTTTTATGCCCATGTGATGATGCATTAATCAGCCCCGCCAAACCTCTCATCCAAAATAAATCCGGAGCGATATATAAGGATTTCACTTACGCTGAATATTACACAAAGTTTTGGAGCAGGAATCTAGATGAACAACATTGCTTGGAACTGTTTAAGAATTAGTACTATGTTCATCCTTTTTCAATAAATTAATGCTCTCTTTTTGTGTACAAGGAGAGTTGGTGTTAGTCTTTGGTAAAAGCATATGAAAAATGCATCGACAAAGACATCTAAAAAATTCAATGTATATTAGTATAAGCTGTGTTGTTATTGTTCAAACTTTATTTAACGTATTAAATTTATGTTCGGATATTAATGTTTATTGTTTTGTAATTTATTTTAATCCTTTTAATTATGTTTATTCGATGTGATTATTCAAACTTAAATATTATAAAAGAAACTTGTATTTAAACTGCTATGATATTCCTAACTTGCAATCTTCTATAGATTGTATTGCAAACTTTGTCACTAGACCGAATTAACCAACCTATTCCGCCGTTCCAGTTTTGAAATTTTTATCCTTTCTAATTTGGTCAATTCTGTTTTCAATAAAAATTTCTTATTCGGTCGGTTCAGTTTTGGATATTCGGTCGAATGGTTCATTCAGTAAGGTGTTGTAGGTTCGGTTTTGACTGAATCGACCGAATACTCACCCCTAATTCCAACACGTAAGTTTGAGAGTTGGGTTGACTCTTTGCTCACAGATATTTTTATCAATCTTCTTTACACTTTTTTTGAAAATTTCAATTCTCTTTAAAAGTTGAGGATAACTTCTATGCATATAAAAATTGTAATATACATGAAAACTTAAAAAAACTTTACAAAACCTTATGAAATTATACGAAGCATCATTGATGCACTTCATTCAATCAAAACTAAAAACTAAGAGTAACTAAAAACAAATTACAAATTTGTTAATTTATAAATAAATCAATAATAAATATAAAGTTAAGCTACAATATACACGTGAAATAATTACGAAAATACACAAAAATTTGTTGATGCATTCCATGGAATATATTACATGCAGCATTAAAATTGATAGATTATAAATGAATAAACAAGGCTTAATTATTTAAAAAAATCCCACCTTAAATTTTTTTTTTTTCGTTTATACCCTGACCTTGTAAAAAAGTCATTTGTACCCAATTTTGGGTTTTCAGGTTTCATCTCTATCCAAAAGTACTAAAATTGTCTCTTTTCACTTGGAAAAAGTTTAAAATAATTCTTTAATTTATGTTTATATACTAATTAGACATATGATATAATCTTTTATTTAATTTTTTTTAATTTTTTCATTCTTTAATTATTAAATTGTCAATTATGTTTTTATATTGGTAGAGATGAAATCTAAAAATTCAAAATTGGGTACAAATGATTTTTTTTACAAAGTTAGAGTATAAACAAAAAAAACGTTTAAGGTGAGAATTTTTTAAATAATTAGGCCAATAAACAAACCCAAAGATATTATAAAAGAGCTAATTTATAAGAAATCAACAACGTAAAATAGAAGTGTAAACTAACAAATCCAAAATAAAACTGTTGAAACAAATCAAAAGACAAATAGTCAATCCAAAAATAATATATTTAAAAGATAACTTTTTAAGAAATTGCAAAAGAAAAAGAAAATTAATGTCGTAATTGATGTTCAAATTTATGTGCTTTAGCTGCTTTGTGGAGATGGCGAAAATAGAGGCAAGAGTGATGTTAGAAACGGCGGTGTAGACGAGGGGACTCTATGGCAGCCATTACAATAAAAAAGAAAAAAATAGAAAAATTTACTGTAAAACTCTAAGTGGTATATATTTATACAACGCAACGGTTGCACCACGTCATTCGTGCAACAAATCAATAAGACATTAGCCATATGCAAATATTTAATAATAAAAAAATAAATAATAAATAAAGATTTTCTATCGCATATAATTATTGGCTTATTGTAAAAATAACGTGGCACACCCATTGTGTGAGATAAATACTCGTTTTTTTTATACAAATCTCTCAAAATAGGATCTTATTTTTATTAGTGACCCATAATTTTTTTTTCAATAATCTCTTAACAAAAAGAGAAAGTTTTCACGATTCCCTCATAATTCAAAATAAGTAAATTTTTTAATAAAGGCCAAAAAGTTGTAAAAAGGCCAAATCTTTCATAAAAGTTTTACAAAAGTTGACCTTTCAATTTTGTCGATTTTGGCCAAAAACTGATTATTTAGTTTCACAAAAGTCCTGACCTTTCAATTTTGTTGATTTTGGCCAAAAATGAATTATTTGGTTTCACAAAAGTTCTGACCTTTCAATATTTGGCATGCCACATAGGCGTCACATACGCAAATTGAAATCAAATTGAGAGTTGGCCACAATTGAAACCAAATAATTTGTTTTTGGTCAAAATCGACAAAATTGAAAGGTCAGGACTTTTGTGAAACTTTTATAAGACTTAAGTGGCAATATGCCCCCTGAACTTGCAAGCAATGGGCAATTAACACATATATTAACTTTGTGGGCAAATCAGTACACGAACTTTATAATTTTAGGCAATTTGCCCCATTTTAATAATTTGCCCCCTCAATTTATAAGTTAATTGTCTCTTAAATTGACAATTTACCCCTTAAATTGTAAGTTAATTTGCCAGAATGGGCTAATTGCCCATAATCAACAAGTTCGTGTACTGATTTGCCAACAAAATTAATTTGTGTACTAATTGTCCATAGCTTACAAATTGAAGGGGCAAATTGCTACCTATAATAAATTAGGACAATCATTCTTTAAAGACCTAATGTCTTAAAAAACCCCGACCTTTTAGCCCCTTTTCAATCATACCCTGACGTTGAAAATTTATCAATTTTACCCTATTTTGCATTTTTGTGTTTCAATTGTACCCTGAAAAATTAAATTAACGTATTTTGTGTTTGTAAATTTGTTTAAAACATTCTCCATGTCTCGCATATATTGATTGTATATTTTTAAAATTTATTTAAATTTAGTTAAATTAATTAAGAATTTAAATTAGTGTTAATTTGATTATGGTTTTTAGTAAGTTTTTAAAAATAAAGGACTTATTTGTATTTTTTTGAATAAAAAAGAATTTAATTCCATGTTTAGACTTAATTAATTGAATGATTTCATCATTTAAGTAAAAAAATTAACAAAAATTAAAATATTGGGGTACAATTGAAAACGGAAAATTTAAAAGTGGGTAAAATTAACAAATTTTCAACGTCGGGGTGGAATTGAAAAAAAGTTTAAAGGTGAGGGGTTTTTGAGTGATTAGGCCTTCTTTAAAAAAGCACGTGAAACTTGTTAGTTTTTTCCATCTTTGCATCACCTGGCTTCCTCCTCTAAGCATTTTTCCATCTTTAAATATCACCATGAAATGATAACTGCGTTGTTTTCCATATGTTTTTTTTATTTAAAAGTAATAAAATTATTCAATAATCTGTTAGTTTCTTCAAAATTAAATAATTAGCTTTCATTTACAGATTTTCCTTTTGATTTTTTCCTTTCATTTTATTTTGGGTTATTGTAAATAAAAATCACGAATTTTGCAGTTAAATTTTTTTCATTTTCATGCACGAACTACCATTTTTTCTCAAATTCATACACGGTGCTGATCGGTGGCACTCACTCATTGGTGTAAAATGAGCTCCACCTCAGCGAATTACACTAATGGAGTCATGATACCTCAGCACCGTGTATGAATTTGAGAAATAGTGATAGTTCGTGCATAAAAATGGAAAAATTTAAAATGTATGATTAAAAACTTAAAAACATGTAAAGTTAATAATTTTTTATGACATTAATCCTTTTATTTTTAAGCAAATTGTCATTTCAGTTCTTAAACTTAAATAATTTCCTTCAATGTTGCGATAGCCTCTATTGACAATCAGGCTTTGAATCTTGGAAGGGATGTTGAAAGTTGGGCAGCAATGTGGTTATTCATCCTATTGTTGTAACATGTTTACATAATTTTTTTGGTGATTTGTATCTCTAGTTTCCTTTTTTCTGTTGGTTGGCTTCATTTCTTTAAATTAGTTTGGTACATTCAAGCTTGTGCAAATAATTTATAAAATTCTTTTTAAAATGGAAATGAAATGATTGTTGTGTTCTAATTTCAAATTAATACTAAAATAAACTTATTTAATCCAAGGAAAAAAGATAAATTGCAAAAG
Source organism: Mercurialis annua (assembly GCF_937616625.2). NCBI lineage: Eukaryota > Viridiplantae > Streptophyta > Magnoliopsida > Malpighiales > Euphorbiaceae > Mercurialis > Mercurialis annua. Next base: position 33,399,633 of record NC_065577.1, on the reverse strand, counting down.
GATTTGTACCAAATCAACAATTTCCTTGCTAATAGCTTCAAGAGTCATAGTTGTCTTGTGTAGCTACCTTGTTGCTTCAGCTCCCACACTTAAGATAGAAAATCTGCAGGTTTAAAATTCAAGAACCAAAATATTTCTTTTTTTTTTGAGATAAAAAGTTCTATTAATCAAAAGCTGATTGATCAGCCAATACATAGAATTTGATAATCGGAGGGACATGCCCCAACCAATTAGATAAACTAAAATAGTCATATGCTACCACATGAGATTTTCTATTAAAACAACATTTATGCATCTCAATTAAGCTAAAGTAGTCATTTGCTATCAAACTATTATTGTTTTTGTTTTTTAATCTTTTGTAGAATACAAGAAGTAGTTGTGATTGGGATATGAGAGTGTGAGAATGGGCGTCTGGTTTATATAGAGAAGGTCTTAATGTGTAAGAATGGAGGTTTATATTGTTTGAAGAAGAATGATATACGTGTTGAGTTTTAACCGTGGAGACTGTTTTTACAAAAGCTTAATTAATCAATTATGGTACTTTATCTTACGCTGCATTTGCGCTATACACTCTTAACAATTCCATTTTACTTTTGCTTATTATTTTTATTAGTAGCTCCAAAAATCACCTAAAAATTCAATATGTTGTATTATTTCAGGTTCACATATGGTTCACATCAGGTTGTTTTTCAGTTTTATAAACTATCACTTACATTTCACTTAAAAACAGTTATACAATTTTTATAATAAAGTATATCTCGGGCTTTATATTTCCTACTCAAACCCGGCCCTAACACTATATTTTTACGGGCTCGGGCCTGGCTTACATGAAAATTTTACAAAAATTAAAGTCTGAGCCTGCCCATAAAATAACAGGCTTTTTGCGGGCTTGGACTCAGGCCAGACTCATCCCGACATTTAAACGCCTCCTACCACCCCGTAACCGTCCAACTTTGACCCCGTAACCGACCCATGGAAACCGACCTGAAACTGCCTCGTCTTCTGTCACGACCCTAAATATTGAGCCGCAACCGGCGCTAGGGAACGGGAGTGGTAGCTCCGGAACCTGTAGCAAGCCTCAAATCACTATTAATTTTTCGCAAATAATAAACAAATAACACAACACAACAGAAGCAAATATACATAGCATATATATACCAAATATTTATCCTATACAAACTGGCCTCGCGGTACTATATACATCAGTTAGTGTATCAAAATATATCACTGACATCTGGTGCCGTGAACAAAACATACTACCTGTAGCCTATCAAAAACATATAAATAGGACAGCAAGTAATATGTACACTCAAAATGTACTGCTGTCTAGGCTACGACTCTGTCAATGCGGGACCACTACTGCAACAGAAGTCAGAAACTATACATACGCAGCTGACTTCTGGACTTCATAATTGGCTTCTAGCTAAGTCCACAAACTAAGCACCTGAAAAACATCAAAGGTGAGGGGACAGTATTTGGAGAAATACCGAGTGAGTTGGCATTTACTAACAGTATTATCATAAAAACATAGCATCGTATTTCAAGAAAACAATAATATAAAATACATATAAACAAGTATTTGATCCGTTCGAAACTAATATCCTAGCATGCGACATAACTTTCGAATAATAAAATCATACTAATCATATATCGTCCAATCCAACCATTACATCTCAAGTTGTGACTCCAACTCACTGGTGGGTCCAACCCACTAGATACGGGGACTCCAGGTTACACCGTAACCGAGTGCTCACTCGTATCAAATCATTATCCAACTTTGAAATTCTTATTCATATCATGTCATACATACCAATTTATTTCTCAAATGCAAACACACTAAACTGACTCGATACTGGTGATCACACAGCCTATTGACACCCAATAGATAGCTAGTTTCTTCGGATCACATACTAGTCCTCATATATATACTGGATAGAAATATCTAACATTTAATCAAACCATATAACATGCGATGCAATAAACTGTATAAATATCTATATAAAATAACTTTAATATATAATACACGAAAGTAAAGTGCAGCTCACCGTGACCGCTATCCAAGTAATGATGTGGTCGATCTCATAGTATGCCCTCGCTAATCCACGTCTAATGACTCCACTACTCGCTGACACGTCAAACAAATCGTTTAACAGTTAAATATTAACCTCGTGTTTTTACACGTGTCTTACTTTAAATTCTAGGGTTATATTTCATTTTTAGTGTTATTCGTGAACTCGATATTCCTTTATCGTATTCACGATATATCCAACTCTATTTCTCGTATTCGAGAAACATATAATACCCTTAATGTTTCTCGTTATCTTTAATTATCGAAATCGTCGAGGTAAAGCTTTTCTTTTTAAATTATCGGGTTTCTTCATCGTTTTTAGGGTCTAATATTTGAAAATACTAAAATCCCGCTCAATTAGGGCTAAAAGCCCATTTTGGTCCCTATGGACCCACTATGCGGGCGCAGAAGAACACTGTGCGTCCGCACAGTGTAGTGTTCGTTCGCACACATCAGTGTGCGTTCGCACACAGCAAGTGTGCGTTCGCACACTTCGGTGTGCGTTCGCACACTTCGGTGTGCGATCGCACACCGAGTGCAGCTCCACGCACAGCCTCAGAAACCTCGTTCCCGGGCCGTTTCGTTGCACCACGACTTCCCCAATACCTTTAAAATGTTATTTCCAACAAAACCCGTAACTTCACTTTTCCAAAAACGCTAATACCGAGCTAAAATCGACAAATTTCCATTTTATTCGAAAACTACCATAAAAATCTGATTTAACACCAAATCTCGAAATATTACCATAAAACGAAGCTTAGAACGGGTAGAGCTTTCGATTCTGAAGAAATCGCCGTGAAAATCACTCGATTCGGACGTCGAACGGCGAAACGGCGGCGAAACGATCGTAGTCGGCGATATTTCTCAAATTCTCTCGACTCTTCTTCTGCTATCTCTGATTCATATTTCAAAACCTTATATATTAAGGTTAAAAGCTCACTTTGGTCTTTGTTCTTTTTATTTGTTATTATTTATCTTTAAACTTTTCTTTTGTACGATTTAATTCATAGCTAAATCGTTAAATTCTTTTTTTATGACTTATACGTATTATTTATATCCAATAAATAATATGAATCTCGATATTAAGACTTTCCCGTCAAAACCTAAAAGTTTCCATTTTCAACACAAAGTGGATAAATTACCACTTTGGTCCATGTACTTTATTTTGGATTTTTCTTGACACTTTTTCCTTTTAATTCCAATTCTAAGTTTAGAATTGAAACATAACCGTAATTTCCGCATAATTAATTTCCCGAAACCGACCTACTTGAAATTTATTTACTTTAATTTCTCTGAAGTCTTTCCGATTTCGCCACTCCGGCGAGTCCAAACTGGACACGTGGTTAATTAAATAATTAAACATTTTGGGGTATTACATCTTTCCTTGAAAGACTACCTCAAATTCGTGTTCAGTCTTACATGGAGAAGACAAACACATGTTCGTCTTCCCCATGGTGAAGACGAGCTGCAGAAACTCATCTTTCCAATAGATGAGACGAACCCAAGACTAGGTTCGTCTTCCATGAGAAAGATAAAGCTTTGTTTTCCATAGGGAAGACATGCCAGTTTCAGGGTCGGAGTTAGTTGGTTGCGTGGTGGTTGGAGGCATTTAAACGCCAAAATGAATTTGACGTTTTTTTTTATTTAAAGAATTAATTATGTATGTATTTATTTTACTTAAATTTAGTTAAATTAAATAATAATTAACGTAGAATACTAAACAGTTGCGGGTTAGAGGTGGGCTATCCCGAATACAGACACGGCAAAATATTACTTCATTTGAACAGAAATATAGAATTCACGAACAACAGGAAATGAAATTTAAGGAAATCTTTTACCAGAAAAAGTTACTACAAGTTTTTAAATTTACAAAAACAACAATATATTGTCAATGTATGGGTTATATGTTCTGGTGTTTCAAGAACATAGAATCAAAAATAAAAACCTTCATAAGAGCATTTCTTGAGCATCCATTTAAGAATTTTTAAGAAAATACAATCATCATCAACTACAAAAACATGAAGACCATCCGGAAAATCACTTTGAGGAGAAGAAAAACTATTCTTAATCATGGCTCAAAGGAAATTCAAGAACATAAATGAAAAGGGATGCGTTGAAGTAGACCTGTTCATAGGTCGGGTTCAGGCCAGGTCTAGCGGGCTTTTTAAACTTTTTAGAAGCCCAAGCTCGGGCCGAGCCTTTCTCGGGATTTACTTTTCCTACTTAAGCCCAACCCTAACACTATATTTATGCGGGCTCAGACCGGGCTTATATTTAGATTTTATAAAAATAAAAGTCTGAGACCGCCCAAAAATATAGGGCTTCTTGCAGGCTCGGGCTCGGGCTCGAGCTGGGATCGTCCCGACATTTAAACGCCTCCGACCACCCTGTGACCGCACCACTCCAAACCTGTAACCAACCCATGGAAACCGCCCCGTCTTTCATTCGAAGACTAACTCATATATGTGTTCAGTCTTCCATGGAGAAGACGAGCTGTAGCAGCCCGTCTTTCCAATAAAAGAGACGAACCTAAGACTAGGTTCGTCTTCCATGAGGAAGACAAAGCTTTGTCTTCCATGGGGAAGACGGGCCGGTTTCAGGGTCGGAGTTGGGTGGTTACGTGGTGGTCGGAGGCATTTAAACGGCAAAATGAATTTGATCTTTCTTATTTAAAAAATTAATTATCTATGTATTAATTTGATTTAAATTTAGTTAAATTAATTAATAATATACTTAGAAGACAAACCATTTGCGGGTGTGAGATTGGATATTCTGGATACAGACACGGCTAAATATTACTTGATTTGAAAATGTGAAATTCAAGAACAACAAGAAATGAAATTCAAGTAAAACTTTTACTAGAAAAGTTACTACAAGACATTAAATTTACAAAAACAACAATATATTGTCAAGGTATGGGTTATATGCTCTGCTGTTTTAAGGACAAAGAATCAAAAACAAAAACCTTCATAAGAGCATTTATTGAGCATCCTTTTAAGAATTTTTAAGAAAATAGGATCATCATCAACTACAAGAACACAAAGACCATCCGAAAAATCACTTCGAGGAGAAGAAAAACTATTCTCAGTCATGGCTCAAAGGAAATTCAAGAACAGAAATGAAAAGAGATGCGTTGAAGTAGACCTGTTCATGGGCCTGGTTCGGTCCAGGCGTGACGGCCTTCTTAATTTTTTTATATGTCCAAGCCCGGCCCGATCCCGTTTAGGGCTTTGTATTTCCCATCCAAACCCGACGCTAACACTATTTTTTTGGCGGGCTCGGGCCGGGATTACATGTAAATTTTAGAAAAATGAAAGTCTAAGCCCGCCCATAAAATAACGGGGTTTTTGCATTTTCGGGCTCGTCCCAACATTTAAACGCCTCCGACCACCCCGTAACCGTCCAACTCCGACCCCGTAACTGACCTATAGAAAGTGACCTGAAACTGCCCCGTCTTCCCTTTGAAGACTAACTCAAATCTGTGTGTTCAGTCTTCCATGGAGAAGACGATATTGCTCTCCCATATGCTGAGTTGAAGCATTCATCTAATTCTGACTCAGGTTCAAAGACCTCCTAGCCCCTATAGAGTTCCCACCAAAGGTCGATGGGGAGTCCGAAGATGTCTGTTCATCTGTTGCTTTATGCCTTATAAAACTACCAACCCTATTTCCAATCAGACTGCGTTTTCGTGGAGTGGCGCAAATTGCACGGCCCATACGGCCAGTCATACACCTCGGTCTCCTCTTGCTTTCCTCACAATCAACAACCAAGTGGTCAAGCATACCTTACCAGTAGCAGAAGTTTTGGAGGCGTTCGAACTTAAACGGGATTCAACATTGTTCTTCAATCGGGTTGATAACTTTAGTACCTCTACTAATTGGCTTTGAAACATCCAACCTAACCCTCACTCTGCCAAAACGGCTGCAATCACCACTCTCATTGTCAACCTCCATCACTCTCACAACTTTTGATCCAATCTTGGTAAGGGCAGCTTTCCTTACAATTCATAGGTAAGTTATATATCGTGTCCTAGACTAGAAATTGTTTCAATAGCAAATTATTTGGTTCCATGTTACCAAAAAATTGTTCAAATAGGATTAGTTGTTTGTCAAAATTCCATGGTCCCTCCTGTAGAATTTTGTTCTTATCATTCTTCGAGAAGAATTTACAGACAAAAAGCTCATCCCCGATGTCTTTAATAGTAAACCCTTTTGCAAGCCACCATGCACTTTGCAACGTGTTCTTTAGGTGAACCAGGTTGTATGGCTTTTGCGTTAGCAGCTTGCCAACAAAACTCAGCTCCGCTTTCTCCTATGCGTTGTCATCGATAACGTCTTCAAGTGTTATTGCAGTTTGCTCATCCTCAGTTAAACGTAACTGGGCACAAGCCTCAGCTAACCCTTCCTCCATAACAGAAGCTAAGTACGTAAAGAGAACCAGGAACGCACTTTGATTTGGCGTAGAAAAATCAAAGAAATGATAGTAAAACTCTAGAGATGAAGAGGGAAACCCTAACCCTAGAAAAACTAGGATAGAAAGGAAGCTCCACGAATATCAGGATAATACTTGAAACAATACTTGTTATTGTTTTATCTTGAGCCTACATTATGCCTTTTTATCACTTTGCTTTGTTCTACCGTCACTGATCTTCGTTATTATCAAGTTGCGGACTAATGCCACCAGCTTTTGGCTTGACTGCTTCACCACCACTTCTTCCATTATCGTCAGCTTCCAGCACATCATCCATCAAATCATCCTCTCCCCTATTGATATCTTTTGTGTCATTTCTATCAGCAAGTCCAACAAATCCTTGATGTCGAGCTCCATTCGCAGCAAAAGTCCAAGGACCAGCACCACCCAACCCTCCTCCACCTCTTCCGAGTCACCGAGGATCACGAAAAACCGGTCAGTAATATGACACCGTTGGTGATGGAGTTCAAGCTCGTCCTCATTTTTCTCATAGCGGTAGTGCTGCCCATAGTAAGTAAAATGTGATTGTGTTTCTGAGATTATGATTATGTTTGTGAGTTTTTGTTTGAGGTGTTGAAGGAGAAGATAAACCCTTGAGGGTTTGTGAATTTGTTTTTGTTTTTGTTTTTTTAGTATATAGTAAATTAAATTTCTTTTTATTATTATTATAATTTGAACTAGAATTAGAATTTATAGGGAATAATAGTGTTATTTATAACATTAAATGCTATTTAAAATATATATGAAGAATTTTTTTTAAAAAAACATTCCAAATAAAAAAGGTCAATTTATTGTTTAAGGGTACAATTGAAACGAGAAAATATAAATAGGGTAAAATTGACTATCTTTTAACGTCGGGATAGAATTGTAAAGGGACCAAAAGCAATGGACCTAAACATATAAATTTTGAGGGGCAAATCCAAAATAAAAAGTAGCATGATATAATTTAAAATTCGCTCCATTGAATGTGTTTATTAAGTTATCAAATATAGTTTTTAATATGAATATTGTACTTAGCTCGACGTAAAAATTATAAATTTCAATTCGCATTGATAAAATTATTTGAATTAAAAATTAATTAATTTGTTTTTTTTTTTGATAATTTGGGAAGGGCGGGCGCTTGTGGGAGGAAACGAACCCACAATCTAACAGTTTACTGCTCAATGTTTATACCATTTGAGCTGTAGCTCGTTTAGTACAAGTTATGTTGGAATTTAAATATTCTTGATAAATTAATTTAGTTTAATTTAATTGTAAAATATATTAAACTTATAATTAAATTGAATTGGGTTTGAATCGAATATAACATCTAAAAATAAATCCCAAATGCTAGATACTATAGTTATGACTAAAAAAAAGGTCCGAAGACGCTAAAATTTATCCAAAAAGACACTGTTTCAACCAATCACACAATAATACTTATATTGGACTTATATTGGTAGAAATTACAAATTAAATATTTTATTTATGATCCACTAACAAGTCTCACACTACATAAATTATCAAACAAATATGTATACTCTCTTCGGTCCATAATATTTGTCACATTTAATTTTGTCATAAAAATTAAAAAAACAATTAATATGTTTTAATTTATAAATATTTTTACTAACTTAACCCTATATTGGAACTTGTTTATATATATGACTATCATTTTCATTTGTTTATTGTATTCTTTCAATAAATTAATGAGGGGCAAACATGGAAAAATAGCAATTAATGCTCTCTTGATATTCTAACATGACAAATATTATGAATCAAAAAAATTTCTCAAATGCGACAAACTGTAGGTCCGTTATTGATTAATAGCAATTAATGCTCTCTTTGAGGTGGCCATGGCCTCCATTGGACATACTGTAGGTCCGTTATTGATTAAAGGCTTAATCACTCAAAAGCCATTCACTTTTATTTTTTTTTCAATTGCATCCTGACGTTGGAAAATTCTCTCAAAACCCTCACACCTTTAAAATTCCATTCCAATTGCAACTTAACGTAGGAAAATTCTCTCAAAATCCCCCCACCTTTATATTTTTTTTTTCAATTGCACCATAAATTAGAAATTTTTATGGTTTTAATTTTAAAAAGTTATTGGATATAATTTTAGAAAGAATGATTTTTTATATTATTAATAATATTAGTGTTTAATTAGAATATAGATTAAATATAAAGGTTATTTTTAAAAAAATTCATGTAAAAAGAGGTCAATTTAATCGTATAATTGAAAAGGAATCTAAAGATGGGAGGATTCTGAGAGAATTTTCCAACGCCGAGGTGTAATTGAAAAAACGTTTAAAGATGGAGGATTTTGAGTGATTAAGCCTTGATTAAAAGATCAGTAGTTTTTAAGTCATTACGTCTTTATTTTAGTACGAAAAGTTTAATAAGCTTTGTTTATAACTCTAAATGTTTGAGATTGCTACTTTTTATTTTATTTAATTACTAATCCTTGAGCCTAAGTTATGCCTTTTTATCAATTTGCTCATTTCTCATTCATCAGAATCTTTTCTCTCTCGTTAATAATACACTAAGACCTTTTTTAATATGGCACATAACGTGACTACTCATACATACTAACTTTACTTCTACAATAAAATACTGAATCCAAAAGACAAAATCAATGCATTAAATGCAAAATGCATTAAATGCAATAACAAAAATATTAGTAATATCACGATCATATTCGGTTCGATTATTGATAGAATGAAAAGATCTGTCATTTCTTAAAATTTCTCTTCTGATTCAAAATCGTGGTATAACGTGTATACCGATTATACAAGTTTGGAATAAAGTATAAGATTAAATTTGATAATTACGAAATTAAGAAACATAATGAGCATCTATCCTTCTAACCGTCATCGTAAAACTTTGTTGGACATTGGTTTTTAATTTCCTCACATCGTCATGTATTTCTATCACTAATTATTTCTATTTTCGCTTTTTCTTTTAAATTTTTTGGTTTCGCTGGTTAATTTTATGATCAACAATAAATTTTGTTGATACGAAACTCCTAATTAGGAGTACTTTTACATTTATAGCTTCCAATCGCAAAGGTACTAATCAGAATTCTAAGCTACCTAATTATGTTTAATATTATAAGTGAGCCTTAAAACATGTAAGTTCTTTGTGTTACTTTCCATTTACTTAATGCATATCCAAGCAAGATAAATCTATTTTCTTTTTGGGATAATTAAGTAGTGGATAATAATAAAAGTATCAAATAAAAATATATTATTAGCATTTAGCAAAATGCATTATTAGTATGCTTTAAAAATTTCACCTTATTAAAAAATATATAGTGATTTAAGATAGTATCATATATGGATAAAAATGAAAAACACCCAATTGAGTAGAAATAATATTTATTTAAACCACTAAACAACAATAAATTGATCGGAATTAAACTAATACACACACACATAACACAACACAACACAAGCAATAAAGAGTAAAAATAGTAAATAAATTGGAACTAAATTTATCTTAATTAGTGATATGAGATAGAAACAATAAATTAAAAAAATATCATGAGGTGATAATTAAATTAAATTAAATAATATGGTTTAATATGTGCTTAAGATGCACTAGTGGTATCTAAGACAACTAAAACATTGAAGTGTAAACACACATGCATGAGTGGAGAAGCGATTAACTGGCAAAGGAAAAGGGGTGATCGAAAAGAGCTTGCTATAAGCATTAATGGTAATGGAGATAATTTAATTAAATTAATTAATTATTGTTAATTATAATTAATTACTATTTCTTGTTTTGTTGATAATGGTTAATTAATTAGTGCGTTGGCAAAGTGTGAGAAAGAGAGTGTGAAACGGACTTGAAATTAACAAACTCCAACTGTTTTTTTAACACTAAACCCTTTTTTCTCTCTAAATTTATCATATTTTTAGTTATAATTTTGTTTGTTTTTGGTGTGTTATATTTTTCTATTTGATCATTATATATATAATAAAATTAATTTAATTAATCTTAATGTGCTTCTCTCATTCTATTTTCCAACTATTTAGCTATAATTAACTTGTGCTCTCTCTTTTCTATTAGATAGATAGACTATTTCACACACTAATTTGCCCTATTGACTCTAAAAAAATCTATCACCTATCCTTTTTAATACCCTTTTCTCTCTTATTTCTTCTTTATATATATAATAATTAAAATAATTCACTATTTATATTTTAATACAAATTCCACTCTTTTCCCTTTCTTGCTTCCTCTCCTACACCCCACCAACATTCTTTCTTTAGTTCTTTTCTTGCATATTTTTCAGGTGGGGAAGCCAAGATGGAAGCTCCTTCCGAAGAAGTCGCCCCCATCGCCACCACCATCGCCACTAGCCCCAACACTAACGTCGTGCTTAAAGGAAAGAGAACGAAGCGCCAAAGGGTACAATCGCCCATCCCTTTCGCTTTGACTGCGAATTCATCGAGTGGCGATCAAGAAAATAATATTAATGGAGAAGGAGAAGGAGACGATCACTATACGAATACTAATAGTATTGTTTTTCAAGATTTTCAAGAAAGTACTACGGAAGAAGAACAAGACACCGCGAATTGTCTTATCCTTCTAGCACAAGGACAAACCCGAAAAGATTCGTCAAACTTCCATCAACACAATCACAATCCAATCATTACAATACCGACAACGAAGAACAACGCGATGATCAACAACAAATTCAACAGTAGAAGGTTCTTGGAAACGAGTTCTCCGGGGTCCGGAAAAGCCGGATACTATGTCTATGAGTGCAAGACATGTAATAGAACATTCCCATCATTTCAAGCATTGGGAGGTCATAGAGCAAGTCACAAGAAACCAAAAGGAATCAACAACACCAACACTACTATGATCAATGACACATATACCCACACCAAGAAGCATCAGTTTGCAATATCATCTGATGAAGAAGAAGGGCATTTCAGGGATTTATCATCTCTTTCTCTTCAATTGAGTAACACCAACACCAATAGTAACACAAATAGGGGTAGTATTTACACTAATAATAAGGTGAAAATTCATGAATGTTCAATTTGTGGAGCTGAGTTTAATTCAGGGCAAGCTTTAGGGGGGCATATGAGGAGACACAGGGGGCCTATGGGTGGTAGTAGCAGTACTACAACATTGTCTTTAACACCAATGGCTAGTGTAGAACAATCTGATCAACAGCCTAATAATCCGAAACCGAGATCGAATTTAATTTCTTTTGATTTGGATCTTAATCTTCCTGCACCAGATGATCATGAAAAACAGCAACAAGAACAGCAGCAGCAGCAGCAGCAAAAACCTAAACCATCACTAGTTTTTTCTGCCCCAGCTTTGGTAGATTGTCATTACTAAACAGAAAAGGGTATTTATTTATTATTATAATTATTATTATTACTATTTTTTTTATTTTTTGTGGGAAAATATTTTTTCAAGATTTATTTTCTTTTCATTTCTTGAATTAATGATCTCTCACACACAATGATATATAATTGTTTCTTGATTTTTTGATATTTTTTTTGTTTTTGTATAATTCAATGGAATACATAAGATTATTCTTTCATTCTTTCTATTATTTTTCTGGATGTTAATAAATAAAGATGAACAAATGTTATATATATATGATAGTATTCATGAGTATTTGTTTTAAATTATCATTATTTATTTATTTTTTGTTTATTGAGTTTTGTTTATAGTGAGGAAATTCAGAATGTTTGATCACCAGTAACAGAAAAGACCAAGAAAAGGTAGTGGCTTAGGTTTCATTGTTTCATTACAAGAATGCCTTTCTTTTCTTTCTTCTCTCACTTTCATATGTTTTGATGACAAGAATAGAATAAAAACATAAGAAAAGCCGGTAAGTTACTGCTTTTTTTTATATTAATCCACCTCTTGCCTCTTCATAAATATATAAAAAAAAAAACTTAGTGATGGTTAGTGGCGACACCGGATTATTTTCCAGTCCGAGCGAAACTAAGTTTGTACTAATGAAAGAGCTAAAGTACATAGCAGAATGGATGATCGCTCCTTTTAGCCGTCAGTTATCGATTATTTACATAGCCTACAATTTCTAGACTTCTTAGCACTTTTTCTATTTTATTCTTTGTTTATATTCTGATTCCGCTATTATTATTGTTTTTATTTAATTTTAAAAACATTCTTTCTTTAAACTCGTTCAAGTTCACATAAAAAAATATATATGTTTAAGGCTCACTTTCATGTCCCTATATACCAATGAGTTATAAATCAAATAGTATGTGCTCCAGATAGAATTTTGTTAAGTTCGTGGGATCAAATTCTCTACGATGATTAAAAAATTTCCTCTATAATGATAAAAAAAAAATAGATCATGTGCATGTCTCAATATGGCAAAGGACTATGTGAAACGTTGGTAGCAAGCATAAGCATGTCTAAAGCACAAATTTTGTCGTTGATGTCCATTAAGATAGGATTAGTAAAGACAGATTAGTTTAGCTTAATTTGCAGCAAATTATAATTTTTTAAGCACTATTAGCTGTGCTTAAGTAAGAGTAGCTGTCTCTCTCTACCTTTAGTATAAGTGTGTATGTGAGAGAAAGTAACTAATTAATTTGTTTTAATATTTAATTAAGAGTTAGGTCAATATTTGAGTTGCATATAATTAGATGGAAGTTGGGGAAGTGCAAGTTGTGAAGTAGTTGTATTTTAGGGGATAGTATATGTTCTTAATTTTCTTAAGAGGTTATATTGGTTGTTTTCTTGACTTCAAAATTTTAATTAATACAGAATCGAATTGGATTGATATATAAAAATAATAATTTTTTTGATATTTATTTTCTTAGCTTAAAAATTTCCATTCAAAATATTACTAAAAAGAAAGCAAATTTTTGGCTATTTGAACTAATAAATTATATATTGAACAATTTATAAAAAGGTAGTATATTGTTTTGTTTAATTTAATCTTTTTAAAATATGTATTCAAAATAAAAGTAAGTTTATTAATTATGCATACTAGATTAGACTAAATAATAAAATAATATATTTTATTTAGAAAATGAAGTTTGTTAAAGACCCAAAATTGTTAAAGACCCCAAGTTAATTGTTTGAGTGAGTCTAAATTAATATGCAATTAACAATTTTAAAGTCAAACTCCTCCCATCAGTGTTTAATGAAGTTTTAATTAATCTATTATTTGTTGCCATCGAGGTACTCTCACCTCCCTTTTATTAGAAGTTTTTATGCCATATCATAATAAGGAAAAAGAGTTCATTTTTATAAGAATTAATATTATAAAAATTCACAAATTTTACACATTTTCTCATTTTAATCACACAGTTTAAATTTTCTCATTTTCATGCACGAACTATCACTTTTTTTCAAATTCATGCAAGGTGCAAATGAGTGTCACCTCAGCACCGTGCATGAATTTGAGAAAAAATGATAGTTCGTGCATGAAAATGAGAAAATTTAAACTGTGTGATTAGAATGAGAAAACATATAAAGTTCGTAATTTTTTTTGACATTAACCCTTTTTATAATTATTAAAATTATTTACATAATTCGCGCATGGTTCATAATATGTAAAAGAAGAAGAAGCGACTTCTGAATCTGATGTGCTCAATTTTATTTAAATTTATAACAATCTGATGATTTGCATTGAAATGGAGTCCCCATCTAGTAGTACTAGAAATACCTTTTACACCAACTAGTCGATTTCACACACACGTATAAATGCATAAACGACGTGCATCTACACAATAGGTTTGAAATCGTGGACACGATTAACTCTTGTGATTTGCTATCTGTAGACACTCCTTTTCCAGACAAGTAGAAAAGTGCTAAGGGACTGAAGCGCCCGATGATGATTTTCAGAGACAACCATCCGGGTGACGAGCTAGTGATTCGCTTGTTATTATTTAAGTGGATTAGATCGATGGACAACGACAAACTTGAAGGACTGGAGCGTTATTATCGCAAGTAATCCATAAAATTTCAAAGGGATTATGACAAAAGTCCAATAAATTAGACTAATTGCTGTGTGTTAGAATTTTATGGGCCAATTTATAGGTTTGGCAGACGAAATTGCACAAAATCTAACCTTAGTGGACTGAAGGCCCTTTTTTACAATTCCATGGGCCAAAACAGCCTTTTTGCCACTTTTTTTTTCATGAAATAGGTTGGATTTTCCAAATTTATTATTAATGAACCCAAAATTAGAGTCCTAACCTAAACTTAACCCTATGTAAATCCCAATAACTAATAAATACGACATTAACTCTAAAAAGAAGAGAGGCGAGATAAATAAGACAAAACTCACATATATTAATTTAGAGCCACCTAACAAGAAATTTCAGACATCTTTCACGAATAAAACTATGCTTTTACGCTTCAATCGTCAAAAATTAATTAATGCACAACGATATATACTGAATTATGCATCTAAATCATCAGAAAACGACTACAGAACTTAGGACGGTACTTCTGAAAATCCTAATTAGTTCCTATTTACATAAATAATGTCTCTTACTCATCCATATTTAGTTTTAATTCATTATACATGCGCGATTTGCGTTTTTAGTGTTTTTGAGTAAATTGTCATTATTGCCATTAATTTTGCTTCTCGACACATGTTTAGGGTGTTTTTAATCGTTTTTACATGTTATTTTGATTATATTCAATTTCCAGAGGTGTAATTATGTGTTCTTCACCGATTTCACATGTTTTTCGCGTGAAATTTGAAACTCGGTTCGGCCTCGAGGAAGTGGCGTCGCTAGGGGTGTGCATTCGCTTTTTCGGTTCGGTTCGCAAGTGGAATTATCAAAACCGATCGGTTTTTTAAGAATTTTAAAACCGGTCGGAACTTTGTCCAAAAAAATCGGTTCGGTTCGGTTATCGGTTTTACCGAAATAGGAAAATAATTTTTTTTTCTTAAAATTTTACTCATAAAAAATTAAAATTAAAAAATTACAAAAATTAAAAAAATAAATCTAAACTTCAAATCTAAGTCAATTGTAACGTTTTACACACAATAACACTTAAATATGAAAGAAAATAGTATTAATTTTTAAAAATAATAGTAATATTTCTATAAAAATCTAACAAATTTCAAAATATCGGTTTTTCGGTTTTTCGGTTTTTGAAATCTCAAAACAAAACCGAATTAAGATGTATAAAAATTCTTAATTCTAAAACCGAACCAGCAATTTTCGGTTCGGTTTCGGTTTGATTTTCGGTTCGGTTTTGCACACCTCTAGGCGTCGCAGCCAGTCCGCTTAGCGACACCGCTAGTCCTATTGGCGCTGGAGCCATTCCTTCTGGCACCGTGTTCTTCGTTCCTCAGCACTCCCCATATTTTCGACCTACAGCCCGGAGATTGATTTTGCGTTTCCGGGTTCATTCGGACTTGGAATCGCCCCCGTTTGAACTGTTGTCAATATACTTAGTTATAGTATATTTTTCTATAACCTCTCGGGCCTGTCCCTGTCAGTATACCTCTGTCATGTCAACAATGGCGCCATATGCCATATCATCATGGGCCATGAAGCTCAATCTCCGGTCCAACAACTTTCAGTCATTTCCCGCTTTGTTTGGACTCAATATCAACTTCGGTTTGAACCAATGGACTCGTGTTGACCAGATGAACAACTTTTGTGTTTTGACCGGATCCGAAATCTGACTGTATTGACAGACACAAATGACAGAAAACTTCATGACACTCTAGAAAGATGTTCAAAAGTATTTCTAACCTTTTATGTATATCAATTGTTGTTTGGACATGTAAATATTGTTTAATTCTTTGAATGTATCTCCAGATCCAACATTAACAGGAATAATCAAATAATCACTTTAATTTAGTTACAAACTAATCAAATCATATAAAATTATAATGCTATTGTGAAAATGATAATTATTGGTTGTATACGCATTCAGGATGATAAAATTAGAGTTATTGATTATAAAAAGAGCTGGAAGGATGCAACTTGTAGATTTTAAAATGTCTTGTAAGATTCAAATTTTCCATGTCAGCAACTTTCACACGCCATGTACACGCCGTTAAAGAACTGATTAGGAGAAGGCTCTATATTTCCCTTTTTAAAAACGTTAGGGGCTTATTTGTTCGCTTTAGACTTTAGGAGCATATTTGCTCCTAACCCCAAACATTAGGGGCACCCTTCTCTCCCCCAACTTTTCAAAAGTTAAAACACTAATTTGTAAGAAACAAAAATTATACACTCAAATAGCATATTTAAAAAGTTCATGGTATCTTCAATGTGAATAGTGCTTGGAAAAACATGGTCTCTGTGCAAACCAAAGTTCCTTGGTACAATGTTGTCTGGTATGCAGGAATGATCCCAAGACATTCCTTTGTAACTTGGTTGGCAATCATGGGAAAACTAAACACCAAAGATAAGCTTCTGAGGTGGGGAATTATTCCCTCGAGCGTGTGCTCCCTGCGTAACTTGCAGGCTGAAAGCGTTGATCATCAGTTCTTTCAGTGTAAGTTCTCCTCTGAAGTTTGGGAGAAGACCTTAAGGAATTTTGATGAGAGCAGACATGGTTTCAGCTGGATAAGAGAGATCAGTTTCTTGACGAGAAGAGCTAGTGGAAAATCTAGAAGAGCTAAAACTAGAAGGTTATGGTTTAATGCAACTGTCTACCATCTCTGGAAGAGCAGGAATGATGCTACCTTCAATCAAAAAGTTCAGTGTTGTGAGAAAATCTTTGCAAGAATTGCTAGTGATGTCAGGAATGTGTTGAGCTAGTTTCAGCGCTGGTTTTGTCTAGTTAAGTGCTGTGTTTCTGAGTTTTTTTTCAGGCTTAAAGCCTTTTGTTTGCTCTTTTCTAGAGCTAGTCTGTTAGTATCCAGTTTGTTTCCTAGCTGGACTGGTTATATCCTGGGCCTTTTTGGCAATTTAGTTACGCTTTGGTTGATTGACCAAAAAAAAGTTCATAGCATAATCTTTTTCTATAGTAATTATGAGGAATTGTCTTTCCGATTAGTTTTTACGGTTGTGTCGGTTTATACGAATATAGTGAAAAATAGCTAAACTATTCATTTAAATTTGGCTTAACTCATCCTCAAGCCCATGTATTTTTCATTTTTTGTTTATTTGGTAGTCTATTTTGCTTTTTTAGTTAGTCCTTATACTTTTCACTTTTTGTTTACGTAGTCCAAAATTTTGCAATAATTTAGTCCTTAAAAAGTAGATTAGGGAAGAAATAAACAAAAAAAGAAACTTTAAGAAGGATTAAATAAATAACAAATTTAAAAAGAATTTAAACGAAAATAGAAGTATATAGACTAAGTAAACAAAAAGTGAAAAATACAAAGACTAATTAATGAAGTAAAATAGATAAAGGACTCGTGACATAGAGCTGGACATGGACCGGATTAGCCCGTGAACCGGTCCGGAACCGGGTCGGTCAAACCCTGTCTGGAACCGGTCAAACTCAGAACCAGACAAAAACCGGCCCGGAACCGTCGAAAGACCGGCTTTGGGCCGGTTTTAAATTTTTTGAACCGTGAACCGCCAATTCCGGGTCGAAACCGGAGGTTTAAGAGTCGAATCCGTCGATAAAAATTATTTAATTTTAATATATTTGTATATATATTATATTATATTATATTATATTTTATACTTTTATAGTTATATTATGTTTTCAATCAAATTATGCTTTTTTATTTTTAAAGTCTCTATTTTTTAAAATATTTTTACTACTATATGAAGTTAATATATATGTATTATTTTAGTGATATATAATTAAAATTTGTCTTAGTTAATTTTTTTGGTTAAAATAATATTTAAGAAACTTATTTTATTTTATTATTTTCTTGCAATATTATCTTCGTATATTATTTTATTTATATACTTTTTAGCTTTTACTAGTTAAATTTTAATTTTACTTTCAATTTTTTTTCTGAACCGACCAGAATCCGGAATCGGAACCAGCCGGTTCCATTTTTCTTCCACCGCGACTCGGCGATTCCGAACCGGAACCGGAGGATTATGAACCGTGGCCGGCTCTATCGTGACATCTCTCTGCTGCTGCAAAAATACGCAGGTTTTGGCACCTCGATGATGTCCTCTTCTTCCTTTTATTTAGCGCTGAAAGCTTCCTCCAATAGTCCAATTTTTCGGATGGTTGTTAGCTCGTGATCGGATTTCTTCTTATGCTTCGTTGGCTGCTCGAGGTATTATTTTCTTAGAGAATGATAGTCGTTTGACTTGCAAATCTTCGGATTACACTATCAATTTGCTTGGCATTTTTGGGGAGTTCTAATGAAAAAGTGCTTTTTACTTTACGATGGACATCTTTTTCGAATTCTGGAATTCTATTCCTCGTAATTCTTCAGAGAATTATCGCGATTTTTTTAGTTTTTAGGAATTTGGGAGTTATGAAAAGCGAGAAATAATAGAATATTCAATGGTGTTTGGCTTAATTACTTAAAAAAAACCCCCTTTAATTTTTATTTCGTTTATACCCTGACCTAGAAAAACTGTCACATATACCCTTGACGTTGTCATTATGTTTCGCCTCTACCCCAAATTTCAAAAAAAAGATGATTTATTAAAAACAACTAAATTTAAGGGTTATTTTATACCTTTTTCTATTAAAAAATGTACAAACTAATACTTCATCTTTAAAAACGTTAAAATAAGTCCTAAAATTAATTTTTTAGGTCAGGGTATAAATGAAATATATGTGACAGTTTTTCTAGGTCAGTGTATAAACGAAATAAAGATTAAAGGTGGGATTTTTTTAAATAATTAAGCCATGGCGTTTTTGTGACATTTGACTCCTTGGTGATTTCAACTATTAGGAAGACGGTTTTATTTTATGTTTCTTCTCATCCGCATTTCCCCTATTTTGGAAATGACGTTTTACGTTATTTGGATATTTTTGTACACTCTATTTTATCCTTTTGAATCTTTACCTCCCACTACTTGTGGTAGTGCTTTATAAATAATCATTTACCCCGAAAAAAAGTAAATAAAAAAAGAAAAGTACGGACTTGAAGATGGGTTATGTTATGCTTTTAAATTTTTGGAAAAAATTATGAAACTAAAATACGTATTTAAATTTTTAATTTTATTCAATTTTATTTTATCTTTTGGATCGATTTAAAGCTCTAAAGATCCATGTGCATATTACTAAAGACCATATTTATAAAAATTATATATAGTAGTAGAAGAACATACTAAATCAGAGATACCATTTAATTTGGAATTGAGCTTATTTCAACAACAAAAAAATTGTAATAAGAGTTGATTTCATAAATAAAAAAACTAAAAAATCACCCATACATTAAGTTACAATTTTAAAACGACCTTTTAAAATTATTAATTTCATTCACTACTTTTTTATTTTTGCAATTACATTACCGTTCAAGAATCATCATTTTTATTTTGTTAAACAATTATACATTTTTTGTAATTATGTCAATTACTTGTTATTATGACTTGTAATACCACATCGTCCTCCGGCCACATTCTATAAATTGCTGAATTTTCGAATGGTGATATAATTATAAAGAAATTGAAAGGTACTGAATTAAATTGGCAACTTTAAAAGTCGTGATGGAATTGTAATTTAGTGTAAAAGTGATGATTTTATAATATAATTAACCCTTTTAATAATCGCATGAATTGGAATGCAATTTCCAATTCTACAAAAGTGAAGTGTTGTACATTTTTGTTTTATTGCGATTAGTTAAAACAAGGGTATTGCTATTCGCCGCCCCTTTTTACTTAGCACCGCACAGGCGAAAGACATTTTTACCCTTTAGCAAAATTTCAAAAAAAAAAGTTCTCTCAACTCATTCGAACACACTCGAACAACTACGTAAAAAGTCGAGTAAAATGACGGATAACGAGTATAATTCGTCGGGAAACGAGTACCGACAGTCGGAAACAAGTTTTCCCGGCTTTTCCGAGGTAAAAATTAGTTATTTTAAATTTTTATTTAAAATTTGTGAAGAGGGACGATTGAATTTCACGTCCTCTCCAGAGGAGGGGACGCCAGAGTTTGCCGTCTTCTCCAGAGGAGAGGACGTGAAATGCAACGTCCTCTCCTCTAGAGGGGACGCCAATTTTGGGCGTCCCCTCTTCTAGAGAGGACGCCCAAAATTGGCGTCCCCTCTAGAGGAGGGGACGCCCAATTCCACGTCCCCTCTTCTAGAGGGGACGTGGAGTTGGGCGTCCCCTCCTCTAGAGGGGACGCCCAACGCCGGCGTCCTCTCCTCTGGAGAGGACGCCGGCGTCCCCTTTTCCGGCCGCGACCGAAACGTCGCGGCCGGAAATTAACTAATGCTAAAAAAAACGTTGAAATGATTTTTTTTTAATAATTACAGTAATTTTTTATTCCATATTATTACGACTTCTTATTACATATTATTTCGATTTGTTAAACGTAAGTATTTATGTTTTGCAGGTTGATTTAGAAGATTATGGCGGTGATGGAATTGATTACAGCGATTGGTTTAAGCTAGATCATGGGTTTGATAGTGATGTTGAAGCAATTACTTGGGCTAAGAGTACTGCTATAAAGATTGGATTTGAATTAGTCATTTCATCACATAAGAACGAGGGGAAAAAGAAGCTTCTACGATGTGCTCGGGGTGAGCGTTACAGAGGTTCATTCACAGATTCTGATTCCTTCGTACGGAAAAATACGAAGACAAAAGCGTGTAAGTGCAAATTTAAAATTATTGTCAAATTAGGAAAGACTGCATGGTTTATACTTACAGATCCTGGTATTTCGAGTACACACAACCATGCTCTGGCTGTGTATCCTGAAGGATACCGTCAGATGAGTGGGCTGAGTGGCGAGGCGAAAGAAATTGTGCGAGATATGAGTGCGGCACAAGCGAAGCCGTGTTCTATCATGGCAGCTTTAAAAGAAAAAGTACCATCTGACAACCCTACAATAAAGCAAGTGTACAACTATAGAGAGACTTTGAGAAAGTCTAGCTTTGAGGGTAGAGATGTGGTTGGGCAATTTTATCACATGGCTCAGCAAAATGATTATGTACACTGGACTCTTGCTGAGGAGGATACAGGTGTGTTGACCCATATTTTCATGGCTCATCCTGATTCAGTGAGACTACTTCGTACGTACTACTGGATCATCGGCATGGACTCCACGTACAAGACGAACAAGTACAAGCTGCCTTTTTTTGAGATTATTGGAATGACTCCTTGCAACAAGAACTTCATAATTGCATATGCAATTATGAAGGATGAGACTGAAGGGAGTTACAGATGGGTATTGGAGAGACTGAGGTATTTAATTATAGTTATGTTATTTGATATTTTAATGATATTCAAATTCAAATTACTTATTAAATCATCGGGCAATAATGCAGGTGCTTGATTGGGGAACATATTCATCCGAGCGCTATTCTTACTGATCGAGAATTGGGGCTTATGAGACCAGTGTCAGAGGTTTTCCCACGTTCTTCTCATCTACTATGTACGTGGCACATAAATAAGGACGTAGAAGATAGAGTGTACAGAATTAGTGGGAAAAACCAAGAGTTTGCTGAAATTTTCAAGAATAGTACATGGAAGAAAATTATCAGGGCGCCAAGTTTTGATCAATATAACATAGCTGTGGAGCACTTCAGAGATCGGTTTAAAGGTTTTCCAGGGTTGATACAGTACATTGAGGGGACTTGGCTGGGACACAGAGAGAAGTTCGTATCTTGCTGGACGGACTTAGTCCTACATTTTGGAAACACCACCACATGTAGAGTCGAGAGCGCACATGCTCAGCTTAAGCAGTGGCTCAACTCTAGCACCGGTGCTCTGGACACAGTCTGGACGAAGGTCGACAAAGTTATACAGTCGCAGCTGATAGATATCCGGTAACATTCTTCTCGAGTACTATTAGTACTTATACAAACTATGTTGTCATTATTATTAACATAAATGTTTTAAAATTACTGCAGCAAAACACTTGAGGACTCCAGACGGACTATTGGCGTACATCGACGCGGTTTTCCATTTGACAAGCTCTCATGCAGAGTGTCACATTACTGTCTGGATTTAATATCGAAAGAACTAAGGCGTATGCGAGAATTGAGTACCGATGTCTACGATCGCTGTGGTTGTGTGGTTAGATCAACACATCAGATCCCCTGTGCATGTGAGCTGCGAGCGGTGGTCGATTCAGGTATCACGCACCACTTTCATTGAATACTAATATTAAAAATATTAATATTGTTATTGAAAGCTAATATGTGTTATTTGTAGGTAACCCGATCAGCCTTGACAGTATACACCCGTTTTGGACGAAACTTGTTATTCTCGGCGATGGGTTGGACACATCTGCGCAACCCGATTTTGCTGGTTTTCAGACTGAGGAACATCAGTATTTTCACGAGGTCGCCGACGAGGTCATGACTAAGGATCCTTCAGTGTTGCGTGATATTTCTCGTATTGTTCGAGAGCGACTTCACCCCGAAGACTTAGGCTACATGGAACCAGAAGTTAAAACAAATGTCAGAGGTCGACCAAAGGGGAGCAAATCAACGAAGCGGGATCCGAGTCGTCATGAGTACAAGGACCGTGTACCTGGTCGTCCTAAATCTTCCAAAGCTCAGAAAAATCGTACATCCGCGTCAGGTAATTATCATCCACTAATATTCGTTATGTACGTCTACTGTAGTAGTATCCTTGTTATTTATAATAATATTTTTTTTATTTCCCGCAGCTGGTTTGCAAAATGCGGAGGTTATTCCAGGATTCCTTTTACCATTCGTTGACGAGCTTGTGGACGTGCGTGGAGACGGCAACTGTGGATTTCGCGTGGTGGCAAGCCACATATATGGTGACGAGAAGATGTGGGGAATGACTAGAATGAACATTGCAAACGAAATCTCCGCCCACCCTTATCGATACGAGGGTATTTTCATTGATGGGTTGCAAGCGGCCATTACACGTATTAGCTGGGAAGGCGGAGAGTGTGGCCCTAGCTACTGGATGCAGGTATTTAATTGAATTATATAAATTTATCACAAAGTTATTATATTTTTTTAAAAAATGATATTTATATTCTGACTTATTAAATGGATGCAGGTATTGGATGACTTGTTCCCTATTGCCACTATCTTCAATGCAGCTGTTATTTACATACAAGGCGGGACGCTACAACAGACGCGGTTCTCTTCGTTTACTGTTCTGCCTTTGCATTCCTCTGAGGTTCACTCACGACCATCGAAGGAGATAGTGATATTGTATATTAGTGGACGCGCTCATTTTGTTAGGTTGAATTTGCAGGATAATTTTCCTGTCCCACCAATTCCCACCCTGTGGTTCCAGCACAGGGACCATACTGTTCAGTCTTGGCATACTTTATATGCTAATAGGAGAGAGCAATGGGATAGTTTGATAGGTATGGCAGATTGAGTTGATTGTAAAATGTTTATTCGGTAATTATGCTGATTGTGTGTTTTATTATTATACGTGTAATATTTTTGAACTCCACAGTACGTAATATTTAAAAATGTTCATGAAATTGCATAAAAACAAACACGTACATAATATAAAAAAATTCTCTAGAAACTAACATCTAAAGAAAACAAGTCCATAATCAGAAAAAAGTACTAATAATATAAACATACAACATATACTAACAGCACTCAGTCAGCAATGCGCCAAGCGGCAATGACTCTCTCCAACTCCGTGCTGGCCTCCTCCGTCTCAGTCTCCAACTCCGGAATGCCGTCAAATTCGCAGTGCTGTCTATGTTGGGCGGTAATCGTGCTGACTTTTTGGATGAAATGCTCGTATCTGCTGGTCACCAGTGTCATCCACTGTAATACCATAAATAGACAAGTAAATTCAATATGTTAAATATATGTAATATTCACTAAATTATAAAATGAAAACTTACATAATCGTTGTTGCTGCGGGGAGGATGTCGTCGTGGAACATCTCTGTCAGGAAGGATACGGGGGTGCGAATGGCGCTCGAACCAGTCCAGGTAAGCTGGATGGCATCCTCCAGCAATAACGTGGGCTTCCTCAAATCCCATTAACGGCAGCTTGTACATGACCGGAAAAGCGTTTCACATGTCAACCGCAATCGTCACACTCATGTCCACAGAGTACTTGAGTGACTTCCAGGACCTAACAGCCCCTATTGGCCGACAAATTGGCACAGGTACAGTCTGCACATAACCCAGCTGTCGCAGCACCCTAGACGGCATGTACGGCTCGACAATGTCCCGGTACGCTATCCAGCCATAATATGCAGTGTGCTCTACGGTGGCAGCAGGCTCGCCGCCAAAAGGGAGCCATGTGATCTGTTAAAAAATTACAAAACAAAAATTAAAATATAGCAATCGTAATAAAATAAAATTTAGCTAATAAATTAACAAATTTACATACCTCCTCAGCAGTCAGCGTGTCCAAACGAGCTCGCAAGGACCGAAGTCGGGTGGCTGAGCAATCTGACGCAGTAGCACTCCAGCTAGATGCTCGAGGAAGATGAGACTCGATCAACAACCGCTCTCGCTGGGGCCGGAAGCATGGAAAGTACTCATAAATCCATGTCTGCAGCAGTGTCAGACAGCCAGTCAAACCGGAGCAGTCTCCTCTCGATGAGATTCCAAGCTGCCGATAGAGATAAGCTAGTGTAGCTGATCCCCAGGAAACTGTACTCGTATCTGTGACTCCTTCCCGCACCTCCCATATGGTTGCAGGTCTAATCCGATGGCCACTCTTGTCAGTGAATAGAGTGCAACCTAACGTCAACCAAATCCAAGCTATTGCCTCCACCTCTGCAGTACGGTCATGCCTACATAAGCTGATGATCGACTCAATCAGCACACCTCCCTGGGCAAAATGCTTGCTCGTCTTACTCACCAGATCCTCTGGTGAAATACCTAAAATCTGTACGCAGTAAGCCATCAGCTGGGCCTTGTTCGGCTGACCTGAAAACATAATTTCGCAATTTAAATTAATATCACGCAATAGGTACAGTAAATTTCTAGAAAAAATTGGGCAGCACTTCCCCTAAAAATGAGCATCACCCATTTTTCAGGGAAGTCCTGCAAAGAAATTACAATTGGCAAACCAAAACACAATCCACATTAAACAACTAATTTGTCTAAATATTTTATTAAATAACCTAAAACAATTAACTTATCCTAAATAACATTAAATTTACCTAACATAATAATGAGACGTAATTAAAGAATTATTAAATGTAAAAAATATAACAGAATATCGCACCTGAAACCATAGCCCCAGCAACTGGAATCCAAAGAATATGCCACACGTCATGTAATGTGATGGTCATCTCCCCGAATGGCATGTGAAAAGAGTTTGTATCTGGCTGCCATCGCTCCACAAATGCAGAAAGGAGCGGGATATCCAGATGATCAAACATGATAAACGGGAGATGTGATATCTCAGTCCCGTCTATCAGCACCTTAACCTCCTCTGAGGCCGTCTCATACCACTGTCTCAGCTTCTTCAGAGCTCCATGTCTAGTCTGACACTTCAGCACGCCTCTGTCCGCCCCATCCCATAGCCGAGAAGCGACATGCCCGAGAAAACTAGGAATAACAGTGTCATCCTCGGGTCCACCAGGTACTGGACCAGTAACGGTCCACACGTCAACCTCTTCAGGTCGTCTGTTCGACCCTGAAAGTAACATTAAACATAATTAAATTACATTTAATTTTTTTAACAATATTATTAAATTAAATTAATTATAATCATTTAATTATATTTACCTGATGACGAGTCGCCAACGAACCGACCACCTGCACCCTTTTTCCGTTTAGAAATGTAAATTTTTTCACTTGGCTCGTCCTCTGGCTCGTCCTCTGAGCTCACAAAATCATCAGACTCTCTAAGATCCTCAACAGGAATGCGGACGTCATCGGGAGAAGTATGCGCTTGTTTCTTCCGTCGAGCCGAGGCAGAAACTTTACGCGTCGTAACGTGACGGGCTCCCGATCCCCCTAATTCTGGGGCCAAAAACGTCTTCCCCATACGCTTTCTGCCCTGCAGTTATAATAATTTAAATTATAGAAATAATATATATTAAATTAAATAAATTTCTAAAATTATTTAATTTATTTCAAATAATTATTTATTTAATTTTAAAAAAACAATAATTAGATTTAAATTTTTATTTTTTTTTAAAAAAAAATTCAAATTTCATTAAATTCCGGAACGGGCGTCCGGCGTCCCCTCCGGAAGAGGGGACGTCGGACGCCCACGTCCCCTCCGGAAGGGGGGACGCCGTTTCCGGCGTCCCCCCTTCCGGAGGGGACGTGGGATTTCACGTCCCCTCCGGAAGAGGGGACGCCGGTTTCCGGCGTCTCCTCCTCCGGAGGGGACGTAAAATCCCGTTTTCTCTTTTTTTTAATTGTTTTTTAAAAAAAAAAAACCGAAATTAATAAAAAAAAAACTTACCGGAGGTTGTCGATTTCTATCTCGTTCCAAATCCGACATTTTCGTAAAATATGAATTTGTGAAAAGTTGAATGAGTTGAGAGGATTTAGGTTTTTTTTTATGAATTGGTTTTCTATTGAAAAAGTGAAAAGGGTAAAAATGTCTTTCGTCTGTGCGGTGCTAAGTAAAAAGGGGAGGTGTTTAGCAATCCTGTAAAACAATGAGGATTCTTACACAAGCATTTCAATTAATATGTGAACGAGCCCTGTTGAAATCAGGCAATCAATGCCTTGGACTCCTTGGATTTCTTGTTCCTATATAAAAACAAAGCTAAATTTGTTATTGCACGAGAGCATTTTCAGAAGAAAAAAAAAAACAAGAAACTTGATGTAGAGGTTTCAAAGACCTCGACGGTTCATCTGAAGATGAATTACGAATTTTCGCCTAATTGTCACTGTATTAGGAAATAGAATTCAAGTTGCACTGAACTCATTCCAAGCAAATCAGGATGATCCAGTGGAAATGTTTGCGCCGAGAATGGTCTATGATTCTCACAACTATCAAGTTTTTCCGGACCTGACGAAGGATGTTCAAGTTCCTCCTATATGTTGGCAATATATGTATATGCTCCTGTTGAATTCGAACTTTCAGCATTTTCTCTGATATTCAACCATATCTGGTCAAAAATTGACAGAGATGAACAATAACAGCACTAGCAGCAGCTCAAATAACTTGCAATTGTTTGCTCTGAAGTTGTTGGATGTTCAGGTTCCAATGCATTTCCACTATCAGGAGTTGCCACTAAATTCTAATGTCGAATAATCAAATTTTCAGCAATCAATTTGGTCATATTCCAAGCTTGTCAGGATTCCCCTATGCGACTAACCCTCAATTTATAGTACCGGATAATGTACGGCTCAACCATTAGTTAACAATTTCCGACAAATAAATATAAATTTAGAGAGATTAGTGTGCGGTGAAGTGCTAAGAAACTGAAGGCTACTGTGAGTGGCGTTGCTGTTCTAAAATGGGACACCTTGTAATGATCAGTTCCTCGAGTAGCATCAACTGAAGATAGGATGGTATTTGCTTTAGCTTGGGACAGTCGTAAAGTGATAGAGAGCGTAGGCATGGCATAGCCGTTAGCGTTCTTGCACTCACATTGCTGCTGTTGTTACTACTTGAACAACTAGCAATAGCAGTAGAGTTAGTTATTGCATCCCAGTCTTCCCACTCAGCCATGAAGCGAAATGTGAGCTGTTTTAGCGTCGGAAAAGCTACAGATGACTCTGCAGCATGAATATCCGAGACAGGATGTACCCAAAGCAACTCAACAGATTTCAAGCTATTGAAATGGCCTATTAAGAGAGTCTCCAAAGATGGGAGTTTTCCTAATGGAGGGAGCTGTTCACAGTTTATACAGCTCAAGAGTCTCAAATGTTTCAAATTTGTTAGTAAGGTTATCCAGCTAGGAAGCATCGATCCGCTGTAGTCATAAACCTGTAGAGCTTCTAGTTTCGGGTGTGGTTGTAGAGCTTCAATCACATTTTCCATCACCTCTTTAACCCCAAATGAAAATACTAGATCCAAACTTTGAAGCTGCTTATTTGTCAAATCTGCTTCTCTTGCTTTATCACTATCCACAATCTTCTCCAACCTGCTTATTTCAAGGTGCCCTCTCAAAAACTTGAGGTTTTTCAGTTCTACAATGTTGCATCCTTCCTTGTTTACACTCACAACAAACTTGCTCAAGGTTCGAAGGTTTCTTAATCGCTCAATACCGTGTGGGAAGATATCTAGGCAGTCGGTCTCCCTAAGATTAAGATGCCTCAGGTTAAGCAATTTTCCTAGTCCCGCAGGTAGTCTCGGTAGACGTTTACAGCGATCGAGGTTCAAGGTCTGCAAATTATACAGATTACACACTGCGTCGGGCAGCTCCTCCAAGTCCAACGAAGACAAGTTCAGCCATCTTAAATGTAAAAGTTTTCCAATCTCACTTGGGAGTCTTCGGATCGAAGTATGACTTAGATCCAACCCTCTTAGAGATTTCAGGTGCTCGAATAACTTACCTGCAAATTTTCTTTTTCTAAATAAATCACCTGGCAATGTCATCATTTGCTTCTGTAGGACCTGCAGTATTCGTAGATTTCTGAAATTGTAAACAAAAGGATCAAAATATTCAATCGGACCAATTAAGGTGAGGTGACGAATTCTTTGATGCGACAGATCCAGCCTTGAAATATGTCTCTCATCAGCATCCAATATTAAGCATTCATTCTTTGTAAGGAACTGAGCAAAGTCATGCACAATCTCGTGCATTTTGCAAGTGATCTTTCTAGGATCGTCAATATCTTTTTCGAAATCTTGAAAAAACGAACGCATGGCTAGGTTATCGAAGTAGTCGACACCCTTTTGTTCTACATCCATGGTTCCAGAAGGAACAAGAAAGCCCTGTGCCATCCAATTGTGTATCAGAGTTTCCTTATCCATCTTATAGTCTTTTGGGAAAATAGCACAATAGGTAAAACAACGTTTCATAGGGGAAGGCAAGTCATAATAACTGAGCAACAAAGGCGTGAAAACATCCCTTTCAACCTCTTCTATTTCCCACAGTTCACTATCAAGAACATTCTCCCAAGCTTGTTTTGTTTCTTTGAACCGCATCAGACTCCCTAATGTCTTCACAGCCAAAGGCAACCCTTTGCACCTCTCCGCAATTTTCCTACCGACTTCTTCCAAATTACGGCGATCCTCTCTACTCTTCCCGTAAAATGCAAATCTACGGAACAACGACCAAGCATCAACAGGCGACAACTTCCCTAGAGGAAGCCTGTACGAGGCTTCCATCATAATGGAAACTCTCTCATTTCTCGTAGTAAGTAAGATTCTGCTCCCTGATTCTGCAGACCGAAGAGGAATTTTCAGCGGTTCCCACATTCGGAAGTCATCAGTCCTTACATCATCAAGCACAAGAAGAATTTTCTTTCCGTTGACAGACTCCTGCAGTTGCTTCTGCAACTCAGACCAAAATATGTGGGTACGGCATACATCAGTAGCTTCAATCACCATTTTTGCAATCAGATTCTTATCAAAAGACTCAGAAACACAAACCCAGATTTTATGTTGAAAATAGGAATCAACTGCTTCATCATTATAGGCCAACTGAGCTAGAGTTGTCTTCCCCATCCCACCCATACCAACTATAGAAACAACAAGAGGACCATTGTTAGGGCTGACAACTTCCCCTGACATATCATCAGATTCACACAATTTGCTTACTATAGCTTGTTTATCCAATTCCCTACCGCACACCTCTGATACATCAATTAAAGGTGTACTTTCTGATTTCTCTGGCTCTTCATTCTTCCCTCCCATAACAAAATGGTACTTTTCTTTCTCATTTAAGATAAAATCTAATCTTTCTTTAATACCCTTCATTTTAATACCCATTTCATGATGCATCACAGTTTTATTTAAACAAGAGAGTGGAGAAAAGCATACCATTTTTTTGGGGAGAAAAGATTGCTCCTTGTGAATTTTGGATGTGTAAAACTTGGTGTTCCATTCATCTAACAAGTCATCTAAATCATATGATATAGCTTTAAGCTCTTGTAGCCAAACTTGAACACTAGATTCTTTCACTTGCTTTTTCTCTGCATCATTAAGCACAGCCCTGATTGCAGTTAGTGCTGTACTCAGCTTTTGAACCTCTTCTTCACCTCCAAACAATAGTCTTGCTTCTTGTTGAATCTCTGCTGCAAGGGCATTACTCAATTGTTGTAGGACTACTGATACAAGTGCATCTGCCATTATTGAACTAAATAAGACTATTTCAAAACAAACAAAAAAAGTAAACAAGAAGCAAAATTGACATACATCTTTTAAGACTAAAAGGTTATTGCTTTAAAGATTAAAAACACAAAAAATATACTAAAAATGAATGCTGTTCTAGTGATGAATGGATAAATCAATTAGCATGGGACATGTGGCATCTACATGGACCTACTTGGCATCTACAAGGACATCATGGTAAAAAGGCATTCCATAAGGGTCATCCAAGCCAAGATGAATATTATGACAAGTCAACCATGTGCAACTCAAATTAAAGGAGAGATCTGGAAAAGGGTACAATTATTGTTTTCATTAGATACTACTATTTTTTTATCTGAGATAGACATATTCTAATTGTTAGTGGAGATTAGCAGGAGTTAATTGTTAGTTTTAAACATTTTTTAAACAGACAATCACAGGCTGAGAACATTGATATTAAACCCAATTTTTAGCATAATTAAAGCAACTCTGTTTCACTATTAAATCAAGATAATAATGCCAAAATTAATTATTTAAAATAAAATAACAATCTATATTATATAATTTGTTGTGATCAAATTGCTATCCGCGGTGAAATCAAAATTATTCGCTAGTTAACAAACAAAAGAGTTAAATGACCGAATTGCTATCCACAGCGGAGTAATATTTTTAAACTAAATGAACAAACTAAGCTTCTTTTTAAGCTTGTTGGCTAATTTTTAATGATTAAGCGCCCGAAAAAATGAAAACTAAATCTATGGTAAGAACAGCTTCCGGTATAAGATAATTTTACCTGCCTCAACTTTGGCGAAGCCTCGTAACCGAAAATTGGCTTTGTGAATTCAACTACTACATTTTGTGAGCTGGTACTTAGCATTACGCCAGGCTTCGTCGAGTCTTGAGCAAAAATAAACGAATTAGTGAAGCTATTTAAAAAAACAAATCATGAGAATGCGAAATTCAAAATTGCATACCGGAAAGTACTGTGAGTGGCGCTACAGGTGAGACAGGAACGCACGTCCTGCCGATTACTAATTCAGATGACTTCATCCTCTCGGCGGAGGAATCGGAACCGTCGATCCATTTCAAAGACGAGTCGACCGTTTTGGCTTCACAGGGGACGGTCTCCATAGCGTGAAACAAGCGGTGCTTTTCGTCGGAACCTTTAAAATAAGTTTGAAGCAAGAAATTAGAGAGAGTACATTTCAGAGTGAATATTCTCGATGGCGATTTGGAGTCCGTAAAAAGCACGCGCCACTGCAAGTTGGACCTCTTTGATGAACGAGCGGCGAGATTTCCGAGGACAATACGTCTGAAGCGGCGAAGAAGGCGAGGACCTTCTCGTCGGAAGTAGTGAGAGAGGCTTCGGCTTTCTTGTACATCTTCCAGATTTCTGGGTATTTGATTGGGAATTCTAGAACAGAGCGGGCAAATTTCAATATTTAAATTTAATTTTGACAAACTTTGTGCGAGTTTAAATAGTTGGAAAAGGGTGCAAAATGGTCCTCATGTTTTGACAGCCTCTCACATAGAATATTCATAATTTTTTCATTATAAAATTGACCTTAATGTTTTCGGAAGTGATTAATTGAACCCCTCAGTTAATGGAACTAGGAGCGAGCTAGGTTCGGTTCTGCGTGCAAATTATCATAATTGAGCCAAGTTATCCCTATAAAATTCAAAATCAAACTTCACTAGTTCGGCTTATGGTTATTTTTGATTCAATTTGGTCCAGTCTAAACCGCAACAAATTTTTTAATTCAACCATCATTAAAATTATGTTTATAATTAATATTTTTATTAAATGTAATGATTATTAATTTGGTTTTTTTGGTCCGGGTCATCGAGACCTAAAACTAAATAAAAACCGAAAACACAATTTTTAAAATCCTAATCCAAATCAAACTATATTAACCATTTTAACCAATCCACTCTCAATTTGATTGGGTTCAATTTCGAAATGCGTTTCGATTTTTACTTACCCTTAAACGAAACTACGAAAGTCTAAAAGAACACTAAATTATGTGACCCTCAAGTTTCGAGCTCGATGTTGGAATAAATCGGACTCGGAGCTCTTTTACACCTTTATTCCCATGTAAAGTGAACTAAGCATTGGGTGATTTACAAGGTTCCATATTTAAAACAAATCAACAAAATAACAATTCTATATTTCATGGTAGCTTTTATCATTTGCAGTACCATCCAATAAAACCTACAAAACAAATACATCTAAAATAGCTAATAAATATTATAAAAAGTATGGCCCATGCAGGTCTCGAACCTGCGACCTTCGCGTTATTAGCACGACGCTCTAACCAGCTGAGCTAATAGGCCAGTTCTTTACGTACTGATATTAAATTTTATTTTTTTAGTACATTTGGCTTTCCTTTAAACTCTTAATAATCACCAATAAGCAGTGGCCGAGCGAGGATTTAGATTTAGGGGGACAGAATTTGATATATTCATTAATATAGAAAAATTTAATAAATAACAATAATTAAAAAAATATTATTTATTGTAGACTTGTCGATTTGTTTTTCATGGTTTGTAGTTAGTAAATAACCTAAAAAATACAATTTAATATAATTATTATACAATTATATATAAATAATATAGAAAAAAAAATAAAGACAACTTGCTTAAATGAAAAAGTTTAATTTTAAAAGAGAAAACAAATAATAAAAAATAATTAAAACATCTAGAAATAAAAATTAGAAAATAAAACACTAAAAAGTTATGTTAGATAATTTGGAGGATTAATTTAAGAATTTTAACAGATTTATAGATTAAAAGAAACTTTTATGTTTCTATAACGAACAAAGGGTCAACGCACCACATGAACTTGTGACACGGGGTCATCTAACTCAATTTGGCCCAAAAATGAAGAGTTCTGGGGTTAATTGCTCAAAAAAATATAGATTGGGTTAGATGACCCCGTGTTACAAGTTCAGGGGGCGCGTTGACCCTTTGTTCTTTCTATAATTATATAAAGGGCCAATTTAACCCTTTAAATTGGAAAAATTACAGAAACGGGCTGAATACGGGCCTTTTTTACAAAAATGCTAATTCTCTGAAATTCTTTCATGAGTGCTAACTTTTTATTTATTAAAAAGCTAATAACGATATAATCTTACGCTTGCCATCTCTAATAATTTTTTTAGGCACGCAGTTCGTTGCTTTTTCTTCTCTAATTTTTTTTCTTATTTTTTTATTAACTACTATTGTTGAGCATTTCAATTTCAGATTTCTTTCAACTTCCACGTTCTTCTGAGAGCTTCATTAACAGTTTATTTAATTTTCCTATTTTCTAGCCAATATCCCATCTTCTCCACTCCAATTTTTTATGTAACTGTTTTTTTAATCACATATATATATATATATATATGTATATATATATGTGTATACATATATATGTATATATATATGTGTATACATATATATGTATATATATATATATATCTACTAGATCAATCCAATTGTTGATAAGAAAAAACTAAAAAACCTGAGATAATGAAGTGCAAATCAGTAAAGAAAACCAGTGCAACTGGTGATAGTAGTGAGAAAGCAGATATGTTGGATTCTAAGAAGAAGGGTAAGGCTCTAGTGACTGGTGCTTAAAAAAAGGATATTGGAGTTTGATGCTGGGAATGAGAAGAGAGTTGCTATTGTAGAGTCTAGTCAAATTGTGAACGTGATTTTATTTTACTTTATTCTTGTAAACATTGATTTATGTACTTTGAGATTTTAATTTTAATTGGGTAATGTCATAAAAATTCACCAACTTTACACGTTTTCTCATTTTAATCACACCGCTTAAAAATCGTCATTTTCATACACCAACTAACATTTTTTCTCAAATTTATATACCGTTAAAAAATCTAGCGAATATTGGTGACGTGTCACTATCTAATTCGTTATGGCATGTCACTATCTGGTTGACAATTCAGCAATTTTCACCGGATTTTTGAACTGTCTATGGATTTGAGAAAAATTGACAGTTCGTGTATGAAAATAACAATTTTTAAACGGCATAATTAAAATGCAAACACATGTAAAGTTAGTGAATTTTTATGACATTAACCCATTTTAATTTATATGTATATTTTTTAAATTTTTATATATATAATATTACCATGATATAGTTTTATGTTTTATTTTAATTTATTTATAGTATATACCTATGTTACATTTGTATATTTATTTTTATTTAGATGTCTGATATTGTTCATGTATGTATTACTTATGTATTTGATACCCAAATCTTATTTGCATGTTTGATTTGTATTTTTATGTATTATTACAGTTGTCTTTATATGCTTTGAATTATTAGGTTTCATTTTTATGTTTTTTGATGTTTTGTGTATATGGGCTCTATTTGTTATGTATTTTTATGTATTGAAACAATTTTGCTAGTTGTTTTTTTAGTAGAATTGAGATTATTTGCTAATTCTAGAGAATCGTTACAGTTGTAGACTAATCGTTGGTACTACGTTCAATGCTATTGATAATATAAAGATAAGATTATCTGATCGACAATTGGAACTCTTTAGTCAGACTTTCCTTGGCCATTTTTTGAATTTAAAAAAATATATAATCAGTTACAACTTCTACACTCCATCGTGATGCGCAAGGACAGCCACCCAAATATCTCAAAACTTTGGGTTAAATTTTTGGGTATATGTTGTGATTTAGTATTGAGGAATTTGTTGTCATAAGTGGGTTAAACTGTGTTGGTGATTGTAATATCCTTCCCTTTTCTAGTTCTATAAATAATTTGTTTGTACATCCTTCTTCTCTGTTACCATTTCTTAATACGTTTATGTTCCTGATTTCAACACTGTCCTTTGCACGAAGAATAGCTAGCATACTTTCTTATCTTTGAGTAGGTATCATAGTTGTATAGGATCTGTCTCAGAGATGTATCTGTATCCATTTCTGTACCAATATGATTGTTAATGTAATTTGAATATGATATACCCAAGAAAATACTTTTTGAACTCTGTTGGTGAGCTTGTATCAGTAATGTATCTCTATGAACAACTATGCAAAGAGGGTACATGGTAAAGTCTTTCTCATTTTTCTTGGTTTCCATGTAAAACTTAAAACTTGAATCATCTATGATTTTTAATGGTGGATATTGAATCTTCACTTGATACTTGATATCAATTTTATGTTCTTGTAGATCTAGCTTCAGCTCATTATATATTGACAAGTAGTTTCATATATGTTGTATCTTGTTGCATCATCATTCCAAAAGTTTCAAAATCTACATATTTATTTTCAATCCATTGCCCATTGTGCTGCAGCATAATAAGTATAGATTTCATCTACGTACATGTGAGATACAGATCTGTGAGTTTTATGATCTATAATTTATGATAATTAAAAAAATTGGAACAGCTTATCTTTTTTTTTTTCAGCTTTGCAATTTCTTTGTTCCTCAAAGATGGTGGTTTAATTTTGAAAAAGATGATGAATTATGATATGTATATTTAATGTATATATTCAATTTTGGTAGTTTTAATCAATTAGGAAAAAGTAACCCGTGTTTGTTGTGGTTTTGATTTCCGAGAAACAAATTTGTTGGTTATTAGCATCTTGTACTGGTGGCGCGCATCAACTGAATGGGCAAGTGATTTCAGCATGATTCTCTCTTTCTCTCTCCTTGCGACGTGTCAACTGTAGAGGGAGTACATACTGTTTGTAATGTGTTAGATTTTGCATTGAGCTGATTATGTAATTTGTTATTTACTTCCGATTTTTATATATTTTTGTCATTTTCTCCTTTAAATTCTTTTGTCAAATGACGGGCCAAACTGGGCCCTTTAACCTAACTAAACTAGGAGTGTTTATACCACATAATGGATGTGACACGTTATTTTTATAACAATTCAATAAGCATTTGCGATTAGAAAATCTTTATTTATTACTTATTTGTTTTATCATTAAACATTTACACATGGCTAACGCCTTATTGGTTTGTTGCACGAATGACGTGACGCAACCGTTGCGTTGCATTATTATTCAAAAACTAAGCCCAAAACAAGCGTAAACTAAAATAAACTTCATCTCTTTCAGTTCTGAAATTGAAACAAAGAACCAACCTGGACTGCTGCTTTGCCCTTGCACACACGCATCTACTGGCCGCAGCAGGGAGGGATGCCTCCCGAGTTCGACTCCTCTGACGCAATCCTTGCCGACGAATTATAGCTCAAATTAAATCTGGAAATTTTAAATATGATAAGACACGAAATTATACGGTTTTGGATCATAAAAGAGTTAACCCGTTTATGACACGATTAATTTTGTGTATAAATGAGCTATACACGCCTATCCGTTTAAACATGATTAATTTGTTTTAGTTAAATATTATTTATTTAAAATTTAAATGTTATTAAATCTTATTTTTTATATTATATATCATTATAATAGTATTTATCTCAAATTATAATAATAATTCTATATTAAATAAATTTAAAAATTGTTTAACTGGGTTTAAGCGTGTCACTTTAAACGGGTTGATTCATTAACACATTTAGATAAACGTGTATATATAGGTCTTGTCGTGTAATCCGTGTAATATTTGTGTCGTGTTTTCGGTTTTGTATACCAAATCCGATTAATAATCGTGTCCAATTCGTATTTAGGGTAATCGTGTTTGTATTTGAAGGGTCTGACCCATTTATGCCTCCAGACATAAATTGTCCGGTCTAATCCAAATTGTATACGTGCTGGACAACAAACTTTTAGATTATGGGGTCAATTCCTCCACAAGCGCTCCCCCGTCCCAATTATTATAAAAAAAATATTCAAATGCAACATAAAGTCAGTTTACATATGCGATCTCATTTAAAGTATTATAAATTTGTTTAAAATTTATAGATTTCACCAAAAATTATTATTTAGCACGATATAAAAATTACAAAAATTTGTAAAAGAATAAAATTTCTCATAATCCAGAATCTCTCAAATAAAGTATTTTTAGATTGTTTTTAATTTTGAATAAAATTTCTCGCTTGGCCAATTTTGATCTAAATTTAGAAATTATTTTCTATCTTATTCTTTTAATTAGATTAGATCTTATATATCTAATCGAATTTAAGAATACATTAATTTTCATCTTTAGAGATGAATATATTGATTTTTGCGGTGTAAGTGACTTGAATTTTTAAAACAATTGAAGCCATCATCTTATGACGGATTTCAACAAATATATATGTTTTGCGTCAATACCAATGATGTCTTCAATGTTAAAGAAAAGAGATATATCACAAAAGATGTGATTATGAACTTTAATGGTGAAACTATTATTACTAGTTGTAACAGTCGTGCGATTAAAGTTAGCATTATTATGGTAAGCAAAGTAAATTTAATTTGCTTTATTTCAAAGTTTAGAGATGCTTTCAACAACAACTTTTTACTTTATAATATTATTAGTTTGATAGCACATGACTACTTTAACATTCTTATTTATCTTAAATTTATGGCAAAACCTATCTTAAGGTCCCAATATTTCCATTTTTTCTTTATTTTGTCTCTAAATATTTTTATTTTTTTACTCGGTCCCTGTACTTTTAAAAAGGATTTTATAAAGTTCTTTTGTTAAGAAAAGTGCAAAAGTGTGAGAGATCGGGTAATTTTTTTTTAAAAAAATACAGAGACTAAATAAAGAAACATAAAAATCTTATAAAATTATTTAAATACAGGAACTAAGTAAAGAATCAAAAATGCTTAGGGACGAAGACAGAAAAAATAAAAAGTATAGAAACTTGAGGATAGGTTAAGTCTTAATTTATTTGCAAACAAGCTATATGCTTGAGATTGTAATGTAATATCGATAGTGATACATTAAAATTCTAAAAACATAATAATAATAAGTCAAACAAATATGTAGTAGCCATAAACAGTGCATAAATTATAAATCCGAAGATTGAATTATATTCGAATGGTGTATATGTCTAAAATAATAAAAAAAAAAAATACTTACGCCCTCACATGCATAACTAGATAACATATTGCAATTCCATATGAGAGTTTTAGAATCGATTTTGTCCTCCTAAATTAAATTAAAATTAAAAATTAAAAACAAAATCCCTCTAAAAAAATATCATTCACATTAGCAATCTAAGTTAATTATCTAATCATCCATTGATGGATTAAATCTTCAGATGCCGATGAAGAGTAGTGCAAAAATGAAGAAACCCATGTTTTGAACCCTAGAAAACATCAAATTAGACATTAACTTTACTGTTAGCCAATTGTGAAAATAAATAAGATGCAAAATTAGGTCAGTAAATAGAAAACAAAAAATCTAGTATTCAGTGAATTTTTTATGGCTTAATAGCTTAAAAAAACTCCGACCTTTTATTACCTTTTCAATCCTACCCTGACGTTAAAAATTTATCAATTTTACCCTATTTTGTATTTTTTTTCATTTTAATTGTACCCTGAAATATAAAATTGACCTTTTTTATCTAATAAAAATTCACAAAAGTTCTTAAAAATGGTCAATTTAATATAAAAAAATAACTTAATGCAAAAAGGGTAAATTTAGAGAATTTTTTTGAACTTTTGCCAAATAAAAAAAGATCAATTTTATACTTTAGTGTACAAATGAAATGAAAAAATATAAAATAGGGTAAAATTGACTGATTTTCAACGTAAGAGTAGGATTGAAAAGAGGATAAAAGTTGGGGGTTTTTAAGACATTAGACCATTTTTTAATATGCATAAAATTTGTGATTTGATTAAGTTGATAAACAAATAATGATAATATATTGTAATGTAAAAATTTATTACCATGCTATTTGTTTAGATGTTGCTTGAGAAGCAGAACGAGGTGGAGGGGCAAAAGGTACAGGTACAGGTACAGCAGCAGGTGGAGGGGGAGGGGCTAAATTATGGTATTTTCCTGTAAAAAAATAAACATATAATTAATATCAAAACGATTGTATATAAAATACTACTACATAATGTGACAACAACACCAACTTAGTAACAATATTAAAATTGCTGCAATATTTGACATCAAAAAAATAGAAAAAAATAAAATAAAATTGCTGCAATAATATATTTTTATCTGTTATTAAAAGAGATGTTTTTATGATTTTGACTGTCGCCAAGAAAAACGTCACTAAAAAATTATGGCGGAAAATTAATCAAAGTTTTCGCGTTAATTACACCACGTTGTGGTAATTAAAAGTTAAATATAATTAAAGAGGAAAAGAGGAATTAGTAATACCACAAAGAAGAAGATTATTTGGAGGAGGTCTCTCTTTAGCAGGATTAGGGTCAGCATCATAAACTCTCAAGTAAAGTTGTTGCCCTAAATACCAATTTTTCAAATTTTGTGACCTTAAATTCCACATTCCAGGATTGTCAAGATATGCATAAACAGTAGTCCATCCTTTTGGATATACCTGAAAATAATAATCATTTGAGTAGGTAAAACAAATAACATAACAAATACAGGGATTAAAATACAAATAATAGAAATATTAATTGTGTATCATGTTTGCCATAGTGATCAGGTAATTAAAGGAAATGTATTAAAAACAGTTGAAGGTAAAAAGAAAGTAACCTGAACTGTCGATCGCACCACAGGATCGTAAAGATTGTAAGTAGTACGTGAATTCGGACACCACTCTCCGTCGCCGAAACTAAAATGTAAAGTATAGATGTGTTTATTCAGTTCAAACCGAACCAATTTAATTACTTTTTTTTATAAAATTTAATCAAACCAATTTCATAAGAATCTTAAAATTTAATCGAAACAATTTGATTAGATAATTACACGAATAAAATATGAACCAGATCTACACAAGAAAATTTCGCTAATATGCTAAGAGAAATAGTATAACGAGACTTACCCAACGACGTAAAAGCTGAACCCATCCAAATGCCAAGAATCCATAACTTGCAAACTATTCTTCAGCACAATTTCAATCCACCCTTTATGAGTTCCACTCGCAACAAAAACACCAAGCTTAGGGCTACCATTTGAAGAATTAGTCGAGTACTCGTCGAGTTGAAAAACATCGGACGAATCCGACTTATAATCAGCCAACTTCAATGGAGTTTCTGGTGTAACATAAGAGACATCGTTGATTGTATGAAATTGTTGGCCACTAATATCAGATTGAGTTGCTTGTAGCATAAATGTTTGTGATATTGTCACATTTGTAACATTGAAAGTTCCTTGTGGATTAGGCCTAGCAGCTCCGGTTGTTAAGTTCCACCTTCACATAAATATTTAACAGTGAAAACCCTAATGGTGAAATTTGTACAATAAGTATTGAAAGCATAATTAATGCTTTTCTCCTTTTAGAAAAGGGAAATAAATTAATGTTATGATGAAAATAACCTAGGTAGCACGGAAATGGAAACGACACGAAACGGACACGGAAAAATGAAAAATTTTGAAAATGAAGGACACAAAATGTGGGGGAAACGTGTAAATAATAAAAATATAGTGATATATTTATAATATTAGAAATTATAAAATGTTACATTTATTAGATTTTATTTATATATTTATGCCAATTAATAAAATAAATCAAACATAATTCAACCCAACAAAAATAAGAATTTTTTTATAGTAGATAAAATAAACAATAAAAATTATGGATAATTGATTAAAAAAAATATTTGTTGAAATTGTTTTAGGTTTTTTTTTATAACTATATTTTTTTTATTTACGGAAATGGCCCGAAACATTTCCTTATGAGTTTCCGAAACTTTCTGAGAGTTTTATGTTTTTGAAACGTTTCTGAAACGGGACACGCAACTTCATCGAAGTTTCCGTGCTTCTTAGAAAATAATAAATGTATATTGAATAAAACATTGTGTCAATTTGATAAAAAATTTGCATTCGTGTCAATTATATTCAAGTAGGAATAGAAAGGTAAGGTGTTCAATTGATTAAAAAAGTAAATGTTATTCAATGTCTTTAATTAATTTTATAATAAGTTAATCCAAATTTATAGATAAAATTCATATGTTTTATTAGGGAAAACGAGTATATAGAAAACTAATTTGGACATTGTAGTCCGTCAATTTTACATATTAAAATAGTTAAATCTAAACTTCAAATTATACCTTTTTATGAGATTTTCATTTTTATAATTTTTTTATTCCATGAACAATTATTTTGCACAAATGATCTTCTATTTCAGTTTATAAAGAATTATGTGGGTTTAAAATAGGGTTAATTACATATAAAATCACCACCTTTACACGAAATTGCAAAAATAACACGACCTTTAAAACGTGGCAATTCAGGGCACCACCTTTCATTTCTTTTCAAAAACAACACGGACACATTTTTAATGGCATTTTTGCTGACGTGGCATGACACGTGGCACTCCTATTGGGTGTCCAAGTCAGCAAAATTTTATCTAAAAACGTGTCCATGTTGTTTTTGAAAAGAAATGAAAGGTGATGTCCTGAATTGACACGTTTTAAAGGTCGTGTTATTTTTGAAAATTCGTGTAAAGGTGGTGATTTTATATGTAATTAACCCTTTAAAATAAGAATTATGTGCTAAAAATAAATTTATGTTAAGAGTTGAATATATTTATCTCAATTTGTAAAACCGACGGTCAGGATGTTCAAAATTGTAGAGATCTAGTATTTGACAGGATGGTCAAAATTATAGATATGAAAATCATTTTACCATTTTTTTTAACAATAACAAAAAGATTGATAACATAAAAAATTTCAATAATATTGGATATAAATAAGCTCTTAATTTTTTATGAGTTTTCTTCAATAAAGGACTCATTTGTCATAAAATTAGTTAAAAGATAAAAAAAACTAAATTTTATTATTATTATCAATTATACTCTTCTATCTTTTTATTTGCTATTTAGACATAATTGACACCATTGTACTGTTTTGACATAATTTTATATTTATAGTACATTTAGTAATTCGTCATAGGTTTGTATATACTAATTTATTTTGCATTTAAAATATTTTTAAATTAAGTAATATTAAAGTAAATGGGAGTGAATAAAATACCTGATGGACCGGGCCTGATTAAGGGAGAATTGAAGATCAAATGGATCAGGCCCATCAGGGAGAGGCCCAGCAGCATTTACAGAAGAATTATCATAATGAAGAACCCCAACAGCAGCAAAATTGTCAATTTGAGTTGAATTAACCAATTTAGGAGTTGCTACAATATAATAATCTGCTGCATTTTGATCTGCTGTGACGAGAACAGAATAAGATTGGCCAATATGCACATCTAGAGAGTCCAATGTGATCTGACTTGTGTATGATCCTTCACTTTCAACCAATAACATTTTATGATCTTTTATTCTGAAATTGTAACTCCATACATTTCCTACATTGGATATTCTAAACCTGTATGTCTTCCCTACACATCAAAATTAAATAAAAATAAGAAAAAAAATTAAAAAAATTTCAATTATAAGCAATTTTGAGGATTAAATACTTTATATCTACAAAATTTATTCCATTTGACGTATACAATATAGCGTTATATCAGTTCAAATGAGCAGTGGGTATATTTGATAAAAAAATGATGAATCTAACTAATAACTTTTTTATATTATAATATATAATTAATAAATAGAATAAAGTTATGGATAAAAAAGTTATTTTTGTCTAATAGTTTTTGACTAAATTAAACTAAGATGGCAAACTGACTGAAACATTCTTGAAATATGGCATCTATATTTTCAAGAGGTTGCTACATTAGTTTAATTTGGTCAGAAAATTATTGAGTTACTTTCAAGTGAAATAAAATTAAAGTTATGATATTAAAAGATACAAATTAAAGTTTAGGTACTAATTTGAAATATTCTGTACAATTTAGTACCTTGTGTAACAGTGAATGATTCATAGAATTTGACAGAAGGATCCAAATATGAGCCTTTGCCATTCATTAGCAGCTTAGCAGGATGAATGTTATAGGTAGAGTTCATCTTCATCATATACCTAATTTCCTGTTAACATTTTCTACTATTTAGCAAGTGATAATGCTTCAATTTATAGTAGGGTAAACGCAAATTAAATCACTAATTTTATCGTGATTTGTGAATAAAATATTAACTATAAAATTCAATAATCAGTCATTTAAATTCAGTTTTTATCAAATCGAAACACAATTTACTTTTTTAATTAAAAAACGCTGACAAACATCAGAATATACAACCACGCTAGCATGAAAAATAGATTTATCTTTCAATTTGTCAAAAAATAAAAGTTGATTGATTTGTAAATTTTTAAAGTCTCATGCTAAACATACAAAATATGTTAAAGTTTATGATTGTTTTTGCAATTAACCTTTTATAGTAGTATATAATGGGCGGATATGAATATTAATGTTACCTTGTAACTTTGATCATACCAATCACCAATAAGGAGATCAAACTCCGATTCCGGTTTAGCGAAGGGGACATTGATGACGATACGATTATTAATTCGAATCGGACCGAACCCTCCTGCAGCTTTCTGGAAATGGAGAGAAGGGAAGTAAAAGAAACTGCCAATTTGGTCCTTTAGCTGAAACACATAAGTCCAGTTTTGGTAAGGCATTATTGGACAGTTTGTTCCTGAAACTCCATCTTGCCATGAGTTTAGCCTTTG
Organism: Mercurialis annua; assembly: GCF_937616625.2. Taxonomy (NCBI): domain Eukaryota; kingdom Viridiplantae; phylum Streptophyta; class Magnoliopsida; order Malpighiales; family Euphorbiaceae; genus Mercurialis; species Mercurialis annua. The sequence goes on along the minus strand of NC_065577.1, from coordinate 33,355,288 downwards.
TTGGATCCCATTCCTGCATCATCCACAAAATCAACCATGGTAATTTTATTCGTGTTATTATACAATGGCGGAATCAGAAAATAAAATGACAAATAAAAACGAAAACAGAAAAAACTGATAACAAACGAGATAACCGGAGATAACCGGAAATAACCGGTGATCGACGGCTAAATACTATCGAAATAATAGGTAAAAGATAATAATGTCGGAATGGGTAGGAGATATCTAGAAATAACCGGTAACCAGTCCGCTTATAGTAGAAGGTAAATTTGCTCTTTTGGTGACAAAATGATATATTTTACAGGAATCGAAAGGTTTAGAGTTCTAAAAAATTATAAATATAAAAACGGAACATCGAAACATAGAATTGAACAAATTTCTGTAAATAACATTAATCTTTGGAGGAAATGATTAATAAGAAAGTAGATGGAGAATAATATAAAATGAAAATTACCATGTAAATAGAAGAGGCTCATCCATATTATTAAACACATTAACATGAATATTATCATTTGTGCTACCGTTAATCAGAGGTCCGGGAAACATCCCATTAATGGTAATAACCTGTTAAAAAACACCAAAATTAATAATTTCATAAACAGGAAAATAAATATTTATAATCAAAATATTAATTTAGTGTCAATTAATTACCGGTTGTACTGATAATACAGGATTAATAGTTGTATCAAGTGCCACTCTCCAATTATAGAAAATTTCAGCTCCATTAGCTGCCGTAGCAATTAACAGAATGAAAAATGCACTAGAGATTAACATTTTCTCCAAATATTAGAAACCTGAACAAAAATAACTTTATATAAGTCAAGGTGCATGATGATAAGAACAAGATAACAAAAACTAAAAATTATTAAATTATTTAATCACATATATAAATTTCTTGATTTAATCAGCAAAATAGTTGTATCCAGTTATAAACTTTAGATATCCGAATTATAATTCAGCAAAATAACGAAAACAAAATGACAATAAATTCTCTTATAACGAGCCCGATTACTTTTATATTTTTTAATTCATGAAGCTAACTAGTGGCGTAATCAGAAAATTAAAAGACGGAAAAAATAGTTATCGGGTTGCGACAGTTGAAGAGAAAAAATAATATCGAATATAATAATTTTACCGGTGACTAACGGTTAAAGAGCGGTTAACTCGAACTAAAAGTCTACCAACCAACGAACTCCAACTCAAATTCAACTTCTTCCTGTGTATATATCTCTACCTAAACTTTAGACAATACTGTATAGAGATCATATAAATTATAATTAAAAAAAGTTAGTAAAAGTAACAAAAAGAATTCTAGATAATGATCAAAGAAATCAAAAAATAAAAAGAGAGAGGACAAAGTAAAAAAAATAGAAAAAACAAGACGAACATTTTTTCATGGTGAAAATTAAAAAACATAAGAAAATACTATAGTTTATAAATTAATACAGTACAATTTTTTTTGAATGACATACCTAAAAACTGTTTTTGCCTTCTGTTTGCCGGCACCATTTGTTGTCTTTCAAAATCAGTAAATTATATATAGAACTTTATTAATAATCATTTATAGAAATAAAAATATATAGTTTATTCACGAAAGTCTCTTAAATGGTAAATCAAAGTTAAATATTTTTCATTTAGCAATTTTGAGTGAGATATTTTCCGATGTGGAGAAATACTCTCCAATGAGATAGGAATTTAATTGGCTCCAATTTCGTCCTAAGTCCTATTTAAGAAAAAGTGTTTTATTAAGGTTACATAATTTAGATTCATAAAAAAAAAGTTACATAATTTAGGAATGTGTTAGTTCCAGATAGTAAATTTTCGTAGAAGTATATTTTCTTCAATTAGTTACCTAGAAAATTATTATAAATCTGGAAAATAATAGTTAATTTAATTTTGTATATAATTAAACTTTCTAAAATTTAGTATAAACCGGACCAAAATAACCAAACTGAAATCCGACCGAAACAATGGGTCATTTCGGTATGAAAAAGTTTAAGTCCCTAAAACTTTGGTTAGATTCGTTTTTAAACAAATAAAATTTTGGGTCAATTCGGTTCAGTTTTTAAAACAAATAGAAATTTTGATTTTTTTCCAATCAACTTTATATTATAAAAAAAGTTTTGTTTTTCGGTACTTTTTTTAGTTAAGTTCTAATATAAATCATCTCAAAATAATCGAACAAAATCAAAAGTTTGAAATTTCGGTTTTGATATTATAAAAAATCAATTACCACTTTGGTTCAGTTTAGTATTATAAAAACTCAATTTTTAATTTGGTTCGATTTTCGACACAATCATTTTTAATTAAGTTCTTATATAAACCAACCCAAAATAATCGAACCAAATAATAAACCAATTTTTTAAATAAGGGGTATAGACATAACAAATTCTAACGTTTAAACGTTGTAGCGACTGTTCAAAATGTCACAAAACAAATCCTAACCTCTCAATGTTTTGCATTTTGTAGCCCAAAACCAGTTTTCCGACAATTGTATCCTATTTTTAGGCTACACAGGGCAAAAATGCGAAAAAAGTTAGGCTTTTATTTGTAATCTTTTTAAAACGTTGTAATTTAATATGCCAATACATGTATCTAATTTGATTGTCACGTATGTAAAAAATTACCGAAAAACGGTTCGGGCTACAAAATACAAAAAATATAAAGATTAGGATTTGTTTTATAATACTTTAAATAATAAATTAAATTGCTGTAAAAATGAAAGTTGGTATTTATTTTGACACCTTTAACACGAATTGCTGGTCATGGGAAAGATTGCAATAAATAAAGACAATGAAAATCTGATGCTGCAGAGTAAAAGCATATTGAGCCTATAAAAGTTACCAACTTCACAAAAAGGAGAATTTATGTACTACTATATGTATATATTAAAAGAAAAAGAACTTTTCCTACTAATTGAGTTGTATTTAAGTAGCTATTTGTCCCTCTATTTATAAACGATGATTAATTTAACAAAAAAGTTTACTTTTATATCCAACTAGTACAAAACCCTCGCGTTGCTTCGGGATATCATTTTTTTTATGAAAATCACGACATTAAATATTAAATAAAAACAAATATTTAATAAACATTTAAAATATACCAAGAAATGAATATTTAATAAAATTAATTTCACTTGTATGACTTAAATACAATTTAAAATTATAAATTTATTTTCATATAAACTGACTTTTTATGTATCATCCACAATGCATCAAATCACTATTTAAAGGTTAACTGATTTCAGCTAAGATAAAGAATAATAAATAAATAAATAATAATAATTACCACTACGAATGAGTTTAAAATCCAACCCTTGGAATTATATGACCGCTTGCTAATTCAGTGACTTAATTTCATGGCCTCAAAACCCCTATAGTTACAGGTGCTTCCGTCATACATTCATACCAACGAATGGACAAAACTGATGATTTCCAGAATCTCTAGAATGTTGAGGATCTTCAAGACTGTTTTTGCATTCCTCCATATGGGTTGAAACACCTTGAAAGATATTACATTGACATTAAATTTCAATCACAACTCAGTGATCACTCTGAAAAATCACTGATAAAACAGAACACAATACCACCATATTATAATCTACTTTTTTTTCTGAAACCTGAACTACCTTCCTGAGTTGAAATACGTACATGTCCATGATATTTCAAATTTAGAGGCAATACCATACAGCAAGAAAAAATTTGAACCTCAAATAAATTTTCTTAACTCTCCTCTAAACTACAAAACAAACTGGGCGAGAGTAAATTTGAAAAGCAATAATAAAAATGATTGGCAATCCCAAAATGAAATGCGAGAGACATCAAATTCATTACAAATTCTTTAAGAGAATGAGGCCAATGCTCCTAAGTCCTAAAACAAATAACAATAAAAATTCAAAATTTTAGTATTCATTTATGAAATCAATTAACCATACATACAGAACTTCAATTGAATTCATTTATATAATATCATGTCACTTTATTTCTCTCTTTTTGAATGATTTCTATGACTTTGGCCAATGTTTAAGACAAAGCACATACAAAACCAAGTTATACCATTATGTATTAGTGAGACCATAAGAGATAATGCAGCTGTAGAGAGATAATGCAGCTGTAGGTCTCCTAGCTAGCTGATAATGGGATATTTCTAAAATTATTCAGACAAAAAAGATACAATTCAATGAATCTATAACATTACTAAGCAATCAAATAGCATAAAATCAAAGATTATGCAGGGTAAATATTTAAACCACTCAGTTCAAATCAAAATATCAAAATCATCGATTAATGAAAAAAAAAAAATAACTCAATTCCAACTGAACAACAAAGCACATTAAATCATATTAAAAAATCTGATACCTTAGTCGATAGCTCCTGCAATGCTTGGTTCTACTCGTACATCCCGCTAGATAACAACAAATCAAGTATTAGCTTTCTCTCTAGTGGTAATAATCTTTCACAAAGGAGGGTTTTTATGAGCACTGCATATGCCATTATTTGCTAAAGATATGCACACAGGCTTCCCTATGCCGTGGTACTCGTGGACCGCCGCCTCACCTGAAAAAATAAAACAATATTTAATGGTGAATATCAATAAGAAAAAGAGAAAAACATGAAGTATTTTCACGACTGGGTTTAGAACAGATTCCTAAGAACTAAAACTCCAAAATTTCTTGTACCAATTCTTATGTCGGGCGCCATAAATAACGCCGGAGTCAGCACAACGACGGGACTTCTACAAAACTACTCAATCAATTAATCAATCAATAACAAAATTCATTTTCATATTCAAAAATATAATTATAGAAGAATTAACAAATATACAATTTGAAAACAAAACTGGGTTTACAGCGGAAGAACTTCGAGTAGGTCGATTTTGGTCGATTTACATTCACGATCGAATGACAATCGAAGAGAAGAACCATCCCGGCCGAGCACATCGTCAGAATCTCAGCAATTAGAGTTGAATTTTACACTAAATAGACCCGAGCGGTAAAGAACTAAAACTCACCTGTAAAAGAATTAAGCATCGCCATCTTCATGAAAATTAAGCAAAATAGGGTTTTAAATTCATCACAGAACATCCGAATCCAAACTCATCCGGTGACGGAAAGTGAGAACGAAGAAGAGAAGTCCGAAAATGGGAATTGATAGTGAAGAAGATAAGTAATATCAAAAAATATCGAAAGAAAAAGATAAATGAGAAGTAAAAGATAAGACCAAAAAAAAGAGAATTGGAGAAGAAATGAACCAAAAGACACATAAGTCATATTTTGATTGGTAAAGGGTAAAACAGATAAAACACTGTTCCTGCTACAGTGATTTGGGTTCAACTTTAATGTATTAGATAGATTCCGTTCTTAATTTGGCTTTTTTTTATTGTTTATCCCATTTTTATTTCTAATTCAGCGCGTGTTGCTCACCTCCGGTACTAATTATCGTACTAAAATAGAGTAAATTTATATAACAAAAAGACAAATCTATGACTATATTGAGTATTGACCATAAAATAAAATATGTACCATTTGGCCATGGCTTACAAATTCAAATCACCTATTAAAACTTACAATTCCGTCATTAGAAAAGTAAACTTTTTAATAATCGAGTAAAGAAAAAAAATTACCACTTATTAGAAGATTGCGTGTCACCATAAGATATGAACGTCGTAAATAAATACATCTTATCTTCTTGTGTGAGTTTAAAATTATGTTTGTTACAATTTCCTTTTATATAAATTGAAAAATAAAAAACACTTGCAGGTTTGACATATAGGCACTAATATAATTAGGAAAAAAATATTATTAAATGAGCCTTCATTTTTTTTTTCACAGGGTATATGAGATTTCCTGAACGGGTCTCAACTATGAGACAGCACCTTCACCACCCTGTCCACGGAGCAGGGGCCGGTGCATTTGGTACATCATCGAAAATTCCTGTTACAAGCAACCATAATTAAATTCTATGTATATATATATATATTATATACTAATAAGGAGATTTTTGATTCTTATAATCCCTCGAATACTTTTGAAATTTTATATTTGTAAGTGGTAATTGTAAAATAAATTATAAATTTTAACGTGTTCTATAAATTTAATACGAAATGCCAACTCTGACAATTTAAAATACGAATTGCGAATTGCGAATTGCGAACTAACCGCATAGAAGTAGATTAGGAGGAGGAGGACGTTCTTTGGCAGGATTGGGATCATCATTATGAACTCGGATGTACAATTCTTGGCCTAAGTACCAATTCTTTGTTTTCTGTGATCTCAGGTTCCACATTCCTGGATTGTCAAGAAATGCATAAACTGATGTCCATCCTTTCGGGTACACTTGCACCGTCGATCGAACCACAGGATCGAAAAGATTGTAGCTGCTTCGTGCTTCTGGTCCCCAAGTTCCGTTGCCAAACCTGAAATTCAAAAGCAACTTTCTTTTAGTTCATTAGCACGGAAACAGAAATACCGAAACCTAAAAAGTGAAAATATAGATATGCTAAACGGTTTGAAAGTTCTCACTAAGGTGAAATTGAGTAGAGTCGACTTGCGAATTATTTAAGATCGAATCAAAAAAATACTCGAAATCGACTTGATGTTAATCGACTTGATGTTAATCGACTTGACTCATACACGATAATACCCCTTATTCTAACATTCTAAAAACTAAAATGTTTCGGGGTTTCGGATCAAAACCATTAATATACTTACCCTAAAACATAGAATCCGAAACCGTCTAAATGCCAAGAATCAATGACATCCAAACTGTTTTGAAAAACAAGTTCAATCCAGCCTTTGTGAATTCCAGAAACAACAGAAACTCCATATGTAGCTTCAGAATTGACAGAATGAACAGGGAACCAATCTAATTGGTAAACATTTGTGCCGTTTACGAAGTAATCTGCAAGCTTCAAAGGGGTATTGACAGTGTAATATGAGACATTGTTGACGACATAGCGCGGTAAGCCATTGATTTCTACTGTAGAGGCTTCTAAGATGAAAGTTTGTGATAATGTAACATTTGTTACATTGAAGGTTCCTTGTGGATTAGGCCTTGCTGCTCCTGTTGTCATATTCCACCTAAAATATGCATAATAAAACTATTACATATGAATATATTGTCTTATCTGAGATCAAATCGGCACGGTTGTGCCTATGACCGAGTGATTTGATTGATAATTTGACAAGTTACTAGCGAAAAAGTGTCATGTTTGAGCAGAGACGAAGACAAGGTCGGGCCAGAGGTGGCGTGGTCCTACCTCAATGCCATGCCTCAAACTTTTAATCACTATATTTTTTGTGTAGATTATTCGTGGTATTAAATTTTGAATTTTGTTTAACTGAGTTGTGCCCATAATTTATGATCTGAAGCAATTCTAACCTGATAGATTTAGCTTGATTGATGGAGAAATTAAGGTCAAAGGGGTCTGGCCCTACAGGTAGAGGGCCACTAACTTGTGAAAGAGAATTATGATAATGTAGAATTCCTGAACCCACAAGGCTTGTAATTCCAGTAGTGTTGAGCATTAAAGGGGATGCTACCAAGTAATAATCAGCTTCATTCTGATCCATTGTCACCAGAACTGAATAGGATTGACCCACATGAACATCCAGAGAATCCAATGTTATTTGATCGGTGTAAGACCCTTCTGTTTCGATCAAAACCATCTTATGGTTTTGAATCCTGAAGTTTAAACTGAATGCGTTTCCGACATTCAATATCCTGAACCTGTAAGTCTTTCCTGCATAACATATTAACATGCGTAGAATATAGTCAGTCTGAATCGCATGAAAACTTTTCGAATCCTACATTACAACGTTTCATTTCCACTTTCGAAACACTTTCAAAACTTTGAAACTCGATCGTCTTAGTGGGTGTTTGATTCAGCTTTCTGGTGGAGTTTTAAAGTTTTACTTTTGAAAAAACTCCACTAAAGCGTTTGATGAAAAAAAATTAAAAAGCTGGTGGTAATTTTTTGATCCTCCAACAGCCACTGTTGGAAAATCTCCAATTCATAATTTTTTTGCCAACATATGATAGCTGTTTCACCATTGTCAATTGTTTAGACAAAACTATCCTAACTAAAATATATTATTTTTAAGTTATCTAATTTTATATAAATTATATAAAGTTTTCTTCTGAAATAAAATTATGCAGATGTGACAATGTTTTATAAAAATACAAGTAAAAAGTAATTGTCACGTGGCATAATTCGACTATCACATATGCATTTTGGCTAGAAACTTATGTTAAAGTGAAATTAAAGTTTAGTAACAAAATGAAACAAATCAGGATTTGGTCACCCAAATGCAATAAAACAGCAGTTTTGGTACCCCAATTTGCCATTTTGGATAGTTTGTAGGATTGTGAAGTGAGGCATAGATATAATACCTTTTGTGACATTGAATGACTCATGAAACTTAGATTGTTGATAGCCATAAGGGCCCTTTCCATTGAATAGAATGGTATCAGGAATTTGTACATATGCCATATTTGGTGTGTTCATCATGTTCCTGATGTTCTACCATAATTCCAAATCAAAAAAAAAAATTAAGTTGGTATTAAAGAGATTCTGAAAATTCATGAATTAAATTTCGGTTAAAAGTCTATACAATACATTTTTTTATTCTATGCTTTAATTTAGTACCAAAATTTTATTTTGTATCAGAGTGGTACTATACTGTAATTTTTATATCATTTCGAAGCATTTTAGATCAAAATAAATTATGTGCCAATTGGTGGAAAAATATCACGTTATGTAAAACATAGACAAAGAGTGACAGACATGATGACCGACGTAACAGCACATTTTAAGAATATACTTCATCCAGTCACATATTATATCGAAAAGTAATGGGTTGCATCATCGCCTTAAAAAAATTTAGTAACACTTTGATATGAATAAAAGTGCTTGTACCAAATTGAAACATATAGTAAAAATTAAGCACCACTCAGACTTTTAACCAACAAACATTTGTGAGTATTACCTTGTAACTATCATAATACCAATCACCAATAAGAAGATCAAATTCAGCTTCAGGGCTGGGAAAGGGAATAGCAATAACATTGCGATTGTTAACTCTGATTGGTCCATATCCTCCACCAGCTTTCTGAAAGTTTGTAGAAGGAAAATAGAAATAACTTCCAATTTGGTCCTTGGTCTGAAATACGTAAGTCCAATTTGTACCAGGTTGTATTGGACAGTTAGTCCCTGAAACTCCATCTTGCCATGAATTTAGCCTTTGCTGTATCCCATTCCTACACTAACATCAGTTTATTCATGTCCCGATAAATTTTTAAGTGAACTAAGTCCTCCACGTGAAAATATAAACTATATATTTGGAGTCCGACACATGGCGGATGATTATTTACAGCCACGAATTAATAAAAGCAACATTAGTTAATGATGAATCAATGTCTTTGATTCATAAATGTTATAGCTTTTATTAATTGGCAATTTGTTAATAATCACGGCATTATGTCACACTCCAAATGAATAGTTCATAATCTTATATAGTGGACTACTTGTTCACCATAGAATTTCTTCAATAACGGGGTAGATTTCGATTGTTGTCGGGTCCAAAAAAAAAAGATTTTCACCATAATAGGTCTAATAATTCCCGATTCGAAGAATTTTATTGCAATTACAGTTAAATCTATTAAATTGATTACTTTTATATGCCACTTAATTGAATAATTCACATAACAGTTATTGGATAATTGTAATTTTTTGATACAATCACACAGACCCATTTGATAACCACTAATTGACTAAATCATACTCAAATTGATTCAATCGGGCAAATTGGACTATGATTAAAATAGTATCCTTTAAATCAGATTAAAAGTCAAAAGTTTTGGCTAAAATAGTTAAATGCGGAAAATATATACATTTTCTCGATTATTAAACCAACGAAAGAATATGTACAAATAACATCAGAAAAGGGATTATCATAAATGAAGTAGGGTGAGTATTATTTGCATACCAAGTAAAGAGCAATGGCTCATCCAAATTGTTGAAAATATTGACATGAACCAAATCATTGGTGGTGGCATTTATGAGAGGTCCAGGGAACATTCCATTGATGGTGATCACCTGTTACATACCAACTTTGTCATATAAGGAATCAAAGCAAAGAATGGAAGAAAGAAATTGCAAGATTTCATCATACAGGCTGGTCGACCGAAACAGGTTTTATTGTACTGTCAAGTGCGACATTCCATTCTAGATATATGTCGGCGCCGCTAACTCCTGCCACGAGAGCTATCAGAAGTGATGCCAGCATCGTTAGCCTTCCATGGGAGGCAATAAAGGCCATCGCTGCGGAGAAAATGTAATGGGAATAATCTGTTTTTTCAAGGATGCAAGTTCATTATATCGGTTTACTTATATACGTAGCCAGGCCAATGTGGTCTAGTTTCTTGTGAGGATGGGAAAAGGGGAGGAAGCCGATTGAGAAATCCAAAGAGAAAAAGGCGAAAAAAGGAACGTCGGTTTCGAGTTAGAATCACCACATGAACACATCAGTTATTTTGATGAGAATTTATTATCACATAACAGAATAGATTAGTCCCTAATGTGTAGCTCGTACAAAAAGAACAGCTACGGCAGTTTTGGATAGAATCTGTCTGCAGGCAGGGTTTACCAATTCCTGCAGTAGCATTGTTTTTGTCAACTGATTCTTGTACTGTCATTGTTTTCTCCATCCTCCTATGCACAAGCTGCGTGTTTTAGTTTTCGGACATATTCATGATCATGTTTTCGTTTTCGGACATTTCATGATTATGTATTCGTTGATCAATCAAAATAGTAACAAGATACCTCTATTACGCAAATCTCATACAACCCGAAATTTGCAGAATTTCTCTAAAAAAGAATTGATAAAGGATTCAAGCAAATACACTCAATGGAGAGCAACAACTGATAGATTTAGCGAGTAAAATTAAAACTTGAGACAAACAAAGTTTATACTTTATACATCAGATTTTTATTTCTCTGTATTCCTAGTGGTATAGAAGTATTTAACCATTTGACATAAACAAACCACTATCACCTTTTTACATGCCTGAAGACTATTCAACTGTAACAGACAACTATTTCTTTGAAAGGCTATAAAGAGTTACATCCAACAGCTCCATATCAAAATGGAGGACTCCGCTCACGGAACCGCTCCAAAATTACCATAATCGTGCTTTGGGAAGAGCATAGTATCATTTACAATGTCGGAGTGTGAACATTGCACAAGAGAATTGATGTTTGGCGTCTGATATCCATTGGTGTTTAGGCATTTTGATCAGGAGCAGCAACCACCGGGACGAGGTTCCTTGTATATTTGTTTATCTTTTAAAATTTGCTGTTTGACTACTACCGATCCGTTTTCCAATAAACTAGGTACCTCCAGAATCTGATCAAGAAAAAAGGCAGGTTACAATGTGATTAAACCATACATCATTCTGTTTTGCGTCTAGTCAATGTTCATCATTTAATTGCACTGTTGAAGTGCTCATGAAGTAGCAGTAACAAATGGCTGAACTAAGATAGTCGAGTCGGTCATTTCTATGCGAAGAACATACCTTTAACGTCAGATCTTTAAAACACTGTTGCACATTTGCTCTGGTTTTAGCACTACATTCAAGAAATGAGCAATTGTGTTTCGCCGCCAGAGCCATTCCTTCTTCTTTACTCACAGCCCTTTCACTATCCTGAAATTGTGACATCATAAGGAAAATCCTGAAACATCTTCAAACTATAACAATAAGATATAAACCTTATGATTTTCTCAATTATTAATATTACGTCTCACGCTTCATTTCCAAATACAATGATAGTGTTCTGTGTATCTTGTGTGAATGTATGCATGGGTACCAAGATTCGGAGGATTGCAAGTTTGACGATAACCTACCTTATCAACTTTATTTCCAACTAGAACTTTGATGCATTCTTGATTAGTAGAGTAAAGCTCCACTTCCTTCGCCCATATGTCCACCAAATTTGTGAACGTTTCTCGACGAGTCACGTCATAAACTGAAACAAGAGCAGACTGAACAAGGTTATCCCACCTCATGAATATTTCTGGCAAAATGATACGACTCAAGAGTTAAAGATTTACGTTAACAAGTTAGATACAACAAAATTGTTCTTTATAAGGCTTTTGTTCTTATTCCTCCCCTCTATAATTTTTATGCTCCAGATAAAAGCAAAGTAAAGATATGTGTTTGGATTTGCTGTTGTTCATTGTCTGCACTTTGCCACAATTGCATCCTTATCGAACAAAGTTACGGTCTCTCAGTTATCAGGAATTCTCTTGGTAAAACTATGATGCAGTTATCTTTTCTCAAACAATGTCGGTGAAAGGATCTGAACCTATACAGGTTGTTGGTTCACTACTTTATGTTCCTGTATCATCACTGGATAGCTCATGAAAAACTACACTTTCTTTGAACAAATAAAATTCATTTGAAACTATACTTCCGACAATATGAAGAGACTACGTAGAATCTCGGTGTTAAAATAAAAAATGAAATAAAAAAAATGCATACCAAGGATAATTCCATGTGCCCCTCTGTAGTAAGAGCTGATTAATGTTCCAAATCTTTCCTGCCCAGCTTCAAAACAGCAGAAACCAATTAAATTACAATGGCTACACTGCAATAAAGTGCCTAAAAACTCTTTTTTAATCTTCATTCAGTTGATATGTGGTACTAATATTCCGCATCATCCATTTAATGCAAAATGAAATTCCATTCTATGTGTAACCGCATTACTGTGTTAAACTAGATCAGAAGACATCGCAAGTTGATAGGTAATTTGCACTGGCCTATAATGTATGCAGCATTACAAACACTGAAACAGAAAAATTGGCAAAATGATAATATTTTGTTTCAATAATATAATTACAAATATAGAAGTTCGGAGTCTCAAGTCTTTTTAGAAAAGAAAGAAACATTGAAACATAGAATGTAGTCGGTACGACAACATTCGTTTCAAGAGCTTTTAGATATATCATCTAGTACCTTGTTCATTCTAGGGGTATTAAACCTATGCAATCAAGTAACTTAAAAAAAATATCAAATAAAAAACATATGATACTCCAAATCATTCAATCAAATTTGATCCAACGCGAAAAATTCGCAAGGAGCAGTAGAGCACTATTTGCTGTAATGACTGCTTAAACCCATCCCTCACGAGCACTCAATTAGTAGCCCAACCGCTTTTAATCATATATATGGCACAATAATCCAGTCTACTCAACAGTACATGCTTCCACGAAGAAAATCTGATCGTAACTGCATTGACATGTAACCTTTTAAATTCAAAACCTTTAGTTGATAACTCCTTCAAAAGCAAAGTTCATATACTACTACAATATAGTAAAGCATGGCCCCATGAGCAAAACTCTGGGTAAACAAACGCCGTCTAAATATAACTGATTACTGATTACTCTGACACACGGCTCCAAGTGCTGAATTAGACAAAAGCTTAGGAGTAATGCAACTATCATTGAAGATCATTCTGATAATAAAGAAATCATTTTCCCTCGATCAATAAGAGCGATAATCAAGCCAACCAAGCAAGACTATAAAAAGTATGAAAATGCTCGATACAGCACACAAGGGAAAAATCCGTGGCACGTTTTTTATAGTACAGCTATTCTGCGAGGGAAGGAAAGAGAAATAGGGATATCATTCAGTTACCAGTATCCCAAATAGTGAGCTTCAATCGTTTCCCGCCCACGTTGAGCATCTTGATCTTGAAATCCACACCTGCATGTTGTTAAAACAATTCACAATCTCAAAAGTGAATTTTTCAAAATGGATCAGTTTGAAGCAAATGAAAATCAAACTGAACCGGAGCTATGCAATCAAACAATGATATATTATACATTTTAACCTCTTGAACATATAAAAATATAATATTTTTACAAAATTACATATATATATATATATATAGACAGTTCGGTTTTTGAATTCTGCAAAATCGAAATCCCAACTGAACCAAAAATTGAAAAAAATCTATAATAGTGAATCAAACCAATCATTTTCAGTTTTATTTCGGTTGGTTGGATTCAGTACCCACCCCTACCAGAAGACAAGATATTCAGTCTTCTTCACCAATAAATAACTATTGATAACAACAATTTTAAAGAGTCTTGAGAGCTCATCATATAAATTGTCCATTTTTTAATGCAATCAAACTATCAACATCATCATCCAATAATCCAGTCACCAACTCTACTTAAAATTTCCTAGAAATATCTCAAAATTATCAGATATTCAAAAACAAAATCATGAAGACATAAATTTAGTAATCACTAGATAAAACATTACAGCATGCAGATTATCCTAATCCAATTCCAATCAAAACACAAATAAATTAACCAAAAGAATCATAAATTAAACCAGATAATAGAACATGAACATCAAAATCAAAATCACAGACATGCAAAGCATCAATCAATCAAACTACTAATAAAATAACTAAAGAATTGTAAAAGTTACCAATAGTAGGGGAGAGATGATGAACAGAATTGGAGATAAAACTGAGAAGAATACTACTTTTACCAACACCAGAGTCTCCAATCAACAAAATCTTGAAAGAATAATCATAACTATTATTACCATTACCATTAGAATGATAACCCTTCATTCTTCTTGATTTACATATAATATTTCTATACAAAAATCAAGAAACAACACCTATCAACTCAACAAAACATTGAGTGCACACCAAGAAACAAGAATTAAAGCAGAAAAAAAGAGAGTTTGATGGGTGATATAAGTTTTTGTGTTGAAAAAGTAGTAAAATAATATGAAAATTCAAAGGGGTAGACAGATGTTTTGTTTGATTATATGAAACGGCCATTTGGTAAGATTGTATACGATAGATACAATACAGCATGCGCCAGGTGCAGGCCTCTTACTTCACCTTCCACTCCTAACACATCCTACTCATATATATTTATAATCTTCTTACATTAATATATTACTACTAATTTAAGAGTTTGTCTTCTAGTAAACTAGTCTTATATCCTCACATTAACGCTATTAATTACTTAAAACTACCCACTTTACAACTTTTTTATTAGATATAATTACTTAAAAATCAACCACCTTATAATTTTTTTCATTTATACCATGACCTAAAAAAAATTTCAATTATACCCTATTTTTGATTTTTATATTTCATCTCTACTCTAATGAATTGAATTGACCTATTTTCTTTTAAAAAAGAGTTTAAATTAGCCCTTTATTTTTAACATATATTCTGATAAAACGTTAATGTTAATCATTTATGTATCTTGTTTTTAATATTTTCATCCTTAAATTAATTAAATTATCAAAATTTTTAATTTCGGGGTATAAATGAAACATAAAAATCAAAAATAGGGTACAATTGAAAATTTTCCTAGGTCATGGTATAAATAAAAAAAAGTTACAAGGTATGTGGTTTTTAAGTAATTAGGCCTTTTATTTATAGCATGATTTAAAAAAAATTTCAATTATATTTTATTTTCGATTTTTATATTTCTTCTGTACCTCAAAATTAATTTTTTTGACAATTTAATTAATATAAAATAAAAATATTAAAAACAATTAAATAGAATGATTATATCATACATTTTTCTATTTGGAAAAATACAAATAAAGGACTAATATAAACTTCTTTTTGAAGAAAAATAGGTTAATTCAATTCAGTAGTGTAGAGATGAAACATAAAAATTGAAAATAGACTACAATTAGAAATTTTCCTAACTCATGGTATAAATGAGAAAAAAAATTATAAAGTGAGTGGTTTCTAAGTAATAAGGCTTTAATATTTCGAATGAATTAAAAAAAAAGGGCCAATTTTAGACCTTTTTATCTTAAAAATTCACAACAATATTAGTGATAATTTTTTTAATAAAAATAAATTATTTATTTAAATTGAAACTATCTATTAATATCAGCTTTAAATTTTAAAAAATATTTTATATAATTTAAAAAATTAATGTAAGTATCTAATAATAATAATTTTTACATTTAGATATGTGTTTATTTAAACTTGATACTCATGAGGATATTCATTTAGTATAAATATTTCATTTTAATTGATAATTATATGATAATAATTTTAAAAAATTAAATGTGTATTTTATCTTAGTTGAAAACTCATAAGAATATGATCATTTCGTCATTTCAATTATATAAACACTAGTCGTAAGCTTGTGAATTTGCACGAAAAATGATCATATTTTTAAGGGTTAATTCCTAAAAAAATCACGAACTTTACACGAAGTTTCATTTTAATCACGACCTTTAAAAGTTATCATTTAAAGGCACATACTTTCATTTTATTCCAAATCTATCACCAAAGTAAAATTCGGTGTATTTTATCTGACTAAAAATTCCTAATCCTAAATACTCTAACCGAAAGATAATAAGATTTGATGTTGATTAATAACTTAGATCTTTCATTAATTATTTAGTGAAGAATTTAGTCAATAAAAATACACTGAAATGATGAATTTGAAACAATATGAAAGTTCGTATCTTTAAATGACAGCTTTTAAAAGTCATGATTAAAATAAAACTTCGTGCAAAATTCGTGATTTTTTTAGGAATTAATCCTATTTTTAAAATAACTTTATAAAAACAATGGCTAAAATCTAATATTTTATATTTTATTAAATAATAAATGAATATTTTATTCAATTTAAAAACTAATGAAAACAACCAAATAATAATAACTTTTAAAAATTAAAATAAGTGTCTTATTTCAATTTAATAAAAATACTTACTTGGTATAAGTATTTTATTCGAGTTGGAAAACTAATAAGAATTGTCTATAACTACTTTTGAAAATTAAATAGAAAAGGTGCAAAAATGACACTCATGTATAACATGTGTTTCTTGTTGACATATCATGTATTTCTATCACGACCCGATTTTCACCCCGAAACTCGAGTCGAGACCGGCGCTAGAGAATGAAAATGTTTGTTCCAAAACCCGTAGCATGCCTAGAAAAAATAGTAAAAGCTTTTCGCGTTTTGAAAATATAAAAGGTCTCAATCTCTTTTCATAAGTATTTGAAAACCTTTATCTTAAAATATAATCAAAACACTGTGATTGTATCTCTAGGAATCAGGGCATAACCATGAATTCCTCCTATCACAATAGCCCTGTCCGGATGCAATGGCAATAGTATAAAACCAGTTAACACAATACCGATTAAAACATTTTGTACAAATTTATGGATCTAACGCAAATCCATTTTTACTTTTTTAAACACCGGCAAAAGCCCTTTTTGTACAAACACGCGACATTCAAAACCATATATACAAAACAGTAGTTTCATATCAGAGTAAACCATTTCAAAATGAACTACTGACCAAACTACTCAGCAGCTATAAAGTGACCTTATTTAAATACGACTTCCGAAAAAAGAACAGGAAGCCTTCTCACTTCAAAATCTATTTACCTATAAAAAGGAAATATCAACGGCGGCCAATACTGAGTAAGTTCACATAATTACTTAGGAATATTAATAAAACAGAAATCGCATGAGAAACATTCATTATGCAGTTAGACAACCGATCCAGATGAAACCATAAACATCAAACCCTAATGGGCAAAACTAAAGTATGAACCACAATATATATCACACCATAGTCTACATAAATCTAGACCGTGAACTGAATCACTGCTGTCTCAAACTCTGTACTGGGTATCTAGACCGTAAACAAGTTACTGCGCCTCAAAACCACTCATTATGTCAGGGTCACCAACATTTATGTTGCCCAATGACTTAATATAATTATTCCTATCTCTCTAAACAATCACATGCTTAGTCCATAGTATCGGTACCAGTGATCATACAGCCCTATTGCCGCTCAGTAGGTAGCATGTTTCAATAGATTTATATTGGTTTCAAATCGACTCAATGCAATGCGATTTACATAACATTTTGAGTTATATATATTTTGGGTATCAATATTCAAAAGTAAAATGCAAACTCACAGAACCGCTATCCCCAAAACAGGATTTGAATGTCCCCAACTCCGCTGGTCTATAGCCCGCTGGCCTGTCGGATCTAATTAGAATTCAATTGTTAAAATAAATTCAAATAAGAATTCTAACTCTAAAAAGTAAACTCTATAGACATTACTAGACATATAACGTATATAGTCTATTCTCGTTTTTTATATCAACTTATAGTCCTCTAATTATCAATCACTTTGATTAATATAAGACCTAATTAAAACGTTTCTATGTTTTAATTAATCAAATGTCCTTAACTGTCCAAGTCCTTTTTAGTCCTTTAAACGTCCTGGTTTGTATCTCAAAATCCATTTGAATCTATATCAAACATACCGTTCGAGTTCATCCGAACCTTGTCAGATCGGAGCTCAACGTGCGAATGCACGTCGGAGGTGTGCGCTGGCGCAAGCCCCTATGTGCCTGCACAGATGAATGTGCGGTCGCACAGTCACAGAAACTTCATTCCCTGGCCTTTTTGTCCTACTTAAACACCATTTTTTATCCAAAACGCTAATTCACACACTATACAACTCAATTCCGCGATCGGAACGTAAAATTGATTCGATACGATAACCGTTATATATTCAATTATAATCTTATTTCTATAGAACCGAATTCAAAATAACGGTTATTACCTCGATTACTATTAAATTCACGAAGAAATTTGAGTTAGAAATAAAACATCGGATCAAAACTATCAAACCCTAGCTCTCATCTCTTTTCTGACTAAAAGAAGAAGAAGAAATGGTTCTGAAAATGAAACCATTTCACATGAAATGAAATTATATAGTTTGGCTAAAAGCTAAACTAGCCCCTATTGACTTACGCGTCACTTTAATCCAAATTCTTAAATATTCGTCCGTAACTAAAACGGACAACGAACTTCGAATTTTATAAAATTTTATCCAAAAATTCCATAATTCATAATAAAAATAAAAACATAACTTTTATTCTCACGGGACCTATATTTTATTTTTAATAAATCATTTAATATTTATTAGGCTAAACTAATCTCACCTTAATAAAATTTATATGACCAAATTTTATAAAATATTAATGGTAACTTCTTAAAAATATTATGTGAATATTGATTCTAAAAATATTCACTCGGTACTTATAAATTATTTTATTTTAATTTATAAGAATTTTCTTAGTCCCAATTAATTATGTTTATTAAAATTTAAATTTCTCAAATTTAATTTTTAAACTCCTATGATCTTAATATATTTTTAGGGACTTTTATAAATTAAATTTACGTTTAAATTTACTTTACGTACTACCAATCCTATTAAGTCACATCTCGTGACTTAACTAAAGACCTCAAACTTTTGGAGTGTTACAATTTCGGATCTCAAATATGATCCTAACATATTAAAAAAATATCAAGAAATTAAACACAACAAATTAACTCAGAAGTTAATTTTACTATTAAGTGTGTGATGTATCGATTTATTTGCACACGTAACCATTAATTAACTTTTAGTATAAGCATTAATTAACTTTCAATTTTTGTAAATTTATCCCCTTTTTATCCAACATAGTAAATTGCGTATTTAACGCTTTGAAGCGCGTGAAAGATAATTAAAATTCATATTTTAACCCTTAAACTATATTATTTTGTTATATTTAACTCATGGTATATTCTTTTTTTTTATTGCACTTTTAGTTTTTTAATTTTTTATCATTTAACCTCCTTAAAAATACAATTATTTAATTTTCAATCATGTCTAGTATGAATGTTTATAAACATGTAAAAAAATTTATGTACGATAACATAGAATGTTTGAATTTTTTTTTAAAAAAATTTTGATAATATTTTCATAAATAATTTACGATGATAGAAAATAAAAAAATTGTAGAAATAAATGAACAATATTTAATGTTAATAAAGTAACTACATGATATTACTTCTTGTAGATGTAAATATTTTTTTATATTTTCAACAATGATTTGTTTTTTCTAATAATATTTATAAAATACATAAACTTACTACAATTTTATGATATTAAATGAAAGCTGAATTGCTTAAAAATCATAAATATTATTTCACAAATTTTAACATGAATTTCCAATTTTTAAAATTTTAGGATACCAACTTTTAGTTTTTTGCAATTTTAAACTTTTCAAATCAATCATGGATATTTCAAGTTTGCGTTAAAATTGCAGAACACGCTAAAGTTTATAATTTTTAAAACAATTAAACCGTAAATGAATTTTTGAATAATATATAAAATACATTACTCTTTATTTTAAATAAGAGAGACATATTATACTTTTTTTAAAATTAATATATTTTGCGAGAGGTTAAATAGGTAAATATATAGTAGTTGTAAAATAGGCAAAACGATTAATTAAAGCTTAATGGCATAAAAATATTACGAACTTTAGTTTTTTGCAAATTTAACATAAACTTTCAACTTTGGCAAATTTATACATCAACTTTTGATTTTTTTGCAATTTTAGCACTGGTCAATTTTCCGTCAAAAAAATGTTGTTGTGCACGCCGGAACAATACTTATTTCGGTGTACACATCATCATTTTTCTCTATTTTTCTGAACGAAAATTGATCGTTTTTAAAATTGCAAAAAATTGAAAGTTCATATATTAATTTACCAAAATTGAAAGTTTAGTTAAATTTGCAAAACACGCTAAATTTGGTGATTTTTTATGCCTTTAAATCATTAATTAATGGGTATTACAGATTAAAATAATATAGTTTAGAAGACAAATAGGATATAATTTAAAAAAATTTGTCTATACCGGCATGCGTGTCATTTACGAACAGTTTGAGAAATTGAATATAATATAAAAAAATAAATAATTAATAGGTTCAATAAACAAAGACAAAAGATACAAAAAAACTCTCGGCTTTTTCTTAAAAATATATATTAGCTCTTTTATTTTTTAGGCATAATTAAGCCCTCGTACTTTTAAAATTGAACAATTAAACCCTCGTTATTTTAAGATCGAACAAATAAACTCTTTTAACTTACTTTTTGAACACTTAGCCCCTCAAATTTTTGGTAAATAGTTTAAATATTAAAATTATTTTTGAACTTTTTTCTTATATAATTATTTGAGACATGTCAGCCATTAACAAGTGTTTTTAATGGTGTAGGATAAAAGGGTTTATTTCTTCTATTTGAAAACAAGAAGGGCTTATTTATACCTCAAAAAAATAAAAGAATTGATATGTATTTTCATGGAAATTACGAGTATCTTTTTATACCTTTTACCATAAACAAATAAAAGAAAAGCTTATGAAACTTAAGAGTTAAATTAGATATTAAGTCTTTTACTCGCTCCGTCCCAATATAATTGTTCACTTTGAAAAATAAATTTGTCCATTTTCAAAAAGCAATTAATTTTGACACTCAATTTTCCTTCCCTATTTAAAATTTACTAATGAATAAATTGAAAATAAAATTTAAATGGACTTTATATTAAATAGGGATATGACATGAAAAATAAAAAAAATTATAAAATTTATAAACAATAATTATTATTTTTAACTATGTAATAAAAGTAAAGTGAAAAATTCTGTTGAGACGGGAGGAGTAGTTTGGATGTTTTATACTCAACCCAACAAAAAATGAAGACATATTGCAAAAGTTGAAGGAAAGCAACAAAAACATAAATATCCGGGTCATAGGCATGCCTGGAAATAGAAGTACGAACTGCAGTGTGTGGTAACAATCTTCCAACCTCGAACTTTGAACTTAACTTTGACTCCTTAGATTTTGCTATTGCACCTTTTCTTTCCCCTACACCACATGCCTATATTTCAAAATAATAATAATAATAATATGAATTTTATCATCTCAAATTTCTTAAATTTTAAATTTCTATTTTAAACATAAAAATCTAACTTTTTACATTAAAAGTATAAGATACAGTATAATTTATAATTTTATTTACAGTTCAATTTTTATTTATATTCTTAATATAATTTTTAAAATTAATAAAAATTGAAATTTAAAAATCTCAAATTTAATACTTTTACTATGGAAAAAATTCAATTTGTTTTAAAATTAGAAGTTCATGTTAATTTTTATTTTATTTTGAGAGATGTTGCTAGTAATTTTGGAAAAGAATTGCTATTTATAATTCAATATTAATAATAATAGTTTCCTGTATTATTATCATTATACTATAACTTTATTATTTTAATAATTTATATTAAAATTACTATCAAAAAAATAATTTATATTAAAATTTAATATATTTTACTATATAACAATATAAAGTAACTCAATTCTACATATTTAGATTAAATTTAAAATATTGATATAATTTTTACAATATGTAAAATAAATATTATATTTAAATATTTGAAGTTATTAATTTATAATAGGTATATATTCTAAAATATTTTCATTATCTAACTATTTTATATCGTATGTAAATAAATATAATAATAATAATAAAAATTATAAAATTATTACATTTAAATATTTATTTTATTATATAGGCAAAAGTTACAAAACAGCTCATAGTTTTCACAAAAGTACACATATGCTTTTAAAATAATTTTGGGCACAATTAAGCCCTCGTCGTCTAAAAACATAACAACAAACCCTCTAAATTTTTAAAATTATACGATTAACTCTTCTGTTAGATATTGGCTGTTAAATTGCTTATGTGGTAGTTAGTATAGTCAAATTTATTAGGAAAAAAGTTTAAAAATGACCTTAAAATTTTTAATATCTCTCAAATAAATCATCCATGTGCCTTTTATTGATGGATACTTTAAATTAGGGACCTATTTAATAATATTTTTCTTTTTAATTAAATAATATGAAAAACGACCCCTAAAAAACGGCCAACCTTACTACGCTGTCAGCTGTCACCCCTACCCGCCACTGGCAGAGACCCACGGCTTCGTTTGAGACAAACCAAACGCATATTTTTGCCTGAGACGAAGCGATGCGTCTCTTCGGCCAGTGGCGAGTAGGGGGTGGCGGCAACTTAAGGTGGAGGTGGTGATTATAGAGGTGAGTCTAGGCGGTGGTTAAGGTGGTGGGTAGAACGAGGAGAAAGTGCGGAAGACGAAAAAGAAAAATCTTGAGGAAAAAGATTTCACTCGTTGGAGGTTGGTTCTTTTTAAATATTTTAATCTTAAATATTACTTAATTATTGATATTTAAAAAAATAAAGGGGTGAAAAAGGGTTAAAAATCATAAATATAAAATCTGTCAATATTTTAAATATTAAGACTATTTATGAATTTCTTTTACAATAGAGTTATGAAAGACATATCAATAATTAACAGGTTTATAATGATGATGGACAAAAAAATTTAATTGTTTTGTTTTGAAACTATGATACTTAGTTGTGCCCAAAATTAGTATAAGTATTTATATGTTTTTAATGAAAAGTACGAGGATTTTTTTACAGCCTATTATATAATTATAGTTTGGTAAATTAATGTTATGAGTTAACAAATAATCTACATAATCAGAAAACTATAGACAAATGTCATTATGGGGATGCGAATTATGAAACTGTATGTAAAATAAAAAGTTTGAAATTGTGAAATAAAGTGAGTTATTATAAGGTGGGTTGGACCAAATCTTGTTGATCTCTTTAATTTTAATTTTGATAATTAATTAAAAAAGTTATAATATTATTTATTAATATATAAAAATATATTAAAACACTTACGGATTAATTTGTAGTCCTCTAGCGAAAATTGAGTTTTTGATTTTTAAGAAAAGTAGAATTGTTATCCTTCGTGACTCATTTGTAGAGGGCGCGATGCAGACTTGTAGATGGTGCAATTTACGATTTGATAGAACCCAAAACTATGAAAAGTATATCGCGGGTGCGACCCATAGGAGTCACGGTCGCGACTCTAGTGACCGTTGGAAGTCCAACAGATATATTTGAATGTCTTAATGGATGACTGTCACATGTCTGAATACCGATGAAGGACTCAAAAAAATAAACAGATGTCATGGGCCATGGGCGCGACACACATTGTAGAAGGAGTAATTCCTATCATGCCATCAAATTTTTTTTTTTAAAATCTTTTTTATGACTTGAAGAGGAGTTGTTGGGGGTTATAAAGGGGGTTATAAATATCCTTTAACAGACCACTGTGTAAAAGTTACAAAAACAATTACACCTCAAATACTTTCTAGCATTCAGTTCTCTTTATTAGTCAAATTTATTCTGCTTCAATTCATTGATTGCTTTGTTTTTGTGTTGGTGAACATTTATTGTTCTAGCAATATTGCAAGTTTTAAATTAGTTTTGAAAAATTAATTAGTTTGTTAGTTTGAATTTAGCTCTAAAAGAACTCTTTTGTATTAAATTTGGTGTAAGTTTAAACACTTAATTGGTGGATTCTAAAATTTCAATCTTTAATTGAGTAGTGGACGTAGGATCAGTTTGCGATCCGATCATTTTGAAATTTCTTGTTCATCTTCTCTAAACTCAACTTTTTAAATTAACTCTTAAATAATTTTTAAATTTCTTAAACAACCTTAATTCACCCCACTTTTCGGTTGCATTTGAGATTTCAATTGGTATAAAATCTAAGTTACTCATTTCATTTGTTTAATTGCAAGTTTTTTGTTAATTCCAATGCCAACCAAAAAATTTTGTCACACTTTTTAGAAATTTCGCATGAAAAATTATCTTGACATGGATGACGTCAAACTTTGGAACGCCGTGCTTAAGTGAACCAGGGAGAAAAAAGAAGCAAATGCTCTCAACTGGAAAGCTATTTGTGTCATTATCTCTTCACCAAGTAGAAATGAGATGTCTAGATTGCAACATTGCATAAGATCGTGGAAGGTCCTAGAGAACTAACATGAAGGTACGGTTCTGTCACGACCCGATTCTCGGCGTCGAGACCGGCGCTAGGGAATGAGAGTGGTTGCTCCGAAACCCGTAGCAAGCCTTTAAAATACATTAAAAATCACTTAAAATTTTTCGCGAAATTCAAATCATTTTCGAACATTTTAAAATCGTAGTTTAAAACGTTCTATTAAAAATTACCATTTAAAACATGCACATAATTTTCTCTTTAATTATTGCATTTTAGTTTCAAAACCATTTCATTATGGTTATCATGCATCTCATTATGCATACCACCTTACTATGGTAATTACTGCATTTCACTATGCAGGCCATTTCATTATGGACTTAATTGCATTTCATTATGTAGACCATTTCATTATGGATTTAACTGCATTTCATTATGCAGACCATTTCATTATGGATTTAACTGCATTTCATTATGCAGATGCGTTCGTCGCATTTTATACTCGTGCAGTCGTTTGGACTTTCGCACAGCATTCACATTACATTATATCAGAGTTTAAGCGTTATAAAATATAAAGTATAAATAAGTCCAACGACTACTAAGGTATCATCGTTCATTATTCTAGCTACTGCAACTCTAGACACATAAAGGAAAAGTCATTCTCACTTTATTCAAGCTAGGAATTTCTGGAACAAGAAATTATAAATTCACACCTCAAACTACTCGCCTGTAAAAATTATAAATTCAACAGGGTCAGTTATAAAAACTGAGTGAATGCGTACAACATGTACTAATAAATATTAATATGAAAGCAATGCATTCCAGATTACCGATTCATATGAAACCCTAAACCATGATTCATGTTCCTATATGCTTTCAAAACAGGAAACATAAATATTCCACATCGTTTCACCACATTACGGGTTAACCTTTTCATGGCCGTATTTATTCATTTCTTTTTGTACTCTAACCCGTCAAATTTGATCATTCATCTTTTACGTATGTGAAGGTCTTTAGACTCTTTCACCATACAATATATTTCGGCAGTACATATATACCGTCGCCATTTCACTTTTTTAAAAGGTTCAACCTCTCAGATCTCGGCAGTTTCTCTTTACTGCCTTTGGTCGTCTATATTCTGTTGCCTCTGAAGATCTGTTCACACAGAGTCTAGGCCGTCGCCTGACTTTCCAGGCCGTCGCCAGGATTCACACAGCACATTCACATGCAACCCATTCTAAATGCAATACCGGTGATCACACAGCACTATTGCCGCCCAATAGTAAGCATGTTTCAATGAATCTAAATCGGTTTCAAAACTATGTATAATAGTTCATGCGATTTAAATTCAAATAAAATAAAGCATTTGCAAATCATGTAAAGCAGTTCGCAATATTTTTAATACTAATATTTAGCAGTATAAGTTGTAAACACACTCACAGTACTCGCTTATTCCAAATTTAAAAATATCACCCGTCGAATATCAAAACCTTCGCTCGCCGGTTTCCGCGACAAAACTCGCTGGATCTAATTTAGAGATTAAACATTAATAAATGTATTAACTCTAAATTCTAGGATAAACTCTAGACCGACTCAACCATATAAACCACATAATCACATAACCAAATTTGATTCCAACTATCTCTTTCTGCGTCATCGTATTTCTGTACGATACACCACAGAGTTTATTTATTTCAATAAATAAACATAGAATTATAACTCCATATAATTCTAATCACATATTCGATTCACATAATTTTCTAAAAATACATTTTTAGAAAATCTCAACAAATATACCACAATTCAAAATAACCAAAAATATTTTTCCGTAAAATATTTTTATACCTGGGGCTCGCCCCCCCTGATTTTCTGCCAAAATCATTTCGGCACTAACTGCAGCCAACTGAGCTTAGGACTGAGCCACCATGCTCTATCCCCTCTACTCACATTCCGTTCACTGTATTCCGGTGGTTTTGGCCGGAAAACTCAAAAACGCTAAAAACGCTATTATAAGCCATTTTTACACCGAAATTCACCAAAATTAATTTCAAATACATTTTTAATATTCATCTTGTAAAAACAGAAGCCCATAATTTTTAAAATAATATTTTCCATTATTTTAACAATTAAAACCGAAATAACCATTAATAATCAAAACTGATTATTAATCCGTCAAAACACTTCACAAAAATCATTTAAACTCCACAAATAATTATCAAACATATTTCATAAATTTTTCATGAATAATTTCTGTCCAGAAATTAAAAATGACAAAAATACCCTTTTTCAACAATTTTTGCCGAATTAAACAATTATCAAAATTAAACCCGATTATTAAACCGTTAAAAATTCACCATTAAACATTTATTTATCATCAACCCAACATCTAACTCATCCATAAATAAAATTATTTCCAGAAATTTAAAATCTATTGATTTACCCTTTTTAAGCGATTTTTAAGCTTTAAAAACATTAAAAATCGAAACCCAAACAATTAAATTAACACCCGAATTAATTAACATTTTTAATCCACAAAAATTACACTTTAAAGTATATATTAATCTCATCATTTAGATCATCCCAGAAAATTAAAATAAATAATTTAATTTTACGTAAAAATTATTTTAAAACCGAAACTCATTAAACTAGCAATTTAAACCAACTAATTATCCATCAAACATCACATTTAAACCATCATAAGCATGTTTCTAAGATTCATCAATATCAGAAAATAAAAGTAAGGATTTAAGCTAGAAAGTATACTCAAACGAACATGCAAATACACATTAACGATCTACACAATTTTCCCGACAATTTTCGTTAAGAAATTTTTGTGAGAAAATAAAAGTGTAAGGTTTTGTGTTTGGAGCTATGGTGTATTCAGCACCCACACTCAAATGGAGAAGAAGATGAATTAACTTGGGCACCAAGATTACAAATAGAAATATCTAGATATTAGTTTAGCTATTTTAATTATTTACAAGTTTGCCATTATGGCATTCTTGTAAATAAATCGAACTCTAGGGGCAAAATAATTTCAACTTTCTCAAATATTCAAAAATATTAAAACATAACATATGAGCTGGATTAAAATATTTTGGGCTTTTAAAAATATTTAAAATAATTATTTTGACGGTTTTTAGTGAAAAATCGCAAAATTCACTTTTAACACGTAAAATTGCCAAAAATCAAACTTAAGGCAAAACACACTCCAAACCACATTTTCACCCTTATAAATTCATCACGTGAATTTATTCACTATTTTCGAGGTCCTAATCAATTAAAATTGGACACACACGAAAATAAACGCTAATAATTCTACGGGGTATTACAGGTTCAAGTGCAAGACAAGAAGCTTAAGCTTCTCATTGGTGAGTATGAAGAATTCAAGCACAAGCCAAATAAGAAAATTATCAACATCACCATCGTCTTCTTGCCACTACCACCAACCTCAAGAAACTTGGTAAGTACTATACTCTTGGGGAAATTGGAAATATCTTCGTTCTCTACCTCTCTTGGATTAGCAACCAAGGTTACCGCTATTAAGGAGTCTCACAACTTGAAGACTCTAAGAACCAATGCGCTTATTGTAAAATTGCTACTCCATAAGATGGCATACATGAAGAGCATTTAAGAGGCAAAACACCTTCAAGCAAGAGAAATAAGAGAATTTCCTTGAAAGCTTTAAAGACGATTGAGTCCAAGAATGAAGAAAAAGAATATATCTACAACGAGGAAGGAGATGATGAAATGGTGATGATGGTCAAAAAAGGGAAGGGGTGGATGATTAGAAAGAAAAGGCAAGCTCAAAAACATGAGAACAAAGGAGGAACCTCAAACTTCAAGAGGTCTGGAGTCCCTAAAAGAGAGGTCACTTTTTATGGATGTGGAAAATGGGGTCACAACAAACTGGAGTTCCAAGGAGGCGCTAAACATGTTTTTTAAAAGGAAAAGAAGGGGTATGTGGCCATATGGAATGATGAGAGTGAATGTCAATTCGATGTTGAATACTATAAACACCTATTTTTCGAATAGGTAGAAAAATGATAAGGGACTGAAGCGTTCAATAATGATTTCTAGAGCCACTTGTTCAGATGATGAGCTAGCAATCCGCATGTTAGAATTCAAGCAGACTGGATCGTCATGCAGCAACAAACTTGAAGGACTGAAGCATATTTGTTACAAATAGCCTATAAAAATCCAAAGCGATTGTGATCTAAGTCTAAAATATTTGACTAATTAAAATGTCTTAGATGTTTATAGGCCAATTTGCAGGTTTGATTCACAAAATTGACCAAAATCAAACCCTAATGGCCCTAGAAGCCCATTTTGATACTTTTAGGGACCAAAATAGTCTTTTTACCACCTTTTGTATAGCGCATATTAATTTATATGTTTACTTTTAATTAACTAAAAAGTACATTTTTAACCTAATCTACCCTAACAAATCCTAATAAACTTTTATAAATAACATTATTAAACCCCTAATCAGGGGTGGCATGCACAATCAACAAGAACCCTAAATCACGCCCACAAACCCTAAAATTGCACTCCTTGGCCGAACCCTACCAAAAACATACACACGCGCAAATTTCAGTCAATTAATTGAGTCGGATCTAGCTCATACGCTTCAAATCTGCACGGGTCTACTGCTGCACTACGATCCACATACGATTTTACATCTTGATGTCTAGAAACTGACCACAGGACTCAAGAACGGTATCTGTAAGGACCCTAAATTCATGATTATTGTCTGTATGCGTGTTTTTCTGATTTAAAGTCAATAGGATGCATGATGAATTTTATTTTGTGTTCTTGCAATAAACTTTCATAATTGTTGTAACTGCCATGATTTGCCATGCTTTTCGCTCTAGATCCGTAGCTAGGATGTTTTTATTGTCATTAAATATGTCATTTCAATTTACTTTGATTTCCAACAAACTTTTGATGTGTTTTTTTTCGGTTTTGGCACGTTTTTCTATGAAAGTAAAACTCGAGGTTCACTACACGTCTAGAGACGCTGTTAGTTTGCATCGGAGCCGCCGCCGATGTGGAGTGGCGCCGCCGCCACTCCATCTGGTGCCATGGTGACTTCGTCCCTAGCTTCTCCAAATCTTTGATCCTTATTGCAGAACTTGTTTTCACGTTTTCGGGCTCTGATAGGAGTAAAATACTCCTATCTTTAGGATGTCTTTTCATATGCTTTTATATGCGTTCACCTCGTTTTTCATTGGAATTGTATACCTTATAGAGGGTGTGTATGTTTCAGGGAATCAAGAGCATTACGGAGAGTTTTGAGGCCGGAATAGTGGAAAATGAGCGGAAGCGGAAGTCAAGCGCGAAAGGAGCTAAAGCCGGAAGCAAGCGACGTGATTCCCCTTTATTAAGAGGTGTCTCGAATCGAGACACCCCACTTATATGTGTGTCTCGATTCGAGACACTAGAGAAGGAGAAGCAGAATTGTATGCAAGATGTGTCTCGAATCGAGACACATCCATAAGTTGTGTGTCTCGATTCGAGACAAGAAGAAAAGAGGGGATTTCAGCTTTTGGACTTTTCCTTATTGGGCCAAACATCCAAGATTGGGCTGTATTTTATTCCTTGTTTTGGGTAGTACTATTTAAGGACACCTTATTTTCCTTTTTAGGGTTATGCACTAGATTTAGATTTGTAGCCCCCATTTCCTTTTACTATTCTCAGCTTTTTGAATTACACTTGTTCTTAGTGCTATTTTGAGTTTTATGTTATGGATTGAAGATTATTATTATTAATAGAAGATTATTGGTTCCTTATTATTGTTCTTCATTATCTCTTTTATGCTTGGATCTTCAATTATTGCAAGGTAATTAATCTCTAAACTATGTTTACTCCTAATGCTTACTTATTAGTTATTGCTATGATGTTTGTGATGAGTAGCTAAATCCTTAGTTTAGGGGTTGTTGATGAAGTTTGGTTGTAATTAGTTGACTAGGGTTTGATTTGGGTATTAGGGTTTGTAGTGATTTGTATGCTTAATGCCTAGGATAGATTGATCTCCTGATCCTAGGTTAAGAGGGTAATTAATTAGGCGAGAGTCACTTAATAACCCGGAATTAGCAAATCACTTAATTAGGGCTTAATCACGCGAGAGCGGTTTAGGGCTTAATCGGTTTTAGGTTAAACTTCGTGATTGGATTAAATTGGTATAATCGAAATCTAATTACGCGAGAGCGATTTAGATTTCGGGGTATTAATTTAATTACAATTAGTTCTAATTGCGGACTCGAGAGAGCGGATTAGGCATTTTAGAAAAACTTGACCCGAACTAATTACCAAATCAACCCCGGTTAGCTAGAACGTTTCAAATCGATTTAACAACCTCTAAACGCCTTTTACCTATTGTTTTATCCCGTTTATTATTTAATTGCTTTAGTTTTTAATTGCTTCAAGTGTTAATTTCACTAGTTTTAAATTCCGTAATCATTACTATAAATTCCAATTGATCGTTGCTTTCCGAATTGAATTTCCAAATACGTGTTCGCTCACTTTAAACCTCTTGTCTTCGTGGGATCGATTCCGTATTTCCGAATTACTACAAGTTAGTATTTTTGCTAACAAGTTTTTGGCGCCGTTGCCGGGGACAAGGTTGCGTTTAATTGATTGAAAGTATTGTGAAATTCGGTCGAGTTATCGTTATTTTCTGTTTTTGGTTTTATTGTTTATTAATTATCTTTCGTGGTTTACACTCGGTTTTCTTGTTTTTGTTTGTGTAAGGAGTTTGATTTTCGTGTATGCACAATACGCGACGAGCAAATCTACCACTAGAACCGTTCCAAGATAACCTCGGTAATTACGAAAGAGGTGTAAGAAGAAAAGCCTGTATACCCGAAGTTATGAATAACGAGGGAAACAATTATGATGAAGAGGGGAGGTTCAATCCTCTAATGGATGGAGGAGAACAACAATATCCACCCGATCCTCCATTAGGGAATGTGAACCGAACAAGGCAACAAGACCACCCAAGGGATGATCGACCCCAAGCGCACGCACAAGTGCCAAACCAACAAAGACAAACTTTGGGCGAGTTTTTCTTGCCGGATGTGGACAATGCAACTTTTGGATGCTTCGCAATGCCGGTTCAAGCGGCAACTTTTGAGATCAAGCCGAGTACCATTCAACTTTTGGAAAATCGTTGTGCCTTCTTTGGGTTGAGTCATGAGGATCCTAATGAGCATATCGCCAAGTTTTTGGGTGTTCTAAACACATTCAAGCTTCATGGGATAACGGCGGACCAAATTAAGCTTCGGATGTTCCCTTTTTCCTTGAGGGACAAGGCTAGCATTTGGTTGCATTCTCTACCTAATGAGTCCATTCACAATTGGAGGGAGTTGGCTCAAGCTTTCCTTAACAAATATTTCCCTCATGGCAAGACTACAAAGTTGACTAAAGACATACTTGAGTTTGTCCAATTTGAAGGAGAATCACTTCACGAGGCATGGGAGCGGTTCAAGGATTTACAACGAAGTGTACCCCATCATCGGCTCAATAGAGAGCATGTTATACAAATCTTCTATGATGGACAAATGTCACTACCCGAGCTACTATCGATGCGGCTTCGGGGGGGCTCGCTTATGCAAAAGACCTATGAGGAAGCCCTTGAATTGGTGGAGAAATTGGTCGTGGTTAGTAGTACTTGGGGTCCTATGGAAAGAAGAGCGCCACCTACTCAAAAGTCACCCATGACTCTTGATCAAGTGAGGGAGATGGAGTCCATAAAAGCCGCAAATGCTTCGCTTCAAGCTCAAGTGGATGCTCTCAAGAAACAAGTCGCTCCTATGCAAAGAAACGCTCCGGTGGCTTATGTTCAAGTAGGTTGTGAATTTTGTGGTGACTTTGGCCATTCGGGAGGAGAGTGCCTAGTTATGGGTCAAGCCTTGAGTGAGCAAGTCAACTACATTGGGGGAAAAAGGCAAGCTAATGACCCCTACTCTAACACCTACAACCCCGGATGGAGGAATCATCCAAACTTCGGGTGGAGAAATCAAGAAGGGCAAGGCAATGCTCAAGGGCCTAATCAAGCAGGTCCAAGCTTCCAAGGTGGAAATAGACCTCCCCAACAACAAGGAAATTACCATCACAATTAAGGTCATGGCAACAATGCGGGTGCTAGACCTCAACATCCTCCCGGGTTTCAACCTCAAAGAAACATGGATGAAGGGAATATGCTTGCTAAGTTGATGGATGAGCTTAGAGAGATGAAGCAACTTCAAAAGAATCAAGCCGCCACTAATCAAATGCTTGAGACTCAAATCTCTCAACTTGCTATCAATCTTCAAGGTAGACCACAAGGGGGATTGCCATCTACTACGGAGAACAACCCTAGAGAACATGTTAAGGCGGTAGAGCTCCGAAGCGGGAGAAACCTTGAGAAAGCCAATGGAAAGAGGCAAGTTGTCGAGGAGGATGAGCCTCAAGTGGTAATTGACATAGCAAGTTCAAGTCAAGAGTTGCCAAAGGAATGTGAGGAAGTGGTTGTCGAGGTTGAAGAGCCCTATGTGAGGCCACCGCCGCCGCCACCGTTTGTACCACCGGTTCCATTCCCAAGCCGGTTAAGGAAAGCTCAAGGGAACGAAAAATTTCACAAGTTCCTTGAGATTTTCAAGAAATTGCAAATCAATCTAAGCTTGGCGGATGCACTTCGGGAGATGCCCCAATATGCAAAATTCTTGAAAGACATAATTATGAACAAGCGTAGTTGGGAGCAAGGTGGGACAATACCGCTCACGGAGCATTGTAGTTCCATAATCCAAAGCAACTTACCGATAAAGCTTAAAGATCCAGGGAGTTTTTCTATTCCTTGCACCATAGGAAATATGAATGCTATAAATTGTTTGTGTGATCTTGGGGCAAGTATTAACTTGATGCCATTGTTTCTTTTTAGGTCTTTGTTTGGTGATCAACCGGTAAAGCGCACCTCGATGGTATTGCAACTTGCCGATCACTCTCTCAAAAAGCCTTATGGGATAGTGGAAGACGTACTCGTTAAAGTGGATAAATTCATCTTCCCGGTGGATTTTGTGATCTTAGACTATGCGGTGGATAAAGAATGTCCTATGATTCTTGGTCGCCCTTTTATGAACACCGGGCGTGCTCTCATCGATGTTCATGCCGGCAAGCTCACCTTGAGAATTGATGAGGAAAGTGTGGAGTTTGATATGAAGAGAGTGATGCGGAATGCCATCGAGGAGGAAGATTGCATGATAATCGATTTGGTTGATGAACTTGTGAGGGATCAACTTGAAGCGAGTATGGAAGAGTTTAATCAAGACGGAGTGACGAAAAATCAAATTCTGGGTTCCCTACATGAGTGTCTCGAATCGAGACACCCAACTAAAGAGAGTGTCTCGAATCGAGACACTAATGAAAAGGGAGCAGAAGCTCCCTATGGTTTTGTCTCGATTCGAGACAGTCCCATAAGTAGACTGTCTCGAATCGAGCCAAGAGCAGAAGAAGGGGAACCACATTTTTCTGAAATTTCGAAAGTCACCTTCCATTCCGATAATCCGAGTGATGAGTATTCCGAAGAGGATGAACCTAAGCCGGAGAATTTGAACAAGAGTAGTGGTGTGACTCCACCATCTTTCGAGTTGCCACCACAAGTTGAGTTGAAGCCACTTCCATCTCATCTCCGGTATACCTTTGTTGGGGAGAATGAGACCTTGCCAATAATCATCTCGAACAAGCTTTCTAAGGAACAAGAGAGGAGGGTTGTGCAAGTGGTGAAGGAGCATGTGTTAGCAATAGGGTGGCAAATCTCCGACATTCGGGGAATAAGTCCGCAAATTGTTATGCATAAGATCAACCTTGAAGATGGGTCGAAGAAGTAAACTCAAAGACAACGAAGACTAAATCCGAATATGAAGGAGGTGGTCCACAAAGAAATTGTAAAGCTCCTCGACGCCGGAATAATCTATCCTATTTCAGATAGTGAGTGGGTAAGCCCAATTCAATGTGTTCCTAAGAAGGGAGGTATGACAATAGTGGAGAATGAAAAAGGAGAGCAAATATCCACAAGGACGGTAACCGGTTGGCGAGTATGCATCGATTATCGGAAGCTCAACGAAGTAACCCGAAAGGATCACTTTCCGCTACCATTTATCAATCAAATGTTAGAAAGGGTAGCGGGACACAAATTTTATTGTTTCCTTGATGGGTACTCCGGTTACAATCAAATATTAATTCTCCCGGAAGATAAAGAGAAGACGACCTTCACATGCCCCTACGGTACCTTTGCATATCGGCGAATGCCCTTCAGACTATGCAACGCACCCGCCACATTTCAAAGATGTATGACCTCAATTTTTAACGACATGATTGAGGATATTATGGAGGTGTTCATGGACGATTTCTCCGTGTTTGGCGATTCGTTCGATGGTTGCTTAGCGAACTTAAGGCGGGTTTTAGCAAGATGTGTTGAGACAAACTTGGTGCTAAATTGGAAAAAATGCCACTTTATGGTGGATGAAGGCATTGTACTCGAGCATAGGATATCGGAGGCGGGAATTGAAGTGGATAGGGCAAAGACGGCGGTTATTGAAAAATTAGTCGCTCCGGCTACGGTCAAAGGAGTTCGGGCATTTTTAGGCCATGCGGGTTTTTACCGGCGATTCATTATGGATTTTTCATCTATTGCACGGCCTTTGACGAGATTGCTAGTTAAAGAAGCGCCGTTTGAATTCACAGAGGAATGTCAAGGTGCTTTTGAGAAGCTTAAGGAGGCACTTGTGACCGCGCCAATTATATCGTCTCCGGATTGGAGCTTGCCCTTTGAGCTCATGTGTGATGCGAGTGACCAAGCTTTAGGGTGTGTTTTGGGTCAAAGGAAGGACAAGAAGGTCCACGTGATTTACTATGCGAGCCGGACTATGGCGGGAGCTCAACTCAATTATACTACCACCGAAAAAGAGATGTTGGCGGTGGTATTTGCTTTAGACAAGTTTCGGCAATATTTGCTCGGATCGAAGGCCATCATTTATACCGATCATGCCGCCTTGAGACATGTTTTTGCTAAGCAAGACGCAAAACCAAGGCTTATTCGATGGATTCTTTTAATGCAAGAGTTTGATATAGAAATCCGAGACAAAAAAGGAACGGAGAACGTTGTGGCGGATCACCTATCACGGTTAGAGGTTCCGGAACCTATTCCAATTGGTGTTGATATTAATGAACGGTTCCCGGATGAAATGTTGATGGTAATCTCGAAAGTGGAGACACCTTGGTATGCGGATATAGCTAATTACTTGTCTTCAAATGTCATACCACCGGATCTATCGCATCATCAAAAGAAGAAATTTTTGAGTGATGTGAAACGTTTTTTGTGGGATGAGCCGTATCTCTTCAAGATATGTGGTGATGGGATGATTCGGAGGTGTGTACCTTTGAAGGAAATGATGCCAATTTTGAGCCATTGTCATGAGGCGGATTACGCCGGGCATTATGGGGCGTCAAGGACCGCGGTTAGAGTGCTAGAAAGTGGTTTCTTTTGGCCTACCCTATTCCGAGATGCCAAAGAGTTTGTGGGGCATTGTGATCGTTGTCAACGAGTAGGGAACATTTCCAAACGAGATGAGATGCCATTGACCTCAATCCAAGAAGTAGAGATCTTTGATGTGTGGGGCATAGATTTTATGGGGCCATTTCCGATGTCTCATGGAAATCTTTTTATCTTGGTTTGTGTGGATTACGTATCAAAATGGGTAGAAGCGGAGGCTTTACCTACAAACGATGCCAAGGTAGTGGTGAAGTTTCTCAAGAGTCTAATTAACCGATTTGGGACTCCAAGGGTTATCATTAGTGATGGGGGATCGCATTTTTGCAACCGGCAATTTGAAGTTTTGATGAAAAGGTACAATGTGTACCACCGAGTTGCTACCCCCTATAATCCTCAAACGAGTGGCCAAGTGGAGGTTTCAAATCGTGAATTGAAGAGGATTTTAGAGAAGACAGTAAATGGGACAAGAAAGGATTGGTCCCTCAAGTTGGATGACGCCTTATGGGCCTACCGCACGGCATTTAAGACACCTCTCGGTATGTCGCCTTATCGAATTGTGTATGGTAAGGGGTGTCACTTGCCGGTTGAATTAGAACACAAGGCCTATTAGGCAATTAAAAAGTTGAATTATGACTTCAAAGCGGCCAGTGAGAAGCGTTTGTTGCAACTTAATGAGTTAGATGAATTCCGACTTGATGCTTACGAGAATGCCAAGCTTTATAAAGAAAGAACGAAGAAATGGCATGACGCTCACATCTCACCCAAGTCATTTGAAGTTGGAGCTTTTGTGTTGCTTTATAATTCAAGGTTGCGGTTGTTTCCGGGAAAATTAAAATCTCGGTGGAGTGGTCCGTATAAGATCCGGCACGTGGCGGTTCATGGAGCAATAGAATTAGAAAATCAAAAGGGGGAGACGTTCAAGGTCAACGGAAACCGTTGCAAGCCCTACTTGGGACCTTTGACGGGTCAAATAGATGACAAGATCTATCTTGCTCCCCCTTCAACTTCAGTGCCACGGATTGACGGTCGAGCTTTCGACCTTAAACAAGCGCACTTGGGAGGCAATCCCAAGAGGTTTGAATTTTAATGCTTTTAGTTGTTGTTTTTTGTTTTACAATTACCTTAAAGTTTTATTTTTTTGTGTTGTTATTGATTTGGCGCATTTCATATGTTTATTTTGTTCGAGATAATGCGTGGTATGTTCGGTTTTTGGATGTGTAGGAGTTCGGTGAAGCGATTCTTCAGAAAAATCAAGGTTCCCTAAGAAAGGAAAAACAGAATAATATGTTTTCCCTTGTCTCAAATCGAGACAAGCTTCTTAGGAAATTGTCTCGATTCGAGACAAAAGAAGCAGATTATTCTGCTTCTCTTTTCTTGGTGTCTCGAATCGAGACACCTATTTAACAAGGGTGTCTCGATTCGAGACACTTGACTTAAGGGGAGAACTTTGAAATTTTCTCATTGGCTCTTATTTGCTTCACATGGATTGATGATGTGGCACGATCCTAACCCTTCAAGATTCAAATTTTTGACATGGATCACCAACTTCCAACACATCTTGGCCCTTCAATCCATAGCTATGAATTTAGCCATAAAAAGGACTCCATCACTTCATCTTCTCCACCATTCCATACTTAAATTAGAAAACCTCCATATCCAAAAGCTTCTTTCTCTTTCATCAAGCCAAATCTTCAAGAAGCCCTAGCCATCATTCAATCTACCCAAATTCAATTCTAAACACACTTCCGAACACCCTTTACGCCACTCTAGCCATGTCACGAGTTACACGATCAAAGAAGACCGTCGCGCAAACATCGAACCCACCACCACCGGAGGTTGAACCAACGCTAGGGACCTTCCGTTCCAATCGCAAGAAAAGTGCTTCCGGGTCCAACATTTCCGGAGTTAACACTCCGGGGGCTCTTCGACACCGTTTTGATACGCCTTTTGATATACGTACCGAGGCGGAAGGGAATTTGTTCAAGAGCCTTAAAAAGAAAGGTATTTCCGCTCCATACAAGATTTGTTGGGAGAGCATGACGAAGTTGGGAATCCATGGGATTGTAAAGCCCTATCTCGCTTGGTTGGATTTCACAAAAATGGAGGCTTCTCCATATGAGTATTGTGAGGACCTTACCTATGAGTTCTTCACCACGCTCAAACCATCACCAACAAGCGAGACAACTATCACTTTCCGGCTAGAAGGGAAAGAGCGGGAATACACGTTGGCCAACTTGATTGAAGATTTTTCGTTGTGGGATATGGGATTGAAGTTTATGCCGGAAGAATTTGATGACAATTTGGCTTGGAATGGGACATCGGGTAAAGCGGTCTTTGATAGCCACAATGCGAAGCTCAATGAAGTGAGGGATATCGGTGCCGTAGTCTTGCTCAAATAGTATGCTCATTCCTATGTCGGGCGCCATGAGTCCAATAAGGTAACGTGATCGGATTTGCTAATTCTTTGGGTACTCAAGGATCAAACCAACCCGGATGTGCAAGTTAATGTGGGCTACCGATTCATGAAAATTTTGTTAGAAGCTCCGGAGAAAAAGAAGAAACTCGGCCATGGTTGGTTTGTGATGCACTTAGCAAGAAAAGACCCCGAGTTTGATGAAAGCAAATACAAGTTGTTACCTCCAAAGATGATCGATGTGGATCATCTCTCACATGGGGGCTATGCAAGGAAACAACGAGTTGTTCGAAAATACGTACAAGATCATTGGGAAGACACCCATCCCGGCGAACCTTTCCCTAGAGCGGGTTGGAGTGAGCCAAGAGAAGAGCCCATTCCGAGGCGGCCAAAGGATCAACCTAGAAGAAAAGATACGCATATGGCCGGCACTAGTGCCGAAGGTGGGGAACAGTTTGCTAGTGTTCCGGAGGGAGTCCAATGGGAGCAACCGCCTCCATACGATTTCCAAGCGGATCACCGTGCTTTTATGGCGGAACAAAGAAGGATGTGGAAGAAGATGGAGTATAGGCAAGAAAGGATGCAACATCGCATGAGGAGGCATGAACAAAAGATGCAAGAGTTTTACAATGCCCAAGGCGGTCCGCGTTTCCCGTCTCCTACACCTTCGCCGGAGCCACCCGAGTTCGATTGAACTCGAAGATTTGCTTTCTTCAACTCTAACTCATGCAATTTTCCGTTTTATTTCATTGCCATGGGGACATAGCATAGAAATAGTGTGAGGAGGGGTTGTTGAAAATATGAATGCGTTAGAGTCTCGGTTTTATTGTTTTGTTTTTAATGTTTGTGTGTAGGAGTCTAGTTGTTTGTTATTTTCTTTTATTATGTTGTTTGTTTTGAGTCACCTCGCACTAAATCTTTGGCTTGTGTTGTTGGAAGCATGATTAGTGGTCTTGGTGTACTTGTGAAAATTATTCCCGATCAATGAAGTTGTCAATTGCATTTTTCTAGCTTAATCAATCAAATGTGGATGTGTTTAATAAGATGCAAGTTGTATGACATGGTTCAATGAAGTTAGAATTAATTCAATGTGAATTGGTTTTGTGTTTTGACAAGTTTGTAGTACTTAATGCGGATGCATGATGTGTGCTTTTAAATTGACAATTTGAGCCATTTTTGAAAATTGAGTATGATTGGCATGTGTTCATAGGAATTAAGTATTTAGCATGACCCCTTTTATTGAGCGTTTATTGAGCCTATTTGTTGTGGTGAGTCTCGATTGCTTGCTAAATTCCTAGAACTTGCTTGGTGTCCGCTCAAGACTATAGAGGTTGAGTGTCAATGACTAGATGAATATGGCATTAGGAATACCCCAAATTTTTTAACAAAATCACTTAAAAGCCTACCCTCTACCCTTAGAATCACCATTTGAGCCTAAGCCTTTCCTTGACAAACACAAATCACACAACTTCCCGTCAACAATTTACCTCTTAAAACACCCAAATTTGATTTGAATAACTTAATAATGAGAAAAATTCGACATTAGCTTGATGACTAGAAAGAAATGTGAAAGTGCTAAAAGAATAGGAATTTGCCTCGAGAAAAAGAAAATCAAAAGAAAGAAAGAATAAAAACAATATCAAGAAGAAGAAAAAAAACAAAAGAAAAAGAGGAAATGAAGAAAAGAAAAGAAAGAAAGAATAAACTAAGGCAATAAAAAAGTGAAAAGTTCACAAGTGTTGAAAATCCGAACTAGGTCGAAAGTGTATTAGAAAAGAGTCGTTCAAATCAAGTTTTAGCCAAGTATCCAAATCTACCTACCCCTAACCCATAGCCAAGTTACAACCCTCACAAGTTCATATGATAGTTGTTGATTACCGAACCAAATAGTGGAGTTCGGGACTAAAAGCAAGCTTATGGTGAATGAGCACGATGTGAGTTTAAATGTTTACCTTAAACACTTGTGTGTTGGAGTGACATCTTGTGAGATTCATTTTGCTTTGCTTGATTTCTATGAGCATTATGCCATGATTTACCGTTTCTTTTTGGCCAATGTGTGCATGTCCCGTAGATGATTGTAACTTCGAATTTGCTTAACACAAATGCCTTACCAATAATATTCTCAATGTCATTGGACTATGCCATTATAATTGCATTCATCTTTGGTTGCATCGCTTACGATTGATAATACTAGAAGTTTGTCTTGTGCCTTCATTGGTTGGGAGTTCGTGTGTTGTCATGTTTTTACAATCACCAAGGTTGTTAATTGTTGCAGTTGTTAGTGAGATTCATTTCTTGCTTGGGGACAAGCAAGGTTTTAGTGTGAGGAGGTTTGATAGGAGTAAAATACTCCTATCTTTAGGATGTCTTTTCGTATGCTTTTATATGCGTTCACCTCGTTTTTCATTGGAATTGTATACCTTATAGAGGGTCTGTATGTTTCAGGGAATCAAGAGCATTACAGAGAGTTTTGAGGCCGGAATAGTGGAAAATGAGCGGAAGCAGAAGTCAAGCGCGAAAAGAGTTAAAGCCGGAAGCAAGCGACGTGATTCCCCCCTTATTAAGAGGTGTCTCGAATCGAGACACCCCACTTATATGTGTGTCTCGATTCGAGACACTAGAGAAGGAGAAGCAGAATTGTATGCAAGATGTGTCTCGAATCGAGACACATCCATAAGTTGTGTGTCTCGATTCGAGACAAGAAGAAAAGAGGGGATTTCAACTTTTGGACTTTTCCTTATTGGGCCAAACATCCAAGATTGGGCTGTACTTTATTCCTTGTTTTGGGTAGTACTATTTAAGGACACCTTATTTTCCTTTTTAGGGTTATGCACTAGATTTAGATTTGTAGCCCCCATTTCCTTTTACTATTCTCAGCTTTTTGAATTACACTTGTTCTTAGTGCTATTTTGAGTTTTATGTTATGGATTGAAGATTATTATTATTAATAGAAGATTATTGGTTCCTTATTATTGTTCTTCATTATCTCTTTTATGCTTGGATCTTCAATTATTGCAAGGTAATTAATCTCTAAACTATGTTTACTCCTAATGCTTACTTATTAGTTATTGCTATGATGTTTGTGATGAGTAGCTAAATCCTTAGTTTAGGGGTTGTTGATGAAGTTTGGTTGTGATTAGTTGACTAGGGTTTGATTTGGGTATTAGGGTTTGTAGTGATTTGTATGCTTAATGCCTAGGATAGATTGATCTCCTAATCCTAGGTTAAGAGGGTAATTAATTAGGCGAGAGTCACTTAATAACCCGGAATTAGCAAATCACTTAATTAGGGCTTAATCACGCGAGAGCGGTTTAGGGCTTAATCGGTTTTAGGTTAAACTTCGTGATTGGATTAAATTGGTATAATCGAAATCTAATTACGCGAGAGCGATTTAGATTTCGGGGTATTAATTTAATTACAATTAGTTCTAATTGCGGACTCGAGAGAGCGGATTAGGCATTTTAGAAAAACTTGACCCGAACTAATTACCAAATCAACCTCGGTTAGCTAGAACGTTTCAAATCGATTTAACAACCTCTAAACGCCTTTTACCTATTGTTTTATCCCGTTTATTATTTAATTGCTTTAGTTTTTAATTGCTTCAAGTGTTAATTTCACTAGTTTTAAATTCCGTAATCATTACTATAAATTCCAATTGATCGTTGCTTTCCGAATTGAATTTCCAAATACGTGTTCGCTCACTTTAAACCTCTTGTCTTCGTGGGATCGATTCCGTATTTCCGGATTACTACAAGTTAGTATTTTTGCTAACAGGCTCATCCAAATTCGGAAGCGCTCCCCGTTTGAACTGTTAGCCATGTAATTAGTTGTAGATTTTTTTTGTAACTATGCAGACCAGTCCCGATCAGCACCTCTCTTCTACATCAGAAACATTGACGGGTGCCACATCATCATGGACTTCAAAGCCCATCTATCGGCCCATCAACTTCTAGAAAAGTTTCCTTCTTCGTTCAGTCTCGGGATGACTCCGGCTTGAATCAGTGGACTCGTATATATAAGAGAATAAAAATTTGTATTTTGACCAGATTCTGAATCTTTCTGTATTGACAGATAAATGATAGACAACCACTAGATACTACAAAAAGAGGTTTAAATGTATCTTTAACCTTGTATGTATATCACTTGCAATTTGGGTATGTTTATATTGTTTATTGGTTTCGATGTATGTCCATATCCACCATTATTAGTAGGATGATATGATAATCACGTTAATTTAGTTTAAAACTAATCAAATTATATAGAAATCCTGGAACTTCCATGGAAATGTAATTAGTGGTTGTACATGCATTTAAGATGGTAATTACTAAAAAATCAATCTCTTTACATTTGGTTTAGCTTTTATGTATGCAAACAAAATAAAATCTACTTTTGTCTGTTATATTTTAGAAATCCCAGGATTAGATGCTTGTTTATGTCAGGACCCATTTTCATGAATCGTGACCGGCGCTAGGGTATGGGTATGGTTGTACCAAAACTCGTAGCTAGCCTTACATATAACCTTATAAATACATAACCTGCAAGAAACCAATGCTCGGGGACAACCGAGACTTCAGCCTAGTTCTAGCAGTTCATAAAATACAAAATTTATATAATAAATGGTCGATCAATTCCGAGTCTCCAACATAGCATAAATATTTAATAACCCAAGTTATTATATTAATGCCAAAATAACACTTACATTAATAGAATAATTCTGATAACGAGTAATAGACAAATACGACTTCTACTTAGTACTGCGGTCTAAGAATAAAATCAGTTTAATAGTTTTAATAAAATAAAGTAAACCTCTGAGGAAATAAAGAATCAGAGACTAGCTGACTCACTCAAATCATAACCCTGCAAAAATTTGCGAAAAACAACGGGTCCAGATTTATTGAGTAGAGTTTATATAACCATTTACATTTATTAAGTTGAAAAACCTTTAAAACGTTTAATAAAACATTTGTTCATTATCGATCATCAATGAAACCCTAAACCACAATTCTAAATCCATTGTCGTGTCGGTGAGACGTATCTCAATAACCGATCCCCGACTATCACTTAATAACATAGTGAGTCCAGGAGACGAATCTTCCACCGGTGCCCTCACTAAGGTGAGACGTATCTCAAACCTACCTCAATACCATAATAATCATTATCGGTGCGCACGCAGTCCCGATGATGCCCATCGAGTAGCACGTTCCAAATCAAATCCACAATGCCGAAAACAGTTCAAAAGCTGTTTATACATACATATATATATATATATATATACACAAAATATAACATTTTCTTAATAAAGAGGTAAATAGAGATATAAACTCACTGCTTGCTATTCCACGTGAAACCTAGCAAGCAATCTAAGTCTGGTTCGCCTCTGAAGTACGAACAGTCGACGGGTCTAGACAAGGTATAAAATAAAAAATTAAAAACAGACCCTAACTCTAAAGAGTACTAGACACCACATAAGAACAGCACAATTTATAAATCAAAGAATAACCACATAGAGTAACACAATACTCAAATAAATTATAATACCATAAACAATTCCAGTCTATTGAGTTCCCGCTTAAAAATCCGTTTCAGAAAATATTACTTAAATAATATTTAAATAATAAGATGAATCAATTTTTCAATTAGTGGGTTATCCGAATTACCGATAACTACCAAGCTACCTCACATGTCGGGTGACCCAAGTCAAACCCGACCCAAATATTTTATTAAAAATATAAATCATAGTTTATAATTCCAAGAATAATAATTTTGATAAAATAGAGAATCTTAATAAAAACTGAACACAATAGCTTAAAACACAAGTAACCAATAGTTTCCGACAAAATACTTAACGAAAATAAATTAATAAGAAAATTTAGAAGCTAAATTGTAATTTAGTCAAATTGGCACGTCAAGCCAAAGTTTCCAAAAATAATAATTATAATCCGAGTAATTATAAAATTATAAGTTAAAAATATAATTATCATTTTTCGTTTATAATTATTAAAAATAATTTAAAAATAATAATCTATAATCTAAGAATTTAAACACTATTATGAGTAATTTTAATGGCAAAATATGAATAGTCA
Organism: Mercurialis annua; assembly: GCF_937616625.2. NCBI lineage: Eukaryota > Viridiplantae > Streptophyta > Magnoliopsida > Malpighiales > Euphorbiaceae > Mercurialis > Mercurialis annua. Next base: position 33,310,472 of record NC_065577.1, on the reverse strand, counting down.
TTGGCCAACAAATCCATAATTTCATAACCAACCAAAATCCATGCTTTATGAAACAACCAAATTAATCACTTAATGGCTATGAATTGCCGCCAAAATTAAAAGAATTAACTCATGAAATTCATGAACAAAACGTGGGACACAAGAATAACAAATTCTAACATATTAAAAAGAACAGCGCCACGTCAAATTTGAAAATAAATCAATTTTTGAAATCATACAAACAATAAATCTAGATGCCGGAGTTGGTCTCCACATTATCAGTATCTAAACAAAATCTAAGAAGCCATAGCTAACATGAACAAAACAATCAACATTGTCAGCAATATGGTTCAGTTCAACATGAAATCAATTAACTTCTCAGATTTTTATAGAAAGCAATAACTGTAGTTCTTCATCATTCAACGCAAGAATAAGTTCAATTGGACAATAACAAGAACAACATGTGCTGCAGTCAATAATGTTTAATTCGAAATAATCTAGAACGATATACTTATCAAATAATAATATTTCAGTTTATACTCATTGAAACAATGCAATATCAATGAGAACACAACCATGGAGGGTTTGGGCATGATACAGCAGCAACAAAACCATAAGACACAGCAGCAACATGAATTTATAAAAAACCGCAGCAACACTGCATGTATACGAGCGAATCAGAACGGCAATGAACAGAGAGATTTTTACGTAATGTAATCGATTCCAACACCTAAGGATTTATGAGGTCGATGAATAAGGATGAACGTCAAAGAAAATCTCAGATATAAGCTACAATAAGTGAGATACGAATTAGATGCGATAAAGACGATAACTGAACGAACGACGAAACCGACGAGATATCTTACCAATATCTGAAGCAATGAGAGGGATGAACGATGTGATTTCTGGTTGTCTTTGATGTCTAGGGAGAGACGGCTAAGGTTTTAAGAAAAGTGATAGAAGTATATTAGGGTTTGAAAGTGAAGGAACGAATGAATAAGAAAACGTAGCAATCACTGCAATCAAATTTTAGTTTATGTTTCATACTGAAGCATAAAGCATGAATGGGCTTATGGCAAAACACATGATTGAATCAATCATGGGCTTTACATGGAAATAATGAAATCAGTGTATCCATGGGCTTCTTTGCATGGAATATATTGTGTGTGTATATATATATATATTTGTTTTTAGATTTAATAATACAAATCAAATATGAATCGAAACACGACCGAATCATGAATGACTCAAATAAAATTAAATAAAAATATTTAATAATAATAATAACAACAAATTACCTAAAACTTGACGGAATGCAAAAATTATAATTAAAAATCTTAAAAAATAATAATTTAAAAATACGGGATATTACAGTTTAGGAGTACCTGCTATTTGCTCATCATGCCAGTCCAGATCCAATCATATGTCAGTCGTACATGTAATGCATATTTACATTTTCACTCCTTTATTTCCAGTTATTTACATTTCCAACTATTTACTTTCTAGTATGATATTATTTGGATTCCCTACTTTGATGAGATGATTTTCTATCTGAAACATTTAAATTGATAAAATCAATCAGCCAAGTCAAGAGTTCGGTGGTGTCCACGAACCCGGTTTTTTTGTCTGATGCACAATAATCTCATCTATAGGCGCGTGAGGTTATCTAGCCGGTATAAAAGGCATTTTCTAACTGAGTTAGGTGGCGACTCCATTTTTCAAACTTAACTAGACCGAGGTCAGCCATAAGTCTGGGCGAGCCCAACCTCCGCTCCGCTGACAATTACCAATGCGATGAAAGAGCCAATCTTTGCATCATGGCTTTTGAGAAAGAACTAACACCTGAGGTAACTCCCCTATCTTTTCTATCTTGGGATGGTATTGATGTTAAGATACATACTTGCTCTAATTATATTGTTGTTAATTATGTTGCTATGGATGATATTGTTATTGTTGATGATGCCATAATTGATGATGCTATTATTTATGATATTGATGATGAATGTTATGTTGAATGATTTGACTAATAAATATAGTAATTATTAATGCCAAAATGATTTTTTTAAAAGGAAGCCTTAATGGCTGAAATTGAGATGCGTAATTTGAAGAGAGAACTTCAAGAATTAAATTCTTCTCATGAAGTGCTTAAGTCTTCTTTCAAATCTATCCCAAAGTAAAATGTCAATGTCTTGCTTAGAAAATGATAAATTAAAGAGTGAATTTCTTGCTCTTAATAACTCTATCTCAAAATTTCATAAAGGGAAGAAATCTTTGGATACACTCTTAGTTTCTAAAAAAAATAATCCAACCATAAAATTTGAATTTGCTATAATCACTTAGTCTCAACCTCTAATGTGACTACATTTGTGAAGGCCTTTTTGCCTCAAATTTCTTCTATAAAAGTTCCTATTATTTTGGGCAAACTAAAAAGGGCAAAGAAGAGACATGTCCAACCTCCCAATCGTAAGTCATCATTGGCTCAAATGCCTAAGAGTAAGGCAGGTAAAAGACTCCCTAGATGTGGACAATGTCTTCCAATATAGTCACAAATAGAAAAGGAATAGCATGAAAAAACATGTGCATTCATATCCATATGTTCATTCATATACCGAAGTACATGTCCACAATTCTAATGATTCATGTGCTCATTGCTATGCCCATGCTTGTGAGACTTCTAGATTCAAGACGTCACCAAGATATGCTCATCTAACTCATAGATTATAATATGTCAGACTCCCCTTACTAAGCACGAGATTGACAGTAATTTAAAACTTCTTTATTACCATATAAAACAATGAAATACATTCTGTAAATAATTAAATACAAATACAAGGAAATCTTTAAACAAACTTGTAATATTTAAACCATTGTATTTAAAGTAAGTATAAATCCAAACTTATATACACATTGATCCAAAACATGAATATATACATATACATAATCAATATAAAAGATTTTATAACACAAACTTCAGAGCATCTCAACTTGGATATGTGGCAAACCTCTAAATCTCGAGCTCAAATACTATGACTGAATCTCTCTCTATCGAACTGTACTACAAAATGCCTTATTAACTGAAAAGATTTAAAAACAACTAAAATGAGCGAAAATTCAGTGAATAGACATAGCAAGCATAAAACGTTTATATATAATTAAGTAAGTATATCATAGATTAACGAATACTAGAAAACGGTTTAATACAGCGCAAAATACTTGTAAAATCCATCACGGAAGCAAATACATATATAAACGGTATCAAAATAATTTAACTTTAAACATGAAACATAATTCGTAGCATACATCAATTATATCAGTGATATACTACCCTATAACAATAATGTAAACTATAGGTCTGTAATCAGGAAAAAACACTAATCTATAGCCTAACCAACATATCTAGAATTACCTACATCCATATTAGACATGCATTTGGAATGCCATATAGTATGACTTACATCCACGTTATCTTGTGTTAACAGAAGTTAACACCCTTTTAAAAAGAGGGGCATCTTTGACCCTTTTTATAGACATCAAATTTTTATTTGTACTTTTATAGACATTAAGAGCATATCTTAGTCTCTATATAAACAATAGGGGTATATATTTGCGCCTTTTTCTATATTTTAAATCCCAAACAGTTGACGAGATTGACTAACTCGAGTAGTAAGAATGTCCCAACCAACTATAAAGCAGCCGGAAGAGCCGAATTGAAAATAAAAAAAAAAGAGAAAACTTTGATAAAGAAGAGAGAGAAAAAAGCAGTTATATAAAAGTTTAACATAAAATGAGATAAAACTATTATATATAGTGGGTATTTTTATAAATAATTTACAAAAATAGGTATCGTAGGAAATAAAGGAAAGATGGCAAAAAACGATGTAAATACTTTGGGAGAAACGGATATTCGCAAATAATCCCAATAATAAACTAGAGTAACTCAATTTTTTGGGAACGAATTTTTTTTTTACATTTCGTTTTTTAATCTTATTTTATGAAAAGTAAGAAATCAAACTTCACTTTAATCTTAAACAAGTTAAGTTTTTTAAATTAAATAAATATACAATGATGATATGATTATATTTTAAATTACATTGATAATAAATTACATTATTAAAGATATTACTATCTTTAATTTAATATGAATTAATATAATATATATATATATATATATATATATATATATATATACATACTCATTATGTACCAAACATAATTAATTAGTACTTATTGAGAGTAGTAATTCTAAATTAACTCAAGAATCAAAAAGGGTACAAAGGGAAGAATTATTAGTAATTAAAGTTTTCTTAATATGTATGAAATTAGAAAGTGGACAAATAAAATGGGACGGAGGGAGTATAATTTTTTAAAATTTAGAATTTTGAAAATATATTTTAAGAGAATATTATTTTCTAAAAATATACTATTTTTAACTAAATAAATCTTTATATTTTCTTTTTGATGAGTGTTCTCTTTTTTTTTTTCTTAAACAAACAAAAAAACACCACCTTCATATACCTTTGATAACTCTTCAAGAAAAGAGAGGAAAATACCAAAAGAAAATTATAATGCTTGATGAAGTAAAGAGAGAAAGAGGTCAAGGGCTGATTATTGCTTTGAAAGACAGAAAAGGACAAATAGCTTAATGCAAAAACTTGTAGAATTAATGATCTTCAGTAATTGATCCAAAAATTACCGTCTTTCATTTATATAATTTTTTTATCTTTTTTAATAAAATGCTTCATTATAAAAATCTACTGTCTCGTGATGTTTTTTTAAGTGATTGAGTATGTCGAATTTTAGTTAGAACTAAAATTATTTAGTATTTGTTCGGATTGTAATTTTAAACTTTTCAATAACTTAAAGTTGTTGCCGTTTAATAGAATAACGAAGCACTTCAAAGATATAGATGTTCTATATTCAGAAATGTTTAACACTTATATTATCCGTTTTTCGTGCCATAAAATTTTGTCCTTAGATTTATGTTTTATTATTACATCTTTTTAAAATTAATCAATTGTCATATCTAATCTAACTTTTAAATATTTTATATTACTAAAATAATATTTTATCTTAGTATTACTTTGATATAATTTAATTTTTGGTATCAAAAACTGTAATTTATTGAATTCTAGTGTTGTCTTTAATAACTAAAGTATTGGATTGGACTCATTCGACATCAACTTTCTTGCCTTACCGGACAAGTATCATATCACAAACGTGATGCTTACTCTTTCACCATTATTGGATCAGAGAAAATTAGGGTTTTGAATTCATTTTCAAAAATTTTGAAATTGTTTCTTGAAAATGTTGTTTAACCAAAAATTATGTTCTATTATTCTGTTCATGTGGCAATATTTTTGATAAAACATAAATTTAAAATTATAATTTTATACAACTTATGAAATAATATTTAGTCAATCCTGTTAATTCAAAATAATTGAAAATTAAAGTTGCTATTCACTTTTGAACTTTGTTTTCTCATAGCTAAATAAAAGAGCTATAAGCATGAACAATTTTAAAAAGAAAGCAAAGTAGGTAATTATCTATCTTATAATTTTTCATATTTTTAAAAAATATAAATATAAAATTTAATAATATAGTTTTGTTTGCTTTAATATTTATTTATTTTAAAAAATATTAATATAAAATCTAATGGTATAGTTTTGTCCATTTTAAAATTTTATTTTCCTTTAAAATTTGTATTTGGTTATTTTATAAAACATAAATGAATATATAAATACTATTTTTAAAATAAATACTAATTTATAGAAAACCTATTTCATTTGAAGTAGATGAATAGTTTAATAAGAAAGATTTAAACTGAAAACAGTGAGTTTTTTTTTACTTAGTCTCATGTCAATCTTAAGGGGATTCAAGATTAAAAGTAAAAAGTAATGGATTGTGAGATTAATCACATTGAAATAGTCAAAAATTAATTAAAAAATTAAACTTATAGAAAAATACGGAATCACACAAAATTTACATGGATTGTCAAGAACAACTCCACAAAAAAGGTTAATTTACTAATATTCAAGATTACATTTGGGAGAGATTTCACTCTAATTTCAAAACTTAGTTAGAATTAAACAAATCCAAATGATGCTTGAGATAAGTATTAATTTGCTTACATTTTTAAATTTTATAAGTATAAGACTTGTCAATTTATGGATCAAATTAGATCAAAAGTAATAAAGAGTAGGGTTAATATCAAAAGAAATAATGACCTTTACATGTTTTCTCATTTTAATCACGTAGTTTAAATTTTCTCATTTTCATGTATGAACTATCATTTTTTTCAAATTCATATACGGCGCTGAGATGACATTCATTTATTGGTTTAAAATGACATTCACCTCAGCGAATTACACCAATAGAGTCGTGACACCTCAACACCGTGTATGATTTTGAGAAAAAAATAGTAGTTTCGTGCATAAAAATGAGAAAATTTAAACTTCGTGATTAAAATGAAAAAACGTATAAAGTTCGTGATTTTTTTAACATTAACTCTAAAGAGTAAGAGCCATAATAGGATTGTACTTGTTATTCCTACACAAAAGACCAATTATAAGCATAATTAATTAAAAAATAAATTTAATTAAAACAACACCAAACTAATTAAAATTTTAAAATAATCTAACAATTTTTTTTTGAATACAATTCTCTTGTATTTTCAATAAATTAAAATAACAAATACAAAACTCCACCTTATCCACTTTATCCTAATAAGATTACTTCGATTGAAGAACTACAAACAAGCCCAACAATATTATGAATTTGTCAACAGAAAATGACACAAAAGATTAATCAACAAATTTATCAATTAATTGGCACACACACTATGAATTTGTTGGCCCTCGGTTTAGCAACATCATTAGTAGAATCTGGTAAAACGACAAAATTGTAACTAATCCATCAATCTAATACACTCAACTAATTTAATGGGATTTCGATAACATCACAACGTCTTTCACAATTTCCCAAATTTCATTCTTGACATAAAACTTATGGCCGCAAATTTCTAAATTAGATAGAGATATGAGATTCTTGTCATAAAACTAATATCTGTAACTCAAACATCTGTGAATATTCTAACTTCTACATCATGCATCTTGATCTTGAGTGAAACAATACCTGAAATTCTTCACGTTTGACTGTTGTCTATAACAATAACTCCATTATTAACAGTGTTGTAGGCGGAAAACCAATCAAAAATAACACAGATGAAATATGAACAACATGAATCTGCGTAAAATTTTGGATCGAAAGATTTATGCTATTTTTTTTTTGCCTAAACTGGTTCATCAGCCGGTTCACTAGGTAAAACTGGATATAGAACTGACTCACTTTTCCTCTTCATCGGTTCTTCAACCGGTTCATTGGGCATAATCGGTTGTAAAGCTAGTTTAGCCCTCTGTCCAAATTGGTCTCAAGTCAGTTCTGTGGCCAGTTCTTTAGGCAGAATTGGCTGTATATTCTATCCACTCCAAAAACATCTGAAAATTCTAAATTTCCACTGCAAGATGTTAGCGCATCTTTTAAAGTCCTCATTTGATTTATCTTTAACAATATTAGCTTCAAAAGTAGGTGTTCGATAATTTTTTATTTAATTTCTCAACAATTAATCTTCCCTAGTTACAAGTTAGAATTTTGTATTTCTGATTTTTATTATCATTATATGTATTCTTCATGCATGTCTTCGGCTTGTGGCTGTCACAAACTATTAGTGCTATTAGTGAAGTGGTAAGTGTAGCCACAAGTTTGTAGCCGCCTATAGAGCGTGAACACCACATATTAGTAGGAGTGAGTAAAAAAACCGTCCGACCGAATTAAACAACCGAACCGATGAATTATGATCGGTCCAATTTGGTTAAAATGGTTAATTCAGTCAATTCAGTTTTTGTGTAAATTTGTTTGGTTTTTTGGTTATCGTTTCGGCTTGAATTATCAAAATTGATCAAACCGACCATTAGCCAAAATTTTGATTTTTTAAAAAATTTCCTCATAATTTTCTAGGTTTTAACTGAATTGACCGAATTAACCAATCCATTCATTCGGTTCAGTTTGGAAATTTGTTTCTACCTCAGTTTGGTTTTTGATTAAAAATTCTTATTCAGTCGGTACGATTTTGGCTATTCGGTCGAACGATTAATTCGGCTAAGAGGATGTCGATTCGGTTTCAATCAAACCGACCGAATACTTACCCCTACCTATATTAGTAGTGCTTTCCTTGCGCTAGTAGCATAATATTCTATTTTTTCAAAGTATTTATATATAATTGAGAATCAATCGATATGGTAATATACTAATCTTTTTAAATACTTAAAATTAAATCCTCAAATTAATTTATTTTTCATCATAATAAATTATAATTATTCTGATTAATATATTCTATATCTAAATTATTATTTGTAAACACTTTATAGTTATTTGATAATTAATTATTATATTTATAAAAAAATTATCTGTTAAATAGAAATAAATAACTTATCATGCAAATATTATATTTGATTTTAATAAATTATGTGAAATTGTTTTTGTTTATTAGATTATTGAAACATTATGGCTAATATATAATAAAATTAAGTTGAAAGATTAAGTTGAATCTTATACTTGTCAATTAAATTCTTTAATAATTTTCATAGTAAACAGAGTAAATATAGTTAAAAAAACTTGAACATCAAAAGTTAGTAATTCACTTTTCGGAAGGTTAAACAGCGTTAGATGAAATTAAAAATTTATATAAAATATAATTTCTCAACAAGTGATTTATATTAAAAATAAATAAAAATAATGTAAAACAATCATCTAAAATATCATATAGTAATAATTAATCTATTTTTATAAGCATAATAGTAATGTTATAAAAATGGATTTCCATATATTTTTCACCTTTTCTATTATTATTTATATTTTTAGAATTGTAACTTTTAATTTTTAAATTCAATAAAAATAGTATAAAACTCTTTTATAACTTTTTCTTGAAGAATAATCCTGTTACAAATTTAAACGTTGGATATATACAAACAAACAAACCCTTAATGATCAATTACTTACCAAAATAATCATATATTTCCCATATATATCCACACTTTTTATCATTTTCTAATTTTCAATTTTTTCCAATTCCCATTTCCAATTCCCATTTCCAAAAGTAAAAAAATGCAGAAATATTAATTATACCAGTGGCGAGCATTTGTAGGTTTGGTTCGATTCTAAATCAACCGCAACAGAATGTCAAAAATTCTCTATATCTTCTACCCAACCATAATTTTTTAACCAAACACAGAAAATGATTTGACCGAAAAGTTTGATTAATTTAATTTGATTAGGTTTGATTTCGGTTTTGAAATTCGGATTAATTTTATTTTCAATACTAAATAAAAAATTTAAAATTTAAAATAAAATAACAAAAAAAGCTCCGAAATTTAGAGCTAATTGTGTTCGATGTGGTTTTTTTTTTTTTATTTCAGTTTTACATATCCAAAATTGAACTATTAACCAAACTCCAAATTTCTCTAAATTACCTACCGAACTAAACTGCTTTCACTAAAAAACCGATCCCAACAACAAATTTTAGTTCTGTTTATTTTGATTTTCCAATCCGGTTCGGTTTCTACTCACCCCTAAATCCTAATTATAACAAAACCCACCAAAATAAATAAATAAATAAATAAAAATAAACAAGTCGATTTCAAACCAAGCCAAGAAAAATAATAATAATTTTACAGTGAAAAAGAGAAGAAGAAAGCAAATTGCTTGCAATCGAAGGTAACCCTTCTCTGTTTCTTCACTATCAATCAATTACATATACCAACCTTATCTCTCTCTCTTCAAAAAATAACCTAACTCATTTCTTCATCTCTTCAATTTTCCAGATTTTAAATGGGTCCTGAAACCTATACCCCACCACCCACACCAGCACCGCCGTCAGCAGCGGCGGCGGGGGCGATTGTACCCACCGGGGCGGTCAAAACAACAGCTTTGGCACCTGGGTTTCGATTCCACCCAACAGATGACGAACTTGTTAGCTATTACTTGAAACGAAAGGTTGCTAATAAACCAGTTCGTTTTAATGCTATTTCTGAGGTCGATATTTACAAGAACGAGCCCTGGGAACTTGCAGGTTAATTTATTTTTAATTACTTGTCTGTTGTTTTTGGTTCATTGGGTTTTTTGGGTATGTGTTTATTTTTGTTTTGATTGAGTTTTTTTTTTCACGAAATTTGTGTACTTTATTGTGTATGGAATTGGAAATAACTTCTGGGTATGTATTGTTTTGATTAGTTACTAATGTTTACCTATTTGTATGTTTAATTGAGAAATTTTGAAGCTTTTTGTGTTTATTGAAGTGTTGTAGTTGTTCAATTTTGAATTTTTCGATAGCGGGTTATTGCGAGGATTTTAAATTTGATTATGTGATTTGTGAGTGTAGATAAGGCAATATTGAAGAGTAGAGACCAAGAATGGTACTTTTTTAGTGCATTGGATAGGAAGTATGGAAATGGAGCAAGAATGAATCGAGCTACGATTAAAGGGTACTGGAAAGCTACTGGTAAGGACAGGGAAGTTCGTCGTGCTAACCAACTCATGGCGATGAAGAAAACACTTGTGTTTCATAGTGGACGTGCCCCTGGTGGGCAGAGGACCAATTGGGTTATGCATGAATACCGTCTTGTTGAAGAAGAATTGGAAAGACTTGGATCCTTACAGGTAAGAAATTGTTTAGCAGTTTATGGTGATTCATTGATTCTCATTAGCTTGTGTAGAAAGTTTTGAAAATGAATGTAAGAATCTGATAATAAAATATTATTGCGCGGATAGAGAAAACTTTTCGTTTTTTTTATGTGTTAAGTTGTTTTATTTGAATTATGTTATGTCTAAATTGGCATGTTGAGGTTGGTGCAACAGGAAACTGTAGTATTATGAATGTCTTGAAATATGATTAACATCTTAGTTCAGTTGTCTTCTTATTTCTCAATGAATATCTAGGCAATGAAAGTATATTGTTGTTTGTTTCAGCATTGGTTATCTCACGATTGTTTTTTTTCCCTTGGTTGCAGACGGATTCATACGTGCTGTGTAGAGTGTTTCACAAGAATAACATAGGACCACCAAATGGAAATCGCTACGCTCCATTCCTTGAGGAGGAATGGGTTGATGGTGAGACAGCTCTCATTCCGGGAGAGGATGCTGCTGATGATGGGGTTGCTGGTCATGATAATGCTGATTACAATCGGATTGAGCAGGTAAATGCATTATTTGGTTAAGTTTCTATTGAACCATTAGTAGAGATGCTTACTTTTGTTGTGTCTTAGTGGTAATGTTACGCCTTAGTGTTATTGTTAAATGAGGCGGCAATTAGGCAGTAGTGTAATTCAAAAGAAGAGGTCTAAGAGCGAACAATTGTGTTTTTGTTGAAACCTTAAATTGGCTAAATATTTGATCTCGGTAAGCATGAAGTCCGTATCTCCAACAAGACATGTGATAAGCATTGTAGTAGAAGGTTGATGAGCATTCCATTTCTCCAAGTAGGTATCTTTTGGTGCAACATTAAGGAATACCAGTGATGAGAAGCAATTTGGCAGTTTTTTTCCAAAGGAGGGCATGCCTGGGTATTGGTCTGGTATCTGTTGATAAGAGTCTGGGGAGCTCATTAGGGGTGCTCAACACTATCTTTTGCAACTGAATCCAAGCCTATCCCGTTGTAGTTAGGCAGTGATATGTATTGGTGTTTTTTAAGAGAAGAAGGAATGGATGTTGGAGGCATCGGAATGGTGTGTCCAACATATACCTAGGTTTGCAATTGCATAACTAAAAATTATTTTCCACGGAATTGTCAAAACGTCAAAGAAGAGTTTGCAGCCATGTTCCCATATTTTCATTATAGAGGGTTATCTACTTGAAAAAACTCTTAAACTTTGCCTTAAATTTAATAATGTTTCAAAGGAATTGCTCCTATTATCCCTTCCATTTAGACACATTAGTTTTATTCATGAAGAATAAGCCAAAGGACAAAGTAGACAAAGTAGACAAAGCTACTTTACTTGCTCTCGATGGAGTAGCAAGTGATTCATTAACTTTTATATTGCAACATCTATTTGTCAAATAAGCTGCCTCATTTCATCCTTATTTACTCATCTATTGGTAAGATCCTCTTGCATGCCAAAAAGGCCAACTTCAAAGATTTCCTTGCTTGAATTTCAATAATACCATTAACTGCACATTGAATTGCTTAAGCACTTACTTACATATTCTCCAATTTGTTTTAATAAGATGTTAGTTAAGCTAAGGCCTCTCTTGTCTAAGATGGACGATTGTTTATGCACTGTAATCTTTTACAGACTTCTGGCTTAGAAAATAGCTTTAACACAACTCCGGAAATTTCCAGTTTTTCAATCTGGTGATTCCTTGGAATATTGGACTTGAAGCTAGTTGGTCTCCTAATGAAGTCCTTGTTCATAAACAACCAAATAAATGTGCATAGCGAGAGGGATTGTTGTAGCAAATTGTCAAATAAAAAGATAAATTGAAAATTTTACTGGCTGGGTCCCTAAATGATTCTACTGTGAGGCAAATTCCATTATTACACAAATTCTAGATCTTCTTGCCTTCATGCCCGCATTGAATTTGTAGTTATTTTTGGTAGAAATTTCCATAAACGTCATAAAAATTGATAACCTTTATTCTTTAATGGTTAACAAGATCTTAAAAACCACTGGAAAGCCTCCTTGTCTGATTAACTTACTAATGAAAATAAAAGAGGTGGAAAACCTATATGTTGAATTATCTTTTGGATTTATATAGACAACACTGCTTTACATTGGTATATAGAAAAGGAAAAAATCAAACAAAGAAGTGGCGCTTTCCTTCTAGATAAATAAGTTGTTTTGCATTTCTAATCTAAACGTAATTCTTCTTAAATTTTTCTTCTCATTGTCATCAGTAAATTTTTTAACTGCTCTTATTTATAGAGAAGTGAATATTGAGAGGTTGAGAAGCGCCCTTGTTGATTAAGCACCCTTGTTGATTAAGCACCCTTGTTGATTAAGGACAGTGCAGTTGATTGGCAAGATGACTAGCGAAGTGCTGCTGGTTATCCTTATTAATTATAGGCGACTCCCCGCTGTTCGAATCCTTAGTCAAGGGACGCATATTGACTGAAATATAAATTATTGATTCATGGAAAATGTCTACAAATTTGTTTGGTTTGGCTGAACCATTATTGATGTCAATAACTGTGACAGGTTTTGGCATTATTATCTATATTGGAGTTTTGAAAAAGCTATCCGATGTTATTAGGAAACACTCTGATTGGCTAGATTTTGAATTGAAGGTCTGAAAAGTGTTGGACGAGTATTATTAAATATATAGTTCAGAGTAGATGTCCTCAGGGTTGCTGTAAAAGGATACTACATGTGATGTAAGCCTTGTAATGGTGATTGGGTTTTTAACTTGGAATTTTTATGAGCTGTGAAGGATGTCTTCATCTTTGATTAGGAAAGATGTTCAACGACAAACAGTCATAGCAGTTGGGATTTAAATTAGGGGATTATTTTGTGAACAGCACAATATTGCTTGAAAAGAGGAGTTTTGCTTGATTGGAAATGCCCATGTTGTTTTGCCTTATGTTTAACTGTAAACATGGTGAGCTACGGCACTACAAATCATATATTAGAAAGCTATGACAAAGTTCGTGGTGTAGTTGAAACGGGAATGCCTATAGGATTGAATGGGAGTACTCTGTTTGTTTGCCCGAATAGTTAGAATTGTACATCTAGTTTTCCATCATAATTGGTTGGAAATGCAGGAATAGGAACTATTGAAGTCAAATTTGTAGGGCCAAGCATTGCAGCTAGGTTACGAATGATCTTAAGAAACTATGATTGCAAACTTTTTATCAGAAAACCTGTCAATTTACTCTCCAAGTCAACTCTACTTTGCAATTGGCCAAGAATTTCAAAACTGATAATTTGCTTGTCACATTAATTAATGCAATGAGCATATGAGATAAATTTGTAGTAATTTGTAGTGTGTCTAGTGATATTGTGCTAGGGTGCAGTTTTATTCTGTAAAATACCTTGTCGAACTATAAGCTTTAACATAATAATGAATGAATTGGGTTTGGCATTTGTATGTAGAGTTATATGGTATATGCTTCTATCTGAGGTGATTAACTCTGCCTAAATTTTTCACTTTGTATCTAATATTAATAAGATGACACACTACAAGGAAAAAATAAAATTCATTCTTGGAAGTCTTTGGTCATAGATTTATATGTCTTGCATGGCTATACTTGGTGAAACTTCATTTTATGATTTTACCTGAACTTGTTCAAATGTGGTAAAAGTATGTATATTGATTTTTGCAGGACAACGGTTACTTCAATCGAGATCGAGATCCTCTTAATATTAATGAAATTCCCAATGATTTTCAAACTCAAGACGAACTTCGCCGACATGACTTACCTGTGTGCAAGACAGAAAAAATGGAGGATTGCCCTCCTTGTGTGCTTAATACAGAAGCATCCTTTCCCTTGCTCCAATACAAAAGAAGAAAGCACAATGTTGACTTTGTGCCTAACCAAACAAATGCTTCACAGAACTCAACTAGGACAACTCAAGATCCTTGCTCATCCACAACATCAACCGGAGCAACAACGACAACTACAGAGACAACAACAATAACAGCAGCAGCTGCCGCAACAACAACTGCGATATCTGCATTGTTGGAATTTTCTCTGATGGAGTCGGTTGAACCTAAAGAGAAACCCCGTGTTCCTACTCCAAAATTTGATTCTTTTGGTCTCGATTCAACAGTGCCTCCTAGCTGTATGAAGTTTATCAACGATTTGCAGAGTGAGATTCATAAGATCTCCGTTGAGCGAGAGACACTGAAGCTTGAAATGATGAGTGCTCAAGCAATGATTAACATCCTTCAATCCCGAGTTGATTTTCTCAGTAAGGAAAATGAGGATGTGAAACGCAGCATTCGTGGTCCCAAGTAAGCACAGCAGCGCCTTTCTGCAGTCTATCGTTGTTATCCTGGCGTATAAATGATGGATCCCAGATGCGAGTTTTCCCCTCAAGTCCTTATGACTGGAGGGTATGTAAAATTAGGATATTATTTCGTCATGTTTGTTGAATAATCTGTGTCGTAGGATTATTGTAATGCTGGATTTACTTTCTGTAATGACTAATTTAGAGTGCTGCTTAATCAGCTCGAGACCTTGTCTAGTATTATCAGTTGTAATGTATCGTCTTGTTAAGACCTTACAGCTTAGAGTGTTGTTAATCTATCTAGTACTTTTATTCTATTGGTCATATTACATGATTGTTGTAGAAAAAATTACCTTAGTTATATGATCTCTCATGGCTGTAGAAGCTGATTTTATAGTTGAGTATCATGAGCTAGAGACTGTCAAACATGTACCTTAAAAGTATGAGCTGCCACACAAGTTTGAACTGAGCCAAGTATAGCTCAGAGTCTGAGACATTACTTGGTCCGAAAGATTATAAGGGACTACAAAGATCGACTGGTATATGAGAAGTACATTCTTTTGCAAAAAATATAATAAAAACGTGTGGTAGACCAAATGTATACTTCCCTTAGTATCAAATCTTAAGATCAAATTCTAGTTACATCTTTTCTTTCACATTGTTAGTTAGTCTTCCTCCTCTTTTTGTCTATACTAATATTTTTCGTCTGAATCTCGTTGGTCTTATTTTATTCGTCGGAGCACCTCAGTAGCTTAATAGTTTAGCACTTGACGTTGTGGTGAAAATTATTTTCTCAATTTTGTGTTATATGGAGATCTTTGAAATTTATTCATTATGAAAGGAGTAGGTCCTAGGAAATAATTTATTCATTAAAATTAAACTCTTAATTAACATAAATTTTATTAGAACTACACTACCATTTAACTTTGTATCTTATTATTAAGATTAAACAGGTTTTAATCACATAATCCAACTCTATTATATTTGTTTTTTTTGACTTAAATCCCAAACTTTGTCACATTATAACATTGGGTTGTTTACATAACGACATTAAAAAATCATTTAAATTTCAAAAATACGCCCTAAGTCAAAAAAAATTACTTTTATTTAAAAATTAAAAATCTTATTACATTTTATGTATTTATATTTTTACTAATGTTTTTAATACATATTTGATATTTTAAAAACACATTATTAATGCATTTTCGATACATCTCTAATACAGTGCATATATAAAAAGCAAAAACTTTTTGGATCTCGATTTGGATCTCGAAATGAAAACTTTTTTTAGTATGTATATTTTTGAATTTTTTTGTTCTTTTTTGGACATTTCCGTAATTTTTCCTATAACTAACATTTTCATCACTAAAACTGGACTGGACTTATAAATCAAGTCCAGTCATTTAGCAAACCCTAAAATAAAACCCCAGCGTCAATATAAGTGACAATTACACAACTACCAAACCCTAGACGGCAAACAGAGAAACCACAGCAGCTGCCAAAATGGTGAAGTTCTTGAAAACCAACAAGGCCGTAATCCTCCTACAGGGCCGCTACGCCGGCCGGAAGGCCGTCATCGTCAGATCATTCGACGACGGAACTCGCGACCGTCCCTACGGACATTGCCTGGTGGCCGGAATATCAAAGTACCCGGCCAAGGTGATAAAGAAGGACTCGGCGAAGAAGACGGCGAAGAAGTCGCGTGTGAAGGCGTTCATGAAGGTGGTGAACTACAGCCATTTGATGCCGACGAGGTACACTCTTGACATTGATTTAAAAGACGCTGTTACCCCTGATGCTTTGGTTTCTAAGGATAAGAAGGTAACCGCTTCTAAGGAGATCAAGAAGCGGTTCGAAGAGCGGTTCAAAACTGGGAAGAACCGTTGGTTTTTCTCTAAGCTCAGGTTTTGAATTTTATGTTATAGATTGTGGGATTGCTGTTGCCTATCAGACATTTTATTATGTTAATTTTGAATTTTTAAATAGCAACTCTTGGATTTGTAGTTTGAATTGAATGTTAAGCTTTTATTACAATTGGGTCCTATTTGATTTGGTTGAAAATTCCTTATATGAGTTTGGTATATCAGTTGATGGGTGTGTGTTTAAATCATGATAAATTAATTTGGATAGTTTAAGAAATTCATAATTGTGCTGCAGTGACATTAGGGAGATTATTTAATTGCTGTTCGGGTTCATCAACTCGATCAGGCGGCTTATATAGGTCGATTTGTGTTTTTTAGGGTTAAATTTTGCTTTTTGTGCTATCATGAGCTTAGCGACCATTACTTGTTTAGTTTTTACTCGTGGCATTTGTTTTTAGCGGTATTGCAAATGGTACTTGAAATCTCTGATAAAATTATGTTGGAGTAATGCTTAGTTTCATATAGTTCTGTCAAACTATCTTCTTATTTTTGTGCGGAACGAGTTTGAAATTTCAGATTTTTGAAATATCATTATAACTTTGGTGAGTCGCTAAAACAAACTCGACATAAGTAGATGTGCAGTTACCGACTCTTTGTTTTTGGAGAGAAGGGCAGTGTAGGGATGAATAATTTGGCATATTGTAATGGTTCATGTTCTAGCTAGTTTGCAATATGGTTTCGAAATTGAGGATTACGAAATGTGCATTCGCTTCTTATTATGGTCGATTTATCGGGATTAGTATTAACAGTTTAATTGAAGCCTTGTAGCATTTCTGATTCGCTGTATTGCTGATGTTTTTCCGCTGGGAGAGATTGTTTGCTTGTTAGTTATAAATTGAGAGTTCTTCCATGATACATAACAATGATGGAGGGCCTATTGATAATGTGTGCTCTGTCCGTAAATAAAGCATTTTGATTTTTTATGAATTAAAGCAAGTGTAAGAAATTCAAACAAAATCAAAAATCTCAGCTTCAAACACAATACTCTATTGCTCTTTTCTAATCAGTGCTTTAAACAAGTTAGCTAACTTTTATCTCACCACACAACAATTCTTTAAGTGTTATGAACCAGTTAGCTAATTTTGTATTTCGTAGTGTTTTGAAACTTGAGATTCAAGTTGATTGAGTAATTTTTATTGTCAAATTGTGTGATTTTATTTTTATTTTAATTTTTATGAAAGAAACTGTTGGAGTGAAGCTCTGTTATCCTACCAAACCCCATATTTTATGTTTAATTTTGTTTTGGTTTAGTTATGAAAATTATAACAATTCGTTTTTGGTCATTTCGATTTGGTTACCACACCCACCGATATACACTCGACCGCTGTACGGACCTCGGTTCTATATTTCTGCGGATGTCATCCAATGCTCTGCCATCGGTATCTCTGACTTTCTATTAATAGTCTCGAACATTTTATAAGCTGCTGCTCGACCAGCACCAAATGCAAGAACAAAACAGAACACCAATACCAATTAGGTGTTGTTTCCGGTCCTGTGAGTTTCATTATAACAAAAGAAAAACATTTTACATGCAAGAACAGAAAATCAATGCCAATTTCTTCAAAAACTAAATCAATACCAATTAGGTGCTGTGACATATTAGACTGTAATCAAAGTGATTTGCAGAGTGAGATCCATTAGATTTCTGTTGAGCGAAGGACATCGAAGCTTCAAATGATGAGTGCTCAAGCAATAATTAACATCCTTCAACCTCTATTCTCGAGTTGATTTTCTCAGTAAGAAAAATGAGGATTTGAAACGTAGCATTCGTGATAAATAAGCGTACCGACGGCTTCCTGCAGTCTTATTATTGATATCCTGACGTATAAATGATGGGTACGAAATGCTGAGTTTTGTCCTCAAGTTGTTATGACTTGAGGATATGTAAAATTAGGTTATTATTTTATTATGTTCATTTGAATAATTTGTGCTGTTGGATTATTATAATATTGGATTTACTCTGTGATGACAAATTTAGAGTGCTGCTTAATCAGCTTGACAAATTTTTAGTATTATCAGTTGTAATGTATCATATTGTTGACACTTTACAGCTTTGTTTGTTGTTCCTCTATTTATGTTCTCAAAGATGGTAGCATCACATGGTAGCATCACATATTGCTCCTATGTTCTTATCTGATGACACATTTACTTGCCTAAAAAAATTAAAAAAAATTGGCACATTGGTTTTTGCCCAAATCATTTATAAGTCTAAAACTTGTACGCTTTTTTAATTAATGGCGATCAAATATTTTAATTTTGTACAATTATGTCCTAATATGAAACACTTGTTGCACTCTGGTTTAAATTTTTTTCATTCCATTTTTTTAAAATTCAAATCTTAATGTTCTAAATTAAAATTGCGACCAAATCATAAATATCATCATCATTTTTCAAGGTTGTACCATATTTTAAAAGTTTGGTACTAACTGATAAAGGACCAAATATTTGGATTTTAAAGTGGGGCATAAAAATTTGAATACAATTGCCATATGACTGTTAAAGTTAAAAGATCCGATCGCGATAATGTTTAAAAATTGGGTTTCTTTTCTTTAAGGTGTTCTATTGACAATTTTTATATGGAAAGTTTAGCAAAATATCTAAAAAAACTAAAAATATCTGCAAAATTTAATTCATAATCTGAAAGTTTGCAAACGTACCTAAAAAATTTAAATATTTGTTTTTTTACTCTGCAGATTCAAACAGTTGCAAACAGTTTCAAAAAAACAAAATTTGAAACCGTTTTATAAAACTTTTCGCATACAGTTTCAAATAGAGTTTTAAACATTTTCAAAAAAAATACAATTTGAAACTGTTTTATAAACCGTTTCAAAAACAGTTTATAATAGGGTTTCAAACGGTTTATAACAATTTATTAAAACATAATTTGAAACTGTTTTCAAAAACAGTTTTAAATAGAGTGTCAAACGGTTTCTAAAAAACAGTTTCAAACAGTTTACAGAGTATTTTTACAAATTTTCAGAGTAAAAAAATAAATTTTCGGAAAAAAAAGTAAAAAAATACATTTCAAAAACGTAGTATTTTTATAAATATTTTTAAAACGGAGTATTTTCTGCAATTTCCCTTTTTATATATTTTATATGGGCCAAGTGTATAATTTTAGTCCTCATTTAACGCTCTTTTTTTTTTTTAATTTAGACCTTAATGATTTATTTTAATAACGTTCTTAAAAATGATAAAATTGACTCTTTTCATCAATTTTTATTTTACCATTATCCTAGCTGTGTCAATGGAGAAGACGTACGACATGTAAGTGGCATTTTATTTAATTTGAACATAAATGTTTATTTTTATTTGGAATTTAACATTAGAAAATAGACATTTATTGGATGCTATGTTGCATATTCCATAAGTCGTTCACGTCTGCATAAGTAAAAAAATAGTATTAAAAGAGTGTCTGTTTTGTTTATTTTTAATAACATTTAGATACCACTTTAAAACAAAACAGTTATCAAGGTGCAAGTTAAAAATCAAACAAACATAAGAGTTTATATATATACTAGAATTTTTATAAATAGAATATTTTATTTCTGGAATACATAGTTACTTATTATTAAAGGAGAAGCACTCCTCAAGCTTATTCGTAATATATAATCATTCTTTTATTTATAGTAATAAGAATTCATGTTAAGGCTTTCACATTTAACATAAATTAAGCAGCCTTCATGGATGAACAGTGTCGGGTACCGGAGTACGGCAGCATTCACAACACACGCTCGGTGGCGGTGGTTTAGGCGAGCAACACACACAAGCCGGGCAAAAAATGGGTTCGTCGGTGGAGGTCTGCAAAATTAATTAAAATTTTGTAACTATACAGTAATAAATATTCTTTTTTACAATAACATAACCATTAATCACTTGTAACTAAGAAAATCTTTTAATTTTGCAAAATAAAAATAATTAATATACCTCGATGATTAAACCGAGCTGCTTCGCTAGGCATCATCGGCGACAATACGAAGGCAAAGATAAAGAAAGTGACCAAGACAGACTTGAGAGAATTTGTTGCCATTCCTATTTTCCGTATATTAAAGATTATGATTAATTGATATGAGGATGTTGGTATTTATATAGTCTATGGGATTGTAAGACTTTCGGCTACATACAGTTTATGATCAATTTTTTAAAATATGAAAGCAGATTAAACTGGTTTGAATTAAAAGTTTGAATTTTCACAATTTCCATGCAAATAGTCTTTCTTTAGCTGCTTAATGTACATATTCTTGAATGTTTATCAAACAGTACGCCAAGCAAAGTATGTAACTGAGAAATTGGCCATTCACGTCAATAATTTAGAGGTAATTAAGAAATTAGTGTCCAAATTAAACATTAATATTAAGGTTTCATCATTGAGAATAACTCATCTTTCGACTTCTTTGTTTATAATCCAAATTTTTGAAATTGTCAATTTTTTAATTTTCAATTTCAATTGTAACTATTTGTTTAAATTGGAGTGAAAAGAATTCAAATATTCTCTTTATATTTGGAATTCTCGATGGTAAAAATATAAATTAGAATAATATAAAATAATATGAATTTTTTTTTCATTTTAACTTGAATAAATGGTTACAACTTAAACTGGAAATAGAAAAATGGATTGACATCAAACAATTTTAAAATTTTGTCTATAAATGAATAAATATAAAAAAAATGAGATATTTTTGAATAGTTAAACCTGATATTAAAAGAAAATTCACTTTTCAATTAATCATATTACTTAGACATTGTTATAACAATAATATCATTTGTTTTTGCTATCATTGATATCTAAATTTAAAATTTTACGGTCGTGGATATATATAGTAAAACCAAGCTTAATATGCTCAAATTGTTCATTTGTAAATGATACTAGTATGATACCCTCGCGATGCTTCGGAAATAATCACTTTATAACTAACATTACAACAATAAATAATAATAATAATAATAATATATCAACAAATAAACTGTATAAATTATATATAAAAAAAAAAGCTTCACATAACTGATTCATTTATCTAACTTAGTAGTATAATTATACAAACTATTAATTTTCTTAAGTGTGGTAACATCTAGATTACTAATATATAGCTATTCTGACGTAAATAGAAATATGTATATACATATATTAAAAGAACATATAAAACTTGATTTGGAAGTAGTAGTACAAATAGTTTGATTAATAATGTATATAGATATTCATAAACTAAATTTGATCAACCAATGAAAATCACTTTGGTTCGATTTGAACCAACATTACACTCTATAAAGGACAATCAATTTAAGTTTCACATATTTTTTATTGATATGTAATATTAAATTATTTTTTTCAAAAGATTTAATTTTTTTCACTTTTAACTTAAATAATCTTTTTAATAATTATATATAATTTATTTATTATTAAAATATGTAGTTAAATTTTGATTTATTCCCATGAAAATAAAAAGTTCATTTCCATAAATGAAATGGAGAATTGGTAAAAATCTTTTTTAACATCTAAATTTGGACATAAACTACAAAATGCTAGAATATATATTTTTTTTAAAAATGAAGTATTACTTGTAAACTTTCTTTAAAAAAAAAAAAATTGGTGTCCAAGTTTATAGATAAACTTACCAAGTTTATAGATAAACTTGAAAATTAATTTTGTGGATAAATTGAAAAATAAATTGGGACACCAAGCTTACGGATAAACTTAAACTTAAAACTTGAACACCAAGATTATTTATAAACTTGATGTCCAAGTTTACAAATCTGTGGATAAACTTGAAAAATAAATTCGGACACTAAATTTACGGATAAACTTAAACCTTGAAAACTAAATTTATGGATAAATTTGAACAATAAATTAGGACTCCAAATTTACGGATAAACTTGGACGTTAAACCTGGAAACCAAGTTTTGGAGAAAAGGATAATTTTTCAGTTTTCCATGGCCTTGCTTTATAAAAAAGTTTCATCCGCTATTTTTTCCTTTCTAGTATTTTGAGAGAAATAAAGAAATAAATATGTGGTCATTTTGGCGTTAATATGTGAGATATATGAATAATTTGAAATTATTATACCAAATGAATTAATGTTTGTGAGACTTGTGGTAATTAAGCGTGAAAATTTAAAAATATGTAATGAAAAATAATTCTTAATTGACTAAAAATATATGGAAAGCCAGTTTAAATTTTTGCTTTATTAATTATAAATAGTCCAATTTTATTAATGGTCTAAGGTCATGCAACTCGGAAAATCAAATTAAAACTAAACTGGAAACGAAGCGATGTATAAAAAATATAAACATGGAAAGGAAATTACATGAAAGTTGAATTTCATTTATATTAAAAGTAAAACTACAAAAAATGATCTAACCAATCCATCATATATTCCAATAAAAAATTATTTATACATTATCAACAATCCACTCAATACCAACTTCCTAAAGGTATTGCTGTCAATAAAAAAATCAATTATAGATTGACCGGCGGCAACGAAAAAGATTGTCAGTATCAGGAGGCTTCACATCGTCTGGAAGACACAGCAAAATACGAAGAGCCTATTTTGTTTCCAATCCACTCCACGATAGTCTTTTGCCAATTTGAGTACTGAAGCATAATCCGATCACATCACAACTACAAAACAAAGGAAAAAAAGTAAATACTAAAAATGTTTCCAATCAAAAACAACACTTTTGGTAATACCAAAATTAAGAAACTGATTTTTTTTGACATCAACACCAGGAGACCATTAAAGCCAGAGTTTTTACCATGATTGGATTGCCCACCTCGCTTAACACGATCTGAACCTATCGCAACTTACTGATTCAAATCAATCAATACCAACATTGTGTCATCTCTGAGAGTAACGTAGTAAACAAACTCTACGAAATTTGAATCCAAACGCATCATTTGAAATAAAGGTAAAAAGACGAAGATTAAAAGCAAAAGGTAAATTGAGAGAAAATTAAAGCTTGAAGGAGTCAGAGATCAAATATAAAAGAAAAACTGAGAGAGAATCAAAGTTTCAAGAATCGAGAAATCAAAAGTAATAGAGAATTGAAACGAAAAGAAAGCATGAGGCCATTTAAGTGAGAGAAAAGGAAAAAATTACGGGACAAATTAAAGATCAGCCGAGTGAGAGAGAAGTAAGACTGAATTTACAATTCTCTGAAATGCAATATAAATACTATTAAAATTTAAGCCATCTTATCTTATGCAATAAGCTGGATAATAGCTGGCAATCAGCTAGAGATTCTAAGAAAGCAGAAGATGAAACGTGGCTTTTTGGATGATAACAAAGTGATGGTTTACCAAAAGAGACTTATAATATTGTAGGGTTATGAAGGTTTTACTGTAAATTAAATGAAATAGAAGACTTTTTATTACACTTATAATATCAATGTAATGACAAAATAATAAAAACTAAATTTTGAAATGGTTTTTATGTAAATAAATGTGCAGATGTGGGCTTTTATATTTTTAAAAGTGAAGATGTACCAAAATAGGTAAAAGATGACATTCATTAGTCGTTTATATTTTGTAAATTCAATGCAAAATAAGGAGAAAATTGTAAAAGAGAACTCAAATGAACAGTGTTTTGGGTTCATCTTTATACTAGTTATATAGATATCTAACCTTTCTTATTTTAATTCTTTTTATCCTCTTTGAGTAATATGTTCTATTAAACATATTTTTAGAAAAATGTAATGTATTTAATATAATATGAGATACAAAATAAAATTTTATATTATTATTTATTAAATTTTGTTTTTAAATAATGTTTGCATAATTGTTTTTCAATTAAATCAACTTTAATTAAGTTGAAAAAAAATATGTAGAAATAGTTGTAGAAAAAATTATCTTTGAATTTTACCATTTGTTATAGTTGTTATAGGGATGATCTTTACAATTATCCTATTTTCTTATATGATTCATATATATCTTCTAAATCATGAGTCAAATTTTTTAATTTAGGTAATGCTTTAAAACATTAGCTCGCTCTGATTTATCATATGTTTTTTTAGAAAATAAAATTATATATTTATAGACACCTATTTCTCGGACAGGTAAAAAATGATAAGGGACTGAAGCGTTCAATGATGATTTTCAGAGAAATCTGTCCGGATGATGAGCTCTCGATTTGTTTGCTGGAATTCAAGCAGCCGTAATCTGTGCACAGCTGCAAATTTGGAGAATTAAAACGCAATTAGACGTAAATAGCCCATAAAAATCCAAAGCGATTGTAGTCTAAGCGAGAAATTAGACTAAAATGCAATATCTTAGAAGTTTATGGCCAATTTCCAAGTTTTATGGACTGAAATTGACCATACTCAAACTCATAGAGTGTCAAGAGTCGCTTTTAATACTTTCGGGCACCAAATAATACTTTTAGACATAGTTATCACTTAATTAATTAATACGAATCTAAAAAGTAAAAAGTTAAGGTAAATAATTTAAACCTAATCCTAATTCTAATAATCTATCACTTAACACTCTTTAACTATTATTGTATATATAAAACTCTAACTAAGATAATTTAAAATCAACTTAACCTCTAACTAATCCTAGGTCACCCTTAAACTTTATAAATAGAACCCTTAATCAGCCTGGCTTAGGGTTAGGCGCACAAATCCTAGAAATTAGATAGCAACTTCGTAAAACCCTAACTAGAAACAAAAGCCCTAGCTGACTTTCCCACCACACACACTAAATTGCACCAGTTTCTAGTCCTAAAACAGCCTAATACGTGTTAATTCTCCAAGAACGCAGCGTAAGCACCAGATTCGAAGCTGGATTCCGCATCCATTTTGCCATCAAACGAGCCGAGGACTCAGACCAGTAATATGAGGACCCTCTTATTTATCCCTTTGATTTTCTTTTGATTTGTATGTCATGATCATTATTTTTGCTAAAGTTGCGTGATTTACCTGTATGCTAGTTTATTTGCCAATTTTAGTCATAAAATTGACATGCTAGACTTAATAATTTAATTGCAAATTGCCATGAAATCGACGAATACGCATGTTAATGACTGATTTAATGTGTTTAATATGTTCAACTACGGAAACCCAGTTAATTGTAGCTCTTAGGATACATGTTTGATGTGATTTTGAGCTTATATGCCATGAAAAATCTATTTTCGAAGTTGCTGCCCAATATATTTTTGTTTAAATCAGCTTTAAACACTATTTAAATGCCATATTTGAATTCCTTATTTTATTTTATACGAGTTTAACTACTTTTGCATGTGAAACGGGGTTAAAACGAGTGAGAACGAAACAAAACAAAACGTGTATTGAAACTGCCAACGAACCGCCGCCGCCACTCCAACCTGCCGGTGCCGCCGTGTTCTTGATGACTCCTGCTTCATATTGACATTCAGATTTTCCTGACGACTTCTAGATATTCAATTTAGGTTTTCGGGCTCGTTTAAGCTCAGAATTAGATTCTGTTTAGATCCAGATTTACTGTTTTTCATGTATTTTATGTTCCTTCTTTGTAACGGGCCATACCCGATGTAAAAAAAACTCAGAAGTCCAAAAATGTAACATAGTGTATATACCGGGCCCACGAGCACGAAGCCCAGCAAACCAACAAATTCTGGACCCAATTCCGGGTTAACCCAAACTCGGAATCGACTCCGGATCAAACCAGTAGAACCGGATCGATGAGACTCACAACTCTCGTGATCTGACCGAGGGCTCGTTCTGACCAGAACAAGGGTCAAAACCCACGCGAATGTCAGACACTCAAAGTCAACGAGGTTAAAAAGTATCGCTAACCTTGTATGTATACTAAACTGCTCCCTGAGCATGCCTGCAATGTTTACCGCTTTCCAAAAATCCATCAAATTAACCGGTTAAAGAATTAATCACATAAATTAGCCCATTACTGCATTCCATCCGATCACTTAGACATCATAGGGACTACCACAAAAATATAGTAACGGTTGTATAGGTTTTTCAAGACTCACCTAATAAAATCAATTAACCAATCAAACGTTTACATCCAGTTTAGTGTTTTTTTTTCATGTAATCAATCCACATCATGCAGACGTATGACTATTTGCTATAAACCTCTAAGGTTAGATGTATGTTTAGGTTTACCTGCTATTTGCCTCAAATGCAGTCCAGATCGAGTCATATGCGCGTCAAACGTGATTACAGCTTTTATACATGTTTATTTACAGTTTTCATATCCCATGAACTGCATATACTGTTGAGATGAGAATAAAACGAATATGTCCAGTAAATAAAGCCAATAACAGATAAGTCAAGCACAAGAGTGTTGGGGAGGTTCACGAACCTTAGTCTTTGGTCCGATGCACGATAATCTTACCGGAGGCGAGTAAGGTTATCTAGTCGGTTAAAAGCATTTCCTATTTGAATTAGGTGGCGATCCATTTTTCAAACCATTTCCAGATCGAAAAGTCAGCCATAAGCCTTGAGCGAGCCGCCCCGAACCCCGCTTCGCTCATAATATTGATTAGAAATATCCGAATACAAAGGCAAGAATAAAATATCTGAAACATCTGACGCTCCAACTGAAAATACCAGACATATAATTGGACAACCGAGACAAAACACAACAAACTATTAACATAGTCCTTAAAGAGATTTTTGCATTCTTCATCAATTATAAGCATCATATTGAACTCAACTATTCACAATTAATAACATAAAACCCAATTTCAACTCATTCCAAACCACCCAAATCCAAATATCACGTAAATCATCAACAAAAGACAAAATTAGTTATTTATTAAAGATTCTCAAATTAAGTCAAATGGTTTTAGAAAAAAATAACAAAAATCACCCAAAGAGTTTAAAACCCTTGAAGATTCAACTTGAATCCAACACTCAATCTTTAAAACAAACTCTAATATTTGACTTTAAAATGTCGAATAAAGTGTCTAAAATTGATTTAGGGTCAAAGGTTTTCAAAAACACTATTAATTTAAGTTGGGGTCGAATTGAGAGCTGAAAAATAATATAAGTATTAGTTATTTTTTAATAGGCCTAATGTCTTAAAAAACCCTGACCTTTTAGCCCCTTTTCAATCATACCCTGACGTTGAAAATTTGTCAATTTTACCCTATTTTGCATTTTTGTGTTTCAATTGTACCCTGAAAAATTAAATTAACGTCTTTTACGTTTGGAAATTTGTTTAAAACATTCTCCATGTCTCGCATATATTGATTGTATATTTTTAAAATTTATTTAAATTTAGTTAAATTAATTAAGAATTTAAATTAGTGTTAATTTGATTATGGTTTTTAGTTAGTTTTTAAAAATAAAGGACTTATTTGTACTTTTTTTAATGAAAAAGAATTTAATTTCATGTTTAGACTTAATTAATTGAATGATTTCATCATTTAAGTAAAACAATTAACAAAAATTAAAATATTGGGGTACAATTGAAAACGGAAAATTTAAAAGTGGGTAAAATTGACAAATTTTCAACGTCGGGGTGGAATTGAAAAAAAATTTAAAGGTGAGAGATTTTTGAGTGATTAGGCCTTTTTAATATAACAATCTATTAAAGTTAAAGTTTATAATTTTGTATAATACATAGTTATGTAAAAAATCAATTTTAACTCTATTATTTTTTTTTTATCAAAAATCTATAATTTTATGCACATTTAATCAGTGATTAAAAATAGTAATTTAATTTTAGGGATTTTGTCAAAACGACCGTAAAAAACATATTTATAAAAATATTGGCACGAAAAATAAATTTTTTAAGGTACTGAAAAAAACATTTGCAATTTTTTTAGAAAAAACACACATCGAAAACATTGAAATTTATATAAAACACCAAAAATACATTTAAAAATGCTGAAAAAACTAAAAAAACACTTATAATATTTCTAAAAATAACTTACAAGACACATTTATAAATATCTACAAAACTTAATAGTCCATTGGTCAACCGCGAACATAATACTTGTTGACCATATTGTTGATTGACATCAACATAAAAATTCGGGTAAAATTCAGCCAAATTTCAACGACAAGTCATTGGACTCCGACAATATTTTTTTGGGTGTTTCAAATGTTTTTTATCCGGCAAAAAAAAAGTTTTTTAAAGCATAATTTTATAGATAAAATAAAAATAAAATAATAAACATTAAGTTGGTAAAAATATGAATGTAATTTTTAAGTTTAAAAAATTATTCGTTATTATTAATAGAAATTTTAGTTTTAAAAAAAAAGTTTAAAAATTTATAAATGTTGTACTTTCCTAATAGACAGCCACATTTCATCAACGTGTGGAAACACGTCACCTATGTACCTTCCACCATTTTTACTTCAACTCCTTTGCAATCTCTTCCTCCTAAAATCACAACTTAAATAAAAAGTAATAAAACTTAAAATATTTAAAATTAAAGAAAACCCAAATAAAAGCTTCCTCTGTCTCATCTCCTTTTTTCACTCTCTCTCTAAAAACAATGTCTTTTATTTCTCTCTCTACCCTCTCAAATCTCCGATTCCTTCAAATCCCCCATTAAAACCCCTTCAATTTTACAAACCCTAGCTCTCAATTTCACTTAATCCCCTCACAATTTCAACTCTGTTCATATTTTTTTACTTTGATAAACCATTTTCAAAACCCTAAAGACTCCAATTTTGTTATGGCGCGTGGCGATCGTTCAGCTTCTTCTTTAGCACCCGGGTTTAGATTTCACCCAACTGATGAAGAGCTGGTTAGGTATTATCTTAAGCGGAAAATTACTAATAAACCCTTTAAATTCGATGCAATTGCTGTTGTTGATGTCTATAAGACTGAGCCCTGGGATCTTCCAGGTCAGATTTTCTTTCCTTTTTAATCAGTTTATTGTTATTTTTATGCTGTGTGTAATGTTTAGATGATTGGGTTGGAAATTTTGAGTTTTGTTGCTTAATTTTTTTTTTTGGTATTTGTTTGTTTGTTTTTTGATGTTTTAATTGTTAAATTATATTAGGTAATTGGGAAAAGTAGTTAAATTTTGGAATTATGCTGTATCACAAGTTAGGTAGCAGGGACAGAGACACAGGGAACTTGGCACAGACCCCGCTGAATAGTGTTATTTTAAAGTTTTCTATGTAAAAGATGAAGTTTTGTGTCCGAAATGTTTACGAAATGGGACGAATGAAGTCTCCGTGCTACTTAGATCACACATGACTTGTTTGAGATTTTGATTTTATAAATTAACTGTTTATTTTATTTGAACTTGTTCATTTTTTTGTGATTTTAGGCAAGTCTAAGTTGAAGACTAGGGATTTAGAGTGGTACTTCTTTAGTATGTTGGATAAGAAGTATAGCAATGGCTCTAAGACGAATCGAGCTACTGAGAAAGGATATTGGAAGACAACTGGGAAAGACCGTCCTGTTCGGTGGAACTCGCGAGATGTGGGGATGAAGAAGACCCTTGTTTATCATCTTGGAAGGGCACCGCGTGGTGAGAGATCCAATTGGGTGATGCATGAGTACCGCTTAGTTGATGTGGATTTGGAGAAGGCGGGTGTTGTTCAAGTGAGATTAATAAATTATTTGTAAATTTTGGTGTTTTTTTGTTTATGCTGTTGTTGCGTTTTATTTGATTTGCTGTTTGTTCTCTTGTCTGCATCCTTTTTATAAGAAGGATGCATTTGTGCTTTGTAGGATTTTCCAAAAAAGTGGAACTGGACCGAAGAATGGAGAGCAGTATGGGGCGCCATTTGTTGAGGAGGAATGGGATAATGATGATGAGGTGGTTCTATTACCAGGTGAAGAGATGGTTGTCAGTGATGATTTGGCACTTGGCGATGGTGCATATGTGGAGGCAAATGAAGTTGACCAGGTTTGTACTTTTATAAGACTCTTTATGAATAATCTGGAACTGTTTGGTCCTTAATGCTTTATAAAATACAGTTTCAAATTTAATAATACTTGAAAAAGATGATATTGACGTTGGGATTTATATGTGAAAGTAGGGTTCAAATATTGGATTTGGTAGGATAGAAATATTTGAAGTCACTGAAAACTATGAAAAGAATGATATCTAGTGTCTCACCAACATAGCAACTTGGTTTAGTGCCTTGTTAGTTTTGAATTTCTAAATCTACGGTTTTTGGCAGAATTTCAATGCTGCAGCTGTATCTGAAAATGCTGTCCTTCCGGTGAACTACTATCATGGGGAAACATGCAATGAGCAGTTTGGGAACTTCAATGCAGATGAGCAAAAGCCTATAGTTGAACAGGAGGATGCCCAGAATGGCTCTGATCGGCCTGAGGAAAAAGTGTTTTTCAGCTTCCCTGAAGACTATCAGATTGATGCAAAACCAGTTAGAAAAGAATTTAGAGCTGAATCAAGTAACAATATAGATGCTACTGACGACAATTACTTGCTTGATGAACCCTTCTTGGATGCTACTGACAGTCCTCCATTCAATGAAGGCTTTTACCTGGAAGCAAATGATCTTTCAAATCCTTTAGAACGAGATTGTACTGGTGATTCAACAGTCTTTGACATGGTTGATGAGTACCTCAATTTCTTTGATGCTAGTGATGACAACCTGACTTTTGATCCTTCTGAACTTCTCGGAAGTGAAAATGTTGTTTCTAATGAAGCTGTGTCTTCTGAGACGGTAAATACTCACTTTAACCGTCACTTGCATCTGTTTATCAGCTTTTGAGCTTTAGGCTTACCTAGCTATTACTTTGCAACAGGATGTGAATGGAGGAGTTAAAGAATTGCCCATAGCAAACCAAGAGCTACCTGAAACACATAATAGCACCAATACATCCTCTTCTAACCAACAAAAGCCAGAACCAGCCAAGTTTGAGTCAGGTAACTTTATATCTTAGTTAAATTCATTGATATTCCTTCCTGCAACAGTTTGTATTGCCCTGCTTTGCGTGATTAGGCTTCATCCTTTTATCTGGTTTTTGCTGCAGATTTCAAATATCCATTTATGAAGCAGGCCAGTCAGATGCTGGGCAGTATTTCTGCACCTCCTGCATTTGCTTCCGAGTTTCCTCTCAAGGGCAGCGCTATGCATTTAAATGCAGCGTCATCATCCAGCTCAATTCGTGTTACTGCTGGTATGATAAGAGTGGAAAATGTTACTTTTGGAAACAATGGACTGGACTGGTCATTTGACAAAAGCGGGAATGTCAGTATCGTCCTCTCTTTTGACGTGTCACAAGGCGATGGTAACTTGGCTCCAATGGGGAACCCGTTCTCGAGCAAGACATGGTCAATGGTGTCGCGGTGCTGGTTCTTCCTAATGTTCTTCTGGGTTCTAATTCTTTCAGCGAGTTTCAAAATTGGGACCTATATTTCTACCAAGTAACTTATCTGGTCAAATTTAATTGGCCATAAGACACCTGGAAACTGTTCTGTGGGGTTTTTTTTTAATTTTCTTTTGGGGTTGATCAACCTTTGATCTCCATTATAGGTATGTTAGGACAGGAAGATGTTATAGATTCTTTAATTATATTAACTGCCAAGTCTGATAGAGGGTATGTTTTGACCTACTCTACTGCTTTGTAATTTTACAGAACTGCACACGTTATTTAAATAGGGTTTTACATTAGAGATTATATGGTCATGTGTAAACAATAATTAACCATTCAAGACAATCTGCTCAAGTGAAAAGATAGTGTTCCCTCCTTGATGCTAAGAGAGATGATTTTGAATGGGCTATATGGTTCCTTTGCTTGCTGTTTCATTATTATTGCTATCGTAGAGGAGAATGTTGGATATCCCATATGCTTTGGAGGAGTTCCAGTAGATTTTAGCAATCGGAATCTTTCCGAGTGTTGATGATTGGCAATAGGTGGCTTGAAGTTTGCTAAGATGTGTGGTATCCGGTGGCTGACGGGTTGCATTTTTCTTTTTGAAGTTTACTTGGCAACAGGTTTTGCTTTCCTAAAAGCAAACTGGAATTGCAGTTCATCTCACTTGAAAGGACTTTGCATCGGTGTGTCATTGATGCTTGCTTTGATAGCAAGCAAGCATAATTC
The DNA here is from genome assembly GCF_937616625.2 of Mercurialis annua. NCBI lineage: Eukaryota > Viridiplantae > Streptophyta > Magnoliopsida > Malpighiales > Euphorbiaceae > Mercurialis > Mercurialis annua. The sequence goes on along the minus strand of NC_065577.1, from coordinate 33,277,602 downwards.
ATCGTGCTGACTTTTCTTTTGGTGAGATCTCACATTTTCTACATTGAATGCTTTGCTTTCTTGGAGATCTCTCATTTTCCTAGGAGGGCAGCTTCTCAAGTTTAAACTTTAGATTAATCAATATTCTACTAAAAATTTAAGCTTTAATGTAGAGGTGGGAGGTTTTCCGGACTCGAAAGAGAAATTGAAAATGTCGGAAGGTTTAAGGGTTTTGGATTAGTATTCTCTTATCTAGGTGTGCTTATGTGAGCGACTAGTTCGGAAGGCTTTTGCCAAAGCGTCGATTTGAAACAGTGGCCAATTTCACGGGTCAAAACTTCTTGTTCTTGGTCGGTAAGTGAGTGAAGAAATTATAAATCATATACTGTTTTTTGAACATCACCATAGATCATTCAATTAAATAGTGCAGAGTGTAATATACATAACATTAGGCAAAGAAAGGAAAGAAGGAATCATAATTACACCAGCCCCTTTGCGGACCAATTAATCAAAATTCATTACATGTTTAGGATTGACATATCACTAATACCAGCTCTATTATTCTTCATAACAAATCATTATGTCTGTACTTATAATCCAGCAGTTTCATTTAGTAGCTACTAGCTGCAGAAGAATTCCAAAAGAAGAGCAGCTGTGTCTGCTCGGATACTACATTTCTCCTGGCAGCATCGTGTCTTCCGGTAAATCACAGAAGGCAATACCCTGGAAACAACAGGAATTTTATTAATTGATATGGCTTATCTAACGTAAGGATGACACACTCAAACATTGAAAAGATATATTTACCTCTCCAGTAAGGTGGGCAACGCAGCGCTTCTCAGCAACCAATTCAGCTTCAGTCTACAACAAATTGCGTAAGATTGGAATTATATGTAGCTTCTTGGTGGCCAATTGGCCATGCATGCGACTCATTGAAAATCATGTTTGGAAATCACATACTAGAGATCTATATTGCACATAAAGTTATCGAACTCGTACATTTTGGTGTTTCATTTTCGGAAACACTTCTGGAACTCTTAAATTTTTAATTAATATCTTTTTTTTTGTAATAAAAATGTCATTTCAACGTTTCCTATTTCAGCATTTCCATTTCTGTGCAACATAGCTAGAAATAGAAGAGTTCACTTTTTAGCTATGTTCCGTTAAAAGCAAAAAATATACCTTGGCGATTTTCTTCAGAAGGTAATCATCAAATATGACATCCTTGACAAGTTCATAATCACCATCTCCCTGCCAAATGCGAGTCAGATTGACAGAAAACCTACATATGAATGAACAGGAAGAGCAAAAAAGAGAAAGGTTTCGAGGTAGAAATTACTTTCGATCTGCACGGCATGCTGAAAACTAAATCCTCTGATATCCCATACGGATTTCCTTTAGTGTAGACCTGCATTTGTATACAAAACATGAGATTAAAGACTGCAAAAGTAGCAAGTCAAAAATCATAATTTTTGCCAAGTAGGCTTTTATCATCTTATAATTAGATTGCGGACGATATCACTACATCAGTCTCGTTGTCTAAAACTGACAAGCATATGCATGGATGCGGAGGATGAACTTGGCTTGGAAATTGCAGAGCCATAATGTATCAAACTGAAGCTGATTCAGAGATCTACATTAGTTCCGGGCCAACTGATTTTCAGGCCAAAATTCATCATTTAAGAAATTTTCGAGTTGTCAAAAAATCTATGCATCTCATTAGTTTAGATTTTTTCACTTTGTTTCAGATTCAGTTTTTATTTCATATTTCCACTGTCATTAAAGTTACTGTTTAGCCCCAATATACTATTATTAAGTCGATTTCAATATCAAAAAATATTATAAAATTTAATCGCTCAAGTTATATTATAGTCTGCGATTTTACTACATCACGCATGATTAAAGTTAATAAACTTACTCCAGAAGAAAACCAATCACCCTCTGGGGTGGGATTTACTAGGGATTTCATGGCATCAGCAATGGACACAGCAGTCGACGCAGCTGATGATCGTCCCCATTTCTTAATAAGATCCCCACCTCGCTGCAAACATGAGTACAGTTAAAGACCATATAGACTCGGATAACATCCAAGTTATTTATATGGAAAAACTTATGAACTTTTACACATGATGCATTATGTTTTACCTTCTGGATCTTCTCAGTAAACTCTTCTTCTAACCACTTGTGATCTGTGATGACGTCTTTGACGGGTAATCCGTTGATTTTCGCATTTAGGAAGTCCGGAACCTGAAAAAATAATTCCTTTTGAGAAAAGTTGATGGGAATTTAATCTTCAGATATTTTTTTTCCATCCAAATTAAGTACCTGAGTGGTTGAGTGATTTCCCCATATGGTCATATTCGATACTTTATCATAGAAAACACCAGCTTTTAAAGCGAGCTGCATAAACCGTTATATATCATATCGATTTAGTGACTTTTTCTGATAATTATATTTCCTGTGGATCCTTAGAAGTAATTGTGAAGAGAGGTTTACCTGGCATTTTGCCCTGTTCTCATCTAGTCTAGTCAAAGCATGAAAATTCTTAGCAGGTATATTTGGTGCATTTTTCAAACAAATTAGAGCACTGCACCATACATGAAAAACAAAATTCAAATTAGACTCATAAAAAGATTCTCTTAAACTAAAACATGCGTTAAAATTACCAAGATTTCATTTCATATTAAAACGATACTAGGAATATATTTTCTATTTCAAATAAAGTACTAAGAATATATTTTCACTTTATTCAGATCAAATTAATTTATCGGAAATCGATAACAGCATATATCCTAAAGCGCCACGTTACATATGGCGATTGACATGCACATAGTGTCACTAGGGTATAAAGCAAACACAGTATAAAAGGTGTGGAAGGAAATGGAAATTCTTACTTGGTGTTACAAGGGTTGCCCACTACGATCACTTTAACATTGCGAGATGCAACGGAATTCAGAGCTTTCCCCTAGAATAATTAGCACCAAGATTGTAATTTGATAATTGACTCATAGCTGATATGATACTGCAAGTGTAAAATAAAGAAAATAAATGATACCTGTTCTGCAAAAATCTGTCCGTTAATATCTAATAGGTCAGCTCGCTCCACACCAGGTCCTCGAGGCTTTGCTCCAATCAGCAGAGCCCATTCCGCATCTTGGAAAACCTCATAAGGATTTATTCCTATGCTCACCTCCCTCAATAGGGGATACAAAGAATCCTCAAGCTCCATGGCGACTCCTGCACAAAATAAAATTTCATTTTGAAGATACTTACTATGGATTTCTTAAGAAACTGAACTAGCTATGAAACAATGTCAAGCATGATATGCAATAAAAAACAACAATCCAACATTACTTGAATGCAGCATCTAAATGAGGTTGAAAGTCTAAGCTTCAATTTGTATCAAAGTGGTATCAAAATTTTTATTTTTATTTTAGGTGATGATACTTCTTCACTTTACGATTTGATATAGCAACCAGATAAAACATATTCTTAAACTATATTGCCACATCCGTTGCCATATCAATTTCCATATGATTTAGTATTTTATACAACAACATATTCTTCGAATATACTGCCACCGGTTACATTAGTAAGAGTACCTTCAAGGGCTTGTAATGATCTTTCAGATCCCATTAGTTTCAATGCAATTGGCTGGTCTGGCCCGAAAACCTCACCAGACGCAAGCTGCAAGACAAAACAAATCAGGGACCTAAACAACAAGAAAAGTACTGTTTTTTGTATTAGAAATTGAAAGCAAGTAATATTGTTTTTCTAATATATAAGCAAAAGAGTAAGAAAAAGTTGGAATATCTTTACTTTGAAAAGTAGATGATTGGAAATCATTCCAGCAGCACCAGAAACAGCTATATTGATTAGTTTCTTCCATTTCTTTGTCTCTTCTTCCTGAAATTAAGCGGAATCGGATAGATTATAACTTATAAGTGTTATAGTCAAATGATATGAGTTACTCCATAAAGACAAACCAGGACACTAAGAAATGAATTTTTAGAACATATAGTTTCAAAGAAATTGAACTCTGACAAACTACAGATACAAAAATTTTAGTCAATTTCTCACATGTTTATGTTATATTGATTTCAGAATAAAATTGAAGCCAACTAAGAATCAGAGAACTTCAGTTAGCCTCTTCAAAACATATTCCGAACCCGCAATAGCAGGAGTCGTGGTGTCGAAACACTACCAAGTTTGAATTTGTCTCAATTCTAAAACTCAAAACTTAATCCGAATTCAACTAAGTTTTGTTTTGGGAGCTCAATCTCAATGGAATAGTTGAGAATCAACTCCACTCGACTCAATTATCTATATGAAATTTTTAGAAATATACTCAACTATTCTATATCAAAGTTTAGTATAAAAATAAAAATTTAATTATAAAAATGTATTAAAACTCAATTGCATATTACATTTTGAGTATTTTCTGAGTTAAAGTGCATATATTAAATCAAACACATAGATGACATCAGATTGAGATAGAAAAAGACAAAAGAAAGGTGAAAAAGAACATACAGCAAAAAGATCATATGTTTGGCAAAAAACACCAAAGCACTCAGACTTATCCGTGGACTGTTCTTTAGTCTCTTCAGCAACTCGAGCTTCAACTTGACTACCATCAAAATTCAACAAACAAATATAAACAGTCACTAAATAATTGAATTCTTTACGAATTTAAAAAAACGAGTTATAACTCAAATGATATAAACGCCGGGCAGTAGTCTGCATGCATGGATTCTATTCCTCCCACGAGCGCTTTCCTCTCTAAGTAAACAAAATGGCGAAACTTACTTGACAGAGCAAGTGATAGGACTAATAATTTGTCGAAGAGGCCGAAAAGAGCGACGAAGACGAAGAGAAAGATGGCAAGACGATGAGTATGAGAGCTGAGACGAAGAGTTACTGAGTCCAGTTCTTGTTTGTGTGTATGGAGTCAGTGCTGCACGTGATGATAGCTCTGCCACCGCCATGGCAGAAGAGGAGTAGTTTATGTATAATTAGTCTGTGACAGTGTGATTTAGAGAGAGAAAGTGTGGTTGTTTGTAGAGAGAGAAAGCTGGAGATGGAGAGTTTGTGGTAGGGGTGGTGATGGAGGGAGATAAGTGAAAGGACAAGGGAAGAATTTTTGAAGTGAAGAGAAGTGTAGTGGATCACAAGGATATATACTTGACACTTGTCGTTTATATAAGAAGCTATACAAGACATGAAAATCTACTTACTCGATAAAATTCAATATCTTTTGCTTTATTTTTTTCAGCAAAGGATTAGAGTCTAAGTCACGAGAGATTTTTAGGTAGACTCAGTCCAGCACGTCATCCGTGAATTAAGCCTATCATATAATGACACGTCATTAAAATGATGGCAATCTTTGTATTACTTTTATCAATTTCGAAAAAAAAGACTTTTATCAATTAGATTATAGGACTTGTGTGCTTAGGATCCAATAAATCATTTTTTAGTAGATTACTATTTATTGTTTTTAAATTACTAGATACCGTTTTTTTTATTTAAAACTCCTTTTATATTTTTTTAATTTTAAAACTCATATTCAAATTCTCTCGACTCACATTCAAACACGAAGAACATATAATAAAAATTTCGAATAAAAATATCAAATTTCACTGAGTAAAAGATAGAATATCTCGATAAATAATTTTTAGATTTTTTAAATAATTTTTTGATTTTTTTTCTGAGGACGTCTCCAAATATGGTGGGACGTCCCCACTTTGCGTTTCACCATATGGTGGGACATTTTGTGCTATTGTCCCACCATATGGTAAGACGTTTTGCGCAAACGTCCCACCATATGGTGGAATACAAAATGGGGACGACCCATCATATTTGGAGACGCAATCTGGGGACTCTCCAAGAAAAAAATTCAAAATAAAAATAAAAAAATTATATTGGAAATTTTTCGTAGTTTTAATACTTGTTTTTTTGATAAATTGAAATAGTAATCAGTCATTACAATTTCAGGATTGCAATAAGGTTGAGAGGTAAAACGTTATTATGTTTTGATTAAAGGGTAAGGAGGTAATTTAAAAGGGCTATCTAGTAAATAAGGGCAGTACATAGTAATACCTTTTTTTTATCCTTTTAATCAATTAGCTTTCAAACTCTTTTTCATTCTAATCAAGTAACTCATTGTTTGTATACTTTTTTTTTTGAAGTCAAACGCGTGATTTATTTGACTTCGACATATAAATTTTAGAATCTAGCTGACTAAAAAAATTAAAATTGACTTATTTCCAAAATATAAATTCAATAACGATTGACCTTTTTGTTTTTTAGTTTTGGGACATTAGATTTCATTTAGCCTCATCGTCTTGTTGTTGTTGTTGCTCAGCGGAAATGGGTTGCTGATGCTCTCATTCTTGTCATCGGTTGTTGCTGCTCGTCAAAGGTGCCAACTGTTAGAGAGGTAGGAGATGGGGTGGCTATTAAGTTTTTAGAATAAATTTAAATTAATGAGGGATAATTAGTGTTAATTAGAATTAGAATGAAAATTAATTTGAGATAATTAGGACTTTAATCAGGAATAATTAAATTTAAATTAATTAGTTATTCAAAATTAGGTTTCAATTAGAGTAGACTAATTCTATTTAAAATTCTATTTAACTCTAATTGATTTTACAAACCATTTGAATTATGTAATTTGTATTATTTTAAACCATCTATAAAGGAATTTTCAAATTTTTATGTTTCAAGAAAAACAGTTATCAAAGAAGTGGAGAAATTTCTTAAACATGCACTGTCCAACATAGCTAGTCAACTGGTCAATTAAGCAAAAACTCGCTAGGAGTACATCAATGAAAATGATCTCTTAAGACAATGCAAATAATATTATCAACATAAATCATCCATTAGGTCTTTAATTTCTTGACAAAGAGTTCATCCGCCAGGATGAAGGAGATTAGAAGACATGTCTATTTTACTGAGCCTCTCTCCGAGACAGTGCCCATATCGTTATGTCTTTCGTGCTTGTCGAAACTTACCTGAGAAGGAATTTTCGCTACCTTAGTCTCATGGTATTGAAAAATCATACCATAATTTTAAATCATGAAAGAATACTACATAAAATCTTAATTAAAAACGCCAATCCATTTAGCAAACAGAGCTTCTATCATATCGCAAAATAGGTGAATATTTAGACCACCAAAGGACAGAGTTCGAAATATAATCTTCCGGTATATACCCAATGAAAACAATCATCCTCTCTATAATTTCAAAGTATGTTCATTTATGTCTCTAACTAAGAGATAAAAATAAACTTGCTACTCTAAATAAACACCCAAACAGAACTGTGAATGACATATAAAGAAGGAAGGGGATTGACTACTGGTACGAGGAAATTCTCAATCTGCATTTCAAGTCCATAACTCGTCCACATGATGAACCTAATTCATATTTCTCTATTAGGATTATTATCTACAGTTCACAATGTTGTAGCATTACTCTCAAAGTTAAACTGACACTATAATGGTATTGCAGTAGAAAATTTGTAACTAACTATTTATTTACTAGCAGTCAGAATAAACATACACACCAAAGAATATGGTGGCAGCCTATTACAGTTAGAATTTCACATTGCATACAAAAACAAAGCATAAAACTTCAAAATCCTGGGAAAACAGACAATACATGCAACATTAACATCAAATCTACTTCCATGCTATCAAGAAATCGAGTAATTTATCAAAATATTACTCATTAATATCTAAACTTGTAAAAATATTCTAAACACCAAGGCAGAGGCGAAGCTAGGAATTTGACTCAGCTGAGGCGAAGTTTTTATCGTTCTACTACTTAAAAAAAGGCTTAACGATGTGTCATTCGACTGTTTTTTATATAAAAGAATATAATTTAAATATATTATATAAATATTTAAAAATAATTAAGTCAAATAATGTCATTTAACATTCGTAATTTTTCTAGATAATCAACTTATTTGGTTCAATATCTCTTAAGAAAATAAAAAAAAGGACATACACATTGGAAAAAGTAGAAAAAGATTAAATACCGTCTATAATTTTAGCCCAAAAAGATTTAAAAAATCAAGTGACAAACTTGTGTTTTGGCCCATTGAAACTTAAAACATATACTACACACATTCTTCCTTATTTTAGGTCTTCTCTTTTTTAAGTTGCAGCAGCAGCAGCAATGGCGGCCAAACTAGAGCAAAAATGGTGGGTAATAACGCGGGTTTAAGAGATTTTGCCAAAGGAATGGGGCGTCCGCCGCACCTTGACCCTCCTTCCGCCCCTGTACCAAGATGCTTTATTATTATTAGAAAAAGAAAAAGCAGCAATTTTCATTGTTCAAAACATAACATTTAGATGAGAATTTTCATAGAACACTTAAATGTCATTTATATTATTATTAGCACTATTCAAATGCATTGAATTGCTAGTAATTCTTTTTGATACTAAAGTCATGAAAAAATGTCCATTTAACATTTGGTTGACAACATATAGCCACAATCAAACTAAGCTGTTTAAACTCTTATATTTAGGGTTTCAAATTTAGGGTTAAAATTCTAATTTCTATAAACAACTCATTTTCTATATCAAGCTCATAAGCCATAAGTTAAAACAATGCAAATAATACTATCAACATCATACTAATATCCATTTCAGCTGAACCCACATTCTCAATAGGTGAAAATGTGTACATTCATAGCCTAAATTTTGCCCAACTATATATGCTCCTTTAACCTTACACGGATGCAAGTTACATTCTTGTTGTCATGCCAAAAATACAGCCGACTAACATTTCTAAATGTAAAAACACAACTCAAAGGAATAAGGCATTCTTGTTCACAATAATGCAAGCAAAGAGAAGCTCGATTTAGTAAAGGATTTGAGTATACAAATGGATTTTTATTATGAAATGAAGTTTAGGGTATACCAAGACATGAAAATCATCACCAAAAATCCAATTACAATTAGTAAGAAAAATAGACTTTTTACGGGAATATACCCTCTAAACTTCTATACAGATCAATGTATATATATCACTTTGGGAATCTACATGATATTTGAAGCAGGATACTACATGTTACATTGCAACAAATGAGACTTATATCGACTGAGAATGAGAGAATAAATCAGCAGCAATGTAATTGTCCTATGTAATAGCAAATATGAAAATTGAAAAAGCAAACCAGTAGCATGTCAATCTAGGGCTTTATAGAGACTTAGGCAAAAATCTTGGCCTTCTAGCGCTAGGGGCGGGGGGCAGGTCGCAAGGGGAACACCATGAGCAATGATATGTTGTTTGAGCTCATGAAGCTCTAGAGAAAACAATCTCCTCGATGCATTAACTGCATACAAATGTGGCAATAATGACGTCAGCTTCAGCCAGGGTTTGCACTTTTAAAGTATGAAAAGCCTCTCAACATAAACAATGAATAACCAACCCCAATGATCAAAATCAATATTAATGAAGGCATCCATAACAACATGAATATGATTAGGATCCCATGCTGGAATCATATCAATATCATCCAAATCAACATGATTATCACCAGCACTAAGAGTAGGTTTCTTCTTCTTATGTAACAGATGCTGACGTCTGATTCCGTCTCTAATGCTCATCTGCAGACGAGGCACCCATGATTTTTTAGCAACACCAGCAACACAAATAGAATGTCGGTACCTGCAATCGACAAAATTACACAGAAAATAATGAAAACTACTACGAAATTGATAAAATTACACGGAAAATAAATGATTAAATGCAATAAGAAATAAATAATTAAAATGCACTAGAACATAAATGATTAAAAGCACTACAAAATAGATAAAACTGCACAGAAAATAAATCATTAAATGCAATACATAATAAATAATTAAATGCACTAGAAAATAAATGATTAAATGCACTAGAAAATAAATAAAATTACACAAAAAATAAATATTAATAAAATTAGTAGAATATCGGTACCTACAATGAATCCGCAAGTGACGCCAGTTGTTAAACCCTCGTTGGCATCGTATTTCACTGATCGCATCTCTAACACGGGCAACATCGGCCGCGCTGATTCTTTAATATATCATGATGAACCGGAATAAACAAGTGATCAACCCTGCCGTACGGGATCCGCGGTTTCTTCGACGAAGCAAGGGAGGCATCTCTCTAGCAACGGCGCCGTGCTGCTAAGATACACCGTGCGAGTGTAGAGTTAGCTGACTGGAAAACGATCGGACTCGGAGGATTAGAATTCTGATAATTGAGATTGTGATGGTGGATTTCGCTTCATTTATATTTATAAAGTTTTAAACTTGTTTTCCACTATACTATGCCTCAGAAATTAAAAAAAACATATTTATGAATTTTATATATGAAGATTTTAAATAAAGCTTAAATGCACAAGAAATCACCAGCTTTCGCGTGTTTTTGGTATTTGACACGAACTTTTATTTTTGGCATATAAATACATGAACTATCAATTTCTTGCATATATGAACAAGTTTCCGTTTTAGGTGAAAACGGTATCGTTTTAAGTGTAAAACGCTGCCGTTTTAAGTCAAAAACGGTGTTGTTTTATGTCAAAAACGATGCCCGTGTTATATATGCAAAAAATTGATAGTTCGTCTATTTATATGCCAAAATTAACAGTTCGTGTCAAATACTAAAAACACGCGAAAGTTGTGATTTTTTGAGCAATTAAGCCTTCAAATAAACAGTAACTGTTATGTAGTACATATTATTATTACCTCCCAAATAGCAACAACGGCTGGCTCGGAATTTAATTTATAAATATTGAGGGACATGCAAAATTACATATAACTGTTATTAAAAAAGAAGTAATTACAGTTTTAAGGGTTTAATTTTCATTAGAAGTTTGAAGTTAATTATGAAATTTAATTTTAATTAGGAAAGACTAAACTGAAGTCGAATCTATTATCTAATTTACTAAATAAAAATAGAGCAAATTATTTTTGAAGTTTCTGAAATATACTATAACTAGGTCGATGCCCGCGCGTTGCGCGGGTGATTTTAATAGTTTTAAAAAATATTCTCTATATCATAATTTATAAACATGATAAATTTCATAACTTTTAAATATAATAAAAATTCTTCAAATTTCATATATTTAGTACATTAATAAAAATTCGTCATATTTCATACCTTTTAAACGTAAATTAGAACTACTCATAAACTTTAAGAAAATTTCATTAAATTTTAACTAAAATTCATTAAATTTCATAACCAAACAATAAAAAAATTTAATAAGATTAAACTTTAATTACTTTTATTTGATTTTAAAAATATTTCATATTTCATAACATATAAATAATGATATTATAATTAAAAATTTAAAATTCATAATCAATTTTTTTATTAACGTACTGTTTTTTTTAAATATAATTAAAAAAAATAAGAGATATGTCATATAAATAAATAAAAAAGACATTTGATGGAAAATAATTGTCAACCTTAAATCAATTCAATGCAAAACATAAAATCTTTTATGTTAAATTGTTTTGATGAACCTCATAAGATCAACATTATCATTGAAATCATATAATTACGATTATATGGTTCATGTCTAAAATATATATATTCCAATGGCATTCAATCCTCGTTTTTTTTGAATTCTTTAGCAAGTTAGGTTACATGTCACTAAAATAAATTAAAATACAGCAACAACAACAACCATACACATAAACTAAACAATTTCAAAAAAATAGACGATCCTTACTACAAGCGTACTTCATTATGAATGATTAAAAACTCTTTTATTGTGGGAAAAAGTTGCATGAGACAATATCAAGTATGAAAAAATAGAAAGAAATAGATATAAAAAACTCTAAAAAAATATGTTTGTTTATAATTAAATATGTATGCATGGATTTATATATATATATATATACACTTATATATTTCATGACAAAGAAGTTGTAATTAATTGAAAAATATTAAAAGTTAGATGTTATATAAAACTTATTTTAAAAATATGAAAAGTTAAAAAAAAGTAATACATTTGGTTTCATAACCTATAAATGGTAGTAATATTTAATTTTTTTTAATATTTTATAACTTATAAACATAAACAGAAACTTTTTAAATTTTATAGCCATCACATTTATAAATTTCTATAACTTTAAATTTTAATTAACTAAATTTAGTTTTAAAATTATTCATATTTTTAGCATATAATGAAATAAAAGTATTTTAGTTCTCATAATTTTATTTTTTATTTCTTATAATATTATTTTAAGATATGTAATATTCAATAGGATGTATTTTTAAATTATGAGAAATAAAATATTTTTTATATTATTATATATTAAAAATAAAAAAATTTAATTTAATTTAATTTAATTTAAATTTAGACTTATAGAATTTTATAAATTTGATGGCGATGAAATTTGAAGAGTTTCTTTTTTCATGTTTATAAGTTATAAAATCTTAAGAGTTTTTCTATACTATTAATATTTATAAGTTATGAAACAAATTTAATTATTGCAAGTTTTAACTTTTCATATTTTATAACTTAAAAATATCAATTATTAGATTTTTTAATAAAATAATAAATTAATTTTAAATGAGTAATTGCCACATGGCAATTTGTAGTCGATCCACTTGTCAAAATTAATTTGGAGTTCAAGATTATATTATAGATTAACAGTTTGATATCTTTTATCTCAAAAATATACTTAATAGTTCATTAGTTTCATTTACGTTAACTATTAGGTCCCTCCATTAATTTCGACATATATTTTCAAATGAATTGGTAAGCCATTTTTAATTTCGTGAATCTTCACTTTTTATTTTATTAAACAGTTTGATTGCTTACTTTTAAATGATTCGATACTGCAATTTTAATTCCATTAAACGATTTAATCCCTTAAATTAACGGAAGGATCTCTGAATCAACATAATTAAAATTAGAGGGCCATTAAATATATTTTTAAAATAAAAGATACCGAGGACCTCAACGTTATTTTTTTTTGAAAATATAATGTGTTTCTGTTTTTCTTCTTCTCTTTCTCCATTCATTTGCTTCTTTTTTTCGTGAATTAAATTAAAAGCACGATGATAAAAAGTTCCCATCCTTTACCAGATTTTTTCCTCCTCCGCTCAACATTAGGTACTGATTCATTTACTACTTATTTCAATTAAACTGTGTTATTATTATTCACTTGAGTTCAGGGCCAGCCTTAGATGAAATGAGGCCCTAGGCAGGTTGTTTTGACATTTTTTTAAATATACGCTTGCTTTATCTTTTTTATATAAAAAATGACATTTCACTCTTTTTACTTATAAAATTACGCTTTTAGTAGATCATTGGTAGACTTATTGAATCGTTAGTAGATTTTTAGTGAATTTTGATATATTTTTAAAAATCGTTATTTTTTTAAACAATTAAAAAAATATATCTATTTATCAATAAAAAATATAAAATATATTTTTAATAAGTAAATAAATAAAGAGAGATTATCTCTATACGGTTAAAAATATATAAACTATATATTATTTTTATTGGCACACTGATTATAAATGGTTCCAGTTAATATTTAAAATAAAAATTACAGCACCTATTTTTAAAAGAACCAATGATCATTTTATATTTTAAATAGCTTAATATTTTTAATAAGATCTTATAGGAATATGGGGGCCTTTTTAATTTAACATCCTAATTATTTAAATATATAATTAATTTGTATATAAAATTTCCAACACTTATCACTAAAAAAAACCCAATAAACATATAAAAAATTTAATATATATTTTTTTTGAACAAAGGGTAAATGCGCCCTCTAAACTTATGACACGGGGTCATCTAATCCAATTTATACTTTTTTGAGTACCTAACCCTAAAACTCTTTAATTTTGGATTCAAATAATCTATAATTATATTTTTAAAATGTGTAAAATATAAATTGGAGGCGAGGGATGCAAAAAAGTAATTAGATATTTTCCTAACTGTTGCGATATAATTATTCTAAATCTATTTATTTAAAATAAAAATAAAAATTGTATGGTTATTTAACCAAAAAATAAAGAGTTTTGGGGTTAGTTGCTCAAAAGAGTATAAATTGGGTTAGATGACCCCGTCAAGTTTAGGGGGCGCGTTGACCTTTTGTTCATATTTTTTAAAGGACCCCATTTTAAAACTTGAGGCTCTAGGCATAGGCCTGCTTGAGTTATACTATATGATTCTGCATACTGATTATGCAATTAAATTGAAAGGTTCATCATCAGTTCTCTCAAATTACTTCAAGTTGTTGGCGGCTCTTCAAATCAGTTTAAAATTATTGTTTAATATAATATGTGATGCAGCATTTGAGAAAAGAGTGATTCCAAGTTCCCCAAAATGTATTCCGTCAGGTAAATCTCCAATTTTGATCTAATTCTATAGATAATGATATTCTTTATTCTAAACTAAAACCCCTAATATATTCGACATTCAAGCAGCCTAACATTGCCATGAATAATGATTCCAACCGGAGAAGAAAAACAGGAGATAAGAATCAAACATTTAAACTGCATCTTAGGGGTTTGCACATGGAAATGCTGCTTGAGTGAAGTTCATTATGATAACCAAAATGCTGCTTGAGTGAAGTTCAGAAACTTTCCAGTTTGAATGCCCAAATGCAGAGATGTTGCTGCTCCTCACTGAAGATATTTCTTTAAAAATCGCTAATTCATTTTTGATGGAGTTACGAAACTCAGAGTGTTGGATTTTACAGGAATGCGTTTCGGGTACCTTCCTTCATCCATCGGTTTCCTAACAAACCTGCAAACCTTGTGTTTACATCGTTGTCATCTGAATAAGTTATCCATCATTGGAGAGCTTAAGCAACTAAAGGTTCTGAGTTTTGTCGAAGCCTATATGGTCGAGCTGCCCAAGGAAATAGGGCAATTGAATCGGCTGAAGATACTAGATTTGAGCCTATATGCAAACCTTGTGTTTAACGATTGATGATCCAACATTTCAAGAAGGTGTATCATCAGACAGGGCGGCTAAGGTATTGTTCCCTCAACTGAACAGCTTGAGGTTTAAAGAACTTCCGGAGTTAGGTAGATTCTGCGCTGGGCATCCAATTGAATTTCGGTCTCTTAAAGAATTATATATCAAAATATGCAATGCTCTGACCCAACAAGTTAACTTCAACAGCTCTGAACCACAATTTCTCTTTAATGAAATGGTGATTATTTTTCTTTTTCATTTGTGCCTTATTTTATTCTTGATAGTTATTCCTTGTACTGACTGGATTAGCATTTCAGGTTGGGTTCTCCAAGTTAGAGGAATTGCATCTTAAGCACTTGGACTACTTGGCAAATATATGGCACAATCAGCTCACGCCTAATTCCTTCTTCAAACTGAAAGCCTTGGTAATTAATTTCTGTAGCAAGCTATTAACGGTTTTTTCACCTCACGACTTGCACAGATTCTGTAGCGTGGAGATTATCAAATGTTATTCAGTGCAAGAAATATTTCAGTTCCAAGAATCGAATGCTGAAGAAGACACAAATGTTGTTGTAGAATGTAAGCTGAGAGAATTAGTAATGTTAGACCTTTGGAAACTGAAGAACATATGGAGTAAGGATCCACCAACATTTCTTACTTTTCGGTGAGAGTTGAAAACTGTGAGGATCTGAAAACTATCTTTCCAACCTCCATAGCTGCAGGCCTTTCTCAGCTTCAAAGTTTATCGATAGAAAGATGTACGGGAGTTGAGGGAATTGTAGCGAAAAGTGAAAACGCAGGATCAGACCCTTATTTTAAATTTTCTCAGCTCGCTTCTGTTACACTTGATAGTCTACCGAAACTAAAGTGTTTGTATCCGAGGAGGCACAGTGCCGAGTGGCCCAACTTGAAATGTTTGCAGATGACTGAATGTGACAGAGCAATCACGTTTGGTTCTGAAATTATAAATCCTTATCAAGATGAAGCACATGGAGGAGGATGCAGCCATATAATATCCCATTTCAACCCTTTTTTGTGTTTGAAAAGGTAACCATTCTCTTTTTCTATCAAGTATCTATGCAACTAATAAATTTATAGGTCACTCAGTTCATACTTAACTAGGGCCCTATTCAATTAATAATTGATTTTAATTAATTCCTTCTCCACCATAAAAGTTTTTTTTTTCCCAGAAGATAGAAATGTATTAGAAAATAAAGTTTTACAAGGATGTTACAGTTACAACTTACAACCAGTATTGCATATAACTATATTTTGCAGCTTGTGCTAAAAGATGAGCATCCTTGTTGTTGTCTCTTGAAATATGATTAACAACGCATTGTTGGAAATCTTTTAAAAGTTTGGCCTTCTTCGTTTTCTTAACTTTTTTCTCCTCAATCCTAAAACAGTTTAGATTTAGAATGTTAATATTTTCCTATTTTGACATTAGATATTCATCACCAGCATAATTGTTAAAGCGCTAGGCGCACGTTAAGCGCAAAGGGTCCTATTTAGCTTTAAGCGCAAGGCGCAAAAAAAGCGCACGCCCGAGTGAAGCTCGGCGCATATATGTAAAAAAAATTAAAATATCTAATTTGTAGTTAAATAAATAAATATACCTTTACTAGTCAACTGATTTATATTATTTTTTATTTTCTATTTACTAATTTAATAGTTAAATTTTATTTTATGAACTTAAATATATTTTTAATTTACATTTAGAAAACTAAATTGGCCCTTTTTATTAAAAAGAATAGTCATTTTGAAAAGTTAACCATTTGTGATAATTATAAGAGAATATTAGGTATTTACCTAAAATACTAAAATAATAGGAAATATTACCTCAACAAGGAAAAGATATTAAAAATACATCAGGGTTTTATTTTCTTTATTTTTATACTCCCCGTGTTTAAATATTTATACTTTTACTCTATTACATAACCTATGCAATCTGACACACATAGCACATGCTCTTTCTTCTTTCTCCAAACACATTCTCCATCTGGCACATGCTTTCTCTCTCCATAAATTTATTACTAGATCTGTTCTTTTATTGCTTTTGTATTGATTTCTTCTTACACAATTGCAGAGACTACATTCTATTCTCTCTCTCTTTCTCTCTCTCACAATTTGCACATACCATTTCTTTTTCATTCTTTAAGATTCATGAAAATATGCAGATTTATAATACATTTGATATTTCTTTTTTATTTGTTCAAATATTCAGTTTTTTCATTTCTTTTTATTTTTCGTTTTTAAACTAATTATAAATAATTTTTTTAATTAAAATATGAAATTTTTCTATTATTTTGAAATTAATTCCACTATTTATTTAATATTCAATTATATTGATAGCGAATTTAAAAATTCATATGAACTGAGTCGAATTATTAAAAATTTGATAAAATAATATTATCGTGACGTACTTTATCATAACTTTATCACAACCTATTATCTTACTATTATCATAATCTTATTATAAACTTTATCATATTATTATCATAACCTTATTTATCTATTATTATAGCTATATCATACTATTATCATGTACTTATAATGTCATAATAATAATATGATAACGTTACGATACTAATATACTAGCATTAGTGATACTGATATGATAATCGAACACTTTTTTTTATCATAATATTATCATTATATTGTAATTACATTATCATTATATTATCATTACATTATCATTATATTATCATTACATTATCATAAATTTATCATTATATTATCATAATATGCTTTATCATTAATACTAATGTAACTTTATTATAATATTATCATGATTTTATAATTAAAATTTATTTTACGTACGTTATCATAACTTTATCATAACCTTATGATTACATTATCATAATATTACCATTGTATTATCATATAATATTATCATAACATTATCACAATATTGCAAATTTATTTTAAATACTTTATTATAACCTTACCATTATATTATCATAATCTTATCATAATATTATCATAATATTATCATTACATTATCATAATCTTATCACAATATTATAAATTTATTTTACGTATTTTATCACAACCTTACCATTATAGTGTCATAGTGTTATCATAACCTCGTTATAACATTATCATAACCCTTAATCATAATGTTATCAAAACCGTGTAAATATAGCTCCTATATTCACAACACTTTGGCTCAAAGCACTACCATTTATAACCTGCCATTTCTAAAAGCACTACCATTTCTAATTAGATACAACTGAAAATCATCAATAATTACATCTTTGCCATGATTGATCTATTTCAGTTCAGGTTCGCACTGGCGTTCACATAGAGAAAAGAGAAACATATATTTAGGGCAAATCTTCATCAGTTGGATGAAATCTAAATCCAAACAACATAACATCATCAGTATTCTTCCCTTTCTCCATTTCCTTCAATTTATTTGATTTTCAAATCTTAATTTGCAAAGATAAATCTCAGTAAACCCTAGCTTGGGTTTTAAATAAATTGAAACAGTTAATGAAGTATGATCTCAATAATTAGCGCGATATCCTTTGGTCTCTCTTCAAATGCCGATATATTACCCATCCACCGCTTCCCGTTCCGCCGCCGCCTCCTTCCGTTAAGATTGAATCGCGTTTGACACCGTTAAGATTGAATCGTGTTTGATAGAGAAAGAAACAGAGGAAATTGGAGAAAGATAAAAAAGAGTACAAATATAATTTCAGAGTATTTATTTTAAGCTGAAAGAGTAAAAAAACTATTAAAATAATTTTTAGAGTAAAAATGTAAAAAACAATAAATCAGTGAGTATTTTATTTAACTTTTTGTCAGTGAGGTAGGAATTACAAATATTTTTAAAATTGGAGTATTTTTCCTAAATTTCTCTAATTATAAGAACTCATTTATTATAGAATGAAGCCCTTGTGGTTGGTCTTGGGCTGAAAAAGAGAGGCCCATTAAGATATTAAGAGAATCTGAGTCTCTTTCCCTAACCTATTTCACGTTTTCTAACCCTAGACAGAGCCGCCCCCACTGGTTGAACTTCAGTCACTTGTTCTTCTTCTTCTTCTTCCTTCAGCAGCGCCGCATGTCGGCCATTTCTTCTTCCTCCTTTATTTTCTTTTTCGCCTGTTTTTTTCTTGAAGTGTCCGGGTAACAGAGGCTGCGCTTTGCGCCTCGCAGACATCGCCACGTCGCTTTAGCGCGCCTGAGGCGCGCCTTGATGAAAGTGGTCGCCTCAGGTGTTTCTGAGGCGCACCACCTGCGCTATGCGCTTTTCTAGCGCCTGAGGCGCGCTTTTAACAACTATGATCACCAGCAAATGGACAAATAGATCAAAAAAGAAAATTTTAGTAGAAACTGTTATTGTAATTTTATCTTTGTCGCTCTAGGAGTTTTTTTGTTGAGACTCGGTCCATGAAGAATATATGGATCCAACTAATTAAATGTTATGTAATTTATATACTTTTTTGGAAAAATTATAAAAATAGTCTAAAACAATCAAAATTTTCAAAAGTTACGACTTTAAAAATATATCATCTTTTACCCTCCATTTTCACTTTATGATTAAAAATTTCACTTTACACGCTCCGTATCAGAGACATATCAGTGAAATAGTATATATGTATCGGACATGTATCTTTGGTAATATTTATGAAAATGAACATATAAAAAGTGACTTTTTTATTTGTTAGGTAAACATGAAATTCTTGGTTTAAAGCGTCTTTTTAAAAATAAAGAGGCCTTCAAACTAGTTTTGTGGTATATTTTTTTATTTTTTCTCATTTTACGAACATTAAATTACATATTTTTCATAGAATAGATCTAGTAATAAGGTAGAAGTTTTTATTTTATTTATCATTAAATAATAAAGCTTGAACCATAGATTCTCCAAGTGGTAATTATCTTTTCTTTCTTTCACCAAATGCTTTTCATTACAAATTTGAATTTTTTTTACTATATTATTATATTTATAAATTATGAAATATATTTTTTTTAAACGTTTAATTAATTAAAAATTAAATTTAAATTAGAATTTGGAAACTTTTTTATGGTTAAACTATAAAATGTGATAAGACTTTATTTATAGTCCCACGTATTCTGGAATTCCAAGAATTTTATAGTATTATTAATGTTTATAAATTATTAAATAAATTATATTTTAAATTTAATCAATTAAATTATATTTTAAAAATATTATGGCAGTGAAATTTAAAGAATTTTAGTATATTAACAATATATATAAATTATTGCAGCTTTGGGGCTTAAAGGGACTCACCAGCTTTTGCCTGGGGAATCATGCCTTTAGTTTCCCATTGTTGGAAGAAGTATATGTTGATGGATGATGCCCTCAGATGAAGATTTTCTCTGCCGGAGTCCTGAGCACACCAAAGCTACGTTCAATCAGAAACTCCAAAGATTCAGATAATCAATTCTGGGAGGGAACCCTTAACGCCACCATTGCATACATGTTTGTGGAGCGTCTCCTACCGCAAGGGGTGTGTGTTTATTTCTTGTCTCTTTAATTTAAATGTGTTAGTTTTACTTTTTTCATCCCGAATTATACATGCAAAACGTTAAATGTCTGGTATTAATAGGTCGAAAGTCATATCAAGGTGTCCGAGTTTCCTGCTCTAAAAGAGCATTGGCATGACCAACACCTGGGGAGGCATTTCCTCAGTGTAGAATCACTGACAGTGGATGGATGTGCATCATTCACGAAAGCTTTATCAGCCAATCTACTGCACTCATTGAACATGCTAACAACGTTGGAAGTAAGAGACTGTGGATCAATGGAAGAAGTATTCGACTTGGAAGAGATGGCTACAGATGAAGGGCGTGTTAGGTTGCTGCCTCGACTAAGTAAATTGCACTTAATTGATCTACCTATGTTAAGAGCTAATTTATGGAACAAGGATCCTACAAAAAATTTGGACTTCCGCAACTTTACAGTGCTCAAAGTGGAAAACTGCAACAGATTGAATTATGCATTTACTCAGAGTGTGTCCTTGTGCTTTGTGCTACTCCAGGAGATACATTTGAAAAAGTGTGCGATGATGGAAGGAATAATCAAAAAGGGGGAATCAGATGAAGAAGTAGTGCCCGAGATCATTTGTCCTTCCTTGAAGAAGATTAGCATACAAAAAACGGAAACGGGAAACAGACATGACACGAAACGGACACGGGAAAAAGGTATTATTAAAAAATGATGGACCCAATATGTGGCGGAAACGTGTAAATATTAAAAATAAAAGATATATATTTTGATGTTTTTATAATTTTTAATTTTTCATAAATATATAAATATATTTATACAAGATAACTTATATGGAAATAATCTAAAAGTAAATATTTCTATGAACTTTCGTACAAATAAAGTTATTGATATTCATTGTCAAAAATTATTATAAAAGTTAATAACCAAAATTCAAGCCCTAATTATACATATAAATTAGTAAATTATGTATAGACTATATATATTTATTCTGCATCTTGACATTTCCTTTTCATTCTAATACTATTCTTATAATAATGTATATTGTGTAGCCTTTTTCTATTTGGCCATTTTGTATTTTAGCATTTCTGTTTTCAATCCATATAGCATTATTGTATTTATAACATATTAGATTTATTTATTTTAAATTACATTTTTTTTTTAATTTTAAGTCCACTAAAATTTCAACTATAGTAAGTAAATTAGATTAAATAGTTTTAACTTTTTAGGTTACTTTATTTTTATAGTTAATGAAAGTAATTGACTAACTATTGTCCCTGAGGTATGAAAAAACTGAGAGTAGAATGGAAAGTGTTGCAAGAGATGTCTGGAAGATTTGGAATCCCATTTTTGGGCAGACTAAAAGCCATTGAGCTTACTTGTTTTCCTGGTGAACAAGCAGTTTTGCCCTCTAACTTCCTTCAAACTCTCCGAGTTCTGGAAAAGCTTGTTCTTAGTGATGCTTCTTTTGAAGAGATAATCATTGATGAAGTGGATGCTGGCGACCAAATTGTGGCACATTTGAGAGAGCTAAAACTGTGTAACCTGCCAAATCTTAAGCACTTAAACTCGCGCCTAGCCCTGGTTATTGAACATCTGGAAAAACTTGAAGTAGTGAAATGTGGTAGATTTGAAGTTTTAGTTTCGTCCTCGCTATCTTTCCAATATGTAATAACTCTAGGTATCAACATGTTACAGCTTAAGAAATCTAATGACTCCAGCAGCTGCTAGAAGCCTTGCGCAACTCAAAAGAATTGTTATAAAGGAATGCAAATTGATGCAAGAAATAGTTTCTAGTGAAGTAGATGGTGTAGAAGATGAGATCCATTTGAGTCGGTCAGAATATTTTGAACTTCTTCTGCTCAGGTAGATTTACCTTCAATTTCCCATCTTTAGAAGAAGTGATCATTACAGAATGTCCTAAGATGGAGACATTTTCTCAAGGAGTCATAACTACATCAAAGTTGCAGCGAGTTAGATTAGTTTGACCTCTCCGCCTTTTGTTTTAGTAGCTGTGGATTTTAATCGGTTTTTCAGGTACTTCAAGCTTTTGTATGCAATTTTGTTAAATAATGAATTTCATTTTTCTACTATTTGGGTAGCTATGTTTTGTGCTTATTTGAAATCTGAATTGGGTGAAGTTTGGAGAAAAGCAAATGCTGAATTGTGTAATTAATGGCTGTTCAATGTTTGTCGTTTCAAAACTGTGTAGCTTAAGTAAGTAAATCGGCAAATGCTGAATTTTTTTATTTGATTCAAAAAGCTAGGTATAATGTTTCTTTTTTTACTGCTTGCATAATTGAAGTTTGATTCTTCATACCATCATATATCATAGGTCAACTTTGGGAACTCGTGTAGCTGTATATGTTATGTTATTGAATTTAGCTGGTGCCTGTTATTTACTCAATTTAGCTGGTGCTTGTTTTGTAATCTCTCCGTCCCACAAAGATAGGCCGTTTGGACAAATACGGGAATTAAGAAAAAAGTAGTTAAATTAGTTAAAATTAGTTTATTTATGTAATTTTCCATTTTTAGCCTTTAATAATTTTTTAAATAAATCAATAATGTATTGATGATTAATTTTTGTATTGGTGTATTTTGCGTTGGTATTAAAAAATGACATTTATTTCATATTGGAACATAGAGCAATTAATTAAGTTGAAGATAAAAATGTACATTTATTAGGGGTAAGTAAGACTTTTAGATTTAAAATTATTAACCAAAAATAGAAGGTGGCCAATAATTTGTGACACCCAAAATAGAAATGTGAGCTATTTTTGTGGGACGGAGGGAGTAATACAGTTCGTGGTTGTTTATTTGAGTTTCTTTTTGTTACCTTTTTATTAAACCAGGGGAATGTGGGTTTGATTTTTACAAAGGGTGAGTGGATGAGAAATTTTTAGGTGAACGTAGTTCGCCATGTAGAATATTCAACCATCCATTTATCGTGTGACACGTGACAATAATAAATGTACTAACCAATCAATAAACATCATATTAATTAATTACTTGTATTTTAATGTGAATTAATGTGATATTTATTGATTGGTTAGTACAGTTATTGTTGCCACATGTCACGCAATAAATGGATGGTTCATAATCCTACGTGGCAACTTAGGTTCGCCTAAGAATTTTTCTGAGTGAAGAGGTTGCCAAGTACAAGGTACAGTGATTATCTGTTTTGGCACCAAAAATACCCCATTTAAAATATTTCATATATACTGGCACCAACAATATTCGCTCGGAACTTATAAATTAATTTATTTTAATTTGGGCTATTTAATAACTTTAATTAGTTTATAATTAAATTAATTAAAGTAAAGAATTTAGAGATCAAACCATATTTTTTCTTACTTTTCCTCCAATTCTGACTGTCTTACATGAATTTTTTTTAATAACTCGTCCAAATCTCCAAATTTCGATATTTTGATTTCGTGGTTTTGTCTGAAATATTAAACTGTCCATTTAGAGATGTATATTGATATATTAATTACTAATATATTTATTTATACGACGTCAAAAAGTATTCTTTATTTTATGGGTCCTGTTCTCACCCGTTTATTACAATTTAAATTTTAAACTCTTCTTATTACGATATACCTTTAGGTATATTTATAAATTAAATTACGCTTAAATTTAATTTATGTATTCCCGGCTAATAAAATCTTAACACGTGGCTTATAAAAAGACGAGGTACTACACCTAAGTATCCATCATATTGAAATCAAAACCCACGTAATTCGTAAAAGAACTGTATTTTTGTAAAAAAATAATGTTTTAAAAAATTAGATTTGAGTCTCGGTTTGTGTGCCGAAACGCGTACGTATCCTCAAGCCGGAATCAAAATCCACATAGTTCGTAAAAGAACTGTAATAACAAAAGAAAGATTTTTAAAAGCTTGGATTTGAATCTCAGTTTGTGTGCTGAGACGCCTACGTACCTGTCATGCCAAAATCAAAATCGACGTAGTTCGTTTTTGAATCTGTTTAAGATCACAAAGAAAATATTCAATTTGTGTAAATTGAATTTGGGTCTCGGTTTGAATGCCGAGACACCGATTAAAAAAAATGTAAAAATGGATCTTGGTTTATTGAAGGCCGAGATGCCGAATAAAAAGTGTAACTTGGATTTCGTTTTGAAAGTCGAGAGGCCGAATAAAAAGGGTGTATATTTGAGATAGATTAAATAATATTCTGACCCCGAAATAAATCTTGAGTCACTAACGTAAAGATTTCAACAATTGAGTTAAATGGTGTAATTTTCTCAATCATTTATGCATTGGTTTAGGCCCATCTATTTAAATTTATTGATAACTTGTTATCCGGAGGGGGTCTTCGTCCTCTTGATGTCGTCGGAAGTACACCTGAAACTCATAATGCAACCGTAAGAAGGATGCCGGAAGGGGGTTCCAGAAAACCACTCCGACGGTCAAGTCAGTAAATGCCTTTTAGTGTGAGAAATAAATAGAAGAGACAGTAGTTTTAGAGTTTTTAGAGAGAAATGAGTATTAACCTCTTTACCTTTTTTTGCTTAGTCTTTTATACTCTACCTTTATTTCTCTTTGTCTGGGCCGACAAGTTTGACGTAATTCTCTTTGTCTGTGCAGAGATTGCTGAGAATGTTAGAGTACCTTATGTCACGCTGTCGCCTGGTAATCAGAGATGTTATGTTCAGTATTTCCGAGGTTTGTTTTGTGAGAGCTATGATTGGTTTATGCAGATGGTGACTTGCGTTTCTGCCTTGGGGTTGTCCCCGAACTTGTCCTTTGTCCTTTGTGCTTTTTAGCTGGCTTATATTGGCCAAGTTATGTCTTGTCTCGGTTTATTTAGTCTTCAGTTTTGGGTTCTTGATTCTGTCTCTCTCGGTTATTTGTAACCTCGGGTTATAGTGCCTCTTATTGAGGTCGGTCCATTTATTGTTTTATCACAAGTCCCCCCCTGGTGTGACGTATATTTATGTCCGAGTTTGTCTGTTGAAGTTAAGTTCGGTTTTTTAGCAGAGTTGTGTGCTTTTATTGTATTGATTGTTGTGTACGCTTGTGTGACACGTGTTGCCTTTTGACAGCTTGTGACTGACATTTGTCTCCCACTAGCACATTTATTAATGTGCCTTTTGGATTTCGGATCATTTATTGAGGTGACTCTTCAGTTGGACCTGTTCGGTTCTATATAACTCTTGTATTTCATTTTTTGTTTTCTTCCTTTTCTTTTTCCTCTCTCTTTGCTCTTGCTTTACTTCTTTCCTTTTCAAATTTCTTCAAGTTTTTCATCAAGATAATCAGTAAGCTCTTCGTCTTTTTGCGCTTTTGATCTTTATTTTGTTTTGGGTTAATGCAAAATCATACACGAACTTTACCCTAATTTGCAATTATAACATAAACTTTGAAACTTGGCAATGTCAGTAACACTTTTGGCAAATCGATACACCCAACTCCAAAAATACTAACGTGGACATTGTAATGTACCGCCATGTGTCGTTGCATGATTGGTCGGTGTATCAATTTGCCAAACAATGAAAGTTGGTTACTGACATTGCCAAGTTTTAAAGTTTTTATTGTAATTGCAAATTAGGGTAAAGTTCGTGTATGAATTTGCAATTAACCCTTTTGTTTTGTGTTTCCTTTTTCTTGTTTTTCTGTTTTATTTGTATATCTAGGGTCCAACTTCCTTAGATTGTTTGTTTCCCGCCCTTTTTGTCTTTACTAATAAAATGTCAAACAAAGAGGATTCCCAAAATTTGTCTGAACGAGACATATATAATAATGAAACTGCTAGTAGTAGCGATAATGACCATACCGAGGATACCGAGGATGATATTGTTGGTGTGGTAGGTGATAATAGACTTGACGATGTAGGTTGCTCGGAGGCTACTTCTTATGCTCGGCCTAGCAGGATTAGACCTAGGAAATCTAAAACGGCCGAGGTTAGGAGGGTGATGATGAAGACTATGTTTGCCGAGCTTACCCAGAACTACTTGGACTATCGATTTCTAAACTTAGGATTCCTGATGGATATACCTTAGAGCCGTCTCCTCCACGCCTGTCTATAAATGCTCAGGTTGATCCGGAGTACGTAGTTGTATGTGTGGAGCATCTATCTTCCGGGGTTAGGATTCCTTTTCAAGCCGATCTTATCGATCTGCTTAAGTTTTATAATATGCCTCTGAGTCAGTTTCATCTTAATGGGATCAGACATTTTTTTACTGTCCGAGAATTTCGTTTAAAAAATAAAATCCCTTTTTCCGTCAAGTTGTTTGCTAGTATGTATAGTTTAATTTTCAATGGCGAGTATGATTTTTCCTATTTTAAAATTCTGAAGTCGGAACCTAGGTGGGTAGTTGATAAAGTGACTACCTCTTTGAAGAGGTTTAGGGTAGATTGGTTCCGAGTTAGGCATGCTACTGCTTTTTCCGGGTTGCCTCTCGGCTAGTCGTATGTTTCCCCGGAGCATTCGTATATTAGGAGGGATACGGTCTGATAGGGAGCACATAAACGTCTCCAGGCCTTGTTGCAAGAGACTGGTCCTGTGAATACCGAGGAAGTCCTTCCTCGATTGAGGATTGTAAGGTTTAGGCCTAAACGCCAAGGTTGTTCTCGGTTGTTTATTTTTCAATTTTTCATTTTTCTCCTTTTTCATGGTTTTTGAATTTGTTGCTGATATATATATATATATATATATATATATATATATATATATATATATATATATATATATATATATATATATATATATATATATATATATATACCGGGCTCCGGGCTAGGCCCAATAAGGGACAGACGTCCCAAAATGTTGATACTTCTCAGCCGAAGTTGGCTGATGTTATGAAAGGGCATGCTGGTGTGGTGGGTAAGGTTTCTGCTTCAGAGGTTTTGCTGCATGCTTCAGAGAAGAAAAGAAAAAGGGGAAAAACAACGGGAAAAAAGCCCTTCGAGCAGAGTGCTGCTCAGCTGTTTGCTCAGATTGATGCGTTTGATGAGGATTTGTCTGGTGGTGAGGATCGACCACTGTTGCGTTGGCTTTGAATGCTGGTTTGGCGGCTACTAAGGATAGGGTCGAGATAGGTTCCGTGCCGCCTGTGACTGATGGGGGCACCTTTGGCTGATTCCGGTGCTGCTCCTCAGCGGGCAAGGAAAGGTAAGAGTAAGCTTGGAGATTCTTTCGATGTTGCTGTTGATACCGGTGTTGAGCTGTCTCTAAATTCATCGGCTGTTGCTCGGTTTTTAAAGAGGAAGACATCAGATGATTCGGTTGAGAGTTATCCAACCGCCTTGTGCTTGGTCCGACTCTGTTCTTTGCTGAAGGATGTGGAGAGTTTGAAAATAACCCATCCTCGGGATTTTATTGATGGTGGTTGTTTTTTTGCTTTTTAGGTAACACATTTTTCCTGTGTGTGAATTTATAGATTTGTTTTTTGCTATTTTTCCAAAGGACGTGCCTGACTTTTTTTTTGTTGTTTGCTTTTCTTTGTGGTTGATCAACCATCTACTTGGGGCGCGTTCAGTCCAGGATGATCTTGTGAATCAAGCTTCTGCCGATCGTGAGAAAGCCGAAGCTGCTGCTGCTTCTTTGGAGTCAGAGCAAATTGCTCGGGCAAATGTGCAGTCTGTGCTGGATAATCATTTTAAAGAGTACAATGGCCAGATTGCCGAACTGAAGAAGGAAGTGAAGTCCTTGAATGATGCTCGACTTGATCTTAAGCGGAAAACCGAGCTGGATATTATAAAGTAGAGGGAGTAGTATGATGTTCTTCTAGCTGAGCAGAAGAAAGCTTCCTCTGAAGAGCTTGAGAAGGCTGTGAAGACCACTCAGTTCGAGGTTGCAGCAGAGTTTGGTCAACTGACTGATTTGCTGGAGGATGATTTGAGGGAGAGAGTGGGTCCCTTGCTGTTGCCCAACGTTGACCATGAATGCCTTTATCTGGATGCGGCCGGCATGTACCAAATACTGATGTAGAGAAAAGCTGTTATGACCGATGCTGCTACTTAGCTTGAAGCCGAGCTGACCAAGGAGTTTGATCAGATAAATAAAGATAATGTTCAGTCTGTGGCCAATCAAGGTTCTGACCTTTCGGCCGATCATCCTTTGCCTGGTCAGTTTGATGTCAGCCATTATAAGGAGGCCGGTTTAAGCGAGGGTGGTGGTTCTCGGTCTGGGAATGACTTGTTGATATCTGATGATGTTACTCAGGCTGAAATAGATTAGTAATGAACATGTATAAACTTTTTTGATTTTTCTTCCATCCATTTATAATATATCGGTTTTTTGTTATTTGTTTATGTTGTCTGTTTTGTGCTTTCTTTTTCTTATTTCATATATTTTTATGCCAACTTTCTATTCGGTATTTTTATGACCTCTATCTGTTCAGGTTTTCTCTTTGAACCCTTGCCTAGACTATTATTTTAAACTAGTTGAAGCGATTGTTATAATTTGTTTTTTAGCTATGGCTTAACTCGTTTTAAAGTGATTGCTTTGATTTGTTTTAAGCTATAGCTTAACTAGGTTTAAAGTGATTGCTTTGATTCGTTTTAAGCTATGGCTTAACTCGGTTTAAAGTGATTGCTTTGATTCGTTTTAAGCTATGGCTTAACTCGGTTTGAAGTGATGGCTTTGAATGCTTTTTAAGCTATGGCTTAACTTGGTTTAAAACGATTGCTTTGATTCGTTTTAAGCTATGGATTAACTCGGTTTAAAGCGATTGTTTTGATTCGTTTTAAGCTATGGCTTAACTCAGTTTGAAGCGATGGCTTTGAATGCTTTTTAAGCTATGGCTTAACTTGGTTTAAAGCGATTGCTTTGATTCGTTTTAAGCTATGGCTTAACTCGATTTAAAGCGATTGCTTTGATTTGTTTTAAGCTATGGATTAACTCGGTTTAAAGCGATTTCTTTGAATGTTTTTTAAGTTATGGCTTAACTCGGTTTCAAGCGTTTGCTTTGAATGTTTTTTAAGCTATGGCTTAACTTGGTTTAAAGCGATTGCTTTGATTTGTTTTAAGCTATGGCTTAACTCGGTTTAAAGCGATTGCTTTGAATGTTTTTTTAAAGCTATGGCTTAACTTGGTTTAAAGCGTTTGCTTTGAATGTTTTTAAGCTATGGCTTAACTGGGTTTAAAGCGATTGCTTTGATTCGTTTTAAGCTATGGCTTAGCTCGGTTTAAAGCGATTGTGTCGACTTTGCTGTTTTGTGACCCATTTTGTTTCTTTTTCTTTTTTCTTTTATTGATAGGGAAAAAACTTGTATTCTTGCCTACAACTGACTTTGACTTGAATGCAAGTGAAAAAACCCCTGACAGACTCGATAACCTAAATGTTTTCTACTGATAGAACTTTTTGAGAACTCTGGCATTCCAGGTTCTTGGAAAATCTCGACCTGATAAATAGGTTAGGTAATAGACTCCTCCTTTTCCTACTTTCTTTACTTGATATTGGGTCCTTCCCAGTTTGCTTCGAGTTTAGATACTCCTGCATTGCCTCTTGCTATGTCGGCTCTTCGTAGTACTAGGTCTCCTACCTCGATTGTTAGGGGTTTAACCCTCTTGTTGTGATACGTAGCCATTCTTTGTTTGTATACTTCGATGCGCATCAATGCTTGCTCTCTTCGTTCTTCTAACAAATTAAGGCACAATCTTGTGTTTTCTTCATTTTGTTGCTCATCAAAGTATTTTACTCGGATAGTAGGCATGCCTATCTCTACAGGTACCATTGCTTCGCATCCGTATGTTAAGATGTAAGGAGTTCTTCCTGTACCAGCCTTTGGAGTGGTTCTGTATGATCATAGTACACTATGCAATTCGTTTGCCCATCGGCCTTTTGCTTCATCTAAGCATTTCTTCAATCCACTCACGATGGTTATGTTGGTGACTTTTGTCATTCCGTTGGTCTGGGGGTGGGTGACCGATATGAACCTTAGATTAATTCCCTTCTCAGTACAGTAGTCTTTGAAGTTTTTATTGTCGAATTGTTTGCCATTGTCGGTTATGATGATTCTTGGTATGCCGAAGCGGCAGATAATTTCTCTTCGGACAAAGCTTCGTATTCGGATTTCTGTTATGGTTGCGACAGCTTCGGCTTCGACCCATTTGGAGAAATGGTCGAAGACGACTATCAAGAACTTTCTTTGTCCACTTGCTGTTGGAAATGGGCCGACAATGTCAATCCCCCATGTGCTGAATGGCCAAGGGCTGATTATGGGGCTTTGCTCGATTGTGGGCTGATGATGTACATTTTGGTGATACTGACATTTTTTGCATTTTTGTACAAGCTCGGTTGCGTCTTGTGCTAGTGTCGGCCAGTAGTAACCTTGTAGTACCACTTTTCAGCAGAGTGCTAGATGAGAAATGTGGCTTCCGCACAAGCCTTCGTGCATCTCGGCTAAGACGTATTTTCCTTCCTCCACCGTGAGGCATCTGGACCATGGGTGCGAAAATGATTTTCTATACAAGGTACCGTCTCGGTATGAGAAGTGTGGTGCTCGGCATTTTACTTTCCTTGCTTCTTTTTTATCCTCTGGTAGGTTCCCATTTTCTATGTATGTTATGATATGCTCCATCCATTGATCCAGTGGGTTGATGAGGAATGTCGCCTCGGGGTTTTGGATGCTACTGAAATTTTAAATTGATGATGGTATGCCTGGTATTGTTTCTTTGGCTGCTCCGGTTTTTGCTAGCAGGTCTGCTTCCTTATATTCTTTTCTAGGTATTTGCTCTAGTTCCCAATTTCCACCTTCATCGGAAATTTTTGCAAGCAGCTCTTTGACTCGGTCGACATATTTTTTCATTTCCATATCTTTGACTTTGAATAATCCGAGCACTTGGTTAACCACCAGTTGAGAGTCACTCTGAATTTTGATGCGCTCTGCCTTGACTACTGTTACCATTCTCAACCCTGCTATTAGAGCCTCATATTCTGCCGAATTGTTGGTGGCTGGAAAATTTAGATTGACCGAGTGTTGCATTTTGATTGTATGCGGTCCTTTCAATATCATGCCTGCCCCTGACCCGGTCATATTTGATGCTCCATCTACTTGTAATACCCAACTGATTGTGAACTCGTCTATTTCGGCAGGTTGATCGTGTGTTGTTGTCTCGGCCGCGAAGTCTGCCAGGATCTGAGCTTTCATTGCTGTTCTTGGCTCGTATCTGATGTATGATCCTATCATGATGGATCAATTGATTAGCCTTCCTGATGTTTTTGGTCTTCCTAGGGTATTTCCATTGTTTCTATGGCCAGGGCCTCTGATACGTCTCTCATGGACACTAAGTAGCACTGTTTGGCTATATCTTGCCTTCCTTTGACTGTTACTACGCCCTCTTCGGTAGGAATTTTCATTGACAAGTATTTGATGCATGTGACTGCTCTGGTGTTGTATAGCATTGGCCTACCGAGGATAACATTGTAAGCGAGTGTATATCTACTACCATGAACAATGTTTTGAATTTTTTTGTGATGCCGATTAGGCCTCCTTTCGGCGTACCATTCTCTTTTCCCAGCTCGACCGTTAGCTCGGCTACTCCTTCTGCTCGTACTGGTGCTCCTCCTAATCCGACTAGAGGAGTTTTGACCGGCTTGAGGTTTAGTACCGATCATCTTATACCGAGGTATGCCTGCTTTGTGATGAGGTTTACTGAACTTCCTTCATCTACCAACTGCCTCATTACCTAGAAATTCTCTATCGGACCAGAGATTACCAGGGGGTCTTGGTGGGGGAAATCTATGCCTTCGCCATTGGCTAGGCCTAAACTGACTTCGGGTAGAGGTTTTACTACCGATATGTTCATCACCATTTTTTGTCTTTTGCGCCTGCCTCTTTTGTGTTCTGGATCAGCCATTCCTCCCGCTATAAGGTTGATTCCCCGATATGTTTTGTCTTTTCGGAGGTGGTGCCTCCTCTCTCTTACCGCTATGCTCTCCTCGGGTATTTCTTGTTGGATTATAACTTTTGCTCTGTGCCACAAAATCTTTCAAACAGCCAACTTGCACTAGTCGGTCTATCTCTTTCTTGAGGCTCCCGCATTCATCAGTTACGTGCCCGTGACCATTATGGAATTGGCAATATCTCTTTCTGTCCCCTTCATATTGCAACTTCGGAGGGTAGCGCACCGGCTTGTTGTTGTTCTGAATCCACATCAGGATGTTCGATCTCGGGGTATTGAGTGGGATAAAAGCTTGATCCTCTATCTTTACTGGCCGGTTTGCCTCTATTTGAGGAGGTATGGGGTTTCGTGGTTCTCTTGGTCTGAACCTTTCTTGCCTGGTGTTCTGATTGTAGGACGGTCTTGCCGTTTGAGGTTGCACAATTGTTTGGGCGGCTTTCCTTCGCTATTCCTCATCCAGGTTTATATAGTTCCACGCTCGGTCCATGAGTTGGGTGTAAGTTTGTACCATATTTGTAATCAGGTTGTCTTTGAATGCCATCATTGTCGTGTTGTCCTTCATCGCGTCTATCACGGTGTCATCATTCAGGTTTTCTACCGCAACTGCTTCAGTGTTGAATCTGCCGACGAAGCTTTGTAGGCTTTTTTCGGGTTTTTGATAGCAGAGCTTGAGATCACTGGACCTCTTTTTGCGTTGTATGCTCGGTGCAAAATTAGTTCGAAAAGCTCTTGCCAGCTCATCAAAACTTCGGATGGAGCCTTCTCTGCGGGACCTTTCAAAGTTGTCGGGAATAGTTTGCAAATAGCAGCCTCGAATAAGCTTTGTACCATCATGACCACTCGGAAACAACTTAGGTGGGTGATTGGATCTCTTGTACCATTGTAATCATCTAGTTGTGGTGTTTTGTATTTCAAAGGGAAAGGTTCCTCACAGATCTCGGCTGACAACAAGTTTCCAATGTTCAGGAAACTCGTGCTCTTTGGTTCCCTTCTTTTGAATTTCTCCATCTCGGTTCTCACCCTTTCAGTTATCTCCTGTTCCAAGTTTTTCTTCTAGCTTGATCCGGCGCCTGATCAGTGCACGTTTTCTTCGATCTCTACTCGTTTCAGAGTCTTTCTTTGCCCTTCAGAGGTTTTGTGCCCGATTTGATTCATGTGCTCTTCTCTTGGGATATGTTGTTTGTGCTGGTTTTTCTCTGGGTTGGTCTCCTCGGACGTAGTTTGCCCTTGGTAGAACTCTTGAGGGTGAGGGGGGTGGTGCCGGTACATAAGGTGGGGTTGTGGTGTTTTGTCGAGATGTGGTGGGAGGTGGGGGCCAAGCATGGCCTTGTTGAACTTGCTGGAGGAAACCTAATTACCGAGCATGGAACTTGATGTATTCTTGTATTTGTTCCGGGGTTGGGTTTTGTTTTTCGCTGATGGCTGTAGTCTGAGGTGTCGGAGTGGTTATCGGGGTGAACGTAAGGTTGATGGGGGTTACACCGGGCCTTACTGAAAGTTTTTGGGACGTTTGTTGCGTGGGTGTGAAGTACGAGGTTGGTGGGATAGTTCCCGAGAAGGGCATTCCCCATGGGTATTGAGTTGTAACTCCGGATGTCGTGCCAAAATGAGTGCCACCTCCTGATGTTGTGGCCGGGCAGAACGAACTGTCGCCCGTAGCCCTCCGTGGTGGAGCGATCAAACCATCTCCCCCCATATTATCGTTTGTGTCAGTTTCCTTAGTCAGTGGATGATCACCTTCTACTCTACTCATCCTTATCTCCCGCCGGTGAAATAGAAAGGGGGAAACTTTCTTGCTTTCTTTCCTATAGACGGGCGCCAAATGATAACCGTCCTCTTGATGTCGTTGGAAGTACACCTGAAACTCACAATGCAACCATAAGAAGGATGCCGGAAGGGGGTTCCGGCAAACCACTCCGACGGTCAAGTCAGTAAATGCCTTCAGTGAGAGAAAGAAATAGAAGAGAAAATAATTTTAGAGTTTTTAGAGAGAAATGAGTATTAACCTTTTTACCTTTTTTGCTTAGTCTTTTATACTCAACCTTTGTTTCTCTTTGTCTGAGCCGACAAGTCTGACGTAATTCTCTTTGTCTGTGCAGAGATTGCTAAGAATGTCAGAGTACCTTCTATCAAGCTGTCGCCTGGTAATCAAAGAGGTTATGTTCGGTATTTCCGAGATCTGTTTTGTGAGTGCTATGATCGGTTTATGCCGATGGTGACTTGTGTTTCTGCCCTGGGGTTGTCCCCGAACTTGTTCTTTGTCCTTTGTGCTTTTTAGCTGGCTTATATTGGCCAGGTTATGTCTTGTCTCGGTTTATTTAGTCTTCGGTTTTGGGTTCTTGATTCTGTCTCTCTCGGTTATTTGTAACCTCGGGTTATAGTGCCTCTTATTGAGGTTGGTCCATTTATTGTGTTATCATTTATGATGCATGGAGAAGTTAACAAAACCTAACCCACATGAACTTAATTTCAGCCGGTGGATCAAATTCCATCAACAAATCTCAATGATAAATATTTTTTTCTTAACCTAATTTTTTTCTCGTACTTCAC
This sequence comes from Mercurialis annua, assembly GCF_937616625.2. Classification (NCBI taxonomy): domain Eukaryota; kingdom Viridiplantae; phylum Streptophyta; class Magnoliopsida; order Malpighiales; family Euphorbiaceae; genus Mercurialis; species Mercurialis annua. The sequence continues at coordinate 33,242,789 of NC_065577.1, read as the reverse complement.
TACTATACTCAGCCGAAATTCCGTGTCTTTGTTTTTCTCATTTTTTCCATCTCTTTTTATTTCAATTTACATATTTTTGATCTAAAGAAACCAACTTCACATCAATTTATCTTGCCTCCTACTGTTTTAATTTCTTTTCTATTTTCTTGGACTATAATTAATGATTTTGCTTTTCAAACTAGAAATTGAATGGGTTTGTTCAAATCACCGATTCTTTGGCGTTTTAAGTTGAGAATTCGAAAAAAAAACTTAGACTGTATCAATTTTTTCATATGCATAAGCAGTTTGTTTTGATGTCTCTACATTGAAAATGTGGCTTCTGTTTTATATGCATAAGCAGTTTTGTAAATATGAAGAATGTGATTATTTATGTCTAATTCTATTTAATTAGCTACAATTCTGAATTAAGGGCCCCCTTTGGAATGAATGAATTCCTTAAAAAAAGTTGGAATTCATTTATAATTCCAAATTTTTATGTTTGGAATGAATGAATGGACAAACACAATTATTGGAATTAAAATCAGGGAATTAATGTTAGTTATAATTTGTGGATTTATAAATCCAAGCAAAATAGATAGATTTTACAAATGAACAACACATGACAAAAAGGACAATCCCTTTTTGACGATAATGCTCTCAATTTTTAAAGGTTTTCTCTTTTTTTTTGACATTATTTGCTGTCACTTTCATTTAAATTTTTCTTCTCATTTTATTTTATTTCTTTTCATTTTCATTCAATTTTCCTTCTCATTTTATTTCTTTCCATTTTGATTTCAATTATCCTTCTCATTTTATTTTTTTTTTCAATTTTCTCTACTCCATATTACACAACCAATCATTATAATACCTACTACAACAAATCTCAAATCAAAAAATTTAGTTTTATCAACTTATCTTTATTTTTTTTAATTAACTATTTCAATTAGTTTATTAATATTTTTCCAGATTTTTATAATTAGTTAAATAAACTAGTGGATAATTTTTTTATTTTTTTCTTGCTATATATTATGTATTTGATTTTAATTATATATGTGTAATTTTTGAATGGTTTAATTTTTTTATATTAGTAGTTATTTTGTTGTTTATGAATATACTCAATAATGTGTATGTTAAATTTGTTGATATAGCATATACCTCTAACAAAGTATATGCTATATTTTGGATTTGTAAAATTTGAAGAACAAATTATGCATTTTGATCTTTGTTTAAGTTAGTAGCTTATGCTTAACTTGGTGATTCATATTGTTACATTTTGAATTTATAAAATTTATAAAAATTGGTGCTTCGGAAATTTTTTGAACAAAAAAAAATAGAAGATCTCTTCAGTTAAAGCATGCCCACAGTATTTTCCAGAAATACTAATTTTGTGGTTTTTGTTGTTATGTTTTAATTTTTTAATTTTTTGAAATTCTATAAATAAATTATATATTTTAATAATTATTTAAGTTAACAATTTATGCTAGTAATTTAGTATTTTATGTTATACTTGTTATTATTAAAAATACATTACTTTATATATATGCTAATTTTTAATATTTTTAATATTATTAATTTTAATTGTTTTTACGTAATATAGTATATACTAAATTTGTATTATAGAGCAAATATAGTTAGTTATTTTTAGCATATAATAAATTTTTGTAGTATTTTAGTTAATTTTTAATATTTAGTGAAATGGTTATAAAGTTAATTTAGGGATAGATTAAAAATAATTGAATTCTAGAATTCATTCCAAACATAAATATGCAGAATTCATTTTAATTCTATAGTTTACAGTTTTTCATTCCAAACATCGGAATTCATTTGCAAATGAATTTCTGTGGAATTCATTTATAAATGAATTCCGGTGAGTAAAAAGAATTGTTCCAAAGGGGGCCTAAGTGTTTTTAATTATTTTGCAGCTCACATGATGATTACGCTTCAGTGAAATCACTGTCGATGAGCACTATAGCAAATACTGGCACAAAAGACAAAATTGGTCAAATTGCAGTTTGGTGCCTGAACTTTTCACTATGTACCAAATTGGTCCCTGAAGTTTTTAAATTTACAGTTTGTTCCTGTAATTTATGTTTGTATCATTTTTGTAATAATCATATTTTTTTTTGTTTTTTTATGTAAAATAAAAATAATGATTAATAACAAAATTTATTTATTTTTTGTTTATTTGTTTCTCTTATTGTTCATTAGAAAATTAATTTGTATAATTTATTTTATTTCCTTCTAAATTTATTTCATTCACTTAAAACTTAAATTAAATGATAAAAATATTAAATTAGCTTTTAATGTTTATTAAAATTTAATAGTATTGATGGATTCTGCCTTCTGAACCGGTGAATGAGACCTGCAAAACAGGATAGAAGCTAACCGGACGGTGGTTGTCCGATTAACTCTCCGATGCTAAAGTCAGTTTAGAGCTTTGAGCAGCGTTTTGAGTATATAAATGTAGTTGTGATTCTAGGCATACCTCATGCTCCTTTTATAGTAGATGAATATATACCTTGTAGGGTCATAATAGGCAAGTGAATCCTACTTTGTAGGGATCGAGCTACTTTGTAGAGATTCACCCTGATTTGTCGTGATCTACCTTATTCAGACATGAGTCCTATTTAGGAACGTCTTCCTAAATAGTCTCGTCTTCCTAAGATAGAGCTTATCTTTCCATATTTGGAGATTGTGTCCAAATGGGAAGATACTTCTAGATATGGCGATCTACCCGAATCCCGGATTAACGCGCTTTGGGCGGATCCTACGGAATTCAGTCTTCGTCGATATGTTGGTGAATCTCGAGGGATTCGGCGCCTTCTTCATATATTCAGATCTTTATTGGGAGTCCGGTATCACCTGAGAATGGATCTCCTGTGACTCGGCTCCATTGTAACTATCGTAGGATTCAGTATCCATCATTAGCCCCCCGCAAGTGAGCTGAAGTGATTGATATTCATGCCTTAGTAGATTTTAGCTCTTTTGGAGCTGAGTCTTTTTATATTATGGGCGAGTCGCTTCATATTATGGGCGAGTCGTTTCATATATTGGCGAGTTGCATTTCTTCTCCGGTAAGATTCTCTTTATTACCATGTGTTGGTTATCAGTGAGAGGCCGCTTCTGGATGAAGAACAAGTGTCTTCATGCGCCATTTGTCATTCATCCATCTTGATTTTAGGGTTTCGTCTCTTCAACTTCTTTTCCTTGGATTATATAAGTGTCCATTTCCCTCTTTTTCCTTCACTTTTGCTTTCATTTTCCTCTGCAACTGCTCTATCATATCTCAGCAAATTCTTAGTAATTTTGGTTGGCTTTCCTTTCTACCTTCAAGATTCCTCGTTTCGAGTTGCTCCCTATCTTTCCTTTGATCAGGCGTATTTGATTGCAAGGTATTTGCCTTTTCATTGGTTTAATTTCATGTTTTTGAGTTTCTGGATTTCTTTGCAATTCTTGCTCTTCTTGTTCTTCCTGTTCTTCGTTTTTTTCTTTTCTTTGATCTTTTGAAATCTTAATTTTATTATTATTCCTTGTTTCCCCCCCATTTTAAATTTTATAATGTCAGAAGTAACTGAGGGGGCAAAAGGCGCCCGTGATGAGTTAGAGTATACCCGAAGCTCCTTATCTGTTGAATAGATAATCAGTTATGCCGAAGAATTTGGTTTTCCTGGGTCATACACTATTTTGAGACCTGGAAAATCATATCGGGCGAATCATAGTACATATTCGTCTTCTAAGATAGTAATTTTTCACGAGCAGTTGTTAGCGAGTCTTAGGTTCCCTTTTGAAGCTTTGATCATAGAGGTCTGTCGTAATTTAGGTATTCCTTTAGGTCAGCTTCATCCCAACGCGGTTCACCTCCTTTGTTCTTTTATAAATAAGTTGCGTATAAACAAATGCATTTAATACTACAAATGTAAAATCCACATAGGAAAACTCACTGTTTGCTTATCCATAATATTCAATATATATAGCGTAAGCTCCCTGAGCTCCTTATCCGCTAATAGGTCGCCTTTTCGAACCTAGGAAAAAACATATAGATATCGAGTTAAGATTTAACTCGATAAGCACATAGACTCGAGAAATAACCAAGTACATTACTTGTCATATTATCGACCCCGTAATCGACTACGTTTGCTAACCATAAAATAGTCCGACCTATAACTGAAACCACCATTCTTAAAGTTCAGAATTCACCTTCAATTTTCGTTTAGGTCTCGGACTAATTCTAGCACCCGAAGATGTCGAAAACTAGCCCGGAAGTTAATCCCTTAGGCTGTCCAAATATTGCAGGGCAGTTTACGCAACATAATGTTCTCTAGTATTCATGCAACCTAGAGACTGAATCATAAGAAACGTAAACCTAAATATATTTATACAATATCTTCAAGTTTTTGTAACAACAAACAGAACTTGATTTGGAGTTCTACAGCTCGAGATGTTGCCCTTACAACGTGGCTGTTTTGCAGGACAGATTTCTGCAAAACATCCGACTAGTTTGCGTTTACTTATCGCGTTTCTTTTAACATGTCGGGACCTAGGACCTTATTGATATCACATCTTAATATCAACCTAGTCTAGCCCCTAAACACACCTTTGAATACTCACAAATCATGCATTAGACACAACCAATTTCATCTAAGCATTAATTTGCAAGTATAGCCAAACACTAAAGCATCATTCTTCATTCAAGTTTCAAACAACTTCTACTAGACAAATCACTTCCTAATTCAGCCCCTAACAACCATGAATCAAGCATAATCTCCACACTTGGTGTTCCTATCATCAAATTAATCTAGGGGCCGAAATCCTTAACCCATTGCCTATCCAAAATTTCCAAAAAAACAACACATATTCCAAAATTCACTTAGGCAATACATCAATTACCTTATGCTCATGAATATAACAATTTCGATATGCTAAGACCTCACTTAAACACATCAATCACAAGATCAAGAATTTCAGAATTCTCTTACCCTTGGTGATTCCTCATGGCTGAATGCTTTTGGTCTTCAATTCACCATGATTTTGCTCCAAACAAACTACATTTTCCTTTAAGATCAATTAGTTGGCTAAAATGTTACTTTGGCCTGAAACGGTTAATTTGTACTTAAATCCAAATTTTCAATTAACTGTCGTACCTAACTTTCGGAAATCCTTTTCCGATTAATTCTTATTAACAATTCAAGAATAATATCGTGAAAATTATTAGTTCAGGACTTATATCCTGTTTTACATTAATTTCCTTAATTTTCATTTAGTCCTGCTAATAAGTGCTCCAACGAATAATAATTTACAATTAAATTATTATTTTATGATCTTACTTGATCAACTCATTCCAATTATATTTCTTAGATCGATTTTCACTTCCGATCTTTTTGTCCTAAATTTCTTAATTTCGGATATGTGGCACGTTCTAGTATCTTAAAAGTATCTTAATAGTATCTTAATAGGTTACGATGTATTACATAAACCTTAAATTGCTAACCTTGTCATGATCACCTTAACCTTGGGAATGATTTGATTCTAAAAGAATTAAGTTTGAAGAAGAAATCATGAACTTGGCATCTTAGGGGGAGGGTACGGTTTTGGCTTGTCAAATGAAGGAGATGGAGTCTTTTTCTTGTCATTGGGATCAAATGAAGATCCTATCCCATTTTATCTTAAGTTAATGGCTAAAGTGTCACTTTGGCTCAAAATGGCTAATAGCTCACTTTATCTCAAAACGGTTAATCGATGTGCTAAACTTTTCAAATGCTATCGAAATTCCTTTTTTCGATTAAATCTTAATTTTTTTGAAATATAATAATCTTTTCTTTAGATTATTATTGGCTAAAATTCTATTTTAGCTCAAAAGGCTAAATTGTACTTTAACGCTTATTCTTAATTAATCGTCAAGCTTACTTCTAAAATGATTTCGTATACATACGAAACTTTGACGGTCATTTATTAATAATATTTCACGGACCTTGGCGTGAAAATTATTAGCTCGGGCTATCCAATTTATTTATTTTATTTTCATTTTCTTTTAAATCCGCTTAACTCCAATTTATCGCATAATAATTTCTCGCTTAAATTATTATTTTGCGATAACTTTGACAGACCTCTTTGATCTAAATCCTTATTATCCAATCTTAATCCGGTATTCTCGTTCTTAATCTTCATTATTACGCCACGTGTCACTATACGTAATACATAAAAATTTAAGTTATTACAAAAGATGGTGTATCTACACGTAAGATGGACATATCGTATAATTGAGTATAGAAGATTATGAAATTGAGAGCAAAGCAAATAAGTTTTGAATCAGATAATTGATTAGAAACTTTAGATCTTATCAAAACATCTTGCTCATTACGATAAAAAGTATCTTCGAGAAGTCTGAGTGATGATAGTCTAAGTCGTTAGTTATGGAAAAGATTTAATCATTGCAATAATTTAATTAATAAGAAGTTAATTGAATTATCAACCAAAATTCAAATTTTGATTGTAAACAGCTTTTTCAAACCAACGATTTAAGCCAGTAATTAGTGAAGATCCTAAGGAAAAGGAGTAATTTACTTCCCATTATATACTTGACAAGAAGCTGATAATTGCTTTTAAACAGATAGGAATGATAACGATTAGAAGAAAAGATTCCAAGGAATATACTAAACGTGTTGGACATAGCTCTTCAAGAGTAGGAGTATGAGGAATTCGATAAGAGGTACGATGAGAAATGATCTTTTTAGCATTAAGGACATGCTAAATAACGAATAAAAAAAATTGTGACAAGGTGGTAAATGTTGTATTATCGGAAAAAATATATCAAAGAAGCAATGAAGAACTGATAAAGAACTAAGCAAGGATGAGGTTAGATTCGAATATGGTAGCCGTGCAACGCTCTCAATCATTAAGTACTTAAACGAACAAATGATATAAGTGTAAGGTTCGATGAAATAACGATTACTTTATGAGCGCAATAATATGATGGAGTTTAATGGCCAATACAAGTGAGTTGCCGACTTTGGCGATAAAGGTAACTAATTACATTACTGAGTAACAATAGAAAAGAGACAACTAAGATCGAAGATCATGAGGGTAAGTAAACAGTAAGGCATGTGAAAAGAAATCCACAGTAAGGAATTATGGACAACAAGTACGGGTATTGAGTACCAGTTATAATCGCGAGAGATCATTGATGTATAAAACGCATCACGCGTCATTAATAAATAGCATAAATTATGTAACAAACGATTCATAAATATTGATTTGATCTGCGCGAGAATTGTCACAACCCAAATTATTGAGCCGAGACCGGCGCTAGGGAATGGAAATAGTAGTTCCAAAACCCGTAGCAAGCCTAAAACTCGCTAATCAAATTTAGTATTTAATATACATACATTTACCTTACAAACATAAGCATCACTTACACATTTACACAAACACTAGTAAATTGATACAATATACATGGGCTTATCATTTCCGTATCTTGTACGTACTAGCCCACCACGTACTAGTGTTAATGGTCACATCAAGGGCATCTACCTCCGTGGTACAAAATATATATAGCGTGACCTACAAAATACACATATACAATGACAGCAAAACAACCAGCATCATATTATATTGTTGTACAGGCTACGACTCGGTCAAAGTGATATACTACGGCATCAACTATGGAAGTCGGGAACTGTACATGTCAAAATCGACTTCCGGTAAAAGGATGAACTTATAGTCAAGTCCAAATTCTAGGTAACTGAAAAATATTAAATTCAACGGGGTCATCTTAAACTGATGAGATAAACGTTACTCACGTTATTATAAAAATAACATTGCAATTTAAACCATCATATAGCAAAATACATTTTTACACACAAGTATTTGATTCCGGAGGAAACCTTAATCTTAACATCATTCCTTAACTAGGTACATCCCTAGTTTCTTTTGAGAGTACTACTTTCTCGAAATCCTTTTTGGTAAGGTCCCGAGATAGTTCGACCGAGTTTAACCTATACCAAGTGGTACAGTCCCGGGATAGTTCCCTCGAGTTCAACTCGTACCATTACCCATATCCAAATGAATCGAGGTGAGTCCCGGGATAGTTCCACAAAGTTTAAGTCCCTAGAAATAGGTCACGAGATAGTTCCACCGAGTTCAACCTCGTGTCTTATTCAACAAGTTAGTCTATTTCTATTTTCTAGGACCGACTTAACGCTGGTGATCACACAACCTATTTACACCCAATATGTAGTTATATGCCCGGATTGCAAATCAAATAAACAAACCACAAGGCAACATATAATACGCAAGTTTGTTTATTGACAACAATCAATCCATATACAATTAATTTACCGAATCCTACGATCAATCGATACATCATTTAATTGTCAATGCACTAAGCAATATAAGTACAATTCATGGATATATAAATATATATATATATATATATATATATATATATATATATATATATATATATATATATATATATATATATATATATATATATATATATATACATACCTTTAGCTATATAGGATAATTCATATGTCGTGTATCTGACAGTAGAATAATCATTTAATCATACATTTCAAATCTCGATTAAATATCATATAAGTGATGTATTTTTAATAAAAAGAAGTGGAAACGGGACTAACAAAAGTCATATGGAAAAATAGAATAAAGTTAAGTTTAAGTTCCGGATTGGAAAATAATATTTTAATTCCCGAAAAATAAACTAAATAGACAGCTGACGGAAGTAAATATTTAGAAAAATAATATTTAATACTTGGATGTCAATATTTATTAAAAAAAAATATAGAGGGAAAAAGTAAAGAAAATAAAGGTTTTATCTCAAATTGGAAATTGAGCATTTTTGACCAAAATTTATTAAAATAAATTATCAAAAATGAAATAATGAGATATCCAGGTGTTATTCTTTATTTGGATATAAATAATACAAAATTTATTGAGCCTAAAGATTAAGTGATTGGAGGACGAATTTGGGCGAAATACAATCTAGAAATTGAAATAGTTTGAGTCGGCAACTTAAGGGACTAAAGAGGACTCTTTGCCAATAATATAAATACGAAGGGCTTTTTGATTTAAAGATCAGCAACCACATTATGCCAGCAATAAAAATTCGTCCTTCATCTTCTTTCATGGAGTAACATAAAAAATATTCTGAGGGCCATATCTTCTTCGTTTCTCAACCGATCAGAGCGATTCTTGCGGCAACGGAATAAGGGAAGAGATAGCTACTGAATAAGCCCTTCATATCGATTTATAGAGCTCAGATTTTTATTAGGGTTTCTGATCTTTAATTTCGGTTTTGGCTGTTAAAGTGGAGATGATGAATTCAAACGTTGCAATTTGTATTTATGAGATGAATTGATGAGTATGTGATGGTATAAGCTGAGAATTAATGAGTTGTTTTAGTGAGTTATACAAATTGTGATGTTGGTATGTGTTGGTTAGGTTTTGAGGGCGGTAACTGGCGGTGGAAGACCACAGTACATGCTGGTCCTCCGACCAGTAGGGCTCACGCCATGCCAAGAATGGCGCGGCAGTGAGTAGAGCAGTAATAGCCCTGGTGCAATGGACCAGGGCTGATCATTTCAGTTATCACGACCCAAATTATTGAGCCGAGACCGGCACTAGGGCATGGGAGTGGTAGCTTCGAAACCCATAGCAAGCCTAAAATCACTATAATTTTTTTGCAATTAATCAAATATGTTATAACAAATACTTCGGAAGAAAACGTATCAACGTATACATAGTAGTCGATTGTCACGATACATACGTGCATTTAAAATCTATACCTCGTACGTATCAACGTATACATAATACTTACTTATGTATTTACCTAGTCTTAGCGAGGTTATTGCCTTTATAATCCATTTTGGTAAGGTCCCGGGATGATTCGACCGAGTTCAACCTATACCAAGTGATACACTCCCGGGATAGTTTACCGAGCTAAAAACTAGTGTCACTACTTAAGTCCAAGCGAGCATTCACACAAATTATGGGATAGTTCAACCATATAAGTCCTGAGATAATTCCACCGAGTTAACTTGGAATAGACGGGAGGTTCAAGGATAAGTTAATTAGGTTCAATCTACTTCTATTGTAATATCCCGTATTTTTAAATTATTTTTTTTTGTTATAATTTTTGCATTCGTCAAGTTTTAGGTAATTTATTATTATTATTATTAATATTATTATATATTTTTATTTAATTTTATTTTAGTCGCTCGTTAATTCGATCGTGGTCCGATTCGTGTTTAATGTGTATTATTAAATTTTAAAAGAAAAAGAAAATAAAAGTAAGTGAATAATTTTCATGCAAAAAGGAAGCCCATTCTTTCCTTTCTCTTATCATGAATGTGGCCTATTATTTTCTTATATGAAAAGCCCATTACTTGTGTAATATAATAGCCATTCATGTTTCACAAGATATGCAGCAAATCAATTCCTTATACGTTTCTTTATATTCCTTTTATTCACTATTTCAGAATCTATTTCTTTCGTTTTTCTATTCTGAAACCCTAGCCGCCATTCTCTCTAGACATTCCGAAACATCACGCTCGCATCCCTTCCACTCACGTTGGTCTCGGTAAGTAATCTCCTCTCTTTTTCTTATTTTGATTCGATATCGTAACACCGTGTCATAACTCATATTCTTTATTATGCTAGTTTAAATTCGAATTTCTTTCGACGATCCATCATTGTTCTTCGATCTCTTTAATCCTAACGCTTCGGAATCGAAAACGGTACGTGAAACTAACTCGTTTAATCGCCGCTACGGTTCATCGCTTACTTTTGTTCTTGTCTGTTGTGCTTCTTGATTGTTGCTGCCGTTATGATTTCTTGTGGGAATCTTGAGCTATAGCTGATTTTAATGGTAGATTAATGATTGACCTTGTTGTGATACATTCCTGTGTTCATCTTCCTTTGCGTTGTGAGTTTGTTGGTTGCCGTATCTTTTGTTACTGCCGAATTGCTTATTGGTTTTGGCCCTCATATGTTGTGTTGTGAGGTCAATAGTGGTGGGTACTATTTCGGTGTTAATCCCTCCAATTTGTTGTGTCCTTGTTTAAATATGGATTTGCTTAGTTAAGATTAGTATATTCAAGTTGTATGAATTCCATAGTTTCAGATTTAGCTTATGGCTACTTTTTTTATTCTTCCCGCCATGCATGTGCTGCTCCCTTAATTTTCCTTAGCATTTTATTATTGTTAAAGAATGAAAGATTTCATGGCTTAGAAATAGTATGGTTATTTGTAGTGGAGATTTCATAATTACGATAGGGCCATTTTGATCTTTTTATTACTATTGTTAACTTCATTTTATATATATATATATATATATATATATATATATATATTATTTGGATTATAATTTTAATTGTCTTTAAAAAAAAATTATTATCGGAATGATAATTGTTGAATAACTTTTAATCATATAATCACTTTGATAATTGTAGTTGACTTTAAAGTTGACTTTCCGTGCCATTTTGACTATAGTTACATTTTAACTTTTAAAACGTTTTTATTTATTTAAATAGTTAAGTATTGGTGGTAACTTGGGTTACTTGAATTATAAGATATTAAATCCTATTTTAATATAGATAATTATTTTATCAAGTATTTAAATTATAAACTCGGGTTTATAAATTTAATAAAATTTTGTTTGGGTTAGACTATGGTCGCCCGACAAGTGGGAAGAAGTTTGGTAGTTTTTAATAACTCGGCTGACTCACTGACATAAATTTTAACTTGGGTTAAATTAAATTGTTTAATAAATTACTTAAATTGTAATTTAATATATATAACTATTATAGTTTGGTTTCTATAACTTGGGTTATAGTTTTAATACGTTTTAATCTTATGTGTTTGATTATACATTGGCGTGTTGTTGTGTGTACTAGTTCTATGTGGTGTTTAGTACTCTTTAGAGTTAGGGTCTGATTTTAATTATGATTTTAATATTTTATTTAGACTCGTCGACTGTTCGTACTTCAGAGGCGAACCAGAGTTAGGTGCTTGTCGGTTTCACGTGGAATAGCAAGCAGTGAGTTTATATCTCTATTTACCTCTTTATTAAGCAAATGTTATATTTTGTAAATATATATGTATAAGCAGCTTTTGAATTGTTTTTGGCATTGTGGATTTGATTTGGAACGTGCTACTTAATGGGCATCATCGGGACTGCGTGCACACCGGTAATGATTATGGTATTGAGGTAGGTTTGAGATACGTCTCACCTTAGTGAGGGCACCGGTGGAAGATACGTCTCCTGGGCTCACTATTTATTAAGTGATAGTCGGGGATCGGTTATTGAGATACGTCTCACCGACACGACAATGGATTTAGAATTATGGTTTAGGGTTTCATTGATAATCCATAATGAAAATCTTTTTATTAAACGTTTTTAAAGGTTTTCAACTTAATAAATGTAAATGGTTATATAAACTCTACTCAGTAAATCTGACCCCGTTGTTTTCCCAAATTTTCCAGGTTTATGATTTGAGCATTGGTCGATCTCCGTTTCTTCATTCTCGGAGGTTCCCTATTTTATTTTTCAGAATAAAAGAGTCGAACTGTTTTAAACTCTTAGACCGCAGTAGTATTATTAGATTATTTATGATTAGTCTTTTATTATATTTTAGACTGTTGATTGTTGGTGATTACTTTACCATTTTTAGCATGATTACAGTAATTATGGTATTTATATTATATTGCCATACTGTTGAAGTTATAATTTCAGATAAGTATACTTTGAATATATGTTGCTTATTTAACTGCTAGACTAGGTTGAAGTTTCGGTTGCCCCCGAGCATGTGGTTTTCTGCAGGTACATTATTTTAAATGATATAAGTTGGTTATCCGCAAGGCTAGCTACGGGTTTTGGTACAACCATACCCATACCATAGCGCCGGTCACGATTCATGAAAATGGGTCGTGACATCTATCGTCAAAACTTGACCCGACTCTGTGATTACATTATTAATACCAACCATATACAAGTTCACGTTTGCAAATAAACATCAAGTTATAGGAAAAAGAATACAATCCATAAACAAACAATCCAATCTATACACAAACAATCCAATCCATACATAAATAGTCCATATAATTCAATACTTAAGCGATGCATTTAAATACTATCATATAATATATCAAATAGCTTTTGATATGATAATATGCGTCAGTAATATATACTCACGACTTGGTAAATCCAAAATCATGATACTATTACGTTGGCTGAATCCCACTAAGTTGATGTCGTCAATCGCGAAGCTTGTGGGTACGTCTGTCACAAAATACAATCAAATACGTTTAATTCATAAACGTATATCACATATAACAATCCTAAGTTATTAACTTAGGTCGACTTCTCTAACCCCGACATATGACACTTTACATTGTTTTGTTATTGACTTGTTATCGCATTTTATATCGTCGACTAATTGATTTTGTATTCAATCCCGATCGTTATTTGATTTCTGAATCAAATAACTCAACATACTACTTTGACTCAACTTCAGTCTTTTTATCAATGATTTATACATTGATTAGAGTCGTTTGACGATTTATCGTTGTAATACCCCGTAAATTTTTTAAAGTTATTTATTTGAATCTCCGGTGATATTTGAGTCATTTTCAGTATCGTAGTTCGATTTATGGTTTGAGTAAATTATTAGTTTGAGTTTGAGTTCGTTTCGTGGTTCGATTTTATTTTGGGCTCGGCTCGGGTGGTAGTTGGACCAGGTTAGGGTTGAACTAAGTTGGTTCAACCCATTTTTTGGTCAGGTCTCATTTGAAACAAACGAGACCTGTTTTTCTTGTGAGGCCTCGTTAGACACGGTGAAGTCTCGAACGAGACACTGTTCATTTTTGCAGTGTCTCGAACGAAACTTCACTGTCTCAAACGAGACATTGCTATTCAGAGCAGTGTGATTTCAAATCTTTCCTTCTTTATATTTCCTTCTTTATAAAAAGCAACTAACATTACCAACGTACCTCAAGGAAAGAGGAAAGGATAACGGTTCCTCATTTCGGACTCCGTCTCCTAAGTGCATTCTTCTACAGAGTGATTCCGCCACAGAACTTTGACCATCAGAATCTCCTTGTTTCGCAACCTACGCACCTGCGTATCGACAATCTCAACAGGCTGTTCCTCATACGACATCTCTTGGTCAACCTCAACACTATGTGGTACAATCACTTGAGAAGGGTCAGAAACGCACTTCCGCAACATCGAGATATGAAACATTGGATGCACCAAAGACATGTCTGGCGGCAAAGCCAAACGATAAGCAACTGCCCCAACTCTCTCTGTAATCTCATACGGATCAACAAACCTAGGCGCTAACTTTCCCTTAACACCAAAACGCATAACGCCCTTCATAGGCGAAACTCAAAGAAATACATAGTCGCCAACCTGAAACTCAAAGTCCATCCGCTTAAGATCAGCATAACTTTTGTGCCGACTAAAGGCAGTCTCAAGCCTACGCTTGATCAAAGGTACCTTCTCAGAGGAAATCTGGATGATCTCAGCTCCAGAAAGTTTACGCTCGCCGACCTCTTCCCAACATATAGGAGATCGACACTTGCGCCCGTACAAAGCCTCATAAGGTGCCATCTCAATACTAGCGTGGTAACTGTTGTTGCAGGAAAACTCAATCAAAGGCAAATGAGTATCCCAGCTACACTGAAAATCCAGAACACACATCCTGAGCATATCCTCCAAAGTATGAATAGTCCTCTCAGACTGTCTGTCAGTCTGAGGATGAAATGCAGTACTGAAATCCAACCTCGAACCCAAGGATTCCTGCAATGCCTTCCAAAACCGAGAGGTGAAAATCGAACCTCTGTCTGAAACTATCGACACTGGTACACCATGAAGACTAACGATCCGATCGATGTACAATTGTGCCAACTTCGAAGCCTGATAAGTAACCTTGATCGGTAAGAAGTGAGCTAACTTCGTCAAACGGTCAACTATCACCCAAATCGAATCATACCCCTGTTGGGTACGTGGTAAACCAACCACAAAATCCATAGCGATCCGCTCCCATTTCCACTCTGGAATAGGTAGCGGTTGCAGATATCCAAACGGTCTCTGATGTTCTAACTTTACCTGCTGGCAAGTCAAACACTTAGACACAAACTCTGCAACATCCTTTTTCATTCCGCTCTACCAGTACGTACCCTTGAGATCATGATACATCTTGGTAGAACCCGGATGAACACTGTAAGCTGACTTGTGCGCTTCCTCCAGAATCTGGTCTCTCAAACCATTTGAATTTGGAACACACAGTCGAGAACCGAACCTGAGAACTCCATCCACCAGAACAAACTCAGAATTTCCATCCAGATGGATCTCATCCATAATCCGTTTTAATTATAGATCCTCAGCTTGTGAAGCTTTGATCCTATCAATCAAAACCAGCTGCACCTATAACTGTGCCAACAAACAACCTTTCTGCGAAACCTGAAATCCGTATCCCGAAGCTAACAAACTATGCCACTCACGGACCATGGGTCTCCGCCCAACCTCAGAAATATGGGCCAAACTGCCCGAAGACTTGCGACTCAAAGCATCGGCTACCACATTAGCCTTACCCGGATGGTACTGAATAGAACAATCATAGTCTTTCAGTAACTCCAACCATCTTCGCTGCCTCAGATTCAACTCCCGCTGATCAAAAATGTACTTCAGACTCTTATGATCAGTAAAGATCTCGCAAGTAGCACCGTACAAATAGTGCCTCCAAATCTTAAGAGAAAAAACCACAGCTGCTAACTCCAGATCATGAGTAGGATAATTCACCTCATGCTTCTTCAGCTGACGAGAAGCATAGGCAATCACCTTACTATGTTGCATTAACACATAGCCCAAACCGATACGAGAAGCATCATAATATACAGTGAACCCCTCAATGCCAGATGGCAAGGCCAACACAGGAACTGTAGTTAAAATCTCCTTGAGCTTCTCAAAGCCCGCCTCACACTTGTCAGTCCACTCAAACTTAGCATCCTTCTGTGTCAGTTTAGTCAACGGTGCAGATATTCTGGAGAAATCCTGCACGAACCGACGATAGTAGCCAGCCAACCTGAGAAAACTTTTGATCTCAGTAATTGACCTTGGCCTCTGCCAATCCATAACCGCCTCAATCTTCTTTGGATCGACCTTGATCCCATCCTTCGACACCACGTGTCCTAAGAAAGTAACTTGGTCCAGCTAGAATTCGAACTTTGAGAACTTAGCATACAGCTGATGCTCACGCAAAGTCCGTAGTATTGTCCTCAAGTGGAAAGCATGTTCCTCCTCACTCCGAGAGTAAATCAATATGTCATCAATAAACACAATAACGAACTGATCCAGAAAAGGCTTGAACACTCGATTCATCATATCTATAAACGCTGCTGGTGCGTTCGTTAACCCGAAAGACATGACCAGAAACTCGAAATGCCCATAATGCGTTCTGAAAGCAGTCTTAGGCACATCGACGTCTCGGATCCGAAGTTGATGATACCCGGATCTCAAGTCAATCTTCGAAAAACACTTAGCACCCTCTAACTGATCGAACAAATCATCAATACGAGGAAGAGGATACCTGTTCTTGATAGTAACTTTGTTCAGCTGTCTGTAGTCAATACACAGCCGAAAAGAACCATCCTTCTTCTTGACAAACAACACAGGAACACCCCACGGAGAAGTACTCGGCCTGATAAAACCATTATCCAGCAACTCTTGCAACTGTTCTTTCAACTCTTTTAGCTTTGCAGGAGCTATCTGATACGGAGGTATCAAAATAGGAGCTGTTCCAGGAACAACATCGATACAGAACTCAATATCACGGTCCGGTGGTAATCCAGGTAACTCTTCTGGAAACACATCAGTGAACTCATTCACTATCGAGACACTATGAACATTACCACTGACAGCCTCTAAGTCACGAACCACCGCTAAGAAACCCTGGCAACCCTTGCCCATCATGCGCTTGGCCTTGATCGCTGAAATAAGATTCTTTGGTGTCTCTACCATCTCCCCATGGAAAAAAAGGTACATCACCAGGAACCCCAAACACAACCGACTTCCCTCGACAGTCGATAGAAGCAAAATGGCGTGAAAGCCAATCCATCCCTTAGATAACGTCAAAAGATAACACGTCAAGTACAATCGAATCAGCCCTAAGATCTCTACCATGAATAACCATAGAACAAGATGGATAAATCTCGTCCACCACAACACAGTCAGACAAAGGTGTAGATATAGATAAAGGCTCTAGCAACCTAGATGGTGTCACACTCAACTTAGCAGCAAAACTCGAAGAAATAAAAGAGTGAGTTGCACCCGCACCAAACAAAACCACTGCATCTACAAAAGAAATCGGAATAGTACCTTGCACCACGGCGTTTGATGCACGAGTATCCTGAGGAGTCAAAGCAAACACTCTAGCCTGACCCTGTCCCTGCTGCGGTGCCTGAGCAGAGCTGAAACTTGCAATTCTGACAAAAAGGAACACTAGATGCTCCACTGTTACCCTGCCCAAAACTACGGCTACCACCACTGTAACTAGAACTGTGGGAATACGGCTGATATCCTCTCCGTTCACCCCCTTTCTTACTCTTGTACTGGGAAGACTTGGACTGATAGCTACTTCTACCACTCTACTGCCCACTACTCTGAACAACACCGCCTGCCTTCTTTGTCTCAGTCATTTTCCCAAAGTGTAGTAAATTTGCCTCCATCCGACGGGCACTATCCACTAGAACCGGAAATTCCTTGCTCGTCTCAGTCAGAAAACTAATAAAATTTGAGCCTAAACCTTTCACATACCTGTCATTCACCCTTTGCTGCTCAGTCTGTAGATCTGGGGAAAAACGACACAGCCTCACAAATTCGGTAGTGTACTCGTTCACCGACCTGTCTCCCCTTTTCAAAACCAGCAATCTGTCTCTATGACCTTCGATCACTGAAAAAGGCAAGTAAAAGTTCTTGAATCGAGTCACAAAATCCTCCCAAGTAATAGTAGTCATTTCAGCGCGAATGGCACTACGAAACCAATCACTTGCAGAACCCTTCAAGGACATTTCCACTAACATAACAGTTTGCCTTTCAGTAGCCTGCAATCTCTGAGCATTGCGCTCAACTTCCTCCAGAAAGTCTAGGGCATCACCGTCGCCCGAAAACTCAGTCGACTTTAGCCTTGCATAAGCCAACACCAAATCTTTGTCAGTGGTTCCGCCACCACCAACTGCAACACCAGCAGCCTATGGTACCTGCTGTTGTACAATCTATCCCAGCATAGCATACTGGTTCTGCATGGCGATCTGTCCCGCCTGCAGTTGCACTTGATTATTCTGGAGTGCAGTGATCCCAGCCAAAAACGTCGTGAAGTCAAATGGATCCATAGGAGCTTGTGGTACACCTGGTGCCTGAAAGCCTGCACCACCACGTCCCCTACTTCTACCTCCAGCAACCTGTCCTCTACCACCCCGTCCTCTGCCAGCTCGGCCTCTACCAGCTGGAACTCCGCCTGCACGTCCCCTGCCAACTTGAACCTCTGGTTCATGCTGGTCAACCTCAATCGACATAGCGTCATCAGCTTCAGCCTCGGCCTGAGCTGCAGCACGCCTACGAGTATTCATTCCTAAGAATGAAACAAATGGTTCTCAAAACAAAGCCCTCAAGGCAACACCCAAAGTAAATTTAAATAGCTCAAAAATTAACAATTTAACCAAAGTAATAACAATAACATTCCAAAGTAAGCATAAACTTCGCAAAGTAAACATTAGTAACACATAAGACCGACTCAAACATCCCTAAAGGTGAAGGTAGAAAGTTTTAAAAACAAATGATGACGTTTCAAAAGACAAGACTTGAATCCTAATTCCGCAGTAGATCCTATGACACAACAGTAACACTTAACATGCCTTAAAGCGATAAACACATAACATGCAAAAATTTGGCCTTAGTTCGAAACTAAAGCTCTGATACCAACTTTGTCACGACCCAATTTCATGGATCGCGACCGGCGCTAGGGTATGGGTATGGTCGTACCGAAACCCGTAGCAAGCCTCGCGGAAAACCTTTTATCTAATATAACCTGCAAGAAAACCAATGCTCGGGGGAAACCGAGACTTCAGCCTAAGTCTAACAACTTATATAGCAGTTCTAATATAACTACTTAATAGCAATTCGAAACTATCAAACGTGCCTCATATAATAAATAATCCAATGTAACATACTAAAGTATAATAATATAAAAGTCGTACCACTACGACAAACCAAAGTACAATAATAGAGACAGCTAGTTCTACTGCGGTTTAAGAAGTAAAACAATAACTAGCCTGATAACATAAAAAGACCTCCGAGGAATCAAAAGATCGGAGATGACCAACGCTCTCAAAATCATAAACCTGGAAAGTTTGGAAAACAACGAGGTCAGATATACTGAGATGAGTTTATAATGCTATTTACATTTATTAAGTTTAAAACCCTTAAAACAAATCCTTTTATACTAATATAGATACTTGATTATGGAAAATAGTATTGAAATGAAATCCCAAAGTATTTAACCCAACGTAGATGGGAACAAATCCTCATCGATTCCCAAAGTAGGCCAGATATTGGTCAGTCAATCCCAAAGTACTTACTGGTGCACACAGTCTCGATACAAGCCTATCGAGTAGCTCGTTTCAATCCAGATCCATAATCCTTAAAACAGTTCACAAACATTTGATATACTAAAATAATGTGCGGTACTTAATAAAGCGGTAAATAACACTACAAACTCACTGCTTGCTTGTCCACGTGAATCTTGGCAAACAGCTAACCCTGCGTAGACTCCGAAGCACGAGCAGTCGACGGGTCTAAAACATTTTATAAGTCAAAATCCGAACAACCCATAACTCTAAGAATACTAGACTCCACATAGAACTAGCTTTTCACAACACAACCAAAGATTTAAACAAGGTAATCAAAATACCACCAAGTATCCATATAACTAATTAACAAATAAGGCAAGTTAAGCTTAGGTGAGTTCTTATCTTTTAAAACGAAACCAAAGTACTTAAATACTTAAATAGTCTTTACAAAACAATTACAGTTCCCAAAGTAATGTGTTAGCCTTACTGCAGTATAGCTCAACATAACATGTCGGGAGACCACGTCTAACCCGACCCATCCATAAACAAAGTTTAAAACCAAAGTCTTTAATCAAACTTAAAATGAAACGAAAGTCAATTTTAAATAAGAACTCACACCGTAACTTATTAATGCCATAAACAATTAAGCTTGCTAACACTTAGCAAGTAGCACCCCAAGTACATTTAATTATGTCATCTCAAATAGAATCAATAAGATTCAAGATCTTTCAAGTATTAACTTGAAGCTAAAATAGTTCAACCGAAACCCTACATGACATATATCACCTTGTATGTTTTATATTACTCAATTTACATTAAACCACAACCTAAGATGAACTAGCATTCCTTTAACAAGTTTTAAACCATTTTAAAAATAGTTTCCAGCAAAGTTACTTATTCAAAATAGCGAATTTAACCTTTGTAAAACCTTATTAATCTATGATTTAGCTTTGGTCAATTTATCTCAAATCACCCAAGGTAGGAGTGGTTATCTAACAACCCTTTTAATTATCAAAGAACAATTCCAGCTTTTAGTAATAAGTTCAAAACAGAATTTAGATTCAAAAATGTTAACCAAACGATACACTATTCCATTTAAACGATTTCTCAAAGCCACTCAATGTATTGTTTATCACCTAATACTCTATGATCCATTTCTTTGAAATTTTCAGATTTTAGTTTAATCATAAAAACAAAATACTCCATCACAAATCCCACAATTTGATTAGTCTTTCAATTATAACGATTACACCCATCCCCCCAAGAAACAAACACCAAGCACAAACTAAAAACAACATAGCAAGATTGTTTAAAGATTTTAGATTAATACAAAACAGAAAATATAATCAAATCACCCAAGGTATCGAAACAATTGAGTATATAGCAATCTCTACAAATCAAAACAAGGAAATTGAACCACATACCTCTTGATTAGGCTAATAGCAATAAAACTCAGAAATCAACTAACCCAAATCAGCCTACAATCACACACATATAGGCTATAGGATTTAGAACTCCTAGAATTGATGAACTATAGATGAAATTACAAGGGATTGATTAGGAACACTTACCAAGAATCAAAATTGAGATGAAATGATGGAGGAATGACCTAAGATAGAGCCCCACCCGAATTAGGGTTTTTAGAGAAGTTAAAAGTGTTTAAAATTTGTTTTAGGTCGAGTTAAGGTGAGTTTAAATAGAAATCAGCGAACTGCACAGTGCACGCGTCGCGCCCGCTACACTTCTTTTGCGTCCGCGAAACATGAATCGCGTCCGTGATTCATGCATGTCGCGCCCGCGAAATGCTACTGCCTTCGATGAAAATTTGAGATTTTGAAATTGAAATTGAAAACGTTCCAAACTCTGAGATTACTTCTAATACATCTTAAAACACATTTTAAAAGGTTTGGAACCTTCGAAATGCGAATCTAAGTGGTCGGACCACTCAAACGAACCCAAGGTACCGTTTAGACTTAACGGAACAAGTTAGAAAAATGCGGGATGTTACAAGACCTTACCTTAGTCTCCTTTGAGTTTGATGTGATTTGCCTCCAAAATTATAGAGTTTGGTTGAGAATCGGTGAGTGTGTGTTGATGAGATGGTGTTCGATCATGGCTTGTGAGAGATGAGGGTTTGGTATTTTTTCTTTGGCTATCCAATGAAGAAGAAGATGCTTTAGTGGGTTTATGTAATGGGTCACCTATTGGGAAAAGTGCCACTTTTATAATTCCACTAACTTTCTTTACAATTCAATCCAATTCCTTAACTAATGTCGCGTCTAATTTTAATACGACTTCGTAATCCAACAAAATTTTCACGATAACTTCTTAATAAAATTTCAAGGACCTTAGCATGAAAATTCTTATCTCGGGCTTTGCAGTTTATTTATTTATTAACATTCTTTTTTTTCTGAATTTTACATAATTTGTCCTTAGGTCCATAAATTTATTTTACGAACTTTATCATAAAATTTATTCGCTCGAGACTTACCAATTATTTAATTTCAATTAATAATCTTTCTTTAGTACCGATCAAATCCAATTTATTGAATAATAATTTCTCACTTAAATATTATTTTACAATGATTCCAATGCACTCGCTTTGGTCCAAATTCTTATAGTTTGACCTTAATTACGATGATTCCAACGAATTAGAGCCAGTTTTGACGTAAAATGGAATATAAACATATCATCGAACTAAGAATATAACGAATTGAAATTGATGTAATATGATATGTAAGGGTTGTTTTAAACTTTAAAAATGCCAAGGAATAAGTTATGGGTTAAGCATTTTAAGTTTAAAACATAGAATACGATATTAACGTAAGAATCGCGATAGCTTGAATTTGAATCTCTGAGACGGCTTTGGTTCTTAAAACCATCAAGAATGTTAAAGATTTTGATATTAAGATTAAAGCTAGACATATTTAAAGTATTAATTACAATGTCAGTTTAAAGGAACAACTATTTGAAATTGAAAGTTTAAGATCGATATTAACGATATATCGAGTTGAAGTTATAAGTTGTAATTAAGTATGGCCGGCTAAGTTATAACTTAGGATTATTATACATGGTTTACATTTTTGAAATTAAACGTATTTGAATTGTATTTGTGACAAACGTATCGACGAGCTACAAGATTGATGCTGTTGGCTTAGAAGGGTTCGGCCAACGAGTACATATAGTGATTTTTGGATAGTAAGTTTTGAGTTATACTTTACTCTCGTGTATTATTACGCTATAAATATAGAATTAAATATTTTATATATATCTCATAAAACACATTGCATTATATAATAGTTTGTTGTGATTTGAAATTGTAAGAATTAAATGGTTATTATACCCTGAGATACATAGCATATGATTTTATTTTATAGCTAAGTATGGCAATACATATATTTATAGTATTAATATATATATATATATATATATATATATATATATATATATATATATATTTATTTGTAGTTTGTATTTGTATGTGAAGTAAATACATGTAGATCGATTATAATATTTGTGAACCAATATTTGTAGATTGATTGTTTTATTACCAAGTAACTTGTAAATCTAATGTTGGATTGATTTTTTGTGTCGTTTTGTTGTTCGTTTATATGTCTATGAATTGTTTTGCGATCCGAGAAAACAAGCTAACTATTGGGCGTCAATAGGTTTTATGATCACCAATGTCAGGTAAGTCTTAGCAAATAAAATTAGACTAACTTCTTGCGTTAGACACGAGGTTAAACTTAGTGGCACTATCTCGGGACCTTTGTCTAGTGAGTTGAACTCGATCGAACTATCCCGAGACTCACACCTCGATTGTTTGGAGAAATGTATCAGTACTAGTTTAACTCGGTAGAACTTGATACCGGCCTATAAATGACCGAACTCCAAGCGTCGCCTCCACAATTTAGACTTGCCCAAAATATACTAAGAGAGCCTTGACCATGGATCGCTAACAGAGGTCATATAGGCATCACCCAAGGTAACTTAAGAACGCTCAGAATGAAGTCTGCTAGCGAAGCTATAAATGGATCGCCCCGCAGATATGTGCTTTTCTCAGAAAACACTTCGTAGGTATCGACCCCACTATCCCACTATCCGTAATAGACGGAGAACATGGCTTAAGGACCATCAGAGATCGTAGCCCTCACCCACGATCTCCCAATAAGTAACCGATCAAGAGATCCCTATAACTAGAAGCCATTGATGCTTAAGAAGGTAACGACATCTCATACCCAAATACTCATACACTCATTTACCTACAAGAAAACCCTTTCTGACTTAAGCATCAGCGCGGCTTTCAGGAAACACCAGCCTTAGGTCCTTTGAGCTTAGATTGTTGATTGTGCAGGAGTTACTAATGCGGCGACCTCAGAAGTTCGACCTGTATCATTTGGTGCGGTGAATGTGGAACACATTACTTTATTGTTTCGTTCAAATTTCTTTTCATAGTTTGTAATCCAGCCATGGATCCCCTGGGAGACAACGTACCGCCAGCTACTAATGGAGCCAATAGAGAAAAGGGCTGCCAGCATTGAATTTGTTTCCTCCAGGCAGTGAAGAAGGAGAAACAAGTGATCCACAACAAACTAGACGGGTGAATCCGCCGAACGTAGTTCCGACGGGAGTACAGGCAGACGAGACCATAAGCAACCAGGCAATAATGGAAGCATTCCTATAAATAAACAGCCTCCTCAAAGATATAAAGCAGACGGTGTCACAACATTCTCAAGGATCAATGCTTGAGAAATAGCTGGCTCAGAAGTCGGCTTCCCAGTAGATAAGAGGAAAGAGCCAGTTCACGTTGAAGAAGTTCCGGAGAATTCAGCAAAGAAATAGAACACCCCGATAGTGGTGCAAGACGATGATCGATGGATGGAGGAATCGTCTGGCCCCAAAGATGGAGAAGAGCCCCTGGAGGAGAAAGTCCGCCAAGTCATGAGTAGGCTTGGCATAAGATGCAAAAATGTGGACATTTCCCTACGTAGTGACTCACCCTTGGCAGATTTCATCATTTCTCACGAATTCCCCATGAAGTTTAAGTATCCTCCGAACCTGAATCATATGATGGTACTAGGTGTCCTAAGAGCCATATTCACAAGTTTCAGGAGGTGATCAACATTCAGACGAACCTGGGTCACGTACTATGCAAACTTTTCCCTACAACTGTAAAAGGAATGGCCTAGGAATGGTACCTGAGCATAAAACCGGGATCGGTCCTTACATCCAAACAATTCTCTGGACTGTTCCAAAACCGGTTTGTGGCCCGCATCCCCTAGAAGAAGTTGTCAATAGATTTGATGGCCATTCTGCAGAGAGATGGCAAGACGCTTAGAAAGTATGCCCATTCGATTATGGAAATGCAAATTGAAGATCCGAGCCAAGAAATTGATATACATCATTGCTAAATCGAACCACAAATTTCAATCTCAGAAAAAATTTATTGGCAAAGTCTCCAAAGTCTTTCACCATGCTGATGACCATTGCGCACGCACAAATTATGGTGGACAATGGTCAAAGGAAAATAGCCAATTGGCACGACTGTAGGACGGAAGAAGGATCTCAATCAGACCAAAGGAGTGGAGAAAGAACGAATGAAAGATTACCCTCTGAAAGAAGATATGGAGAAAAAGGGAGCGACAGGTTCAGGAATAAACGAAAACAAGACAAGGAGAGACGTTACACTCCCCTAAACACCACAAGAACCAATGTAATATTCTGGGTGAAGAATAACCGGGAAAAGGTGAGGTGCCCAAGAAGATGAATACAACAACATCAAGCAAAAGAGACAACAACAAGTATTGCGAGTTCCACAAAGATAACAGGCACACAACAGATGAATGTTGGCATCAAAAAGAGGAAATAGAAAAGCTCATAGAGAGGGGCTCTCTCTCCCAATTCATCAAGAGAGAGGGAGACATGAAAAGGGAACGTAGAGAAGAAATCCCTAGACGGCCAAGACCTGAATCAACAGGCGTGGTTAATATGATCATGGGAGGATCAACTACAGGAGACAGCAACACGACAAGGAGAAAGGTGGCCATAACAGTTTAGTCGGCTAGTACGGGAACTCCAGATGTAAGAAAGTTTAGAAGCATATCTTTCTCTGAACTAGATGGCCAAGGTCTGGCCTTACCTCACGAAGATGCACTAGAGGTGAAAGGGAGGCTCAACAATTTCGAAGTATCCATAATGCTGGTAGACACAGGGAGATCGGTTAATATGATAACTATTCAAGTATTCAATAGAGTCGTCCAGAAGAAGGAAAGTTAAATCGAGTTACTACCGCATTGGTAGGACTTGGTGGAAAATCTGTGCACGTAGAAGGATCAATGGAGATTGATGTCCATCTAGGCGATGGAGATACATTTATGGAGGTCTGAACTGAGTTCATGGTGGTGGACATGAACTTCGCCTATAACGCAATTTTAGGAAGACCGCTGCTCCACGGCACTTGTGCATCCATCTGCATGAGGTACCTACTAATGAAGATCCTAACACTAAACGGCGAAACAAAAGTAAGAGGGTGTCAAAAGTCAGCCCGTGAGGCATACTTCACGGCTCTCAAGAAGGTCCATATTACGCTGTCAACCTTGACGGCTGAACCGCCATAAAAAAATGGAGAGAGCAGAACATTACGGCAATACAACGAAAATACAGCTTTTCCCTGGCAAAGAGATCATGGTGGGGGATGAGCTAGAAGAACAAGTTTGAAGATCTCTGGCGAAGAATATCTGAAACCTCAAAAATTCATTCGCTTGGACCACTGACAAGTTGGTTGGAGTAGATCTGGAAGCCATATGCCATTGGTTGAACATAGCCCTAGGCTCAAAACCAGTAATACAGAAAAAGAGAAGATATTCACTGGAACAACAGCTTGCCATCGCAGAGGAGATAAAAAAAGTTGAAATAAGCAAAAGTGATAAAAGATGCGCATTATCTGCGGTGGGTAGCAAATGTAGTGATGTTGAAAAAATCTAATGGCACTTACCGAATGTGGGTGGATTTCACGCACTTAAACAAAGCTTGTCCAAACGATAGCTTCCCATTGCCTAGCATCGATCAACTGGTGGACTCCATGGCAGGACATGCCCTGTACACGTTCCTCGATGCCAAGGCAGAAGATCAAGAAACAACAGCCTTTGTAACAGACCATGGGCTATTCTGTTACAAAATGATGCCCTTCGAGTTAAAGAACGCAGGAGCCACATACCAGAGATTTGTGAACTCCATATTCAAAGAACAAATAGGAAAGCATATGGAGATCAATGTGGATGACATGATTATCAAGAGAACTAGGGCAGAAGGTCACCCTTCAGATGTAAAGGTGGTCTTGGAAACTTTGAGGAAATATCGGCTGAAACTAAATCTAGAGAAATGCGTGTTCGGAGTACCAGCAGGAAAATTCCTAGGGTACATGGTCTCTCAACGAGGGATCAAAGCCAACCCGGATAAAATTGAAGCAATCTTGAAGATGAAACCACCAAAAATCATATATGATGTTCAGAAACTCAACGTGGGAATAAATGCTCTAGGGCGATTCATGTCTTGCTCAACAAGATGATGCTTGCCCTTCTTCAAAACACTAAAAACAGGTTAAGAACTTTGCCTGGTCGCCAGAATGCAAGAAAGCGTTTGACGAGCTGAAGAACTTCCTATCATCACCACCTATATTGGCAAGGCTCGAGGCAGGCGATGTACAATACTTATACATCTTCTGCGCAAACAAAACCATAGCAGCAGTGTTGGTATTAGAGAAGGAGGGCGAACAATTTATGATTTACTCTATCAGCAAAGTGCTTAGGGACGCGGAGCTAAGATACCCAAAGCTGGCATTGTATGTATACACCGCCACAATTAAGCTCCGGAATCACTTTGAAGGATACCAGGTCATAGTGCGGACAGACCAACCATTGCGAAAATCCACCAAAAAGCCGAAACCAGCGGGATGATAGCCGAATAGGGCGTAAAGATAGGAAGTGTAACACCTCGTATTTTTTTGAATTGTTTCGATGAGTTTTTCGATGTGTTTTTGGTTGATCTTTGGTGGTTTGGTTCCTTGGAACTTTGGTTTGGGTTGCACAATAGTTATTTTGATGTTTGGGATTGTTTTGAGTGTGGTTCGGGCCGTGTGGATCGACCTTGGGCTTAAGGCCAAGAAAATCAAATTTTTTGGAAGCAGTGGGTGTATCACGGGCGTGACAGGAGCATCACGGTCGTGATACACCATCACGGGCGCGATTCAGTCATCTCGGGCGCGACGCGGCACTATAGGGTTCGCTATTTTGCTATAAATAGCTCCTTAACTCGATTCTTTCAGCCCATTTTCACCCTATCAGACCTAATGCGACCCTACACTCAGATAAACCTTATTTATATCATTCCTTTATTATCCTTGATGGTTTTGAACAATTGATTGGTGATTGTTTATCCGTTTTGCGATTCCTACGCAATTTGCTTATGGTGTTCTTCGTTGGTGTGATTGTGGCTCTTGTTGCTTCTGGTCCAGACCCTTACCTAGGGTTTAATACTTATATAATCTTGTTATTCTTCATTATAAGGTAATAATTTCCATCTCTAATGTATTGGTGAATCGTTGTTCATGTCTATTGCGTAGAATGGCATGTTTTAGGGTGTTTTGAGGATTGAAACCATATGATTGATGGTCTAAGATTTATGATCTGAATATTATGTTTTAAATGGAGTTTAATATGATTATAATATGATGTATAGTGATTGGAATTGGATTTGCATGATTTAAATAACAAATTGGCAAATTTTAGTTTTGTATGAAATTGATTCGTTTAGCGATTTGTTAAAGTGTTGAATCTGAGTTATTTGAGATATTATGTGTTTATAATACAATAGCTAATGATCTAATGAGTTAGGATGTAAAAGTGAGATTTTGGATTTGATCTATGTTGTAAAATCTCTACGATTTGCGAAACTGACAATTTTAAGAAAGTTAATCGTAGTCAAATGCTATACCTACTGATCTAATATTTTCTATATGATGTTTTGATTTTTTTAAATCAGTAGTAACATACTTTGGTTTATCAATTGTTAGTTTTGAATCGTTTGGCTAGTTTAGGCAATTTTTGGCAAAATTGTCAAATTTGATTATTTGTGTGCTTTGGATTAATTTTTGTTCTGATCAAATTGTTAATGGCTGGAAATATGATTTATAAACTATGTTGTACATTTATAAAATGTTAGTTTACTTTGGGTTGTTTTAAAAATCAATGGTTTTTATGGTATATAAGTGTGGTGGTTTTTACAAAGGTGTTATGGCTATCTAAGTTAATATTTCAGATTTGATTTTAAACCTTTAAAAGGTGTTTAAATCCTATTGATTGAATTTAAGATGGAATTTTTAAGTGATGTATACTTCGGGTGAAACTTGCCAAGTTTTGGCAAGCTATATGGCTTATTGCTTTTAAGGTTGGCATTGTTTAGCTATGGATTGAGTTCTTATTTTCAAATGATTTTGATATTATTTAAGGATTGGTTTTAAACTCTGGTTTTCACTTTGGCTTATGGTTGGGTCGGGTTAGAGTTGTGTCGCCCGACATGTTGTGTTAAGCTATACTCCAGTTAAGGCTAACATACTACTTTGGGAAACTCTTTTGTTTAAAAGAACTATTTAAGTTATGAAAAGGACTTCGGTTTTGTTTTAAGGATAAAAACTCATCTAAGCTTAACTTGCCTAAACTGTTTGTGTGGATTGTATAGATACTTTGGCTTGTACCTTGGTTGTGTTTGAGATGCTAGTCCTATGTGGTGTCTAGTATTCTTAGAGTTAAGGGTTGTATAGATTTTACTTATACGTTGTTTTAGACCCGTCGACTGCTCGTGCTTCGGAGACTACGCAGGGTTAGCTGTTTGCCAAGATTCACGTGGATAAGCAAGCAGTGAGTTTATAGTGTTATTTACCGCTTTATTAAGTACCAAAAGTTATTTAGTATATCAAATGTTTATGAACTGTTTTAAGCGATTATGGATCTGGATTGGAACGAGCTACTCGATAGGCGAGTATCGAGACTATGTGCACCGGTAATTACTTTGGGATTGGCTGACCAATGTCTGGCCTACTTTGGGAATCGATGAGGATTTGTTCCCATCTACTTTGGATTATACTTTGGGATTTCATTTCAATGCTGCATTTCCATAATCGAATATATGTTAGTATAAAAGGATTTGTTTTAAGGGTTTTAATCTTAATAAATGTAAATAGCATTATGAACTCATCTCAGTATATCTGACCACGTTGTTTTTCCAATTTTTCCACGCTTATGATTTTAAGAGCGTTGGTCATCTCCGATTCTTTGATTTCTCAAAGGTCTTTTTATGTTATTAGACTAGTCAATTGTTTTACTTCTTAGACCGCAGTAGAACTAGTTATCGTTTGTCTGAAATACTTTGGTTTGTCGTATTGGTACGAGTGTCGGTTATTATAACTTTGGCATGTTACATTGGATAATTATATATGAGGCATGTTTCGTACTTTCAGATTATTGTCATATGATTATATTAGAACTGTTATATAAACTGCTAGACATAGGTTGGAGTCTCGGTTGCCCCCGAGCAGTGGTTTCCTTGCAGGTTTATATGTTTGTATGTTTATCCGCGAGGCTTGCTACGGGTTTTGGTACGACCATACCCATACCCTAGCGTCGTTCGCGATCCATGAAATTGGATCGTGACAGGAAGCTTGGGAGTAATCTATGAAGCCAAGAAATCATTGAAGGCCAAGGCATTGGCTGACTTCTTTGCCAAACTGACATTTGCCAAACCGATAGAGAAAAAAGAAAGCCAAAGGGAGATCCACGGCGACAGAGCATTTTGTGCAGAAGGACCAGGGATTGGCGTGGTACTCAAGGGACCAGGAAAGGTCTAAATGGAATACTCGGCCAGGCTTGAGTTCCCAGTCTCCTACAATATGGCAGAATACGAGGCACACCTAGCTGGGCTACAACTTTGCGAAGAACTCAATATCCCGGATACAAAGATATACAGTGACTCCCATCTGGTAGTCAATCAAGTCCATATTTCTCAATCAGCATGTCCACTTGAGAAACCACCACATCCTTCCGAGGTTTCTTCATGGAAGGACCCTCTTCATAAGACACGGTACCTTCGCCAGCAGAAGGGTTCCTCCTCTTTTGACCAGAAGAGGAGTTCAGAGGAAAAGCAGAGTCCTTTTTAGTCTCTCGAGGGAGAACATCCCCTTTGCCTTTTCCGGTATAGCCAGGGGGAGGAGGAAGAGGTCGAAGACCCTCCTGGGTGGCGAAGACAACGCCCTTCAAGGGAACCCGGTCAGAAGGAGCTGAAGAAGATCCTCTTGGGAGACGACACAAGAGGAAGGGCTTCTTTTGGCTTGTTCGCCGAACTTTCCTTCTCTTGCCTCTTCTTCTCCTTCTCCTCCTTCTTATTGCGGGCAAGAGCATTGAAATCCACAACTGCAAATATAAACAACAAGCAGCAATCAGGGAAAGAGCAAATCATATAATCAAAAAAACAAAACCTAAAGTCCATGGTAGAACAAGGTACTAGAGGGATCAATAAGGTCTAAAGAAAGCGAAGAATCAACAAAAATAGAAGGATTGGCCACGGTCGCCTCTTCCTCCATTTTATTTCTCTTTCCTTTGTTCACCTTGCCAATCGGCCGTTTGTCTTCTTTAGCGACCCTCAAGGCGGCTTTCCCAACTTCCTCCAAGTTAGTGGACCAACCGTAGTACCCCTGGATTAGGTCCCTCACATTGATGGGAGCAGAAGCACGTAAATGCTCAATGGCCTCCTAATCGACCGGACCAAGAACCACCCAATCAAGCTTTGAAACGGAGTCCACCCGTGCATTTGGGATCTGTCCCCAACCTCCTTCGTATTTGGCGATAAAGACCTATCTTTCCAATTTTTCAAGGAGTTTGGAAGACCCTCAAATATGGTAAGATAAGGTTGAAGATAACCGAATTCATCGCCAGGCTTTTGAACCAACGAATGCACCAAGAAAACCATCTCATAGTTCACCTCTTGGTGGAGTGTCATCCCATAGATAAAGAAACCACTCAGATGGCGACGCCCATTTGGATGAAGTTGGGCCAACGTAATCTGAAGGCGATCAAACACGCTCTGGGTATATTTATCCAACGGAAACCTGAACCCACCTTCATATCTTGAACAAAAATCACATGTTCATTAGAAGCAAGGGTTTGGTCCATAGCACAACCCGGACCAGGGAGCCTCAGGGTAACGGAGTTAGAAATTTTGTACGGATCCCTGATCCATTCAAGGGCTCCGTCACCCAACACATAGGGGTACCTGGAAAGAGGAATATGAGGCTTCTTCGTGGAGGGAACGACCTTAGAAACAGGCTCCTCGTCCTCCTCAATATTTTTGGATATCTTAGGAACAAGCTTTATTCTTCTCTTAACTATGAAGTCTTGCACCTCCTCCTCAGACTCTTCCTCTTCCTCACCATTATCACCACCCGGACCAGGATTCCCTTCTCCATCAGGCTGCCTGTCATTTACATCAGTAACCAACACCACCACACTCCCTTTTTGTTAAAAAGAGGCAACTTCAGTGCTAGAAGCTCCCTCCTGGCTATCAGCAACTATCCTATTCTCCAGATCCTCTAAATCAGAACCAAGATCAAAAAAACCAGGAGGCACATAGGAAGCAGACTTTTCATCAGACCCATCGGAGGAAGAAGTAATGGAAGAAGACGACATGGCCAAAATCCAAAGGTAAAAGCAAGAAAATTAAAAACAAAGAAAAATAAGAGGCAAGAAATAAACACTTACTGGTTAAATAAAGGACGAACAAAGCTTTGGAAAAAGGTAAAACCCTAAGAGATAAGAGAAACATAGCAAATATGAGGAGAAAAGAAGAGAAATATCAGTAAAGAGTTAAGTAAAAGAAAAATCTTGTCATTTACCTCCTTTTTATAGGTATTAAAAAACGGGTACTCAAGTGCGTGACAGCGTGGCGTAGCTCCCCAGAAGAAAGCATTCATTACAGAAAATGAAAAGACGCGACTCTTTATATTCCAGTAACCGTCGAACCGTTTGAATTTCAAATATATTCAAACTTCAAAATTTGGAATTTGAAACGACGAAAGAACCGCCTAAAGTCTGTGACTTGGCTCACCCCGGGGGGGGGGGGCATCTGATACCGACCTAAAAATGATCGAAATCCAAGCATCTCGTTCATAATTTAGACTCGCCCAAAAGATACTAAGAGATAAGAGAAACCGAGCAAATATGAGGAGAAAAGAAGAGAAATATCAGTAAAGAGTAAAGTAAAAGAAAAATCTTGTCATTTACCTCCTTTTTATAGGTATTGAAAAACAGGTACTCAAGTGTGTGACAGCGTGGCGTAACTCCCCAGAAGAAAGCATTCATTATAGAAAATGAAAAGACGCGACTCTTTATATTCCAGTAACCGTCAAACCGTTTGAAATTCAAATATATTCAAAATTCAAAATTTGGAATTTGAAACGACGAAAGAACCGCCTAAAGTCTGTGACTTAGCTCACCCGGGGGGGCATCTGATACCAACCTAGAAATGACCAAAATCCAAGCATCGCGTTCATAATTTAGACTCGCCTAAAAGATACTAAGAGATCTTTGACCATGGCTCGCCAACAGAGGTCATATAGGTATCGCGCAAGGTAACTTCAGAACGCCCAAAGTCAAGTCCGTTGGCGAAGCTATATTTGGATCGCCCCGCATATGTGTGCTTCGCCCAGAAAACACTTCGCCGGTATCGACCCCGCTATCCCACTATCCGGAATAGACTGAGAAAGTGGCTTAAGGACCATCAGAGATCGTAGCCCTTGCCCACGATCTCCCAATAAGTAATTGATCATGATAACCCTATAAATAGAAGCCCACTAATGCTTAAGAAGGTAACTACATCTCAAACCCAAATACTCATACACTCATTTACCTACAGAAAACCCTTTTTGACTAAGCATCAGAGCGGCTTTCAGGCAACACCAGCCTGAGATCCATTGAGCTTACATTGTTAATTGTGCAGGATTTACTAAAGAGGCGACCTCGGAAGTTCGACCTCTATCAGAACTATCCCGGGACTGTACCACTTGGTATAGGTTGAACTCGGTCAAATTATCTCGCGACCATATACCAAAAGGATTTAAGAAAATCTATTTCGCTCGTTAAAAGTAGAAAATGTCTAGTTTAAGATCGTTTTAGGATTAAGGCTTCCTCCGGATCAAATACTTGTTGTATAAATATATATTGTATTTTGTTTATACAACTCTTTTAAATTGCAATGTTATTTTTATAATGCCGTTAGTAACGTATATCTCACTCAGCATGCTCTGAGTCCGTGGTTGTTAAATATTTTAAAGTACCTAGAGTTTGACAGGCAAAGCTCCCTGACCTGTTTTTAGGAGTCTTCTTTTTAGGCATGTACAGTGCACAGTCTGAGTTAGAAGATGCAGTAATTGGGTGTCAGTCGTAGCCATTACATCATGGAGTCATATGGTTTTGTTTATACTTGATGTTATGTTTATAGTTTTTGTTGGTTACGTCGGATATAGTTTTATGTCATAAGACTAGTTAGCCGTCATGTGACGTAAATACAATAGAAATGTATTTATATATTCGGGCTAGTACGTACGTGGTATGGAAGTGAAATGCCATCATGTTTTGTATCGATCGACTAGTGTAATTATGTGTATATATATTTGCTTCTGTTTGTGTGATCGTTATTTGTCAATTGTTTGTGAATTATTTTTAGTAATTTTTAGGCTTGCTAGGGGTTTCGGAGCTACCCCCATTCCCTAGTGCAGGTCTTGGCTCAGTAATTTAGATCGTGACATTCACTTTCCGTGATTTTAATTAACGACCTAAAATTGCCAAATTTGACTTTTATCTTTCAACAATTAAAATAGATTTTTTAGGAATATTTTTTTAATATTCGAACCTCAAAATATTATTTTTAATATTTTGATTATTAAAATTTGACCTCGTGGCATATTTTGTTCACTTAAAACTGCGGGGTATTAGTGAACCAATTTTTTTTGGAAATTCCGTATAAATTATCTATGTATCCAAAAGTTAAAATAATTACTTGTCGTTTTGCAGGACTCCATATATTATATTATTCATGGTTCCACTTTAAGTGTTAGTTATTTAAAATAGATCGGAACCATGACCTCAAAGAATTATTTACTTTCAGTCCTTAAATTTTTATTTTCTTAAACTCATTCATGTTTTTAAATATCCACTTTATTAATATCCATTTATGTATATGATATACATTTTTTTTTTGAGAGAAAAATGTAATCAGTTATTATTCAAATCAGACTGAATTACATCAACAAGAAACAAGGGAGAACAGTTCCACTCCCTACACACAGACATAGAATTGACCGCTTTAGCCAAACAATGAGCGGCCATATTCGCTAAGCGTTTTACAAAAGCAAAGGATATAGAATCCATAGAGCTTAACAAACTTAAACAATCAAACACTATATCAGAGAAATAAGATAAATCTCTAACTGGGTTCTGAAGAGCCAAAATCAACTCTTGACAGTCGCTTTCCATCCGAACATTACATAAACCATTCTGTTTCAGCCAACTCAGGGCTTCTCTGAAGCCAATTGCCTCAGCAATTCTCGGGTCCAGGCTCCCCATAAGACCGGCATGCTTGGCAGCCAAGCAGAGACCAGCATGGTCACGAATCAAGAAACCAAAGCTGCTATAATTACAACTCCGGGGGATTGCTGCATCAACATTACAGGTAAAACCTCCAGGACCCGGCTTAACCCAGTTTACACTAGCAGCATGGTTGCTAGACAGATTAGGACTATTCTTCAAAAGTCTAGCCGATAACCGTTGCGACAAGGACAAGCTCGCCTCTTGAACCACAGCACTGACCGAGGAAATTTTTTTATTCCAAAGAACATCATTTCTATGCTTCCACAAACACCAAAAAAGAACACAAAGCTTTGCAAATCTATCCGGAGGCATACCAAGCAGCAAATGGTTGAACCAAACAGGGAAAGAGTTAGTAGAACCTGGATAGTGAAGATTGAAGAACAAACTAAGGCAATCTTGAGCGAAAGGGCAGTCCCGAAACACATGCTCCTCAGATTCCCCTTCTAAATTGCAGATGGGGCAATAAATCATCACAGCTGCATGCCGATTAAGAAGATTATTTACCGTAGGGAGGTTGCCCGGCAAAGCTCTCCATAAGCAATTTTTGACTTTAGGAGGAACAGAGAGTTTCCAAAATCTGGGCCAGTTCATGAGCTGATTCCCTGAAGTATTGAGATGCCTGGTCTTGAAAGCATTATGGTAAGCACTTTTCACAGAGAAAATGCCTCGCTTGTCCTTGTTCCAAAACCAACTATCTGCTTCTGATATGAGTTTTAAGGGAATTGAAAAAATGAGGCTTCTATCCCTTTCATTAAAGATTTCAGAGATAAGAGGAATATCCCATCTTCTATCTGCAGTTATAATTTCAGAGACCAGCGCCTGCTCCATCCCTTCTTTGACATCAGAAGTAATACGGGGATTATCACTAGAAGGCAGCCACGGATCTAACCAAATTCTAGTACCAGTTCCATCCCCTATTTTCCGACTAAGACCTTGCAAAGCTATCTCATGTCCGGCAAGGATACTTCTCCACACATAAGAAGGGTTACTGCCAATTCCAGCATGAAAGAAATCGTCATTTGTAAAATACTTAGCTTTAAGAATCACAGAGGTAAGCGAATTCGGATTCTGGATAATACGCCAACTCTGTTTTGCTAAAAGAGCCAAATTAAACTCATGAAAGCTACGAAATCCCATTCCCCCTTGATTCTTTGGAATACACAATCTTTCCCATCTTTGCCAAATAAGCCCCGTGTCCTTTGAGCCCGAACTCCTCCACCAAAACCGGGAGATGATCTTCTGGATTTCTTCACACAACTGATTCGGAAGCAAAAAAATACCCATCGCATAAGTAGGAACAGCCTGAAGAACGGATTTAATTAGGATCTCTTTGCCTGCTTTGGACAATAACTTTTCTTTCCAATCCTGGAGTCTATTCTGAATACGGTCTTTTATGTACCCAAAAGTATGAGACTTACTTCTACCAACCGTTATAGGCAGCCCCAAGTAGAGACCCATATCAGCTGTCTCTTTTACTAGTAAAGAGTCACAGATGAATCTTCTATTCTCTGATTTTGTATTCCTGCTAAAGGTTATAGAAGATTTCTGAAAGTTGACTTTTTGGCTTGAGGCTGATTCATAGGCAGCCAGAATCTCTCTAACACAGATAGCATCTTCCCTAGTAGCCTCAAGGAAAAGATAAATGTCATCGGCAAAAAACAAATGCGTGACAGTAGGAGCTGAGATGGCAATTCTGAAGCCATGAAGAGCTCCCTGGCTGGCTTTAAACTGGAGAAGCTTCGACAATCCTTCGGAACAAATTATGAACAGATAGGGGGATAAAGGGTCCCCCTGTCTGAGGCCACGACTCGGAATGACAGGACCCAACTCATGACCATCATGAAGAATAGTGTATTTTACCGACTCCACACAAAGCATAATCCAATCCACCCAAGAAGAGGCGAATCCCAGAGCCAAAAGCATAGCACGGATGAACCCCCACTCAACGCGCTCATAGGCCTTGCTCATATCCAGCTTGAGAGCGGCAAGACCTTTTTTTCCTTGTCTCTTGCATTTCAGATGGTGAAGGATTTCATAGGCCACTATAACATTGTCTGAAATCAGTCTACTTGGTAAGAAAGCACTTTGGGACGGAGAAATAACATTAGGCAGCACAAGTTTAAGCTTATTCGCTAGCATTTTCGAAACTATCTTATAAATCACGTTACAAAGAGCTATAGGTCTCATATCAGTAATAACATCAACATTAGTTTTCTTTGGGATAAGAATAATAAGAGTATCATTCATACCACTAGGAAAGCGACAAAGATTAAGAAAACTAATGCAGGACTTTGTTACCTCAGTGCCTACAATATGCCAAAATCTTTGATAGAACGCTGGATTAAGACCATCCGGGCCAGGGCTCTTGTCAGGATGCATTGAGAATAAAGCAGATTTAACTTCATCTCCTGTAAACTGCTTTGTGAGGGCTGCATTGAGTTCTTCCGAAATAGAGGAATGGATGTGAGGAAGAATCCCATCCATACTGCCAGGGATGGAAGTATAGATAGACTCAAAATAATCAACAATGATTTTATCCAAACCAGACTCCCAAGAATGCCAAGCACCAGAGTCATCCTTCATTTTGCTGACTGCATTTTTCTTCTTACGCGCTGAAGCAAAAGAGTGAAAATATTTTGAATTGCAATCGCCTTCTTGGAACCAGAACAGCTTGGCTCGTTGACGCCAATAATCCTCCTGCTGAAAAAGAACTGACTCATATTCTTTAGAGGCTTCCTTAAAAAGGGCAATCGAAGTATCATCCGTCAAACCTCTGTATCTACTTATCATATCCCTGCAAATATCCAAACGCTTCTTAAAGTCTTTCCCCATTCTATTACCCCATTGATGAAGGGCCAAACTACAGTTTTTAATACGGACTGAGATGCTGCCGGTGGTAACTTCATGCCAGGACTTATTGACAACTTCAGAGCAATCATTCTCTCTTAACCACGAGTTCTCAAACCGAAAACGTCTGGGGTGTTGGGTCTTTTGCCAAATTTTGAGCTTCAAAATTAACGCAGAGTGGTCTGAAACAGTAGTAGCTACATTCTTCAGGTGAGACTGACTAAAAGCAAGTTGCCATTGAGGATTAACCAGAAACCTGTCTAGCCGTTCCTCAATCCAATGATTTGTTCCTCGACCTCTTTCCCAGGTGAAAAGGTGACCCTCCATGTCAATATCTGTCAAGTTGCAGTCTGAAACCGCTGAATTGAACCCATCAAGAAGCCAACTTGGTTGAAAGGCACCTCCTTTCTTCTCATTAGACCGAAGAATGTCGTTGAAGTCTCCTCCACAACACCATGGAATGGTCATCGGTCTGTGAAGCGAGCGAAGGAGGTCCCAAGACGCTTGACGGCGGTTGCGTTCCGGGAAGCCATAGAACCCGGTGAATCTCCAAGGAGGTAAGAGAGGGATTTCAATGCTAGCATCGATGAAATTCCTATTTGAATCAAGAATAGTGACCCAATTTTTGTGTTTCCAGAAAAGAGCTAACCCGCCTCCATGACCCGACCCACTCACTATACACGAACCCTCAAACCCTATCTTTTGACAAACTTTGTAAACTTTAGCTTCGTTGATCATAGTTTCCATCAGGAAAACTAAAACGGGCTTATGGACTTGAACGAAATCCATGAGAACCCTAACTGTGCGTGGGTTGCCCAGCCCACGACAGTTCCAGCTGAGTATACTCATTTCTGCAGGTGGGCCTGCGTCCCAGGGCCCACCAATGGCAAGTTTTTTGACCCAAAAGAAATAGGATGGCTTCCCAAATTTTCAGATCCAAAAAGATTCTCCCCTTGTCCAGGAAAATCTTCGATAACGCGTTGCCTTTTAGGATCGAGGATCAGTCCTTCTGATTCTTCAACTCTTTCCTTATCATTTCTTCCGCCTATGTTACCACAAATGCCTGATCTTTCCTTTTGTAAATTAAGCTGATTTCCGGGTCTTGAGCTCCCAGAATCTTGCTTTCCTACCTTATTTTGTCCCCCTGATTTCTCTATTTCCATATAGGCTTCATCTCTCTCAACGGTCACCGGTGCCGGATCTCTCAACCAAGGATTGTCTTCAATGATGTTCTGTTTACCAGGAAGAGCTCTGATGGTACTATCATACTTCTTTTCTTCCTCCGCCAAAGGATAATCATACAGCTCCTCACAGAACTTATCCTGATGCCCAATTATACCACAGTTAAAACAGAAAGATGGAAGTCTCTCATATTTGAAAGATATCAACAGCCACTCTCCACCACTACGTTTAAGTTGCATATCTTTCTTTAACGGTACATTAACTTCCATAGAGACCCGTATTCGCATGAATGTCCTCCAACCTCCCTCGAAATTCCTATGATCAGTTTCGACATGTCTCCCAACATAATTACCTATGGCCTTACAGGTTGCTTCAGTTCTGAAACCTATTGGAAGGTCATAAACTTATAGCCACATTTCAATGCAGTTTAAGGCAATCATTGACGCTTGTTCATATTCTCCAAGACGTCTTAAAAGCAAAACGTTTTGATTGAACGTCCATGGGCCATCGTTCAAAACACGTTGGACATCTCTTTCATGGTAGAACTGGAACGTATAGTACCCTACTTTTTCTGTTTGTTTTATACACACTCCTTTTACTGGTTTCCACAACATAGAGAGAGTATTACGCATAGAATCAAAGTGAATCTGCTTTCTGTGCAGGAAACGTCCCACAACAAAGAACTGATTCGTGCTTTGTTCAACGTTCAGAAAGTCATCATCAAGAATCAGCCCCTCCTCATGAGAATCATTAAGAGACAATTTAGAACACATATCCGTCACTTCCTTTCCTCTGGTTATGGCAGACATGGTGGCCGGATTTGAGATCCCTTGTTAAAAAACAAGACAGTAACACTCCAGAAGGAGAGACAAAAAAGCACTCCAGAGGGAGAGAGAAAAACTGTTAAAACCTACTTAACTATGTATATGATATACATAATTATTCTTTGTTACTCATTCTTAAGTATTACGTCGAAGTTTCTATATTACGATGTTTTAATTTAAGACACTTATTTTTTGAAACATGTAACTCATTAAACAATATTTACTTATCCTCCTTGTTATATAAATTTCATTTTTATACAAAAAGGACATGTATCTCAATGGAACTTAAAAGATAACATGTCAGATTCTTACGCCCCGACAGTGAGGGGTATTACAGCTTACATGTTCTTTAATTAATGTATTATGTTATATAACTAATAACAAAATTTCAAAATCTCATTAACAAAAAAGATATATAAAAAATAAACAACAATAATAATATATAATATTTTAAAAAAGTATTATTATATAAATAATAAATAACAATAATAATATTAGTATATATTTTAAATTTATATACTAACTGAAATGAATATGGAAATCCATTTTTATTGATAAAATAAATATAGTTAGCAATCAGATATGAAAATACAAAATCTATCTTAAATTAATTCCTTCATTAAGCATTTTAATAGACATTTCGATATACTTTATCACATCTTGGCGAAGACGAGATAAAGTGTTATCTAGAACTTTATTGCATTGATTAACTTGATTGAGCCCGTTTCTTATGGGCTCCCGTGCACTGGTAGGACGAAGGTTTGCTACTTCCTTGCTGGCAAGTTTAAATTGGGTTATTGCCTCAGTATATTTGGATTTGCAAAATTCAACTGTGGGACTTGGTAGAAGATTCTTATCTATCATAAGTATTGAATCTTCTAATGTACGATAAGCCAATTGCAATGCTGGGCTTAAATTGAAAGTTTCCCATGTAAAAGTTGACTTGCAGAAGAATGGATATGGAGTACTTTGGCAGAAATTGTTCATCTGATCTGTTTTAATCCGTTTGAGATTATCCTCATCCTCATCAGCTTGTGTTTGAATGAGAAGTAAAGTCGTTAAAACGACAATCAAAGAAACTAACCGGAAAAGATGAGCCATTTTTTAAATTTTCTTGAAATTTTCTTTTACGACAATATGAATAGCATTTTTTTCTATAAGCACTTGACCTATTTATGCATAACAGTCTTGCACAAAATAAGGAGACTAATACATACCTATCAAATTATAGTTTGTTGTTATATTTAGCCTCCATCCATAAATGAAAGGGCACACTTATTTTTAGATAAAAAGATTTAAAAAGTCAACAGGAATGTTTTCATTTAAAAGATTTGTAATGTTTACCCTACAAAATATGCTATGCTAAGTATAAAAGAACTCAAAAGATGGATACAATTTTTGTTGATTTAATATTTTAATTTCTTATAAAATCATCACCTTTATAATTTTTTTTTATTTTAATCACGTTTTTTTCAAGGTGTTATATAAATTCACCACGTTTTTTTTTTACAAATCTATCACCGATGAAATAATCTGGTGTCCTCCTCCTCCCAAATAATTATCCTAATTTTAAAACCCATTTACTAGTTTATAAAAATATTCTCAAAACTCTTATTTGACTTAAAATTTATAAAAATGTTAATGTAATAACTTTAATTTTGGATGTGTTATTTTCAAATGTCGATTCTAATTGATTTTACATAAAAACAAATCAATTTAAAATGATAGGTTTTTAAAATTTTAGTATCAAACATAATTTAGTGTAAATTTGGATCTTTAAATAGTTTTATGAATTAAATTGTAAATCTAATAATTATTTTCGAAGTATGTTGTTTGTATATTCATTTATAAACTTTTAAAGGGAAAATATTTTTTTATTCGTTACTTTTACCATTATGTAATTTCTCGTAATTTTAAGGGATAAAATATTGCCACGTGTCTAATATTTTATTAGACGGTAGTATATAAATTAAATTTAAAAATAAATTTAATATACAAGTGTTCCAAAAAAATTATATTGTGGCTACAGGATGTCAAATTTAAATTATCAAAATTTAAATTTGAATATTTATATTCTTAGCTGGGCTAAGGATAACTTATGAATTGGGTATAGAATAATTCATAAGTCCCGTGCGAATATTTTTGGTGCCAATATTCACGTAATATTTTAAAAAAGTTATTGTGAAAATTTGATAAAATTTAGAAGTAGAAATTTTATCAAGCGCTATCTATATAGATCTAATAAATCGAAAATGATTTATTAAAAATAAAATATAAGTCGGATGCAAATACAAATTAATTTTTTATTCGTTTTATATTTTATTAGATATATGGATAAATTTTCACGAAATTCATAAGTCGTTTTTGTTTGAGCTACAGACGACTACTTAAAAAGTTGGTTTAAAGTGCATGATTGAGCTAGTTATAAACTGCACTTTCGCTAATTATATATATATATATATACATATATATATATACATATATATATATATATATATATGTTTCAAATGAGCCTAAACGAGTACATATAACTGATTTGCTCAGTTCTTAAGCAAAACGTTGAGCTGCTTTGCTGTAAAAAATGACGGAGATTAGGGTTTCACGCGAAATCGATCGTTTCTTGTTTCTAACTCCGTATTGTGAGCGGAGCGGGGTTAAGGGGCCGTTCGATCAAAGCTTATGGCTGACTTCTCGATGTGGAAATGGTTTGAAAAAAGGAATCGCCACCTAGTTCAACTAGGAAATGCCTTTTCACCGACTAGATAGCCTTACTCACCTCCGGTAAGACTATCGTGCATGAGACCAAAGACTAGGGTTCGTGGACCTCCCCGAGACTCTTGTGCTTGGCTTATCTGTTACCGGCTATATTTACTGGACATATTTGTATTATATCTCATCTCAACATTATATTCAGTTCACATGATATGAAAGCTGTAACTAAACATGTATGAAAGCAATAAACACGTTTGACGCGCATATATTCGATTGGGATTGACATTTGAGGCAAGTAACATCTACTCCTACACATACATCTAACCTTAGAGATTTCTAACAAATAGCATAAGTCTGGCTGG
Source organism: Mercurialis annua (assembly GCF_937616625.2). Lineage (NCBI taxonomy): Eukaryota > Viridiplantae > Streptophyta > Magnoliopsida > Malpighiales > Euphorbiaceae > Mercurialis > Mercurialis annua. Next base: position 33,199,547 of record NC_065577.1, on the reverse strand, counting down.
TCTGGATTGATTACATGCACAAAGCCTAAAACCGGATGTATAAGTGTGATTGATTGATTTTATTAGATGATCTTGAAAAACCTATACAACTATTACTACTTTGTCGCATTAGTCCTACGATGTCTAATTGATGGGCTGGAATTGCATTAATGGGCTAAATTTAGGTGATTAGTCCTTTAATCGGTTATTATTTGATTTGGAATGCTTTTGGAAAGTAGTAAACATTATCAGCATACACAAGAGCAGTTGGATATACATACAAGGTTATAAATATTTTTAAACCTCGTTAACTCTGAGTGTCTGGCACTCGGTTCGTGTAATAACCCGTATTTTTTTATAACTTGTTTTGGTGGTTGGTTGTCCGTTTAAAGTTTGGTTTGTGATGGACTTTGGTTGTGTTTTAACTTCGACTTGTTCTCGTTGTGCTTCCGACTTGTTTTCGGATTGATTTATGTGCGAATTAGCATATGTGGTACCTTGGTTGTGTCATGTTGAATGACTTATGTGTACCCCTTGAACCTTTAAGTATTTGATGTTGAATTGATTTATTTCCGGATTGTTATCGAAATAATGTTTGCATGTTTTCCAAATCTGCTATGCTCTAGTAAAACGTCCATATCTCCCAATTTAACCGTCGGATCGGGCTACCCTTTGGATATGTTGCACCTAAGAGGATTATCTTTCATTCGACCGTTCGGATCGTCGTTTTGACCTCTTTTCGGGTCAACCGGACCTATAACCGGACCTGCTGGGTTGAACCGGTCGTAGGTCCGGTCCACTCTGATTTCTGCATTGGCAGTGAGTCAACCGGTTCAATAACCGGTTCTGCTGGACAGAACCGGCCGTAGAACCGGTTCATTACGGGTTTGCTTATAAAAACTTCGTTTCTCGACCAAATCAGCCCCCACTCGTTCCCACAAACCCTAAACTGATCTCTAAACATTTATAGACAATTCCCAATCACATTTTGGTGCCTCAAGACACTTGGTAAGTGTTCTAACATCCTTTCCATCATTCAATTCATAGTTTATGTAATCGAATTGTTTGGGTATTCATTGGTCCTTCGGTTTTTCATAGTTGTAGCCATTATTCCACTATTTTTCTGAGTTTTCCTTGCTCTTTTGGATTGCTAAGGTAATTAATCCTTCCTTTACCCTTTTAATTCGAATCGTTGGTGTGATGGTTGTTATATTTCAATTTTAAATGTTAGTTTTGTGGCATGTAATTATATGGGCTGTTTTGATTTGGTTTTCTTATTATTGTATCAAATTCATTGTCAATACTTGTTGGGCATTTGTTGTAGTCGTTTATGCTCTCTAGAATTCGGTTCGTTCATGCGTTGTATGGATTTCTTAAAAGGGAAATGTTAGGGCTGTCCATAATTTCATTGCCATGATGTTGTTGTTTAAAGAATTAGATTGCTATAGATTGTTTTAGTTTGATTTTGTTATAGGGCTGTAAATAATTGAATTAACCTGTGTTTGGTGATTAAAAATCAAATTGACAGAGTTGGATTAGTTTGGTTTGAGCATATCAAATTGTTTGTTATTTGGCTTGATAATCATGATCAATTGATATGTTTTGGTTAGAGGTTTTGAAACTGAAAATGTAATTGGTTTAAGCTTTTGAGATGAATTGGATTCATTAAAGTGTCATGGCATGGTTGTTTTGAGGTTGGCTTGTTTTGCCGATTTTGGCTAAATGTTGAATTTGTTGTCATGTAATGTTTTGATTGTTTAAATAAGTTAGTTGGGTTGTTTAACATTATTGATTAATATTGGATTGTTGTTAACATGTTAGTATGATGTATAAATTATTGTAAATCTTGATTGGGCATGTTTAATGTTAGAGGGCATGCTAAGGTGATTGTATATTTTATGTTGGCCGTTTGAACATGTTTGCCCATTGAGGACTTTTGTCGAGAACCTTATGAGCGTTATGATATTTTGGTTATTGAGTTCTTATTGAGTTCCTTGTTTTCAAAATGGATTTCATAGTTTATCAAAAGATGACCTAAATATTAAACTCTGGTTTTACTCTGGTTGGATTTTGGTTCGGGTTAGACTTGGGTCGCCCGATTTGTGAGAAGACGCCTTGCAATTGTTGTAACTTGGCTGACTCACCATGTTGGTTTTAAACTTGGTTTATGGATTTAACTAAGTTATCTGAAATGGATTTTCGGATCATGTTTTCAAAGTGGGAACTCAATTTGACTTAACTGATTGTATGACTTTGGTGACAGTCCGAGTAAGTATGATTATTCCACGTTGGTTTATGCTTTGGCATTTTGACTATATATGTATAATGGCGTTATGATGGTTTATACGTTGGCTTGATTGATATATGTGCTAGTCGTATGTGGTGTCTAGTACTCTCTAGAGTTAGGGGATGATATTAATTATTATATATATTTTCTTAGACCCGTCGACTGCTCGTGCTTCGGAGTCGGATCAGGTTTAGTTGCTTGTAAAGTTTTCACGTGGATTTGCAAGAAGTGAGTTTGTACTTACTATTTACCGCTTTATTAAGTAAATTGTTATTTTAATATTAAATATATATACTGTACGTATATTTCGAACTGTTTTTATATTATGGCTTCTAGTTGGAACATGCTACCTAATGGGCATCATTAGGACTGCGTGCGCACCGGTATTGATCTAGATAAGGTATGTGATATGTGGGGGTAACTCGGTGGTAGCCTAGCTCTCGGGACCCAGTAGAGTAACTCGGTGTAGCTCAGCTCTCGGGACTCTGGTTATGAATTAAGAGTGGTCGGTGGTAACTCGGTGTAGCTCAGCTCTCGGGACCAGGCCTAATGGATTATGGTTATATTAGTATTGTGGATTAGGGTTCCAACTATTATACGTAATGTTCATATTAAATGTTTTAAAAGGGTTTCAATGGTTTTCCACTTGATAAATGTAAATAGTGGTATGAACTCATCTCAGTATATCTGACCCCGTTGTTTTCCCAAATTTTCCAGGGTTATGATATGAGCGAGTCAGCTGCTCTCCGATTCTTTATTTCCTCGGAGGTTTTACTATATTTAATAAGGTTATTAAACTTATTTTATTCTTAGACCGCAGTAGTAAATAGAAGTCTTATGTCGAATACTTGTTATAAATTTATTCACTGAATTATTGCTATTTTGGCATTCTTTTATTAACTTGGGTTAATATATACTTCTGCCATGTTTAAGACTCAGAGTTGGCTTAGCACTTTATAATAAATGTTGTAAATTATGAACTGCTAGAACTAGGCTGAAGTCTCGGTTGCCCCCGAGCATTGGTTTCTTGCAGGCTTATGTATTTGTTGGTTATCCGCAAGGCTTGCTACGGGTTTTGGTACAACCATACCCATACCCTAGCGCCGATCGCGATTCATGAAATTGGGTCGTGACAAACTTGGTATCAGAGCTTTGGTTTCAAACCAAGGCCTTATGCATGTTATGTATTATGTGTTTTGGCATGATAAGTTGATGTCGTGTCCTAGGAACTACTGCGGAATTAGGATTCGTGTCTTGTCTTTTAAAATGTCATCTTTTATTTTCAAACTTTCAGCCTACATCCTATAGGTGATGTCTGTCAGTCTTTATTTGGTGTTGATGTTATGATTGACAATTAATTTCACTTGGATGTTACTTGCTGTGTTTTATCAAGTTGAGATTATTAACTTGGGTAATTATAATTGCTTTCAATTTCTCGGGAAATCATAGGTTGGTAAATTTTTCTAAACTCATACTTGGGTATGATGTTGTTTGATAAATTTTGGCGTTTATGCCTGATGCGATTTAAAAAATATGGTACGGATACGGTTATTTTACATGATGCGTTGCACTGCTTTTGCCTCATTAATAAAGTACATCTTGTCTTTGGCCTCGATTGTTGATTTTAAATGTGATCGTATGTTGGGCGTTAGCCTTGTTTTTTTTTTCTATTAAAGAGATAAACGTGTTTGATGGTCATGCATTGTTTGACCACATGTTGATTTAAAGATTTTCATTGACAATATTGTTTTATCCAATTTGTGTTTCAACACAAAATCATAAGAGAAGTTTGATTTTAAATTCTTAAAAAGTTTGATTTTTGGTTGAGCTACCAGTAAAAAGAAATTCCTGTATTTTGAAATATTATGTTTGGTTTGGTGTTAACAAGGGATGATTTCAAAATGATATTTTATAAGATGAACCATTGTTTTAAGAATTTAACGTTGAAGTTATTTTATCATGTTGTAGTATGTCAACATTTTACATTTTTTTGGATTTACGGAATAGATGTTTGAAATCAAAGATTTCTCATTTGAGTTTTAAATTACCGTTTGGCGGTTGGTTTAAGTTGAGCTCCCAAATTTGAAAGGATGGAAATTTTATTAATATATTTTTCCGGATTTACAAATATTTTAAATACGTCTTATAAACGATTGTTTTGGGTTCGACTTGGGTCACCCTAATTTAGGAGTTGAGCATGGTAGTTGTAATGACTCGGCCATCTCGATGATTTTATTGTTTGAGATACTTGGGTATCCATTTTAAAGCAACTGATTAATAAGAAGAGACTTTTACAATATTGTGATTCTGTTCTAACCTTGGGGCTCAGCAAAATTTGGAAGTTTTCGTATTTGATTTTAATTTCAAAGCGAATTTTGGAACGTGCTATTAAAGGATGATATAATTACATGGTAATGAGATTTCAAAAAAAATATGTTGTGGCAAGTCCTGATTTGTCTTTTAAGTATGTATAGGGTTAATTGTGTTCAATGGCATGCTTGGGTGAATTACGGTTCATAGAATTCGTAATATGTTGGTAATAAAAATTAGTTGTATAACTCGCTTGTCTGTTGGACTAAGTTGATCGTGTTTGTTGTCTCTACGTGTGGAGTAGCACGTGAGATGATTTACTCACGTGGTCAAGGTTGGTTTACCTTGATGTATGATTCTAAGATCGAAATCTTTGGGTTTCGATATCGAGGAAGACGAGGGAAATACTCCCTTGGATTGGCTGATGATTTCGGGTTATCCTAGAACGGATATTAGAAACTCTGAACCGAGAAGATAGACCATTGTATTAATACACTGGTGTTTCCATCAAGTCTGAAGATGCGATGCAGGAGCTGGCGGTAAATTTTTAGGAACGTATTTTATGTGCTATTTTCTTTGGATATGCTCAGTCATGATTAAGATTAGTTAGATACTTTTTCTAGTAGAGGTGTAATGAAGTTATGAGGAGGAGTTGTTGTATAGCATCGAATTTTGGTAGGTTGCAAGTACGGAATTTAAGAAATATTTTGAGGTTATCAAGTGCACATCTCACAGAGTGTAACGTCTAGCAAATGTTTTATTGTGAAATGAATTTCACAGGTTGATTTGTTAAAATATTTGAAATATTTTTTAACACGTAATTGTGCCCAGACATATCATGAACGTGCATTTTAAAGGTCACGAACAGGATTGCATTAAGCATTGAGTATGTTCACTAAATAAAAGATAAATTAATAATTGATACATGCATAATAGTACATGCATCACGTGCATAGAAATGATTAGGGTTGGATGCAACTCTTTGGGGATGAGAGATGTCATCACCCTGGCGCACAGTTATGTAAAATAGATTTTGTCAATAAAGTGTTTTGAGGAAAGTATTTTGAATCAAACTCGCGAGTCCCTTTGGGGTAAATGTATCTTATAAAGTTATGGAATTTCAAATGATTTTGAACTGTTGCCGAGAGAAATCTAGACAAATACCCTGTGATGATGGTGTTAAATTATGGACGATTACATTGTTAGGGATCGGTCGGTGTTTTCAGAATCTTGTGCTTCATAGAAAGTAAGAATGATTTTGAGGTTGCGCTCGAGATATAGTTATGCTAAGTGCGGTATAGTGTAGTTTAGAATAGAAAGCTTTCGTGATAATTAAGGATTTTTGGATTAAGGATGTTGGTTATGCTCCATGTGTGCGTATACACTATATTTTTGTTTTAAACGAAACTTTATTTTTCCAGATTTGAATTGTCCAAAGTATTTTGGCGTATTGATATAAAGGTATGTTTATAAACAAGAGATTTACATTGCTGATTTTACCTTTCTGAGGAAAGGAAGAAATTTTGTCAAATTGATTGAAAAGGGATAATAAATTTTTCGCTTGAGCGATTTCTTCAAATTGTGTTTTTGTTTGAGAAAATTTAAAAGCGACTTAAATTTTGAATGTTTGAAACATCAATGTGCATTTTGAATATGGGGAATCTTGCCACAGTTTGACTTTTACGAGAAAAGTATAAACTATTTAAAAAGTGTTTTAAAAAGTTTGAATTAAAGAGAACATAAATTTTGTCAGTTGAACTGATTTACAGATTTGCAAATGTATTAGAAAATAAGAAGAAATTTCGGATTTAAAATGTGAATATTTTGAAAATTTTCAAGGGTTTGCAAAACCGATGGTTTTTCAACGTAAAGGTATTTCGATTTTGAATGAAAAAGGAGGTGTAAGACGTAGACTCTTTTAAACATGATGGAAAATTTTGTATATAAAATATTTTATACCCACAGGGGTTGGTTTTGAGCATAGCTGACAATCCGGTCGTAGTAAAATGGTCGTATTGATCTTTCGTTGTATACGAGATTATAGTCAATTGATTGAATAATTCTGAGAGTTTGAGTTCGATTTGGTTATGTGAGATAATTGATTCAGAATCGGGAATCGCGGTTAATAGGTTTCGACAACCATGATCGGTTGATCGATTTTGTTAATTAATGGTATTATTGTAATGTTTGTATATTGTTTTGAGCATGGTTGAACACTTGTTGTAAGAGACAAATTTTTTTAAGTTGTCTGATGCAGTCAATGTTCAGTGTAGTCGTGGCGTTATGTTTTTGAGTGATTGGGAGAATCATTTTGATGGATATTGTTTATCAGTAGTATAGAAATTTTTGTTATCATAAAAGAGGTCCGCTTTTCTTTGAATTGCGATATGGGTTCTTATGTTTTATGATTCACAAGTTAATTGCATTATCGAGTTGGTACTAAATCGTTTGGATTAAAGGATTATTATAATGTTGATTTTGGAACTGAAACATTATCAGAAATTTATTGGGTTTTGTTATCAATAATTTTGATGTAGAGATGCTATAAGTGGAAGTAAGTAAGTGTTTTAGAACGATAGATTTTATCAGCTATGTTTACAGTGTTATTGTTTTGTCTGAGGCAAAAAAATTTTGGAATTATAGAATTAGAGTTGAGCTTAGCGCTTAATCTTGTATTTGACATTGAGGATTTTATAATAGATGAGTTTCGAGGTGGTTCTGGAAGCCACTTTGGTATAGAGTAATTGTGACTCTCAGTTGAATAATTGTTTATTATTCACATTGTGTTGATCGAGTGATTGTTGAAGCACTTAGTTGATAGAATAGAAATTTGTGCATATGTGTGTTGTGACCATTTGAGTTGTTGATTTATATGAGTGGTGGTTTTGAGTTATCATTCGAGGAGCAAACTGTTAAGTTTGTGGTTACGCAAGTGCGTCGGTTGATGAATAACAGAATTCCTATGATTACAGTTCCAATTGGTTACTTGGTGGAGGAATGTTCTTGAGAGATAAAGTTTGTTATGCAAATTTGTTATTATGCTTTCCTTAATTCCTTTGGGTATCATGATTATGTGATCTTATGTTGGTCATGTACGTTTTGTATGGCTTGCTATGTAGTTTTATGTTATGTTTTACGTCGGTTGTTTTTGTGTTAAAATCGAGGACGATTTTGTTTTTAAGTTGGGGAGAATGTAATAACCCGTATTTTTTTATAACTTGTTTTGGTGGTTGGTTGTCCGTTTAAAGTTTGGTTTGTGATGGACTTTGGTTGTGTTTTAACTTCGACTTGTTCTCGTTGTGCTTCCGACTTGTTTTCGGATTGATTTATGTGCGAATTAGCATATGTGGTACCTTGGTTGTGTCATGTTGAATGACTTATGTGTACCCCTTGAACCTTTAAGTATTTGATGTTGAATTGATTTATTTCCGGATTGTTATCGAAATAATGTTTGCATGTTTTCCAAATCTGCTATGCTCTAGTAAAACGTCCATATCTCCCAATTTAACCGTCGGATCGGGCTACCCTTTGGATATGTTGCACCTAAGAGGATTATCTTTCATTCGACCGTTCGGATCGTCGTTTTGACCTCTTTTCGGGTCAACCGGACCTATAACCGGACCTGCTGGGTTGAACCGGTCGTAGGTCCGGTCCACTCTGATTTCTGCATTGGCAGTGAGTCAACCGGTTCAATAACCGGTTCTGCTGGACAGAACCGGCCGTAGAACCGGTTCATTACGGGTTTGCTTATAAAAACTTCGTTTCTCGACCAAATCAGCCCCCACTCGTTCCCACAAACCCTAAACTGATCTCTAAACATTTATAGACAATTCCCAATCACATTTTGGTGCCTCAAGACACTTGGTAAGTGTTCTAACATCCTTTCCATCATTCAATTCATAGTTTATGTAATCGAATTGTTTGGGTATTCATTGGTCCTTCGGTTTTTCATTGTTGTAGCCATTATTCCACTATTTTTCTGAGTTTTCCTTGCTCTTTTGGATTGCTAAGGTAATTAATCCTTCCTTTACCCTTTTAATTCGAATCGTTGGTGTGATGGTTGTTATATTTCAATTTTAAATGTTAGTTTTGTGGCATGTAATTATATGGGCTGTTTTGATTTGGTTTTCTTATTATTGTATCAAATTCATTGTCAATACTTGTTGGGCATTTGTTGTAGTCGTTTATGCTCTCTAGAATTCGGTTCGTTCATGCGTTGTATGGATTTCTTAAAAGGGAAATGTTAGGGCTGTCCATAATTTCATTGCCATGATGTTGTTGTTTAAAGAATTAGATTGCTATAGATTGTTTTAGTTTGATTTTGTTATAGGGCTGTAAATAATTGAATTAACCTGTGTTTGGTGATTAAAAATCAAATTGACAGAGTTGGATTAGTTTGGTTTGAGCATATCAAATTGTTTGTTATTTGGCTTGATAATCATGATCAATTGATATGTTTTGGTTAGAGGTTTTGAAACTGAAAATGTAATTGGTTTAAGCTTTTGAGATGAATTGGATTCATTAAAGTGTCATGGCATGGTTGTTTTGAGGTTGGCTTGTTTTGCCGATTTTGGCTAAATGTTGAATTTGTTGTCATGTAATGTTTTGATTGTTTAAATAAGTTAGTTGGGTTGTTTAACATTATTGATTAATATTGGATTGTTGTTAACATGTTAGTATGATGTATAAATTATTGTAAATCTTGATTGGGCATGTTTAATGTTAGAGGGCATGCTAAGGTGATTGTATATTTTATGTTGGCCGTTTGAACATGTTTGCCCATTGAGGACTTTTGTCGAGAACCTTATGAGCGTTATGATATTTTGGTTATTGAGTTCTTATTGAGTTCCTTGCTTTCAAAATGGATTTCATAGTTTATCAAAAGATGACCTAAATATTAAACTCTGGTTTTACTCTGGTTGGATTTTGGTTCGGGTTAGACTTGGGTCGCCCGATTTGTGAGAAGATGTCTTGCAATTGTTGTAACTTGGCTGACTCACCATGTTGGTTTTAAACTTGGTTTATGGATTTAACTAAGTTATCTGAAATGGATTTTCGGATCATGTTTTCAAAGTGGGAACTCAATTTGACTTAACTGATTGTATGACTTTGGTGACAGTCCGAGTAAGTATGATTATTCCACGTTGGTTTATGCTTTGGCATTTTGACTATATATGTATAATGGTGTTATGATGGTTTATACGTTGGCTTGATTGATATATGTGCTAGTCGTATGTGGTGTCTAGTACTCTCTAGAGTTAGGGGATGATATTAATTATTATATATATTTTTCTTAGACCCGTCGACTGCTCGTGCTTCGGAGTCGGATCAGGTTTAGTTGCTTGTAAAGTTTTCACGTGGATTTGCAAGCAGTGAGTTTGTACTTACTATTTACCGCTTTATTAAGTAAATTGTTATTTTAATATTAAATATATATATTGTACGTATATTTCGAACTGTTTTTATATTATGGCTTCTAGTTGGAACATGCTACCTAATGGGCATCATTAGGACTGCGTGCGCACCGGTATTGATCTAGATAAGGTATGTGATATGTGGGGGTAACTCGGTGGTAGCCTAGCTCTCGGGACCCAGTAGAGTAACTCGGTGTAGCTCAGCTCTCGGGACTCTGGTTATGAATTAAGAGTGGTCGGTGGTAACTCGGTGTAGCTCAGCTCTCGGGACCAGGCCTAATGGATTATGGTTATATTAGTATTGTGGATTAGGGTTCCAACTATTATACGTAATGTTCATATTAAATGTTTTAAAAGGGTTTCAATGGTTTTCCACTTGATAAATGTAAATAGTGGTATGAACTCATCTCAGTATATCTGACCCCGTTGTTTTCCCAAATTTTCCAGGGTTATGATATGAGCGAGTCAGCTGCTCTCCGATTCTTTATTTCCTCGGAGGTTTTACTATATTTAATAAGGTTATTAAACTTATTTTATTCTTAGACCGCAGTAGTAAATAGAAGTCTTATGTCGAATACTTGTTATAAATTTATTCACTGAATTATTGCTATTTTGGCATTCTTTTATTAACTTGGGTTAATATATACTTCTGCCATGTTTAAGACTCAGAGTTGGCTTAGCACTTTATAATAAATGTTGTAAATTATGAACTGCTAGAACTAGGCTGAAGTCTCGGTTGCCCCCGAGCATTGGTTTCTTGCAGGCTTATGTATTTGTTGGTTATCCGCAAGGCTTGCTACGGGTTTTGGTACAACCATACCCATACCCTAGCGCCGATCGCGATTCATGAAATTGGGTCGTGACAGTTCGATTTGAATGTCGGTCCGGTCGGATCTAGCTCTCGGTCGAGACACAAAAGTCGACCGTCTCGTCGATATGAGACCACTGGTTCAAGCCGAAGTTGATTCGGAGTCCGATTGAACCCGGAAATTGGTCTAGAAGTTGCTACTCAGATGGGATCTAGTTCGATGGGCCCGGTTGACTGGGCAAATTACAATAGCAAGCTTATAGGGCCTAAAAACATCGGGTTAAGCTTATTAACTATTACAAACATGTCCTACAACTAGAATCTTCCGCCTGTGTTACCACAAATGCCTGATCTTTCCTTTTGTAAATTAAGCTGATTTCCGGGTCTTGAGCTCCCAGAATCTTGCTTTCCTACCTTATTTTGTCCCCCTGATTTCTCTATTTCCATATAGGCTTCATCTCTCTCAACGGTCACCGGTGCCGGATCTCTCAACCAAGGATTGTCTTCAATGATGTTCTGTTTACCAGGAAGAGCTCTGATGGTACTATCATACTTCTTTTCTTCCTCCGCCGAAGGATAATCATACAGCTCCTCACAGAACTTATCCTGATGCCTAATTATACCACAGTTAAAACAGAAAGATGGAAGTCTCTCATATTTGAAAGATATCAACAGCCACTCTCCACCACTACGTTTAAGTTGCATATCTTTCTTTAACGGTACATTAACTTCCATAGAGACCCGTATTCGCATGAATGTCCTCCAACCTCCCTCGAAATTCCTATGATCAGTTTCGACATGTCTCCCAACATAATTACCTATGGCCTTACAGGTTGCTTCAGTTCTGAAACCTATTGGAAGGTCATAAACTTATAGCCACATTTCAATGCAGTTTAAGGCAATCATTGACGCTTGTTCATATTCTCCAAGACGTCTTAAAAGCAAAACGTTTTGATTGAACGTCCATGGGCCATCGTTCAAAACACGTTGGACATCTCTTTCATGGTAGAACTGGAACGTATAGTACCCTACTTTTTCTGTTTGTTTTATACACACTCCTTTTACTGGTTTCCACAACATAGAGAGAGTATTACGCATAGAATCAAAGTGAATCTGCTTTCTGTGCAGGAAACGTCCCACAACAAAGAACTGATTCGTGCTTTGTTCAACGTTCAGAAAGTCATCATCAAGAATCAGCCCCTCCTCATGAGAATCATTAAGAGACAATTTAGAACACATATCCGTCACTTCCTTTCCTCTAGTTATGGCAGACATGGTGGCCGGATTTGAGATCCCTTGTTAAAAAACAAGACAGTAACACTCCAGAAGGAGAGACAAAAAAGCACTCCAGAGGGAGAGAGAAAAACTGTTAAAACCTACTTAACTATGTATATGATATACATAATTATTCTTTGTTACTCATTCTTAAGTATTACGTCGAAGTTTCTATATTACGATGTTTTAATTTAAGACACTTATTTTTTGAAACATGTAACTCATTAAACAATATTTACTTATCCTCCTTGTTATATAAATTTCATTTTTATACAAAAAGGACATGTATCTCAATGGAACTTAAAAGATAACATGTCAGATTCTTACGCCCCGACAGTGAGGGGTATTACAGCTTACATGTTCTTTAATTAATGTATTATGTTATATAACTAATAACAAAATTTCAAAATCTCATTAACAAAAAAGATATATAAAAAATAAACAACAATAATAATATATAATATTTAAAAAAAGTATTATTATATAAATAATAAATAACAATAATAATATTAGTATATATTTTTAATTTATATACTAACTGAAATGAATATGGAAATCCATTTTTATTGATAAAATAAATATAGTTAGCAATCAGATATGAAAATACAAAATCTATCTTAAATTAATTCCTTCATTAAGCATTTTAATAGACATTTCGATATACTTTATCACATCTTGGCGAAGACGAGATAAAGTGTTATCTAGAACTTTATTGCATTGATTAACTTGATTGAGCCCGTTTCTTATGGGCTCCCGTGCACTGGTAGGACGAAGGTTTGCTACTTCCTTGCTGGCAAGTTTAAATTGGGTTATTGCCTCAGTATATTTGGATTTGCAAAATTCAACTGTGGGACTTGGTAGAAGATTCTTATCTATCATAAGTATTGAATCTTCTAATGTACGATAAGCCAATTGCAATGCTGGGCTTAAATTGAAAGTTTCCCATGTAAAAGTTGACTTGCAGAAGAATGGATATGGAGTACTTTGGCAGAAATTGTTCATCTGATCTGTTTTAATCCGTTTGAGATTATCCTCATCCTCATCAGCTTGTGTTTGAATGAGAAGTAAAGTCGTTAAAACGACAATCAAAGAAACTAACCGGAAAAGATGAGCCATTTTTTAAATTTTCTTGAAATTTTCTTTTACGACAATATGAATAGCATTTTTTTCTATAAGCACTTGACCTATTTATGCATAACAGTCTTGCACAAAATAAGGAGACTAATACATACCTATCAAATTATAGTTTGTTGTTATATTTAGCCTCCATCCATAAATGAAAGGGCACACTTATTTTTAGATAAAAAGATTTAAAAAGTCAACAGGAATGTTTTCATTTAAAAGATTTGTAATGTTTACCCTACAAAATATGCTATGCTAAGTATAAAAGAACTCAAAAGATGGATACAATTTTTGTTGATTTAATATTTTAATTTCTTATAAAATCATCACCTTTATAATTTTTTTTTATTTTAATCACGTTTTTTTCAAGGTGTTATATAAATTCACCACGTTTTTTTTTACAAATCTATCACCGATGAAATAATCTGGTGTCCTCCTCCTCCCAAATAATTATCCTAATTTTAAAACCCATTTACTAGTTTATAAAAATATTCTCAAAACTCTTATTTGACTTAAAATTTATAAAAATGTTAATGTAATAACTTTAATTTTGGATGTGTTATTTTCAAATGTCGATTCTAATTGATTTTACATAAAAACAAATCAATTTAAAATGATAGGTTTTTAAAATTTTAGTATCAAACATAATTTAGTGTAAATTTGGATCTTTAAATAGTTTTATGAATTAAATTGTAAATCTAATAATTATTTTCGAAGTATGTTGTTTGTATATTCATTTATAAACTTTTAAAGGGAAAATATTTTTTTATTCGTTACTTTTACCATTATGTAATTTCTCGTAATTTTAAGGGATAAAATATTGCCACGTGTCTAATATTTTATTAGACGGTAGTATATAAATTAAATTTAAAAATAAATTTAATATACAAGTGTTCCAAAAAAATTATATTGTGGCTACAGGATGTCAAATTTAAATTATCAAAATTTAAATTTGAATATTTATATTCTTAGCTGGGCTAAGGATAACTTATGAATTGGGTATAGAATAATTCATAAGTCCCGTGCGAATATTTTTGGTGCCAATATTCACGTAATATTTTAAAAAAGTTATTGTGAAAATTTGATAAAATTTAGAAGTAGAAATTTTATCAAGCGCTATCTATATAGATCTAATAAATCGAAAATGATTTATTAAAAATAAAATATAAGTCGGATGCAAATACAAATTAATTTTTTATTCGTTTTATATTTTATTAGATATATGGATAACTTTTCACGAAATTCATAAGTCGTTTTTGTTTGAGCTACAGACGACTACTTAAAAAGTTGGTTTAAAGTGCATGATTGAGCTAGTTATAAACTGCACTTTCGCTAATTATATATATATATATATACATATATATATATACATATATATATATATATATATATATATATATATATATATATGTTTCAAATGAGCCTAAACGAGTACATATAACTGATTTGCTCAGTTCTTAAGCAAAACGTTGAGCTGCTTTGCTGTAAAAAATGACGGAGATTAGGGTTTCACGCGAAATCGATCGTTTCTTGTTTCTAACTCCGTATTGTGAGCGGAGCGGGGTTAAGGGGCCGTTCGATCAAAGCTTATGGCTGACTTCTCGATGTGGAAATGGTTTGAAAAAAGGAATCGCCACCTAGTTCAACTAGGAAATGCCTTTTCACCGACTAGATAGCCTTACTCACCTCCGGTAAGACTATCGTGCATGAGACCAAAGACTAGGGTTCGTGGACCTCCCCGAGACTCTTGTGCTTGGCTTATCTGTTACCGGCTATATTTACTGGACATATTTGTATTATATCTCATCTCAACATTATATTCAGTTCACATGATATGAAAGCTGTAACTAAACATGTATGAAAGCAATAAACACGTTTGACGCGCATATATTCGATTGGGATTGACATTTGAGGCAAGTAACATCTACTCCTACACATACATCTAACCTTAGAGATTTCTAACAAATAGCATAAGTCTGGCTGGTCTGGATTGATTACATGCACAAAGCCTAAAACCGGATGTATAAGTGTGATTGATTGATTTTATTAGATGATCTTGAAAAACCTATACAACTATTACTACTTTGTCGCATTAGTCCTACGATGTCTAATTGATGGGCTGGAATTGCATTAATGGGCTAAATTTAGGTGATTAGTCCTTTAATCGGTTATTATTTGATTTGGAATGCTTTTGGAAAGTAGTAAACATTATCAGCATACACAAGAGCAGTTGGATATACATACAAGGTTATAAATATTTTTAAACCTCGTTAACTCTGAGTGTCTGGCACTCGGTTCGATTTGAATGTCGGTCCGGTCGGATCTAGCTCTCGGTCGAGACACAAAAGTCGACCGTCTCGTCGATATGAGACCACTGGTTCAAGCCGAAGTTGATTCGGAGTCCGATTGAACCCGGAAATTGGTCTAGAAGTTGCTACTCAGATGGGATCTAGTTCGATGGGCCCGGTTGACTGGGCAAATTACAATAGCAAGCTTATAGGGCCTAAAAACATCGGGTTAAGCTTATTAACTATTACAAACATGTCCTACAACTAGAATCTTCCGCCTGTGTTACCACAAATGCCTGATCTTTCCTTTTGTAAATTAAGCTGATTTCCGGGTCTTGAGCTCCCAGAATCTTGCTTTCCTACCTTATTTTGTCCCCCTGATTTCTCTATTTCCATATAGGCTTCATCTCTCTCAACGGTCACCGGTGCCGGATCTCTCAACCAAGGATTGTCTTCAATGATGTTCTGTTTACCAGGAAGAGCTCTGATGGTACTATCATACTTCTTTTCTTCCTCCGCCGAAGGATAATCATACAGCTCCTCACAGAACTTATCCTGATGCCTAATTATACCACAGTTAAAACAGAAAGATGGAAGTCTCTCATATTTGAAAGATATCAACAGCCACTCTCCACCACTACGTTTAAGTTGCATATCTTTCTTTAACGGTACATTAACTTCCATAGAGACCCGTATTCGCATGAATGTCCTCCAACCTCCCTCGAAATTCCTATGATCAGTTTCGACATGTCTCCCAACATAATTACCTATGGCCTTACAGGTTGCTTCAGTTCTGAAACCTATTGGAAGGTCATAAACTTATAGCCACATTTCAATGCAGTTTAAGGCAATCATTGACGCTTGTTCATATTCTCCAAGACGTCTTAAAAGCAAAACGTTTTGATTGAACGTCCATGGGCCATCGTTCAAAACACGTTGGACATCTCTTTCATGGTAGAACTGGAACGTATAGTACCCTACTTTTTCTGTTTGTTTTATACACACTCCTTTTACTGGTTTCCACAACATAGAGAGAGTATTACGCATAGAATCAAAGTGAATCTGCTTTCTGTGCAGGAAACGTCCCACAACAAAGAACTGATTCGTGCTTTGTTCAACGTTCAGAAAGTCATCATCAAGAATCAGCCCCTCCTCATGAGAATCATTAAGAGACAATTTAGAACACATATCCGTCACTTCCTTTCCTCTGGTTATGGCAGACATGGTGGCCGGATTTGAGATCCCTTGTTAAAAAACAAGACAGTAACACTCCAGAAGGAGAGACAAAAAAGCACTCCAGAGGGAGAGAGAAAAACTGTTAAAACCTACTTAACTATGTATATGATATACATAATTATTCTTTGTTACTCATTCTTAAGTATTACGTCGAAGTTTCTATATTACGATGTTTTAATTTAAGACACTTATTTTTTGAAACATGTAACTCATTAAACAATATTTACTTATCCTCCTTGTTATATAAATTTCATTTTTATACAAAAAGGACATGTATCTCAATGGAACTTAAAAGATAACATGTCAGATTCTTACGCCCCGACAGTGAGGGGTATTACAGCTTACATGTTCTTTAATTAATGTATTATGTTATATAACTAATAACAAAATTTCAAAATCTCATTAACAAAAAAGATATATAAAAAATAAACAACAATAATAATATATAATATTTAAAAAAAGTATTATTATATAAATAATAAATAACAATAATAATATTAGTATATATTTTTAATTTATATACTAACTGAAATGAATATGGAAATCCATTTTTATTGATAAAATAAATATAGTTAGCAATCAGATATGAAAATACAAAATCTATCTTAAATTAATTCCTTCATTAAGCATTTTAATAGACATTTCGATATACTTTATCACATCTTGGCGAAGACGAGATAAAGTGTTATCTAGAACTTTATTGCATTGATTAACTTGATTGAGCCCGTTTCTTATGGGCTCCCGTGCACTGGTAGGACGAAGGTTTGCTACTTCCTTGCTGGCAAGTTTAAATTGGGTTATTGCCTCAGTATATTTGGATTTGCAAAATTCAACTGTGGGACTTGGTAGAAGATTCTTATCTATCATAAGTATTGAATCTTCTAATGTACGATAAGCCAATTGCAATGCTGGGCTTAAATTGAAAGTTTCCCATGTAAAAGTTGACTTGCAGAAGAATGGATATGGAGTACTTTGGCAGAAATTGTTCATCTGATCTGTTTTAATCCGTTTGAGATTATCCTCATCCTCATCAGCTTGTGTTTGAATGAGAAGTAAAGTCGTTAAAACGACAATCAAAGAAACTAACCGGAAAAGATGAGCCATTTTTTAAATTTTCTTGAAATTTTCTTTTACGACAATATGAATAGCATTTTTTTCTATAAGCACTTGACCTATTTATGCATAACAGTCTTGCACAAAATAAGGAGACTAATACATACCTATCAAATTATAGTTTGTTGTTATATTTAGCCTCCATCCATAAATGAAAGGGCACACTTATTTTTAGATAAAAAGATTTAAAAAGTCAACAGGAATGTTTTCATTTAAAAGATTTGTAATGTTTACCCTACAAAATATGCTATGCTAAGTATAAAAGAACTCAAAAGATGGATACAATTTTTGTTGATTTAATATTTTAATTTCTTATAAAATCATCACCTTTATAATTTTTTTTTATTTTAATCACGTTTTTTTCAAGGTGTTATATAAATTCACCACGTTTTTTTTTTACAAATCTATCACCGATGAAATAATCTGGTGTCCTCCTCCTCCCAAATAATTATCCTAATTTTAAAACCCATTTACTAGTTTATAAAAATATTCTCAAAACTCTTATTTGACTTAAAATTTATAAAAATGTTAATGTAATAACTTTAATTTTGGATGTGTTATTTTCAAATGTCGATTCTAATTGATTTTACATAAAAACAAATCAATTTAAAATGATAGGTTTTTAAAATTTTAGTATCAAACATAATTTAGTGTAAATTTGGATCTTTAAATAGTTTTATGAATTAAATTGTAAATCTAATAATTATTTTCGAAGTATGTTGTTTGTATATTCATTTATAAACTTTTAAAGGGAAAATATTTTTTTATTCGTTACTTTTACCATTATGTAATTTCTCGTAATTTTAAGGGATAAAATATTGCCACGTGTCTAATATTTTATTAGACGGTAGTATATAAATTAAATTTAAAAATAAATTTAATATACAAGTGTTCCAAAAAAATTATATTGTGGCTACAGGATGTCAAATTTAAATTATCAAAATTTAAATTTGAATATTTATATTCTTAGCTGGGCTAAGGATAACTTATGAATTGGGTATAGAATAATTCATAAGTCCCGTGCGAATATTTTTGGTGCCAATATTCACGTAATATTTTAAAAAAGTTATTGTGAAAATTTGATAAAATTTAGAAGTAGAAATTTTATCAAGCGCTATCTATATAGATCTAATAAATCGAAAATGATTTATTAAAAATAAAATATAAGTCGGATGCAAATACAAATTAATTTTTTATTCGTTTTATATTTTATTAGATATATGGATAAATTTTCACGAAATTCATAAGTCGTTTTTGTTTGAGCTACAGACGACTACTTAAAAAGTTGGTTTAAAGTGCATGATTGAGCTAGTTATAAACTGCACTTTCGCTAATTATATATATATATATATATATATATATATATATATATATATATATACATATATATATATATGTTTCAAATGAGCCTAAACGAGTACATATAACTGATTTGCTCAGTTCTTAAGCAAAACGTTGAGCTGCTTTGCTGTAAAAAATGACGGAGATTAGGGTTTCACGCGAAATCGATCGTTTCTTGTTTCTAACTCCGTATTGTGAGCGGAGCGGGGTTAAGGGGCCGTTCGATCAAAGCTTATGGCTGACTTCTCGATGTGGAAATGGTTTGAAAAAAGGAATCGCCACCTAGTTCAACTAGGAAATGCCTTTTCACCGACTATATAGCCTTACTCACCTCCGGTAAGACTATCGTGCATGAGACCAAAGACTAGGGTTCGTGGACCTCCCCGAGACTCTTGTGCTTGGCTTATCTGTTACCGGCTATATTTACTGGACATATTTGTATTATATCTCATCTCAACATTATATTCAGTTCACATGATATGAAAGCTGTAACTAAACATGTATGAAAGCAATAAACACGTTTGACGCGCATATATTCGATTGGGATTGACATTTGAGGCAAGTAACATCTACTCCTACACATACATCTAAATGTAGAGATTTCTAACAAATAGCATAAGTCTGGCTGGTCTGGATTGATTACATGCACAAAGCCTAAAACCGGATGTATAAGTGTGATTGATTGATTTTATTAGATGATCTTGAAAAACCTATACAACTATTACTACTTTGTCGCATTAGTCCTACGATGTCTAATTGATGGGCTGGAATTGCATTAATGGGCTAATTTTAGGTGATTAGTCCTTTAATCGGTTATTATTTGATTTGGAATGCTTTTGGAAAGTAGTAAACATTATCAGCATACATAAGAGCAGTTGGATATACATACAAGGTTATAAATATTTTTAAACCTCGTTAACTCTGAGTGTCTGGCACTCGGTTCGATTTGAATGTCGGTCCGGTCGGATCTAGCTCTCGGTCGAGACACAAAAGTCGACCGTCTCGTCGATATGAGACCACTGGTTCAAGCCGAAGTTGATTCGGAGTCCGATTGAACCCGGAAATTGGTCTAGAAGTTGCTACTCAGATGGGATCTAGTTCGATGGGCCCGGTTGACTGGGCAAATTACAATAGCAAGCTTATAGGGCCTAAAAACATCGGGTTAAGCTTATTAACTATTACAAACATGTCCTACAACTAGAATCTTCCGCCTGTGTTACCACAAATGCCTGATCTTTCCTTTTGTAAATTAAGCTGATTTCCGGGTCTTGAGCTCCCAGAATCTTGCTTTCCTACCTTATTTTGTCCCCCTGATTTCTCTATTTCCATATAGGCTTCATCTCTCTCAACGGTCACCGGTGCCGGATCTCTCAACCAAGGATTGTCTTCCATGATGTTCTGTTTACCAGGAAGAGCTCTGATGGTACTATCATACTTCTTTTCTTCCTCCGCCGAAGGATAATCATACAGCTCCTCACAGAACTTATCCTGATGCCTAATTATACCACAGTTAAAACAGAAAGATGGAAGTCTCTCATATTTGAAAGATATCAACAGCCACTCTCCACCACTACGTTTAAGTTGCATATCTTTCTTTAACGGTACATTAACTTCCATAGAGACCCGTATTCGCATGAATATCCTCCAACCTCCCTCGAAATTCCTATGATCAGTTTCGACATGTCTCCCAACATAATTACCTATGGCCTTACAGGTTGCTTCAGTTCTGAAACCTATTGGAAGGTCATAAACTTATAGCCACATTTCAATGCAGTTTAAGGCAATCATTGACGCTTGTTCATATTCTCCAAGACGTCTTAAAAGCAAAACGTTTTGATTGAACGTCCATGGGCCATCGTTCAAAACACGTTGGACATCTCTTTCATGGTAGAACTGGAACGTATAGTACCCTACTTTTTCTGTTTGTTTTATACACACTCCTTTTACTGGTTTCCACAACATAGAGAGAGTATTACGCATAGAATCAAAGTGAATCTGCTTTCTGTGCAGGAAACGTCCCACAACAAAGAACTGATTCGTGCTTTGTTCAACGTTCAGAAAGTCATCATCAAGAATCAGCCCCTCCTCATGAGAATCATTAAGAGACAATTTAGAACACATATCCGTCACTTCCTTTCCTCTGGTTATGGCAGACATGGTGGCCGGATTTGAGATCCCTTGTTAAAAAACAAGACAGTAACACTCCAGAAGGAGAGACAAAAAAGCACTCCAGAGGGAGAGAGAAAAACTGTTAAAACCTACTTAACTATGTATATGATATACATAATTATTCTTTGTTACTCATTCTTAAGTATTACGTCGAAGTTTCTATATTACGATGTTTTAATTTAAGACACTTATTTTTTGAAACATGTAACTCATTAAACAATATTTACTTATCCTCCTTGTTATATAAATTTCATTTTTATACAAAAAGGACATGTATCTCAATGGAACTTAAAAGATAACATGTCAGATTCTTACGCCCCGACAGTGAGGGGTATTACAGCTTACATGTTCTTTAATTAATGTATTATGTTATATAACTAATAACAAAATTTCAAAATCTCATTAACAAAAAAGATATATAAAAAATAAACAACAATAATAATATATAATATTTAAAAAAAGTATTATTATATAAATAATAAATAACAATAATAATATTAGTATATATTTTTAATTTATATACTAACTGAAATGAATATGGAAATCCATTTTTATTGATAAAATAAATATAGTTAGCAATCAGATATGAAAATACAAAATCTATCTTAAATTAATTCCTTCATTAAGCATTTTAATAGACATTTCGATATACTTTATCACATCTTGGCGAAGACGAGATAAAGTGTTATCTAGAACTTTATTGCATTGATTAACTTGATTGAGCCCGTTTCTTATGGGCTCCCGTGCACTGGTAGGACGAAGGTTTGCTACTTCCTTGCTGGCAAGTTTAAATTGGGTTATTGCCTCAGTATATTTGGATTTGCAAAATTCAACTGTGGGACTTGGTAGAAGATTCTTATCTATCATAAGTATTGAATCTTCTAATGTACGATAAGCCAATTGCAATGCTGGGCTTAAATTGAAAGTTTCCCATGTAAAAGTTGACTTGCAGAAGAATGGATATGGAGTACTTTGGCAGAAATTGTTCATCTGATCTGTTTTAATCCGTTTGAGATTATCCTCATCCTCATCAGCTTGTGTTTGAATGAGACGTAAAGTCGTTAAAACGACAATCAAAGAAACTAACCGGAAAAGATGAGCCATTTTTTAAATTTTCTTGAAATTTTCTTTTACGACAATATGAATAGCATTTTTTTCTATAAGCACTTGACCTATTTATGCATAACAGTCTTGCACAAAATAAGGAGACTAATACATACCTATCAAATTATAGTTTGTTGTTATATTTAGCCTCCATCCATAAATGAAAGGGCACACTTATTTTTAGATAAAAAGATTTAAAAAGTCAACAGGAATGTTTTCATTTAAAAGATTTGTAATGTTTACCCTACAAAATATGCTATGCTAAGTATAAAAGAACTCAAAAGATGGATACAATTTTTGTTGATTTAATATTTTAATTTCTTATAAAATCATCACCTTTATAATTTTTTTTTAATTTTAATCACGTTTTTTTCAAGGTGTTATATAAATTCACCACGTTTTTTTTTACAAATCTATCACCGATGAAATAATCTGGTGTCCTCCTCCTCCCAAATAATTATCCTAATTTTAAAACCCATTTACTAGTTTATAAAAATATTCTCAAAACTCTTATTTGACTTAAAATTTATAAAAATGTTAATGTAATAACTTTAATTTTGGATGTGTTATTTTCAAATGTCGATTCTAATTGATTTTACATAAAAACAAATCAATTTAAAATGATAGGTTTTTAAAATTTTAGTATCAAACATAATTTAGTGTAAATTTGGATCTTTAAATAGTTTTATGAATTAAATTGTAAATCTAATAATTATTTTCGAAGTATGTTGTTTGTATATTCATTTATAAACTTTTAAAGGGAAAATATTTTTTTATTCGTTACTTTTACCATTATGTAATTTCTCGTAATTTTAAGGGATAAAATATTGCCACGTGTCTAATATTTTATTAGACGGTAGTATATAAATTAAATTTAAAAATAAATTTAATATACAAGTGTTCCAAAAAAATTATATTGTGGCTACAGGATGTCAAATTTAAATTATCAAAATTTAAATTTGAATATTTATATTCTTAGATGGGCTAAGGATAACTTATGAATTGGGTATAGAATAATTCATAAGTCCCGTGCGAATATTTTTGGTGCCAATATTCACGTAATATTTTAAAAAAGTTATTGTGAAAATTTGATAAAATTTAGAAGTAGAAATTTTATCAAGCGCTATCTATATAGATCTAATAAATCGAAAATGATTTATTAAAAATAAAATATAAGTCGGATGCAAATACAAATTAATTTTTTATTCGTTTTATATTTTATTAGATATATGGATAACTTTTCACGAAATTCATAAGTCGTTTTTGTTTGAGCTACAGACGACTACTTAAAAAGTTGGTTTAAAGTGCATGATTGAGCTAGTTATAAACTGCACTTTCGCTAATTATATATATATATATATATATATATATATATATATATATATATATACATATATATATATGTTCCAAATGAGCCTAAACGAGTACATATAACTGATTTGCTCAGTTCTTAAGCAAAACGTTGAGCTGCTTTGCTGTAAAAAATGACGGAGATTAGGGTTTCACGCGAAATCGATCGTTTCTTGTTTCTAACTCCGTATTGTGAGTGGAGCGGGGTTAAGGGGCCGTTCGATCAAAGCTTATGGCTGACTTCTCGATCTGGAAATGGTTTGAAAAAAGGAATCGCCACCTAGTTCAACTAGGAAATGCCTTTTCACCGACTAGATAGCCTTACTCACCTCCGGTAAGACTATCGTGCATGAGACCAAAGACTAGGGTTCGTGGACCTCCCCGAGACTCTTGTGCTTGGCTTATCTGTTACCGGCTATATTTACTGGACATATTTGTATTATATCTCATCTCAACATTATATTCAGTTCACATGATATGAAAGCTGTAACTAAACATGTATGAAAGCAATAAACACGTTTGGCGCGCATATATTCGATTGGGATTGACATTTGAGGCAAGTAACATCTACTCCTAACCATACATCTAACCTTAGAGATTTCTAACAAATAGCATAAGTCTGGCTGGTCTGGATTGATTACATGCACAAAGCCTAAAACCGGATGTATAAGTGTGATTGATTGATTTTATTAGATGATCTTGAAAAACCTATACAACTATTACTACTTTGTCGCATTAGTCCTACGATGTCTAATTGATGGGCTGGAATTGCATTAATGGGCTAATTTTAGGTGATTAGTCCTTTAATCGGTTATTATTTGATTTGGAATGCTTTTGGAAAGTAGTAAACATTATCAGCATACACAAGAGCAGTTGGATATACATACAAGGTTATAAATATTTTTAAACCTCGTTAACTCTGAGTGTCTGGCACTGGGTTCGATTTGAATGTCGGTCCGGTCGGATCTAGCTCTCGGTCGAGACACAAAAGTCGACCTTCTCGTCGATATGAGACCACTGGTTCAAGCCGAAGTTGATTCGGAGTCCGATTGAACCCGGAAATTGGTCTAGAAGTTGCTACTCAGATGGGATCTAGTTCGATGGGCCCGGTTGACTGGGCAAATTACAATAGCAAGCTTATAGGGCCTAAAAACATCGGGTTAAGCTTATTAACTATTACAAACATGTCCTACAACTAAAATAATATTTCTGGAATCAAACTGAGCCTAATTCGGAGTTCGGATGAGTATGGAAACGCGTTTTGAAGTCTGGATCGAAGTCTGGAAGGATCTGGGAGCGAATCTGGAAGGCTGACGAAGGAGGAGCACGGAGCCAGCTTAAGCTTCCAGTTCCGGGAGGATACGGTGGCTGTGCCGCTGTTTTGTTTTTGCGGCGCCGCCGGTTATAGCGGCGGCGGCGGGGCTTTTTGACAACAGTTTTCCGGATTTTGTTTTGCTTCGTTCTCACTGGTTTCAAGTTCGTTGCTCATGCAAAAGTAGTCAAAACCGCATAAAATCGAACAAGGAATCCAAATATGGCAAAATAAAAGTTTTTAAAGCTCATTTAAACAAAATTATTTTCTGGGCAGCAAGTACGAATTTCGAGTTTTCATGGCAAAACAAGCTAAAATCTTGGAGGTTTTTAAGTGTTTTACGGTCAAATTATACATATGTAGTAATCAAAATTTGATTATTTATGACAAACAATACCTTATGTTTTATATATACACACAATCAACAAAAAATCGACTCGAAATATTTTTCTTCAGTGACCAAAAATCCTTCTATCATAACATAACCAAATAGTATAGTAACTAAAATGTTACGTTTTGAAGTTCAGTCACCATTTTACAATTTTTGAAAAGTATAGTGACTTTCAAAATCAATTACCCCAGTTTAATATACAAACTTCCAATATCAAATAGTTTAGCTTTCATAAGCAATTAAAATGTATTCAAAACATTCAACAACAAGTATTTACAAGATATTCAACGATAATATCAACTATCATCTTTAAAACAAAATGTAAAAACAACATCAAAAATCCAACAAACATCGTGATATTCGTCCCTGTAATAGTCCACTGAACCCTAGGTATGTAACCAGGAATACAACACTAGCTTGCACCCTAGCCAAACTTTTCTAGGCACACTTGATGGCTAACCCTTCCCCGTCATTATCACGGATGGACCCTTCTCCTTTCACCAACCAGCAATCAAGTTTCCTATGTCAAAATGCACATAGACACACAAACAATATCTCCCATGTGCATATAACAATCTCAACCCCTAATCAGGTACATATCACAAACTCAACACCTCTCACATATATAATTACACAGTAGGCATATCACAATTATAAATCTCAATTCAATTGATCAAAACTAAATCATAATTTGGTAATAAAACCAATCTATAAACATGTAATATCCCGTAAAAAATTTAATTTATTTTTCGATAATTTTCCGTTGGTTTTCAGATCGTGTTTGGTATCGTGATTCGATTCATATTAAGTTGGTATTATTAAACCTTAAAAGAAAAAGAAAAAAAATAAAAAGCAAAAGCAAAATGAAGTTTAAATGAAATATGAACCATGCATGAAACCATGCATTCACGTTGTCCCTCTTTTCCTTTTAAAACATAATTAGCCCATGTCCTTTTTAACATAAAAGGCCCATCAATCTTATACTTCAATTGTGAAGCAGAATCCTAAAAGAACAGTAGCAGATATAGCTACGTCTTTTGTTGGCCATTTTTCGTTTTCCTCCCTCACCCGTGTTAGATGTTGCTGCCATCACGTTTCTCTTTTTTTTAACCTAATATTTTTCCTCATCATTTAACCAAACTCAGCCGCCATCACTCCTTGGACAAAGAACCGAAACTTCATCATCATCAACCTTCATTCGTTCCTGGTAAGTAGTCCTTTAAGCTTCTTCATTGTACGATATCGTAAAATTACGGTTCTTGATTCTATCTCATTGTTTTAGCTTCTAATCCGAAAGTTCTTCGACGATTCACATCGACTCGACGTTCTCTTCGATCCCTACGTTTCGGAATCACATACGGTACGTAAAATTTACCCCGTTTGTCGCCGTTTCGATGTCGGTTTGTTCTTGCGTTTACTGCCGTTCCTTTGGTTTTGATTTGGTTGCCTTAATCGATTTCTTGTAACCTATGATAAGTAGAATGATCATTCCATTAATAAGTGTAATTGTTCGTCGTATTCCTACCGTTTCGATTCCCCGTTTTATCGAAATGTTGATTACCGCCGTGAATAGTTTCTATCTTAGGTTCTTGTTTTGATCATGTTAAGATTTTGATGTTGCAAGTTTATGTGTATATGTGTTAAAGGAATCATGCTTCTAGGTTAATTGTTGGTTTCTTGGTGATTCATGGAGTGAATTTATAACTTGGGATTCATGGAATTATTAATGGCGGGGAAGGATTTCTATTTGAATGTAGAAGATGGTCTTTTGGCCAAAATAGTCACCAAATAAGTTATTTGAAATCAATTAAATCCCTAGCTAAGTTTTCATTCAATAATAACTTTTCTAATGTTTCAATTTAAGAATTACCACTTGAATACGATAATTATTTTAATAATCTAAATTAATATAATTACTCGGGTAATTATATTTAATTTCGATTAAAATGTCAATTTTGGCTAAATTACAATTTAGCCCCTAAAAGTTTCTAAAAGCTTATTTAAGTTAACTTTTATCTTTTAGACTTCTAATTGATTTATAATTTAACAAATTAAGAATGGGAAGTTAATTTGATTTTTTTTAATATCTAATTGGCTAAAGTACAATTTAGTCCCTAAGTGGCTAAAGTATAATTTAGTCCCTAAGTGGCTAAAATACAATTTAGTCCCTAAACTTTATAAGACTTATTTGATCAAGTTTTCGGGTTGTAACTTAGGTTACTTAATTTTCAAGATATTGAATTCCACTTTAAAATAGATAATTATTTTATTAAAGTATTTTAAGTTATAAACTTGGGTTTATAAATTTAATAAGTTTTATTTGGGTTAGACTGTGGTCGCCCGACAAGTGGGAAGAAGCTTGGTAGTTTTAAATAACTCGGCTGACTCACTAATATGGATTTTAACTCGGATTTATTTAATTATTTTATGTACCATTTTAAATATGTTTATATGATTTGTACTTTATAACTTGGGTTATATTTGGAATGCATATAATATAAGTATTTATTAAATGTGACTTGGTTTTGCGTTGTGCTAGTCCTATGTGGTGTCTAGTACTCTTTAGAGTTAGGGTCTGATTTTAATTATGATTTTAATATTTTATTTAGACACGTCGACTGTTCGTACTTCAGAGGCGAACCAGAGTTAGGTGCTTGTCAGGATCACGTGGATTTAGCAAGCAGTGAGTTTATATCTCTATTTACCTCTTTATTAAGCAATTATTATATTTTATATATATATATATATGTATAAACAGCTTTTAAACTGTTTTTGGCATTGTGGATTTGATTTGGAACATGCTACTCGATGGGACTGCGTGCGCACCGGTAATGATTATGGTATTGAGGTAGGTTTGAGATACGTCTCACCTTAGTGAGGGCACCGGTGGAAGATACGTCTCCTGGGCTCACTATTTATTAAGTGATAGTCGGGGGTCGGTTATTGAGATACGTCTCACCGACACGACAATGGATTTAGAATTATGGTTTAGGGTTTCATTGATAATCCATAATGAAAATGTTTTATTAAACGTTTTAAAGGTTTTAAACTTAATAAATGTAAATGGTTATATAAACTCTACTCAGTAAATCTGACCCCGTTGTTTTCCCAAATTTTCCAGGTTTATGATTTGAGCATTTGGTCGATCTCCGTTTCTTCATTCTCGGAGGTTCTTTATTTATTTCAGAAATAAAGTGTCGAACTATTTTAAACTCTTAGACCGCAGTAGTAGTTTCATATTATTCATGTCTTAGTCTTACGTTTATAGTTTTGACTATAGTTTGTTGGATTGATCCAACTATTACTTTATCGCTTTTGGCTTGATTACAGTGTTTATGGTATTTATATTATATTTCCATACTGTTGGAGATTATTCTGAGATAAGTGTACTTTAAATATATATATATTGCTTATTGTACTGCTAGACTAGGCTGAAGTCTTGGTTGCTCCCGAGCATGTGGTTTTATGCAGGTACATTGTTTTAAACGTTATAATTTGGTTATCCGCAAGGCTAGCTACGGGTTTTGGTACAACCATACCCATACCCTAGCGCCGGTCACGATTCATGAAATTGGGTCGTGACAAAACATTTGCAAATCAAATGCTTTCACAAGCCATTTATCAAAACAAATGACTATTAAACTTGCCTAAAGACATAAAGCATCTCATTATTATTCAATCATTATATTAATATCATAAAAGCTTTTCCAAAAGCAAACACTCGTTTTAATTCAATTCACATTCCTTTCCTTTTAATTAACATTTTATAAAACAAGATTTGAAACGTTTAACTGGACATTTTGTCGAGCACCTAGCGTGCATCTCAAAACAGTCAAAGAAATCATATTTAAAGACATTAACATTAACATATATAATATCAAAATAATATATAAATTTCAGTTTCAAGGACTGGCATATCTACTCACCAAAATACGTTCAAAACATACGCTATTTATTCCCCCCCCCTTTTGCCTAATTAGCACCGATACGTTTCTTTCCTTTATCCGCACCTAAACCATGTAAAAATATACTATAATTAAGTATTAAGTATACATATACTCCCTATAATACCCCCCCCCCCTAATGCACCAAATACCCATTAGAAAATCCCTTAGAATCAATTATATATGAAAATGCATGATTATAAACAAACTATCAATTCTTCCTACTAAGGCAAAACACATGCCTTATACTAAAAATAGTACTGAGGTCAGAGTACAAACAATTGAATCACACCCTTTGTCCCAATTATATCCCTATGAGTCTAGAATCAAAATAAAAAAGCCTTTCATAAATAAAAGGTTTGTACCCCAAATTATACTAATTTTAGTAGACATGGTTCAAACTGTCTAGACAGACTGCTCAATATAATGTTCTAGTCAAAACAAATATCTTAGAGATTGAATTAGGAAAACCATAAACTTACAAAGCTGTAGATAACATCCTAAAGTTTCTATATCAAAAAACATAACTCATTTTAGAGTTTTCTAATTAAATATATGCAGCTCGCACTGAACTAAAAATACTGGATTCAAAAACAGAACATGGCATATCTTAGGTAAACTCTAAATAAACTAATTAAAAAGATAAATAACTTACCAATTGATTTTGATTCCCTTCTAAGAGTTCAATAGATCAGAGGATTTAAGGTTTGGAGTTTTAACTAGGTCTGAAATTGTGAAAGTCATTTGCAACTCATCATGTTTTATTTAAGAGCACTAATTGTGAAATTACCAAAACAAAACTAGGTCTTTAACCTAGGTTAGACACTTAGTAATTCTTAGGGGCATTATTGTATTTTAAAAATAGATTAATGAGTTATAAACAAGATTAGATTACGATTATGACAATTCTCCCCACCTTTCGAATTTCGTCCTCGAAATTAGACTAGAACAATTGAGGGTATTGAATCTTCATATTCTCCTCTCGCTTCAATGTTGCTTCCTTAATACCATGATGTTTACATAATACCTTCACTAATGGAATGACCTTGTTTCTAAGTACATTATCCTCCCTTGCTAGAATAGTAACTAGTTCTTCTTCATATGTTAGATCATCCTTTAGTTCCTATAGATTGCTCTTGTAGAATGTGACTAGGATCACTTTTATATCTACGTAGCATTGACATGTGGAAAATATCGTGAATCTGTGATAGTTTTGGAGGTAAAGCTAGTTTATTATCCACTAAACCAACCCTGTCAATAACATCATATGGACCAATGAATCTTGGACTCAATTTCCCTCGATTTCCAAATCTTAGTACCCCTTTCCATGGTGAAATCTTAAGGAAGACTTTATCACCAACATTGTATTCAATTGGCTTCCTTTTCAAATCAGCATAATTTTTCTGCCTATCCTGAGCTTCCTTCAAGTGACCCCGAATTAACTTCACTTTTCTGTAGTGATTTAGACAATCTCAGGACCAACTAACTGCCTTTTCCCAAATTTATCCCAACATATTGGAGTTCTGCACTTCCTACCATATAATGCTTCATACGGTTCCATTCCCAAGCTAGAATGAAAATTATTGTTGTAAGAAAATTCTATCAGCGATATGTATTTGTCTCAACTACCATGAAATTCCATTACACATATTCGAAGCATATCCTCCAATGTTTGAATTGTTCTTTCTGACTGGCCATCTATTTGTGGATGAAATGATGTACTAAATCTCAACTTAGTACCCAAAGCATTTTGTAAACTATGACAAAATCGAGATGTAAATCTTTGATCCCTGTCAAACACTATAGATATTGGAATACCATGTAGTCTAATTTCCTCTTTAATGTAAATATCAGCAAGCTTATCAAGAGAATAATTTACCTTTAAAGGCAAAAAGTGTGCTGAATTTGTAAGTCTATCCATAATAACCCATACCGCATCGTGTCCCTGTTAAGTTTTTGGGTAACCCAGTCAGTTTTACCTCTCTTCAAGACTTCCTCTTGAGTTTTCACAAGTTGTTCATCTTGAGTCTGAGCATCTCTAATCTTGTTAAGTAAGATTGGTCAAATCCTAAGAGTTGCCATCAATACACCGTTTTGCAATTCAGTTAACTCCACATTAATCTTTCTCAATTCTAGTAGTAATGGTAATCTCACTGTGTTGATGTAAGAAAGAATACCTAGAGACTTCCTACTAAGTGCATCTGCTACTACATTTGCCTTCCCTGGATGATACTCAATAGTGAGATCATATTCTTTCAATAACTCACCCATCTTCTTTGCCTTAGATTTAACTATTTCTGACTCAAAATGTACTTTAAACTCTTATGATATGTGAAAATCTTACACTTCTCGCCATATAGATAATGTCGCCAAATCTTTAATGCAAAAATTACTGCAGCCAATTCAAATCATGCATAGGATAGTTCAACTCGTGTGGTCTCAATTGTCTCGAAGCATATGCAATTACCTTCCCCTGTTGCATCAAAACACAACCTAACACATTCAATGAAGCATCATTATACACAACATAATCCACATCAGCAATTGGAAGTACCAAAATAGGAGCTGAAATTAAACAAGCCTTCAATTTATCAAAACTTCTGACACTTATGATTCCACAAAAATGTCACATTCTTGCGCAATAATTTGGTCAATGGTGAGGCGATAATAGAAAAATTCTGCCCAAATCGCCTATAATAACCAGCTAGCCCAAGAAAACTACGCAACTCATGGAAATGGTTTCAAACTTACAACTGCTTTTATCTTTTTAGGATCAACATTAACACCCTCAGCTAAGATAACATGACCTAGAAAAATAACTTTCTCTAGCCAAAAATCGGATATTAAACTCCCTGGATCACTATAGTTATCGCTAATTACAGAAATGTCACTAAACTCAATTTTATTATAAAAGTGTCACTAAGCTAACCATTTTATTACAACGGGATGTCACCCGCATGAAAATTGCCGTTTTTGATGACATGTCTTACCGGATTTGTCCACATCATCCATGTCTTATTTACCACGTCAATAAATTAATATCTCTAATTAAATATTAGTTTAAGAAAAATTTAGGGATCATTTTGGACTCTTTACATTTTCCATCTTCTTCCCCTCCACCTAAAAGAAATCAACCAAAACCCTAAAAGAATCATTTCAGTTGCCGGCAACCACTTCTACTTTCCTTCCCGCCGCACCTTTCACCATATTCTTAACTCACCAAACCCTTCACCTTATTCTGAACTCGCCGTACCCTTCATCATCTTCTGAATATCCGGAAACACGTTCTTCTGAGATGAATCCATCTGGGTTCGTCTCAAAGGAGAAAGACGAAGCTCGTCTTCCTCTTCTGAGACGTACCCAGATGGGTTCGTCTCAGAGATCTATTATGAGATGAACTCATGCATTTGATTTCAATTCTATGATTTTGGGTTCGTCTAAGACATAAACTATGCACACTGTATTTAATCAAATTTCATCACCCAATGCATTGGATTTCAATTCTATGATTTTGGGTTTCTTTAAAAATTCCTTATCTAAAAAAAGTATCTCACTTTTTGCACACATGAGTAGTTTGATAATTGAACCAAATAGCCACACTTTTACTAGTTTGGTTAAGTGTTGTTCTTGTTTCTGTTGAAATCCGGGTTCAAATATGAAGTTTATGTTGTTAGTCTTGTTATTAAAATGGACTTTAAATTTAGTAAGATGATTTTGCTGGACAAGTTTTTGATGATATTAGGGAGGCAAATGTGGTTTGTTGGACTGATCTTGTTAGTGGGTATTGTAGTAATGGATTGATTAGTGAAGCACGTCATGTGTTTGATAAAATGCCTCACAGAAATGAAGTTTCTTGTAATGTAAGTGCTTTTGGGTAATGTTCAGAATGATTTTTTTTAATGAGGGATTTTGTTGTTTCAACCATTGAAGAGTTTTATTAATGTGAAGATAAGACTGGTGTTTATAGTGAGGTTCAGAAAAACCCAAATTAGTGTACGAATGAAGAAGAATGGACCTGCTACGCATTAGGTGATGGCAGGCAGTGATGGTGAATGGAGGAGGAGAAGAAGCTGACGGTGAAGGAAAAATGAAGAAAATGAGATAAATTAGGGTGAATTATATTTAAGGTTAATTATGTTTAAGAATTTTGGATAAGATGAAGTTAGGTCCCTGATTTTTTATTTATGAATAAATATGATTTTAAGCTTTTATTAATTAAATATCGTCTGACGTGGCAAATGAGACATGAATAATGTGGGAGGAAAATGCTTTGTTGGACAAATCCGGCAAGACATGTCATCAAAAACGCTGAGTTTCATGCGGGTGACTTCCCGTTGTAACAAAGTGGTTAGTTTAGTGACACTTTTGTAATAAAATTGAGTTGAGTGACCTTTCTGTAATTAGCGATAACTATAGTGATCCAGGGAGTTTAATATCCCCAAAAATCACATATGCTGAACTTGGCATACAACTTGTTATCCCTCAAAGTTATCCTCAAATGCTCTGCATGTTCTTCCTCTAATCCTGAGCAAACTAGAATGTCATCAATAAAAACAATCACAAAGCTAAGTAGGGTTTGAATACTCTGTTCATCAGGTCCATAAAAGCAGTTGGAGCATTAATCAACCTAAATGGCATAACTAAAAATTCATAGCGACAATAACGAGTTCTAAATGCTGTCTTTGGAATATCTGCTTCCTTAACTTTCAGCTGATGATACCCAGATCTCAAGTCAATCCTGGAAAATACTTTAGCCCATTGTAGTTGATCAAACAAGTCATCCATTCTTGACAATGGAAAATTATTGCGCACAGTCACCTTGTTTAATTGTCGATAGTCAATACACAATCTCATTGTACCATCTTTCTTTTTCACAAGCAACACTTGAGCTCCCCAGGTGAAAAACTAGGTCTAATTTAATCCTTATCGAGCAATTCTTGCAATTGTACTTTTAACTTTTTTAGTTTAGCTGGAGCAATTCTATATGGAGCTTGAAAATAGGAGAAATGCCTGGCTGAAAATCAATAGTAAACTCAATCTATCGATCTGGAGGTAATCCAGGAAGATCATCTGGAAAGACATCAGTAAATTCATTCACAACAGATATACTGTTAAGTTTTGGCCCCTCCTTCTCAGTATCAATCACATACTCGCACCCCTTTCTCAACATTCTTCGTGCTGATAAGGTTGAAACTATACCATAGTGTTTTGGACCCTTATAACTTCCTCTTTTCCTGGAACTAAAAATATTATTCTCTTTTTGTAACAGTCAACCACAACCAGATATTTAGATAAAACATCCATGCCTAGAATAATTTCAAACATTTGAAGAGGTAATGGTACCAAATCTGCCTCTAACTATGATAACCAAACTCTAACTTACATTCATGGTAAACATGTCTGCAAACTATTGACTAACCCACTGGAAAATCTACAGCTGATCCCTAGTTTATTACACTCTCATCATGTGGTATACATGATATGAATGAAGATGCAATAAAAGAATGTGTTGCACCAGGATTAATTAAAGTATATACATTTTTGCCAAAAATAGTAAGCCTACTAGAGATGACATCATGAGATGAAACAACTTCTTGTTGTGTCAAAGAAAATACTCTTGGCTGCACAGGTGGTCTAACAGTCTGTGCACCATGGGCAGGTTGTCTAGATGTAGAAGTAGTAGTGTCTCTGGTCATTCCATATCCTGATCCTCTGCCAGATCCGCTACTAAAACCGTCTCTACCCATATCTACTGCACTTCCACCTCTACTAGAGTTACTCTGCATACCTCTACTAACTGAACTTTGAAAACCTCGATCACCATTGCTAGCAAAAGGTATAACATTAGGAAAATTCTTCTTTATTTGCCCAAAGTCGCTGCACTCAAAACATTGTATAGGCCTTTTTCTGTTATCTATACTTCTTAAAGTAGATACAGGCTGCCTAACTGAGCCCTGACTCTCCAGAGGTTGTTGTCTCTGTGTTCCAAACCATGTAAAAGGTCCTTTGCTACTCTGAAATGCTCCTCCATCTGACTTTTGTTGTTGGTATGAACTACTTCCCTTACTGAATACCTTCTGTTTTCCAGTCCATGTTGAAGATTTGTGTTTATTTTTTTCCTCTAATTCCTCCCTCAGCTTCTCTTTTTCAATTGCTTTTTTTACCCAGCCTCTAAAATGTTGTCCTTCATATAATGACAACTCATTTTTCAACACTGTTTGTAAACCCTCTTTAAAACGATAACACTTCTGAGCTGCTAAAGGAAATATATTTGCAGCAAACTTATACAACTCTACAAATCTATCAATATACTCCCTTACTGACATATACTTTAGAGCAATAAACTCATTCTTCTTCTCAGATTTATAAGCTTCAGTCAAGTACTCCCTACAAAACTCTATCTTGAATTGCTCCCAGGTTAACAAATCACCATGTAGTAATCTTACCCTAGTAAACCATGCATCAGCAGTATCATGTGACAAACCATACACATTGCTGACCTTTTGCAATTCTGTCAACTCTAAGGTGTTGAATGCCTTTTCAGTAGCCTTAAGCCATTTGTATGCTTCCTTAGAATCTATTGTACCATGAAAGTCAAATGCCCCACATTTCTTTTCATGCTCAATAATATATGTAGGTCATCTCCTTTGTTCTTGAGCATTCCAAGTGGCAACTATGGTTTGTGCTAAAATAGAATAAACAGAGATGACGATCTTTCCGGGATAATGCGATGCCCTTATTCGCAGGACCCCATCGATCGTGAACGGTTATTTAGATCACTTGTATAATAGAATTTGTCACTCATATTCTTAACACCTTAAGAATAGATTCTATCACAATCTGATAAGGACAATGTGCAATAAATAAACACTTAGTTGATGAGGCACTTAGTTCAAATAAAACATATATATCATTGCCAGTGAGATTTGTTTATACAAGTATAAATTCAAAATGGCCGTAGGGCACATACAACTAACAATCTCCCACTTGCACTAGTGCCATTGGCTACTATATCTAAGCCCCATCTTCTCAAGATGTAAATCTAATTTACTCTGGGTCATCGGCTTTGTTAGTGGGTCAACCGTGTTATCGACTGATCCTATCTTTTGGAGAGACACATCTCCCTTTCCAACAATCTCTCGGATGATATGATAGCGCCTTTCTATGTGTTTGGATTTCTGGTGAGACCGGGGTTCCTTTACCTGGGCTATAGCACCATTATTGTCGCAGAAAAAAAGAACCGCCGACTCAATGGTAGGAACCACACCAAGTTCAGCAACAAACTTTTTAATCCAAACAGCTTCCTTTGCAGCATCTGATGCCGCAATATACTCACCTTCTGAAGTGGAATCCGATTTGGTTTCTTGTTTGGAACTCTTCCAACTCAGTTCTCCTCCATTACAGGTGAATACAAATCCGGATATAGACTTATGATCGTCTATATCAGATTGAAAATCTGAATCTGTAAAGCCGTCTATTTGTAGATCACCTCCTCCATATGTTAAGATCATATCTTTAGTTCTTCTCGAGTACTAAAAGATACTCTTAACTGACATCCTGTGTTCTGAACCTGGATTGGATTGATATCGGCTAGTCAAACTAACCGCATAGGCAATATCTGGCCTTGTACACAACATAGCGTACATAAGACTACCAATTTCCGAAGCATATGGTATCTTTTCCATTTCATCTCTTTGCTCAAATGTCTTTGGAGACATATATTTTGAAAGGTGAATTCCATGCCTAACGGGAATCATTCTTCTCTCAGAATTTTCCATATTGAACTTCTTCAATATCTTTTCTAAGTAGAGCCTTTGAGAGAGACCTATTATTCTCTTAGATCTATCTCTATAAAGTCTAATATCAAGAATGTAAGTTGCTTCTCCGAGGTCTTTCATGAAGAAAGTTTTGGCTAACCATAGCTTTACAGAGGTTAACATACCGACATTATTTCCTATTAGTAAAATGTCATCTACGTACAAGAATAGGAACGTGATTGCGCTCCCACTAACCTTCTTGTAAAAACATGGTTCATCTTCGTTTTTGATAAAACTCGTAACTCATTATATCTTCATCAAAACGACGATTCCAACTTCTCGAAGCTTGCTTCAATCCATATATGGATCGTTTCAGCTTACACACCTTGGAACCTTCTTCGGATTCAAAACCCTTAGGGTGTTCCACATAGATTTCCTCCTCAATATATCCATTAAGGAATGCGGTCTTGACATCCATTTTCCAAACCTCATAATCAAAATGCGAAGCTATGGCAAGAAGAATCCGAATGGACTTAAGCATGGCTACAGGCGAGAAAGTCTCTTCATAATCGACTCCTTGCCTTTGGCGAAACCCTTTCGGAACAAGCCTAGCTTTAAAAGTATCCACTTTTCCATCAGCACCAATTTTACGCTTGAAGATCCATTTGTTCCCTATT
The DNA here is from genome assembly GCF_937616625.2 of Mercurialis annua. Lineage (NCBI taxonomy): Eukaryota > Viridiplantae > Streptophyta > Magnoliopsida > Malpighiales > Euphorbiaceae > Mercurialis > Mercurialis annua. The sequence goes on along the minus strand of NC_065577.1, from coordinate 33,161,670 downwards.
GGTATAATACCATCGGGTGGATCGACTAGCTCTAAACTTGGTTACTGTACATGGAATCTATTTCATATTTCATAGCTTCAAGCCATCTTGAAGAATCTATATCACATATAGCTTCTTTATAAGTAGAAGGATCAACAATTTGATCATTTTCTCCATGAACATACAACTCTTGAATATCATGAAGAAAACCATATCTCTGTGGTGGATAAGATACTCTACTTGATCTTCAAGGTGTCTTTGTAGATTTTACTAATTCTGGTTCACTATGGGTTTGATCAATCTCTATTGTATCATTTTGTTGGTCTTTATGTGACTCCTCATCTAATTCTATATTTCTTCCTTTGCCCCCTTCTTGAATAAATTGTTTTTCAAGAAAAACTGCATCCCGTCTAACAACAATTGTTTGTTCGGATGGAATATAGAAATAACATCCTAAACTGTCTTTAGGATAACCAACGAATCTTCCAATGATTGATCTTGATTCCAACTTGTCGGTTATCAACTTTTTGATATATTCGAACATCCCCAAATCTCAATATGCATAAGACTTGGTTCCTTACCATACCATATTGCATAAGGTATTCTCGGAGCGGATTTAATTGGTACTCGATTTAGAATATAATTTGCACAAAGAAGTGCATGACCTCATCATGAAATGGGTAAATCAGTATAGCTCATCATTAATTGTACCATGTCTTACAATGTACGATTCCTCCGTAGTATTACGATTACAACATTCACTTGTTGTTTGAAAACAATTTATAGAAACCAGGCTCTTACGTCGCGATCTCTCATATCAAGCATAGCATTGTTCGCGTAGCAAAACGGATTAGCGCAGTTTTCCAAAACCATACAGTTCTATTTACATCAGAGCAAAGCAATATCATTTTAAAACCGTTTGATGCAAGATATATGTACGTACTAGGACTTTAACTAACCACATGTCACGATCCATTTTCATGAATCGCGACCGGCGCTAGGGTAATGGGTAATGTAGTACCAAAACCCGTAGCAAGCATTTTGGAAAACATATAATCACATAAACCTGCAAGAAACCAATGCTCGAACAACCGAGACTTCAGCCTAGTTCAAACAGTTCATATTATTCGACAAAAATATAATAAATGCTCGTCCAACTACAAATCTCCAAAATGGCATAAATGCAAACCGGGGTAAACAATATAATCATGCCAAAGCAATATATATTCAGTCGGACCAATACGACAAATAACTGGAATAATAAATAAGACGTCTAGTTACTACAACGGTCTAAGAAAATAACAGATTGACAGTTTTATTAAAATAAATGAAACCTCTGAGAAAAGAAAAGAAACGGAGATCAGCTGACTCTCTCAAATCATAACCCTGGAAAAATTGAGAAAACAACGGGGTCAGATATACTGAGATGAGTTGATACAAATTTTACATTTATTAAGTGAAAAACCTTTAAAACCATTTAAAACATTTTATATAAACATTATGAGTAATAGTTGGAACCCTAATCCATAAATATTCTAATATATAACTTTAATCCAATAGGCCTGGTTCCGAGAGTTAAGTTACACCGAGTTACCACCGATCACACTAAATCCATATCCAGATTCATAAGAGCTGGGCTACACTGAGTTACTCTACCTGGTCCCGAGAGCTATGCTCACACCAAGTTACCACATTTCACAATATACCTTACCCAGATCTTTATCGGTGCGCACGCAGTCCTAATGAAACCTATTAGGTAGCATTTTCCAACTAAGAGCCATAATGAAGAAAACAGTTTGCAATTGTACGTATACAATATATAGATATTAAAATAACAATTTATTTAATAAAGCGGTAAATAGTAAGTACAAACTCACTGCTTTGCTAATCCACGTGATAACCTGGCAAGCAACTAATCCTAGTTCGCCTTTGACGCACGAACAATCGACGAGTCTAAATAATATAAACAAAGATTAAAATGGACCCTAACTCTAGAGAGTACTAGACACCATATAGGACTAGCACAAACAACAAGTCAAGGTAAAACAAATCCAAAAAAACCACAATACTCAAATAATGCCCAATTAATACAAGTCTATTGAGTTCTCGCTTTAAAATCCATTTCATAAAATATTATTTAAATAGATATTAAATTGTAATTCAACTTCCAAATAGTGGGTTAGCCAAGTTATTTTAAACAATAACTACTAAGCTAACCTCACTTGACGGGCGACCCAAGTCTAACCCTACTCACATATTAAAACAAATTATAAACCATAGTCTATAATTACAAAACAGTTTGATAAAATAATACTTCATTTTAAAACGGAACTCAATATCTACAGTTTCAAGTAACCCAAGTTACAAACCAAAAACTTATCCGAATAAGTTTAGAAAATGTTTTAAAAGTAAAACATAGTTTTAGTCAAATTGGCACCTAAAGCCAATATTCTCAAAACATTAATTACCCAAGTAATTATTTGGTTAAAAGATATTAAGATCGATTTTTACAATAAGAACGTAGTAATCAAGTTATACTCAAAACTAATATCCTTTTCAGATTTGAGATGATGATACTATATTTAGCAAAACAACGAAGTGAACAATCTTTAAAATTGGTTTACATGGAAATGATTAATTCAATAATCCATATTATATGTTATCATCTTCATGCTAAAATAGAACTCCAAAAGCCATAACCATTATGAACAACAATCTCATGTTGTGACTTATAAGCTAAACTGAAATACAATCACACAACAATGAGCTGAAACTAAGCCCAACGATTTGAACAACAAGTGTGATGTATAACAACATATAGTGAACTCATAAAACCAAGAAACATGGCAACAACATAATCGAAAGAACGACAGCCGCAACACGACACAAGTTTGATAGATTTCAACAAACCGTTCAACAGTAAAATCACTATACGATTTCCAGAGATGTTTTGGTAGAGAAAGGCGTGAGATTATGACCTAAAATCAGCAAGAAAACAAACCCACAAACAGAAATATAAATCGACTGCCACAACACAAATCTTAGAGAAGGATCGAATAGCGATAGAACGAAAGGATTACTTACCAAATCGAGACGAAACATGTAATGATTAACGAGGTCGCTGAAAAACGATGAGTCGACGAAGAGTTCCTCAGATTAATGCTACAACAAACGAATCATGAACTTAGGACGATAGTGACGTTCATCAAAAAAGTTAACGAGATGAATGTAAGAGCTTACCTAAATCCAAAGCAATGAATGAACAATTATGGTTATAATGTTTTCAGGAGGTTTTTCTCTGAAGAGGGTCGGCTAGGGTTTCAGAATAAATTAGGGTTTTGAAATAATGAAAAAGAAAACGTGTGACAAGTCCTTCAAATAGACCTGCATGTGTGTGGGCGCACACTGCACGCCCGGTCCATAAAAAGGCCGGTTCGATGCAAACAGAACCCGGAAGCATCTGAATCAAAAATCAAACTCAAAAAGAATCAAACCACGAGGAAAATGAGCATGAAACCCTCTAGAATTGTGTCCAAAAACACGGGGTATTACATTTTCCCCAACTTAAAAATAAAATTCGTCCTCGAATTTAAACGCAACCAATAAAATCATAAAACACACAAAAACAACCAAATATAAATAAACAAGTAACAATCCACATACTTCAAGGAAAGAGGAATGGGTAACGTTTCCGCATATCGGACTCCGACTCCTAAGTGCACTCCTTTATAGAATAATTGCGCCACAGAACTTTAACCATCGGAATCTCCTTGTTCCGCAACTTACGTACTTGCGTATCAACAACCTCAATTGGTTATTCCTTATACAATAACTCTTGGTCAATCTCAACGCTCTGAGGCACAATCAGGTGCGAAGGATGAGAGATGCACTTCCGCAACATCAAAACATGAAACAATGGATGCACTAAAGACATGTTTGGCGGCAGAATCAGACGATAAGCCACAACTCCAATCCTATCTGAAATCTCATAAGGACCAATGTACCTCAGTGCCAACTTTCCCTTAATACCAAAACAAACCACGCCTTTCATAGGCGAAACCCGAAGAAACACAAAGTCACCAACCTGAAACTCGATGTCCTTCCTTTTCAGATCAGCATAACTTTTATGTCGACTAAACGCAGTCAATAACCTACGCTTAATCAACGGTACCTTCTCTGAGGTAGCCTGAATAATCTCAGCACCAGACAACTTCCGGTCGGCGATCTCATCCCAGCAGATAGGAGATCGACACTTGCGTCCGTACAAAGCCTCATAAGGTGCCAGAATGCACATCTTGAGCATATCCTCTAATGTCTGAATAGTCCTCTCAGACTGACAATTAGTCTGAGGATGAAAAGCTGTACTGAAATCCAACCGAGAACCCAAAGATTCTTGCAACGCTTTCCAAAACTTCGAAGTGAAAACAGAACCGAAGGAAATGAGCCGACTTAGTCATATGGTCGACTATCACCGAAATGGAATCGTACCCCTGCCAAGTACATGGTAAAACAAGCATAAAGTCCATGGAAATCCGCTCCCACTTCCACTCTAGAATAGGTAGTGGTTGCAGATAACCAAATGGTCTCAGATGTTCCAGCTTCACTTGCTGGCAAGTCAGACACTTAGAAACATACTCAGCGTAATCCTTCTTCATTCCGCTCCATCTGTACGTACCCTTAAGATCATGGTACATCTTGGTAGAACCCGGATGAACACTATAATCAGACTTGTGCGCTTCCTCCAGAATTTGGTCCCTCCAACCATCTAAATTCGGAACACACAATCTCGAACCATGTCTTAGAACTCTGTCCACAAAAGTACACTCAGAGTTTCCATCCAGCTGAACCTCATCCATTATCCGTTTCAACTGTGGATCTCAGCTTGTAAAGCCTTGATCATATCAATCAAAACAGGTTGCACTTGCAACTGTGCCAACAAACTACCGTCCTGAGTAACCTGAAAGCAATAGCCTGATGCTATCAAACTGTGCCACTCTCTAACCATGGGTCTACGCCCAACCTCAGTAATATGAGCCAAACTGCCCGAGGACTTGCGACTCAACGCATCAGCTACCATGTTAGCCTTACCCAGATGGTACTGAATAGTACAGTCATAGTCCTTCAGTATCTTTAACAACCTCCTATGCCTCAGATTCAACTCCCGCTGATCAAAGATATACTTCAGACTCTTATGATCTGTGAAAATCTCACAAGTACCACCATACAAGTAATGCTTTCAAATCTTCAGAGCAAAGAACACATCCGCTAACTCCAAAAATTGACTAGGGTAATTCACCTCATGCTTCTTCAACTGACGGAAAGCATAGGCAATCACCTGTCCATGTTGCATCAACACGCAACCCAATCCAATCTGAGACGCATCACAAGACACCATGAAACCGTCAGTGCCAGATGGCAATGCCAAAACAGGAGCTGTAGTCAAAATCTCCTTGAGCTTCTCAAAGTTTGCCTCGCACTTTCCACTCCACTCAAACTTAACACCCATATGTGCCAGTTTAGTCAACGGCGCAGATAGTCGAGAGAAATCCTGCAAGAAGCGACGATAGTAGCCAGCTAAACCAAGAAAACTCGTGATCTTGGTAACTGACCTTGGCCTCTTCCAATCCATAACCGCCTTAATCTTCTTCGAATCAACCTTGATCCCATCTTTCGACACCACGTGTTCTAGAAAGGTAACATGATCCAGCCAAAACTCACATTTGGAGAACTTAGCATACAACTGATGCTCACGCAACGTCTGCAGTATAGTCCTCATATGATAAGCATGCTCCTCTTCACTCAGAGAATAGATCAAAATGTCATCAATGAAGACGGTAACCAATTGATCTAAAAATGGCTTAGACACTCGGTTCATCATGTCCATGAACGCTACTGGTGCCTTAGTCAGACCAAAGGACATAACCAAAAACTCAAAATATCCATAACGCATCCGAAAAGCAGTCTTGGTCACATCGACATCACGGATCCGAAGTTGATGATACATAGACCTCAAGTCGATCTTGGAGAAGCACTTCGCACCTTGCAATTGATTAAACAAGTCATTGATGCGAGGAAGAGGATACATGTTCTTTACAGTGACCTTGTTTAACTGTCTATAGTCAATACATAGTCGAAAGGAACCGTCCTTCTTCTTCACAAACAGAACAGGAGCACCCCATGGAGAAGTACTTGGTCTGATGAAACCACTGTCCAGCAATTCCTACAACTGCTCCTTCAACGCCTTCAGCTTTGTAGGAGCCATCCGATACGGCGGTATCGAAATAAGAGCTGTTCCAAGAACAACGTCAATGAAAAACTCAATATCACGATCAGGTGGTAATCCAGGCAACTCGTCTTAAAACACATATGTGAACTCGTTCACACCGATACACTATGCACGTCAGCAACTTCCGCGTCCACATCTCGAATCACAGCTAAGAAACCCTTGCAACCCTTACCTAACATCCGCTTTGCCTTGATGGCGGAAATTAGATTCTTAGGTGTCTCCGCCTTTTCTCCTTGAAAGGAAAAAGGTAGATCACTTGGAATCCAAAACTCAACAGACTTCCCTCGACAGTCAATAGAAGAAAAGTGGCGTGACAGCCAATCCATCCCCAAAATCACGTCAAAAGAAAGCATGTCAAGCATAATCAAATCAGCACCTAACTACCTACCATGTATAACAACAGGACAAGAAGGATATACGACATCCACAACTACATCTTCAGACATATGTGTAGACACAGATAGAGGTTCACTCGAAGAAGATGGTGTTACACCCAACTTGTTAGCAAAACAAGGAGACACAAACGAATGGGTAGCACCCGCATCAAATAACACCAAAGAATCTATAAATGAAATCGAGATGGTACCTTGCACCATGTAATTTGATGCACTCGCATCCTGAGGAGTAAGTGCGAACACTCTAGCCTGACCTTGCGGTTGCTGCTGTGAACTCTTCCCAGTGCCATAACTGTTGGAACCTCTACCACCGTTACCACGGCCACCAAAACCTCTACCACCAGAACCATGTCCCCGCTGGCCACCGAAAGATGCGGCAGGTTAAGAATACCCTACTGACGGGGTAAATGCAGGTCTCTACTGCTGAAAGGACGGCTGCGCTACACTAGCATTGGACACCTGCTACCTAGAAGTCGGACACTCCTTATAGAAATGATCCGGCTGGCCACAAGAAAAACAACCTCCCGGAGTTAACTGGCACTCGCCAAAATGCCTACGTCTGCAATTTTGGCAGAACGGAACGTTAGATCCACCACTGTACCTGCGTCCTTACCCACGGTTACTTCCACTGCTGTTATAACTGTAAGGACTATTCCTAGCACTATGCATCCCCTTGATGTGCGTACAGAGACTCCCCTTACTAGCCTGAGAAGAACCGATGTAGTAGTTTCCACTACCACATTGTGCTGGGGCCTGCTGCCCCCTACTAGGAAGATCATTCTTCCCCATCTTAGCCTAGGAAGGGTCAGAAATCTTCCCAAACAGAACCAATGTGTTCTCAAGACGACGAGCACTATCCACGTTGCAAGAAAACTCTCTGTCTTTCTCCATCATTAGTGCTAGAAATTCCTAGCCTAAGCCCTTAATATAACAATTGTTCACCCTCAACTGATCCTCCTGCAGATTTGGAGCGAAACGACTCAAGCGAACAAACTCTGTGGTGTAATCCGTCACACACTTATCCCTCTTAGTTAAATGTAGCAACTTGTCTCTGATTCTCTCAGTATTAGAGAAGGGCAAAAAGAAACCTCTAAACCACGTCACAAACTCAGCCCAAGTTATAGTAGCCATCGTTGTCCTGATAGCACCACAAAACCAGTCCTTAGCTGGACCCTTCGGCGACATCTCCACAAGCATCACTGACTAACGCTTAATAGCCTGAATCCTCTAAGTGTTCTACTCAAACTCCTCTATCAAGTCAAGAGCATCTACAGTGCTATCGAAAGAGGTAGGAATTAACTTCATGTAACTCGTCACTAGCTCTCTGTATGTCGAAACATGGTCGACACCAGCAAGTCCACCAATAACAGCTCCAGCACCAGCCTGAGGTTGCTGTTATTGCGCTAATTGACCTAGCACTGTGCACTGATTCTGCAAAAGAGCTTGATTGTTCTGCATCTCTACAATTCCAGCCAAGAAAGTAGTAAAGTCGAACGCCTGCATGTTAGGTGCCTGCTGCACACCTGGTGCCTGAACACTCGATGCACTGCGTCCTCTTCCTCTACCTCTACCAGCACCTGATCCTTTGCCTCTACCAGCACCTCTACCTCGACCGCTCCCAGCAACAGCCTGAACCTCTAGTTCATTCTGATCGACTTCCATAGAAATTGCATCATCAGCCTCAACGTCTTGCTCTGCCGCAGCACGAGCACGAGTATGAACCACGTTGTTCATATCCTAAGGATTAAATAAGAACAATTTAAATAACACAGCAACTTCATACCCAAGTATGAAACAAGCGAGTTTTAACATAAGATTTTCCGAGAAATCCAAAAGCAATAACAATCACCCAAGTGAATCCATATAAGCAATAAAACATTAAAATATAAGCATTGAAATGTAATCAACAAGTACGAGTGACTCGACACAATCCTATCGGTGTAAGCAAAAGGTTTTAAAATCAAAAGTTGACGTTTCAAAGACAAGACATGAACCTATATCTACAGTAGTACTCATGACACAACCATACTTAACATAGTAAACACATAGCAAGAAAATGGCCTTAGTTTGAAACCAAAGCTGTGATACCAAGTTTGTCACAACCCATTTTCATGAATCGCGACCTGTGCTAGGTTACGGGTAATGTAGTACCAAAACCCGTAACAAGCCTTATGGAAAACATATAATCACATAAACCTGCAAGAAACCAATGCTCGAACAACCGAGACTTCAGCCTAGTTCTAGCAGTTCATATTATTCAAAAAAAATATAATAAATGCTCGTCAAACTTCGAGTCTCCAAAATGGCATAAATACAAACCAGAGTATACATTAAAATAATGCTAAAGCAATATATATCCTGTCGGACCAATCCGACAAACAACTGGAATAATAAATAAGACGTCAAGTTACTACTGCGGTCTAAGAATAAAACAGTTTTATTAAAATAAATGGAACCTCCAAGAAAAGTAAAGAAACGAAGATCAGCTGACTCTCTCAAGTCATGTCACGACCCAAATTATTGAGCCGAGACCGGCGCTAGGGAATGGGAGTGGTAGCTCCGAAACCCGTAGCAAGCCTAAAATAACTAATTATTTTTTTTCTCGCATTTAAAAGTATAATATAAAATATTTTCGGAAAAACTCTTTTCAAATAATATACTCATAGATAATAAAATATTTTAATAGAGTTTACAATATAAAATACTGTTTGAAATCAAACTGTCTCCTTAATACTAACATCTATTGACTACTGCAGCTCTAGGAACTCATACTTGTGCAAGTACAATGACTTCTGGCACAATGAAAGTGGTTTGTCTGATCCGACTCCGTCTACCTGCAAACATCAGAGTGAGGGGTCAGTATTTGGGAAAATACTGAGTGAGTTTGCAAGTTACTTATAGTATTATCAAAATACAGCGTTACCCGCTTAATACATATATAAACTTATGACATAAGCAAACATTATTAATTTCAAAAGTGTGAGTCCAACTCACTAGATACGGGGACTTCCAGACTACACCGTAGCCGAGTGCTCACTCGTATCGAAATCATAAAGTGTGAGTCCAACTCACTGGTGGCCCAGCCACTGGTGGGCCCAGCCCACTAGATACGGGGACTTCCAGACTACATCGTAGCCGAGTTCACTCTCGTATCGAATTCATAACATATTATGCATAGACATATATTAATTCTTAATCATAAAGTCAGGTACTCTAGACTGACTCACCAATGATCATGCAGCCTATTGACACCCAATAGGTAGTTGGTCTCTTCGGACCGCACATTAGACACTTATCTCCAAAACAATGAATACAACAACATTCATATAATCAAATCTATCAAACAAAACAGCTTATACTAGCAAATCATATAGATACAAGATATTTAATAACAATACTCATAATATAAGAAAATAACTTTTATACTAATAATACGCGAAAGTAAATTTGCCACTCACCGTGACCGCTATCCAAAACTGCACTATTATAATCCTGCAAGCGTAAGCTCCATGCGTTGTCCAATCACGTAACCACTCCAGCTAACTGACTTGGTAGCTTGTCGGTACGTCAGTTACTTAATCGAGTTACCTATACGTTAAATCCGTAAACGTAGGCTTAGTATTCAAACTCCTAAGTTATAAACTTAGGTTAACATAATCGTATTTCAAATACGATTCTTAACTTGATCATATTCTAATACTTAATCGAGATATTCATTATATCTCTTATTCATGGATTCATAAACTCGGGTTCCTTATATCCCGAAATTCTATTCGAACTTGTTATGTTCGATATCCAAATCTCTTATTTTCGGGGTCCGTGATTCACTTTTAATGTTCGACGTACTTAAAGTCGGAAATCTAGGTCGAAACGGGGCAAAATGGCTTTAAACAACCTCGTCGTTGGTTGTGCGAGCGCACAAGAGGATGTGTGCGTTCGCACAACCGTGTGTGCGTTCGCACACATAGGTGTGCGCTCGCACACCTTAGTGTGCAATCGCATACTCAGTGTGCGATGCACATTGTGTGCGTTCGCACACAATGGTGTGCGTTCGCACACCTCGTGTGCTTCGCACACCGTGCATTCGCACGGTCCGGAATCCGTCTCCGGCCGATCCCGACGTGCCTAATCTTAATTCCGACATGCCCCTATCTCATTTTAACACAATTTCAACTCCAAATCTATCAAAAACCATAATAGAAACGCGATTACATTTCGTTTAATTCGTTAAAAACGAATTAATCCTAATCCAATCATTTCAATACCAAAAATCATCAATTTACCTCGATTTGAAGCTTGACGATGATAGAGAATCAAATTCCGAACAAATCGATATAAAGAACTCGTGATTTGGGCGAGAAACGGCGAAACGGCGACGGATCGTAATGATCGCCGTTTTCTTTTCTCTGGATCATCTGATCCTTCTCCCCTTTCCTTATTCATAAGGAATTCTTATATATATCTTGGTTAATGCACTCTTTGAATCCTTTATTTCTTTAACTTAAACCATTTCTCTTTTAAACTTTCTAATTTAACCAAACGGTTAAATTATCCTTTTATACGTATTACTTATATTCAGTTAAATAATAATTAGCCCAAAATTATTATTTTCCTTCAATAATCTTTTTAATTGCTATTCCTGAGGCTTAATTGGCTAATTTACATTTTGGCCCTTGAACTTTTCAAAAGTTGCAATTTAGCCCAAAACGTATCTGCGTCCGAATTTTAAAAGGTCTCCGATTGACCCGAAACTTTACCACATATATTATAAAACATTTTGCGGACCTTGGCGAAATAATTTCCATTTTAAGTCGTAGTGGCTAAATTACCGCTTTAGTCCCTGTACCTTATTTCGAACTTTTCTTTACATTTTTCCTTCTAATTCCAATTCTAACTTTAAATTGAAATATAATATTAAGTTTCTCGAAAATTATTTCCAATATCCTCACCCTGGCAAAATAAGACTGGACACGTAGTTCAATTAAATGCTTAAATATTTTGGGGTATTACATTCTTCCCCTCTTATAAAAATTCGTCCTCGAATTTTCATATACTTTTCTTACTTATTTTAATCCTCATCATAATTATATCATATACCTTACGATACTTGTTGGCACGTGGAGTCATTATTTTAGTTATGTACTTCTTGTACATTACCGTCAGTCATAATTGACGATCTTTCTGTAACTTCCTTCTCTTGTATCTTGGATACATAATTCTTTTATCTATTCTTTATCATTAAAGATGATAGTTCTGGTTTGAGTTTTTACCTTATTCATCACCGGCTAATGTAGAAAACTCTCTAGTTCACACTATTCAGTCTTCTTCATTCAGCCGTTATTATGACTTGATCTTGATCTCAAACATCCTTTCTTATGATAATATTAGTCGTACGTTGATGTGCTTACGACTCGTTGTTCTTGATTCTTTACCTTTGTTCATTACATCTTATCTTGTCATTTTTCCTGGTCGAGTAGTGTGAATACTCGATTAGTTCATACTCCTTTACTTATATAGTTTCTTTCTTATGGCCGTAATCACGGTCTGATCTTCATTTATCACCGTACTGGGATCTTCATCCCACTATCCGTTATTCTTTTATATATTTCTGGCACTCTTCTTATCGTTGCTTATCCTGGTTATTCATGAGATGAATCCTCATGACATATCCTTATAAGGTCTTTATTTTGTCAACGTAGTACTCACTTAACCTTTTTCTTGCGTCTTGATATTTCATATATCTCTCTATTCGTTTGCCTATCCATTGATCTATTTCCTTTAAGCATGACATACTTTTCTTAGAAATTCCTTATTTCTTCTTACCTCACATCAATCTGATTTTCAGTCAGACAGGATCTTCATATCGGTCGCTGACATCTTATCTTAATAAGACAGTGTGTGACCAATGCTCATATAAGTTTTCTTTGCTTTTAATCCTTAAGTGAAGATCTTAATCTTTTTTTTCCCAATCATATACTTACATCTTAATGTTCCTTGATGACATCATGGCTCAATCCATGCTTGATCTTTTATTATCCTTTCTCATTTCATCTATACTTTTCTTTTCTTTGTCGTCTTTTGACCTTCAAGTATGCTTTTAGCATTTAACGTCATAATCTAACTCTTTCTTATCTATTTCTTCCTTTTAATTCTCAATCTTAGATGATTCTTAGCTTCAAATTATTTTCCTTTCTTATCATATAGCGTTAAGTTTACTTCTCATTACTATCCCCGATCTTGCTATTCCACTTGTTATTCCTACTTTCGTCCATGTTGCAGACGTACTTCTTCGTAACTTTCTTTGATTTATTGTCCTTAGTTAACCAATAAGATCAATAGTCTAAATGCTATGATCCTATGGTATTCGTCTTGCGTTCCTAATTCACGTTCTTATCGTGTTTCTTGATTATCTTCTATTGCATTCTTGCATTCTTTTTCATCGTATCCTGTACATCGTGTACTTTTGTTTTAGCATTTACAACATTGATCATGAGTGGTAGTCGTAGCCTATTTCGTCTGAATTCCTGACATGGTACGTTTCTTGATTGCTTGCGTCTTATCGTACTCTTACTGACACCTTGACTGTCAGTGAAACCGATCCTATGTGGAAATCACTTTTATTCCTTTCCGTTTCTATGTGTCCGCGACTACATAGAGTTCCATTTATTTAATCTCCTTGTCTGTTCTCCGTGTAATTTCTCTTTTCCTTACCTCGATCTCTCTTATGGAGTTCCTTGCGACATACGCAAGCTATTCACACTTTCTTAATGCTTGTCATCTTGAATGATTTCTTAATATCCTTAATCCCTTCTTAATTCTCACCGAATGAATATCTTATACCTTTAGCATACCTTACTTTCTCATCTTAATTTCTCGTTCGATTTATCTGATATTACTTTCTTTCGTATGGCTCAATTCCAATATTGAGTCTCTGCTTTACATTCTATCACTTATTTCAACATACTAAATTTTAATCGTATATCTGACACGTTCGATGTCATATACCATCTCTTAACCGTTTATATATTATATCTACATCTTCTCATTAGGGTTACTATTAATCTTTTAAATCAATCGCACTATTCACTTTACTCCTTATTAGTCAAACTCGAACTTAGTATTATGTGCTTCGCGTACATCTATCATACTTATATTTATTCTACTCTTTCATTTGCTTTATAATCACAACCTGTGGTGGAGATAACAACTTCTAGTTCACTGATTACAACACTTGTCGTCTATCTCTTGATCTTTCTTATCGTGTACCTCCAACTATTCATTCTCATGTAACTCTGCTGTTAACTGTACCTAGTTAATCAAATTCTATATTCTGTCTTTTGTATTCTCGTCATATGCCCTCTTGGCTCATCATCCTAATACATATATATCTTCCATTGATACTCCTATTAAACTAATCCAAGTCCTTAATTCAACGATCGCAGCGATTAATACTTAGGTAATCATCTTATAAACGTCATATCCCGATATTAACTTGATCCAACGGCTTAATTCAAAGTCATCACAGTTTTACTAAATCTTCATAGGTATCTTTTTCTTCACGCTAATATTGTCTTTATATCCATTGTCTTAATTGGCACACAATTCCTTATATCAGTTGCTTTTTCGGCTAACTGATTCATAATGACGTTGGGCTACGGCGGCACTTCTGATGCCTGTATGTTCCCACTTTACTTTGCTAAGTTCCCATTGTCCTTTATCTCATCTTTGGCCTTTACTGACCAATTGGAGTAGATTGCATTCGCTTTGGTTACCTCGATCTTCTTCTCGCGCCTCATATACTTGTTGTGCAACAGCGCGCGTTCGCAAAGTTCTTTATTCATAGTATGGCGAATACATAAAGGAATCCTGATGAATTCCTTAAAATATAACACCTACTGATCATCGCAACTAACCGCTGTTCACGTAAGTTGGATTTTAGGAACGTCTCCTTCCCTTAGGCTTTCTAGGATGATGTCTCTTATTGCAAGTCTTCTGAGTGCTCTGACTCATTGTAGACTTAGCAAATTATCAAAACATATACTTGCGATGTATATGTTACACACATATTACTATCGTAGCTATAAGCATCTATGTTGGCCGGATTCAAGAAAATCAGTGTCCCCTAGATTTTCTTGATTACATATCATAACTTAAATCTTGTGACCATTCCGCTCACATAGACTTAATCAAACATCAAGAGTATTAAAACATAACATACATGTCATACGTTAATCGGATATGTTTTATTATCCGAACACATATTTACTATCCTAGCCGTATACTAGTCTGTTTAATCAAGGCTAAGTTCATTAGCTAGAGGCACAAATCCTATGTTCTCACAACTATACGTATTCATTCGCCCCATAGCCTAGATCACAGCTTGCTCGCGAGCACTTTACTTCTGTCACAGAGTTCTGGTCTAGGTATACTTACATAAAAACAAAACTTCTTGAAAATTCTTTCAAATAAAACGACTCATTTGAAAATTTCATTTAAATCTTAGCAAAATTGTGCACTAGGGTGATGACGTCTCTCATCCCCAAAGAGTTGCCACATCTCACCTCTTCGTCTGAACATAATGCATATGATGCATGTCTTATTAATGCATGTATTGATGTATGTAGTGATGCATTTCTATCAATGTCGTGGCAATTATCAATGACTATTACGGGTCTAGGCACAATTATGCTTTTTGAATCGTTAAAACAAATAACTTTTAAAAGTTATAAACTTCGAGTTTTGTAAGTTCTCTAGACCTTTAAACTCTGCTTCTAGAAAGTTCCTCAACTTCTACAACTTTGTATTCCTTCTTCTCACTCTTTCTGAAATTTCGATTGATCGAATCCAATAACATCTCTCCTGCTATCTGATGCTAAACACCCATATAAATAACATCAAGTCACATTCACAACAATTATATTCTATTCATAGGAGGCAATACCTCTCCTAGAAACTTCATTTCAAAAGTATATTATTCTTACTCTCTTTCGTCTGACATCGATAGCAAAGCCAACTGATGTACCCTATCTACCTGACATCGATAGCGAAGCCAACCGATGTATCTTATAAGTCTGACATCGATAGCGAAGCCAACCGATGTATCCTATATCCCTGACATCGATAGTGAAGCCAACCGATGTATCTTATATGCCTGACATCGATAGCGAAGCCAACCGATGTATCTTATATGTCTGACATCGATAGCAAAGCCAACCGATGTATCTGATTCTATTCATACAAATCAATCTCATATTATGCAAGCACATCTTATCGAAAACAAAATTATACGTATATTTATCCCGTATATACGTGTCACAGAAGACAAACAAACATTTCGCAAGTCGATCTATTATACTTATCACAAAACACTTTACGTAAACGACTGGGATCAGACACAACTCAACTCCATAGCTACAGTAGTTCCTAGGTTACTTAACCGACAAACGCATCTTAGCAGAGGTAACTGGACCAACTGCTCTGATACCACAATTGTCACGACCCAAATTATTGAGCCGAGACCGGCGCTAGGGAATGGGAGTGGTAGCTCCGAAACCCGTAGCAAGCCTAAAATCACTAATAATTTTTTTTTCTCGCATTTAAAAGTATAATATAAAACATTTTCGAAAAAACTCTTTTCAAATAATATACTCATAGATAATAAAATATTTTAATAGAGTTTACAATATAAAATACTGTTTGAAATCAAACTGTCTCCTTAATACTAACATCTATTGACTACTGCAGCTCTAGGAACTCATACTTGTGCAAGTCCAATGACTTCTGGCACAATGAAAGTGGTTTGTCTAATCCGACTCCGTCTACCTGCAAACATCAGAGTGAGGGGTCAGTATTTGGGAAAATAATGAGTGAGTTTGCAAGTTACTTATAGTATTATCAAAATACAGCGTTACCCGCTTAATACATATATAAACTTATGGCATAAGCAAACATTATTAATTTCAAAAGTGTGAGTCCAACTCACTAGATACGGGGACTTCCAGACTACACCGTAGCCGAGTGCTCACTCGTATCGAAATCATAAAGTGTGAGTCCAACTCACTGGTGGCCCAGCCCACTAGATACGGGGACTTCCAGACTACACCGTAGCCGAGTTCACTCTCGTATCGAATTCATAACATATTATACATAGACATATATTAATTCTTAATCATAAAGTCAGGTACTCTAGACTGACTCACCAATGATCATGCAGCCTATTGACACCCAATAGGTAGTTGGTCTCTTCGGACCGCACATTAGACACTTATCTCCAAAACAACGAATACAACAACATTCATATAATCAAATCTATCAAACAAAACAGCTTATACTAGCAAATCATATAGATACGAGATATTTAATAACAATACTCATAATATAAGAAAATAACTTTTATACTAATAATATGCGAAAGTAAATTTGCCACTCACCGTGACCGCTATCCAAAACTGCACTATTATAATCCTGCAAGCGTAAGCTCCATGCGTTGTCCAATCACGTAACCACTCCAGCTAACTGACTTGGTAGCTTGTCGGTACGTCAGTTACTTAATCGAGTTACCTATACATTAAATCCGTAAACGTAGGCTTAGTATTCAAACTCCTAAGTTATAAACTTAAGTTAACATAATCGTATTTCAAATACGATTCTTAACTTGATCATATTCTAATACTTAATCGAGATATTCATTATATCTCTTATTCATGGATTCATAAACTCGGGTTCCTTATATCCCGAAATTCTATTCGAACTTGTTATGTTCGATATCCAAATCTCTTATTTTTGGGGTCCGTGATTCACTTTTAATGTTCGACGTACTTAAAGTCGGAAATCTAGGTCGAAACGGGGCAAAATGGCTTTAAACAACCTCGTCGTTGGTTGTGCGAGCGCACAAGAGGATGTGTGCGTTCGCACAACCGTGTGTGCGTTCGCACACATAGGTGTGCGCTCGCACACCTTAGTGTGCGATGCACATTGTGTGCGTTCGCACACAATGGTGTTCGTTCGCACACCTCGTGTGCTTCGCACACCGTGCATTCGCACGGTCCGGAATCCGTCTCCGGCCGATCCCGACGTGCCTAATCTTAATTCCGACATGCCCCTATCTCATTTTAACACAATTTCAACTCCAAATCTATCAAAAACCATAATAGAAACGCGATTACATTTCGTTTAATTCGTTAAAAACGAATTAACCCTAATCCAATCATTTCAAAACCAAAAATCATCAATTTACCTCGATTTGAAGCTTGACGATGATAGAGAATCAAATTCTGAACAAATCGATATAAAGAACTCGTGATTTGGGCGAGAAACGGCGAAACGGCGACGGATCGTAATGATCGCCGTTTTCTTTTCTCTGGATCATCTGATCCTTCTCCCCTTTCCTTATTCATAAGGAATTCTTATATATATCTTGGTTAATATACTCTTTTAATCCTTCATTTCTTTAACTTAAACCATTTCTCTTTTAAACTTTCTAATTTAACCAAACGGTTAAATTATCCTTTTATACGTATTACTTATATTCAGTTAAATAATAATTAGCCCAAAATTATTATTTTCCTTCAATAATATTTTTAATTGCTATTCTTGAGGCTTAATTGGCTAATTTACGTTTTGGCCCTTGAACTTTTCAAAAGTTGCAATTTAGCCCAAAATGTATCCGCGTCCGAATTTTAAAAGGTCTCCGATTGACCCGAAACTTTTACCACATATATTATAAAACATTTCGCGGACCTTGGCGAAATAATTTCCATTTTAAGTCGTAGTGGCTAAATTACCGCTTTAGTCACTGTACCTTATTTCGAACTTTTCTTGACATTTTTCCTTCTAATTCCAATTCTAACTTTAAATTGAAATATAATATTAAGTTTCTCGAAAATTATTTCCAATATCCTCACCCTGGCGAAATAGGACTGGACACGTAGTTCAATTAAATGCTTAAATATTTTGGGGAATTACAAGTCATAACCCTGGAAAAATTGGGAAAACAACGAGGTCAGATATACTGAGATGCGTTCATACCACTATTTACATTTATTAAGTGGAAAACCTATAAACCCATTTAAAACATTTTAAATAAACATTATGAGTAATAGTTGGAACCCTAATCCACAAATATTCTAATATATAACTTTAATTCAATAGGCCTGCTCCCGAGAGCTAAGCTACACCGAGTTACCAGCGACCACACTTAATCCATATCTAGAATCCCGAGAGCTGAGCTACACCGAGTTACTCTACCTGGTCCCGAGAGTTATGCTCACACTGAGTTACCACATTTCACAATATACCTTACCCAGATATTTACCGGTGCGCACGCAGTCCTGATGAAGCCCATTAGGTAGCATGTTCCAACTAAGAGCCATAATGACAAAAACAGTTCGCAATTGTACGTATACAACATATAGATATTAAAATATCAATTTACTTAATAAAGCGGTAAATAGTAAGTACAAACTCACTGTTTGCTAATCCACGTGATAACCTGGCAAGCAACTAATCCTTGTTCGCCTCTAAAGAACGAACACGCGACGAGTCTAAACAATATAAATAAAGATTAAAATAGACCCTGACTCTAAAGAGTACTAGACACCACATAGGACTAGCACAAACAACAAGTCAAGCTAAAACAAATCCAGAGAAACCACAATACTCAAATAATGCCCAATTAATACAAGTCTATTGAGTTCTCGCTTTAAAACCCATTTCATAAAATATTATTTAAATAGATATTAAATAATAATTCAACTTTCAAATAGTGGGTTAGCCAAGATACCAATAACTACCAAGCTAACCTCACTTGTCGGGCAACACAAGTCTAGCCCAACTCACATCTTAAAACAAATTATAAACCACAGTTTATAATTAAAAAACAGTTTGATAAAATAATACTTCGTTTTAAAACGGAACTCAATATCTACAATTTCAAGTAACCCAAGTTACAAACCAAAAACTTATCCGAATAAGTTTAGAAAACGTTTTAAAATTAAAACGTAGTTTTGGTCAACTTGTCACCTAAAGTCAATATTCTCAAAACCTTAATTACCCAAGTAATTATTTGGTTAAAAGATATTAAGATCGATTTTTTACAATAAGAACATAGTAATCAAGTTATACTCAAAACTAATATCCTTTTCAGATTTGAGATGATACTATAATTAGCAAAACAACGAAGTGAATAATCTTTGAAATTTGTTTGCATGGTATTGTTTAATTCAATTATCCATATTATATGTTATTATCTTCATGCAAAAATAGAACACCAAAAGCCATAACCATTATGAACAACAATCTCATGTTGTGACTTATAAGCGAAACCGAAATACAATTACACAACAATGAGCTGAAACTAAGCCCAATAGTTTGAACAAGTGTGATGTATAACAACATATAGTGAACTTATAAAACCAAGAAACATGGCAGCAACATAATCGAGAGAACGGCGGCCGCAACACGACACAAGTTTGATAGGTTTTGACATACCGTTCAATAGTAGAATCACTATACGATTTCCATAGATGATTCGGCAGAGAAAGGCGTGAGATTGTGACATAAACTCAGCAGGAAAACAAACCCAAAAATAGAAATATAAATCGGCAGCCACAACATAAATCTTAGAGAAGGATTGAACGGCGATAGAACGAAAGGATTACGTACCAAATCGAGATTAAACACGTAATGATTAACGAGGTCGCTGAAAAACGATGAGTCGACGAAGAGTTCCTCAGATTAATGCTACAACAAACGAATCATGAACTTAGGACGATAGTGACGTATATCGAATGAGTTAACGAGACGAACATAAGAACTTACCTAAATCCGACGCAATGAATGAAGAATGATGGTTGTAATGTTTTCAGTAGGTTTTTCTCTGAAGAGGGTCGGCTAGGGTTTAAGAATAAATTAGGATTCTGAAACGATGAAAAAGAAAACGTGTGACAGGTCTTTAAATAGACCTGTCAATTGCAGCAACTCGCAGTGTGCGGGCGCACACTGTCGGTGTGCGGGCGCATAGTGCAGGCCCGGTCCAGAAAAAGGCCGGTTCGATGCAAACCGAACTCGGAAGCATCTGAATCAAAAATCAAACTCGAAAAGTATCAAACCACGAGGAAAATGAGCAAAAAACCCTCTAGAAACGTGACCGAAAACACAGGGTATTACACTACATCACTACTGACAAGAACTTCCTCTGTACATTCTTCCCAAAATACAGACTTCAGAACAAGGATAAAAGTCTGTCACTTCTAAAAAAAGACTATTTACCTGAAAAATAGGTATATCAACGGGGTCAGTTAAAACTTAGTGAGTTTTTAAATTTAGAGATGAGTATTGCATAAAATATCAAAACAATGCTATAAAACAATCATTCATATGCATCCTCCTATAATTTCTGATCGAAACCCTAAACCTTAGCATGTATTGCATAACCCATAACTGCTGGTGTCTTGAACAAGTTTCTAATACTTATTCTTGATGATTTAGTCCCGGGATAATTCTACCGAGTTCAACTATAACCGTATATTACAGTTCCGGGATAATTAAACCGAGTTAAACTTGTACTACCTCATATCTAATAATCGAGGCGAGTCCCAGGATAATTCCACCGAGTTAAACTCCCTAGAGATAGGTACCGAGATATTTCCACCGAGTTCAACCTAGTGTCTATCGTGTTCTCGAGAAGCTCTCCGTCAATCGCTGATACTGTAGATTCTCTGATCTTTACCGGTGATCACATGGTTCCTATTGCCGTCCAATAGGAAAGTTCATTTCATCGGATTCATACATGTTTCAAATCCATAATGTATGCATTTCAAATAAGCATTTTATTTATAAACAATTCTATGCAATTGTATGAACATTTTGCATAAAAAGAAATGCATTTTAAATACTGCACATGTAAACATCGATATAAACTCACTGCTTGCTATTTTCCAAAAATTTTGATCTCGATACCCATCAAACTCCCTGAGCTTCATGCCTGGTATTACCTTTCCTTAGATCTAGAACAATCAACTATAATACTCGAGTAAGGATCTAATTTAAAATAGACTTTAGACTCGAGAATTTAAACTTATACACAATTCGTTGAATTTTTGCTTCTAATATCGATACGTGCTATATACATTCGTTGATATACTATTATATCGCTATATGCTTTTAGGTTTATCATACAAACCTAAATTTCAAAACGTCTATTTGATTTTCTTATCAAATAATCGACATAATAGTTAATCTAACTTTTAACATTTCAGCGCGTATTAGTTCGTCGAACATTCTATCGCATACTCTATTTATTTATCGTTATTTGATTTTCCCTATCAAATAAACTAACGTTCTATATCCATTTAACGTTTATTTATCTCATTAATTGTATTCTCCAAATCCGCTTATAAAATGACAAATACTTTATTCTTTGCTAACGTAAATTTCCATCACAAAACGTCGCACTATCGCATTCGAATTCGATTTAAATTGTCAAACTCTAAAGCTAGCTATTATTGATCAAAACGTCCACCTTCTTGATGATTAGGGACAGCTCAAGCAGCCCCTATGGACTGCCATCACACGGCGGTTTTCTACAA
The DNA here is from genome assembly GCF_937616625.2 of Mercurialis annua. Taxonomy (NCBI): domain Eukaryota; kingdom Viridiplantae; phylum Streptophyta; class Magnoliopsida; order Malpighiales; family Euphorbiaceae; genus Mercurialis; species Mercurialis annua. The sequence continues at coordinate 33,139,423 of NC_065577.1, read as the reverse complement.
GTGATAAAATTTTGCTTCAACGATTTTGTACTGGCGGCAGAATTTTGCTTTCGCATTTCCTTTAATTGTTCCCCAATCTTCCTCCATTTTTCAACATTGCCGTCGTTTTCTCTTATTTTTAGTAACTGTTACCGAACAAGAACACCACTGTAAAAAAAAAACTTGGCTCAAAAACATTACAAAAAAAGAATAGGGTTCGTGGTTGACTAACAAATAGTCTGGATATTTTACATGCACAAAGCCTAAACCAGATGTAAACGTTTGATTGATTGATTTTATTAGGTGATCTTGAAAAACCTATAAAATCGTTACTACGTGTCATGGCACTCCAACGATGTCTAAGTGATGGGCTGAAATTGCATTAATGGGCCAATTTTAAGTGATTAGTCCTTTAATCTGTTATTACTCCCTCCGTCCCGTTTAAGAAGGGACATATCCCATTTTTATTTGTCCCATCTAAGAAGGCCATATCGTGTTTTCTGTGCTAATTTATATTGAACTTCCACTTTTATCCCTTTAGTTATTTCAATATGCATTAAATACAACTCAATTTACAATACATTTATTCTATTATTAGGAAAAACCATACTAATTAATAGGGGTAGACATGACAAAATAAAATATTGTCTTATTTTATTAATATTTGTGCAAAATTCATTTGTCCCTTCTTAAACGGGACGGAGGGAGTATTTGATTTGGAATGCTTTTGGAAAGCGGTAAACAATGCTGGCATGCTCAGGGGCTGTTTGATATACATACAAGGTTAGGAATACTTTTTAACCTCGTTGACTTTGAGTGCCTTCCATTACCGCGGGTTTCGACCATCGGTCTAGTCAGAATTGGCTTTCGGTCAGATCACGAGAGTTGTGCGTCTCATCAATACGGCTCTACTGGTTTGATCCAGAGTCGATTGCAAGTTTTGGTTAGGCCGGAATCGGTTCTGAAAGTTGCAGGTTTGCTGGGCCTCGGGCTTGTGGGCCCGACTTATACACTATGTTACGTAGTTGGAATTCTGAGTCCGTTTTACATCAGGTATGGCCTGTTGCAATACAGAATATTACACTACATGAAATTATCTACGTCTGGGTTCAAACTTGGTCTGATTCAGAGTCCGGATGACCCCGAAAACAGGTTTTGAAGTACAGATCAAAGTTCGGAGGATATGGGAGGCTGGGGAACGAAGAACACGACGCCGGTGTGATTTCCGGCGCCGAGAATTCATAGTGGCGGCGCCGCCACTTTGTTCTAGCAGCGCCGCCAGTTGCAGGTGTTGCAGCGGCGGTTCGTGACAGTATTTTTGAGATTTTTCTTTTGCTTCTTTCTCGCTAGTTTCATGTCTGTTTCTCATGCAAAAGTAGTCAAAATCGCATAAAATTGAACAAGGAATCATAATATAGCACTTACAGAGTGATTAAAGCTCATTTAAAAAAAATATTTTTGGGCAGCAACTTTGAAAATAAGTTTTTCATGGCAAACAAGCTCAAAGTTACACGTAATGTGCATCCTAAGAGCTACAATTTACTAGGTTTCCGGATTTGAACATATTAAACGCATTAAATCAGTCATTAACATGCCTTTCCATTAATTTCATTATAATGTCACAATTTTATAATTAAGCTTAACATGGCAATTCTATGGCTAAAATTAACGAATTAACTAATATACACCCTAATTCACACATTCACAGTAACTATGATGTGTATGGCATACAATCTAATGGAATAATCAAAGGAATAAATATTGAGGGTCCTCAGAATTACCAAACTAAGTCCTTGGCTCGTTTGCTGGCGAAGTGGATGCGAAATCCAGCTTTGACTCCGTGCGAATGTTGCGTTCTTGGAGAATTAACACGTATCAGTGTTTTTAGGACCGGAATGGATGTGATTTTATGTGTGTGTGGTGGAATATTCGGCTATGCTATTCAAGGGGAGGGGCCAAATTTTCTTTCTAATTTTCTAGGGTTTGTGTGCAACCTTTAGTCATGCTGGCTTAAGGCTATATTTATAGCGATTTACGAGGTCTAGGATTAGCTTAAGTGTAGTTACAGGCTTGTCCTTCTAAAGTTTAGATTAGGTTTAAAGAAGTGTTAAGTGATAAGTCTAGAAGTATTTAGGATTAACTTTTAATTAATCAAATAAGAATTTTAACTCTAATTTTCGGCTTTTCTTGCTAGATAAGTAAAAAGATGCTAAAAGACAATTTTAGTATCTAAAAGTGTCAAAAAGGCTACTAAGACCCTATAGGTTTGGTCATGCTCAATTTCGGTTCGCAAAACTTGCAAATTGGCACATAAACTTCTAAGACATTGTAATTAGTCCAATTTATGGACTTAGACTACAATCTCTTTGGATTTTTATGAAGTATTTATGCCTAACTGCATTTTAATCGTCCAAATTTGTAGCTGTGCACAGATTAGGCCTGCTTAGATTCCAGCAAAAAAATCGATAGCCGTCATCCGAACAGATTTCTCTAGGAATCATCATTAAACGCTTTAGTCCCTTATCACTTTTTTATCTGTCCGAAAAATAGGTGTGTACAATCTGTAAAAAAGAAGAAGAAATGGATCAAGGGAGGAGTTGAAGAATTTCTTTTTTTGATATTTTGTGGGTTGGTTAAAAAATTTAACTTCACTAATTTCTCATTATTAACAGGTTTGAAGTTTGTGTAGGTGCAAAAAAATGAAGAGAAAAGGAAAAGGAAAAGTAAAACAAAAAGGAAAAATGGTAGTCTACAACAGGGACTCCTGGAACACCTCAGTATGGCTTGATGGATAGTTTTGAGCAGCGATGATGTTTATGAATATATGTATTTAGTCTAATTTGTAGGAACATTTCAATAGAAATTTGTAGTGGTTAATGATGTGGTTGATGCATATTAAAGTTGATGACTGTTAAAGTTGATGAATTTATAGGACCAATTAAGTAGAAACATGTTAAATTGGTTTTTTTTTTCTATAGATAAATTGGTTGATTGCTTTGGGACCACATTTTTTGACTTTTTATGCTTTTTAATAACATAATATGCTTTGTATGCTTGATGACTTTGAAAGTTGAGTTTTTAATATGTCTTTATATGTTGGAACTGTTGTTTTACGAAATTAAATATTGTTGGTTTGTGTACTTAATGATAGTTGTTGTTGTTTGTTGGTTGGTTAGTTGGTTGAATGTATTGTTGTCTATTTTCTGTTTCTGTAGTTTCCCTAATTATTCCATTATGAACTTGCACATTAGCGGAGAATTTGGGGAGTGGGATATCATAATGGGGAAGTCAAGAGTAGGGTGTATAACCTTGATGAGATTAGAATATAGAAGCTTGATAAATGGGTTGCAAAATTATTACCTAAGTCGCTTGTGGATTACCATTGGAAAGAGACGGCCGTAGAATATCATGATGGGATAAAACTAATTACCCATGAGAAAGAATTTACACTACTAAAATGCTGGCTTTTAGCGACGGATTTTTCTGTCTCTAAAAGCATGAAATCCGTCGGGAAAACGTTTCCCGACGGATTCGATCCGTCGGCAAAATCCTCGTCGCTAATTTTTTGGCGACGGACCAAAAAATTTGGCGACGGATTTTTCAGAAATTGCCGACGGATTTTAGCGATGGATTTGAATCCGTCGCTAATTACCGACAGATTTTAGCGACGGATTTAAATCCGTCGCTAATTGAAAAAAAATAAAAAAAATTAAATCGTAAAAATAAATTATTATTATTTAATCGGTCACACACCCGTCACCCTCCGTCACCCACCTGTTGGCCGACGCCCTTTGTTACCCATCCGTTGCCTCCATCACCCACTCACAATTTTTACAAACTTCCCAGTAGGTTGAATATTCCATTATGAACTTGCACATTAGCGGAGAATTTGGGGAGTGGGGATATCATAATGGGGAAGTCAAGAGTAGGGTGTATAACCTTGATGAGATTAGAATATAGAAGCTTGATAAATGGGTTGCAAAATTATTACCTAAGGCGCTTGTGGATTACCATTGGAAAGAGACGGCCGTAGAATATCATGACGGGATAAAACTAATTACCTATGAGAAAGAATTTACACTACTAAAATGCTGGCTTTTAGCGACGGATTTTTCCGTCACTAAAAGCATGAAATCCGTCGGGAAAACGTTTCCCGACGGATTCAATCCGTCGGCAAAATCCTTGTCGCTAATTTTTTAGCGACGGACCAAAAAATTTGGCGACAGATTTTTCAGAAATTGTCGACGGATTTGAGTCTGTCGCTAATTACCGACGGATTTTAGCGACGAATTTAAATCCGTCGCTAATTGAAAAAAAATAAAAAAAAAATTAAATCGTAAAAATAAATTATTATTATTTAATCAGTCACACACCCGTCACACTCCGTCACCCACCTGTTGCCCGACGCCCTTCGTTATCCATCCGTTGCCTCCATCACCCACTCGCAATTTTTACAAACTTCCCAGTAGGTCACCCATCCTTCCCATTGCTCCCACTCATTACTCTTTAACTTTGAAGTTCTCCCGCGTGTATCTCCACCTGAACCAGCTCAGCTTCTTGTTTTTATGTATATATATATATATATATATATATATATATGTATATTTATATTTAAATGGGAAAAGGGTCATCTATGCCCCTAAGGTTTGTCTACAAGATCAAATGAGCCCTTAACGTCCGGAAAGGTTCAAATATGCCCCCAACGTTTTAAAAAGTGAACAACAAAGCCCTAATTGTGACTTATAAGTGAGACGTTGGGGGCATGGTTGTCAAAATTAGGGGCCTGGTTGTTCAATTTTTAAGACGTTAGGGGCATATTTGAACCTTTCCGAATGTTGAGGGCTTACTTGATCCTCGAGTCAAACGTTAGGGGCATAAATGACCCTTTTCCCTATTTAAATATAACTAAAAAATAACAAATACTTCCTCCCACATTTTAAGATAATTATTTTTTATAATTAATAGTTATTTTAAATAATTACTAATGAATAAATAAATAATAATGTTTTTAATATATTTCATAAATAATTATGTTATATTTAAATAATATTATATTTAATTAAAAAAAATTATAATTATTTTTTTCTTTAATAATTATTTTCCTAAATAATTTTTTGGTAAATAATTTATTTTTACGATTTATTTTTTTTATTTTTTTAAGTTAGCGACGGGTTTATATCCGTCGCTATAATCCGTCGCTAAATCCGTCGGTAAAACAATTTTAGCGACGGATTTTGAATCCGTCGGTAAAACACAGTTTTTTAGTAGTATTATGGAAATGGCTAGGGTCGGGGCAAAGGCAGGGAGTGTTGAGGTGTATGCTAGGTAGTATACCCTAGAGATGTTAGAAAATAAAAGCCTAAGAAAAATCCTAGTCCTTTTCCATCCACTATTGTTTTAGAGGAAATTAAGGAAGTGAAGGACAATTACAGCTATCCTATGCTGGGCCTAGTGTTGAGTAAGGAAAATAAGACTATGCATGGGGATGTTGGCTTTAGAAAAGAGGGGTCAGGGGTGAGAAGAAGGGCACAAAGTAAGGGGCCAGGGGTGAAAACTCCAAGAAATCAGGGGCCATGGTTGAGAAGAAGGTCAACAAGTCAAGGGCCATGAGTGAGAATTTCAAAAAGTCAGGGGCCATTGATGGTTAAAAGTTAGGTAGCTGAATGGGAACCTGATCCCTTTATGGACATACATGTTGATGACAAGCATGGATCAGGGGTTACTGAGTGGCTAAAAACGACTATTGAGGGGCTGCATGAGGGCCTGAAGGAGGGAAAAATGAGGGGCAAAATGAAGCCAAAATGAGGGGCAAAATGAGGGGCACAAAGATGAGCTGAGTGAGGGTCTGAATGAGGAGCAAAATAAGGAGAAAAATGATGATAAAAAATGGCAGGTGGGAATTGATGAGGTCAGTGAGGGGCTGAATGAGGGGGGACCTACTAGTAATGAACAACGGAAGCAGGGGGGCCTTGATGAGCTTAATTAATAACTAAATCAGGGGGGGCCTACAGGTGATGACCCATGGCTGCAAGGGGGACTTGATGAGGGGCCAACTCAGGGTGATGACAAGTGGCAAAAATGGGGACACTTTGATGATTTGTTAGAGGGGCTTTTAACAGAGCTTTGGGGACTGTTTAAAAGGCCAATGTAAAAGAGGGGGTTGTTCCTGAGGGGCACAATGATAAAGAGAGGGAGCCTATTAATGAGCGGCATAATGTGCAATAGGGGGGCTGTAAATGAAGGGCAGAATGAGCAAGAGGGGGGCAGAATAAGAAAAAGAGTGGAGCTTGTGAATGAGGGGAATAAAAATATGGAGGGGCAGAATGTGGAGGATGAAGTTTAGCCTAAAGTTGATGATTACATTGTGGATCCCGATTATAATGTATGAGATGATGAAGAAGAATTAATGACTGAGCTAAGGTCAACAGGCCAACTACATGGAGAGTCATCAGTTCCACAATATGGAGAAGAAGTTGATGTTCAGTTAATAAAAAAATTTGGTGGCAGACCAACGGGGACTACAGAGGCATATTTTGACCAGGTTGTATAGAAAAAACCATACACCGAGATGTATCAGAAGCTGACTCGGACTACATTTCATTAGATGACAACAACACAACATCAGATTCTAATGATGAGAGTGGCAGGTTGTTTGTGATGTTTGATGAGCAGGCTGAGAAAGACAATCCCTCGTTCAAGATTGGAATGTTATTTACTAATAAGGAGAAAGTTCGAGAAGGCATGCAGGCAATGGGGTATAAAATACAGGTATCAGTTCCATTTCCCTTGCAATGAGAAAACTCGGGTTAGGTGCAAGTGCTATGAAAGCTGTGGTTTCTGGATCTTTTCATTCAAGAAAGTTATGTTAAATCCAGAAGATCAGACATTCCAAAGAAAGTCCTTCAACTTGGAATACACTTGTGCTAAGAAGAGAACCAACTTTCACATCAAAAGTGCTTATTTGGCAAACTATTTTTTGGAAGAGTTCATGATCAATCCAGACTACACCCTTAAGAAGTTTGTTGCAAAGATCCAAAGGGAGCTGAAACACACAATAGGTACCCAGAAAGCAAGAAAAGCAAACAAGACGGCCTTGGCTAAGTTGGAGGGGGATGAAGATGGGCAGTATGCCAAACTGTATGACTTCAAGAGGGAGGTCCTAAGAACCAATCGTGGAAACACAATGGAGTTTAAAGAGCCTAACGGGAAATTTTAGGGCATGTACATATGCTTTGATGGGATGAAGAAGGCTTTCAAAAATGGCCTTAGGCATATTGAATGCCTTGATGGTTGTTGGTTGAAGGGGAAGTATGAGGGTTAGTTGCTTTCTGCTACTGGTGTTAATCCTAATGATTGCATGTACCCCTTGCAATGGCCTGGGTGAAGGTGGAGAACACCAATTCTTGGACTTGGTTTTTGGAGCTGCTAAAGTTGGATCTGCACTTGGGCAACAGCTAAGTATTCATGTCTAATAAACAAAAGGTACTTACTTTAGCTCATTTTTTTTTCTTTCTTTTTATGCAAGCTGCTTCTAACTGATTAGGGCCCACAATTGATGAAAGTATAAACTTTAGGGTCCACAGATGTTGAAAGTATAAACTTTAGGGTCCACAGTTGATGAAATTTAAATAGTTTGAGGTCCACAAATGATTACTTTTATATAATTTAGTGTCAATTAATTAAATGAAATTATAATATAGGGGACATAATTAAATACATCTTTATAATGTAGTGTCCACAGTTGATTTAAATTATGTAATTCAGGGTCCACAGTTGATCATTCCACCATGAACTTAAGGGTCTATTATGCTGTTTCAATTGCAGGGCCTGGTCCATGCCTTGCAGGAGCCTTTTCCCTATTCTGAGCATAGATTCTGGTGGAGGCATCTGTGGTCAAATTTAAGGTCCATATTTCACCATAAACAATTGAAGCCTTGCATATGGAACATTGGGATAGCCTCCTACAAATCCAAATTGGATGCGGCAAAGAAGGCTTTAGGAGACAAGCATGCAGAGGCAGCCACATGGATTGGTGAAAGACCAAGAGAGCATTGTTCTAGGGCCCATTTTGATATATTTGTGAAGTGCGACATTCTCCTCAACAATTTGGCCGAAGCGTTCAACAAGTTTATCCTGGTTGCTAGAGAGAAACGAGTTTTGACCATGTTTGAAATGATTAGAACGCAGCTAATGAAGCGGATAAATGACAAGCAAAGTTTTGGGAGGAAAATTGAGTCACATTTGTGCCCTAAAGTTAGAAAAAAGCTTGACAAGATCATCGAGGAGGGCTATAAGTACACCCCAACCCTACTAGTAGAGCACAACTTCAAGTGAATGGTACCGGGGGGCAGTTTATGGTCAATATGGATGAAAGAACTTGCAACTGTAGACGATGGGATCTAACTGGGATTGCAAGCATTCATGCTTGTTCGTATATTTATGAAAATAATAAAAGCCCAGAGAGTTATGTCGATGACTATTATAGCAAAGCTACATACAAGCGAGTTTATAGCTTTATTATCAACCCGATAAATGGGATAATATGTGGGAAACACACTAAAACCCCTTCCACATCATACTCCTGCGATGAGGTAAAAGGAGGCTAAAGAGCTTGAAAAGCAGTATGCCGTGAAAGTAAGCCAAGCACATGCCAAGAGGGCCAAATTACCACGCAAGGGGAAGCACCAAGTTCAGTGTAGCACATGTGGAAAGATTGGCCACAATAAAAGGCATCATTTAAAGGAAAAGGGACAAGATTAGGGGGGAGGTGAAAAGCAAACAGTTGTGAATAAAGGTGAAAGACAAACTGTTAATGAAAGTGAAGGACAGAATCCCGATGTAAGTTAACTTTTTCAAATTTGAATTGCATTTTTATGTATTTTTGTTAACTGTGTGTGCATTTTTTATAGGCTACTAGTTTAGTGCCTCATGCGTCCCAGAAGACCAGACATTCCAATTTGAAATAGAAACAGCCTCCGTAAGTCCTTTTAATACTTTCATGTGTTGTTCTTTTGTGATTTCATGCGGTAATGTTCAATGGGCTGTTTTTATGGAAGTCTAATGTTGTTGACAAAGAGGAGCAACCTATTCAAGAGGAGTAGAATCTTCACAGCCAAAGGAGTGCAGTTGATGATGCTGCTCCACCCCAACCACGTGCTCTTCAAGCTGATATAGGAAAGCGCAAGAAGATTTGTAAAGATGAGTCTTCTAGATACAAGAACTATTTGAGGAAACGACCTAGGCAGAGATACGGGCTAATAATCACACATGGCCCATGAACTTTAGGGGTACGGGCGCTAAACCTCCTGATGTTTAAAAACGGGCGCTAAACCCCCTAAGTTTTGTGTCGGCGCTCACAAAACCCCCTGAGTTAAAAAAATCGGCGATTTTTTTGTTTTTTGTCGACGCTCGATTCCTCGGCCAGACACCAACTGGCGGCGCCTGTCCCCCCTGCACGCATGTCTGACATCTGCTGCTTGTCTAAGAATTTGTCAGTAGACTTAAAAAAAATTAAATGCAAAGTAACTGCGGTAAGTTTTCTTTTTCTCTCTCTTACTTTTCCTTTTCCCCTCTCTCTTCCCCTCAGTTCCGTTTCATTTTATTTTCTTTTTAAATATTTTCTCCTCTCTTCGTCTTCTTCGCTCATTCCACTGAGACTGACCTAGGGTTTTATCCTTTTCCATTTTTCTTTCATTCTTTCTCATTTTCCTTGCATTGTTCCCCATTCTTCCTCCATTATTCAACATTGTTTCTCATTTACCGAAAAGGAACACCTTTGTAAAAAATATAAGAAAATTCGCTGAAAAACCTAACAAAAAGAGAATATTACATCTGCAACAAAGAAGAAGAAAGTGATCAAGGGAGTAGTTGAAGATTGTTTTTTGATAAAGGTAAGAAATTTAAACTTACTTGCTATTTGATTTTTTATGGGTTGGTTAGAAATTTTAACTCCACTAACATGGTTGGCAGGTTTTTAGTTTGTGTGGCTGCAAAAAAATGAAGAGAAAAGGATTCAGAAAAGGAAAACAAAAAGAAAAGAATGAGTCCAGAAGAGGGACTCCTGGAACTCCTCGGTATGGCTTGATGGATAGTTCCAGCACCGATGATGTTGTTGAAGGTATGCTTGTAGTCTATTCTATAGGACATTTGTGCTAAGAAATTGGCGGGGGTTGATGACTGTTAGAGTTGATAAATTTGTAGGACCACTTAATTAGAAACATGTCAAATTTTTTTTAGAGATAAATTGGTTGATTTCTTTGGGACAATTTCTTTTTGGCTTTGTATACTTTTTAAATAATAGAATATGCTTTGTATGCTTGGTGATTGTGATAGTTGAGTTTTTAATATGTCTTTATGTGTTGGAACTGTTGTTTTAGACAATTAAGTATTGTTGTTTGTGTACTTAATGATGGTTGTTGTTGGTTGGTTGGTTGGTTTGTTGGTTAAATTTAGTGTTTCCTTTTATTCTGTTTTTCAGTTTTCCCTGCAGATTTAAATTGTTTTACCATCAACTTACACATTGGTGGGGAACTTGGGGAGTGGGGATATCATAACGGGGAAGTGAAGAGTAGGGTATTTATCCTTGATGTCATTAGAATGGCTAAGTTTGATAAATTGGTGGCAAAACTGTTACCCAAGAAGCTTGTTGACTACCATTGGAAAGAGACAGTTGTAGAATATAACGAGGGGATAAAACCAATTAGCCATGAGGAGGATTTTATGGAAATGGCTAGGGCTGGGGCAAAGGCGGGGACTGTTGAGGTTTACGTTAGGGAGTACTCCGTTGGGGATGTTAGGAAAATAAAGCCTAAGAAAAGTCCTAGTCCTCCTCCTCCATCAGCAGTTGTCTTAGAGAAAATAAAAGAAGCGAAGGACAGTTTCAGTTATCCTAGACTGGGCCTAGTGTTGAGTCAGGAAAATTGGGCGAAGCATGGGGATGGTGTCTTCAAAAAAAAGGGGCCAGGTGCGATCAGAATGGTACAAAGTTAGGGACCAGGGGTGAAAACTCCAGGGAGCCAGGGGCCATGGTTGAGAACAAGGTCAGCAAGTCAAGGGCCACTAATGATTCAAGGTGAATGGGAACCTGAACCCCCCCTGCGTACACACATGCTGGTGAATCAGCGGTTCGACAGTGGATTAAAAAGAGAATGGAAGATCTGATGAGGGCGGGGCGTAGTGAGAGGCAAAATCTAACTGAGAGGCTTGAGGAGGGGCCAAATGGGGGGCTGAACGAGGGGAAAAATCAAAATCTATATGAGGGGCTAAATAAGGGAGAAAATCAAAATCTGAACGAGGGCCTAAATGAGGAGTTGAACGAGGGGCAGAAAGATAGGGTGACCGAGGGCCAAAATAAGGGGCCATACGACGACGAGCATAGGCAGATGGGAATAGATGAGGTTAGTGAGGGGCTTTATGATGGGTTACCTGCTACTGATGGGATGTGGAACGAAGGGGACCTTGGTAAGGTCAATCAAGAAGTTAATCAGGGGGCCCTGTTGGAGATGAGCAATGGGAACCTGAGAGGCCAAGTCAGGTTGAGGACCAGTGGCAAGTGGGGAAACTTCGATGAGTTGTTAGATGGCCTTTCAGCTGAGCTTCGGGAGCTATTCGAATTTTCCAGTGTAAGAGAGAAGGATGTTCCTGAGGGGCAGAATGTGCCGAATGAGGGGGCTGTAAATGAAGAGCAGAATGTGCCGGAGGATGGGGCTGTAAATGAAAAGCAGAATATGTCGGAGGATAGGGCTGTAAATGAAGAACACAATGTGCCGGATGAGGGGCCTGTGGATGCAGAGCATAATGTGCAAGATGAGGGGGGGCTTGTGGATGCAGAACAGACAGTGCAAGAGGAGGGTGGGCCTGTGGATGATGCATTTGACCCCAATCTTGATGATTACATAGTTGAACCCGATTACAATGTATGGGATGATGACGAAGATTTCTTGACAGAGCTGAGATCAACAGGCCAACTAGACGGAGAGTCATCAGTTCCAGTCAATGGGGAAGAAGTTGATGTTCAATCAACACAGAGGTCTGGTGGCAGACCAAGGGGTAGTACAGAGGCAAAATTTGGGCCATGTGGTGTAGAAAGAACCATAAACCAAGATTTGAATGATGCTGAGTCAGACTATATTGCATCGGATGACAACAACACAGCCTCTGATTCTGATGGTCAGACTAGTAGGCGGTTTTCCAGGTTTAATGAGGAGGCTGCGAAAGCCAATCTCTCATTCAATGAAGGAATGTTGTTTGATAATAGGCAGCAGTTCAAGAAGGCCTGCAGGCAGTGGGGCATAGTGAACAGGTATGAAGTTTGGTTCCCGTGTAATGAGAAATTAAGGGTTAATGGAAGCAGTCGTGGAGGCTGTTAAAGTGTTTTGCCACAACAAAATTTATGGATGCACAAAAAGCTTCAGTTACGACGCAAAGACAAAGCACGAGAAGTACTGTTCCTTCATAGCGTGTTCATGCCCGCTTCCAGACTGCAATGTCAAAGGGTCGTCCAAAATGATTTATGCTCACTGCAAAGAGATGCATAAAGATTCTTTTATACCATTTCATTTTGGTCGTAGATTCGGTGTTTCTCTGAACTTGGATGATAGGGGTTTACTTCTTCAAAAGGAAACATCAGATACTGTGTTTGTTCTGAACAACACAACGTCTGCCTATGAGAATATTATAACTTTGTTTTGTCTTTGACCAATGTCAAACAGACGCTGCCCTTCTGACATCGAAATAAAATTTACTGAATCCTCCATTGATAGGTTTCATTCTTCTATGCTGAATTTTCAAGACACCAATAGTTACTACCGTTCGTTGACAGGGTTCCTTCTTGATAGCAGTGATCGTGATTTTTTTCCTGACGGGTTGGTAAAGATGGAGCTTTGTGTATGTCGATCATGGGAGCTTGGTTTGGACGATGACATGTAATGATAAGGATGCTGCCCTAAGTCAAATTCTATGTCTAATTATGTGTTAAGTTTTTCTGTAGTAACTTTGTTTAGTAACTTTGAATATATAAGTTAGTTTTTCTATAGTAACCTTTTCTGTAATTTTGAATATGTAAGACTTTTAATCAGTATGTGTTGTATAATAGAAGTAATGAAAGATAAATATATTAATTATTTTATGTTTCTTAAAATATTATTTTAAGGGTCCACGATTGATTATGTTATAATAGTTCAGGGTCTTTACTTGATTAAATAATACAAGATCAGGGTCATTGGTTGAATAAGTGACAAAAGTTTAGGGTCCACAGGTGAACAATGGCCCTAAAGTTTAGGGTCCACATGAGAACAAAGGCCCTAAAGTTCAGGGTCCACAGATGATCCTAAAATTTAGCTTCCTAACAACCAATACATAAAAAAAATAACATTTCAATAACGACCAATACACAATAATAAACGGGAATATCATAAGCAAACAATACTTTTCGAACATTTAATCAGCCAGGGCAAAAATACAAATTCTCAGTATTAATACAGATTGCAAAAAAAATATTAACCTAAAAGGTTACAACTATTGATCAATAACTTTGCACAAACAAAGGTCACTCAAGTGTGTCAACCTTCAGTCTAAACCACCAGACTGCTGCTTCTCCATCAACAACTTCACTTTGCAGCACATCCAGTGGTTCACCTGGACCTTCAATCTGCACCACCTTCACTGGTTCACCAGGACCTTCAATCTGCAGCAACTGCACTGGTTCAGCCTCAGCAACAGCCTGCAGCTCCAATGCATCATCCCCATATTCAAGTTCTTTCAACTCAAATGTCTGTCCAAATACAGGCCTTAGGTTGCACATGTCAACACAGCTTAACTTCCTAACATACACATCAACACTACCATCTTGTGCCCCAGCCAGTGCCATGTCCATGACATGGTCATCATTTTCCATAGGAATTAATTCTTCAGTATACATGCCAGCCCGCCTCCAATAATACATTAACAATCCCTGAACCTTCAATTCAAGTAACCACTTATTTACAGTATTTAATCGTATATCCTCAATATAAAATTTTCTGACAGCCACATCCTCATTAAAATAACCAAACCCTTCAAAGTCTCCATTGTAGTTCAGAATAATTTCAAAGACCTCAAAAAAACATTCTTCAGTAGGAGCTGCGCAAAGCAACAAATTTAAAAACAAACAAACAATTTTCAATTAATGAACCGGTAAAACCCAAACTGAAACAACAACCAATGACAAACTAGAAACAAAATACCCGCAAAAACAACATCCCATAAAAAAAATCAGCCACAAAATTGAAAATAATCAACAAAAATATAACAGAGACCAGAAATGCCAAAAAAAAGTTCCAGGACAAAAACTCATACCTTTTCGTTTCTTCCCTTCTCTTTCTTCTTTTCCCATTTTCGTCGTTTTTGTGGATCTCATTTTCTGAAAAATAACAGAGACCAGAATAAATTTAAAAAGAGTTCGGTAAATGAGAAACAATGTTGAACAATGGAGGAAGAATGGGGAACAATGCAAGAAAAATGAGAAAGCATGAAAGAAAAACGGGAAAGGATCAAACCCTAGGTCAGTCTCACTAGAATGAATGAAGAAGACGAAGAGAGGAGAAAATATTTGAAAAGAAAATAAAATGAAACGGAACTGAGGGGGAAAGAGAGGGGAAAAGGAAAAGTAAAAGAGAGAAAAAGAAAACTTACCGCAGTTACTTTTCATTTAATTTTTTTTTTAAAAAAGTCAATTGACAAATTCTTACACAAGCAGCAGATGTCAGACATGCGTGCGGGGGGGACAGGCGCTGCCAGTTGATGTCTGGCCGAGGAATCGGGTGCCACGTCGACAAAAAACGAAAAAATCGCCGAGTTTTTCACTCAGGGGGTTTTGTGAGCGCCGCCATAAAGGTTAGGGGTTTAGCGCACATTTTTCAACATCAGGGAGTTTAGCGCCCATACCCCTAAAGTTCAGGGGCCATGGGTGATTATTAGCCCAGAGATATGTCTTTAAATTTATGTTTGTTTTTGTAAATATGCAGTAACATTTTGATACACTGTGCATAATTTAATTATTTTGGTGTGCAGATTGTGGTTTGGTTTATATTGTATTTATTTTGTGAATTGATGATGTTGGTTTGGTTGTATTTATTTTGTGAATGGTTTGTTCGATTATATAAATTAGATTGCAGATGTGTATTTGTGAATGGTTATGTTGTTTGATGTTGTTGTAGGTTTGTGAAAATGAGTAATGTGATGGAACCATGTTCACTCACTGTTAAAAAGTATAATCAACTCCAGCCCCTCATTTACTAATAATGATCAAACATGGACCATAAAATTTTACGGCGTGATCAACAATGGCCCGTAAGTTAAACAACCAAATCACCCATGGCCCATAAAGTTGCAGGTTAAAAGCATGGCCCATAAATAGCGGGTGTTATCACAACTAACACATGTGTTAATAACATTTAAACTCATAAGAGACAACGATAAGTTATTTGGTCTGGTTCTTTGTTTTTTCTTTCTTTGTTTTATCTATTTGGTTCTTCGTTTCATTTTCCATTGTTTTTCTTCGTTTTATCATATTTCTTCTTCGTCTATTCCTCTTTTTCTGCTTACGGAGTTAAAGATTTAGGGTTGGAAAATTGGGAGCTGATTTATAGCAAGAAGAAGACCACCAATAGAAGGAGTAGCTGTACAAGTGGTTTGCGATTATCGAATCCCATGTCATTTAGATATTTCTTAAATGGATAGAAACCCTAGTTGAAGATTTAGAATTTGTTCTAAGCGAACTGTAAGTAGTTGATGTGTTTTATAAATAAATTCTATCTTCTCCATGTAAGGAGCCTTTAAATTTTGACCTAAATTTTCCAGAATCAGTGTGATTTTTTTTGCTTGGCTTAACAATGACATGTCTTATCAAGTGATGGTGGTCTGAGGCTTGAAAAGTCAGCTTAATGTCATGACTGCACAACTGGAGGAGGCAAACAAATCGGTTGCAGCTAAAAATGATGAAATCCAAAAAATAAATTGTGACAATGAGGGATTGAAGGAGTCCCATTAGATGTACGCAAAAGAAAATGAAATCTTGATTGAGGTAAGTGGTCTACTTTTAATGGCAATAGACACACTGAAGGACCATATCAAGCTCATGGAGGTTAAGTGTGCAGACTTGGAGAGGTCAACCAGGATCACAAAGTTTGGTTTTTCTGCTGCTTGTGTAGTTGCAGGATGCAATTTAGCCTTACATTGCATGAGGAAAAATTGACTCACTATTATTAGCCTAGTTTGTAATCTTAGGTATTTTGCTAAGCAAAATTGACTTGTAATATTAATGAAAAATATTGACTTGGCATGTAATTAATTAATTAGTAATTTACTAATTATTAATTTATGGATGTTTACTAAATTTTTAATTTATGGACCTACGGTTGATTATTTAACAAAAGTTTAAGGTTTACAGTTGATTACTAAAGAAGAATATAAGGTCTAAGGTTGATTAATATAGTAAACTTTAGGGTACACGGTTGATTAATAAGTTCAATATGAGGGTTCACAGTTGATTAATAAGTTGAATAAGAGGGAACAACCAGTGTGTTTACTAACACACACAACCAACTACCCAACAAAAGCAATATCTTAATACATTTCAATAACAACCAATACTGAAAACATAACGAAAGAAGTAATTTTTATTAAAAATTTAGAGGAACTACAGTTTACTTTAAAAATAAAATTCTATCTTCGTCCCAAAATAATAGTCCAATTATTAAAAACACACATATTAAGTATAGTTATTATAATTAAAATATTATAATTTTCCTATTATAATTCCTAATTGTTAATAAATGAGACTTCCTAAAACAACTAAAAACATTAAATGATGATTGAGAAATATAATAGTGCATTAACAATTGTCAAAATTAATAGTTTATAGCCATTTCTATATTTATAAAATATTTAAATATGTTTTTCAAGTATTTATTTTATAAAAATGAGTTTTTCAAGGTATAAAAGTTTGTTACCATTTTGGGTAATAACTTTTTCATCTCCCTATAGTTCATCTAATATTAGTGCGGCAAGTAATTAAATAAAATCCTTGGAATCGGAAAAATTCAAGAATTAATGTACCCTTTGATTAAACTTTCATTAAATACATCCACTAGTTCACTTCACTTGGAAAGAAATTCAATGCTTATATGAAGAATTTAAACAGACACTTCTCCGACTTATTTACATATGTAATCACAACACAATGCTTTTGCTTATAGATATTAGAGTCTACTCATGATTCATATTTAAAGTAACGCGAAAATGTCTGATAATATTATCTCTTCATTTGATCTTGAACTTATTAATTCCCCCGTCTGCTGCGAACCTTTAACCCTTCCCATTATTTAGGTTTCTCTTCATATTTTTCTCATGTATTTTTATATGTTTTCATATTTGTAACTTTTAATTAGGTCATACTTAATTATATAATTTTTGATTTTATTCAGTGTGAGAATGAACATACAACTTGCAACACGTGCTTTGTCAAAATTGGAAAATGTCATTCTTGCACTTTTGCCTATTGGTTTAATGCAGAACCAAACAATGGAAGCAGTTATTGAGTCTTTAAAAGTTTTTTTGCCAAAACAAAATTTATGGATGCAAAAAAATTTTCAGTTTCGATGGAAAGATAAAGCACGAAAAGAATTGTTTGTTTATAACGTGTTCATGCCCGCTTTTTGACTGCAATGGCAACGGCTCATCTGAAATGATTTATGCTCACTGTAAAGTGATGCATAAAGATTCGGTTACACCATTTTATTTTGGCCGTAAATCTGTTGTTTCTCTTAAGTTGAATGATAAGTTTTTTATTCTTCAAAAGAAAAAATCAGATATTGTGTTTTATAAGAACAACACATTGAGTTGTTATGGGAATATCATAACGTTGTGTTGTCTTGGAACATTACCAAATGGATGGTGCCCTTATGATATTGAAGTGAAATTTAATGATTCATCCAGTCACAAGTTTCATTCTTCTACCAAGAACATTCAACACACCGATATCTATTACCGTTCTTTAACAGGGTTTCTTCTTGATAGTGAACATGAATGTTTTGCTAATGGTTTGATAAAGATGGAGATTTGTGTACGTCCTTCATGGGAGCTTGGTTCAAACGATGATCTTTAATGACGAGGATGATGCCCTTAAGTTTGCTTAAGATCTTCTTTATGTCTCTAGCCTAATCCATTAATTTCAGCTTGTTTATGTATTAACTTTTTCTACCTGTATTTTCAAAAAATTGTGGTGTTTGTCTATGGATTCAGATAGTATTTTTTTTGTTGATTAATTATTGTCCTTTGATAATAATTTTATCGTTAATTATAGCTACTAGAGAAGAGATTTTATATGAACTTTTAATTTGAATAAAAATTGGTATTAAAAATCGACTTGTTACTTATTTATTAAATTTATAGATGTTTGCTAAATTATTAATTTATGGGCTATTGTTGATTATTTAACAAAAATTTAAGGTCTACAGTTGATTACTAAATAAGAGTATAAGGTGTACGGTTGATTACTAAATAAGAGTATTAGGTCTGAGGTTGATCAATAAAGAAAATTTTAAGGTCCATGGTTGATTTATAAGTTCCATACGAGGGTCCGTTGTTGATTAATAAGTTCAATATGATAATCAGTGTGTTTACTGACAAACACAGCCAACTACCCAAAAAAAGCTATATTTAAAAAGGAAAATAATACATTTCAATGTGTATAACAACCAATATTGAAAAAGAAACAGCAATAACATAAGCAAATAATACATTTCCAACATTTAATCAACCATATGAAAGCTTAAAGCCAAATGGCAAAAATCCACATTCTTACAAAACAGTATTAATACAAAATGCAAAATATATATTAACCTAAAAGGTTACAACTGTTCCATAACTTTGCACAAAAAAGGTCACTCAAGTGCTTCAATTTTCTGCACCTCCACTAGTTTACCTATACCTTTAATCTGCAGCACCTCCACTGGTTCACAGGGACCTTCAATCTGCATCACCTCCACTAGTTCACCTTGACCTTCAATCTGCAGCACCTCCACTAGTTTAGCCTCACCAACAGCCTGCAGCTCCACTACATCATTCCCAACTTCAAGGTTTTTCAACTACAATGTCTGTCAAATTACAGTTCTTATGTTGCACACCAAACACAACTTAACTTTCTAACATACACATCAACACTACCATCTTCTACTCATGTCCATGACATTGTCATCATGTTCTATTGGCCTTAAATCTTGAGTAAAATCCATGCCACCCCGCCTCAAGTAACCACTTATCTAGCCTATTTAATCTTATATCCTGAATATCATATTTCCTAACACTCACATCCCCATTAAAATAACCAAAATCTTCAAAGTCATCGTTGTAGTTCAGAATAATCTCAAAGAACTCAAAAACACTTTCTTCAGTAGGGGCTGCTCAAACCAACCAACAAACAAACAACCAACTTTTACATAATGAACCAGTAGAATACCAACCAAACCAAAATAATAACCAATGAAAAATTAGAAATAAAATACCAAAAAAATGAATAACTTCCAATAAAAAAATCAACCACAAAATTCCAAATAATCAACAACTAACAAACACAACTTCCAAAATAAATGTTCTAGGAAAAAAGACACATACATTTTCGTTTCTTCCTTTTCCTTTCTTCTTTTTCCATTTTCGTCATTTCAGTGGATCCTATTTTTTGATATAAAACAGAGACTAGAAAAATATAAGAAAAGAGGAGGACCATAAAAAATTGAAGAAAAAAAGAGGGGCAAGAAAGAAGAAGAAAAAAGCAAAGGAGGAAAGAAGAAGAAGAAAAAAAAGGAACATAATGGACTGCGAGTGATGAAGAATGAGAAGATAGAAGGAGTAGAAGAAAGAATAGCATGTTCATGGACGACAAAGGACTAATAAAAATCAGAGTTAAAGTGTATGATTATGCTAGTACTAAACCGCACTTTAACTAAAACTATATATATAACATTAGAAGTAGGTTTTGTACCCAGAGATTTCATTTGCGCAGCAAATGAATATGGGAGCTACCTGCTTCCTTTGAATGGAGGCGGAAAAGTTAGGTTTTGTTGCGATTCGACCTAATTCGGGATTTCAACTCCAATTTCTTTGATAATCCGCACGTATTCGAGGTAATAACCGTTAATTTGAATTCGGTTATTGATAAAATGGATTATATTTGAGTTTTAAACGGTTATCAAATCGGTCAATTGAATTATACGTTTGAATTGTGTTCGGATTGCCTATACGTGTAATAGGATATCGAATTAGTGTTTTTAAACGATTGGAGTAGGCCAGAACGGTCTGGGAATTGAAAGTCCGGGGGCTGCTGCACGCCCAGCGTGCTGTACGGGCGCACAGCGAGCGCCAGCAGCAATTTGTTGTGCGAGCGCACAGGAGGCTGTACAACCGCACAGACTGTGACCGAGGAGGAAGAAATTTAGGGTTTTTCAAACCCGAATTTTTTCTAACGTGTTTATGCAATCCGAAAACAACCTAAATGGACTTGTAACACAGATTGACGAATGTTAAGCGAATCAAAAGATTGTAAAGTAAAAGGATAGTTTGTTTATTAAAACAATGTTAGGTTTTAATAAAACCCTACGTTAATCAAAGTGATTAATGTTAAAAGGATTATAAGTCCATACCAAAAGTGGTATTATATATTGAACGAGAAGTTCAATATTGAGATTAGTTTATATGCGTGGTTTATAGTGTCGTCTATAAACAAAGTTTGTTTAAAGTCTATCGTTTATACGATAGGACTTAAGTTAGGAATTCGATGTCTGATAATTTTTTGACATTTGAATTCTAATTAGACATGACGAGTAGGTTATCTGCCAAGTCAGAACACCAGGGTGTTTGACTAGTGGGCTAGCAGAAGCATACGCTTTTGGGGGACATCCGTTTGTGAGTTTTACTTTGTGGTTTTTACTTTTGAATAGTTATATTTAAACTGTTTTAAATAATAAATCGCACTATTATAACTAAGCCATTATAGATCCATTGAAACATGTTATCTATTGGGCAACAATAGGACTGTGTGATCACCGGTGTTAACAAATTATGGCATTGTATTGCATGTTGGTTGGGTCCTATGGCCAGATGCTTGCAAAGCGGCCGAGACCTAACGGGTAGTCCTGTGGCAGCAGTAATTCAATTTATGGCCCAGATAACCCTGCACAGGGTTAAGATTTCTGTGACGTTGTGGGTGCACAGTTCATCCTGTGTTAAACAAGAGAGCATTTACTATGGCATCGCCTATAGTACCAAATGGGGGATTCATTATTAGGGTTTCATCTGGATCGGTTAATATGTAATATTTTACATATACACGTGTTTTAGGTATTTGCTATTTGTATATTTAACTGTAAAATTATAGACTCATTCAGAAATATATATATATTTCTGACCCTGCCAATGTTCACCTTTTTAGGTTATCAAGGTTTGCGGTCGAACTTCCAAATAATTCTGGAAGTCATTGTCAGCCATACCTTTAGAGCTGCAAGTAGTTGGGTACTGGAAAGTGTGTCTTTTTGTTTACAGCATTTCAAACTATTTTGATAAACTCTGATTTGAACTACTGTATAAGATATATGTTTTGAAAAGTTGCACGTGTTTTCTAAAATGCTTGGACAAGTTGTTTAAGAGATACACTGGTTTTATATTTATAGCATTTTAGGATTGTATTGAAAATAGAGCAGGTGCGTCAACTGAGATTGATGTTTGCGCTCTGATTTCTTAAAATACAATCAGGGTATTAAGACCAGTTTTCATATACTTTTGGCATTGTATGCAGACATGGTAATATGTTATGTGTAATAACAATTGTACCTTAATGTCTAGAGATACAATCACAGTTTATGAACGCGTTTTCAGAAGAGGATTTAAAGTGTATACGCAACGAGGTTGCGAACCTTTTTATATTTATAAAACGCGAAAAATTAATAAATGTTTTTCGGCTTGCTACGGGTTTCGGAGCAACCACTCCCATTCCCTAGCACTTGTCTCGGCTCGAGTTTTGGGTGGAAATCGTGTCGTGACAAAGTTAGTATCAGAGTAGCGGTTCTCGGACTCGAGAAATTATAAACATTGCTGATACATGAAATGAAGTATGGGGTAGATGTTATAGGTACTCATAGGAAGTACTGCAGCACATAGGATTCGAGTCATGTCTTCTACACATATTCTTATGTTTCATAGGTTATCAGCCTTCCCTTCTTATCACGACGCTATTTCATGGATCGCAACCGGCGCTAGAATATGGGTATGGTCGTACCAAAACCCGTAGCTATCCTTGCGGATAAACATACAAACATATAAACTTGCAAGAAAACCACTGCTCGGGGGCAACCGAAACATCAGCCTAAGTCTAGCAGTTTATATCTCAATTCTAAAATAATCATTTGATAACAATCTGAAACTATGAAACATGCTTCATATATAGATAATCCAATGTAACATGCCAAAGTTATAATAACAAACAGTCGTACCAATACGACAAACCAAAGTATATCAGACAATCAATAAACTACTTCTACTGCGGTCTAAGAAGTAAAACAATTGACTAGTCTAATAACATTAAAAGACCTCCGAGGAATCAAAGAATCGTAGATGACCAACGCTCTCAAAATCATAAGCCTGGAAAAATTAGGAAAACAACGAGGTCAGATATACTAAGATGAGTTCATAATGCTATTTACATTTATTAAGATTAAAACCCTTAAAATAAATCTTTTTATACTAACATATATTCGATTATGGAAATACAACATTGAAATGAAATCCCAAATTATAATCCCAAAGTATAATCCAAAGTAGATGGGAACAAATCCTCATTGATTCCCAAAGTAGGCCAGACATTGGTCAGCCAATCCCAAAGTACTTACCGGTGCACACAGTCTCGATACTCGCCTATCGAGTAGATCGTTCCAATCCAGATCCATAATCGCTTAAAACAGTTTGTAAACATTTGATATACTAAAATAACTTTAGGTACTTAATAAAGCGGTAAATAACGATATAAACTCACTGCTTGCTTATCCACGTGAATCTTGGCAAACAGCTAACCCTGCGTAGACTCTGAAGCACGAGAAGTCGACGGGTCTAAAACAATATATAAGTTAAAATCCGATCAACCCCTAATTCTAAGATTACTAGACACCACATAGGACTAGCATTTCAAAACACAACCAAGGTACAACCGAAGTATCCATAACAATCAAATAACAAGTTATGCAATTAAACTTAGGTCAGTTCTTATCTTTGAAAACAAAACAAAAGTTCTTAAATACTTATATATTCCTTTCAAAACACAAGAGTTTTCCCAAAGTAGAGTGTTAGCTTTAACTGCAGTATAGTTCAACACAACATGTCGGGCGACACAAGTCTAACCCAACCCAACCATAAGCCAAAATAAAAATCAAAGTTTAAAACCAATCCTTAAATAAAAACCAAAGTCATTTGGATTAATAACTCATTCCCTAACTTAATAACGCCATAAACATATAAAGCAATAAAGACAAATAAGCTTGCCAACACTTGGCAAGTAGCACCCAAGTGCACTTAAATATGTCACCTTAAATGGAATCAATGAGATTCAATACCTTTCAAGATTCAACTTGAAATTAAAATAGTTTAACCAACACAACATAACCACCTAACGCCTTACATGCCTTATATCTCATTTAATTAAAGTTAAACCACAACCTAAGATAAGCTAATGTCCTTTATATGCTTAAACGATTTTATAAGCAAAGTTTTCAGCCCTTAGTAACATGATCAACATCGCCCTAAGTAGGGATTTAACAAAGCCAAAAACATCGATTATATCATTAACCAACAGTAACCTCTTAAATACCCAAACCACCCTTTATAAATAACCTCCAGCGACATTAATCATTACAAAACAACGATTTAATCTTTGTTAAAGCTTCAACTAACATATGTCTTAACTTTGAATAATTATGTCAATTCATCTAATGTATTAATTTCTAACAAACACCCTTTTACCTTTGAAAAGAACATTTCCAGCTTTTAGTTTATTATCTGAAGACAAAATTTACTCATAAGTTCAATCGATTTGATATATTAAATCATTTAAATGATCTAATCAAACCACCCAAAGTATTGTTAGACATCTAACAACCTGTAGTCCATTCTTTATAACCCAAAAACAGTAGCAATTTGATAAACCTTTCAATTGTAACATCCAATCCAAACCACAAGGGATATGAACAAGCCAAAAACAACTTTAATCAACAAATTACAGATTTTAAATCAATACAAAACATAATATATAATCAAACCACCCAAAGTATCGAATCCAACGAATAGCTAACAATCTCTACAAACCAAAACAAGGGATTAGAGCCACTAACCTCTTGAGATTGATTAAACTAGGGGTGTAAACGGGCCGAGCCGAGCCCGAGTTAGGCCAAGCTCGAGCTCGAGCTCGAGTGTGTTTTACAGGCTCGAGCTCGAGCTCGAGCTCGAACGGGCTTAAATTTTGAAGCTCGAGCTCGAGCTCGAGCTCGAACAACACTCGAGCTCGAGTTGAATTTATAAAAATAAAAAAATAATTAAAAAATCAAATTTGTTGTATTTCAATTATTTTTTTACTATATATTATGCAATTTAACCAATTTTTATGATGCATACCTAAATTTTGAGGTGTAAAATTTTAATATAATGATAATAAAAATTATTATTGTTATTTTAATACAAGCTCGTTTAGTCCCGTTTAGGCTCGCGAGCCTCACGAGCCTCACTAATTGATACTCGAGCTCGGCTCGAGATGAAGTTACTCGAGCTCGAGCTCGAGCTCGGCTCGAATTTTTCGAGCCGATCTCGAGTTTTTTTCGAGTCGATCTCGAGTAACTCACGAGTAGCCCAACTCGTTTACACCCCTACATTAAACAAAATCCAAAAGAGAAAACCCAGAAATAATATAGATCCAAATCAGTCTATGAATCAAGGGAAAACGATAGCTAATGAATACACAATCCTAAGAACGATAAAACCATGATTAAACCTTAAGGAGAGGATTAGAAACACTTACAATCGATCAATAAGACCTAGGAGTGATGGGAGATGGAAATCAGAGAGTTATCATCCGTTTAAGGTTTTAGAATTCAGTGAAAACTGATTTGGCTCGCTAAGGTCGAATATATAGAATTCCAGCGTAACGATCGTTTTAAAATAAACGATCGTTCAAAACATATAAACGGTCGTTTACTAGATCGTTTACTCGATCACTCAATGATCTGAATTCATGAAGAGAAAGTAAACGATCGTTCAAAATTATGAACGGTCGTTCAAAATATTTCATCAGCAAAAAAACATGGTTTTAACACTAAGAACGAAGTCGAACTTCAAGGTAGTGGTTAAGCATACCAAACTAAGGTTTCAAGGTGTCGAAACACTTGCGATCAACCCAAAACACATCGAGTAAACTATAAAAATAAGCCGGTAAAATACGGGGTATTACAATCTCCCCAACTTAAAACAAAATCGTCCTCCATTTTTAACACGGACAAAACTAAGCACGGACGCATACAACACACCAAGGTAAAACACAACATAAACCCAAAGTATCAATCACAAAATGTAATACACAAAGTAGTCACCAAAATCCAACGTACTAACATAGCACAAAGGCAACAACAATCCCAACATACCTCAAGGAAAGAGGAAAGGATAACGGTTCTGCATATCGGACTCCGTCTCCCAAGTGCATTCCTCAACAGAGTGATTCCGCCACATAACCTTGACCATCAGAATCTCCTTGTTCCGCAACTTACGCACCTACGTATCAACAATCTCAACAGGATGCTCCTCATAAGACAGCTCTTGGTCAATCTCAACACTCTGTGGTACAATCACTTGTGAAGGATCAGAAACGCACTTCCGCAACATCGAAATATGGAACACTGGATGCACTAACGACATGTCTGGTGGCAAAGCCAAACAGAAAGAAACTGCTCCAACTCTCTTTGTAATCTCATACGGACCAATGAACCTCGGTGCTAACTTCCCCTTAACACCAAAACGCACAACGCCCTTCATAGGCAAAACTCGAAGAAACACATAGTCGCCAACCTGAAACTCAAAATTCTTCCGCTTAAGATCAGCATAACTCGTGTGCCGACTAAAAGCAGTCTCAAGCCTACGCTTGATCAAAGGTACCTTCTCAGAGGTAGTCTGGATAATCTCTGGTCCAGATAGTTTACTCTCGCCGACCTCTTCCTAACAGATAGGAGATCGACACTTGCGCCCATATAAAGCCTCATAAGGTGCCATCTCAATACTAGCATGATAACAGTTGTTATAGGAAAACTCAATCAACGGCAAATGAGTCTCCCAGCTACCCTGAAAATCAAGCACACACATCCTGAGCATATCCTCCAAAGTCTGAATCGTCCTCTTAGACGGACCGTTAGTCTGAGGATGAAAGGCAGTAATGAAATCCTACCTCAAACCCAAAGATTCATGAAATGCCTTCCAAAACCGAGAGGTGAACACTGAACCTCTATCTGAAACAATTGACATTGGTACACCATGGAGACTAACAATTCGATCGATGTACAACTGTGCCAATTTTGAAGCCTGATATGTAACCTTGATCGGTAAGAAGTGAGCTGACTTGGTCAAACGGTCAACAATCACCCAAATCGAATCATACCCCTTCTGGGCACGAGGTAAACCAACCACCAAGTCCATAGCGATACGCTCCCATTTCCACTCTTGAATAGGTAGCGGTTGTAGATATCCAAACGGTCTCTAGTGTTCTAACTTTACCTGCTGGCAAGTCAAACACTTGGACACAAACTCTGCAACATACGTTTTCATTCCGCTCTATCAATATGTACCATTGAGATCGTGATACATCTTCGTAGAATCCGGATGAACACTGTAAGCTGACTTGTATGCTTCCTCCAGAATCTGGTCTCTCAACCCATCCAAATCCGAAACACACAGTCTAGAACCGTACCTGAGAACTCCATCCACAACCACAAACAAGGAATTCCCATCCAAATGAATCTCATCCATTATCTGTTTACATTGTGGATCCTCAGCTTGCAAAGCTTTAATCTTATCAATCAAAACTGGTTGCACTTGCAACTGTGCCAACAAACAGCCTTTCTAAGAAACCAGAAATCTGAATCCTGAAGCTAATAAACTATGCCACTCACGAACCATGGGTCTCTGCCACACCTCTGAAATATGGGCCAAACTGCCAGAAGACTTGCGACTCAACGCATCGGCTACCACATTAGCCTTACCAGGATGGTGCTGAATAGAACAATCATAGTCTTTCAATAACTCTAACCACCTCTTCTGCCTCAGATTCAACTCGCGCTGATCAAAGATGTACTTCAGACTCTTATGATCAGTGAAGATCTCGCAAGTCGCACCGTACAAATAGTGCCTCCAAATCTTAAGAACAAAAACCACAGCTGCTAACTCCAGATTATTAGTAGGATAATTCACCTCGTGCTTCTTCAACTGACGAGAAGCATAGGCAATCACCTTTCCATGTTGCATCAACACGCAGTCCAAACCGATACGAGAAGCATCGCAATACACAGTGAACCCCTCAATGCCAGATGGCAAAGCCAACACAGGAGCTGTAGTCAAAATCTCTTTTAGCTTCTCAAAACTCGCATCGCACTTGTCAGTCCACTCAAACTTAACACCCTTATGTGTCATTTTAGTCAAAGGTGCAAATATCCTAGAGAAATCCTGCACGAACCGACGATAGTAGCCAGCTAACCCAAGAAAACTTCTGATCTATATAACCGACCTCGGCCCTCTGCCAATCCATAACCGCCTCAATCTTCTTCGGATCAACCTTGATCCCATCCTTCGACACCACGTGTCCTAAGAAAGTTACTTGATCCAACCAGAATTCACACTTTGAGAACTTAGCATACAGCTGATGCTCACGCAAAGTTTGCATTATCGTCTTCAAATGGAAAGCATGCTCCTCCTCACTTCGAGAGTAAATCAGTATGTCATCAATAAATACGATAACGAACTGATCCAGAAACGGCTTGAATACCCAATTCATCATATCCATAAACGTTGTTGGTGCGTTAGTCAACCCAAAAGACATGACCAGAAACTCGAAATGCCCATAACACGTTCTGAAAGAAGTCTTAGGCACATCGACGTCTTGAATTCGAAGTTGATGATACCCGGATCTCAAGTCAATCTTAGAAAAGCACTTCGCACCTTGCAACTGGTCGAACAAATCATTAGTGCGAGGAAGAGGATATCTATTCTTGATAATAACCTTGTTCGGCTGTTTGTAGTCAATACAAAGCCGAAAGGAATCATCCTTATTCTTGAAAAATAGAACAGGAGCACCCCACGGATAAGTACCCGGTCTGGTAAAACCACTATCCAACAACTCTTTCAATTGTTCCTTAACTCTTTCAGCTCTGCAGGAGCCATCCGATGCGGAGATATCGAAATAGGAGCTGTTCCAGGAACAACATTGATACAGAACTCGATGTCACAATTAGGTTGTAATCCAGGTAACTCCTCTGGAAACACATCAGTGAACTCATTCACTATCGAAACACTGTGCACATCACCACTGTCAGCCTCCAAATCACAAACCATCGCTAAGAAACCCTGTTTTAAATAGCCAATTGCACTATTATAACTAAGCCATTATAGATCCATTGAAACATGCTATCTATTAGGCAATAATAGGACTGTGTGATCACCGGCGTTAACAAATTATGGCATTGCATTGCATGTTGGTTGGGTCCCATGGACAGATGCTTGCAAAGCGGCCTAGACCTAACGGGTTGTCCTGTGGCGGCAGTAATTCAATTTACGGCCCGGATAACCCTACACAAAGTTAAAATGGCTGTGACGTTGTGGGTGCAATTTTCATCTTGTGTTAAATAAGAGAGCATTTACTATAGTGTCACCTATAGTACCAAATAGGGATTCATTATTAGGGTTTCATCTGGATCGGTTAATTGGTAATATTTTGCATATACAATTGTTTTATGTATTTGCAATTTGTATATTCAACTGTAAAATTGTAGACTGACTCAGAAATATTTATATTTATGACCCTCCCCAATGTTCACCTTTTCAGGTTATCTAGGTTTGCGGTCGAATTTCCAAATAATTCTGGAAGTCATTGTCAGCCATACCTTTAAAGCTGCAAGTAGTTGGGTACTGGGAAGTCTGTCTTTCTGTTTACAGTAGTTCAAACTATTTTGATAAACTCTGGTTTGAACTACTGTATAAGATATATGTTTTTAAAAGCTGCGTGTTTACTAAAATTCTTGGACAAGCTGTTTATGAGATGCACTGGTTTAATGTTTTTAGCTTTTTAGAATTGTATTTAAAACAGAGCAGGTGCATCAACTGAGATTGATGTTTGCGCTCTGATTTCTTGAAATACAATAAAGGTGTTAAGACCAGCTTTCATATACTTTTTGTATTGTATGCAGATAGGGTAATATGTTATGTGTAATAACAATTGTACCCTGATGTCTAGAGATATAATCACAGTTTAAGAATGCGTTTACAGAAAAGGATTTAAAATGTTTACGCAACGAGGTTGCGAACCTTTCTATATTTATGAAATGCGAAAAATTTGTAAAGGTTTTTAGGCTTGCTATGGGTTTCGGAGCAACCACTCCCATTCCATAGCGCCGGTCTCGGCTCGAGTTTCGGGTGGAAATCAGGTCGTTACAAGTTGTATTGTAACTGGTCCAGGCAAATTCCTTAAAGAGCAAAACCTTGGAATAAACGTATATTCGTGACCATTTTCGTGCACATGAAGTACCTACAATTCATTAGTTTATCTAGTTTTGAAAAGTGTAAATTTCTTTGATTTACATGAAGGTTTACGACGTTGAACCAACTGAAAGTGCAATGTTGAATGGAGGAAAACCTGGTAAACTTCTTATGCTTATTCTTTTCTTATTTCATTTATGCATCCATGATTTCATAGTCGTATGATTGTTCTGGTTATAGAGCTTCGAGGTCAATTTTTTTGGAAATTTCTTATAAAAGTAAGACTTCATATTTCATTTCTTGAAAGCCAACAATTGAGAAATATTTTAAAGACTAATGTCTGGAATAATATGCTTCTTGTTTTAGTAGCTATATTGGTATTGATTTTGTCACAAAAAGTCATTAGAAGATCAACAACAAGGTGATATATTTATCATCTCTGAAACTGATACATTGCTTTCTATGTGCTGTTACGTGTCGAAGGTTATCATATGAGTCAAGGAATAGGTGCTGGTATTGTGCCGCGTGTTTTGGATGTTGTCATGCTTAGAGAAGTTGTAACATTAAGTTTAATACTCTACTCTCCTTTGCAATTTAACACACTCTTAAATAACTTTCTATGCTTGTTACAATCAGAGAGGTCATGATAGGAAGCGGGGCGATAGCTTGGCGTATTAATTGTTTTCGAGGTTACTAATTAATAACTAAATAGAATCATCCAATTTTAATTTGTTGTTGCATTCTTAGGTATCAAATGAGGAAGCTATAGAAACTACTAGGCTGCTTGCATTGAAGGAGGGTGTGCTGGTAGGATTATGGTTGTATAACAATGCTATTCATGGTTTTTTAATTTATAGCAATTTTTATTCGCGAAGAAAATTATCGGCTCTTTGTTTTCTACTACAGGTGGGGATATCATCTAGTGCTGTGACTGCTCCTGCTATAAAGTTTGCAAAGAGACCAAAAAATGCTGGGAGACTCATTGTGGTAAGTTTCTCTAATTCTCTTGGTTTTGTTATACGAGTCCTGATACTGCTAGTGCGTAATCATTCGCAGAGGATGCTACTAGCCTAATACCATGTTAAACTTACGAGATTATAAATGACTTGGCCTTTCTTGTTTGGTTCAATTCGAATGGAACTCATTTCATATGCAAATGAATTCATTTGACATTAACTATACAAAACTGAAACAATAATGTTGCTAAATAAACTAAAATTATGTTGAGATTAATAGAAAATTGAGGGATTTGGGCTTGTTTTTGTAAACTCTATTACTAAGAATAGGTTACATTCCATTGTGATTTGATTTGACTGCACATCCCTTTTCATGCTATCTTCTCAATATAACTTTTAATTTATCCTTTGGCGCAATTTTGATGAATGTGGCTAAATTTTATGCTATTCCACTTACTAATTTGAGTTTGTGCTATGTGGTGTGGTGAAATAATCGAATATTGTTTAGCAAAAGATTTTACAATAAGTTGTTGAATTTATTCATTAAATTTATCGTTATTTATAAGTTGTTTTAGTTTAGCCACAAATTTGTTTCCAGTTCATTTATTTACTTCAGGAAGCACAAATATTGAAGCAGACTGATTTGATTACTTTACACCCTTATTATCAGTGTCATGTCATTTAGCCAAAGTTTTGCTTCATAGTCTAGGCTTCTGGTGTTAGTTTGATTGTGGTGTCTATTAGGTTAGGATGTTTTGCCGAAACGAAAAATGTAAACCGAAGTGTCTACTGCTTACATGTTCGTTTTGATTATTATTAGTTAGTTGGTCATGATCTTGCAAAACTTGCTAAACTTCTTTGAAACTTTGTTGCATTGACGCTAATTAGCTTATGTTTTCAATGATTGATATAACTTCTGTGATGTTTTGCAGATTTTAAATGTTGAGAAACTAAATTTATCAAGGTCTTATTAAACTATAAGTGCATTGTGAGAAGAGCAGGGTTCGGGGGCCGCTCGCCCAAGGCTTATGACTGACTTCTCGATCTGGAAATGGTTTGAAAATGGAGTCGCCACCTAGTTCAACTAGGAAATGCCCTTTAACCGACTAGATAGCCTTACTCGCCTCCGGTAAGACTATCGTGCATTAGACCAAAGACTAGGGTTTGTGGACCTCCCCGAGACTCTTGTGCTTGGCTTATCTGTTACCGGCTTTATTTTCTGGACATATTCGTATTATATCTCATCTCAACAGTATATGCAGTTCACAGGATATGAAAGCAGTAAATAAACAAGTATGAAAGCAGTAAACACGTTTGACGCGCATATGACTCGATCTGGACTAGCATTTGAGGTAAGTAGCAGGTACTCCTAAGCATACATCTAACCTTAAAGGTTCTAGCAAATAGTCATAAGTTTGGCAGATCTGGATATTTTACTAGCATTTGATTTTATTAGGTGAGTCTTGAAAAACCTATATAACCGTTACTACATTTTCGTATTAGTCCTACGATGTCTAAGTGATGGGCTGGAATTGCATTAATGGGCCAATTTTTAGGTGATTATTCCTTTAACCGGTTATTATTGGATTTGGAATGCTTTTGGATAGCAGTAAACATTATCAGCACACACAAGCGCAGTTGGATACACATACAAGGTTAGGAATACTTTTTAACCTCGTTGACTTTGAGTGTCTGGCACTCGCGCGGGTTTTGACCATCGGTCTGGTCAGAATGGGATTTTGGTCAAATTTTTAGAGGTTTTCGTCTCGTCGATCCGGTTCTACTGGTTCGATCTGGAGTCAATTCTGAGTTTGGGTTGGCCCGGAATCAGCTCTAGAAGTTGCTGGTTTGCTGGGCCTCGGGCTCGTGGGCCCGGTTTATACACTATGTTACATATCTGGACATCTGAGTCCATTTTACATTGTCTCTGGCCCGTTGCATTACAGAATATGATTCTACATTTGATTAGCTACGTCTGGGTTCAAACTGGGCTTGATTTGGAGTCAGGATGGGCCCGGAAACACGTTTTGAAGTTCGGATCGAAGTCTGGAGGATCTGGGAAGCAAATTGGGGATCTGGTGAAGGAGGAGCACGGCGCCAGTTCATAGTGCCGGCGCCGGCAGTTTAAGGCGGCGGCGGCGGTTCGTTGGGAGCAGTTCTGAAAATTTGTTTTGCTTCGTTATCACTCGTTTCAAGTCCGTTTCTCATGCTGGAGTAGTCAAAACAACATAAAATCGAACAAGGAATCCAAAAAAACACATAATAGGAGTGTTTAAAGCTCATCTACGCAAAAAGTTATTTCGGGGCAGCAAGTATGTTTTTCAGGTTTTCATGGCAAAACAAGCTAAAGACACCTAGAAACATGCATTCTAAGGCATCTAATTGATTGTTTTCTGGTTTTGAACATTAAAAACAGCTGATTGTAGTGATTAACATGTTTTTTCATTGAATTTTATGGCAATTATTGAAAGCATCGAATTGGTTGATTATGGATATTTTAATGGCAACTAGCAAATAATCTAAACATACAACCCAAGCATAATTACAGCAATCATGGAAATCATATATGCAATGTTCATGGAAAAATCAAAGGAATAATGAGGGTCCTCAGAAGTACCGTTCTGAGTCCTTGGCTCGTTTACTGGCGCAGTGGATGCGGAATCCAGCTTCGGATCTGTGCAGGGCTTGCGTTCTTGGAGAATCAAAGTGTTCTTAGTTGTTTTTTTGGACTTGAATTTCGTGTGTGTGTGTGTATGGCCGAATTATGCTGTCTATTTTTAGGGTTTGTGTGCCACCGTTATCCAGGCTGGCTTAAAGCTGTATTTATAGTGGTTAGGGATGACCTAAGGTTTCCTAGAATCTTCTAGAACATTCTAGAATATTCTAGGGTGAAAGTGTGTGAAGTGATAAGTTATTAAGTTTTGAGATTAGCATTAAACTCTATCTTTTTAATTAAATTCGTATTAAGGATTGGTGGCTAATTAAAAGATTGCTAAAGGTGCGTTTTGGTGCCCGAAAATGTTAAAAAAGGTTCCTCGGGCCCTATAGGTTTGGTTAAGGTCAATGTTAGTCCGTCAAACTTGCAAATGGCCCATAAACTTCTAAGATATGGAAATTAGTCCAATTTCTAGACTTAGATTACAATTTCTTTGGATTTTTATGGGTAACTTGCGCCTAATTACGTTTTAATCCTCCAAGTTTGCAGCTGTGCACAGATTACGCCTGCTTAGATACCAGCAAGCAAATCGAAAGCTCGTCATCCGGACAGATTTGTCTGGAAATCATCATTGGACGCTTCAGTTCCTTATCACTTTTTACCTGTCCGAAAAATAGGTGTCTACATGCATATTGCGGTAACCAAAGAGTTCATGCAAGGATATACTTATATCTTACTTTGACTGATCTGGTTATGTTTTATAATTTATAGCTTAGGATGCCAATGGGGATTGTGCCCCCTTCAAAGCTCACAAGTATGTAAGTTGAGGTACAATCAGGGTCATTTTAGGATTCTTATTATTCTAGCAAATTACTTGAGTTGCAAATTTTTTAGGGAGAATTTGTAAGGGTCGAAGAGTATCTTCGTCTTATAAGGACAATGGTTTATGAATGTGATTAGAGATTTTTACTTACTCCTCCACAGAGCTAGCCCCTATAACTTGCATATGCATTTTAAAATGTCGCACAACAGGAATGAAACAATTGAGTTCTGCAAATGACTACTTCACAGTCATGTCCTTTGAGTTTTAAAGATGACTAGTTAAATATATTATATTCTAATGTCTATTTACCTTTTTACTTTCTTATAGATATGAAACGTAAGCAGTAACGCCAAATGAACTATCTCGAGTAGAAACAATAAAAGCATAAAGAATGATAAATAGGTTTTTGCGGTTGTATTACATCACTGACTCCTCTTATGTAGTAGTGTTTTTTTATCTTTGTATTCTACAACGTTCGTACTAAGATTGCTTTTGATATTTATAAGCACTGGTATGTTCAACTCTATTTTAAAATTAATGGATAACTACCATTAAACTTATAGATCGATCATTTTCGTTTTATATTCATTATTATAAAAATACGAGAATGCGATTCTTTTGAATTTGTAACAGATTTGTAAAGGAAATGCATGTCACAAAATAAATTTTATCACAAATTCGTTACAAATTTGTGAAGGATTTGTGACGGCCACATTCGTCACAAAATATATCTGTCCAAATTAGTAACGGATTTGCGACGGCAATATCCGTCACAACATAACATCTATCACAAAGCCGTTACTCATTGTGACGGATTTGTGACGGAAAAATTCAAAATTCGTCACAAAGCCGTCCCTCATTGCGACGAATTTGTGACGGAAAGATCCGTCACAAATTTGTGACGGATTTTTAAAAAGTGACCATTGACTTTTGTGACGGCAGTTTCCGCCACTAATCCGTCACAAATTTGTGACGGATTATTTTTTCCGTCGCAAAGTATTTGTGACGCCTTTTTTGATGATGGATTGAAACCCGTCACAAATCCGTCACAAACACCTTTTTGTAATGGAAGTGAAATGTTCGAGAACAGGCTGCAACCAAGGCCACGAGAAGAACGAACACGTGTAGTCGCGAGAACATATGATTTATGCTTCTAGTATATGAACTGAGCCTTGATTTAACAGACTAGAATACGACTAGAACAGCATATGTGTTTGGATAGTAATGCATATCCGCTTAACGATAAGCTATAATGTAAACGCCCTCTTGATCAAGATGCCGAGGACGTTAAACTACAAGATAAGAGGAGTAGTGTATAAGAAGACATAAGCAAAAGATCGAATGAGTACGCGAATAGCACGGTGTAATCGATTAAAAGATGAACTATGATGTCCCAAATTTTTAATGAAATGATTATGAAACCATGAGATAAGACAATAGGAGCACGAAAAATGATAGCTGCATATAGTGATCAACTCATATCTTAAACATTAAATATGGAAGATAGTCTCCGCAAATGGATGACGCAAGTTTTACATGATATTACAAGATCGTCAGATTAGTAGAACAAGGATATCTTTTAAGTGAATCATTGGATCGACTTGACATTGGGACACGACATTCCTAAGACGGCTACTTGAGGATTGACCGTTGGGATTGATAAACGATGGACTAGAAGTGATTTTTATGAGAAAAATTGATGATGGATATATGCGAGTAAAAGCGGCAAGCCAAGGAGACGTGCGACAAGAATATGAAGTTTGGAGCCTGAAATTGGATCAACTAAGTATAGTTAACATCAGTTCCGCATGGAATTGAGTAGTTTAAAGTATAAGATCTGGCAAGCTATGTATAGCTAACACCAACCACGCATAAAAGTGAATGGAAAGAAAGGTCAAGAGATAAACGATAAATATTGCAACAAGCGAATTAGGAGTTTGAAATCTTCAACACCAAGTTGCAATTATGAAGCGAATTAGTAGACCATGGAAGGTATAAACGTAACGAACGTATGTGGAGTGTAAAGTCTTAAGCTTCAAGCTCGAATGATAAATAGTGAAATGCATAGTACGATTGATATGTAATATTAATAGTGATCATTGAATGAAGATGTAGATATTATATGTAGACGATTAAGATATCTTGTATATCATTGAACTTATCGGACATATGGATGAAGCTTCGTGCATCGAAGTATATGAAGGGATATGAAGAAGAGACCCAATATGAGAGTTGAGCTATACTAAAGAAAGTTATATCAAATAGATCAATATAGAAAATAAAAGATGAAAGTAAGGTATGCCAAAGGTATAAGACATGTATGATAAGGTATAAGAATTCAAAGATCCGAAGCTGCGTATGTCGTAAGGAACTCGATAACCTGCGTATGTCGTAAGGAACTCGATAAGAGTAATTGAGGAAAGGAAAAGAGAAAGGCACGTGGAGCGTTGACGAGGAGATTAGATGAATCGAACTCTATGTAATCACAGACACATAGAAACAAAAAGGGATAAAGATGATACCAGCATATGATCGGCTTTACTGACATTCATGATGTCAGTGCAAATATGATAAAACGATACGTATGCGATTAAGAACACATTACATCGAGAAATTTAGACGAAGAAGGCTAGAACCCTCTATTAATGATCGATGTATTAGATGTTAAAAGAAGAAGTACACGATGTACAAGATCCGATGAAGAGGAATACCAGGAATGCAATAGATGATTGAGAAGTACGATGAGAGAATGAATATGGAAACAGCAAGAATGTGGATAGTAAGGATAAGTGAACCTAAAACCATGTGGTAGCAATATGATAGTTTGGAAGCCAAGAGTCAAATCAAGATACGATATTGAAAGCAAGAGTAGGTAAAGAATAGTAAATTATGACGATGAACGCGAAAAGCGTCTTTGAAAATTAAAAGGTGAACAATGCCAAGAAGATGGACGCTAAGTGTAACCTAAGGGTTAACACTAAGGGTAAATATTGAAGTTCCAAAAGATGGATCACGACGAGGCGAATAGTAAGAAGCTAAGTAAGAGGAGAAAATAATGTCTAGTGGAGATTTATGTAAAAAGGTTGTAAAGTGACAAATGTGGAAATAAGGATTCGAGTATGGTGAGTGATCAGATCAATATACCACAAAGATTGCAAAGAATGGTTACGTTTGCTATAAGAATAG
The DNA here is from genome assembly GCF_937616625.2 of Mercurialis annua. Classification (NCBI taxonomy): domain Eukaryota; kingdom Viridiplantae; phylum Streptophyta; class Magnoliopsida; order Malpighiales; family Euphorbiaceae; genus Mercurialis; species Mercurialis annua. The sequence continues at coordinate 33,102,027 of NC_065577.1, read as the reverse complement.
TCAAGGATCTCCGCAAGGATACGGAGACCAATTTGGATAGATAAAAGAATGGATTAATGAATTTGAAGATCAATGAAAGAATACGCGATACGCGATAATGGTGACAGTGACGACACTACCAAAGGCAACACACGACGACAAAAAGTTGAAAGGACAAAGAACCCGCCTTGGAAATGGGTAAACGGAATGTATCGAATAAAATAGAAGACATGTAGAGTATGAGTAAGAAGATCAAGCATAGAGCAAATGGCGACGTCACCAAAGGATATCATGGTGTATGTGTATAATTGGAAGAAGATTAAGACCCTCACTAAAGGAGTATAAGCATAAAAATCTTATCAGAGCATTGGTTACACTTTGTGTTATTAAGATAAGAATTCAGCGATCAATATAGCGACCCTATCTAGTTATAAACTAGATTGGTAAAACAGAGTGATGTGAAGTAAGAAGAGACAAGAAGTTTCAAAGAATAGTGCATCGCAATTAGTTAAAAAAAGTAAGTCAATAGATTTACAACAAGTAAAGAAGTATATAAGATATGAAAATGCAAGAAATAGATCGAACAATCCCCTGTAAAGAAAGCATAAACCTTATAGGGATTCATCATGGGAATTCATCTCATGGATGATCGTCGATGAATGACGATAAAGAAAGATGGAGTTTATGAGCGATAAGTAAAACGACAAGACCTAAAGGAATAGTGGATAATGGGATTAATTTCCCACCACCACGACAAATAACAATCAGACGACGATAACAGTCATACAAAAGAGACTACATAAGTAATGAAGCACGAGTCAGTTGAATGGCCACATCATACACCAAGAAATGATGATAGGATAAAACATATTGGACAAAGAGAATGGATCAAGAAAGGAAAATCGTAAGAGCATGCAGATGCCGCTAGCATCGCCATAAAAAGAAGATGTTTGAGATCAAGATCAAGTCGTAACAACGACCAAATAAAGAAGATTAAAACGTACGAGCTAATGGATTGTCTACATCATTCGACGACGAATGAGAGAGCATAATGACTAGGATTATCGTCCCTAGTGATAAAGTATTATTAGAACGAACTACCACTGGTTATCGGTAATTAAACTAAAAGTTTAATTATAAGGATTGGAGTTTATAGTATTGAGTATCAGATAAAGAACAGACAAAAGAGGTGCGTATATAGGATAAAGAGAAGAAACAAAGAGAAGAGATCAAAGGTAAGGATGCATAGTACATAAGAATATGACTGAAGTCACTATAGAAGAAGATAATGACATGAAGGTCGTCAATGATAGTTGAAGTTATTGTTTAAGGAGTACAGGATATCGATTGAACAAGTAAATAAGAGAGTTAATGGAAATTCGAGGACGAATTTTTATAAGGGGGGAAGAATGTAATACCCCGTAAGTTCAAGTTACTTAATTAGACCACATGTCCTATTTTTATAGGCTATCAGTTCGGAAATAAGGAATTATTGGCATAATTAAGGGAAATATATTACGAAGAAATTGAATTCGAATAATTCAATAGGGAAATTGGATACTGAGATTTAGGAAAATAGAGTTATATCTCGGGACATAAAAGTAAGCATTAGTGAAATATTTTTATACAAGTAAAAGTCCTGTATTATTTATTAATATTAATATTAGAGATCGATTATTAAAAGACTATCGGAAAAGAATAAAAGGTTATAATATCGTATTATTTATTCAGATTTAAATAATATGTATGTCAATTGATTAAAAGTGATTTAAATATTCTATTGGTTGATTTGAATAATATAAGGGTTAAGTGTTAGAGCTAAAAGAAGCTAAGGACCTAAGTGGCACCTTTGCCATGATATATATAAAGATGGGATTATGAATGAAGAAGAAAGATCCAGAATTTCATTTTTCTCTTCATTCTCATCGTTCATCATCATCGGAGAATTGGGGTTTCTTCGTTCCTCATCCGATTCGAACGATTCCTGCGCTGTTGCTTCACAAATTCATTCCTCTATCATCCTAAGGCTTCAAATCTGGGTAAGAACTCAATTTTTGGTGTTAAATTTGAAGGATTTTGGCCTGTTTGAAATTGTATAAGTACGGTTGAATCGAACAATCAAACATCGAGTTGTTTTTGATGTTTTTGAAGTGTAAATGATAAGTTATGGATTAAAATGAATTGGGCATGTGTTAGTATGGATTTTGAATGTTTTAAGGCTTCGGAAATGGTCCGAAAACGTCTTTGGAGTCGCCCCAGAAGGGGCACGACGTGCTAGAATACAGCACGTCGCACTGGTGCACGACGTGTGCCCGCACGTCGTGCACAAGTGAAGGGCACGACGTGCCCTTCCTGAAAAATGATGGGCACGACGTGCCCTACCCCGATGGTGACTCCGGGGGTTTCCATAAGCAAGAAACGGTATCCGTAAGCGTAAATTGGGCCTAAAACCTTGACGAAACATAGGTAAGGAAATGAAACGATACTAAGGTGAGATAATTGGATATTAAAGTATTCAACGGGCTAATTAAGCTAAGGTTTTATGGAAACGTAAGAAGTTAATTAAGAAATAAACATGGGATCGGTGTTGCCCTTAACCTAAGATTAGCATTTACGAATTTAGACGCATTTTGGTATTATAATGTAACAGAGGATTCAACAATATACAAGGTGGAGGATTTTAAGTATTTTGAGAATCTATCAACGAGTTCAAGTTATCGAGGGAAAAATCGATCAGCATGTTCATTTCATAGGCGATCGGATAAGCGGTTACCGTGAGTTGCAGTTTACTTTTGTGTTTGTTTATGTGAGTTATTTGTTTTATCGTTGTTGTAATATATGCTTTGCTTATTCTGTTATCCCCATTACTGTATGATTTATGATTTGGTTTGCGATGTTATATTGTGATGAAGTTTGTTTTGATGATCTGAGAAACGTGCTACCTATTGGGCGTCAATAGGACTGCGTGATCACCTGTACTGAGATTAGATAATCCTATGTCATAGAGTTAAGTATGAGCTGTTAGATCAGATGGCGACGGTGGCTTAGTTCCTAGCCTGAACTTAAAGGGAAACTGTGGCAACGGTGGCATTGTTCCCGGCCCAGATACCCAATACAGATCTATGGCGACTGTGGCTTAATTCCTGGCTTGAACTTAAAGGGAAACTGTGGCGACGATGACATTGTTCCCGGCCCAGATACCCAATACAGATCTATGGCGACGGTGGCTTAGTTCCCGGCCCAAACTTAAAAGGAAACTGTGGCGACGATGGCATTGTTCTCGGCCCAATTACCCAATACAGATTTGTGGCAATGGTGGCTTTGTTCCCGGCCAGATGCTGTCATAAATAAACTCATTAGATTCTGCAGTTGGTTTCTTAGGAATCTTTGGATTAGGATTTCAGTCGGATCATAAATTTGTGTGTTGTTTGATGTTTGTTCTATGAATTGATTATTCTAGTATTTAAAAATATATTAAATGTTTACATGATTTTGATGATAATACCATCTATAAACGTAAACTCGCTAAGTATTTCCCCAAATACTGACCCCCCCCCCCACAGTGTTTCTTTTCAGATTCAGCTTTTGTAGAAGAAGTCGAGCTTCCATCTCTTGTCTGGGAAATTTTTGTTCCCTTCTAGAGTTCCAGTAGTCAATGGTAGTAAACTTAGTTTGTAATTAACGGTTTATATCAAATAAAGTTTTATGAAATGAAGTTTTGATATTCGAGTTTTTAAATATTAATGAAATTTTATCTTAATAAGTTTTTGACCGTTTTAGGCTTGCTACGGGTTCCGGAGCTACCACTCACGTTCCCTAGCGCCGGTCTCGGCCCATGAGATTGGGTCGTGACATCCTATTTACATGAAGTATGCCCCAATTTACGTGAAATATGCCATAATTTCCATGTAGTTGAATTATGAGAAAAGAATCATAAAGAACTTCATCTTCTCGTAGATGACACGAAAGTCTTCATATGACTTGTCCTTGTACTCGTTGATCTCTATACTCACTAATGTCAAATTCTTCATCAGAGCTATAATCCATATAACTAGGAGAGAAGAAAAAGAAGAAGCTATGTTAAACTGACTTAAGACATATCTAGGTAACTCAAAAAAAACCATTTGCTAATTAAGAGATAACCACATATCAAAAATGTGTTAATAACTGTGAGGCCCTGACACTCCTTCGGAGTGCCGCATCTAGAGGGACATAAGGACACGCCAGGGACATGGCAGGGATATGTACCCGACACCGCAAATTCCGTGTCCCACACTTTTGACTAGTCAAAGAGAGGGGACACAGCGGGGACACTTCAGCGCTCAAATATTTCATAGGGAACGAGAATTTTTTTTGTCTCAATTTTTGAGATAAGTCAGAAATCAAAAATTAAAAACCAGCGTGTTTCGTTATCATTTTCTTCTCCTATTTACTTAATTTTCCATCTTTATTTTCAATCGTATCTAGGGCATATTCTAATTGATGGACGAAAACATGCCTTCTACTGCATATTACCCACAACTACCTGAGCAACCGCCACCGCCTGGTTACTACCCCACCACTTATTACCGAACTCCTCCTCATGTCGCCGCACACCACCCCCTCCACTAGCACCATACATTTCTCAACCACCAACTTACCCATTATAAAACAATGATTTTTAACTATTTTGGAGATGTAATACCACTTTTGTCTGATAGCGTCTCTTTGTGTGAATTTGTTCCATCTCTAGTGGCATCATTAGTTATCTTTCTTGCAAGATTTACTATTAAGCCAAAGACTCATCCTTAGGTAAGACGAGTGGAAGCTGGTTCAACATGTAAGATTATAAATCTATACTATATATAAAAGCACGGATGGCAGGGGACAAGCACATTTACATTAATGTCCTTTTTACTTTATAAAACATAATTACTAATTAGAAAACTATTATGTTAATTAATAAAATTAATTAGAGCTAGAGTACTAACTAAAATAAACTACTTATAATATGTAGAGATAATTGTTTATAATACTAACTCAAATAGACTAACTTTAATAATAATAATAATTGTTATTTTAATTATTATTTAATCATTTAAAATTTTAATTTTAAGAAAAATTATTTTAAATAAATTATTAATTTAATTACTATTTAATATTTTTAATTTACATTCTCTATAAATACGATAATGGTACTACAAAAATGATAGAAGTTCTTTTTTTTTTCAAGCACTTTGCATTGCAGGGTTCACCAATTATCAATTAGCAAGCACTGTTTTTACTTTGACAACTGCAGCTGTTCTCCCATTTTACACCCTCAAGGTTGTAGCTTCTAAAGCAGAATTGATACAAGTTATATATTTATTTGAGAATTCATCCTAATTTTAATATGTTCTGCTTATCTTGAGATACCTGTTTATTTTACATAAACTTTGCAATCAATGTCACTATTTCCTACGCGTTTAGTTATAAACTGTGATTTAATTTTTATGGTCATGTGGTTGATAATTTTTCTATATAGAGTTATGAAATATTGCTTTTAGTCTATGTTGAGTCCTACACTTTATTGTTTCTTTCCATTTTCAGAAACGATTCTAAGACTCTAGAGCTTTATGTTTTTAACATATTGAAATAATAGAAATCTTTTTATTTTTTGTTCAACATTTTTCGCTTCAGTATTTTTCAGTTTGGTGCAACATAGATTAAATGTGCAAGTGGTTGATTTACATTTTCCCGTCAAGTGAAGTCTATTTCTCATTGATTGTGCACTTTAAACGCGCAGGAAATTGACGATTTTCCATTATTTTATTGCTACTTGCATACAAAATTCAACACAAAGGAAAGTGATGAATCATTCCCGTGTTAGGGTGAGTTTTGACTGTACAGTGCGAGTTTTAGCCAAGAACCACGTCAAGCTACACTAGAAAGGAAGTCAAATAATCTGGTGTCTCTCAAAGTCTACAATTATCACCAATTCGTCTTCTGCAAATCCTCATGTTCTCTATTTCCTCCGTCGTTGCTTAATCGGATTATTCGTCACACGATGATATCTTACCCCTCTCAATTCTCTAATTCTGCTGATGCCGCTTCTTTCCCTACTCGCATGACTGTTACTGTAACACCCCGTATTTTCCGACTAGTTCCGTTAAGTCTAAAGGGTACTTTGGGTCGTTTAAGTGATTCGACCACTTGGAATTTTGGTTCCAAGGTTCTAAACCTTTTTATATGTGTTTTAAAATGTATTGGGAGTAGTCTCAGAGTTTGGAGCGGTTTCAATTTCATTTTCAAAATATTAATTTTTCGTCGGAGGCAGTAGGATATCGCGGGCGCAATCTTCCTATGTCGCGGGCACGACTTGTGTATCACAGTCGCGATGAAGGTGTAGCGAGCGCGACGCGTGCAATGTTCAGTTTGCTGATTTTTTATTTAAACACCCTGAACTCGACCTAATCAAATTTTACACTTTTTCTAAAACCCTAAAGCGACACCTACCCTCTGAATATCATCTCTCATTGATTCCTTTGCCTATTATGATTCCTTGGTAAGTGTTTTCCATCATTCCTCTATGATTTAATCTCTATTCTATCGTTTTTACCTTTTGTTAAATCAATAGCTCTATGTGTTTATGGTTTGTAGGCTGATTTTGATCTTACTATTTCTAGGTTTCTTTCCTTTGGTTGTTCTTAATCTAATTCAAGAGGTTAGTTGCTCTAAACCCTTGTTATGATTTGTTGAGATTGCTAGATAATGTGTTGATTCAATACCTTGGGTGGCTTGGCTTTTCTGTTTTGCCTTAATTCTAAAATATGTAAATGTTGATTAGTGTTGTTGTTGGCTTGTTCATGTCACATATTCATTGGATGAATTGAAATAATGGCTTAAGTGCTTAGATATATCAATTGATTGATGTCTTTGATTTGAAAATTTTGTTTTAAGGTTAAACTAAAATCTGGAAATTTTATAAGTTTGAATCATAGGTTGATAGATGCCTAACAATACTTTGGGTAACGTGAATAAATCGTTTAAAAGATTAAGGTATCTATTGGCTTAAGTTTTTTTGAACTTAAAATATGTTTTGGTGGAAAACTAAAAGTTGTAAATGTTCCTTTAGAAATTAAAAGGTTGTTGTTAACAATTCTTACCTTGGATAATTTGAGATAATTCGCTAAAGCTATATTATATGTTAAAGGTGGATCTAATTGGAATAAATTGTTGTTTAAAAGGTTAACTGAGGGCTAGAAATCAAATGGCACTATTTTGTTATGAATAAGTAAAAGAAGTTAGCTTATTCTTTGGTTGTGGTTTATCAATGGGTTAAATGAGATATAAGGCATGTAAGGTATTAGATGATTATGTTGTGTTATTTAACTATTTTAGTTTCAAATCGATACTTGAAAGATGTTTGAATCTTATTGATTCCATTTAAGGTGAAATATTAAGTGTACTTGGGTGTTGGTTGCTAAGTGTTAGCAAGCTTATTTACTTGGTTGTCTTCTATGTTCAAGGCATGATTAAGTTAGGGTATGAGTTCTTATTTAATGACTTGGTTTTATTTAAGGATTGATTGAAGACTTTGGTTTTCACTTTGGACTATGGTTGGGTCGGATTAGACGTGTGTCGCCCGACATGTGATGTTGAGCTATACTGAAGTTAAGGCTAACACACTACCTTGGGAAATCTCTTGATTTTAAATAAAGTATTTAAGTTATGAAAGGACTTTGGTTTTATTTTAAAGATAAGAACTCACCTAAGCTTAATTTGCCTAACTTGTTATTTGGTTTGAATGGAATACTTTGTATATACATTGGTTATACTTTGGTTACCTTGGTTGTACTTTGGTTGTGTTTAAGATGCTAGTCCTACATGGTGTCTAGTATTCTTAGAGCTAGGGTTTATTTGGATTTTAACTTATATTATGTTTTAGACCCGTCGACTGCTCGTGCTTCGGAGTCTACGCAGGTTAGCTGTTTGCCAAGATTCATGTGGATAAGCAAGCAGTGAGTTTGAGAGCGTTGGTCATCTCCGATTCTTTGATTCCTCGGAGGTCTTTTTATGTTATTAGACTAGTCAATTTTTTTACCTCTTAGACCGTAATAGAACTAGTTTAGTGTTTGATTATTATACTTTGGTTTGTCGTCTTGATACGACTTTTATGTTATTATACGTTGGCATGTTACATTGGATTATTATATATGAGGGTTTCGTAACTTCGTATTGTTATCAAATGAATGTTATATAAATTGCTAGACATAGGTTGAAGTCTCGGTTGCCCCCGAGCAGTGGTTTTCTTGCAGGTTTATATGTTTATTGTTTATCCGCGAGGCTTGCTACGAGTTTTGGTATGACCATACCCATACCCTAGCGCCGGTCACGATCCATGAAATTGGGTCGTGACAGTTACTATACCTTACTCTGATATTAAGATGTCTTTTTTCTTCATTTTTTCCAATCAGTATGATGTGCTTTATAAATTTATATGTGTACATGTAAATACTGTGCATCTTTGTTTGTTTGTTTAATTTATGTGTTTGATAAAACAGGACAAGGATGTAAACTATATTTTTTGTCAGAAGAAATTTTTGTGCTTACTGAAGATGAGGAAGAAGAAACTGATATGTATGAAATTATCATAGTCTCTTATTTGGAAAATGAAAGTGAAAGGCATGGAGGTATATGCAAATTCTGCACCATCATCTCTCTATGTAATTTTTACATTTAATGTTCATCAGATGATAAGTGTAATGTAGCTTGATTGACCAATGATGAATTAGCTTCATGGTATTTTTGTACCTAACTTCTTGTTCAATTTGTATACGGTTAAATTAGGAGAAGTATTTATACTATTGTGTTTGTCGAGCGAAATAGGTTTCATAACTAAAAATATTTATCAGCTAATTGATTATAAAAACAAATAGATATTAAAATTGTAATTAGTTTAAAAAAATTAAAATTTACTCCAATTAAGTTTGTAACAAACCTTCACAAATTGTGACGAATTTGTGATGAAAAGTGATGTCAGAAACAATCTCTGTGACGGAAATTGTGACGGCTTATTGTTTGTGACCACACTTTTTGTCAGAAATTTGTCACAAATTATGACGGAATTTTCCATCACAAATTTGTGAAGGATTAATCTAAGTGACTGATTGAATTTGTGACAGAAACATTTGTCACAAATTGCGTCACAAGTTGTGACAAACATAAATTTCCATCACGATATAAATCGATACGTCGAGTTTGTGCTTCAACAGAGTTGAATAACTCGAGGTAAGACTCAATACTTCACGAGTATAAATCCATACGTCAAGTTTTGGCCTTCCAGAGATGAACAACTCGAGGAAAGGATAAAATTCGAAGGGCATGGAGCTCTACCTCGAGTTTGTAGGAATCAGTTATTGAATTTGCAGTTCATCCTTCATTAATCAATTTCTAGTCTTTTTCTAAAAGAAAAAAGAAAATACCTGGGAAAATAGGCAACGACAGAAAGACAGCAACGATGGAAGTGCCGCGGCGGAAGTACAACGACGAAATTGATGCGGCAATATGGTGTTAATATTCAACAAAAATAGTTTTGTCCTATCTTGATTTATCTTTAAAGAATGAACAGAGTTTTGATAAAATAAGAAATTAGCCTAATTTGGATACTTTTACCTAAATTGCTATATACTAGATTCCATTCTCACAAAAATCCAATTTTAATATGCGTTTGGCACATTGATATTCTACCAAAACATAACATGTATCCTCATTCCAACCATGTGCTTCACAAGGAGCAAACAACGTTTCACAAATTAATCGATCAGACTTATCACATAACAATCAATCAATAACATTTAAGCTTAGGGACAAATCATTTCTATAACTGCAATAGTTCTTAGGTGACATCATAACAGAATACCTAGGGTCAACAAACACTTATCACAGACTGGAAGTGGTATCTATCTGCCTCAAATCATATATTAACAGTGGTAATGAGACAACCTGCTCTGATACCAAATTTGTCACGAACCGATTTCTCAAGCCGGGACCGGCACTAGGAAATGGGAATATTACTACAACAACTAGGTAAGTCAGGACTATACGTTGCAAAATTGACTTCTGGTCAAAGGATGGACTTCTAGCCAAGTCCAGAGTCTAGTTACCAGAAAAACATCTAATTCATTGGGGTCAGCTTAAGCTGAGTGAGATGTATGTTACTTAACATATTATCAAAATAGCATCGCATTTTAAAACAGTATATAAGCAAGTATTTGATCCGATCACAATCTTAATCTTGGACAAATCTTAACCTAAGTATCTTCTTAGGCTTATCGAGAGTACTGTTTTCTCTTATCCATTTAGGTAAGGTCCTTGGATAGTTCGACCGAGTTCAACCTATACCAAGTGATATAGTCCCGAGATAGTTCCATTCAGTTAAACTCATATCACACTCAATATCCATACGAACACTACTAGAAAACATGGCAATATCCCTTAACCTATTAAGAAACTGTTAAAATACTAGGACGTGCCACATGTCCGAAATTAAGAAATTTAGGACAAGAAGATCAGAAATGAGAATCGAGCTAAGAAAAAGTGCAAGTTAGCTCAAAATTGGAAATTGAGCGTTTTTTTTGGCAAAAATTGCCAAAATAAATGATCTAAAATCGAATTATGAGATATTTGGGTGATATTATTTATTTGGACAATATATAATATAAAATTTATCGAGGTGTAAAAATCGGATATTTAATCGATGAAATCAGACAAGTTTTAAGTTAGAAATCGAAGCCGTTTGAGTTGATTTCTTTAAGGATTAAACAGGAAATTTTGCCATAATTATATATAGCAAAGAAATGAAATTTAATTCAGCAAACATTCATCTTCCTTCAGCTAAAACAAGAAATCCATTAGCTCATTCATCCCAAAACCTTCAAAACTTCAATTCACCATATCGTTTTCGTTTCTTAACGGAATTGAGTGATTCTTACGGCCACAAAACGAGGAAAGGATCCTCTAATGGATTGTGGCTTCAATTTTAGGTAAGTTTGAGAAATTCCAGTTAGGGTTTCAGAGGTTTGAATTCGGTTTTAGTGATTATTATGGTGACTTGTGAAATTGATGCTTCTAACGTGTTTGTATGCTTGAATCATGGACTTTTGATGGTGAATTGGAGCATGGAACCTACGGCATGGAGAATTCATATAAGGTAAGGGGAAATTCTGAATTCATGAGCTTTTGGTTGATGTGTTTGAATGCATTTGGTAGATATGGATTTGGCAATATCATGAGCACAAAGTGTATTGATGCGTTCTAGGCTGGGTTTATGATGGATAATAGCTGATTATAATGGTGTTGGATCAAGTTTGAAGGTTTAAGAATTGGTTTGAGTTGTTAGTCATGATTCGGCCTATATATGTATTGCATCTTTAAATGTTTTGATGATGTTTAAAACATGAATTGTAAGTGTTTAAAGATGTGTATATTGGCTGTACTATGTTGTTATTAAGATGGTAAGTCGATAAGACTCTTAAGTCTCGACATGTTATATGTAACAATATAAGTAAACGCAAACTAGTCGGATATTTTGCACAAAACTGTTCTGCAGAATATCCCTGTTGCCAAGGAAATATCTCGCACTGTAGAGCTCCAAATCAAGTTTTGTCTGTTGGTTTAGAAACGTGAAGGTGTAATCTAGATATGTTTAGGTTTAAGTTTTTGCTGATTCAGTCTCTAAGGTAAAGTACTCTAATAAAGAAGAACATTATGTTGCGTAAACTGCACTGCACTTTTTGGAGAACCCAAGGACTTAACTTCAGGGCTAGTTTCCGACACGTTCGGGTGCTAGAATTAGTCTGAGACCTTAACGGAAGTTGTAAAGGACATTCTGAACTTTAAGAATATCAGTTTTTTTTAGAGGTCGGACTAGTTTACGGTTAGCAAAAATAGTCGATTACGGGGTCGATAATGCGACAAGTTACGCAACTTGTTTATTCTCGAGTCTATGTGTCTATTGAATTAAAATCTCACTCGAGATCCATGTAATTTGTTCATGGTTTGACAAAACGACCTATTAGCGGACAAGGAGTTCAGGGAGCTTACGCTATATATTGAAGATTATGGATATCAAGCAGTGAGTTTACTATGTGGATATTTACATTTGTAGTATTATATGCATTTCTTTATACGCAAATTTGTTTAGAAAAATTGCATAGAATCATTTTATAAATGATATGCTTGGTTGAAATGCATGTATCATGATTTGAAATCGGCATAGATCTGATGAAACGAGCTTTCCTATTGGGCGGCAATGGGAACTGTGTGATCACCAGTTAAGCTTAACAAAGTTGAATTACTTCCTCAGTACAAGAGTTCGATGTTGTGTGTGGTGTTGTGTGGATATTCCTAGTATGGGTGAATTCGATTGAATTGTCTCGAGGCTCATAGCTAGAGGTTAAGTCGATGGAATTATCCCGGGTGGGAGGATCCCGAGTTTGCTCGGTGGAATTATCTCGGGTGGTAGGATCCCGAGTTTGTTTGTTTGTTTGTGTGTTCATTTGTTTGGTTGTTGGTATGATATGTGGGACATAAGAAGTAGTACAAGTAACAAGTACTTGTGAAAAATCAGTTTGGAATCATCAGGATTTAACTTAAGGATTAGGGTTCAATCGGATACTCATATATGGATGCATATGATTGATTGATTTGATATGCACTGTTTCGAACATTTTAAATTAATACTTATCTGTAAACTAGTGAACTCACTCAGTCTCGACTAACCCCCCAACAATGTTTGGTGCAGGTGTCTAGTTTTGGCAAGCCGAACTTCTATCCTTATTCCAGAAGTCTGCAGTATGTACATGATCTGTAGTGTTGCAGTAGAGTTGAGTCCTAGTCTTTTTGTATATTTGTAAAACGGTTTTCATGTGTGTAAACTCTGATAAGTATGTATATGTTTGAATTCCGCTTTTAAAATCGTTGGCTTTGTTTTGGAACGGGCTGTGCTAGAATGTGAGACATTGCATGGTAAGACCCAGGTTCCTATGCTAGAAACGTTTGCTTTGTTTTGGAACGGGCTATGCTAGAAACGTTTTCATGTTTTGAAGCAGACATTTGTCTACGTCGAGCTCATGGAGCTTTTATATGAAAACTATTTGTTTATGAATGAATATATGTTAGTATGTTTGGTTTTAAAATTGTCACGACCCAATTTCATGGATCGCGACCGGTGCTAGGGTATGGGTATGGTCGTACCAAAACCCGTAGCAAGCCTCGCAGATAACCTTATATACAAATAAACCTGCAAGAAAACCACTGCTCGGGGGCAACCGAGACTCCAACCTAAGTCTAACAGTTTATACAACAGTTCTAATATCATAACTTGATAATAATCCGAAACTGTGAATCATGCCTCAAATATAATAATCCAATGTAACATGCCAAAGTATAATAATATAAAAGTCGTACTATTTACATTTATTAAGTTTAAAACACTTAAATCAAAACCTTTTATACTAATATAATATGATTATGGAAAACAGATTGAAATGATCCCAGTGTAAGTATGACATAGCATACTGATAAACCTAGAGTGGTCGGGAACATATCCTCGTCATATACCAGCGTAAGCAAGACTTTAGTCTGCCGATCCCAGAGTACTTACCGGTGCACACAGTCTCGATACAAGCCTATCGAGCAGCTCGTTTCAATCCAGATCCATAATCCGTAAAAACAGTTCAAAAGCATTTATAATATTAAAATATGATGTGGTACTTAATAAAGCAGTAAATAGCACTACAAACTCACTGCTTGGTTATCCACGTGAAATCTTGGCAAACAGCTAACCCTGCGTAGACTCCGAAGCACGAGCAGTCGACGAGTCTAAAACAATGTATAACTTAAAATCCATACAACCCCTAACTCTAAGAATACTAGACACCACATAGGACTAGCATCTTGAACACAACCAAAGTACAACCCAAGTAAGGTAAACATCTATGTACCAAACAAACCAAAGAATTCATATCATTCACTTTAAACAATTTAGGCAAGTTAGCTTAGATGAGTTTGTATCCATAAAAATAAAATTGAAGTCCTTTTCATAACTTAAATAGTTCTTTTAAACCAAAGAGTTTCCCAGATTAGTGTGTTCGCCTTAACTGCAGTATAGCTCAACACAACATGTCGGGCGACACAAGTCTAACTCGACCCAACCATAAGCCAAAGTGAAAACCAGAGTTTAAAACCAATCCTTAAAAAAACCAAAGTCATTTAAAAAATAAGAACTCAATCCATAGCTTAACAATGCCAACCTTAAAAGCAATAAATCATATAGCTTGCCAACACTTGGCAAGTTTCACCCAAGGTATACATCACTTAAAAATGCCACCTTAAATTCAATTAATAGGATTTAAACAGCTTTTAAAGATTTAAACTCAAATCTAAAATATTAACTTAGATAGCCATAGCACCTTTGTAAAATTCACCATAACTTATATACCATAACAACCACTGATTTTTAAAACGACCCAAGGTAAACTATCATTTTATAAATGTCCAAAATAGTTTATAAAATGTATTTACAGCCATTAACAATTTGATCAAAATCAAAATTAAGCCAAAGCACTCAAATAATCAAATTTGGCAATTTTGCCGAAAATTGGCTAAACTAGCCAAACGATTCAAAACCAACAATCGATGAACCAAAATATGTTACTACTGATTAAAAAATATCAAAATATCATATAGAAAATATTAGATCAGTAGATATAGCATTTGAAAACCATTTTGCAATCGTAGCGTTTAACTTTCGTAGAATTGTCAATTTCGCAAATCGCAGAGATTTTACAACACAAACCAATTTCAATTCTCATTTACAAATAAAAACTTTTTATATCAGTAGCTATTGATATAAGAACACTTAATAATCAATCAATTTGGATTCAACCATTTAAATAATTCATTAAACGAATTCAATTCGCACAAGTCTATATATCGCCTATTCATTGTTTAATTATACCAATTTGTTATTGAATCATGCCAAAGACTTTCCAAAACTTATAACATCAGATCATATATGTATAACCCATCATTTAATCATATAAGATCAGTAGCTTAAACATAGCATATCAATAACAACGATTCAATCCATCAAAATCCTATATTATGCATTTCTAGGCAAAATCACACAACAACGAATCCATAAATCAATTAGTAGTAAAAATATTACCTGAGAATGATGAACAAGATTATAATTGATGTATTAACCCAAGGTTCAAAGGGTTGGACCGAAATCAATTGGATCCACAAGCCACAGCGAAGAACACAACGTAGAAATCGCGTAGATCTTGCGAGTATGATGAAAAATCCAGTTCTTAGCGTAATGAATAGCATCCGGGCTTGTTAGAACAAAGGAAATGTGTATTTTATATGAATATATTCGTTCTAGTGTTTGTGGAAAAGAAAAGGGGGCTGCTCACATGAAAATATGGGTCTACTTATAGACTTATGCGGGCTTTACATGGGCTTTGATAAAAACCACAATTTAATTATCAATTTGAGAGTTAGAAGCATCCAAACGACGTGAAAATTGTACTCATGCTAGAAAATACTCTTATGAATAACATATCCAAAATAAATTGAATCAACATCAAACACATACGAGATCATGAGATACATATAAGACACTCAAAAAGACACTATCAAGGTATCACAAGTGTTACTTCTAACATATAACCATTCAAAATCAAGTTCGAAACATAACAAGAAAAATGTTGAAATGCAAAATAATAACGAATGCAAGAAAACAACCAATTTGTAACGATAACCAAACTGACAAATTAAGTTTGAAAACAAGGGGTATTACATTCTCCCCAACTTATATGAAATTCGTCCTCCAATTTAAACCACACACATCCGACGTAAAACTTAACATAACACTACATAGCTAGCCGAACAAAAAGCACATAACCAACGTGCAAATGCATAAACAAGATACCCAAGGTAACCGAGAAAGGCAATCTTAACAATTATGCATAACAAACTCTTTCTCTCAAGAACCTACCTCAACTAAGTAATCAAACAAAACTAAAACCATAGGAATACGTTTACTCATCAACCTACGCACTTGCATAACCATGAATTTAACCGGATGTTTCTCGAATGATATCTCAACAACACCACTCGTATAAAACAAACAATCACAATTGGTCATAATAATCCCAATGTTAAACAAAAAATTAAGGATAATTGAGTTCCTTTTTGAAAACATAATCCGGAAAGCTTATATAACTTGAAAACCTTAAAACAAAGTGAAAATCTGAGTAGTGAATTAGCATTCAAGTTTAATCTCACATGTCGGGCGACCCAAGTCTAACCCGACCCAAAGATATTTCAGAGTAAAACCAAGGTACAATCCAAAACCTTTAAATCAACACAACGCTCATTTGAAAACTGTGGAACTCAACATAGCTTAACAACCAAATAAACCATTTATACAACATGCTTAAACCTTTTGCCAACACTTCGCAAAACCACCCAGAGTAGACACACATATGCTAAAGCATATAAATAATCCATAAAAGGTCTGAATACACATATGAATCATCTAACTCAAACTAAAACAAGAATTTATCCTTAACATAGACATGGTATGAAATTCTCAAACTAACAAACAACCATCATGAATTGATTTTCCATATAAGCTTAAACAATATTGACATGCCAAAATTATACAACAACCCTAGCATAGTCTATGGGCAGCAGCTATAATCTTGTACCACAACCAATAACAAAACTATGCATAACTAAGCATTTTAAGGCAACAATCAAACCTTAGATACACCAAGCATGCCCAAACAACATAGAATTGATCCAATCATAAAACATCATCCTTAAACATGAATCTACAGTCAAAATAATTATACTACAACAACGAACAACATAATATCTAAACTTTCAACAATTCAACCCTCAACCAACCGTATCGACCAACCAACTTTGTTATCAAAACTCACCGATCACGATTTTCCAATACACGAATACACAATCAAAGCCAAATATAAATCTCCAACTTATCCCATTATAAAAACCATAACCTCGTATCCAACGAGAGACTTCTCAACTGAAAACCACAAATAGTCGGTCAAATGGTTAATGCTCAAAACCAAGCTTGTAGAAAAATAATTTATGTTAAATGAAATATTATATAATAATATTATCCACCTTTCTTTAAAGACGTAAAATCATAATTCTATTTTTATTTTCATACTCGAAATAACAAGCCGTGAAAAATCCTTTGTACTGAAATACTCATCAATGTTCTAAAACATTCAAAATTTAAGTCTCTTTTAAATCTCAAATTGTTTTTTTTATAAAAACCACGATTTAAAGAAATCGTTCAGTCCGAAAATTTACTATTTCCTTTGAATCAAATTTGATACAATTTCTTTCTTTCTTCAGAGGATAAAAATTAAGCAACGCAAATCCCTTTGTTTACAAGAATACTTTTATACCAATATATTATAATTACTTGGGCAAAATCGTATATGAAAAGAGAAAGTCTCTTTAAAAAAAATTAGTGTATACACACATGGATCATAACCAAATTCCTAAATCCACAATTCCTTAAATCAAAAATCTGAAGCTAACATGTAGGCCTTCTAGTCCGACATCAAATATCATACTTATTACAACAGTAACTCGAGTGCAACCTTATATCCAATACTAATTCCTAAGAAACACAGTTATTCAAATAACACAAAACTGATCATTGCAATGTAATCGTCCTTCATTCATAACTATCATCACAGAGTATTTGTCTAGCTTTTTCGGGAAAAAAAATTCAAAACCATTTGAAATTCATCAACTTTATAATACATTTATCCCAAGGTGACTCGCAAGTTCGTTTTAAAATATATGTGTCAAAAACACTTTATTGCCAAAAAATCCATTTTACATAATTGTGCGCCAGGGTGATGACACCTCTCATCCCCAAAGAGTTGCATTCAACTCTAACCATTTCAATGCACGTGATGCATGTACTATTATGCATATATCAGTTTTTTAATTTCTCTTTTCTTTAGTGAACATACTTAGTGCTTAATGCAATTTCCTATTCGTGACATACAAAAATGCATGTTCGTGATATGTCTGGGCACAATTACGTGATTAAAACATTTCAAATACGTTAAAAAATTAACATTTGAAATCAATTTCTCGATAAAACATTTGCTAAACATTACCCTCTGTGAGATGTGCACTCGATAGCCTCAAAATATTTCAAACTCCATACTTGCAATCCACCAAATCATATGATACTAACATAACAATTCAAACCCATAACTACTATAAAATCTCTTATGCCACAATAAACTCCAACTAAGCTTAAACTTAACTCAAGGAAAAACAATACATCGCATACGTTTCTACAAAACAAACCACCAGTTCTCGCATCGCATCATCCAATCTTGATGACAACACTAGTGTATTAATACACCAATCTATCTCTTCGAATAAGAATTTCCAACCTCCTTGTTCAGGATAAACAAAAACCACCAAGGAAACATTTTCTTCATCTTACTTATATCAAAACCCTAAGACCTCGATCAACAAAACAACACACTAAACCCAGCGTAACCCGAAACTGAAACTAAAGCAATACAGGGTCTAAACAAAGTTCCTACTCATAATTAAAAACCAACATCGAGGTTAAGCCAAAGCAATACCTGCTAGCAATGACATCATGTGCTATCCGCACAATGAGACAAACAAGATAAAACAAATAACATAGAAAACTTAGCCAATATACGAGGTATACTAACACGAAACAACACAAAAAAGATGTGATTTCCACCTAACCATAAATCACCCAAGCATGCCTTAACCCGTATTTAACCCAAACATCTTTCCATATAACAAATTATAAACATTGTAGGCTACTAACATGCTATCAAAAGAAACGAGCATGCAACATCCAATTGATCATTATATATCTACCGACATGGTATACAAAATCCATATAACCTAATGAGATCTCAAATCTTAAAATAAAACATGCCACAGCATACTCAGAATCGTTAAAAAAATAGCAACATGTAATAAATCATCGATCAAGAGTACGTATTAAAATTTATTCTGAAATATAAAATCACCCACAAAAGGTTTCAAGTCTAACTGAGCCCCGCGGTTTAAAACAAATTGATTTTCGGAAAACATCCTTCTATAAACCAATTAATTAAAATTTTCCAGTGTATCTTAATCCACAAAACCATCGAGTTAGCCGAGTCATTACAGCTACCAAGCTCAACTTTCAAATTTGGGTGACCCAAGTCAAACCCGAAATAACCTTTTATAAGACGTATCCAAAACATTTGTATATCCAGAAAACATTTTAATAAAGACTCAGTCTTTTTAAAATATGAGGTCAAGCAACCCAAGTATCAAAAATCATCCCAAAAATTTAAGTGAGAAAATCTTTGATCTCAAACAATCATTCTATAAGCACCTAAGCAAGCCAAACATAATTACCAAACATATGACCAAACGACGCTTCAAACGTCGACATACCACAACATGGTAAAATAACAGCCGAAAATATTAAATTTTCAATACGGTGGGAAAATCTCATAAATAATATTATTTTGTATACAACCGTTTGTCAACACCAAGTCAAACGTAAGATTCTGAGATACGAGAAATTCTTTTTACTTGAAAAGTAATTAAAAATCACACATATGTTTTTAAAACAAGACTTCTCTTCCGATTCTCGTGTCAAAACACAAATCAAATCAAAATAATTTTCTCAATAAAACCATAAATCCAACACATGACCAAACAACGTGTAGCCACAACACATGCTTAAAGATTTATCACAAAATCCTTTAAAAACCACATAAGGCCAACGCCTAACGTATCATAGTACGTGCCAACCTATTTAGCACCCAACAAACACAGCCAGAACATATGTACTCACCAACGAGGTGAAAGCAACCCAAATATAATCAAAATCATCCAAGGTGTAAAAGCCAACAACTAATCACTTAAGTAAACATCATATATGGCACAACAGCCAACAAAGCATCACCCGAAGTAAACACAAAATGGCACAACAGCCAACCAAAAATCACCCAAAGTATATCTCATATATGTCACAACAGCCAACAGATCACCCAATGTATAAGCAATAAACATTCTAAAGTAAAGCATCAGTAACACATAAGACCGACACTCGACATTCCTATAGATGAAGGTAGAAAGTTTTGAAAACAAAAGATGACGTTTCAAAAGACAAGACTTGAATCCTAACTCTGCAGTAGATCCTATGACACGACAACAACACTTAACATGCCTTAAAGCGATAAACATATAACATGCAAAAATTTGGCCTTAGTTCGAAACTAAAGCTCTGATACCACTTTGTCACGACCCAATTTCATGGATCGCGACCGGCGCTAGGGTATGGGTATGGTCGTACCAAAACCCGTAGCAAGCCTCGCGGATAACCTTATATACAAATAAACCTGTAAGAAAACCACTGCTCGGGGGCAACCGAGACTCCAACCTAAGTCTAACAGTTTATACAACAGTTCTAATATCATAACTTGATAATAATCTGAAACTGTAAATCATGCCTCAAATATAATAATCCAATGTAACATGCCAAAGTATAATAATATAAAAGTCGTACTACTACGACAAAACAAAGTATAATAATCAAACACTATACTAGTTCTACTGCGGTCTAAGAGTTTAAAACAACAGACTAGTTTTATTGACATAAAAACCTCCAACAATCAAGAAGCGGAGTGGACCAGCTTTCAAATCATAAACCTGGAAAATTTGGGAAAACAACGGGGTCAGATATACTGAGATGAGTTAGCAATACTATTTACATTTATTAAGTTTAAAACCCTTAAATCAAAACCTTTTATACTAATATAATATGATTATGGAAAACAGATTGAAATGATCCCAGCGTAAGTATGACATAGCATACTGATAAACCCAGAGTGGACGGGAACATATCCTCGTCATATACCAGCGTAAGCAAGACTTTAGTCTGCCGATCCCAGAGTACTTACCGGTGCACACAGTCTCGCTACAAGCCTATCGAGCAGCTCATTTCAATCCAAATCCATAATCCGTAAAAACAGTTCAAAAGCATTTATAATATTAAAATATGATGCGGTACTTAATAAAGCGGTAAATAGCACTACAAACTCACTGCTTGCTTATCCACGTGAAATCTTGGCAAACAGCTAACCCTGCGTAGACTCCGAAGCACGAGCAGTCGACGTGTCTAAAACAATGTATAAGTTAAAATCCATACAACCCCTAACTCTAAGAATACTAGACACCACATAGGACTAGCATCTTGAACACAACCAAAGTACAACCCAAGTAAGGTAAACATCTATGTACCAAACAAACCAAAGAATTCATATCATTCACTTTAAACAATTTAGACAAGTTAGCGTAGATGAGTTCGTATCCATAAAAACAAAACCGAAGTCCTTTTCATAACTTAAATAGTTCTCTTAAACCAAAGAGTTTCCCAGAGTAGTGTGTTAGCCTTAACTGCAGTATAGCTCAACACAAAATGTTGGGCGACACAAGTCTAACCCAACCCAACCATAAGCCAAAGTGAAAACCAGAGTTTAAAACCAATCCTTAAAAAAACCAAAGTCATTTGAAAATAAGAACTCAATCCATAGCTTAACAATGCCAACCTTAAAAGCAATAAATCATATAACTTGCCAACACTTGGCAAGTTTCACCCAAGGTATACATCACTTAAAAATGCCACCTTAAATTCAATTAATAGGATTTAAACAGCTTTTAAAGATTTAAACTCAAATCTAAAATATTAACTTAGATAGCAATAGCACCTTTGTAAAATTCACCATAACTTATATACCATAACAACCACTGATTTTTAAAACGACCCAAGGTAAACTATCATTTTATAAATGTCCAAAATAGTTTATAAAATTTATTTCTAGCCATTAACAATTTGATCAAAATCAAAATTAAGCCAAAGCACTCAAATAATCAAATTTGGCAATTTTGCCGAAAATTGCCTATACTAGCCAAACAATTTAAAACCAACAATCGATGAACCAAAATATGCTACTACTGATTTAAAAACATCAAAACATCATATAGAAAATATTAGATAGGTAGATATAGCATTTGAAAACCATTTTGCAATCGTAGCGTTTAACTTTCATAGAATTGTCAATTTCGCAAATCGCAGAGATTTTACAACACAAACCAATTTCAATTTCATTTACAAATAAAAACTTTTTATATTAGTAGCTATTGATATAAGAACACTTAATAATCAATCAATTTGGATTCAACCATTTAAATAATTTATTAAACGAATCCAATTCGCACAAGTCTAGAAATCGCCTATTCGTTGTTTAATTACACCAATTCGTTATTGAATCATGCTAAAGACTTTCCAAAACTTATAACATCAGATTATATATGCATAACCCACCATTTAATCATATAAGATCAGTAGTTTAAACATAGCATATCAATAACAACGATTCAATCCATCAAAATCCTATATTATGCATTTCTAGTATGTTTGGTTTTAAAATGATGGTTTCTTCGATAAATTTATATATGTTTTAAGGCTTGTCACGGGTTTTGGAACTACCATTCCCATTCCCTAGCATCGATCGCGGCTTGAGATTTCGGGTCGTGACAAAGGTGGTATGAGAGCAATGTTTTAGATTCATAGGCCACTGCTCATATGTGATCAGTGTTTGTGTGAACCTAGCTTTGACATTGACACTAGGGTAAGCTAGGAACTACTGCAGCTATTGGATTTGAATCATGTCTCCTTCTATATTCTTATGTTTTATAGGTTCTCAACCATCCCTTTTAGGATATAAGACTGCGACATATGCGTGCTTGTGGTATAGACGACTCGATATCGATACTTGAATATCAAGCATGAAACAGTGTGCAGGTACTGTTGAAGTCATTCGATAGTAGTACAAGGACAATTTGTGGAAGAAGTATGGATTCGAAGAACTGAAGTAGTACGGAGAATTCGTACTGGTTACAGAGTTTAGGATCCGGGAGAAACTTATGAAACTAAATGGTATGACTTGTTATGGTCATTCATTTAAATGATTTTAAACGCATAATTGTGCTTAGACATGAGATAAATGAGTATAAATGTCACTACATTAATAGGGAATGCATCACTACATGTGTATGAATACACGCATTAGTAGAACATGC
This sequence comes from Mercurialis annua, assembly GCF_937616625.2. Taxonomy (NCBI): domain Eukaryota; kingdom Viridiplantae; phylum Streptophyta; class Magnoliopsida; order Malpighiales; family Euphorbiaceae; genus Mercurialis; species Mercurialis annua. The sequence goes on along the minus strand of NC_065577.1, from coordinate 33,078,825 downwards.
ATCATTCATAGAAAAACAATAGGTTGTGGAAACTCTTTGGGGATGAGAGGTACCATCACCCTATGCGCAATTATGCAGATGTTTAAAGAAATGAGTTTTTAAACAAATTGTTTTGAAAGTACGCATACGTGATTGACATATTTTAAACAGATTTGTTTAACTGTAAGTATACCTAGACCGAAACTCTGTAACGACAGTAAATACTCGAGATTGAGTAGTAAGCGATTCTCGAGAGGGCAACAGAAGCATACAAGAGTGGAAGGTGGAGAACACAGTTGTGACTAGGAAATACAGAACTAGTTGTAGTTAAGCGTACTACAACTTGTGTAGGATCGAGATATACATCCGAGCTATGATGAGCTACTGATTGGAACATCTCTAGATGGAATGTCCAAGGCATTATACCATGAGACACTAGAAATGCGAAAGAGGGAATAGAACCTACTGATCGAGCTGAGACTGAAGTGTTAGGAATACACGAGTTCTCGCTAGTGATTAATACAACCTGAGTTAAGGAATACTTAAGGCAAGCGGGAGCTACACGATGTAAGGTATAGTGGATGAAGAAGGTATATGTATGAGATGAGTTTTAGATGATGGTTGAAAGTTTACAGGGTATAGGGAAACCCTGATATCTTTTGATTGAACCGTTGGATCGGTTCAATTTTGGAATATGATATTCCTAAGACATGTAGCTAGAGGTTAACCGTTGCGATCGTCGAACAGAGAACCGGATGATTGTTGTTTTTGCAAGTAACAATGGGGAACTTGCGTAAACTTTGGCAGTAAGCCAAAAGTGTAAGTGATGAAAATATGAAGGATATAGTTTAATTAACTTAGGATTATCAATGTAAGCTCTATATATGTATCTATGAAATCAAAAGATATTTTGAAATAGTGATTTCAATTTATGAAAACTCCGATAACCGGGACTAATGAATGTGATGTCGTGGCTGGCTGGTGCGGAACATACATGTATTTAAAAGTCGAGCCATAAAAGTGTAAAGTGTGGCCGACCAAAAGTTGAAAATGAGAAATAGATGTTTTATTTTGATATGAAATGTTTTGAAAACGGAGCGAGAAATTGATAGTCAATTAATTAAAAATGGTAACGGCTATAGAGCCTGTGAAAGTAGAAGTCATACAAGAAGGATAAGCCACCTTAAGAGTAAGAGGTGCAACAATGATTGTCGACGACGACATCGAAGTATACGATTGGAAACATCGATACCAAGGGGGTATGATCAATATAGATGATGGGCATGATGATGTGAACTCGCAATGCGCAAACATATAGGCCCTAAAGAAGGACATAAGTATAAACCGAGGAAGCTTAGAAAAGCAAACGAAAGAAGCAATCGCTAAGGCTGGTAAACAATACAGACATTGAATGATATGATGGAATAGAAGATTGAGACTCAACAAAGAAGTTGAGCTATAACACGAAGGTGTTGTTGTAAAGGTCTTAATGAGAAGTGATTAGGAAGGATACCTAAAATAAGTAAGAGCTTGAAGTAAGACGCCTATAGAAAGGCATTCAAGCATAAGGAAGTATAAGAGCTAAAGATGGACGAAGGTATACAACAAGGTTGATTAAGATAATCAATATAGAGGAGGTCTAAACGACGTAAGTGTATGGAAAAACACTCGGCAAAGGTAATCGAGGAAAGGAAACGAGAATGTTACTTGGAAAGTAACCAGAGGAATCACCTTTTGTGTAGTCATAAGATACATAGAAACGAGAAAGATAGAGTTGGCACGAATATAAGACCAACTTAATAATGAATGGATGTCAGTAAGGATGTGATAGATGGATGTACGCACGACAAAAAGTGCAACACATCAACAAGATCAAGAGGAATAACCTTCGACCTTCTATCAAGGATAAGTTTGGAGATATTTGAATAAGAGGTATGGAATGATTAAGAGATGTAATAAGACGAAGATAATTCGTTGGACTCTGGTCAAGAATACTACTAGCCCAATAAGGTATGTCATGGAAAAAGGACTTGATACACATCGAGCAATGCTAAGTAGGCATTCAAATTCATGACATTCATGAAGTCATGAAGTATATGATGAGTAGTCAAGGAAAAAGTATTCCTGACTACCATAAGATATGAGTGAGACCAACCTAATGATGAATGGATGTCAGTAAGGATGTGATAGATGGATGTATGCACGACAAAAAGTGCAACACATCAACAAGATCAAGAGGAATAACCTTTGACCTTCTGTCAAGGATAAGTTTGGAGATATTTGAATAAGAGGTATGGAATGATTAAGAGATGTAATAAGACGAAGATAATTCATTGGACTCTGGTCAAGAATACTACTAGCCCAATAAGGTATGTCATGGAAAAAAGGACTCGATACACATCGAGCAATGCTAAGTAGGCATTCAAATTCATGACATTCATGAAGTCATGAAGTATATGATGAGTAGTCAAGGAAAAAGTATTCCTGACTATTATAAGATATGAGTATGGCTATTAGACAAAAAGCCGTATAAGTCTTAACTAGTAAAGACAACAGTTAAGAAATGAATGATCAGAGTGTCGCAGTGGAAGCGACAAAGGGAAAGATAATCACATAGGTGATTGAATACGAGGAAAAAGAGAAACGTCAAGAAATTGACGTCGGACATCGATAAACACAAATGTCTGTAAGAAGCAAAGATGGAATAGAAGTTCATCAAGAGGTGGTACAACCTAACGACTAAGAGTTAGGACTAAGGTTATGATCTGAAGAGACAATCGAAAAGAGATTGATAGAACTATTATGGAATAATAGTTTATCATGCATGTTGAAAGGAGTAAGAGGCAAGACTATATAAGACAAGGAAAGACCCAATTTGAGGATAAGAAGCATGTGTTAAGTAATAACACATCACAAGATAAGAGATCTATGAATAAGTAAGCCTCGAGATAAGGTAAAGGATTAACCTTATACTCGGTAATAATGGATAAGTATAAAAGAGTATTTAAAAACATTAAGGAGATGTCGAAAATAGTTTGACTCTCAACGGAAGTAGTAGACAAGAAGATAGAGTATAAGAATATGGAGTGTAATTCAGATAAGAACTATCTGAATTCATAGACTCAAACAACAGTCTATGCAAGCAATAAAGATAGTCCCAGGAAGTGACTTCCGGGTCGATTTTCGATACCTTCAGGTATCAATCTCAACCAAAAGTTCCAACAAAAATGGTAAAGTACATTATGAGCTATACGAATACCAATTTCGTATAGTGAACAAATGTTCTTAGCTAAACACTTTGGATATCAGAAGTGAGCTAGAGAGACAACTTTTGAATCAAGTTTAAGAAAACTTCAAAAGTATAAATCAAGTTTATGCCTAAAGCTGGTAGGTATAAATCAAAGTGGGTATCAAAGGGTCACATCCCTTATAGAATTAAGGAGCGAACGACGGATAAAGATTGGCGAATACGAACGATAAATAAGTGAAAAGATACGAGCCTATTAAGGCTAGAAGTCAGTAAACAACGGGATTGAAATTCCAACGCGACAACAGATGTTGTCGTATCGTTACGAGAATCATATACGGAGTAGCTAAGTGTGAACTAGGAAAGTCCATAAAGAGATTAGTTATCTCTTTTACAGTGAACATTGGGCATCGAAGGACGAGTAACCATGATACGAAGGAATGTAGGATACGACTAACAATCTTCAAAGATGTTAGCAACTATCGTAAGACAAAGCGAAAGACGGGATAATAAAGACAACTATCCAAGATTAAGAATGAGGATAGACAAAAGGTGTACCTATAGAGGTAAGGTAAACACCTAAGGAAGACAAGAGAAACACCCGGAAAAGGCGTTGTCCAATATTGGCGGTATGATGGCCCATACCAAGTAAATGAAAGGTATGAATAAGAAATGGAAAGTTGGAATCAAACTTCTCTTCTGTGAATCAACCACATATAGTAGAAGTAACAAAAGAATTGATATACGAAGAAGGACTAAGTAAAGATCGTTGATACATGGACACGAAACCTACGAACCAACATGGTTCCACGAGAAGAGTTCTTTAAAAGAACCATCCTAGCAAGAAAGGGTAAGTGAAAAGTGGAAGTGAATATGAAATAAGGATATGCATATTGATTTGTTTAAGTAAGTGGCAAAAGTTTGAATTTGAGGACGAATTCATTATAAGGTGGGGTGAATGTAATACTCTGTAACCTATTAAGATACTGTTATGATACTAGGATGTGCCACATGTCCGAAATTAAGACATTTAGGACAAGAAGATCGGAAATGAGAATCGAGATAAGAAGTATATTTGGGATAAGTTTATCAAGCGGAATTTGGACAAAAAAGTGAGAAAAAGTGCAAGTGAGCTCAAAATTGGAAATTGAGAGTTTTTGGCCAAAATTGCCGAAATAAATTATCGGAAATAGAATTATGAGATATTAGGATTATTATTTATTTGGACAATATATAATCTAAAATTTATCGAGGTGTAAGAATTTGGTATTTAATCGATGAAATCGGACAAGTTTTAAGTTAGAAATCAAAGCAGTTTGAGTCGATTTCTTTAAGGATTAAAAAGCGCATTTTGCCATAATTATATTAACAAAGGGTCAAAGCACCCCTCAAACTTGTGACACATGGTCATTTAACCCAGTTTTTACTTATTTGAGCAACTAACCCTTAAACTCTTCATTTTTTGATCAGATAACACAATATATAATTGTATTTTAAAAATGCGTAAAATACAAATTGGAGGTGAGGGATGCGAAATAGAAATTGAAAAGTTTCCTAATTATTGTGATAAAATTATCATAAACTTATTTTTTGCAATAAAAATATAAATAATGGGGTTATTTGACCCAAAAATGAAGAGTTTTGGAGTTAGTTGCTCAAACAAGTAAAAATTGGGTTAAATGACCCTGTTTAACAAGTTTAGGGGGCGCGTTGACCCTTTGTTCATAATTATATATAGCAAGGAAATGAATTTTAATTCAGCAAACATTCATCTTCCTTCATCCCAAAACCTTCATCCCAAAACCTTCAAAAACTTCAATTCACCATATCTTTCTTGTTTCTTAACGGAATTGAGTGATTCTTGCGGCCACGGAACGAGTAATGGATCCATTACTGGATTATATCTTCAATTTGAAGTAAGTTTGAGCAGTTAGGGTTTTAGAGGTTGGAATTCGGTTTTAGTGATTATTATGGTGACTTGTGAAATTGATGCTTCTAAGGTGTTTTTAAGCTTGAAACATGGACTTCTGATGGTGAATTGGAGCATGGAATCTACGGCATGGAGAATTCATATAAGGTAAGGGGAATTTCTGAATTCATGAGCTTTTGGTTGATGTGTTTGAATGAATTTGGTATCTATGGATTTGGCTATTTCATGAGCACAAAGTGTTTGATGAATTGCCTAAGTGAAGTTATGGAATTGTGTTGCATTTTTGTTAGGTTATAAGGTTTCGGCCATGACCCTGAAATATTGATACATGTGTGTTGATGTGTTCTAGGCTTGGTTTATGATGGTGAATAGCTGAATTAGAATGGTGTTGGATTAAGTTTGAATTTTTAAGAATTGGTTTGAAGTTGTTAGTCATGATTCGGCCTATATATGTGTTGCATCTTTAAATGTTTTGATGATGTTTAAAACATGAATTGTAAGTGTTTAAATATGTGTACATCGGATGTACTATGCTAGTATTAAGATGGGAAGTTGATAGGACTCTTAAGTCTCGACATGTTATAAGTAACGAGATAAGTAAACGCAAACTAGTTGGATGCTTTGCAGAAAATTGTTCCGCAAAACATCCCTGTAGCAAAGATAATATCTCGCTTTGTAGATATTCAAATAAAGTTCTGTTTGTTGGTACAGAAACGTGAAGGTGTTTTATAAATATGTTTAGGTTTAACTTTCTGCTAATTCCATCTCTAAGGTACTCTAACAAAGCAGTTTATTATGTTGCATAAACTGCCCTACAATTTTTGGACAGCCCAAGGGCTTAACTTCCGGGCTAGTTTCCGACACCTTCGGGTGCTAGACTTAGTCCGAGACCTAAATTGAAATTGTAAAGGACATTTTGAACTTTAAGAATGTCAATTTTGTTTAGAGGTCGGACTATTTTATAGTTAGAAAATATAGTCGATTACGGGGTCGATAATGCGACAAGTTACACAACTTGTTTATTCTCGAGTCTATGTGTCTATTAAATTAAAATCTCACTCGAGGTCCATGTGATTTGTTCTAGGTTTGACAAGACGACCTCTTAGCGGACAAGGAGCTCAGGGAGCTTACGCTATACATTGAAGATTATGGATAGTAAGCAGTGAGTTTACTATGTGGATGTTTACATTTGCAGTATTATATGCATTTCTTTATATGCAAAATTATTTTTACTAATTGCATAGCATAATTTTATAAATGAAATGCTTGGTTGAAATGCATGCATCATGAATTGAAGCCGGTATAGATCCGATGAAATGAGCTTTCCTATTGGGCGGCAATAAGAACTCTGTGATCACCGGCTAAGCTTAAAAAGTTTGAATTATTTTGTCAGTATAAGAGTTTGATGTTGTGTGTGGTGTTGTGTGGATATGCCTAGTATAGGTGAACTCGATTGAATTGTCTCGAGGCTCATAGCTAGAGGTTAACTCAGTGGAATTATCCCGGGTGGGAGGATTCCGAGTTTGCTTCGTGAAATAATCCCAGGGGGGAGGATCCCGAGTTTGTTTGTTTGTTCGTTTGTTTGTGTGTTCATTTGTTTGGTTGTTGGTATGATAGGTAGGACATAAGATGTAGTACAAGTAACAAGTACTTGTGCGAAATGAGTTTGGAATCATCAAGATTTAGATTAGAGTTTTAATCGGATACTCATACATGGATGCATATAATTGATTGATTTGAAATGCATTGTTTTGAACGTTTTAAATTAATGCTTATCTGTAAACTAGTGAACTCAGTCAGTCTCGACTGACCACCCCAACAGTGTTTGGTGTAGGTGTATAGTTTTGCCAAGCTGGACTTCTATCCTTATTCCGGAAGTCTGAAGTATGTACAGGATCTGTAGTGCTGCAGTAGAGTTGAGTCCTAGTCTATTTGTCTATTTGTAAAACGGTTTTCATGTGTGTAAACTATGATAAGTATGAATTCCGCTTTTAAAACCGTTTGCTTTTTTTTTTTGGAACGGGTTGTGCTAGAATGTGAGACATCACATGGTAAGACCCAGGTTCCTATGAAACGTTTTCATGTTTTGAAATAGACGTTTGTACACGTCGACCTCAAGGAGCTTTTATATGAAAACGATTTATTTATGAATGAATATGCGTAAGTATGTTTGGTTTATAAATGATGATTTTTGCGAAAAATTTATATTTGTTTTCAGGCTTGCTATGGGTTTTGGAACTACCATTCCCATTCCCTAGCGCCAATCGCGGCTCTAGATTTCGGGTCGTGACACTAATGCCCACCAATTCGTCGTAAATCACGGTTTGTGACGGAAACAGTATGTCGCAACACTCCTGGTTTGCGACCAATTGGCCAATCCGTGGCAAAATTAGCGACGGAAATATTCGTCATTAAAAGTCATTTTCCGTTGCTAATTCGTCTCACAATGAGACGAAATAAGAGACGTTTTTGCGACGGAAAATGACTTTTAGCGACGGATATTTCCGTCGCTACAAGCCTCTATTTCTGTCTCAAAATAGAGGCTTTTAGCTACGGAAATATCCGTCGCTAAGAGATGTTTTTCGCTATTTTTTTCTGTTTTCCCTGTCGTTTCAAACCTATTAATACAATAATTACCATTCATTTATAAATCCCAATCGATTGAAACTAAACACTTAATATGTATATATATAAATATCAAAGTATACATATAAATGTCTAAAGAGTAAAAAACAAACATAATATGTTCGTGTAATATCCCATGATTTTCGGTAACGTTTCAAGTTGATTGCGGACTCGGTTTTTTGTTGTTTGAATCGTCTTCGGGTTGTTCATTGCTTTGGTTGTTTTGGGTTCGATTTAACGATCAAATCGAACCCTCCTTGGTCGGGTCCTGATGTGTGCCCCCGCACACATCAGTTTTGTGTGTGCGCCCGCAAACTCCTAGTGTGCGCCCGCACACATCAATGCTGATGTGTGTGCCCGCACACACGCAGTGTGCACCCGCACACGTCGCTTTTTTGCGAATCTGACAGGTCTATCAATAGACCTGTCACAACACGTATCATTTGTTCTGATTCAACAACAAACCCTAGCCACTTTTGTCAGACTAAAACGCTCATAAATACTAAATCCTTCATCGCTCTCATCACTCCTTCAATTTGGTAATTAAAACGCTTCTTGTTTTGTCGTCTATTCATTCATAATCATTACACTTGTTTATGATTCATTATGTTTTTTATTCTAGCATCGGTATGAGGCTCTCGTTGTGTTATTTCAGTTCTTATCGCCCCCATTAATCCTTAAGCGTTGTAATCACATACGGTATGTTCAATCTTCCTTCTTTTGTGTAATTTGATTCTTCGTTGTAGAGTTAACGTGGCTCCCAATTTTTAAACCATTCGTGGGTTTGATTACTGATGTGTTTAGGCATTTATTCATCGACATACTTGTTGCGTGTCATCTCTGGATATCGTATAGTGATTCTACTGTTGAACGGTACTTCGAAACCTATCAATCTAGTGCTGAATTGTTTATGTTGTGGTTGTCGTTCTTGTTGTTATTTTTGTTGCCATTATTTGTTGATTTCAGAGGTTATTATGAGCTGATGTTATCATTCTTGATGATTAGAAACGTTAGGCTTGTTTTCCATTGAGTCTGTGTGAATCATTCATTGCCTACGGCTATGTTCTTGCTACCCATAGTGTTGCCGAATTGATTCCTGGTTACTGACTTGATTTTTTCTTAAGTGAAGTCTTTATCTCAATTTTTAGTAGGTGATAATTGTATTGCCTGTTGTCTTTATGTGTTGGCTGAATTTTTCATTGGATAATTATTCTTGATTCAATTAAATTGTTCATTGTTCATGCTTAGGGAAATTGCATGTCAATATGAACATCCATGCTGTGACTGTTCATATTCCTAGGATAATTCAAATGGTTTTGTCTATTTCAAATATTGACGATTTAAACTGAAGCTTCGTTATGATTTTGTTTGCTAAAATAATAGTGTTAGTTGAATTGTAATTGGATCATTTTGGATAATTGGGTTTTAAAACGACAATTAACTATAATAATGGGTATTTGACTTTTGAGTCCCATTTTTTTGAACCTATTGATTTATCAAAGTATTTTATATTTATAAACTCGGGTTTATATTTTAATAAGGCTTTTGGGTTGGGTTAGACTTTGATCGCCCAACAAGTGGGAAGAACCTTGGTAGTTTTGATAACTCGGCTGACTCACTGAAATGGATTTTAAGTTGGGTTATTTTAAGTTGTTTTCCGAATCATTCAAATTGTGTTTTGAAATGGAAACTTGTATGGCTTGTATTCTATAACTGAGGTTATGGTTGGAATGCGTATAAATGTAAGTGTTCAATTATATGTGGCTTGCTATTGTTTGTGCTAGTCCTATGTGGTGTCTAGTACTTTTTAGAGTTAGGATTGATTTTAATTATTATTTATACTTTGTCTAGATCCGTCGACTACTGTTTGTACTTCAGAAGCGAACCAGGATTAGATTGCTTGCCAGGTTTCACGTGGATTAGCAAGCTGTGAGTTTATATCTTTATTTACCGCTTTATTAAGTAAACATTATATATATATATATATTGTATAAGTAGCTTTCGAACTATTTTTCGGCATTGTGGATTTGAATTGGAAAGGGCTACTCGATGGGCATCATCAAGACTGCGTGTGCATTGGTAATGATTTTATGGTATTGAGGTAGGTTAGAGATACGTCGGTGGAAGATACGTCTCACGGGACTCACATATTTATTAAGTGACAGTCAGGGATCGGTTATTGAGATACGCCTCATCGACACAACTAATGGATTTAGAATTGTGGTTTTAGGGTTTTGATGATTATCCATACTGAACAAATATTTTATAAATGTTTTCAAAGGTTTTTCAACTTAATAAATGTAAATGATTATATGAACTCATCACAATATATCTGACCCCGTTGTTTTCCCAAATTTTCCAGGTTAATGATTTGAGCGTTTGGTTGATCTCCGTTTCTTCATTCTTCGGAGGTTCATTTTTTTTTCATAATAAATGGTCGATCTTTTTTAAAACTCTTAGACCGCAGTAGTACTAGATTGTTTATGTCTTAGTCTTATGCTTTATGTTCTAGACTATTATTTGTTGGAGTGGTCCAATTGTTACTCTATTTGCTATTGGCATGTTTACATTGTTTATGGTATTAGTTCATATTGCCATATTATTGGAGCTATGGTTGAGCTAAGTATATTTTGGATAAATGTTATCTTTATATCTATTGTTAGATTAGGGTGAAGTCTCAGTTTCCCCCGAGCATGTGGTTTTATGCAGGTACATTGTTGTAAGTGAATATTGTTGTTATCTGCAAGCTTGCTACGGGTTTCGGTACAACCATACACATACCCTAGCGCCGGTCGCGATCTATGAAAATGGGTCGTGAGAGTTAGTAAACTAATGTAACGCGACACTACAAAGCTGTAATGTTGTCATCGTCTGGTGGGGTAGGTGGGGGTTGTAGCCGAAACGCTGCAGGAAGGTAAGGCATCGACATGGAAATCACCTCATGGATCAGCTAGGCCATGGTCGCCGCCTGCTGATGCTGTTGCTCCGCCAATCGCTCCTCAACCTGTCGTAGGCACTCCTGGATGCCGGCTTTCACACGAAGCTCAATCTCCTCCTCCGCCTGTTGTGACGACCTAGAAGAGCTGGCTCGTTGCGCCATGTTGCTCGTCCCCGCGTACGTGCTGTTCGCAAAACCCAGGCCGTACACGCGGTGCTTCTTGTTGACACCCTCGATGTCAAGAAACACCTGGATCTCGTCCACTTCTGCTGGACTCGAGGAGCTACCCTCTCCGATCGAAGACTGTGTCGCAACAAGCCTCTCAGTGAAGGCATCCTACAAAATAATTAAAAAATATATCAGTTTAGTTTTATAACAACTAAATATGCATAGCATATTAAAAGTAATCCTAATTTATAACAACATTTCGGCAGCATTTCCTCAATAGTATGAGCAACGGCCATTTTTCAGGGAAGTCCTGCAAGAAAATTACAATATTTAACCCAACCAACAAACATTTTCAATCTAATCTAGCATTTTTGCAAGCAAATTACACTATATAATCCAACCAACAAACATTTTCAATATAATCTAGCATTACCGACTTGTTAAATTCAAACAATCCAGCCTATATATTTGACACCTAACCAACAAACATTTTCAATCTATTCTAGCATTTCCGGCTTGTTAAATTCAAACAAACAAACTGATTTGCTCGGGCGGTTTTTGACCGCGTTCCAGGCAACCCAGATCTGCTAGGTCACAGAGGTATGCTTCTTCTTCATCGACTTCATCCTGTGGACGTTGTCTTTGTAGCAGGTGGCTGTGTAGGTCATGAACCTGTCTGATGAGCTCCTCGCTATAGGCCGACGCATCCCACCATAACTCCTTATGCAAACAGTAAAAACATGAGATGTGAGTTAGTTTTTTCACAAAGATCAGAACTTAAAAGTATTAAACTACAAATTTAATTACCTGGAACTTTTGGAAGTAGAACTCTCTCTGCTCAGCTATCAGAAAGCGGTAGGTTGTTCCAGTCTCAAACCAGCACTTCCTAAAAATCTCCCTCATAGCCCGAAAAACAGGCCCAGAGTCCATCAACATCGTCTTGTGGTTTTATAAGCATAGTTTAGTTTATATATATTATGTACATATTACAATACACACAAATTAAAACAAAAATTGTAATCATACCTGCTAGGGTCTGGGTGAACCCTCGCCCTACCCCTGTTGCCCAGAACTGCCGGGGGCTCCCCAGGCTCACGCTGCTGCCTAGAATGAATAGGTCCTACAACCTCCACCTACTACTGCTCCATAGTAACATCATTGCCAGCAACACGCCTGACAGGGTCTCCCCGTCCACGTCCTCGACCTGACCCTCGGTCAGCGCCTCGACCCCTCCCACGAGATCTGTCACCCGACCCTCTCATACCTGCACACATGTTAATTTTAGTTATTCCACAACCTGACAACAAATAAGAACAATAAAATTATACAACCCATGTATTAAAGACATATAACTAAGAAATATGAATTCAGATTCAATCATTACGCTTGAAATATATAATTAAGAAACATGACTTCACGTCAATATATAATTTTGTACAATTGACCTAAGTTGCAAAAATACATAAATTGTACTCTACGATACTAAAGTTCTTAGTTTTCATCTTCGTCTCACGAGGATGGGAGAAATTCAGCTTCTTTATCTTCAACAGGAGACGAACAACGCATCTTCTTCAGCTTATCCATTCCGATCAGCCAAATATGTCGGATTGTCGTCCGTTGCAACAATAAGAGGATTTTCTTCTATTTCATCTTGAAAGTCCGGGATAATCCCCTCGGGCATGTCAAGTTCGGATCGCGCCTTTATCTTGCAAACTGCCCTCCACATTAATTTATCATTTTTTTTCCGGATATGGCAGATAATGAACTTGGTCGGCCTGTTCGGCTAAGATGAAAGGTTCATACTTATTGTATCTCTTTCTGTTATTAATATACACAATGTTGTATTTGTTACTAATTGTGCCAGAATTTTGCGTTGGATCGAACCGCTCGCATTTAAATAAGACAATCGTCTTCATTGGAAGCGTAGGATACTCTAACTCAATTATGTCTATCTGGACTACATAAAAGTCATTTTCGCTTTCGACATATTGGGTTCCCTTAATGCAGACTCCACTATTCATCGTTAGTTGTTCCTCTCCATAAGCTTGAGTCTGAAATTTTAATCCGTTTACACAGTAACCCTTAAATGTTCTAACTGATCTAAAGAGGTCCCTTTGCGAGACTAAGAATGAAGGGATTGGTACAGACAGTTGGATCTTGAACCTGTAGTGTTTGAATGTATTATAAATCGGAACATTTTATTGAAGGAATCGAGATATTTTGTAAAATTCTTACATATTGTTGAAACTAGAGGGCAAAGTCACTTTTGAACTTCGCTTCAATTTGCAAGTTGCTAATTTTGGGGTTTCTTACGCGCAACTCGGCTTCAAAAACCCTATTATTGAGAAGAAAACAATAATTAGAAGCTGAAACATTATTAATTACATTGACAGCTGTATTGAAGCTTACTCTCTGTAATTTTCAATTTCAGGACAATTCAAAAGAACATATGTCTGGGCAACAATAATCTCATCATCTTCAAGATATTTCTTGCGGCAAGCACCCACTGGTTGCCTGTGCGGCTTGAAAATAGATAGCTTGTCGACATAGTCGTTGACTTCAATATCAGACACTTCATTCCTTTGTAGCCGCTCAGGTATCATTGGGTCACCTTCTGAAAAGTAATAAGCTGCAAATTTTGCTGTTTCTTCTTGCAGGTATCCGCTACTAATGCTTCCATCCTCCCTGCCTTTATTGGTGACCTTCTTTTCCAGTTCTCTCAAATATTTGTTTCCACTCCTCACAGATACTAATCATTGCATGCTAATATACTGATAAACTGAATTGGGAAAATTCAGAAAAATTACCTTTCAAATGGACACATCCAATGATACCGAACCGGCCTTGCCATCATAGCTTGGTATGAGTAGATGTTCCATTGAGTCAAAAAAGTTGGGTGGGAAAATACGTTGCATCTTGCACAATATCTTAGGGATGTGAAGCCTCATACGTTTAAGATCTTCCTCTGTCAGCGACGTGGAAGTTAACTCACGAAAAAAGATACTCAACTATGCTAAAGGATCCCACACTTCCTTCGGTAAAATCTCACGGAGAGCGATTGACAGAAGTCGTTGCATAAAAATATGGCAGTCGTGACTTTTCATTCCATGCATTTTTAAACCGATTGGATCTACACATATGGACAAGTTGGACACATAGCCATATGGAAACTCTATTAACTTAATCCACTCAAATAAAGCCTTTTTTTTGTCCCTGTCCAAAGCATACGTCGCCTTAGAAAATCTCCCAGTGCCCGGATCTTTTGCTAACTCAGGCCGATCACATATGTCATTCAACTCTTCTCAAAATTTTGCATGGTCTTTTGTTTTCACGGGGATATTTAGCACATTATTGAAAATGTTGTCTAATAAAATTTTCTCAATGTGCATGACATCGAGATTATGACGAATGAGATTTATTTTCCAATACGGAAAATCTCAGAAGATGCTTTTTTTTATTCTAACCATAATCTTTTGATTTCACCGCATTATTTGTCGCAGACCAATTTCATAAGCCTTCATAAACCCCAAACTGTCCACTTGTGCCAACAATTTCTCTCCGGTTTTCAGCTGTCTGAACCTTTTACACTCGCATACCCCTTTTCAGAAATCAGTAGTATTACGACAGTAATTGTGATTCCGATGCAAGAACTTTGTATGACTGTAAAACCACGACTGTTTCCTACTCTCTGTGAGCAAGAATGCATCTGTATTTTCCATGCAGTGTGGGCAAGCTAGTCTCATAGATGTGCTCCACCCAGACAACATGGAATAATAGGAAAAATCATTAATTGTCCAAATAAGTGCCGCTTTCAATTGGAAATTCTGCCTATTATGAACGTTGAATTTCTTAACTCCAAATTCCCACAATTGATTCAGCTTAACTATCAACGGATGTAGGAAAACATCCATTTGTTGTTTAGGATTTCTAGGCCTAGGGACAAGAACTATTAAAAACATGAACTCATCGTTCCTGCACATCCCTGGGGGAGATTGTAGGGTGTCACAATTACTGGCCATGATGAATACCATTGCCCGAAGCCACCAAATGGTTGAAACCCATCAGTACACAAGCCTAATCTGATATTTCGAACTTCATCAGCAAGCTCTATATGCAGCTCACTAAAACGTTTCCATGCCGGAGAGTTTAACGGGTGGCACATCTTTTCATCAACCATCTCATGCTTTGCGAGTCACGGCATATACTTGGCAGTTGCTTTAGAAGCGTACAACCTCTACAGCCTCGGAGTTATAGGAAAATAAAAAATTTTCCTATGAGGCACGCTAACTCGTCTTTTCACAGCATTTCCTTTGGGGGGGAGGCTTCCACCGTTCGAAATTGCAAATTTTGCATCGCGTTAACCCCGCGTCCTCCCTCAATAAATCATGTAGTTATGTAAGCAGTAATCGATAGCCTCAACCGGAAACCCAAGACCTTTAACCAACTTCTTTATTTCAGCAAAGTTTTTTGGCATCTTGTTGTCCTCTGGGAGAAGCTCTTGTATAAATTCGGTCACACCATCTACTAAAGCTACTGACCCATTATGTCGACATTTAATGTCCAATATTTTAACAACTGCAGACAAAGGAAAGTGTTTGCTATTACCGGGGCATACAGGTTCTTTGGCCGCACGCATCATATCATAAAATTGTTTAGCTTCATTATTCGGGTCCTCCTCCGTGAACACTACTTTTTCACCGGAAGCATCGATAACCATTCTCTAAAAAGAACTGAAATCGTCACCCCATCATATTCCATGTCAACTTCATACTCCGGTAGCTGTGCAACAGGACAGGGATTTAAAACATTTCCCTCCCCATAAAAAACCCAGACTTGATAATCTTTCACAACCCCTTTTTGAAAAATGTGTAGCTTCACAGTTTTGACATCTTGGCAACTCGTATTTTTACATCCCGTCCTAGGAGGAGCATTTAATCTCGGGCCCACTCATACACGCTGGATGTCCTAAAGAAAAATTCACAAACTCTTGTACACGGAGGTCCAACAAGGACCATACGAGCACTAGGCCACCCCACCAATGTAGAACACGCTCCCCCAGAAACCAGGACCTATATATTGGGCCATGCATCAGATAACTCATGCCCGATCTCTCCACAGCACCTTGTACCCACCGAGGCCAACGAGCTCCGGGCGGAGTGTTCCAAGTAGTATCCATCTGCTATAATAAAGCGGGGGGTCAATATCGCAAATAACACTCAGAATAATTCAAATATAGAGTTCAGTACTCACATTTATCTACGCTAGCTCGTTTAGCCGGCCTCTGCACTCAGCTCCCTAACTCTGCATTAGAGTGCGTGAAAAGTCCCAGAACCTCAACATAAGGTATCCTAACCCCGGAAGGACACCAAAATAAGTTAGAAGGCCCATTTGGATGGCCCAGATCTGAAATAAAAGAAAAACAAGCTAAGATAACAAAATCGAGAACATAATGCAGTTAAAAAGCGATAAAAGAACTTACGTGTACAATAGGCCACATCCCAGAAAGACGGAATCCTTCACGAACTACTCGTACAACTCAGGATGTCGAAGACTTCAACCGTTCATCTCCGGCACAAAACCCAGCATCTCGTAGATATACGTATCTCTCTGAGCGTAAAACCCCAAACCACCGTCAAAAGGCACAGGCAGACCTCCAAAAGTCATCCCCGTGATCATCGAGAAATCCAAAAGAGTTACTGTTAGCTATCCAACCAACAAGTGAAAAGTATGTGTGGTATCCATCCACCTCTCCATTAGCGCACGCAAAGAAACGCCGTCACAGATCCTTACCGCATAAAACAAATCGCTGGCAAGACGGACGAAACACGTAGCATCTACTCGAGAACAAACAACACTAGACAAAGCACCGTACCAGATACCCGCATCCACAAAGTTCCCGGAAGTATGGAACACATCTCTCTCTTGAAAGCACAGAAAGATAAAAAAATAGGGTAAAAATCATCAGAAATCAAACCAGAATAGGCAGAAATAAGCACCGTAGGTCGCGTGCCACAGATACACTGGCGCCACCATCATGACGCCAGTATCACTGGCGGCGCCGCCAGCTTGTTTCCTGTCACGATCCATTTTCATGAATCGTGACCGGCGCTAGGGTATGGGTATGGCTGTACCAAAACCCGTAGCTAGCCTTGCGGATAACCAACTTATAATATTTGAAACGATGTACCTGCTGAAAACCACATGCTCGGGGGCAACCAAGACTTCAGCCTAGTCCAGCAGTACATAAAGCACATATATTCAAAGATGCTTATCTCAAATATAATCTCCACTAGTACAGCAATATAAATGAAAATCATAAACATTGCAAACATGCCAATACTGATAAAATAACAGTTGAACCATTCCAACAAAATCGGTCTAAAACATAAGTAATCTGAATACTACTGCGGTCTAAGAGTTTTAAAATAGTTCGACACTTAATTCTGAAATAAATAAGGAACCTCCGAGAATGAAGAAACAGAGATCGATCAAACGCTCAAATCACAAACCTGGAAAATTTGGGAAAACAACGGGGTCAGATTTACTGAGTAGAGTTTATATAACTATTTACATTTATTAAGTTAAAAACCTTTAAAACGTTTAATAAAACATTTTCATTATGGATTATCAATGAAACTGTAAACCACGATTCTAAATCCATTTTCGTTTCGGTGAGACGTATCTCAATAACCGATCCCCAACTATCACTTAATAAAATAGTGAGCCCAGAAGACGTATCTTCCACCGGTGCCCTCACTAAGGTGAGAGGTATCTCAAACCTACCTCGATACCATAATAATCATTACCGGTGTGCACGCATTCCCGCTGATGCCCATCGAGTAGCACGTTCCAAATCAAATCCACAATGCTAAAAACAGTTCAAAAGCTATTTATACGTATATATATACAAAATGTAACATTTGCTTAATAAAGAGGTAAATAGAGTTATTAACTCACTGCTTGCTATTCCACGTGAAACTGACAAGCAATCTAACTCTGGTTCGCCTCTGAAGTACGAACAGTCGACGGGTCGAAAAATAATAAAATCATAATTAAAAACAGACCCTAACTCTAAAGAGTACTAGACACCACATAGGACTAGCACACACAATAACAAGTCACATTTAATAAACACTTATATTAAATGCATTCCAAAATAACCCAAGTTATAGAGTACAAATCATATAAACATATTTAGAGTGACTCGTAAAAATAATTTAAATTAACCCAAGTTAAAATCCTTATCAGTGAGTCAGCCGAGTTATTAAAAACTACCAAACTTCTTCCCACTTGTTGGGCGACCAAAGTCTAACCCGATCCAAAAGTTTATTAAATTATAAACCCGAGTTTATAAATTAAAATACCTGATAAAATAATTATCTATTTTTAAAGTAGAATTCAATAACTTCAAATTCAAGTAACCCAAGTTACAACTAAAACTTAACCATTTTAAGTTTATAAAAGTTTAGGGACTAAACTGTAATTTAGCCAAATTTGATATTCGAAAACGAAATTAATTATTTATTATCAAAACAAGGATCCAAAGATAAAACTTAACTTAAATAAGTTTTTCGAAACTTTAGGGGCTAAATTGTAATTTAGCCAAATTGACGTGTAAAACAAATTTAACTATAATTACCCGAGTAATTATATTAATTTGGATTATAAAATAATCTATGTTTTCAAGTTACATGTTATAATACGAAATAAGAACAAAAGTTAT
Organism: Mercurialis annua; assembly: GCF_937616625.2. Lineage (NCBI taxonomy): Eukaryota > Viridiplantae > Streptophyta > Magnoliopsida > Malpighiales > Euphorbiaceae > Mercurialis > Mercurialis annua. Next base: position 33,060,215 of record NC_065577.1, on the reverse strand, counting down.
AATCGAGAACCAAAACTATAGTTACAACAACTTAAGGAATTAATTTAAACTAAACAAACACTTTAGGGACTTATATAGCCTATTTGTTATCTTCTCTAATTCAAACAGAAGCCAAACCCGCCATCACCATTGCTGCAAATTTTCATGAAACTAAAACCAATATTAAACCTAGTCTTGATTCCTCTATCATCACAAACAATTTAGGATCATCACCTAACTAACAAGAATGAGATCAAGAACATGTCACAACCATCATGGCAATTTCACGGCGATGACAGAATTTATGGTCGAGTCCGACGATGGCCAACAACACAACGATTAGGCAAACACAACTCATGCAAAATCGATCTCTACCCTAGCACAAGTAAAGTTACACACACCAAATAATGGCAGCAATACAGACATAAGAAACCGTAGCAAACTATCAAGAATACGGAGACTCGTAACGGCAATGAACGGAGAGATTGAACGTTCGTCAAAGAACAATCGGATTACAGCTTATACAAAGAGATAGGAATCAAGAACCGTAATTGACGATATCGAAACAAAGAAATAAGTTAAACGATTACTTACCGAAACTAACGAACGAAAGGAGTTGATGAATGATGATGAGGTTTCAGATTAGTTTAAGGAGGAATGGCGGCTATGCTTGTTTAGCGAAGAGATTTTTAGGTTTAGCTGAAGAAAAAAAACGTGCAACAGTAAACTATATATAAAGGGAGGAAGACGAAGTTTTGTTATTTGCTGCTGTTTCATAATTATGATTAGCATATCATGAGTAAGGCATGCATGGGTCTTCACTTTTCATGCATTCATATTCTTTTCCTTCTCTTTTTTTTTATCTTTTAAATTTAATAATACACAATAAACACAAATCAGACCACGATTGAATCAACGAGCGACTAAAATAAAATTAAATAAAAATATATAATAATAATAATAAATAATAAATTACTTAAAACTTGACGGAATGCAAAATAATTAAAGTTAAAAAAAAGTAATTCGAAAATACGGGATATTACATTTCCCCCCTTGGTTCCGCCGCCATTTCCCCCCCTCTCCGAGACAATTTTTTGGGGACTGGGCCCACCTTTGACTGAGTTTTGACAATATTTCGGACGTATTTCAAACATACATACAACAAAACGTCTATCTAAAAATTAAAAATAGCAAAACGCACCTCGCGATGAGTCTTGGTACACTGGTGCCCCTCGAGACGCAACAAAAGCAGGACCTCCTCGCCCACCTCCAGTAAAGTAGCGTGCCGGTCAGCCTACTGATCAGGATGGTGCCATAGTCTAAACTTTCAAATTCAGAGAATGCAAAAGAAAAGAAAGAGAAATGCAAATGAGAAATGAGGGAATGACTCTCTTAAAAAGGCACAAGGCACTAAAAGACGAAAAAAATACATCCTTTGAGGATATGCCGAACGAGCCCTAGAGGATCAAAACGAGCCCTAGAGGATCAGAACGAGCCCTAAAGGATCAGAACGAGCCCTAAAGGATCAGAACGAGCCCTAGAGGATCAGAACGAGCCCTAAAGGATCAAGACAAACCCTAGAGGATCAGAACAAGCCCTAGAAGATTAAGACAAGCCCCAGAGCCATCAGAACAAGCCATAGAGAATCAGAACAAGCCCCAAAGCCTTCAAACAAACCCTAGAGGAATAGAAAGCTGCCCATAAGACGGGATTTAAACAACCAACAGATTCAGGCTCCACGAATGTCATAAAGACGCTGAAATGCGGTAGAGAGACACCGAAATATGGTATAAAAACACCACGTATGGCATAAAATTGCCCAAAATACAGTAGGGAGACACAGAGACATGGTATAGAAACCCCATAAATGGCAGACAGATGCGAAAGCCTGGTAGAAATACACCAGCATACGGTAGAAAGACACCGTAGATCGATAGAAAGACACCAAAAATGGCAGAAAGACACCAAAGCCTGATAGAAAGACACCATCATCCATTAATTGTGGAAAAATTAACAGAATCTAGGCACCTATACAATAGGGTGGACCTTGGGACGGTCAAGGGGATGATGTCCCTTCTGCAAACCTAAGGGGGTCCAGATAGGATAATTACCGAGTCCGAGCCATCAGATCACTCTCAAGATGACTGAGAGTTTATAGCTTAATTCCACGGGGCACGCACTCAGGCAGCCCGGGTATAAGGGCAGCTGAAAAGACTACTCCTTGCCAGATGTGGAGTAGACCAGAATCATGGTGCATGAAGCCAGAGCCATGCACCACGACGAGTAATGCTCAGCCTAGGGCATTACCATACCACCGGGCGAGCGAGCGCCTCTAATGGTTGGCAGTGTCCTTGTCGTTTGTCGAACATTAAATCTCTTCTTTAACAAAACTTGACCTACTTCGTCAATTCTTATCAAAGAGGGGGGAAACTGTAGACACCCATTTTTCGGACAAGTAAAAAGTGATAAGGAACTGAAGCGTCAAATAATGATTTTCAGAGAAATCAGTCCACGTGACGAGTTTTCGATTTGCTTTCTGGAATCAAAGCAGGCGTAATCTGTATATAGTTGCAAACTTGGAGGATTAAAACATAATAAGGTGTAAATGCCCCATAAAAATCCAAAGAGATTGTAATATAAGTCTAGAAATTGGACTAATTGCAATCTCTTAGAAGTTTATGGGCCAATTTGCAAGTTTTAGAGACCGGAATTGACCATGATCAAACCTATAAGGCCCAAGGAACCTTTTTTAACACTTTCGGGGACCAAAATGCACTTTTAGCACTCTTTTACTTAGCCATCAAGCTTTAATGCGAATTTTATTAATTTAATAGTGTTTCTAGCTAATCCTAATACCTACAGGCCTATCATTTCACAAACTTTCAACCCTAGAAGATTCTAGGGAACCCTAGGTCACCCATTCTCCTATAAATACAACCTTTTTGTCAGCCTGGCTAGAGGTGGCACAGAAACCATAGAAATAGACAGTAGAATTCGGCCCCCCTTAAGAAATCATATCCAAAAATTACAACACACACACACACAAATCTCTGGTCCTGAAACACTAATACGTGTTAATTCTCCAAGAACGTAACATTTGCACGGATTCGAAGCTGGATTCTGCATCCACTTCGCCAGCAAGCGAGCCAAGGACTCAGCCCGGTAATTCTAAGGACCCTCAATACCATTCCTTTGATTTCGCTGTTAAATTGTATGCCATGAATATCATAATTTCTGTGATTGTGTGTTTTAGGTTCTATGTTAGCTTATGTGTTAATTTTAGCCATAGAATTTTCATATTATGCATAGTTCTTAAATTGCCAAAAAGCATGTTAATGACTGAGATAATGTGTTTAAAGTGTCCAAAAAGCTATGTGTATTTTTGAGCTTGTTTCCCGTGTATTTTCGAAGTTGCTGCCCAAAAAATATTTTTCTTTAAATGAGCTTTAAACACTTATGCATGAGAAACGGGCTTGAAACGAGTGAGAACAAAGCAAAACAAATTCCCGAAAAACTATTGTCACCGAACTGCCGCCATCCCCCAAGAATCGGCGATGCCGCCGGAATAAAGTGGCGGCGCCGGAAGTCACACCGGCGCCGAGTTCTTCGTCGTCAGCCTACTCCAGAATGCCTCTCAGATCTTTCAAACTCCGATCCGAACTTCAAAACGTGTTTCCGGACCCATCCGGACTCCAAATCAGGCCCAGTTTGAACCCAAACGTAGATAATTTAGCATACTTTAATATTATGTAATGTAATGGGCAAGACCCAATGTAAAAGGGACTCAGAAGTCCAAATATGTAAGATAGTATATAAATCGGGCCCACGAGCCCGAGGCCCAACAATTCAGCAATTTCCAGAGTCGATTTCGGGCTAAGCCAAACTCGGAATTGACTCCGGTTAAAACCATTAGAACCAGATCGACGAGACACACAACTCTAGTGATTTGACCGAGAGACCATTCTTACCAAACCAATGGTGAAAACCCGCTCGAGTGCCAGGCACTCAAAGTCAATGAGGTTAAAAAGTATTCCTAACATTGTATGTATATCAAACTGCGCCTCAGCATGCCAGCATTGTTTATCGATTTCCAAAAGCATTCCAAATCACATAATAACCGATTAAAGGACTAATCACCTGAAATTATCCCATTGATGCAATTCCAGCCCATCACTTAGACATCGCAAGACTACCACAAAATAGTAGTAACGGTTTTATAGGATTTTCAAGACTCACATAATAAAATCAATTTATCAAACTCTTACATCCCGTGTAGGCTTTGTGCATGTAAGATATCCAAACCAGCCAGACTTATGTTATTTGCTAGAAACCTCTAAGGTTAGATGTATATTTAGGAGTACTTGCAACTTACCTCAAATGCTAGTCCAGATTGAGTCATATGCGCGTCAAACGTGTTTACTGCTTTCATCCCTGTTTATTTCCAGCTTTCATATCATGTGAACTGCATATACTGTGGAGATGAGAATAAAACAAATGTGTCCAGCAAATAAAGCCGGTAACAGATAAGCCAAGCACAAGAGTCTCGGGGAGGTCCACGAACCCTAGTCTTTAATCCGATGCACGATAATCTTACCGGAGGTGAGTAAGGTTATCTAGTCAGTTAAAAGGCATTTTCTAGTTGAACTACGTAGCGACTCCATTTTTCAAACCATTTCCAAATCGAGAAGTTAGCCATAAGCCTTGGGCGAGCGGCCCCTAAACCCCGCTTCGCTCACATACGTATGACCCCATTTACAAAATTATTAGAGTTAAAACGCTTTAACATAAGTACATGGTCAAATAAACTCTACTCTATAGCGGACTGCTAGAATAAAAGTCTTCTATTACATCTCGTATAAATAGCGTCCGAGGAAGTAAAACTATAGAAGTTTGCTTCTTCGACCCATAATTTATTAACCATAAAAGTTGGATGGAAAATAGGGTTAGTATAAAACAGAGCGAGTTCATGATATTACAAGTAATAATACATAAAATGTGAAAAACATTTTGAAATCACTTTATGTAAAATAGCGTTTCTTTTCAAATCATACTTTATATCTCTTTATTGTATGAACTTACCATATTGTTTACTTTTAAAAAGATATATGAAGTGTGGCATGAAACATAAATACATATTGTATAATATCACTTCATACTTGTAATATTTTAGCCTCACTCGACTGACAATGATAACAAAGCCAACTGATGTAACTGAAACACCTGACATCGATAGAAAAGCCAACCGATGTAACTAAACGCCTGACATTGATAGCAAAGCCAACCGATGGCATCGATAGCCAGACCAACCGATGTATTCTATTAGAATCATACGAACCGCTCTCACATTACTTATTAAATAGTTTGACTTTACGATTTGGGTGAGTTTTAGTTCAAATTATTATTTAAACCAAATTGACGTAGTATTGTGGTCAATAAGGTCGTACTTTATAATGGGATCTAGTCCCGAGATAATTCACCGAGTTAACTGGGGAGATATAGGTCTCGAGATAAATCCATCGAGTTAACCTGATATCTAAAGTTGATGTAAGTCCCACCGAGTTAACTGCATCAATACGAGTATTACTGGGTAATACCTTAGAACAAATTATTTGTTACTTTATAAATTGCTTTCATACATTTTGTATAGTTATTTTGATACTTACTTGGACCATATCAAGCACATTACATCCTACAACATACATCTACAAAGCATGCACACACCGAGGGACCTTTTCTAGGACCTTACCAGCAGAATTTGAGAAATCACTATCGCTCGTATATACTAGGAATTACCACGTTCAGGATCGTTTATAAGATTAAGGTTTCGATCGGATCAAATACTTTGCTTATATTATACGTTTGTATAAATGTTTGTTAAATACGATGTTATTTTTTATAATACCGTTAGTAATATGTAATCTCACTCAGCATAGTCTGACCCGTTGTTGTTTAATAATTTCAGGTGTTTAGAGTATGGACATGGCTAGAGTCCACCTTTTTGGGTTCGGAAGTCTTCAGTTGCATGTATAGTTCCTGGCTTCCGTAGAGCTGCAGTAGTAGTCTTCAGTTGGCAGAGTCGTGGCCTGTGACAGCAGTGTACTATGTTTGTTGTTTATATTTGCTGTTGTTCTTGTATATCTTTTTGGTAGGCTACGTCAGATGTATTTTGTTTCACAGTGTTATTTACCCGTGATGTGACCTAGATACACTAGGAAGTATATCGTATCGTTGGGCTAGTACGTACGTGGTACGGAAGCTGTATGCCCATATGTTTTAGATCGACCGACTAGTTTATACACACACACACACACACACACGGTGTTATTTACCCGTGATGTGACCTAGATATACTAGGAAGTATATCGTATCGTTGGGCTAGTACGTACCTGGTACGGAAGCTGTATGCCCATATATTTTAGATCGACCGACAAGTATATATATATACTTGTATGTATATATGTTTGTATACATACAAGTATTTATTAAAACATGTAAATCAATGCATAAAACATTCAATTAAATGCATCCATGTATAAGCATTCCAGATGAAACCCTAGTCCTAATCGTAGGACGTATTTCCTATCATGTACAACTCTCACAGAACCGTCTCTTGATCACAAGTTGTGGGTCATATACATTCCCCGAGCCTCTGGCCTAAGAAAGTTCTCCAAGCTACCCACTAGACCTAGGTCCGGTACTCGAAATATAAATCCATCAAGATCAACCTACGGTCTATCATATTTAAATCCTCCTTCGAAACAAACGAATCAAACAAACAATGCGCATATAAACAAGCGAATTCCACACAATATCTCATACACATTTCACTATATTCGAATAACATTAAACGCCTAGACCATAAAGATACTGGTGATCACACAGCCTATTGACACCAAATAGGTAGTTTGTTTCATCGGTCTCTATACTGGTTTCAAATCATGATGCATGCATTTCAAAACAAAAAATTATTTAAAAGGATGTTATGCAAGTATATAAAGCATTTGCATAAAAGAAATGCATTTTAAAAATACTATATATATATATAAACAATCCACACAATAAACTCACTCCTTACTATTCCAAAAACTTCGATATTTTATAGCGTTCGTCAAGAAAGAAAACTATTTTTTTTTCCTGATGTGTATCATAAAGTTAAGTCCATTGAAGTATTAGCAGAAATGTATGTTTGGATTTAAAAATGCCTAGTTTGCTACTCATGTTAGAGGGATTTCATTATTCTTTCATATCTTGTTAAGTAATTCTGTATATATTAACGTCAAAATGAGTACAATTTTATTTATTTTCAATTGAATGATGCAACAATTTCAACTCTAGCACTCTTAATGTGCTGGTTTGTAGCCAAATGCCAAAAGAGGTCTTAGTCTTCCATAATTTAAGGAAAAATATATATTGTAGTCTGAAAATTGATTTTTCATTTATTTAATCATGCTATTAAGTAAGAGAAGGAAGACTAACTATTTTTTAATTAAGTTTGTTATTTTCCCTTTGAGATTCTGAATGCTTTATGTTATTAAAGTTTAAATTTCACTGGTGTATCTTTCTCGCCAAAAATTCTATTTTTATAAAACAGTGATCGTAAAATTTCATAAATTCTCACTATGTTATATGAGATTTGTTAATTTTTCTAAAATGAGTAAAGGAATCAGCATTACTCTTGCAATTTAAACCTAAAACCTCAGAATGCATATGGAGAGACCTAATATATACAGAGAGACACATGAACAATACTAATAGTATACACACCCTCGCTTGTAATGACGGAACTAGGTGGGGGTCTAAGAGGACCATAACAACTCACTATTAATAATTGTTTAAAATTGGTATCTAAGATTTTTGTATATTGTGGTTTGACCTTTCTATTTTGAAAAATTATTTTCTCATATATAATATATATTGCAATCTGACCTACCTTATATAATAATTCTGATCAAACCTTATATGTTCTGTTTCTTTTTTATCCATTTTTGAATCGAATCGGTTTTTCTGACACCGTGTCGTCCACGTAACCGCCAACTAAGCAATTGGCTGGCATGGCAGCTGAAATATTTAAATAAGGTTTGACTATAACTGACAAAAAAAAAATAGGTTTGGTATTTTTTGGGTGAATAAACCTAATTTTAAATTCAAGTCAATTTTTAAATTTAATAATAAGTAAATTAATTATATCATTTATGAAATTTATATATATTTAAAAATAATTAATATTTCCTATTTAATACTAATTAAAATTAATTTTAATTTTTTATTAAACCTAATTAAATCTAATAAATTTATATTATAATATATTTTAATGAATATGTAATTAAAAAAATGAATTAATGTATTACTTAGAAATTAATGTTGAATTAAATTTGGTGAAAGGGTTTAATGTTCATGATGATTTTCAACTTGATTTATTATTTTTAATGTTGTTGAGATCTTGTTATGACTGGGTTTAGATAATAAATAAAATAGTTATGTATAAATTAAGGTATGTTTTTGGCTATACCTAGTAAAATGACATATAAACATCATGATATATATTGATTACACCACAATGAGCTTCACTTTTTAAAGAAACAAAATGAGAAAATATTTACAGTACTCGTCCTTTAAATAAACAGTCTATTCAGTGATTATTTTTATGTGTGTATAGTTAAATTATGAACACTGTCGTATGTTTGTTGTGTATATTACTCTCAGATTGTTCGTCGGAAGACGAACAATTGGGTCTCAAACGGCGGCGGTGTCAAAGAATCGACGACTGAAATTTGAAAAAAAAAATTAAGATGAATATGACATTTTTTATTTTTAATAGAATTTAAATTAATTATTTATCCATCAAATATGTACAAAACATTTTTTAGAATTATTTAAATTTAGTAAAAAAATAAATTAATTTTAATTAGCGTTAAATAAAAATATTATTTTTTAAATATATATGAATTATATTATAATATAATATAATTAATTATTTAATTATTTAATTTTAAAATTAGTTTTATTCACCAAAAAATACCAAACCTTTGCATTTTGTGTCAGTTACAGCCAAACTTTATTTAAATATTTCAGCTCTCATGTCAGCGAATTGCTTAGTTGCCGATGACGTGCACGACACGGTGTCAGAAAAACCGTCGATTCAAAAATGGCTAAAAAGAAACAGAACATATAAGGTTTGGCTAAATCTGGTGATTTTTAAAGATTTGCCTATTATTGACACAAAACGTATAGGTTTGACATTTTTTGGTGATTAAGCCATTTTTATTCCTCTTTTAACCAATTTCTATTTATAGTTTGTTCCATGGTAATTTTAAATCAATAAATATAGTATCTCCTATGATAACTTATAATTGCTTTATATTATTATTATTATTATTATCATTATTATTATTATTATTATTAAAACGAAATCTAGGATTCCAAATTTCATTTTCCGTTTAATATAAATAAATAATTTTAACGGTATCTTGGATAAGATATCAAAATTAATAAACTTTTAATTTTTATTTTTTTTTTAAAAATAAATAAAAACCAAACGGTTTAATCCATTTACAGTTCACACGAACTATGTGAGTTTTGATTCCGACACACTGGATACGTAGGCATCTCGGAACACAAACCGAGACTCAAATCCATTTCTCTAAAAAATTATTCCTTTATAGTTCTTACGAAGTACGTGGGTTTTGATTCCAACACACCGGATACGCAGGCGTCTCGGAACACAAATCGAGACTCAAATCCAATTTTCCAAACACGCTTTCTTTTTTCTTTATTTTATTTTTATAAAAGATACCATTCGAACTACGTCGACTTTGATTCCGGCACACCGGATACGTAGGCATCTGGGGACCCAGATTCAAGTCTCTCCTTTTAAAACTTTATTTTATTTCAATAAAAATTATAAATTATTTTATCTCTCATTTATAATACGGGTTCGTAATATAATTAAGGGTAATTTGATTTCATTGTTCAGTATATTTTTGCATTAATTTATATATGGGTTCCATTCCGACCTTTTATAATTTATTTTACCTCACACTTATAATACGGATTCGTATTATAATTTATGTTAATTTTGTCTGTATTTAATTTTTTTTGTAAACCTATTTTTTTTATCTGTCATTTATAATACGGATTCGTATTATGATTGACGTTAGTCTTAGTTCCATGTTTAATATATTTTTGTGTTTATTTATATATGCTCAAATCTAGTCCTTTTTTATTTAATTTTGTTTTAGAAATAAAATTACAATTTATTTTATTTTTGCAATTAGATTCGTAATACAATATGTGTACATTTATTTATGAATTTAGTTTAATTTAGTTTATTTATTTATTTTTAACTTCACTAGTTACACACACTCGCAATAATGGAACGGATGATTCACTCACCCAGGATAGACGAAAATGAGTACCGTCATCTTCGAGGGAAGCCCGGAGCTCTGCGTGAAAGTTTTCACTCAAAACTAACTCCTGTTAAATTCGAATACGATTAACGGTGAGGGTATATTGGTTTTGAGACCCTTTTGTCTTAGAATTAGAAATCAAAATGTTAACTCGTAATTATCAGTAAGTAAACGATGGATTGAATAAAATAGTATTTCCGAACCTGAATCTCTGAAGAGGTGAAGATGGTTATAATGCTTTAACCGTCTTTTCCTTCCCCGTTGACCCCGGGTGGCGGCTCCATATTTATTTTCACAATTCATTTGTATTATACGGAATTCGCCAAAATCGTGTGAGCCTGCATTAAAAATGCAAATGCAACCTAAAAACGCATGCAGACATCACAGGCACAGTCTAAGAAAAAGAATCAGGAAGACGAAGGCGAATCTTCTGAATCGCCACAGAAGAGTAAAAACACGTACGTAGCGGAAGAGGACTTAAAGGAAAAAATAGCTAAATCACCCAAAAGATTGAAAGCCGAAGAGCTAGACATAGATGACTTGAGGCCGAAAGGATCACTCCTATGTCGGGTGTTTCCCACCACCCTAACCGAAACCAAGATGGTATAACAAGCTCAAGCCGAGATCAATAAAAAACTTCACAGCACTATCGACAGAGTTCCTTAACACGTATCTCACCAACCTACCGGCTAAAACAACAACCAGCATCCTGAGATCATGTATTCAGGAAGAAGGAGAAAAGCTGAGAAGCTACATCGAAAGATTCAACAAATAGGCAATGAAGATTGACAACCTGAACGTCGACATGGCAACGGAGGCCTTAAGGGAAGGAACACGATTTGGAAAATTAGTAGACAAGCTACTAGTCAACAAGCCGACTACCTTTACCAATCTGATGGGGATCGCCTAGAAATACTTTGAGCTGGATGAAGGGCGTAGAGCCATTAGAGGAAAGGAATCAAAAGGAAAGGAATCAAAATAAAGATCGAGGGATAGGCCGAAATCAAGATCGGATGATAGACGAACAAGACCAGAAGTGAATAGGCGATTCGCCCCCTAGAGTAGATATGAACCCCGAAGTGATCCATGGAACGATGAACGCAATTAAACCCCACTTAACACGAGTCGAATGAACGTTCTCATGTGGATGAAAGAAAACGTGAAAAACGTCCAATGGCCACCCAAGATGAAGACCGAAATCAGATACACTTAAAAATTCTGCAAATTTCACGATGAACACGGCCATGAAACTGACGAATTTCGGGACATCAAATTGGAAATAGAGAGGATGATAGACTCGGGAGAACTAAGAAAGTTTGTAGCCAAGAAATAGAAAAGCAGTGATCAAGGAGAGAAGAGACATCGCAAATATAAAAATAAAGAGAAAGAGGAAGAGAGACCGTCGAAAATCTTGGGGACAATTCACATGATCAATGGAGGTGGCCATAACAATTCAACCATCAGGAAGAAACAAAGGAAAGAAGTAATGAATATCAGAGAAACTCACATGCCTCTAGTCATTTTCGATGTGGAAGACTATAAACATGTAGTAGCTCCCCACAATGACGCTCTATTGGTAACTACCATCATTGCGAATTGGAACATGGAACGAATCCTCATAGATGAGGGAAGTGTAGTAAACCTCATGACAAATACAGTTTATAAAAGCCTTGGAGGAACAGCGGCGAAACTTTGTCGAGTCCTCATACCACTATTAGGACTTGGAGGTCCCTCCATCAACCCCCTCGGACCTGTAACTCTGGAAGTTGTCATCGGTCTAGAAAAAGGAATAAACAAAAGGATCAACTGTCTTTTCAATATAGTAAAAATGGAACTGACATACAATGCAATCTTAGGAAGACCTTTCCTACATGACTACGCCGCAGTCACAAGCATCAGGGCGCTAGCTATGAACATACCAACCCAACAGGCAGTAGAAACTCTGAGAGGAGACCAGTACATAGCTAAAAAATGTTATGGCGAGTCAGTCGCCGACCTCCAAGAAAGCAAGAAAGAAAAATAAGAAGAATGAGGGAAGAAGGAAACATATATAACCCATCGCCAGTAGGATTTCTTTGTCCAACCCGATGAAAGTTATAACTATCTTTATTTGGTATGTGATGGATACGCAAATAATTAGACAGCAGACAAGTAGACTCAGACACAGATACGCAGACATAGACACCTTATCAGAAGATTAAGCTGTTGTAACTAACTTATTGATAAAATCCCTATCTTATGGGGATCATCATTATAGCTGAATAAGAAGAGTTTAAACAGAACTCTACTACATGAAACCCGAAGCTAAGTCAATATCAAAGTCTATACCTATAAATAGACATGGAAGTCAAGGTAAAAACCCTAATTCATTCTCTTGAAACTACATCATTTATCTTTAACCTTACATGGTATCTGACTTAGGCATCAGAGTGTGGTCGGACACAACACGTCCGACCCATTCTGACATGTGTTTGTGATCTCATGTCATCAAGAGAAGACATTACCATTCGAAGAACCATCATTTGGCGCCGTCTGTGGGAAACGATCATTCTTTCCTTTAAAAACATCTAATCTTGGTTCTACGACTACTGAAAGAAACATGGATCACCACGATGAACCACCACCACCTGGTGTCAATATCTTGGACGGAGCATTTGCTGCAAGGAATAACCAAACTTATGTAGTTACGACAAACGAAGCGGTTTTTCCGACCCGCAATCCATCAGAGGTAGCAGGACGCAGATGCATAAAAAATGACCACCGGCGTACATTAGCTGAAATGACCTGTAGCATCATGGTTATCAGATACCATTTCGACCTATCCCGTTACCGTCCTTGGACACAGAATGAACAGTCACATCTACGTCAACGAGGTATGTCCCTCCGTATGTGCCACAAGGAGTACAACTCCCATCTCTCTACCATGAGGCAGTTGTAAAGAGAATAAACGACTTCTAGGATCACTTGCTGGGCATTACTATGGAATCATAGAACAAAAAGGTATGTGGGATGTTGAAGGCGCAAACACCGCAGATGCAGAAGAAGAAGATCTCCGAGCCTTTACCTCAAAGGGAGGAGAAAGAAGCTTAAATCGCCAAGGAAGGGACCTTTAGGTAAGTTGAAACTGCGCCTATCCCGGGAAAAGAAAGGAAGTCCATTAAAGATAGAAAAGAAGCCATACCATTGGCAAAAGGAGTAGATCGAGTAGATGCCCAAAAGAAGCACAGAACCTATGTCGACCTAGAGAAAGATGAAGGCAGAAGAAAAAGAAGAGAGAAGGAAGTAGAAAGCCATTCATCAAATAAACGGAAAAAAGACATAGAAAAGAACACCTTCGATCAGAAAATCAAAGACGCACATGCCCTCGGTCTGAGGAACAGAAGACGCACATGTCATTTTTCGGAGACGCAGAGTGCACACATGCCCTTGGTCTGAGACACAGAAGACGCACATGTCATTTGTTGAAGACGCAAAAAGCGCACATGCCCTTAGTCTGAAATACAGAGGACACACATGTCATTTGTCTAAAAAGTATATAGCGCACGGAAGACACACATATAATTGGTCGAAGACGTAGAAGACGCACATGTCATTGGTCGAAGACGTAGAAGACGCACAACTCATTGGTCAGAGACGTAGAAGGCGCAAAACAATTGCCCATTACTAGGAAAAGATATGAAATCTCCAAGTGAAAAAATCATAAACCATACCATTGGTCGCAGACACAAAAGGAGCACATACCCAAAGGGCGCAAACACTTTCCCATTACTATGAAAAGATATGAAATCTCCAAGTGAAAAAGAAGAAACCATTCCCTTGGTCAGAAATGCAAAATACGCTCATACTCAGAGGAAGCACAAGGCGCATATCAACGTGAATAAGGAAAGAGAGAACAGAAGAAGCAGGCCAGAAGGTCTCAGAAAAAATGGACGAGTAAACCCAGACACAAATATAAAGAAAAAATGCAGAAAGAGGAAGGATCCCAGACGCAGATGGAGGAGCAACCATAGGCGCAGATGAATAATAGAAATGCATGAAGACAAAAAGATCACGGACGCGGATATAAAGCAAAAATGCAGGAAGAGGAAGGACCCCATGCACAGATGGAGTAATCATAGGCGCAGATGCATAGTAGAAATGCATGAAGACAAAAAGATCCCGGACGCAGATAGACAAATAATCCCAAATGTGGAGGCATGGCAAAAATGCAAAGGACGAAGGATACCAGACGTAGAGAGAGGAGAAATTCCAAAAGCAGATGTATAGCACAAATGCATAAGGACAAGCGATCCCAGACGCAGATGGACGATTAATTCCAGACGCGGACGCATAGTAGAATGGCCACCAGGAGAACAAATGCTTTCAAATGCAGATGCAAGTAGAACCACCACTCAACCCCTAAAGATAAGAGTTTCATTATAGCTAAAAAAAAACATGACAAAAGGAGCATATTCACCTTTGGTCGCAAGAGGAGCGCTTTTATTAAAGAAACAAAAGATCTATGTCAATGTATATGGCGTCAACAAAGGAAAAAATACGAAATGCGAAAAAAGGAGTGAATCATACCACTGACAGTAGACGTAGAAGCGGTACTCACCCAAATATGACTTAAGATCTACATCAACTTAAAGGACGAAATGAAGGAAGGCAGAAATCCATTCATGAAATAAAAAGAAAGAAGGAATACGAAAAGAGCACACATACCTATCATAAAAAAAAATCTAACTACTAATGCATTCCCAAACGATATATGACGTGGAAGAGGAAGGAGTAGAGATCAAAAAATTCTTGAAGGCTAATGTTGCAATATTCGCAGCTAAACATCCGCTCAAATGCCAAACCTGTGATACAAAAGAAAAGAAAGGTTTGCGAAGTCAAAAATAAATCCATGGAGGAAAGCACTACATCACCTTGAGACATCGGGGAGGCTGATCAGTTGGTCTTTTCAATTAATAAAACGTGGTGTCAAGACGAAGTCGCCGAAGACGCTGAAGGAGCAGACACTAACTTACTTTATCACTGAGATGACATAAAACAAGAAGAATCAGAGAGGAAAGAAGAGCTCACATGGAATATTTATGAATCCTCGAGCGAACAAAGAACAGGACCATGATTAGTATTAATACTAATCGAGTACGCAATACATCTCCAATTCAACGCCAATAATAACATAGCAGGTACCAAACCCTATTACTTACTTTAAAAATTTACATATGCAGCCCATATAACAAGGTTATCAATAGCAAAAAAAATCAAAAGTGGAGAATCTAAAAATACATAGTGACTCACAACTAGTCACTAGTCTAATGGTGGAGTAATTCCAGGATAAGAATGCAAATATAGTTAAGTATATTCCAAGGAATATTGAAAAAGTTTAAGAGATCATTCCCATACCTAGAGAAGAGAAAAAAGTCCTCGAGAGAAATAAAAGAAGCCATACCATTGGCAGGAGGAACCAACAGGGTAAATTCCCTTGAAAAAAAGAAGACATAGAGCGATGTTGATCTGGAGAAAGATGAAGGCAGAAGCAAGAGGAGGCAGAACGAAGCAAAAATTAATTCTGAGAGATGATGCAGATGACACAAATGACGCGGATGACGCTGAGGACGTAAATGATGCAGATGACACAAATGACGCGGATGACCCAGAAAAACTCCCACAAGGTGTGTTTGCTATACATGCCGCCGAAGGTGACATTTTTTTTAAAAAGAAGAAGAAATGGATCCATAAATAGAAACTGTTCTAAGACCGCGGGCCAGTTCAAATCAAACATAAGTGCCCCAACCACGAAAGAACACTAGAAGTTGTGCCTCGACGGGCATATATAGTATAAAGAAAGCTACCTAAAGCAAAATAGAAGGTACATGCAACCATGTATATCAAGTATAGTATCATTAAAAGAAGGATCTTTTCAGAAGGAAAGGTCCAATTAACGAAATAGAAAGGTCATTCCATATGAAGGAACGATCTGAATGATTAGAAGAATTGTTCCAGTTGAGCGATCTATTTGATGAGAGGGAAGGATTATATCCATTTGGCCAATAAGAAGAAATGAGAATGCTTTTAGAATATTCACTCCATGAGAAGGAGAAGCTACACCAGACATCATTTCATTAGAAGAAATGATAATCCTGTCATAAGAAGGAGATATACGTATCAGGCATCAATTCACTGGAACAAAGTAATGGAGCTTTATTAAGAAACTACTATACTAGAAGTCATATCAATAGAAGATATGGACACTACCCCAACGAGTGCATATCACAATGTACCAGAAATATTGAAGTTGATTGCACAATTCAACAACCATAAATGAGTGAAACAAGCATTGATGAATGGAATACGTCTCTCCTAGAAACATACGTAAAGCCTCCAAGATCAGACTTTGAATAAGAAACTTGATCTTCTTTATACTAGACACGAGGGCCATAGAATTTGAAAAACTTTTATTCTCCAAAGGCAGTTTAAAAGGAGAAGACATAACGCATACGCCCTTTGAGGTCGTTATAGTATGGATACAGAAGAATAAGAAGCAATACATTTTAAATTTTTGAATATTAAAATAAGAAGTAACAAGTGGCGATATTTTATAAGACAATAAGGCAAAGTTTGTCATGCACATCTAAAACCATCCTCTCTCAAATCACATAAGTATCGGATATCATTCAAACAACCATAAATAGTTGAACAAAGGCTGAAGGGAGGGAAGGGACTAATGATGGATACGCAAATAATTAGACAGCAGACAAGTAGACTCAGACACAGATACACAGACACAGACACCTTATCAGAAGATTAAGTTGTTGTAACTAACTTATTGATAAAATCCCTATCTTATGAGGATCATCATTATAACTGAATAAGAAGAGTTTAAACAGAACTCTACTACATGAGACCCGAAGCTAAGTCAATATCAAAGTCTATACCTATAAATAGACATGGAAGTCAAGATAAAAACCCTAATTCATTCTCTTGAAACTACATCATTTATCTTTAACCTTACAAGGTATCTGACTTAGGCATCAGAGTGTGGTCGGACACAACACGTCCGACTCATTCTGACTTGTGTTTGTGATCTCAGGTCATCAAGAGAAGACATTACCATTCGAAGAACCATCAGTATGCAAAAAAAATTATGATCAATAAAATTTCAATTTTCTCAAGCATCAATGCAATGAACGACCAAAGAGGAATAAGAAGCTCAAAAAGCGAAACGCCTAAAAATAAAACAAGAGTTTAGATTAACTCTCTAAGGGCGAAACACCTAAAAATAAAACAAGAGTTTAGATTAACTCTCAAAAGGCGAAACGCCTAAAAATAAAACAAGAATTTAGATTAACTCTCCAAGGGCGAAACACTTAAAAATAAACAAGAGTTTAGATTAACTCTCAAAAGGCGAAACGCATAAAAATAAAACAAGAGTTTAGAATAACTCAAAAGGAGAAACGCCTAAAAATAAAACAAGAGTTTAGTTTGACTCTAAGGCGAAATGCCTAAAAATAAAACAAGAGTTTTAATCAACTCTCAAAAGGCGAAATACCTGAAAACAAACAAAATAGTTCAAATTAACTCTCAAGCAACGACGAACCGACATATCACCCACTTTCGGCTAATAATCATCAACGGTCCTCGACCTTTGCCCTAAGCTTCCGTAAACCCCCAATCCTTTCAAAAGCTTCCCTAAACCCCCCAACCTTTATGGCGGCGCTCATTCACGGTCCTTATGGACGAAAATACCCCTAAGCGCCGTCTTTTTTTGGCGGCTACAATTCTTAAAAAAAAAAAAGACTGCGCCACGTGTCATTTGACATGTGGCAAAATATCTAAAAAAAATTGAAAAATCCAAAACACCCTTACAACTATTAAAATTTAATTAAAATAAAAATAAAAAATCAAACCAAATCAACTCATTCAAACCACTGAATCATTGAAACCAAACCGCCACAACAGAACCCGCCTCCGGTCATCTTCTCAGGTGAGAAAACGACCAAGCTCGTCGTCTTCTCAGGGGAAGACGAGCTGCTGCTCGTCTTCTCCGGTTGTGGGAAGACGAGCAGCAACTCGTCTTCTCCGGTTGTGGGAGGACGAGCAGCAGCTCGTCTTCCCTGAGAAGACGAGCTGCTGCTCGTCTTCTCCATTTTTGAGAAGACGAGCAACAGCTCGTCTTCCCAAGAACAGATGTGGATCTGTTCTCCAAGAACAGATTCTGATGGGGTCGGCGGCAGGCGGCGGGCGGCGGTCGGCGGCGGGTGCGGTGAGTGGTTCGGGTTGGCGGGCGGTTGTAAATAGATTGACCGTGGGTTGGGTTTGATTAAGTAAATTTAATTTGGTTTAATTTTTAGGGGGTATTTTGAGTGTTTTAATTTTGTTTTGACATTAAATTACGTGTCAATTGACATGTGGCGCCACTATTTGTTTTTTTTCAAAAAAAAAGACAGCCGCCAAAAATAAAAGGGTAGTTTAGTCTATAAAGGCCGTGAATGGCGCCGCCACAAAGGTTGTGGGGTTTAGGGAAGCTTTTAAAAGTATAGGGGGTTTTGGGAAGCTTAGGATAAAAGTCGAGGACCGTCGGTGATTATTAGCCGTTTAATCAAGGATCACAACCTTATAGAAACAACATCAAGTGCTCTACAAATAGAGGATCAACATCATTAATTCATTTAATTATTTTTTGATTGATTTCTCAAATTCTCTACACACCTCCAGAAACATATTATTACCTATTGTTGGATTTTATTTTGTCTTGTGCAAATTCAACTAGACTTGTCTTATCTTGGGTATTCTTGCGTGTAGACTCTAAAACATTTAAGAGTGCTCGAAATACTATTAGAAAAGCAGATGAGCGATTCAAGCCTTGATACTTTTAACTTATAAGAATTATATATTAATCTAATAGTATCTCAAATAATGGCAACCGAGGCTTCCGTTTCAAGCATCAAGGTGATGAACCAAGACCTTATGAAGTTAGACAAATTTGATGGGACTAACTTCACTCGTTGGCAAGACAAGATGATCTTTCTTTTAACTGCCTTGAAGATCTTCTATGTCTTGGATTCTGAATTTGGCACCCATTCCCGATCGTGCGGAGAATGATACTGAAGAACTCAAGGTGGAGCGCAAAAAACGCAAGGAGGATGAATTGTTGTGTCGTGGCCACATTCTCAATACACTATCTGATCGACTATATGATCTCTACACCGACAATCAATCTGCAAAGGACATTTGGAAGGCTCTTGAGTTTAAGTTTCGGGCAGAGGAGGAAGGTTAAAAAAAAATTCTAATTTCTAAATATTTTGATTTTAAGATGTTGGATACAAAGTCAATTCTTGCACAAGTGCAAGAATTATAAGTCCTTGTCCACAAACTAAGGGCTGTGAAAATCGATATTCCTGAAGCTTTTTAAGTTGGTGCAATTATTGCTAAATTTCCATAGTCCTTGGAAAAGTTATAGAAAGAAGTTACTTCACAACTCTGATGATTTCTCTTTGGAACAAATTCAGATCGAAGAGAAATCAAAGGATAGAGAGAAATCTGATACTGTGGGATATTCGAAAGCCAATGTGGTGAGCGCAAAAGGCAAATCGAATGACAAAAGGAACACCCTTGGTCCTAAAAAGGATCAATAAAAGTTCAAAAATTCTGGTGGACCAAAGGGACCCAAAACCGGTTGTTTTGTGTGTGGCAAACCTGAACATTATGCCAGAGACTGCAGAAATAAGAAGTCTCGTAATGAGGAAAACGCTATTGAGACCGATGAGAATATTATCGCTACTGTGGGCGAGATAATGGCGGTTAAAGGCAAGGTTCAAGGATGGTGGTATGATACATGTGCCACAGTTCATGTATCCTATGACAAAGCGGCATTCAAAACATATTCTGAAGTCCTTGATGGACAAGAAGTTCAAATGGGAAATGAAGGACGCTCGAAGGTTATGGGAATGGGCACCGTGGAACTCAACTTTACTTCGGGGAAGAAAGTGACTCTTGTTAATGTACTTCATGTGCCTGACATGAATAGGAATCTTGTTAGTGGGGATCTTTTGGAAAAACCGGGAAATAAATCTGTGTATGAATCTGGCAAGTTGATCTTGACCCGTAATGGTGTATTTTTTGGTAAGGGATATTTCGTTGAGGGAATGGTTAAGCTTTCTACTATTGATAACATTATTAATAAAGTATCTATTTCTGCTTACATGATTGAATCAGTTACTTTATGACATAATAGATTAGCACATATTGGTATTAGCACTATGAAAAGATTAACTAAATCTTGTTTGATTTCTTGCAATGTTGAAAATTTTAAAAAAAATGTGAAATCTGTGTCAAGTCAAAAATGATTAAGAAACCTTTTCATAATGTAGAAAGAAATTCAAATTTGCTAGATCTCGTGCACTCTGATTTATGTGAATTTAATGACATGTTAACCCGGGGGAAATAGGTATTTTATTAATTTTATCGATGATTGCTCTAGATTCACATATGTTTATCTTTTAAAGCATAAAGACGAAGCTTTTAATGCTTTTAAAATTTATAATCAGAAGTAGAAAATCAATTAAGAACAACTATTAAAGTCCTTAGAAGCGATAGGGGTGGAGAATATTTTTTTACCGATTTTGATACATATTGTGAAGAATATGGAATTATACATGAATGTTCTGCACCATGAACACCGCAATAGAACGGTTTAGCCGAAAGGAAAAAAGAACATATCAAGAGATGATAAATTCCATTTTAATGCATTTTGAATTGTCATTTAATTTATGGGGTGAACCTTCGCTATATGCATGTCATATTATGAATAGAATTCCTTTAAAGAAAACTGGTATTTCTCCATATGAGATTTGGAAATGCCGAGCACCAAATATCAGTTATTTTAGAGTGTGGGGGAGTGTGTAGCCTATTATAAGAACATGGATCCTAAAAGGACTAAGTTGGGTCCTCGTGGGATCAAATGTGCTTTTGTAGGATATGCATCCAATAGTAAGGCATATAGACTTTTAAATTTGGATTTTAATGTCATTATTGAATCCCGAGATGTAGAATTCTTTAAAAATCTTATTACGAAGGATAAGGAATCTGAGATTTCCATAAATGAAGAGCCTTGTGAAGAAGGATCTTCATGGGTTGTTGAAACTCAACCCGAGCTTAGAGTAAGCAAAAGATTCCGAAAGGCTAAGGATCTAGGATCTGAAGAAATCGATTCTCAACTAATTTCCGTCTATTTAGTGGAAGGAGATAGAGAGAATTTTGTTCATAAGATTCATATCATTCTTCAAGTTGAAGATGATCCTAAAACCTTTAAGGAAGTTGTAGCTTCAAGGGACTCATCTTTTTGAAAAGATGATATTCAAGATGAAATGGATTCAATAATGTAAAACCATACTGGGGAACTTGTTGAACTACCAAAAGGGTCAAAACCTATTGGCTGTAAATGGGTGTTTAGAAGAAAATATCATAGTGATGGTACACTAAACACCTACAAAGCTAGATTAGTAGCCAAGGGCTTTCGATAAAAAGAAGGTATCGATTATTTCGACACATATGCACCAGTAGCAAGGACGACAACAATTAGAATATTGTTCGCCTTAGCTTCTTTGCATAACCTTATTGTTCATCAAATGGATGTCAAAATAGCATTCTTAAATGGAGATCTCGACGAGGAGATCTACATGGAGCAACCGGAAGGCTATGTGCTTCCGGGAAATGAATAAAAGGTTTGCAGGCTTGTGAAATCCTTATACGGATTAAAACAAGCACCAAAATAGTGGCATCAAAAGTTTGACTCATTCATACTTTCAAATGGATTTGTTCCCAATTCTTGTGACAAGTGTTTGTACACAAAGATGCGTGAAAATATCGTGATATTTCTTTATCTCTATGTTGATGATATGTTAATCATTAGCAATGAGATGAATGGAATTTTAGAAACAAAGAAGTTTCTAACTTCCACATTCAAGATGAAAGATCTTGAACAAGTTGACACTATTTTGGGAATCAAAGTAAAGCAAAATAGTGGGGGTTATGAACTTAGTCAATCACACTACATTAAGAAAGTGCTTGACAAGTTCAAACATTTAAGATTCAAGGAAGTGAACACTCCGTTTGACCCTAGTGTCAAGCTTAAAAAGAATGATGGCAGAGCTGTGTCTCAATTGGAGTATTCAAGTGCTATCGGCTGTCTAATGTATTTGATGCAATGCACTATACCTGATATAGCATTTGCAGTTAGTAAAATGAGTAGATTTACTAGCAATCCTAACAGCGAGCATTGGATGGCCATCACGAGGATTTTTTGTTATCTTTTGAAAACTAAAAAATTTGTCCTCTATTATGGTAGGTTTCCTGCTATACTAGAAGGATATACTGATGCAGGTTGGATATCAAGTGTTGGAGATCATAAATCTACAACAGGATGAGTGTTTACACTTGCCGGAGGTGCAATTTCTTGGAAGAGCAAGAAAAAAACGTGCATCACCCTTTCAACCATGGAATCAGAGTTTGTGGCTCTTGCTTCCGCGGGACAAGAAGCTGAATGGTTGAGGGATCTTTTGTTGGAAGTTCCATTGGCTAAAGACAATGTTGCAATAGTGTTGATATATTGTGATAGCCAAGCCACTTTAGCTAGAGCATACTGTAAAATGTATAGTGGGAAATCTAGACACATAGGTCTAAGACACACTTACGTGAGAAAATTGATTAAAGATGGAATCATTTCACTCACGTATATACGATCAAGCTATAATTTAGCTGATCCATTTACTAAATCACTTGCCAGAGATTTAGTACAGACTACCTCGAGAGGAATGGGACTGAAACTCCATCAGTAAGAGTATCTAACAATGGTAGCAACCCTATCTAACGTTAGGAAATCCTTAACCTTAGATTCAATGGGTAATAATAAACCGTTGATTTGGATAAAGTGAAACATTATATAATAATGTTGACTGTTGTATTAGGAGGGTTGAGTTTTTCCAAACTCTTAATGAAGTTCATTTATGAGAACATGTATCTGAAGCAACAGAGATACTGTAAGAACTTCACCTATGTGAATTTCGAGATCGTGCCGTCTTAAAGTGAGATTTGAAGTTTCTCTCACGATAAATTCATGAAACAAGATAAGCACATGGCCATAAATAGTGCTGAGCGAGAGATGTAAGGTAAGAACAACTAATGAGTGTGTGTAAGGTAACACCGATCTTATTACAAGGAATAACAGGTTCAAAGCTCAGCTACCTGAGATTTTAATAAGATTTTGTGTTATTTTTACTAAGGTTAGGTTCAAATAGAAAGATGTCTAACTGTATTAGCATTCTTTATTTTCTTCTGAAATTTTTTTGTCATTAATAAAACAAATGGAAAATTGTTGGAATTAATTAATAAAGTGATCAATTAATATTCCATTATTGTTCTTTAATGATTAAACCAATGTGTTGAAAAGAGAAGAGTCGTGACTTTTGGTCAAGGGTCGCAACTTTTGGGAAGAGATGTGACTTTTGATCAAGAGACAACTTTTGAGAAAAGGTGTGACTTTTGATCAAGTGGTGTGTTTAATCAAGGATCGCAACATTAAAGAAACAACACCAATTGCTCTATAAATAGAGGATCAACATCATAAATTCATTTAATTGTTATTTGATTGATTTCTCAAATTCTCTACACACTTTCAGAAGCATATTCTTACCTATTGTTGGATTTTTATTTTGTCTTGTGCAAATTCAACTAGGCTTGTCTTATCTTAGATATTTTTGCGTGTAGACTCTAAGACATTTAAGAGTGCTCGAAATACTATTAGGAAAGCGGATGAGCGATTCAAGTCTTGATACTTTTAACTTATAAGAATTATCTAACATAAACACTCTTGAGTAGATAACAAATAAAAAGTTTAATGTCCAGCCATTTATCTGCACCCATGCTAACATGGTGGTTGACAACAATAAGCCTTTAATTAATAACAGTCCATCATAGCGTAAAAATAAAAAAATAAAATGAATGAGAATAAAGATCTGAATTTTTTTTTGAATTGTAAAAGACATATTAAGAGAAGAAGACGATGGCAAAATAATAGTTTTGCCATCAAATTTATTCTATTTTGCACTTTTTGTTTAAAGTGTGATTTTGTGCGAAACAAGTCCTTAAAATTAATGACACGACATCTTTTTCTGTTAATTAACGGAGAGAGACGCATTTCCCATTTCCGTCCACGTAAGGGCCTAAAAATGCGATTTTTAAAAGTAAAAGGACTCGGCCGTGAGCAACTTTGAGGTAAGGACTTCTCGAATAAAAATAGTAAAGTAGATGGGTCTTAGGATGGGTTTTGCCTATATATTATTCACTTTTTAGGAAACGTCAAGCTCATTCGATTGGAAGTAGAGCTACGAATAATTACAACATTTCAAGCATACTATACCAAAATCGATAAAGATTATTGAGAATCAAGGAAACAAGGGAATTGAGAAGGAAATAAAACCAAGAACTTTGGATATAAGTTTAAATGAAGTTTACTTGCTTTTGTTCAAATAAAAAATTATCTAAAATACCGTTTGGATTAAGGAATTT
Source organism: Mercurialis annua (assembly GCF_937616625.2). Classification (NCBI taxonomy): domain Eukaryota; kingdom Viridiplantae; phylum Streptophyta; class Magnoliopsida; order Malpighiales; family Euphorbiaceae; genus Mercurialis; species Mercurialis annua. The sequence goes on along the minus strand of NC_065577.1, from coordinate 33,035,274 downwards.
CATATGAAATTTATGAAATTTACACAATCCATGAATTTTATAGAAATTCATTGACTGGTGTGAAAAATGGCATAGAAATTCATGGAGTGTGAACAATCCTTCATTCTTCAAAATCTATCATTTAATTTTCCGCAATCTAGGTGCAAAAAGTTGTTATTTTGTGATAATTGGGGAGAGGGAAGCGCTTGTGGGAGGAAAAGTTGAAATCCATCATTTTTAATGATTGCGTTATAATTTAAAGGTAAAAATACTGAAAACTCCCCCACCTTTGAACTTTTTTTCAATTTCACCACCACCTAGGAGAATTTTCAATTGCACCCTATTTAGGGTTTTCAGTTTTCGTCAGTACCCCAAAATAAAAAAAATTGATAATTCAATTAATTTAAGGATAAAATTATTAAAACCAACTAAATAGAGGGATTGTATCATTATTTTTTACAAAATACAAATTAGTTCTCCATCTTTAAAAATGTTCAAACAAATTCTAATAATTAATTAATTTTTTATATTTTTTTAAAATAAATTTAATTAAAAAAAACTAAAAATAAAAAAAACCACCACTGGTGGTCTGTTAACGGACCAACGGACCGGTGGTCTGTCCTTCTACAGACCGTGGTCTGTTCAGAAAGGAACAGACCACCGATCGGTACAGACCACCATCGGTGGTCTGTTCAGCTGGTGGTCTGTCTTTCTACATACCACCACCGAGTGGTCTGTTTTTCAGACCACTGTGGTGGTCTTTTTAAAAAACAAATTAATATATCTTTTTGTATTTTTAATTTTTTTCATAAATTAATCTCGTTTTGTGTAAACGTATTTTTTTATGATTTTTAACCTTTTTAAAAAATATTATTTGTTAAATTTTAATTAATAAAAAATACGGACCATCGAACATCGAATAATTAATAAAATTAAATTAAACTATAAATAATTATTATTTGTTAAATTTTAAGGTTTTAATTTTTTCGGGAAAAATGATTACAGTTTTTAATTTAAAAAATATTAATAATTAATATAAAGTAAAAAAAGTAAAATCAATAATTGTTGATTTTTTTAAGAAGAAGGCATTTTTATAATATTAATAACATTAACATCTAATTAGTATATAGGCTGAAAATGAAGGATTAATTTGAAATTTTTTTTAAATGAAAAGAGGTAATTTTAGTCTATTGGGGTACAGGCGAAAACTGAAAACCCTAAATAGGGTGTAATTGAAAATTCTCCTACGTGGTGGTGCAATTGAACACAAAGTCAAAGGTCACTACAAGAAATTTGTTCTATTGTGATGAAATTTTTTGTCACCGTAGACTTAAATTTTATCACAACTATTGTGTTGTGACAAATTGTTTTGTCATTACGTTCGTCAAAATATCCATCGGATCAATAACGTAATTATGACAAAATATTAATTTGTCACCACAAATTTTATTATTGTGATAAATTGTTTTTATCATAAAAACTATTTATTGTGACAATTAATTACATCACAATAAATAATTTTTTGTAATACTATTGTTTGGTCACAATATATATTTCTTTTCTAGTGACAAAAATTGAGTTTATGACAATAAATATTTGTCACAAATTAAATCATGACAAAATTGTTTATGTCGTTATAATAATTATAATAAAATTAATTTTATTATAATTACACAATTATGATAAATTTATTTTGTCACAAAAAATTATTGTAATTTTTATGATGCAATTAAACTTGTCACTAAATTAAAATAATGATGAATTCTATTGGGTCACCATTTTTAGAATTTCGTAAATGCTATTTTGACAAAATTATTTTGTCATGTGTTTCCCATCATATTTTGTCATAATTTATGCACTGATGAATATAGTGGCCACATTTTATATTATTTCAATTTTATTTACTATACTGCTAAAGTCATACAGAACTAAATTGATTAAAAGAATCACACTTTTAATTTTAAATTAAAAAAACAAATACAAAATTTTTTAATATTCTTAAATAACAAAAGAATTCCAAACCAATATAATCTTTGCCAATGATAACAAATATTTTAAATAAAAAGCAAATTTGATTGAGGAGATGTCCATTTTGACTATTCCTTTGTCAAGTCATTCACTTCCATCTGCAATAAAAAAAATAGTTTAAATGTTAACTTCAACTAACTTGTGTAAGAATTTAGCTTAAAAAATTTATGATGAAAAATAAATTTCAAACAGATTCTAAAATATATTTAAGCAAGTTGTTACATACCAATCAATAGAAGTTCCACCACAATGTTGTTCGTCTATCAGTTTTTGAACAAGAAGCATGAGTTTGTTTTGCGACTGAGTAAGCTTATCAATTGTCGCTTGTTGACCTTGAATTTGATCATTTAGTTCATTAGCTCGCTCTCAGACTTTTCATCAAGTAAACGAGTTTCAAATTCTAACTCTTTAGATGAAGTCGGTTTGGTCCCATATCCAAGTCCACGAGCATAACCGGATTTTGGTTTATCCAAGACTTTTTCAAGAATTTTTTTCCCATCAATTTCAACGCCTTCCTCAAATGCTTGAGAGCGAAGAACTTCCATTTGTTTCTAAGCATTGTTGTATACTTTAGTAACAATTTATAAGTTATCATTTAAATAATTATATAAAATAAAAAACATCTTACATATTTTTCTTCAGCTTGTGGGTGAATCCATGAACCATCTTTCTTGCGATGTGCTTCGGAATGAAGTCTCATTTTTGGTGGCTCTTCATCTATTTCTTCAGTAGTTTCCTACAAAATATACATAAAAAATAATTTCAAAAAGTCAAATGATAGAAAATTAAAATATAAAATCAATTTAAATATTACATGTAAAGTAGAAGTCAAATTCTCCATACCATTCCATACAAACGTTGGCAATAAGACTTTGATCCTGAAGTATGATGAACAACCAATTTTTTCTGATTAAGAACGTTTGCAGCACTTTGAACCTGTTACAAACAGGTCATTAATATTTATCAAAAGAGCATGATTAACACCATTTGGAAATGGATTGGAAAATATAAACAGCTAACTGGTTTCTATAAATTCAAAATTTAATAGCTTGTTATCCAAATTACAACATTAACAGCAAAAGAAGACCCGAGCACGAATTCATATCAACTTCATTAAATATAAATAAACAAATACCAATAACATCAAACATAAGCCAATATCATCTGTTTAATCAATGTCATTTCATAGAACTTCATTGCACTGACATACACTCTAAACTAATAAACAGTAAAAGACTACTAACATCAAAGATAAACAACCAATGTCATCGGTATAATCAATGTCATTTTATAGAGTTTTATTACATTGACATACACTTAAAACTAACAAATAGTAAAAGGTTGGCTGCATCAAATAGCACAATACACTGTTTGTTCTAATGCCATGTATGTACATCAATTATTTCACTCTTTGTTGTTAGCAGAAAAATAAAAAGAATGTAGACTAAATAAGAATGCAATAAAATATAGTACATCCTAAAATATGATCTTTTTATTTGTCTAGATTAAAAACCGTCAGTCCCCAAATTTTATAAACATACAAACATATAAGTAATTAAACACATACTATTTGAAATTAATTAGATTAGTACATGAGCGCATTTTAGTTGATTTCTTTTTAACAAAACAATGTAAGAATATTAAAGTAAAAATTACATTATTACCTTAAATTGTTCATGTCCATGAAAGTGTTCACATAGTTTCTTCCAATCATCTACTTTAACATCTTCCGGAGGATGTTTTTCAGCTTCCTCACGAGTAGAGAAGTTTTTATAGTGCAAGTGGCAATGATGTTTATAATTTATAAATCGTCAACCCATCATCTTATATACTACTTCTTTTACATGTAAATCACTTAAATCGACTTCAAATTCACTCTACAAATATAAGAGAATGCATATAAATCGTCTAAAAATATAGTGTAAGTAAGCAAACATAACAGGTGATATACAAGAACTTTATGTTACCTGAATTTTTGTAATCATCGCTTCCTTATTTGTATCAGTTACATCAGACCAATAAAATACACCTAGCGGTGCCTTTAATCGAGTGAGAACACCGATTTCCATTTTGAACATTTTCTCTGAAGGACCTACCGGTAAATTGTGTCTTTTTGCAATCAAAACTCCACCAATTTTTGAACCATCCTTGGTTCTTCTTTTAACTTCAAATCCTCTAGCATTCCCTCGACCATTCCTCTTAGAAAGGAAATCTAAGAAAAAAAAAGTAACAATATTAGATTCAAAGTTCTATTGTTAAGACTGCTATTATTTTTTGAATATGCATTCTAATTTACAACTATCATATAACAAATGAGTTCATATATTGACTTATAATATTGAAGGTAAAAATCAGAAATCAACTAACCATCGTCAATATTTGTTGCTTCTGTTGACATAGATTCATTCTGTGCAATCGAATTTATTGCATGAATTGATGCTTCAGCTGCTGAATCAATAGAGATGTTGTGAGTATCAACACTCCTTGGGTTTACAGCGGATATCACTGGAATGGGAAGTGATTGAGTAGTCACTCTAGTAGAAGTTTGATTTATTATTGTAACCTGAGATTGAGTTTCTTTTTCCGGTATAGATGAATTGGCATTCACTGATAGCAATTGAGACTTTGCTCTAGCAGCCTTTTGTAAGCTATTTAATGATACTACCTTTTTTCTGGTACCAGGTCCCATATTTAGAGAACTTGTAGAAAAAGATACAGTAAATCAACTTAGGATGCCTAACTTTGAATTTTTAGATGAGAGAAAGACATGGAAAAGAAACTGAAAGTGTAGCGATCTTTAAGGCACTGTCGTGGGATAATAGAGTTAAGAGAAAGTGGGGGCTAATAATCACCGACGGTCCTCGACTTTTACGCTAAGCTTCCCAAAACCCCCTTATACTTTCAAAAGCTTCCCTAAACCCCCCAACCTCTATGGTGGCGCCATTCACGGCCCTTATAGACGAAACTACCCTTTTGTTTTTGGCGGTTGTCCTTAAAAAAAAATAGTGGCGCCACATGTCAATTGACACGTCATTTAATGTCAAAAAAAAATTAAAACACCCAAAATACCCCCTAAAAAATTAAACCAAATCAAATTTACTTAATTAAACCCAACCCACGGTCAATCTATTTACAACCGCCCGCCAACCCGAACCACTCACCGCACCCGCCGCCGACCACCGCTCGCCGCCCGCCGCCGACCCCATCAGAATCTGTTCTTGGAGAACATATACACATCTGTTCTCCAAGAACAGATGTGGAGAAGACGAGCTGCTACTCGTCTTCCCACAACTGGAGAAGACGAGAAGCAGCTCGTCTTCCCACAACCGGAGAAGATGAGAAGCAGCTCGTCTTGCCCTGAGAAGACGAGCTGCTGCTCGTCTTCTCACAACTGGAGAAGACGAGCTGATGCTCGTCTTTTCAGATCTGAGAAGACGATGAGCTTGGTCGTTTTCTCACCTGAGAAGATGACCGGAGGCGGGTTCGGTTGTGGCGGTTCGGTTTCGATGATTTAGTGGTTTGAATGAGTTGATTTGGTTTGATTTTTTATTTTTATTTTAATTAAATTTTAATAGTTGTAAGGGTGTTTTGGGTTTTTAAATTTTTTTTTAGATATTTTTCCACATGTCAAATGACACGTGGCGCCTTTTTTTTTTAAGAATTGTAGCCGCCAAAAAAAGATGGCGCTTAGGGGTATTTTCGTCCATAAGGACCGTGAATGAGCGCCGCCATAAAGGTTGGGGGGTTTAGGGAAGCTTTTGAAAGGATTGGGGGTTTACGGAAGCTTAGGGTAAAGGTCGAGGACCGTTGATGATTATTAGCCTGATTAAACACGCCATTTGACCAAAAGTCACACCTTTTCCCAAAAGTTGTGACTCTTGATCAAAAGTCACATCTCTTCCCAAAAGTTGCAACCCCTGACCAAAAGTCACACCTTTTTCCAAAGGTTGCGACCCTTGACCAAAATTCACGACTCTTCTCTTCTCAACACATTGGCTTAATCATTAAAGAACAATAATAAAATAATTAATCACTTTATTAATTAATTCCAATAGTTTATCTACTCAAGAGTGTTTAACTACTCAAGTGATAACTTTCTCTTTTAGTTGTTTATCTACTCAAGAGTGTTTTGAAGTTTTAAAGTCTCGTGGATACCGAATTGCTACAACACATGTTGGCATAGATGCAGCATTAATTATCTTCTTATTTTTCTGAGAATGTTATTTATAGTGAAGTGATTTTCAGTGGGAATGCAAGTTTGAAGAAAGTTGGCAATAGCAACCAGTGTTAACATCATTTTGTATCTTTGATTATTGGCATAGAAATGCTCTGTTAGATTATATGGTTGAATCTTCCTTTGTGCTTTGCATCTAGGTATCCGTTTATGATATGGATTGGTCATGCCCAACTTCCATAGTCGTCGGTAATGAAAATAGCTGACAATATGTGACCCCAAATCACGTGTTTATATTTCATTCACAGTGATGTTATGTTTATGATGTGAATCTTAGAGTTTCTTAAATACAACTGAAAGAAAGAGAACTGGTTTTGGAAAAGTGGAGAAGAAAAGGAAAAGGTACACTTGAAGTCCTTTTATTTTATATGTAGTTTATCCATTGTGTAGAAGGGTTCAAAGTTAAAAAAAAAAGCAGACAAATGTATTATATACTCTCGCGTAACTGAGAGTGAGACGTACTTCCCATTTTCCATCCATGTAAGGGTCTAAAAATGCAATTTTTGAAAGTAAAAGGACTCGGCCGTGAGCAACTTTGTGGTAAGGGCTTCTCGAATAAAAATGGTAAAGTAGAGGGGGCTTATGATGGATTTTGCCTAATATATATATATATATATATATATATATATATATATATATATATATATATATATATATATATATATATTAACAGTTTTGAAATTATTAAATATTAATGAAGTTTTGTTTTTTTAGTACTATGTTCTTTACAAAAATATTATTATATTTTTACATGATTAAATATAGCTTTTATAAAATTTCCCTTTCATCTCTATTTGAAAATATATTTTTATTAATGTCTTTAAAAAATCTTCATTTGAATCAAATTATTATTAGTTAAATAATATATTATCAAAAAAAGTTTTAAACATTTTATATTTTAATATATAAGTTGATAATGTACATGATTCATCATTTTTTAAAATTAAGAAGAGTATGTAATAAAAGATCACTATTAATTGTTGAACAAAAGATAAAAAAAAACTCCCTAAACTAGACACAGAGTATCAAATAGGCCCAAAATTATGAACCGGATCAAAAAAGTACACACCAGTGGCAAATCAGGTTAAACACACCCCTCATGCATTCTCGCCCACTCTCACACCGCGTGTGAAACACACTCTCTTGAAAAAAAATTCAAAGTAGTCCTTACAATTTTTTAAATTTACAAATTGGTACTTAAAGTTAAAAAACTATTTTTTTAAAAGAAATTAAAATCTTTTTAAATAATTTTTGATGTTTTTTAAATTTCCGGAAAAGGAGTAGCTCCTCCTCTTCCATTAGCTTCTCAGGGAGGAGCATCTGCTCCTCAGGCGAGGATTAGCACCTCCTTCGAGCACTGCTCCTCCCCCGAAATAAAAAAAAATTAAAAAAATTTAAGAAAATTCTTGATGGTTCCCGGTGTGGTGCGGCGGTTTCCGGTGAGTTCGTAGCGGCCAATGGTATGAATACAGTGGTTTCCGGTGGATGGGGGGGGTTATTTAATCCGGTTTTGGTATAGTTTAGGGGGTGCTTTATCCATTTTTTGAACTTTTTTGACCCAATTTTATGACTTTGTACGTATTTAATACTTTGTGTCCAGTTTGGGGAGTTCTTTTAATCCTTTGTTCATTCATTGTTATGCAAGTGCGATAAAAGAACACTATCATTTTTTATTTAACTCAAAGTAAGAAAACCAATTTCAAGTTTGTATGCAACTTGGACATTTTTTTTATTTAAATAAGGGGTAATTGATATTTTTAATTTTAACCATGTAATGTTTTTACATATTATTCCCATTTATTAGTTGTTATGCAAGGGTGTTTGACCATTCAATCTATATTTCTTATTTTGATATATACAAATAAATAAACGATTAATCTACTATTTTTTTTTAATTTAGTTATGCTAAAAATATAAGCTGAAACTATTTTCAGTAGTATACGATTGTATATCCACCATATGATTGTATGTTAACTCTTAAAGCTAAAAGTCAAATAAAATCACATATCCATCATGAAAATATAGAACAAGCACACATATGTCTATATATGACGATAAACAATTGTGTAATGTTGTAACATTGATACCACTTGTTGAAGTTATGTTACCAATTGTTGTAAGCGAATTGGATGTGCAGTAGAACCAAAATCATTATGTAGGTATTTAATTATGGATTTATCAACAAATAACAATACATTAAATAAATAAATAATACAAGAGATGTGCGTGATTCAGCAATAACGCTTACATCCACGGTGAAATAATTGAGTCATCCACTAATTATCAAAATGAGTACAAGTTGATGGAGAATCACCAAATAGAGGAATTTTCTAGTAAATGTACACTTAGAAGAAAAACACATAAAGTGTTTAACTCCTTATAAGAAGTAATCTAAAAAGATCAGGATTAGAATTAAATTATATTTCTCACATCACGCACACTTTTCCCTTATTCACATCAATGTTTGATCTAAATTGTGCTCGGTTCGTTTGGATTAATTTTAAAAGGTGAACAAGGTAGGGTATTGATAGAGTTTGTCTTCTCAACGGGTGTTAATCTTCACAACAGTTAGACTGTTGATCGGGTGGTGGTTGTCCGATGAGCACTCTGTTGCTTAAGGCACTGTTGACTTTATGAGAATATTATTCGGAATTGTAATCATATGCATAGGCATATCCCAAGTCCTTTTATAATGAGCATGGAGGAATACCTCATGGAGTCTAAATAGAAAAGGGATTGCTAGTTAGCATATGAGTCCAAATAGAAAATACATTCCTCAAAGTGTAATGAATCGCATTCGGACTTGTTAGAACAAAGGAATAATGCATTTTCAGTGTGTTTGGTCATATTTGGGGTTTGGGGTCGAAATGGAGGGTAGGGTTACAAGTTAGGGGTCTATTTATAGACTCCCGCTGTACATGAGCTTTGATTAAAGTCCAACGGTTTAATAGATATTTTTAGAGTTAGAAGTCTCCAAACAATGATCCAATAGACCTAATTTTGGTACATCCTCTTATGAACAACATATTCAAAGACGACCCCAATTCGATATTGTAATTGGAAGATATCAACGTTTTAATAAAACATGGTAGTTTTAGAAAAGGCTAATCCCCTTATATCCCCTCCCCCCTTTTAACCCCAATTCGATTGCACCCTCACGTTGTAAAACCACTAATTTTACTCAAATTACGACATTTCGCTTTCAATTGCACCCTCAAATTAATTTCAAAATCCATAGCTTTTGATTTCAATTACACCCTCAAGTATCAAATTGACCTTTTTTCCAATACTTTAAAAATTTAAAAATATTCTAAATAGTCCTTAATGTTAATATTAAAATAAAAATGCCATCTTCCCTTAGAAAAAATTATGTCATAAAAATTTGAGCTAATCAATCTATTCGCCATGAAGATAACAACCAAGGTATGAAGACATATAAAAAAAAGAATCAAATTTCCTTTGAAGGTAATGTACATACTGCAAATAAACAATAAGTGAAGGTTCAAAAACCCTCCTGTACTTGGCACGAATAATCAAATAAGTCCAATCTCGCGAAAGTGGATCAAACCACCCCAGAAGTATGCAAAAACGTATCAAATACCCCCTTTCCCACTCTCACCCTAGAGAGTGAACACACTCTCTGGTTTTAAATGAATTTAGGTGGTTTGAAAGGGTTAAAAGATTAAAATAGTCCTTAATATTTATATCATTCACAAAATTAACATCTAATTTACTTTTAAAAATTTGATAATCAAATTAATTTTAAAATAAAAACTGAGGGATTTTTTTTATCCTTTTTTCAACTATCAACTTCTTCTTCTCCAATCAGCCACCTACCCGCCGCCGCCGCTACTCCGCCGTCTCAGACAAGCACAAATCTGCTCGTCTGCGACGAGCAGCAATTGCTCGTCTAAGATGAGAAAGTATCTGCTCGTCTAACTACTCGTCTCCGCCGGCGCCGGTGCTCCGCTACTCCGCCGCTACGTCGCCGGAGATTGATTGTGGAAGAAGATGGATTAGGAGAGTAATTAAGTTTAATTAGGGAAAATGATAGAAAAGGCCCTCAATTTTGTATTAAATAAATTGTAATTAAATATGATCAATTAGAGTTAATTAGGGTTAATATTTAAATTTAGGTTATTCCACTCTCTCTTTTGGTCAAAAGGGTGAAACCGATCCGGTTTTACATAGTTGTGGGGTGAATTGATCCGGTTTTACGATGTTGGACTTATCAGATCTCTCGTGCCAAGTACATGGGGTAAATTGAACCTTCACTCTAATCAAAAGCAGTTACAAGATAAGATTCACGAATCAAAATTCCTTTGAAGAAAATTAGTGCAATTCCTAAAGCTTCTTCAAATTGAAAGACAGTTGACAAAAAATATATATAAATAATAAACAACAATAATAATACATAATATTTTAAAAAAGTATTATTATATAAATGATAAATAACAATAATAATAAAAATATTATTACATATTTTAAATTTATATACTAACTAAAATGAATATGGAAATCCATTTTTATTGATAAAATAAATATAGTTAGCAATGAGAGATGAAAATATAAAATCTATTCTAAACTAATCCCATCATTAAGCATTTTAATAGACATTTCAGCATACTTTATTACATTTTGGCGAAGAAGAGATAAAGTGTTATCTAGAACTTTATTGCATTGATTAACTTGATCGAGCCCTTTTCTTATGGGCTCCCGTGAACCGGTAGGACGATGGTTTGCTACTTCTTTGGTGGCAAGTTGAAATTGGGTTATTGCCTCAGTATATTTGGATTTGCAAAATCCAACTGTGGGACTTGGTAGAAGATTCTTATCTATCATAATTATTGAATCTTCTAATGTATGATAAGCAAATTGCAATGCTGAACCTAGATTGAAAGTTTCCCATGTAAAAGTTGACTTGCAGAAGACTGGATATGCAGTACTTTGGCAGAAGTTGTTCATCTGATCTGTTTTAATCCGTTTGAGAACATCCTCATCCTCATCAGCTTGTGTTTGAATGAGAAGTAAAGTCGTTAAAACGACAATCAAATAAACTAACCGGAAAAGATGAGTCATTTTTTAAATATTCTTGAAATTTTCTTTTACGACAATATGAATAGCATTTTTTTCTATAAGCACTTGATCTATTTATACATAACATTCTTGCACCAAATAAGGAGACTAATACATACCTATCAAATTATAGTTTGTTGTTATATTTAGCCTCCATCTATAAATGAAAGGGCGCACTTATTTTTAGATAAAAAGATTTAAAAAGTCAACATGGATGTTTCCATTTAAAAAATTTGTAATGTTTACCCTACAAAATATGCTATGCTGAGTATAAAAGAACTCAAAAGACGAATACAATTTTTGTTGATTTAATATTTTTTAAGGGTTAATTTCTTATAAAATCATCACCATTACACATTTTTTTTATTTTAATCACGTTCTTTTAAAGGTGTTATATAAATTCACAACTTTTAATTTTTTTACAAATCTATCACCGATGAAATAATCTTGTGTCTTCCTCTTCCCAAATAATTATCCTAATTTAGCTTTAAAACCCACTTACTAGTTTATAAAAATATTCTCAAAACTCTTATTTGACTAAAAGTTTATAAAAATAATAATGTAATAACTTTAATTTTGGGTTATTTTCAAATGTCGATTTTAATTGATTTTACATAAAAAAAATGATATGTTTCTAAAATTTTAGTATCAAACATAAGTTAAAGTTAATTTGGATATTTAAATAGTTTTGTGAATTAAATTGTAAATCTAATAATTATTTTCATTTTTTTAAATTATTTCCGAAGTATGTTGTTTGTATATTCATTTATAAACTTTTAAAGGAAAAATATTTTTTTATTCGCTACTTTTACCATTATGTAACTTCCCGTAATTTTAAGGGATAAAATATTGTCATGTGTCTAATATTTTATTAGACGGGAGTACATAACATGTGTTCCAAAAAATTATATTGTGGTTATAGGATGTCAAATTTAAATTTTTAAAATATAAATTTGAATATTTATATTCTTAGTGGGGCTAAGAATAACTTATGTTGTGTGTAGAATAATTCATAAGTCCCGTGCGAATTTTTTTGTGGCAATATTCGCGGAATTTTTTAAAAAGGTTATCGTGAAAATTTGATAAAATTTAGAAGTATAAATTTTATCAAGCGCTCTTTATATAGATCTAACAAATCAAAAATGATTTATTAAAAATAAAATATAAGTCGGATGCGAATACAAATTAATTTTTTATTCGTTTTATATTTTATTAGATTTTTGGATAAAATTTCATGAAATTCGTAAGTCGTTTTTGTTTGAGGTACGGACGACTAATTAAGAAGTTGGTTTAAAGTGCATGATTGAGCTAGTACTAAACTGCACTTTCGCTAATTATATATATATATATATATATATATATATATATATATATATATATATATATATATATATGTTTCAACTGAACCTAAACGAGTACAGATAACTGATTTGCTCATTTCTTAAGCAAAACGTTGAGCTGCTTTGCTGTCAACAATGACGGAGATTAGGGTTTCACGCGAAATCGATCGTTTCTTGTTTCTAACTCTGTATTGTGAGCCGAGTGGGGTTAAGGGGCTGCTCGATCAAGGCTTATGGCGGACTTCTCGATCTGGAAATGGTTTGAAAAATGGAGTCGCCACCTAGTTCAACTAGCAAATACCTTTTAACCGACTAGATAGCCTTACTCACTTCCGGTAAGACTATCGTGCATCAGACCAAAGACTAGGGTTCGTGGACCTCCCTGAGATTCTTGTGCTTGGCTTATCTGTAACCGGCTTTATTTACTGGACATATTCGTATTATATCTCATCTCAACAGTATATTCAGTTCACAAGATATGAAAGTTGTAACTAAACATGTAAAAAAGCAATAAACACGTTTGACGCGCATATGACTCGATTGAGATTGGCATTTGAGGCAAGTAGCATGTACTCCTAAGCATACATCTTACCTTAGAGGTTTTTAACAAATAGCATAAGTCTGGCTGGTCTGGATTGATTACATGCACAAAGCCTAAAACCGGATATATAAGTGTGATTGATAGATTTCATTATGTGATCTTGAAAAACCTATACAGCCATTACTAGTTTTTCGCATTAGTCCTTCAACGTCTAAGTGATTGGAGGGAATTGCATTAATAGGCTAATTTTAGGTGATTAGTCCTTTAACCGGTTATTATTTGATTTCGAATGCTTTTGGAAAGCAGTAAACATTATCAGCATACAGAAGGACAGTTGGATATACATACAAGGTTAGAAATTGTCACGACCCATTTTCATGAATCGCGACCGGCGCTAGGGTATGTGTAATGTAGTACCAAAACACGTAGCTAGCCTTTCAATTAACATACAAACACATAAACATGCAAAAAACCAATGCTCAGGGGCAACCGAGATTCAGCCTAAATCTAGCAGTTATAATATTCAACAGTTAATATAACATGCTTAACCAATTCCGAGTCTAAAATAGATTTAACATAAACCAATGTAAATAATGTAACATGCCAAAGAAATATAACTAGTCGAACCAATCCGACGAAAACTATAATAATAATAAAGACGTCTAGTTACTACTGCGGTCTAAGAATAAAACAGTTTTACAGTTTATCAAAAATAAATGTAACCTCCGAAGAAAAGCAAATGCGGAGATCACCAGACTCTCTCAGATCATAACCCTGGGAAAAATTGGGAAAACAACGGGGTCAGATATACTGAGATGAGTTTATACCACTATCTACATTTATTAAGTTGAAAAACTTTAAAACCGTTTAAAACATATAATAACGATATTACGTATAATAGTTGGAACCCTAAACCACAATTCTGAATATTTCCATAATCCAATAGGTCTGGTCCCGAGAGCTAAGCTACACCGAGTTACCACTGACCACACTTATACCAGAGTCCCAGAAGCTGAGCTACACCGAGTTACTCTACCTGGTCCCGAGAGCTATGCTCACACCGAGTTACCACATTTCCATATATACTTTACCCAGATCAATACCGGTGCGCACGCAGTCCTAATGATGCCCTTTAGGTAGCATATTCTAACTAAGAGTCATAATATAAAAAACAGTTCGAAATATACGTACAATATATATATTTAACATTAAAATAACAATTTACTTAATAAAGCGGTAAATAATAAGTACAAACTCACTGCTTGCTAATCCACGTGATAACCGGCAAGCAACTAATCCTGGTTCGCCTCTGAAGCACGAACAGTAGACGGGTCTAGACAAATAAAATAATTATTAAAAACAGACCCTAACTCTAGAGAGTACTAGACACCACATAGGACTAGCACAAATAACACGTCGGAATAAAACAATCCAGAACAACACAAAAATACCCAATAGGTAATAAAGCCCAATTAATACAAGTCTATTGAGTTCTCGCTTAAAATCTGATTTATAAATATTATTTAATAATCTTTAAATAATAAATACTTTCCAAATAGTGGGTTAGCCGAGTTACCAATAACTACCAAGCTAAACTCACTTGTCGGGTGACCCAAGTCTATCCCGACTCAAAACGCTTAACAAATATAATTTGATAAAATAATAATCCATTTTTAAAGCAGAACTCAATAACTTCAATTTCAAGTAACCCAAGTTACAACCCAAAAATCTAACCATTTTAAGTTTGTAAAAGTTTAGGGACTAAATTGTACTTTAGCCAATTAGGGACTAAACTGTACATTAGCCAATTAGGGACTAAACTGTACTTTAGCCAATTTAATATTTAAAATCAAATTAATTACTTTTGTTTATAATTAAAACAGAGTATAAAGTTACTAACCCAAAAACTTACTTAAATAAGTTATAAAAACGTTCAGGGGTTAAATTGTAATTTAGCCAAATTCATGCCAATTTGATATTCAAAATTAAATATAATTACCCGAGTAATTATATTAGCTAAATTTATAAATAACTATCGTTTTTAATATAATAATTATAAACAAAATCTAAATTCAAAAGTTATTATTAAACAAATGCTAAAATCTAACTTTAAGGGTTTAATTGATTTGGTCAAAACAAATTGATAATCATAATGGCCAATTAGCCATCTCCTCCATTTAAACCCAACAACCCGCCAAGTCTAAGAATCACAAAGCCAAAACTCCATTCTTTTAACTATTGCATACTTCTTAATCAAGAATTTAACTCTCAAAACTTAATCAAATAATAAAGCTTTACAATCATTCCATATCATTAATCATAACCTAACAATAACTCAAAATTATAAACCATGTAACAGTAACATGAAAAACAGATTTGAAATTAACGAATTATTGACCGGAATCGATGGAACAATCTTAACCTGAAAGCTTAACCCAAAGACGACCACACATGCCAAGAGATTCACAATCATGAATATCAAAGATTCAAAGCCAAAAGAAAAGGAACAAAACGACAGTAGCTATTCAAATCCGAAATAGTTTATATGAACAAAAGAAACGGTAAAACGGCGGCGATTAAAACGAGGTCGATTACGTACCGTTCAACAAAAACGAAAAAGGGGGTCGTAGACACGTGAGTGTAGAATCGCTGGAAACAAACGGTTTTGATTTCGATCTAGAAACGAATAAGAACGATCAAAATTACGTAATGCCGTTCGAAAGTAAAAACTGAAATTGCAAACAACTTACCGATGAATTTTCTGTCAACTTCGGAAAGGATTTCGAATAGCGATTTCTCAGTGAACACGGAAGGGAATGACGGCTATGGTTTCCCTAAAGGGTGGGGAAAGGATTAGGGTTAAAAAAATACGTAAATATTGGAAGAAAATAGGAGATACGAAGGTCTGAAATACCCCTCACGTAAGGGTTCTGCTGGTCTCGAACGAGACCAGCAGAATTTGTTGAGTTCTCGTTCGAGAACTGGAATTCTCGAACGAGACTCGGCCCAAAAAGCTTATGTCTCGTTCGAGAATTCCAATTCTCGAACGAATGGGTCAGGTCGCTTTCGAGACCTGATTCAAGGGCAGTGGTTCAACCTTTTGGTTGAACCACAAAGTGATAGGAACCAAACGCGAACCCAAAAAATTGAATTGAACCAAAAATTTAAATTACGAATTTAACCACCACCTGAAAAACTCAAATTATTTCCGAAAACACATTTAGAAAAATTTAAAAAATTTCTGGGATATTAATTCTCGAACGAGACTCAATGAATATGGGTTAGGTCTCTTTCGAGACCTGATTCAAGGGCAGTGGATCAACCTTTTGGTTGAACCACAAAGTGATAGGAACCAAACGCGAACCCGAAAAATTGAATCAAACCAAAAATTTAAATTACGAATTTAACCGCCACCCGAAAAACTCAAATTATTTCTGAAAACACATTTAGAAAAATTTAAAAAATTTCTGGGACATTACATTCTCCCCAACTAATTATAAATTCGTCCTCGAATTTAACACGACAAACAATTAACACCAGGATAACACGTATACAAATAACAACTATAGAAATCATGTAAAAACAAAGCATCGTACCTCACGGAAAAAGAAAAGGATAGTGATTCCGCATATTCGACTTGGTCTCCCAAGTACATTCTTCAACAGAATGATTGCGCCAGAGGACTTTGACCATAGGAATCTCCTTGTTCCGCAACTTACGCACCTGCGTATCAAGAATCTCAACTGGATGTTCCTCATAGGGCAGCTCTTGGTCAATCTCAACACTTTGAGGCACAATCACATGCGAAGGATCAGAAATGCACTTTCTCAACATAGAAACATGAAACACAAGATGTACTAACGACATGTCTGGCGGCAAAACCAGACGATAAGCCACAGTCCCAATCCTCTCTGAAATCTCGTAAGGACCAATATACCTCGGTGCCAACTTTCCCTTGACACCAAAACAAACCACGCCTTTCATAGGCGAAACCCGAAGAAACACGAAATCACCAACATGAAACTCAATGTCTTTCCTCTTCGGATCAGCATAACTTTTATGCCAACTAAAAGCAGTCTCTAGCCTCCGTTTGATCAACGGTACCTTCTCTGAGGTAGTCTGAATAATCTCTGCTCCCGAGAGTTTACGCTCTCCAACCTCCTTCCAACAGATAGGAGATCTACACTTGCGCACGTACAAAGCCTCATACGGAGCCATCTCGATACTCGCGTGGTAACTGTTATTGTAACAAAACTCAATCAACGGAAAATGAGCATCCCAGCTATCCTGAAAATCGAGAACACACATCCTGAGCATATCCTCCAACGTCTGAATAGTCCTCTCAGACTTACCGTCAGTCTGAAGGATGAAAAGCTGTACTGAAATCCAACCGAGAACCCAATGATTCCTGTAACGCTTTCCAAAACCTCGAAGTAAACATAGAACCTCTATCTGACACAATAGAAACTGGTACACCATGCAAACTGACAATCCTGTCGATGTACAACTGAGCCAACCTCGACGCAGGATACGAAACTTTGATTGGAAGGAAATGAGCTGACTTGGTCATACGGTCAACTATCACCCAGATGGAATCGTACCCCTGTCGAGTACGTGGTAAACCAACCACAAAATCCATGGCAATCCGCTCCCACTTCCACTCTGGAATAGGTGGTGGCTGCAGATAGCCAAAAGGTCTCTGATGCTCCAGCTTCACCTGCTGGCAAGTCAGACACTTAGAAACATACTCAACGACATCCTTCTTCATCCCGCTCCACTAGTAGGTACCCTTAAGATCATGGTTCATCTTAGTAGAACCCGGATGAACACTATGAGCAGATTTGTGCGCTTCTTCCAGAATCTGGTCCCTCAAACCATCTGAATCCGGAACACACAATCTCGAACCATGTCTCAGAACACCATCCACAAAAGTAAACTCAGAGTTATCGACCTGTTGCACCTCCTCAATAATCTGTTTTAACTGTGGATCCTCAGCTTGTAAAGCTTTGATCTGATCAATCAAAACAGGTTGCACTTGCACGTGTGCTAACAAACAACCAGCCTGAGAAACCTGAAAACCATAGCCTGAAGCTATCAAGCTGTGCCACTCTCTAACCATGGGTCTACGCCCAATCTCAGAAATATGAGCCAAACTGCTTGAAGACTTGCGACTTAACGCATTGGCTACCACATTAGCCTTACCAGGATGGTACTGAATAGTACAGTCGTAGTCTTTCAGCAACTCTAACCACCTCCTCTGTCTCAAGTTCAACTCCCTCTGATCAAAGATATACTACAAACTCTTATGATCAGTGAAAATCTCACAAGTAGCACCGTACAAATAATGCCTCCAAATTTTCATCGCAAAAACCACAGCTGCCAACTCTAAATCATGAGTAGGGTAATTCACCTCATGCTTCTTCAACTGTCTGGAAGCATAGGCAATCACCTGTCCATGTTGCATCAGAACGCAACCCAAACCAATCCGAGACGCATCACAATATACTGTGAAACCGTCAATGCCAGAAGGCAATGCCAAAACCGGAGCTGTAGTCAAAATCTCCCTGAGCTTTTCAAAGCTCGCCTCGCACTTGTCAGTCCACTCAAACTTAACACCCTTCTGTGTCAGTTTAGTCAACAGTGCAGATATTCTGGAGAAATCTTGCACGAACCGATGATAGTAGCCAGCTAAACCCATAAAAATCCTGATCTCGGTAACTGACCTTGGCCTCTGCCAATCCATAACTGCCTCAATCATCTTCGTATCAACCTTGATCCCATCTTTTGACACTACGTGTCCTAGAAAGGTAACCTGATCCAACCATAACTCACATTTTGAGAACTTAGCATACAACTGATGCTCACGCAACATCTGTAGTATAGTCCTCAAACGGTAAGCATGCTCCTCCTCACTCTGAGAATAGATCAAAATGTCATCAATGAACACGATAACAAACTAATCCAAAAACGGCTTGAACACTATGTTCATCATATCCATAAACGTTGCTGGTGCGTTAGTCAGACCAAAGGACATAACCAAAAACTCAAAATGTCCATACCGCGTCCGAAAAGCAGTCTTAGGCACATCTACATCACGGATCCGAAGTTGATGATACCCAGACCTCAAGTCGATCTTAGAGAAGCACTTCTCACCTTGCAACTGATCAAACAAATCATCGATGCGAGGAAGAGGATATCTGTTCTTGACAGTAGCCTTGTTCAACTGTCTGTAGTCGATACACAGTCGAAAGGAACCGTCTTTCTTCTTCACAAACAGAAATGGAGCACCCCACGGAGTCAATTTTGGATCCAACGGTCACCTTTTTCTTGGGCACAACATAGTCAAAAATGAGCCCGATCCAACGGTTAAATTGGGAGATATGCATGTTTTCTCAAAACATGTCAGATTCAAAAGGTACACGAATACATCATCGATTATAAACCGAATACAAATCAAATCTCCATCGAAAACTCACACGAAACATGCGACTCATACAAGATACAACTCAATCCCAAAAAAAAGTGTCACACTTGCTAAGTCCACCATTAACAATCCAAAACTAAGTCGGAAACACAACAAAACCATGACGGAAAAACACGGGATATTACATAGTAATTCTTAAGGGCATTATTGTCTTTTAAACATAGATTGATATGCTCAATACTAAATTCCCCTTAAGTCCTCAATGATATATTTACCATATCTTTCAATCCTCAAGTCTTTTTTTTGTTCAATTAAACCGGTTTAATTAATCTAATCGTAACTTTTGTGTTCAATTAAATTTTGACATCTAAAATGCCTATGTCCTTATTTCAATTTCTTTTTTATAATAATTACACATGATATGAAATGCATTTCTAAATAAGATTACTTAATGAGTTCTTAACAAGATTAGGTTACGGTTATGACATTCAGCTATAAGTAGCAGTCCGTATACTTGTGTAGTGTATATGTTGATGTTTGATAAGGAATATATGTGATGTTCTTGCGTTTGAAATGCAATGTTAACGAGGGAACTGTCACGGCCCATTTGCATGAATCGTGACCGGCGCTAGGGTATGGGTATGGTTGTACCAAAATCCGTAGCTAGCCTTGCGGATAACCAACTTAACACAATTAAAACAATGTACCTGCATAAAACCACATGCTCGGGGGCAACCGAGACTCCAACCTAGTCTAGTAGTACATATAAGCAGCATATATGTGAAATATACTTAATCTCAAATTAAACTCCAACAGCATGACAAATAATATATAATACCGAAATCACTGTAATCATGCCAAAACTGATAAAACAATAGTTGGACCATACCAATAAACAATAGTTTAAAAATATAAGTATAAGACTAAAACATAATTAATCTGATACTACTACTGCGGTCTAAGAGTTTAAAACAGTTCGACTCTTTTATTATGAAAATAAAACAAAGAACCTCCGAGAATGAAGAAACGGAGATCGACCAATGCTCAAATCATAAACCTGGAAAATTTGGGAAAACAACGGGGTCAGATTTACTGAGTAGAGTTTATATAACCATTTACATTTATTAAGTGTAAAACCTTTAAAACGTTTAATAAAAACATTTTCATTATGGATTATCAATGAAACCCTAAACCACAATTCTAAATCCATTGTCGTGTCGGTGAGACGTATCTCAATAACTGATCCCCGACTACCACTTAATAAATAGTGAGCCCAGGAGACGTATCTTCCACCGATGCCCTCACTAAGGTGAGACGTATCTCAAACCTACTTCAATATCATAATCATTACCGGTGCGCACGCAGTCCCGATGATGCCCATCGAGTAGCACGTTCCAAACCAAATCCACAATACCGAAAACGGTTCAAAAGCTGTTTATACATATATATATACAAAATATAATAATTGCTTAATAAAGAGGTAAATAGAGATATAAACTCACTGCTTGCTATTCCACGTGAAACCTGGCAAGTAATCTAACTCTGGTTCGCCTCTGAGGTACGAACAGTCGACGAGTCTAGACAAGGTATAAAATCATAATTAAAAACAGACCCTAACTCTAGAGAGTACTAGACACCACATAGGACTAGCACAACAACAAGTCACGGTAAAGCAATCCATAGTAAACACAATATCCAAATAAATTATAATTCCTAAATAATACAAGTTTATTGAGTTCTCGCTTTAGAATCCGTTTTAGAAAATATTATTTAAATAGATATTAAATAATAATTCAATTTAATTTTTAAATAGTGGGTTAGCCGAGTTACCGATAACTACCAAGCTAACCTCACATCTCGGGCAACCCAAGTCTAGCCCGACCCAAATATTTATCAAATTATAAAGCACAGTTTATAAAATAACTTTGACACATAATAATTAAAGTTAAAAACGCAACTCAATAGTTTAAATAAAATAACCAATAACCAAAATTAATCATTTAAATAAAATAAGTAGGGAAAATAATCTAAAAGCTAAATTGAAATTTAACCAAATTGGCACATTAAGCCAATATTCTCAAAATAATAATAATTACCCGAGTAATTATATAATTATAGAAAAATAATATAAATATCATTTTCCAATTTTAATTATCAAAAACAATTTAAATTATACTCGCAACTAACTTTATTTTTATTTTTAAAATAATGAGAATAATTAGAAATCAAATTAATAATTGAGAATTCGGTTTCAAATCAATATTAAATCAAATGAAACATTTGATTAATTATATAATAACCAACCACTCACCATGCGTATTAATTGATATAACCAATCATCACCATTATTCAAACCAATTTAATCATGAATCCATAAACATATAATGTCAAAAATCTAAGCCAAAATCAATAAGAACCTAACCAACACATAAGCCATAATTAAACTACATAATTTGAAGAAAACAAATTAAGTTGCCGCCCACTGCCATTTACAATATAGAAAAAGTAGGTTTCAGAAGAAACAGATTTAAAAGAAGGCAAGATGTAAAGTAGATGCTAAAATAAAGAATGATAATTTAAATATGTAATTAGCAAAAATAAGAATCATTAAATCTAAAACTCTAAAAGAAGCAATTTAGCAGAAACTACCTATTTGAATTTTCAAAGAACTGAGGTTTCCATAATTATCATAGGCAGGGCCACGTTTCTACTCTAATAAGAACATGAGCCAAAAGACAAACAAAAATTGACAGATATAAATATTATTATTCTAACCTCAATGCCACATGACAATCTCAGTCATTAAACAAATACCCATACATCAGTTTATAACCTTAAGAAGCAAAGTAAATATGATTGGCAATGAACAAAATAATCGGCAGCAACAACAATATCAAGAGTATTCAAAAATCGTAAAACGACGGCGCGTATAATAGATAGAATAACGTACCGAAATATGATTTCCAAGCGTAGAATCTAATAGGACTAAGTTAGCTACGGTGGCAACCGAACGGAACGTTTGACAGCAATTAGAGAGTGATTTAGTGTGTAAATTTTCAGCAAATTTTGAGATGGGAGAGACGGCTAGGGTTTGATAAATAAAAAATTTAGCGTAATCAATTAGGGTTAAAAGAAAACGTATATATGATAAAATCATTGCAGCTCACTGTTATGATAGCACACAGAGCATGGGTTCACGTTGGGCTACCATAAATTGCATGGGCCTTCATGAATTGCATAACTCAACAATGCATGGGTTAAATAATGACCCTACACTGTTTATAGATTTTTTTATGCTTTGAGGGTTTATGTTAAATTAATCAAAACATAAAATTTAAATTAAGTTAATAATATACTTTGTGTATGACATATGTAATAAATTAAGTTGTTAACTAATAATAATAATAATAATTTTTCTTTAAATAACTATTGGTAAATAATTAATTGTGAATTAGTAATAATAATCATAACCACAAATCGAACCACGAATACGCAAAAGACTCAAAGTATTAGCGGAAACTCATCGGAATAAGCCAAAAAAAAATATACGGGATATTACAGGAACATATGAGATGTTCTTGTGTTCGAGACATGCTATTAAAGTAGTGCGGAATAGTCAGATTAATTGACCAGTATCCATGGAAGATGATTTTGTTCGAATACAGAACGAGGTGAAGATTCCAAAAGAATAGTTAGATTTTCTCTAAACTGTAAGTGTCATTGCTGTGTGTTTTGTTTATATGTGTTCATAAGGTGTTGTGTGCTATATGAAACTATGGTTTCTATAACTGTTGTATCGGGTGTTAACGTTTTGGCAACATGTGATTCAGCATGTCAGGGCCTAGTCCAGCTCAACCGCATGTTGTGCTTGATCCACATGGTTTGCCCGATCAGTCGGTTATGCATAACTTGTCTGTACCATCAGCAGATGGAGATTTTGCTTTAATTTATGAGCTGGAAACAGATGTCGATGCTTTCAGATTTGAAGATCTAGAAGGATCAATGGGGGATCTAAGTTTAGATAGGCGAAGACATTATGTGAGTATGTTCATGAGAGAAGATCTACTAGTGGGAGCCTATGCTATAGAGTTCCTACGATATGTGAAGAGGTTCCAGAATTGATGAGAGATGGAGTTGAAGTTAGTGAAAGATATGTGAGAAACTTGGGTCAAGAGTTCGCGTAACTGCTGGCAGAGCAATCTGATTCAGTGATGTATTTGGCTGGACGTGCCAGGCAGATTGAGCGGTGATTGGTGAGTAACCATATACCACCGCAGCCATTCTACTACATCTAACATGACGAGCCTACCAATAAATTCCCCAGATTTAGTAGGTCTGAAGCTGAGTGGAACAACCCTTTCTTTGTACAGAGAGGAAAAAAAAGTAAAAGAAAACTTGTGCGTCGATGCAGACGAGGAAAAGGTCTGATGATTCGAGAGGAACTAATGCCTCAACAATCATCCTCATGTATCATTTAGATATATGTCTTATGTTTAAGTTAAGTACGTTTATATGTTTTAGTATGAAGTACTAAAACTAGAAAACATAAAGTACATATATAACGAATATCCTTAAACAAGAACACATATAGGAATGAACAATAATTGTTAATAAACAGCCTAACGATGAATAATAACATAAAAGATAAATGTTAAGTAAAGAACAATAAAGCCTAGTGTGAGGATTAGGAAAACCTTGAAATGCACAAAGAATTAGTTTGAAAGAAACTTATTAAAGTTTTGTTTTACAGTTGAACGTATAATTGTGCTCAGATGCATTAAAGCTGCATGTTGTGAAAATCACTATAGAAGAAGCATACCTGAATTTTATATACTATACATATATACATAAAATGATTTTGACTAGGGCATGCATCATATATATTGATATATCACTATATTATAGAAAACTGAATTGAGATAGCAACTCCTTGGGGAAAGAGCTACCTATAGGGAGGCAATAAGGTTTCGTGATCACGTACACCGATTCTAGATGTACTTATATCGAGGTATGTCTGTTGTGTTAAGTTATTGGGAAAGTGAATGCCCTGACATCACGGGTAAACCCTGAGACGACAATAATACGGCTACGGCCGCGGGCCAAACCGTAATGGAAGTTTATGGATTGCGATACAGGTACCAGAGATATCGAAGTGGACGATAGTGATTCAAATCATAGTCCTTAGTTTGTAATCTGTAAGCTCGTAACATGAGTATCTCATATGACATTTGTGGACTAGG
This sequence comes from Mercurialis annua, assembly GCF_937616625.2. NCBI lineage: Eukaryota > Viridiplantae > Streptophyta > Magnoliopsida > Malpighiales > Euphorbiaceae > Mercurialis > Mercurialis annua. Next base: position 33,010,412 of record NC_065577.1, on the reverse strand, counting down.
GTTTCATATGGATCGACGAATTGGTAATATTTTATATATATAATTGTTTTATGTATCTTATGTGATTTTGGAATTTATCTGTAAACTGTTTACTCACTCAGAAATATTTATATTTCTAACCCCGTTGTTGTTACCCATTTTTAGGCGATGAGCTTTGAGGTCAGTCGAGCTTCGACCTTCTGGTTTCAGGGGAGCTCTTCTTTTTGTGTTGTACATATGTTTTGTACTCTTAGAACATCACGACCCAAAATCTCAAGTCGAGACCAGCGCTAGGGAATGGGAGTGGTTGCTCCGAAACCCATAGAAAGCCTAAAAACCTCTATAATTTTTTTGCAAATCAAGACCATATATCATAAATGATATGTTTTCAGAAAATATTGTTAAAACTTTTTCTCGTTTAACGAAAACACATTTCTTAAAACGGGTTCGTAAAACCCAGATTTTATTTCATGAAACTAGAGCGCAAACATTAATCTCCTATAATGCACCCGCTCTATTTCCAATACAATCCTAAAGTGCTAAAAACATAAAACCAATGTATCTCTCAAACAACTGGTCATAGCATTTTAGAAAACATGCAACTTTTCAAACATATATTATATAAAGTAGTTCAATTTGAGTTTACTAAAATAAGTTGATCTAATGTAAATATAAAGAAAGACTTCCTGGTACCCAACTACTTTCAGCTCTAGAGGTATAGTTGACAATGAATTCCAGAATTATTTTAGAAGTCCGACCTCAAACTTTGATAACCTAAAAGGTAAACATTGGGGAGGGTCAGAAATATAAATATTTCTGAGTGAGCCTACAAATTTACAATTGAGTATTCTAATCGCAAATGCATAAAACATTTGTATATGTAAACTATTACAAATTCATCGATCTAGATGAAACCCTACAAGGTAGACTATTGTATAGGTCTCAACTTATACGACTCGGACCTCAGGCCGTGAACTGAATCACTGCTGTCTAATCCGGGTGTATGGACCCTAACCATGCAACTGCCATCATAGTGTTACTTGTGACCGTAACCATTACTGCCGTCTCAAACTGTTAAATCAGGGTCACTAGAACTTCCAATGCCCATTGACTTAACTGACCTCTATGTCAGACAAAAGCTCATATCGAGAAACACTAATGGTAATCACACAATCCTATTGACAACCAATAGGAAGCTTGCTCCAATGGATCTTTCTTGGCTAATTTCATACTATTGCGATTTATAATTTAAAACAGTTTAAATGTAAATATTCAAGAGTAAAAACCGCAAAGTAAAACTCACAAAATCGATGTCCAAAAAAATGTATGCTCCTGCTAGCCCACTAGTCAAACACCATGGTGTTCTGACTTGGCACATCAACACTCGTCGCATCTAGTTAGAATTCAAATGTCAGCATATATAAGACTTAGAATTCCTAACTTTAGTCTCATCGTATACATGATAGAATTTAAACAAACTCTGTTTGTGGACGACCCTATAAACAACGCATATAACTAATCTCAATATTGAACTTCTCGTTCAATTTATAATACTGTTCTCGAAATGGACCTATGGTTCTTTTAACATTAAGCACTTTGATTAATGTAGGACTTTCTCAAAACATCCCATTGTATTAATAAACCGGCTTGCTCAAATGTCTAGGTTCTTTTAAACCTTTTAAATCTATCAGTTTACGTTTCGGAAGTCCCTTGAATAACCAATCGAGTATACAACGCGAAGTAGGACGAAAACGTCCAAATGCCTGACCTCTAAATTGTTGTGCGTCCGCATAGAAGGGCATGTGCGTTCGCACAGCCTTTACCAAGGATGTGCGCTCGCACTACCTCTCCCTAGGCTGTGCGCCAGCTACGGGGACACTCCCCGAGCCAAATCCGACGTGCTTACACGCGTTAAAACGCTCTGAACAACAACACTATTCAATTCAATCCTAATCCGCAATTAAAACGTTAAACCGATACGAATTTGATTAATTCGATACAGTCGATGTTATTATTTTAATTATAATTCGAATAAGTAATAACCGAATTTAAATTAACGGTTATTACCTAAAACACATGCGGATTCTCGAAGAAATCAGAGTCAAAATCGCGAAACAGATCGAACCGTAACGAAATATATGTTTCACGCGTCACTTAGCATAACAGCTCTCCTCATTTCTTTCGAATGAAAGAAATGAACCCTGTGTACATAATTGTGCATCGGTTCATGTATACATAGAAATGGAAAAAGTGCCATTTAATACTTGCTCAATCATGCACTTCAACACAACTTTTTAATTAGTCGTTTGTTGCTCAAACGAAAACTAATTGCAACTTCCGTGAAACTTTACCAAAAATCCAATAAAGTATAAAATGATTAAAAATACAAATTTTATTCGCATCCGACTTATATTTTATTTTTAATAAATCCCAACAGATTTATTAGATACAAATCAGTCCCACTTGATTAAAATCTCTTCGTCCAAATTTCATGAAACTTTGACGGAAGCTTCGCCAAATTATTTTGCAAATAATGACACCAAAATTATTCGCTCGAGACTTATAAATTATTTTATTTTAATTTGGACTAACTAATAATACTTAATTAGTTAATAATTGAAAACTAATTGAAATAAACATTTAGGGATTATAATTGCCCTTTTTCATTTTCTTTGCCTCCACTTCACCGCTCACCCTTTTCATTTCATTTCATACATATATAACTTCTTTTCTTTAATTACTCGTCGAAACTTCCGAATTTCGACATTTAAACTTTGGGGTTTTATCCGAAACATTTAACTCTCGAATTAGAGTGGTATATTAATATATTAATTATCAATATATTTATTTATTAGTTTAGTCCAAATCCGATTACTAAAATTTAAATCCTCAAATTTAAATTTTAAAATCCTATTGTTACGACATACTTCTCAGGACACCTATAAATTAAATTTACTTTTAAATTTAATTTACGTACTCCAGCTAATAAAATCCTGACATGTGGCTTAAAAATACAGGGTATTACATTGAAATTGTACAGTAGTATAAGTGCGTGCCCGCAGCCGTATCACTAGTACTCTGTTTAGATATTCTGATAGGATATAGTGCACGTGTCTATACCTTTTTCGTGGCTATGTAGTGGCGTATTATATATAGTTACCGAGTCGGCCTTGTGTGTTTTTTGGATTTGACCAAAACAGTATGTTTTATATACGCCGGCTATGTATAGCTGGTCCGCTGTGTATATTAATATGTTTAATACCATGGTTGTGAGACACAGAGGTGCCTCCATTATTTTATTAAACTTATTAACTATGGCATGTGCTTTGGAACTAGGCTGCCTATGTGTTACGACAAGTGAAACTTAAGTCCTTCCAGTATTTACTACGCCATGTTTTCAGAGGAAGCGAGGGTCGAGATAACGCGGTTATCAAACCAGTACTTCTTAAAACCAGATTTCGCTTATATGTATATTTTAGAAAAGTGTTTGTGTTAATCCTTAAATGTTTTAACTGTATTTTCTGAAAACGGATCGTACGCGAGATGCGATCCAGTATTAATATTTTCGAAAAATTTCTACAGGTTATTGGCTTGCTACGGGTTTCAGAACAATGATTCCCCATTTCCTAGCGCCTGTCATGACTTGATTTAGGATGGAAATCGGGTCGTGACACATTATGTGAAAACTATTATACCAAAAATGTTGGGTATTATACTTGTCAACTTTATAAAATGAGATAAATAAAGATGTTGTGAAAATAAAAGTAGAAAATGGATAAGGCTTATGTAATACCTCGTAAATTATATATTGCTAAAAGGGAGCAGTGTCTCTTTTTTAGAAATTAAAGTGACACGACTAAAAGATTATTGGAGGAATTAAAAAGCAGAAAATCTGAGTAGGTCGATTTTGGAATTCCAGTAAGGAAAATCCGATATTAATTTCATAAAAAGAAATGGAAATGGAACTAAAGAAAGTCGGAAGGAAAGATAGAATAAAAAGTTAAGTTCAGTTCGTGAGTTGAAAAATATTGTTTTAATTTTTGGAAAATATAATTAAAAGATTATAAACGATAATTATTATTTTATTTATTAAGTTAATAACAATTAATTGGACATCGATGTTTATGGAGCAAAGAAATAAAGTAGAAAAGTAAGAAAATGAGCGTTAAGTCTCTAATTGAAATTTGAGCGTTTAAACCGAAATTTATTAAAAATAAATTATCGAAAATAAAATAATGATCTAGTGGAATAATATTATTTATTTGGATATAAATAATACAAATTTATTGAGTTCAAATGATTAAATGATTAATGGACTAAATCAGACGAAAGAAAAGTTAGAAAATGGAAGGGATGGAGGTGGCAAATTAAAGGACCAAAAGAGAACCTTTTTCAATCTATACATATTCATTATATATGAATATTTGTTCATTCTTTTCATCATTTCCAGCAAAGAAAGGTTTCAGAAGATCTTCATCTTATCTAAAGTTCCGTAATCTTCTTTAGCTTGTCGTTTGTTCGTTTGGTGTCGTATTCGCTTGATTATTGCTGCAACAGAACGAATGAGAGAGCCTCTATTGATATACCTCATTAATTTAAGGTAAAAATCTCAATTTGTGGTTAGGGTTTTCAGAGGTTTAGGGTTGTTCATGTTCATGTGTTAAGTTTAAATTATTTGAACAAAAAATCAAGTGTTTTATGCCATGAATTAATGAGTTTGAGCTGAGTTTTGTATGCTTGGTGAGTTGTGAGAGTTATTTAGCTGGTTATGTGTGTTGTGTAAGGTTCACTAGAGCATGGAGAGCCTATGTACCCGCTGGTCTCACGACCAGCAGGGCTCACGCCGTGCTGAGCGTAGCACGGCGGCGAGCAGGCCGTAACAGTACAAGGGCATGTTATGGCGACTCCTCCCCTAGCTGATCAGGGGAGGGCAGTTTAAAGGGGATAACGGCTGAGCCAAACCTTTCCTTCATGGCTTGAACATATTTCGTTCACGTTTGACGCAAAGCTACGAAGTTGGAAAACCGGTTTTGACACATACAAATTCAAACTTTTATAAATGCGTAAAGGAAATGATAAAATGTATGGAATATACTTGTGATGTTCTAGTTTCAATAAATCATTGGAAATATTAAGGACATCATATCAGAATTCAAGTTAGACGTATTTAAAAAATGTCAAATACGTTGTCAATTTCAAAATGATTAGAAACTGATTTTGACGTTTGGCGAATTTGAATTTGATTGTTGGACTAAGTAAAAGTGAATTGATATCAATGAATAATTTTACACTTGGATCATATGGTATACACGCAGGTTTACAGTCAAAGTAATTATATTTCTTAAGATTCTACTCAACATAGTGAGATTGATCTAAAAAAATTCCTTTTTCAGATCTAGTTATTTTAATGCCAAGAATGACATTAGATTCACCTAGATCTTTCATATCAAAGTTAGCACTCAACATTGATTTCACAGAATTCACAACATGAATATTTGATCCAAAAATCAACAAATCATCTACATACAGACATACGAAAGTACAAAGTTCCTTTTCATATTTGTAGTAAATACATTTGTCACTTTCATTCACTTTAAAACCATTTGAGATGGCAAGATTATCAAATTTCTCATTACATTTCTTAGGTGCTTGTTTTATACCATACAAAGATTTATCTAACTTGCTGTCACGATCCAATTTCATGAATCGTGACCGGCGCTAGGGTATGGGTATGGTTGTACCAAAACCCGTAGCAAGCCTCGCGGAAATCAAATAAACATTTATATCTGCAGAAAACTGCTCGTGGGCAACCGAGACTCCAACCTAAGTCTAGCAATTTATATTACAGTTCTAATATAAATAACTTAAATATCTGAAATGCTCAACAACATGCCTTATATATAACAATAACGTAATCCAGAGTAATCATGCCAATAATAAATAATCGAACATATCAACAATCCCAAAGTGCAATAACAAATATAATATATAACTAATTCTACTGCGGTCTAAGAGTTTAAAAACAGTAACTAGTTTAAATAACATAAAAACCTACGAAGAATCAAAAGAATCGGAGTGGACCAGCTATCAAATCATAAACCTCAAAAATTTAGGAAAACAACGGGGTCAGATATACTGAGATGAGTTCGCAATACTATTTACATTTATTAAGTTTAAAACCCTTACATCAAAACATTTTATACTAATATAATATGATTATGGAAAACAGTATTGAAATGATCCCAGCGTAAGTATGACATAGCATACTGATAAACCTATAGTGGACGGGAACAAATCCTCGTCATATATATAGATATATATACCAGCGTAAGCAAGACATTAGTCTGCCGTTTCCCAGAGTACTTGCTGGTGCACACAGTCTCGATACAAGCCTATCGAACAGCTCGTTTCAATCCAGATCCATAATCCGTAAAAACAGTTCGAAAGCATTTATAATAATAAAATAAATTGTGATACTTAATAAAGCGGTAAATAGCACTACAAACTCACTGCTTGCATATCCACGTGAAACTTCGGCAAACAACTAACTTTGGTTCGACTCCTGAGCGCGAGTAGTCGAAGAGTCTAAAAATAAATCATACGTTAAAATCACTCGAACCTCTAACTCTAAAAATACTAGACACCACATAGGACTAGCACAATTAATAAGCCAGATAAAATCACAGAGAAACACAATCTCAATTAAATTATAATTCCGTAAATAAATCAAGTCTATTGAGTTCATATTTAAAATTCATCTGAAATATTAATTAAATAATATTTAATTAATAAATAAAATCATTTCCTCAAATAATGAGGTAGCCGAGTTTCTTAAAACTACCAAACTAATCCCACATGTCGGGCGACCCAAATCTAACCCGACCCAACCATAAAACCAAAGTTATAAACTATAGTTTATATTTTAATATTTATTAAAAATATTAATCCATATTAAAATAGAACTCAATAGCTTGAAACCCAAGTAATTAAATATTACTGGCAAAAACTTCAAATAATAAATTAATAAATAAATAAAAGGCTAAATTATAAATTTAGTCAAATTGGCACGCTAAGCCAAAACTCAAATTATTAATTAAACAATAATTATTAATTTAATTTTTAAATAACCCAAATATTATTTTTTTAGGTCTTAGAAATAATATATCTATTTTGACAACTTTCAAATTAAATGAAATCCCAATTCCCATTTAATATAGTCAATTTACAAAATTATAACTAAACTATAATAAGATTAATATTAGTCTAAGTTTAAAATATTAATGCCCAAAGTAATTCCAATTTATAAAATAATATTATTTAAATTGCTAATTAATAAGTCGAAACCAATTTCGTAAATTAAAATCAAAATCAATTATAAAACAGTTTATAAACAAGTTAAGAAATCAATATGTTTTAAGTAAAATAAATCAATGACTTAAAAGAACTTTTTACCATAAGAAATCAAAACAAGCCAACAACTCATCGCCACCTAATCATCTTCGTCATCAAACTCACTCAACCTCACGTATGATATAGTGGCAAAAACTCAAAATTTATTAACTGATCAAAACAACAAATCCTCACCCTTTATATCCCAAAAAGAATCAATGTAAGCTCACATAAATCAATCCATCACAATTAAGAGAAGCCGAAATTCATAGACAAAAGTTACAAACCGAACGACTAACTAATGATATCATGAACACAGAGGGCAACATTGGTGAGAATTATAAGTTAAGAGCTCAAGGACTTAAACAATCAAAACACAAAAGTCTATCACCCTAAGATTTCATAATCAACAACTCTAAGAAAGAACAATATTCGGAGAACAACTATAAACGTTCACAGTCAAAGACAACACAAAACGATGAAACGGCGGCGGTTGATACGGGTTTGTTTATGTACCGTATGACGAATGAAAAGTGTAGAAACATAGAGGAGCGAGTCTACTATCACGGGGAACAAACGAAACTGATTTCGATCTTTAAACGGTTGTGGAACGAATTGAATTTCAGAGAGATCGATTTAGGATCAAAACAGAAAATTATATAAACGCGGTAAAACGTACCGTTACCTGCAAACTAAGCACGGACTTGTAGAGGACTGAGTCTACAATCTCCGGAATCAAACAGAATGTAATTTGGCTCTGAAGCGGATGAGATATCAGTTATAAACGGAGATGCCGTTTTCAGTTTGAAAACAGAGTTATAAAGTTTGAAAGCTACCGAAGAATCCTAATCTTTTGTGATGAATAACATACGAATTTCACAGCAATACGGAGTAGGAATTGACGGCTGGAGATTGAAGATTATATAGAGGATAATATTAGGGTTCAGAAACGATTTGAAGTGGAGAAAGATTGAGATGAAACTGAATGACAATCCGAGTGAGGTTTGGAGGGAAAAGTGCTGGTCTCAAACGAGACCAGCTCAAAAGAACTAAGGTCTCGTTCGAGACCTGATTTCTCGAACTAGACCCTTCAAAATAATTGAAGGTCTCGTTCAAGAATGAGGTTCTCGAACGAGACCTTAACATTCTTTCAAAGAATGTTAAGAAACGGGTCAACCAACCTGGTTGACCCACAAATCGGTTGGGCCACTTATCTGGTCCAACCACCAAAAGTTTGAATTACCCCCCAGACTTAACCAACAACATTTAAACGACCCTTCATCCATACCAAGTTTCGAATTAGTCCACAAAACGAATTCAAATACGTAAACGACTCAATTAATTTCCGAAACTCGCGAATATAATAACAATTTTTTTACGGGATATTACACTTGCACACCTTCTGTTCCTGACCATGTATCATAAATCCTTCAGGTTGATCCATATAAACTTTCTTCCTTCAATTCAACGTTTAAAAAGTCAGTCTTAATATCCATTTGGTACACAACCAAATCATATAGTGCAGGAATCAAAATCAGCACTCTAATGGATGTTATTCTAGTTACAGGTGAATAGGTATCAAAGAAATCAATGTTTTCACGCTGTCTATAACCTTTGGCTACAAGTCGAGCTTTGTATTTGTCTACTGTGCCATCAGGTTTCAATTTCTTTTTTAAGATCCATTTACAACCTATGGTTTTGCAATTGGGAGGCAGATCAGTCAAATGCCATGTCTTATTGGACTCTAGTGTATCCATCTCATTATTTATGGCTTCTCGCCACAAATTAGAATCTAAAGAAGTTAGAGTTTCTTGGAGGTTCATACGATCCTCCTCCAAAGAGTAGACATGGAAATCAGTTCCAAAATCTTTCAAAATTCTAGCTCTTTTACTTCTTCTGATCTCTAGTTCTGTATCATTAGTAATCTCATTATTCCTGACCACATGAACATTACTAGATGACTCGCCCCCACTATTTCCTAATTTAAAAGGAAATTTTTTTTCATAAAAATCAGCATCTACCTATTCAATAATAACTCGTGTGGTCAAGTCATAAAATCTATATGCTTTGCTATTGACTGCATACCCAATGAAAACACATTTATAGGCTCTGCTAGCTAATTTTATTCGTTTCGGATCAGGAATCTGAACATAGGCTAAACAGCCCCAAGTTCTCAAATAAGACAAATTTGGTTCTCTTTTCTTTAGAATCTCATAAGGTGAAATCTTATTGTTCGATTTAGGGACTCTGTTGAGTACATAACAAACAGTCAACAAAACTTCACCCCACTAATAAGAAGCAGCTCTAGAATTCAATAAAATAGACACTACAGCTTCTGTAAGTGTTCTATTTTTTCTTTCGGCTTTACCGTTCATTTCAGGAGAATAAGGAGTTGTTCTTTCATGCACAATACCATGTGAGTTATAGAATTCTATAAACAAGCTAGATTCATATTCCGTACTCTGTCACTGTGAAATCTTTTGATTTTCTTATTGAATTGATTTTCCATTTCTGTAATAAATAACTTGAACATGTCAAGTGCATCACTTTTATTTTCGTCAAATACACTTGTGTAAAATCAGAACAATCATCAATAAAAGTGATAAAATATTTATTACCATTTCTGGTCAAGGTACCATCAAGTTCACATATATCATAATGTATTAAATCTAAAGGTTCAGATTCTCTAACTACTAATTTATGTGAGTTTTTTGTTATCTTAGCTTGACTACATAATTCACATTTTTGAAACTCAATTTAGTTCATTTTAGGAATTAATCCTAGGGTACTCATGTTGTTAGTTACCCTTTTATTCACATGACAGAGTCTAGCGTACCAAATATTAAAATCACAAACCATGTAAACAGAAGAAACATCTTTATTAATAATTTCAACATTCAACTTAAACCTACCCTTACAAGCATAACCCTTTCCTATAAATATACCATTTCTAGTAATGATGTACATATCTCCTCCAATGGTTTGAAAAAATCTAACTTTGTTGAGAAAATAGCCAGACACCAAATTCTTCCTCTTCAGAGGAGTGTGCATCACATCCTTCAAGATTAGTGTTTTTCCTGAAGTAAACTTTCTTATCATCCATAACAGTGGTGTGGGTAACACCTAGTAACACTTTCTTATCATCCACAACAGTGTATGTTTTAAACATAGCATGATCGTGGCAAACATGACGATTAGCGTCAGTGTCAACCCACCAACCACTTGATCCACCAACAAGGTTGATCTCAGCCATCATCTCGGTTATCATAGCCGTAAAAGGTTCTTTAGTCAAGTTTTCCTGCGAAGTAGTACTTGGCCTGTTTCGACACTTGTGTGCCATATGACTCGGTTTTCCACAGTTAAAACATAGAAACGGTGGCAGGTCATTTTTAACAGGTGGTGCCTGTTTCACAATATGGTTCCTTGAAGGATTACCATTCTGGTTCGCTTTGAGTTCGAATTGCGATTATGATTCTTAAAATTCTTGCCAATAGGCTTCAAACTCATCAACTACACTTTCTTGTGTTGTTAGAAACAACGAGCACTTCATCATTTAGATCTTGTTTTCTCGCCTCTTCCTCAATCCGAAGATGAGTGATCAAACTTTCCAGCGAGAACTCCTTTGTTTTGTGCCTGAGAGAATTCTTAAAGTCCCTCCACGAAGGAGGTAATTTGTCAATTGTTCATCAAGAACCAGACCTTCGGAGATGATCTCATGAGCAATATTCTGCAATTCATGAGATTGTGCCTCGACAGATTTTTCGTCACTCATTTGATATTTGAGGTAGCGTCTGACTGCATACTTCTTAGTACCCGCCTCCTCAATATCATATTTCTTTTGCAGCACCTCCCAAATTTCCTTTGCAATCTTTGTATCATTGTATTAATCATAGAGATCACCACTTAGTGCATTAAGAATAAAATTCTTGCACAAGTAATCGTTAGTCATCCACTGTTGAAGTTCACGATTCTGTTTGTCCTTTTCTTTCTTCTTCAGTAGTTTCATCAACGACAGGCATTGCCATTGTCAAAACAGAAACCACCTTCTTGATGGTTGGGAAAAATTCAGTCTTTTGTTTCCACCTTTTGAAATGAAAACCTTCAAACAGGAATGGTTTGTTGGCATTAACATTAAAGGAACCGTAGGCAGCAACCTCATCAGAGATCATGGCAGCAATTGTAAAGGGATGAGTCTAAAAATTGTTGGTACAATTGCTGTAAACTAAATAGAACACGATGAGGCTGATTCGCGGACTAGGCCGCTCTCTTTTAGACGTTTTGCAGCACATCTCAGTGGCAATAAACAAAGGATATGTTTTATTTGAAAAATAAAAATCTGTTACATAAAAAAATTACAGTGCCAACTGAACCACCCAGGCCGGCCTATCGAACAGACGGCGCACGCGTGTGTGGTAAATACGGTAGGATGTAACTCCTAACCCGTTCACAAAACTGTGTACCCCTTGGGGCCCAAACCCAAATGAAAAATTTCAAGTTAATAAACCCAATAACTTGAGTTCTCCTAAACAATGTGAGACAACACAAAAACTCTCTATATTCTCATTTTAAATAACAAGGGCATTTCCTTTTTATTTTATTTTTCAAATTCAATTAATTTCAATACACACACGCACACATTTTATATATATATATATGTCATTTGTTGTCAAATTTAACAAACGTATAAAATATCTAATTTAAACTTTAAAATAAAACAATTAGAAATGGAATGTATATCATTTCATAATTTTAATTTGATTTATTTAAAATTAAATATAAATTAGAATAAATTTATATAAAAATTCAAAATTGAAATTAATATTGATCAATTCCAATAAAAATTAGATTGATTAGTATTTATAAATTCAATATATTTATAATATAAATTAAAATTTAGTTTTGTAAATATCATATTATGATATGCATGAATAAATCATAAAAATATATAAAATTTGTGATTAAATTGCAAAAATATATAAAATTAATTGTAATTTATATTTATTGTTCTCGGAAGGCAAGTAGTTGAAGATTACAATTAAAAAATTGTTTTAGTTTTTGTAATTTTTAACTAAATTTTATGAATAAATATATTTTACAGGAATAATTTTTAAAAACTAAATATAGAAAATTAACATGAATTATATTGATAAGTTAAGGATTAATTTCAATAAAATACCAAACTTTTACGTATTTTTTCAGTTATAACCAAACTTTTAAAAATCGTATAATTTAACCAATTTTGAGATATTTGAAACCATTTTTAGCCATTCGTAAATGAAACCGAAAAATTCGTAAAGGTTTGGTATTTTATTGAAATCAACCCATAAGTTAAATCTATAAATTTATTAAAATATAGTTATAGTCTAATTATTTTGTCACAGCCCATTTTCATAAATCGTGACCGGCGCTAGGGTATGGGTAATGTAGTACCAAAACTCGTAGCTAGCCTTTCGGTTAACATACAATTATAATAAACCTGCAAGAAAACCAATGCTCGGGGGCAACCGAGACTTCAGCCTGATTCTAGCAGTTATAATATTCAACATTTAATATAAAAAAATACTCGTTCAACTACGAGTCTCCAATATGGCATAAAAATAAACAGAGTAAACATTATAAACATTCCAAAGCAATATATCCAGTCGGACCAATAAGACAAACAACAGTAATAAAATAAAGACGTCTAGTCAACTACTGCGGTCTAAAAATAAAACAGTTTGATTTACTAAAATAAATGAAACCTCCGAGGAAAGTAAATACGGAGATCACCAGACTCTCTCAGATCATAACCCTGGGAAAATTGGAAAAATAACGGGGTCAGATATACTGACCACACTTTTACTCTCAGATCATACCACTATTTACATTTATCAAGTGGAAAACCTTTAAAACCGTCAAAACATTTAATAACGATATTACGAATAATAGTTTGAACCCTAATCCACAATTCTAAATAATAACATAATCCAATAGGCCTGGCCCCGAGAGCTGAGCTACACCGAGTTACCACTGACCACACTTTTACTATATCTAGAGTCCTGAGAGTTGTGCTATACCGAGTTACTCTATTTGGCCCCGAGAGCTATGCTCACACCGAGTTACCACATTTCCATATATACCTTACCCAGATAAATACCGGTGCGCATGCAGTCCTAATGATGCCCATTAGGTAGCATGTTCCAACTAAGAGTCATAATATAAAAGTAGTTTGAAATATACGTACAGTATATATTTAATATATTAAAATAACAATTTACTTAATAAAGCGGTAAATAGTAAGTACAAACTCACTGCTTGCTATTCCACGTGATAACCGGCAAGCACGAACAGTATACGGGTCTAAACAATTAAAATAATTATTAAAAACAGACCCTAACTCTAGAGAGTACTAGACACTACATAGGACTAGCACAAATAACACGTCGTAATTAAATAATCCAAACAACACAAAAATACCCAAAAGGTAACAATGCACAATTATTACAAGTCTATTGAGTTCTCGCTTAAAATCCGATTCACAAATATTATTTAATAATCTTTAAATAATAATTAATTTCCAAATAGTGGTTAGCCGAGTTACCAATAACTACCAAGCTAACCTCACTTGTCGGGTGACCCAAGTCTAACCCGACTCAAAACTTTTATCAAATATAAACCCGAGTTTATATTTATAAATAATTTGATAAAATAATAATCATTTTAAAAAGTGGAACTCAATAACTTCAATTCCAAGTAACCCAAGTTACAACTAAAACTTAACCATTTTAAGTTTATAAAGGTTTAGGGACTAAACTGTACTTTAGCCAATTAGGGACTAAATTATACTTTAGCCAATTAGGGACTAAACTGTACTTTAGCCAATTTGATATTCGAAATTAAAATTAATTATTTATTCTCAATTTACTAAATTATAAATCAAAACAAAGATCCAAAGATAAAACTTAACTTGAATAAGTTTTTAGAAACTTTAGGGGCTAAATTGCAAATTAGCCAATTTTGACATTTCGATTAAAATTAAATATAATTACCCGAGTAATTAAATTAAGTTATAAAATATTTAACATAATCAAATTGTCTATTAAATTCAAACTAGTTCAAGTTATTATCGAAACCAAATTCAATAGGTAAAACTAACTTAAAGGATTCAATTGATTTTAATAAAACAACTAGGTGACTATACATGATAATTAACCATCTCTTTTAATTCAAAGTTACTAATTCTCTCTAACCCCAACCTGCCCAATGCAGCAACCACCCACTTAACCTATTATTCAAAAACGAATCACAGTAACAGGAGCAAATCAATGGCAGCCGAAATTTAACATTTTAAACAACGAAACAGTGTCGCATCCGTGAAGCAACTAGCACAAGAAACGGCAGCTATAGAACATGTCACGGGGAAATCGAAACGGCGACGAAACGGAAACAATCGCGAGCTTAAGCAAGGTTAAACCATTAACACTCAATGAACTATGAGTTACATGATCATATAAGACACATATATCATAACCAAGAATAACATAGAAAACATCATCAACTTAAATGTAAAACAGAACAACACCGCGTGAAATTACGATGAAACGGCGGCGACTATATCGTATAGAATTACGTACCGTTTTGGCGAAAACAAAGATGAGAATTGTAGAGGCGTGAGTCTACAATCTCTGGGACGAAACAGAACTGGATTCGATCAAGAAACGAAGGAGAACGAATCAATTTACGGAACGTCGTTCATAATACCAAAACTGAAATCACAAGAACAACGAAGCTTACCAAGGCAGCAAGTTTGAAGGAAGTTTTCAGCGTTAATTCTCAGAGAGAAAACGAGCGAATGACGGCTACGGATTGTTTGTAGTGTGGAGAAGGAATTAGGTCGATAATTAGGTATAAATACGGATCTATTAGGTTAGAAAAAGTCGGGGGAAGAGTGCCCCTCACACAGCCAAGGCTGGTCTCGTTCAAGACCAGCAAAATTGCACAGGTCTCGAACGAGACCTGCGCAATTCTCGAACGAGACCAGCGCCAAAGGCACAGGTCTCGTTCGAGACCTGGCTTGGCAAAGCACGGGTTCGGTTGGGCCTTTGGCCCAACCGAAAGAAGAGAAGAGGAAGATTTTTTTAAGGCCTAACCGAACACAACCCAAACCTAACCAAATCAACTACCCATTTTTTTAAAAACGACTCTCGAATTATTTATCGGAGATCAACAAAATAAAATAAAACTTTTACGGGATATTACATATTTAATATAAATATATAATTTATACTATAATATATATAAAAGCACGGAGGAGGGAGGGGGACAAGCACATTTACCATATTATCCGTGCTAATTGAATGCTAATTAATAACTTAATTTAAGGTTTTTTAGTCATCTAATAATTAATCAATACTTACTATTTAGATAAGGAAATAGTGTAATTTAATTTTAGACTTTAATTTCATTTAGGAGTGATGGATACTGAATCGTATCATAACTATCGTGAAGCCGAGTCGCACCAGATAAGCCCTCGTGAGGA
This sequence comes from Mercurialis annua, assembly GCF_937616625.2. Classification (NCBI taxonomy): domain Eukaryota; kingdom Viridiplantae; phylum Streptophyta; class Magnoliopsida; order Malpighiales; family Euphorbiaceae; genus Mercurialis; species Mercurialis annua. Next base: position 32,994,526 of record NC_065577.1, on the reverse strand, counting down.
ACGCTAGTTTCGAACCGAGTCTAACTGATCAAGAATAGTATGCGCCGAATCCATAGGATTCGCTGAGACCAGAGAACAAGTAGATAAATGAGCGAACCCCCAGATGAACTGACATCTCTAAAGACTCGGAGAAAGCGTGTCGCCTAGGGATCCGCCCAACGATTCAAAGATCTCTCCTATTTAGATACACACTCCAAATTAGGAAGATAAGCCTATTCAAGAAGATAATCCTGAATAAGACATTTCTGTAAATAAGAAATCTACTTACTATTCAGGACCAATCTCTATAAATCGGAAATCACATTTCTATTTAAAGTCAACTAAATATTCACTCAACTACTATCAAGGAGATTGAGGTATGCCTAAAGCACAATTACAATATATTCTAAAAACGCTGCTCGAGCTCAATACTGACTTTGGCATCGGAGAGTTAATTGGACAACCACCGTCCGATTGGCTTCTACCCTGTTTTACATGTACATTGATCGGATCAGAAGGCAGACTCCATCAAGGAGTTTAGAACTTAACATGAATTAGGAAACTCTTAAGCTGAATTGAGAAACTATAGTATTTATAGAGAAATTTTTAGAAAGACTCAATTCATCACGTCATCCGTAAATAGAGTGGATAACATTATAACACCTCATTAAAATGAGGGTATTCTTGTAATTTTAATTTTTTAATCTTTTTTACACATTCGAATAATGAAAATACAAGAGTACCTTTATTTTAATGAGGTGTTATAATGTTATTGACTCAGTCCACAGATGATGTGGTTGAGTCTACTTAAAAATTTCTCGTATTTATAACTATGTGTGCAGTAAAGAATAATATATCAAATGAATAATTTTAAAAATCTATTTACACAATACTCTATCTCTAAATTTGCTTTTATGTAGATTCGTTTCAAAGTTAATGGAAAATATCTTTGAAATTTAATTGTGCTAAAAATCGCAATTTCTGAACAGTAATACTAACGGATTTGCAAACTGAAAAATAAATAAATTGTTAAAACCTATTAACCTATGAGTTGCATAATTTTTTTAATACATTTAGTTATACATTTCTTTATTTTATTATTTTGAAAATATTTTAAATAATAATTTTCAATGACGACAAATCGTACTTAAAAATAATATACTGAATTAGTATCATTACTTAGTTTTAAAATTTAAATTTTTTATTTAATTTTGGACTAATTAAATGTTATTCTTATATTTATCTAATATTTTAAAGTGGTAATTTCTTGAAATACATGTTTCGGTAACTTATTTATACTTTTACCTGTCAAGTTTTGACTGTTTTTTCTAATTTTTTTATTTACGAAAAATACTTTTTTTTAATTTCACAAATACGTTTTTTGGTTTCCAATTTCGGTTTTTGGTTTTTTTGGTTTGGTCGACCGAATTGACCGATTGCACAGCCCTATTTTTCAGTTTTTAATAATTTATTTATTTTATAGATGTTTTTTCTGGAATTTTTTTAATTTTTTATAGTGTAACAATAGTGTATATATAGTGTTTTATGGTGTTTTTATAATGTAAAATTAGTATATATATAGTGTATATATAATGTGTATATAGAGTATTTATAGTGTATTTATGGCATTTTGTAGTGTTTTTATGGTCTATACCATGAAAACATTGTAAATACGCCATAAACACTGCAAATACATCATAAACACTTTAAATGCACCAAGGATGTACAAAAGAACGGGAGAAATACACCAAAAAAACATAGATATCCCGAAAACACCAGAAATAGACTATAAATACATCAAAAATACACTAAAACGTAAATATATTATAAAATTACTACAAATGAACCATAAATCGTACAAAATCAGTAGCAATAAATAAATCTATGAATAAGAGAAAATGAAAATAAATAATTATATGAATAATAGAACAATTTTATAAAAAAAAAAATATAAATATACAATAATTTATTTACAAAATGTTTAAATCATTACAAAAAATCTAAAAAATTACACAAATTTAAAAATGAGTCGAGAAATTCATAGAGTGAACTGAAGAGACGAACGGACTAGCGTCAACGGAAAAACAACCGGAAACGACGAGAAATCCATCGGAAGTAGACAAACGGAAGCGCGAACGGAAAAGCGAACAGAAAAGACGAATGGAAAAGTAAGCGGAGGAGACAAACTGAAAATCAAACGAAAAAAGAAGAATAGAGAACTTTAAGAGAGAAGAGAGAGAAAAAAGAGTGATTATATAAAAGTTTAACATAAGATTAGATAAGGCTTCTATATATAGTAGGTACTTTTGTAAATAAGTTAGAAAAATAGATAACGGAAAAAATGAGCCAAAATGGTGTAAATACTTTGCCAAAAACAAGTATTTGGAAAATAATTCATATTTTAAATTCTTTTTATTATAAAATAATAAATAGCTATTTATAGTAAATGAATTCCATAATGATTATTGTATAGTATATGATTTACTTAATAGTTATTTTATAGTATATGGTTTCAAAAGTAATAATCAAAAATTTTAATTTATTACTAATTAATTAATAAATTCATAAACTTTATGATCATTAATTAATTAACTATGAATAATAATATTTATTTAGTTTTTTTTTGTCAATCAACCCAAGCAACAAATTTTATTGATTTGCTAAAAACCCGATAAACTAGGACAGCAGAACAAACTTACAACTAAGCCAATTAAGGCTTCAGAGACAATATAGAAGAAAACTACACACTTCTAAGATGGATATCAGACTTAATCTTCTGCACTACAACTTCCCACTTGACCCTGTTCTTGTTAATGATCAGGTCATTTCTAGCTAACCAAATCTGGTAAACCGTAGCATTATAAAGCTACTTTCCTCCTTCTAATTCTATCAGACTTGCCTTTAGTTCTTCTAGTCATGTAGCTGACTTCTCTTCTCCAATCATAAACATCTCTGGTGAATCCTATGAACTTCAAGATCTCTTTCCATATTGCATTAGAAAAATTACAGGCAAAGAATAAATGATCCACTGTTTCTGTGTGAGAATTACAAAAACAGCAGTCAGCTGTTTGGATAACTCCCCATTTCATCAACTTCTCTCTGGTCTGAATCATATTCATTAAAACAAGCCAGACTATGAAAGATTCTCTAGGCACATTACCATCAAACCACACTAGATTACTCCAGTTTTTTTTGCTATTCTCAGTTTGCAAATTCTTCCAAACACTCTTGGTAGAGAACATACCATTGCCATTTGCCTTCCACTTAATCTTGTCTTGTTCAGCATCCCTAATAGAAAAGTTTTCTCTGATGTAGTCCCAAGCAACTTGAGTCTGCATATTCACTGGATCTGGCAATCTCCAGTTATTGTTCATCCAAAGGTCTTTAACCTTTGCCTTCTTTGGAATATCAGCATATTTTATACAGATATATGGGAATTTGTCCATAATAGACTCTCCATTCACCCAGGGGTCATACCAGAAGGAGAAAAGGTCCCCTCTTCCCAGCTTATACTCAACCAAGTGCTTAATTTTGTCTCTAACTTTCAGAATGGATCTCCAACTCCAAGAATAGTCCATTGCTTTTGTAATCCCCCAGAAGCTAAGTTGCTTTAGCTTATTAAAATTTACCCAGTTTGTCCAAATAGATGGTTTCATTGAGATTAAATCCCAAATCTGCTTAGATATGCCAACAATATTACTGAGATGCAGAGGTCTGATGCCCAAACCCCCTGTTCTTTTACTGCTGCAAACTTGACTCCATTTAACTAGACCTCCCTTCTTCAAGGAATTAACCCCATGCCATAGAAATATTCTGCAGGTATCCTCCACATCTTTAATGACAGCTTTTGGGATCATAAAGATTGAACTCCAATACACATTCATGCTCATGAGAACAGAGTTGATGAGTTGCAGCCTGCCTGCATAGGAGAGACTTCTGGAGGTCCATTGGTTGATTCTAGAAACAATCCTTTGGGTTAAGGTGTTGCAGTGGTCTTTGGACAGCCTAGAAGATATAAGAGGCAGGCCAAGGTAGTTGATAGGCAAAGTTCCAATTTGGAAGCCAAGCTTATTTTTAATAGCTGTCCTGATTAAATCTTCAGTCCCATTAAAGAAAATAGAACTCTTGTTAAGGTTTGGGTGAAGACCAAAAAACTCAGCAAAGGTTGAAATAGATTTATGCAGAATGCCAATAGAGTGCAGATCACTATTGCTAAAAAGCAATAAGTCATATGCAAAAATGAGGTGGCAGAGCTTGATTTTTTTGCAACCTTTGTGATATGTAAAAGTTGTATCCCTTGTTGTTTCTCTAGAAATAATTCTTGACAATATCTCCATGCAGAGCACAAAAATTAAGGGAGATACAGGGTCTCCTTGTCTCAGACCTTTACCACCATTCAAGTACCCCACTGCTTCACCATTTATCATGATAGAATGCTTCACTGATCTAATGCAAGTCATTATACTTCTAATGAACTTCTCAGGAAATCTGTAACCTATTAGGATCTCCTCAACAAAATCCCAATCAACAGAATCATAAGCTTTCTTGATATCTACTTTAATAGCACAGCAGTTATCATTCCCTCTATGGTAATTCCTAACCACTTAATGAGCTAATAAGATATTATCAACTATGCTTCTAGAAGGGATAAAAGCAGATTGAGACATACTAACTAGCTTAGTCAAGACTCCTCTAATTCTATTAGACAATTTTTTTGAAATGCATTTGTAAATGACATTACAACATGCAATAGGTCTATAGTCAGTGATGGAAGTAGGATTAGCTACCTTAGGGATTAAGGTAATAGCTGTTGAGTTGACTTGCTTCATTAGCTTTCCATTAGTGAAGAATTTTGTAATAGCCTGACTGATATCATCACCCACAATTCTCCAGCTTTTCTTAAAAAAGACACTGGAATAACCATCAGGGCCAGGGGCCTTATCGTTACCAATTGAAAACATTGCCTCTTTGATCTCTCTGTCTGAAACTGGAACATCAATCTCCAATCTGTGTTCATTACTGAGCTTGTAACCTTCATCAAAGATGGAACTCTCAATATTAACTCTAAAAGAGTTTTTAGTACCAATGGACTTCTGATAGTAATCCAGGATATCCATCTTTATAGCCTCATAATCATTTGACACAGTACCATTACTCAGAACAAGAGAATTGATCTTCTTTCTCACTTGTCTCTGTCTAATACAGTTATGGAAAAATTTAGAGTTTTAATCCCCTAGCTTAATCCAATGAGCCCTTAACTTCTGCCTTAAGAAGTTCTCTTCTCAGTTTAGCATCTTCTGCAGATTAAAGGTAATTGCTCTCTCCTCGTCTTGAAGAATTGTATTGAAAGGATCCAGTAACAAGTTGTTCTGGAGATTGGCCTGTATAATTCTGTTGTCTCTAATTTTGGAAGACAAGTCACTGAAGTCTCTCTTATTTAAACTTATCAAATCAGTTCTTAAGCCTTTCAACTTCTAATAAATTTGGTACATTTTGTAACCACTGAACTCCTTATTCCAAGCATTTTCAACTATACTGGAAAAGTTGTCATGCTCATACCACATGCTGTAGAACCTAAAAACAAACTTCATGTCTTGGTCCCCAATGCCAACTCTAACTACTATTGGGGCATGATCTGAGATTCCAAGATTTAGTACTTCATAGTAAGAGTCAGGCCAGCTATTATGCCAATTCTCATTTATGAAGCACCAATCTTTCTCCAGATTATGCTCTCTCCACTTTGGCAATTATGCCAAGTGTAATTACTACCAGCGTGGCTCAGTTCATCCATATTATTCTCATCAATCCACTTCTGAAAATCTTCTGCAGCTGCAGAGTCAATTTCATTCCCACCAATCCTGTTACTGTTATTAAGGAAAACATTAAAGTCACCTAGGATCATCCAACTTCTATCCTGGTTTGCAGTGTTTAAATTTGACCACAGATCCTTCCTCTCCATACTAATATAGTTGCCATAAACGAAAGAACAATCAAACTTCTATCCATAACCTCAAAGTTGCAGGTTATGAATTGATTATGAGTCATCAGAACATTTGCATTAACAACAGACTTGTTATACAAAATCCAAATTCTCCCCATCTCTGAGCAGCTATAATTGTTAATAACTTCCCAATCTACTAACTTCCTCTGAATACTTTTCCAAACCTTCTCAAAAGAGTTTTTATTAACTCTAGTCTCCAAAACTCCTATAATACTCAACTTATTTGTTCTAATCAAAGTAATCAACTCTGATTGCTTGACAGGGTTATTTAAACCCCTTATGTTCCAAGAGTATACCATTGAGGTTTTTTTGTGGACAAAGTAGAATTCCTTCCTTTTCTACCCTCTCCTATAGTTCCTTTTGACTGATTCTCACTGCCAACTTCATCACCTAGCTCCTTATCAATTTCTAGAACTTGAAATGAGTTAGTAGTTACCTCATTTGTTTGTTGAGTTTTTCCATTTGCCTTCACTTTTTCCTTCGCTCTATTAATTATCGCATTGATATTTCCAAAAACAATCTTATCTACCACAACATCCTGCTGCACTTCAGAGGCTTTCTCATTTGAGATTTTCTCATATGTAACCTTTTTCCCCTCTTTCTTCTGGGTATTCATTCTATAAGAATTCATAGAATGCCCAATTTTCTTACATTTGTCACAGATCAAAGGCCGCCATTCATAAACAATCTGTTGGTAGAATCCAACTCCATTCTCATCCTGCAAATACACACTCTCAAGAAACATTCCATTCACTTCCATATCCACCAGAAGTGTAGCAAAGGCAAGCTTTGTTCTCTGGATAGTACACTGATCACAGAATAAAGGAACTCCACATAAGCTTCCAATTTTACTCAGTATTTCTTTAGACCAGAATTCCCATGGTAGCCCAGGTACTTGAATCCAAATGGGAATATATTTGAATTCAGATGGTTCCATAGTCATCCTTGGATGCCATTTCTTCAGAAGGAAAGGTCTATTATCAAAAGTAAAAGGGCCTGATCCCAGCACAGCATTACAAGCTTCATCAGTATCAAATTCAAAGAGAAACATTGAAGCATTAATCCTTGTCACTTTCTGTAACCCTAGATTACTCTATATGTTCTTCACATACATTTCAATTCTCTGAAAAATAGGGTTTAAACCATATACACAACCCACGATTGCATTCTTCCATCGATCCTCTTCCTTAACCACATCTTTGGAATTAAAGCAGACAATACGAGCTCCGTCTTTAACCGCAGGAGGAATGTAATTCAATTCAGTACTGGTGCATCTTGTTCGAATATTCCCAAATAGATTTGTCCAGCTCTTAATCTCAGTTGATTCCTTAACCGCCATTGTTTCTTCCTTCTCACTATCTTCCTTCTCATCATAGTCTCCTACATTAACTTCAATTAGGTCATCTTCATTGATCAATTGCAGTTGTTGAACTTATTCGTCAAAATCAGCAGAAATTGGCGAAGATAGAACTGGATTTATCTCTATCTCCTTCGTAATCACCTTTTCACTATCAGCTACCACATTGATTCCTTTATTAACCGTCTTCCTCTGGACTTTCTTCTTCGCCATTAGCTATGGCGTGTTTGAGAAACGGTTATTTCTCAAGAAGCGCACAAAGAGAATTAGAAGAGAGAGAAAACATTTACTTATTTTCTCCTAATATATATTAAAGATACAATATAACTAAAAGGCTTAATTCCTTAAAAAAACCCCACCTTGCACTTTTTCTTCGTTTATACCCTGACCTTGTAAAAACACCATTTGTACCCAATTTTGGGTTTTTATGTTTCATCTCTACCCAAAAGCATTAAATTGTACTTTTTTCATTTGGAAAAGAGTTTAAAACATACTTTTTTCTATTTTAAAATATACAAATAAATCCTTAAACTTAAAAAATAATCAAATACATCCAAATAATTAATTAATTTTTTTAATTTGATAAAATAATAAAAAATTAAAAAAAAATATTATTATTTTTAATTTTTTTGTCGGAAATATTTTTAAAAAAGTTGAAAAAATTAAAAAAAATTCGAAATATTTTTTAAAAAAACTAAAAAAATTATTATCATTTTTAATTTTTTTTGTCGGAAATATTTTTAAAAAAGTTGAAAAAATTAAAAAAAAATCGAAATATTTTTTAAAAAAACTAAAAAAAATTATTATTATTTTTAATCTTTTGAAAAAGATGGTATTTTTGTACTATTAATAACATTAATATCTAATTCGTATATAAGTTAAAAATGAAGGATTGTTTTAAACTTTTTTTCAAATGAAAAGAGTACAATTTAATGCTTTTGGGTAGAGATGAAACATAAAAACTCAAAATTGGGTACAAATGGTGTTTTTACAAGGTCAGGGTATAAATGAAAAAAAAATGCAAGGTGTCCGTCTCAAATTGATAGGCAGTTTAGGACAAATACAAGTTTTAAAAAATTGTATTTATCAAGATAAAATGAGTAAATTTATGTCCAAAGAACATCGGAGACGGTGAAGGCGTAGAATAGAAGTCCGGTGAGCAGAAATAGCAACTGAAGCAAAACTCCTCACCGTAACAACTTCACTGCCTCTGCTTAGAAGAAATAAAGAATCACTTTAGACGGGACTGACGTCACTGCTCCGGCTATACAAAACGTAGATAATTTCTGCTGCTAAAGAGACGAACTGTGAGTGGTGTACAAATTTTGTTTGTTTTGGATGTACAAAAAAATAGTAGTGAATAAAAATGGAGGGGAATGAATGATAGAATAGGGCATGGGGAGTGTTGAATTGGGCAGACTAAATTGGTAAGAGTACTAGAGCTGTTGGTTTGGATAGATTAGTGAATGTAAAACTCTTCTTCAAAGTGAGATTTGGATAGCTTGAAAATAAATGATAGAATTGAAATTATTAAAGTACTATGGTATTCAAATTGGTACTATGGAATGGGGAGGGTACTATGGTATTCAAATTGGTAAGAGTACTAGAGCTGTTGGTTTGGATAGATTAGTGAATGTAAAACTCTTCTTCAAAGTGAGATTTGGATTAGATTTCATGATCTTAGCTTGAAAATATATGATAGAATAGGGCATGGGGAGTGTTGAATTGAAATTATTAAAGTCTTGATGCCCATCTTCAAGGTACAGTGTAGGGAACTTGAAGTTTCCTGCTCCTTGTAATTCATTCATCTTGTACCTGCTATTGTGATTCAAGGTAATGTTTCCTTTAATGCCTATGCAACCTTCTTCTTCATTCAATCAGCAGAGCTACTCTTTTCTTTTTGTTAACTATGCATCCATGCATTATATATCAAGCTATTCACACTTCTAAGAGTATATACTGATTAAGCCTCAAAAAAAAAAAAAAAAGATGGGAGGATTTTGCACCAACTTTTGCATGCTCATTATGCTTGTGCTGCTCATTTGCAGGATATCAATTCCACAAGCTACACTTGCTGCGGATGAAGGTAAAATTCTACTCAACTAGTTTAACAAATTTATATGAGACTGAAATGAGTTTTGTTATGCAGTGAGAGCTCTCCGTGAAATAGCTGGACAGCTGAGAAAAAATGACTGGGATTTCAGTGTTGACCCCTGCAGCAGTCGCTCAAGCTGGAAGCGTGCAGATACGTCATTGTACAATAACAGTGTGAAATGTGATTGCACAAGTCCGGACGGCGTATGCCATGTTCAGGAAATGTACACTTGCTTAACTCTCTGGTAATATCTTCAGTTTGCGATTGAATAATGATATATTAGTTGTTTTTTCCTTCTTGCAAGATCTCTCCAAGGGCAAGATCTTGCTGGCGTGCTTCCACCGGCAATTGTGAAGCTACCTTATCTTCAAAAACTGTAAGTGCTTCATCCATTACAACAACAATTCTACCATATATCTCCACTTTCATTGAAAAATCTTTCCATCTTTGCAGCGATCTGACTCGCAACTTCCTCAGCGGGAACATACCTGCTGAATGGGCTTCTTCCAAGCTACAATATCTGTAATTAGTTTTAAACCACATACAAATACTCATTTTTACTACTCACTGGTATCTAATCCACTCAACTGCAGGTCTCTTTTGGCGAACCGCTTAACCGGAAATATCCCACGTTACTTGGGAGAAATGACTTCACTTACTTTCTTGTATTGCATGCTCCCTCCTTTCTTATCTTTAAATTTAATTTAAAATGTCTTTCATGTGACCATCTTATGGATATTGATTATTTGTTCAGGAGCCTTGAGAACAATTTCTTTCATGGATTTGTTCCCCATGAGCTTGGACACTTGGTTAATTTGGAGAGTCTGTTAGTTTCTCTTTCCCTACTTGTAAACTAGATTTGATTACCTTAAAAAGTCCAGAAAAATGTTTATTTAACATTGATCTTGTGTGCATTCAAAGGGGTGGCATCAAATTTGGTGACATATTTAACAGATGTGGTGAAAATGAGGAATTCAGAAGCAGCAAAAACAGTGAATAATTGGTGTGGATTTACATAGTCTTGCGCTGGGCAAGTTGTTGTCTTGTGCTATTGAATAGCGACAAGTGGTTACTGTTACAGTTTGTTTTGTTTCTGTTGATGTGTGATTTATTCCTCAATCATTAGCCACCTTTTTCTTTTGCTGATTTACTCCTCTCTTTTCATTGGTTTCTGTGAGATTTGGTTTCCACTTAACCTTTTTCCTATTGGTTTTATTTTTTGACCAATACATGCGAGTTGTCTCTTCATGCACACTTATTTCACTAAAGGAGTAAACTAGGGCTTCTGGGGTTTTTTTCTCGGTCTGCTTTTTCTCTCTTTTGGCTGGGTTTGCTGAGAGTATGGCGGGTACGTCTGGTATGTCTGATTTTAATGCTCGTTTATTTCCTGAAGAGGATGAAGACGAAGGTCTGGATTTTTCGGGTGAGGCGCTGGGAGAATTGAGTGAAGAATATAAATGGTGTTTGGTAGGGAGGTTTTTAACAGAAAAAGTGGTGAATTGTGTGGCTGTGAAACCTGTATTGCCTCCGATATGGAAGCCGGTGAAGGGTGTTTGTATCACAGAAGCGGCCCCTAATCTGTTCATGTTTCAATTCTGTCATGAAAGGGATATGAGAAGGGTGATAGATGATGGTCCGTGGACATTTGAACACCATCTTTTCCTTTGTCGTCAATTGGTGGTTGGTGAAACGGCGGCGGAAATAGAATTATGGGAGGCTAGTCTTTGGGTCCATGTGCTTGATATTCCATTGGGTATGGCTTCTAAGAAATTGGGTGAGGAGGTTGGTAACTACTTAGGAAAGTTTATATGCCATGATAACAGATCTGTTAAGCCAACGGAGGGAAGTTCTATTCGCATAAGGGTTAGTATTGACGTTCGTAAACCTTTGAAGCGGAAAATGAAGCTTAAGCGTAGCGTTTCTGCATGGAATTGGATTAATTTCCAATATGAAAGGATCCCGATGTTTTGTTTCTATTGTGGTATCATGGGCCACTCTGAAAAATACTGTGAAAAGTACTTTGACAATCCGATCGCCAAAGAACTGTTGCCGTATGATGCAGACGTACGTTATTCTTTTAAAAAACCACAGGGTTCTATGGATGGGAAATGGTTAAGGAAATCGACGGCAGCTAGGGCGGATTCTGAGGTTGATGACGATGAGGTGGCAAGTTTGAATTCAAAATTGGCAAATAATCTTGTGATTGTTAGAGCAAATCCGGAAGTTGAATTTCAAACAGGAAAGGGGAGTGATAAGGGGGTTGGGCTTGGAAATTATTCGATTTTGCCAGGCAAAGATCAGGGAGGATCTGTTACTAACCATAATAGTAACAAAGTCATTAGTCCAGGTGAGCTAGAGGATGAGCTGGCATTTGTTGCCAAAAGGAAGAGGCCTGATATTGGGCTGAGTAAGCAGGGATTGATTGATGGGCCAAGTTTTCATGCGTCTGACATGATTATTGATCCTGAGGGTTACAGACCGGCTGACCTTGAGAGGGTCGGCCCACAACAATGAATTGTTTAAGCTGGAATTGCAGAGGATTGGCCAGTCCTCGTGCTATTAGATTCCTACGTGACTTGGCTAGAAGGTTGAACCCTTCTTTTATATTTCTTTGCGAAACCATGATTAACGAAGCAAGAATTATTGCTTTGAGGAATGCCATGGGGTACAATTGTTCTATTTCGGTTGATAGTGTGGGGAAAAAGGGTGGCTTAGCTGTTCTTTGGAAGATTGAGGCTGAGGTTACTTTACTGGATTCGTGTAGTCATTATGTGGACTTAAGTATCAAGGTTGTGGGGTCGCAGGAATGGCGCCTTACTGGTTTTTACGGCTGCCCTGTGCAAAATCGTAGAAGAGAGTCTTGGAATTTGTTAAAGAAGTTAAGTCTTTCTAGTTCTCTCCCATGGTGCGTAATTGGTGATTTCAATGACATCTTAGCGTACGATGAGAAAAGAGGTGGCGTTGTTCAGCCTAACTGGCTTGTGAATGGCTTTAGAGATACGATTGTTAGTTGTGGGTTGTTTGATATAGGGGCTTCGGGGTACAGATTTACGTGGGCGAGAGGAAGAGGTGATGGAGGTAAGGTTGAGGAGAGACTTGATCGTGTGTTGTGCTCCAGCGAATTGATCAGTTTATTTCCGGAAGCGAGGGTGAGGAACTTGGAGCATACTACTTCAGATCACTTGCCGATTTTTCTTACTATTACCCAAAGACCTGTTGTTACTAAAACTCGCAGGTTTCGTTTTGATAATACTTGGCTGGCAAAGAAGGAGTGTGGGGAGGTGGTAAACTTGGCTTGGAGATCTGATCCCACGCTCAATATTTCCGATAAATTGAGTTTGACAAAGGAAAGCCTTAACTGCTGGAGTGGTAATAGAGGGCCGCAATTTAAGAGCAAGTTGGAGCGTTTGCGTAAAAACCTGGATGGTCTGCAACATAGAAGTGATGAGGAGGGTGTGCAAGCGTATATTTCTGCTTCTAAGGATTATAATTCAATCCTTGGGGAAGAAGAAATTTACTGGAAGCAGAGGTCGAAGTGTTTTTGGCTGGCCGAGGGTGATTCAAACACGCGATATTTTCATAATTTTGCGTCCGTTAGAAAACGGTCAAATCGTATTGATAAATTACGTGATGAAGAGGGGATTTGGAGGACGTCCAGACAAGATATTGATGGTATTCTTACCCGGTACTTTTCGAATCTTTTTTCTGAGTTGAACAGTACCATTATTGATATTGGTGTTGTCTTGCCTTGTATTGATAATAGTGATAATGAAGGTCTGGTTAGTACTGTTTCAGAATTTGAGGTTCGTAAGGCGATTTTTAGTATGCATGACGATAAGTCGCCGGGTCCGGACGGATTTAATCCAGCATTTTTTAAAAAGTATTGGTGTGAGGTGGGGAGAGATGTGACTAAATTGTGTAGTGATTTTTTTGTGCATGGTGACTTTAAAGAAGGGCTTAATGACACAACTCTTGTTCTTATTCCGAAGGTGACTAATCCGGAATCTGTGTCTGACTTAAGGCCGATTGCCCTATGTAATGTTGCTTACAAAATCTTATCTAAAGTCATGGCAAACAGAATGCAGAAAATTATGCCGAAAATCATCTCGGAAAACCAAAGTGCGTTTGTGGAGAATCGTTTGATCACTGATAATTTTCTCATTGCTTACGAAATAGGTCACTATTTACGTTGCAAGCGTAGGGGAAAGAATGGTATGGCGGCGTTAAAGATCGATATGAGCAAGGCTTATGATAGAGTTCGATGGGATTTCGTGGAATTTATGCTTCATAGATTGGGGTTTTGTGATCAGTGGATTAGATTGGTGATGTTTTGTGTGCGGACAATCAAGTATTCTAGCATTAGTGGTTGTGAGAATATGGTTCCCATCGTTCCTAGTCGGGGTCTAAGGCAAGGCGATCCGCTTTCGCCTTATCTCTTCATTATTTGTGCGGAAGGGCTTAGTCGTTTGATAGCTCATGAGGAATCGTTGGGTAGATTACATGGGATTTCTATTTGTCGTGGCGCTCCCTCGGTGAGTCATTTGTTCTTTGCGGACGATAGTTTCCTTTTTTTCCGGGCGTCGGTTGAGGAGATGGTTGTTGTTAAAGAGGTCCTTGATGCTTATGAGTCTTTTTCGGGTCAAAAGGTAAACTTCCAGAAGTCCAACATTACCTTTAGTTCGAATACTGGCCCGGAAGTTAGAGTAAACGTAAAGGCTATTATGGGTGTGGAGGAAGCGGTCAAGAATGGTTCGTACTTGGGTCTCCCATCTTTGATCGGCAAGAATAAAACGGAAATTTTCCGATTTATTAAGGATAGAGTGTGGCATAAAGTAAAAGGGTGGAATTCGAAATTTCTATCAAGAGGCGGAAAGGAAATTCTCATTAAAACCGTGGCTCAAGCGATGCCAAATTATGTAATGAACGTGTTTCTTATCCCGTTAAGAATTTGTGAGGAACTTGAAAGAATGCTAAATTCGTTTTGGTGGGGGCGTGATCAAGCTACAAAAAAGGGCATTAATTGGGCGAGTTGGGATAGACTTTGCATTCCGAAAAAATTTGGTGGTTTAGGTTTCAAGAAGATACGAGATTTCAACGTGGCGATGCTTGCTCGTCAAGCTTGGCGGCTTATTAAAATGCAAAATAATCTCATGGCAAAAGTGTTTAAGGCAAAATATTTTCCGAATTCGTCTTTCCTAGAGGCTAAATTGGGTTCGAATGCTAGTTATGTGTGGCGTAGTATATTTGAAGCTCAAGCGATCATGTTAAAGGGAGTTCGGGTAAAAATAGGTAACGGGCGGAAGACTCGAGTTTGGGGCAGCCCCTGGATTGATAATGATAACAGTGGTCTTATTTCTACGACGATGCCGGCTGAGCTTGCTAATGCCAAGGTGTGTGATTTGTTTGAGATTGATAGAAGAGATTGGGATGTTGGGTTATTAAAAGATGTCTTCAATAATGATGATGTAGGGCATATCCTGCAACTTCCTCTTAGTAGTAGAGACATTGAAGACGACTGGAGATGGAAGTTTGAAGTAAAGGGCTGTTTCTCGGTAAAGAGTTGTTATAGGGCGATTCGGGGTGATATTTCCAGTCCTTTTAACTCAGTTTGGTCGAAAATCTGGAAACTTCCGATTCCGCTTCACATTCGAAATTTCTTATGGCGGGTTTGTAAAGATTTTCTGCCTACGGCAGTTGCCTTAAATCGCAAGAAGATCTTCATCTTTGAGCAGTGTCCAGTTTGTGGGTGTGGGGAAGAGTCAGCTGCCCATCTTCTTTTTGATTGTCAGCTAGCGAAGGAATGTTGGTGTATTATTCAAGTCCCGAGTCTGAATGCAGGAACAACAGTGAATGATTGGGTGGATAATTGGTTATCAGTTCTGGCCTTAGAGGATCGTGTTCTCGTGGCGTTCATCTGCTGGCATCTCTGGTTAAACCGTAACAGCGTAGTTTGGAGTCAGAAAGCGGGCTCAGCTGAGTCAGTGATGGCGGCGGCAGTTGCTCAGCTTACTTCTTGGAGAGTTGCTCGTCTTCCTGCTGTGAATTTGAGATCTTCCAGCTTGTTTAAAGAAGATGGCAAAGTGTTGTGGACTCCTCCTAAAGTTGGATGGTTAAAAGCTAATGTGGATGCAGCGAATTTCTCGGATTGTGCAGGTACGGGTGTGGGTATTGTGGTTCGGGATTGGACAGGTGCATTGATTCAAGCCAGGCAAGTTCGGTATAATGGCAGTGTTAGTCCGAGAATGGCGGAGGCAATGGGCATTCGGGAAGCTTTGAGCTGGCTAAAGGATACCCCGAATTTGGTGGTTGAGTCGGATGCGATGGAGGTAATTCTAGAAATTCGAAACCCGGAGGTCTCGGAGTCGGATTCTATTATGGGTGATTGTTTTCATTTAGCTAAGCAGTTAAGTAACGTTAATTTTATTTTTGTGAGACGATCTGCGAATCAGGCAGCGCACATTCTAGCGCAGAATGCCCGTTCCATACCAGGTTTTCAGGAGTGGTTCTGTCACTTTCCTGTTTTTCTCACCAATGTAACTGCTTTGGAGCTTTAATATAAGTCTTATTTGATTCTCAAAAAAAAACATTGATCTTGTGTTTTTTTTAAGGACTCTTAGCGCCAACAATCTTACCGGACACTTGCCTCTTACTCTCTCTAATATGACCAAATTAAAAGAGTTGTAAGCCCTTATTACATTTTTGGGTTGCTTTCTGTACAGATATCTTTTACTTGTACATAAGTTTTATTATTGTTTTTGTAATGGTCATTTGCAGTAAGATAAGCAGCAACAACTTCAGTGGAAAAATTCCCAGTTTTTTCCAAAGCTGGAAGAGTCTCGAGAGATTGTACATTCCATCTTCTATCATAAATTTGTAGTTCATCAAACTTTAGTTCCTATATAATGAATCATTTTTGAATGGCATGGAGCAGAGAGATTCAAGCTAGTGGCTTTGAAGGGCCTATTCCTTCTACAATTTTTGCTCTAAACAACTTAGCCGAAGTGTGAGTTAAAGAATTACTTATGGTATTGAAAATTTGAAAAGAATTGTTAATAATGTCAGTTTCTAAATCATGCAGAAGGATTAGTGACTTATACGGGGAAGGTTCAGCATTTCCAAAATTAGACAACTTGACAAAACTTCAAAGGCTGTAAGTCATTACTAACAATAACATTTATGGGTTCAGAATTTTCTCTACACAAGTAACTTAGTTTATTTTGCAGGATGTTGAGGAACTGTAATATATCTGGATTTATCGGACCTCTAGATGCAATCCAAGATCTGAAAATTTTGTAATCATATGCTTCCTTACTAATTAAATCTAAATTCAACCTTAACATTAGCATTTTATGATTAAAAAGTGTTTTTGCCATGCAGAGATCTCAGTTTCAACAGGTTGGGAATTAATTCAACAGATCTTGAAGTTCTTGCTCGTGCAAGGTTGAGCTATTTGTAAGTATTCTAGCAGGGCATAAATTTTTCTATTACTCCCGATATAAGGTGATTTTCCTCTTTTGCCTCTCGAATAGGTTCCTGACAAGCAACTTACTCACTGGACCCATTCCGGACTGGCTCAAGAATGGTGGTATAAATGTGTATGTCTTTATCTTTTTTTCGCATTATGTTAGGTTTCTTGCATTTTTCTATTTCAACCTAGGAAAAATTGTACCTATGATTCTTCTTTTTGTTATGCATCATTGAGAAATCTAAGCTTGCAAACCTATCTGTGAGTGAATTTCGGTTTTCCAGGAAGGCTCACCTATTTAAATCATCCCATTTTACCAACATGCCTCTTACCTTAAACTAAAATATGGAGATATTTGCTACATTGTTATCATTCCTTAGCTTCTTTTATGCGTCAATTAATCAGTAAATCGAACAGCAATTGGCTTGGTGATCAAGTAAATCATAGTAGTACTCAAGTACAAGTCATTCTCCCAAGCTAGTGAATGTCTAATGCCTGATAAATTGTTTCTTTTTATGTTAGTGTAGCAAAAATAAAAATACTCAACAGCTGCAGAAAGTAATGGCAAAACCTCTGATACTTAACTGTCCGATGAAATATGCAACTCTAAGAAGTTAATTTTTTTTAACCTCTTCTTCTTAACAAAAGAAGGTTAAAGATCTTTTGCATCTATATCTGAAGATGATGAAGTAATTGCCAGTTGCATAATCATTATCGCTTTGACATTAATAAAACTATTAACATTTATGTTGCAAGATGTTTGATGTTTGTGTGCAGTGATATAGACCTTTCTTATAATAATTTTACCAAAAGTTCATTGCCACCTACATGTCGAGATAAGCTGTAAGAACGAACAAATCTCATTTATCTTTACTTAAGTTTGAAGATTTTATTAATAGTTTCCGCATTTGAACCTTACCTTTTGCTTGATCCGTCAGAAATTTGTTCAAAAGCACTTCAGGAGTGAATGACTCGTAAGTCACTGCTTTACTGAGCTGTTATGTCAAAAGTTAGTTTCTTTTCCCTCTTCTTATCTTCAAAAATATCAGCTGATACAATTTTCTTCTACTGCTTATTTTTAGAAAACCTATCGAGTGCCTAAAGAAATTCGCTTGTTCGAAAGGTAGTCATCCCTTACATAAAAGTACATGATACATGCTTTGATTAACTGTGAGGACAAACGGACCTGTGGAGGAAAACAATTATGCATTTTTCATAATGTAGCTGCTTATATTATGTTTTCTCATGTATAAATACTGCAATCTATTAATAGACAGGTATTCCGTGCATATAAATTGCGGTGGAATAGAAACAGTCATTGGAAGCGTGAGCTATGATTCAGATGAAGAATTTGGAGGTCCAGCAACATATATTCCCAAAGAGGAGACTTGGGAAGTTAGTACCACAGGACAATTCTGGGGCAAAAATAAAGCTATGTCAGACTATATAGCAGAAAACGTATCCACCCTTAGGATGAGCAATTCTCAGCTGTACACAAGTGCACGTGCAACTCCTCTATCCCTTACGTACTTTGTGCGTTGTTTAGGAAATGGGAATTACACTGTGAAGCTTCATTTCGCAGAGATAATAATCAGGGATAATAGCTCATTCCACAGTCTTGGAAGACGGATTTTTGACGTCTATATCCAAGTAACTAGTTCTGTTTTATGTGTTTTACATCTTTTAGAGAAGATGGCTTAATTAAATTTGCGTGCTGTAGGAGAAACGTGTGTTGAAAGATTTCAATATAGTGAAGGAAGCACAGGGGGTAGATAAGGTGGTCATCAAGGATTTTAAAGCATCGGTTAAGAAGGGAACTATAGAGATTCGTTTTCAATGGACCGGGAAAGGAACAACCGCTGTTCCTAGCAGAGGAACCTACGGTCCTATCATATCTGTGATTGATGTGGAATCTGGCAAGTTGTAGAATCTCTTCTGTTTGAGCATTAGTGTTATTGTAGAATGACAAGTTCAATGTAGACTTACTTGCATGGATATAATGCAACCTGACGTTTGTCTTTTTCTAATTTTGCAGACTTCAAACCTCCTGAATCTGGTGGAGGCATATGGAAAAAATTGATTGTGGCTGGAGCTGTAGTTTTGCCAGTGTTGCTCGTTCTTATTACCGTGTGCATTATTTGGTGGAAAGCTCACAAAAGGGAAGTAAAAGATCAAGGTACTGCTGAATGTAATCTAAATGAATGAATGCAAAACTTCATTTGCAACCATATATCATGAGATGAGATTAATTCAGGACATATTATCTTGAAAATAGATGCTATTTCTTGATTATCTGCTTATCGTTTAAAAGCAAGAATTGAATCCTCTTTTTTTATGGCAAAACAAAATGCATGAATAAAAACCACTATAAATTTGTTGTCATTTCATTTTCGCCTTCAGGTAACTTCAAAAATTAGTAGCAACTTAAAGTATATTCATCATCTCCATTTTGTTTACTGTTTCTTTTGATTATATTGCCAGGAAAATAATTGAGAAGTGGGCAAGTTTAGTGTTTTACTATGCAAAGTTTAGATATTTCAATGCAAATTGACTTTCTCAACTTCCTATTAACATTGTTACTTCAACAGAACTATTGGATTTAGACTCGCAAATTGGTGTTTTCACCTTCAGACAAATTCAAACTGCCACAAACAACTTTGATCCAGCAAACAAGATTGGACAAGGTGGTTTTGGAGCAGTGTACAAGGTATATTCCTTCTAAAGAAGTGAGAGCAGTACTCTTTTTGTTATTTTCTATGCAAGCAAAGGGTCAGTATATTTTGTTCTTGCTGCAGGGAACTCTATCAGATGGCACTATTGTTGCCGTAAAGCAACTCTCTTCGAGGTCAAAGCAGGGAAATCGAGAATTTTTGAATGAAGTAGGCATGATTTCTGCTTTACAGCACCCAAATGTTGTTAGATTGCACGGATGTTGTGTTGAGAAGAATCAATTGCTGTTGGTTTACGAGTACATGGAAAACAATAGCCTAGAAGTTAATTTGTTTGGTAAGCCTACACTGCTCACTTCTCCAGTTTCCAACTTGATCGACAAACTAAACGGATTTCTTGTAAATGTTGGTTTCAGAGGAGGAAAACAAGTTGAAATTGGACTGGCCAATGAGGGAAAGGATCTGTATTGGCATGGCAAAAGGTCTTGCATTCCTCCATGAGGAATCTGTAATAAAAATTGTTCATAGGGACATTAAAGCTGCAAATATTCTACTTGATAAGGATCTGAATCCCAAAATCTCCGATTTCGGTTTGGCCAAGCTTGATGAGGAGGACAACACTCACATCAGCACCAGAGTTGCCGGAACTATGTGAGTTATCGTTTCTTTTCAAACATGTCCATTTTCATATATCTTGTAAATCTCTTGTTCCTTCCACTAATCATACCCTAGTAAAGCAAATGTAACTCGGTTATGTTTTTGTTGTGCAGAGGCTATATGGCACCGGAATATGCATTGTGGGGTCACTTAACATACAAGGCAGATGTTTACAGTTTTGGCGTTGTTGCATTAGAAATTGTAGTTGGGAAAAGCAACGTGAAGTATCGACCCGACGAAGATTTTGTTTGTCTCCTAGATTGGGTAACATTTCCGAATGCAACGAACGTGAAATGTGAACATTTTTTTACATATTTGTTGGTTATTTTCTGTGCAGGCTCTGGTTGTGCAACAGAGAGGAAACCTAGTGGAGCTAGTTGACCAAACACTGGGTTCCAACTTCAACAAGAAAGGAGCGGTTAGAATGATGAAAATAGCTTTGTTGTGCACGAATCCTTCGCCCTCGCTTAGGCCTACAATGTCGGAGGTAGTAAAAATGCTTGAAGGGGGAGCTCCTGTTCCTGAATATGTAATGGGAGGAAGCGTATATGGGGATGCGCTCGGGGCCTTACGAAACCAATTCGATCATGACATAAATACTGATGAATTAAGGTCCAAGGCAAGCTCGAGTGAAATCACACCTTGTGACTAGAAATTTGAATGAATTTAATATTTGGTTGAATGTTTTTGGTTGAATATTTATTTTGAATCAAGAAGATTATAGTTTAAGTTTAAAGTATTATTAAAATAAAGAAAGCTTGAGGTTATGGACATGGAGATTGAATTGAAGTAATACCTCTTTGTATATCAAGATCCAAAACACCAACTCAGGTATGAGTTGTTGGACGTGGAAATTGAGTGATTATCTAGAATAGGGAATTTGAATTAAGCATATTTTTATTATGAACACGGTACAAATTACAAGTGCGGGGGTGTGGTTGATATGACATAATTTCATGAATAAGGATTTGAGCCATTTGTACATAAAAGAGCTGGTACAATTTAAGCGGTTGATTAGAGGAAAAGAATGACCTGATCAAACATTCCAGCCATAGCATAAGCAGCAGATGGGAATGTGTTGCTGCCTTGCTTAACTATAATACATTCTACAGTGTTTATCCCATACAACTGTTGCGCCATGTCATTTTTACATCAAGCCAATGAGCATTTGCTATAGGGAATCTTTTAATTAATACTTATTTTTTTTATCATTCAATTTTCCACATGGCTAACGCACAATTGGTTTGTTACACGAATGACATGGCGCAACGGTTGTGTGCAATAATTTTTCTACATTCTAACCTAAGAGTTTGAAGTAGGAAAAAGTAGCATTACAGCAATAAATAATAGAATTCAAAGTAATATAAATAAGCAATATCAATCATATATATGTAGTCATTGAAATTGAAAACTGTTTTGAAAATTGATATTTTATGTCATCGGGTGATGAGCGCTTTCATTAATATACCTGCATCGATTATAAAGAATGAAAAATAATTTCATAAAAAATAGCCTCACAAAGGAGGACGTTCAACCTCACGAGGGAGGACAATAATCCTACAACGGAGGAAAAACCCCACGAGAGAGGGCAATAACCCCACGAGAGAGGGCGAAAACCCCACAAAGGAGGAATTAAAGAATAAATAAAAGAAAATTAAATTCAACGATATAGATTTTGTTATATATAAAAATTCAATTGTAGTTTTATGTTTCTATTATAATGTAAAAAAAAAAAAAAACAAGCTCTTTAATGTATAGTTATCGATTAAAAATTCTAGCAAATTAGTTCGTTCATATGGTTTAATATTTAATTTAGAGATTTATAAATTTCTGTCTAAAAAAAAATTAGTCGGTAGAAGATTTATGTTCAAAAAAAAAAATCAATTATATTCAAACATATAAATTGATAGAATCAAATTAAAAATGTTAAAAAAACAATACAAATTTACCAAATATAAAGGTCCAGTAGTTCAAAGTTATTTACAAAATTTGCAAACTCAATAGTTATTTTTTGGAAATTTCAAACTCAATAGTTAACTATTGCGGGTTAGAATTAAAACGATTCGTCTTCTTTAGAAAACTAAACATCTGAAGTGAAAGTGGAAGCTCATTATGTTTACTCGATAAAACCTGAAATAGAACAACAGTGGGAGTCCGTCGAAATTGAGTGAGTTCTATAAGTTATATCTAATCATGAAGTTAAAAAAATGAAATCGTATTATACATATATATTAAATCAGTATGGAAATATATATGTTCTCCCAAAAATAATTTTAGCTTGAATTTTTGAATTTATAAATGGGATCAGTTTGAGGTTTAATGTTATAACGAAGCTGTATTAAAATTTTCACAGGGCTTTTGGTTACACAGGTTTAACCGATATAAACTAAAAAATATTAATCTAGGAATTAAGAAACTCAGACGAGATTAATGTCAAGAACTACTCCTAAGTTAAAACAATTCGGAGATTGTGGGATAAAAAGCACTGGACTTGGTTTTTTTATTGATTTGAATGGTAGAAAATACATAATAAATGCTCTGAGTTATTTATAGCTCTACAAATCAAGACTCTTAATTTAAATCTAACTAACATTCCTAAAGAGAAATAATCCTAATGAGTTTTAAACTCTTATTTAAAACCAAAAAACTAATCTAAAAGACTTTTATTGGGCTGGAAACCCATAATAAGCCCACACGATGCTCTGACGCATGTCATTTTTGAGTCGGTGTAAACAATGCCCCCAACAAGTCTGAAATAACAATTTTGGACTTGTTTTATTCAATCCCTGAAGGCCCAACTCTTCTTAGAGCCCGTTCGTTTGTGGCCCGTCTCTTTTTGGCCTACGGTGTGCACATCTATTGACTGTTCGGTGCCTCATCATTGCCACATCAGCATGAGCTGTCATCATACTAACACACGATAGACTCTTTGGTTGCCCTTTACTTCACTTATAAAAAAAATCACAAGTCATTTTCTCATTACCAACAATCTTCGCAATTTTTTTTCGACGCTTCTCTCTTTTCTCTCCAACTCCAAGCTTCCTACAATTTCAAGAATTCGTTAAGCATTCGCCCGTCGCTCCCGACTTTCTTTCATCTTCCGTCGCCTAACTTTTAGGGCGATTTTTCATGTAGACAACGTGGCTGCCCAAAATACTGACATCGCCGCTCAAGTTACTGCAAAAATTGATGACGTCTAATCCACTGCCCCGAATATCAAATTTCAGGTAATTGTCGATGCTGGCAACAACCAAACTTGTATCGGTCCTATCATCACCTCACCCAGCCACCTATGCGAACTGGCTTCCTCGTTTTGCGAAGATGCTCCTCCTAGGTTCACCCTTCCTCATCACTCGCCCATCTGGGTCGGCACTACTTCTAGGAATTCGTCGATAGAACATACTGGGTTTCAAAACTGGGTGCTCAGACTAACAGCTCACTTTCACCAACTATGGATTGACATTGGCATTTTTGATCTAATAGAGTTGTGTAAAGAAAGCCGACCTATCGCCAAAGACTACATCATGGGGACTCAATTCTCTACGTTTCCCTATCTCATTTACGCCAAACGGTACGCTATCAATTTCGTTTCAATCGCCGTACGGTTTCCGTTTTAAGTTTGATAAATCTGTTCCTTGTACAAATTGATTTCTACCGAATGCTTTCAAGAGTCTTGGCCATGATTTTATTGATTCATGGTTATGAAACTCTTAGTAGGATAGTTGTAAATCGTTTAGGCTTTCGGTTTGTGTTTGTTCCATCGATAATGGATGTCTCGGTTGAGTTTTGATCGAATAATTCGGAATTGTCCTTACTTGTGAGTTTTTCAAATTTATCACTTCGGTTTTGCTTTTTAAGATGTTGGGTTATGGATTTTGGTGGATGTTGTGTTTATAATATGAAATCTTAAAGGTTTGAAGTTTTAAAATCAAGATCAGTAGCTTAAAAATGGTGAAATGAATAGTGCAAGGTTGGCGTGTTTGGTTGCCATGTTTGAAATGAGAAGATGGCTAAATAGCCAACTTGATTATCAAATTATCTTGACTAAAACAAATGAGTTCCTTTAGTTATTATAAATTGAATCTATTTAATAATAACTTTGAATTTAGATATGTTATAAATAATATATCTAAACGATGGGTATTTATAAATTAAGCTATATAATTACTCGGGTAATTATAATTAATTTCAAATTTCAAATTGGTTTAAATTGGCTAATTTACAATTTAACCCCTAAATGTTTTTAAAACTTATTTAATTAAGTTTTTGGGTAGTAACCTTATATTTTGTTTTAATTATAAACAAAAGCAATAAAATTGATTTTGGATGTCAAATTGGCTAAAGTACAATTTAGTCCCTAATTGGCAAAAGTACAGTTTAGTCCCTAATTGGCTAAAGTGCAATTTAGTCCCTAAATTTTATTAAACTTAAAATGGGTAGATTTTTGGGTTGTAACTTAGGTTACTTGAAATTGAAGTTATTGAGTTCCGCTTTTAAAATGGTTTATTATTTTATGGAATTATTTTATAAATATAAACTCGGGTTTATATTTGATAAACGTTTTGAGTCGGGTTAGACTTGGGTCACCCGACAAGTGAGGTTAGCTTCATAGTTAATGATAACTCGGCTAACCCACTATTTGGAATATTAATTATTATTTAAAGATTATTAAATAATATTTATAAATTGAATTTTAAGCGAGAACTCAATAGACTTGTGTTAATTGAACGTTTATTACCTATTGGGTATTTTTGTGTGTTCTGGCTTGTTTTATTCCGACGTGTTAATTTGTGCTAGTCCTATGTGGTGTCTAGTACTCTCTAGAGTTAGGGTCTGTTTTTAATAATTATTTTATTTGTCTAGACCCGTCTATTGTTCGTGCTCCAGAGGCGAACCAGGATTAGTTGCTTGCCGGTATTCACGTGGATAAGCAAGCAGTGAGTTTGTACTTACTATTTACCGCTTTATTAAGTAAATTGTTATTTTAATAGTAAATATATATTGTACGTATATTTCGAACTGTTTTTATATTATGGCTCTTAGTTGGAACATGCTACCTAATGGGCATCATTAGGACTGCGTGCGCACCGGTATTGATCTGGGTAAGTTATATATGGAAATGTGGTAACTCGGTGTGAGCGTAGCTCTCGGGACCAAGTAGAATAACTCGGTGTAGCTCAGCTCTCGGGATTCTGGTATAAGTGTGGTCAGTGTTAACTCGGTGTAGCTCAGCTCTCGGGACCAGACCTGTTGGATTATGTTTATTATTTAAAATTGTGGATTAGGTTTCCAACTATTATTCGTAATATCGTTATTAAATGTTTTAAAACGGTTTTAAAGGTTTTCCACTTAATAAATTTAGATAGTGGTATAAACTCATCTCAGTATATCTGACCACGTTGTTTTTCCAATATTCCCAGGGTTATGATCTGAGAGAGTCTGGTGATCTCCGCATTTACTTTTCCTCGGAGGTTCCATTTATTTTGATAAATTGTAAACTGTTTTATTCTTAGACCGCAGTAGTAACTAGACGTCTTTATTATTATTATATATTTTGTCAGATTGGTTCGACTAGTTATATTGCTTTGGCATGTTATATTATTTACATTGGTTTATGATAAATCTATATTAGACTCGGAATTAGATAAGCATGTTATATTAACTGTTGAATATTATAACTGCTAGATTTAGGCTGAAGTCTCGGTTGCCCCCGACCATAGGTTTTCTGCAGGTTTATGTGTTTATATGTTAATTGATAGGCTAGCTACGGGTTTTGGTACTACCCTAGCGCCGGTCGCGATTCATGAAAATGGGTCGTGACAATAATTTTGCTCATGTGGCGCCTATGTGTCGCTGATGTGGCATAATGTCACACATCAGCATCACATAAGCAAAATTGTGTAGTTGGACAAAATTGAAACGAAATAATGTGTTTCAGGACAATTTGGATAAAATTGAAAGGTTTGGATTTTTGTGAAACTTTTATAAAAGGTTTGGACTATTTTAATTATTTGGCCTTTTATTTATAGATAACCTTTTTAGAGTTTATTAACTATTTAAGAAATTTTTTTATATAGGAGACGATTTTTTTTTTAAGGAACGATTTTCTAACTTTTAGTATTTATATAAACGGCCATGAAACGTTTTCGAAGAGTTTGAGAATTTTCGAAACGGAAAAACTTACCCTAAGTAAGGTTATCTGCATCATAGATGCGTAACCAACTCTGCGGTTCACAAAGAATATATTATCATTATCCAATTCATATCTCTCAATTTGTGAATAATTCAAAAAAAACACTAAAATAAAAATAACATAAAATAGACAAAGTAATCTAAAAGCTAAAGTTAATTTTTTTAACATCATTTAGTGGAAGATTTTTTCTATGTGGATTCATTTGGAGTTGATGGAGATATCATAGTGTAATTCCAAGAGAGTCTTTATAGATTTTCTAGGAATAACTATTTATTCCTAGTAATATTCGGATGATGCATTCAAAGCTTTAGCCATTCCTTTTTGTTTTCATTTAGACCCCTTATTTCTAGAAAGAAAGGATAAAGAATTTTTTTAGATACCAATTGGATCAGAGGTTTTTAAAATCTAAATAATTTATTAAATTTATGGATATTAAATTAGGGACTGTACAATTGATAAATTTATAAATTCTATCGTTTGAATTGAATATGAAATCCATGTATTAATAAGGATATATTTTGAAATATTTAAATTATAACGCAATCATTAAAAATAATGGATTTCAACTTTTCCTCCCATAAGCGCTCTCCTCTCCCCAATTATTTAAATATAAAAACTTTTTGCACTTAGAATGCGGAAAATTAAATGATAGATTTTGAAAAATGAAGGATTGTTTACAATCCATGAATTCTCATGCCATTTTTCACATTTAACAATAATTTTTTATAAAATTCATGAATTGTGTAAATTTCATAAATTTCATATAAAATTCTTCAATCTAAACGGTATTTCAGATAATTTTTTATTTGAACAAAAACAAGTAAACTTCATTCAAACTTATATCCAAAGTTGGTATTATTTCCTTCTCAATTTCTTTTTTTCCTTGATTCTCAATAATCTTTAGATTTTGGTACAATATGCTTGAAATGTTGTAATTATTCGTAGCTTTACTTCCAATCGAATGAGCTTGACGTTTCCTAAAAAGTGAATAATATATATATATATTAACAGTTTTGAAATTATTAAATATTAATGAATTTTTTTTTTTTAGTACTATGTTCTTTACAAAAATATTATTATAATTTTACATGATTAAATATAGCTTTTATAAAATTTCGCTTTCATCTCTATTTGAAAATATAATTTTATTAATGTTCTAAAAAAATCTTCATTTGAATCAAATTAGTATTAGTTAAATAGTATATTATAAAAAAAAAGTCTTAATTATTTTATATTTTAATATATAGTTGATAATATGCTTCGGTTATTGTACATGATTCATCATTTGTTTTAATTAAGAAGGGTATGTAATAAAGAACACTATTAATTGTTGAACAAAAGATGAAAAAACTCCCTGAACTAGACACGGAGTATTAAATAGGCCCAAAGTCATGAACTGTATCAAAAAAATACACATCTATGGCAAACCGGGTCAAACACACCCCTCATGCACTCTCGCCCACTCTCACACGGCGTGTGAAACACGCTCTCTTGATAAAAAAATTCAAAATAGTCTTTATATTTTTTTTAATTTACAAATTTGTACCTAAAGTTAAAAAACTATTTTAAAAAGGAAATTAAAATCTTTTTAAATATTTTTTTGATGTTTTTTTAATTTCCAGAAAAGGAGTAGCTCTTCCTCCTCCAACAGCTTCTCAGGGAGGAGCATCTGCTCCTCAGGCGAGGATCAGCAGCTCCTTCGAGTACTGCTCCTCCTCCAAAATAAAAAAATTACAAATTTTTTAAGAAAATTTTTGATGGTTTCCGGTGGGGTGCGGCGGTTTCCGGTGAGTTCGTATTGGTCAGTGGTATGAATAGAGTGGTTTTCGATGAATGGAAGAGTTATTTAATCCGGTTTTGGTGTAGTTTAGGGCGTGGTTTATCCATTTGTTTTGGATTTTTTTGATTTATTTTTATAATTATTGGACTTTTTTGACCCAATTTTATGATTTTGGACATATTTAATACTTTGTGTCCAGTTTGGGGAATTTTTCAATCCTTTGTTCATTAATTGTTATGCAAGTGCGTTAAAAGAACACTATCATTTTTGAGCTAACTCAAAGTAAGAAAACCAATTTCAAATTTGTATGCAACTTAGACATTTTTTTTTATTTAAATAAGGGGGAATTAATATTTTTAATTTTAACCATGTAATGTTTTTATATATAATTCTCATTTATTAGTTGTTATGCAAGTGTTTTTGACCATTTAATCTATATTTCTTATTTTGATATATAAAAATAAATAAACAAATTAATCTACTAATTTTTTTTTAAATTATACTAAAAATACAAGCCGAAACTATTTTCAGCAGTATACGATTGTATATCCATCATATGATTATCTGTTAACTCTTAGAGTTAAAAGTCAAATAAAATCACATATTCATCATGAAAATATAGAACAATCATACATATGTCTGTATGGCGATATAGAATCGTGTGCTGTTGCAATATTGATACCACTTGTTGAAGTTATGATAACAATTATTGTGACCAAATTGGATGTACAGCAGAATCAAAATCAAAATGTAGGTATTTTATTATGAATTTATCAACAAATAACAATATATCAAATAAATAAATAAATAACACAAGAGATTTGCGTGGTTCAGCAATAACGCTTATATCCACGGTGAAACAATTGAGTCATCCACTAATTATCAAAAGGAGTACAGATTGATACTAATTGATAAATGTCTAATTAATTTGATAATAAATTAAATTTTAATATTAATTCATCAAGTGCTTTATAAAATTGGGACGGACGGCACCTTTACAAGTCATAAAAGAAAGAGACTTTAATGTTACGTAATCATCCCTTAAATTATAGTAATCATTAATTAATCCTTTAATCTTTTTGTATCATTAGACTCGGCCATATTGAACCAGCCGGATACTAAACACAAACATTACACTAAATTATAACATAATTGGCGTATTTAACAATGCTAATCTCCAAATACCAGAACACATTAATCCCAAATTACAATGCTTAATTAGTTGTATATGCTACATTCTTCTTACCAATTATATTTCATCAAAAATGTCAATAGGTCAAGAAGCATGGTCCACTTCTAGCTTCGAGGAGGAAACCGGAAATGCTCGATCCCTTTCGGATCGGAGCGGTTTCGATTCGCTCACCGGAATTTACCATTCGCTCCATCAACTTGGAGAAAATTTCCAAATCCCCACAAATCATGACCTTGACACAGCTAGTTATGTGTTATCTCAATTCCCTCATCCTGACCATGCTGAGTCAAGAATTGCACTTGTTGATCTAGCCACTAAGCAACAACTCACCTATGCACAACTCAGCCGATCGATCCGCGCCCTCGCTTCCGGTTTCTACCATGCTCTTGGAGTTCGGAAAGGCGACGTTGTTTTCGTAGTGTCACCGAATAGTATTATCTATCCAACTATATGCCTAGCCATATTTTCAATTGGAGCAATCCTGAGCCCTGCCAACCCAATTAACACGGAATCAGAACTTGCGAAACAAATACTTGACTCTGGCGCTAAGCTTATCATATCAGCACCTGAAGAATTACATAAGCTGAAACAAAATGAAATTCCAATACTACTCACAACTCGAAATACCGATAATTCCCTGTCGATAGAAGAGCTAATCGAATGTTCCGATCCTGTCGAGTTCCGACAGGTCCGAATAGCTCAATCTGACACTGCGGCTATACTCTATTCGTCGGGAACTACAGGAACAAGTAAAGGTGTGATATTAACACATAGAAACTTTATATCAGTAATAACATTCCTGAAATGGTCAGTTTATGCAACTTCATCTCAAAATGATACATTCCTCTGTTTTATTCCAATATTTCACATCTACGGCTTAGCGTTTTTCGGATTAGGATTGTTTTGTGCCGGCATCAAGACGGTTTTAATGCAGAAATTTGATTTGGAAGCAATGCTTGATGCAATTGAAGTTCATGAAATTAACAATATACCTGCAGTGCCTCCTGTGATACTAGGGCTAGTAAAGCAAGCCACTAAACTTAAGTGTGATCTTTCTAGTTTAAGAAGAGTTGGGTCTGGAGCAGCACCATTGAGTAAAGAACTGAATCAAGAATTTAGAAAGAAATTCCCATGGGTAGAATTAAGACAAGGATATGGGTTAACCGAAAGCTGCGCCGCCGCGACGTTTTTTACGTCGGATGATGAGGCGAAGGCGCGACCGGGTTCTTGTGGAAAATTGGTTCCAAGTTTCAGTGGTAAGATAGTTGATTCTGTGACAGGATTGGATTTAGGACCTTGTAGAGAAGGGGAGGTTTGGTTGAAGAGTCCTACTATTATGAAAGGTTACTTGGGAAACAAGGAAGCAACTGATGCAACTATTGATCCTGATGGCTGGTTAAAAACTGGTGATTTGGGTTATTTTGATGAAGATGGATTTCTTTATATTGTTGATAGGATTAAGGAACTAATCAAACATAATGGTTATCAGGTACATGTTTTGGTGATTTTATTTATTTTTACCAATTTTATTTTCTCAAAGTCTTATTATTTGTATGCTAGGAGTGCATTTATGTGCCTTAGGCAGGCCTCTTCTTGACAACATTCAGTAGAGCTTAATTAAAACATAACTAGGTATCGACCAGCATCTATTTAATCTGATTGGTTAAATCTTATATAACTTGGACAAATTGTTTGATGCAATTTATAGGTAGCTCCTGCAGAACTGGAAGCCATACTTCTGAGCCATCCCCAAGTGCTTGATGCAGCTGTTATACCGTGAGTCGCCTTGCCGTAATTTTGTATACATCTATGTTTATTTGAACAATATGTATGTTAATATGACAACATTGCAGTGTTGAAGATGAAGAAGCGGGGCAGATACCGATGGCGTATGTAGTGCGAGACAATTCCGAGCTTACCGAACAACAAATCATTCAGTTTGTTGCTACTCAGGTTCATCTTGCAGCTCTTTGGATCTTCTTCACTTAATTATATTTCTTTTTCTTTCTCTATCTGATTGTGGTTTACATGATAATCCCAGGTTGCTCCGTACAAGAAAGTTAGAAGAGTAAGTTTCATCAATGTCATTCCGAAATCTTCTGCTGGCAAAATCCTAAGAAAGGAGCTTGTTTTGCTAAGTAAACTGCAGCTTAATTCAAAATTGTAGTTCTTTTCTTCTTTTTTCTGCTTCAGGAAAACATTGTACTTATCCCTCAATCAAATCGACTGCATTATTAGTTTTGATTTTCTACAAAACAATATTAGCTTCAATCTCACAGAAGAAATTGGCAGTAAGAGATAGCTTTATTTAATTTCTAGAATATTATCATACATATAACTTAGCTACCAGGGCTTCCCGGGCGTTACACTGTAGTAAACTTCTAGTTCAACAGAATGTCAAGGAAGTTGGTGACCCGATGACAGGTAACCGGAAAACAAAGCCAACACAACTCTAGCACCTATGTTTGACAAGCATAGTAGGCAAAATGCAGAGATGAAAAATAACTCGTCTCTGCAGTTCCAAAATTAACATAAAATTGTCTTCAAAATTAATTAAGAACAAGACCTTGCAAAATAACATATAATTTTTCAATGAAATCCAGAATGCACTTCAACAAATTGTGATTCACTTGTACAACAATAAATGAATTTAACATAAGTTAACAAGCTGGCATGAGAACAAAACCTTTGGAGGTGGCGGAATGAAAAAAAGAAGAAGGAAATATTCAAATTTAGCGGAGAAAAAAGACAGTGTGCTATTGAGTACTAATTTCTTACCACTGCAAACTCATTTTGTGTATACTCAAACTATAAAAACAAAGAATTGTGTGATGGCCACTTACTCGCATACTCACAAACCAGAATCCTTCATTGAGTGCATGGCTGTTGTCTACGCCATTGATAAACATAATACTTCACCGGTAGCTCCAAAGAGGCATATCTGCTTAAGCTTTTGCACAATTCTGAGGCATCAACTTATGGCTTTTATAGCTTGTTAAATTACCCAGCCATCCAACGCCAGACACCTCCTGAACCTTGTCTCGGTGCAGCTGCATTAAGCTCCATCTCCTGCTCCAGTGCAGCCTTCTGTCGTCTAAGTAGCTGTACTTCATTCTCTATGGTTTCCAGTGATTCTAGCATCTTTTGTAGTTCAGCAATTTGTGCCTGTAAATCACCATATTCCAAAATGAACCATGCAAGCAAATGGAAAATTTTGCATCAAAGGAAAAAGGAAACAATGTCAAGTAACTAAAAGAAGAAAACAAATCATTTATTTTTTAGCATGATCAACACTTTAGTCTGTGTCGACTTTAGATGACATGCCCAGACTTTCAAATTGTTCCGACTTAAATAATCATTTTGTAAGAGTTTCAGATTGCAATATATTCTTGTAATATTTCAGACCTCATATTGGTTTTTCATTTTCATTAAGGGCCCACTTGGTGGATAAAAGATCTAAACCCGAGTCAACCAACATACATCCCTTTCCCGGAAGATTGTGACCCTCAAAAATCACATTCATCAGCAACTGAGAGTTTTGGTTGTGCTCTCCTAAGTATGACATATTCAAGATCCAACTAAAAGTAGCGCATAGAACTGACAGGAATTAAAGCATAACGGATGATTCAACATCCAACTAAATGGGAGAAGTTTCCTGGTAATCAGCTAAAAAATTACCAATGCTCAATCCAGCTCAATTAAACAATAATCCCAAGTTAGCCGGTCAGCAATTATTAACAATGCAAAAAAATAATAAATTTACAAGGATATGAGAGGAAAAGGGCAAACCTCCAATTTAAAGCACCTTGATCTCTCAGCTACTAGTTGACCTTGGACAGAATGAAGTTCCTAAGAGAAAAATGAAAGAAATGGTGATAAACTGTTATTATTAAATTTAGAAATTTCACCTATTTAATACCATAGCTCCAATAGCACACCTTAGACAATTCTGCATGAGTGCTGTTAACTTCATCAATCTTTTCCCTCACCCGAGAATTTTCTGCTCTGGCTTCTGCAAGTGACAGTTCCAATACGTTTTTCTCTTCTTTAATTGCATCAATTTCACTTTTTACATCTTGTTCAGAAGGATAGCTTTCAACTCCTTTTGAGTTAAAATTGATGTTTGATAAATCCAGCTTTTCAGATTTGGCCAAGGCATATGCAGCAGTAACAGAGGCAGCTGCTGCAGCTGCTGCTGGTGATTGAAAAATCTTCGGGCGGAGCATGTCTTTAGGTTTAAGTCTCATGATGAACACCTACAAGCAATTTGCAGACATGGAATCATGGAAAGCACAAAAAGATTAAGTTAAAATGAGAAGGATCAAGTATAATTGGCATCATAGACAGAACCAACTCTAATATACACATACCTCATTATTATATTTCCCATTATAGCCTCCAAAGGCAACCAAATGCTTCTCTCCATCAATTACTATTGAGCAAACACTGAGCCCCTGCTTTCAAAGTTGCATTTAGATATATTGAACAGCACGGAAGTAGACTCTCAGGTTGAACACAAACAATAAACAGACAATTAGTCGTTTTCATGAGATACATGGTAGTATAAACATCCTCACCAAATTAACATTTTCAACTGAAATTATTGTATTAAATGAATACAGTTTTAAATTTCAGTTTGCTGTGCAAGGACATTAAAACATCTGGTAAGACATCAATGAAGGTGCATGACATATTAGGCTATCATATCTGATTCACATTGTTGTTTCCGGGGCTGCAATTCTTTGTTTTGCCATTTCTTGTTTCTTGTTACTAGTAAGTGAACAACACTTCTGCCAAACCCTGTCGTCTTGATGACAGGCTAATATTTATTCAAATCAAGTTTAGTTCAAATAAGCAGCCAATGAAATCATATCCATGATC
Source organism: Mercurialis annua (assembly GCF_937616625.2). NCBI lineage: Eukaryota > Viridiplantae > Streptophyta > Magnoliopsida > Malpighiales > Euphorbiaceae > Mercurialis > Mercurialis annua. Next base: position 32,960,257 of record NC_065577.1, on the reverse strand, counting down.
AAGCTTTCGCCAGATCTAAACTTACGTTTATTGAAAGAGAACCTGGGATTCTACCTAGATCCATACAAAAGTGAAAACACAAAAGAAAGAAAAAAAACAAAGAATTGTTTTTTTAAGAAAGATTCAGTAGTTTTTCATAATAGGATCAGAACTTATGAATCACAAATTATCCAAATTATGCAAAATTTAGCTTTCCAATATTAACTACTACCTTAAGGACACGTATCACAAAGAGCTTCGATGCCTCATACTTTAGAAAAAGCAGCAAACAGAGAAGAGCTAATATACAGGTTTTGCAAAATTATACAAATTAGTAGAAAGGAAAATATGTTCCCACCATATCGTACTGTGTTCCAAGTGGACAAAGAGCTATACAAATTATGAAAACCCAAACCTTGGCAAACATACTAACCTCGCTAGCAAGAGGATCCCTTCCCTTCACACTTGTGACTGTTGACCATGCAAGCTTAGACATATTCAACACTAGGGTTTCTGGGCAACCTATGAACAAAAAATAATAGTGTTAAAGAACACCATAACAATGCATGCAAGTTGTGACATAAAAATTACAATTTACATACCGTTTTTGTTATCTCCACCACCAACAATATACCAGTTCTCATTAATGGCCACACCTGCATGACCAGCTCTAGGGGTCACCAAATCACCTTGAATATCCGGTCGGGACCACTCCATCTGCAATACAAAAAAAATTTCACATTTCAAACAGATGATCGCAGATGATAGTTTTCATGCTTGCAGGCTGAGAAAGTTATATCAGGCCCATACTCATCACCATGCATGGAAACTCCATAATGATAGTTGGACATCATTATTTCGTCTAAAATGATACATATATGAGAGTGGCAGGAAATATTCTATAATTAATACTTAATGAAATCATTTAGTGAAATTCTTCATGATAATTTTTTATTTGGTTAAGTTAATTTGTCCTGCTATTCCTAGATCATTCAAGATTTCTATAACCTCTAAAATTTCAGAAAGTGACTAGAGTTTCTATAGTTACAAACAGGCCTGTAATATAATACATTTTTTCACATTTTTAAAATATAGTTTTTTTTGTGTTTATCCTTAAACCTCCAATTACTTGAGACTGTATTTCATTGTGGACTCCATGATCTTTGAGACTTGCACAGCATTAAACTTCCCATGATGTGGGAAAAGCCCTCACATCTTAATAATTGCAATTTGAGCAATTTCAAAATATTGTACTATTAACTTAATATCATCAGAAATCAAAACAGGATGTTTATTTCATATTCTAAACTCCCATGTAATTAAGCTACATGGTGTCTCCCAGGTCCCAAAGGCAAATATGGATCAAGGGAAAATGACAATTAATAAGTAGAACTTACAGTCAGCAAGTCGAGTACATGAAGGTCATTGAAAAATATAGAATGAGAACATCCACCAAATATCATGAGATAGCGTTCAGTGTGTACTGTAGCTGAGTGATCAAATCTGGGAGCTGGAGATGTCTGCCTATCAAAACACAACAAACTGATGTAGAAACCTTCTAAAAACATGTAAGTAGATAATTTAATAAAATTGAATAGAAAATTACGTTGTCTCAATCACTTCCCAAGTCATCGTTTCTAGATCAAGAATATAGAGGTCATTAAGCAATCTCCTGCTGCTATCTTCTCCACCAAAAATAATCAGCCTGGAACCAACCAAAGTAGCAGAATGCCCCCCTCGTGCAACCTGACAAAATTAAGCCATTAATAAAACAGGACTAGCACATAAAAAAAAAAGTTTAAGCCATTATAAAAATTTGTTACCGGAGCTTTTCCTGATGTCTCCATGACACCACAATGATATGATTCTAGATCTATAAATCTCACTACATGGAGTAAATAAAACCAAATAAGAATCTAAGTGAAAGACCATTTACAGTCGCGGTTAATTAACTTATAAATTCAAGGGATCTCTTGAAATGAATGTCAGAAAAACAAACCTATCATAGTATCTGAAGAATTCTTGGAGTGCCCACCAAGGACTAGAAGTTTATTTCCCCACTTAACCTGACAAATGTGTAATATGTGACTTTGTGCGGATAGCTAAATTATGTTAACACTACAAAAGTGACTAGAAGTCAGACGAATACAGAAGCAGCTATGTACTCAATATGGCAAACAGTAGTTTTCGGGTATCTGTTTGTGAGACTATATATCTTACCATACTATGATCTGATGTAGCTGGAAGAACTTCGTGCAGACCATTTTCTTCAGCTTTGTCAGCTTGGAGATTGGATTTTAGTTTTAGATTAGACCATGTGGAACTTCTAAGATCAAAGACCTACAAAAATTATCAAGTCAAACATAACTACATGATCCTCAAGGATAATACTTCATTTGCATAAGCAAACAGATATAGTTGACACCTGAACATCAGATAAGTACCGGCCATTGCGACTTCCACCAAAGACATAGAGTTTCTCATCAGCTACTGCTGCAGCATGCTAAAATGAACATATAATTTCAAGGTCATTATATTATTCATGAACTAAGAGAGAAATAATAAACCAAAACTGATTAAAACAATAGATAATAACAACGAATTTATAAAAATAACATTTGAAATCAGCTGAGAACCCCTTTTTGTTATTAAAAACTTAGGATTAAATTTACAACAGAAATTACCTTATAACGAGCTGATGGCCGTGCATCAGTAACTGGTATGGCTGCCCATTGCTCATATGTCAATTGTGACAGCCAATTGTCCACATTGAAGACATTATTAATCTCCTCTGTTCCCATAGAGGCTGTTTGTTTTTAATCAAGCTCTGTCACCTGAAATTCTATACAAAATCAAAAGCATTAGTTTCTGAACGATTTAGCAACTTGTTTAGGCTTATTGCATAGTATCAAAATGCCAAGTTGTACTTCAGAACTGGGATACTTTACAGTAAATTTATCAGGATTTCGAAAAGGTGAGCTAATCGCATAAGCTCACTCAAAGCCGAACTTTATCTTTAACCAACAAACATAAGTTAATGATTATGAAAGAAGATTAATTTCCGAAATTTTAATGCTTATGAACTTCTAGATCAATAACATATAGTTCTTTTGTCCATTTCACAATTGTTCACAGATCCAATTCCCCATCTACAGCATTTTAACATTATTTAACAACTATAAACTGCAATAAAACAAACTAAAGATTACACAAAAGTACTCTTTAAAGCGAAAAAGAGAAAACAGCCACCAAACGAACTAGCCTACAACAGCCAGGAAAAACAACAATCTCGACTACCATGAAATGGCATTGCGATGGATGTCTATGCATATGTTGTGTTAAATTAAAATAAAAGAACTGGACCAAGATTTATCTGACATACCAAAAACCAACGGATTGTGAGTGTGCAGTTAATTGAATTTTCTTCAAACGTTTAAATTAGTTGCCATATAGTCACCAAAAAACATGGTTTCTATATTATAATGCAGTTGGTCTTTCTGACCCATATGTAAGAGCAATTTCCAAAATCAAAAACGCATTGCCCCATAATTTCCGCAATTAAGCAAAAGACAAGGTAATTCACCTACTTACAAGTTATTAACTTCATAATTCCATTTATATCCTGTCTATCCAAAACTATTCTATATTCACCACTAATAAAGCAAATTCTCATAAGCTTTTCTATATATCTTCAACAATGCAGCAAGCAAATGCTAACTCATAATCAAACCCCTCTATAACATGCTGATTAAAAGCTGGCTATACAATGCTTTTTACATAATTGAGCATTTGAATTAACAAATTATATCCCATTAATCTTGTAATCAGAGCTAGAAATATCAAATCAGTAACGGTAAAGAAATTCATATGATAAATAAGCTAAACGACAGCTCGTACTAGATCCGATAACAGCAACTTCAATCTCAATCTCAGTAAAATGATGACTGATCAACGAATTAAAAGCACAATTGAATTGCATTTACCTGAAAATAAACGAAATCAGGGAGAGAGATCGGACCAAAATGTCCAGCAGATCTGACACTCAGACAAAATAAATGATTTGATTTCCGTTGAATAGGTTATCAAAATATTGGATCGGACACCGATAACCGTTTAGAGAGGTAACTAACTCAGGATTTTGGGATTTTTTATTTATTTACTCTACTACACTACTATTTAAACATCTTTCTTATTTTGTTCCACACAAGAAGACTAAATAATTTTATTTTAAAAACAAAATGTATACCATGTATAGGGGTGTAAAGGAATCGAGCTACTCGATGTTCGTCTCGATAAATATTTGATGTGTGTTTTTTTATCATAAATGATGAGGCTGAATTATATTTGTTTGTTTAAACGAGATGAAAATGCACATCAGGGCCGGCCTTAGATGAAATGAGGCCCTAGGCGGAGTCTGTTTAACACGTATAAATATATATTTAATTTTTTAATAATAATAGATTTTTTTACAAATAATAATAATATATAACATGTAATTTATTATACTAAAATAAATACATAAAAAGTTCAAAATATAATTATAATTATTATTTTAAATACTATATATAGTTCTAAATTAATAATAAAAAAATAATGATAATAAATAAACTACAAACACTAGTTTGTAAAATAGGTAACGGAGTTAGGAGAATATTAAAAACATTTTGAGAAACAATAGGGATGATATATATATATATATATATAATGTTTAAAAGTAACAATTTTTATTAAGGTAATTTCCATTAAAATTGTCTTGATTTAAAGATTTGGTAAAATTTAAGGCTTCTAATAAATTTTTATTGACATTATAAAATATGTTAAGATTTGATACCATTTAAAATAACTATGTTGACATTTTAATTTCACTAAAAGAAGATATGTTAGACTTTTAATTAAGGTATAATAAATTATATGTGTATAAAAAATTTATGTGGCCCTAATAATTGTGAGGCTCTAGGTCTAGGCCTTAGTGGCCTAGCCCTAGGGTCGGGCCTAATGCACATATTGGTGTTCGGCTCGTTTACGTTTACAAATACCTTATTTAATTTAAGTTCGTATAAGATCTCGATAAAAAGTTCAAGAATTAGTTTGTATAGAAATTCGATAAAAGTTGGGAACTAGCTAGTCGTATTTAAAGTAAATATTAAATATAACTTTAATATTATTATAACTATATTGTCATAAATAAAATTGCAATTTTGAAAATAAGAAAAAAAAAAGAAAGACTACGTAATTTCGGTCTATGCTTGTATCTGTTCGTTTAGCTGCTAAACGAACTACTTGTACTAAAAGAAATTTAGTACTCATTTAGCCGATAAAGGAACGGAGACGAGCTAAACACATACCAACATGAACGTTCATGTAACAAGTCAAAATGAACACTTTAATGCAGAGGCGAGGTCAGAAGTTATATTCAAGGGGCGAAATTCTACTTGGTTTAACAATATATGGTGCGATTATTTTTTAAGATTTCTTAAGCCAAAAGATTATTCATTTTCAATTGTTTAGATAAAATAACATGTCATTTGATATAATATTTTTTTAATAGATCATTTGATTGTTTTAAAATTAAAAAAAAAACATATATCAATTTCTTACCAATGTGAGTAGAATAATTTAAATTAAATAAATGGTAGTGCAACTTTTTTAATTTGATGGTGGAAATTGAAAATGAAAAAAAAAATCTGCAAAAACACGATAATTAGCAAATGTAATCCTATTTTTACAGTCAAAAGTTTGATTCTTGATAAATACGATTTGCACTTTTTCTTTTTCAGTTTTATTCTTTTAATTTTTGATAAATACGATCTCTGGTAATTCTTACCCCTAATTCCATTTCTTCTCAAATAAAACGGCAACTGAAGGCAGAGAAGCAAACGTCGGACCACTCTAACAGTGACCGCTCCAGACAACAGCAATGAACCGCTCCTCCAGACGATAGCGGTGGTGCTCCAGCTAAAACTGGACCAATTGGCGGTGGAGGGAGTCAAAAACACCGGAGATAATGGCGGTGGAGAAGCATTGATACCACCACCGTTACTACCGTCGCTGTTATCTGGTGAGTGAGGAAGAGGAGGAGTCCAATTAGAAAATTGAAAGAGGTCTGCCATGAACAACCTTACACTTTACTTTAATCCACATAAGAAGAACGAATTGTAGAAGTTGAATTATTATGGCATGTTTGTTGATTATTGGTGATTCAATCTCATTAATAAATTTTATTTTGAATATATCATTAATAAATCGTTAGTAAACTGTTGCTAAATTTCATTTGTTGTGGTTAACCAATGGTGTACTGCTAGTACTACAATAACCTTGATTTTAGTACAATGTTAGTAGACGTTGGGTCAACCGTTGGTAAACTTTGTAATATTTTTTATTTTAAATATGGTTAATAAATAGGTTGTAAACCCTTTGATAAACTTGAATTGTGTATTTTAAACAAATTATATTTTTGTAAAATTAATAATTTTGCTTTTAGAATACCGTTAGTGAACCGTGAGCAAAAACTTATAGTAGATAATTAATTTTTAGTATATCGTTAATAAATTTTTAGTAAATTTGAATTGTGCATAAAAAATATAAATTATTCTTTAGTATACTGTTAGTAACCTGTTAGTATATTGCTGGTTAACCAAAATCGTATTTTTGAGATTAAAAAAATATTTTTGAGAATAATAAAAGTTATTTTTGTAAAAAAAAACTACAAATTGTATTTTTCGAAAACAAACTTTGACATTGTATTTTTGAGAATATTTTAGTTTCTTATAGGTACTTATCTAAAGAGGCGGAAAAAAAAAAGAGAAACATCCTATTAAAGTCTGGCCGAAGTCACTAAGACTCTTCAATGTATTTTTGAGTACCGTTTTTGAATCTAATAGCTTAAGGCCAATTAAAATTTAAAAATTTAAGGCCAAACTCATCGAGGCTCCTGTACTTTACACTTTTTTTGCGTAGGTCCTTATATTTCATTTTTGTATTATCTGATCCCTCTACTTACCTATTTTTTATTTTCAGTTCCTTTTTGAGTTTTTTCCAGTCCTTTTGTATAACTGGAGGAAAAAAAGATTATAAGTAGAGGGATTGGATGAAAAAAAAATTGTAAGTACCGGGACTGAAAAAAAAACTCAAAAAGAACCTGAAAATTAAAAATATATAAATAGAAGGGCCAGATAATATGAAAATAAAATATAAGGACTAAAAGAAACAAAGTGTAAAGTACAGGGAAGTGTAGATGGGTTAAGCCAAAATCTAACTACTAACTCAGTTAAAAAGAAGAGAAATAAGGTGATGACCCATTAAGTTATTTATTCATATTTTCAATTTTAAAATTTATTCTAAATTTAAATGTATTTTTAATAATAGTTAAAAGGATAGATTGGCCCATTTGTCAAATAAAAAGTGTAAGAAAATTAACTATTTTTATGTAAATTAAAGGCTTAATAACCGAAACGACCAAATATTTAGCGCAAGTTTTAAATTTGTCTAAATTTTTGAAACGTCAAGATAGTAGCTAATATCGTATTATATTGTTTCAAAAAAATCTCAAGTCGAAAAGAAATGTGTTGATGCTAATATGTCATTGACCTGAACCCACATTTATTTGACTTGTATAAAACAAAAAATGTAGATAATGATTCAAAAGAAGCAGACGTTTAGCAAAAGTTTACACTATGTCCAAATATTTAGCATAAATTTTCATTATGTTCAAATCTTAACATATTTTCCATACATGACATATATGTGGGTGTCCACGTCAGCAACACAGCATTATCAGCACACTTCTTTTTGGGTTGAAATATTTTTGAAACGATATAATATAATTATGGACATTATCGAGAGATTTTAAAGATTTTGATAGAACATAAATTTTCGTGAAACATTTGAATTTCCTTGGCCATTAGGCTTAAATTAAAAGAGAAAAATTTATAAAAACCCAACATGTGTCAAAATATTCTCAAAAATACTAATTTAAAAATCAAAGTTGAAAAAGTGAGTAGCTACAAAAATTTGCCAAAATAAGTTAACAAATTGCAGAAATACGGTGTCCTTTCAAAAGGAAATAACAAACTGAGAATCAAAATCTCCTAAAATATCTACCAATATCAAATTGAGATAATATTGTAAAATATCTACCAATATCACATAAGATCTTTGAAAATCATTGGTTGAAATAATATTGAATCAAAGAAAGAATTAGCAGATGTATCAATTATAAAAAAATCAATTTGATCAAAAATTCATAGATGATGGAAACCTAATTCTACATAGTAATATTATAAATCGAGTCCTTTGAGATTCACCCATCGAATCGAACCTCAGGACTCTTCGAAGAGTAATACGTCAAGACCTTAGTTCATGCTAAGTAAGACTGAGTCCCATAAGATTCGCCACTTAGAATAGAATCCATGCGGATTCACCTAAAGAGCAATGACTGAATCCCACAGGGTTCGGTAATCAGACTTGGTAAGGATATTCAAAGATATAAAATTCGAACACGATTCAGCCACAATACCGATAATAACAGAGATTCTAGAAGATCCAGATTTTCTAGAAGAACAAAAGATATTCTCCTATTTGGAGTTATATTTCTATTCAAGAGTATGATCATATTTAGGAGACTTATTTCTAAATAAGACTCATATACTAAATAGGAACCCCTTTTCTATTTGAATTCATACGCTAAGTAGTAATCGCTTTCTTATTTGGACTCTACAAGATGTTCCTCTATACTCACTATAAAAGGACTTGAGGTTTGCCTATATCTAGATTGAATATATAATTATAAATAATACTCTTTTAACATCAATAACGACTTAAACATCGGAGTGCTCATTGGACAACCACTGTTCGATCAACAATCTAAATATTATTCTGCAAGTTTACACCCGTTCAGAAGATAGACTCCATCAATTGGTGCCATATATGGGAAAAGCTTGAAAAACTTCAAATCAGAAAAGCTTTTCTAAACCAAAATACACATTAAAGAATGAATTCCAACATGACTAACCCCAAGAACGACCAACCAACGAGAATGAATAACTCATATCTAATAATCACAAAAGAAGAGAAAATCCAGCAAATGGAAATAACGGGAAAGATGATAAAAAAAAAAGAAGTCCTTTATGAAGAAACTCTTCTATAGAGAAAAGCAGCAAAAAAATTAAGAAGAAACAAAAGTATCACCATCTAGAGCAACCCATATGATAAAAGGAGGAGGAATGAGCAATTACCACTACGAGAAAAGACAAAGAAAGGAGACATATGACACGAGGGAATTCCCTTTACCAAAAATAACATTTAACGCATAAGATTTTGGGCGCATTAATGGCCCGCATAACGATGCTTTGTTGGTGATAATGACCATTGAAAACTGAAACAAAGAAAGAATCTTAATAGACGAAGGAAGCACAATAAATTTAATGACATAAAGGCATACAAAGGCCTCGGAAGAACAACATCATAATTCAAATGAATCGCCATCCGACTCACGGGATTCGGAGGATCGCCCATTAACCCCATGGGTATAATTGTCCTAGTTGTGAAAATTGGAAAGGAAAGGAAGGATAAAGATATCGCCATACTATTTAACATGGTGGATAACGATCTACCTTACAATGCCATCTTGAGGAGGTTGTTCCTTCATGATTCGGCAACTGTGACTAGCATAAGGGCATTCACCATGAAAATCCCAACTGAAAAAGGAATCATCACAATAAAAGGAGACCGGGAGATAGCCAAAAAGTGTTATGACAGATATGTAAAATAATCCTTCGAGATGCTACCGATTGAAGAGATCCTAAATCATCATGTTGACGAGAAGGATTGTGAACCCAAAGGTCAGATGCTGAAATTGGAGTTGGGTGAAGAGAAAAAAGTAAACTTAGGGGTCGGCATAGCCCAAAGTTCAAAGATTAAATTATAGTAGTCTTAAAAAGGAACGCATGAACATTCGCCTCAAAAGCCTTAGAAATTATTGGGATTGATCCACACATCATAATCCATGAGCTTAATGTAGATGAAAATGGAACTCCTGTGAAGCAAAAGAAAAGAAAAATTTTAGCAGAGAAATAAAAGATAATCCCCGATGAAGTAGAAAAGTTGATGAAACCAGAATTTATAAGAGAAGTACATTTCCTCGAATGGGTAGCCAAAGTAGTAATTGTAAAGATAGAAAACAGAAAGAATTCGATGTGTGTGGACTACACCGATCTAAACAAAGCATGCCTAAAGGATAGTTATCCGATATGCATCATAGATCAGCTCGTAGACTCAACCGCAAGACACGCCATGTATAGCTTGGGTGATGTTGCACAAAGCTACCACCAAATTCCAATAAAACATGAAGATCAAGGAAAAACATCATTCATCACCGATGGGGGAACATACTGCTGTGAGCGGAGCAGGGTTCGGGGGCCGCTCGCCCAAGGCTTATGGCTGACTTCTCAATCTGGAAATGGTTTGAAAAATGAATTCGCCACCTAGTTCAACTAGGAAATGTCTTTTAACCGACTAGATAACCTTACTCGCCTCCGGTAAGATTATCATGCATCGGACCAAAGACTAGAGTTCGTGGACCTCCGTGAGACTCTTGTGCTTGGCTTATCTGTTACCGGCTTTATTTACTGGACATATTCATATTTATCTCATCTCAACAGTATATGCAGTTCACAGGATATGAAAGTTGTAAATAAACATGTATGAAAGTAGTTAACACGTTTGACGCACATATGACTCGATCTGGACCGACATTTGAGGCAAGTAGTAGGTACTCCTAAACATACATCTAACATTATAAGTTTCTAGTAAGTAGCAAAACTCTGGCTGGTCTGGATATTTTACATGCGCATAACCTAAACCGGTTGCAAACGTTTGATTGATTGATTTTACTATGTGAGACTTGAAAAACCTATACAACTGTTTACTACTTTTTTGTATTAGTCCTATGATGTCTAAGTGATGGGCTGGAATTGCATTAATGGGTCAATTTTAGGTGATTAGTCTTTTAACCGATTATTATTTGATTTGGAATGCTTTTAGAAAGCGATAAACAATGCTGACATGCTCAGGGCAGTTTGATATACATACAAGGTTAGGAATACTTTTAAACCTCGTTGACTTTGAGTGTCTTGCACTCGCGCGGGTTTTGACCATCGGTCTGGTCGGAATTGGTTCTCAGTCAGATCACGGGAGTTGTGCTTCTCGTTAATCCGGTTCTACTGGTTTGATCCGGAGTCGAGTCCGAGTATGGGTTAGCCCAAAATTGGCTCTAAAAGTTGATGGTTTGCTGGACCTCGTGCTCGTGGGTCCGGTTAATATACTATTTTACATATTTGGAATTTTGGGTCCGTTTTACATCGGGTGTGATATGTTACAATACAGAATATTATTCTATATTAAATTATCTACGTCTGGGTTCAAACTGGGCCTGATTTGGAGTCCGGATGAGCTCGGAAACATATTTTGAAGTTCGGATCTAATATAGAATGATCAGGAATCGAATCTGGGAGGCTGAGAGCGACGCACACGGCGCCATTTTAAGCTACCGGCATCGGAAGGATGAAGTGGCGGCGCCGCCAGTTTGTTCTGGTGGTACCGCCGGTTACAGCGGTGATGGCGGCGGTTTTTGACAGCAGTTCTGGGATGTTTGTTTTGCTTCGTTCTCACTCGTTTCAAGTTCGTTTCTCATGCAAAAGTAGTCAAAATCGCATAAAATCGAATAAGGAATCCAAATATGGCATAATCAGAGTGTTTAAAGCGCATTTAAACAAAAATTATTTCTGGACAGCAAGAACAAAATTTGGTTTCACATGGCTAACAGAGCTAAAATCACTTAGAAACATGCATTCTAAGAGCTTTAAACTAATTGGGTTTCTATATTTGGGATTAATCATGGTTAATTACAGTAAATTAACATGTCTATCATCGAATTTCACGAAAATTTATTAAAAACACCGAATTGATTAATATAGCAATTTTGATGGAAAATGCAATAAAACTATCTAAACATGCATACTAAGCGCAGAATCACAAAAATTATGGCAATTAGACATGTAAATTGATGGCAAATCAAAGGAACATAATAAGAGGATCCTCGGAATTACCAGTTTGAGTCCTTGGCTCGTTTGCTGGCGAATTGGATGCGGAATCCAGGGTTTGTGTGCCACCCTTTGCCAAACTGGCTTAAGGTTGTATTTATAGCTGTCTAATTAGGTCTTAGGGCTTCCTAGAATCTTCTAGAATCTTTTAGGATGAAAGTATGTGAAGTGATATGTCATGGGGAATCAGGATTAGCTTTAAACTTTATTTAATCAATTAAATTCGTGTTATGGCTTGATAGCTAAGTAAAAGAGTGCTAAAAGTGCATTTTGGTGTCTAAAAGCGTTAAAAAAAGGTTTCTTGGGCCCTATAGGTTTTGTCATGGTCAATTCCGGTCCGTAAAATTTGCAAATTGACCATAAACTTCTAAGACATTGCAATTAGTCCAACTTCTGGACTTAGATTACAATCTCTTTAGATTTTTATAGGCTACTTACGCCTAATTGCGTTTTAATCCTCCAAGTTTACAGCTATACACAAATTACGCCTGCTTAGATTCTAGCAAGCAAATCGAAAGCTCGTCATCTGGATAGATTTCTCTGGAGATCATCATTGGACGCTTCAATTCCTTATCACTTTTTACCTGTCCGAAAAATAGGTATATACAACTGCTACAACGCTATGCCTTTCGGTTTGAAAAATGTGGGTACAACATACAAAAGACTCATGAACTTTATGTTCAAAGATGAGATTAGGAAAAGAGTCCAGATGTACGTGTACGACTTAATAATAAAAAGTGAAAAGGCATTAAATTATGAAAAAGACTTTGAAGAAACATTCAAGATTCTAAACAAATACGGGATGAAACTCAACCAGGACAAATGCGCGTTTGGAGTTAAAGGAAAAAAAAAATTTGGGGTTCATAATATCTCAGAGAGGAATCGAGACGAATCCATAAACAAATAAAACAATAATGGACATAAAACCCCGAAAAAATATTAATGAAATCCAAAAATTGAATGGGCGATCACTGACCTCGAAAGGCTCATGTCCTACTCGGCAAAGCGATGCTTGTCCTTTTCCAGAGCTCTTAAAGGCTCTCAGAAATTCAAATGGGATGAAGAGTGTCAAGACAAAGAATTAAAATCAATCTACTACATTAGCTGAGTGCTAAAACGAGCAAAAATCAAGATATCCATATATAAAAATGGCACAATGGTAGCAGCCAAGGCGAAAAAGCTAAAACACTACTTCTAGAGCTACATAGTGGTGGTAAAATAAATTAACCCCCTAATAAAGGCGCTACAAATACCCTAGTGCAACACCCCCGTAAAATTAAAGGATTAAATTATTCCATGTAAAGAATAATTAATAGGACAGGAGAATGTAAATTAATTTATGGTGTCTCTGAAAATATGAAATAGTTATATAAGTTAAAATATTAAATTTGGATATTCATATTTTAACTAACGGGAACTAAGAAACACTTATAAATTAAAATAAAATAATCTATAAGTCCCGAGTGAATGGAGTCAATATTCTCTGAATATTTTTAGGAAGTTACTCTTAAAAATTTATAGGATTTGGAGATAAAATTTTATTAAGTAAGACTAATTTAACCCTAATACATCATTTATGATTTATTAAAAATAAAATATAGGTTCCATGAGAATAAAAGTTACGCTTTTATTCTTATTATGAATTATGGAATTTTTGGATCAAAATTTCATAAAGTTTGGAGTTCATTGTCCGTTTTAGTTACAGACGAATATTTAAGAATTTGGATTAAAGTGACGCATAAGTCACCATGGGTTAGTTTGGCTTTTAACCAAACTATATAAGATTTATCATTTTATTTGAAATGATGTTGCAGAAACTAAAACTTAAGTTTCAGTTACTCTTTTTGCTTCAGAGACGTGTGCGACCTAGGGTACCGATTTCTCGTTTCTAACTCGAATTTCTTCGTGAATTTGATAGTAATCGAGGTAATAACCATTATTTTGAATTCGGTTCTATAGAAATTGGATTATAATTGAATATACAACGGTTATCGTATCGAATCGATCGAATATGAACCGATTTTATGTTTCAATAGCAGAATTGAATCGTGTAGTGTGTGAATTGATGTTTGGAATAAAAAATAGGCGTTTTAGCACGTCTGAAAGCCCGGGAAATCGAATTTCCCAGAGCTGTGCACACGAGGTGCACGAACGTGCACCAGCTGAGGTGTACGAACGTGCACCAAGCAGCACGAGCGTGCACAAGGTTGCACGATCGTGCTACCACAGTTGTCGAAGGGGAAGGGCTTTTGCCCTAAATTTCGACGCGTGTGTCCGTCGATTTGAAAAAGATTAAACCTTAACCAAGACATTTAACTGACTGAAAAGGACTTGGATAATTAAGGACATTCAAATAATTAAAAATAGAAATGTTTTAATTAGGTCCGATGTTAATCAAAGTGATTAATAATTAGAGGACCATAAGTTGATAGCGAGAACGAGAATAGATTTTATACTTTATAAGTCTAGTAATGTCTATAGAATCTACTCTTTAGAGTTAGAATTCTTATTTGAATTGTTTTTAACAATTGAATTCTAACTAGATCTGATAGGCCAGCGGGCTACCGGACCAGTGGAGTAGGGGACATTCATATCCTGTTTTGGGGATAGCGGTTCTGTGAGTTTGCATTTTACTTTTGAATATTGATACCCAAAATGTTTATAACTCAAAATGCTATTTAAATCTCATTGCATTGTGTCGGTTTGAAACCGATATAGATCCATTAAACATGCTACCTATTGAGCCGCAATAGGGCTGTGTGATCACCGGTAATGATACTATAGACTAAGCATGTGATTATTTAGAGAGATAGGAATGATTATATCAAGTCATTGGGAAACAAAAATGTTGGTGACCCTGACTTAATGGGTAGTCTTGAGGCGGCAGTAACTTGTTTACAGCCTAGATAACCAGTACAGAATTTGAGACGGCAATGATTAAGTTCACGGTCTAAATTGCTGCATCAGACTATGGTGTGAGATATTGTGGTTCATACTGTTCTTTTACCCATTAGGGTTTGACATTTAGGGTTTCATCAAAATCAGTTGTCTGGCTGCATAATGAATGTTTGTCATGCGATTTCTGTTTTATTAATATTCATTAAGTAATTGTGTAAACTCACTCAATATTGACCATGTTGATATTTCCCTTTTACAAGTAAATAGATTTTGAAGTGACAAGGCTTCCTATTCTTTCTTCGAAAGCCGTATCTAAATAAGGTCACTCTAGAGCTGCAGAGTAGTTCGGTCTATCCCACAATAGTTCACTTGTGTATACGCTTTGCTCTGATATGAAGCTACTGTCTGGTATTTGTGTTTTGAAAAAATGATGCATGTTCGTACAACGAGGGCTTTTTCCAGTTGTTTATAAAGAAATTGGATTTGTATTTAAAGCTATGTGTTTGTACAACTGTTTTAACCGGTCACTTGATGTGTGAACTGGCTTACGCTGTTGGCATTATATTCGGACAGGGCTATCATATGATGTATGATATGCACGCGTACTACCCTGAGTCCAAGAAATGCAATCGCAGGGTTTTGATTACATGTTTATTTAAAGGTTTTCAAATACTTGTGAAAAGAGATTGAAACCTTTTATGTTTACACAACGCGAAAAGTTTTTACTGTTTTTCCTAGGCTTGCTACGGGTTTCAGAACAACCATTCTCATTCCCTAGCGTCGGTCTCACTCAAGTTTAGAAGACTTGTGCATTAGTCAGTCCAAATAGGCGAACACGACATTCGCTGTGAACCAAGGAAATACTGAAAGTACAAGCCCTGGCGGATTTCGTGGCCGAAATCATACCAGGAGAAGAGAAAGAACCAAACCTAGACCTCCTTTGAAAGTTATATGTTGATGAAGTCTCAAACGAGAAAGGAGCCGGAGCCGGGGTCATCTTGAAAGGACCCGGTAAACTCAGAATAGCATATGAAGTACACATAAAGTTTGATGCAAGTAATAATGCAGCAGAATACGAAGCGCTAGTCACAGGGCTCGGCCTAACACTAGAAGTAAAAACTGAAGTCCTAAAAATCCACAATGATTCATAGCTTGTGGTAAATCAAATCAAAGGATAATTCCAGGCTAAGGAAGCTGGAATGAACAAAAATCAAAAAAAAATCAAAAATTAGAAGAACAAGGAGGACAATGAAAGATCCACTAGATCCCAAAGGAGAAAAAACACAAAAGCTGATTCTATAGCCAAATTTGCCTCCGAGTTAGGAGATTTATTCGGCAAAATGCATTTAATAGAAAGACTCAACTCGCCAAGCACTGAAAAAACAAAGGTCATGAAGATCGACGAAGAAGAGACATGAATGACTCCAATCATCAAGTACTTAGAAAGTGGTAAATTTCCATCAGAAAAAAAATGAAGCCGTCCGTCTCATCTGAAAAGCGGACAACTACTCCTACTACGACGAGACTCTATACCGAACGTCCCTGAATCACCCATGGTCGAAATACGTATTGCCCAAAAATGGGAAACTCAACTTATAAGAAATTCACAATGGAATATGTGGAACCCATGAAGGGGCTAGCACCACAGCATAAAAAAACAATGTTGCAAGGCTATTACTTGCGCATAATAAAGGAAGATGCTAAAACATTAGTAAAAAATGCAGTAAATTCTAAAAACATGATAACATCAGTCATCGACCTGCCATACAACAAGACTCTTTGGAAAGCCCTTGTCTATTCGCCATATGGGGGATGGACATAGTTGGACCCTTTCCAACGGGTAAGAACCAGAAGAAATTCCTCATCATTGCAATCGACCACTTCACCAAGTGGGTTGAGGTAGAGGCAATCTCAACAATAACTGAAGCAAGAATATAAGAGTTCCTTAAAACAGGAGTAATATGCATATTTATATACCTCACACTTCGGTAACCACCAATGGCAAACAGTTCGATTGTCAACGATTCAGAAAATTTTGCTCAGAGCTCATGATAAATCTAATTTTTTTATCTATGGCACATCCTCAGACTAATAGAATGACAGAAGTCACTAACTGGACCATAGTACAAGGGATCAAAAGGAGGCTAGACGAAGCTAAAAGAAATTGGGTACGAACTATTTAATGTCCTCTAGGCATACCGAACTACGCCAAGCAAAGGAACATGAAAGACGCCTTTCAGACTCGCCTACAGCACAAAGGTTGTAATTCCAGTATAAATTAGAATGTCGAGTCTAAAAGTGAACCACTTAGATGAATCTTCAAATGAAGCAAATATTAGTCTCTGCCTCGATTTACTTGAGGAAATGAGAAATCAATCTGGAATAACAGACGAATTTTACAAAAAACAAGCCGCTCGATATCACAACAAAAACGTTAAGCCAAGAAAATTTGAGTTAGGATAGTTGGTTCTAAGAAATGTCGAGATTAACATGGTCGAAAAACTCCAACCAAACTGGAAGGGAACTTACGTGATTGAAGAAACAACTGAAAGAAAGGCTTACAAACTGAAGACTTTAGGAGGATCGCCAATGCCAAAATACTGGAACATTGAACACTTTTAAATTAGTTTGTACACATTTTTATCAATAATACAAGATTATTTGCCCTCGATCAAGTACTGAAAATAGACTTGCCGAAGTCCAAACAAATAGACTCACCCAAGATCAAAAAAATAGACTCTTTGGAGTTTGAAATGAATGGACTTGCTGAAGTTCAAAACGAATAGACTCGCTGAAATCCAAAACTAAAGGTTCGCCGAAATCATAAGTTCAAATGGAATAAAAGGTGAAATCTAAATTGATTTCAAATAAAAGGTTTAAATTAAACCTTGAAAAAATTTAGAGTTTAGATTAATTCTAAAAACTGATAAAAGATGAGTTTTTAAAATTGAATTCGTTCAAATTTTTGGATAATGAATCATGTATATCCTTAACTAACCAAATATAACCATTTATTTATTTATTTAATTAACTAATTAATTTAAATGGTAAAAAGTATTAGGTAATTAGTAAAAGGATAAAATCAAAGAATAATCTTTGAAGCTTTTTAAAAAAATTAATTAATTCACAAACATTTTTATTTTGTAATTTTGTCCATAAAATTATCAATCGACTCCGTTTTAAAAGACGGTTTGCAATTAGATGCACATAATTAAAATTTGACCCCTGAACTTTTTAAAAGAACCAAACTCCAATTTTAAAACTATAAATTGATTGAACATTTTAAAACATTCAAATGGAAACACGTCAAATTATTTCTAAAAAATCATTGTTTCTAAATTGAACGATTTTCTATGACTATTATAGGCATCGGCGCATCCTTAAGAATCTGCATCAAAATTGTTGTGCTATTATGTATATTATACGATTTGGGTTATAATTGAGATTTTTTTAAGGAACCAGGTTTTACAACCTTGAAGTCCTCGGAAAAACTATAATCCAAAGCTAGTTGGATGATTTGATCATGCAAAAGGGA
The DNA here is from genome assembly GCF_937616625.2 of Mercurialis annua. NCBI lineage: Eukaryota > Viridiplantae > Streptophyta > Magnoliopsida > Malpighiales > Euphorbiaceae > Mercurialis > Mercurialis annua. The sequence continues at coordinate 32,941,747 of NC_065577.1, read as the reverse complement.
ACAATAGGTGTGTTCCACATCGTCCCGAGCACCCCAAGCCTATTCAGTTTCATCAGACTTTTTTTAAAAAAAATGTCAAAATTTCAAAAAACGGGAAACAAAGGAAGATTGAAAATTTGAAGATTACAAGGAATAAAAACTCGATGAAAGGTTGAAGAACACGAAGAACACAGAAATGAAATTCAAAGAAACCTGAAAAAATCACAAAAAAAGACCCATTAACAAGACTCAAAATACCTGAAAATAAAAAATGCCACGTCGAAGTAGAGAAAGTGAACAACTCTAAAGCGAGGAATCTTATAACTAAATGATCAAAGGCAAAGAAATTGCTAAAAACTCGAAAGAGAATAATGGAGAAAGAAAATTAGAAAGAAGATGAAGATAGAGAATATATACACATTCATGAATCACAAGAACAACATAATTACGGTTGAGAAACCGAAGGGTCGAAACATAAAACAAAAACAACAGATGAACGCCACATATCAAACAAAACAACCCTTGGCAAAATCTAAACAAAATGGGCAAACACGTGTCGCAAAAGCAAAAAATCAAAAAAATCAAAAATATTCAAATGGCAGGTGAAACGACTCGCCAAGAATAAAGAGCGACTCACCTAAAAAGAAACTAATACGAACAAGGCGTAAATACCAAAGGTTTAGCTCACTTGCAGGGGTCTAATAATGAAAAGCGAATTCTACCATAAACAATAAAAGCACCGAGTCGTTCAGGATCCACTCACTCTAAGGACTCGCCCAAGACGAAAGCCCAATGATAACAATATTCGAATCCTACAGACATCGCCATGCCCAAAGACCAAAGAGAGGATTCGCCTGAATCCTCAACTATGCCGAACCCCTCAGGATTCGGCAAGATCCGAAATCAAAAGCAAAGCACGTCACCAGAGATCTGATCATGCGAAATTGGAATAATATCGAGAAGACTAGATATTCTAGATTATCTTCCTTAATAAAAGTAAACTTATATCTGGGAAGATCAGTCTATTTAGGAAAACACTCCTAAATAGGATTCTAGTTGAATAAGTAATCACTTTCCTAATCAAAGTCTGACCAAACAGGAATCACATTCCTATTCAAATTCATATAAGGTATTCATCATGCACTATATAAAGACATGAGATATACCTACGAACACACCTAATTCAATAAGAAAATACACGATGCTTGAGCTTAGACTGATTTCAGCATCAGAGCGTTAATCGGACAACTACTGTCCAATTAGCCATCTACCCTCTTTTGCAGGTTCAATTGTTGATTAAGAGTCCATACTCCATCATTTATGATTAAACATTTTTCTTTTTAACTTTTTTAATTTTTTTAATTTTGATTTACAAGTTGTTTTCATCCAATTTTTTTATTTTTTCTAAACATATCTTTGATTGCTTTTATATTATTTAAATAGATAATACGTTATATCAAAAATTATATATAAATATAAATTATATATTTTTGGTAAATGAAAAAAAAATATTAGAAGATTACAATCGTATTCAAACATTGTAAAAACTGAATCACCAACTAAAAAGCAATCAAAATAAAAGTAAAATACAACAAGAATAAAGAGCAATTAAAGAGCGACGAACAAACTACAGCCACCAATAATAATCATTACGCTAGAGCAACTAACGAGCTATTAAAAAGTAATTAAAGAGCAACTAATTATTAGTTAAAAACCAACTGAAAGCAACACGAATGATAAAAAATCTTATATAATAATATAATTGTTTGTAATTAATTGGTGCTTTTTGACACTTTTTAATTGTCAATTGGATGTACTATTTTTTCATAAATTTTCAATATTGTTTATTTTATAAAATATTGACAAATTTAGTAAAACTCTTGGTGTATTTTTTTGAGTGTTTCCATATGCAATATGGAATTTTATCCATTTGAAATTTTTTTGTAAGGACAATATTAATCAGACAATAATTTATTTAGTTTAAAGTTATTAAGAATAAGGTCATCTTAATATCTATCATGTTAATAAAAAAAATTATAAAAACAAAAATTATATAAATTATAAAATATAAATATAAAACACGGATCAAATAAACGAAATTGAATAAAAAAAATACTAACATATAGCAATCAATACAAACGAAAGTATATTAATGAGATGTCAAAAATATATGTAGATGGTGACTTGCAGAAGGAGTAAGTTTCAAAAGAATTTAAGTTAAAAAGGATGGAATATTGTTTTTGAATATACTAAAGTTTTTATTTAAATGAAGTCAGATTGAGAAGAGTCAGTCACCACTTATGTTTTTTTTTTATCTGATTATAAGGTGTTCTGAACGAAATTATAAAACGGCACCTTTAAATTTTTCACATTCAGACTAATTTCCCGCTCGAGTTGAATAGGTCTTTTGCGGGAGATAAAACTCTGACCTCAAACTTTTAACGACTGGATATATAAGTAGGGTTCCAACCTCTCATTTAAAATAGAAAAATGTCTTATCAACTCATCATTAGTCCACCACTTATGTTGTGATAAAAGATAAATAATGCATAGACATTGCTATAATTAAAAGCAAAGCATGCATGTTAATGCTATATGGAAATAGACACACCCCAACGAAAAGTAGAAGAAAGTAAAATGCCATTTGTCATTCGAAGCGTACATCTCAAGTATAAACACAAACCCCACTCACTAACATTCTCCCATCTCAACAGTCCTATTCTGGGTTGTTGAGTACTTGGTTAGTGGGTCTTTTTGTTTTATTTATTTAATTCATTTTCTGTGGCATGGGATTTCTTGTGTTTTAGGGTTTGGATTGCAGCCAATTTCATTTTTGCCACTTCTTCTGACTTAATATAAATACGAAGGAAATATACTAAAGTTAAATATAAAGTGAATTGCAAATTGTAGCATGTTTTATTATTTTTCTTCAACTGTCAATATTAACAATTTTAAATATGAACTATCATTCTTTTATAGTTTAAAATATTATTTTTACTAATATAGATTTCGGAATAATAAAAGTCAGAACATACTTTATTGATATTTTTTATAAAAAAAATTGATCAATATTTTGTAAAAATTTGCAATTCATGTTTAAAATAATTAAAAGTTAAAATTAAAATTAAATTAACATTTTCAATAAAACTTTGACTGTAGAACAGTAGAATTTAACATTTTCAATAAAACTTTGAATGTTATTTAAGAGAACTTATAAAGTAAAAATAGTAATTATTAGACTTAACATAAGGTCATTATACTTTTATTTATTCTTTTACTTCTTTCATTTCTATACGTTTTTATTTGTACTTTTGAATACAGTTTTATAAAGGATTTATTGTTTTGTTCATTATAGAAGGACTCACTCTGATAAATTAATAAGGAAAAAAATTTCAAGGAAGTACAAGTTAAAGAAAGAAGATGGAAATGGAATTGGAAATTCTATTTTCGTTTTCTTGTAAGGCGTTCAACTGCTCTATCTGGTTCCCCCCGACTCAGCAGTAGTTCCCCACAGATGAAAAATAGGAGTTTAGTCCGTAAAAAAATTTGTTGGTATTTTGTATTCGAGTTTTTTTATGAATCCATTCAGTATTTTGTATTCGAACCATTGATTCTCGCCCATTTCTTTTTGCCTAAGCCTTTAGCGTGCCACCTAGTGTGTGTCGCTTCTTGTGCGAAAGCTTAAAGTAGTGGTTTTACCACTTATTGTGCCTTTAATATATATTTATTCATAAAAAAAAAGAAATTTGTCGGTCCCTGATTATAAATTCTCTTTGACCACGGCGCTATATCACTTTTACAGATAAATAGGGGGAGATCTGAAAAACTCAATGGAGAGAATCTCTCACCAACATATTTTTTTATATTTAATTTTTGTATTTTTAAAAATAATTGTATTTAGTCTCCGATAATGCACTACACTTTATCATTTTTTCACATAATGACTTATAAAACTGTTTTCGAAAATATAAATAATGGAGTCTGCTTTCTGATCGGTGGATTAACCTGCAAAACATGATAGAAACTAACCGGACGGTGGTTGTCCGATTAACTCTCCGATGTTAAAGTCAGTATTGAGATTTGAGCAGCGTTTCGAGTATATGAATGTAATTTTCTGTTTAGACATACCTCAAACTCTTTATATAATTGTTGAATGTATACCTTATAATTTTGAAATAGGAAAGTGAATCCTATTTGGTAGTTGACTCTGATTAGGAGTGTGATTCCTTATTCAAAAGAGAGTCATATTTAGGAATATCTTCATAAATAGTATCGTCTTCCTAAGTTGAAACCTATCTTTTTAAGTTGCAGCTTATCTTTCTAAGTTAGAATTTGTATCCAAATAGGAAATTTTTTGCAGATTTGGTCGTTTGGCCGAATTCCGAGGTCGACGCACTTTTTCTGAATCCTAAGGATTCGGTCTTATCTTTGTGGATTGAAGTATTATTGCAGTTACAGCGAATCTCATGGATTCGGCTGTTGGTTTTGTCTGGTTTAACTCTTTGGACGGAAGCCTAATATCGTCTGAAGATGAATCTCCTGCGACTCGGTTTTATAGTACTCATGATAAAATTTGATATCCATCAATAAGGATCATATAAAAAAATTATAAAAGTAAAATAAAAAATGCAGAAATTTGAAAATAAGTTTAAATATTATCAAATTTCTTCTTATAAATTATTTAATGGTTTATTTATCTAATTCCGAACTTATTCATATTCATATTAGCATTTGAAAATAAAGATTATTAACTTATTCATATGAATAATCATTGTTATTGTAGATATATACTGAAAATGATGAAGAATATTTGTATATTAAATTTTATTTTATTTTATTTTTTTATTTAAATATATCCTCTAAAATTTGGCATAAAAAATCCTAATCTTTTTTTGACATAAAATATTGCAATCTTTTCTTTCTTTAGCATTTTAGAGGCCAATATATTATCTGATGTCGTTTTAATCATTTAAAACGCCAACACGATATTTTTTTGTGAAAAATAGTCTAAAACGATATTCGAGTACGATAAAAAATTAAAAAAAATTGAAATATGTAGTACCATTTTTTTAAATAATATTCTTATATAGTAAAAAAAACACAAAAAATAGAAAAAAATTACTACAAAACCTAAAAGTAAATTTAGTTTTTAGAATACGGCTGGTCCATCGAAGGTCCTATATTGTTAAGAGGCCATCATTAAATGTAGAGCAGTACTCATTTGATGTCAGAAATGGAAATAAATATTTTAGATGGGAATCCCCTCATGTTCTAGTAAATGTGATGGATTATATTCACTAATTTACGCCATTCATTATTGCTGGATTTGGCTTTCGTGACGGGTCATGAATTTCTTTTGACAGTGTTTGATCTGCAAAACAGGGATTAGACTGCTCATCAGACAGTAGTTGTCTGATGAACACTCTGATATTTAAGTCAGTATTAAATTTAAGAGAGTATTGTAGTTGTAATAATCTTCTGTGTTTAGGCATATCTCATCATCTTTATATAGTAGTAGTGAATGAATATCTTATAGAGTCCAAATGGGAAAGGGATTCCTATTTGTCATGTGAATCCAAATATTCATAGTGTTTATTTAAGAATAAATCTCCTAAATAAGATTATTTTTCTTAAATAGAAGTATGAGTTCAAATAGGAATGTATTTTCTTATCTATCTATATCTATATCTATACTATATATAAAAGTACGGATAGGGGGGACAGGCACTTTTATCTAATAGCCCTTCCTAATTTATTACTAATTTTTTATTTAATTAGAGGTTTTATGGTAATTAACAAATAACCCTTCCCTAATTTATTATCAATTCCTTATTTAACTAGAGATTTTATCGTAATTGTATAACAATTTTTACTTTGTGTACAAGTCTAATTTTTACAATCCTAATACAATTGTAATTGTGAGAAATTAAACGATCATTATCACCAACTCTATGTGTGTGGGTTTAATGATTTTATTAGGCCATTTATATAGCACAAACAATGTTAGACATTACATTTGAGTACTTCTTTATATGAAGAAATTACTACTATTCGATGTTATTTAATTTAATTATTAACTAAAAATTGGTAAGCTACTACATATTTAATAACAAATTTGTATGTGAATATCATAACTTTAAAAAGAATATAATTATCATTTTTAACAATTAAATTCTTTTAATTGTTATTAATTTTAATCTAATAATTAATTACAAAATATTTTATTAATATTGACGTGTTACAATACGAGCCACGTGCAAAGCACGTAAAGCGAAACTAGTTCTTATAAAAGATCTAAGTCTTTTAGAATCTTCTTTTATTATTGATATCTAGATTTTTGAATTTTTGAATATCCATATCCGGATCTGATCACCGAATAGGATTCGGTCTTCTGTTTATTATGGCGAATCCGTATAAATTCTTCTTGATATTGGTTGTTTTTAATATATCATTTTTCGGCGAGTCTCCAGGTCCTCTTCGGTGTGGGAATCACACAAAATTTGGTTCATAATATTCTGATATCCATCAATTATAAAATGAATTTTGTATTAATTTAACTATAAATTTAAACTTTTTCTTATCTACACCATATTTTATAATAAATGGTGTAGATTTAATGAACATGACCCCTAATGTTAATCCCAATCTACATATTTTTTACATTAAATATTTTATTTTTATTTATTAAATATATATTTCATCAAGATTTTGTAAGTATTCAAAATTATTTTATGCTCCATCTATTTTCTTTTAATTGTCTTTCTTAACAAATCAAATACAAAGATTAAAATACAATTATTAAAATTTCATTAAATGCCAAAATAACCTTATATAGATAAAGTCAATATATATATTAATAGATATTAACTCTACTTCACTGATTAAACTAAAAGACAATTATAAAATTTGTTCAGAATTTCTGATTGAAATTTATAATGGAGAACTATTTAAAAAACATCAAAAAGAAATTATAATTAAAATGGAATAAATACGTATACATTATAAAGAGCAAAATAATCTCAGATCCTATATATGTCATAATTTACATATGTGTCTCTCTTATTTAAAATCAAATGATGTAATCTTTTATTTTATTTTCCTCTAAATATTTAGTCGTTTTTCAGTTGTAGTGTCATCAATTAAATTCAAAAGATTTAACTAAAAAAAATTAAAGTTCAATCTAGTCCTTAAATTTATATTTTTAACATATACATAAAAACTTATATTAATGATTTAAGGACTTCAATTTAATTTTTTAAAAGTTATTTATATATAAATTTTTAATTATTAGTTTTTAAAAGAAAATATAGTGAGAATTAAAAAAATTAGGAAAAAAACAGTTTAGATATTAAATGTATAAAAAAGTAAAAAAGATAAATTGAATCTCAACAAAATATAATTTTTATTTATATTTACGTCACAAACTAATTTAAGGACTAAAGTGAAGTTTAATTTTTTTATTTAAATAATTTAACTTAGTTAATTAACACCGAAATTTAACGGAAAAATTAAAATGTTATATAGAAATAAAAATAAAAAAATATGGAAGCTTAAAAGTAACTTATTTTAGAAGATCATGTGTTTGTTGAATATGAAGATTATGAGGAATGGGTTTCACTCGTAAATGGGTTGCCCAGTCTTTGGTTTCCTTTTGGTGCGTTAGGTTAAATGCATGAAGCTTCCATTTGCAAGTTTATCCCTTAAACTTATTGATACGTGTCCTTTACAAATCAAAGATAATGAATTAAATAATAGCATTCTCACTATCAGTCTCTTCTCTTTGAGAGAAGGAAAAAAAACGTTTATATAGGCAACATGATGATGGTTAACTAGGGGGTGTATACATTCGTACCAAAGTAAACAGAAATTTTTATTTTTAACTTTTTAGTTAATTCGGTTTGATAATTTTAAAAGTTTCATTCATTACAAAAAAAAAATCTAGCTATTTAACCCTCATTTTTAACCCACCTTATTTAACCCATCTGATGTGACAGTATTTAATTAGTCTAATTTTCCTCCAAGAGTGTATATCTCAAAAAACAACTTTAAAAACATCCACTATTTAATTGTCACGTCAGGTGGGTTAAATAAGATGAGTTAAAAATGAGGATTATATAGCATTACTCTCTCTCTCTCTCTCTTTCTCCCTGTCTATATATATATAATTATGTATTAACATAATCTATAATGATGTGATATCGTGGTTTACAACTAATAAATTATGTAGCTTGTCTATGTTGAGAAAGAAAAATATAATGGTGATTAATTAATTCTACAATTTCCGTCTCTATATATATATATATATATATATATATATATATATATATATATATATATGATCTCTATAATAATTTATACACTTCAAACTATTGTTATATTTATTGTTATATAATTTATAACAATTTTATTAATACTATATAATATTTAAAATTTTATTAATAATCAAATACATAATGAAATTAATTTATAAGTGAGTTTATTATCAATTAAATTAATCCTTATCAAAAGAAAATTATATATGAATTGAAAAATTAGGTACATTAATTTAAATAATAAATTACTACTAATATTTAAGTACATTAGAATCCATTAAAGAGTTAATAATTAAATAAAGAAGGTAGCTAGCTAGACAGACAGACATCTGTAAACATAAAACACCACAAGGACCTAGAGATGCATGAAAACTGAAAGTGGGGAGTTGTAATATGAATAGATTGACAAATGTAAGATTTAAGTGGGAAGGCATAAGTCAATGTCACTAGTTTACTCTCTTATTTTACAAATACACTTCTAGTCAAAAGTGGAGATACATAACTATAGTAAAATTTTAATAGATTATGGTTTTGACCAGATTTTTCGAAATAGCTAGCCTCTCCCATGACATGGTGTTTTTTCTATGTCACTAAAGTTTCCCCTAGGGTTAGGGTTTTTCCTTCTCCCTTGTGAAGCTATTATATATCTTCCAATATTCCTTTCTCTTTTTATCCCTTTGTATTCTTTTTTTATAACATACTAGAGGCGACCCAACTTTAAAAATCTTAAACATAATAATCAAGTCTAATGTAATACGGAGTCCGGCTCAAACGTGCGTATTAAGACAATAGCCCGTAAACCTTTAATAGAAGAGTCTGCCCGCAAAATACAAAAACACAAACATCGGATTAACGAGACCCGATAACCATGGAGACAATCATCATGGAGTACTGAGATACAACTTAACTGTATTTCGGACCTTAAGTCTAACAGCGTAAGAAACTCTACAACGATCACACCCTTTTTAACCGGGATACCCGCAAGTCACATATTACTTGGAGGATAAGTCCCACATTACTTGGAAAATTAGTCGCATATGCCACGTTAAGTGTGGGAACCACGGGATATTCCCTGACACATGCAAGGCACATTCTCGCGCTTTCCGCTTCTGACACCAACTTCTCTCATCTGGCTCAAAAAGGTCGGCTTAACTTATAATCTAGAAGGGACGCCTCATCAAAGAATAAAAGATCTAACGGTAAGAAAGCCACCTATATGGACAACCTTATGACCAAACCCTAAAGTATTTCTTTTATATTTCATACTTTACACCAGTCTTTCTTTTCTCTTTTCTTTTTTCCACCAAATATTAACTTGAACATTAGAGTGAACGCCCGAAAACTTCCTTCAGCATTATTTTTTATCGGTATTCTTGGTTTTCATGTTACCTAGTTAACATAAATGTACTGTGGTGCTTTGGTGATTTATAAGTTAGAGCCCTCAATGGAAAACCTTCATCTTTCTTGTGTTTAGTGTTTTAGTTCAGAGTTTCGTTAGTGCTCGGGGAAGAAAGAGTGAACGAGGAATGAATCATGTAACAGCGCAAACCAAACCGTAGAGCTCAATCAATGCGAAAGTGGAGATAAATGTCTCCATCAAAACTGATGAAATAACTATTGAAAGACCCAACTAAACAAGAGTCAAAAACACTATATATGGGGGCACAGTGAATTCATGATACATAAGCGGAGATAAAAAAACAAAAACTAGTAATCTCAATCTTCGAAAATGAGCTATTACTAGAGATAACATTTGGAGTGGAAGATGGGGCAGGGATAACACTTTTCCACCAAAATACTCTAGTGATTTTGGCAAAAGTGGTGGAATTTTTTATTGAAAGGGTATTGGTTGGAAAATGAAGTCCATTCAACTTGCTTACGTTGAAAGTTTATTTAAGAATCGGTGGGACTAGAGAAAACCTCGGGTCTATCGGCACACTGCTCGTCGGGTTATGAGCAGGGCTTGTCATACCAGAAAGAATGATAGAGCTAGCCTTGGAACTGAGGGAAGAGATAAAAAATACCCGCTCAAAAAGGCGCAGGGGCAATTAAAGGAAATCAATAGCTAGCTCGACAATGTTATTTGATTTCAGGAGGGAAGGTAGTTGGAACACTCATCATTGAATCTCATCAACATTTATTGGAAGATGATATGAATGCTAAGAATGAACCCCGTGGGGAGTTAAATAAGGGTAATTTGGGAGGAGAAGACCCAAATACAGTGAAATTGGGAGCTAGAATACCAAGGGTACCTCGGGCGGAAATTGTCGAGGAAACTAGAGCTTAATAGAGAAAAGTTATCTAGCTGGCCTGAAGAAATAGGAGGATTGGATCTCTTTGTAGTGTCACATAAGATAAATGTAGATCTAGTTTGTAAGCTAGTCAAGAAAAAGAAAAGAACTTTCCCGATGAAGAAGAATATAGCTATCAAAGATGAAGTAAAGAGGTTATTAATAGCCGGATTTATCAGATGGTATACTATCCTGAGTAGCTATCAAGCGTTGTTCTTATCAGGATGCCAAATAGAAATTATTGGTTGTGTTTACATATTTGAACTGGCCTGCCCAAAAGATAGTTACACATTGTCAAGTATCGACTAGTTGGTAGATTCGATAAGTAGGTAGGAAGTGTGCGCGTTCGAAGACACGGCTCAGGGTATTATCAACTTCCCATGCATAAGGACGGCGAGGATAAGACATATTTCATAACGGATTTAGGCACTTACAGTTATAATAAAATGTCATTCGGTTTGAAAAACACAGGGGCTACTTATCAGAGATTGATGAATTTTATGTTTAAGGACCAGTTAGACCGGAATTTGAAGGCCAATGCGGATGACATAGTGGTTGATTTTCTTAGAATTGAGGTCCACGTAAAGGATCTTTCTGAGATGTTTACAAAGTTAAAAAGGCTCAATCTAAAGTTTAACTCAGAAAAATGTGCGTCTGGAGTCAAGGCAGGGAAATTCTTGCGATACTAAATATCTTAATGGGGATTGAAGCCAATCCGCAGAAAGTTGAGGCAATCATGAACATGCAACCTCTAAAAACAATTAAGGAGATCTATAAACAGAATGGAAGAGCTGCAGCGTTGGACCGGTGCATGTCCAATTATGCTAAAGATGCTTGCCCTTTTTCAACATATTAAAAATAAAATTGTTGTTAAAAGATATTTTGCAGCATTCGTCTCAAACATTACATTTAATGTGGGTGATGGAAGTTTGATATCGCTTTGGCACGACAATTGGATGGGTAATGGTTTGGCTTCAGTTATTTTTCCTCAAATTTATAATCTCTCAAATATGAGACGTGCTAAGATTCGAGAGGTTTGGTTAAATGGGTGGAGATGGAGGCGTCGTCTACGTGGGAATGAGCAGACTTTATTGACAGCTTTTAATACGATTTTTTCACGTATTAATCAAAGAGTCGATCAAACGGATGAGGTATCATGGAATACGACAAGAGGAATTTATACTGCAGCTTCGTATTGCTCCTTTTGTTCTGGTTCAGTTATGGTTGAAGGATTAGTTGATGAAGACATGAATGTATCTCGACCTCCTGTGTTCAATATTGTTGTGAGTGATGCTGCTGACCGTGTGATTTCTTCAGCTGCTGAGCGTGTAATTACTTCAAGTGTTGTGCATGGGTATTCGTCTATGGCTGCGAGAGTTCCTTTGGCAGATAATGGGTCTTCAATCGAGTATGATTTATCTGAGGAGAGAGAGCTGATGGGTCCCACAGCCAGTGTTTTAAAAACCGAATCGGTGGCCGAACCGGAAGGCCACCGGTTTCCGGTTCAACCGGTTGAACCGGTTCACTGATCGGTTCAACCGGTTTGATAAATTTAAAAAAAATTGAAAAAAATACGGTTCACCGGTTTTTTACCGGTTCATTCCGGTCCGATCTGGTTCAATATCCGGTTTTTACCGGTTCAATCCGGTCCGATCCGGTTCAACATCTGGTTTTTACCGGTCCAACCCGGTCCAACCAGAAGATCCGGTTTTTTACAATTTCAGACCGGACCATTGGCCGGTTCGCGGTTCAACCGGTCCGACCGGCCGACCCGGTCCGGTTTTTAAAACACTGCCCGCATCAGGTTTTTTGGGTTCAGATGTTCTACGTTGCATGGAAGGGCAACTTGTAATATCCCTAATTTTCAAAATATGGAATTTTTGAAAATGCGGTGAATTGGAAATTAGCGGCGGTAGAGTACCGGCTTAGAAATTAATTTTCGGTGTTTAAAATGCATGTGATTGATTTATTTGCGATGTGTGATTAATTATTTAAATGTTTACGTGTGCATGGCTACGTAAATCGATTTATGGTGCATGGGTGGCATTTTTGTAATTTTCGGTCTTAAATGATAAAACCGATTTAAAATTATTAAAACGTTAAAAAAAAAAATAGATTACAAATATAATTGTTCGAGATTTGATTTTCCGAGAACTTAAAATTTACCGGAAACGGATTCCGAAAAAGATTTAGTATCTTTCTCGAAAACCGCCTAATGATTGCAAATAGATATTAAATGATTTATTGTCTTGTTCTAGACAATTAAAATTAAGAGAAAAAGACACATGGGTGTACAAGTGTCACACATGCAATGAGTTAGAGTCTTGACCTCCAAGCTAAAAGCCAAATATATCAAATAAACCCCAAAAGAGGAAACCTTTCCAATTCTTCTCTCAAAAGAAAAAGTTAGCAAAAATCACTCTCTTCTTCCTCCCATTTCTGCCGAACCCTAGCAAAAATAGGAGTCTCCATTTTCTTTTCTTCTTCAAGTATAAACTCTTATATATTCAAAAAGGTATTTAAACACTCTTTTTAAGTTTAAATGGTGTAGCTTGTGTTCTTGGTGTTATATGTGTGTATATTTTAAACCATTTTCTACTTGAATAATTTCTTACAAAAAAAAGAGTTACCTAGCATGATTTTAAAATGGGTTGTGGTTATTTTTCCTAGATAATTTTCGGTTTGGCTAAAGATATGATTTTTAAAGATCAAAACCTACATGCAATGGTACATTTGAGCTAACTAAGATGATCAAAAACTTGGGTAAGAGTTGTTTAAAGAAAAATCAAAGTATTTTTCATACTTAAGAGTAAATTCAAGATCAAAATCCATTTAAGCTAGGCCGAATATTTTTGGTGGCTATTGCTAAACTTTGAACTTGAAAAGTTTGTATATTTCTCTTATTTAAAATTTTATGTATGATTGAAAAGTTTGATTCTTTTAGAAATGTGTTTTAAAATGATCAAATTATGGGTATGGTTTGATTATAATAAATTTTGCTTCTTTAAGCTAAAAATCAAAATGAATAAAAGGTAGTTGATATTTTCGGAAATTATAAAGCTTTTCTTAAGGTTATGTTGTAAAATTTGGGTATTTTAAATTTTATAGAAACCGAAAATATCAAGATGAAAATAAAACAAGTTTAGTTATGAAATGATTAAATTTTGAGAATTTAAAAGGAGATACCGAAATGTGTGGGTTAGAAATATGTGAAAAATAATTGAAAGTTTTAAATTGAAATTGTTTGATATTTTATTAATGTTGCCGAAATTTATATGTGTGATCTTTTATGATTATTGTTATATGGTTTATAGAAATTTTCATGTTATATGTGTTGTTTTAGATGAGAAACTTAAATGTGATGCATGATAGAAATTTGTAAAATGTGTTAGTGGTTATTTTGTTGAAATGCCGAAATATGTATGTAATTTTTCTATGATTGTTGTGGCATATTTTAGGTAATTTTTGTATGTAATATATACATGTTAAGTTGTGTTGCATGCTATGTTGAAATGAAATCAATGATAGAAATTTGTAGCATGTATTGATTTAATTTTATTATGGCCGAATATGATAGAAAAATTATTGAGAAATTTTAAATGATGTATTGTGATTTACATGTTGATGGTATGGAAATTGTTAGATAAATTGTGTTGGTTGTGAATTGCATGAAATGGTGTAGGTATATGCCTAGGATGCAAATGTTTAAAAATATGTTTGAGTGATAAATAGTTGTTGGCCGAATAAATGGAAAAATGCAAATAAATGATTTTTATTGTTTAGATGGCATGATATTTGGTGATTAAATGAGATTGAGATTGTGTTTAAATGGTTATGTGGATTTAAAATGTTCAAATGCTTAATGTTGGCTTGAAGCCGAATAAACCTATGATTTAAAAGAAATTGTACTTTTAAATTCCTTAATTTAATATTGAGTAAATAAGCATACCATGAAAATGTTTTATTGTTAAAAATTGTGATATATGGTATTTTTGGTGTGGTGGCCGATTAGTTGGCTATTGATGTTTGGTTGTGTAAATTGTTATGTTGTGATTAGAGTTGTAATATTTAATCAAGTGTGATTAAATATTTTAATAGAATTAAATTTCATTCAATTTGAAATTGATTGGCTAATTTTGGTATAGGTGGTTTAGAGAGTAGGGTGGTGGTCGGCGAACCACTACCGGCCGGTAAACGGAGCACGGTGTCTCTGTTTAACCGAGCCAAGATTTGGTCGGGTTGAAACCGAACCAAAATGGACCGGGGCCAAGAGGGGCCGAAACCGTAATTAGATCCCGGACTTAGAACTTTGGACTTTTATTTAGACTTGACTAAATAACTTGGACCCAAAGTTAAAAAGTTAAAAAGGTAAGTAATAATTTAAAAATTGGGTAAAAGGACCAAAATGAAAGATTTGAAAGTATAAGGACTAGTATGTCCTAAATGGATTTTTGGTGGACTTGAAAGGTAAGTGGAACCTTGGAATTATTAAATTCAAAGTTTTCAAGTTTTAAAATTTTAATTTGGGCTTGGACCCAAAAGATTTATATTTTTAATGGGTAAGAATTAATTAGTTAGATATAAAACTAATTAATGTTTTATTTAATTAAAATTGGAAAATTTTAATTAAAGGATGTATATATGTATATTGTATTTTTATAAAAGAGGATTTTGAAATAAGGGTATTTTGGAATATGGAAAATTAATAAGGACCGAATAATATTTTTTTTTTAAAAAAAAAAAATATATGTGGGAATTTTTCCGAAAGGGTAAAATGGTAAAATTTACCTAAGAAATTAGAATGGACCAAATTATGAATTTAATTGGATTCCTAAGATTGAACCCGATACGTAGTATGTGTACGGGCCACGATGTCGATCGTGATGATTAGTGGGAAACGTTTTGATTATCAAATGTTTAGAGAATTGACGAAAGGTCAATCTCGGAATGCGAGGCATTCACGGGGCAATGATTGAATAATTGCCGAGGAGCTAAATGTGGATTAGCGTGCGTAAATAATTGTGGAACGACAGTCTGTGAGTTTGCATTATTACATGCATACATTAAAGTAATAAAATTACTATTATTACTTTAATGTGGAAAATTAATATCGTAAAGCATTTTAAATATATCGTATATTTATTTTGAGTAATTAAAATTATTATGGAATGAGTCTACGAAACGTGCCATCCTATTTGGGCTATAATAGGACTATGTGATCACTAGTTATTGCATGCATATTTATTTTTATGTAAAGTGGAATGTACTGTGTGAATCTAGACGACGGTCCAGACATAGCGGGAGAGCTTCTAAGACGACGGTCTAGAACCCCGAACAAG
Source organism: Mercurialis annua (assembly GCF_937616625.2). Taxonomy (NCBI): domain Eukaryota; kingdom Viridiplantae; phylum Streptophyta; class Magnoliopsida; order Malpighiales; family Euphorbiaceae; genus Mercurialis; species Mercurialis annua. The sequence goes on along the minus strand of NC_065577.1, from coordinate 32,925,826 downwards.
TTAACGGTGACGGAACGTTAGAGTTCGGCCGATTAATTTAAGAACTAACGGCGTCATGGAACACTTAATGTTATCGGTCGTTGAGTTCATGAGAAAAGTTGGGAACAGTCTAAACAAAAGTTTAGAACTGTAAAGGATAGTGGAAAATAAACTAGAGTCGAGTGAATTTACGGGTTCAGCCGACTAGTTTATTAATCTAAGTCTGAAAGGAGACTTAGAGAAATATGGATTAGAAATAACATATCATTTCAAAAGCTTTACGTTTCTGTGATTGAACCGGTAGTAAATATTTAAATATACCTATTTTATAAAGAGTTAAATTATTTAATGTGTGTTCGTAAGATGTCAACTCACCAGTTAATCTGACCCCGTTGTTGTACCAATTTTTCAGGTACGTAGACTGTCATTTTTGGTGAGGCTTCATATTCTTGCTCATGAAGTCTCTGTTTTGGGCGATGTGGTATTTTGTAAATATTTTCCTATCTTAGCGCTGCAGTAGTAATGTCTAGATAGACGGAACTCTTTAGTATGCTTTATTTTGCGATGAACTGCCACGATAATACTCTGTTTAATTATCATCGCTTTGTTATTATTATATTTATATATGCATGCTTATTATGGTATTTTGTGATGCCTCTCGAGTATTTGAGATACCGAGATAAATGTGGAAAACAGTAAATGAAACTGTTGGCATCGAGACAAAAATGTGTATGTGGGCCCGACGTGGCATATATGTGATTTGCATGTCTTACCCTAAAAACGTTTTTATAAAGGGTTATAAAAATTGACATGTTGTGAAAATGGAAAAGAGGTCCCGTGAAATGGTTGACCTAGTATTTACGTTTCGGAGTTTAAAGTGTATGATTTTATTCCGCGAAAAATTTATAGTGAATTTCGAAACAAAATTATAAGAGAAAACTTTTTAAAGAAAAGTTAAATTGTTTTTAATGAGAAAAATGGATTTTATTTTAGGCTTGCTACGGGTTTCGGAGCAACCACTCCCATTCCCTAGCGCCGGTCTCGATCCGGGAATCGGGTCGTGACACAACTATACATTATGTGTACTCAGCTGAAAATAGAGAAGCTACTGGTCATTTTTTGCAAAATATAAGAAACACAGTGGGTAATTTAAGGAGGAATAATAACGGAGTTGAGGTGCGAATGGCAAGAATTATGGTTAATATTGAAAGGCCTCCTTTTATTCAGATTTGGAAGTCTAACGCGCCTCCTAGAGTTAAGTTTTTTATTTGGGTCGCTTTCCATGATAGGGTGTCAACGCTTGATTTTTTAGCTCAAAGATCGATTATTCTTCGTGAAAATGATAAATGTTCAATTTGTGAGGTGGAGGAAACGCAAGCTCATTTATTTATTCAATGCCGATTTGCTAGAGAAGTGTGGTATAGCATTCTTAAGAAACTAGACATCATGTAGGTCTCTCCGAATTCCTTTGTCAATTTTATAGGCAATGGATGAAGATTGTTCCTAAGGGACAATATTACGAGTTATGGCAGATTCTTTGGTTCTTAATTATTTGGGAGATTTGGAAGCATCGTAACAATCGCATTTTTGGGGGGAAACAACTTCAAGCACAGAGATTGTCTATAATAGCTTTTCTAGAGTGGTCTTTTTATTTAAATGTTTTAATAGGAGTTTTTCTTATTCTGGAATGGATTTCTTCAGAAATCCGATCTGTATTCTTTTTCGAGATTGTTTATTTTAATCTCTTCTCTAAGTCGTAGCATCTAGTATGTCATCTTGTATGTGCCACTTCTTGTGCGAAAGCTTTGTGTAAGAGTTTTTCTTCCTCTTTTTGGAGTTTTTTTATAAAATTTTCGATTCATCAAAAAAAAATTGTTGCCATGAATTAAGTTATAGCAGTATCTTACAGCAAATTTTATTACCAATTACTTAAGACACGTTTTATTAGCAGCAACATGCCACAACTTTTTCTTATTGCTATATGTTTATAATAACAATTTTAGCAATATTAGCAATAAAAATATTTGTTACTAATTCTAGTATTTCATGTACTTAATATCCAAAACCATGATCACTAATATATTTGATTTAAACTTTATGCATGTAAATTTAATAAATTTTATATTATCTGATTGTGCCAGAAATTCAGGGTTAGATGCTTATTTAGGACTCTATGTTAAATGAGTTTAATGGAATATTAATAATTATGTTAAATATTGTTAAACATGTAATTTATGATGACCTATTTTAATAAACAGGTTAAATAATTTCATATGTATTAATTTGTTTTATAAACATATCGTATTTGGATTTAATATTTTGACACAAATAGTTAAATTGATCATGTTTTGAGGAAAAAAAATTGTCCATTTTTGAATGAATACATGAAACATTTATAACATGCTAATACGAATTGCTAGCCTTACATTTACATATACAACCAAAACTGTTAATTTATTGATTTTGAAGAGAGAATGATGAAAAGAAAAAGAAGACTGTCCTCCACCACCACTGCCACCCCCACAATCAATAACCGCACAATCACGTTTCTATTTTCCTTTTGTCCTTTTAAATTTTTCTCTAACTTTAATAAAAAGCCAAATGTACCATAAAAAATTCAAAATAGCACATAAAATTTATTTTATTTTCCCTTTACCACTTAAACTTTTAATATTTTTAAATATTATAAAAAATTTACTTTATTGTATTGTTTATTTTATTGCTATGATTTTATTAATTTTTCAAAAGGAATATTTAAAATTTTTAATTTATTTTAATACTTAAATCTTCACGTTTTTGTTATTCCTATGATTTCTCCACACTTTTCTATTTGCACTATTTAAAAACATCAAAAGTGCAAATAGCCAATAAAAATGAAATAATTTGAAGGACCTTTGTGTATCTTTTGTCTTAAGAAAGTAAACATCATGATCATATCATCTAGATGAAGACAATCACTTAAGCAAAAGAAGCTACTGGAAATTCAATAAAACTTTTTTAAACAAACAGTAGCATTTCACCAACTTCACAATGCCTATAAATAGGGTTCATAACCTTAAAACATTTCAACTCATCAAAAAACTTTGCCTTCTTAGAAGTTTATTCTCTTTATAATCATCAACTAAAACTCTTCTACATACAAAATTAGGGTTTTTTCTTGAATATATTTACTGTTTCATTGAGGAAGCTTGTGAAAATGGCTAGTGCAAGAGTGCTAGGAGCTGCATTCTTGGTTTTGCTTCTTGTGGACATTTGTTTTGCTGCTAGGGTTTCCAAAGCCATAGGTGGAGGAGGTGGGGGAGGTAGTGGCGGTGGCGGTGGTGGTGGTGGAGGTCGTGGTTCAACACTTGGCTCTGGTTCTGGTTATGGTTCGGGATATGGTTCTGGGGGTGGTGAAGGTTATGGTGGTGCAGAAGGGTATGGTAGGGGAGGAGGAGGTGGTGGTGGTGGTGGAGGAGGAGGTGGAGGAAGTGGTGGAGGGTCTGGTGGTTCTGGTTCTGGTTTTGGGTCTGGTAGTGGGTCTGGGTATGGTTCTGGTTCTGGTGGTGGAAGAGGAGGTGGTGGTGGTGGAGGTGGTGGGAGAGGAGGAGGGGGCGGTGGAGGCTCCGGAAATGGAAGTGGAAGTGGGTCAGGATATGGTAGTGGAAGTGGATCTGGATATGGCAGTGGAGGAGGAAAAGGAGGTGGCGGTGGTGGTGGAGGAGGAGGTGGAGGTGGTGGAGGTGGTAGTGGTGGTAATGGTTCGGGCTACGGAAGTGGGTCGGGTTATGGGTCAGGATATGGAGGAGGGGGAGGAGAAGACGATGGATATCCATAAGCAATATTTGGTATTTAGGCAGTAAATTGGCATTTTGTAAGTTGGGAGATAAAATGATTTGCAATTTAATTATGCAAGTACGGTATTTAGTACTTGACCTAAAATTAATCATTGTTATTATTGTCACCATGTAATTTCATATATTCCATAATCAATTAATAAAGTTATAAGAATATTTTTAGCATCAACTTTGTTTTCTTTTTTAATTTCAATTTGGTCCAACGTTGCCCTAATCAACCCAATTGATATTGCTTATTTAATTTATAGTATGCTAGTATCTCATATGTTAAAATTTTATAGGTAAACTCCATCTTTAAGCTCTTTGTATTTTTAAAAAAATTATAAATATGATCATTTTTATAAAAATATTGGACGGAAAAAAAGCATGCATACACTATCATAAAACGCACATAAGATTCAACTAAATGGTCAAAGTAACTTGGTATATAGGGAAAGTGAGATAAACGCAAATTTAAAAAATAAAACTCTTTTGTTATTTCCGACGACATGAAAATTATTAATCATTTAACGGTAATTAAATCATACATTCATAATCCATCAATAAAAGAACCAATTAAAAAAGAATGTAATATATACATTTATTAAATAATAAATTTTTAAAAGGATTAACTAAATAAAAATTGAAATAAATAAGCTTTTTGATGGACTAAGCCAACTTTTTATTCCTAGCAGCAAAATGATATCCTGAACAAAAATAAAGCTTTTTGCACTTTTTAGAGTTCTAATAAAATATATAAGGCTACATGACATTTAATACATCCCACTTTAAAAAGGTCATACAAGATAAAATTTATATCATTCTCTTGTTAGCAAATGTACAATTAGGATGGTGGATTCGGTCATTGAATTGTACCAAATACATATTCGTTGATTTAAAAAGAATACATTTTTCTTAAACTTTTTTTATGAATGAATTTGTATATTAAAAATTACAAGAAATGGCAAAACCAAAAAAATTTGCACAAGAAATGGTACATTTAAATGGCACACTAGAGAGAAAAAAAAAGTTGAAAAAAAAAAGTTACTAACTTTCTTTTACCTTTTTCACTTTAAGAAATACAATCAACAATTTAATAAGAAAAGCAGTTGTTATCAAAATCTTTCCAAATAAATTAAGGGAATGGGATTCTCTCAAGTTCATTTAAACTTGAGAGGGTCATGTTCACGATCTACACCGTTCATTATAAAATAAACGGTGTAGATTAATTTGATCAAATTTATACTTTTTTATCTACACCGTTTAATAAACGGTGTAAATAATGCCATATGACCCTCTCAAGTTCAAAATAAACTTGCGAGAATCTCAATCCTAAATTAAGATCTTTTCAATTAAAAATCTTTTCAAATGAAATCAATTAAGATCTTTCCAAAATAAAAAGGGTGTTGTTAAATACCGCCGTAATTTATCTACCTACCGCACAAATTATTACAATTTTGACCTTTTACTAAAAACTGAAAAAAAAACACATTCTCTCAACTTATTCGAATCTCAAAGAACGCAATGACAGATAAGACTTCAAAATCATCGGAATATGAATATGAATATCAAGTACCGGAAACAAATTTCCCGGCTTCTCCTGAGGTATTTTTTAAGTTTTTATCGTTTTTTTTAGTTTTTTCCGTTTTTTTTTTTCGGACTGTTCATCTTCCGGACGTCCCGAGGAAACGTCCGGGAAGTGTGGGACGTCCACGAAGGACGTCCCGCACGGTTAAGGACGTCCTACCTGGACGTCTTTATAAGGTAAGGACGTTCCGCATGGACGTCTTCACCTAATAAGGACGTTCACGTCCTTAACCGTACGAGACGTCCTTCGTGGACGTCCCACACTACTGTTTTTTTTAAAAAAAAAAATTAATTAATTATTAATATATTTTATGTTTACTTTACAGGTTCAATTTGAAGTTTTTAGTGATGATAGTGTCGATTACAGTGGACAGTTTAATCCCGAAATTAAATTTAAAAGCGACGTTGAGGCAATTCAGTGGGCGAAACGAGTTGCCATTCATATTGGGTTCGAGCTGGTTATTTCTTCACACAAAAATGGGGGAACACGAAAGCTTTTGAAATGTTCTCGGGGTGAGCGGTATAGAGGGCTCACAAATTCAAAATTATTTAAACGGAAGAATACGAAGACGAAGGCGTGTAAATGCCCTTTCGCGATTATGGTGCAGTTGAAGGGAGTTGAATGGAAAGTCGTTGCAAAATCTGGGAGTACTAGTATGCATAACCATGACTTGTTTGTCTATCCCGAGGGACATCGTCAAATGAGTGGACTGAGTCCCGCGTCCAAACAGATTGTGCGAGATATGAGCACGGCACAGGCTAAGCCGTGTGCTATTTGGGCGTCCCTGCAGGAGAAAAATCCATCTGACAATCCAACCAGAAGACAAATTTACAACTATAGAGATAATTTGAGGAGGTCGGGTTTTGAGGGCAGGGACGTGGTAGGCCAGTTTTATCATATGGCTGTGGAGGGCCGTTATGTGCATTGGACGCTTGCCGATTCGGAAACTAGTGCGTTGACTCACATTTTTCTGGCGCATCCAGATTCAGTGAGGTTACTCCGAGACTACCGCTGGATCATCGGTATGGATTCCACCTACAAGACTAACAAATACAAAATGCCTTTCTTTGAGATTATCGGGATGACTCCGTGCAACAAGAACTTTATTATTGCGTATGCAATTATAAAAGATGAGACTCATGAGAGTTATAGATGGGTATTAGAGAGACTGAGGCTCTTGATTGATGATGATGTCCACCCGACAGCTATTGTTACTGATCGAGAGTCAGGGCTAGTTAGACCAGTGGGAGAGGTATTCCCACGTACTTCTCATCTACTTTGCACGTGGCACATCAACAAGGATGTGGAAGACAAAGTTTTCAGATTATGTGGGTTAGATAGAGGCTATGCAGAGGCATTCAAGAACGGAAGGTGGAAAAACATTATTGAAGCTCCCACCGAGACAGAGTATAAGGCGGCTGTGATTCTCATGAGAAATCGAACTAGAGCATTTCCGGCTGTGGCACAATATGTTGAGAAGACATGGTTGGCACACAAAGAAAAGTTCTGCTGCGCGTGGACGAATAATGTGATGCATTTTGGAAACACCACTACATGTAGAGTGGAGAGTGCACATGCTCAGCTGAAGCAGTGGCTTAACTCTAATACCGGTTCACTGGATACAGTGTGGACGAAGGTGGATATGGTTATACAGTCACAGCTCAGCGAGATTCGGTATGTTACTGTTACACTTGATACTACCATTGGTAATTTTTGATAATTATAGTATTTTTAATATATATGTTATGTATATTGGCAGGTTCACACTCGAGCAGTCAAGGCGGAATGTAGGCTCCCGACGTCAGGGTTTTCCATTCAACTACCTGTCGTGCAAAGTCTCACATTATTGTCTGGATTTAATCGATAAGGAATTGGAGCGTATGATAGATTTGAGTACCGATGTTCATGATCGGTGTGGCTGTGTGCTGAGGTCGACACATCAGATTCCATGTGCATGTGAGCTGAGAGGAGTGATTGATTCAGGTGACATGCAAAACTATTTTTTCACTAATGCTAAAACATTTTTTTTGTTATTAAAAGTTAAGATTTTTGAGATATTTTATTATCAGGTATCCCGATCAGTGTGGACAGTATCCATCCCTTTTGGATGCAACTTGTTATTAGTGATGGGGTGGACACATCCAAACAGGCTGGGTGTGTTGTTGAGTCAGAGGATCTCCAGTATTTTCGAGGGATCGTTGGGGAGGTGATGACTCAGGATCGCTCTGTGATTCGCGATATATCCCTTATGATCTACGATCGACTCCATCCAGAGGAATCAAGTTACGGTGAACCCGAGGTGAAAACCGATGTCAAAGGTAGACCGAAGGGGAGTTCATCCACCAGGCGGAACCCGAGTCGGTGGGAGTACAGTTTGAAGGGCCGTGGGCGTGGGCGTGGGCGTGGGCGTGGCAGTTCATCTCGAGGCCGGGGTTGCGTCACTCCTACATCAGGTGTTTTTTTAAATACTAATTTTGTCAATATATTTACTTTCAGCATATCTTTATATTTATGTTTAACAATATTATTAATATACTTTCTCACAGATTCTATCAAGTTTGAGCACCTTATTCCGGAATTCATTTTGCCGTTCGTTACAGCGTGTACTGATGTAGAGCCGGACGGCAACTGTGGCTTCCGTGTTGTGGCTGATTACATATACAGGAACCAAGAAAGCTGGGAACTGGCAAGAAAGAACATTGCAAACGAATTAGCTGGCCACCGTGAACGGTACAACCACGCTGGTATTTGCCTCGAAGGGATCGACCGGGCCATCACACGTATCACGTGGGCAGGCGGTCATTGCGACCTTTCACACTGGATGCATGTAATGGATGACTTGTTCCCTATTGCCACTCTTTTCAATGCAGCAGTGTTTTTTATACACGGGGGGAAACGCGGAGAGCCACATTGGGGTAGTTGTACCGTTCTGCCTTTACATGCTTCCGAGCGCCACACACGGCCTATAGTAGAGATGGTCATCCTACAATTAGGAAGTTACGCTCACTTTGTTCGTTTAGATTTACTTGGCGATTTTCCTGTCCCACCTATACACTCGTTGTGGTCTAGGCACTGCGATCAGACTGTTGCAACTTGGGGTACATTGTATGAGAGTAGGATAGCCCAGTGGAGGCGATTGTCAGGTGCTTCTGTTTGAGTGGATTTAGACATGTTTCGTATTCTGTTTGATTGGATTTAGACATATTTCATATTCTGTTTGATTGGATTTAAATATATTTCATATTCTGTTTGATTGGATTTAAACATATTTCATATTCTGTTTAATTGGATTTAGACATATTTCATATTCTGTTTGAGTTGATTTAGACATGTTTAGTATTTTATTATACATTTCAGTGCTATTTTATTATATATTTCAGTGTTATTTTATTATATATTTCAGTGCTATTTTATTATATATTTCAGTGCTATTTTGTGACATGATTCAGTGCTATTTTAGTATTTTTATGCCATGAAAATGCTGAAACATTAATATAAAGAAAATAAACTAATCCATAATGGAGTGCAAAATACAAAATAAAAAATACAAAATACTTATCCATAACATAGTGTAAACTACAACATAGAAAATACATCTCAATCAGTCAGTCTAAACTCTCTCATAATCTGCTCCAACTCCTCTGCATGCGCAGCTATGGCTTGCTCCATCTCCGGAATGCCATCCACCACGCAATGTTGACTATGCTGCGCGTGAATAGTACTCATGGTGCACAGAAAACGCTGGCTCAAAGCAGTAGAATGAGCAAGCCACTACAAAATAAAGATACGACTGTTTTAGTATAACTAAAATTAACAATTACAGTTAAACTTAAGAACAAATTTATTAATTACTAACTAAAATTAAAAAATACTTACATAATCGGTGTTCGAGCGAGAAGGACGGGCTTGTGCAGGTAATGCATTAGTGTTGAGCAGGCGAGGATGCGAATGTCGGGCGTACCACTCCAAGTACTCTGGAGCACACGCGCTGGGAGAAACAGCCACATCATCTAATCTTAAGAACGGAAGCATGTGATCAAATGGGAACATACCCCATCTGTCAGATGCAGCAACCCTGGAGGTCTGCATCACGTACCGAAGTGAACTCCACGGCCTCACGGCCTTCTCAGGCCGATAAATAGGAGGAGGTATAATATGCACGTAACCCAGCTGACGAAGTACCCTAACAGGCATATATGGTTCTGAGATGTCCCTGTACTGTATCCAGCCCATGTATGCAGTCCTGGGAACGGTGATAGCAGGATCTATGCCAAAAGGCAGCCACGTCACCTACTCAAAAATTAAATAAGAAACAAGAAATTAGTACAAATACAACTAAGAAATTAGAATTTTTAATTTTAATTTACATACCTCGTCCGCAGTAAGCTGGTCTAAACGGGTGCGTAATGCAAAAACCCGGGTATCCGCTCTCTCAGAAGATGATACGCTCCAAGTGCTAGCTCGAGGAGAAACAGGATCGAGAATCAGTCGCTCACGGTTTGGTCGAAAGCATGAAAAGTACTCATATATCCATGCCTGAAGTAGTGTCAGACAACCAGACAACCCCTGGCAATCACCCCTAGAAGCCACTCCTAGCTGCCGATACAGGTACGCCAGTGTAGCGGAGCCCCAAGAATGAGAAGGCGCGTCCCCTAACCCATCCCTAACCTCCCAAAGGCATGCCGGTCTGAACCTGTGTCCACTCTTATCAACAAATAAGGTGCAACCTAAAGTCAACCAAATCCAAGCAATGGCCTCAGTCTCAGCCTCACCCGCAGCACCCTGACTACACAACTCGATTACCGACTCAATCAAAATCCCTCCCTGCGCCAGATGCCCCCCAGAAGCTAATCTCTCTACACTGATACCTAAAATCTCTGCACAAGAACGCTGCAAATCTAACTTATCTGGGGTATCAGTAATCAAAGATCCCTCGACTGGAATGCGGAGTATATACCAAACGTCATGCAGCGTAATAGTCATCTCCCCAAATGGCATGTGAAAAGAGCTAGTGTCAGGCTGCCAACGCTCCACAAATGCAGAAAGAAGCGGAACGTCCAGGTGAGCATACATAGTATCTGGGAGATGCGCCAAACCGGTAAGGTTTATCAAATCCCTAACTTCTTCTGATGTTTCCTTATACCACAGCACCAACTTCTGACAAGCAGAGTATCTGTTCTGGCACTTCAACATGCCTCTAAACTCCCCCTCCCATATCTTGGAAGAAACATGACCAAGAAAACTAGGAATCACAGTGCCGTCACGGGGTCCACCCGGCACTGGAGCACGAACGATCCAGTCGTCAACAGGGTTTACCTGAGATCGTCTAGTCGACTCTGTAATTATGAATTCAATGATTAATACAAATTTATATTTTTATTAATATTATCAAATTCACGTAATAATTGAATTATACTTACCTACGGACGATGAATCGGTCCTACGACGGGAGGGAGGGCGGTGTGCTGGCTCGTCTAAACTCTGCGGATCATCATCACTCTGGAAGATATCGGGCCAACCATCGTCTGAATCAGTAGTCCTCGACTGGTCTCTCTGTCGTCGTTGTGAGGCGGCCACATTACGGGTCCGGATATGTCGAGCTCCCGACCCCTCAATATCCATAGGTATCAATGGACCCTTTCCTCTACCAGGTTGTCTCTACATTTACCAATTTAGAATAATATTAGTTAAATAAAAAAATTTGAATTAAATAACTAAAATTAAATTCGAATAATTAATTTACCGACTAAACTAAATTTAAAATACAAATATTAATTAATTAACCGATAAATTATATAATTTATTAATAAAATAAATACCGATAAACTATTTAATTAGTTAAATATCTAATTTACATTAATTAAATATTTAATTAATTAAATAACTTTTTAATTAATTTAATTTTTAAAAAAACAATTAAAAAAAATTGAAGAAGGGGACATGCAGCACGTCCCCTTCTTCAGCACGCCCACCGTGGGCGTGCTGTTGCACGCCCACCGTGGGCGTGTGGCGGACGTCTCGGACGTCCGCCGGAGACGTGCGGCTTACCGCCGCACTTCTCCGGCGGACGTCCGCCGCTGCTGCGGACGCGATCCGAACCCTTTCGGATCGCGTCTGCAGCAAAAAAATTTAAAAAAAAAAACTAAAATTCTTACTTAAAAATCTACAAAAACTAAAAACGATTACTAACCGGTTGTTGTTGTCCGCTTTCCTGGTTAGAATCCGACATTTGAACTTGATATAATGATTGTTGTTCTTCGGATTTGAATAGAGTTGAGAGAGTTAGATTTTCAATATTTTTAGCTAAAGGATAGAAAGGTAATATTTAAGGCGGTATGTAGTTAAGTACGAGCGGTATTTAGCAGTCCACAATAAAAATAATTAAAGATCTTTTCAAATAAAATCAATTAAAATCTTTCGAAAATTAAATTAAACAAAATCAATGATAATATTTTGTAAACGTTTATTTGAAAATTACAGTTCACTTTTAAACAAAGATCACGGATCACTTTTTTTAATCTCAAAATATGATTTTGGTTAACCAATGGTATACCAACAGGTTATTAATGATATATTAAAAAATAATTTATGTTTTAAACGCACAATTTCAATTTACTAAAAAATTAATAAAAATTAATTAACTATAAGTTTATCAGCGGTTTACTCACAGTTCACTAATGGTATCCTAAAAACAAAGTTTTTTTTTAAAGTACTGTTTGTTTAAAATATACAATTCAAACTTATCAACAGTTTACTAACAATTTAATAACGATATATTCAAAATAATATTTATTACAAGTTTACCAATGGTTAACCCAAAGTTTACTAACAGTGTACTAAAAATAAAATTATTGGTGTACCATTAGTTAATCACTGGTTAACCAACAAACCATTACAGATACATAAGTGAAAAAAAATTACATCAGAAAATCAAGAGCATCATTGGAGAACGGCCAAAAGTTCATCCAAAGTTAACCATTAGTGTTACCACTAATACACCACTGGTTAACCAACTAGAAAATCAAGCCATAAAATATAAAAATTGTTGTTGCTTCGTGGACATAAAATACAACGATTACATCAGATTCAAAATGAACAGAGAATACAAAAAAATCGAACACAAAAAATACAAAAACTCCATGGAACAGTCCATAACACCATCACCTTGGAAGCCTTTATGCTCATCTTTATCATAATTGCATTCGGACTAAAAGGAAATTTTGCCACAATTTATCCTGAGATAGATTTGTTATTGATCTTGATTACAGAGATGAATCAAATCTATTAAAGAAAAAATAGCACTTTTGATTCCATCTTGTTGTTGCAAAGAACGAATCATCTCTCCGCTTTGAAACTATCAGAGCCGCCGTCGCTGCTGCTGAGAAAGACAGAGAAGATGGAGTTGGTACTTGGGGATGGCGAGACTTAAAGAAGATGGAGTTGTTGTGGTGTGGCCGGTGGCGGATGGGACCAGTGGTAGCTGATGAAACTGGTGGTAGTGGAATTGTCGTAAGGGTCATTTCAACCTAAATTTAAAATAAAATGGAAAGATTTGGTTAATGGAGAGAAATCTGGCAAGAATTTATGGAAAATCTAAAAGAAATGAAAACATGCAAATCAACTATGAGAGTAACAATAATGGCTCTTTATTTTTTCAATTTCAAAAATGTATTTGTGCAAACAAATAGTTGATAAATCAAATTTGAAATTTGATAACCGTATTTTGTTAAATTGGTTTTTGTCAAAGTAATATTGAGATTAATTATGCCCAACACAGTACCTGAGCTAATTATCTCACATTTAAATGGCACAATAGAGGCTTAGGAAATGGGTATCGTTACAAACACAAATCCACACTCTAAAGAAATTCAAATCGAGTAGGAAAAACTCATATTAAATAAGGATTCCAAATATTTTTTATTAAAATATAGCCAAAATTTGTATCAACCTGAAACTATTTAGTTCGATACATTATTTTAGTAATTTGAATAACATAATTCTATTAATATTAATTATTAAAAATTTAAAAAATTAATTTCGGTTTTTATATACAAATTTATAAAACAAAAATCCTTTAGAAAATAATAAAAATACCTTAATTTTTTTAAAAAAAAATTTAAGAAAATAGCATTGTGCGTGTGTATAATATTTGGTTAATTCAAAAACTTCAGACTAAAAGTCAAACCAAACTTAAAGAAAAAAAATATTAATTATAATCAAATTATACTAATAAAAAAACCGAGCTAAACTAAATTTTTAGCTAGGTTTGGTCGGTCCATTCGACTTTATCGAATACTGCGTTACCCTTGTCTACAATGGTTATTTATCGCTATTCAATAAACTTGTAAAAATTCATCAAAAAAAGCTTGTATAATGAATTATAATTATTTCTTAAAAAATAAATATTTACTGTTACATGGGAAGCAGACAGTTATCTAAACAAAATAAAAACTGAATATTTCTTTTATAGGAAGTATCATGCATATAATAATAGAACACTACGAGAAGAGCTATTATAAACAATAAAATAAAAAATTATATTAAGATATAGTTTGATTCAATTATAGAGTGAAATTTATATATTTTTAAATTAATTCAATTTGATATTCAATTCCAAATGAGTTTTTATGTTTGGTATCACAAATATTAAATATCAAATTCAATTTAAATAAAATGAATTTGTCATGACTCGAAATCTCGAGCCGCGACCGGCGCTAGAGAATGGGAGTGTTAGCTTTGAAACTCGTAGAAAACCTAAAAACGGATATAAATTTTTCGCTATTAAATCTAAATAAACACATAATCATATATAAATACGTTTTCATAAAAGCTTTTCAAATCTTGACGTATACAAACGTCTTGTTCAAAATCTAAAAACGTTACATAGAAACCTGGACCTTATAATGCGATGTCTCACATCCAGCATAACCCGTTCCACATTAAGCAAACGGTTTAAAGTGCAGTTTTCAAAACATTTATACATATCAGAGTAAAAATAAAATATACAAAACGGTTTGACAGATTATATACATACTAGAACTCGACTACTGCAGCATTATTAATTGACTCCTTCTTTCTGTACACACAGACTTCTGAAACAAGGATAGAAGTCTGTCACATCCAATTATACAACTTAAATAAAACACTGTTAGGGGGTCAGTCAACGCTGAGTGAGTTTGCATTTACTTATGATATTATGAATATAAATTGCGTAAACATATATTAAATCAACAACAATATTAGATTCGATGAAATCCTAATCTTAAACTTATACAATTTCCTACCTATAACATATTTGTATCATATCCATCTCACATCGTATCAAATTGATCGATTCTTATGGTACGGTCCCGAGATAGTTACACCGAGTTAACCGCCACCATGTGGCATAGTCCCGAGAGAGTTCGACCGAGTTAACTCATGCCACTACTTAATCCCAAGTTGTGAGTCCCAAGATAGTTCATCCGAGTTAACTCACCAGATACAGGTACCGAGATAGTTCCACCGAGTAAACACATTTGGGAGATTGTAAATTTGAAGCCTACTCTATGGACAAATTGGGTTATAGCAAATAAACTCAAAAATCTAAGCTTCTGGGGCATTACAAAACCTCATATGACTGTTTTTGGGCTTGGAGAAACATGCTAAAGATAAGGTCTGAAGTTATCTTTTTTATTATAAGTTGGGAAATGGAAAAAAGTTTAACTTTTGGTAATGATCCCTGGATTAATGGGGAATCCATAGTGGAAAAATTCTCTAATATTTACATAGAAGATGTTGATATATCTAAGTCAGCAAAGGTGTGTAGCATGTGGAGGAACAATGATTGGTCTTTTCCTGATCCCAAATATGATCAAACAGCTTCAGCTTGGGAGTGCATCTCTGATAATTTCAAAATTAATAATCATAGAAATGATGAAGTCCTTTGAAAACCTCAGAAAAATGGCTTGTTTACCATAAACAGTGCCTCGAGAAATATGATTCCTAACCAAAGGAAAGTTTGCTGGCATATTGTGGTTTGGTATCCTGGTCAAGTTCCAAGATGTTCTTTTATAGTCTGGCTGGCTATTTTGAACAGGCTCCTCACCAAGAAAAAGTTGAAGGATTGGGGAATTTTGAACAGGCTCCTTTCATAGTTAGGTTCTGTTTTTGAAACCCCTGCTGCATATAAACAATCAGTGAAAATGTTGCTAAGATCACTCACAGCAAAACCCAGACCCTTACACTAATAGAGATAATCAGCTTTTATAAATCTCAGAAGAAAAGAATTGAAGAACAGATCAAGTCCAGCCAATGAGCATACAGCATATGCAATTCCTGTTTAAGTTAGTTATAAAGCAAATAGCCGTTGTATTTGCATAAGAGAGACCAATAAGAATAGAACACGTGTAAAGTAGAGTCAAATATAAGAACATGCTTTATGCAATGTAAAACTCACTGAGAATTATTCTCAATTTTATTGAATTAATCTTTTCGTCAAATCTCTCTTCTTCTTCTTGTTCAAAGTTCTTCATATTCTATTATGGTATCAGAGCACAATCTCTGAAAAAACTTCCGCTACACAAATCTCTGTTACAATCGTAAAATTCATCATCTTCTACATTTTTCTGATTCAATAAAATCTTGCTATAGTTTGCGGTTCATTTTGAGCTTTTCTTTAACTGATTCAATTTCTTTTCCTTTCTTTAAAAGAAACCCTAATTTTTTCTTGAGAAATTTCTCTGTTTCTTTCAAGAATGTCATTGTTTACTGATTCAGACAATATTTCTAGTCCGTTTTACTTACATCCTAATGAGAATCCATCATTGATTCTTGTTTCACCTCCTATGAATGGTCAGAATTACCATACTTGGTATAGATCAATGAGAATGTGTCTCTTGTCAAAGAACAAACTTAAATTCGTAGATGGAAGTATATCTGTTCCATCAAAACTTGAGGATATCTATCCAGTATGGGAAAGGTGTAATACGATGGTCTTATCTTGGATCTTGAGGTCACTATCTCCTTCAATAGCACAAAGTATTTTATGGATTGACAATGCAGTAGATGCTTGGAAGGATCTTTATGACAGGTTCTCTCAAGGTAATGCTATAAGAATTTCTGATTTACAAGAGGAAATTTATGCTTTTAAGCAAAATAATCTCAATGTGACTGATTACTTTACTCAATTAAAGATTCTTTGGGATGAATATTCAAATCTAAGAATGATTCCTGTTTGTACTTGTAATCCCCAATGTACTTGTAATGCCTTAAAGATTGTAAAAGATCATCAAGAGGGAGATTATGTTATCAGATTTTTAAAAGGTTTAAGTGATAATTTTTCTGTTGTTAAGACTCAGATTCTGATGTTAGAACCTTTACCAAAGATTAATAGGTCTTTTTCTATTGCTTTAAATCATGAGAGACAAATAGGATCAGGAGGATTAGATGTTATTACACATGGTTCTGAATCAAATGTTTTTGCTGCTCAGACTTCTGGTTTTAACAATTCTTATCAGAAGAATTTTCAGGGTTATAATTCTGGTATGAGTAGGGGTGTTAGACCTACTGGTAATGTGTTTAGGGGAGGAAGTACTGGAAGCTTTCGTCCTCAGGGGGGACAGAAAAGGTTTTACAATAATACAAATATGAATAAGCCTTTATGCAGTCATTGTGGAGGATCAGGTCACACAGTTGATATTTGTTTTAAAAAGCATGGCTATCCACCTGGTTTTAAGCAACCTAGATACAGGCCTCAAACATATGTTAATCAAGTAGGAGAATTGGTTATAGCTGAGGATCGGGACAATGCTTTTTATTTTGATCAAGAACAAGAGTATTCAGGCAATGAGTTTTATACAAACAACACTAGTTCTGGGTCTGCTTCTAATGAACAACAAGCAGGCAATGCTCAAACTTCTGGAGCAGCACCAGTTATTACACAAGAACAATATTCTCAGCTTATGAATTTGTTGCAACAAAGTTCTTTAAATGAGTCTGCTGCACTACCAAGAATCAATACTGTTTCTGCTGTGTCTACTGACTTTAAGGAAGAATCAAAGGCAGCAGGTACACATTTCTTGCTCTCTCTTCATATTATTGCTTGTTTAAATGATAACAAAGTAGTTGCAAAAGATAAATGGATTATAGACTCAGGTGCTACTGATCATATTGCTTGTTCTTTAGATGTGTTCACTAATTATAAATCACTTCATAACATGTCTGTCACTTTACCTAATCATCAAAAAAATTCAGTTACACATATAGGATCAGTTAGTTTTAATAAAGACTTAATTTTGCATGATGTTCTATATGTTCCTGGTTTTTCATTTAATATCCTATCAACAAGTAAGTTAAGTAAACAATATGATTATTGTTTTATTCTTTATAAAGATAATTGTATCATACAGGATCCTTTCAAATGGAGGATGATTGGATTAGCTAAGCAATTTCAAGGTCTTTATCATCTTGATAAAGCTCAATTTGTTGCTACTGATTCTTCTGTTGTTTTTTCTGCATCTTCTTGTAATTCAAATAAGAATGATTCTGTTATTGGTTCTGTTGAGAACAATGTTTTTGATTCTGTTAATTCTGAAACACTTTGGCATTTCAGATTAGGTCATCTAGGGAATTCTAGTTTAAGATGTTTACAACCTATTGAATCAACAATAAAAGTTCCTTTTGAGAAACATTGTAGAACTTGTCATTTGGCCAAACAAAGAAAGATACCTTTTTCATTAAGTCAATCTGTTGCTAGTGAATGTTTTAGTTTAATACATGTTGACATTTGGGGTCCAGCCAGAGTTGTTTCTATATATGGACAAAGGTATTTTCTAACTATAGTAGATGACAAAAGCAGATTTACATGGTTGTTCTTAATGAAAAATAAATCTGATGCTAGGTTGATAATACAGAATTTTTATGTCTTTGTTGAAACTCAATTCAGTACCAAAATTAAATGTATTAGGACTGATAATGGACTTGAGTTTGATATGGTTTCTTTTTATCAATCTAAAGGTATCATACATCAAACTACTTGTGTATATACTCCAGAACAAAATGCAATAGTTGAAAGAAAACACCAACATATACTTAATGTTGCTAGAGCTTTAAAAATTCAATCTTTTATGCCTGTATCTTTTTGGTCTGAAAGTTTTTGAACATGCAGTGTTTTTAATAAATAGAATACCATCTCCTGTAATAGCTAATAAAACTCCATATGAAATCTTGTATGGAAAACTGCCTGTGTTTGATAATTTGAGAGTGTTTGGTTGTTTGGCATATGCTAACACTTTATCACATAATAGAGATAAATTTTCACCTAGATCTACACAGTGCATGTTTATTGGTTATAAACAAAATACAAAAGGATATAAATTATATGATATACATTCTAAACAAGTTATTGTTTCTAGAAATGTTAGGTTTTATGAACATTTGTTTCCTTTCAAAGAATTGAAAACAAATGCAGAATCAAATGACTTAGTATTGCCAGCTTATATTGATGCAAGTTTTTTATATGATGATGTTTATGCACCTGTTTGTGCTAATCCTGCTTCTACAGTATCTGCTAATCCAGTTTCTGATATTGCTTCTGATGTTTGTTTTAATTCTGCTCCTGTAGAACCTATTATTTCAGAATCAGTCGAACCTGTTATTATTGAATCTAGGAAATCTAGTAGGATAATCAGTAAGCCTGCATTCTTAAATGATTATGTTTGTTCATTATCTAAGTCTAATGTTTTTAGTAAAGTTAAATATACTACACCACATATTCTTTCAAAGGTTTTTACTTATGATAAGTTAAACACAGCTCATAGAGTCTTTAGTCTTGCAATTGATAAAATAGCAGAACCTAAGTCTTATAATGAAGCCATTAAATCAGAACATTGGAAAGAAGCAATGCAAAAGGAATTAGATGCTTTAAGTATTAATAACACTTGGTTTTTGACAAAACTTCCCCAAGGTAAAGTACCTATAGGATGTAAATGGGTCTATAAGACTAAATATAATAGTGATGGATCTATAGAGAGACATAAGGCTAGGCTTGTAGCAAAGGGGTATACACAACAAAATGGCATTGATTACAGAGAAACTTTTTCCCCAGTTGCAAAAATGTCAACCATTAGAGTTTTGTTAGCTGTAGCAGCATCTAAAAATTGGTTTTTACATCAATTAGATATAAATAATGCTTTCTTACATGGAGACTTAAATGAAGAAGTCTATATGCAACCACCTTCTGGCCTTGCTGTTTCAGATCCAAGCTTAGTTTGTAAATTGACCAAATCTTTGTATGGCTTAAAACAAGCTAGTAGGCAATGGAATTTAAAACTTACTACTTCATTAATTGCACATGGTTTTACTCAAACTCAGTCAGATTCTTCTTTGTTTGTAAAACAAGAATCTGATTCTTTTACAGTTTTGTTAATATATGTTGATGATGTAATTTTAGCAGGTAATAACATCAATACAATTAACACAGTTAAGTCTTTCCTTGATAAAGAGTTTAAAATAAAAGATCTTGGCAAACTAAAATTCTTTCTAGGATTAGAAGTAGCAAGAACAACATCAGGAATAAATTTATGTCAAAAGAAATATACTATTGATTTGTTGACTGAGACAGGATACATAGGGTCCAAACCAGCTACAACACCAATGATTACAACAACTAAATTGACAAAGGCAGATGGAGCTCCCTTTACAGACATTACAGCATATAGAAGGTTGGTTGGGAAGCTTATTTATTTATGTAGCACTCGACCAGACATTTCCTATCCAGTTCAGCAGCTGTCTCAGTTTCTGGATTGCCCAACACAAACTCATTTTGCAGCCATTTCAAGAGTCCTCAGATATTTGAAAAAATCTCCTGGTCAAGGTCTTTTCTTTCCTTCTTCTAACAGTCTGGAATTAAAGGCATTCTCAGACTCAGACTGGGCTACATGCCCTGATAGCAGAAGATCCATATCAGGATACTGCATATTCCTTGGCAAGTCACTTATCTCCTGGAAAACAAAAAAGCAGGCTACAGTTTCTAAATCAAGTTCAGAGGCTGAATATAGGGCATTAGCCAATGTAACATGTGAAGTACAGTGGCTGTCTTTTCTGTTAAAAGATTTACAAATTCATACAACAGCTCCAGCTTCAGTGTACTGTGACAACCAGTCAGCCTGCTATCTTGCTCACAATCCAGTATTCCATGAGAGAACCAAGCACATAGACATTGATTGTCATATTGTGAGACAGAAAATCATTTCTGGTTTGATTCATCTGTTCCCAGTTAGCTCTTCTCAGCAATTAGCTGACTTCTTCACAAAACCCCTTCCTCCATCTCAGTTTCTGCAGTTTGTAAGCAAGCTGGGCATTCATGATATCCATGCTCCATCTTGAGGGGGGATAATAGAGATAATCAGCTTTTATAAATCTCAGAAGAAAAGAATTGAAGAACAGATCAAGTCCAGCCAATGAGCATACAGCATATGCAATTCCTGTTTAAGTTAGTTATAAAGCAAATAGCCGTTGTATTTGCATAAGAGAGACCAATAAGAATAGAACACGTGTAAAGTAGAGTCAAATATAAGAACATGCTTTATGCAATGTAAAACTCACTGAGAATTATTCTCAATTTTATTGAATTAATCTTTTCGTCAAATCTCTCTTCTTCTTCTTGTTCAAAGTTCTTCATATTCTATTATACACTCCATCATCACCAATCTCCGCAATTTAAACTCATACACTCTCCCACCAAACCCATCATCACCGGACCTCGTAAACCAAATCTGCCGCATTTTAAGCGACCACAGAAACCCACATCACCACCTAGAGCTCTCTCTAACAGCTTACTCTGCCCACATATCAACAAATTTAGTCGAGCAAGTTTTAAAACGTTGCAAAAATCTCGGATTCTCTGCACAAAGATTCTTTCTTTGGGCTAAAACAATCCCGGGTTTTACTCACAGTGAAGTAAGCTATCGAATTTTGGTGGAAATTTTGGGTTCTAGTAGACAGTTTGCTTTGTTATGGGATTTCTTGATTGAATTGAGGGAATCTCAAGAATTTGATGTAACCCAAGAGATTTTCTGGCTTGTTTTTAGAGCTTATAGTAGAGCTGATTTGCCCAGTGATGCTTTTCGAGCTTTTGATCGAATGGTTGAGTTTGGATTAAAGCCTAGTGTTGATGATCTTGATAAATTGTTGTATGTGTTGTGTAAAAGGAAACATGTGGTGTATGCCCAGCAAGTGTTTGATAGAGTTAAGGTTAAATTTGAAGCTGGAGTGAAAAGTTATACTCTCTCCGTCCCACTTTAGAAGTCCCATTTGATTTTACACACAGATTAAGAAAACATTAATTATTCTTGTCTTTTCATGTTTTTTCATGTTTTGCCCCTATTAATGATAGTGGAATTTTCCATAAAACTCTTTTAAGATAACTAAACTAAGGGTAAAATAGGATATTCAATGAAAAAACATTCTAAAAATAGTAATGGGACTTTTTAAATGGGACATCCCAAAATAGAATATGGGACTTCTTAAACGGGACGGAGGGAGTAGTATTTTAGTGAGGGGGCGATGTTGGTGATTCGGTGTCGGCGCGTAAGGTGTTCGATGAAATGTGTGAGAGGAATAATGATGTGGATGTGCTTGCTTATAATAGCTTGCTGGAGGCTTTGTGCAAAGGTGGGAAGGTTAGTGAAGCTTATGAGATTTTTCGAGGAATGGGTTTGAGAGGAATTGAGCCGGATGCTTGTAGTTATGCGATATTCATTCGTGCCTATTGTGAAGCGAATGATGTTCATTTAGCTATTAGAGTGCTTGATGAGATGAAGAGATGTAATCTTGTGCCGAATGTGTTCACTTATAATTGCGTAATCAAAAAGCTTTGCAAGAACGAAAAGGTTGATGAGGCGTATGAAGTTTTGAATGAGATATTTGAGGGAGGAGGTAGACCGGATACGTGGAGTTACAATGTGATCTTAGCTTATCATTGCGAGCATAACGAGGTGAATAGGGCTACCAAGGTGTTATCTAGAATGGTGAAAGACGGTTGCTTACCAGATAGACATAGTTACAACATGCTGCTTAAATTGTTGATAAGAATAGGGAGATTTGATAGAGCAACTGAAGTATGGGAGAGTATGGGAAACAGGGGATTTTATCCTTCAGCCTCTACATATTCTGTCATGATTCATGGAATGTGTATGAAAAATGGTAAATTAGAGGAGGCTTGTAAATACTTCGAGATGATGATTGACGAAGGGATACCGCCATATTCTACTACTGTGGAGATGTTGAGGAACAGGCTGATAGGGTTAGGATTATCGGATTACACTGAGATACTTGCAGGTAAAATGGAGCGAAGCACTGCTTGTTCTATACAAGAGTTTGCAATGCGAGGCGGTAAGGCTCATGGAAGATCAAGAACCGAAGAAACAGAGTCCGAAAGTGACTGATAGGTCGAATGCTATCAATGTGTAGTGTACGTTTCAGGCTTTTTTCACAGTTTAAAGGATATAAGTTTAGAAATTCTGCATTTAAGGTGATTTCTAAAGTATGTCCAGTTAGGATGATTTTGAAAATAATCTCCAGTTCAAGAAAGTTATTGGCTGAGATGGTTACAATTTATACGGAGAAATGAAAAGATAAGTTTTTATTACAATTATAGCCAAAACGATAGTCAAACTTGTTATTTTTAATAAATAATAATATATTAAAAGTTAAAAAAATTGGCAAAATACTCAAAAAAAAACTCAAAAATTTTAACACAAAATACAATTTGGCCATAATTGCAAAAATTAAAAGATTTAATTTAAATTACAATAAGTCATAAAAATTTGATTTTTTTTTATTCCCTTGAGGCTTTTAGGAACTGATCCTTTACAAATATATCACTTTTCCAGAACTGATCCTTTTAGCAAATCAAGATTCAAGAATGAAACCATAAACAGAAAAATATTCCCCAGCAGTAAAATCCACACTTTTATGACAAGAACATAATAAGAATCAATGAACAGATAGATCAAATGCAAAACTTGGTACCTTAGAGATTACACTGTATCTATCACCATACAAATGAAACTAATCCTACTACTCCTATGCCCTAATCCAACTTCTTTTCCCCAGAAAAAAAAAAAACAACATTTAACACTGCAAATAGTTTTCTACAGATCTCCTCTCTCTCACTCTATAATAAAAAGAATCCCATCCTTTTGATCTTCATGTAGTAGTTTTGGAAATCGCTAACCAGCTCAATTTGGATAAAGTATATGGACAACTTCAAATATAACCAAAACTATATAAATAAAAAATTGCTAGTTCCACCAAAACATTTCATCGAGAATTTTTTAACTTCCTTCACAACTTATTCCGACCCTCTCTCCGAAGCATAGGCTACCTTCTGCATTATCATGCCCTCCGCAGACTGAATAGCTCTCGGCGTCCCCGTGATTGTGATTTTCCTGCCATAAATTGAGATGGAAGGAACAGTGTCAGAATTATTCTTTCCCTCAAATATCCTACATGATACGTTAAACATCTTTATGGTACCTATCACTTGTTCCGGACATGAAATCCCCTCTATCTGATATTTTAATCCGGGCCCCACTAACCTGCCAAAACAAACAACCCCATTTGAGTGCATAGACAATCGTTTGATATTAGATAATTAATCAGAACTCTTAAGTTATTTAACAACCTGGCTTATTTCCATTATGTTCCTTCCACCACGACCGACAATCAATCCAACATGCTCGTCTGCAACACCGATCGTCATCGAGTCCTCCTGGAGAATATCAGAAGGTCGGCCATCACAATCATCTTCGTGTCAGTGTTTTATAGAAATAAATTACAATCTCAATGGCTATCAGGATGATATATTATGAGCATCACTTAACAATAAAGACATTGATGAAAGAGAAATATGCAGACTCAGATGAGGAAACTACTCTAAAGATATCAGTTAGGTTTGAAGAAATGCGAATTTGTTGACAATTATGACCAAATTTCAAATGAATCGATGTATCAGGTATAAATGTAAAGAGAGGTGTACCTCACTATAAAATTGCACGCTAGAATATGAAAACAAAAAATCATTAAATATTTTAAATATTGGGGACCTAATTCTCAGCATTGCAGCTCAATTTTTCGAAAACAAAATCCCGAAAATATAGGCAGAAAAACACTTGCTGAACAATTTTTTTGAATTGCTCAATAAAGAAATTATAACACAGGAATACATACTAGAAGTAGGCATTGCAGCTCAAAATTTTAGCAAGCAAACTCCAGATAAGATAAACAAAAAAAGACACTCACTGAACAAAAAATAAATTGATCTCATTAAGATATTTGTACACAGGAAAACTAGCTAGAAGTGAGTACCGAATCAATTTGTTCATATGATGACAAAAACAAAGTAACAAATAATTTGTGTCATAGGAATCAAAATAGCACAACACTAAATAATGCAATTAAGAGTAAGGCATCATGAAATAGAATAAACCTTGCTATTCTGATACTTTCCAGCAGCTCCATTTCCTCCATAGTTCATAGTGTTACTGTTATATCCTACAGTTGTGAAAAGAAAGAAGCATACATGCAGATAAACTACTATGAGAACGAAAGAACAAAACATTTACCAGTTTAAGTTAAAGAAGTGCCAGAAAGAATTAAATTTATTAAGATAATACAGCTTCAGGAACTAGAAGGAAGCCATGCCAAACATGCATGCATAAATTGCAGGGAGAAGTTCAAAATGTATGCATGTGCGTTTTCAATAAAATGTGCGGTTTCTTTTCTTAAAGAAAATCATCAAATGTCATTTCAATTGTTATCAAAATCCAATAACTGACGATAGAAGTTTAGTTTACCGGAGGAGTGTTATTTACATTCAAAAGATGAAAGCATGCCGCATACGCAGAAGGAACAACACATGCCACATCAGCAAAATGTGTGCCCAAATAATGCTAATCAGCAAACCATTAACTGTGTTATGGCAACATACTACATTTAAATAACCCTGGAAATCAGATGCTTTGATATGAAAAAGATGTGGTTAATCAGGGGGATGCCTTTTAAAAACTTCCCTTGGTTCTAATTGACAGCATACTGGTAATCATGTTAAAATTGTAGAACTCGGAAACTTCAAGAGCAGGTCTGGTATCCAAGGAAATAGGAATGGAACAAATATCCATTCCTTATTTAGTTTGGTAATACTGAATTCTTTTTTAACTTTGAAATTGTAATGTCAAACAAAATACAATATTCATAATTTTAGTAAAAATAAATACTTATTTATATTATTTTTAGAAAAATGATTAAAGTTTATTTGATTATTTTAAAGCATTGATTCCATTTATACTTATATTCCAATTCCTTGTTACCAAACATGTCCCAATAGAACACTTGATGAAGCACACGTTGGATACAAGTCTGATAATTGACGAGCTAAAAACTGTCTTAACGTGCAAGCACTAATCTGGAATATGTGGGCTGATGGAAAGGCTGAACAGAAAGTATGTTAAGTTTTAGATTCTTTATTATTAGTTGCAGGGATATTTTAATAATTTAAAATTTCTGCAGGGACAGCAGTGCTGCAGCAGAAAATTCAGTTATTTTATTTTTCTTACTGTGTGCTTAAGAGTCTTATTTGGTTTAAAAGCTATAAAGCACCGACACTTCTTCGGGGTGCCGTATCTAGGGGGACACGGCGGGGACACGTACCGACAGAGCAAAATTATGTCTCCATAATCATATTGTTATCATTTGACATCAGATGTAATGATACTTTAAAAATATATATATATATTATTTGACAGACAGTATGTATCAACAACCATACTCAATATTATTTTTGATAACAATTGATAAATTTTTATTTTTAATAATTTTGTGATAACATTTTAATGAGATATTTGAATTTTTATAATATAAAAGTTCTACAAAAATTTCATTTGTTAGTTGTTATGATTATACTTTATAGTATATGTAACTTTAAAGTGAATAAAATAATTAATAAAACTGTTAACTTTTTCACTTCATATGATAAATAAAATAATAGTTTGAATTATTGTGCAAACTGAATTCAAAAAAATTATCAAATTAAACTAGTTGGTTTGTCACCTAATTAGTTTGATTTTGATGTGCAAAATATAATTGGCTTGAATTAGCATAAGAAGACTAAATCAATCGAACCAAACAATATATATCCCTATTGCCACATCAACATTCCTAATAGATGTTATTTTTTCAACTGCAAAAAATTCATTTAAAATTACTACTATAACAAATAGGGTAAAGCAAAAGAGTGAGATGCTTCATATCAAAATGATTCCTTTGATCATGGCAATAACTTGCACCATAGACATAAAGCACCAAGACCAGATACACAGCATATGCTACATGGGCAAGGAGAAAGGTTCTGTGGAATCAATTTCATTACCAGCTATTACCGACAGTTTAACATTTCATTGAATCTTAATTTGCTCAGGATTTAACATTCAGTCTTGCTATAGTCTTCTTTCTTTTCTTTTCTTTTTTCAACACTCTTATTACTTTATTATGATTCAGTGTTAACCCAAAACAATAGTTTATTTAGGTTGTATGGTTGCCAGAGGCAGATATAGAGTCTAGATTCAACTAAAAATTTCTTAATACCTGACACTAAAATAAAAAAAATTAGCACATCTGGTTCTTTTTTATGTCATCCTAATTTACATCTTTAAAAACATCTTACCATCTTACTTTTCAATAATCTATTTTCCTTCCAACTAGTAAAAACAAAAGAAAAACATAAAACAGAAGTGCAACGCATGACTTGTTTTATGAGTGAAAAATGTTATCCATCATTTCTTTATTTTATATCACAGCATTTAGAAGAAGCTCAAGGAACTTTCTAGTTGTTAAGTAGAAGTGTTCTCCATGTTTCCTTCCCCTGATTCAGTACGCATTGGACAAATATGATGAGATTCTCTTCTAAGTCATCCATTATATGCATAGTTCTTTTCCCAACTAAGCAGGCTTTTTCTAAGATCCCCAAACTCTTTACTCCCTAAGAGAGATCCCTGCCTAGAGACATTATTGAAGAGGAACCGAATTGCAGTCTACGTACAATAATAAAAACATTTTTAAAATATAGACTCATGAATCCTTAAAAAATATCACTAATTTAATATCCTGCAGAATGTTAAGAAACTAGATTCTGATAGTTATTCTGATAGTTATAACAACCCAATAATTAATTAATTTTACTTTGCATCAAAACATTATCTTTTAAAACAAGTTCATTAAGTAAAGAATAACATGCACTAATCTATACTACTCTTTGGAAAGATTTTAGTGATTTTAGTTTAAGAAATAATATGGCCATTTTTTCAATTTGAGAAGTTAAAACCAATATCTTATTCTAAAACTAGACATCAGAATCACTTTAGCGAATTTTTTTGCTAGATAATGGTTTGTGGTAATAGTTTTTGGAAAGCAATAAGAGTAATACTGGTTTGAAAATTTGACTATTAGGAGCCAAAATTCATGAGAAGAATTAATTAAATATATAAGTCTTATCCAACGTCTGGTGTAACTAAGTATATTCCTCGCTTTGATTCAAGGAAGAATATGGTATATGGCTTTTGGTTAAAGGCATATTTAACTACTGCAGACTGGCTCTTCTACCTATTGTTCTCTATCCTGACGATGCAGATTCCTCTTTTTGCTACCTTTTTATATCTGCATAACTAACCAGCCCGAACTGGATTGCAAATCCAAAAAGACAACCCATCATTTTTCTTTTTCTAAAAGTCAAACCATAAAGCAGGATACAGCTCATGATGCCCAATCAGTCCATGTTTATTCTATATCTATGCATTCAACTAAAAGCAGCAGTTAGTGCTACAATGAGTATGACCAATAAGCTAAGGGCAGAGACAGACCTGCATATGATAATGGAGCATGCATTGTCTGTGAGTAATGAGAATCTTCATATAATTTAGACAAAATGAGATCAATGGCCCGCATCTGCTCCTCAATTGTTCCAGTCACAGTCACCAGCCTATCATTCAACCCATAAAAATTATTATCCTGAGGAGATATCTTAATGCCAGCTTGGGACTCCTCAATAAATGACCTGCAGACAGGTAGATCCACATATCAGCATGCATCTCTTTCTCTCTCTGCTTAAGAGAGCAGACGATTCATCTTTAAAAGTAACAACAGAAATGAAACTAATTATGCTTTATTGTTGGAACTCTTTTCAAAACTATGCCACCATGAAAAATGTGGATTAAGAGAAGACGACAATAAACTGAAATACTACCACAGGATATCAGAACATGTGTAAACTGCAGGCAGGAACAAAAAAGTACAGAAAAAATTTGTCACACTTACTTCCAAACATGACATAAACGGTACAAAAGCATCGACAGATGTTTGTATATACCACCCAATGGTTGTTTAGGAATATGGAATGGCTAATCCTAGATTTTTTTACAAAGTTTACATAACAAATGACTAGAAAGAAAAGGCAGGACTAGATCATATATAAAGCTTATAACAGTGATCATCAACAGCTCATTTAGAAAACCAAAAATGGGCAAGAGAGAACTCATTATTAATAAATAAAATATTTTTAAGAAAAAAATGAAGAAATTTCACATCTTCCTTACTAGGTTGATATCCATCCACCTGGGAATCCCCAAAGAATTAGAAGAATAAAGCCACCCAGAATTAAAAAAAAAAAAACAAATATAACACAATTAGCACACGCAAAATTTTTTAGGAAATAACTATAACAATAGACGACATCCTAGACTTAAATGCTTATTAGAATACCATCCATGATCATGACTTCGAATTTCTATATAACTTGATGTCTGGGTGGGTCCAAAATCAAAAGAGCACAATTTGGTTTAGTTATTTAGAAAAAAAAGTACGTCTCATTGACTAGTAACAAATAGATGAGAGTAGTTGTCAAGCAAATGATGATTAAATTTACATGACAAGTATGGTCAACGAGGACTTTCAATTTTTATGTTATATCAAATCCTCTTGTTTTATCTGCCAAAAAAGAGAGAGGGAAACAATAACATAATTCGGCAATATCAAAATCATTCTTCTAAAATATTCAATTAAATAACTTTAATCACCTCTCCAAGTCAAAATTTTCAAATCATATTAACTTGAGCATTAGTTCAAAACAATTTCCCAACTTCTCATGCTTGTTTTCAAACATAAAAATTTTGAGCACATAAAAGATCTATCTAAATAGGGTAAGTTTGAAAAGACAAATTAATCTGGTGTGTAATCCAGAATTCCAAATTTAGAAAGCTTTTCAAGGCTAACAAATGATGAAATATAAATGTATGATTAAATCAACAGCTCCTAAAACCTCAACGACAACAAATTCTGATTTAGATAGGTAATCAGGGCGATCATTTGGTTCGTTAAACCGAATTAATCTATTTAACTGACCAATTTTGGTAACTTCAGTTAACATTTTGATTCATTCAGTTAATTCAGTTTGGTAATGCAAAAATTTGGTTCGGTTACGATTCAGAGTTTTAAAATTTTGGTTAACCAAATATTTAATGCAATCCATTTCTTTAATTATTATTCTTTATATTTTATCGATTTAACTGAATGGACCAACTAATTCAGTCAGTTTGGTTTTACATATTTAAAAGTTTAGTTATTTCAGTTAAACCGAATTCGGTTAGCATCAACAATTGATCAATTTGATTAAATAGATAAAGTGATTTGGTTAATTTAATTTTAGTTAAATTGGACAGTTCTTGACCGAACTGACTGTTGGCTCACCCTAATAGATAACAAAAAGCCACTCTTCTGGCCTATTTATTAAGGGTTTTAACATATGTAGCTAAATAAAGGACTTCCTAAGCCTGCAACTTCAAACAGCATAACATCAAGGACAGGGCCCACTAAGATGAAAGGGTCCCATACAGCCTCCCAGGGTAAAATCCAAAATGCAAACCAGAACACAAGTTCACATAAAACCACATCTACAGAAACCTTAAGATCACATATACAGTAATGATGATTGGAAAAGAAAAGCAGAACAATGTCACAAGAAATCATAATATATAGCATCAACTAACTGACCAAGAATTTTGCGTTTGAACTCATCAAAGTATAGTTCATGAAAGACCTACTAGATACAGGAAGAAAACTTTCTTGCAAAAATAAATTATTAGTTGCAAAACATTTACTAAATACGCAAACCATGAATCATCACACAGCATCATCATAATTGGGACTGCAGAAGGTCCTCAGAGAGCAAAAAAGAAAACCAGAGCAGCATTGTTTTCTGGATAAGCTACTGAAGAAGAATTTTGAATAATGAAAAAACTTCCGGTCTGAAATATAAGAAATAGAAAATGGTGGTAAAACAAACCCCAAAAGAGTCACCATTATTGCAACACCTACCCTCCTTCCAACCATTATCAAGGGATATCATAAATCAATGAAATCACAAGGTATACTTAGATTTAAATTTCATCTTTAACTTTTTAATGTATAGCAAGCAGTTAAATGGTATCAGGATAAAGAAAAGGCAGTATCACATACTTTATAATACATCCTCCCTTTCCGATTATGCTACCACAAGAGCTATTTGGAACAACTAGTCTGACTTTCAATCTTGGTTCAACATCATCACCACCTTCAGTATGAAGCTAACAAGCAAAAATAGACCAAGGAATTAGCTTCAGAAAACAAATAGAATATATAGATAATAGAACAAGCCTGTTTCAAGATGATCACCTCGCCAAGTAGTTTCTCAATAACAAGCTCCACACCCTTTAATACATCATCATAGATTCCCGATACCAAAATTATCCTATCAGATGTTCCTGGAAAAAATTCAAAATTACGTGACAATTGAATTCTTGCTCCGGATTGTGACTGAAAATCAGTGATTGTGGCACCACCCTTTCCAATCACTGAACCAGCTGCGGCATTTGAAACAAGAAATCTAATGTATGTTGGCTTCTCAGCTGAATCTGCAGCAGCAAATATTACACAAAAATGAATTAGCATGGAAACTTATAACCAGAACAAATTCATATGCCAACGCATAAACCAATTTTTAAACATGCATGTTTTCAAGATAAAAATGAAATTGTTCTTTTCCACCCAAAAATAATCGAGAGACATAAATACAAGTACCATTGATCTGCTTGATTTCTCTTTGGAATAAAAAAGAGCATAAGAAAATTTATGAATTTGTTATATTTAATTCCAAACTGCTTTTTCCAAATCCACGTTCTGAAAAATTATCTACCTAGTTTTCAAAGCTAAAAAAAATGGATGAAATAAAAATGGAATAAGTGTTTCTCCAAGCTGTTATGCCAAACATGCCCTATATATGTAAAGTACGGTCTCAATAAATTTATCAGTATTAACTTCAATATGGAAAGAAAATACAGAATGGCCAGAATTACCAAAACAAAACTTACTTATCAAGATTCAAATTTAACTTTTTCTATTTTAATACGCATAACATTAACGAGTATTCTATTTTTAATTAATCATTACAATTTACAACTACAAATTCTGTTGAGGGACTTGGCATACAATCTCAGCCAAACCATACAGAACTATGCATCAATTATTTTCTACAATGTGAACATTTTCCGAAATAACAAACAAAAAACCTAGAATTAGGGTTTCAATTCAAAAACAGCTAAAATTCAAACCAGCAGAACAATCACATACAGAAGCAATAATTATCTGATAAATTACCACATTTTATTAGTCAAAACTTAGCTCAAATAACAAATAAATTAAAATTTCAGAGAGATGGAATAGATCAGATCATTTACCAGAAGTAGGCGATTTAGGCGGAGGCGGAGATCTATCACGCGGAGCCGCCTCCGGTGACGACACGTAAGACGATTCCGTCGATTCCATTTCCACCGGCGTTATTTCCGTTACTAATTCTTCTTATACTTCACTTCCTGTAAGTAATCCACAAAAAAACAACAAATCAGTAACAAAAACAAAATCAAATCGTTAATTAAAATGAAGAGCAAATGGATGAGTTACAGTGTTGGTGGAAATTTTTGAGGTTTTTTCGTGAAGTGAGCAGTGAAGGATAAGCTGTGTTTGTTGCGGCGCGGTGCGTGTAATTTTCTGCAGATTTTGGAATTTGTTTCTGTGAAGATTATTATTATTATTATATGCTAAGCTAATGTAATAAGCTTATGGTTTTTTCTTTTTTTTTTCTGTTTGGCACCGTTTAAGGCTGAGTAAGAACCTCTTATTTATTTTATTTAGGATCTCTATCTACTTTCTTTTATGGATAAATTACGTAAATGGTGTCTCAACTTTTTAAATTTTTTTGTTTTAATATATGAAGTTTTATTTTATTTAAATTAGTGTTTTACTTTTTAAAAAAGTTTACTCATTAAAAAATATTTCACTTTTAAATTTTTTTATTTATGGCATAAACTTTTAAACTTGTCCATTTTAATTTATTTTTCAATATTCTAGTTATTTGTTCAAATTAGAAATAAAAAAATTGAAGTATATCTTCATGTTGTTTTTATTAGCCTTTTTACCATATGAATAATAAATATGAGAGTGTATTTGAATTTCCGCTTTTTGTATTAAAAAGAATGCTAAAACTAATGATTTTGAAAGCTTGCATTATAAACAAAATAATTTAAAAAATATCAATATATTTTGATAACTAAGCTTTTTAAAAATATATCAAAATAGTGTTTTAAGCTATTTTTGGGTCACCGACTACTAATAATATCAGAAATATTTTTTAAAGTTGACGATACGGTTATATATATATATATATATATATATATATATATATATATATATATATATATATATATATATATATATATATATATATATATGAGTGTATCATTTGATTTAAAATAGATATAGTATTGCATAAATAGCCATTATTTTTTATTAATATAACATCTAAATTTAAGTAATAAGGGAGTGATTTTTGTTTTTTAAGCACCGCTGACCAAAAAAATGGTTAAAAGTATTTATTTAATATATTTTAGAAAAGTTAAAATATTAGTATAAAAAAATAAAAGTTACAACACCAATACTTCCATTTAATGAATACTTTATTAACTCTTTGGATAGTTTCAACTTTAAACACGTTATGGCACATTGGCACGACTAGGATTCAGGTTTGACTAAAATTATTTTCCATTAAAAGATATACTAATTATTCCCACCTGGCATTAGAGCCAAAAGTATCAAATGGTTTAATGAATTATTTAAGTTCATAAGATCCACAGTTTAACGAATCGAATTTAATTCTTTATATCTATTTGATTTTGACTTTTTAGTGTTTAAATTGAAATTTTAGAAGATTTCCTTACTTTTTAAAATTAAAAGAATGTAAAATAATTTTAAAAACATAGAAAATCGAAATGTTGATAAGTATATAACAATTAAATTTAATTTAATAAATTTTATGAAAAATTATAGATTTAGTTTTTATTCACCGTAAAAGCCTTAGTTTTTTTTTTGAAGAACGTAAAATGCCTTAGTTAATATTTATAAGTTCAGTTGAGTGAATAAAGAATGGGAAAAGAAAAAAAGATAAAAGAAAGGACTAGAAATCAAATTACTAACTACTACAGTAGACAGGAGAGCCAGGCAAGATCATGGAAACTGATAGCATACCTTAAAGGAAATTATCTTTTATACCTCATTTTTTGAAATTTTTACAAGTTTTATCTCTAATTTATTAATGAGTTACGAATAATCTACTAAAAACTATCAAAAAGGAGAATTTCTGCAAAAATTTAAGGTATTTGTGTTTCCCACCGAAAACAAAGGAATTCTATAGCCTTGCATAAGGCGCAGATGCAAACCTGTGGATTTTATAGAACAAAGAAATTCTATAGCCTTACCGAATCCAAAATCAAGTAAAATGGATGTATGTTGTAATATTTATGAGTGTTTTCGATTGAAATAGTCGGCTAGGGTTTTTATAGAAGTGAAAAAAAATGATCAGGTTAGGTTAAGGGGTCTATTTATAGACCTCACATCGATTTTTACTCGCAGGGCGCGATGGCGGGCGCGTCGAGAGGCGCGACGGACCATCGCGCCCTCTAACAAAATTCAAGACAGGGCGCGACGCGAGGCGCACCGACCCTGTCGCGCCTTCCGTCGCGCCCTGCAGGCAGAATTTGCAATCGGGCCCAAAACTGGGCCCGAACCCGACGACGAAACGAAACCGATTTCGAACTTCAAAAATGGATCATTCGAGCCCAAACACGCGAGATACAGACGATAAAACGAACGAACAACTATCGGAAACATAAACGGAAAACACGGGGTATTATATTGAATTTGCACAAAATTGTAAAAAATGATTTTTTGTTAAGAAATGCATAATTACTATGAGAAATAAAAAGTAATAAATTGTTGATATAAATTTTTATATAGAGATAATTAAAATTTAATCTAAAAATAGTTAGACAAAAGATAAAAATTGATTAGAGAAAAGATTATTTAAAAAAACGTCAATGACTAAAAGTAAATATTAAAGTGAACAATGTTTAAAAATTAATGATAATGATTTTATTTTTTACAAAAAATAATCATAATTAAGTTTTATATATAAAAAAAAGTTATATATTCAAATAAAGTCTACCCAAATAGCATCCATAATATTGTTTGGTCATACAAAATTTAAAAACATAATAAAAACAAGGGAAAATAAATACCTAATTAAAAACAATATTAGTATTTTGTAATCCTTATTTAATGACTTTATTGTCACACCTCAGCGTGTTTTTCAATTACTTTTTTACTCTGTCCATTTAATTTTTATACCTAAATTTTACTCCACCTATTTTTCTTTCTAATAAACTTCGTCTTCTCCAAAAAAACTTGTTTTCAGCTTATTATTTTTGTAAAAATCTTCATTTGTATTCTCAACGATTTATTTCTTCTATATTCTTTCAGATCTGATCGAATTGAATAGATTGATTTTTCTCATTCTATCATCACTTCTTAAAAACTTATTGTGAATTTTAAATTTAATTTTCAATCCGCTCGAATTTTTAATTCGTAATCAAATCGTTTCAAATTTTACTTCTAATTCAAATCAAACGATCACAACGTTCTATCAAAACAATGAAAACTGTAAATTATAAATTTATTTATTCTTATTAAAAATCTATTAAAAACAGTTTCAAACGGTTTCAAATGTAGTTCAAACGGTTTCAAAAAATTTATAAAACACAGTTTTATTATTATTTTAAAAAACTTTATATAATGGTTTCAAACAGCTTACAAGCGTTTCAAACAGTTTCAAAATATAATTTCAAACAGTTTACAAAGTTTTCAAACAGTTTACAAGCGTTTAAAACAATTTAAAAAGAAACAGCTTCAAACAGTTTATAAAAGTTTCAAACAGTTTACAAGCATTTCAAACAGTTTCATAAAACACAATTTGCAACCTTGATCTAAAAACAATTTCAAACAGTTTAAAAATGTTTCAAATAGTTTACAAAGTTTCAAACAGTTAAAAAAAATTTCAAACAGCTTACACAAATTTCAAAAATAGTTTAAAAAAGTTCCAAACAGTTTACAAAGGTTTTAAACTAGTTTCAAACGGATTTTAAAAACAGTTTCAAACATTTCATACAAAAGTTAAATTAGTTATAAAACCAGTTTAAAACACTTTACAAAGTTTTCAACAGTTTATAAAGGTTTCAAACAAACAATCTAAAACGATTTCTAAAAACAGTTTCAAACGGTTTACAATAGTTTCAAATATATGAACAAAATTCCTAATAAAAATTTAAAATTAATACATAAAAATAGAAAGAGGGAAGAAGAAGAAGAAGATCCAGATTTAGAGAATATGACAGTGGCGATGTAATCTTCCATTGTTTTAAATTTTCTTAGACGAACACGATTGATAATTTTATCGTTGATTTTTTATTTGTTTCAAATTTTTAATTGTTTTGGTTATAAATCGAATATATTAAATAAGTTATAAAAAAATTAGATAGAATTTGCTAAGAAATTTTATGGAAGAACATGAAAAGAAGACACTTACAGAGAAAAAAAGAAGAATAAGATGAAGAAAAAAAAGAGGAATAAGAGAAAAGGAAGAAAGAGAAAAATAAAAGAGAAAATGAGGTGTGCATGTGTTTAAAGGAAAGAGAGTAAAAATACAAATAAATTACTTTGCTAATTGAGAGTACAACTTTTAGCCTTTGATAAAAAAAAATTGAGAGTACAACTAAAAACAATAGAAAAATAGAGTAAAAAGTAAATTTTTAAAAATGAGGTATTGAGAACTGATGGATACCGAATCCTATTCTACTTATAATGAAGCCGAGTCACACGAGATCTATTCTCAGACGACATTAGACTCCCGCTCAAAGGGCCGAGTCGAGATAGACCAGCTGGCCAAATCCATAGGATCCGCCTCGACTGGAACATACCAATCAACAAGATAAAGATTGGATCCCTGAGGACTCAGACAAAGCGCGTCGACCCTGGGATCCAGATAAGATCGCCAGATCTACTACGCAATCTCGAATGTCTCTTCTATTTGGATACAAACTCCAACTTAGGAAGATAAGACCAACTTAGGAAGACGAGACTATTTAGGAAGACGTTCCTAAATAGGACTCCTGTCTGAATAAGGAAGGACAATCCTAATCTGGGTCAAACCCTACTTAATAGGAATCACTTTCCTATTCCATATCTACAAGTTATACATTCGACTACTATAAAAGGAGTTTGAGGTATGCCTAAACACACGACTTACAATAAATACTAAATATTCTCCCTTAAACCTAAACTGACTTAAGCATCGGAGAGCTAATCGAACAAACCGTTCGATTAGCCATCTACACTGTTTTGCAGGATTAATGCCGTCGAGATGCCGGAATCCATCAATTGGCGCCGTCTGTGGAAAAAGCTTAACAACTTCGAATTGAAGGAGCTTTTCTGCGAACCAAATAAAATCTCATTGAAGGATGGCATCTGACAGGATTAATCTTAAAAAAAATATATACAAGAAGTGCTAAATTGGAAGAACTAAAAAGATAAAGAATTATCAAAAACAACTAAGCAACAAAGATAAAGCGAAGCAATTGTTGGAGTGGTTGAACAAGCAGGTGACGTTATAGGTAATATCAAACTGAAGCAGGCATGTCAAACAAATTTGGTGGCCAGGAAGCATAGTTACATAATAAAGGAATCACGTAAACAAAGAAAATTGGAAAAGTAGGAAGCAAGCAGGTCACGTCCCATCAAGTATTGATGGCCAACAAGTAGATGAAAAAGATATAAAGAAGCAGTTTTTTCTAAATTTGGAGAGTCTAAAAATTACTCCAACAAACAACAACAGAGGAGCTGTCACGACCTAATAGCCGAGACTGGCGCTAGGGAATGGGAGTGATAGCTCCGAAACCCGTAGCAAGCCTGAAACCACTAATAATTTTTCGCAAATAAAAGTATAATATATAATATATATTAAAACATTTTCGGAAGAACTCTTTTAAATAATATACTTATAGATATTAAAGTATCATATCAGAGTTTACAATATAAAATACCATTTAAAGTTAAACCGTCTATCTAATACTGACAACTACCGAATACTGCAGCTCTAGAAACTCATACTTGTGCAAGTCCAATGACTTCTGGCACAATGGAGATGGCTTGTCTGATCCGACTTCTAATACCTGCAAACATCAGAGTGAGGAGTCAGTATTTGGGAAAATACTGAGTGAGTTTGCAAGTTACTAATGGTATTATCAAAATATAGTCTCGTATGCTAAATACATAGGTAAATTAATGATATAAGCAAACAGCAAACATTTTTTTTACCTAAAAGTGTGAGTCCAACTCACTAGATACGGGGACTCCAGACTACACCGTAGCCGAGTGCTCACTCGTATCGAATTCAAAGTGTGAGTCCAACTCACTGGTGGGTCCAACCCACTAGATACGGGGCTCAGGTTACACCGTAACCGAGTTCACCCTCGTATCGTATTCGTATCACATCATGCATAAATATATTAAATCTTAATCACAACGTCAGACACTTCAGACTGACTCAATACTGGTGATCACACAGCCTATTAACACCCAATAGGTAGTTGGTTTCTTCAAATCGCAGACTAGATACTTGTATTCAAAACAATGACTATAACGGCATTCATCTAATCCAATTCATCGAACATAACATCTCATGCAAGCAAATCGTATACATGCGATGTATTGATAATAATACTAATAAGGTATGAAAATAACTTTTAAAATGATAATACACGAAAGTAAATTTGCCACTCACAGTTACCGCTTTCCGAATAATAATAATATAACTATTCCAGCTCACACAACTATTCCAGCTCATCGCCTGGTAGCTCGTCGATACGTCAGTTACTTAGTCGAGTTACCTGCACGTTTAATCCATAAACGTAGGCTTAGTACTAAAATCCTAAGTTATAAATTTAGGTTAACACGATCTTATTCTAAATACGTCTTTTAACTCTGATCGTGTTCTAATACTTAGTCGAGATACTTATTATATCTCTTGTTAATCGATTTCTAATCATAGGTTCCTTATACATCAAAATCCTAATCGAATACGTCATGTTCGATATCCAAATTTATTGTTTTCGGGGTCCGTGTTTCCTTTTCAATGTCCGACACTCTTAAAGTCGGAAAACGGGGTCATAGCGGGGTGAAAATACCTTATAGGTGCTTCAAATAAGCTATGCGCCCGCATAGCCTTGCTGCGCGCTCGCGCATTATAGTTGTGCGCCCGCGCAGCATACTTACGCGCCCGCGTAAGATACATACACGCCCGCGTAAGATAGTTACGCGCCCGCGTAACATACTTACGCGCCCGCGTAACATACTTACGCGCCCGCGTAACATCCTCGGGCTATTCCAACGTGCTTAAACTCGATTTTGTAATTCTCTTATCTCATTTTAACACAAACTCAACTCCAAATTCATTAAAACGACATTAGAAATGCGATTACGATTCGTTCGATTCGTTAAACTTAAAAAAGCCCTTATTTACTAATTCCAGCAATAGAAACGTCGCGCTTACCTCAATTTGAAGCTCAACGATGATAGAGAATCGAATTCTCGTCAAATCGACATAAAGAACATGCGATTTGGACGAGAAACGGCGAAACCGCGGCGAATCGAAATCGATCGTCAAATTTCTCTTCACTGTTACTCTGATTCTCATTCTCTTGATCATTCTTCTCTTCTTATCATATACATATATGTATGTATGTATACATACATATATGTATGTATATATATATTTGGCTAATTAGCCATTTTGATCCTTCATTTCTTTAACTTAATCCAATTCCCTTTTAAACTTTCTAATTTAACCAAATGATTAATTATTCGTTGTATACGTATTATTTATATCCAAATAAATAATACTAACTCAAATTTATTATTTTCCGTCAATAATCTTTTAATTACTATTCTCGATATTTAATTGGCCAATTTTCACTTTGGTCCTTGAACTTTTCAAAAATTGCAATTTAGCCCAAAACGCATTCGCGTCCAAATTTTAAAAGGTCTCCGATTGACCCGAAATTTTTACCACTATTACTACAAAACATTTCGCGGACCTTAGCGAAATAATTTCCCTTTTTGGGACTTAACTGGTTAAATTACCACTTTAGTCCCTGAACTCCAATTTGGGACTTTCCTGACGTTTTCCCGTTTAATTTCCAACATCAGAATTGAAATATGATATTAAATTCCGTATAATGACTTTCCCAAGTCCGACCTATTAAAGACTTATTTAATTTAAATTCTCAAAATTATTTCCGATATCGCCACCATAGCGAATCAGAACTGGACACATGGTCCAATTAAATACTTAAATATTTTGGGTATTACAGGAGCTTCTACAAAAATTACATTCGGAATGGACGAATTGGAGATATTATCTTATTATCAACGGGAGCTAAATCACGATAAGTTTTTCAAATATCTTATCTTATTTTTTATATTCGTTGGAATATTATAGATGGACTTTTTCATATAATGCATGATGAACTTTTCCATATATTCTGCAATTTTGCATGATATATATTAAAATTTGGTTATTGATTTTGGTTTCAAAATCAAAGAATAAACTATTATTTTAGCTTGATCCACACTTTTATATGACTTCAAATACATTATGCTTTTAATTTAAAATTCAATAAATATATTATATACTAAGATGTTTTTCTGGCTAAAATATATATATAAAAAAGGCAAATATGGCTTCATAAAAGAATAGACTATGACAGCCAAGGAGAGACTCGGCCTAATAAGACTCGGTCAAAAAGAAAAAATTAAAAGGAACACCAACAAAGAAAAAAAGAAAAAAATCACGAAAATCAGGCGAACAACGCCCCGAGAGGCAAAGAGCGAAGTAGCCCGAGAGGCAAAGCCTGAGAGTCAAATCAAAGGCGAAACAAACATACTGATAAAGAGGAAATCCCGATCACGAGCGAAAAAGGAGAAAAAGGCGCAAAAATTGCAAAGTCAAGAAGCCTCCGCAAAAAAAAAGACAAGCAAGACTTAATCTGGAAAGTAAGAAACAAACCTTAAAGGGATTCACCCTAATAAAGTTAGACAAAGACGAATCAGCCAAAGAAGACTCGTTTAAAAAAGGACAAACAATTGGAGAGAGCAGATAATTCAGATCTACAAAAAGAAGAGAAAATTCAGAAAAGGGAAATAAAGCGAGAGATGGTGGCAGCGGAACTTCTACAAGGAACAAAAGAACATAAGAAGCACAACAAAAATCGGTAGCAAGAAAAGCAAAAAACCTACAGGTTGTAGGAAGAGAAGAAAAGATAAGAGATTAATAGAGGAAACACCCCCGGAAAAATAAAGAAGAAGGGTGTAATACTCCTAAAAACAACGAAGCAAGCGAGGAAAATGGAAGGAATGAAGAGACAATCCCAAAAAGATCACAAAGATACCATCTGAAGCGGTGAAAACTAAAACAAAGCCATGAGCGGACCAAATTCAAGAAGAGAAAAAATGAAGAAAACAAAAGACAGAAAAGAGCAAAAGTAAAAAGAGCCCCACAAAGTTAATCCAAAAAGAAAAATTAGGAAGACAGACGAATCCTCTGAATTTGCACATCGGAGCAAAACCATATATGTAGCGGAAGAAGATATGGAAGAAAATATAGTCAAGACGCTAAAGAACATCAAAACTGAAGAACTCGACTTGAACGACGTGAAGCTGAAGTGCTCACCCCTATCACAGCAATAAAAGGAAGAACAGAAACGGCCCAAGAGGCGAGGAGCGAAATGGCCCGAGAGACAAAAAGATATCCCAAAAGGCGAAGGAAGAAACCGCCAAGAGGCAAAAATGAAAA
This sequence comes from Mercurialis annua, assembly GCF_937616625.2. Lineage (NCBI taxonomy): Eukaryota > Viridiplantae > Streptophyta > Magnoliopsida > Malpighiales > Euphorbiaceae > Mercurialis > Mercurialis annua. Next base: position 32,884,086 of record NC_065577.1, on the reverse strand, counting down.
TTAAAAAAAAAAACAAGAGGGAAAAAAGAGATAGATTCGGCGGAATCCTGAAAACCCCAAGAGGGAAAGAATAGATAGATTCATCTGAATCCCGAAGAAAACCCCAAGAGGGAAAGAAGAGATAGATCCGGCCGAATCCTGAAGAAAATCCTAAGAGGGAAAGAAGAGATAGATTCGTCCGAATCCTAAAGAAAACCCCGAGAGGGAAAGAATAGATAGATTCATCTCCTGAAGAAAATCCCAAGAGAGAGAAGGAAGAATATGAGAAAACAACGCCCATCGTCAAGTATAGACTTCTGTCATACCCGATGGTGCCGAATGCCCATTGCCAAGTATAGACTATTGTCATACCCAATGGTGCGTTTATGTAAGCTGATTCAATTATATCAATGAAATTTCAAATTTCCCCAAGCAACATACGACGCATCAAAGTAAAAAGGAATCAGAATAAATAAAGGCGAAACACCAAAAAATCAGAGTATAGATTTACTCTAAAATAAAGGCGAAACGCCTAAAAATCGGAGTATAGATTTACTCTAAAATAAAGGCGAAACACCCAAAAATCATAGTATAGATTTACTCTAAAAACAAAGGCGAAACGATAAAAAACAGAGCTTAGATTAACTCTAAAATAAAAGGCGAAACATCAAAGACCGAAGTTCAAATCTACTCAAAGAAAAACGCCAAAAAATAAGAAAGGCGAAATTCCCAAATAAAAGAAATGCGGAAGATCTCAAAACAGAAGACCGAGTCTAAAATGATTCGGGTAAAAATAAGGCCAAATGCCCAAATAAGGCGACTCGCCCATAATAGAAGAAATAAGGCCAAGTGCCCAAATAAAGCGATCGCTCAAATCAAAAGAAATAAGGCTACAGGCCCAAATCAACGAATCACATGCAACTCGCCCAAATCAGAGGAACAAATCTTAAAAAGAAAGGCAATCCGCCCGAAAAGAATCAAAATCAAGGAAAATCGACGAAATAAATTGAAGACATGATCTCAAAAACGGGCATAAATATCAGTGTATTTGTGGAGGGGGTCGAAGGACTCATAACTCTATAAGAGAATTGCATAAAGGAAAACAAGAAGAATCACCTTGAAGAAAGATAAAGACGAACACAAAAAAGACAGAAAAAAGAATGAATCTGGCCAAACAGGGACTCGCCAAAAAAGATCTCAACAAAGAAGAAAAAGAAAGTAAAAAAAAAACAAAAATTAGAAAACCGATGAATCGAATCGCAAAGTTGAAGAAAGCAAAATATCAACAACGGAATACCTAAAGATAAGACATCAAAATAAATCAACGAGAGTCTCGCCAAAAGAAGAAATCAAACACAAGAATTAAAGATTGAAGATGAGAATAAAGGCAAAGCTACTTTCGAACAACTAAGAGCAAAAGATGAAAAATGAAATAAAGCAATTTAAATACAAAGGAAGATAGAAGAATGGACACCGGAATACAAAACGACTCGCCTCAAATGGAGCTGAAATACTCCAAGGCATAAATACCATGACTTCAGCTCACTTGCGGGGGACTAATGATGAATACCGAATCCTGATCTACTGATAATGAAGCCGAGTCGCACGAGATCTATTCTCAGATGACATTAGACTCCCGCCCAAAGGGCTGAGTCGAGATAGACCAGCTGGCCAAATCCATAGGATCCGCCTCGACTGGAACATACCAATCAACAAGATAAAGACCGAATTCCTGAGGACTCGGACAAAGCGCGTCGATCCTGGGATTTAGATAAGATCGTCAGATCTACTATGCAATCTCGAATGTCTCTCCAATTTGGATACAAACTCCAACTTAGGAAGACGAGACTATTTAGGAAGACGTTCCTAAATAGGACTCCTGTCTGAATAAGGAATGACACTCCTAATCAGGGTCAAACCCTACTTAATAGGAATCACTTTCCTATTCCATATCTACAAGGTATACATTCGACTACTATAAAAGGAGTCTGAGGTATGCCTAAACACACGACTTACAATAAATACAAATATTCTCCCTTAAGCCTAAACTGACTTAAGCATCGGAGAGCTAATCAGACAAAACCGTCCGATTACATGATAAACCATATGAAAGACCCTTTGGGATATGGCAAACCGGTTTTTGAGTTGTGAATCGGAAATTTAAATTCTTTAATGCGGAAAAGAGAATTTAAAAGACACAAGAGATTTAGAGTGGTTCGGATCACACAACGATCCTACTCCACTACTCAATCTAAGATTGAGATTTTAGAATCCACTAAATGGGATTGTGCTTTATAGATAAGCACCGACTTTACAAAGAGATTTCTTAGAGATAATCTCAAACTCACAATTGATTTTTCAAGGATAATCAATAACCTACAAGGGTTGAGTTTTCTTAAAGCTAAACTCTAACTTACACTTGATTTTTCAAGGCTAATCAAGAACCCACAATGAAAACAATAAAATGCTCTAACTAACTAGAACAACAAGCAATCAATATGAAGAATTGATGCACAATAAGATTGAGAGAGTTTTTGGTAGTTGAGAGCCTTTTTGATTTACAATAATTGTTCTAACAATGCTCAAGGAGTTAGAACAAGTATATAGAGGCTTCTTGATGATGTGTCAAAGTCCCATTGGTCCAAGCCATTTTCTTCCCGTTATTTTCTCTTGAAAATCTTCAATAATGAAGTGCCAGATCATTCTAAACGATCGTTCGAAAGAGTGTACGATCGTTTACTTATAACGGTCAAAAGGATTTAAAAAATATCACTAGTGAACGATCGTTTAAACATTATAAACGATCGTTTGTTTGTTTTAAACGATCGTTTATTGATCGTTTATACGATCGTTCCCTAGTCTGTCTTGAAAACGAAGAACTAAAGCTGAGTGAAATATTTTGAACGATAGTTTAAAAATAAACGATCGGTAAACGATCGTTTAAAAATGAACGACCGTTTAAAATATAAACTTCACAAAACGCTTAGAGAACGCTGCACAATGCTTGAAACAAGTTAGACTTAAATAAATGCCAATTGATTGAATATATCAATTAAATGACACATGGTCCAACACCATAATTTTACGTGTTTTGTTAAGTATATTTTGATTTAATTGTTATGAAATTATGTAAATTATTGTTTGATTATATCCTAATTCGTTGAGTTGATTAACTTTCTTTAGGATTAAGCAATTGCTGAATGAACTGAAGATTACATGCAAAATTCGCCATTTTGGAGTAGACTTTACCTCCCAGCCGGACCTGTAGCCTTACCTGCCAGCAGAACGGCCAAGAAGAAATTTTCAAGACTCAGCCGGACATACCAGCCGGACCTGCCCAGTAGAACCGACTGGAGGTTCGGTCCACTCACTGCTGAGAGCTCGAAGCCAGCCGGACCTTCAACTTGACCTGCTTGCGGAACCGGTCAGCAGGTCTGGTCATGCACTAAAAAATTGCCCGATTTTATTAGGTTTCCTTGAGACTTGGGGACTATAAAAGGCAAAAAGAGGAGCTGAGTGTAATACCCCGAAATATTTAAATAGCTAATTGGACCACGTGTCCAGTTTGGATTCGCCAGAGTGGCATTATCGGAAAGTTTTCCGATAAATAAGATTTAGCAGGTCGGTTTTAGAAAAGACTATTGCGAAGAAAACTTATATTATATTTCAATTCTAAAGTTAGAATTGGAATTAAAAGGAAAAATGGCAAGAAAAATCCAAAATAGGGTACAAGGACCAAAGTGGTAATTTAGCCACTTTGTGTCGAAAATGGTAATATTGGATTTTTACGGGAAAGTGTTAATATCGAATTTTGTATTATTTATTGGATATAAATAATGCGTATAAGTCGTAATAAAAGAGTTTAACGATTTAGCTATGGACTAAATCGTATAAAAGAAAAGTTTAAAGGATAAATGATAAGAATCAAAAAGAACAAGGACCCATTTGAGCTTTTAGCCAAATCATATATAATTAAGGAATTATGAAAGAATGGAAGAGAGACTTCCAGAGAGAGCGAGAGAGTTTGAGAGAAAACCTTCGATCACGATCGTTTCGCCGCCGTTTCGCCGTTCGACGTCCGATTCAAGCGATTTTCGCGACCATCTCTCCGGAATTCAATCCTCTACTGATCTTGAGCTTCATTTCAAGGTAAATCTTCGAATTTTTGGTGCTAAAATCAAGTTTATAGGCTGTTTTTATGAGATTGTGATTTTGGGTTGAATTTGACGTTTTTGAAGTTATTATGATGTTTATGAAGAAACCGAGATATGGGTATTGACTAGGGAAGTGTTTAGCACGTCGGGGTTGTGGCGAAACCCCGGAAAATCTGATTTCCGGGGCTGTGCACGTGGTGCACGACCGTGCACCACGGGTGCACGAACGTGTACTGGAAGTACACGAACGTGCACCTAGCAAGGTACACGATCGTGTACCGAAGTACACGAACGTGCACTTTTCATGGTGCACGAACGTGTACAATTAGTACACGAACGTGTACCCCTGAGGTGCACGAACGTGTACTCAGTTACACGATCGTGCACCCACCAAAACGCACACCCGTGCACCCCAACTCGCCTCCACACGTATGCAAACCGAAATTGACCTAGGCATTCGACGTTTTGAGTAATTTGACTCTAAAGGACGGGTTTCGGACTTTGAGAATCATTAATCTCGAGATTAGCTCGACGTTTTAGATATATAATAATAATGGAAAACTTCAAGGACGTTAAGCAATTCTCAATTATGAGAAATAGTATTCGCTAAGTCGTTTATACGACTAAAGTTATTGAATACGTAATCAAATATAAAATGAAATTAAATCCTAAAACTTAAAAGTATTATACGTATAAGAATGCGAGAATCACGTCTAACTATTAACGATTTATCAGACGTGCCAGCGAGTAGTGGAGTCAGTAGAGGCGGACTAGCGAGAGCGTACTATCAGATCGATCATATCATTTCTTGGTTTGCGGTCACTGTGAGTTGTACTTTTACTTTCATGTATTAAAACTATTTGATATATATATACTGTTTTCACGCATCGTATTATATATAATTGATTGAAATGTTATATGTTTATTTAATTTCTATATATGGGAACTAGTATGCGATCCGAAGAAACTAGCTACCTATTGGGTGTCAATAGGCTGTGTGATCACCAGTATCGAGTCAGTCCAGTATGTTTGCATTTGAGAAATGACTTGACACAGCTGGGAGCTGTTGATGAATATGAAATTTACGATTGGGTTTTTGATACGAGTGAGTACTCGACTACGGTGTAGTCTGGAGTCCCCGTATCTAGTGGCTGGGCCACCAGCGAGTTGGACTCGCAAATGATAATTGCGATTGGGCTGATTGATAATGATTGTTCGAGAAATGTGTCGCATGCTAGGATATTAGTTTCATACGGATCAAATACGTGTTTATATGTTTCATATTATTATTTTCTTGAAATGCGATGCTATGTTTTTATACTAATACTGTTAGTAAATGTCAACTCACTCAGTATTTTCCCAAATACTGACCCCTCACTTTTGATGTCTTACAGGTGCTTAGTTTGTGGACCTAGCTAGAAGCCAATTTTGAAGTACAGAAGTCATCTGTATATGTTAGTTTATGACTTCTGTGAACGCTGCAGTAGTGGTCCTTCGTCGATAGTATAGTAGCCTAGACAGCAGTTCATTTTGATTGTATATATTAACTGCTGTTATTGTTTTATATGCATTTTGATAGGCTACGTGTTTAGTATATAATCCACGGCCCCAGATGCCGGTGAGATGTTTTGAGACATTAACTGATGTATATAGTACCGCGAGGCTAGTTCGTACGAGGTACGGTAACTAAAGCCCGCGAGGTTTAAACAGTTAATGTAAATATTTTGTATATGATATATATATGTAATTGCTTCTGTTGTTTGATTTTATTTGTTCATATTATTTGCGGAAAAAAAAATTAATAGTGGTTTTAGGCTTGCTACGGGTTCCGGAGCTACCACTCCCGTTCCCTAGCGCCGGTTGCGGCTCAATATTTTTGGGTCGTGACAATGTTGGTATCAGAGCAGTTTGGTCCAGTTACCACTGCTAGAATTGTCTGATTGTCTGATTGATTGGAAGTATTTTGTCAGTAAGTATACCTAGGAACTACTGCAGCAAGAGTCAGACCGTAGTTGTCTGTTATTATGTGATATATGCATTGGTAATACGTAGTATGACGCGCGCGAACCAGGACTATTAAGTTAGTAAGTGAATAGTATCTGTTTATACGGACGACGAAGACAATTAAGTATTTATTGCTTATACTAGGAGATAGAAAGTGGTTATGTGCTTGCAAGTTATGAACGATTGAGATAGTTAATAATTATTTGATCGTAAATTACGTGCGGCTGGATTAAGTGCTAAATCTTAATAGCATTTTGTAAGCTGATATTGGGATTGCGTGAGAAATGGGCTCAGATGGTCGCTTATGTTTGAAATTGTTTCTTTTCAGCATGTCTGGGCAAAATGAAGCTCAGTCGCATGCTGAGGAAGAACGGGAGGAAGCGCCTCCTATATTTCAAAACGGGTTTCATAACGAAGTAGGCGAACCATCTGGGGTCCCTCAGAGTGGATTCCACGCAAATAATGGAGCATCGCCAGAAATATATCAAAATGGTTTTATGTCTGTGTCGGAGATAGGTAGTTCTTCTGGAAACCGAGTTAGAATGCATTCACCGGAGGTAGAGTACAGTGAAGAAGAGGAACCGGAGGAAGATCCGGAAGAGGATCCTGAAGAAGATCCTGAGGAAGACCCTGAAGAGGATCCTGAGGAGGATCCAGAAGAAGAATTAGAAGAAGAAGCATAAGAGAGAAATCCTCAGGAAGAAGAGTATGAAGAAGAAGAAGAGTTAGATGAATTAGATGTCGAGGAATACAGAGGTGACTATTTCTGGTCAGGTGTGCGGAGATACCGCAATTTGAGGGAAGATGCGGACATAGCTAACGGTCAGGCGCAAATAGCTTTAAATCAGGTTAGAAGACAGATGCGTTCTTTTTCTAGAGGGATGTTGACTGTAGGAGCGTACTCTACTGATTTTCTACGGATGGCAGAGGGAGTCCCTGATCTGAACGAAAGCAATAGGACTATTAATCGTAGGTATGTCAGGGGTTTAGGACCTCAGTTTGATGAGCTGTACGAGCACGTGGACGAACATTTTAGCACGCTCACCACAATGGCCCGTAGGATTGAAACAGAGCATGAGTGGGCAGGTGATCCGGTACGACCTTTTTACTTTAGACGTGAGTACCACCCAGATTACGTCAGTACGTCCTCCAGAACTACAACCAACCCCTATTTTGTCCAAAGAGGTGGAAGAAACTCTGGTAGAACAGTTAGGGGCCGACATACAGGCATAGTTATTAGGGAACCTAACGTTCCGCGTCAGGCACCTCCAGGTATTAGCGATTTATATGCTTTCAGTAATGGTGTTTATGTGTTTGCATTACTGTGTTTATATATTTGTTGCATTTCATGATAGAATAGAACTTGCCTATAGGATGAAACCTCAGAAAGTGAGAACCTATAGGAAGCGCCGTTGTTAAACACGCGCCTAATAAAAGAATATATAAAAATAACTTACAGAAACAATAATATAATAAACATCACATCATATAATTATGGCAAGCGTAATTCCTATATTACGTTTTAGAATTTGAAGAAAGAGATGGATTACTTACAGGAGGTCGATGTGAAACATCGGTATCTGCGTCTGTATATGACGTAGTATAGAGTGTTGCAGAAGTGGATGTGGTGATTATAGCAGTAGAAAAGTTTGAAAATTATTTGAGTTGTCGGAGATATGGAGAGAGAAGGAATGTGACAGAAGAACAGTCTGCAAATGACAGAAAATGACAGCAATATAAAAAATTGGAAATATAACCAATAATTATAAAGAAAGCTGTTAATAGTCGCAGAGTGTATAATCTAGAGTAAGACTTACAATTTTATAAATTTTTGAAAGTTTTTATGATTTTCAAAGTACAGTTGTGCTCAGACATCGCATATGATATTGCATAATCACGATAGAAATGCATAAGAAAATGATTTTTAAAATGTAGATCATGCATCATATCTTTACAATGCTAAAGGAAATGTGATTTTGAGCAACTCCTTGGTGATGAGAGGTGTCATCACTCTGAGCTACAATTGTACTAATAATTTTAAACGATTTATGAAAAGTGGTTTAGAAAGAGATGCACAGCCAAAAGAAGTTTTAAAATCGTTTTGTTTAGTAAGTTAACTCAGATATAAAGCCCTGCGACGAAGAATAAAAGATTCTTATTAAAAAAAATTGTAAAAGAAACTCCAATAACAGAATAAGACTCTGTTAATAATTATTGCAATGAAGCTAGTGGAGCTAAAGAAGAATGTGAATAAGGACTTATCGCCGGAGAGCATGTGCAGATAAGCTGCAATGCACTGGCAATACTTGAGGATACGATATTTATCCTTATGATAAAACGAAGAATGAAATGACAGAGAGTTGTGTTAGGCGAAAGAAACGTACAAGCACGTAAGGATGAAGAATATAATGATTGTTCTTATAGAGAAAGTAGCAATCCAAAGTCATGATTGGAGGAAAAAGATTAAAAGTATGAAGGACGAAAAGATGGTAATATGAATGATGAGCATCAAGTGATATTTAAAGGATATACAACCTTATAATACCAGTGTTCGAAGAATACAGAAGTAGAAAGAAGAAAAGATATAAATAAATCAAGAAAGATAATAATGCTATATGACTGATATTAGGTGAAGTAACTAATATCAGCGTCATGAATTATAAGCTGCGTTAACAGAAAGGAGAAAGGTTAAGCGTAAAATTCTAACATAAACAGAAAAGCACACGTATAGGTTTACGTGTTAATAAATGTAAGAGATACGTCAGAGTGATTATTAGAATAAAGTGGCAATAGTGGAGCTATTATAAAACAAAGGAAAGATACAGTGAATACAGTAAGTAAAGAATAAAGTAATACTTTATTACTTTTGAACAGGAAGGAGTGAATTGCAGCTAAGAAGTCACGATGTCATAAGGACAAGGGATGATACCAGTACGAAGAAAACAAGTTATTTAAAAGACAATTACAACCATGTTATAAGTGCTAAAGAAGCATAAGGAGTGTAGGACAACAAAAATCGAAACTATACCCTAATTTTGGAAATTACAAAGTCAAGTATGATTTAAATGCTAAGAGTGATCGAGAACACTCCAAGAAGAAGATGTGAGACGAAAGAGAAAGATGTTTATACAGTAAGAAAGAAATTAAGTGAAAGTTAATTAACGAAAAAGATTCTCGAAACAAATAAACATTAAAGAAACATATGAAATTCTTATGAAATTATAATAAATAAAGAAGTGTGACGTAAAGGAAAGACAACTTTGACTGAAAAGTCAATAAGAAACTCAAAATGAACCTCAAAAGAGTAATTAGAGGGAAGGTGAATAAGATAAAAATATGAGTAGTACTAGCAAACGAGGGCATCTGTACAAGCCATATGATCGAAGGTAACGTGAAATGAAACGTTTAAGACAATGGTAAGTGAGTGAAGGATCACGATCAATAAACGACGTGAAGTTCACGATAGCTTAAGGAAGCAAAAGAATAAGAAATGGAAGATAGTGAAGGATGTATCAAGTTTAGCTACGTTAAGAAGTAACAAATGTGTTAAACGTAAAGCAAGTTGAGAAAGATTGAATAATAAAGAATAAAGTGTTAGATAATGACAACAAGGAATGAAATAATGACAAGAACCAGTTAGGAAAGGAAGGTGATAACTACAAACGATAAGAAAGATCATAACTGCAAGTTATGATTATAAGAGAAAATACCCATAGGAGTATGAGTAAAGTAAATACGTCATCAAGGATGTAATCGACACGTCGTGAGTATTCACGTACAAGGAGACGAGTAGCATCTCAATGACGACGAAGAATGAGAATTATTAAAGATAGTAAATCGATAAAGTGTTAAGTGGGGATTAATCGATGTTAATGGTAGTCAGAAAGAAGATAACGACTAGTTATAGATGACGTCAAAATTACATTGCCAACGGTACGTCTTAAGCCACATTATTTTGGAAAGACAACAGACAAGACAAAGAAAAACAACACGAAAAGTTTCAACGATACAGTGGGAAGAAGCTATAATCAATTAGCAACAAGTGTGAAGTCACAGCTGTAAGTAGAAAGTTAAGAGTTTAAGTAAAAGAAAAAGGCTGCGACTAAAACATACTAAGGGACGTCAAGAAAAGCATAAAGATAATTTTATGATTCCAACAAGTTTTATGAAAATTCGAGGACGAATTTTTATAAGGGGGTAAGAATGTAATACCCCGAAATATTTAAATAGCTAATTGGACCACGTGTCCAGTTTGGATTCGCCAGAGTGGCATTATCGGAAAGTTTTCCGATAAATAAGTTTTAGCAGGTCGGTTTTAGAAAAGACTATTGCGGAGAAAACTTATATTATATTTCAATTCTAAAGTTAGAATTGGAATTAAAAGGAAAAATGGCAAGAAAAGTCCAAAATAGAGTACAAGGACCAAAGTGGTAATTTAGCCACTTTGTGTCGAAAATGGTAATATTGGATTTTTACGGAAAAGTGCTAATATCGAATTTTGTATTTATTGGATATAAATAATGCGTATAAGTCGTAATAAAAGAGTTTAACGATTTAGCTATGGACTAAATCGTATAAAAGAAAAGTTTAAAGGATAAATGATAAGAATCAAAAAGAACAAGGACCCAATTGAGCTTTTAGCCAAATCATATATAATTAAGGAATTATGAAAGAATGGAAGAGAGACTTCCAGAGAGAGCGAGAGAGTTTGAGAGAAAACCTTCGATCACGATCGTTTCGTCGCCGTTTCGTCGTTCGACGTCCGATTCAAGCGATTTTCGCGACCATCTCTCCGGAATTCAATCCTCTACTGATCTTGAGCTTCATTTCAAGGTAAATCTTCGGATTTTTGGTGCTAAAAGCAAGTTTATAGGCTGTTTTTATGAGATTGTGATTTTGGGTTGAATTTGACGTTTTTGAAGTTATTATGATGTTTATGAAGAAACCGAGATATGGGTATTGACTAGGGAAGTGTTTAGCACGTCGGGGTTGTGGCGAAACCCCGGAAAATCTGATTTCCAGGGCTGTGCACGTGGTGCACGACCGTGCACCACGGGTGCACGAACGTGTACTGGAAGTACACGAACGTGCACCTAGCAAGGTACACGATCGTGTACCGAAGTACACGAACGTGCACTTTTCATGGTGCACGAACGTGTACAATTAGTACACGAACGTGTACCCCTGAGGTGCACGAACGTGTACTCAGTTACACGATCGTGCACCCACCAAAACGCACACCCGTGCACCCCAACTCGCCTCCACACGTATGCAAACCGAAATTGACCTAGGCATTCGACGTTTTGAGTAATTTGACTCTAAAGGACGGGTTTCGGACTTTGAGAATCATTAATCTCGAGATTAGCTCGACGTTTTAGATATATAATAATAATGGAAAACTTCAAGGACGTTAAGCAATTCTCAATTATGAGAAATAGTATTCGCTAAGTCGTTTATACGACTAAAGTTATTGAATACGTAATCAAATATAAAATGAAATTAAATCCTAAAACTTAAAAGTATTATACGTATAAGAATGCGAGAATCACGTCTAACTATTAACGATTTATCAGACGTGCCAGCGAGTAGTGGAGTCAGTAGAGGCGGACTAGCGAGAGCGTACTATCAGATCGATCATATCATTTCTTGGTTTGCGGTCACTGTGAGTTGTACTTTTACTTTCATGTATTAAAACTATTTGATATATATATACTGTTTTCACGCATCGTATTATATATAATTGATTGAAATGTTATATGTTTATTTAATTTCTATATATGGGAACTAGTATGCGATCCGAAGAAACTAGCTACCTATTGGGTGTCAATAGGCTGTGTGATCACCAGTATCGAGTCAGTCTAGTATGTTTGCATTTGAGAAATGACTTGACACAGCTGGGAGCTGTTGATGAATATGAAATTTACGATTGGGTTTCTGATACGAGTGAGTATTCGGCTACGGTGTAGTCTGGAGTCCCCGTATCTAGTGGCTGGGCCACCAGCGAGTTGGACTCGCAAATGATAATTACGATTGGGCTGATTGATAATGATTGTTCGAGAAATGTGTCGCATGCTAGGATATTAGTTTCATACGGATCAAATACGTGTTTATATGTTTCATATTATTGTTTTCTTGAAATGCGATGCTATGTTTTTATACTAATACTGTTAGTAAATGTCAACTCACTCAGTATTTTCCCAAATACTGACCCCTCACCTTTGATGTCTTACAGGTGCTTAGTTTGTGGACCTAGCTAGAAGCCAATTTTGAAGTACAGAAGTCATCTGTATATGTTAGTTTATGACTTCTGTGAACGCTGTAGTAGTGGTCCTTCGTCGATAGTATAGTAGCCTAGACAGCAGTTCATTTTGATTGTATATATTAACTGCTGTTATTGTTTTATATGCATTTTGATAGGCTACGTGTTTAGTATATAATCCACAGCCCCAGATGCCGGTGAGATGTTTTGAGACATTAACTGATGTATATAGTACCGCGAGGCTAGTTCGTACGAGGTACGGTAACTAAAGCCCGCGAGGTTTAAACAGTTAATGTAAATATTTTGTATATGATATATATATGTAATTGCTTCTGTTGTTTGATTTTATTTGTTCATATTATTTGCGGAAAAAAAAATTAATAGTGGTTTTAGGCTTGCTACGGGTTCCGGAGCTACCACTCCCGTTCCCTAACGCCGGTTGCGGCTCAATATTTTTGGGTCGTGACACTGAGTTAGGGTTCGATTTCTTACACAACTCAGAGACCGTTGAAGCAACCACAAGGAGGAAAAAGACTAATTGAAGACTGAAGCAAGGATTCTTGACGATTGAAGGAAGGAATCAACTGACAATTGATCTAACCTGGAATCTAAAGAGTTTTTCCTTATTCTCTTTTCATGAACTCTTTCAATTATGTTTTAGCTTTCCAATCTCAGATTATGTGTAGCTAAATTTTTACATTAGAGTTAGGGATGTAGTTTAATTATGGGATTCATTGTTATTTTATGGATTGAAGTTTTATATTAGCAAGAGATTGTTTAATATCGTGTTTTCAGTAATTAATTCTCATGCTCATCGGTGTTTGATTGTTTGGCCATCAATTGAACTTTATCTAGAAGTTATGTGAAGTATTGAGAGATGAAACATAAATTCTGATCTAGAATTAATTCGCATAACTATCGTAGGATAGAGATATACCTACGGATTTGTGTATGACATATAGGTTGTAATCCTTCATCATTCGATTAAATTAGGGTTTGGATTGAGAAATTAAACTCACTTTAATTGAATAGGCTTTCTTGATTTGAGAGAGTATTAAAGCAATTTTGAATACCGTCATTGAATCACATCAATTCCATAGATGACAGTGTATCTTATGATTAAGTGAAATCCCGTAACTCTAGTGTTCTTCGCCATTAATTTATCTTTACATCTTAATTTATGTCGTTCTATTTACTTTAGTTAATTAGTTTAATCAAATTCAAGTCAAATTTATAATTGTCTTAGCTATAATTAATACAAATAATAGTTAATCCGTTGTCTCTGTGGATACGACCTTGTTTGCTACGATTACATTCTGTATACTTGCAGGAGTTGCATTTTTAGCTATCAAGTTTTTGGCGCCGTTGCCGGGGACAACGTTGTTTTTAACTATTTTTTTCATTAATTCTAGTCTTTACTTTAGTCTTATTCTTTCAATTCTCTTTGTCATCTTCAGGATTTAAATGCTATTGAGACGATAAAAAAGTCTTAATAACGAAGAAATACTTGAGCTGAACCCAGAGATTGAACGAACGTGCCGTGCAAATAGAGCAAGAAGAAGACAAGAAACAGTTGAAAACATGGACGGACTAGTTAATCCCAATCAAGCGCAAAGGCTACGTGATATTCAAAGGCCAACGGTTACTGTAAACCCGCCATGTATCCGTTTGAGTGAAGCAGCAAGGAATTATGAGTTCAAAACTTTTCATCTCAATATGCTGCCTCAGTTTAATGGAACGGCTACTGAAGACTCACTCGCCTTTATCAGAGATTTCTATGGTATTGTGCAAACTTTACCGCTGAAAAATCTCAATGAGGATGAGCTAAGAACGAGGCGTTTCCCTCATTGTCTGAAAGGAGATGCGAGACAGTGGCCATTGAACCAGCCGGAAGGTGTTTTTCGCACATGGGAGGATGTATACAATGAATTTATGCTGAGATTCTACTCACCCCAAAAGACCATGGATCTGAGGGCGAAAATTTGCAACTTTGTGCAGCGAGATCCAGAATCGTATTGTGAAGCATGGGAAAGGTTTAAGCTGCTCTTGACTCAATGCCCTCATCACCAAGTGCCGGAAAATTTGCTGACTCAGTTTTTCTATGATGGCCTGAATGTTAATTTTCAAACTCTAGTTGACACAGCTTCTGGTGGTTATTATAGAGATACAACAGCTGCAGAACTCATGAAAACCTATGAAAAGTTGACAATGAATTCAAGGCAGAAGGCAATTAGAGGAAAAAGGGCAGGAGTATATGAAATAAATTCTCATTCTGATCTCTCAGCACAAATGGCTGATTTAACCAAGCAAGTCAAGATGCTTGTGGACAGAGATACTTCCAATCAAGAGTCATGTGCCTTTTGTGGGATGTTTGGACACAATGAAAATGTGTGCGCAAACGTTGAATCGGCACCACCAAACTGTGAGGAAGCAAATTTCATGGGAGCCTTCCAGGGTAGACAAGTCAAGAATGACCCTTTCTCAAACACTTATAACCCTGGATAGCGCAACCACCCAAATTTCTCATGGAGGGATCAAGGAGCGAATAGGCAAGCACCACCTCCGAGATTTCAGCAACAAAGACAAGTTCTTCCACATCAACAACAGAATAATCCGGACAGGAAGCCTTCTGTGGAAGAGATGATATCTCAGTTCTTAACAACTCAAGATACCATTGTTAAGAAGATGGATGCGAAAATTGACCAGTTGGCACAGTCAAGTCAAGCATTAATTCACAAATTAGAGTTGCAGCTGGGCCAGTTGGCAAGAACTGTTGCTGAACGTGAACAAAGCAAACTCCCTAGTAATACTGAAAATAATCCGAAAGAGGGAGTTATGGCCATTAGGCTCAGGAGCGGAACTCAGGTGGAAACTGGAAGTAAGGGCAAGAAAGTAATTGAGATTGTCGACGACAAGGAAGATAGTGAACACGATGCAAAGCAAGGGAATAATCTTGATAAGGAAGTGGTGGCTGATCCTTCGGTCAAACCTTATGTTCCACCTATTCAATATCCACAAAGGCTTAAGAAGAAAACTACTGACAATAATTTTCAGCACTTTCTTAATGCCTTTAAAAAGATTGAGCTTAATATTCCTATTTTGCAGGCCCTTGCTAAGATGCCCTCCTATGCCAAGTTCTTAAAAGAACTAGTTTCCAACAAGAGCAAGCTAGAGGAGTACGCCACCGTAGCTTTAACTGAAGAATGCAGTGCCATACTTCAAAAGAAGCTACCACCTAAGCTTAAGGACCCAGGGAGTTTTTCTATCCCTTGTGTTATTGGTGATACTACTATCTCTAAATGTTTGTGTGATCTTGGTGCTAGTGTGAATATTATGCCTGTATCTCTTTATAATAGGCTTGGCATGAAAGAAATGAAGCCCACAACTGTGTCTCTACAATTGGCTGATGAATCGATCAAATACCCTTTAGGCATTGTAGAAGACTTATTTGTGCAAGTGGGCAAGTTTTATTTTCCTGCAGATTTTCTTGTTTTAGAAACAGAGGATGAAAACGATTTATCTATGATTTTAGGTAGACCGTTTTTAGCTACAGGACGTGTGTTGATTGATGTTGTTCAAGGTAAGCTTACCTTTAGGATGGGGAGTGAGAAAGAAGAATTTAATATTCTTAAAGCGGTGAATCACCCATCACGTGATGATTCTTGTTTTAGTGTTGATATTATTGACCATGCTGTTTCTTATATTGCTGAACATGAATCATTCAAGGAACCATTAGAAGTATGTTTAATTTTGAGTTCGCATGAGAAAGATGAAAATCCTGAAATAGCTAAGTGTGCAATGCGATTAGAGGGTGAAGGTTTCACAACCTATAAATTCAAGCCTCAATATGATGAGCTTAAATGGGAACCAAAACCAAAACCAACAGTTGTAGAACCACCAAAGCTAGAGCTTAAGCAACTACCACCTCATTTGAAGTATGCTTTTATTGGACCTAACGACACATATTCTGTTATTATTTCCTCTTGTTTATCTGATGTGCAAGAAGAGAAGACAATGCGGGTTTTGAGAAATCGAAGCAAGGCGATAGGATGGTCGATTCATGACATCAAAGGGATTAATCCATCGATATGCATGCATAAGATTCGATTGGAGAAGGAACATCGCCCTAGTGTTCAAGGACAAAGAAGACTCAACCCGAACATGAAGGAGGTTGTGCGGGCTGAAGTGATTAAGCTTCTTGACGCAGGAATCACTTACCCTATCTCTGATAGCGCCTGGGTGAGTCCTGTGCAAGTTGTACCAAAGAAAGGAGGCACAACCGTGGTCAAGAATGACAACAATGAGCTAATTCCTACAAGGATGGTCACTGGTTGGAGGGTATGTATCGATTATCGCAAACTGAACGCGACCACATGTAAGGACCACTTTCCCTTACCTTTTATTGATCAGATGTTGGAGCGTTTAGCTGGGCATCAATTTTATTGCTTTCTAGATGGTTATTCAGGTTACTATCAAGTGCCTATAGATCCTGAACATCAGGAATATACGATATTTACGTGTCCGTATGGCACTTTTGCATATTGTCGAATGCCATTTGGTTTATGTAATGCTCCAGGTACTTTTTAGAGATGCATGATGGTTATATTCTCTGACATGGTAGAGAAGATTATCGAGGTTTTTATGGACGATTTTTATGTATTTGGCTCTTCCTTTGACGTTTGTTTATCCAATTTAGACAGGGTATTAGAGCGTTGTGAAGAGACCAATTTAGTTCTGAATTGGGAAAAATGTCATTTTATGGTACAAAGTGGAATCGTCTTTGGGCATAAAATTTCAGCTGCAGGTATTGAGGTTGACCAAGCGAAAGTGGAGGTAATAGAGAAGTTGCCACCTCCAAACTCAGTGAGGGCAGTAAGGAGTTTGCTGGGTCATGCAGGTTTTTACAGACGTCTCATTAAAGACTTTTCAAGAATTGCTAAACCTCTTTGTGATTTGCTGATCAAAGATGTTACTTTTCACTTTAATGAAAGTTGTCTTGTTGCTTATAACACATTAAAGAAAGCTCTTATTTCTGCCCCCATTATTGTTTCTCCTGATTGGTCACTCCCTTTTGAATTAATGTGTGACGCAAGTGACTTTGCTATCGGCGCTGTTTTAGGACAGAGAAAAGATAAAAAGTCACATGTGATATACTATGCGAGTAAGGTTCTCGATAGTGCTCAGATAAATTATGCCACTAATGAGAAGGAATTTTTAGCTACAAATTTTGTTCTTATCTTGTAGGTTCAAAGGTGATAGTGTACACGGATCACTCCGCGATTAAGTATCTCATTTCTAAACAAGATGCTAAGCCACGATTGATTCGATGGGTTCTTCTTTTGCAGGAATTTAATTTCGAAATTCGGGATAAGAAGGGCTTCAAGAATGTTGTAGCTGGTCATCTCTTTAGATTGGAAAATGGGAAGCTTAGTAAGGAGGAAACAGTTAATGATGACTTTCCAGATGAACAATTATGGGTAGCCCAGGAACTTGAGGTACCATGGTTTGCTGATATTGTGAATTATTTGGTATCTAACATTGTTCCACAGGAGTTCTCCTACCATCAAAAGAAACGGTTTCTAGCTGAGGTAAAATACTACATATGGGAGGAACCGTTACTTTTTCGAAGATGTGCTGATGGAATCATACGACGATGTATACCAGAGGAAGAGATGATTCCAATTATGCAGGAATGTCATTCTTCTCCTTATGGTGGACATCATGGCAGACTTAAAACGCGGCGAAAGTGCTACAAAGTGGATTTTATTGGCCAACACTCTTCAAGGATAGAAGGAGCTTCGTATTGGCGTGTGATAAATGTCAGAGGACTGGAAACATTGGCCGGAGAAATGAGATGCCTCAGACAGGCATCCTTGAGGTAGAAATTTTCGACGTATGGGGTATTGATTTTATGGGTCCCTTCCCACCATCTTTTGAAAATCAATACATTCTCGTAGCAGTCGATTATGTTTCAAAATGGGTTGTAGCTGTTGCATTAAAAGATAATACTGCTAGTAGTGTAGTCAAATTCATTAAGAAACACATCTTTTCAAATTATGGGGTTCCTAGAGTCTTGATTAGCGATAATGGTGTCCATTTTCAGAATCATCAATTCAGAAATCTTATGAATAAATATGGATGCCAACACAAGACTAGTACCCCTTATCACCCACAAACTAGTGGGCAAGTAGAAATATCTAATAGGGAACTTAAGTTAATTCTTGAGAAAACTGTTAGTGCTTCTAGGAAAGATTGGTCTCTTAACCTTGACGATGCACTATGGGCGTACCGAACAACGTTTAAGACACCTCTAGGAATGTCTCCGTATAGGCCAGTGTTTGGTAAACCTTGTCATCTCCCGGTAGAGTTAGGGCACCGTGCTTATTGGGCTGTAAAAAAGCTTAATTATGACTTAAAAACTACCGGAGAAAAGCGTTTGCTACAACTCAGTGAGCTTGATGAGATTAGACGTGATTCTTTTGAGAATGCACGAATTTATAAAGAGCGAACTAAAGCGTGGCATGACAAGCATATCATTCGGAAAGAATTTAAAAGTGGGCAAAAAGTGCTTTTATTTAACTCTCGCTTTAAGTTTTTTCCAGGAAAGTTGAAATCAAGATGGTCCGGACCGTTCATTGTCACCCGAGTATTCCCTCATGGTGCAATCGAGATTGAAGGTAAGGATAATCAGCTCATTAAGATAAATGGTCAACGACTTAAATCTTATCTTGAAAGCGGGCAAGTTGAAAAAGCGTTTTATGTGCTTTTTGATACTTGATTGGCATATCACTAAGTCTAGCTAAAGACGTTAAACATAGCGCTAATTGGGGGGCAACCCAATATTTTCATTTACATTTGTTTTAATTTCGTTATATTTTGTTTAATAATTTTCGTTTGTTTAGTTTTTTTTTTGCAGTGTCGTATTTTTCCTCTTTGTTTTTCTATTCAGTAAACTGTAAGTGTGGGGGAAATTTAGCTCGTTGTTGTTTTTGTTAAAACGACTTTTTGAATTTTTTTTAACATTTTCCCTTTGACCGGACCTGTGGCCGGACCTATCTAGTAGATCAGGCCACAGGACCAGCTGGTTCCTAATAAGAATCAGGGAGGTAACCGGACCTGCCCAGCAGATCCGGCCACATGACCGGTTGACCTTCTGGTCATCCAGGAGATCAACCGGATCTCTAGCCGGACCTACCCAGTAGGTCCGGTCGGTAAATCCGGTTATATACTGAAATGTAAAAAAAAATCATCATTTGTTTAAAAATAGACAAGCCTGATTTTTTTTCTTCTTTTTCCTCCTAAAATCAGAACTCTCTCTTTTCCCTTGCCATGAATATTCATCTTCTTCCATCATCCTCTAATCTCCATTCTTTTTGACAAAATAGCTTTTAAATCATCCAAAACACCCAATAACCTAATCAATTTCACCTATCATCACCTCTCATCACCCTTCTTTTACCTTTTCCCAAATTGAAAACCCTAAACCCTAATTACATTAATCCAAAAATTTGAGAATTTTTTCTCAAATTTGGGGCTTCATTCTTCTTGATTATTGGTTTAAGTGGAGTTTCTCTTCCTTTAAGGTATGTTGCTCTTCATGGGTTGGTGATTATTGCTCTTAATTTAGTATAGTGCTTATGTTGTGGGTTGTTCATGAAATTGATGCACTATTTGGATGTTTAGGCTGTTTTTATATGAAGTATAGATTGGGTGATTGGTGGTTAGGATTAATCTTGAAATTGTTGTGCCTTAAGTGTGAAATTTGTTCATTTTTGCTTAATTCTTAGTATTAAGTAATGTATCAAATTCGATTAAATTGCATGATTAATGGTTAATTAGAGATGTTAGAATTAGTTGTTTTAATCTATTTTATTCAATTGCAATTGTTGCTGTGAATTAGAATAATCTAGTTTTGCTCAATTATGTTTTGCTCTCTAGGATTACCTTTTAAATGATTTTTGTGTACACTCTAATTTAGTGCTTTTGTTTATGATTTTTACATGAGAAATCTGTTTTTAAGCCTAAACAATTGCAGGGACATTTATTGCATATGAGTAGTTACCATTAAAATTCATTTAGTTGAGAGGTTTTGATGATGGTATACTGTTGTTTTGTACCGAGTTGCGTTGGTTTGTTTTAATTGTCTAAGTGGATAATTTTGAACTTAAGGGCGGCTGAATTTTTGGTGTTTGTGTGTTTTCATGTTGAGGCTGTTATAAGAGCGTTCTTGCTTTTTGTTGGCAGCTATGAGTGGTGCTAAAAGCAAGCGCAGTGCAGCTACATCACGCGCCGGAGCTACAAAACGCCGTACCCGTATATCAGCCACCGCGTCTTACGATCAGACAAAGTTCACATTAGCTGACAACGCAAAGTGGTATGATCAGAGGAAGGAGAACAATATGGTAGTTGAGAAAACCATATCACCGCATGTGGATAGATTGTTTCACATATCTGAAGCTTTCGGAGTTCTTGGTTGGGCAAATTTGGTTCAGTTGCAACACCCTTACTATCCGACCTTAGTTAAAGAGTTTTATGCCAACACCAGGGATAAAGAGTCAAGCAGCAATACTAGGATCTTTACTGAGGTTTGCGGAGTGGAAATTGACATAGAAGCTGCTCACATTTCTGAGCTTTTGGGCATTCCTGCACATGGTGAGGTATTTTCTGTTCTTCATCACACTGTGGAATGTGAGACAGCTTGGTCAGTTAATGAAGTCGTGGATAGGCTAGGATTGCGATGGGAATCTGCGAGGGGGAAATCACTACTTTATGCTAAGTACTTGACCATTCGACATCGATTGATCGCCTACTTACTGAGTTTCAATGTCATGCCGCGAGCCGGAGGGTACAATGAGGTTCGACACACTGATGTCTACTTTATGGATAAAATGATCAATGGGCTAGGAAATTTATCAGGAGTTCAGCTTGGACAATTGATCATTCAAGGCATCCGTGATGTTCTCCGCTCTGATAAGCAAGATAAAGCCTTTGTGTTTCCTATTATCATTAGTATGATTATTGCTTATTACATGGAAGTTTTTCCTGCGGGGGAGCAATCCATAGGTGTACCGCAGTGGTTAAACTGTGAATCTTTATACTACATGGGTTTTAGGAAATTCGAAGGTGTTTGGAGGAATTTACAGCTCAACCCGCTTCCACAAGGAGCACGTCCAGATCCCAAAAGAGTGAGCTGTTTAGAGAATGATATACCGGCTGCCCCGGAAATTCAAGTACCGGCTGCCCAGGAAATTCAAGACGAAGCGGCTCACACTGTGCTTCCACCACCTACTATTCCAGCACCCGCAACTACTTTCTCTCGTCCTAAGCGATCCTTACTACAGAAGATTCCGCAGATTTGTAGGAATGTAGAAAAGGATGTGGTGTCCATCAAGGAACAACTTAAGCGGAACACTGAAACCATCGAGAAGACCAATTCCGATGTTGCACTGATTCGAGCTCGACTTGAGGCACAGGATGCCCGCCCAACTCAGGAGCAGCCCTTTGGCTGACATGCTACCTCTGCTTGATTCGGCTACTGTTTGTTTTTCTTTTCTTTTATTTTTATTTTCTTTCTTTATTTTTATTTCTGTTCATTAGTTAGTTTTTATTTCATTTTGTTTTTGACTTCTATCCTGTGGTCTGTAATAGTCTGACGTGTTCACTCTTTTTGTGCGATTTTTGTTTATAACATTGTTGGACTTCTTCTTTCTTTATTTAGTTGCAGCATACATTACTAGCATACATGAACTCTCGCAGTTAATACACCACAAGTCAGGGGAGTTTTCTGTTTTCTAGTTGTTTGAATTTAATTTCATTCATTTTGAATTTTGAGGGCAATCTGCAATTAAGTGTGGGGGAGAGTCAATTTGGTCTTTTGTTTAATCTTTTTAGTTAGTTTTTTTAGCTTGTCCTTCAAACCGTTTTAGTTGTACGTTTTATGATGAGTTAATTACCTTTGAATTATCACTGGAGTCAAGTGACCAAATCGCACTTACAGAATTGTTTGACATTCACTAACTTAGGTTATCTTTGATTAATAGCTTGTGCGATGCTTTAATGACATGAAGTTGTCGTTTTTTTTGAGTTTATCGAAATTGGTTGAAACCTAAAAGTTTATTTATTTAATTAACCTTTGTAAATTTTTTAGACTTTAGTTTGAACTGAAAGTAGATGAGAATGAGTGTTGGTATGAATTATAGTTGCTTCAAAAAGGTGAGATGGAGCGTAAAACGCACTCACCAGAAAGTAAATTTTTTTCCTTTGAATCACTCGGACATAAAAGAAATTACTATTCCGCTAGTGTTGACTCTAGGAACATAACTGTTTAAACTTTCAGTGGTCAAGGTTATGAATAGGGCTTATAGCCACTTGAAATTGTGATTAAGCAAAGTACACCGTTGATATTTGCATTTTCTAGTTTGATTTTTTTGGTGGAAAAGCTAGATGACATTTCAAGTAGATAGAGTGTTCAATTGAAAAGAAATTAAGAGTGGAATGGAGCGTAAAACGCACCCACTAAAGAGATGGAGCGTAAAACGCACTCAAAAAGAAAAAAAAATAGAACAAGCAACTTTCTTCATACTTTTACTCACGATTTTTCGATTTTTAGTTCATATTTTAGTTTACTAGATTTACTTAGTTTAATTATTCGAATAAATAAAGGCTTGAGATATTTTCTTTAATTGTTTTTGTAGGTCATCTAATCATCGTATGTAGTGAATGATTTTTGTAATTTGGTTGGTGTTGTTAACTTTTCTTTAAGTGGTTTTTGATTACTTGATCTCTTGCTATGATTCTTGGGTGTATTGATGCGTTATAGAACTGGCTAAATTCAGTTTGCTTGAGGACAAGCAAAAACTCAAGTGTGGGGGAATTTGATAAACCATAATTTTACGTGTTTTGTTAAGTATATTTTGATTTAATAGTTATGAAATTATGTACATTATGGTTTGATTATATCCTAATTTGTTGAGTTGATTAACTTTCTGTAGGATTAAGCAATTGCTGAATGAATTGAAGATTACAGGCAAAATTCGCCATTTTGGAGTAGACTTTACCTCCCAGCCGGACCTGTAGCCTTACCTGCCAGCAGAACCGGCCAAGAAGCAATTTTCAAGACTCAGCCGGACCTACCAGCCAGACCTGCCCAGTAGAACCGGCTGGAGGTCCGGTCCACTCACAGCCGAGAGCTCGAAGCCAGCCGGACCTACAGCTTGACATGCTTGCGGAACCGGTCGGCAGGTCCGGTCATGCACAAAAAAATCGCCCGATTTTATTAGGTTTCCTTGAGACTTGGGGACTATAAAAGGCAAAAACAGGAGCTGAGTTAGGTTCGATTTTTTACACAGCTCAGAGACCGTTGAAGCAGCCACAAGGAGAAAAAAAGACTAATTGAAGATTGAAGTAAGGATTCTTGACGATTGAAGGAAGGAATCAACTGACAATTGATCTAACATGGAATCTAAAGAGTTTTTCCTTATTCTCTTTTCATGAACTCTTTCAATTCTGTTTTAGCTTTCCAATCTCAGATTATGTGTAGCTAAATTTTTACATTAGAGTTAGAGATGTAGTTTAATTATGGGATTCATTGTTATTTTATGGATTGAAGTTTTATATTAGCAAGAGATTGTTTAATATTGTGTTTTCAATAATTAATTCTCGTGCTCATCGTTGTTTGATTGTTTGGCCATCAATTGAACTTTAATTAGAAGTTATGTGAAGTAATGAGAGATGAAACATAAATTCTGATCTAGAATTAATTCGCATAACTATCGTAGGATAGAGATATACCTACGGATTTGTGTATGACATATAGGTTGTAATCCTTCATCATTCGATTAAATTAGGGTTTGGATTGAGAAATTAAACTCACTTTAATTGAATAGGCTTTCTTGATTCGAGATAATATTAAAGCAATTTTGAATTCCGTCACTGAATCACATCAATTCCATAGATGACAATGTATCTTATGATTAAGTGAAATCTCGAAACTCCAGTGTTCTTCGCCATTAATTTATCTTTACATCTTAATTTATGTCGTTCTATTTACTTTAGTTGATTAATTTAAACAAATTCAAGTCAAATTTATAATTGTCTTAGCTATAATTAAGGGTTAATTTCTAAAAAAATCACGAACTTTACACGAAGTTTCATTTTAATCATGACCTTTAAAAGTTGTCATTTAAAGGCACGAACTTTCATTTTGTTTCAAATCTATCATTTCAGTATATTTTTATTGACTAAATTCTTCAATAAACCATTAATGAAAGACCCAAATTATAAATCGACATTAAATCTTATTATTTTTAAGTTAGAGTATATAGGATTAGGAATTTTTGGTTGGATAAAATACACCGGATTTTACTTTGACGATAGATTTGAAACAAAATGAAAGTTCGTGCCTTTAAATGACAACTTTTAAAGTTCATGATTAAAATGAAATTTCGTGTAAAGTTCGTGATTTTTTTAAGAGTTAACCCTATAATTAATACAAATAATAGTTGATCCGTTGTCTCTGTGGATACGACCTTGTTTGCTACGATAAATTATGCCATTGCCCAATGGACTATAAATTTGTGTGTCACTTGATATATTCCGACTTATAGGAAAAATACGTTACAAACAAATATATTTTTTTACTAATTACTTAAAAACACCTTGTCTTGTATTTTTTTTTTGCGTTTATACCCCGACTTAGGAAAAAAATTCAATTATACATAATTTTGAATTTTTTATTTTCACCTCTCCCTGAAACACTAAATTGATCTTTTTTCATCTAAAAAAAGTTAACATAGTCTTTCATTTTTAACCTACATTCTAATTAGACGTTAACAAAAACACCATCTTCTTTAAAAAATCAACTAATAAAAATTATGTAATTTATATAAATTATTAATAATTTTTTAAATTTAAAAACCATGAAAAAATTAAATTTTACATAAAAATTAAAAAATTCCAACCCACCGCAGGAGGAGCCACCGTCCTCCGCCCACGGAAGGAGGAGCTGCTGCTACTCCATGGAGGAATAGCTCGTTCCTCCTTCCATGGAGGAACATATCGCTGTTCCTCCACACAGTTTTCCTCTTTTCATGGAGGAACACGAAGGAGGAGTAGCAGCTCCTCTTTTCATGGACGGAGGAGCTGCTGCTCTTCCTTTTCCTAAAGGGGGACGGCGGCAGTTCCGCCGCACTCGGGCGGAGGAGCAAAAAAATCCGAAAAAAAATTAATTTTTGTTGTGGAAAATTAGTGGCGGATTTTTAAATCGGAGAAGTATCGTGGTAGATTGAATTTTTTTTAATAATTTAATTTTTTTAATAAACATGTTAAAAAAATTAATCATTAGAATTTATTTAAATTCTTGTAAAATTTAAGGACTTGTTTGTATTTGTTCAAATAAAAATAAATATGATAAAATCCTTCTATTTATTTGTTATTAACGTTTTTATCCTTAAATTATTTAAATCGTCAATTGTATCCTTAGTTGGGGTAGAGGTGAAAACGAAAAACCCGAAATAGGGTATAATTGAAATTTTTCTTAGGTCGAGGTATAAACGCACAAAAAATACAAGGTGGGATATTTTCAAGTAATTAAGTTTTTTTTTACAGTAATCTCTCACGTTATTATTTTATTTGAAACTTCTAATTCAAATAGGAATTTTATATGTTTAATTTATGTATTATTTTTAGTTATTAAGAATTTTTATATAAAAATTCTTAATTTTTGGATTTGTTTTTTTAATATATTTTCATTATTATTTTGGACTTATATCGATGAGTCTCATTCATGGGTCGCAGATGTTGGTGGGCTTTATCAAAAAATCCACATAAAGAAGACCGCGAAACTGCAAAAGGCGCAAAACTCGCACGCTAACAAAAATACTTTTCAATTTCAATTTTCAAAATCCCCTCCTTTACGAAAACCATCTCACCCGTCCATATACACCTACATAAATCCAGCCACCCACGTCAGCAATCCGCATGACACAAAACCAACCAATCACATCCCATCATCCCTCCCTATATAAACAAAACAACCACCAAACTTTTTCATCTCATCGAAATCATTCAAAATAATCTCAAAATCTCAAGAAATCAAAACCCCCTAGAATTCGAAGCAATGGCACCAAAGGCAGCGGAGAAGAAACCAGCCGAGAAGAAGCCGGCAGAGAAAACACCAGCAGCGGCGGCGGAGAAGAAGCCACGAGCAGAGAAAAAGCTTCCGAAAGAAGGAGCCTCCGTCACCGACAAGAAGAAAAAGAGAACGAAGAAGAGCGTGGAGACGTACAAGATCTACATTTTCAAAGTTCTGAAGCAAGTTCACCCTGACATTGGTATTTCCAGCAAGGCCATGGGCATTATGAACTCCTTCATCAACGATATCTTCGAGAAACTTGCTCAAGAATCCTCAAGACTTGCTAGGTATAACAAGAAGCCTACCATTACTTCTCGGGAGATTCAAACTGCTGTGAGATTAGTTTTGCCTGGAGAGTTGGCTAAGCACGCTGTTTCTGAAGGGACTAAGGCTGTCACCAAGTTTACTAGCTCTTGAAAATTAGGGTTAGGGTTAGGGTTTCAGTTTTTCCTTTTCGATGTAAATGATTTGGGTTTCTTGCTCAATTTAATGAAATTTATGATTTGAATTCCTAATTTTCATTTCTTTAAGTCAATAATTTTCCTCTTGATTAAGAACAGGAAGCAGATATTTTATTTGCATTTTTTTCGATTTTTTGCATAATTTATTTTTAATAATTTGATGGGACCCACAATAGGCGCACTTTAGAATTAAAGACCGTGTTATGCTAAGATGTGCCGGTCATCCTGTACAGCGACTTATGGTGTTATCCTGCACCACAAGCTTCCTTTTAAAGATGTAGAAGAGCAGTTGAAATGTTATCGGTTTAGCTAGTTGACAAAAATGGCAACAAACAGTTCTTTAAGCTTAAATTCATGTGTTTGGTTTGAATCAAGAAACCCTAGAAGAAATTTATCTTTAAACTTAAATTTATCTCCGAAACTTTCAATTCTTCGCGTTGTTTCAGTCAATTCAACTCCCAAAGCGAGGTTCATTGCTCGGCGAAAAGAGTCCGTTTCGGTTCAGCAACTCGGGCGTCCTCTAAGTAATGTTAGCAAATTTATTATCAGCATTTTAGTGTTTAATTTTGTTTTTTCTGTTAAAATAATGTCTAAGATTTTTCGAAATTAAGAGAAATGTTTGAAAATTGTTGATGCAGTTGAGTATATGAGTTTGCCAGCAAGTCAATACTCGGTATTGGATGCGCAGAGGATAGAGAGAATAGACGACAACACGTTTAGGTGTTATGTGTATAAGTTTAAATTCTTTGCTTTTGAGGTTTGCCCTGTTCTGCTTGTTAGAGTTGAAGAGCAGCCTAATGGTTGTTGCATTAACCTTCTTTCTTGTAAGGTAATGGTCGTAACTAGACGGCATTTGTGTTTAACTGTTCTATATGTTTTGTTTTCCTTATGGTGCTTTGGTTGTGTGAAACATGATTTCTTTGGTTTTTGTTTGACTGGTGGCAGCTTGAGGGATCACCTATGGTGGTTGCGCAGAATGACAAGTTTGATGGTAAGCATTTCCCTTCAAGTATATATCGTAATCATTTGATTTTAAAATGGTGCGGATAAAGAGGCTTGATTTGCATTGATATGTGATTTCACTTGAGAATTTGAGTTGAATCGATATGTGCATTTCATAACAACATTATTTATAGACCGGGGAATGCTATCAACAATAGAATATATATTAGTCCAGTTTTTTTTTTCTGATTCCTCTTGGTTTTTCCCATGATGATCCTTGTGTGAATTAGTTACTTCTGGAACTTCTTACGGTGTACATTTAATTAAATTGCTGTAGCTTGCGTATGACTAGTTCTGTCAATGTTTTGACTTCAGCAAATTAGTCTTGGTTTATTTTATTCATGTAGAGTTTAGGTTCTAAATTATGGTTATAGTATACAAGTGCATAAAGCATTCATATATTTGCTTTAGTGTGTGTGTATAGAATTAAAAGAGCTGTACTCTTCTTTTACTTCTGAATAAATCCATATTGAGATATGGCTCGGAGCTGAGGAATTCATTTCCTTTTGCTGTTCTGAAAGAAATTTTAAAAACTAAAAATTAGATCTAATACATTAGATGTGTACAGATTACTCATGATTATTGATGGTTAAACAAACTGCTTTCCCTTCATTTCATATTAGGTAATATACCAGTGATTAGAAATTTGTGTTCGGTGTTGGATATTTGTGTTGTTGTGGAAAGTAGTCAGGGCTGTTAATCTCTGCTTCCTTGTTTCCTGTTTCAACTTGGGAGAAAATGGTTAGCTTCTGTTAAACTTGGTTCTTATTTCTTTCTTCTCCATAATTTTCTCCTTGAAGATTGTTAGAGATAATAAAGATGGTTAGAGTATATCCTAACAATTTTTAATTTTTTTTCATTGGTTAGTTATTTAATATTGTATCATAGAGTCTGCAATAGAAATAATAAAGTTCAATTCCTGGCAACTCTCATTTTATTAAGTAGATGTTTGATGAGATTAGGTGAATTTGTGTTTGTTCATATTTCAAACTCAATGGGCATTCACGTACGAAGTTGCGTTAGAGATAATAAAACTATTTGGACTTCATAGTTGGAGGTTCACCTAACAATCTAAACTTTTGGATTGATTGTTTATATAACAGATTTAATTATGTTAGAGCCTGCATTATCTATCTTTTTCTGTTTCTGAAATTGTTGCCTTACCAAGTTGCACCCACTTGATGTGGTACTCGGTACAAAAAATATAAAGGAATAAAATAGAGTTAAAGAGTATGGTTTTTCTATTAAATTATTGAGAGCAGAGTTGCCATCTAGAATTAGAGATTAGTCCATGCTTTGGAGGTAATGGGAGTCTTTGCATTTGCTTCTTACATATCCTCAATGTCTCTAACCATGTGTTGATTTTGAGGATACTTTTTCATATGGCTCTACCTGAAAATAAATTTCTGAAAACCATTTTTAGAGGAGTGAAAGGACAATGATTACATTGGTGATATTCTTACTGATAGCGGAATATTTATAATTGACAAAACAGAAATCAGAAAAGAGAAATACAATCTTCTATCTACATGAAAGATTGCACTGTACTGTTATCTGGGCTATAGATTTTTAATGCTATTGATCAAGTAATTTTCATATTGGTATTTAGTGGCATCATTGAAGTTCAAACTTGTTTGGACAGTATGTTCACCTTGTGTGCAAGTCATATATTGCTGTACCATTTAGTTTTAATGCTCAACTCTTGGGTTGTTTTAGCAGTGCACATATTGTCTTACACGTATGTATCTGTCAACTTTGCTGCTAAAATGAGGACTATATAAATCCATATGTATTTGTGAAGTGAGGGCCCTCTTCAAGATCTTGATCGTATATATTCCCTCCATCCCATAAAGATAGAAAAAATAACACTCACAAGAATTAAAAAAGTAACTAGTTATAGTTAAATTATTAATATACTTCTAAAATACCCCTTTTTTTTTAAAATGAATCATTTTGGATTGGCGATATAAAAAATCATAGTCGCTACATGTAATGCATATGATAAGATTATCAGGACATCAATAGTTTTATCTATAGCTAACATTACATGCAGTTACTTTCTCTATCTTTATAGGACAATAAAAGTGTCAATTTTTTTCCTTTTTTATAGGACGGAGGGAGTATCATGTTTGTAAAAGGACTATTTTTCAGGAAGATGAGTCATAAATTAGGATTAGCATCTGAATTCTGAAAATACATGCAACACTTGTTTTCAGGAGAGCTGACACTGGTTTAGTATGGGAATGCAGCTTCAATGGTGAACTATATCTCTTGTGATAGCAGGCAAAACAACTCATCCGTGGAACAACTTACTTCTGATGCAGTCATCGAGGTACTGGTTG
The DNA here is from genome assembly GCF_937616625.2 of Mercurialis annua. Classification (NCBI taxonomy): domain Eukaryota; kingdom Viridiplantae; phylum Streptophyta; class Magnoliopsida; order Malpighiales; family Euphorbiaceae; genus Mercurialis; species Mercurialis annua. The sequence continues at coordinate 32,853,754 of NC_065577.1, read as the reverse complement.
GATTATGTTTAATGAATTGCATAGTTTTTCTTAAATAACCATATGTTCATTAAAATTGTAGATTCATTTTTTTGTTACTGTTTTAACTAATGATATTTAATTTCAGGTTAGCATTGAGGTTCCTTTTGCGTTTAGTGCAATTCCAGTTCAAGCTATAGAATCAACTGGGACAAGAATCCTTGAACAAATACTTGGGCTGATGCTTCCCCGCTTTATGGCACAGGTTTGTTGGACATCTCTGTGAGAATTGCTTATGAATAAATGAAACTATAAGCTACTTGGTATGCTCACTAGAAATTGCTATAAAATTTAATCACAACGTATTCACAATTTGGGCATGTCTTGAAATAGATTGCATTCTTTTAGTATGCTGATAGCTCTTACATATGCATGTGCCCATTAAAATCTCAAAATGTATATGATGGTTACTTGTGGAGGTACACTTCATGTATGATTATACTGAAGTCCAAGGTCTGCATATCACCCACTACTTTTCCATTTCCTTTTTCTTTCTGGAGCCATATTTTCTTCTGCCTAACAAATGTTTCGACTGTGGACCTTTGAGCCTTTTGAGAATTTATATTTTGCATTTTACCTTAAATATAAAGTATACATGCATAAGTTGGATTGTTTTCAAAACTAGGGACGTTCATGATGTATAAGATATACACCTATGAGGTCATATGATGATATAAGGTGAAAAAGTTACCTCCTCTCAGATCTAAGCTTAAATTTTTTCATTTGAATTTATTATTCCTACTGTGGCACAGTTGACGTATCATGATCTTGGTTGTCAATGTCTGTCACTGACCTGCTTCTATGGTTTATTATATGGTTTTCAAAAAGCGACCAGCAGATCTTGTTCATTGTGGATACTGGATAGAACAGCTTTTATGAAGCTGAAGTAAGATTAGTAAAAGCTAAGTTTCCAATAAAAGTTCATATGCATGTTTTAAAATTCAATCATCCTCTTCACTTTTTTTCTTTTGATGAGAGAGCATCTTGTCGATGCAAAGTAGAGCCAAAAATATATTCTAAATATGTAGCATGTAGATAATGAGATACGTTTTGTGGCGGACTTAAAAAATTCTGCCGATATTGCAATTTTTAAATATTTTATTACTCACATCAGCACTATGCTAAAAGTAGACTTTAAAAATTAAGTAGCATGTTGATAATGAAATGCATACACATCATTTTTCAAGAAATAGCTTATAACTCCATGCATGAACTTTGTCAACTTGTATATGACTTCCTTTTTCCTTTACAGAGAACTGAACTTTATAATTGATCACCATTAGATGACAAGGTCCATTCCCATTTTACAGTGATAACAACAAAAAGGTCCTAAAATGACAAAGTTATTAGAGAAGGCACCATATATGCGCTTATGAGTTTATTTTGTGTGCAACGATGGTTCATTTTTCCTTTGGACTTGACACAGAAGATTAAATAAGACTAAACTCGTGGCTTTGGACAAAAGTACGCTCAAAATGACGTCTTGCCTCGTTTTACCCCTTCAGCTGCAATTTGTACATAACACTCCGACAGTTTTCTGTCACCTCATGATAATTTATTGAACATTATAGTAGCGTGATATACAAATTGGAGCTGTGGGGTAAAGCGAGCCAAAATGCGCATTTTATGGGTGTTTTTGTCCAAAGTCACGAGTTTGACCTTATTCAATCTTTTGTTCCAAATTTGGGGGGTAAAATGAACCTTGTTCCTTTGTGAGTTCTGCACATTTATTGTAGAGCAAATTGCGTGAAGCAGATAGTAAGTGGTGTAAGCACCGAGGAGAGTGAAGCATAGTGTGAGTGGTATAGCAATCTGAGTGTGGCAATTTGAGTTTGAGCGGTGTAGGAGCAAGCTGTGAAACACTGAAACTAGTTGGTTTGAAAAATTTAAATGCCGATTTGCTCCTTGAACTTGTAGTCCATAATCAGTTGCTCCAACATTTATTTATCAATCAGCCTGTGAGTTTTTTGTCAATTATCTTCTAAACCTGTTTTCAAACTGACAAATTTGGACCAGTTAATCAAAATTGACAAATTTTAAGGACTGATTAATTATAAAGTTAATTGACCATGAGCTGCTAGTTGAGAGGGAAAATTGTTACTCAAGTCTTATTTGAATTTTGTTGTGGCAAACTACTTATTCAATCGTGCCATTATTTGCATTATAGTGTTGTCATGTCTTTGGCTCTACACTCAGCATATTACAGTTGACCATATGTTTCTATTTGTGCATAGGTCCTTCTTAGGTTTCGAACTTCAGGAACTGTACTCAGTACTCTGATAGATGGGTTGCGAATATGATAACAAGAAATGAGCTCAGGCTCTAGTAGAACATGTTACACTTTAATAAATATCACAATTAGATTACGAGACAATGAATTTGAAGCTACATTAAACAAAAGTATCATGGGAAACTAAGAATTTATTAGTAAAGAGGTCTAAGTGATTTATTTATTTTTCTATCTTAATCGGAAAAGATGAGATGGGATGATGATGGTAGTCATTTCAATGACTTGTTCAAAATCATGACAGGAATAACAACATTTTTCTGAATTAGATCAAACTGAAGTTCTTTCTGGTTAGATTAAAATGGTTGAAAAAGATTGGTTTGGATATGATTGATGTTAGATTTTTCGATATTAATTTGATTTCCCTAATTGACCTGGAAACTGATATATAAATTAATGTGTTAATTTGGTTACATTATGTCATTTTGTAGCAAGTCAATATGATTAAATCAACCGAATATTTTTGTAAATTTTAGTTTGTATTTTCCTTGACGAAGTGTTGTTTTTAAAATAATTTGTTGGAAATTTGGTGTAGCTTGTGAAAGACTATAAAGCATGGGCATCTGGTGATGTCTCAAGGCAGCCTATTGGAACTGGTGAGATTTGAGATTAACGGAGGCTACTGTGCCATTTCTGTACATTTACTTATCTTCCTTATTAACTCCATAACTAGCGTTAATGTCAGATAATGCAATGTTCTTTATTTTTTTAAATTGAAGTTGCAATGTTCGTTCAAACATTTTGATTTGTAACAATCTTTTTTGTCTGATTTAAAGGGTTTTGTTTTAATTGTAGGCAGGTCCGGTCAATAAAATTAATTAATTTTATTTTAATCAAGTGGTAGATAGGGGGTGTTTGGTACCAATAGGGATGGCAATGGAGAGGGGATTTCCCGTTCCCCGTGGGGACCTGCCCCTAATGGGGCAGGGAATCCCCACCAATTACCCCCATGGGTACGGGGATGGGGGAAAATCATTCCCCAACCACGGAGATGGGGAGGGGACGGGGAGCATAGTCCCCACCCCATGGGAATCCCTATCCCCGTCTCCATGGGGACCCGATTTATATCTATGTATATTTATATTATATTATAAGTTTTAGTATGTTATTTATAATTTTAAATAATTTAACATAATTTTTTTTATTAGTTTCTATTTAGTTATAAATATATAATATTATAAAAGGTAATAGTATTTTCTATAATGATTTTTTTTAAATATCTTATGAAAATAATAAAATTATTTATAAATTATATTTAATTGTACGGGGAACGGGGATCCCCATGGAGATGGGGAATCCATGGAGATGGGGACGGGGATGATTTTATCCCCATTAATTAAATGGGGACGGGGATGGGGATTCCCCATAGACGCGGGGATGGGGATGGGGATGGTTTCCCCATCCCCACCCCGCCCCATTGCCATCCCTAGGTACCAAAGTGTTTGGTGAGAACTTTTTTTAGAGCTTTTGGAGCTTTTTGAACCTCCAACAGCTGCTATTTGAAAAACTCCATTTTGGAGCTTTTTGCCAACAGCTGATAGCTGTTTTAATATTTTTAATTATTTATACACAATTACCCCTACTAGAACATATCATTTTTTTAATATATAAAATTATTTAAATTATTTTTAACTCTAATCATTTATAAATTATATAAAATTATTTTATTTATATTAAAACAACTATAATTTAATAATTTTTTTAAAAATTTATTATAAATTTATTAAAAAATATCTAAATAAGTTTCAATTAAATATTGTTTTTTATAAAAAAAATAATTTTTAATATTTTTATTAAATAATATATGATATAATATATTCATAATTTAATAAATAAAAATAAAAATTATGCCCTTTATGGTCATTTTATATATAAACAGCTACAGCTAATTGAATTTCACCAAACACTCATGATCTATCAGCTAGCTACCAGCCAACAGCTAACAGCTATCAACAACAGCTAACAGCCACCAGCTATAAGAAACAGCTGAACCAAACAGGCACTGAATGTTTGTTTATTATAACTAAATAATTGTGGTTAAAAACAAGTGAGGAATGAGATTGAGAATGAAAGATTTTATTGTTATGTTTGTATTATCAAAATTTATTTAGGAATGAAAATGTGGTTGTCTTTTCAATAAGAATTAGAGAAAATTAGACCCAACACCACCAAAAACCTATTTATTCTCACTGTTACTATCCGGCCTATCTCCTTCTTTTTTTACGATCTTCATCTTCTTTTTTGCATATCTCTTTGTTTTGTTTTCTTTTTTTTACTGTTAAAATATTCCTTATTAATTTCTCCAAACAAAACCTAATCAAATCCCTTTTCTATTTTTCCGACTACAGTCACAGCACCGGTCACCAAATTCCACCACCGTCTAACACAACAGCACGATTTTATCTCCGCCTCACCGCCGCTCTCGGCATGGATGGGCTCAATCAAAGGCGTCTTCACATGAAAGAAACCAGACTCCACTGACTCCACAGAATCAATTCTTATGAGTAATTATCGTGCCTAAATCACCATTATTGCTAACTAATTTTAATTTCTAATACTATTATTGATTTAACGTGTTACATTTTTTAATTAGGGTTTGCTGATGAGTTAAAGAATGCAAGAAGAGTTGGGTCGTTTAAACAATTTATAATAGGTAGAAGCAGTGAAGCTACATTTGCTGATGCTTTTAAAAAAATGGAAGGAATTATTAGATAATTAAATGGATTTGATCCGACTGGCGAGGTTTATTTTCTTGATTTCATTTGAATTGTAATGTTTGTTTCGTTTGAACTAGTAATTTAAATTTATCACCGATTATGGTTTTAGGTTTCTTGATTTTGTAGAACTTACAAGTTAGTCAGAAACAGAAAGCGGCGAAGCGTTGTGATTGCACAGTGGCGGAAGCTCTTCGTTCCAATGATGCTACAATAGAGAGATCCGAATTGGAAAAAAATGGAGTATCCGTCCGAACGAGAAAAATTAAAACCGTTATGTTTTGTGCTTTTATTTTATAATTTATGATTGTAATGATTTTGTTGTTGGTTTACCAAATAGTAAACCAATATTTTTAATATTAGTAATACCGTTAGTGAACATTAAAGTAACCGTTGGTAAATTTATAATTAATTTGGATGATGCTCTTGATTTTTTTATGTAATTTTTTTTCACTTGTGTATCTGTAATGGTTTTGTTGTTGGTTAACTTATGGTTTACTAATGGTGCGTTGATAATTTTAGTGAATTAAGTAATAATTCATTTTAACATTTTATAATTTAAAAATAAAACATAGTAATTTTATTTTTAAGTAAACCGATAGTAGACTATTAGTAAACTGTTAGTGAACTTACAGTAAACAAATGTTTAGTAAACCGTTAGTAATTTTTATTTTTAAATGCTTAAAAATGGGTTGCTTCCTAATAGTTATTCTTTTATTTTTCTTTTATACTATTATTGCACATTTACTATTAAACTAACAAAAGTTTCCAAAAGATTTACTACTAGGTTTTTTAATATTCACCAATAGTAAATCAAATTGTGTAAGAATACCTTTACTATAAATTTGCTAATAAAATTTTAAGTGTTTACTATCAGGATATCCAATGGAAACTAATATATATCCCAAAATTCACCAATAATAACACTTCGTATCAGTATACTATAACAATATGTGTGATATTAAGATACCCAAGATTTTTGAAAACGTTTACTAATAATTTTCCTGATATTCACCGATAATAAAACAATTTAAATCGAGATACTATTATTTTACGTTTGTTAATAGGTTATTAAAATTTTACTAAATGGTTACCAAATTCTTTTACTGATAGGTTACACTTTCACTACTAGGTAACCCAAAGATAACCAATAAACATCCCTAAAGTTTTCTAATATATTTTCAAAAGTTAACCAATAAAATTTATTTTACATCCCTTTAATATTCCTATAGGTTTACTAATAGGTTACTCAAAGTGCATTGATAGATTACCCAATGTCAATTACAATAAGTAGAAAATTACTATTGTTGTTATTATATTATATAAAGGTTTATTAACAATTTACTATTAGCTTACCAAATATAATGTTAAGATATCCAAAATTTTTAAAAGCGTTTACTAACAGGTTTCCTAATATTCACCGATAATAAAACTATTTAAATCGGATACTATTGATTTAGGTTTGTTAATAGGTTACTAAAGGTTTACTAAATGGTTACCAAAAATAACCAATAAATATTTCTAAAGTTTTCTAATAGGTCTCCAAAAGTTAACAGTTTACTAAAAAATTACTGAATTTATAAAAACTAAAACTGTTAACAGCCAGCATTTATAGGTTTAAAAAACAAACATATACACATATAAATAATAATAATCCAAACAAGCCAACAAAATTAAAATTCATATACTAGACAATTACAAGATTTTTTTTTTCATTTTTCCCTTTCTCGCTTCCACAATTTTTTTTAAATTCAACCTCTCTATCACTTTCAATGTTTTCTTCCATCTTCATAATTCCATATTTATGCAAAAGAAATGCAATACGCTCTCGATGGTTTTCAATGCTGAAATCCAAAGAAATTGGCTTTATCTGAATCAAATACTCCATAATTGCAAAGGTGAATGCTCTACAATCACTGTTTTTTAAAAACTACAAACCAACCAATAATTGTATTAAAAGAATCAAATATAGAACACATACCTATCTTGTTGAATAGGAAGACCATAAATAAATTTAGTGTTAAAAGTTTTAGTGTCAATGTTTACTAAGAATTTCTTATGAAGAAGAAACTTTAACGTCCCTTCAGTCTAAAAAATATATCAAGAAAAAAGAACAAGTAAATATATATTTAAAATAAATTAATAAAAAGAGTTAACTAACTGTATACCAAATAGTTATTAAGAGTTTACCTCAACTTCAGGGACAGAACAGTGGCTTTACTGTTTTAGATTATGCTACTTCCTCACAAGACAAATAGTAAAAATGTTACTAAGAAGAGAAAAGGAAGAAATAAAACTAAAATAAAAAAGTGGGGAATATATTAAGGCATGCGTGACAAGTAAAACCAAATCATAATTAAAAGTAAAAGCACAAATATTAGAAAACCATACTGGAAAAGCATAAATTTAGTTATAAAAACACAACATTTTTTGTAAAATAACAAATAGTGGGAAACCATAAGAAGAACATAAACCCAAAATTTGACCTGTATGTTTTTATTAAACCAATGGAACAGATCTGCTTGTTTTCATCGCCGGAAAACGTCATCAACTGATAGATTCTTAGGCGTATAACCCCGAAAATCGCAGCAGTCGTCATCTGCTTCCATTAACACATCAAATAGTAACTTCTCTAAATCATCTAAAAACAACCACCATAAAAGTCCTCCTTTCCTCCATTGCATCTCCGCAGAAGCATCTGAAAATGGCGTGTTTCTCTTTCTAGCGCTGGTCTAATTCTCTCATTTTCGCTTTCTTCACTCCGATATCATCCCTCTTCCTTCTCCGATCCATTCGTCACTCTCTCACGCCCTCTGTCGTGGCTCCACCGGATTTTACTCGGTCCCGATTGAAGAAGTGAAAGTGACAGAAGGCTAATAATAGTGAGGAAGTAAAAGGAAGATTTGACAATAGTGGTTGTGATTTTTCTTTGAATTTTGGAAGCTATCTGTTATCTTTGACTGTATTTTTCAACTCAAAACAATTTAATTTTGCAATAAATTTCGGTCAACTCGTAAAAATCAACTAATTTTAGTCAATTAGTAATCTTAAGAATATTTATGTGTTTCAAGGGTATTTGTCTAAAAATCCCTAAGAATTACACAATTTATAGGTGGCCATGGACCGGGTCAAAAAGTCAAATCTCTATGTGTCTAAACTAGCCCGAAACTGGATAGAAGTCGGATTTGGGCCAACTCAATATTTTCAGGAACCAGAATTGGCAGTTCCAGTTTCGATTTTAAACAATATGTTTCTTTCAAATATTTACTTTAAATTATATATTTTAAATGTATGTATATGATTAATTATAAATATGTCATACTAAATTCATCTATAGTAAATACAATTGTGAACACATAAAAATATTTCATAATATTTTTTATATATATAATATAAAAAATATTATTTATTTATGTTTAATATATTTTAATTTGTTATTTATTTTAAATACTAATCATTAATTTTATTTTATTATTACAATAATATATGACTATATCTACTATATATAAATAGCTATTATGGTAAATTAAATTGATTTTCAAATTTAATGTATAATAAATTATTCATTTAAATCTAATTTTAATTTTAGCTTGATTTTAAATATTTAAATTTAATTTTTAAATATTTTTTTATATTGCAAATGGGCTAAATCGGAATCGTAAATCGGAATCAGCCGATTCATAACCAAGGAGCGGTTCGGGGCTGGTTCAAGTATTTCTTGAACCATGAACCTTGATCACCCCTAACACAATTCCCATTTCACCTGTGGAAATAAACTTTTCATTTTTTCAGATAAAACGACAAGTAAAAAAATGAGTAATAACTCTTAGTAAAGACTCGTACGATTCAATTTAACATTTTTTTTCGTTCGGGTTTAATTGTGTCATATGATATGATAAAGTTAGGCATTCACTCGTAAACCTGTATGAACTTCCATTCTAACTCTTCGGGGAAGGGGGGGGGGGGGGGCACCTTCTTCCGAAGTTAAAAGGTTATTTTGCCGAGTGTGTATACAAAAAGGTCTTTGCAAATTTCTATAAACATGATGCATCTCGCAATAGAGGGGCGCCGTTTTACCTCCTTAACAATCTTCTATGAAGAATTTATTTCAAGAATAAAGAAGAATTGCTCAATGCCAAAATTACTATTTTTTTCGAACATGAATTTCAAAAGATATTAAAAATATTAAACATTGATAAAAATTTGAAATAATTTATTCAATATTAGATATATATATATAAAGTATATAAAGCTAAAATTGATTGTCATTTTAGAAGTATACCGTCGGCTCAAACTGAATCGAATCGAAAAAAAAACCTATTTTAAAAAATCAAACCAAAATTTTGAGGATTAAAATTATTCAAATCAAACTAGACCGGTTGTTTTGGTCGATTTTTTTTTGTTCTATTTGATGATTTAAGTTTGATTTATATTGAAAATTAAATTAAAAAATTGATGTTCAAAACCGAACAAAATCAAAAAATTAATTTTTTAAAATATTGATTGTACCAAACTGCATTTTTTTTCCAAAATCGAATAGAATTAAAGTTTTTTAATATGTAAATTTATCAAATCGAACCAAATATGTTGATTTGGTCGGGTTTTTGGTTCAATCAATTAGTTTGTTTCGGCTTATTTTAAAACTTTAAAAAAATTATGTCCCAATAAATGAACTGAAAATCCAAGCTTTTTATAATATCAAACCGAACTAAATTCGGTTCAATTTTGTGCGTGGTTTTCAACTTGATTTATATTAGAACTTAGTTGGAAAAATAATTATGTCCAAAATCGAACCAAACCAAAAATGGATTTTGTAATATCAAACAAGTCGAATAAAATTGAATCAAATTAAACTTTTCTATTTTTTCAGAATCGAACTGAGCCAATATTTTTTGTTGAATAACATATCAAACCAAATTTGGTTTATTATAATTTAACTATAAAGATTATATCCAAAATCGAACCGAATTGAAAGATTAATTATTTAATAATATCAAACCGAACCAAATTTGGTTCAATTTTTACACACTAATGTCCATTTCCATTCTTACACTGAACCAAACTTCATACGCAAAACAATCTTTTTGTACTCTCATTTTCATTCCTTTCCATTGCCATTCTGACGCTTAACCTCGAACCAAACAACCCCGAAATATGCCCACTTGAATTAAAATAAGGCAAACACCAAAATACAACAACTCAAAAGTCACCAAGTGGATTTCTTTATAATTACAAGACAAAACCCATACGGAAGCCTCTACTTTACCATTTTTGTTCAGGTAGCCCCTGTATGTTTTTTTGTTCGTAAAGTCCCTCTACTTACCTTATTTGTTCTTCCAGTCTTTCAAATTATAAATTATAATCTTTTAAGTCATTTTTTATGTACCGGAAAAATCACAAATTGTAAGCAGAGGGACTAAAAAAACACAAAAAAGGATATAAAAATGTGATTCTGCAAAGTACAAAGATCCGGACGTGACGAACTTCGGTGTAGGGACTTTTCGAACAAAAATGATAAAATAAAGGGGCCTTCGTATGAGTTTTGCCTAATTACAATTTTTTTTAAATCATGGTATATTGATAAAATTCAAAATATTGATTAGGATTGATAAAAGCTATAAATGTTTGAAGTTTCCGAGTTATTAGGCTTTAAATATTAACTTTTGAGGTTATTATATGGAAGATTGTCCTTTAATTATGTGACTAAAATACAGTAGTTGATGGTCATGAAAATGATTGTTCACTTCATATTGAATTAAGGCTGGTTATTTCAAAAGTAAAACGGCACTGGTCTAGACTGGATCATGTTAAAGATTTAAAAATTACAAATGTTGTTATTATAGTTAGTTTATTGATTTAATAAATGCTTTTATTAGTTACTATTTTACTTAATTAAAAATAAAAGTTACATTCAATTATCTAATTTATCCATATTAAGAAGTTAATAAGTGTGATGTCTCTCTTCTCTTTTTTTTTTTCTAAAAAAAACCACAGCAGTCCATAGCTCTTGTTTTAATTCTTCTTCGGCTGCCGTCAATAGTCTAGGAACAATAGCCATCTTTTCTTTGATGTTATTTCAATTTCATATAGTATAATAAATAACCAAATTTTTTCATTTTTTTTTGATGAATTAACATTTATCGAGAAGCGCAAATCCAATTTAATTTTTTATAAATGAAGAATCAAAGATAGATTGAAGATATTTTAACAACAAAGATAAAATCGTTGATGTGCTATAATAGTTTTTTTTAATATTATATTTTGTTTGTTTGTTTTGAGAATTTTGTTTTGTCCTTTCTGTGTGAAAGGTTTGTTGTCATTTATAAGTGACAGGCATGTGTTGGTTGTATCCGATGTCACGGTTGTAGTTTCTGATTTCATAAATCAGCTTGCGGGTGATGGTGAAAATTGAGCGAATAAATAATTTATTTTTTATTTTCGTTAGTAGATATGCGAATCAAGTAGTATATTGTCTGTTTCATGTCAAGTCATCGAGTTTAATTTTCAAATTTTTCTCAATTTCTTACAAATTTAACTGTTTAATATTCGATTAATGAAATTTAATGAATTTTATATAAAAAAAAGAGTCAATAAGAATACATTGGGTCACATGCTATCCAATAAAACAATATATACATAGTTAAATCTTTTGCGGAATGTGTACATGCATTAAGCTTCAGGTCTTTAGCAAGACAACCGAAATGATTGTTCATTTTTGACATTTTACCGATAACATCAACAAATATCACAATAAGCTTAACCAATCCATGGCAATGTTCAGGGACAGAATTGCATAGGATAGAACAAGGCCGAAAGAATGCACGCTTTTGATCAAAATTGTTTCAAGATAGTTTAAATGCCAACCCCTACAAAGTTATTAATACATGTAAAAGAAAAGGCATTAGGAAAACAAACATTAAAAATCTACCCATAAAATTGTGATGACAGATTATGAAAATAAAACTTTGGGAGTCTGATTTTCATGGTAGTTTAAGATTGTTCACTCTGTTTTGATAATAAAAACAAAAATTTGGAAGTTTGATTTTTACGGTAGTTTTAGAGCGTAACTCTGTTTTGATAATTTGTATAAATCACTTTAATTAACTTCAATATCTCAATTATATCGTCAATTAAAAGTAAAAAGAATTTATTTTTCATATATTTCCTAAAACTATATAAAAAAATCAAATTATAAAGCTGCACAAATTTTAGAATGGAATTAGGAATGGGTGATTTTTGATTTTTATCCATAACACAAGAGAGTAATACATGACACATGAGAAATGGAATTCTTGTTTTATTTTGTGCTTCAAGCATGATTTTACAATTTTTTTTTTTAAATTTAGTTGTATGAAACTATGAGCAATAAATTTTAGACACATGTTACCCCTTTCTCAGGACTAAAGTTTAGACGATTAATTTGCACGGTTATTTTCCAAGCTTAAGACGTAGAAAACTAATCTAATGTGACCTTCTATTATCATTTTACAGCAACCATATAAATAAATAAACTAAATTATGATTCAAAATATTCACAGAAATTGTTTAGTTTGATTTAGGAATTCCTACTAATTTATTATTTTAAATCAAAAACTAAAAAATTAATTTATATTCACTTGTTCGGTTAATTGTAGAACAAATAAATACCGTCAAACACATTTTGCAATTTTAGTATAAACTTTCAACATTTGTATTTAAGGAATAAGAACTATTACTTTTTTAGAGATATTTATAAAATAAATTATAAAGTCCCGTTTTAATTTTTATTGTTCAAAATGTTACAAAACAAATCTACTAACCTTTTCATTTATTTTTTTTTTTTGCATTTTTTAGCTCAAACCGTTTTCCGATTTTTTTTGCATACATGGCAACTATATTAGAAACATGTATTGGCATATTAAATTCCATAATTGTAATAACATTACAAATAAAATCCTAACTTTTCGTTTTTTTTAACAATATAGCTTAAAAAAGAGGACAAATTTGCAGGAAAACGAATTTGGGCTACAAAATGCAAAAATGGAAAAAATTGAATTTGTTTTGTAACATTTTGAATAACGAGATTACATCGCTATAAAATTGAAATTTTGGTTTTTTTTGCCAATACCTTAATTTTTTAAAATTTAGAAAACTAAACAATTTTTCAATAAAAATTACTTAACGTGGGCGCTTAGTGGCGTAGTTATTGTCAGGTGTAGCTGCTACCTCCGACCGCAAGTTTTTTGGGATGAAACATCAATTACATAAAAATTATAAGAAGTGGAAAAAATATAGTAGTACTACTAAAAAAAACTTATGCCATTGTCCCAAAGAAGGAGAATACAAAAAAGTCCATGAGAACAACGTAAAACACAATCCAGATTTCGAAAGAAATTTATACCGAAATAGAAAAAGATGACTTAGAGAAAGAGTACAAGAAAAACTCTTGTGAGCGGAGGAAGGGCCTAGCGGAGGAGCCCAATTCGCTCAATCTTATGTCAACTTAGTGATTTACATCACCACTAAGCTTAACTAGGAACACCTTTTCTCACTAATAAACATCTCACTCGCTTATGGATGCATAAGACGTTGTGCAACATACAAAAATATAAGGATTTGTAGATACAATTAACTCATGCATGTGCTTGATTTATTAATGTCACGACCCAAATTATTGAGCCGAGACCGGCGCTAGGGAATGGGAGTGGTAGCTCCAAAACCCGTAGCAAGCCTAAAACCGTTATTAATTTTTCGCGAATTAAAACATATTATTATATATAAAACGTTTTCAGACATCTTCTTTAAATAATAATTCAAATATCGAAATATTGTATTTCTTTCCTGAAAACGTTTGCAGCACAATTCCTTAGAAACCAGGGTCTTACCGAGCGATATCTCATATCCAGCACCGCCCTGTTTCTGATCACAAACATAACCAATTCCTCTCAAGGCAATTGGTACTCAATTCAAACGGATAAAACATCACCTTTATAAATGACTTATTTATAAAATTATGTCAGAGTTTACTTTTCAAATACCGTTTGAAATGGAATCATAAACTTTATACTGACACCTATTGACTACTGCAGCTCTATAAAACTCATACTTTGTGTGAGCCAAAAGGGCTGCTGACACAAAGGAGATGGTCTGTCTGATCCGACTTCCACTATCTGCAAACATCAAAGTGAGGGGTCAGTATTTGGGAAATACTGAGTGAGTTTGCATTTACTAACAGTATTACATTAAAGACACAGCATCGCATTTTAAGAAAACGATATTATAAAACATATAACATGTATTTGATCCGTACGAAACTAATATCCTAGCATGCGACACATTTCCCGAATAATCATATCTTATTCAACCCAATCGTAAATATCAATTGCGAGTCCAACTCGCTGGTGGCCCAGCCACTAGATACGGGGACTTCCAGGCTACACCGTAGCCGAGTTCACTCTGCGTATCGAAATCATATATCCAATCGTAAGTTTCATATTCATCAACAGCTCCCAGCTGTGTCAAGTCATTTCTCAATACAATCATACTAGAAAGACTCGATACTGGTGATCACACAGCCTATTGACACCCAATAGGTAGCTAGTTTCTTCGGATCGCATACTAGTTCTCGTATATAGAAATTAAGAAAGCATGTAACGTTTCAATCAATTATATAACATGCGATGCGTATAAACAGTATATGTATATCTATACAAAATAACTTTATATATATAATACACGAAAGTAAAATGCAACTCACAGTGACCGCTATTCCAAAATTGCATTATCGTCAATTTATCACGTAGGTTCCGTGAGTCATATGATCTCGTAGCTATTCCGGTTCGTCGTCCTGATAGCTTGTCGATACATCCGTTTCCTATTCAAATTACTCATACGTTTAATTCATAAACGTAAATTGAATACTAAAGTCCTAAGTTATAAACTTAGGTTCTTTATATACTTCGAAACTCTAGTCGAACACGTTATGTTCGATACCCAAATTTCCCGTTTTCGAGGTTTGTAACCATTTTCAACATCCGACATATTCGAAGTCGAACGACCGGGTCGTAATGGGGCAAGAAAATGCCCAAACAGGAAAGCCTGTTGGCTGTGCGATCGCACAGAGGGCACTGTGCGTTCGCACAGCTGCCTCAGCTGTGCGTTCGCACAGCCTGGTGTGCGATCGCACACCATGCTGTGCGATCGCACACCATGCTGTGCATACGCACAGCACGGCTGTGCTTTCGCACAGCCCCGGAAATTTATTTCCGGGCTAATCCGACGTGCTCCGATGCCCCTAACGCGATCTACACGCTATTCTTGACAATATCCATTTCAAAAACGTCAATTAAAACGCGATTATAATTCGTTCGATTCGTTTAAGCGAAATAACCCTAATTTTCAATTCTCACAATAAAAACGTCAAGCTTACCTCAATTTGAAGCTTAACGATGAAAGAGAATCGAATTCTGAACGAATCTATATAAAGAACTCGCGATTTGGACGAGAAACGGCGAAACCGCGGCGGAACGAATCGATCGCCTTAAACCTTCTGTACGCTTCTTCTTCTTCTTCCCTCTGATCTCTTTCCTTTTCTTTATATAGATTGGCTAATTAGCCACTTTAGTCCTTCATTTCTTTAACTTAAACCATTTCTCTTTTAAACCTTCTAATTTAACCAAACGGTTAAATTATTCTTTTAATTCAATTATTGACGTATTATTTATATCCAAATAAATAATACTAACCCAAAATTATTATTTCCATCAATAATCTTTTAATTACTATTCTCGAGATTTAATTGGCTAATTTACACTTTAGCCCCTAAACTTTTCAAAAGTTGCATTTTAGTCCAAAACGCATCCGCGTCCAAATTTTAAAAGGTCTCCGATTGACCCGAAACTTTTACCACATATACTATAAGACATTTCGCGGACCTTGGCGAAATAATTCCATTTTCGTCCCAAAGTGACTAAATTACCACTTTGGTCCCTATACTTTATTTTGGGCTTTTCTTGACATTTTTCCTTACAATTCCAATTCTGACTTTAGAATTGAAATACATTATTAAATCCTTCACCATAATCCTTTACAAAACCAATCTGCTAAAACTTATTTATCTTAATTTTTTTATCAGAATTCTTTTTGATTTCGCCACTCTGGCGAATCCAGACTGGACACGTGGCCCAATTAGGTACTTAAATATTTTGGGGTATTACATTCTTCCCCCCTTATAAAAATTCGTCCTCGAATTTTCATATACTCTTCTCACCTTAATTCCATTTACATCTAGAATTCTTATTCATAATAGGAATACCGTGTTCGTTACGACACTGATTAGCGTAAGGAATCGTCATCTCACTTTCTGTACCTTTTGCACTTTGACTTCAGGTATCATTGACAATCTATTTTTGATTTCTTCTTTTTATTCTACAACACAATCCATGTGTTTGACATTTATTACTATAAACTCTTATAGTCGTACTTAAATTTTCAGTTCCATACTGATGTTCAATGTTAGCTCATATTAATGACGTCTTATCATCAAAGATGACGAAACTAGTAGTATTTATATATATTTACCATTCTCTGTCCTTAATTCTTTACTTTGGTTCAATACGTCTAACCCCATTATCATTCCTTGTTGAGTAATGTAAATACTCAATTAGCTCATGCTTCTTTATTTGTGTAGTCTCTTTCATATGGCCGTTATCACGGTTTGATCTTTGTTTATCATTGCATTGGGATCTTCATCCCATTATTCGTTATCCTCTTTGTATATCTTATACACTTATCTTATGCAACTTCATCCTTTATTATTTTCGCTTATCGATTGTCATATATGAGATATTTCTCATGTTGCATCTTTATAATGTCTTTGCTTTCCTCCTCAGCGCATCTCGTACGTTATGTACTACTTGCTTTTAATATCCACAGCATCGATCATTAATTGAGAGTTGTGGCCTTCTTTATTTGAATTTTCCCGACGTAGTGCGTTCTTAATCGTATACGTATCGTCTTATCGTATTCGTACTGTCATCATGGTCGCCTGTAAGCCGATCATATGCTGATGTCATCTCTATCGCATTTCGTATTTCTGATATTTCTTGTTTCGGCATTCTGAACGTCGATTACCAATTAGTAATGGTCGCAGCTTCTTTTGCCTGCCATATCGACGTAGTACATTCTCGATTACTTATATATCATCATACTGTACCCTTTACTGACATCTTAACTGTCAGTGGATCCATTCATATGACTCTATCATCTTTATCCCTTTTTGTTTCTATGCGTTAACGACTACATAGAATTCAATTCATTTGATCTTCTCGTCATCTTTTCACGTGACTTTCTCTTTTTCATTCCTCAATAACTCTTATCAAGTTTCTTGCGATATACGCGGTTATCCGTACTTTCCTTAACTCTGCTTACTTTAACTGATTTCTTATTATTCATAACCTTCTTTTGCGTCTTTATACTTTATCATGTACGTCATGTACCTTTGGTAATCCCTTGACCGTACGCCGGAAGTTAGTGGACCTACCGGTAGCATTTCTTGTGAGGAGGAGCGCATTTACCTCCTTACATGATTCAGAGCTATCTCTGCATCCTTCCTCAGATTGTGATATTTCCGTACATTGGATCAGAAATGTTCATTCCAGTACTCTTCAATATCAGATTCGTCTGATAATTCTTCCTCTCCGAAGTCCTTTTCCTGAGGATCCGCTTCTGGGAATGTATCAAACAAGTTTGATCTTGTCTAACACCTTTTAATCCTTTACACCTTTACGCTTTATTAATTCGTTTCATAATCGAATCTTTGAGGTGGAAGTTTCAACTCTTAATCCACCGATTGCAGTTCTTGTTATTTATGTCTCGATCTTTCTTATCGTATACTTCAACTGTTCATTTACATCATATCTTCTGGTCTAATAACCTTGATTCTTCCCGATTATTCCTTATCGGAATTAATGGTAGAAAGAATTTCCCAAATCGGGTCACAAACTTAGTTCATGTTATTTGGTCTTTCACCGCTCCAATTGCATGTCGGAACTAATTATAGGTTGAACCTTTCATCGACATCTTTATTGACATTACTGTTTGTCCGTCATCCGCTCGATGTATACAGCATCTTACTTTACTTTTTCTAAAGGTTTTGGCATACCACTTGATCCGCTAAACTCCTTTAGCTTTAACTTATCCATACCATTATCAAACCTTTATAGGTGTCTCTTCCTTTACGTTGATACTATCTCTGTACTCATCATCCTTTTATTGACACACAGTTACTTATATCAGTTGCTTTTACAGCTAACTAATCCATAATGACGTCAGGTTATTACGTCATTTCCAATGCCTATATATTCTCACTTTACTTTACTAAGTTCTCGTTGACTTTTATCTCGTTCTTGGACTCTACTAGCCAATTGGATTAGGGTGTATTCACTTTTGTTACCTCGATCTTTTTCCCGCGTCTCATATACTTGTTGCGCAACAGCACGCGATCGTGCAGTTCTTTGTTCATAGTATAGCGATTATATAAAGGAATACTGATAAATTCCTTAAAATATAATCCTTACTAATCTTCACGTCTAATCGATGCCCACGTACGTTGGACTCTAGAGACGTCTCCTTCCTTTAAACTTTCTAGGGTTACGTCTCTTATTGGAAGTCTTCTGAGTGTTCTGACTCATCGTAGACTAGCCAATTGCCAAAACATATACTCGCGTTGTATATGTTAAACGCATATTACTATCGTAGCTATAAGCATCTATATTGACCGAATTCAAGAAAATCAGTGTCCCCTAGATTTTCTTGATTACGCATCGCATCTTAAGTCTTGCGAGCATTCCACTCACATGGACTTAATCAAACATTAGAATGTCTACGTATAACACACATGTGTTATACGTCATTAATCAGATATGCTTCATTATCTGGGCACATATATTATTCTATTCATATATTATTCTGTTTAATCAAGGCTAAGTTCATATCCTAGAAGCATAACTTCTATGTTCTCGCAATTATACTTATTCGATCTTCTCGTAGCCTTGATCGCAACTTGCTCGCGAGTACTTCACTTCCTTCACAGAGTTATGGTCTAGGTATACTTACATAAAAACAAAACTCTTTGGAAACTTTCTCAAATAAAACATCTCATTTCGAGATTTAAATCAAAATTCCATTGAAACTTTAGCAAAATTGTGCACTAGGGTGATGACGTCTCTCATCCCCAAAGAGTTGCCACAGCTCACCTTTTGGTCAGAGCGTAATGCATATGATGCATGTACTATTAATGCATGTCTTCATTGATTATTCTTTCATTAATAATGTATGTAGTGATGCACTTCTATCAATGTCGTGGCAATCATACATTTCTATATCGGGTCTAGGCACAATTATGCTTTCAAAATTGTTAAACAAATAACTTTTTTTTTAAAAAAAATTATAAACATCGAGTTTTGTAAGTTCTCTAGACCTTCAAACTCTGTATCCAGAAAGTTCTTCAACTTCTGCCACTTTACATTCCTTCTTCATACTCTTCCCAAAGTTTCGATCGATCGAATTCAATAGCATCTCTTACGTTATAAGATGCTAAACACACATACATACATATCATCAAATCACATTCACAACAATTATACTCTAGTCATAGGAGGCAACACCTCTCCTAGAAACTTCATTTCAAAAAGCATATCTTATATGTATGTCTCATCAAAACAACATATGCGTATATACCTCGTATATACGTGTCACAAGAAACACATAAGTATTTCACAAATCAATCAATTATACTTATCGCAAAACAACAATGCAAACTACTTGGATCAGACAGAACTCAACTCTATAGCTGCAGTAGTTCCTAGATCACTTAACTGACAAAACATATATTAGCAGAGGTAACTGGACCAACTGCTCTGATACCACAATTGTCACGACCCAAATTATTGAGCCGAGATCGGCGCTAGGGAATGGGAGTGGTATCTCCAAAACCCGTAGCAAGCCTAAAATCGTTATTAATTTTTCGCGAATTAAAACATATTATTATATATAAAACGTTTTCAGACATCTTCTTTAAATAATAATTCAAATATCGAAATATTGTATTTCTTTCCTGAAAACGTTTGCAACACAATTCCTTAGAAACCAGGGTCTTACCGAGCGATATCTCATATCCAGCACCGCCCTGTTTCTGATCACAAACATAACCAATTCCTCTCAATGCAATTGGTACTCAATTCAAACGGATAAAACATCATCTTTATAAATGACTTATTTATAAAATTATGTCAGAGTTTACTTTTCAAATACCGTTTGAAATGGAATCATAAACTTTATACTGACACCTATTGACTACTGCAGCTCTATAAAACTCATACTTTGTGTGAGCCAAAAGGGCTGCTGACACAAAGGAGATGGTCTGTCTGATCCGACTTCCACTATCTGCAAACATCAAAGTGAGGAGTCAGTATTTGGGAAATACTGAGTGAGTTTGCATTTACTAACAGTATTACATTAAAGACACAGCATCGCATTTTAAGAAAACGATATTATAAAACATATAACATGTATTTGATCCGTACGAAACTAATATCCTAGCATGCGACACATTTCCCGAATAATCATATCTTATTCAACCCAATCGTAAATATCAATTGCGAGTCCAACTCGCTGGTGGCCCAGCCACTAGATACGGGGACTTCCAGGCTACACCGTAGCCGAGTTCACTCTGCGTATCGAAATCATATATCCAATCGTAAGTTTCATATTCATCAACAGCTCCCAGCTGTGTCAAGTCATTTCTCAATACAATCATACTAGACAGACTCGATACTGGTGATCACACAGCCTATTGACACCCAATAGGTAGCTAGTTTCTTCGGATCACATACTAGTTCTCGTATATAGAAATTAAGAAAGCATGTAACGTTTCAATCAATTATATAACATGCGATGCGTATAAACAGTATATGTATATCTATACAAAATAACTTTATATATATAATACACGAAAGTAAAATGCAACTCACAGTGACCGCTATTCCAAAATTGCATTATCGTCAATTTATCACGTAGGTTCCGTGAGTCATATGATCTCGTAGCTATTCCGGTTCGTCGTCCTGATAGCTTGTCGATACATCCGTTTCCTATTCAAATTACTCATACGTTTAATTCATAAACGTAAATTGAATACTAAAGTCCTAAGTTATAAACTTAGGTTCTTTATATACTTCGAAACTCTAGTCGAACACGTTATGTTCGATACCCAAATTTCCCGTTTTCGAGGTTTGTAACCATTTTCAACATCCGACATATTCGAAGTCGAACGACCGGGTCGTAATGGGGCAAGAAAATGCCCAAACAGGAAAGCCTGTTGGCTGTGCGATCGCACAGAGGGCACTGTGCGTTCGCACAGTTGCTGTGCGATCGCACAGCTGCCTCAGCTGTGCGTTCGCACAGCCTGGTGTGCGATCGCACACCATGCTGTGCGATCGCACACCATGCTGTGCATACGCACAGCACGGCTGTGCTTTCGCACAGCCCCGGAAATTTATTTCCGGGCTAATCCGACGTGCTCCGATGCCCCTAACGCGATCTACACGCTATTCTTGACAATATCCATTTCAAAAACGTCAATTAAAACGCGATTATAATTTGTTCGATTCGTTTAAGCGAAATAACCCTAATTTTCAATTCTCACAATAAAAACGTCAAGCTTACCTCAATTTGAAGCTTAACGATGAAAGAGAATCGAATTCTGAACGAATCTATATAAAGAACTCGCGATTTGGACGAGAAACGGCGAAACCGCGGCGGAACGAATCGATCGCCTTAAACCTTCTGTACGCTTCTTCTTCTTCTTCTTCCCTCTGATCTCTTTCCTTTTCTTTATATAGATTGGCTAATTAGCCACTTTAGTCCTTCATTTCTTTAACTTAAACCATTTCTCTTTTAAACCTTCTAATTTAACCAAACGGTTAAATTATTCTTTTAATTCAATTATTGACGTATTATTTATATCCAAATAAATAATACTAACCCAAAATTATTATTTCCATCAATAATCTTTTAATTACTATTCTCGAGATTTAATTGGCTAATTTACACTTTAGCCCCTAAACTTTTCAAAAGTTGCATTTTAGTCCAAAACGCATCCGCGTCCAAATTTTAAAAGGTCTCTGATTGACCCGAAACTTTTACCACATATACTATAAGACATTTCGCGGACCTTGGCGAAATAATTCCATTTTCGTCCCAAAGTGGCTAAATTACCACTTTGGTCCCTATACTTTATTTTGGGCTTTTCTTGACATTTTTCCTTACAATTCCAATTCTGACTTTAGAATTGAAATACATTATTAAATCCTTCACCATAATCCTTTACAAAACCAATCTGCTAAAACTTATTTATCTTAATTTTTTATCAGAATTCTTTTTGATTTCGCCACTCTGGCGAATCCAGACTGGACACGTGGCCCAATTAGGTACTTAAATATTTTGGGGTATTACAATTAACTCCGTTTCAACTATTAGAAGGGAAAACACCTTATGAAGTTTTGTATGGTAAGTCTCCTGGCTATAACTACATTCGTACATTTAGATGCTTGTGCTATAAGAATTTGAATAAACAAAGAGATAAATTTGCTAGTAGGAGCCATCGATGTATTCTTGTGGGATATCATTTTGGTCAAAAAGGTCGGTGATTATATAATTTAGATACACGAAAATACTTTGTATCTAGTGATGCCATATTTTGTGAAGATGAGTTTCCATATGCAACTATAATACACAAGTCAATAGACCTACCTCAAACTCTAAGCAATTTACAGTGAATGAATGCTTTGAAGAGGAAATTGAAGGTGAGAAAGAAAATGGAACTAGCCAAATTGATCATGATAAAGAAAAAAAATAAGCACTCGCAATATGTTCAAGACGAGAGTGATGAAGTGAGGGAGGGAGATACAGAGTTAAAACCCAGGTCTGAAAATGTAGAAGTGTTATAAGGATTAACAGAACTTGGACGTGGTCATTGCTCAAAACAAGTGTCTACACGGTTGAAAAATTATGTGAAATATGCTGCTGAAAATGATAGCCCTTCTGCAAGTTCATCCAAACTAGCTCCATTCTTAGGTATGTCCTATGACTTAGCTAAATATGTGAATTATACAGATTTCTCACCACAATATCAAGTCTTTTTGGCAGCCATAACAACAGCTACAGAGCCCAAGTTTTACCATCAAGCAGTTAAGGATGTTCGATGGAGAGAAGCTATGAAGAAGGAGATTGACGCACTAGAGAAAAATGGAACATGGACTCTTGTCAACCTTCCATGAGGGAGGAAAGCAATCGGCAGAAAATGGGTTTATAAAATTCAGTATAACTTGGATGGCACAATTGAGCCATACAAGGCGCGTCTAGTGATTCTTGGAAATAATCAAGTGGAAGGAATAGACTACAATGAGACATTTGCCCCAATGGCAACAGTGCACACATTTCTCTCTATGGCAGCAGCTAAAAGATAGAACTTCATCAAATGAATGTTCATAATGCATTTTTCAATGGAGACTTGGTTGAAGAAGTTTACACGAAGATGGCACCTGGATTTCACACTCAACAACCTGGAAAGGTTTTCCATTTAAGGAAGTCTATTTACGAATTGCGACAAGCTCCTCGTTGTTGGTTGGTGAGATGGGCTAATGCATTTAAACAATATGGATTCACTCAATCACATTCTGATTATTCATTATTTACTCTGATTCAAGGTGACGTGCATTTAGCTTTCATAGTGTATGTTGATGATCTTATCATCTCTAGCAATAGATCACACTTGATTGCCAAATTTAATTCATACTTGAGCCAATGCTTTCATATGAAGGATTTGGGTTTTTTTTTGAGATATTTTGTGGTTGTTGAAGTGGCAAGAAGCGATGAAGGAATTTTTATATGTCAAAGAATATATGCGTTGAACATAACCATTGAAGCTGTATTGTTGGGTGATAATCCATAAAATATCCCCGTGGAACAAAATCACTATCTTGCACTAGCCAAAGGTGCATTAATGGAAGATCCTACAACTTTCGTCGCTTAGTAGGACGTTTGATTTATCTGGGTCTAACTGGACCTGAGTTGTCCTACGATGTTCATTTTTTGGCATAGTTTATGCAACAATCAGGGAAAGAACAATGGGAAGCCTCTCTACATATAGTTAGATACTTGAAAGGCAGCCCTGGGCAAATAATTCTTTTGAAAGCTAATTATAATCTTATACTAACAACATATTGTGACTCGGGTTGGGGAGGTTGTCCATTAACTCGGCGATCACTCATTGAGTATCTTATGTTTCTTGGAGGATCTCTAATTTCTTGGAAAACCAAGAAACAACATATTGTCTCTAGATCGTCTGCGGTAGCCGAGTACTATGCAATGGCTGCAGCTGTTTATGAACTCAAATGGCTCAAGGGATTGGTGTTGTACTTGAGAGTAAATCATGTAAGGCTTATTCAAGTGTTTTTGTGACAGTCAAGCAGCCATGCATATCGCGGCTAATCCTGTTTTTCATGAGTGTACTAAATATATAGAAGTTGATTGTCATTTTATACGCGATGAGATACAAAATGGTGTGATAGCCACAAATTATATTTGAAGCATCGAGAAACTAGCAGACATTTTTGCTAAGGCATTGGGTAGAGAGAGGTTTAAAGTTCTTCTTCGCAAGTTGGATGTTCGTAATCCTCGTGCACCAACTTGAGGGAGGATATTGGATGATGTATATCTTTATGAGATACAACTGATTTATTTGTTATCCTTAGATGCAGGTTAGTTAGCTATGATTTATACTTAGCTGTAGGTTAGTTAGCTATGAATAATCTTTAACTGTAGGTTAGTTAGGTATGAGGTATCCCTAGTTAGATTTTTTAATTGTATAAAAAGACATAGTACGTGAATAAACGAGAGATAGTTTTCATCTCAAATTTTTCATTTAAAGATATTAAATTAGAAATTATATTTTTAAAAACGAACCAAACAAGATTGATTTTTTGATTTATGATCCCACTGATTGAACTATAGGCTTGTTTCGTAAAAAGTTGATTTTAAGAATATGACAAATGCTAAAAAAAATAGAAATAAGATATAATGCCGAATGTGATAAAGTAATTTCAAAGGTAAATTAAATGAAAATTGAAGAAGAAGAATGAGAAAATGTATATTTAAATTTCTGTACCATCACATTTTTCTCTTTGAAATTGGATTTCCCTGTTACAATTTGTATAGATTGAGTGTTTACACTTTAAATTTTATAAACATTGGGTCCTTTGGTCACAAAAAATATTAACGGTATCAAATTAGACCGGACAAAAAATATTTAAAAAACTTATTTTTAATGAAAATAAAAATATTATATAAAAAAAATATAAGGACCAAACTTTAAAAAGTTAACATAAATTAAAACATATACCCAATTGCATGAATAGCGTATGAAGTACATACATTTTATTTTCGTGATAAAAAAATTTAATGTATGTAAAATTAGAAATATAGGGATTCAATATTGATAAATAGTAGCTAGGTAAATCCAATTCAAATAAATGTGCTGGCGCAAAAATTTAAATATATATATTTACCAAAAGGATTAGTGGAGATTGGAGATTTCAAGTTAATTATGGAGCAATGCAAACATGATGTAGGGCATGGATATCTTAGGTAAATCTATAAATGTTTCTCAACTCATATCAAAATGCCAATACAAAATAGAGTCCTCCAAAAAGAAATGTAAAAATATATCAAACCAACAATTATACTCTATTCTATTCTTTTTTCTCTTTGGTCTTTTATTTGGAATGTGGAGAACTCTATCTTCTGTTTTTTTT
This sequence comes from Mercurialis annua, assembly GCF_937616625.2. Lineage (NCBI taxonomy): Eukaryota > Viridiplantae > Streptophyta > Magnoliopsida > Malpighiales > Euphorbiaceae > Mercurialis > Mercurialis annua. Next base: position 32,827,886 of record NC_065577.1, on the reverse strand, counting down.
TGTTAATCAATTCACATATAAGTAAAGCTGGCATTTAAAAGAAATAAAGATTAATGTTATAAAAATTCATATATATTTTTTTAATTTGATCATATTTTTTAAAACTTGTCATTAAGATGTACAATATTTTATTTTCCTAATTCCGTAAATGATGATGAGATGACACTCATTAATTGATATAATTTGCTGAGTTAAAGGTCATTTTTCAGCTGTCACCTCAGTAAATTATAACTTTGTATATAAATTTGAAAAAAAAAATTGGTGTATTTTTATGACTCTTTTTAAAAAACATAATTAAATTAAAAAATATATTGAGCCGACGCAAAACTCTTAACTTATTCAATAGTATACTAAAGCTAAATTCTTGAAAAATACTTACCAACAAACCCCAAAAATGACTAGAAACCACATTTTTTATCTATACTCGTTAATTCCTACATGATAATTGAAATGAATGTGGTGGTATATGTAGTCTGTTACTTTCAATCTTGATTTAACCACATCGATGCATTCTTTCTTCTTGATATATTAAATTAAAAATTCGTAAAAATCCAGTGCAATTAAATTTTATTTACTCATTTCTCTAATTTGTAAAACCTAGTAGAATAGCTAGCGATCAGTACGGGTTCAATACGGACAGAACAAAATTTCATTGATATTATATTTTTATTCATTTAATTTTAAAATTATTACTAAAAAGGCTTAAATTTAGCGGTGATTTATTTTATATTTGTCTACGTGTCATTTTGTATTTCATAGAAATAAAGTTTATGTAGTTCTGTTGTTTATTATTTAAAAATTGTTTATCTTTTATTTACCTAATAAATTGAAAAATGTAATCCATCGGTCATAATATCAAATAAATCATCATCCATTTCTTTGTTAAGTTCTTGATTTTTATTGATTGCTTGCAATCATCTACACAACTTTGAACTTCTAATAACTCAGGGTGGAGTCAGGATTGAATTTTGAGAAGGGCCAAACTATATAAAAAAATTAAATTATATTTTAAATAAAATAAAAAACTTGAAGAAGGCATAATTAAAAATAGGTTAAAGGTACGTATTTTTTTTAAGATATTTTGCTAATAATAGAACTACAAGAGAAAACTGGACTTTTATAAGAATTATAATAATTAAGGATGTTTCTAAAAGTGCTCTTTATAGCCATGCAAATCTGAGCTCTATTGAGAGTTATTATATTCTTAATATTTATAACAAATATTTAAAATTTTTATTTTTATTTTTTCTTAGACTATCCGAGTTATATTATTTTACTTTTAACATATTTCTAGTATATTTTTGATAGGAATTATTAGTAGTTATTTTCCGATTGGTCTCATAATCAACATGAGAACACACTTAATTGAGCCAACGCAAAACTCTTTACTCAAACCCGTTAGCGTCAAATATAATTACCTTATAAACATTGTGTGAATGAAATTAGAAAAAGACAAAGTGTACAGTATCAAGTCTTTGAGCGAAGACGGCACTTTATTGGCGAAACAGTTAGATAATTTATTTTTTATTTTCATAAGTAGATCTGCGAATCAGACAGCATGTTGTCTGTTCCATGTCAGGCCATCGGGTTTAATTTTCAAATTTTCCCGAATTTCTTACAAATGTAACTGTTTCATATTTGATTAATGAAATTTGATGAATTCTCAAAAAAAAAAAAAGTCATAGCAAGTAGATAGGTCTAAGAATTCAAAAGCTTAACATCTTTTGGAAAAGATGTTCTCTCAACCAACGGAGTTGATACAAGTGGTAAACGGTTTGATATCGTTTAAGTAAGGTTTCGGATTCGAGTCTTATATAACATCCCCATTTGGTAGACTCTCCCACTATATTAGATGCGCGACACGAGTCGAATCTGAATTAGTCAGAGCGAAACCCTGAAAACCGGGCAACCAAAAAAGAGATGTCTTCTCACTCAAATAAAAACAAGCAAGATAAATCTAATAAGTAATGCTACAAATTATATCAACTTTATAAGTAATGAGAAATAGCATATATTCTATCTAATAGATCTAAGTGATAAATGTTACAACTGCGTTTACATGGACCCCCAAAGCCAAAATAAGCTATGCATAATCTTTTTTGTCCATCTTTTTCAACAACATAGGATGCTAATCTCGTATAATTCTACCCACTACTATGAATTAAAAGGAAAAAAAAAAAGATTAACCCATACAAAATATTTGACTTTTATTTAATTGATATGTGACCAAAGCTTGTTGTTTATATTTTTTTATACAAATATATTTATGCAATTGAAATATCTATTTTTAGAAGAAAATAGAGGTTGCAATGTTGTTAACTAATATAGTATTTAATAATTATGATGGATTTTTATTTAATTTTTTAATCAAATTACTTAAATCATAATTTTTTTTTCTATTTTCATTTACTGAAAAAAATTATTGAACCAGACACTCCCTTACTATATACTCCATCAATGATTTAATATAAAGTAGAATGAATGTGATTTTGTATATCCACAATTTCCAATGAGTTTTGGCCACCATTCATGACTAATTAAGTTATTCTTCCATGGTAGACCCAAAAGGGTACAAAATGTGATGGGAATGATGAATATTTGTGGCTTCTTGGAGTTGGGGTTTTGCTAAAACCCTAGCTAGCTCAGAATGATTTGAGAGAGATGAATGGGTAAGGACTAAGAGGAGACATAACCCAATGGCTTTGTGTATTTTCATCCCAATGTTCTTGTCTTCATTCTAATGGACATACATTAATAATTATCCTTGTATTATGGCTCATGCACTTATAATTTACCTATTCCATGTGATTCTAATTTTTTTTGGATAAGTTCGCATGTCTTGATTTTATCTATGAGTAAACAATTTTATTTGCTATTTTATATGGTAGGTATAATTTTATCTCCGTTTATAAATAAAGTAAGGATAGTGTCAAAAACAATTATAAACTTTACATTTTTTAGTCATGTTGTTTAAATTTTATCATTTTCATGCACGAATTATCATTTTTTTTTTCAAATTCATACACGTGCTGAGGTGTCACGGATCTATTAGTATAATTCGTTGTGGAGGTCATTTTACACCAATGAATGAGTGCCATCTCAGCGCCGTGTGTATGAATTTGAAAATAAATGGTAGTTCATGCATGAAAATGAAAAAAAAAATTACATGATTAAAATAAAAAGAACATGTAAATTTTGTGATTTTTTTTTATATTGACCCTTAAAAATATTAAAAATATTTAATTGAAATAATTTCTTTTTATGAATGTTCCATTTTAATTTACAGTTGCTAATTATAAATATATTATTATTGATTTTTTTCTTTAATGGAGATATGATATATTTAATGTAATACAAGAATATAAAAGTGACCAAAGAGCTGTAAACTAAAATGGTAAAGTGCTAGATAATATATTGTCAAAATCGTGAGTTCAGTTTCTCTAACAAGCATTCCCCCTCTTCAATTATATATATATATATATATATAAAGATACGAAAATAAAAACATTATTTATTGAACTTTGTTAAAGAATGTAAGTAGAGAATGTTCTAAATTAGATTAGAGTAAAAAGAATTAAATTTTCAATTTTTTTTAAAAAAATTAACTATTGGTATTTTTATTCTAAAATTCTAATATATTTTAATTTTATGCATATTTTTTTGTTGAAAAACATTATGAGCTAGAAGTGGAGTAATACAAGGGAATGGAAACAAATACAAAATGTGTTTGCGGCAATCAAAAGCGGAAGAGGAAGGGTCGCATCATGTCGCCATGCATTTGGGATCCATCGGTAATGTATTTGTTTTTGATAAACTCATTAATAATAAAATTAATTATATATAAAATCACCATTTTTACGCGAAATCTTAAAAATAACACGATTTTTAAAACGTGTCAATTTAGAGCATCATCTTTTATTTTATTTTTAAAAACAACATAGACACATATTTTTGTAAAATTTTGCCGACTTAAACACCCAATGGAAGTGCCACATGTCATGCCACGTCAGCTAAAACGCCACAAAAAATTGCCGATGTTGTTTTTGAAAAAGAAAAAAGAAAAAGGTGGTGCCATGAATTGACACGTTTTAAAGGTTGTGTTATTTTTAAGATTTCGTGTAAAAATAATGATTTTATATGTAATTAACCCTTAATAATATCCTTTAGTTATACGTGTTTTAATAACTAATTTCGTTTTACATGTTTCACACGTGACTCATAGTATGACTCGTTAAATTATTAAATTATATTTAAAATGTTAGTTAATTAGAAATGGGTTATTTTATTGGGTTAATTTCTAAAAAAATCACGAACTTTACACGAAATTTCATTTTAATCATGACCTTTAAAAGTTGCCATTTAAAGGCACGAACTTTCATTTTGTTTCAAATCTATCATTTCAATGTATTTTTGTTGACTAAATTCTTCAATAAATTATTAATGAAAGACCCAAATTATAAATCGACATTAAATCTTATTATCTTTTAGCTATAGTATATAGGATTAGGAATTTTTGGTTCGATAAAATATATCGGATTTTACTTTGGCGATAGAATGAAACAAAATGAAAGTTCGTGCCTTTAAATGACAACTTTTAAAGTTCATGATTAAAATGAAATTTCGTGTAAAGTTCGTGATTTTTTTAGGAATTAACCCTATTTTATTTAATATTTTAAATAATTTAGTAATAGTTTAACAATTTTAATTGATATCTAAATTTTTTATTTATAGAAAATTTAAATAAAAAATATCATATAATAATTAAAGTAGTAATTAAAGTAGTTTATCTTACTGAGAATTGTATATGATTAAAAATAATTAAAATAGTAATTATTAAATATTTTAAGTAATCTATTTTAATTAGTATTTTAAACAATTATCTTAACATAATAGCTTATTTTAATTAATACGCTAATAATAATAGTTATCTTAACATATTAGTTAATTATAGTTAGTATTCTAACTTTAATATTATTTTAATAGTTTTTAATTAATAATTACATTTTATGAAGTGAAAAAGACATTACCATAAATATGCATGTCTCCCCCTCCCCCTTCCCCCTATCCGTGCTTTTATATAGACACTAAAATTGTGGTGAGTTTGTTCACCGGATTCGTTTTTAAAAAATCAGTTTTTATTTAAATTTTTAATATCAAAAAATAATTATTTATTTAATTTTTTAAAATAAAAATTAATTATTTATTTAATTTTTAAATGAATTTAAGTTTGATTAGATTATGTTTGATTTTGTTGGGTTATGTTTGGTTTAGTTGGGTTGGTGATCTTAGATTTTATTAGATTGAGTTGGTTTGATTTGTTTGCTATTTCTTATAAATTTTAAATATTTTGGTCATTTTATAGTAGAAGGGCTTCGTCGATCATTGAGTAAAGTTTAGGTGGTTTAGCGGGCCAAAATTTAGTTCAAATGATTTGGTGATAGAGGGACCTTAGTTGGAGTGACATCAGTGATTACTAGCCAAAATATTATGTCACTAAATTTATTACTACTATTTTGTTTAATCTATAAATCCGCCAGAAAAAAAATGTTTCGTAGTAGTGAATCAGTTCTCTTAGTATATTATATTTTATCAGTTTCTAGAGTATTAGATCTTTTACTTGTTGTTTACAAGAAAATACGCCTATAATACTGATGTTTTAACTGGTGCAACTCAAAATGAGTAACCATGATTCAAATAACGTAACCACTATTTTAATAATTACGAGTATCAATTTGAAAATCCATACATTCAGCTGAGATTAATGTTAATTCTACTTAAATAGTTGTTAGAATAAAATACCAAATGTTTATGTGTTGTGTCAATTTTAACTAAACATTTATGTGAAGTAGCCAATCCTTTTAATTTGATCTGAAGTCGTTTTGGTGAATCAAATTTGGCGTGACCGACATGCTGGCAAAAAACCAAACTGGCTAAATCTAATGAATTAAAAAAATTTAGTTATAACTAATACAAGTCACAAATAGTTAGTATTTTTAAGTGAATTGACCTCAATTTTAGTATCATTACATTTATTTGTTTTTATTTATTTTTTGATAATTACATTTATTTTATTTTATTCTATCATAAAAGTTATCATTTCGAAAGTATAATTTTAATTAAAGTTTAAAGGGAAATGGATCATTTATGCCCTTAAGTTTTGCCTCCAGGATCAAACAAGCCCTCAACGTTCGGAAAGGTTCAAATATGCCCCCAACATCTTGAAAAATGAACAATCAGACCCTCCAATTTTAACAATCAGGCCCCCAACGTTTCATTTGCAAGTCAAAATGGGGGCCTAATTGTTCACTTTTTAAGACATTGGGGGCATATTTGAACCTTTCTAAACGTTGAGAGCTTGCTTGATCCTTGAGGCAAACGTTAGGGGTATAAATGACCCTTTTCCCAAGTTTAAATGTGCTCAAACTCATGAGTTTTAAGTTTTATGAGATTTTGATTTAATTTATATTTTTTGATTATAGAGTTATTATTTCTAAAAATAATTGATTTTAAAATTAATGTAATAAATTGATACAATTATATTGACATACATTATTTAACCCCTAAACTTTACCACTTTATTCCACGCGACCTCTAAACTAAGTTTTTGATATATTGGACCTCTTAACTATTTTTTTGTTCTATTTAACCCCTAAATTTTACCATTTTGTTCTTTGTGACCTTTGAACTAATTTCGTGTTCTATTAGACCTTTTAACTACTTTCTTGTTCTATTTAACCCCTTAATTATTTTGTTTGCCTATTTCATATTTAAATTTTTAATATTTACCCATTTAACCTCCTCAAAAATACAAATTTTTCAACCATATTATATCTGAAATAAATGCTTAAAAGCATATAAATTAATTTATATACAATAACATATGATTTTTTTTAAATATATTGTTTTAATAATATTTTCGTAAATTGACGACTGTATAAATTAGAAAGAAAAGGGTAGAAATAAATTAAAAAATTTAAAGTTGATCAAATAATTAAATGATACTACTTCTTGAACATGTAAATGTTTTTTTACATTTCAACAATGATAAAAGGAGTTTGTCTGTTTTGGTTAACGATATTTATAAAATACATAAATTTAGTATACTTTGATAATATTAAATGAATGTTTATTTGTTTAAAAAAATTATAAATTTTAGTGTGCTTCGTAAATTTAACTTGAATTCTAATTTTAGAAATTTTAAGATACCAACTTTTAATTTTTTGCAATTTCAAATTTTTCAAATCAATTACGAATCTTTTAAGTTTGTGTTTAAATTGTAAAACACGCGAAAATTTATGCTTTTTAAAGCAATTAATCCTTAAATGGATTTTTAAAAAATATATATAATATATCGCTTTTTATTTTAAATGTAAGAAACATATTTATATTTTTAAAAAAATTAATGCATTGTGTGAAATATTAAATGAGTAAAAAAATAGTTTATATGTTCACTGGAAAAAATATTTAGTTGAGGGGTTAAATAGAACAAATAGTAGTTTGAGGGGTTAAATAGAACAAAAAAAATAGTTAAGAGGTCCAATGAAACAAAAATTAGCTTAGAGGTCCAATGGAACAAAAAATTAGTTTAGAGGTCGCATGGAATAAAGTGGTAAAGTTTATGAATTAAATAGAACAAATAAAATAGTTAAGAGGTCCAATGAAACAAAAAATTAGTTTAGATGTCACATGAAAAGTGATAAAATTTAGAGGTTAAATAATGTATTAAGCCAAATTATATTTTAAAGATTGGGATTCGCTCAAATTTATTTCAACTTGAAGGGTTAAATACAATAAATTCATTAATTATAATTTTAATTAAATTAATCTATATCATTTATTTTATAATAAATAGTGTAAATCGTGAACTTAACCTCCATAAATTGAAACCTAATCTTTTATTAAGATAATCACTTTTAACAAAATGCACATTTTATTTTAAACACACATTGTTATTGAATGGATAACTCAGGGTGGAAGTAACATTTAAAGTTGAACCTCTTTAATATTAATTCGACTTATCTACTTAAAAAAATTAGATGTATTTTTTTTCATTTTTTTATGATATGAAATGGGAAAACGAGAATTAATAACTACTACCAGTTCAGTTGAAAAAAAAAATGTTTTATAACTCACCATTTTAACTCAATTCTTTTAATCCACCTTACGTGGGAAGGTTTTATTCGTTTAATTCTCCTCCAAAAGTGTAAATCTCAATTTTTCTTTTTAAATTCATCCACTCTTTTATTATCACGTTAGGCGGTACAATAAGAAGGGATAAAAATAGTGGATTAAATAACATAGCTCGTTAAAAAAAACTCAAAAAGTTATTAATTAAATTGCGATTAAATACTGCTTTTAGTGACTGGAGAACAAGATTCTCCCTTTAATTGCTTTCCCTAAAAATTAAGAAATTTATTTTAATGTTTGTGACTTTGTTCTATAAAATGATGTCATATGATTGATTGCATTTTATACAAGTCACAAGTAAAGAGATCTATTAAGAGTTTCAATTGGAGACTGCTTAATTTTACGAGCATGCCTATGATATTGATTTGAATCCAATGATGAAGTTAAGGGATTAGCCTCCTAATTTATCTAAAATTAAAGTGTAATTTTAAACTAGTCTCTTTTAGTCTTCTTGCAATTATTTATGAAATTTATGGAACTTTTAGAATATAAAAAAGAACCAGGGATCAACTGCAATATATTTTACATTTTAGGGACTTAATTATAGTCAAAGTTCTAACTGTAGGACCAAAGTACTATCATAATTTCTCTGAGATGAGATCTTATATTTTTGGAAGCAAGAACTCAATTGTAGAGTCAGATTTCAGTATTTATCAACATTGTTTCATTAATGAATATAAAAAGACTTTAAATATCAAATTACTCCCTAAATTATAGGTTTTGGTCAGGTAGCTCTAAAATTAATGTTGTTATAAATCAGCCCCTTGAATTGTTCAATTTTTTTTTTAATTTATCAAATTTGAAAACAGGTTTAGGGGGTTAATTAACAAAAATACATAGACTCATTGATCATGGCAAGTTCAAGGGGCAAATAGGTACTTCAAAGTTTAAACAATAGAGAACTCAATTGTGCAAAAATAAATGAACGAAGGATCACTTTACCACCTGAATTTAGCACAAGGTATCAAAAACGTCCAAATTGCGAAAAACCGGATCACTTTTACCCTGAACTTGGCAAAACCGGCTCAAAATCTCTCTCAGTGCTGACGTGACACTTAATTGGAGAGAGAGTTTACAAAAAATCATAATTAACTCTAATTAATCACACTTATATACTAATTAATTCTAATTAAATTTTAATTAAAATAAATAACATAAGGAATCTTTTTGAATCTTTTTCCCAACAAAAAAATTTCCAATTTTTTTTAATTCTTTCAACAGATTGGCCGAAAACTTTTCCGGCCAATATGTTGAAGGAGAACATACCCACCGGCGGGTCTGTTCTTGACCCGCCGCCGGTGGGTCTGTTGTTACAGACGCACCAACAGACCCTCCGGTGGGTCTGTTCACAGACTCGACAGTGGGTCTGTTGTTAACAGACCCACTGCGCAGTGGGTCGTTAATAGGGGTGTAAATGAACTGAACCGAGCCGAGATTTGGAGTGTTCATGTTCGGCTCGTTTAGCGAAAAAGGTGTTCATGTTCGGTTCATGTTCAGTCAAGCTTTCAACATAGTATTCATGTTCGGTTCGTTTAAATTTTATAGTGTTTATGTTCGGTTCGTGTTCAGCTCGTGTTTGTTCGTTTGGCCGCTAAACGAACAAGTTCGCGAACGAGCTCATGAACGAGCTCGATAAGTACTAAACGAGCTCGTTCACGAACAAGCTCGCGAACAAATTCGATAAGTACTAAACGAGCTCGTTCGTGAGCCCGCTCGTTTAGCTGATAAACGAACGAACACGAACTTTTAAACGAACAAACACGAATGTGAGCTGAATAAATTAAAAACAATCTAATCAAACTCGTTCACGAATATGAGCTGAATAAAATAGAAACATAATTATACAAATTAATCTAAATATGAATTAGTTCACGAACACCTAATCGAGTTTCTAAACGAGTTTGTTCGTGAACTGGATACGAGCTCGTTCACGAACTTGTTTACGAACTCTTAATCGAGATCGTTCACGAGCTTGTTCATGAACTCTTATTCGAGCTGTTCGCGAACATAAACGAGCCAAACACCATTATGTTCATGTTCGCTCGTTTATCTAAACGAACATACAATCAAGTTCGAACTCGGTTCGTTTAGAATACGAACGAACATGAACCGAGCTCTTATCGAGCCGAACACCGAGTTGCTCGCGAACGGCTCGCTTCATTTACACCCCTAGTCGTTAACGAGGAGCAGATCTGCTCCTTGCTCCTCCTCGTCGGAGGAAAATTTTTTTAAAAAAAATTGATTTTTTTTGTAAAAAATACAAAATGGTCCTTTATATTTTTAATTAACATTAATTTGATATATAATATTTTAAAATAAAAATGATTTATTTGGCTTTTTTTAAATTATTAGGTATTAATCTAAAATGAGTTAAAACAATTAGGATCATTTTAATTTTTTTGCATTAAAAACCACCTAGGGCTGGGGAGTGTATCTCACTCTCTTAGGTGAGAGTGGGGAGGGTTGTTTTTGTACTAAATTTAACAAGTTCAGGATAAAAGTGATTCTATTTTGTTAATTTGAACGTTTTTGATACTTTGTGCCAAATTCAGGGGTAAAATGATCCTTCGTTCAAAAATAAATCATGAAAACTAAATTTGGTTTAGGTAGTTGCAATTTGTAAAGAAAAGAAAACTAACAAAAATAAATATTTATTTTGCCTTATAAGAATGATTTTGGGACCACCTGCATTTTGGCTTTAATTACAATAATTTCAGGAAAACTTATTTTAATTTCTCCAGTCCCTTGTCTTCCTAACACAAACTATAGATTTTGTCCCATAAACACATTCTCTAATGATCACATAATTAATTGCAATACCTTTTCAATTAATCGGGTAATGAAATATTATCTCAACTTTCCTTGTTTTGCATCTAAAAAGAATCAATAGGGATATAGTTCAATTCACTTGACAAATACATAATTTATAGGCCTAATGTCTTAAAAAACCCCGACCTTTTAGCCCCTTTTCAATCATACCCTGACGTTGCAAATTTGTCAATTTTACCCTATTTTGCATTTTTGTGTTTCAATTGTACCCTGAAAAATTAAATTAACGTCTTTTGCGTTTGGAAATTTGTTTAAAACATTCTACATGTCTCGCATATATTAATTGTATATTTTTAAAATTTATTTAAATTTAGTTAAATTAATTAAGAATTTAAATTAGTGTTAATTTGATTATGGTTTTTAGTTAGTTTTTAAAAATAAAGGACTTATTTGTACTTTTTTGAATAAAAAAGAATTTAATTTCATGTTTACACTTAATTAATTGAATGATTTCATCATTTAAGTAAAAAAATTAACAAAAATTTAAATATTGGGGTACAATTGAAAACAGAAAATTCAAAAGTGGGTAAAATTGACAAATTTTCAACGTCGGGGTAGAATTGAAAAAAAGTTTAAAGGTGAGGGGTTTTTGAGTGATTAAGCCTAATTTATATTATTAAAATATTCGATTATAATCAATTTTGAAAAGTTTTTGTTATATTTTATTACCATCAAAATGATCATTTCACAAAATCTTGGAGCCTTTAATAATAATTTTATTATCTTTATACATTCTACATAAAATCCCTAAAACCAAACCAAAAAACACCATAAAAGCCGCTTAGGTTGGGCATGTACCGGTTAACCGGTCCATGAAAATAATTTATAATCCGGGGTCCATAGTTAATACGATTTCTAAAATTAAAAATTTTAAACGGTTAACCATTACATCGGTTAATCATTTAAAACGGTTTGATTTTTTGGTTTTGCGGGTTTTAACCATGTAACTATTAGAAAAATTAGATATGATAAACAAAATTTATAGATAAAATTTTAAATATGTCTAATAATTAAATTTTAATTTTTATTCTATTTAATTATAGATATATACATGCCCGGCCTTAGACATAAGCCACTAAGGCCTATGCCTAGGGCCACAAATTTTAGAGGGCCCCATAATTATATGGGGTCCATAGAAAAATAAAGAGAAAAATTGACAATTGCACAACTTAAGTCTAAATAATCAGATAATTACGCTTAAGATTTTCCATTTTGATAATTAGCCTTCTCTTCTTTATTCTTGTAAAAGTAACTTTCAAAAATTAGATAAATACGATTTGAGCTGATTAAGGGAACAGTCAGCTCATTATCTAAGATTCTCCTAAAATTGCTTTTATTTAATTGAACGAAAATCTTACCTAATTTGCAAAATCTTTGAATCCATGAAATCAAAGATATTCGGTTCTTCAAAAAAGAGAGATTACATAGAATTGAATAAAAAAATAGAGAAAAAACAGAATTAATCAAATGATTTAAACTATTCGGAGATTCAAATCATGAAGAAGGAAGCTAATCGGATCGAATAAACTTAAATCAGATAAGTTTATAATTGATATTGAAATTTATTGTATAACAAAAGTTGTGATCAACGATGAAATTGTATTAAATTATATAAAATTGAACAATGAAATTCAAATATGTTTTTAGAATTATTAATTCTTTTTATTGATGAACATTGTCAAATATTGAGGTTAACCAATAATATATTATATGTACTGATTAGAAATAGGTTATGATTGATACTAGTTTGTCTAATATGGGTATGAGTTGTATAATAACTGTGTGCAGATGATTTTGGAATTATTATTACTATTTTTATTGATGAACACTGTCAAATTGTGAGATTAACCAACGGTATACTTTAAGTAATGAGTAGAGATAGGTTATGATGGATTCTAATTTGTTTAATATGGGTATGAGATGTATAATAAACGTTTGCAAATATTTTTATGTAGGAATGACGACAGTGAAAGTTAACCAATAGTATACTAATTATTGTCTAACTATATACTTGACATGTTATACCATCAGTAACCTTAATATATAGTGTAGAAGATGGTGGTGACACTATGACAGCGAAATTAAAAGAGAAGGATTACACTTGTGGAAGGTTTCAAATCGATGAAATCCCGTGCTCACACGCCATTGCAATTTTCACCAAGCTTTCATTTAGATCCATATCAATATTGTTCTCAATTTTTCACTAAAGAAAATTTTCTGAAAGTTTATGAGACAATTGTTTATCCCGTGCCTAGTAAAAGTGAATGGGATGTGCTTATTGAAGTTGAAAGTATTGAAGTTAGACCTCCTATCGTGAAGATACCAGCGGCGCGGCGAAAAAAACAAGAATAAAAGGATATTTGGAGGGAAAGGGAAAAAACAAATGCAGCCAATGTAAACAAAGGGGACACAACAAGAAGACTTGTCAGGGCAATACGGAAGTAGGAATATATCTGTTAGAAAGCATTATTACATTTTTTTAGTTAACAGTGGATCATTACTTGGTATATCCTTAGTTGCACTTTTATGATTTTTACATTTGTTCTTATTCACAATGTTTTGACATTAAAAATAAAAAAAGACAAATTTAGCAATAAATGAATGAAGTTTGTATTATCTAGAAGATAATTAATGTGAGATGTGTATTTGACAAGTTTGTTTTCATAAGAACGTATAATTTGTTATCCAATCGGTAACCAAAGGTTAACCAACAAAAGACCAAGTATGTTTTGATGTAATTATATGTTGTTAGTCTACCAATATAGAACAAAATATATACCTAATATCATAACACCATATCCAGAAAGTAATATGACTAAAACACCATATCCAGAAAGCAATATGGTTTAGTATGCCAACTAGTACCTAAATGTAAGACAACTGGCACCCATAATATATAACATGAATTAGTCTGCCAAATATTATCCAAATGTAATATTGCTAATAAATCACTTACATAACAAGAACTGATATCATAAAATTCAAAGTACACAATATTCTAAGATATGTTGAGGAATTTTATTCGGTCTCCCGAGCTTCAGTTTCGGTTTTGGTTCAACCTCCTCCTTGTTGTCCAAGTTCTTTTCAAGCTTCATCTGTTCATATCGATACAAGAGGCAACCAAGACGTTCACGATGCAATATTGCTAATAAAGTACTAACATCATGCCCATCATTTTGAAAATGCTCCAAAATTGGTGGAGCAGATTCATAATCATCTGTATGTCTCTCCACAGCGTCATCGGCCCCGTCATCAGATTTCTTGAATAGCATACTTGAGTAGCTTTTGAGGATGAAACATCTTCTGGAACATCCTCCTAAACAAACATAGAAAATGAATTAAAAAACACATTAAACTTTAATAGTTTATTTATGGTTAACCATCTAGTAACCAATTGGTAGCACATATTAGTTAAATAATGGTTGACCATATATTAACTAATGGTTAACCATATAGTAACTAATGGTTACATAATTTTAACTAATACGTACTTAACACATATGAAAAATACAAGTGTACTTAAGATTCAAAGGTTTACTGTCACATGAGCGCGATGATCATTCACACTCACAACACTCTTCAACTCAGATAAGACACTTAACACTTCAATAAATTGCTTCTCAACATAGGACTTGAATAAAGAGAACTCGTTATACATCTTTTTAATCTTTCCATTCAAATTGGAATCCCCATGCCCAACATGAGCTGATATCTCGGAGACCACTTTATGTTTTCCTTTCAAGAACATAGCATCTAACACAATGATGACCTCTCTTCCTCGGTTGGCTTTAAGTTGCGCAATTTCAGCTGCATATTCAAACCGTTAGTGTATGTTTTAATAAGCCACTAGAAAAACAGTGGACTACTGGTTAACCATATAGTAACCGAAGGTTAACCAACAAATGAAGTGATGGAACCACATAGTAACTAATATTAATAGCTAACATTTAATTAACTCATTTAAAAAAATAACTATTACTATAAATACAATTAATAAAATTATCTACATACATCTTCTGTAGATTGGTGGAAAAAATTACGGGTCAAGAACGCACGATTTCGTCTAATAGTAATTGTCCACCTCAAGATACGAGGGATAGCTTCGCCAGAAGAACTTCCCAAAATATCATTCGCAGCCGGGCAACACTCAAAAAACCATGTTTGAAATGCCAAAGGAAACCCGTCATATCGAACTTGAATAGGAGGTACACTAATCTTAACAAGAAAATGATCTGAAGATTGTATGAAATAATCCCAATCCTACATACAAATCATTTTAATAGCAAAAACTAGTAAATACACAATCAAAGTGATTAACTAAAAGAAACAATTAACAACGACATAAGTTATTACTGAAACAAACCAAACACTAATTAAAACGAATCAAACACATACAACAAAAAACTATAAATTCCTTGTAAAAGTTATAAAACCATATAAGAAAATGTTGCAACAATTTAAAATACCTTTCTAAGCAAAACAACATATGAAACAGGCATATCCGTCTTCTTGGGAGGGATTACGAAATTCTCGAAGTCACTGTCGTCATCTTCATGAGCAGCCTTTCGACGATTCTTCATTGTCTCCGAAATTGCAGCAAAACCGATTTTTCTTTTGCTAGAACTCAGATTAGATATCGATTTCTTCATTTTTTGTGGGGGGGATTTTGGGAGGCTGACCTAGTTGAAATCATTATGAATTCGAATTATGAAAAACTACTGAAATGGAAAATTTAAAAAAAATGGAAATCAGAGATTGAATGGAGAAAAGGAAGGCGAGAATCTCGCAACAATCACGACATGCAACCTCTGAGATTATGGAACCGTATTTTTCTTATTTTGAAAGTATAAAAATTGAAATTGAAAAAGTTAAAAATCGAATATGGAGAGATGAAATGGCAATTCTCAAGTTTCAAACTTAGAGCCGTAATCCTCTAATTAATTTAGGCTAAGCCCGTAATCCCTCTAAAAAAGTCAAAAATAAATGTTATATAAAAATTGTATTAATTTTTTTATGATAGATGAAATTTTCATTTATAAAATTTAATTAGGCCTTTTAGCAATTAGAAAATAAATTTTAAAGGGCCTCTTTTATGGTAGTAAATGTTGTAATTTATATTTAAAAATAAATTAGGCTCTTTTAATAATAACTATATAGCAACACAAACAAGAGTAAATTACATTATATATATTCTTTTTATATAAAAAAAATGTTTTTTTAAAAAAAATATTATAAAACTTTACTAAAAATCTTACGATATTTACCAAAAATCCACTAAATATTTATCAATAATCTACCGAGAGAAGTGAAAAAAAAATATTTTTATGAGAAAAATAAACGAGTTTATTTTTACGAACAATTTTTCAAAAATAGATTTTATTTATAAAAAAAATACTAAGATCTCGTTTAGGGCCTCGGTTCATCTAAGGCAGGCCCTGGATATATACATCTTATATATTTCTAATTCAATTAGATAAATATTTTTTAAGAAAGATAAAGTTCTTTCAATATATATATATATATATATATATATATATATATATATATATATAATATTCTCCTAAAATAAAAATATATTCTTAAATGAAATATTTATTAAATATATTTTTGTATTTAAAATCTTTATGTGTGTAAAATATAAAATGTATTTTATTTGAATCGTTAAAAAAATATTTTAAATTTTAAAATGTATTTTATTTGAATTTTTATGTGTGTAAATAATAAAGTGTATTTATAAATTGTGTCGATAATTTTAAATTTCATTTTCTGAATTTAAATTTTTATTTTCTTATTAATCACGATCAAATTTTAAAAATATTTTTGTAATTTTTAGAAAGAGTTATTATGAAAGTTTGGTCACAAAAAGAATACAAAGATTTGAATTTTAAAAAAATACATTGAACACAATTCCCAAAATAAAATTAATTGATATAATTTTAATAATTAAATTTTTTTATTGTAATTAATAAAAAGACAAAGTTTTAGATTCAAAAAAATAGTTTGGCCTTTCAACAAATATTAATTTTTTTATTACTACTCTTTTAAAATTATATGTAATAAATTATTATATTTCAAATATTTAATGTTAAAATTTTAATTAAATAATAGAAAAATAGAAAAAACTGTAAGTTTTCAAGATAATCACTAAAAATATAACCTTATTAAAGAAATGATAATAAATTTAAATTGTTTTAGTCAAAAATAGATTAAGCAGAGGGTCAATGCAGCTTTTAAATTTGTGTCTCTACTTCAAAAAAATCACTTTTGACTTTTTTAACCATTCAAATTCTAATAATTGTGTCTCGGGGTCAAATAAAACATTTTTAATTTTTCTAAGTCAATTAAATTTTAAATTCTCTTAATTTAGGTCAACTAATCCCTTTATATATCTCAAACGCGTGACTTATTTGACTCCAAGACACATGTTTTAATCTAACTTATTGAAAATGTTAAAAGTAATTTATTTGACTTTAAGATATAAATTTTTAAATCTAATTATATAAAAAAATTAAAAATAATTTATTTAATTTTGAGAAGCAAGTTTGAAGTCAAGTTGACCATTTTCTCATAGTGTATCTCTATTGAGATGAACATACATAAAGTTTACTTTAGCAATTTTAAATAATATTATCAAGAGAATTTATTCTAATTATCAGTGTGAGTCAAATAAATTTATACTAATTTAAAGACTGTAAGTATCTTTTATACAAATTAAAATTTAATAATTCACCAATTTATATATTACTACTTTTTGATGCAAAAGTC
This sequence comes from Mercurialis annua, assembly GCF_937616625.2. Lineage (NCBI taxonomy): Eukaryota > Viridiplantae > Streptophyta > Magnoliopsida > Malpighiales > Euphorbiaceae > Mercurialis > Mercurialis annua. The sequence goes on along the minus strand of NC_065577.1, from coordinate 32,810,105 downwards.
TAAAAAGTAATAAGCAAGAAAGAAAGGCTAATTCAGCCAAGACTTCTTTAAGTAACATTATCTTAAGCAAACTAATAAAGGTAAGCAAACTGATAAAGGAAAGGAATAGTTGGTTCATTTTTATTACATTTACAAATTTGGATTTTCTTTCGGATATTTTTACAATTTTTGATTAATTTTTACAAATGCAGTTGATCGTATGAATTAATGGTTAGAAAAACAGAATAGTTCAGTGTCCTGTTCAACTAACTCTAAAAAATTAAAAAAATTAATTTATAGAACAAGTTGATCCGGACTGAACGATAATTAGTTCAATTATCTAGCAATTTAACGGACAATTAAATTGACAGTTGAATCAGAGATTTGACCGATTAGACCATGAACTATGTCTAAATTTATGCTTTAGTATAATATACTAAATCGGTTGAACTAATAATTAGTTTGGTTGCATTGAGAACCGGCGAATTCACGGTTCGGCTATCATCTTGATTTTTAAAACACTGTCTTGAATAAATTCACTTGTTTGAATCCCTTTTTTATTTTACATATTTAGTTAATAAAAAAACAAATAAAATAGTTTATATTTATTAATTTAGTCTAAACAATAAAAAACACTTCAATGAATTGAACCGAAACTAATAATTCATACCTAATTTGTTTGGTGCAGAATACAAAAATTTTGATTTATATAATTTAAATGATCTTTTTATTTCCGAATCAATCCAACAATGCTCATCTTTAATACTTCTGCAAGGCTTGGAGTGCAAAATGCCAAAGCATTTGTTTGAAAATAAAATAAAAGGTCAAAAAAGCCACGTGTAATACAGACTTGAAATAAGAAATTTAACCACAATAATATTTATTATAATTAATAAATAAATTACAATTCTTTAAGCCAAATTAGCCGACGTGTCAATCGTAGATAGATCGCCGCTCCCCATTAGATCCGTTGTCTCCTTTTTATAAACCTGCAATAAAATAAAATTATTTAATTAAATATAAAAACAAAATCTTCCAAATAATTAGAAACAATTTTTCAAAGCATTTTCTTTCGGATAAAGAGAAATAAAGTCTTTAAATATATGAATCGATGTCAAATAATTCAATTTTAATTGTTTTAATTAATTCAGAATAATATTTTTGATTTTAAATTAATCAAAGATGATGTATTTTTAAATTTTTAATTCGATATTAAATAATTCTCAACTATTTTAATTAAATAATAATAACATTTTCCGTTTTTAGATTAATTGAAGATAATATTTTTTATTCTATTCCATTAAAAGAATCTGAGTTATTTTAGTCCATAAATTTATTCAGTTTGTGTAATTTTTATCGTTAATTTGATTCGAAAATAAAAAAATATCGGCCTTAGTTGATTAAAACAGATGAGAGTAAATTATTTAATCACGATTCACGAACTATAAATTTAAAGACTAAAATACCCTTTGCTCAATCTCTTCCTCTCTAGCTTACACGCTTTCTCTCTCTAATTAAACTAAACTAAAAACTTAACTTAAAAAAAAAAAAAAATCACCAATAACATTTTCTCTCTCTAAAAAATGTAAAATGATTGTTATTATTAATATATAAATTAGTGTAATTCAATACGATGATCTCTCTTCTCTTTTCTTCTTCTTCTTCACCAATTTTTTCTCTTTACGACAAACCAACACTTCACATTTTCATTTCTGTGTACAGAGAGAACAAATTTTAGGGTTTTGATTTCATTTCCTTAATTGGCAATCAAAATCACATACACACAATATATACCATATTTTTCAAACGCCCTTATAGAAGTTTTGTGTATATATTTAAACACTCGTTTTGTTCTTCTATAAAAGGTTTGTTCTTTACATTTCTCTGTAATTTTATTTCTGTTTCTAAATTTGTGTAATTATAGGTTTTACTTTGCTTTTGCTTATCAGGTGATGTCAAATTGAGACTCTGTTCATTAGGGTATTCAAATTTCTATCCTCTTTTTGTCAATTTTGTAGCTGAAATTTGATTTTTTTTTGGGGGTTTTGGAAAAGTTTTGGTTTTGGGGATTGTAATGAGAGGTTTTTGTTTTGTGAATTTAAAAGTGAGGGGATTGTTAGTGTTATTAGTGTTGTAATATTCTCATTGATAAGGTTGTGAATTTGAGTGTGTTTGGTGGTGGGGATTGGGGAATTTTTGGTAAGTGAGAATAATGACTGATATTCAACCTCTACAACAAAAGCCTGAATCAACTAATGATCCCCGAACTGAATTCGAGCGAGGATTAGATGAGTTGATGCGAGGACATTTAGATGATTGTATGTCGTTTGCCTCGTGTAGCTCCACTCGTAACCAGGATGATGAAGATGATGACAGTGATCAGCTTGTTCGTAGGAGGCGTAGGTCTGATCTCGAGGGTGATGATTTAGCCGAGTCTTCGGCTGCTAGGAGACGCCATTCACGTATTCTAAGCCGATGGGCTGCTCGCCAGGCTCAGGAAATGATGACCACTATTGAGAGGAGGAATCGCGAATCGGAGTTGATGGCGCTTGCTGGTTTGCACACTGTTTCCATGCTTGATTCGTCGTTTTTGAGGGAGTCACAGTCGCCCACTTCAAGAAGACAGGGGGCTGTTGAAAGGCCTAGCACTCAGGCATCGTCTATTTTACAAATGTGGCGGGAGTTGGAGGATGAGCATGTAGTGAATAGGGCTCGTGAGAGGGTGAGGGAGCGACTGAGACATCAAAGGAGTGTGGAGTCTAATACTAATGTATCGAGTACAAACATGTCTGAAAGTCGAGGAAGTGAGATTCAGGGAAGTTTGGGGGATGCGAGTGAGAGTGAGAATGAGTTTGGAACTTGGACACATGAGCGGCTGGGGTCTCAAAATGAGCATGGGGATAATAATGGGTCTAGTAGGGAGCAGTCTCCTGACCTTGGCGAAGTTGAGAGGGAGAGAGTGCGGCAGATTGTCCGGGGATGGATGGAGAGTGGTATTAGTGACCATACATCCAATGTGTCCCAAAGGAATGGGAGTTCTAGAGGGGAATGGCTTGGTGAAACAGAACGTGAAAGGGTTAGAATTGTTAGGGAGTGGGTGCAGACGGCAAGTCAGCAGCGAGGCGGAGGACGTGGGGCACGGAGGGAAGCTCAAGCTGCTGGACTTGAAGCACAAGTTGACAGAGTCCGTGATGGATCAGTTGCAGACCATGATGAAGGACAACCAGAGCATGTCCGCCGAGACACGCTGAGGCTGCGTGGACGACAAGCTATCCTTGACTTACTCGTGAGGATTGAGCGGGAAAGACAGGGGGAACTTCGGGGACTGTTGGAGCATAGAGCTGTCTCTGATTTTGCACATCGTAGTCGCATTCAGGTTGGTCTTTTAATATATTCCTTTTTATTACTATTATTTTACTGTCGTACTTCTATATCATTGCGCTTCTTAATTTTAAATGTATGATTCAGTTGAATTGATTAGGCTCTTGGTCATATGCATGATAGTTTCGTCGAGATGGATTTCTTGTAGACGATGGTCATTATTGATAATATCACATTTTGAAAAGTCCTTATTAGTTGTTTTGTTTTATGTTCAAAACCAATTTAAAGAAAAATTGGTTAGTTCTATGATAACTGAGTATACCAAGGCTTGCATTGCATGCCGTCCTCTTTAAAGTTTGGAGTGGTCTTGATTCTAAGCTGAAAGTTTGATCAGATTTATAGTGGAAACCTCCATTATCAAAAGCGAATCATAATATATCAAAGTGACATTGGTAATGGGTGAAAATCTTATCTTTGTGGTCTTCGAAAGAGCTTGCTAGTTAACATTATGGCTTTTTGGTTTACATATTTAGTGAATGGCTTATTTACTGAAGCATAAATTTTTTTCAGTCGTTATTGAGAGGTAGATTTTTGAGAAATGAAAGACCTGTTGAAGAAGAGAGACCGCCTTCAATTGCTGCAGGTGAACTAGTTCAACTAAGACAGCGCCATACTGTTTCCGGCTTAAGGTATGTATATATCTTTCCATTTGTGACACTTGCTTTTGGAATGCTTTTGTCCTTTTTACTCAAATGTATTAGCACCGTGTTTGCTAGATACTATTCTGTTATGCTTCATCTCTTTTTAAAATAAGGTTGTTTTCAAATTGAATTTCTTGTTAAGGACAAGCATGGATAATAGGATTGCTCTGTTAAAGATGTTAACCCAATTTATCAGTAGGTGTGATTTCATGAGTACTTGGTGTCAATTTTTTATTAAAGAATCATACGAATGAGATTGTTTGTTTCTCTTTGTCAGGGATGGGTTTCGCTCCAGGTTGGAGAGTATTGTTCGTGGCCAAGCAAGTGGCCATTCTGATAGCACACCTGATAGCAATATCAATGGTGGAAATGATTGGAGTCAAATAAGCACCTCGCAAAGTATCCAACATGAAGACAGTGAGCAACCACATCCCAGAAATCAAGAAAATGGCATCCCTAGGCTGTCTGATCAAGTCGATACCACAGAAAACAATACAGTTATCAATGACATGAATTGGCAAGAAAGTGCTGATCAACGAGAGGGTTGGGAAGAACAAACTACAAATAATGAGGGACAGGACTGGCCACAACCAGAATTCAGTCAGTTGAATGAATGGAGAAATAGTGATGCAGAACCTATGGATGGGAATTGGCCAGAGAATTCAGCTAATAGTTGGCCCCAGGAAACAGCTGAAATGATACATAATGATCAAAGCCATCCACAAGAAGCTCAAGAAGGTTGGCGAGAGAGTGCGTCTCTGAGAACTGTTGAAAATTGGACAGAGAGGCCTTCTGATCCTCCAAGAACGCGTCGTGCTGTTCCAGTGAGAAGTGTTCCAATCAGAAGATTTAATAGATTTCACCCACCTGATGATGATAATGTGTACAGTATGGAACTTAGGGAACTTCTGAGCAGGTATGTAATGATGAAAATTTCTTGATTTATTCTTCATATTAATTCGATCAGTTAAATAATGAAGTTAAATAATGAAATCTTTCCTTATATTTTAGGAGAAGTGTTTCTAATCTTCTTCGTAGTGGATTCCGTGAAAGTCTGGACCATTTAATACAATCATATGTGGATAGGCAAGGTCGTGCTCCCATTGACTGGGATATGCACAGAAACTTGCCAACACCAACTCCCACTTCACCAGAGCGAGATGAGCAGCAGAGAGATAATCAAATTGAGGATCAGCGTGATGCTGTGAATAGGCCTTCTATGGTTCTGCCCTCTCCACCTGTTCCCCCACCTCAGCCAATCTGGCACCAGGATTTGCATCACACTAGCTGGTCCCGTCACAGCATGCATCGATCAGAACTCGTAAGTGTTCTTCCACAATTAAGCCTGGAATAATTTAGCATATCTCATTTTCATATTTCCTATATTTTGATTTTTTTTTTTAATTGAAACTGTGACCAGCCATTTTGTGTTATTGTGCCATAGGTTTTGGATTTAATTTCTCAAAACATCACAATAATATCTTTGTTTTAGTTGATCCATCATTTGAAGGTAAGAAAGCATGACAATAAAAGGGTTGAGGGAGAAAACAGAGAGTTTGGTGTCTGATTAATGAATAAATTCATCTTTGTTTGGTAATATCTCTGTTTGATTGTTGCACTTTGCAGTTTGCAACGGACAGAGAAATTCTTCTATTTGGATTCATCTTAGGTCTAGTTCCTATTACTTTGGCCGGATTAATTGCAACCACATATATACAATATATACGCAGTGATCAGTTGGACCTCTAACTGAAAGCATTCAGTGATATTGATCATAATTCCTCTCTTTTTATTTTTTATCAAGAGAACTGACTAATCCTAATACTAAAGGTCGAGAAATAACGCCGTTTTTGGTTTCTGAAAAAAAGTATTTTCTTGGAGTTCTAGATTTGAATAGTTACACTCTTTTTTACTCTCTAACTTTTGCTATTATTTATGCTACGAATTATACCACGAATCAAATTAATTGTGCTCTAAACTTCTGGACTGGTATTCTGTTATACCCTGAAGAGTTGTTTGGATTGTTAAACTGTTCATACACATACAATTTTCTTTGTCATTATGTTTTTAATCTACCTATATCTGTCTCTAATTTCAGTAATGTGTTAACTATATAATCTGAATGTGGCTGCTGTTGTGGCACAGGAATTTGAGATGGTTAATGACTTGAGAGCTGACATGGCAAGACTTCAGCAAGGAATGAGCCACATGCAGAGGATGTTGGAAGCGTGCATGGATATGCAACTTGAGCTACAGCGCTCTGTGAGACAAGAAGTCTCTGCTGCTCTGAATCGCTCTGCTGGTGAAAAAGGTTTGTTTCTGTTCATCATCGCTGTCATCCTTTTTCCTTTCAAGGCATCACCTGATGCTCAAATAGGTATAATTAATGGAAGAAAAATTGGTTACCTGCCCTTGGGAATGCATTTATGATTTATCAGAACCTATGTTGCACAAAAACTTTGCATCCCTACTTTTAGCGTTTCGTTTCCATTTCCAGAAAAGCTTTTGAAACCTCGAAACTCTATATTTACAACTTATTTTTGTAAAACATGTTTTTTCCATTTCCGTGTTGGTGGTTTCGGTGCTATATTAGTCAGAACTGCTTTACATGTTATTTAGTTAAGGCTATTGTGTCATATTTCTTATTTGCTTGTCCGATCATGATTTCATGGTTACAGGGTTGGGAGCTGAGACATCGGTGGATGGATCTAACTGGGGTCATGTAAAAAAAGGGATATGTTGCATTTGTTGCGACAGTCATATTGATTCTTTATTGTACAGGTACCTGCCCCTGCTTGCTGTTATATTTTCTTACTAACCTCAGCAAAAGAGAAACATTGACAGATGGTTGTTTTTGTTTGTTTCACCAAGTGTATTCAATGTGAACATTTTGCAGATGTGGACATATGTGCACTTGTTCAAAATGTGCGAATGAATTGATTCGCGGGGGAGGTAAGTGCCCGTTGTGTCGAGCCCCGATTGTGGAAGTGATCCGAGCATACTCCATACTGTAAAGAGATTGAAAAATCATAATATTTAATTAGATAAAGTGACTGAAACGGAGGGAAGGCAGGCGCATGTGGGAAGGCTCGCGAGGGTCGGTTCAAATGGGCGGAGTGGTGTCCAGTTGGTAGCACAGTTTTTCTGATTATATTTATAGATGTGAATGTGTATAATTGGAAATAACAATTGGCACCTCAAATTCTTCATTCTTCCGTAAATAAAAATGTTCATTTATTTATATTCCTAGTGTTGATCTCTTGTTTAACCAGAGAAACAAAAAATTCATGGCTCAAGAATGATAAAAGTTACTGGATAAATTTTTACAAGGATTTATTTTGAAGAGGCTTGGGAGGATATTAAACATATTAAACATTACTGCAAATGAATTTTTTTTTTGAGGGGAAAATAGATTTCATTGATCAAAGAGCTGATGAGTCAGCCATTACATATTGGATTATATCTGGAGGGGCATTCCCTTTCCAGATTACATTGTTGTCAAAATGCCTAAAGGGCAGCTTAGCAATGTTATGAGCTAATTCATTTGTTTTCCTGCTAACAAAGGAGTAAGCAGTGCACTGTTGTTCCTTGTCCATCTTCCTGCAATCTTGGACCATCATCCCAATGTCGTTGCTAGGCAAAGCGTTGTTGTTGAAGACTTCCACTACCACTTTTGCGTCTGACTTAATTGCAAAAGGAGTTAGATGTTCTTCCAAAGCCATAGCTACACCATCACGAATGGCCATTGCTTCTCCCACTCCCACATCTGTTATCCCTTCGTATTTACAGAACCCAGCCATTTTTAGATCCCCATTCTAGTCTCTAATGGCCACCCCTGTGCTGCAGGTTCTTCTACTTCTGTCAAACCCTGCATCCACGCAGACACAATAGTTGTTGATTCTTGGGGGAACCCATCTCTGGTCTTCGCTGTTTCCAGCTCTCTCCCTATGTTGATGCTCTGGGACCTGCCTTATTGACTTGCTTTGGGTTCTCTGGTACCCAGCCACATAGTCTTGAGCCCAGATAACCAGATCACCTGTCTGCCGCCCTTTTGACCCAAAAAGCTGATTGTTTCTCCCATTCCAGATGGACCACAGGATTACTCCAAACACCAAAAATTCTGGTTTCTGCAGTTGTCTGTACGCATTGAAGATGAAATCTTGGCCTGACCAGTTGCACTCTGGTTTTATTTTCCCTGAGAAACTCCAATGGCTCCAGACTTTCTTCGCACCCTTGCAGTACCACATAGCATGAAGGATAGTTTCATTGTCACAATGACAGTTGGGACAAATAGTATCCACCTGCATTCCTCTCTTTGCCAGAATTGCTTTGACTGGGAGCCACCCTTGATAGCACCTCCACAGGAAGATTCTGATTTTTGAAGGGATTTTCAGGCTCCATAAAAACTTCCACCATTTAGTCATGCTTGTATAGTCTGAAGGAGATCCCTTCCCATCCAGCTCCATAGCTACTGCATATCCACTTCTTGTGGTGTAAGCCCCACGCTTATCATAATGCCAACTCAGCTTATCCTCTTGTCTAGTTTTAGGGAGAGGGATTTGGAGAATACTGTTTATGTCCTCTTGCTCAAAAAATTCTTCCAGAAGATCTCTTCTCCATTGGCCCCTTTCATCTATTAACGCTGCAACAGGGGTATCCAAGTTCATGTTGGGAGAGCTCAATATTTGGAAAGTTTTTTCCCTGGGCAGCCAAGGCTCTCCATTGCCAATCCTCCATCTCATCCCAGCAGTGATAACTTCCCTTGCCCAAAGGATGCTCCTCCAAGTGTACGACCCTGATCTTGGGCAATTTGCTTCTATGAAGGAGCTGTTCTTATAATATCTATACTTATAGATCTTGGCTAGCAAGCTTTCTGGCTTAGTTAATAACCTCCATCCCTGCTTTGCCAGAAGGCTCCTGTTGAAATTTTCTAAGTTTCTGAACCCCATTCCTCCTAAGCACTTTGCTTTACATAGATTTTGCCAAGTAGTCCAGTGTATCTTCTTTGTCTCATCTGTGCTACCCCACCAAAAACGGTTGCAGAGTTTTTCAATAGCCGAAAGCAGGGCCTTTGGGATCTTAAAACAATTCATATAATAGGTTGGGATTGCTTGTATGACAGCTTTGAGAAGAACTTCCTGAATTTGTCAGTGAATTTAAATTGTGAATTCTTGAATAAGCAATGAATTCTTGAATTTGGTATTTCGATTTTTAAATATAAAATTAATTTTAAATGAAATGAAATAAATTGAACATTATATTCGGAGTGTAAGTACAAATTTAAATTGTGAAAAATTATTTGAACTAAAAACATAATTTAAAATTATTTGAACTAGCAGGGTCTGTATTAAGTAATTCAAAATGTCAAAAAACCTTAAGGTTTTCATGGACATACAAATCTGGGGCAAGAAAGCAGGAAGGTTAGTAATGTAGCTATTTGCTGATGTGGTTCCGAAAACTGCTGAAAATTTCCGAGCTCTGTGTACCGGTGAGAAAGGAATGGGCAAGTGTGGAAAACCACTTCACTACAAGGGCTCGACATTTCATACGATCTATCCGAATCACATATGCCAAGGTGGAGATTTCGGAAGTAGAGATAGAAAGGGTGGCGAATCAATATATGGCTTAACTTTTCCAAATGAGAGCTTCAAGCTTAAGCACACTGGAGTTGGTATTTTATCAATGCCAAATTTAGACCGGACAATGCCTCCCAATTCTTAGGAAAAAATCGCATTTTGATGGTGAGCATGTTGTGTTTGGTGAAGTTGTGGAAGTTCTACGAGACTATTGTCGCGGTGTGATTGATAAAATGGAGAAAGTCGGGTGTTCGGCTGCTTGTACTTCTGATATAAATTGTTCGCCTGGAAATATTCCGGACTCGAATCTTTGAATTTATAATCGGGATCGGTTTGAGGTTTGATACTTTAACGAACCTATGCAGATATTCACAGGGCTTGTTTGGTTAAAGACACTTAACCACGTGATCTAAAAGATAATAATCTGGGAGTCACGGACTCAGGCGAGATTAATACCGAAAACTACTCCTAAATTAAAACAATCCGGAGATTGCGGGATAAAAAGCACTGGGCTTGGTTTTTGATTGATTGATTTGTTGATACAAAAATAATAAAGCTCTGAGCTATTTATAGCTCCTCATAATTAAGACTCCTAATTTAACTAGGACTAAGACTCTGAAAGCAAATTACTCCTATCGAGCTACAAACTCCTAATAAAATAGAAAAAGCAATAATAAAAAGGCTTTCCGTTGGGCCTTAATCCCTGATAAGCCCACATGAAGCTCGATCCGGTAATTATTTGGGCCGGTGTAAACAATGCCCCCAACAAGTCTGAAATGTTTATCTTTTGGGCTTGTTCTCCCTTCTCAGTGCTTCCAAGCCCACTACTGAGGCCCAAACCATTCGAAAAAACTTAAAGGGGTGCGCATCTATTGACCTTTCGGTACCCCCTTTAAGCCACGTCGTCTCCAGCTGTTCTCCACGATGCCACATTTTGGCCCCACGACCTTTCGGCTTCCTCTGATTTTGTCATTTAACAAAAATACCATCTCATTTCTTCACTCACCTATTCTCTCTGCATTTATCAAGCTTTCTCTCTCCTCAGCAACCTCGAGCAATTCACCAAGTCTCTTCTGGTAAGTTTTCGCCCTAGCTTCTTTCATCTCTGATTCACCTCTTTTAATCATTCGCCCAATCTGAGAAGTTTTCATTTACAGTTATCATGGCTGCCCCCAACGATACCATCGCCTCCCAAGTGACCGATAAGATTACTGAGATCCGTGCTGCAGCTCCAAATACCGACTTTCAGGTAATAATAAAAACTAATGACAATCAAGAATGCGTCGGTCCAATTCTTGTCTCGCCCAGCCATCTGTGCGACATTGCTACCCCGTTCCATGAAGAAGTACCACCTCGCTTTTCACTCCCCCATCAATCGTCTATCTGGGTGAACACCATGTTCCGAAACTGGCCGACCGAACACAAGGGATACCAAGAATGGGTCACCAGACTAAAACCCCACTTCGGCCAACTATGGAAGGACATAGGTCTTTACGACATGATCAACCTCTGCAAAGCAAGCAGGCCGATAGCGAAGCACTACATTATGGGTGCCTCTCTCTTTTGGTCGACCGCCGTTCATTGCTTCTGTTTCAAGTTCGGCATGATGACAGTCACTCTGTTGGACATGGCGGCCATTCTCAACGTTCCAATCATCGGCGAGCGTATATCGCCCAATCTTGACGCTGAACTGCCCCCATTCAAACTGACAAAGGCTCAACGAAGCTACGGCCCCTTCATAAAACTGTTCATGGGCGAAGAACATTACAAGCCCGAGGTGAAGGAACACATTGCCTTCCTCGCCTTCTTCATAGCCAAGTTCGTCCTCTGTACCTCCTCCTTCAGAGTGACCACAGACTGCTTCACCCTGGCCGCTGCTCTTGCTGAAGGGCGAAAATGCAACATTGGGGAGTTCATGCTTGCCCATCTGTACCGAAGCCTGAATGAAATCGCCCCTCACGGCGAAAAGAGAACCTTTCAATGCCCAAGTGGGCCCCTGTGGGTGTTGCAATTGTGGCTGGCCCTATACTTCCCTGAGCTCTTCGAAGTCGGCCCTCAGATCAAAGCCGAACTTTGCGGCTACCAATTAATCGCCGCTGGTACTCGCCTGCCTCACGTGTTGGACGTGTTGGAAGTTTTTACCAACTCCGTCAGGGCTTCGGCGTTGTTCTGCCCACTCCTCAACTTGAAGTATCTCCCTTCATGGTTCTTCGTCGCCTGGGATTGTGAAAATACAGATGAAGCTAAGGCCGATCCATGGGTGAAACTAGGGGGACAATACTGGGGCAGTTCTCTAAAGTCACGAAACCTTATCGCCGGTTTGGAATATAATCGTAGCAGCATTGAAGCCTATTGCCCCAATTATGTCGCCCGCCAATTCGGCTACTGTCAAGGAATTCCCTGTCCTTTGTTGATCTCCGTCAACAACCGCGGGACCTATAAACCATCAATCGAAGATTACCCTGACCTTCAGTTTATTCTTCGCCTTAACCGTGCTTATCTTCCCCCAATTTCTGAAATTTCTCGCCCTTCTCTTTCCCCTTCCTGTACCTTAGAATATGAAAGCTGGTGGGCTTCAGTTATCGAGTCTTTCTTCGACCTCTCGCCCAAAGAAATACTAAGTCTTCATAATTTTCAATTACCTCCTTTATCTCGAAACCCTACTCATGCCGATCTGTTTCTTTTGCAGGCACCAAAACGCCCCCAATTCGAAGGTAATCTCTTTCACCTCTATGAAATAGCTAAATTCGAACGCTTTTACAAATTTAAATACGACCCCCTAGATCGCCCTGGTATGAACCTTAGGATGCAGCGCCATAGGCGAATGACTAGGCAGAAATATGATGAAAAAATGAAAAAGGTCTGGAAAGAACATTATGAAGTCAAATATCCCTACGATTTTTACCTTGCCCATATTCGCCCAAAATTTAAATATAAGAGCCCACCAGTACCTAAAGTTAACATGTCTACACCCAACCCTATAAAACTTCCAAAGAAAAGGGTAAAAAAACGAAAACCCGAAATAACAAGTGAAGGTGTAACATATACCGGCATCAGATGCCCATCTGATGCTGAGGCGATAAATGAACTTGTCCGAACTGGTTATGATAGAATACCAGGTAAACAGGTCTTTTTATTCGAATTCCCCTATCGGTTTCGGCCATTATTTGCGTTCTAATTTAATTTTCTTTCAGTTGGCGTGCCTCGATGGAACAAAGGGGACGTCTTTGACACTGATGGCGAGGGGGAAGTTGAAGCGAAGAAGGCGAGACAAAAACGCCCGGCGAAAAAGCCATCCAAGAAAGAGCCGAAGGCAAAGAGGGCGAAGAAAGACACAACGGGGTCTCGTATGTTTGACCCTGTTCCTAAGGAAGCCCCGTCTCAACCCAGCGCCCACTCTTCTTCCAGGGGCGACACAGAGACGGCCGATGATCAGACCGGAGATGAAGGTCGTTCAATTCAACGGTCTTTATCCCAAAAGGCCCCTTCAGACGCCACCCCTTCTGAGACAACCCCTACAGTATCTCAGATGCTGGCTTTCTCACCGCGGCCGACGCTGCTATCGCCGCTGAGTTCGTCTCTGGCCAATTTACCGGCGCGCCTTGATGCCCAAAAGACTAAGGTAGCCCTTATCGATTACTTGTCTTTATGATAGTAAATCCGCAGCTGATATTTTATTGTGGCAAAACTTGGCAGATCCCTGATGACACACCCGCTGATCAGGACGATGTGGCAGCTAAGGCAGCGGCGTTCCTGGATTCTGATAGTGACGAAGAGGATTCGCCCCTCCCAGAAAGTGAGATGCGCGAAGTGACCAGCAGTTCCACCGAGAACTGGGGCGATCATCTGGACGTCATTGCAGAACTGAAGTCCCAAGGCACTACTCTTTTCAAATCGCCCAAGGATCTCGAGCGGCTTCAGAAGTCGGCAACTGCCTTGGCCGATGCTCCTCCAGAAGTTCTCAGTGAGAAAGCTCGAGGTGCAATGGTCAAGCTCTCTGCGTCGCTCCCAGCTTTCCGGGCGATCTATGCTGAATCGACCACTATACAATCCAACTATGATGAGCTGATCGCCCAGGAGAATGCTGCCAAGGAAAAGCTGGAAGGGTTGAAGGTGAACGTGAAATCGGCTGTCTCAACCCTTAAATCTCGCCGCGATAACGCCAAGGATTTGAAGGCCAAAGTCGCCGCCTTAAAGCTGGAGCTGGAAAACGAGGAAAAAGCTATTGCCGAGCTCGAAGTGTTGATGGACAAGGACCTTCTTGAAGGTGTTGGTGTAAAGAAGAATCGAAGCGAGCTGAAGCAGGGCCTTGCCAACCTGAAGCCTAAGGTAGCTGAAGCTCGTACCCAATTCAACACCCTTCGCAGCGAGCTGGGCGACATATTCAGCCATTTTTGAAGTTTTATAAGTTCGGAACAATTTATATCGTTTCATTTCTGTAATAGTTTTGAATTTTAATACTATTTGATCGGCCTTGTGGCCGTATCTTGTTACAATTTGACAATGTTCCGGTTTTGTATTTTAATCGGCCAGGTAGCCGAAAGTTTCACTTTCTGTTTGCATTTTAATCGGCCTGTGGGCCGTATCTTGCTTTTGCTGCAATTTTAAAGTTTATTCGGCCACAGAGCCGAAAGTTTTACCCTATATTCGCATCTTGTTTGATTATTTTCATTTTATCGGCATATAGTTAGTCCGATTCGAAATAATGTTTATAAAAACTAATTACATGTTGAGAAAAACGGAGAACCCGTTGAAAAAACTCAATCAGTGCGAACACGCCGAATTCCTAAGTGGTATGATCAAATAATCGGCGATTAATAATAATTGTAACATTTCAGGATGCTTGCAAGTTTACAAACAGCACTACTCTTCGTCGGCTCCAAATAACCGACGGTCTACGCCCTCCCAACAGCTAGGAACGTATTTTTTTAGGAACTGACCGTTGATCGCCCTGTCGTGTTCTTCCCCATCAATGTCTGCCAACAAATAAGCACCGCCTGTTAACTTGTTGACCACGACAAAGGGTCCTTCCCAGTTCGGGCTCCATTTGCCAAGCCGAGTGTCTTTGTGGCCGATAGGCAAGACTGCTTTCCATACTATATCGCCCACCGTAAAAGCTTTCCGTCTTACCCGTTTGTTGTAAGCTCTCTCGACCCTTCTTTTCTGGGCTTCTAAGTGGTCTAACGCCGTCAGACGTTCCTCGTCGAGGTCAAGAGAATCTATCACCATTTTGTCAAAGTAGTCTTCCTTGGACAACTCGCTCTGGTATCTGCGGCGAGTAGACATGACGGTTAGCTCCATTGGCAACATCGCATCATAGCCATAAACTAATCTGAACGGCGAAGTCCCAGTAGCCGACTTCTGACTTGTTCTGTTCGCCCAAACAGCTTCTGATAAAAGCACATGCCATTGTCTTGGGTTTTCTTCGATCATCTTTTGAACTATGAGCTTGATAGCTTTGTTCGTGGCTTCGGCTTGTCCGTTGGCCTGGGCATAGTATGGTGTTGAGTGTAACATTTTTATCTTCATTTGGGAAGCCCACCAACTTATATCGCCTCCTGTGAACATCGTCCCTTGATCTGTGGTTATGGACTCGGGCAAGCCGTGTCGGTGGACGATGTATTCTTTGAAGAACTTGATCACCGCTTCTTGTGTCGGCGACTTCAAGGGTTTAGCCTCGACCCACTTGGTGAAGTAACAAGTGGCGATGATCACAAAAGTATGACCGTCAGACGAGCCGGGGTATACTTTCCCTATCAGGTCGACCGCCCATCCTCTGAATGGCCAAGGCTTGATGATGGAGTGCAGGTCTTCGGCCGGGACGTGTTGTATTGGGCCGAATTTCTGACAGGCTTCGCATCCTTTGGCATATCTTATGCAATCTTGTTCCATTTTCGGCCAATAAAAGCCGTATTTATGGATGAGCCACCTCATTCTGGGGCCCGCCTGGTGGGCGCCTGCTATACCTTCGTGTACTTCGGCCATGGCAAGCATCGCCTCTTTCGGACCGATGCATCTGAATAGTAGCCCTTCAAAGCCCTTCTTATATAACTCGCCGGCTAAGACCACGTAATTAAGGGCTAAAGTCCTCAACCTCCTATTTGTGGCGTCTGGTTTTTCGAACCACTTCAGGAGCTCGTCCCTCCAATCTTGGGTGACGTCCAGCTGGTAAACTGAGAACTGTCTTTCGTCGATCGTGATGCCCCCGGTGTGGAGGTTCGGTGTTTCCCTCTCTATGGCATCGAATTCTCGGTTTACCTTGTAACCGCTACCGTGCTGAGCTAGGTCGTTTGCAACGCCGTTGTCGGCTCTCTCCGTGTATTCTATTCTCGTGTCTTGGAATCCTTCGATCAGGTGTTTCGCCTTGTTGCAATACCTTACCAATAGCTCGGACTCGCATTTAAATTCTCCTGTCACTTGTTTAATGACTAGCAAAGAATCTCCTTTCACGCTGATCGCCCGTGCCCCTAGCTCGGCCAAAATCTCAAAACCGAATATGAGGGCCTCATATTCTGCTTGATTGTTGGTGCATTCGAACTGGAGTCTGAATGATAGCTGGTAGGATGCCCCCAAGGGTGTGACGATGTGTACTCCCGCGCCTGCCCCCTGGCTTGTCCTAGATCCGTCGAACCACATTTCCCACACGGCGATGTCGAAGGTCGTGATGTCTACTTGACCAGATGTCTCTTCCTTGAGGGTAATACCAGGGTGATCGGCCAAGAAGTCTGCCAATACTTGTCCTTTTACTGCTCTTTGAGGAACGTACACCAATGTGAATTCGGACATTGCAATCGCCCATTTTCCAATCCGATTCCTCAGGTATGGCTTTGATAAGATATACTTAATGATGTCGGTCTGGGATAATACATACACTACGACCGGCAACATATAGTATCGCAGCTTGCAGCATGTGAAGTACAGGCATAGACACATTTTTTCTATGTCGGTATAGCGAATCTCTGTGTCCGTCAATCCTCGGCTTAAGTAGTAGACTGCTCTCTCAACCCCATCGTCCTCTTGGGCGAGCATACATCCTAGGGATTCGTGTGCAGCCGATAGGTATAGCAACAACGGCTTATTCGGCTTTGGAGGGGTCATTACCGGAGGTTTCGCCAAGTATCCTTTCAAATCATCGAACACCCTCTGTTGCTCGTCCGTCCATATCCACTCATCGGTCTCTCTTCCCCTCAGCAAAACACTCCAGCTGCGAAGTCGGCCTGCTGTGTTTGCTATGAATCTTCTTAAAAAATTGATTTGACCGATGAGCCTCTGGAGCTGCTTCTTGGTTTTGGGTGGTTCAGCATTGATGATCGCCTTGGCTTTGTTCTTATCTATTTCTACTCCCCGCTGGTGAACCAAGAAACCCAAGAAGTTTCCAGCCGAAACGCCGAACGCGCATTTCAGAGGATTCATTTTTAACCCATTACGTCGTATACGCTCGAAACCTTTCCGGAGGTCGGCCAAATGCTTTTCGCCGGTGTTTGATTTGATTACGACGTCGTCGATGTAGACCTCAAGGCATTCAAGGCCTCTGAACATCTTGTTCATCGCCCTCTGATATGTTGCCCCTGCGTTTTTCAAGCCAAAGGGCATCACGACCCACTCGTACGCCCCGATCGGCCCGGGACATCTAAAAGCCGTTTTGGAGATGTCCTCTTTGCTGATTGGAACTTGGTTGTACCCAGAGTGAGCGTCGAGGAAACTGAGTATTGTGTGTCCGGCTGCCCTATCAATCAGCATATCGGCCACGGGCATTGGGTATTCGTCCTTGGGCGTGGCCAGGTTTAGGTTCCGAAAATCAACGCATACTCGTAGCTTCCCGTTTTTCTTCATTACTGGTACGATGTTAGAGAGCCATTCGGTGTATTGGGCTTCCCGAATAAACTTGGCATCTTCCAGCCGCTTAATCTCATCTTGTATGAGAGTATCCACTTCCCTGGACATTCGCCGGGGAGGTTGCCGAAATGGCCGAAATTCGCTCTTTAATGGAAGCTTATGTTCGGCGATATCAGGATCAAGGCCCGGCATTTCTTCGTACGACCAGGCGAAGCAATCGCGGAACTCAATGAGTAAGTCGATCAGTTGCTCTCTGAATCCTTCGTCCAGTCCTGCGTTGATGTATATGGGTTTGGGCGATTCATCTGTCCCCAGATTGATTTCGAGGAGATCGTCCTGTACTTGGGCGGGATCATCTTCTAACTTCCCGGTTGCCAATCGTATGTCCCCGATCCGCAGCGATCCTGTTGGGTCCTGCTCCTGATCCTCATAGATGCATTCGGCCGAACCAATATCATACAGCGAGGTTAACTGTCTAATCTTCTCCCTCAATTCTTTATGGCGTGCTATCATTTTGAATCTTTGAGGATGGTGGATCGGCCTTTGCCCCCGAGGGTCACTGATACCGGCCGATCCGAGTTAACAAGTAAGCGAGGAACGCTCGTTTCCCCTTTCGAACTAAGGGATTGTATGTTGCGCACCTCTTCATCGTACAAACGTGCTTCGAGCACGTTATGGTCCTCGCCGAAGGGGTTGGGGTCACCCTGCACGACTTCGGCCTCGCCGTCATCTCGCCATATGAAGAGCATCTGATGCATAGTTGAGGGTATACACATGTTGGAGTGTATCCAATCGCGGCCGAGCAAAATGTTGTAGTTGCTCCGGGCGTTGACCACGAAAAACCCTTCTTCGGTTTCTACTCGCCCTACCTTGATTCTGAGGGTAATGTACCCCTCGGCCGGAGTCTCGCCCCCTGCGAAGTCAGTCATGTAAACGTCGGTTGGGTCAAGCTGATCCCGAGTTATGCCCAATTTCTTGAGCATTTTCGCCGGTAGTATGTTGACACCAGCCCCGTTGTCGATGAGGACTCTGTTAATCGACACCCCGTTTAGATCGGCCTTGATATACAGCGGCCGAATATGCCTGGTCATCCTTGTTGGAGGTTTACTGAGGGATACTACCGCGGTATCATCGGCGCTATCTCCTTCTGGTACGATTACATCACCTTCCAACGTTGCCTTCTGCCCTGGTTTACTTCTGTACGAGTTGGGAAGTGTAACCACTTTCACTCCGTATTCGTCCCTTACCACCGGGACCCAGGCTTTCAACATGCCTTTCTTGTGTGAAACGACGACCTCGCGGTCTCTGGGCAATCTCGCTTTAATCTGGCCATCGTGGTGCGATACCAGTACGTCCTTGTAGGACGATCGGCCGTTGGAATTTTCATCCTCCTTGTGAACTACTGCCGCAGCAGATACATCGGCCGCTTGTTTTTCGATCTTCGGTATCCATACCTTCCTTACCTTGGCATTTCGCCTATCAGGTGATTTGGTGTCCGCGTCGGCCTGGTTCCTTGCCCCCAGTCTCTCGGTTATTGGCCTACTCCCGTGCTGCTCCCTGGGAGCCGAATCTGCCCCGTGATTCGCCCGCGACTCCTGTCACAGCCTTTGCATTCGCCTCTTCTGGGTTTTCGTCATACGAGGGGTCTCCTCCGTTGGCCGAAATATCCTCTTGAATACATTAGTGGCAGGCCTCCGTTGTGGCTCATGCCTCTGCCACTGTTCTGTGGGCGATCTCGGTTTAAAGGTCTTGGGATGCTTCCTCGTGTTCTCGCTTCCCTTGACTTTAAAACACGTACTGCATGATGGGCACGTCATATCTGCAGTAGGCGAATTATATCGCTTCCTCTTCTGTTGTTGAGGTTGCCTTTTTTCTCCTCGCCACTTAGAACCATCGGTCTCTACTCTTGGCTTGGGTCTTCTTGGATTCCACTTGCTCCGTATCTGCCCTTGCTCCAGGTAGCTATCAAAGTGAGGCCGAACTGTGTTAATAGACACGTATTTGGCATCGGCCTCTTTCTTTGTTGGGAACAAAAGTTTCCCTTCGTTAATCGCCTTCTGAACCACGTTTCTGAAGTTTACGCAGTTGTTCGTACTGTGCCTCCAGGAATTATGGTACTTGCAATAATCCTTACCGACTAGCTCTTCCGACGGTGGAATCGTATGTCCTTCGCTTAGGGCAATCTGCCCATCCTTCAACAGGGCATCGAATATGTCGTCGGCCTTAGTCAAGTCGAATGAATACTCTTTTTGTACCACCGCGGTCTTATTCCTTTTAACAAAGCCAGGCTTTCGCAAGGCCGAACATTCCAGGGGTTTCGTTCCCAAAAATTCGGCCATGTTGACCTCATCCTCGGAACCACTATCCTCGCTATCGGACACCAAGGCCACGTCGAGCTGGTCTTTGTAATAGGTCCCTTTAGATGCGCCTCTCCTCTGCTCTTTTTCCTGGAGGAGTCTTTCGTAGCTAGTCACCCTGTTCGTTAGCTCGAACAAGTCGCGAAACCTGTGGCCCTCGAAGTGTTCCCTCATGGCGAAACTCATTCCTCTTACCACCATGGGTACGCAATCGGCCTCTGACATTTTGGTGGAGCACCTAGTCCTGAGATTTCTAAATCGGCCGATATACTTTTCCGCCGACTCACTCGGTAGTTGGGAGATTCGGGCGAGGTCAGCTAGGGTGACATCAGGTGGTGCTCTGTAAAACTCTTCATGGAAGAGGATCTCGAGATCCTTCCATGTGTCCACCGAATTGGGCGACAATCTAGAGTACCACGTGAACGCCATTTTCGTCAAAGAGCTGGCGAAAAGCCGGAGCTTCCAGAAATCGTGAGCGGCTGCTTCGCCGCATTGGGCTGAAAACCGGGCGACATGTTCAACCGTCGATTGGCCCTTCTCCTCGCCCGAAAACAAGCTGAACTCTGGCACTTTATACCCCCTTGGGAAAGGATATAACTTGTCGATCCAGTCTGGATACGGTTTCATGTACGATGGGCGAGGCATAGGTCGAAGGTCCACCCCGAGCCTTTCTAGCATGTCCACGAGTTGCCCTTGATTGTATATACTTGGGTCGCCCCCCTCGGAGTACGATCGTTCGCCCGTGTTGGGCTCCTGGGTGTTGGCTCCAGTAGCTTCCCCTTGTGGTCTAGCCTCGCCTTGTGGGTTGGACGAGCTTGCTCCTGGATGATCGGCCCTTCCTGAGAACTCGGCCTCGTTCCTTGTTAAGAGCTTAACGGAACCATATGTATACCCCATCTTGTTGGGTTGTTGTTCGGCCGAACCACCTGGTTGACCAAAACGGCTCGGTGTTTGGTTCTGTTCGGCCCTTCTGTACCCTTGATCGTTGGCGGATTGCCCAGAGAATAATCGCCCTAGGTTCTCCATTGCCTTGTTGAGGCCATCTAAGTTCCCTTGGATCTGCCTCTGGACCGACGTTTGGTCGGCCATGATGTTCCTCATTACTTCGGACATCTGATGCATAGCACCGTCGAACATTTGCTTGTTCTCTTGCGCTATTTCGCCCCTCATGGCCGAGAAGTCGGCCTGTGATAAAGAAGGGCGAGAGGGAGGAAGCTGGCGTGAGTAGTCTATCATGTCATCGGTCGCGTCGTCGACCTTGTCCTTAGGTAGGCTCCCCTCGGCGTCCGTTGTATTCGGCGCCTTGCTTGATTGGTTCACCTGTTTGTCCTTGGCCATGGTTTCTGCTCTATCCGAATCTGATTCGTCTACTATGTCACCTTCCTTCCGTTGTTGTCGGCGTATAGACCGAGCGTGCCTGGAATCGTCTTTAAAGTCCGTTTTTGTGCTAACCATAAACTGTTCCCCAGTGGAGTCGCCAAAAGATGTTCGCCTGGAAATATTCCGGACTCGAATCTTTGAATTTATAATCGGGATCGGTTTGAGGTTTGATACTTTAACGAACCTATGCAGATATTCACAGGGCTTGTTTGGTTAAAGACACTTAACCACGTGATCTAAAAGATAATAATCTGGGAGTCACGGACTCAGGCGAGATTAATACCGAAAACTACTCCTAAATTAAAACAATCCGGAGATTGCGGGATAAAAAGCACTGGGCTTGGTTTTTGATTGATTGATTTGTTGATACAAAAATAATAAAGCTCTGAGCTATTTATAGCTCCTCATAATTAAGACTCCTAATTTAACTAGGACTAAGACTCTGAAAGCAAATTACTCCTATCGAGCTACAAACTCCTAATAAAATAGAAAAAGCAATAATAAAAAGGCTTTCCGTTGGGCCTTAATCCCTGATAAGCCCACATGAAGCTCGATCCGGTAATTATTTGGGCCGGTGTAAACATAAATACAGCAGTTTATCCACCACGTATAATCCCAATCAATGAGATCCTTTACTAGAGATACATCACAGTCAATTGGCTGCAAGGATTTTTCTTTCATCTGTTCCTGTTAACAAGCAGCTAACACAATCTCTCAGCAATTCTCAAATTTTACCAAGTTATCAACAAGCTGAGTCAACTCACTCTAACTCAGCCACAAAACCTTCCCAAGTTTCATGACTCAGATTAAGATGTCAAGTTGAACAGACCTAAATACATCAGAAAATCTATCTCATAATTCTAATTACTCATTTGAATATTAAAAGATTCAGAAACTTCAATTCTTGTCTAGTAAACATTTCTTATATTTTAAATCTTTATCAGATTGGTCACTACTTAAATTTTTAATTAACAACCTAAAATCTAAATATTAAAACAAGACAGTAATTAAACAAATTGGATCAACCAACTTTTTAATCAATTTCAAACTGTTAACAACTGCAGTACCCAAAATAAAAAAACCATAGAAATTTCATTAGTTCATAACAAAATTAAACTATAACATAGAAAAATTAACACCAAATCTAACCCTTTACATCCAAAAAAAAACCCTAGATCCCCAATTTCCAACAAACCAAACCCTAAAAACAAACCCTAATCTAAGAGCTGGTAAACTTAGTAACAGCCTTAGTCCCTTCAGAAACAGCATGCTTAGCCAACTCCCCAGGCAAAACCAATCTCACAGCAGTCTGAATCTCGCGAGAAGTAATGGTAGGCTTCTTGTTATACCTAGCCAGCTTCGAAGATTCCTGAGCAAGCTTCTCGAAAATATCGTTAATAAACGAGTTCATGATGCCCATAGCCTTGCTGGAAATTCCGATATCAGGATGAACTTGCTTCAGCACCTTGAAAATGTAGATCTTGTACGTCTCCACGCTCTTCTTCGTTCTCTTTTTCTTCTTGTCGGTCACGGAGGCTCCTTCTTTGGGAAGCTTTTTCTCCGCTCGTGGCTTCTTCTCCGCCGCCGCTGGGGCTTTCTCCGCCGGCTTCTTCTCGGCGGGTTTCTTCTCCGCTGCCTTTGGTGCCATCTCTTCGGATTCTAAATTCTTTTGAATTTGAGGAGAAATTTAATTGTTTTGAGTGGTTCTGGTAAGTGAAGAGTTACGATTGTTGTTTTGTTTATATAGAGAGGAATGGAGAAATGTTATTGGTTGGTTTTGGTGTCATGCGGATTGATGACGTGGATGGTGGAGATGGAGATGGACGGCTGGATTTGGAAGAGAGGTTTGAATGAATTTTGGTTTTAGCGGTATTTGTGAAATTGCGATTTTTGGGATTGTGGGATTTCGCGGGTCTTTTTTGAAGTACAGTATAGAAGAAAATTTAACTTTTTTCTTACAATGAAACAAAATCTAAAATCTTTGAAAATACAATTTTTTTTTGTTTTTTTTTGGCTTAATTTCTTAAAAAACCCCCACCTTGCACTTTTTTTTCGTTTATACTCTGACCTTGTAAAAACATCATTTGTACCCAATTTTGGGTTTTTATGTTTCATCCCTACCCAAAAGCATTAAATTGTACTCTTTTCATTTAGAAAAGAGTTAAAACATACTTTTTTCTATTTTTAAAAATACAAATAAATCCTTAAACTTAAAAAATGATCAAATATATCCAAATAATTAATTAATTTTTTTAATTATATAAAATAATAAAAAAATTATTATAATTTTTAATTTTTTTGTTGGAAATATTTTTTAAAAAAATTAAAAAAATTAAAAAAATAAACAAAAAATTCGGAATTTTTTTTAAAAAAAATTAAAAAAAATTATTATTATTTTTAATTTTTTGAAGAAAATGGTATTTTTGTACTATTAATAACTTTAATATCTAATTAGTATATAAGTTAAAAATGAAGGATTGTTTTAAACTCTTTTTCAAATGAAAAGAGTACAATTTAATGCTTTTGGGTAGAGATGAAACATAAAAGCTCAAAATTGGGTACAAATGGTGTTTTTACAAGGTCAGGGTATAAACGAAAAAAAAATGCAAGGTGAGGGTTTTTTAAGGAATTAAGCCTTTTTTTTTTTGTATACAATTGGTATTATATATTAGAGGACTTAAGTGGCAATATGCCCTTAAACTTGTAAGCAATGAGCAATTAACATATAAATTAATTTTGTGGGCTAATCAGTACACGGACTTTGTGATTATGGGCAATTTGGCCCATTTTGACAATTTGTCCCCTCAATTTGTAAGTTAATTGTCTCTTAAATTGGCAATTTGCCTCCTTAACATGTAAGTTAATTTGCCAAAATGTGCTAATTGCCCATAACAACCAAATTCGTGTATTTATTTGTCAACAAAATTAATTTATGTATTAATTACCCATTACTTACAAGTTGAAGGGGCAAATTGCTACTTAAGTAAAAAAAATAATAGTTGTAACTTATTAAAAAATATGAACAATGCGATACATGTGAAAACAAATAAATATAAAGACTAATGTAAATTGTCCAAATTACTAACCCAAAAAAAATAAGAAAAAATAAATCCTTAGAGAGCAACTTCCTCTCGTAACTTGTCAGTAGAGTGACTTCGTTCCTATCCGTCTATCATTTTTTCGAGCTTATGGTCTCAAAAAGTATGAAACGCACAAGATGTAATGGGACCGTTTGGAGGAAGCCAATTAAAATGAAGAAGAAGAAAAAGAGCGTAAAAGAAGACTCATTGATCTCCTTTTTTTTTGTTCGAAGTCAATGAATTCCTCTTTCTCTTACGCTATTTTAGTTGGAAAAGCACGGAAGTTTAAGGGTAACTGTAGGTCGGTGGCTACCTAAGGAAACTCCGATTCGATCCATTTTATATATAAAAAAAATATTCTATATGAATGTACAAATATAAAGATAATTAAAATTAAAAAGATATTGATAAAAAATTAAATTAAATTATCATCATAAATTAAATTAAATTAACTTACCATAAAATTTTGCATGCATGTACAATATTGCTAAGACAATTAAAAATTAAATCAATATATTTATAATAAATTAAATTAATCATCATGACTAAATTAAATTAAATCAAATTACCATACATGTATAGGAATGTTTACTTAAGGCCCATATATAGCACAGGCCCAGCTGTAGCATTTGCCTCTCTGTCCAACGGCTAGCAAATATTTAGCGTTAGATGAAGAACAATCAAACGGTCAAGAGTGAATGAAAAAAATAAGACCGTTGGAAGTAGTAGTAGAGGCTAAGGAAGAAGATTCATAACGTTCTCTTTGCTCTCTTCCTATAAAAAGAAATAAGACCGTTGGTAATACACAGTGTTTCTCCAAATTCAAAAAATTATAATAAATTCACAACTCTCTCCAGATTCTTTTCTTTTCGTTGTTTTTGATTTGAATTTTTTTTTTGTCTTTAATAATTGATTTATTTGGGTTGTATAATTGAAGGACCAGAGACTGTTCAAGATTTTGTGATTGGCAAGAAGAAGAATCAGATGAGATGCCTAATCAATTCCTTTTTCTTCCTCATGAGGTCAGTTTTTATGTTGATTGTTTCTGTTTTTGAATTTCTTTTTATTTTGATTGTTTCTGTTCTTGGGTTCCTGCAATTTGGTTTTGATGATTATAAAGAATATTTATTTTCTTGCAATGTTTTCTGAAATATTGGTTCTCTTAATTCTCTATTGATTGAATTTTTGTGTCTGTGTATTCAAGAGAATGTTGTGATTCTTCTGCAAGTGGTATTCAATTTTGATTTACATTGTCAATTGTTTATGTGAATCTGTTTAATAGAGTCAAATTTGAAGCAATTTGGTAATTCCTTTGCATTAAAAGATTGTAAGTTGGCTCATGTACCTGCATATGTAATACCGAATTTAAAGACTGAAAAAATGTATGAAAATCTCATGATTTGCACATATGCTGTATTAGTTGCTATGCCAAGTTTTCTTATTGTCATTGAGGCTGTAAACATTGTCATAATGTAAAACAAGTTATGTTGATCTATCTAATATCTTCAACGAGGCTGATCCTGAGGCTGATCCTTAATCTGTTACAGTTTTTATTAATTTTAATTTTCAACAAGGCTTTAAATTTTATCCTTGTCTTATGGACCTATGGTTTGTTGATTGGGTTGTTAGAAATGTGTAGTAGTCAGTGATGAAGAAATGGTGTAATTGTCACTTAATATGATAAACCTATGATTACATAATTAATTTTTTCAGTCTTTTTAGTTAATTTTAGATTATATTTTGTTTATTTCTGTCATGATTTTTTAATTAACTGGTCAGTTAGATTGAAAGGCAGTGCGATGATTTGTGTCATTGGTCTCGTTCGTCTTAATGGCATACTGCATAGTGTGCCTTGATGACCATCCTGATATATCACCACCACCCATATTCTGAGTCCTATACAGTCAATTTATTCAATTGCTAATATCTGATTACCTTTTCTTGTTGCACTGCTGTTCTTTGGAAGGCTCTCGAGTACGATCGAGTTTCTAAACCTGTCAAGTTTTGATACTTTATTCAGCAGGTTGTGTCCTTTTAGCAACTTGGCCTTCTTCCTCCAGCCTGTTGGCCATTGATTACTTGTCTATGATGAAGAGCAATTCTTTTCATTTCAATGAA
This sequence comes from Mercurialis annua, assembly GCF_937616625.2. Lineage (NCBI taxonomy): Eukaryota > Viridiplantae > Streptophyta > Magnoliopsida > Malpighiales > Euphorbiaceae > Mercurialis > Mercurialis annua. The sequence goes on along the minus strand of NC_065577.1, from coordinate 32,783,757 downwards.
CATTTTTTTTTACTCTTCTTCTTTTTCATCTGTTCCTTTCTTTGGTAGGGAATGAATCAACAAAAGATGCCAATTTCTTCTTGCTAAAGATGCCAATGTCAAGAGGTGCCGTCAGAAGCGCATGTTCATTGTTATACTCATCGATAAGGCACCCTCAGAAGTACTCCTACCAGGCGAAAAGGACTGGAAGATCTGGATGTGGCACATGGGTTTTTCCTCCAGCTACTGGAGGAGTATCTCTGAAATTTTTGGAGCTCAGTTTTACAAATCATGCAGCAGCAAGCACAGGGATTTTCTTCGTTTTTATGGGTATTTTTCTCAAACTTTTTTGTATGCAAACATCACAATCATTACAAGCAAGAGTTTCCATTCATTTTACTGAATCCTTAGTGTGTTTGTGTAGATGTTTCTCATGGATTTTACATGTGCAGATTTGGGAATATGGTTGAATGCAAGAAACAAATGGGGTGTTCAATAGTTTTTTTTTAAAAAAATTGACTAAATTACATCTCATTGATAAAGTAACTGTATAAAAACAATATCCGACCGCAAAGATGCATTCTATATTTATTTCTTCTTTGTTCCTTATCACTTAAATATTCTGTCTTTGATGAACTACCTATACAATTATTTATGTTATGAATAGTTTTGTATACTTGAAAGGTATATTTATAAATTGCATATGAATAGATGTGGTCCCCTTCTTTACATTTTCATTTCAGATAATTGTTTTGTGCTTTGTTTTTACTCTAATGAATTAAATTTGTCTTGTGACATTGTAGTACTTGAACTTGATAGTTTTATGTTTCTCGATGTTTATGTTGCTCTTCCTGCAAATCTCTTCGCTTGCCCCATCTGACCAGCACATTGGCTGCTCTATGTTTGCAGTATTTCACACCTTGTATCCGAATGGATGGTGAAAGTATGGCTCGTGTTGCTGAACCTTCGATCATTTGCATTGTTGATGTGCGGGGGATGAGAGTGAAGCATCAAGACGCAACAAAACTGCATTTCTTGTGTGCATATGCAGGTAACTTGTTTAGTTGCATTTTTTTTATAAAATATTGACAAAATTTTACATTTTGTTTTATCCATAGAATTTCAAAATTATAGGAAAATAACTGCCTTTACACAATATGATTGTAATGTCCTATTTGATTTTTAAAGGTGAAAATGGCATATGATTAAGAATTGAATTATATCCAAAAGAACACGATTATGGTCCTCGTAGATGGCGCGTAATGTGTAGATAGAAATATAAGAAGTGAGAATTAGTAGGATGATACCTGGAGCTAATTATATACATTATGTGCGCCTTGGAATTGAAACTGCACATCACAGAACATTTTCTATGTCTCCATGAATGGTGGTGAGGCTAGATAATTTCTTATTTTATTTTTTAACTTTTCAGATCAGTTTCTATCTTTCTACATAATTGTAGCTCTCAGTGTACAGCCACAGATATTGTTATCAGCTGCCCTTTTTGCACATTTCAAGTCTTTTCATGTCCGTCGTAATCGAACTTAGGGGGTTTTGACAAGAGAATATATATACCTCTCCTAGCCAGATCTGAAAGCCAGGCAGCACATTAAGGTACCATTTTCGAAATCATCTACAATTTATTTCCAAATTTTTGTGTTTGGAATAAATGAATGTATTAAAACAATTTTTAGAATTGAAATTTTGGAAATGAGTTTAGTTATAATTTGAGGAATCGTAAATCCAACTAAAATATGTGGAATTTGCTAATGAATTTCAAAAATTTAAAAGAACAATTTTATTGGACTAAATTGTCCGTACTTTATAAAACTATTTATTTTCATTCTCTTTTACTTGTAATTTTAGCTACTAATTTTTTTCTATCTTTTTTTTTTAAATTTCCATCTCTATTTTATTTACATATATATTTTTATCTCCAATTTTTAAACATCATTTTAAATCATTTAAAAAAAAAAATTACTTAGAACCAACAATTAGCCGTAAAACACAATTTTGCATAATGAAAAAGTTAAACAATAAATTGATAGTGTAATTGAGGGCTATAGTGTAATATCATAATATTAAAACAAAACAATGTTTAAAAGGATAACAAAATACTTAAAGTCGGAAATTTAGGTTAAAACGGGGCAAAATATTCAAACATATATGATTACTGGCTGTGCGAGCGCACGAAAGGTCCCGTGCGTTCGCACACACCGTCCGCCCGCACACTGACGTGTAGCCCCCGAAAAAGTTATTTTCCGGGCGCTTCGCCACTTCTCGATACTCCCGACATGCTTCCACTTAATTTTAACATATAACCCAATTCAAATCTCACCAAAAACGACAATAGAAACGCGATTACGATTCATTTAATTCGTTTAAAACGAAATAACCCTTATTCATTAATTCTCGCAACAAAAAACGTCGAGTTTACCTCGATTTGAAGCCCATAGATGATAGAGAATGAAATTCTGAACAAATCGATATAAAAAATTCGTGATTTGGACGAGAAACGGTGAAATGGCGGCGGATCGATGATGATCGTCGTTTTTCTTTCTCTGCTCTTGATCCCTTTGTTTCTTTCCTTCTTCATAAGGACATATGTATCTTGGCTAATTAGCCATTCTAAGTCCTTCATTTCTTATCTCCCTATATTTGTGGAGCTATCTCTCTGCCCTGGCTTTTAGGTTAGGGTTTCTTTTCTTCAAACTGAAGATTTCTGCTCGGATTAGTTCCGTTTCTCTTGCTATCTGCTTGTTGTGATAATACCTATTCCCTGAGGAGAGTTGGCTGATATGTGCGCCAATCTCAGACTGACGGAGTGTTCGGCGATCAATTTGGAAGACGTGGTAGACGAAGATATCGAAACAAAGGCTGAACTAAGCCTAGTTTGCAAGCTGTTCACCAAGAAACCTTACAATCTACCCATATGCGCAATGCGTTGAACAATGCATGGAGGATGGCGAAAGGTTTTGAGATGAAAGAGATATAGAGGATAATCTATTCGTTTGCGAATTCTTTTCAAAAACAGATAGAGCTAAGGTTATGCGTGAATCACCGTGGCACTTTGATAAACAACTAATCATCTTTGAGCCCATGATGGGGAATATGCAACCTAACAATTTGGGACTGAAGGAATGTCCTACCTGGCTACGTATCTATGATTTACTGTTGAACTGTAGGGGAAAAGCTGCGATTGGAAAAATATGCGGAAAGGTAGGGAGAGTTCTTGAATGGAACGATGATAATGATTGTGTATGGAACAGGTTTTGTCGAGTGCGGGTGATGATTGATGCCACTAAACCGCTGATTAGAGGGACGAAGGTTGTCGATTGGGTGAGAAGTGTTGGATTTCTTTCAAATATGAAAGAGTCAAATTTTTTGTTATTGGTGTGGGCTCTTCGACCACACTATAGCTGATTGTGAAACAAAGCCGGATGAGACGGAAGTGACGGAGTGGCCATACGGTCCTGTGTTGAGAGCCACACCTAGGAAATGGTTGATGATGGAACAGAAAAAAAATCTCAGAGCAGTGAGGACAATAAAAGAAGAAACGATGCTGTTGAAGATGAGGTTCACGAGGATGAAGTCAACAGGCCACCGGCGGTTAGAAGAGTATTGAACTTGGGTGGTAATGGTGATGTTACTGAGGTTGAGAATCTCTTTAGGGCGCAGAAGCTTGTTCACCATGATAAGGAGGGAGGCGTAGGAACGACGTTAGCTAAAAATAAAGTCCCAATGGATACATGTGAGGGCTTTGTGGATGTTGATGTAACTCAGGTTCAAAATACTGATCAGATAGCAACATTAGCGCGTATTGCTACCCTAAGCAGTAATAAAGCCACGAAGAAGTCTACGTGGACGCGAAGTAAAAGTAACAGAGGTCAGGGAGTGGGAGAGGGGGAGAGCTCGAAGTCCGGAGGAGGTTCTAAACGGTCCCTTATCAAAGCTCAGATCTTTTTATGGATCCAAATAATCTTTTCTCTAAAAAAGCAAGAGATGGGTTATTGGATAAGTTCGACAATATTGAGATATCGGCGGAGGTTGGTAAGCAACCTCGCCGGATGCAATGAAACTCTTCAGTTGGAACCTCCAAGGAGCGGGGAATCCTTGGACGGTACGTGCGCTTAAACATTTTGTTTCTCACTATTCCCCGGATATGTTTTTTTTTAATGGAAACCAAACTCGTTGATAGTGAATTGGTTAACATTAAAAGGAGTTTTCATTTGTTTAATTCCTTTACGGTTGATTGTGTTGGTCGCAAAGGTGGATTAATTCTCTTCTAGAAAAAATCCATTGTTGTAGATATCGTTGGGTTCTCTAGTATATTGTGTTTTCTTCGGTTGATGAGTCGGTTAATTTCAAGTGGTGTGACATGGGTATTTATGGGTGGTCTAAAACGGGTAACAAATGGCGTACGACTGATCATATGCGTGATGTTTGTGTGGGTCTATAAGGGCCGCTTCTCTGCTTTAGCGACTTTAATCTTTGTTTGTCTCATGATGAAAAGTTTGGTGGTAGACTTCGAGAGCAGAGAGAGATTGATGGATTTCGTAACGCTCTTTATGATTGTGAAGTAGAAGACCTGGGATTTGAAGGACCCGCGTTTACTTGGTCCAATATGCGTAGCAACGATCAGAATATTCAAGCTCGGTCCGATTCTTTTGGACACTTTAAATGACCCCATCTCACGAGCTGCCAAACCATACCGATTTGAGAACATGTGGATGATGCATGAGCAGTGTGAAGAGGTTATCCGAGATGCATGGAGATTTGAAGTTGGTGGGAATGTCGGGTTGATGGGGAAAATTGAGGCCTGCGACAATGTTCTCAAGTCGTGGGCTTACTTGAATTTTGGTAGTGTTAGACGAAAGCTTAAGGATAAGTTGAATGAGCTTAAAAAACTGCAGGATGTGCCTTTTACTGACGTGATTAAGGCATATTTTAATGCGGTTAACAGTGAAATTGATGATTTGTTGTTTAAGGAAGAAACAATGTGGAAGCAGCGGTCTAGAGCAGATTGGTTGCGGGAGGGAGATCGTAACACTAAATTCTTCCATAATGATTCCGAGTATGCCAGGCATTACGGGTTGGCTAGAACCGCCGCTAGAGTTCTTGAGAGCGGTTTTTTTTTTGCCGACTCTATTTCGAGATGCCAAGGAGTATGTTGGGCATTGTGACCGGTGTCAACGAGTGGGGAATATCTCGAAGCGAGATGAGATGCCATTGACCTCAATTCAATAGGTAGAAATATTCGATGTTTGGGGGATAGACTTCATGGGGCCATTTCCGATGTCTCATGGGAATCTTTTCATTTTGGTTTGTGTAGACTACGTGTCAAAGTGGGTAGAAGCGGAGGCTTTACCTATGAATGATGCTAAGGTGGTCATACGGTTTCTAAAGCATCTTGTGAATCGTTTTGGCACGCCTAGAGTTGTCATAAGTGATGGGGGCTCACATTTTTGCAACCGGGAATTCGAAGCCTTGATGAGAAAGTATAATGTTTACCACCGTGTTGCAACCCCCTACCATCCCCAAACTAGTGGGTAAGTTGAAGTCTCGAACCGCGAGTTGAAGAGAATCCTAGAGAAAACAGTGAATGGGTCAAGGAAGGATTGGTCTTTGAAGCTGGATGATTCATTGTGGGCATATAGAACGGCCTACAAGACTCCACTTGGTATGTCACCCTTTCGAATCGTCTATGGGAAGGCATGTCACCTTTCTTTGGAGTTGGAGCACAAGGCCTATTGGGTGATTAAGAAGCTCAATTACAATTTTAAAATGGAGGGTGAAAAGCGACTTCTTCAACTTAATGAATTGGATGAGATCCGGGTGATGCACATATCACCCCTAAGGTTTTGAAAGCGGGGTCCTTTGTGGTGCTATACAACTCGAGATTGAAGTTGTTTCCGGGCAAGTTGAAGTCCCGATGGAGTGGGCCATTTAAAATTAAAAAATATGGCAAGTCATGGAGCGGTGGAATTGGAGAATTCTCAAGGCGAGACCTTTAAGGTCAATGGGCATCGATGCAAGCCGTATCTCGAGCCTTTGACCAACCGAGTGGAAGATAAGATATCTTTCACAACTCCTACTTGAGTCCACCATGCGACGGTCAAGCTTTCAACTCTAAACAAGCGCACTTGGGAGGCAATCCCAAGCAGTTTGTTTTCACACTTTCACCTTTTACTAGTTGTTTGTTGTTTTAGTATGTTTGATGTTGTTATTTTTCTTAATTTTTGTTTAAGATAACGTCCGGTATGTTTCGGTTTTGGATGTGTAGGAGATTGGAATGTGTGCAAAAGTTTGAAAAAAATCTCCCTCCCTTTATAAGGTGTCTCGAACCAAGACACCTTGCTAATGGTGTCTCGGAGGCAGATTGTAACGTCCCGGATCGAGACACCCATTTCACATGGGTGTATCGGTCCGAGACACTGATTAAAAAGGGGGGGGGGATTTGAAATGTTTTCATTCTTCTTTACACACTTGGATTGATGATGTGGCGAAATCGTGGCCTTTCAAATAGAAAAACACACCACAAAGATCAATGACATGACAAGATCTTAGCCCTTCTCCTCCTCCATTTGCATTTTTACCATAAAAAGACCTCCAACACTTCATCTTCTCTACTTTCTTTTCCTTATTACGCATAAACTCCATAACCAAAGAAGATAGGATTTGGGTGGTTTATTCTACAATTGGCAAGAAAGGACCTGGATTTTAATGACAACAAGTATGTGATTTTACCCCCGCGTGTGATTGACATCGATCACTTGAGAGCGGGAGCGTATGTGAGCAAGGGCAAGGTGGTTGGCAAGTACAAGAGGGACAATTGGGAAGCTGGGCATCCGGGGCAACCAATTACGGAGCGGATGCAAGGATCGCCTAGAGAGGAACCGACACCAAGGAGGCCGAAAGAGCCGGTTAGAAGGAAAGGAAAGGAAGCGGCCGGAACTAGTGCCAAAGGCGGAAATGTCCACGAAGGAGTGCAATGGGAGCCTCCGGCTTCGAATGTCTCGCAAGGCGGAAGTGATTTTGAGGCAATGCAAATTCGGTTCATGGATGACCAACGAAAAATGTGGGAGCGTATGGAGTATAGGCAAAAGAGGCTTCAGGAGCGCCAAAGGCGACAAGAGGAAAAGCTAAGGGATTACTTCAATGCCCAAGGAGGCCCACGCTATCCTTCACCTACACCATCTCCGGATCCACCGGCGTTTGACTAGCGAGATTTGTTTTTTCTTACTCTATCTCATAAAATTTCTTGCTTAGGGACTAAGCTAGAAATAGCGTGAGGAGGGTTGTGAAATTGTATCTCGCTTTATCTTTATCGCTTTATGTTGTGTGTTTACTTATCATTTTATGTTGGTGTGTTTTCCTTATGTTTGTGTCGTTTTGAGTCTAGTTGTTGTAGGATGTTTGTGTCACCTCCATTAAACTCTTGTACCAAACTTGAAATGTTATCAGTGGAAGTTAGTGAATTTGGCAATTATTTGAAATGTATCAACTTTTGCTATCTCTTGTAGTTGAATGCCATAATGCATGTTTCTAGCCTAAACAATTATTTTCAAATGCTTGCTTAATAAGATGTGTATTGGTATGACATGTTGCGAAGGGATAGTGGTGAAATTGACCTTTAGTTGTTGATTCTTGAATTTGACGGTTTAGCTTAATACGGATGCATGATTTGCGATAATTTTGAAGAATTTGTGTTATCTTAATTTTGAGCATGTTTTGGCATAAGAACATAAGAATTGAGCATGAGGCATAACACCACATTTATTTTTTTGAGCATATTGAGCCTAATTATTTATTGTGAGTGTCGTTTTGTCTGAAATTCCTAGAATTTGCTCGGTGTCCATTCGAGATTGCATTGTTGAGTGATTGATGATTAGATGAGTGTGACATTAGTTGTAAACATTTCGAGAGACCACTTTTAAGCTTACCCCTTTTACCTCTAGAAAACACAAGTTTGGGTCTAGACCTTTGTTGATATTACCATATTCACTCATTAATTCCGTTCTTCCATTTCCACTTTAAACACCGGAACTTGACTTGAGAACTAGTGTAAGGAGGATGAGGTAGTAGCTTGACGAAAACAAAATAGTTTGAACTTGTAATGTGCGGCATACTCGGAATCATGGCAAGCACTCAAAATAGGCATCACTTCTCATGGCGATATCTAGTTTGGCAACACCTTGGTATGCCGACATTGCTAATTATCTATCCTCGGAAAACATGCCTCCGGATTTGACTCATCATCAACGGAAGAAATTTTTATCCGACGTCAAGAGGTATTTATGGGATGAACCCTACTTATTTAAGATTTGTGATGATGGGATGATACAGAGATATGTAGATTTGGGAGAAGTGATGCCTATTTTGAGTGCTTGCCATGATTCCGAGTATGCCGAGCATTACAAGTTCAAACTATTTTGTTTTCGTCAAGCTACTACCTCATACTCCTCACACTAGTTCTCAAGTCAAGTTCAGGTGTTTAAAGTGAAAATGGAAGAACGGAATTAACGAATGAATATGGTAATATCAACAAAGGTCTAGGCCCAAACTTGTGTTTTCTAGAGGTAAAAGGGGTAAGCTTAAAAGTGGTCTATAGAAATGTTTACACCTAATGCCACACTCATCTAATCATCAATCACTCAACAATGTAATCTCGAATGGACACCGAGCAAATTCTAGGAATTTCGGACAAAACGACACTCACAATAAATAATTAGGCTCAACATGCTCAAAAAAATAAATGTGGTGTTATGCCTCATGCTCAAATCTTATGTTCTTATGCCAAAACATGCCCAAAATTAAGATAACACAAATTCTTCAAAATTATCGCAAATCATGCATCCGTATTAAGCTAAACCGTCAAATTCAAGAATCAACAACTAAAGGTCAATTTCACCACTATCCCTTCGCAACATGTCATACCAATACACATCTCATTAAGCAAGCATTTGAGAATAATTGTTTAGGCTAGAAACATGCATTATGGCATTCAACTACAAGAGATAGCAAAAGTTGATACATTTCAAATAATTGCCAAATTCACTAACTTTCACTAATAACATTTCAAGCTTGGTACAAGAGTTTAGTGGAGGTGACACAAACATCCTACAATAACTAGACTCAAAACAACACAAACATAAGGAAAACACACCAACATAAAGCGATAAGTAAACACACAACATAAAGCGATAAAGATAGAGCGAGATACAATTTCACAACTCTCCTCACACTATTTCTAGCTTAGTCCCTAAGCACGAAATAAAATAAAAGCAAGAAATTGAATGAGATAGAGTTAGAAAAAAGAAATCACGCTAGTCAAACGCCGGTGTATCTGGAGATGGTGTAGGTGAAGGATAGCGTGGCCCTCCTTGGGCATTGAAGTAATCCCTTAGCTTTTCCTCTTATCGTCTTTGGCGCTCTTGAAGCCTTTTTTGCCTATACTCCATACGCTCCCATATTTTTCGTTGGTCCTCCATGAACTGAATTTGCATTGCCTCAAAATCACTTCCGCCTTGCGAGACATTCGGAGCCGGAGGCTCCCATTGCACTCATTCGTGGACATTTCTGCCTTCGGCACTAGTTCCGGCCGCTTCTTTTCCTTTCCTTCTAACCGGCTCTTTCGGCCTCCTTGGTGCCGGTTCCTCTCTACGCGATCCTTGCATCCGCTCCGGAATTGGTTGCCCCGGAAGCCCGGCTTCCCAATTGTCCCTCTTGTACTTGCCAACCACCTTGCCCTTGCTCACATACGCTCCCGCTAGCTCTCAAGTGATCGATGTCAATCACACGCGGGGGTAAAATCACATACTTGCTGTCATTAAAATCCGGGTCCTTTCTTGCCAATTGTAGAATAAACCACCCAAATCCTATCTTCTCTGCCACCTCGGGAATCTCTTGCATCATTCTAATAAATCGATATCCAACATTGACTTGCACATCCGCATCATCGGGGTACTTTAGAGCCTTTAAAATGAGCAAGTCCGCTCTAGCTACCTTGCTATACTCGTTGCGCCCGCAATATGTGAGCGCATACTGCTTGAGCACCACTATTGTTCTGATATCTCGCACTTGATTTAATTTGGCCGTGTGGACATCAAAAGAAGGCTTTCCCAATGCTTCATTCCATGCCAAATTATCATCAAATTCGTCGGACCCCGGCATGTATTTGATTCCGTAATCCCACATGGAGAATTCCTCCCTCAATTCGCCCAAGGAGTACTCCCGCTCCTTGCCACCAAATCGAAATGTCATGACTGTATCATCGGTGGGTGACTTAACCAAAGTAGTGACAAACTCATAGGTGAGCGCCTTACAATGATCATGCGATGACGTCGCCATCTTGTCTAATTGCAACCACCCTATGAGTTGCTCCACCACTTCAAAAATTGCTAATTTTCTCATTGAAGCCCAATCAATAACAAAGGGCGGGGCTATACCTCTATCCGCAAGTTTTCCGTACCTCTCACCCTCCTCTACCGAACGTATTTGGAATGGAGCCTTGAATCGCCGAGTCAAAGCGGCCGGAGTGTTAACCCCAACAACTCTAGAACCGGAGGCAGTTGTCTTGCGGGAATGACAGATTGCCCGTGGTGGTTGCTCATCTTGTTCTTGCTCAATAGGCGGGTTGGAAACTTGACCGGTGGCTTTTGATGATCTTAATGTTCGAGACATGGAGATTAGCGAAAAAGGTGTTCTAAAGTGGTGTCGGTTTTGAATTTTTGACCGAAATAGGTGATGGTTAAGGCTTTATAAAAATTTGGCTAGAGGGAAGAGAGTGGAGCTTTTGGTTATTGAGTTTATGCTTAATAAGGAAAAGAAAGTAGAGAAGATGAAGTGTTGGAGGTCTTTTTATGATAAAAATTCAAATGGAGGAGGAGAAGGGCTAAGATCTTGCCATGTCATTGATCTTTGTGGTGTGTTTTTTTATTTGAAAGGCCACGATTTCGCCACATCATCAATCCAAGTGTATAAAGAAGGAGCCAATGAAAACATTTCAAATCCCCCCTTTTTAATGAGTGTCTCGGACCGAGACACCTTATAAAAGGGGAGGGAAATTTTTTTCAAACTTTTGCACACATTCCAATCTCCTACACATCCAAAACCGAAACATATCGGACGTTATCTTGAACAAAAATTACGAAAAATAACAACATCAAACATACTAAAACAACAAACAACTAGTAAAAGGTGAAAGTGTGAAAACGAACCGCTTGGGATTGCTTTCCAAGTGCGCTTGTTTAGAGTCGAAAGCTCGACCGTCGTATGGTGGACTCAAGTAGGAGTTATGAAAAATATCTCATCTTCCACTCGGTTGGTCAAAGGCCCGAGATACGGCTTGCATCGATGCCCATTGACCTTAAAGGTCTCGCCTTGAGAATTCTCCAATTCCACCGCTCCATGACTTACCACATTTTTAATTTTAAATGGCCGACTCCATCGGGACTTCAACTTGCCCGGAACCAACTTAAATCTCGAGTTGTATAGCAACACAAAGGACCCCGCTTTCAAAACCTTAGGGGTGATATGTGCATCATGCCACTTCTTTGTTTTCTCCTTGTATATCTTAGTATTCTCGTAGGCCATGAACCGGATCTCATCCAATTCATTAAGTTGAAGAAGTCGCTTTTCACCCGCCATTTTAAAATCGTAATTGAGCTTCTTAATCACCCAATAGGCCTTGTGCTCCAACTCCAAAGGAAGGTGACATGCCTTCCTATAGACGATTCGAAAGGGTGACATACCAAGTGGAGTCTTGTAGGCCGTTCTATATGCCCACAATGAATCATCCAGCTTTAAAGACCAATCCTTCCTTGACCCATTCACTGTTTTCTCTAGGATTCTCTACAACTCGCGGTTCGAGACTTCAACTTGCCCGCTAGTTTGGGGATGGTAGGGGGTTGCAACACGGTGGTAAACATTATACTTTCTCATCAAGGCTTCGAATTCCCGGTTGCAAAAATGTGAGCCCCATCACTTATGACAACTCTAGGCGTGCCAAAACAATTCACAAGATGCTTTAGAAACCGTATGACCACCTTAGCATCATTCGTAGGTAAAGCCTCCGCTTCAACCCACTTTGACACGTAGTCTACACAAACCAAAATGAAAAGGTTCCCATGAGACATCGGAAATGGCCCCATGAAGTCTATCCCCCAAACATCGAATATTTCTACCTATTGAATGGAGGTCAATGGCATCTCGTCTCTCTTTGAGATATTCCCCACTCGTTGACACCGGTCACAATGCCCAACATACTCCTTGGCATCTCGAAATAGAGTCGGCCAAAAGAAACCGCTCTCAAGAACTCTAGCGGCGGTTCTAGCTGACCCGTAATGCCCGACATACTCGGAATCATGGCAAGCACTCAAAATAGTCATCACTTCTCCCAAATCTACACATATCCGTATCATCCCATCACCACAAATCTTAAATAAGTAGAGTTCATCCCATAAATACCTCTTGACGTCGGATAAAAATTTCTTCTGTTGGTGATGAGTCAAATTCGGAGGCATGATTTCCGAGGATAGATAATTAGCAATGTCGGCATACCAAGGTGTTGCCAAACTAGATATCCCCATGAGCATTTCATCCGAAAACCGTTCATTAATATCAACACCCAAAGGAATAGACTCCGGAATTTCTAACCTCGATAGATGATCCGCCACTACGTTCTTCGTACCTTTCTTGTCCCGGATCTCTATGTCAAACTCTTGCATTAGGAGAATCCATCGAATGAGCCTCGGCTTTGCGTTTTGCTTAGTGAAAAGATATCTCAAGGCGGTATGATCGGTATAGATGATGGACTTTGATCCGAGCAAGTATTGCCGAAATTTTTCCAAGGCAAACACCACCGCCAACATTTCTTTTTCGGTAGTGGTGTAATTGAGTTGCGCTCCCGCCATCGTCCGGCTAGCATAGTAGATCACATGCACCTTCTTATCTTTCCTTTGACCCAATAAACACCCCAAAGCTTGATCGCTTGCGTCACACATAAGCTCAAAGGGTAAGCTCCAATCCGGAGATGAAATAATAGGCGCCGTCACAAGAACCTCTTTCAATTTCTCAAACGCTTCATGGCACTCCTTGGTAAAATCAAAAGGGGCTTCTTTTACTAACAAGCTTGTTAGGGGCCTTGCGAAATGAACCGGCGATAAAAACCCGCATGGCCCAAGAATGCCCATACTCCTTTAACCGTGACCGGAGCAACTAATTTCTCAATGACCTCCGTCTTTGCTCTATCAACCTCAATGCCCGCTTCCGAGATTCTATGCCCAAGCACAATACCCTCTTCTACCATGAAATGGCATTTCTCCCAATTAAGCACCAAGTTGGTCTCCTCACATCGTGCCAACACACGCTCAAGATTTGCCAAACAACCGTCAAATGAATTACCAAAAACAGAAAAATCATCCATAAATACCTCTATTATATCCTCCACCATATTATTGAAGATCGATGTCATACATCGTTGAAAGGTTGCGGGGGCATTGCACAATCCGAAGGGCATCCGTCTATAAGCAAACGTACCGTAAGGGCAAGTGAATGTTGTTTTCTCTTGGTCATCCGGGAAGATGAGTATTTGATTATACCTGGAGTAACCGTCAAGAAAGCAATAATATTTGTGTCCCGCCACTCTTTCAAGCATTTGATCAATAAACGGTAGAGGGTAGTGGTCCTTTCGGGTCTCCGCGTTCAACCTCTGGTAGTCGATACAAACTCTCCACCCGGTCACCGTTCTTGTAGAGATTTGTTCCCCCTTTTCATTTTCCACTACTGTCATTCCTCCCTTCTTGGGTACGCATTGAACCGGACTAACCCAACCACTATCAGAGATTGGGTAGATGATCCCCGCGTCGAGAAGCTTCACTATTTCCTTGTGCACAACTTCCTTCATGTTCGGATTTAATCTCCTTTGCTTTTGAGTACACTTCTTGACTTCATCCTCAAGGTGGATCTTGTGCATCACCACTTGAGGACTTATGCCTCGGATGTCGGAGATTTGCCATCCCATGGCTAAGACATGACCCTTCACTACTTCAACAACTTGCTTCTCTTGCGCTTCCGAAAGCTTGTTAGAAATTATGATCGGAAGCGTCTCATTTTCTCCCACAAAAGCGTACCGGAGGTGGTTAGGTAGGGGTTTCATCTCCATTTAGGGTGGTACTTGAGAGGATGGAGGTGTAACCCCCACATTCATGATCAAAGTTTCGGTGTTGAGTGCATCTTCGTCGGAATATTCATTGTCAAGCTCATCAAAATGGAACGTCACCTTGGAAACCTCATGAAAGTTCACATCCCTCTCGTTATACCTTCTCTCGGATCGAGACACTTGAGTGGGGGATGTGTCTCGGTCCGGGACGTTAGCTCCTGGATGGCCATTCCTTATGTCTCGATCCGAGACACCTATAGAAAGAGGGAGTCTCGATCCGAGACATGAGGAATAGTCTCCAAAAGCTTGAAAATTTTCCATACTTCCTCGATTAACCGCTTCCAAGTTCGCTTCAAGTTGATCCTTCACGAGGTCATCTACCAAATCAATCCTCATACACTCTTCCTCCTCGATGGTACCCTCATAACTTTCTTCATATCAAACTCGACCATTTCTTCATCAATTCTCAAGGTCAACTTCCCACCATGCACATCAATCAAAGCCCTTCCGGTGTTCATAAAGGGTCGCCCCAAGATCATTGGGCACTTCTTGTCTACCGCATAGTCCAATATAACAAAATCAACCGGAAAGATGAACTTATCTACCTTGACAAGCACATCCTCAACAATCCCAAACGGCCTTTTCAACGAATGATCCGCTAGTTGGAGTACCATCGAGGTGCTTTTCACAGTTTGGTCTCCACATAGTGTCCTGAAAAGAGGTAAAGGCATAAGATTAATACTAGCACCAAGATCAAATAGGCAATTTATAGAACTCATATTTCCTATAGTGCAAGGTATAGAAAAACTCCATGGGTCCTTCAACTTAGCCGGTAGATCATTCAAGATGATTGAGCTACACACTTCCGGAATGGGAACCGTTGCACCATTATCCCAACTCCGTTTGTTGGTAATGATGTTCTTCAAGAACTTGGCATATTGCGGCATCTCTCGGAGTGCATCCGTCAAGCTAAGATTAATTTGCAATTTCTTGAAGATCTCAAGGAACTTATGAAATTTTTCGTCCCCTTGAGCTTTCCTTAACCGGCTTGGAAATGGGACCGGTGGTACAAACAGTGGCGGCGGTGGCGGCCTCACATAAGGCTCTTCAACCTCGATAACCACTTCCTCACATTCCTTTGGTAAATCTTGACTTCAGCTTGCTATATCAACAACAATTTGAGGCTCATCCTCCTCAACAACATGCTTTTTCCCATTGGCTTTCTCAAGGTTTCTCCCACTTTGGAGCTCTACCGCTTTAACATGTTCTCTAGGGTTATTCTCCGTAGTGGATGGCAATCCCCCTTGAGGTCTACCTTGAAGATTGATAGCAAGTTGTGAGATTTGAGTTTCAAGCATTTGATTAGTGGCGGCTTGGTTCTTTTAAAGTTGCTTCATCTCTCTTATCTCCTCCATCAACTTGCAAGCATATTCCCTTCATCCATATTTCTTTGAGGTTGAAAACCGGGGGATGTTGAGGTCTAGCACCCGAATTGTTGCCATGACCTTGATTGTGATGGTAATTTTCTTGTTGTTGTGGAGGTCTATTTCCACCTTGGAAGCTTGAACCCGCTTGATTAGACCCTTGAGCATTGCCTTGGCCCTCTTGGTTTCTCCATCCAAAGTTAGGATGGTTCCTCCATCCGGGATTATAGGTATTCGAGTAAGGATCATTTCCTTGCATTTGACCTCCCACATAGTTCACTTGTTCACTCCATGCTTGACCCGTGGCATAACACTCACTACTATCATGATTGAAGTCCCCACAATGTTCACATCCCTCTTGGACATATGCCACCGGAGCATTCCGGGGGGTCACTTGCTTCTTCAAGGCATCGACTTGGCTTTGCAAAGAGGCATTCATGGCCTTCATAGCTTCAAACTCTTTTGATTGGTCAAGTGTCATTAATGCCTTTTGAGCCGATGGTCTTCTTCTTTCCGAGGACCAATTGCTACTAACCATTTCCAATTTCTCAATCAATTCATTAGCTTCATCAAACGTCTTTTGCATCAAAGAACCACCCGATGCCGAATCAATGGTCGACCTTGTAATCTCACCCAAGCCATTATAGAATATTTGGAGCACATGCTCCCTTACAAGGCGATGATGAGGGACATGTCTTTGGAGATCTTTGAACCTCTCCCAAGTTTCATAAAGAGATTCCCCATCATATTGATAATAGTCAATGATGTCTTCGGTTAACTTTGCGGTTCTCCCCATCGGAAAGTACTTATAGAGAAAAGCTTGAGCAAGGTCCCGCCAATTATGGACTGATGCATTCGGTAGTGAACGAAGCCACAAGCTTGCATTATCTCTTAGTGAAAATGGGAACATTTGGAGCTTGATTTGATCGGCGGTAATATTATGAAGCTTGAATGTGTCCAAAACCCCCAAGAACTTTGCAATGTGTTCATTCGGATCCTTGCTCGGTAGTCCATAGAAGGCGCATCGATTCTCTAGAAGTTGAATCGTGCTAGGCTTGATTTCAAAAGTGGCCGCGGTGACCGGTCGAGCAAAGCACCCATAGGCGGCGTTATCCACATCCGGGTGGAAGAAGTCCCCCAAAGTTTGCCTTTGCGCTTGATGGCCTTGAACTTGAGGGTGGTCTTCCCCTTGTTGATCTTGCCGATTTCTCTCATCGAGTGGAGGAGGCGGATGTTGCCTCACTCCATCGACTTGAGGATGATATTGCTCTTCCTCATAATCATCTTCCCCATGTTCCATGATAGCGGGCCTACGATTTTCCCGTCTCACACTTCTTTCAAATCCCCCGAGGTTGGCTTGGAACTGTTCTAGTGGAAGATTCGCCCTTCGTGTATTGTGCATACACTATAGTTGATCTCCTACACAAACAACAACAAGCAAACCACGCGTAAACCCGGAAAGAAGCAAAAATAACAATAGTAACAAAAAAAAACAGAAAATAAAACTAACTCGACCGAACTACAACTACTTTCAATCAATCAATAAACACTCGTCACTCCCCAGCAACGGCGGCAAAAACTTGTTAGCAAAAAGCCAACTCGTAGTAATCCAGAAGTCGGATATCGATCCCACGAGGAGTGAATCTAGAGCGATTGACGAGAATGAACTTTAGTTGTTATTCAATTCGTTTAGCGCAACAAACAATTGGATTTAGATTCAAGAATCAATTTAACACTAACAATTCAACTAATCACCAACTTGCAACTAACAACTAGAATTGACAATTAATTTAACAATTGTAAAAGACTAAAAGCGATTAACTATAAACGAGAATTCAAATGATAAAAGAGGTTTGGAGGTCAACAATCCACCTAGGTCATGCATTATCGGGGTTAAGGTCTAGGGTCATAAAACGAGGGCCGAGCATTTCTAAATCACAATTCCCGCTCTCTCGAGCCTCAAAGAGCTACAAAATCACAACTAATCAAGCTTAACCTACTCTCGTAGAACTAAACACAATTAGGGCCATTACAGTAAATCACAACCCAAATGCCACTTAATTACTAACCCACTCTCATAGTGTCACTAATTAAGCATCTAATTCCAATTAACAAACCCTCTCTCAAGGTGAGTCTTAATCTAACAACAATACTTAGGTAGCTAATCTAAGCAAGCCTTAAGAATATTAATTAGAACATCAACACAAACCCTAACCCTAACCCAATCATGCCTTAACTAGGATTCATATCAACCCCCAAATAAAGGGGGTTTAGCCACTCATGCTTAAAGCAACACAAGCAAACAATGAATAAGAACAATAGAGCATTAGAAAGTAAAGAGGGGTTACCTTAATTAAATGAGTAGAGCAATAAACCATAAGAGATAATAAAGATCCAATAATAAATAAGCTTGCAATAATTATGAAGACCTTACAAAGCAATAAAAGCTTCGAAGCACCAACAATGGTGGAAGCTATGGAAAACTAATTTCTAAAAAGATTCAATCTATTCTAAGAGAAGCAACTTTTCAAAAGGAATAAAAATCTGAGTATTAATTGCTTAACCTAAAATAGAGATAAAGTTGTATTTATAGTCTTTACAAATGAGGAGATAAAGTCATCCTAGTACAAGTTGTGTCTAGCTAAATGGGGAAGTGGGCCTTGAGCCTTTGATCCATTGAAAGAAAGCTGAGATCCTTCATCTAGTGCATGTCTCGGATCGAGACACCTAAGTTGAGGGAGTGTCTCGGTCCGAGACGATAGTTTATGGGCATTCTGCCTATCAGTTCCTTGTGTCTTGGACCGAGACACCTATGTAAAGGGGGTGTCTCGATCCGAGACAAGGCAAAATGCCTTGTTTCCTTGATCATTTCGCTTCCCGGCTTCCCTCGCTCCTTGCTTTCGTCGATTCTTCCCATATTTGATGCCAAAATGCTCTGCAATGCTCTCAAACACCTGAAACGCTCACACATGCAATAAGATATACAAAATACTAGAAAAAGCACGGTGAAACATAGCAAAAGCATGCAGAAAACAAATCAATACATAGGAGTATTTTACTCCTATCAGGAGGTGGTCACGGCATTGAAGCAGATGGGAGCTTTGAAGGCCCCGAGCCCTGATGGATACATCTTATTGGTATATAGTTGGAAAAGAGGTGGTGAAATGTGTGCTCAATTTTATGCTTACCGGGTTGATGCCTGCGGACACGAATCACACCTTTATTACGCTTATTCCCAAGAAAATGCCGCCAAAATCGATGAAAGACTACCATCCTATTAGCCTTTGCAATGTTGTGTATAAGCTGATCGATAAGGTTCTTGCCAATAGACTCAAAACGGTGCTGCCTTGCCTAATTAAAGTGTCTCAGAGTGCGTTTGTCCCAGGGCGTCTCATTACGGTAATGCGTTGATAGCTTTCGAGCTATTCCATTCTATGGCAAAGAGATCTCAGGGTAAAAAAGGGTCGATAGCGCTAAAGATGGATATGAGTAAGGCCTACAACAGGGTTGAATGGAGTTTCATTGAGAAAAAGCTATGGTGCAAATGCGGTTTCCTGAGCATTTTACCAAGCTTATTTTATCCTGCATTTCTTCGGTCTAGTTTTCCTTTATGGTTAATGGTGCCCCCCATGGATTTCTTAAGCCTCAGAGAGGTCTTCGTCAAGGAGACCCGCTATTGCCATACCTGTTTTTGTTTTGTATGGAAGGATTATCAGCCCTTTTGCGGCGTGGAGTCAATGTCGGGGATATATCTGGTAGCCGTATTTGCAGGGGGGCTCCAAAGATAAACCACCTTTTCTTTGCAGATGATAGCATCTTATTCGCTCAGGCTACAATGAAGGAATGTAGGGCGCTGAAGAATATCATTGGGACCTTCGAAGAGGCTTCGGGACAGCTTGTTAGTTTTGAAGAGTCTGAGCTTATGTTTAGTGCCAAAGTCGATCAGGCTAACCGAGATTCTATACAACATCTTCTTGGCATTCAAGTGGTGGGTCACTTCAAGAAATACTTAGGAATGCCTACTATGGTGGGTCGCTCTAAAAAACCAATATTCGCCTTTCTCAAAGATCGACTGCACAAAAGCGTTCTTGGGTGGAAGGAGCGGTTTCTGTAAAAGGCGGGGAGAGAGGTGCTAATTAAATCTATAGCTCAATCTATACCTACTTATATTATGAGTTGTTTTGCTTTGCCCATCTCATTTTGTTCAGAGATGCAGAGCATTATAGCTAAGTTTTGGTGGAGCAGGAGCGATGATAAGAGGAAGATTGCTTGGGTGAGTTGGAAGAAAATTTGTAAAGCTAAGAAAGATGGAGGTCTCGGATTTCGTAACTTGCGTGCCTTCAACCTTGCGATGCTTGCAAAACAGGCTTGGCGATTTATTCAATCTCCACAGTCTCTTTGTGCTCGGGTGTTTAAAGCCAAATACTTCCCCAAGGTCGAGTTTCTTCAAGCTTGTTCGAGACCCGGGTCGAGCTATGTATGGAACAGTATTATGGAAGGTAAAAAGATTATTGATTCGGGTATTGCGTGGCGTATAGGCAATGGACAATCGGTGAACGCGAGGAAGGATAATTGGATCACTACAGCTCGGTATATGAAGCCTCTTGGCCATTTTGATGCTCCCGCAGATTGTAAGGTCAGCTACTTCATCGACGCTCCATCCGCAACGTGGGACAGAGATAAGCTAGCAGCGATGCTTAACCCGCAGGAAGTTACTGATATATTAAAAATCCCATTGAGTAGAAGACTGCCTCCAGACAAGTTATTTTGGCCTCTTAACAAGCATGGTTTTTATATCGTTAAGTCAGGATATTATAGAGCTTGTGAAATTGCTAACTGTGATGATGCGAGCTCTTCAAGTTCGATTGAGCAGAATGGGTTGTGGAAAAAGTTATGGAGGTGCCCGGTTAAGCCTAAAATTCGACACTTTCTGTGGAGGATCTGCCATGGTACTCTTCCATGTAATGATAATTTGATGAAGCGATCAGTCCCGGTGATGAATTTCTGCCAGCGATGTGGAGTAGCAACCAAGACAGATGTGCACGCCTTGAGAGATTGTGAGGAGGTTAGGGGCCTGTGGCTCTCTTCGCCTCTGAGCCTAAGGACAGACACATTTCAAGCCTCTTCAATGGTGGATTGGTTGACAATGATGTTTACGGTGCTGAAGGGAGAGGAGGTTCAGGACTTTCTCACGTGCCTTTGGGTTATATGGAACGACCGTAATAATATTGTTTTTAATAATAAGCGCAGGCACGTATCTATGTTGGTCAACTGCGTTGCTGAGTTTCGAAGGAGAAATGGGAATGTCTAGGTCGACCCTCGTCGTGTTGCAGGTCCTGAGGAATGGGAAGCTCCGCCGATGAATATGGTTAAAATCAACACAGATGCAACAGTAGTAATTCAGTAAAATCTGTTTGTGGCAGCTGCGGTGTGTCGCGACAATGCTGGGAAGGTGGTTAAATGCGGGGTGAAGATATTGCATGGCACTGTTGACGTTGAGACTGCAGAAACATACGGTATTCTTTTAGGGTTGCAGCTGCTGGGAGATGTTCAGGGAATGCAAGTCATGGTGGAATCTGAGGCGCTTAATGTTATCCAGTGTTTGCAGCAGCCCGAGATTGCTATAGATCATACCCAGCTCATTATTGAAGATTGCTTAAAGTTGGCTAAGGATAGAGAGGTTGTTTTTCGACATATTCAGAGAAATGGTAATGTAGTTGCCCACGCCCTTGCTAAATGGGGTGTTTTCTTCGGAAAAGATAGATTATTTGACGGTGAAATTTCTTTCCCGGTCAATGAACTTGTATCTTCTATTTATTAATCAATAAAGCTCATTTTCTCTAAAAAAAAACAAAATAAATGAAGTGCAATTATTAACAAGTGGAGTGAAAAATTCACGCTCTATTAATAATTTTAATATTATTAATTTTAAATATTTATATTTATAATATTTAATAAGTTTCTATTATAAAAAAAATATAATGTCATTTCTATCTTATAGTATTTTTAATAAAAAAATTATAAGGTCATGGGCATAAAATTATAAAACAAGGCTTAATGGCAAAAAAAAACCTAAACCTTTACGACTTGTTGCAATTATATCCAAACATTTTAATTTTTGCAATAATATCCAAATTCCATTATTTTGTTGCAATAATCCAAATTGCACTATTTATGTGAATTTGTTTGAGTTTTTTGCCATTTTTTGGGACTTTTATTATATTATATTATACATTAAAACATAATAATAGTCTAATATCTTCATTGAAAACAACAAATTTAACCATCAATTTGACTATTATTACTATAAAAAATGCAATTTGGATAATATTGCAACAAAAAATGCAATTTGGATATTATTACAAAAATTAAAAGGTTTGGATATAATTGCAACAAGTCGTAAAAGTTTGAGTTTTTTTTTACCATTAGGCCTATAAACAATTCTAGAATTCATTCAAATCTATAGAATTCATTTCAATTCTAAATTTTATATTTTTTCATTTCTAACGGCGTAATTCATTTAAAATGAATTCTAATTGACAGTTGGAAATGTTCCAAAGAGGGCCTTAAATTTAAAGGAAAACTAAAAGAGTAAACTTTAGAGATTAAATTTGAGAATTACAAAACAGTTTCAAACATGGCGAGTGGAACCAAAAAAAAACAATGAGCTAGCTCAAATAATATATGCGTTGGTCAACAATTGCTACATCGTGAATTAAAGTGGTCCCATAAATGCTCTTCATTTACAGCCCATTGTGCTCTTCATTTACAGCCCCTTCGTGCGACACATTCTGCTCTTCATGTACACCCCCGCCCAATGGCACATTCTGCCCCTCATTCATAGCCTCCTCCGGTATATCATTGTTCCCCTCAGGAACATCCTCCTCTCTTACACTAGGTATTTCAAACAGCTCCCGAAGCTCTGCTGAAAGCCCATCTAATAACTCATCGAAGTTTCCCCATTTTTGCCACTGGTCCTCAACCTGACTTGGCCTCTCAGTTTCCTATCGCTCATCACCAGCAGGGCCCTCCTGATTAACTTCTTGATTGACCTCATCAAGGTCCCCTTGGTTCCACAGTCCATCAGTAGCAAGTAACTCTTCATAAAGCCCTCACTAACCCTATCTATTCACATCTGCCACTGCTCATCATCGTTTGCCCCCTCATTTTGGCCCTCACTCACCCCATCTTTCTGCCCCTCGTTCAGCTGCTCATTCAGTTCCTCACTTAGTCCCTCATTCAGACTTTGATTTTGTCCCCCCTCAAGCCCCTTAGTTGGAATTTGCCCCTCACTACTCCCCGCACTCACCAACATGTGTGTCCACAGGGGGGAGTTCAAGTTCCCATTTACCTTGAATCGTTAGTGGCCCTTGACTTGCTGACCTTGTTCTCAACCATGACCCCTGGCTCCTTGGAGTTTTCACCCCTGTTCCCTGACTTTGTACCCTTCTGATCGCACCTGGCCCCTCTTTTTTGAAGCCAAGATCCCCATGCTTCGTCCAATTTTCCTGACTCAACACTAGGCCCGGTCTAGAGGAGGAGGACTAGGACTTTTCTTAGGCTTTAACTTCCTAACATCCCCAGCGGAGTACTCCCTAACGTACACCTCAACAGTCCCCGCCTTTGCCCCAGTCCTAGCCATTTCCATAAAATGCTCCTCATAATTAATTGGTTTTATCCCTTCGTTATATTCTACGGCTGTATCTTTCCAATGGTAGTCAACAAGCTTCTTGGGTAACAGTTTTGCCACCCATTTATCAAACTTAGCCATTCTAATGACATCAAGGTTAAGGATATTAAACTCTATAGATCACTAAACTTTCCTCAAATTACAGAAAGGTCACTAAAAAAACTTTTGTTACAAAATGGTCATTGAAATATAACTTTTATTACAAAGGGATTCAGCCATCTAAAACGTTGCGTTTTAAGCAAAAACACATCATTTTTGCTTACGTGGCAAGCCAAATTTACAAAAAGGAACATAGTTCAATGACCTTTTTGTAATAAGAGGTATTATCTAGTGACATTTTTGTAATTCACGAAAAGTTTAGTGTTGTTTTTGTAGCAACATAAACATTTTTGTAGTAAAAAGTATAGTTCAATGATCATTTTGTAACAAAACTTTTTTTAATGATCTTTCTGTAATTTGAGTAAAGTCTAATGATCTACAGAGTTTAATATCCTCAAGGTTAAATACCCTACTCTTCACTTCCCCGTTATGATATCTCCACTCCCCAAGTTCCCCACCAATGTGTAAGTTGATAATAAAATAATTTACATCTGCTGTGGAAACTGAAAAACAGAAAATAGGCAACAATACATTCAACCAACAAACCAACCAACTAACAAACAACAACCATCATTAAACAACAATACTTAATTGTATAAAACAACAGTTCCAACACATAAAGACATATTAAAAACTCAATTATCACAGTCACCAAGCATACAAAACATATTCTATTATTTAAAAAAGCATACAAAGCCAAAAGAAATGGTCTCAAAGCAATCAACTAATTTCTCTCTAAAAAATAACCAATTTGACATGTTTCTAATTAAGTGGTCCTATAAATTCATCAACTTTAACAGTCATCAACCCCGCCAATTTCTTAGCACAAATGTCCGATAAATTAGACTACAAGCGTATGCTTGAACTATATCCATCAAGCCATACCGAGAAGTTCCAGAAATCCTATCTCTCTTCTGGACTCACTCTTTTCTTTTTGTTTTCCTTTTCTCAATCATTTTTTCTTCATTTTTTTTGCACCCACACAAACTTCAAACCAGTCAGCCATGTTAGTGAAGTTAAAATTTCTAACCAACCCACAAAAAATCAAATAGCCAGTTACTAAGTTTAATTTTCTTACCTTTATCAAAAAACAATCTTCAACTACTCTCTTGATCACTTTCTTCTTCTTTGTTGCAGATGTAATGTTCTCTTTTTGTATGGTTTTTCAGCGAATTTTCTTATATTTTTTACAAAGGTGTTCTTTTTCGGTAAAGGGTGACAATGTTGAACAATGGAGGAAGAATGGGGAACAATGAAAGGAAGAATGAGAAAGAATGAAAGGAAAATGGAAAACGATCAAACCCTAGGTCGGCCTCAGTTGAAGGAACTAAAAAGACGAAGAGAGGAAATAATATTTGAAAAGAAAAGAAAATAAAACGAGACTGAGGATGAGAGAGAGGGAAAAGAAAAAGTAAGAGAGAGAAACAGAAAACTTACCGCGTTTAACTGTCATTTTATTTTGTTTAATCTTTTTTAAAAAAGTCAACTGACAGACCCTGACACAAAGCAAGCAAATGTCAGACATGCGTGCAGGGGGGACAAGCGCCGCCAGATGGTGTCTGGACGAGGAATCGGGTGCCACGTCGGCAAAAAATGAAAAAAGCGCCGAGTAATTCACTCAGGGGGTTTTGTGAGCGCCGCCATAAAAATGAGGGGGTTTTGTGCCCGTTTTTAAACTTTAGGGGGTTTTGTGCACGTACCCCTAAAGGGCCATGGGTGATTAATAGCCTTATTTAATAAATTTCAATCTTTTTATCCGTCTTAGTTTAGTGATTTTTTTATCTTTTTCGTTCTATTCTATTTCATTTTTGAATTGAAAAACATTTTTGTTGTATTAAAATATGATTATACTTAGGATTCTAATCAATTGGGAGAATAAAAAAAAAAGAGGACGGGGTGTGTAAACAGAACTTCTGCTTAATTTAGTGATTTTTTTATCTTTTTCGTTCTATTCTATTTCATTTTTGAATTGAAAAACATTTTTGTTGTATTAAAATCTGATTATACTTAGGATTCTAATCAATTGGGAGAATAAAAAAAATAGGATAGGGTGTGTAAACAGAACTTCTGCTTATACAGAAATTCTGTTTATTATTCTTATTCGGGTGCACCTACTAGTTATATTTGGCTTAATCATTAAAAAATGTCAAACCTATACGTCTTGTGTTAGTTATGTAACCAAAACTTTTAAGACCATCAGATTTAGTCAATTTTGCTATATTCAATTTTTTTAAACCATTTTTGAATCGAACCGAAATTATTATCTCCATGTCATCCATGTCAACAACTCAGCAAAATTAGCTGACATGGCACATCTCAAACCACTAACCTAACTTAACCTAACCAATTATCAAATCAAGTAAAATCAAATTCAATTCACTTAAATCAAATTAATTATTAATTAATTATTAAAATTTATATTTTAATTATCTCAATATTATAAATTAAAAAAAATCACCGCCACACTTTTTTTACCTCGCCGTCTTTTTTCCGACGTATATTCAAAATAATTAATATTTTCTAATTAATTAATATAAGTAAATTTTTTATTAATTTTATTAAATTTAAATAATTTTTTAAAAATAATATTTTTAAAAATCCGTTCATCTTTCTCGTGACGCATCCGCCATTAAGACCCACCGCTGCCGCTGAAAACCGACCGCAAAAAAGGAACAGATCTACTCCTTCTCAGGCGAGAAGCAAGACTGCTCTGCTCCTTCTCAAGAGCAAGGCGACCTGTTCCTTCTCACGCCTGAGAAGGAGCAGATGGCTCCTTCTCAAGCAAGAAAAGAGCTCCCCCTTCTCGGTCGAGAAGGAGCAGAGCAAATATGCTTCTTCTCGCTTGAGATATGCTCCTTCTCACCTAAGATCTACTCCTTCTTTGTTGGATTTTGATGGCGGCGGGTCTCGGTGATGGCGGGTTTGTCACGAGGAAGACGATTTTTCTTTAAAAACATTTAATTAAAAAAAACAATTTTATTCAATTTATCTAAATTGAATAAAATTAATTAAAATGTTACGCATACTAATTAGAAAAAAATAATTATTTTGAATATATCTCGGAGTCGGAAAAAAGACGGCGAGATCGAAGGAGTGTGGTGGTAATTGTTTTTATATTATAATATTGAGATAATAAGAATATAAATTTTAATAATTAATTAATAATTGATTTGATTTAGTTGAATTTGGTTTTTCTTGATTTACTATTTGGTTTGGTTAAATTGGGTAGTGGTTTGTGATATTGCCATGTCTTCTAATTTTGCTGAGTTGGAAGTGACATGGGGGATAATAGTTCTCGTTTGATTCAAATATGGCTGAAAAAGAAACTGAATATAAATTGGCTAAATCTGGTGGTTTCGAAAGTTTTAGCTATAACTGACACACGACGTATAAATTTGATATTTTTAGTGTTAAGCTTTTATATTTTGGTCCTCCTAATTGTTCGAAAATCAAATGTTTTGTTCTCTCACTTGATTATGTCAACAATTTAGTCTCTCCGTCTATTTTTGGTATTAGTCAACTAAGTTAAAGGATTTGAGGGTAAATTAATTTTTTGATTTAATTCTTTGACTCGGTTGTCTAACATCAAAAATGGACGAAAAGACTAAATTATTGTTTATAACAAAATTGAAGGAACAAATCGTTTAATTTCCAAACAAAAAAGATTAAAGTGTAAATTATAACATATGTGAAGGTTCTCATAGTGATTTGCTCTAAAATAATTTGACAAAATAGTATTTACATAGTCTAACACTTTAAATGAAGATTTATAAATTTTTAACGTGTCAAAATTATGTTGCAAGGTGGTTTAAATGACGAGTTATAAATTTTTAAACTTGTTAAAATTATTTTAAATTTAA
Organism: Mercurialis annua; assembly: GCF_937616625.2. NCBI lineage: Eukaryota > Viridiplantae > Streptophyta > Magnoliopsida > Malpighiales > Euphorbiaceae > Mercurialis > Mercurialis annua. Next base: position 32,756,544 of record NC_065577.1, on the reverse strand, counting down.
AGTATGGTAAAAATATTTTTTTTGTTTTTTTAATATTTATGAATTTTATTGTCAATAAGTTATATCTATATTATATATGGAAAACACAGATAAAGAGATGGACATACATATTTATATTAATGCTCTTAAAAGTTAAAACTATTAAGACAATTTTTCTTAAAGTTTATATACTGTTTATACAAACTAGCTATTCAGATATTGTTTTTATAAACGAAAGTTTAATTATTATAATATGCTTATTATTCAATTTTCAACAAAATGATCAAAATTTAATAAAATTATTAAACAATAATTTTAAATATGGTAAAAATAATTTGTTTTTTGTTTTTTTAATGTATATGAATTTTTTTGTCAATCAGCTATATCTATATTATATATGAAAAAAACAGATAAAGAGATGGACATACATATTTATATTAATGCTCTTAAAAGTTAAAACTATTAGAACAATTTTTTTTAAAGTTTATACACTTTTTATACAAACTAGCTATTCTGATATTGTTTTATAAACAAAAGTTTATTTATTATAAGATGATTATTCAATTTTCAACAAAATGATCAAAATTTAATGTTCATGATTTTTAATAATTCCAAAGATATTTTTTTTAAATTTCTAATATAATTATATACATATTTATTTTATTTCAAATAATATAAATTAACAAAACAGTTATATTTTATTTAAATTATTTTAAATTGAATTAGTATATTGACGCATAAAATTGTTACAGAGAAGGAAATTAAAAGAATTTATTATTAGATTATTCTTTATTTGTATAATAAATAAAAGACTAATAAAATATAAATTAAGCCACGAAAGTGAAATTAGTATAACTAATATCTGCAACCTATTGAAAATATTAACAATACGATATATGTAAAAATAAAAAATAATATAAAGACCAATGTTAATTGTCCAAATATTTAATCCATGATCATAAATGTATAATCATGGATTGTAACACCTAACTTGGGTTTTACTATTTGCCGCCCTTTTTACTTAAAACCACCCCTACAAAAGATATTTTCGCCCTTCTAGCAAAACTAAAACAAAAAAAAGTCTCTCAACTCATTCGAACAAATACGTAAAAAGTCGATTAAAATGACGGACAACGATTATAATTCGCCGGGTAACGATTATCAATGTTCGGAAACAAATTTTTACGGCTTTTCCGAAATAAAAAACGATTTTTTTTATTTTCTAAATTTTAGAGGGATGTCCCGGGGGGGACAAATTAAATTTTATAAACTGTTAAACGTAATTATTTATGTTAAACGTAATTTTATAAATTGTTAAACGTAATTATTTATGTTAAACGTTATTTTATAAATTGTTAAACGTAATTATTTATGTTAAACGTAATTTTATAAATTGTTAAACATAATTATTTATATTAAACATAATTTTATAAATTGTTAAACGTAATTATTTATGTTAAACGTAATTTTATAAATTGTTAGACGTAATTATTTATGTTAAACGTAATTTTATAAATTGTTAAACGTAATTGATTACAACGATCAGTTTTTTTTTCTTCAGAACATGGGTTTGATGGATATTAAACTCTGTAGGTCACTAGGCTTTTCTCAAATTACATAAAGTTCACTAAAAAAAACTTTTGTTACAAAATGGTCATTAAACTGTACCTTTTATTACAAAGGGGTTCAACCATATAAAACGTTGCGTTTTACGCAAAAACGCAACATTCATACTTACGTGGCAAGCCAAAATTACAAAAAAGAACATAGTTCAGTGACCTTTTTGTAATAAAAGATATTATCCGATTACTTTTTTGTAATTCACAAATAGTTTAATGTTCATTTTATAACAACATAAACATTTTTGTAATAAAAGGTATAGTTCAATGACCATTTTGTAACAAAAGTTTTTTTAGTGACCTTTCTATAATTTGAGTGAAGTCCAGTGATCTACAAAGTTTAATATCCTGGGTTTGATACCGATGCTGTAATAATTAGTTGGGCTAAGAATATTACTATAGGGATTGAGTTTGAGTTAATCATTTCGTCTCATAAGAGCGGGAGAAAACGAAAACTTTTGAGATGTGCTCGGGGTGAGTGTTATAAAGGTTCGGTCACAGATTCAGATTCAGCCGTACGAAAAAATATTAAGTCATACTACCAATATTCAGTAAATATTAAATCGATTAAGTTTTTAAAATAAGTAAAATTACAAAAACAATTAATTATATATATATTTTTTTATAAGAAAACCCGGCTGCGACGTTTTCGGTCGCAGCCGGAAACAGCCCCTTGAAGGGGGACAGCTAGGGGTATGCATCGGTCGGTTAGGTTCGGTAGTGGGAGTTGCAAAATCGACGGTTCCGATTAACAAGGAAATGAAAAATCAAATTGCCTATTTTTTTTTCAAAAACTGAATAATTTATAACCAAAATTTAATGGTCGGTTCAATTCGGTTTTGGTTCGGTATTATGATTTGGGCCTTACATAAGGCCCATATTAAAAAAATATACAATTGCAGTTAAAGCCCATTGAATTCATATTTATACAGAAATTTTCAGAATCCCCTTAAAGTTTTACAGTAATTTTCTAACCCCCTTAACAAAATGTACAAAATTTATACAAATCCATTGATAAATACAAAAAGAAGACAAATGAATCTATTCTTGAGCAGCAGCAGGAATCAATGAGCAGCAGCAGCACACAAGAGATAAGGTGGAGAATAGAGATGTAGTACAAGAGTTAAATTAGAAGAAAGCTGTAAAGAAAAATTAAAACAAAATACAAACAAAGAGAACAAGTATAAGTTTAAAAAAGCAAGTTTTGAAAGCTGTTAAACTTCACAAGTTTTGAAAAATTGAAACTAAAGTTTTTCAATTTGCAAACCAAAATAAATTTTTTAAAAAATGGGGCTTAGAATTGTGCTTATCGTTTCATTTGTAAAGCGACCAAAATATCAAATGATATGGTGGCTCAAAAAGGTGCCAAAACATCATACCAGAAAACTGAAGGCTTCACAAAATCTGAATGTGGTGGAAGCTTCATCACAGCCCAAAATACTAATTCAAAATACTTTAAATATAGTTATAATTTTAAAAGACCTAAACACATTTATAAAGTAGCTTGAAAGTTTCAAACCATAAATTAAACAGTTTCAAAATAGCTTGAAACCTTTGAAAATAAATACAATAAAGTGAGAAAATCTTACTTGAAAAACATTTGAAAAGAAACATAAGTATGAAAGTTAAAAAAATCATACTTGCACAAAGTCAGCAAATGCTTTGTTTCCACCATCATATTCTGATCAGAAGGGACAAAGTCAAGGACAAATTGATCCTTAGATCAATTTTCATTCAGAAGGGACAGGGGCCAAAATTGATCCTTGGATCATTAACCATTCAGAAGGGACAGAGACCATGTAAGAATTCGCTTCCACCAGAAGGTCCAAAACACTTCATGTGTTTCCAAAAAACAAAAAAGCAACATCTGATTGATTCAAGTTGCAGGTGGACCAATATTTGGCAACTCTGGAATAACAAAAAAAGTAAAGAAGTTCAGAATATAAATGTGAAACTAAAGTAAAAAAATTGAATATGAAAATAATAAGGAGAGAGTTCATAACCTTTCTTAAAAGAGTCCAATTCATCCAAGCATTCTTCAACAACAAGAGGGGCCTTATAAGCTCTTAGCCAATCTTGTGTGCAGATTAAAGCCTCCACCAATTTAGGAGTTAAAGAACTCCTAAAGCAATCTAGAACCCTTCCTACAGTACTGAAAGCTGATTCTGAAGCTATAGTGGAAATGGGAACACCAAGAATATCCATTGCAAGCTTTGATAGAATTGGAAAACGTTGAGCATTTTGCTTCCACCAGGATAAAACCTCCAATTCATCACCATCTTCTACCAAATCCTCACTGAGGTATATTTCAAGCTCACTCTTTCGAGAACTTGCAGTTCCCATTTCCAATCTATGTTGCTTAAATCTAGCATTGCTGACAGAAGCAGGCTTTCTGTTCCTAGTACTAGTTGAACCAGGCACAACAGAGGCTAAGACATTGCCTCCTTGAGGTTGAGCCAACTCAGACTGAGAACTTAGAGAATGTACATTGTTTCCACCACATTCATACAAACTAACATACTCATTAGACAAAACATTTAACTCATCAACCACATATTTATACAAGCTACCACCCTTTTAAGGACCAAACATGATTTTCAAATTATATTCCATTCCCTCCAACTTAGAGATAGAATAAAAAATGCAAGCAAAGAAAATAAGCTTATTTATTTTTTCAGGATCCCCCCAATACTTATCAAATTTGGTTTTCATTTTTTCACCCAATATTCTGACCTCACTATCCTCACTCTCAATCATATCACACAAAACTACATTTAAATCACATATTTCTTGGAAATGCATATTAGCAGTGACATACAAAGACCCAGAAATTCGTAAAGTGACAGAGTAAAAGTGAGATAGACAATCAGCAAATTTTCTAACCATTTCCCAGTCAGTTAAATCAGGAACGCTTTGTTTCAAATCAGTTTTAAAAGAAGACTCATCCTCCCCATACTTTTCAAAAGCCTTTTCAAACAAGCAAGCAGTACTAAGCATCAAAAAAGTTGAATTCCAATGAGTAGGCACATCAAGACATAAAGATTTTTTTGTTTCAATCCCAACAAAATCAGCAGCCTCTTTAAATTTTCTAAACCTAGCAGGACTATTTCTGATATATCTAACACAATCTCCCACTTTCTTAATAGAAATATTCAAATCTTTCAGACCATCACTCACAACAAGATTTAAAATGTGTGCTATACATCTCATATGCAAATATTCCCCCTTAGCTACCCCGGTTCCTCATTGTAGTAATTTTTTCCTAAAGCCAGAAACTGCTGTATCATTGCTACTAGCATTATCCATAGTGATAGTAAATACATTTTTAAGACCCCAATCAACCAACCAATTCTCTAAGGACTTAAATATCTATTCACCCCTATGGCCAGTTACAGGCATGAAAGCTATGATACATTTATGCAACACCCATAAATCATCAACCCAATGGCAAGTAACACACATGTAATTAATCCTCTGAATACTAGTCCATGTGTCAGTCGTTATACTAACCTTTTGACTATGACTCTTTAAAAGAACTTTCAACTTTAACCTCTTTTCTGCATACAATTTAAAGCAGTCCCTAGTCACAGTTCACCTAGAGGGTATGATAAACCTTGGACAGACAATGTTCATTAGTCTTTTAAACCCTAACCCCTCAACAAACCTAAATGGAAGTTCATCAACAATGATCATATAACATAGAGCATCCCTAACAGCATCTTGACTAAATTTCCAGGCTCCCACAACAACATTATCATCAATAGCATTCAAAGAGTTTACAACTGGAACCATTGTTAACAAAGTTTGCCTAGTGTGTTTACTATGTAGGTTTTTAAGGCAGGCAAGCATGTGTGCTCTCAAAGTAGAGGTACCATTCAGTTTAGAGTGACAATTATAGACTCGAGTGATAGGAGTGAAATACTCCTATAATTAGAGTGCTATTTTCGTATGCTTTTGTATGTTTTCACCTCGCTTTTCTATAAAAATGTATACCTTATAGCGTGTGTGTATGTTTCAGGGAATCAAGAGCGTTGCGGAGTGTTTTGAGGCCAAAAGAGTGAAGAATCGTCAAAAGCGGAAGTCGAGTGCGAAAGTCGGAAGCAAGCGAAGACTTCTTCCCCATCTCAGAGGGTGTCTCGATTCGAGACACCCAACTTAAAAGCCCATCTCGATTCGAGATGAACTAGAAGAGGGGGCAGTAGGTTTTTATAGGATTGTCTCGAATCGAGACAATTCCTTAAGTTGAATGTCTCGATTCGAGACATGAAGAAAGGAGGAATCTCAGCTTTTTCTCAACACTTGCTCATGGTTTCCTCATTTGACCAAGCACACTTTTATGAGTTGTCTCCTATTTCCTCATTTGTAAACACTATATAAACCATTTTATCTCCTTTTTAGGTTAAGTGTGATTTGATAAAGAATCATTGTCACCTTCATTATTGTAGCAACAACTTTTCTCTCAATTCATTAGTATTGTTCTTATTGTTCTTCCTAATTGTAGTAAGAAATCATCATAGTTCTTTGTGTTCTTAAAGTTATTTCCAGATTTTGCTATTTTGGGAAAGTTATTCAATACAAGTATCATTTTAATTATTGAAGCTTCATTATCTAGTTCATGCTTTTAAGATTCATTTATTATTCCAAGGTACTAAATCTTTACTCTATGTTTAATCTTTGTTATTGCTTAATTAATTGTGTTATGATGATGGTTAGTGGCTAAACCCTTGTTTAGGGGTTGTTATGATTGCCATGTTGCTTTGATAGGAGGTTAGGGTTAGGGTTTTGGATTGAGTTGGTAGTTGTGCTCCTTGGACCTAGTGCTTAGATTAAAGTGATCTCTTAATCTATGATTTGTGATGTTATTAGGAGGGCGAGAGCTAACTAATTAGATTATACCTAAGGGAGTACAAGGTTTAATCCTAGATGCACTAGCGTGATTTAGGATTATCTCGGTTGTGAAGTTTGCTTGATTAGTTGACTTGATTAGTTCTATCGAAGTCTATAAGCACGAGAGTGGATTAGACTTCGGTATTGTTAATCAAGATTCGACTCGTTCACTTCCGGCTCGAGAGAGCGGAATTGGTTCCGTAGAATAACTTGACCCGACCTAGAATCCAATTACCTTGACCCGAACCGCCTAGTTATTACTTTGGCATGACTAGCAACCTCTAAGCTTTTACTCTTATTGATTTAAATCTTGTGTTAATTAGTGGATTATTTAGTTGATTGTTTAGTTAAGTAGCATTTTGATTAATAGTTGTTTGTTTGATCGTTTTAATCGCAACCAAAACCAATCTTTCTATTGCTTTCCGAATTGAATTTCACAATCAATTTCCTTCACTTTAAACCTCTAGCCTTGTGGGTTCGACCTCGACTTGTCGAGTACTACGAGTTGGCTTTTCGCTAACAAGTTTTTGGCGCCGTTGCCGGGGACTAGGTTGCGTTTAATTGATTGAAAGTATTTTGAAATTCGGTCGAGTTAGTGTCATTTTCTGTTTTTGCTTTTTGTTGTTCATCTTGCGTGTTTTTGTGATTTACGCTCGGTTCTCTTGTCTTTGTTTGTGTAGGAATTCACCCTTTGTGTATGCATAATACACGACGTGCTAACCTCCCACTAGAACCTTTCCAAGAGGATCTCGGTAGTTACGAAAGAGGCGTGAGAAGAAGAGCCCGAATTCCTTTAGTTATGGAGGGTGACGGGCATGATTATGAGGTAGAAGAAGGATTCAATCCTCTAGTGGATGAAGGGGAACAACAATATCCACCCCCTCCTCCGCTAGAGAATGTGAATCAACCAAGGCAACAAGAGCGACCAAGGGATGCTCACCCTCGAGTGCACCCGCAAGTGCAAAACCAACCGAGGCAAACTTTGGGCAAGTTCTTCTTGCCGGATGTGGATAACGCCACGTTCGGATGTTTCGCTATGCCGGTTCAAGCGGCGACTTTTGAGATCAAGCCTAGTACTATCCAACTCTTGGAGAACCGTTGTGCTTTCTATGGGTTGAAGCATGAGGATCCAAATGCCCACATAGCTAAGTTTTTGGGTGTTCTTAACACATTCAAGCTTCATGGGATAACCGCGGATCAAATCAAGCTCCGGATGTTCCCCTTCTCTTTAAGGGATAAAGCTAGTTTGTGGCTCCAATCTCTACCCAATGAATCGATCCATACTTGGCGGGAGCTAGCTCAAGCTTTTCTTAACAAGTACTTTCCACATGGCAAGACAACAAAGCTAACCAAAGACATTCTCGAGTTTGTGCAATTCGACGGGGAGTCGCTCTATGAAGCTTGGGAGCGTTTTAAGGATTTACAAAGGAGTGTTCCCCATCATAAGCTTAACAAGGAGCATGTGATTCAAATTTTTTATGATGCAACAAATGTCACCACTAGAGCCACTATTGATGCGGCTTCGGGGGGGTCTTTGATGCAAAAGACATATGAAGAGGCTCTTGAGTTGGTAGAAAAGTTGGCCATGGTTAGTAGCACATGGGGGCCCATGGATAGAAGAGCACCGGCTAGTCAAAAGTCGGTAATGACGCTTGACCAAGTTAGAGAAATGGAGGCTATCAAGAAAAAAAACGTTTCACTTCAAGCGCAAGTGGATGCCTTGAAGAAACAAGTTGCTCCAAGAAATGCTCCGGTGGCCTATGTCCAAGTAGGATGTGAGTTTTGTGGGGATTTCAACCACTCGGGAGGCGAATGCCTAGTTACGGGGCAAAGTATGAGTGAGCAAGTGAACTACATCGGGGGTCAAAGGCAAGCCGATGATCCTTATTCCAACACTTATAACCCCGGATGGAGGAATCATCCGAATTTCGGGTGGAGAAATCAAGAGGGGCAAGGCAATGCTCAAGGATCTAATCAAGCGGGTTCAAACTTTCAAAGTCACAATAGACCTCCACAACAACAAGGTCACTATCAAGGGAACCCCAACCATGGGAACAATTATGGTGGTAGACCGCAACACCCTCCCGGGTTCCAACAACCAAGGAATACGGATGAGGGAAATGTGATGGCAAGGATGATGTAAAAGTTAGAAAAGATGGAGCTTGAGAATAGACAACTTCACAAGAACCAAGCCGCTACTAACCAAATCCTCGAGACTCAAATCTCCCAACTTGGCCTAGCCCTTCAAGGTAGACCTCAAGGAGGATTGCCCTCTACTACGGAGAACAACCCAAGGGAGCATGTTAAGGCGGTAGAGCTCCGAAGTGGGAGAAACCTTGAGAAAGCAAATGGGAAGAAGCATGTTGTGGAGGAGGATGAGCCTCAAATTGTGATTGATATAGCAAGCTCAAGCCAAGAATTACCAAGGGAGCGTGAGGAAGTGGCTATCGAGGTTGAAGAGCCTTATGTGAGGCCGCCACCGCCACCACCGTTTGTGCCGCCGGTCCCGTTCCCAAGCCGGTTGAGGAAAGCTCAAGGGACCGAAAAGTTTCATAAGTTCCTTGAGATCTTCAAGAAATTGCAAATCAACCTTAGTTTGGCGGATGCGCTTCGAGAGATGCCACAATATGCCAAGTTCTTGAAGGACATCATTACCAACAAACGAAGTTGGGATAGTGGCGCAACGATTCCCATTCCGGAAGTGTGTAGCTCCATTATTTTGAATGACCTACCGGCTAAGTTGAAGGATCCAGGGAGTTTTTCTATACCTTGTACTATAGGAAATATGAGTTCAATAAATTGCTTATGTGATCTCGGTGCTAGCATTAATCTTATGCCTCTAACTCTTTTCAGGAATTTATGTGGTGATCAAACCGTGAAGAGCACCTCGATGGTACTCCAACTAGCGGATCATTCATTGAAGAGGCCGTATGGGATTGTTGAGGATGTACTTGTGAAAGTGGATAAGTTCATATTCCCGGTTGATTTTGTCATATTGGACTATGCGGTTGATAAGGAGTGCCCAATGATCTTAGGGCGACCCTTTATGAACACCGGGAGAGCTTTGATTGATGTGCATGGTGGAAAATTGACTTTGCGAATCGACGAAGAAACGGTTGAGTTTGATATGAAGAAGGTCATGAGGAGTACCATCGAGGAGGAGGATTGCATGAGGGTTGATTTGGTTGATGAATTTTTGAGGGATCAACTTGAAGCGAGTATGGAAGTATTCGATCAAGACGGAACAAGAAAATTTGAGCTTCTGAGTTCCCCAGATGAGTGTCTCGATTCGAGACACCCTACTTATGATGGTGTCTCGATTCGAGACACTACAAAAAAGCAAACAGTAGCTTCTGAAGGACTTGTCTCGAATCGAGACAATCCCATAAATAGATTGTCTCGAATCGAGACAAGACAAAAAGGGAGGGAATCACTTTTTTTTGAGATTTCGAAGGTCACGTTCCATTCCGAAGAGTTTGGTGATGAGTCATCCGAAGAAGATGAGCCCGAACAAGAGAATTTGAGCAAGAATGAGGGAGTTACTCCTCCTTCCTCCGTTGTGCCTCCTATTGTGGAAATGAAGCCCTTGCCGACACATCTCCGGTACACCTTTGTGGGAGAAAACAACACGCTTCCGATCATCATTTCCAACAAACTATCGGCGGCTCAAGAGAAACAAGTAGTGCAAGTGGTGAAGAGTCATGTGCTAGCCATGGGGTGGCAAATTTCCGACATCCGAGGGATAAGTCCTCAAGTGATGATGCATAAAATCCACTTGGAAGACGAATCTAAGAAATGTACACAAAGGCAAAGGAGGTTGAACCCGAACATGAAGGAGGTTGTGCACAAGGAAATTGTGAAGCTTCTAGACGCCGAGATTATATATCCGATTTCGGATAGTGGTTGGGTTAGTCCGGTTCAATGCATGCCTAAGAAGGGAGGAATGACGGTTGTGGAAAACGAAAAGGGGGAACAAATCTCTACAAGAACGGTCACCGGATGGAGAGTTTGTATCGACTACCGGAGATTGAATGCGGAGAATCGCAAGGACCACTATCCCCTACCGTTCATTGATCAAATGCTCGAAAGAGTAGCGGGTCACAAGTATTATTGTTTTCTCGATGGATACTCCGGCTACAACCAAATTTTGATCTTTCCGGACGACCAAGAGAAAACGACATTCACTTGTCCCTACGGTACTTTTGCTTATAGACGAATGCCCTTTGGATTGTGCAATGCTCCCGCGACCTTCCAACGATGTATGACCTCGATCTTCAACGATATGGTAGAAGACATAATGGAGGTATTTATGGATGATTTTTCTGTTTTTGGTGATTCATTTGATGATTGTTTGGCCAACCTTGAGCGTGTGTTGGCAAGATGTGAGGAGACCAATTTGGTGCTTAATTGGGAGAAATGCCATTTTATGGTTGAAGAGGGAATTGTACTTGGGCACAAGATCTCGGAAGCGGGCATTGAGGTTGATAGAGCAAAGACGGAGGTTATTGAGAAATTAGTTGCTCCGGTCACGGTTAAGGGAGTCCGGGCATTCTTGGGCCATGCGGGGTTCTATCGCCGGTTCATCAAGGACTTCTCGTCTATTGCACGGCCATTGACAAGTTTGTTAGTGAAGGATGCGCCGTTTGAGTTCACAAAGGAGTGTCACGTTGCTTTTGAGAAACTAAAGGAGGCGCTTGTGACCGCTCCTATTATTGCATCTCCGGATTGGACCCTTCCTTTCGAGCTCATGTGTGATGCAAGCGACCAAGCTTTGGGATGTGTGTTGGGACAACGGAAGGACAGGCGGGTGCATGTGATCTATTATGCAAGCCGGACAATGGCAGGAGCGCAACTCAATTACACTACCACCGAAAAGGAGATGTTGGCGGTAGTCTTTGCCTTGGATAAATTTCGACAATACTTGCTTGGATCCAAGTGCATCATCTACACCGACCATGCCGCTTTGAAATACCTCTTCACCAAGAAAGATGCCAAGCCAAGACTCATTCGATGGATCCTCCTAATGCAAGAATTCGATATTGAGATTCGGGATAAGAAGGGCACGGAAAATGTGGTAGCGGACCATTTGTCAAGATTTGAGAACCCGGAGCCAATTCCTATCGGTATGGAAATCAACGAGTGGTTTCCGGACGAAACACTTATGGCGATCCGGGAAATGGAAACTCCATGGTATGCCGATATTGCGAATTTTCTCTCATCCAAGGTAATGCCTCCGGATTTGACACACCATCAAAGGAAGAAGTTCCTTTCCGATGCTAAGAGGTTCCTTTGGGATGAGCCTTATTTGTTCAAGGAATATGGAGACGGCATGTTGAGGCGATGTGTTGCTTTGAAGGAAATGATGCCCATCTTGGAAGCTTGTCATACATCCGATTATGCCAGTCACTACGGAGTGGCAAGGACCGCCGCTAAGGTGTTGGAGAGCGGGTTCTTTTGGCCTACTTTGTTCCGTGACGCTAAGGACTTCGTAAGCCATTGTGATAGATGTCAAAGGGTTGGCAACATCTCTAAACGTGATGAGATGCCATTAACTTCCGTGCAAGAGGTGGAGATCTTCGATGTGTAGGGGATAGACTTCATGGGACCATTTCCGATGTCACATGGGAATCTTTATATTCTAGTTGGCGTGTGTTATGTTTCGAAATGGGTAGAGGCGGAGGCCTTGCCTACAAATGACGCTAAAGTAGTTTTGAAGTTCCTCAAACGGTTAATGAATAGGTTCGGCACCCCAAGGATTATTATTAGTGACGGTGGGTCACATTTTTGCAACCGGCAATTTGATGCTTTGATGAAGAGATACAATGTGTACCACCGGGTCGCTACTCCCTACCACCCGCAAACAAGCGGGTAAGTTGAGGTCTCCAACCGGGAGTTGAAGCGGATACTTGAGAAAACGGTGAGTGGTACTCGTAAGGATTGGAGTTTGAAGCTTGACGACGCGTTGTGGGCATATCGCACGGCAATCAAAACGCCATTAGGTATGACCCCTTATCGCATTGTGTATGGGAAAGCTTGCCATTTACTCTTGGAATTGGAGCACCGGGCCTATTGGGCGATTAAAAAGTTGAATTTTGATCTCAAGGCGGCGGGGGAAAAACGCTTATTGCAATTGAATGAATTGGAGGAATTCCGGTTCTCGGCATACGAAAATGCGAAGCTCTATAAGGAGAAGACCAAGCGTTGGCATGACGCCCACATTTCCCCCAAAACTTTTGAGGTAGGAGCTTACATTGTGGTGTACAATTCGCGGTTGAGATTATTTCCGGGCAAGCTTAGGTCCCGATGGAGTGGGCCATATAGGATTCGGAGTGTGGCGAATCATGGTGCCATCGAGTTGGAGAATCAAGGAGGGGAAACGTTCAAGGTCAACGGACACCGTTGCAAGCTTTACTTGGGGCCTTTGACGGATCAAATTGGGGAGCAATGCTATCTCGACCCCACTACTTGAGTTCACCACGTGACGGTCGAGCTTCGACCTTAAACAAGCGCGCTTGGGAGGCATTCCCAAGAGGTTCGGTTTTATTGCTTTCCCTATTTTTCGCTTGATTGTCATTATTTGCTTTTCATTTTGTTTTCTTTATGTTCAAGATAACACGTGGTATGTTCGGTTTTTGGATGTGTAGGAGTCCGGCAAGTCGATTTGTTTCGAGAAATCTAAGTCCCCCAAGTGAAGAGAGGCGTAGGGTATTTCCTACCCCTGTCTCGAATCGAGACAAGCTACTTAGGAAGCTGTCTCGATTCGAGACAAAGTAGGAAAAACCTACTGCCTCTTCAGTAGGTGTGTCTCGAATCGAGACACTCCTTTTAGGAAGCTGTCTCGATTCGAGACAAGATCTTTAAAAAGGGAGGACTTATTTTTTCTCATTGGTTCTTATTTAATTCACATGGATTGATGACGTGGCTCGATCCTAACCCTCCAAGATTCAAATTTGTGACATGGATCAACAAACTCCAACAAATCTTGGCCTTTCAATCCATTGCTATGAATTTAGCCATAAAAAGGACTCCATCACTTCATCTTCTCCACCATTCTATTCCAAAAATAGAAAACCTCCATATCCAAAAGCTTCTTTCTCTTTCATCTAGCCAAAGCTTCCACCACCCCTAGCCGCCACATAGTCCGGCCAAACTAAAAACCGAAACCACTCTCGGACACCCTTTACGCCACTCTAGCCATGTCACGAATTACACGATCAAAGAAGACCGACGCGCAAACTTTGAACCCACCACCACCGGAGGTTGAACCAACGCTAGGGACCTTCCGTTTCAATCGCAAGAAAAGTGCTTCCGGGTCCAATGTTTTCGGGGTTAACACTCCGGGGGCTCTTCGACACCGTTTTGATACGCCTTTTGATATCCGTACCGAGGCGGAAGGGAATTTGTTCAAGACCCTTAAAAAGAAAGGTATTTCCGCTCCATATAAGATTTGTTGGGAGAGCATGAAGAAGTTGGGAATCCATGGGGTTGTAGCACCCTATCTCGCTTGGTTGGATTTCACAAAAATGGAGGCTTCTCCACATGAGTATTGTGAGGACCTTACCTATGAGTTCTTCACCACAATCAAGCCATCACCAACAAGCGAGACAACTATCACTTTCCGGCTAGGAGGGAAAGAGCGGGAATACACGTTGGCCAACTTGATTGAAGATTTTTCGTTGTGGGATATGGGATTGAAGTTTATGCCGGAAGAATTTGATGACAATTTGGCTTGGAATGGGGCGTCGGGTAAAGCGGTGTTTGATAGCCACAATGCGAAGCTCAATAAAGTGAGGGATATCGGTGCCATAGTCTTGCTCAAGTGGTATGCTCATTCCTATGTCGGGCGCCATGAGTACAACAAGGTAACACGATCGGATTTGCTAATTCTTCGAGTACTCAAGGATCAAACCAACCCGGATGTGCAAGTTAATGTGGGCTACCGATTCATGAAAATTTTGTTAGAAGCTCCGGAAAAGAAGAAGAAACTCGGACATGGTTGGTTTGTGATGCACTTGGCAAGAAAAGATCCCGAGTTTGATGAAAGCAAATACAAGTTGTTGCCTCCAAAGATGATCGATGTGGATCATCTCTCGCATGGGGGCTATGCAAGGAAACAACGGGTTGTTGGAAAATACTTGCAAGATCATTGGGAAGACAACCATCCCGGCGTTCCTTTCCCTAGAGCGAGTCAGTGTGAGCCAAGAGAAGAGCCCATTCCGAGGCGGCCAAAGGAGCAACCTAGAAGAAAAGACAAGCATATGGCCGGCACTAGTGCCGAAGGTGGAGAAGAATTCGAGGGTGTTCCGGAGGGAGTCCAATGGGAGCAACCGGCTCCTTATGATTTCGAAGCGGCTCATAAGGCATTTGTGGAGGAACAAAGAAAAATGTGGAAGAGGATGGAGTACAAACAAGACCGCACGCATGCTAGGCTAAGGAGGCACGAACAAAAAGTGCAAGAATTCTACAATGCTCAAGGCGGTCCGCGGTTTCCGTCTCCAACTCCATCGCCCGAGCCACCCGAGTTCGATTGAACTCTAATATTTGCTTTCTCCAACTCTAACTCATGCAATTTTCTGTTTTATTTCATTGCAATGCGGACATGGCATTGAAATAGTGTGAGGAGGGTTGAAAAGTGAATGTGTTAGAGTTTTATTTGTGTTATCTTTATTGCTTTCTTGTGTTAGGATTGTTTAGTTTATTTTCTTGCAAGCTTTGTTATTTTGTTAAGTGTTTAGGTTGTAGTGTTGCCTAGCACTAATCTCTTGTCTTGAGATCATGTTTATGGAAATGAGAATTTATGCAATTTTCGAAAATTTGTCAACAATTAGTATCTCCCGGTTTATGAATGTCTAAATGCTTTTGTTTAGTCTAAGCAATTTATGGTTGATGCTTGCTTAATGAAATGCAATGGAATTAGACATGTGTAATTAGCATTCAAACGAACCTTAAAATGGTGTGATTTTTGGGTATGATCGAGGTACTTGATTCGGATTCATGATATGTGCTTTAAATTGAAATTTTTGTGTCACTTGGAGTATGAGCATATTTTGGCATGAATTCATAGGATTTAAGCATGTGAGCATGACACCT
This sequence comes from Mercurialis annua, assembly GCF_937616625.2. Lineage (NCBI taxonomy): Eukaryota > Viridiplantae > Streptophyta > Magnoliopsida > Malpighiales > Euphorbiaceae > Mercurialis > Mercurialis annua. The sequence goes on along the minus strand of NC_065577.1, from coordinate 32,740,969 downwards.
TTTTTGCTAATTTTTGAGAGCATTTTGAGCCAAATTAATTATTGTGAGTGTCATTTTGTGCCGGAATTCCTAGAATTTGCTTAGTGTCCATTCGAGATTACATTGTTGAGTGATTAATGATTAGATGAATATGGCAATAGGTGTAACCAATTCTAGAGACCACTTTAAATGCTTACCTTGTACCTCTAGATAGCCAAGTTGGGCCTAGACCTTTGTTGATATAACCGTATTCACACACCAATCCCGTCTTCCATTTCCACTCTAAACACCCGAACTTGATTTGAGAACTAGTGTGAGGAGGTTGAGGTAGTAGCTTGAGGAAAAAGAAAAAAATTGAACTTGAACTTATTAGAAAGTTTTATGCCTAGAAAGAAAAATCAAAACAAAGAAAGAATAAAGGAAAAATAAGAAAGAAGAAGAAAATTACAAAAATAGAAAGCAAGAGGAAAAAAAAAAGGCATTAGAATGTAATAAGAGTTCAAAAAGAGTTTAATTGTGCTAAAATTCCAAGCTAACCCAACATGTTGATGTTAATGTATTATCTAGTTCCAAGTCAAGTTTTAGCCTAAATATCAACTTCGACCTACCCCGACCCTTGGCCAAGTTACAACCCCTAAAAGTCCATATGATAATTGTCGATCACCGAGCTAAGTAGTGGAGCTTAGGACTATGAGCAAACCTATGGGAATTCCGTGTTTTGTGTGCTTCATTTCTTTACCTTAAACACTTGAGTGTGAAAGCGAAATCTTGTGAGAAATATTTGCTAGTGTTTAATGCTTATGAGTGATTGCCATTGTGTTCATGTTTTGAGATTGACCAAATGCTCGCATGTCCCTTAAATGATAGTACTCTCGTGATTGCCGTTGAAAAGATTTGTTTAAATTGTTGACTTGTCTTGAGTGCCATCTTCATATGTCTTATCTATTGCATTCTTCATTTGTTTGCATGGAACATGAGTTGTTGACACTAGACGATTGCATTTGCATCTTCATCGATTGGGAGTATTTTTGTTGACTAGTAGTCGGTTTTTGCTAAGTTCTTGATTCCTAGCTGTTAAGTGAGTCTTGTTCTTACTTGAGGACAAGCAAGAGTTTAGTGTGAGGAGGTTTGATAGGAGTGAAATACTCCTATAATTAGAGTGCTATTTCATATGCTTTTGTATGTTTTCACCTCGCTTTTCTATAAAATGTATACCTTATAGCGTGTGTGTATGTTTCAGGGAATCAAGAGCGTTGCGGAGTGTTTTGAGGCCAAAAGAGTGAAGAATCGTCAAAAGCGGAAGTCGAGTGCGAAAGTCGGAAGCAAGCGAAGACTTCTTCCCCATCTCAGAGGGTGTCTCGATTCGAGACACCCAACTTAAAAGCCCATCTCGATTCGAGATGAACTAGAAGAGGGGGCAGTAGGTTTTTAAAGGATTGTCTCGAATCGAGACAATTCCTTAAGTTGAATGTCTCGATTCGAGACATGAAGAAAGGAGGAATCTCAGCTTTTTCTCAACACTTGCTCATGGTTTCCTCATTTGGCCAAGCACACTTTTATGAGTTGTCTCCTATTTCCTCATTTGTAAACACTATATAAACCATTTTATCTCCTTTTTAGGTTAAGTGTGATTTGATAAAGAATCATTGTCACCTTCATTATTGTAGCAACAACTTTTCTCTCAATTCATTAGTATTGTTCTTATTGTTCTTCCTAATTGTAGTAAGAAATCATCATAGTTCTTTGTGTTCTTAAAGTTATTTCCAGATTTTGCTATTTTGGGAAAGTTATTCAATACAAGTATCATTTTAATTATTGAAGCTTCATTATCTAGTTCATGCTTTTAAGATTCATTTATTATTCCAAGGTACTAAATCTTTACTCTATGCTTAATCTTTGTTATTGCTTAATTAATTGTGTTATGATGATGGTTAGTGGCTAAACCCTTGTTTAGGGGTTGTTATGATTGCCATGTTGCTTTGATAGGAGGTTAGGGTTAGGGTTTTGGATTGAGTTGGTAGTTGTGCTCCTTGGACCTAGTGCTTAGATTAAAGTGATCTCTTAATCTATGATTTGTGATGTTATTAGGAGGGCGAGAGCTAACTAATTAGATTATACCTAAGGGAGTACAAGGTTTAATCCTAGATGCACTAGCGTGATTTAGGATTATCTCGGTTGTGAAGTTTGCTTGATTAGTTGACTTGATTAGTTCTATCGAAGTCTATGAGCACGAGAGTGGATTAGACTTCGGTATTGTTAATCAAGATTCGACTCGTTCACTTCCGGCTCGAGAGAGCGGAATTGGTTCCGTAGAATAACTTGACCCGACCTAGAATCCAATTACCTTGACCCGAACCGCCTAGTTATTACTTTGGCATGACTAGCAACCTCTAAGCTTTTACTCTTATTGATTTAAATCTTGTGTTAATTAGTGGATTATTTAGTTGATTGTTTAGTTAAGTAGCATTTTGATTAATAGTTGTTTGTTTGATCGTTTTAATCGCAACCAAAACCAATCTTTCTATTGCTTTCCGAATTGAATTTCACAATCATTTTCCTTCACTTTAAACCTCTAGTCCTTGTGGATTCGACCTCGACTTGTCGAGTACTACGAGTTGGCTTTTCGCTAACATCGAGCACAATACAAACATTTAGCATTTAAGACTACACCGTTTTCATCACAGACCCTTTCAAAATGATCCCAGACAGGAGACCTACTTGCCATTTTCCTCCTCTTTCTTGTTTGGGCAACACCCTCTACAACAGGCACAGGTTGAGGGCCATTTGTGCCTTCAACCATCAACGACGCGGCAGCAGCAGCAGGAGCAGGATTGGGAACATCATTGTTCTCAGTCCCAACTTCATGAACTGTGGGCATCTGCAAAGAGTAAGAAAACACAATTAGCATCAAAAGATGAAACAGTTATAAACATTTGAAACTTAAAAAATAAAACTAAAAGCATAAAGCTTACCGTCGAATTTGTTGCCATTAAGACTTAAGAGGATGCAGATCAACAAGAAATGGTTCAAATTTCAGAGGGATCAAATGTTGCTTCCACAAAAAAAATGCAATCAGACAATGGATTTCTAATTCCTTCCGAAAGAAACAGATCAAGGCTTCCACCACTTGTTTTCTCAAAAAATCAGAAAAGAAATTTGTATCAGACACAATCAAATACAGCAGTTTAAACGAGAAACGAAATTTGCATCAGAAAAAATCAGACACTCACCTTTTGAAGTCAAGTGAATCATTGCTCAAAGTTAGATCCATGAGAAACAGATCAAACACCAAACATACATGAACAGAAAGATCAATTTAGCAACACAGCCCAGAAATCATCGCATAAATATATTAACAAATCACAACCCAGAGAATGAAACACTCACCAACGGTTAGTCTGATGTCCATAAAAGAAAGGAATCACCGGTCAAAAGTTAGATCCATGTTCCATAAGAATGAATATGTCAAAAAAAAATCAAACAGAAACAGTTAGAAGCAGGAACTCAACCGAATCAAGGAAGGAAAAAATGGTAAACCACTCACCGATGATGTTATTCACATAAACTTCAGTTTTTATTAACTGGGTGTTAATAAAAAATAGATGCATGTTCCTTTAAGGGAGACCAAAGGTCGAAGCCTTCGAAATATAACATCAGTCAAGAACTAAAAATGGTGGAATCTATCTGAATAAAAACCCCAAAACAAGAGTTTAATGGAAGTTTAGAGGATAAACCATTGTTGATTGCATAATAATAGGGTTTGAAAGGGTCGTGTTTTGAAAATCGAAGAGAAGAAGAGAATGGAGTCTGAAATTTTCAGAGAGAAAAGAAGAGTCTGGAAGATGAAGAGAGAAAAGAGGCGGTGAGAAATAAAATTAGAGTTAGGGTTTTTTTAAGAGGCATATAAATACCCTACACAAAACACATCGGTTTGTGTAGGGTAATCAGCGAGCTTCATACGTACTGGGACCAGTCCCACGTGCAGCACTCCCTCATCAAAACGATGTCGTCTTGCTGGATCAGTTTTTCGGTTAAATCAGTGGCTTTCTAACCAAGACCAAACCGATTATCAAAAACCGATATTTTCACCCTGTTGAAACCAAACGGTGCCGTTTTGTCCTTTAATACCGAATTGAATTCTAATTTTCGGTTTAATTCGATTCGATTTTCGGTTTAATTTGATTTATGCACACCCCTACGGACAGTCACGTAGAATATGGTTTTATTTTGAATGGATTGAGAGGTTTTAGTTTTGTATAGAAATAGGAAAAAGGGTAAAGTGTAGGGACAATGGGTAGTAAAAAGAGGCGGTATTTAGTAATCCAGAAAGAATTTTAGATAATATATATGCAATTATGCAATTGGATAATTATTGACTATATAAATAATTACAATAAATATATATAACTAAGAAAGTTATATTTTTGTATGATGATTAAGATTAAATAAAATATTAATAAAACATTAAATTGGATTACAAGAATTTATTTGAGGAAATTTCACCTCTTACGCCTTTTTTTTATATTCTTTGCAGTGATACTCTCTGAAAAATAGTCTTATCAAACGTGTAGATGATAACTTCTTCATTGAAAAGGGTGTTTATGTAAGAAGCCCAATTTATTTGAGGCCCAAACTTAATAGGCCCAGCAAGAGCATGTCCCTCTCTATGCAACGGCTAGAAAAATCGCAATCGAAAAGCAATATAAAAGCAACAGCGTTAGACGAAGAAAAAAATACGACCGTTGGAAATAGTAGTAGTAACAGAGGGAGGCTCGTGTAACATTCTCTAAGCTCTTCTCTAGAAAAATAAGACCGTTGGTAATACTCAGTGTTTCTCCAAATTCAAATAATTTAAATAAATTCACAACTCGCTGCTCTGATTCTGTTCTCTCCGGCGATTCCTTCTCCAGGTTCTTTTCTCTCTGATTCTAAAATTCTTTCTGTCTTTAATAAAGATATGGCATTTTAATTTTTTTCATTATTTTGTTTGTGTTTGGGATCTTATAATAATCTTATTTCATTTGATCGTTTTTTGGGTTTCTTTTTATTTTGACTGTTTCTGTTTTTGGGTTTCTTTTTGTTTTGAATATCTATGTTTTTGGGATGATTCCTGCAATTTGGTTTTGACTGATTATCAAGAATATTTATTTTCTTGCAGTGTTTGGATTTCTTTATTCGTTATTGCTTGAAGTTTTGTTTCTGTGTATTATTCAACTCATAAGAGTAAGTGTATCCAATTTTTTAGATTTACATTGTCAACTAATTATCTGAATCTGTTTAAATACAGTCAAATTTGAAGCAATTTGGTAATCCATTTGCACTAAATGATGATAAGTTGGCTCATGTATCATCTGACAGAGGTGTCTAAATCTCAATTTTTTGGACTTTGGAATCATTTTTGAGCCTCGGTGACAATATTAGGGTGATTTTTGAGCCTAAAAGAACATTAAGATCATGTTCTATTAGAGTTATTTTTGAATCTTTTCCCGTTAATTATAATTTATAGAAAAAAATCTTTGACTTGTTTAGAGACTGAATTGTTATGTATGAAAAGCACATGATTTGCACATTAGTTGCTATGGGTGCTGAGAGGATGTTTTTGCATTTATAGTTATAATGTTGCACTATTAATTTCTCCCTAATACCATAGACTTATTCAGCCTTTTGACATGTATAGAAAATAACTATAAGCCATGTCCTCAAACAAGTTTTCTTTTTCTTTTCCATTTTCCTTCTGTTGCATCATCCTCTATGTTTGATGACCCGTATTATGATGCTGCCGTTGTTATTTGTGTAGGCTTCAGAAGCTGCTGAAGTTAAACTGATTATGCTTTTGTCAGAGGAAGCAAAATTTAGTATATAGTTTGTATGCAGTATCATAGAAATACAATGCAAAATCAAGTGACACAAAATATATGATATTATTGTGGATACCACTATTAAATTTTGATTTTTGGTCTTCATTTGGCATTAGGATTGATGATGATATGGGCATTCTCAATCTGATTCTGAAGCAGGGCATTTTCCCCAAGTCAATGAGTACTTCATCACCATCAGGTTGAGTTTGATGACATGACGACGAAGGGCATGCAGCTGGAGAGTGGGGGCGTTTATGCTCTCCTCAAGCAGTTTTGGAAGTGGGGAATTTCGTAATAGATATAGATCAACTGAGGAGCTCAAAAAAGCCATAAAGAATGTAGTTGATGGGCTTTTGAGGGCTTTGACATCTCAGCTGCTACAGGTCGAGAATAATTCCTGTTGGTGATGAAGATGATATTGTCATTGAGGCTGATTAATGAAGCATTTTCCATGATTAAGGGGATTAAAAAGAAATGAGCGATCATATCCGAACCAGTATGCATTTTCTATGAGCAGGTTCGATAATCATCTCGTGTTCAATACTCCATAGTTATTATATCTTGTGCAGGCTTCACAAACATTAAGCAATATAACTATGAAATGCGCTTTTTTTATGAACGTTGAACCGACAAGCATATATCAGCTGCGCTAAAGGTTAAATTAATATAAATATTTTCATAATTTAAAAATATTGTCATTGAGGCTGTAAATATAGAAAGACCTCATATAAATACTGTCATAATGTAGAGAACAAGTTATGTTGATAATCTTCTCAATGAGGTTGATCCTTCATCTCTTCTACAGTTTTTATTAATTTTTAAATTTCAACAACTCTAAATTATTTTCATTTCATTGAACATTTCTCTTTACTCCTCTTCTTTGTCATCGATTCCTTTCTTCTGCAGGAAGAGTACCTTCTTGCTATATCACTGGTTCTTAATGTCAAGAGGTGCCGTCAGAAGCGCATGTGTTCATTGTTATACTCACCGACAAGACACCCTCAGAAATACTCCTACCAGGTGAAAAGGATTGGAAGATCTGGATGCATAGATGTTTAAGGTGTCCCTGGACCAATGGTTTTCTCCAGCTACTCGAAGAGTATCTCTGAAATTTTTGGAGCTCAGTTTTTCAAATCATGCAGCAGCAAGCAGAGAGTGGTCAGCCGCGGTCATTCTCTACACAGGGATTTTCTTCGTTTTTATGGGTATTTTTCTCAATCTTTTTTGTATGCTGCACCAATGAAGTGCTTATGTGTTCCTGATGCTGAAAACAACACAATCATTACAAGCAAAAGTTTCTCATGGATTTTACATGTGCAGATTTGGGAATATGGTTGCATGCAAGTGTAGGGTACAATATCACAAGTCACCGCAAAGATGCATTCTATATATTTCTCATTTTTATTTGCTCTCATTCACTATTGGTTACCTAAAGAATTGTTCCTTGATTCAACAACAAATTGATTCTCACTTCTTGATTTTAGACTAGGCACTTAAATATTCTGTCTTGGATTGTTAATTTTGTGATGAAACTACTACCTATACAATTATTATGTTATGAATAATTTGTGTACTTGAAAGGATATTTTCATTTCAGATAATTGTTTTGTGCTTTGTTTTTACTCTAATGAATTAAATTTGTCTTGTGACATTGTAGTACTTGAACTTGATAGTTTTATGTTTCTCGATGTTTATGTTGCTCTTCCCGCTAATCTCTTCGCTTGCCCCGTCTGACCAGCACATTGTGGCTGCTCTATGTTTGCAGTATTTCACACCTTGTTTCCAAATGGATGGCGAAAGTGAAAAGCTAGTTTCAAATCTTTTTAGCATGGCTCGTGTTACTGAACCTTCGATCATTTTCATTGATGATGTGCAGGGAATGAGAATGAAGCATCCAGACGCATCAAAACTGCATTTCTTGTGCATATGCAGGTAACTTGTTTAGTTGGATGTGGGTACCGAGCCTAGTGCTTCGTCTTGCATCTCTTTATATCCAATTTCTACTCAGAAAGGGAAGCATAATGGCATCTTCTTGCATTTCCTCCCCCCCTTAAATATGGTCTTTCTAGGTAATATTCTGAGTTTGTCTTCAGATTAATATTGACAAAATTTTACATTTTATTTTATAAATAACTGCTTTACACAATAATTGTAATGTCATATTTGATTTTGATAAAGGTGAAAATGGCATGATTAAGATTATATCCAAACGAATAATAATATGTGTTTTTTGGAATTTGGAAGTTAACGGAGACAAAAGTAGGTTCAATGAAACTGCACTTTGCGCCTTGGAATTGAAACTGCACTTTACAGAACATTTTCTGTAAAAGATAGCTAGCTGTTCTCATGTCTTTATGAATGGTGGTGAGGCTAGATAATCTCTTATTTTACATTTGTAGCTTTCTCAGTGTACAGCCATAAATCTTGTTATCAGCTGGCATTTTTGCACATTCAAGTTGTTTCATGTCCGTCGTAATCAAAATTAGGGATTGTTTATGCATTTCACTTGTTCTTGCAGCCCACAAATACTCCATAGTTTCTTTATAATCAATGAACAATGCTAAGTGAATTAGGCGGCAGTTTCGACAAGCGAATATGCATACCTCTCCCAGATCTGAAAGCCAGGCAGCACATGTTCAAGGTACTATTTCTGAAATCATCTAGGCCTTTAATTTATTTTCATTATTACTAGGATTGGATACAGGTCACGAGCAGGTCTCGGAGATAGATTCACAACTTACGGGGATGTTAATTGATGCAAAAGGCCTGCGTCAAAGGTATGTATTGCTTAATAGAAAATACTTGAACCTAGGAATTCATCTTTAATATTTGCAACAATAACTTCGGGATTAGTTAGTTTGCTCGGTTTGATGAATAATACTTTTTCCTATGGTTCTATAATATCAAGTCCTGCAGGCCATCATGGCCACTGCATTTAATTGACCATTCAAATTGCTGATAATTTTATAAATACATTAGGAATTCCTAGATCTATACATAGTTTTATTCCTAGATCATTACTATGATAATGAACCACTAAGCTTGTAGTATTTTGGTACAAGCTGGACCAGTAAAAAAGCAGAAAAAAGAAAAGTTGCCTATATGAAATTCAAATCTCAAAAAGTTAGAACAGCATGCCTATCAAATTATTATATACAAACTCAAAAGAAGTACTAATAAAATCTTTCAAATAAATTAAAAAACTAGTCGAATACCCGCGCAATTGCGCGGAGTAATATTATTAATTATCTATTTTGTTTAAATAAAAAATATAGTAAAATTATAGATAAAATTTAATACAAAAAAATAAAATTTTATATATAATCTATAAAACATATAAAAGAACATTATTAAAAATCTCTTAAATTTAGCGTACTTTATTTTATTCTGACTTGTACTAACTAACTCTAATAACTGAGTTTTTTTGAAAAAACATTGTCTATAATACATTTTGTTTTACTTTTCACTTCACTAAAAAAATATTTGTTGGATGTTTGAATTTATTTCTTTGAAAAAAAAAATTGTATTGCTCGGTATTCTTTTTATCTGGTTGTTATGAGGGGTAGATCATATATAATATTCTCTATAATTGAAAATAAAGCAAGCTTTTGAATTTTGATTTGTAACAGAGTTGGAATGACAATTTAAAGAAATTGTAAATAATATTTTCGCTACTAATTTCTGCAATTGATAACAATTTTTTTTTTCATTATAAAAATTTGCTTATTATTGATTATAATATAAAATTTGAATTATGACACATAAAAAGATATATAATTTTTTTGACCATTTTCTAACAATAAATAATTTGTTGAACTTATTCTAAAAATAGTGTCGGATTTTCCGTAGGTTGCAATTTATTAAAGGGTTTTTTAGACGACTACCTTCAAAACACCTAAATATTCTCAAGAGTACCTATTGAGTAAAATTAATTAAAATTTACGATCTGACCAAAATTTGTTGCAAAAATAAACTTTTTATTTTGAAAACTACAGTTTCTAACGAACTCCCAAATTTATTTCCCTTTGCATCGGTTCGTCAAATCCTACTTCGCGACCTTATAGCGGAGCATCCATGGCGATTTTTCTTTCAAGATCGATGAAGCATAGACGAACAAGATGGATAACTCGGTTTGTGCATCTTGTCCTCTAGGTGCTGCTCTTGTTTATATTCATCTGGATTGATTTTTCTTTTTCTTCACGTTGACAGAAAGATCTATTAGAGAATACTTTCTGCAAATTCAAGCAAAATATTTTGATTTTCATCTAATAGAAAGGTCTATTAGAGAAGCAGTTCACTGGGCATCGATTGGATAGATCTATTTGTGATTGGTTCTTGTATGAAATGTCGATTGGATAGATCTATTTGTGATTGGTTCTTAAATGAAATCATTTCTCAAGAAGATTCCTTTAAGGTATTTTTTTCTAATCAAAATCATCATTTTTTTATTCTAAAAAGCAATTCAGTATTAATTTGGCATTTTTAATTTATGGAGCTCTTTTCATGTGTAGTCTTCATCTTTAAACTGGTTTCTTGAGTTTTTGTGGGAATTTTCCTGATTTTGTGAATTAAAAGGTTGGTTCTTCATTTGATTTAAGTTTAAATTAACTAGCTTTTATTTAACTGGATTTCTTTGTTTAATTTATGTTTTGTTCCAATTCAGGCATTTGTTTAAGGCTAGTGATGGAGGAACAGTTGCTTTGGATTAGCTTAAGTATTCTGATATTGGCCAATGCTCTTAGTTTTGATCCTTTTAATCTGAATTTTTGTACTTTTAATTTAGTTAATGGTGTATTAGCTGAAATTTGTCTCGAATTTGTTGTACAATTGTAATTTGCAGTTGAACAAGGTGTTTCTTATAAAAGTGATCATGTAATATCAGTTAACCAAGGTGTGGATAATTTTTATTATAAGTTTACTGACTGCTTACTAGCTGTTTACTTAAAAAAAAAAAACTAATTTACTATTGTTTATTTTTCAAATTATAAAATTTTAAAATAAAATTATTGCTTAGTTTACTTTTAGTATTATAAATTATGTGCGAAATTAGTTTCTTTTCTTATAAAAATTGAACACGTTTACTATAAGTTTACTCAAGACATTTTGAGTAACCTATTAGTACACCTATATCAATGTTAAAGGGATGTAAAATAAGTTTTATTGGTTAACTTTTAAAAATATATTAAAAAATTTTAGGGATATTTATTGGTTAACTTTGGGTTACCTAATAGTTGAAAGTGTAACCTATCAGGAAAAGTATTTGGTAATCATTTAGTAGACCTTTAGTAATCTATTAATAAACATAAAGTCATACTATTCCGATTTAAATTGTTTTATTATCGGTGAATATTAGAAAATCTATTAGTAAACTTTTTTGGAAACCTTAGGTATCTTAATAGTACACATATTTTTATAGTATACTGATACAAAATTAGTGAATTTTGGGATATCTATTAGTTTCCATTAGATAACCTATTAGTAAGCACTTAAAATTCTATTAACAAATATTAAAAATATCCTTACACAATTTGATTTATTATTTTAGTTTTTATAAATTCAGTAGTTGTTTAGTAAACTGTTAGTGAACTTGCAAAAACTATATGTATTTTTTTTTGTAAAAATATTGGTCTATTATAAATTAACTTACGGCCTACTATTAGTTAACTAATAGGAAGTTAACTATTGGTCTACTATCAATTCACTATATTTGTTTGTCCTTTACGATTGAGACTCTGTTGGATATTTTTATTAAAAGATGGAAATAATATTTTGATAAAAAGCTACAATTTTTACAATCAATTAATTAAAAGATAAATTTACTATTGATTTACTATCAATTTTATAAATATACAAAAATAGTTTATCTTTTGATTTACTAAACGAGTAGTTAACTAATGGTCTACTATCACTTAACTAATAGGTGTTTAACTATTGGTCTACTATCAATTTCCTAACGGTCTACTATTAGTTAATTAATAGGTAGTTAACTATTGGTCTATTATCAATTTACTATATTTATTTGTCCTTTACGATTGCGACTTTGTTGGCTATCTTTTAAAAAACAATATGGAAATAATATTTGTAAAAAGATACAATTATTAAAACATAAATTTATTATTAATTGATTTACTATAAATATTATAAATATGTATAAAATTAGTTTATCTTTTGGTTTACTAGACGAGTAGTTAACTTACGGTCTACTATCAATTAACTAATAGGTAGTTAAGTATTGGTCTACTATCAGTTAACTAATAGGTAGTTAACTATTGGTCTACTATCAAATTACTATATTTGTTTGTCCTTTCAGATTGCGACTTTGCTGGATATTTTTCTTAAAAAATGAAAATAATATTTTGATAAAAAGATACATAAGTGACGGCGGCCCCTGCACCACCAGCTCCAGCAGAAGTTCAGCCTACCTTAGCCGCCGTCAAAGTTCCCGTTGAAGTTGTATGCTAGTTTTTTGTAATTTGTTTAGATATTGTTTTGCTGCATATGTATTGTTTGCTTATGGTTTTTAGAGCCGCGGTGAGTTCAATTTGGGTTTTGCAGTGTTAAATTCATAGAAAAACATTAATCTTCCGCAGTTAAAGCTCCTTTGAATAGAGCTCTTGAAGATGTATAGTAAAGGGATTTAGAGAGAAGATATCTTTTGAAAAGCAAAACACTGTCTTTTGAAAAGAAAGGTTATTCTAGGTAAAAGGTGGTGTTAACATCAAAAACGTCATTCATTTTGGAATATTATAAATTGTCTAAAACGCCATTCATTAAGGAACGGAAGGAGTATCTACGAGTTCACTAACAGTTTACTAATGGTCTACTATTGTTTTACTTAAAAATCTATTAGTAAACATTTAGCAAACCTCTAGTAACCTTTTAAAAAACAAATTAAAAGTAAAGTTCATCAACATATCTTTTTAAAAAAACAAATTTTAAGTCCTTTTAGAAGGAGAGTTAAAATTGCATACTATGGTTTAACAAATAACCTGATGAAATTTGGGGTTCTGAAAAGTAAAGTTCATCAACATATCCTCTTGGTCCAGCAACATCTCCTTCTCTAGCCGCTTTAAGTATACTGCTTGTGCTAATTCCATGAGACAATTTGATTTTAATATTTTTCCTAATGCATATTCGCTCTTTGCCTAAGTATTTTTGACAGAGCTTGTGCTAAGTGCTAACTCCATGAGACAATTTGACTTTAATATTTTTTCTAATACATAGTTTGACAGTATTAAAACATCACTTCACCTTCTCCCCTACAAGTTGGACAAATAGACACTTAATATGTACAAGAAAACAGAGACATAAGCAACAAAATACAATAATAATCTTATGTAAATTAGTGAATGTATATTCATATAAAATGAAATTATAAACTTTTCTTTAAGAGTAACAACAATCAACCACATGAAGAGTATGTTGTTTAAAGTAACTGAACCTCTTTTTTAATGACTCAAAATTAGCATCCACTTTTCCATTCGTTAATCACAGACACACTAAATCAAGAATTATCAATTTGAATGATAAATAATCAAATTTACTACAATTTCAATGTGCTTGTAAAGATAAATTCAACTTATTTCTACTCACAATTCTTTTCTCCCTATCTTTTTTAGAACAATAACAAAACATAATCATTTGTCTCCAGTAAGAGAAAATGTTAAACAGATCTAAACTTTTTTAACTTAGCTTTCGCAAAAGCCATCACTTTAAGGGTACAAAAAACCATTAATCTTCTTATCAAATAATTCTCGCTGTACAGTATAAAGGTGCGGATTTTGGAGGTGGGTTTTGGTCCGTTAGTGAAATAGATTGGTCTGTTGAGAGAACAAATCGACCGATGACTGTTGACGGAGAAAGCAAAACTCAACTAGTGACCGTTGACAGAGAGAAAAGCTGTGCCGCAATTTTCAATATTTTTAACAGTAAAAACATCAAGTTAAAAGGTAAAAGAGAGATTGAGAAAAGAGGATGATATATTATTGAAGGAAGACACGCGCGATCGTATTATTGAGATTATTTAGGTGTTGTGCGGTGGTCAGCCTAATTTCCTCTTTATTAAAAATCAAAATTATTATCTCATTGTTAATTGTGGCTCAAAACTTTTATAATATATATTAAATAAATAAAAACTATGAGAATAATGAAAGTACGGGTTTAAATTATTTGAGTTTGTGAGATTGAAATGAATAAATTCAAGCATAACTAAATTTATAATTATCAGACAAATAAGATGTGTTTTAAAAATCGGACCGGCCCGTTCGGTCGGACCGGTTAAACTGCGAACCGGTCAGTGGTCCGGTCTGAAAAGGCAAAAAACCGGATATACCAATGGCAATGAATTATCTCAAATAATATAAACATTAGACGGCAATTTGCTAGGTCATGTTCTTTTCACAAATGTTCTCCTCTCTCCAATTATAAAAATAAAAAAAATAATTATTCTTAAACTTTACAATATTAAATAAAAAATTACAAAAAGACACAAATACCAAAAGCTGGTTGATCCCGTTGTCCTTATATTGCAGCCTGCAAAAGTACAAAATTGTATATCTTTTTATGTGTCACCATGAACTCCATAGATTTGAGAAATAAAATGGACATAGCATCTTTATAAATATCAATATATTGTTGATAAAATACACAATAAACGATCTGCTTGCTTCGTTTTAGCAGATTGGACTCTTAAAATAAACTATTCCCCTTTGCTGCCAAAAATAAATTATCAAATTCACCATGTTAATCAATCTATAATATAACATGCACTGGCCCAAAAAGAGCTCATATGGGCTAATTCGGGTTTTTGAGCCCAAAAGCCATCAACTATCCTTTTGTTCCTATCTTAGCTTAATAGTTATCTTTTTTAGTCATTATCTTATTTTTAGTCATTATCTTAATTATTTAGTTTAGTATTATCTAAATAAGAGATTGTATCTCACTAGACTAGGTTTTCTATTTTAGGGTTTGTCCCCTATAAATAGCTAGCTTTAGGTTTTATATTAACTACAACTCAAATCAATCAAACAAATACAACTTCAAAGCCCTGTGCTTTTCTATCCCCAACCTCCGCGGTTGGTTAATTTAGGAGTAGTTTTCAGTATTAATCTCGCCTGAGTTCATAGCTCCCAGATTATTACTATTAGATCACGTGGTTAAGTGTCTTTAACCAAACAACACACTTTTCTGACTAAATTTCGGTCTAAAGCATACTTCCATACAGAACCCATCTATAAATTCAAAGATTCGAGTTTGGAAATATTTTCCTGCGAACATCTTTTGGCGACTCCACTGGGGACGTGTTATGGTTGACACAAGGACTGCATTTAAAAAGAAAGTGTCAAATTCAGACTATTTGCAAGCTGTGGTGCGATCATAGTTTTGATCAAATCATGTCTTATTATTCGAGTCAACTATCGGCGATCGTAGAGAATATGAGAGCCGAACGTGCTGCTATCCAAAGGGAGATTAGGGCCGATTTTAATAAATTAACTTCGGCTATAAATAATCTTGCCAAAGTGTTAGGAGGCGAACAAATCAAAGAGCCAGTTTTTGAGTACGAGATTACCGAGTTTTCTTTAATCTCTACTAAGGAGATCGATAGTGTTGATGAAATATACACTGATGATGATATCGACGCCGATCTTAATGTTAGCGATATTGAGAAAGAAGAGGCTTGCATCAATGATGATTCTAATATCAGTATTGACCTTGATAATATCAAGGCTGATATTGCTAGGCGAGTCAAGGATACTGGGGGGCATGGGCAATCTCTTTCCCTCTTAAGAGATCAAATGCAATCGGTTTTTGTACAAGCCGATATTGTTGAGGATGAAAACGCCGAGAGACAAGGCCGATCACCATTCGCCTTGACGAGTCATGCCGAATTGATTGTTAAGAATTTACCAAGGTATTCGTCGCGGTCAATGATTCTTGGAAAATGGAATGGAATTTTCAGTCAAGGTACAACTTATTTTTTACTATGCTTTCGGCTAAGAATTCAATATATGAATGATCAGAATAAGCCGATTTATAATAAAAAAGTTCACTTTAAATTTTGGACAATCTATTTGAAACAACCACGAAGAAAAAAGCAGATCGTCCAAATTGAAGGTAAGCCGATCACAATATTACTAATTGATTGATGTTGTGTTAAGTGGTCGGTTAAAAATAGGTCTTCAATAAATAGTCGACCAAATAGCAAAATGAGCATAATGGTTTGGATCGGCCCTTAAAGTTTTTTTTTGTGGCCGATTAAAATAGTTGGTTGTTTCAGGAATCTCACTTACTCCGTAAATAACTAATCAAGTTGCATGGAATTCAAATAATGGACAAAGGTGTTAACCAAATATTGGTATTAAAGATCGCCCAATCAGGTGAAAGTTGAGATTAAATGAATGGAAGTGAGTATGTAGCAGGTGATATGGCAATTCTTTGGATGAGAGTAGTGGGCTATTAAAATTGATATATCAAGAAAAGGAGCAGTTTTGGCATTAATTTTTAATGGATCGCCCAATTACTTATTCATAGACTTGGCCGATTAATTATATCGGCAAAGATTGGGCATCAAACTTAGTTTTTTTATTCGATCTCAACAATGACCGATTAAATCATTGGACAAATGAGAGACTAAAAATACATCACAAAAATACGTCTTCTCACCTTTCTTGACATCAGCTAAAAAAACGTGGGGGGCATTGTTTGCACTGGCCCAAAAAGAGCTCATATGGGCTAATTCGGGTTTTTGAGCCCAAAAGCCATCAACTATCCTTTTGTTCCTATCTTAGCTTAATAGTTATCTTTTTTAGTCATTATCTTATTTTTAGTCATTATCTTAATTATTTAGTTTAGTATTATCTAAATAAGAGATTGTATCTCATTAGACTAGGTTTTCTATTTTAGGGTTTGTCCGCTATAAATAGCTAGCTTTAGGTTTGTATTAACTACAACTCAAATCAATCAAACAAATACAACTTCAAAGCCCTGTGCTTTTCTATCCCCAACCTCCGCGGTTGGTTAATTTAGGAGTAGTTTTCAGTATTAATCTCGCCTGAGTTCATAGCTCCCAGATTATTACTATTAGATCACGTGGTTAAGTGTCTTTAACCAAACAACACACTTTTCTGACTAAATTTCGGTCTAAAGCATACTTCCATACAGAACCCATCTATAAATTCAAAGATTCGAGTTTGGAAATATTTTCCTGCGAACAAATATATATAATCTATATTCATAAATAAAAATATAATCTATAAAAACATGCATTAAAACTGAATTATAGACTTCATATATGGTAATGGAAATGACGTATAAGCCACATTCCCAGCCATTGATCACTTGTTTAGGTGAAATAATAATCGTCAAATTAAAAAAATTTAGAATTATATAAATAGAAATCAGAAGAGAGTTTGTATTGTAATAGGAATAGATGTTTGAGATAAATGTAAATAGTTTATCAAAAATTCATTAAAAATATTAAAAGTAAAAGAAGTGTTTTAAAAAAAGAATCAATGAGAGGACTCCGTTGGTACTCTCAATTATATAAGTATATATAGATGGAGAACAATTATATCACGTACACCTAGTTTAAAAAACATCAAATAACATTTCTTTCTCAACTTTTTTTTTTTGTTATTGTTAAAAGCACATTTCTATTTCTTTTTTGCTTATTGACCAATGTTTTAGAGGAAATTAGACTCAACACTATTAAGAATAATTCCAAAAAAATTCCGGCGGTGTTTGGGTCGGTTGTTGGGTTAGATTGGGTCGGGTTTTAACCTTTTAATTTAAAAAAATAAAAATTATTTTATATTTAAATAATTATTTAATTTTTTAAAAATTATTGAATTTAAATTTCTTTAGTGGGCCGGATAGCGGCTATAAAATCATTCAAATATCGAAATAAGTTTTTTTAACAAATACCCTACATGTGTCAAAATAATCTAAATTTTACTAGAGCAAAAAAGAAAATTGAAAAATACAATTACCAACTTTCAAATTGCACAAATAACTTATTTAATTTAATAAATACGGTCAACTATTATTAAGGAAACCAACTGTCATAAAATTAAAAAATCCTACAAAACCTCAAACTTACATATATAGAAAAGATTTTCAAGAATATTCAAGAATCATTAATTACAATAATAATTTATTTAAAAGCAATTCCCATTTATAGCGGCAAATATATGATTATTCAAATACATGATTCTTCAAACCAATAACAATTTATTTAAATCAACTGTAATTATTTTTTCAAAAAAAACCGATTTGAATTTTTTTAAAATAATAAAATTTTATTATGACAGAGTTTGGAAGGAAGATCTTTATGTGGACATTAAGTTTATTTTCAGTTAACTAATAGTATACTACTACTCATTAAAAAATATTAATTTATTTTTAATAACTCAACATTTAGTTGAAAAGTAAAGTTAACATGAAGTTAACATGCAATTAACTATTAAGATATTATTATATAATCCATTCTCATGTTATCTATAAATTTACTACTTCAAAAGTTTCTTTATTTTGACATTGTGTTTACTTTCAGTTAAAAAGTATACTATTACTCATTAAAAAACATCAATTTGTTTTTAATAACTTAACATTTGGTTGAAAAATAAAAGTTAACATGAAGTTAACTTGCAGTTAACTAGTAGGATATTATTAATACACCATTGGTTAACCAACTAGAAAATCAAGCCATAAAATACAAAAATTGATGTTGCTTCGCGGACATAAATTACAACGATATATCAGATTCAAATGAATAGAGAATACAAAAAAATCGAACAAAAGAAATACAAAAACTCCATCTTGTTAAAGAAAAAATAGCACTTTTGATTCCATCTTGTTGTTGTTAACAACGAATCATCTCTCTTCTTTAAAACTATCGGAGCCGTCGTCGCTGCCGTTGAGAAAGATAAAGAATATGGATTTG
The DNA here is from genome assembly GCF_937616625.2 of Mercurialis annua. Lineage (NCBI taxonomy): Eukaryota > Viridiplantae > Streptophyta > Magnoliopsida > Malpighiales > Euphorbiaceae > Mercurialis > Mercurialis annua. The sequence continues at coordinate 32,722,192 of NC_065577.1, read as the reverse complement.
TTGTTGTACTTGGGGATGGCACGAACGGTTGGCGATGAGTGGGTGGCTGCCGGAGCGGAGATGAAGAGATCGCCGGTGGAGAGAGGAGAGCCGAAGGAAAAGATTTCGCAAGAGGAAAGAGAAGAGATCGCCAAATGAGAAGAAGATGCGGACCACCGTAGGAAAAGGAAAAATTGTTGGAGGAAAAGGAAAAAGAGAGAAACAATTAAAATGAAATGGAAAGATTTGGTTAATTGGGTAATGGAGAGAAATATGGCAAAAATCTATGAAAATCTAAGAGAAATGGAAACATGCAAATCAATTATGAGAGTTTACCAATAATGAGAGAATCATGGGAGGTTACCATTTTAGGTAGTTGTATTTTGCTAATTTAAAAAGTATCTTTTTGCAAAGCAAAATCATTAAATTCAAATTAGAAAATTGGTAATAGTATAATTCAAAATGGACTTTTGCTCCAGTAAAATTCAAAATAAAATGGCCTAAGCTAGTAACCTGGGTAATTTTCTCTATCGAAATTAAGTGCTATCAGCTTAATCAAGTGCTATCATCAGCTTATTTATTTATTTTAAAAGTGTTGTTCCCAATAAAAAGTGAGTTTGCTTAACTAGATTGACTCGTTAAAAATAACACAAAATAAAAATAAAAGCAAACACATAAAAGCAAAAACAACCTAAGCTCCATGATATTAGTTCATGCAATGAAATAAAAATAAAATAGAACTGAAATATAACACGAAAAATCCGACTTGGTAGCATCTCACTCTTTTTCCTCAAATAAAACTCAGGTTTTTTTCTTTTTTGCCAAAAACATAAAACTCAGGTGTTAAGCATAAAATATGTTTTTCCATCATATTCGGAATGAAACCTTTCTAAGTAGTTAAAGATTTTGTTGCACCATCCTCTCACGCTATTTTTTCGCCCTTTCCACCAATGCATTGGCACTTCTCAATTCACCCCATGATATTAGTTCATGCAATGAAATAAAAATAAAATAGAACTGAAACATAACATGAAAAATCCGACTTGGTAGCATCTCACTCTTTCCTCAAATAAAACTCAGGTGTTCAACATAAAATATGTTTTTTCATCATACTCGGAATCAAACCAAAGCTAAGTAGTTAAATATTTTGTTGCACCATCCTCTCCCACTTCTCAATTCATCCCATAGTCTTTTGGAGCATCCATTGTTATTGATATAACTCGCTTTGCTTTTTTCTCCATCATTTCAAAGAATCTATCTATTTTTCTTGAGATAGACTCCTAAAAAACACTCTAGTGGTCTTAATATGGGGTCGTCGTTTGCATTGAAGTCCAAGTTTGCATTGAAAAACCCCCGGTTATTATTTCAATCAAAACTTTGATGGTTGATATCATACATGTCAGAATAAGAATCACTAGCTTGTCATTGGCCATCTAGCTTGACATCTGCTCCAGTGTGATAAAAACTCCCACAAATAAAATGCTAAAATCAAGCCGAACTTAGACGATGTCATACTTTTCTCGGTAATGGTGCCAAAATTTTGTTGGTAAAAATTTGCAAGCACACGTACTCGTTATCTTACTTATTATTAATACATTGTTGATTAAAACACACGGCCTATTAGAACAATAATCAAAAACTAATTGTTACAAGAACCCATAAATTCAATTAATACTCCGAAGATATTTAGCTACTCATAATTATAAAAATCTCAATAATTAAATGGCATAGTTAATAAGAAAAACAACAATATATATCTAGGGTTTTTGTCTAATTATCAAGCGAACCTTTATGTTTGTTGTGTTTTATTTCGAGCTTCATGAATCAAAAACGCATCGGCCAAAGGTTATATTGCAACGTGAGACTTTCTTTGCTCCAAATCCACTCCAAAATGAATTCGATTGCAATGATAAACACGATTAACACACTAAACGACTCTTCCTATCAAACATCATCACACTTGCTTGCCCTCAACATAGAATAGTGCCACAATGGCGATTTCCTTGCTAGAATATATGACTAAAGCATTTTTAGACCCCTCATCAATCAAAATGTACCACATGAACTAATATCATGATTTCAAAATCAAATTGATTATAGGGAAATCTAAATTCAAGAACAACAAACGAAACTCAAGAAAATGAGCAAAATCGCAAGCTTGTATTAACCAAGTACAACCTCACAAGGTAGTCCCTCGCACAAGCGTTAACATCAACTGGAAACTAACCACGTTCAGCTCTTCAAAAATTCCAATCTCTTTTACTTTTTATGCCTTGATTTCTTATTTTTAGATTTATACGTTTTTAAGCTCAAATTTCTGTTTTTTTTCTTTTCCTGAACTTCAGTCAATTTGTCAAGTCACGATATGGTAGAAAAGAGGAAATGAGAAAAGGTTCAGTATGTTAAATGTGTAAAACAAAAATAAGGCTAAGGTTTGACGTGGGTAAACTAATGGAAAATGGGTAGGCTATATATTTAAAATTGTCTAAAGAATGAGTTATCTACTAAATGCTATCACATTCAAATTAAACATACAATGCAATTTTATCGTGGACGCAAGATAAATTCTAAAAAACCACATGTATCGACTCACACCACAAAAAAGAGACATAATAAATATGCTCAATTAGGCTCAAAAATCATCTCATAAAAATTTGGGTTAAATGAAAACGAGGTGATTTATATTTATGTTTGATACCATGTCAAAAATTATGACATGGCATAAAACATAACATAGCAAAACATCCACCATATATGGTTCGCTACAAAACACTATCCTACATAACGAAGCAACATAAAGAAAAACAAAAAGTAAAGAAAACATGATAAGAAAATATAACAATCCTACGCTAAAATAATTTTCTTTTCCCCCACCCTCACACTAGTTCATGTATTATCCCCAACGCAATGAAATAAAAGAAAATAAAAAAAATTGAAAATAAAGCGAAATATAGTACAAAAATGAGTAATAACCCCCAGTAGAGGCTGGTACGATTCAATTCAACATTTTGTTCGTTCGGGTTTGATTGTGTCATAGTTTTATAACTAATTGAGATTAGATTTATCGTTGGATGAACTGCATTGCTGATATTGACCCCAAAAAAGAGACGGTAGGTACAGCTAGTCCGTGAACAGCCAACCATCGTACTCTACGTCAGCTGTCTCTGTATTTTCTACGTCTCTGTCCATAGCCCGCATATGCTGACCCATATGAACCCATCCATACTCTGCTGGCTGACCCATACCTGGTGACCCTGAGTGCGGATCATCCTGCTCATCCCGATCCTTAGACTGCCGAGCTTGCTGATCCACAAAATTCTCCCCATGCTCTACTCGCTCAGCCTGCTGTCCTGCCCCATATTTCTCCAACCAACCTGTCCTCATCTAAAATGAGATGATATGCCATCATTATCCACCACATTGCACTTCTTTAAGCAATCCAGGTCGATGTATTTGACCAAATCTTGAGGTAATCCGACTAACTCGCAACCTTCTTGGGCTGCTGCATCTGGAGATTAATCTTCAATTCACGGTCCTCATGATGTAGTAGAGAGAGTAAAGAACAATCAAATCCTTCAGTCCCACTTTGTTGGCCTCCTCAAGTCCATAAATGTTGTACCTGAACCACGTGAATTCCACTAAAATAGAGACATCTTTGATCATATTAGCCTTTACATCGTTGACAAACCTCGGCTCGCCTGAAATCTCTTGCCACATAATTCTGCCACCGTTTACATTGAGCTGACTCATGAGTTTTTCACTACGTTAGCAAGGGGGGAGGATGCTAAAATGATGGATTTTGGTCTGGCTGAGGAGTATTTTTCCACGAACAGTGGCAGAATTAGGTTGCTTCTTCGTGAGTTTACACTGGCCGATGTTTGTCAAGGATGTCTCTGTTTTAGTGGCATTCAAGAGGTTCAGGTACAATATTTATGGACTTGAGGAGGCCAACAAAGTGGGGCTGAAGGATTTGATTGTTCTTTACTCTCTGGTGCATCCTGAGGACCGCAAATTAAAGATTAATATGCCCTACATGATTTTGGACATGCTTCTCCAGATGCAGCAGCTAAAAAAGGCCGCGAGTCCTTTTGGTATGGGGTTGCTTGTCACTGCGATTGCAAATCGCCTCCCGGTTTACATGAAGTGCAATGTGGTTGATAATGATGATGCTATCATCCCATTTCAGATGAGGATAGGTTGGTTGAAGAAATATGGGACAGGAGAGAAGGCTCAGCGAGTACTCGTATGAGAAGAATTCTATGGATCAGCAAGCTCAACAGTCCGAGGCTTAGGACGAGTAGGATGATGATCTACACTCAAAAGGACCACCAGGTATGGGTCAGCCAGCTGCAGAGTATGGATGGATTCATATGGGTTTATAGCATATGCGGGCTATGGAGAGGCAGATGAATAAGCAGCAGAGGACAGATACAACTGACTCAGATGCAGGAGATGCAACAACAGATGTGGGACTTACAACGATATCATGAGCAGATGCTGAGGGGAATCCATACCGATGATCCAGCGGTAGTCTCAGAGTAACCTCACTGAATCTGGATGCACTAGAAAAATGTGAGTCAATGCACTAGTTTCCAAATCGGCAAGCGTCCAATGAACATAACGGCCCTCCACATCCATATGATAAAAGTGGCCCACCAGGTCCTTACCCTCAAAACCCGATCTCCTCAGGTTATCTCTGTAGTTGTAAATTTATTTTCTGGTAGAGTTATCAAATGGATTTTTCTCATGCAGGGCCTCCCAAATAGCACACGGCTTAGCTTGTGCCGTGCTCATATCTCGCACAATCTGTTTGGACGCGGGACTCAGTCCACTCATCTGACGATGTCCCTCGGGATGGACAACCAAGTCATGGTTATGCATAATCGTACTCCCGGATTTTGCAACGACTTTTCATTCAACTCCCTTCAACTGCACCACAATCGTAAAAGGGCATCTACACACGCCTTCGTCTTCGTATTCTTCCTCTATAACGCTCACCCCGAGAACATTTCAAAAGGTTTCGTGTCCCCCCATTTTGTGAGAAGAAATAACCAACTCGAACCCAATATGAATGGCAACTCGTTTCGCCCATTGAATTGCTTCATCGTCGCTTTTAAACTTAATTTCGGGATTGAACTGTGCACTGTAGTCAACACTATCATCATCACTAAAAACTTCAAATTGAATCTGTACAGTAATAAAAAAATATTAGGTGCATATATTAATAATTAATTTTTAAAATATTTTTTAAAAAATTAAAAGGATACCTTTTTCAGGTTATGCAGGTGGAAACGTCCACGAAGGACGTTTCTGCAGGTTGAAACGTCCTTGGTGGACAGTACGAAAAAAAATTAGATACTGTTCCACAGGTGAACAGTACGAAAAAAAATTACAGAACGAAAAAAAACGTAAAAAAAACATAAAAAAACTTAAAAAATACCTCGGGAGAAGCCGGAGAATCTATTTCCGGTACTTGATATTCAAATCCCGATGAATTTTTATCGGTCATTACGTTTTTCGAGATTCGAATAGGTTGAGAGAATGTCTTTTTTTTCTTCAGTTTTTAGTAAAAGGTTAAAATTGTAATAATTAATGGGGTAGTTAGTCAAATTAGGGCGGTATTTACCAACAACACCCTTTATTAATGGGTGATAAATGAGTTAAAACCCTTACAACCCATAAATGTACGAGTCACATTAGGGTTGGGTATGGGTACCCATTTTATCCATTAATTTATAAGATAATCTTTATTAATAGATCCAAAGGGCCCAACTAATAAATTAGATACTGTTCTTTTTTCATCTTCCTAGCATTATTGGCTATTATTATTATTATATATTTATATCTGTAATAATTATTAATAATTTGTATTTTAAAAATTATAATTACATAAAATACCACATTTTTATTTTCATTATTCCATAAAATGTAAATATGCATATAATTTTAATTAGACAAAAAATTTCTATTTTAGTTAAATAAAAATTAAACCAAAAAATAATATTAAAATGCAAAATTAAATCGTAATTTTATAATCACGCACGAGCGGCATTCTTGGTCGAGGTTGCCGGCACGAGTTTTGTGACAGAATTCGTGAGCGATGATAAGGATTGGCGGCGACCGACGACGCTGACAAATCCGGTGGCGACGAGCAACGGGTAGTTTAGCCATCTGCCGGCTAGGATCTGTCGGCTACAGGGGCTGGCTGCGATCTACTGGCGATTGAGGTGGCTAGTGTGGCGACGGAGGTGGCTACCGGCGCCGCCATGGATCTTAAAGGTTGAGACTAATAGTTGAGGTGAAGGATAGAGATAGAGAAGAAGAACGACTAAAAATAAAACGGAGAAGAAGAATATAAAAATAAGCTGAAACTCTTGGATATATAAAAGATATGGGTAAAATGGGTGGGTAGGGTTATAAAGATATGGGTACTCATATAAAATTTTAATGGGTTATAAAAATGGGCATATTACCCGTTTATATAACCCTACCCATTTAAATTTTACCTATAGCCACCTAAACCATATCCATTTGCCACCTCTACTTTCTTGAGTCAACCACTCGTTTTAGCTTTTTAGATTTTGTTGGACAATACATAAAGAATTGAGCTTTCAAATCAAAAAACCAGATTTCGAAAAGAAGAAGAAGAGCGGACGCAGCAAAACAGCGGCGCTGCATCAGAATTATGTGAACACAAAATAAGCAAATCAACCAATAATCACATGATTATATAAGAGATAGAGAGAAAATAATCATTACTTACATTTGTGTTCAAATCAAAAATCATCATTGCTGAAGAAAATAAATAAATTTCAGTGAATCAAAGAAATCTAGACCGACAACGGCAACGACAGTGAAAGAACGGTGAAGGCGGAACGATAACGGCGGTGAAAGGAATGAAGACGGACCGAGCGGCAGTGGAAGAACAGTGAAGGCGGAACGACAATGGCGGTGAAAGGATGGTGAAGATGGACCGAGCGACAGCGGAAGAACGGTGAAGACGAACGACAACGGCGGTGAAAGGATGGTGAAGACGGAACGAGCGACAACGGAAGAACGGTGAAAGCGAAACGACAACGGCGGTGAAAGAATGGTGAAGACAGACTGATATTTAGTATTACCAAGAAGAAGAAGGAAGAAGGCCAGTAGTTATTAATGTTATAAACTCAAATGCGTGTTGTGTAAAAGTAAATGGAAAAACTGTCCTTATAAAAATTAATAAAACATGAATGTTAATTATTTGTGTAAAAAGCCTCAAATAAAATATTAAGAGAGATTTAGGGAATTACCTAAATAAGAAAATTACCTAAAAACAATAGAAAAATAGAGTAATTTTTTTTTTTTTGAAATTGAAATACTGAGAACAAATCTATACTATATATAAAAGCACGGATTGGGGGGGATATGCAAATTTACTGAATAATCCTTTTCAGTGTATTACTAAATAAAAGTTTTATAGTCATTAACTAATTAGTTATTTAATTAATAACTATTGTAATTAAAGTACTAATTGGAATAGGTAGCTAAATTATCTCCAATTTATTTTTTAGTATGTAAAAAATAACTAAATTGTCTCCAAATTAATAGGAATACCTATATTTTAGTTTGATTGAACTACAAAACTAAAATACTGTAATTGGTCAATATATTAAAATTTAAATTTTTATTTTAAATATATGATTAATAAAATTAGGTTAATTATTTAATTATGGTAATTATAAAACCAAAAGAAGAATAAATTTAGTATGGAAAAAAATTTAATAATAGAATATATTATATTTATTTTTATAAATTTTTTTAACTAATTTAATATTAATCATAAATAAAAAATTGATATAATTATAATAAATTTACTAATATTGATATTGACGAATTATGTTACGAGCCACGTGCATTGTACGTAATGCAAAACTAGTAAGTTTAAAAAGGGAGTTTTTTTTAGGGCTTTTTACACAAACAACCTACATTTGCTAATTATTTACTTTTATACATGACATACTTTCCACTTACTAAACTACCACACACGGAGCTAATTATAACTTTTATACGGATCTTATATATTCAGCCCTAATATCACAATTTCATTTATTTTCTCTCTCCTCATCATTCATTCTCTCTTCTTCTCAGCTCATATTTCTCTCTCTTCCTCTCACCTCATTTTCCTCTCTTTTCTCTACCGTTCTTTATTTTTCTGTTCTGTCGTCTTCCGCTTCGCCGTCCTTCGCTCCTCCGTCATCGTTCTCATCATCATCTTTGTTGTCATCTTCGCCAACGCCATCATCTCCTCTACTCGTCGTCGTCATTTATTTGATTTCAGATCTACAATTTATTCATTCTTCTTCTTTTTTATTTTCAGATCTATACTTTTTTTACTGTTTCTCACCATTAAACATGTATAGAGATTATATTTCAAGAATATAATGCTAATTTCATGTTATGTAATATCAATTAATGGTTATATGGAATAATTTTTTGTTATTTCTGTATTTTTTTGTGTTTGGTTGTATTTCTGTGTTTTTTTATTCTGCAGCTCGATTTGTTGATGATGGTTGATTGCTGAAATATTATAATATTACAGTGATGTTGATTTTATGTTGATTTTGTGTTGATAATCAGTTGGTATTTCCTTAATTTTAACATTGAAAAAATTTATTCTAAAAAATACATTAGCAAATTAGATAATTTTGTGCGTGAAATAAACTGAAAAAAAAAACAAAATTTAAATGAGATTAGATAAGAATATGTTAGCATTATCATGTTGACAAGTTGTTGATTTCTTGTTGATATTTTATCGATTGTCACAATTTTTCAAAAAAATATGTTTTATTTTATTCCTTATGTTGATTTGTTGTTGAAATTATGTTGATATGTATTTCAACTTTTTTTGATTTTCAATTTTATGTTGACATGTTGTTGATATACTGTTGATAACATGTTGATTTTTCAATCATTGAAAGAAAAATAAAGTTAGTCTTAAATTGATGTATTAATGAACTATTGATATGTTTTTGATAATATGTTGATTGTTTTTGACTTAAATCAATCAATGTTCTCATTTTACAAACATCTTGACTAAATTAACATTAATTGTTGATTCGTTGTTGATTTATTGTTGACATTATGTTGATAAGTATTTTAACTTTTTTTGATTTTCAATTTTATGTTGACATGTTGTTGATATACTGTTGATAACATGTTGATTTTTCAATCATTAAAAGAAAAGTAAAGTTAGTCTTAAATTGCTGTATTGATGAGCTGTTGACATGTTTTTGATAATATGGTGATTGTTTTTGACTTAAATCAATCGATGCTCTCATTTTACAAACATCTTGACTAAATTAGCAATAATTGTTGATATCATGTTGACATTATGTTGATAACTTGTTAATATGATAGTAGTAATTCTACTAAAGAACAATAAAGGTAAAAAATGTTTAAAATAAATGAATCAGATAAAGATGTTAGCAGAGTAAGTAATCAAAACAATATGAAAAAACAACAACAATAATTCAAATGAAAAAATAAAATTATTCTTACATATAAAAATAAAAATATATTAAATATACACCAACACAACAGTTCACAAATTAAAGAAATCTATTTCAAAATATATTTTTTTCCTCAATTCTCTTTGCAGTTGCACAGTTTCTTCAAAATCACTTGTATAATTATTTTGTGTTCCACCTCTCATACCTAACTAAATTTCGACAAAGACAGCTATGATACAGTTTCATTTCATCCAACTAAAGTTTATTTCACAGACAATATTATCTTATTTGTCAATGTTAAAATAAAAAGAATCAGCAGATATCAACATAATATCAACATAAAGTCAACATAAAATCAACAACACTGTAACATTACAATAATTCAGCAATCAATCATCAATAACAAATCGTTCTGCAGAATAAAAAAAACGCAGAAATACAACAAAACACAAAAAAATGCAGAAATAACAGAATTTTATTATATAAAATCACAAAATTATTATATATAACATGAAATAAGTATTAGATTCTTTAAAGATACTCTTTATACATGTTTAATGGTGAATCAACAGTAAAAGATAAACAAATTACAGATCTGAAAATAAAAAAAAAGAACAAAAAATTTCAGATCTAAAATTAAAAAGATAAAAGAAAGATGGCGCGGCGAGACAAAGGCGGAACGATGGAGGCGAAACGGCGGAGGCGCAACAGCGGAGGCGAAACGGCGGAAGTGAAGGAGTAGAAATCGTGAATTTTTTTTCACAACTCAAAAGAATTTACTGTTATATAAGCAAGAACGATTGAGATAATGATGAAATAGAAGTAAAAATGAGAGAAGCAAGAGGAGTCGTGCAGTAATGGAGATAACGCACAACAAAATCGTGAAGAAGAGAAGCGAAAATGGCGGAGAAGAATGAAGAAACCGTCAATTGAGAAGGAAAATAACAAAACGGTAAAAAAGAAAGAAATCCAAAAAAAAAGGTTAGGTTTCATAAAATTGATGGTGTGAAAAGTAAAGATATGCATTGGGCTGTATAAAAGTAAAGTCTAGCCCAAATCCTGTATTTTATATAAAAAGCCCTTTTTTTATGCAAATTTCTCGAATATTAATAAAACATTAAATTGGATAACAGGAATTTAGTTGAGGCTCAAACTGAATAGGCCCAGCAGTAGCATGTCCCATTTTTCGCAACAACGGCTAGAAAAATCGAAATTGAAAAGCATAAAAGCAACAGCGTTAGACGAAGAAAAAATATGACCGTTGGCATAACATTCTCTAAGCTCTTCTCTGAAAAAATAAGACCGTTGGTAATACTCAGTGTTTCTCCAAATTCAAATAATTTAAATAAATTCACAACTCTCCGCTCTGATTCTGTTCCTTCCTGCGATTCCTTCTCCAGGTTCTTTTCTCTCTGATTCTAAAATTCTTTTTGTCTTCAATAATTGATTAATGAGTTTTATGCACTAACTTTTGTATAATTGAAGGACCGAAGACTGTTCAAGATTTTGTGATTTGCCAAGAAGAAGAAGAAAGAATCAGATATGGCTTCATCAATTCCATTTCTTCCTCATGTGGTATATTACTCTCTTGCAACCCTAATTTTAGCATTATTATTCAACTTATTATTGATTGATTTTTTGGTGTATTGTAAAGAAATTAAGATATGGCCTTCTAATTTTGTTTGTGTTTGGGTTCTTATAATCTTTTTTCATTTGATCGTTTTTTGGGTTTCTTTTTTATTTTGATTGTTTCTGTTTTTTGGGTTTTCTTAAATCTCATTTTTTAGGTGACAATATTAGGGTGATTTTTGAGCCTAAATTAAGATAATTTTTACCCTCCATGGAAATATTAGAGTTGTTAATTATAATTTATAGAAAAATCTTTGACCAATTTAGAGACTGAATTGTTATGTGTGAAAAGCCCATGATTTGCACATATGATGTATTAGTTGATATGCCATGTGCTGAGAGGTTAATTTCTCCATAATACCATACATTTATTCAGCCTTTTGACATGTATATAAACAACTACATAAGATATGTCCTGAATCTAGTTTTCTTGTTCTTTTTCATTTTCCTTCCTGTTGCATCATCCTCTATGTTATTATGATGACTTATAATGCGGCCACTACTGCAGCGTAAACCTGTGATCTTCGGAGTGTGCTTGGCTAACAATTGCTTTATGGCTAAGATATCAATTTCAGTACTAACAATTTTTGAAGTGATTCTAGATTCAATTTGTAAAAGAAATGAAAATCTCATAGCATAACATATATGAGTCTATATCAAAATTTAGCACTTCAAAATAAAAGTGATTATTAGGCTGTGTTTGATCTTTTTTTTTAATTGCATTTCCTTTTTTTTGTTCTTGTCTGCAGTTTTTCTTATGGTATCAAATTCTTCTGTACTTCGAAAGACCTTCAAGCTCAATAGAGATGTAACAACTGATTTCCTGACACTTGAAATCTTGATATACAACATTAGCCTCAAGTTTTCATCAGGCGGTCTCAATCCACGGGGAAACTCTAATGGGAGAAAATTGTACAATGTTGCTACGAAGTTTAGTAAAGCTGCTATCTCTTAACCATAGTCTGGATGTTAGTACTCCACCATCAGCTGCTAGTTTGGCCAGCTCTAAGCCACTTGGCTTGATGCCAGGCTGGGCGCTATTAACGAGCTCAACCAATTGAGCTGAAATGGATATAAATTTAGAAAAACTGAGAGATGTCACATTGGCCATGTCGTAGAAATGAGCGATCAATATCTGGACCAGTATGCATTTTCTATGAACAGGTTCGATAATCATCTCATGTTAAACATTGTTATTTGTGTAGGCTTCAGAAACATTAAGTAAATATATCAGCTGCTAAAGTTAAACTGATTATGCTTTTGTTAGGGGAAGTAAAATTTAGTATATATTTTCTAAGCAGAGTATCATAGAAATAAAATGCAAAATCAAATGACTCAAATTTAAGATATTATTGTGGATACCACTATTAAATTTTGATTTTTTGTCTTAATTTGGCATTAGGATTGATGATGATGGATGTGTTTTCAATCTGATTCTGAAGCAAGGCATTTCCCCTAGTGAATGAGTACTTCCATCACCATCAGGTTGAGTTTGATGACATGACGATGAAGGGCATGCAGCTGGAAAGTGGGGGCGCTTATGCTCCTCAAGCAGTTTTGAAAGTGGGGGATTTCGTAATAGAGATATTGATCAACTGAGGAGCTCGAAAAAGCCATAAAGAATGTTGTTGATGGGCATTTCAGGGCTTTGGTATCTCAGCTGCTACAGGTTGAGAATAATTCCTGTTGGTGATGAAGATGATACTGTCATTGAGGCTGATTAATGAAGCGTTTTCCATGATTAAGGGGATTAATTTATTTTCCTGTTGTGCAATTTTAGGAGATGTCACTTGGGGTTGGAGCAATGGCCATGTTGCAGAAATGAGCGATCAGTATCCAAACCAGTATGCATTTTCTATGAACAGGTTCGATAATCATCTCGTGTGCTCCATTGTTATTATATCTTGTGCAGGCTTCACAAACATTAAGCAATATAACTATGAAATGTGCTTTTTTTATGCACGTAGAACCGACAAGCATATATCAGCTGCTAAAGGTTAACTAATATAAATATTTTCATAATATTGTCATTGAGGCTGTTAATATAGAAAGAGACCTCATATAAATATTGTCATAATGTAGAGAACAAGTTATGTTGATCTATCTAATATCTTCTCAACGAGGCTGATCCTTAATCTTTTACAGTTTTTATTAATTTTAAATTTCAAACTCTTTAAATTTTATCCTTGTCTTATGATTAGTTGATTGGGTTGTTTCAAATGTTTAGTAGTCAGTGATAAAGAAATGGTTTAATTGTCACTTAATATGACCTTTAAATTTGAACAACTCTTTAAATTATTTTCATTTCATTGAACATTTTTCTCTTTACTCTTCTTCTTTTTCATCAGTTACTTTCTTCTGTAGGAAATAGATCACCTAAAGATGGCAGTAGCAAAGATGGATGCCCGCCAATTTGCATACGAGTACCTTCTTGCTAAAGATATATCACTGGCTGTTAATGTCAAGAGGTGCCGTCAGAAGCGTATGTTCATTGTTATACTCATCGACAAGGCACCCTCAGAAATACTCCTACCAGGTGATAAGGATTGGAAGATGTGGATGTGGCACAGATGTTTAAGTTGTCCCTAAGGATTGGAAGATGTGGATGTGGCACAGATGTTTAAGTTGTCCCTGGACCAATGTTTTTCCTCCAGCGACTCGTCAGTTTTTCAAATAATGCAGCAGCAAGCAGAGACACAGGGACTGTCTTCGTTTTTATGGGTATTTTATCTTTTTTGTCTGCTGCACCGATGAAGTGCCTTTTTAGTCACCCACAGTGTGTTCCTGATGCTGAAAAACATCACAATCATTACAAGTTCCATTCATTTTAATGAATCCTCAATATGTTTATGTAGATGTTTCTCATGAATTTTACATGTGCAGATTTGGGAATATGGTTGCATGCAAGAAGAAACAAATGGGGTGCAATAGTTTTTTAAAAAATGCATTCTATATTTATTTCTCATTTTTATTTGCTCTTGTTCCTTTTATGTTTTCTAAATGACTACATCAATTTAACTCTATACTATTTTTCTGTGGCCAATGCAAATAGGCACTTAAATATTCTGTCTTGGATTTGTGGTATATTTATAAATTGCATATGAAAATGTGGTCCCCTTTTTTACATTTTCATTTCAGATAATTGTTTTGTGCTTTGTTTTTACTCTAATGAATTAAATCTGTCTTGTGACTTTGTGGTATTTGCCTATACTTGAACTTGATATTTTTATGTTTCTCGATGTTTATGTTGCTCTTCCTGCGAATCTCTTCGCTTGCCCCATCTGACAGCACATTGGCTGCTCTAGGTTTGCAGTATTTCACACCTTGTTTCCAACTGGATGGTGAAAGTGAAAAGCTAGTTTCAAATCTTTTTTTGCATGGCTCGTGTTACTGAACCTTCGATCATTTTCATTGATGATGTGCAGGGGCATCAAAACTGCATTTCTTGTGCATACGCAGGTAACTTGTTTAGTTGGATGTGGGTACCGAGCCTAGTGCTTCTTGCATCTTTTTATATCCAATTTCTACTCGGAAAGGGAAGCAATCTTCTTGCATTTCCCCCCCCTTAAATATGGTCTTTCTAGGTAATATTCTGAGTTTGTCAAGATTCGGAATAATATTGACAAATTTTACATTTTATTTTATAAATAACTGCTTTTACTCAATATGATTGTAATGTCATATTTGATTTTGATAAAGGTGAAAATGGCATGATTAATTATATCCAAAAGAATAATATGTGTTTAATTGGAATTTGGAAGTTAAGATGTACTAGTAATGAAGACAAAAGTAGGTTCAATGAAACTGCACTTTACAGAACATTTTCTGTAAAAGATAGCTAGCTGTTCTCATGTCTTTATATGGTGAGGCTAGATAATATCTTATTTTATTTTATTTTTATATATAACTTTCAGATCAGTTAGCTCTCTCAGTGTACAGCCCTATCTTGTTATCAGCTAGCATTTTTGCACATTCAAGTCTTTTCATGTCCGACGTAATCAAAATTAGTGATTAAGTTTATGCATTTCACTTGTTCTTGCAGCCCACAAATACTCCATTATAATCAATGAACAATGCTAAGTGAATTAGGCGGCAGTTTTGACAAGAGAATATGCATACCTCTCCCAGATCTGAAAGCTAGGCAGCACATGTTCAAGGTACTATTTTTGAATCATCTAGGCCTTTAATTTATTTTCATTATTACGGGGATCGGATACAAGTCATGAGCAGGTCTTGGAGATACACACAGGTGATTTCACTCGTCAAAGGTTTCTCAGTTTCAGACTGTACTTGATGCAGCGTCAAAGGTATGTATTACTTAAAAGAAAATACTATTGCACCACACACAACATATTTGAAACAATAACTTCGGGATTAGTTAGTTTGCTCGGTTTGATTAATAAAAATCCTGCAGGCCATCATGGCCACTGCATTTAATTGACCATTCAAATTGCAGATATTTTTATAAAGTACATTAGGAATTCCTAAATCTTCCTCTGCAATAATATGGATGTATCAATATTAACCCAATACAGAGTTATTCGTATGATAATGAACCACTAAGCTTTATGGTACAAGCTGGACCAGTAAAAAAGCAGAAAAAAGAAAAGTTGCCTACATGAAATGAGATGGAAACAGTTTTCAAATCTCAAAATGTTAGAACAAAAGAAGTGCTGATATCGTCTCAAGAAAGAAAAATGGATTTTAAATTTTAAAAAATGAAAATTATTTTATATTTAGAAAAATTATTTAATTTTTTAAAAATTATTGAATGTTTCTTTAACGGGTCGGATAAATCATTGAAAATATCGTCAATTAATCTTATAGAGGTGGTGTATTTACGGATATAAATTTTTATTTATATTAATTAAAAAATTATGAATAAGGTTTATAATTTTTAAATATGATATTATTGTTAATTTGGAAGTGAAAGATTGTAATTTGGATATATTTGGTGGTTTTATAACGAGAGCATGAAAAACCAACCTTTTTAGGATTTAGAGTTTAGGATTTATGATAGTTTATGGAGGATTTTAGGATTTAAGTTCAGGAAGGCAAAATGGGAAGTGCAAAAATATCAGAGCATGAAAAACCAAATAAAAGTAAAAACAACCTAAGCTAAAAACAAATTAAAAACAAAACATTTGCATCACTTTTTTCCATCATTTCAAAGAATCTATCTATTTCTGCTGTTTTCCAAAAACTTCGATGGTTTTTGTGTTTATACACATGTCAAAATAAGAATTACTAGCTTGCCAAGTGTGATAAACGCCCATAAATGTACAACTCTGATCCAATTATGCTTCTTCAAATAAGTACACCATATGTATATGGAGATTAAACCCACATCGTAAAACAAAATAATAAAAAAAAAACAAAAAAAAAAAATGTTAATCAAGCCGAGCTATCGTAAATTTAATGATGTCATATTTTTCCAACAAGGGTGCCAAAAACTGGTAGGTAAAAAGTCAGCAAGCGTGTACTGCCCACTCGTGCAATACAGGAAAAACAAGCAAACAATTAATAAACAAACTACCCACTCTCGTGTTATTAACTCTTAAACACATACTCGTTAACTCACTCTCGTATTATTAACTCTTACGTTGTTGATTAAACAGTGTATTTCCATCCAACTCTTACAAGTTACAATTAAAACACACGACCTAGAACAATAATCAAAAACTAATTGTGACAAGAGCCCATAAATCCAATCAATAATATCTCCGAAGATTTAGCTACTTATAATTATAAAAATCTCAATAGTTAAGAAAAATTATCTATCTCTACGAGTGGCGCGACGCGCCACATAAATTTTCTCCAAAAGGCACGACGTGCCCTTTGTGGATTGGATCCAATATGCAATACTTGGACACAACAATAAAAACCAAAACGAATTTCTACTCCATTAAATATCCTCACACTTACCTTTTTACTTGTCCTCAACGTAGTAGAACAGTGCCAAGTGCCAAAACATGAACTAATATAAAAAAACATGATTGAAATCACATTGACCAAAGGCAATAAACGAAACTCAAGCAAATGAGCAAAATCGCAAGCCTGTATAATGAAATCACCAATACAACTGGAAACTATAATCTTGCCATAACAAACAATATTTAGATAATCAATCTAATATTTTACATCCATCCACTAGTTCCTTAAAGTATCAGTCAATTTGTCAAGTGATTGGTAGAAAAGGAGACAAAATCATCTCACAAAAATTTGGGGTAAACAAATTGCTCAAAATTTTGAAATTTCAAAAGTGCTTTTGTCAAGATTGCCATGCTAACAAGTCAAAGGTACCAACTCATTTAATAGGGTGGGGGGACAAAAACACTAAAAATGTCAATTTTTTTGACAATGCACAAAACACCAACATAACAAAACATCCATATAAGGTTCGCTACAAAACACCATCCTATATAAAGAAAAACGAAAAGTAAAGAAAACATGACAAGAAAATAAATCAATCCTACGCCAAAATAAGAAGTTTTCTTTCCCCCACTTTCACACTAGTTCATGCATCCCCAACACATAATGCCCCCTCAACATCTGCTCATGATATCGCTGGGAGTCCCACATTTGCTGCTGCATCTCATGCATTTAGTCAGTTGGCGCTGAACCCATACCTGGTGGTTCCTCTGCGTGCATCCGCGGCTGGCTGACCCCATACCTGGTGGTTCCTCTGCGTGCATCCGCAGCTGGCTGACCCATACCTGGTGGTTCCTCTGCGTGCATCCGCAGCTGGCTGACCCATACCTGGTGGTTCCTCTGCGTGCATCCGCAGCTGGCTGACCCATACCTGGTGGTTCCTCTGCGTGCATCCGCTCGTCCCTAGCCTTAGAATGTTGAGCTTGCTGATCCACAAAATTCTCCCCATGCTCAGCCTACCGTCCTGCCCCATATTTCTTCAACCAACCTGTCTTAATATGAAATGGGATGATAATCATCATTATCCACCACATTGCACTTCTTCAAGTAATCCAGGACGATATATTTGGCCAAATCCTGAGGTAATTAGACTAACTCATCATCTGTGTAATCTATTGTCACTTTTAACACATACTTTGCGTTATGTAACCTAACCATGCTTAGGTAATCGGAACGACGTTAAAGAGACTTGAGACACGTCCTCCTAATCTAGCATCACTTTTTACGCACTCTTTGCGTAATATAACCATGCTTAGGTAATCAGAAAGATGCGTCAAAAAGACTTGAGACGCGACAGACTCATCTATTGTCATTTTTCAAGCACAGTTTGCGTAATATAAACTAACCATGCTTGTATTTGGAACGACATGTCAAAGAGACTTGTGATGCGACATAAGCATGGTAATCGAAACAACGCGTTAAAGAGACTTTAGATGCGGCATACTAATCTAACGTCATGTTTCACGCACACTGCGCGTAATATAACCTAACCATGCTTAGGTAATCGAACCGACGCATTAAAGAGACTTGAGACGCGACATACTAATCTATTGTCACTTTTCACACACACTCTGCGTAATATGACCAAACCATGCTTAGGTAATCGGAACGAGGGGCTAAAGAGACTTGTGATGCGACATAAGCATGGTAATCAAAACGACGCGTTAAAGAGACTTGAGACACTACATACTAATCGAGCGTCACGTTTCACGCACACTTTGCGTAATATAACCTAACCATGCTTAGGTAATCGGAACGACGGGTTAAAGATACTTTTGACGCGACATACTAATATAGCGTCAGTTTTCACGCACACTTTGCGTAATATAACCTAACCATGATTAGGTAATTGGGACAACACGTTAAAGAGTGTCACTCGACATAGTAATCTAGCGTCACTTTTAATTCACACTTTCATGCTTAGGTAATCGGAACGACGCGTTAGATAGACTTGTGAGGCGACTTAAGCATGATAATCGAAACGACGCGTTAAAGAGACTTGAGACGCGACATACTAATCTAACATCACTTTTCACACACCCTTTGCGTAATATAACCTAACCATGCTTAGGTAATCGGAACGATGCGTTAAAGAAACTTTTGACGCGACATAGTAATCTAGCGTCACTTTTAACGCACACTTTGCATAATATAACATAACAATGCCTAGGTAATCGGAACGACACGTTAGAGAGACTTGTTACGCGACATAAGCATGGTAATCGAAACGACGCGGTAACGAGACTTGAGATACGACATACTAAGCTAGCGTCACTTTTCACGCACACTTTGCTTAATATAACCTAACCATGTTTAGGTAATCGGAACGACGCGTTAAGAAGACTTTAGACGCGACTATTGTAGCTTTTAACGCATAGTTTGCGTAATATAACCTAACCATACTAAGATAATCAGAACGACGCGTTAAAGAAACTTGAGACAGGACATACTGATATATCATCACTTTTTACGCACTCTATGCGTAATATAATCTAACATGCTTTTGTCATCGGAACGATCAGTCAAAAAGACTTGATATGTACATACTAATCTATTGTCACTTTTTCACGCACACTTTGGGTAATATAAAACAAACCATGCTTAGGTAGTTTAAACGACGCGTTAGAGCGACTTGTGACGCGACATAAGCATGGTAATCGAAACGACGCCTTAAAGAGACTTTAGATGCTACATATCTAGCGTCATTTTTCACGCACACTTTGCGTAATATAACCTAACCATGTTAAGGTTATCGGACCGACGCGTTAAAGAGAGTTGAGACGCGACATATTAATCTAGCGTCACTTTTCACGCACATTTTGCGTAATATAACCTAACCATGCTTAGGAATTTGGAATGACGCGTTAAAGAGACTTGTGACGGGACATAAGCATGGTAACCAAAACGTCCTGTTAAAGAGACTTGAGACGCGACATACTAATCTAGCGTCACTTTTTACGCACACTTTGCGTAATATAACTTAACCATGTTTAGGTAATCATACTGACGCGTCAAAGAGACTTTAGACGCGACATAGTAATCTAGCGTCACTTTTTACGTACACTTTGCATAATATAACCCGACCATACTTTGGTAATCAGAACGACGCGTTAAAGAGACTTGCGACCAACATACTAATTGATAACGTAGTACATTTAATAGGGGCGAAGCAAAAGAACATTGCTAAGTCAAGCATTCCACCGACCTGATAACGACTTCCGACCATCTCCTAAATCATAGACCACGCAACCTGGGGGGTCACCGGATCGATGAACATTTGAACATCATTCGAGATACGGGCTTCCGACAAGGTCGGATCGAAGATTCCGTCCGAGCTTCTAGACAAGGGACATGAAAGCTTGGAACAGATGACCCGAGCTTCGAGACACACTCAAGCTCAAATGCTAGATATATGAAAGCTTGGCTCGAGCAATCCGAGCTCCAGGCTTTGACCGAGCTCAGAGAGCTGGCCCACGAGCACACACACGTGTACCAGATCCTGGGACCCCAGAAGATCCTCTGATAGGTGCATGAGGAATGTTCCCTCCACCTGACACAACTAACAACCTGCGCCCCATACGGGAATATCCTCCACGTAGGCATAACCGTTTTTTAGGGACCACTCCAAGGACAGCCTGCCAGCAAGGCAAGGTTTGTCCTTAAACCCTAACTATAAACCTGGAGGCGATCTGCAATTGTAGTTACAAGCAACCCTATACCAAGAGGACTCATAGCCTTCTTTGGCTGCTGCATCTGGAGAAGCGTGTCCAGAATTCTATAGGATATATCTTCAATTCACGGTCCTCAGGACTGCAGCAGAGAGTAAAGAACAATGAAACCCCACTTTGTTGGCCTTCTCAAGTCCACAAACGTTGTCCCTGAACCACTTGAATGCCACTAAAATAGAGTCATCCTTGACAAACCTCGGCTCGCCTGAAATCTCTCGCCATATAACGTGCTTATCAAGCTCAGTAGAAGCAACCTAATTCTGCCACTGTTCGTGGAAACAATAATAATCTTCAGCTACGCCAAATCCATCATGTACTAACCCCCCCCCCCCCCTCATCCAAAAGTGTAATCTGGCTCAACATCCTTCCCCCTTGCTAACATAGTGAAAAACTCACAGGTCGGCTCAATGTAAACGGTATGAAAGCTATCCATCAATATAAAACAGCCCAATCTCTGCATATGCGTGTTAATTGCATCCTCAGTACCTAGTCTCCATAGTCGGATGATTAATAGCCCTACACCTTAATACTTTCCTTTTCACCAAAGCGTTATACCGTTTGCCCTCCTCTACAATGTATATAGGGAAAGAATAACCATACCTCGAAGCCAAAATCCCTTCTCTGTCTATTGCCTTCCAATTCACTTCAAATTCCACCCAAATTCCCAATACCTAAATTATAATCCCAATTTTGGACCTAATGACACAAACTTCCCTGAAGATGAATCAATGGCTTCCTGACTCTCCACCTCCACCTCCGGCATTACTATGCCGTGGACGATCAAGGACAGCCGCTACGGGCACTACTTCCACTACTACACCTGCTGCAGGCAACAGACAGGGAAGGAATTTGGCTTCGAGGTATGGTTTTTCTTTCCCTATATACACTGTGGAGGAGGGAAAAAAGTACAAGGCTTTGGAGAAAAGGAAAGTGTTAGGGTCTATTGATCAAGCTTGACTCTAGGTATTGAGGATGCAATTAATACGCATATGCAGAGATGGGGCGGTTTGTATTGATGGATAGCTCTTATACCGTTTACATTGAGCTGACTTGTGAGTTTTTCACTACGTTAGCAAAGGGGAAGGATGTTAAGCCAAATTATACTTTTCGGATGATAGGGGTAGAGAGGAGTATTTTTTTTTCCACGAACTGTGGCAGAATTAGGTTGCTTCCTCCTGAGTTTGATAAGCACGTTATATGATGAGAGATTTCATGCGAGCCGTGGTTTGTCAAGGATGCGAAGGCTAACTTTATCAAGGATGTGTCTGTTTTAGTGGCATTCAAGTGGTTCAGGTACAATATTTGTGGACTTGAGGAGGCCAACAAAGTGGGACTGAAGGATTTGACTGTTCTTTACTCTCTACTGCATTTAGAGGACCGCGAATTGAAGATTAATATGTCCTACAGGATTCTGGACATGCTTCTCCAGATGCAGCAGCCAAACAAGGTTGCGAGATAATGATGATGCTATCATCCTATTTCCGTTGATCAGCAAGTTCCTCCACCACCACCACCGGTAGATTACTATAGTTCTTTTTCCTTTTCACACTCTTTTGTGCTTTATTTTCAGTTTTGTTTTCTTTTATTTCATTGCATTGGGGCAATGCATGAACTAGTGTGAGTGTGGGGGAAAAGAAAACTTGTTATTTTAGCGTATAATTTTTTATTTACTTTTTCATTTTTCTTTATGTTGCTTTGTTATGTAGGTTGACGTTTTGTAGCGAACCTTATATGGGTGATTTGATTTGTTGTTTGCTATATCATGCCTATGTCATATTTTATGCTATGCCAGAATTTTTGACATTTTAGTGTTTTCACCCCTTATTTAATGAGTTGGTTAATCTTTTTTCCTTTGCACTATAAAAAAGTATGTTTCCTCTTTTAAATATTGTGATTTTTGGCATGACAGTCTTGGCTGGAGCACTTTTGAAATTTTGAGCAATTGAACACGTTTGTATAAAAAAATCACTTCGTTTTCAATTAACCCAAATTTTTGTGAGATGATTTTGAGCCTTATTGAGCATATCTAGTATGTCTCGTTTTTGTGGTGTGATTCGATACATTTTGATTTCCTAAAACTTGCCTTGCGTCCACAATAAAATTGCATTATAGGTTAAATAATTTGAAAGTGATAAATGACATTTAAGATACGAATGGAACGTCATGCCATTTGGACTAAAAAATGCACCGTCTGAGCTTCAAAGGATTATTAATGACATTTTATTAATCCATTTTTTAAATTTTGCATCATTTACACTGTTGATGTTCTAGTTTACTCAAATTCAATAGAACAACATTTTAAACATCTTGAAACATTCTTCCATGTTACAAAGAAAAATGGTTTAGTTGGTCTCCAAGACCAAAATATCAGTTTTCAAACTCGTGTTAGATTCTTAGGTCATTATATTTTTCAAGAAACTGTCACACCATCGTTCAACGATCATGAGCACACTCAGATAGTCCAATAAATTAAATTACAAGTATCATGCATTCCATGCTTGCAAATTGCTGATCCAACTGCTCCTAAAATTGTTAAAACGGATGCATCAAATTTAGTTTATGGTGGAATTTTAAAACAGTTGTAAGACTAAAAAGAATGCATAGTACAGTTTACATCTGCACACTGAAATGATATCGAGAAAAATTATTCCACAATAAAAAAGGAAAGTCTTTCCATTGTCAAGCATATCAAAATTTCAAAGCGATTTATTACGAATTGATTATAAATTTGCAAAAGAAGTTTTGTAAAAGGATGTACAAAATATAGATTCTAAATAAATTTTTACTCGTTTGCAAGCTATTTTGATTATTTTTGATTTTGATATTACAAATTTCATCTCAGATTTCTAACCAGATAGTCGTAGAAGGAGAAAACAAAAATAAATTACAAGAGACTGTTCTTCAAGTACTCAACCAAGTTCTTCAGCTATCCAAGACTGGGTAGCATCTCTTTCCAAATCGCCAGAAATACTACTGGCATTATAAAATCTCACAAACAAGCCAGCACCAGCGTCAACATCAGGTATAACATCTGAACTTGTTTCTACAAACAAAAAGAAGGGAATTTCAGTACAAAAATCCGCTTCTCAATTTTTTTACAAAGCGACTCAACATAATCTTCACAGATTATTTTAAGTCAACAAAATACAAAATTACTTTTTCAATATTTTTTGAAAACAAATTTTCAAAATGTATTAACCATATAAGAAGATTTTTTTCATAAAAATCCCCTCATGGCAGTACAATTTTTTTTCCAAAGGGCTGGTATTTTAAACCATGGGATTTACAAAAACCCCAGTCCTATAACCAAGCAATTTTGGAGTTGACAAATTCCGCCACTTTCAAACATTTCTACTTCCCAAACAAGGTCCATCAAGACCCTGCATATTCCACCTGTAAAATACAAAAAATCTTGTCTCCAAGCCAATAGGGTCATGATTTAGCAAAACCAAAATCTCTTCCAATTTCTTTCCAAACTCACATTACAAATTTTACAATATTTGGGACTACCAGCAAGCGTGGTTCAACACATTCCTTATGTAGAATTTTGGAGGAAGCCACTTTTGACTTATCAATTTTGATAAGAGAAGCCCAATTACAAGTTCCAAATTGGTTCTCACAATGGTGGGATTATTTTGAGTTTCATTTCTATTCAAAAAAATTTACGCCATGAGTTTTGGCTTGGTACTTTGACTGCAACACAAAGCCCAATGATCTGACCATTCTGACCCGCAAGTTCAAGGTTATGGTGGAACAAGTACACGATTATCAATGAATGTTTCACATATGCGGTACATAACTAGTTAGTCAAGAGAACCCACTTGAGCCCATTATAAATCCAGCAACCTCAACATTTTTGGTCCTGAAGTCTCATGCCGAGACTCTCCCAGCCCAAGCCAAAAGTAAAGAGGAATACTTTACAATCATGCAGCAACTACTTGGGACTAGGCCCAACTCGTTTGTTGCATTAGCACAATCAAACACAGACTCTGAACCTATCATAAATTTAGGGGATGGCAATGAAGATGATTGTTTTGGTATTTTTTTTCCTGTTCCAAAAAAATAGACTCTATCGTTTAAATGTATGTTTTGTTATTGTTTTTATTGTTAAAAAAAGTATAAAACGATAAGTGACAGCACCCACATGGAGCACCACACCACATGAAGTGCAACCTTATCATTTACAACATAATTGAATCTCGTGACAAAGGCCCCATCAGCTAGCCACTCAGACTCAGTTATTCAAGCTATTATAAAAGAAGGTTCCAGACAGCTACCACTCATCATAAGAGGGTCCTTGCTAGCTACCAATCCTTACAATCCTCCAAAATGAAGCACATGGCCCTAGACCACATGTTTTTAATAATGGAGAAGCATCTTATAAGACTTAAGGCTCTATAAAAGGGTGGGGTGGGGGAGGAATGCAAACAAATGAAGATTAAACAACCCTAAAGCCTATTTGCACATTCTCTTTCTTTTTCTCTCTGAAAAAAAAAGTTGCTAAGGCCTTCCTCTCCCCTTTTATAGAGCCTTAGGTCTTATAAGACACTACTCCATTATTGAAAGCATGTGGTCCAGGGTCATGTGCTTCATTTTGGAGGTTTATAAGGATTGGTAGCTGGAAGGGACCCTCTTGCGATGAGTGGTAGCTGTCTGGAACCTTCTTTAGTAACAAGTTGAATAATCGAGTCCGAGTGGATGGCTGATGGGGGCCTTTGCTATGAGATTCAATTATGTTTGTAGATGATAAGGTTGCACTCCATATGGTGTGGTGCTCCATGTGGGTGCTGTCACTTGTCGTTTTATACTTTTTTTTACAGTAAAAATAATAACAAAACATACATTTAAACGGTAGAGCCTATTTCTTTTTGGGAACAGGGGAGAAAATACCACAACAATCATCTTCATTGTCATCACCTAAATTAATGATAGGTTCAGAGTCTGTGTCTAATTGTGCTTATCCAGCAGACGAGCTGGGCCTAGTCCCAAGTAGTTGATGCATGATTGTAAGGTATTCCTCTTAGCTTTTGGCTTGGGCTAGGAGAATTTGGACAAAAAATGTTAAGGTTGCTGGATTTGTAATGGGCTCAACATGGGCTCTCTCTAGACTAACCAGATATGTACCGTAGATGTGAAATATTCATTTATAGTCTTGTACTTGTCCCACCATTTAACCTTGAACTTACGGGTCGGAATGGTAAGACCATTGGGTTTTGTGTTGTAGTCAAAGTACCAAGCCAAAACCCATGACGTAAATTTTTTGTTGAACATAAGTGAAAAAGGGTATCCAGCCTTTTTTTCTGATCTGTTGGCTTGAAAATAGTGAAAAAATAGTTATATCCATTTTAGGCCTAGGGAATGAGAATTTCCAGGATGGCCCCCAAAATAATCCCACCATTGTGAGAACCAATTTGAAACACTTGTAATTGAGCCAAAAGTGGCTTCCTCCAAAATTCTGCATAAGAACTAGGCTTGCTGTTAGTCCCAATAATTGTAAAATTTGTAATGTGTCTGGGTAGTTTGGAAAGAAATGGAAAATGTTTTGGTTTTGCTAAATCTTGACCTCATTGCCTTGGAGACAAGATTTTTTGTATTTTGCAGGTGGAATATGCTGGGTCTTGATGGACCTTGTCTGGGAAGTAGAAATATTTTAAAGTGGCATAATTTGTCACCTCCAAAATTGCTCGGTAGTAGGACTGAAGTTTTTGTAAATCGCATGGCTTAAATATCAGCCTTTTGGAAAAACATTTTGTACTGCCACGAGGGGGGTTTTTTATGAAAAAATTCTTCATATATGGTTAATACATTTTGAAAATTTGTTTTCAGAAAATATTGAGAAACTAATTTTGTATTTTTTTGACTCAACACAGTCTGTAAAGAATGTGTTGAGTCGCTTTGTAAAAAAAATTAAGAAGCGGGTTTTTGTACTGAAATTCCCTTCTTTTTGTTTGTAGAAACAAGTTCAGATGTTATACCTGATGTTCCCGCCAGTGCTGGATGATTTGTAAGATTTTGTAATGCCAGTAGTATTTCTGGCGATTTGGAAAGAGATGCTACCCAGTTTTGGATAACTGAAGAACTTGGTTGAGTACTTGAAGAAAAACTCTTATAATTTGTTTTCGTTTTCTCCTTCTACGACCATATCATGTCAATCCATGATTTGATTGGTTTTGTAAAGGGTAATTGCAATGGTTTTTTGTCCTTACCCTTTTTGGAAGGCATCAGGACCTGTATTGTAAGAACTCTCTGGTTAGGAAGTCTGAGATGAAATTTTTATCTCCTTTGATATATTCTATATCAAAATAAAAAAATACTCAAAATAGCTTGCCAACGAGCAAAACTTTGTTTAAAAGCTATATTTTGTACATCCTTTTGTAAAACTTCTTTTGCAAATTTACAATAAATTCATAATAAATCGCTTTGAAATTTTGAAATACACTTGACAATGGAAAGAACTTCCTTCTTTATTTTGGAGTATTTTTTCTCGGTTTTATTCCAGTGTGCAGATACTGTAATATGCATCCTTTTTAGTCTCGCAACTGTTTTAAATTCCACCAAAACCTAAATTTGATGCATCAGTTTCAACAAATGTATGTGAAGTTGGATCAGCAATATGTAAGCATGGAATGCATGATACTTATAATTTAATTTGGTGGACTATTCAGGTGTGCTCGTCTGTCCACGGTGTTAGATTTGTTTTTAACCTATCAAGCAATGGTTTAGCAAGAAGATTAAAATTTGAAAAAGAATCCAAAATATAATTTAGGCTTCCTAAGAACCTTTATAATTGTGTTTTATCCAATATCTGATCAGGAGATTTATTTATAAATTGTAATGATCGTTCGATTGGTGTGACAGTTCCTTTTGAAAAATAATGATCCAAGAATCTAATACGAGTTTGAAAAAGTGATATTTTGGTCTTAGAGACCACTAAATCATTTTTCTTTGTGACATGGAAGAATGTTTCAAGATGTTTGAAATGTTGTTCTATTGAATTTGAGTACACACTAGAACATCATTAGTGTAAAACGATATAAAATTTAGAAAATGGATTAAAAATGTCATTGATAATCATTTGAAACTCAGATGGCGCATTTTTTAGTCCAAATGGCATTACGTACCATTCATATCCTCGAAATGGAACTATGAATGCGGTTTTGTAACGATGTTTCTGGTCAATTTATAACTGCCAGAATCCTGATCTCATATCAAATTTTGAAAAAATGAATGCAAAATGTAATTTTTGTAAAAGGTCCTTTTTGTTAGGGATGGGGTATCTGATCCATCTAAGGGCTTTGTTCAAGGGTTTGTAATTGATAACTAATCGTGGAACACCACGCTCTTGTTCGGATGCCTTAGAGACATAAAAGGCTGCACAACTCCAAGGTGATCTAGATTTGGAAATTATGCCTCCGTTAAGCAAATCTTGGATTTCTATTGGACTATGTTGTTCTAGGTATTGGTTCATTTGTATAGGTCTGGCTTTTTTAGGGATTTCCTTTTCATCGAAATCAACTTCGTAAGGTAGGTCGACTATTGTTGTTTCCCATCCCAAAAAGCATCTGGTAAATCTGAACAGAGAACCTTTTCAACTTAATTTTGAAAATCAGAAATCTGCTGTTTTGTAGAGGCCTTTTGTAATTGTAATTCAATCCTTTGTAAAGAAACATCCTTTTTTAGGGTTTGTAAGTGGAACTCTTTTCCTTTGATCAAATTATAAATCTCATTTTCATAGATAGAATGTGCCTTGATGATATGAAGATTTCCTGTGGTTTTTGTATGAAAGGGAAAATGATTCTTGTATTTTTTGCTTTGCAGAAAATGCCATCATGATTAACTTTATAAAGAGTTATAAGGTTAATGAAGGTGTTCCTAGGATGACATTATGATGCATATTTCCTATTAAGACAAAAGAGGGTCTAACAAAAATGTTTGTATTTGAGACTGAGGCCGAAGCCTTGCTTTTGATTGTCATTTTGGAATTGTTAATTGCTGAGAGCTTTTCCTTTGTAAATTCATGAAATTTTTTAGGGACTATCCATTCTTTAATACAATAGAGGTATGCTTCTGTATCAAATAAGGCGACAATATTGATTTTGAAATCTTTTGAAAAGACAATTGTAACTTGGATGAGATATTTTCTAGAAGTAATTCTAAAACATATTAAGAAAATCTTATGGAATTTTCTCAAGACTTTCAACCTTGAAATCATCATGTCGGTCTTCATCAGATTCCTCAGTGTCATTAAGTTGTTTTTGTAAAAGCATTTGTATGGTTTTAGAATGCTGAGCATGTTTTTCTTTAAGCTCTTTTAGCTCCCCTTTTATGACTTTGATTTCAGTTTGTAGAAACATGACTCTTTTTCTTTTTTGCCAAAATAGTTGTAAGGTCATACGTAGTAGGTCCTATACTAGGCAAACTAGAAGGTGATGGTTGGTCTATAGGTTTTTGATCAAAAGACTGGAGGAACCTGTCCAGATAGTTTTTTGGGCATTTGAGTCGTGAATGTGTTTTACTACTTTTATGAGTATTTTTTGGTCCTTTGTTAAAACACTATCACATTTTGTAGTTGGTTCTGCATCTGAGATGGATGAGGAAGTATTGACTAGCTCATCTATTTGTAAAGGGTAGTCATCTTCTTAATAAAATTCATGTTAAGATGAATTGGTGGTAAGGAAGGCTTCCATTTTAGACAAGACCTCTTGCTCCAATTGTAATTCTTGTATTTTTCTACGTACTCTACAGAATTTGGCAACGTGCCCTTTTTTTCCACATTTGAAACATGTGATATCTTCGGATTTGGACTTAGGTTTCATCTCTAGGCTTCGTATGTCTTTCACTGTACCTAGAATAGCTATGAAACGTTCTTTTTTTTGTAAGGCTTTATTTTGGAGCAATCTCCACCACAATCTTGTGGGAATTTCTCAGTGGAAATGTCAAATTGTTTGCAGAAAGAACCTAATTCTTATTTGGTCCTTTTGAGTTCCCATTTAAGAGTTTTTTTTTGTAATTTAATGTCTTGGCAAATTTGTAATTGTACCCGTTGGGTTAGGCTGACTAACTCTCTCCATAAGTGAGCATGTTATAAGGTATTGGTTTGCCAAACTTTTGTTTGATGAGGTCTCTAATCATAATGCTGAGAAGGGTTGGGAGGCATGCTAGAAATTTTTCTTTCTAGAAAGGCTGATTGGAATCTTCCCTAAGCATAAATCTAGTCAGGAAGGTGTTTTTGTAATTTTGGAAATCACTTAGCTTTCTACACCCGAGATTGGATAAAAGTTATGTGTTCTTATCTTTAAGGTGTGTTGGATCTCCATGAAATATAAAGAGATCATAATGATCAAGGTGGATACTGCATCTTTGAAGGGATTTCCTGATTCATCAAGGATAGGGGTGCCTTTCTCAGTGACCCGTATGGCATTTAGAATGTCTAAATGTTGCTCTGGGTCAGATGGCAGTCTCACCAACATTTTAGCTGTCCTGAGAATCCTGCTATGAGGAGCTCAGTAATGGCTTTGTCTTGGACATTTGCCTAGGTTTTGTAAGCATTGGCTGCCATAGTCATCTGCTATAGAAGACTAAGGATTTTGTATTCGGGAAGGCCATCTAGATTCCATTCATAAACAGAAATGGAATTGAACCTTCACTATTGAAAGGTCATAACAGGAGAGCCTATGTCTGGGTTATCAGAGGTTTTTTGCTAGTTCCCATTGTAATTTATGAATTATAGGTTGAGACTCTTGAAAAGCTCCTATGTCTGAAAAATCTATGTCCGAGTTTTGATCTAAGACATGGATGGTTCTAGAGGGATTGTCATTTTGGGTAGTGTCTCGCGCTACCTGATTTGTATTTGACGAGGAGGATTGTATCCTACTCAACCGATCTCTAATATCCGAGGTAAACTCTTGCCTATTAGTTTGGAAATCTAGCTGGGTAGTTCTAGACACTTGGAATGACTTAAAAATTGGATTTTTAAGTCATTTGTTTAGTGGTTTTGGACCAACATCCTGGGTAGTTACAACTTTCTGAATATGTGATTCGATTCTAGAAAGCTGGTTACCTATGGAATGTAAATGTGTATTTGTAAAATTATTTTGTTTGACAATGTTTTTAATGTTGTTAGAATCATTTTCCAAAACATTTTTGTAAGGTGTAGCTTCTATTGGTTAATCAAGGTGGATTATTGTAAGCATTCTATGGGGTGGATGTTCTGACTCCACTGTTCTTCCATCAGCTAATCCCCATTCATGTATCTTACTTCTCACAGTGATGAGATTTGGAGATTTTGTAAATAATGGGTAAGAAATCTCATTTTCTTTCGCATAAATTTCAAACCAATCGATAAAGTGTATTTGAATTTTATGTTCGTAGAGAAAATTGTAAATTTTTTGTTGAATTGCTTTTCGCATTTTAAGAAAATATTAGAAAAACCACATCCTTTTTGGGTGTTGTGAAAAGCATATAATTCATTTTGTAAAACTTGTTTGTCAACCTCAAAATCCTTTTCCAAAACATTTAATTCATTGTTAATATTTTCTGTTATTGCAGAAAAGGTTAGAGAAGTTGGTGAGGGAGGTCGGAATGATTGTCTTTCAGATTAACTAGCATAGACTGACTGAGGTACACTAGTCGTGTAGTCAATATTTTGTGAAGTTGGACTCGGTAAATTCGAAGTAGAATACATAGGTTGGTAGTCAACATGACTTCTCCTACGAACTAAGCTAGGAATTTATTCTTCTTCAGGTTCTACTGAGACGTATGGAAGGTTGATGACTGAAGGAAGTCTTGAGACTCTTCGTAAGTCGTTTGTACTACCAGGAGATGAGGCGTCAGATAACCTAGAGCTAACTAAAGGTCTACTAAAGGTCAATTTGACTCTGCCATCAGAATACTGGCTTATCTCACTATTCGGGGCAGATTGACCAGGCTGCTCAGATTTAACGGCTCCTTTAGGATCCATTCTTGTGGCAATGCTATGTCTTCTATTGGATAAACCGTGGGATTACAGCATTAGATTTAGCCAAATCTGTTTGTAAAAGTAGTGTTTCACCCTTCCTATTGTGACATCTGTGCTTAGTTAAACGCAGAAATCATAGCTTTGTAATGAACTTGAAAATTAATGCAACGGGTAGTGAGCCTCTCATCATCTTGTAATTATGTGTCTTTATTTGTAAAACCAAAGATTGTAAAATGTTTGTCATTTAAGGACACTGTAAAATTTGGATAATAATAAAAAGAAACAGGGCCATTGGAAAGACTTGATTCAACCGAACTCAGTTAAGAATCTTGGAACTCTAGGGACCGATTGTCTCTTAGGACTACAAGGATTGAGGTGTTCAATCCTTCCGTTGTAAGAGGTTTAATGCCAACTTGGACTAAACCTATATGAATGTAATTGCATTGCTTGTCTTTATGTTTTTGTAAAGAGTTCTGAGAAAGAAGATATATAGTTTCAAAAGGCTTAGAAAGCTATATATCTCTTTCCTCAGTTTTAATTGTAAAGTCTATTTTGAAAACATTTGTAAATTTGGATGTCTTGTAAATCTAGTCCTTTTGTATTTTGGGAATATCCCAATTATCGATGGATTTATCGAAATCTTCAATAGTACTTTCTTCACTATTGAAAATCCTCTTAGCCTCATTTACGAATGTAGAAGAGCTAGAAAAAGAAGCATTCCAACATAGGAGAGAGTTTATATTGTAGTATAGTAAAAGTAGTACTATACACGGCCTACGATCGGAGCTAAATGGACTCACTCCCTTAAAATGGGTCTTACTGCTATAAAATCTCCCCAAATAACTCGGCAAATGTAAATTCTAAATTTACTATATTATAATATTAACAAGTACTGTTTAGATCTGCTCATTCCTTTAATAGTATACCCATTTTTCTTTAGTTTACCCAAGTTGAGCCTTAGCCTTACTTTTGTTAATTTACACATTTTATTATACATTTTACCTTTTTCTCATTTCCCTCTTTTTAACCATGTTGTGACTTGGCAAATTGACTGATATATGTAAGGAACTAGTGTGAGGACGTAGAACATCCTCAGATCGTGAATGTTAGATTGATTATCTTTTATTTGCTATGATTGGTGTTGTCTTTTGAAGTTCAGGAAAAGATAAAAAAGTGAAAGCTTGAAAAGAAAAAGAAATAAAAACATAAATTTGAGCTTAAAAAAATATAAATCTAAAAATAAGAACTCAACACATGAAAAGTAAAGAAAAAGAGATTGAATTTTTTGAAGAGCTGAATGTGATTACTTGTTTAGTTTCTAGTTGATGTTCGTCAGCTTGTCAAGTCATTTTTACCACATCATTTACCTTTTAAGACACCATAACCTAGACTCCATAACAACCCTTTGAAAGTCCATTTTAATTCATTTTGTTTAACTAAGTTTAGCAGTGGAGCTGTGGACTATAGGCAAGCTTATGGCAGGAATACAAGTATTGATTTGAGAGCTTAATTGTTATACCTTAAGCACTAATGTGCAACAGATTACCTTGTGAGGTTGTACTTGGTGATTTCATTATACAAGCTAGTGATTTTGCTCATTTGCTTGAGTTTCATTTGTTGTTCTTGAATTGATTGGATTGCCTTTTGATCAATGTGATTTCGTAATCATGTTATAATGAGTGCATTTGTGTAGTCTCGGTGTTATTAGTTCATGTTTGGCATTTGGCACTGTTATTTGATGCTATTTTCTTGGTTGTTCTTTAGCTCAAAGATACATTTTGATTGATTCATTACTTGGGGGGTTGGGGGGGAGGGGGGGGGGGTTTCAAAATGCTTTAGGTTCATATATTTTTGCAAGGTTTTATGATTGGCAAAGTGGCATTTTTCTATGTTTGTTTGAGGGCCGTTTAGTGTTTTTATCGTGTTTTTATCATTAAAATCGAGTTCATTTTGGTTTTTATTATTTTGTCTAAGTATTGCAGGCGTGTGCATGGAAATGGATGAATTCTGAGCTTAATGGAGTATTATTTGACCCATGGGAAGAGTCATGAAGCATTAGAGTGGTTCAAAGTGGATTTGGAGCAACAGTTGAAGTCTCACGTCGCGCTACCCCTCTTCACGTCGCGACATAACCTTGGCCCCATTCCAGAATTTTTGCACGACGGAGGAGAGACAAGGGGCACGTCACGCCCCTTGGAGAAAATTTATGTGGCACGTCGCGCTAGGGGGTGGCACGTCGTGCCACTCAATAAACCTGAATGCTGATTTTACAATTTTGGCCGGTGCGTTTTTAATTCAACCAACTGAAGTCCCGGGGCATTTTAGACATTACATAAAGCTCAAAATTAGATTAAACCTTACTTGTTTAAGGGTATAAATACACAACATAAACATCTTGTAAAGGGTTCGCGTAATTTTTAGACATATTTAACATTAGTTAATTGTTCTTTGATTTGATTACTCTAGTTCTGGATTTTCTCATCAATTTTATATTAGATTTTTAGCAATCAAGGTACGACAATTTGTTCTTTTTCTTATTAACTATGACTCCCATTTATATTATATTGAGTTTTCTATAATTATGAGTAGTTAAGCCCATTTTCGGGGAGTATTGATTGGATTTATGCGTATTTAATCATATTGGATTTATGGGTTTTTGTTATAATTGCATATTGATTACTGTTCTTAATGCCTAGTTTAATCTGATCACCTAAACTATTGCCTTGTGTTTTAATTGTAACTTGAGAGGTTGAATTGAAATAGCCACATAATCAATAATGTATGAGTTAACAACACGCGAGGGAATTAACGAGTGCGTGTTCTTAACGTTCGCATAACAAACATCAATAAATTAGCTAAGTTAATTATAACACGAGAGTTAGTAGTTGTCTGCTAATTGATTAATTGTCTGTATTTACCTGTAGTGGCGTGAGAGAGAGTTATAAGTGCCTTAGATTAGCTTGAACCGTAATTTGACAATGAAATCTATAACCCATGATATTAATGGCATAATGAGATTAATAATTTCTGATATTTCCCATTATTGTTTAAATCTTATTTTTGTTACAGGTTTAGTTTACTTTAATCTTAATTGTTTAACTTTATAATTTAATTTAATTGCTTCATTCAAATTATCCTTTTGGCTATTTAAGGGCCTGTTTGGTTCAGCTGTTTCTTGTAGCTGGTACCTGTTGGCTGGTAGCTGATAGACCATACGTGTTTGGTGAGATTTGACTAGCTGTTGCTGTTTATATATAAAATGGCCGTAAAGGGCATATTTTTTATTTTTATTTATTAAACTATAAATATATTATATTGTATAATATTTAATAAAAATATTAATAATTTTTTTTATAAGAGGCAATATTTAGTTTAATTTTATTTAGAGATTTTTTTTTTGATAAATTTATGATTTATTTTAAAAAAATTATTATATTATAATTTTTTTTATGTAATTTATAAACAATTACAGTATTTAAAAATAATTTAAATAATTTTATATATTAAAAGAATGATATATTCTAATAGGGGTAATTTTGTCTAAATTATTAAAAAAAACTGAAACAGCTATCAGCTGTTGGCAAAAAGCTCCAAAATGGAGCTTTTCAAACAGCAGCTGTTGGAGGTTCAAAAAGCTGTAAAAAGCTCCTAAAATAATCTCACCAAACGCTTTGCTGGAACTTTTTGAAAAGCAAAAGCTAAAAACTCCATCAAAAAGCTGAACCAAACACCCCCTAAATTTAGTATTGTAACTGGGTGTATTTAGTAGCTTTCCCTGTGGGTATGTCAACTTGTAATATAGACTGCAAAGTCCAGAATCGTACCCACAGAAAAAGTCGAATAATGGCTGGTTTGGATTAATTTACATGCATAAAACCTAAAACCGGATGTCTAAGTGAGATATATTTTATTTTAAGTCATCTTGAATAACCTACAACCTCTAATCACATTTTTCATGGCAGTCCTAAGATGTCTATGTGATTTGTTAGATTTGATTGATTTGATTACTAATTTAACGTGGTTAATTCTTTAGCTTGTTAATAATTGGACTTTGCATGCTTTTGGAAAGCATTTAAACAATTTCAGCATTCACATGAGCAGATGGTAAAAATGAAAGGTTAGAAATATTTTTAAACCTC
The DNA here is from genome assembly GCF_937616625.2 of Mercurialis annua. Lineage (NCBI taxonomy): Eukaryota > Viridiplantae > Streptophyta > Magnoliopsida > Malpighiales > Euphorbiaceae > Mercurialis > Mercurialis annua. The sequence continues at coordinate 32,686,341 of NC_065577.1, read as the reverse complement.
GTCGACCGGAGTGTCTAACAATCAATGCGATTTGACCATCGGTGTGGAACCGGGTTTCGGACAGAACTGAGTTCTTCATCTCGTCAATACGGTCCAATGGTTTGAACCGCGATTGTTTCCGAGTTCAAACAAACTCGGAATCTCTTCTGGAAGTTTCTGGTTGATTTGACTGTGGGTTTTAGGGCTTAGTTGGCTTAATGGGTTACAAGTTTGGGCTTCGAGGCACGAATTAAAGTGGGTCAAACCCATTACACATGTGATTATAATACTACAACTAAATCAATATATGTGGGCTCAAACGGGGCCCAATTCCGAACTCAAACGAGCCCAAAAAATAAGGTCGAATTGGGTTTGGAAGGATTTGGAAAGCAAACTGGGTAAGGGGGAGTGATGAACTCGGCGCCACTGTGAGTGGTGGCAGCACCACCCCATAGTGGCAGCGGAGGCAGTATGAACTGCCGCCGGTTCTGTCCGGATTCTGAGAGCAATTTTTGGGTTTGGAAACATGCAAAAATAGCTTGAAAACACATCAAAACGTGCAAAAACATTTTAAAGTGTACTGGATTTAAGATATAATGTCTAAACATTAATTAAACATCCTAAAACATGATTTTCTAAGCTGATTTTAAAGCCAATTTAGCAAAAATATCAAAAATACTTACATATGGCAATGCGATCCCAACATGAATCCTAAACGCCAAAATCCAATGAAATTTGAGTGCTCTTCCACAAATTTAGACATATGCTTTAGATGGTTTACTTTAAGTGTCTTGTCAACTCTAAAGTAGGGGTATAGAGTTGAGTTCAAACACTGTCAAAATCGAGTTTGATTCGACTCTAAAATTTAAAAATTAAAGTTCGACTAGAATTCGATCAAGTTTCAATTTGAGAGCTTGAGCTCAAACTCAATATATTAATTAAGACACCAATTCGATTCGACTCACAAGTTTAGCGAATGAAATATTTTGATCCCAAACTTGACTTGATAATTAAGTCGAGTAACTCGAACTCAACTCAATATTAATCGAGTCGATTTCGAATATTTTTTTAAATCAATCTGTAACATCTCACGATACTTGAATTTTAAGCATTACAAGCTCTTAAACATTTTCAATCTGGGATGATACATACATTATCTGTAATTTTGTGATGTCCTAGTTGCGAGTAGTCTCAGTTATAGTTTTAGATGTTGTGCAAAGTTATTTTATCCATTAATAGACATGTAATATATATACAGATGTTAACATCATAACAAAGGAAATTAATTTTGTATATTATAATAATTGGTTGACTTAATCATATTCCTCGATGTGCTGCTGAACAAAGGATCACTTTACCCCCTCAACTTGGCACGAAATACCAAAAACGTCCAAAGCTATAAAATTGGATCACTTTTATCCTGAACTTGTCAAAACTAGTTTAAAACCCCCCCATGCTGACGTGACGCCTTAATTGGAGAGTGAGTTTTATAAATATCATAATTTATTCTAATTAATTATAATTAAATTCTCATTAAATCAGGGGCTTTTTTGAACTTTTTCAAAAAAAACTCAATTTTTTTTGATTTCTGGCAAGGAGGAGCTACTGCTCCTCGGTCTGTTCTCGAAGAATAGACATGGGTCTGTTCCAATTTTTAAAAAAATTAGAAAAATTTAATTGTTAAAAATATAAAATTTGAGGGTCAATTTGCTATATATATAAAATTTGAGGGTTAAGTTGTTATATAAATTTTTAAACTGAAGGGATTAAATTGTTTTTTTTAATTATTAGATATCAATTTAAAATGTTAAAAAATAATTAGGACCATTTTAAACCTTTTTCTGTCAAAAACCACCTTGGAAAATTAAAACCACCATTAAAATCGGAGAGTGTTCTCACTCCCTTTGGGGAGAGTGGGGGGGTTTTTGACCCAATTTTAACGAGTTCGGGTAAAAGTGATCCCTTTTTGTTAATTTTGACGTTTTGATACTTTGTGCCAAGTTGAGGGGGTAAAGTGATCCTTTATTCATGTGCTGCTATATCAATGGGATTCTTATGCATTATTGCCATCATGCCCCCGCAAGATAGAGCTTCCTTCGACGATGCCTATCTTGGAACGATGAAGATGAAATTTTCTGCGAGGAAGAGCCTTTGTTAAAGAGTTTGCCATTTGATAATTTGTGTTGAATGTGAGATACAAACAGCTGATTCCTTGCAACTCGATCGCGAACAAACAAAAGATCAATAACAAAATGTTTCATACGGCTACAAAATATAGAGTTAGCACATACATATGTGTCTCCAATATTATCACAATATATAACATGATTGTTAGGAAGTTGCAGATGAGCATCCACTAACATCACCGAAAACATTATTAAAATACTTTTACGAGAAGGTTTTATTGAAAATGTCAGGATACACCAGGAAGGCAACAAATTTTTTTTGGTTTTAACCCTACGACATAGAAGAAAAAGGAAAGGGCCAGATAGAACTAGTCTAAATTTAAAACGGATCAGCCGACCTGGTCTACGAATCTATTCTAACTATCAAAAAATTCCTAGAATTTTGGGCGGAATGGGTATATAATTATTTCGACTTCTCGGGGTATAATGACCGATCCAATTGAGTTCAACAGATGATGCAATAGCTCGATATTTAGCCTCAGTAGAAGAATGAGCTACTATGGTTTGTTTTTTGGAACTCCAGCTGCTAGGAATGGTGCCGAGAAAGACAATATAGGCTGTAGTTGACCGTCGATAATCATGATCCCCCGCCCACAAATGCATGAAGATGGATAGTAGATTTTCGGTGTATAACTAAACAATGATCAAGGCTGTCTTTAAGGTAGCGAAGAACACGCTTGACCGCATGAAGAGCAGTAGGTCGACGCATAAATTGAGAGAGTTTGTTGACATCAAAGGAAACATCTGAACAGGTTAATTAAAGATATTGAAGAGATCTGAGAACTTGGCGATATTGGATGGCATCAGTTGGAGCACTACCATCGCTAAGTTTTAAGGTGTCAATTGAGGGAAGCGGTGTGGAGACAAGCTTTGCATCTTGCATATGAGTCTTGGTGAGTAGATCACAAATATACTTTTTCCGAGATAAAATAAGTCCATGAGAAGAAGTGTAGGCCTCTACACGAGAAAATAACTCAAGCTACCAAGGTCTTTGATAGAGAATTTGTGAGCTAGAGTTAGGATAAAGTCTTGGATAATTGATGCCGATGAGCCATGATAATGTCTTCGACATATACACGCATGTATAGGGTGTGTTCCGAACAATATCTAGCGTTGGGTGGTGGTAGAGATGTTAGATATTGATTTAGCATTACTATGTGCAAGTGGAAAAACACTTTCGACAAACACGACATGACGAGACACGTAAATGCGATTAGTTTGCGATTAGTCCGGTTGCAAACCACACCCACATGCTGTGGTTCGTCAGTACCCCTTCTCCTAAAATTCTGGACACCACAAAGCACTCGAGTCTGATACCAACTATAACAGCTCGAACTTAGCCGACACAAATTATATTTCATGCCTAATCCACTAGTCCAAATTATTAACTTAAGTTGATCTTCTTGTTGAATCCGAAGCAATATAAGCCATTCAAACAAATCTTGAATGTGGGACATTACACAATCTCAAATAACTCACAAGTTGGCTCGACGGCCTACTACAAACGAAAGCTATTGCAAAAATTTGTGGTAAGGGAAGCAATTCTTATGCTATTTACATTTGGAAGCATGCCAGTGTTATTGTAAAATAAGGCAATCTTTGCTACCTTTGCCCTATTTTACAGTTACACTAAATGATTGTTATTTTGTTGAATTGAATGACTTCGTATTACAAGATCTACAAAAAGACAAAAAATGAAATATTTGTACCTTGGAGATGGCAGTAAACTGTGAAACAATAACAGAGTGCTTGCTGGACTCTCATAAACTCAGCTGTTACCATTACTTACACTTCTGAGTTTCAACATTAGCTGTTCACGTTCCGTTTCAACCTCTGCACATTTAATACTCATGTGGAAGTATCGTTCCCGCAAATCAGTTAACTCTTTCGCAAGCATTGATGCACTGCCCTCCGACTCTTTTACTACTTCGTTTTTATCTGTCTCATTGTTGAGAGAACCTGAATGATCTATGCATCCCTTCAACAAAAAACTGAATACAAACAGCAGGTTGATATTCGGTCATGTTTGGCATTTACAGAAATAAAATACAAATGGAAATTAATTCCTAAATCCTAAAAAATATTGTTTTGATCACATTTTCAAGATAGCCAAATAGGACCACAGAGCCAGCCTGGTAATAAGCTTTAAATTTTGTTTTTTGTTTTTTATGTTTTTCACTAAATTTTTCAGAATCTGCTTTTGGGGGAAACTAATTCCAACTTCTTTCAAAAAATTCGTCTTTGGAATCGCTAAATTTTTCTCCAAAAATCTGTTCCAAACAGAACCTTAGAAATGTTATAAAAATACTTCGATTCTTTGTCAACCACCAAAGTAAAAATTACATCCTATTAAAGAAAGAGTTTTTATTCCCAATTGCATGATTTTTGGATAATTTACATCAAGAAACACATTATGCACACTAGAGTATTTTACATGTCTTTTCAGGCAGAAAGAAGTCACTGAATTTCTTTAGTCAACAATAAAAAGCAACGTAAATCATTGGAAATTAATTAGACAAAAACTCATGTGATTGTATATAAATCAGTCAGCAATTTTAACTGGAAGTGATACAAGTCATCTGTGTTGTGATATTTCCTTTTACTCAATCGTACTAAAAAAACGTGTAAAAATTCCGAGAGATAGGCATAAAGCAATGAGGGAGCATGATTATGTTTGATGTTCAAATGAATTGAATGCTTGAGAAATTAAAATTGAATAAAATGAAAAAGAGTACTAATCACCTCTTTAGCTGCGCTTTGTACATGTTGTTTGCTTCTGAGGCCTCTGCTAGTTTAGTTTCGAGCAGCTGTATTTTTGATGAAGATTCAGTGTCTATAACTTGCAACCTTCCGGGGGCACAATCACATTTGACATCAACCTAATACAAAGATGAACAAGAAAACACACAATGTCATGATTCCTCGTGTAATTCTTAACGGATAAAATTTAGTTTGAATTAAAATATAAGCAAATTGGACCTCATTCATAATTCTTATTAACTCTTGTTCTTATTCATAGTTCCTCTTCTTATTCCGAAAAAACCTTTGACCTCATTTACTCGTCTTATTCTTAATGAACAAAATTTAGTTTGCAAGTTAATATAAGCAAATTGATAGCCTTAAGAACACATTAATGAAATCAATAAATTTCACTCGAGTATGATGTCGGAACTAGAAGATACAAACCTTTGAGAGCTTCAATTCACCAGAAGAGGAACTACTAATGGCACTCGATTCTGGACAAATATGTCGTCTAGTGCCACAGGACTTTTGTGAATCCTCTATTGCTTCCATCCGGTTCTCTTCTTGAAGGTGTCTTATCTTATTGCGTAGTTCATTGTTTGCTCTCTTAGCCCATGCCAGCTCATTTTTCAGCTCAGCCTCTTGAGCACCAACTGCCTCTCTTGCAGTTAAATCTCCTTCCAGCCGTAAAAGCTTTTCCTCAAGGGAAATCTTATTACGTTTACAGTGCTCTAATTCAGAAACAGCTATCTCCATTTCCGAAATCATCTGCAAAAGTTGCACCTTCTCAGCCTTCATCTCTTCATAATCCCCGGATAGCATATGCAGTGAAACTTCAAGTCTCTGATTTTCAAATTGAACCTCATTGATGGATTTCTTAAGAGCCAAAATTTCATTTTCAAGCAATGCCGTTTTCTGCAGTTGAACTCTAAGGCAAGAAATTTCTTCCTCTAATTGTAGCCTCTCATAAGCAGAAGCTTTGAGTTTCAACTCAAGCCCCCTAACAACACTTTTATGTTTTTCTTCATTGAATTTCACGTCTTCCAACAATTCTAATAGCTTTTCATGGTCAGCCATCAGAATTTCCTGGTTTTGTTTCGAAGCTACGAGCTCATTCTGAAGTCCAAACAGCTTCGTTTCTGATTCCATCTGGAGGGTACTGAGATTACTCTCAGATAATTTAAGTTTTCCTTGGAAATTTTGCAGTGAAGCTTCACTAATAGCTTTATCTGCACGTAATTGAGATGCTTCAAGTACAGCTGCCAAAGCTGTCCTTTCCTTCTCATCTTGATTTGCAGATATATATTCAGTAAGGTGTCTAATCTCTTTGTGTAGATTATCCACCTCAGTTGCCTTCTCCAAGTACATCTGATTCAGCAGGCTCTCCTCCTTGATGAGTATTTTTTTATATTGTTCGTTATCTTGCAAAAGCATATCTAGTTCTAAACAAAGGGCTTTCTCTTTTGAAGCAATTTCTTCCAACGTCAAAATATATTTTCCGTCAAGAGCTTCAACTTCCTGGAACATATCATCCAAGCTTTTCCGGGATTCCCTCAGTTCAGCTTCCAAGATTCTACAATGCTCATGTAATTCCGTTTTTTGCTTTCTTAGCTCTATAACTGACTTTTGAAGAACACTACATTCATCAATAAGACTTTCAGATACATTTCGCAATTTCAAATTCGCTATTTTCAGATATTCACACTCTGCTTGAGCTTCTAACCATAGGTCTTGCATTTCCTGCAACTTCTGCTTCCTATTGCCCTTTTCTGCTTCCAATCCACTCTTCAATCTTTTTACGTCTTGCTGGAGACTGAAAGCACTTGATTCTGAATTCTGTAATTCCAAGCGGCTTGACTCCTTCTCATCAGTCAAGTATCTTAATTGTGCTTCCAAGCCGCATATTCGTTCTGATAACTGTACATTTTCTTTTACTAGTTCAGCCAGGTGAAGTTCTATTTCACTTTTACCACATTCTAGCTCTGACTTCCTCGCAGGAATCTCACTGGAAAAAACATGGGAATCTATGCTACTATTAGTCACCAATTCATCATTTTGTGAAGCACCCAAGTCAGTCAATAATATCATATTACTATTGAGCACCATAGTTTCTTTTTGCGAATCATCCATACAAATTGATGACATCGTACTTTTTTCCAGCATAACTTCAATCTTTTCCTGCAATTTCCTTTTCTCATTTTGAAGACTAGAAATTTGAGTTTCCAAGTCCTTCTGACAACATCTTAGAGCTTCCACCTCCTTCGCCCTCAACAAAGTATCAGATTTAAGTTCATCTGTTATTTCCGATTTAAATTCCATTTGCTGACCTTCCTGTCCCAGACTTGGAGCATTAAAAGTGTTCTCCTGATCCTCGAATTTGTCCTGAATCTCATTAACATTTGCGGCTGTTGCTCCGATTTCCCCGTTCTGCTTCAGTTCACCATTGCATGTGGTAACTTTTGCTTCAAACAGATCTTTTAGCCGGATAAAGCTGTTTAAAATAGCCACTGCTTGTTCTTTTTGACCACAAGAATCTGCAGGATTTGAAAGACGTTTGTTGCTAGAATCATAGTAACAGTCTGTTGTCTTGTCAAAAAAACAGTCTGTTGTTACAGGTGCGTACAAAATAAATTGTTGCTTTGTTAAATTGGCTAGACAGGATTGAATCTGTTCATGTAACTCGGACAGTGTTTTGGACATTTCAACAGCATCATCTGATTCGGAAGTTTTAATTTCAGTAAGATCGTCAGATAGATGACAATTAGTCTTAGTTTCCTTCATCTGGTAAGATTCTAACTGTTGTTGCAGGTCAGTGATCATAATTCCCTTCTCTTCTGCTCTGGCATGATATTTACAGAGTTCATTGTCCAGATAACTTGTTTTATCCTTGAAAGCCTGTAACTGAATCTCCAGGCCAGCACAGTTCTTCTCAAGATCTAAACATTGTACCTGCAAGTGATCAGTGGATATTTGTTCAATAAGCACGTCTTTCTTGTTGAGTTCCTCTTCAGGATTGCATATTTGGTATTTCAATTTGCTTATTTCAGATTCAGAGATAGAAAGAGAACCATTCTCTGCATGTTCATTCGAAAATGAATTAGAAGAGGCACTGGATTTCGATAGATCTTGTTCTGATTGCTTTAGCTTGAGTACAAGTTCTAGATTTTCATCTGTAAGCTCACTGCAGTCCTTCTCAAGCTCCTCTATCTTCTGTCTCAAAACTTCAGCTTCTTCAATCAAATTGTTGCGGCCTCCATTTAAACTATCACCAGAATTGAGAGAATCAGATAGCTTTGATTCCAAATTGATGATTTCTTCCTCTTTTGCAGATAATTTATCTTTCCATTGAGCTTCACAGTCCATCAGATCTTGACTCTTCAAAACTTGAACAGCTTCTAACTCATGGATCTTTTCCTGCAGAGATGTTTCCAACAGCTGGATGGTGAATTCTAACTTCTTTTGAGATTCCTGAAACTCCCGCAACTCCAGCTCTGTATTCCTGTCATCCTTTTGTTCGAAAAATGCAGGTGAATTCCCCACTACTCTACTGCCTTCCTCATTTTTCTTATCTTCAAATCCATTGCCATATGTTACTACATTATTATCACTGGATTGCATCTTATATAAATTAGCAATTTCCATTTTCTGTTTTTCTATAGTGTCCTCTAGTTCTTGAAGTATTGAAACAAGTTCAATATTTGACTCTTGGGTTTTGTCTAGCTGTAAAGCCAAGTTAGCATTGGACTCTTTCTCAAACCTTACTTCATCTTCCAATTCTTTCTGAAGATTCCCCATCTCTTTTGCTTGAAACTCTATATTCTCAGCAGATTTTTGCTTTGCTGTTGATTCCTCCAACAAGATCTTCAATTGTTCAATTTCATGTTTCAAGTCACTACATTCTCTCTGTGATTGTGAAATCTCCATTTCAAGATTTGACTGACGCTTTGACTGGTCTGATAAGTCCTTCCGCAATTTTTCGAGATCATTCATTAATTTTCGAGCATTTTGTTCCCACATTCTAGCTTCTGCTCGTAGTTCTTCAATTTTAGATTCTGCAGCTTCTAGAAGGTCCTTAGACGAACCGGCATTCCTAAAGGGTGACGAGGCAACAGACCGAGATTCCTGATTACTTTCATCTCTTTGAATCTGAAAGCTGCTGCGTGCCTTTGAGTTAAGAGATGAGTGATTTGATCTACAAGAATCATTAAAAGAATAAGAGCCATGAGAGCTGTTTTGGGAGCCAGTTGAATCCTGTCTTCCAACTTGATTGTTTGTGATGCTGTTTAAGTTATTTTGTGGGGAATAAGTATCCCTGCCCAAGGAACCTTCCAGCGGGTCAAAGCTATAACGTGAACCTGATGCTGACAAACTATTATCCTGTTACAACAAGAGAGAGAGTCGTTATTTTACCTACTTTGACCACACATACTAGATGATCAGGTTAGTGGATGCGAAAAGTACTATATAAATTTAGCATGATTGGGACGACCATAACAAGAATGGGTTAAGAATGAACGACTCTTATTACTTTCACACATAAAAACTAATGATCTTTGCAGGCAAATTTCCGAAACAGTACTCAAACATCTCCTCAACCCTACCATCACAAACTTAGGAATAGCTGCTTATAAAAATGATACCGAAGACATATCAAATAAACCAAAAGCTGACCATGAGTTTCTTGATCTATAGTCCGCCAACTGATATCTTTCACAGCATTGGCAAAGAACAGGCCCGATTGTACTGTGAACTGAGGTGAAAGGAGCATGTACACATTTAGAAAAAGGTTCTGTGGTTCATTAAATGGCTAAGAATAAACAGTAACAATTTGGCTACAGTGGTCATATGAAAATGCAGTATGTCATTGTTTTAGAGCTATTTGCTAGTTAAATGTAAGTTAATAACTAATCAATAAATGCCACTATCTTTTGCATCAGGAACAAACAGGACCATCTGCTCTTAAGCTTAAATATGAAGTTTAAGATAAATAAATTTAGAATAACTCGCATGTATATGGAAATTGAATATAAACTGTCAATGTAGATTGATGCACATTCGAGAATAAATAATCTAAATTATAAACACAACAGAATAACGACTTAAACACAATGCACATACCCTACTAAGTAGTTCTCCTGCATCAAACGGACTATCCAAGTGGTTACTGGAAAAAGACCCGGCACTCTGGGTCAATGAACTATCAGAAATGTCTGATTTGCTTTCCACATCATCATCGCCAACATTCAAATCCTCTGCACATGAAGACGTCTTTTCCCACTGCTCCTCCCTTTAAAAAAGATGACTTCAAGTCTTTTCGAACATATAGAAACATAATGGCTAAACAATGCAAAAATTCCGCATGGGCAACAAACCTGATTTTTTCTTTTGGAGTTAGACATTGAATTTTAAGCTGAAAAATAAAAGCAGAAGCTAAATGTTAGACACCTATGATATGCCAGTGGTGAAGAACATTACGAAATTAGAAGAGTCCGACAAACAAAAACATTATGGTGAAGCTGTCTCATTTTGGAAGCATGGTGGTAACTTAGATCGTGCATTGAGAAATACATGAAAATACAACTTTACTATATAATTTTCAATTATAAAGCTTGACAACACAGATGCAACTACTATCACAAAAATTTGACGGATGACTTACTTGTAAGATAGTCCCATGGATACATTTTTTGAGAGGCAATGAAACAGGAACAGCAGTTTTTGAATCCCTGTAGCTTGCCAAATTAAGATTGGCCTCTCCAAGAATGCTAGTTCTAGCAGATCCCTGAAAGTATTACATCATTTGATTAAGCAAATACCGTTTCAAGTAAGTACATAATTTCAACCAACTAAAATCAGCACCTAGGTAGCACGAACACGGACACTGGAAGATGGAACACTTGCACACGGACAAAGCAAAACGTGTTGTTTAAAGGTTTCTTATGTAAAAAGTGAAGTTTCATGTCCGAAACGTTAAGCGACTTCTGAAACGGGAAACGTTGATTAAATGAAGTGTCCGTGCTACCTAGATCAACACCACTACATATCATAATAAAAATCACACCATGGAAACAACAAGCTTAAAGAGGCAATCTCCAGTCGGTTTCGAAGTATCCCGTTGCGAAATCGAGATCGACTCCGATAAAGTCTCTGTCCATTGGCAACTTCCATTCCTTACTGACGACTTTCCTGATTTAGTTACTGTTTTTCCTGTTTCTGCTGAAACTATTGACACATACAGCTTGTCCCATCCTTTAGGTACCTACATTTCCCAAAACAATTGAGGAAAAAAAACCCAATAATCAACAAATAACTTAGTATATGAATAACCAACAAGATAAAGCTCAAACAGTGGGTTCAATTCCTCCCACAAGCGCTACATTTTTCCAAATATAAAAAAAAAAATATAAGAATACATGATTTTCAATTTTCTACTCCATTAAAGTTTTTCCACTTTTATTCTAAAAATAGAAAGAAACAAAAAATATCTACAAAAAATCTAAAAGAACAAAGCCTAAAGTGAATCATTCCTTAAATATCTAAACATATCTATAGTTTGACTTTATAATAAATCAATTAACTAATAATAAAAGAACCAATTAAAAAAGTAAATTAATACTAATAATAATCTAAAGTAAAGTAATCACTAAACAAACATTACTAAACAATAAATATTTCAATTATCAACAACATTACAACAATTAAACCATTAATATACAAAAATAAACAGTAAATTTTTTTAAAAAAATAACGGATTGAAAGAAGAACCTGAAGAGCATGAAAATTGAAGAATTTGAAGTCAAATCTTTCTCCAAATTTTTGAGACTTTTGCTTACTGTGCAACCTAAACATTTTTCTTCTTTAATGTGGATTTTCTGTTTCAGTTTGTTATAAAGAAAAACAAAAAATCTGAGTTCGATGATCATATACAGACCGAGTGACTCAGTCACATGGTTTACTGACAGTGAGAGAGAGAATGAAAGGTGTGTTGAAGCCGAACGTTAGCTGTTTTATTTGCTATACCAACTAACATTTCTCGTTTATTTATTTTTTTCATTTATACCCTTTCTAATTTCTTTCTTTTCACTTTTAGTTCTTCAATAATTAGTTATTTCGTACTCACGTATAATAATTTAATTAATTATATTATTAATAAATAAATTTAAACGTATTTTAACGTGTCTTAGTTGGATTTAACCTATTTAACTCGCTATATAACCGTATCATAAACGGGTTGACGCGTTTATAATCCGAACCTATTTAAGCTCAACCTACATCCGCTTAACTTCATGTCATTTTAATGGGTCGTGTAAAAATTATTAGCCCTGATTAGAAGTTAGTAAAAATTTAATAAAACAAAATTAACCGATTAAATCAATCTATTTCAATTGAATTTAGTTATTTTGATTAGCTGAAATGATATCAATCGATTAATAAAAAATATAGTTTATTTATTAAAATAGTATTTTTAGAGCATTTAAACCTATTATTTAGTGACAAGCATATTAATAAAATTGTGTCCGTGTTATTATGACAAAAACTAGTAGTTCGTGTATTTTTATGTTAAAATTAAAAATTTGTATTAAATACAGAAAACACGTGATAATTTGTGATTTTTAAAGCATTTAAACGTATTACTTACCACTCAAAGTTCCTATATCTGTACATTTACCTTCTGAAATAAACATTTGTAGTGGTTAAACATATTGTTAGCTCTCTCTTTAAACTTTTTTCTCTCTCAACTCTGGCTTTTTTTTCCACAAATCATAATAGCCTCTTTTATGAGGAGGTAACCAATTTTTGGTCAAAAATCACCTCCTCACACTCAAATCTTTTCATAAATTGTGTAAAATAAATAATTCTATCATATAAGTTTATTGTTGTTTTTTTTTATTTTGCGTTTCACTCTTTATGAGTTGATTATTTTTATGGAGTATTGTCTTTTTCAAATGAGTTTTGCAAAAAATTGCCTACTTGAAAGGTTAACTTACAAATTTAAATCTTTTTAATTTGATTAGGTCTATTGCTTTTCTTATTGTAATTATTTAAATTTATAATTTATTATTGATTTTTAACTAGATTTAATTTTTAAATTTAGTTATTTTGATTTATATATTTGGGTGACTTTTGGTGATTGTATTTTAACAGCTCTCGTCATTTTTTAATAGAATAGTTTAATCAATGTGTTGAGAACCCGTTTATGTAATTTTTGTTATTATTAATGGTAATTTTAGTCTTTCATAAAAAAAAAAACATTTGTGAGTATTTTACCGGAAACGAGCCCCAAATCTGAATTAACCTCTCTGATAGGTGTGACATGGCAGACATATGTAAGTTAAGAAAAGCGAGTACCAAAATGTTCACACTCGAGACTGTAGATTGACGAAGTTTAAGGGCCCCTTGTATTATAATTTTCCCTAGAAAAGGGTACAAATGAACGTGATTTGATGAATTCTATACTTTATTTAACAAATTAGGAATATAATTTTATCTACCAAAGTGTAATAAAGCCAACCTTATGGATCAATCCATGTTCTTCATAATGCTTATTTGTCTCTTCTAAGTATAATAATATTCAACTTTTTTAATGTCTCCACAAAACGTTATCCACCATTTTATTTCAGTTTTTTAAAAATAATTTTATTTTATCTTTTATAATTTTACTCTTTAATAACTCTAAAAAATATGATAACCTTCCTAATAGAATTTATATTAATGTTCTTATCAAAATTTAGTAGAATAAAAGATCAATTCACCCCCTTGGCTTGGCACGAAATATCAAAAAAGTCATTTTAAAAGGTTTTGAATCAAACAAACCCGAAACTATGTCAAAGTACATTAAATCAGCCCATCTAACACAAAAACTCCCAAAAAAAAGAGTGAGATTTCTAAACTCAAAAATTAATCCCAACTAATTATAATTTAAAACAAATTAAACATAATTAAAAATGTAATTAACACTAATTAAATTTAAATAATTTAAATAGACACCTAAACATAATCTAATTGAAGCCGCCGGAAACCGCCACCCCTACCAGAAACCAACCGGCCATAACTAACCCTAATTAAACCTAAAATCTTAATTGAAATCCTAACTAATATTAGTTAAACTTAGTAACCCAAATGAAACCCTAATTTAACACACATTAAGCCCTAAAACTCAAATTGAACCAAATTTAGCTGTCGCCACTATCATGACTGCTACAGTTTCCTCTTTCCCTTTTTGATATAGCGTTTTTCTGATCGTGGAGTGGAAATTTGCGATGTAGTGGACTTATACATAACGAATGAGGATGCTCGCAGATCATTGGTAGTTGTGGAATGCTAAGTTGTATGTGTGGTCTGTTACTTTGTCTAACTGTAGCAGCTGTTGAGACTGCTCCGATAACATAACGGATTCCATCATCCGTAGCAAGCTGCATAGAGAACACAACAAACACCAGCACTTAACCATCTATAGCGAAACAAATCATATAGAGAACAACTACCAAATTGAAAGCGTAATACATTACCTTTGAGAAGATGATTCCAAAACGTGTACTAATTATGTCCCCTTGACTTTGGATAATCTTCCAAACACGAAAACGAACTCAGTATATATTTCGTTAAGACTAAATACATTAAGTAAAAGGCTAACAAATTCAGAAAACTAACTAAAAACAAGGTTGAAATGAAAACCACAATAAACACAATTGAATATGAAATACCAAAAGCTAACAAACAAACAAAATTGAAACGCAAATAGCAACTGACCTTATATTACAGCTGAGTGTGCATCTAGTCTCTTTGCTTAGGCATTGAAGCAATTTGTTGAGAAGCAACTGTACTTTTAAGTTTGTCTTTTTTTTTTCATTTTAGAAGTTGACGGAGTGCTTCCACTAGCTTGGGATTTGTTTGTGGATTTAGAACCTCTGGGTCTACCACAAGGATGCTGAAAATAGATATTTTAAAATTCAGATTTAAATGATAAAATTCTTAACCAACATCAACTAAAATGCTTACCTTTGCAGGACGTTCTGCAGGGTCTTTATCTTTTCTTTGACAATCACATTTATAGTGTTCTTCAAGAAGGCAATGGATGCATGTCACTGCCACCCCTTTCCTGGCATACCATGGATCTTTCTTTAGCTCTTCATCGTCCTTTCGTCTGTTCTTCTTCAGCCTCCAAGGCAGCTTTCTATAAGGCGGTGGCAGAATTGTAGTCTCACGACCTCTAGGCCACATTTTGATACCATTAATTAGTTGAAGGGAGAACTCATACACTTTCTCATATTTTCCCTTTTTGTAAACATCATCCACATAATCAGCGACGTTGTAGCGCATGAAGTTTATGCAGACAAAGAGCATGGGCACAAGGTATGCCATTTATATCCCATACTCTATAAGTGCAGGTCTTTCTTTTGAGGCAGACAACAAACTGATCCACCTCACAGGTCACCTGGAATGCCTCCCCCCTTTTGAAGGTGTAGCTGAGCAAAAGTTGGTCGAAATCTGATTCTTGTCGATCCACTCTCGTATTTTTGGACAAATTTCTTCAGGTGCATTCGCCATCAGGGCTGACTTCGTATACATCCTCTCCATCAAAGATGTTCGAATCTCCTCCAGCATGTGAATTGGCTGCTATTGTCTAGCCTTTGTAATGTACCCATTGAATATCTCAACCAAGTTGCTAGTAATAGCATCTTACTTGGTAGTAGGCCTAACAAACGATTTGCAGAAAACATTGTCGACTTGCCTCATGAAATTTTTATATTTTGAAAACTTTTCAGCTTTCATAATGGCCACGTGACTGTCAAATTCACCCAAATTTGATGCATTCACGGCATACCAAAAGACTCGCTTGAACTCTATATCTTTACGCTTCTTTTTACAATTGGCATATATGTGTCGTATACAGTTTTGGTGCTCCGTATAAGGCACCACATTTGCTATTGCATTTTTTAAACTCCGTAAGGAAGAAAAATTAAGTTCAGTTCTATTTGAAACACAGCTACTGAACCCAATTCAAACAGCCAATATATACCATATACGCAAGTTTTAAAGTCCAAATACAGACAGCCTACATATACCAAATTAAACCAGCCTTTATAGTCCAAATATGAGGAAATACTATAGGTGCAAATTCAAGCATTTATAGATTAGTTTATAAACCCAATTCAAACAGCCAACATATACCATATACACATTTTTGAAAGTTGCAAATATAGACAATCTGCATATACCAAATTAAACCAGCCTTTATAGTCCAAATATGAGTAAATCCTAAAGATGCAAATCCAAGCATTTATAGATTAGTTATGAACCCAATTCAAATAGCCAACATATACCATATGCACAATTTTGAAAGTTGCAAATATAGGCAGCCTATTGACAATAAAAATATGCATTTATAAAACGCATTTATAGCCACATATTCAAACCAAAAATTAAAATCAATGTTGGTGATATTACTTAAATTTGACTAACCTTCTGTTGGTCACTTATCAGTGTCAAAAGGAGCCCTTCTCCTAATCCAAAATTTGATATTAGCAACTCCATAAATCATGTCCAAATTTCTTCATTTTTTGCTTCAGCTATTGCCCACATGATAGGGAACATTTGATTATTCTCGTCTGGGCCTACGACGCTTAAAAGACAGCCACCAACTAGGGTCTTCAAAAAAGCACCCATCAATGCACAAAACAGGCCTACAACCATTTCTGAAACCTTTTTATAATCTAGAAGAACTAACAAAGTATCTTTGAAATATTGGGGCATTGGTTTTTGGTTAATTATGAAGTGAAATCTGAATACCCTTCCTTGTCCATCCTTTTCAGGCACGCGTCATATGCTTTCAAATTAGCATAATGACTCTCAAGTAAGCCTTTGATGATATTCATCGCTATTATTGTAACTCTATAACAGGTTGAAATTGATACTATCAGTCCAACATACTTCTTCTTAGACCAACTTGCATATGCTGGGGAAGGTACCCGGGATCTCTCCTAAATTTTTGAATAAACTCCTTTGCTACACACTGAGCCGTCGTTTTTCTATTTGTTGTTGCTCGTTGACATGTGTGTTCCTTAGTCAGCCCCTTAATCTGGAATGATGTGGATAATTTTTTCCTGCTAGCATAGAACCTCCAGGACCAGCCAGTGAGCCTTTAATCGTAAACACTCACTCTTTCTCCATGTAATATCATGCCCCTGGCATAATGCCCATTGTTGTACAGCCTGTTTTGCTTGGATCCTGTTGAGAAAGAGCATGTCAATCTCAAATTATAACTCTCCGTGATTGCATTTAGAATTATAATAAACCTTGTTTGCTTTCGTCTTCTTTCGAATCTTTAGATCTTCCTCTCCATTACCAGATGGGGTGATAAGCCCGTCATCAGTATCAGCGTAATCACTTTCACCCTCATTCCCACCCGTTCTTGGTGAAACATCTACATTCCCAATTGATCCCCCTTCCCATTACTTGCCATTAAAGTTATAACACCTCCCGGAGCATTAAGCATATCATTCAATCCCAACCCCAACCCAAAAACTGAATCAACAACGGTACTTCATAACCTTTTTTTCCCTTGCATTCGCATACTTTTCATCAAAATCAGTTCCCCCGTCACTAACATTATCACCATCATATTTGGCATGAATGACGCAAAAGAAAGTGCTATCAGAGCTATCAAAGTCTACATTTTCCATTCCCTTTGTCCTAACAGTTGGTGGATCAACTTCATTTGTCAGCGTCCATGTCTTCTATTCTGGAATTTTCAGTCACTGAATCTTCTTCCTAGTCAGCCTTGTTATTCATCATCACATGTCTAAATAATTCCTCTCTATCAAACATTTCATACTCTGGATCAGGGGCATTGCCTCTGTCTACCACATTGACACCGACCTTACACGGTGCCCTGACAACAAAAGAGGACTAGGAAATTAACAAACAAACTTGACATAATAGGCCCTATATATAAACTATTAATTAAAAAACAAACCATAAATTAAATAAACGAACATTTGACATACGTGGCCTATGTATATGACAAAAATTAACAATGAAACTACACATACTTACCTCTAAATACAACATTATGCCCGATAGTGAAACACAAACAATAGACATATTTAGCAAACAAACTTAACCCTATATACAACCATAAATCAACAAACAAAGTGCAGACCTAATTAAATCACATAGATAGCAAACAAAGCAACCAACATATACTACACCATACAACCAGCAATTAACTGTGGACTTGTACATAAAAAAAGGCTTAATGTCTTAAAAAACCCAGATCTTTCATCCCCTTTTTAATTCTACCCTGACGTTGCAAATCAGTCAATTTTACCCTATTTTGTATTTTTTTTTCATTTCAATTGTACCCTAAAGCATAAAATTGACCTTTTTTTTTATTTGGCAAAATTTTGTAAATTGATCCTTTTTGCATTAGATTAACTTTTTGGATTAATTCCAAAAAAGTCACAACCTTTACACGAATTTTCATTTCAATCACGACTTTTAAAAATTGCCATATAAAATCATGACCTTTCATTTTTTATCAAATCTATCGCCGATTATTTTTCCGATGAATTTTACCTTTCATTTTTTTCAAATCTGCTGGATTATGGTGGCCATGTCATCAAAAATACACCAAAAATTGATTTGGTGATAGATTTAAAAAAATATAAAGGTCGTGATTTTATATGCCAACTTTTAAAAGTCGTGATTAAAATAAAAATTTATGTAAAAGTCGTGACTCTTTATGGAATTAACCTTAACTTTTTCTATTAAATTGACCATTTTTGAAGAATTCTTTTGAAGTTTTATCAAATAAATAAAGGTAAATTTTATGCTTCAGGGTACAATTGAAATAAAAAAAATGCAAAATGGGGTACAATTGACAAATTTTCAACGACAGGGTATGATTGAAAAGGGGATGAAAGGTCGGCGTTTTTTAAGGCATTAAGCCTAAAAAAACTATGCAGCATATATTGCAATAATTAACCCTAACATTAATTAACAGAAAATTAACATGCTTGGTGTGAGCGGAGTGGGGTTCGGGTCGCTTGCCCAAACTTATTGCTGATTTTAAATCTGTAAAGATTTAAAAAAATGGAGTCGCCACCTACTTCAACTAGGAAATGCGTTTTACACCAACTAGATAACCTTACTCGTTTATGGGTATTATTATCGTACGCCGGACCAAAAGACCGGGTTAATGGACCTCCCTAATACTCGTGTGCTTGTCTTATCAATTACTAGTTTATTTGTTGGACATATTCTGTTATCTCATCTCAACATTCAATTGGCAGGCCACATATGATATAGTACTGGAAATGTAAACAACTATAAAAGCAGTAAACACATATACTCGCATATGACTTTGAGGCAAATAGCACTTATCCCTAAGCATACATCTAAACCTAGCAGTTTCTATTAAGTAATCGAATGATGGCTGGTCAGGATTAATTTACATACACAAAGCCTAAAACAGGATGTTTAAGTGAGGTTGATTTTACTTGAATAACTTATACAAGCTCTATTTATATTTTTCATGATAGTCAGAGGCGGATGCATGTTGTAGAGACCCCACCCTTTTTAAAAAAAAATTCTTATATAGATGTCATACATGTGAGATCATAAAAAAGAAGTCTTTAATTTTCTATAGGGTTCCGGATTTTACAACTTCATGTGGCCCCCATCTCTTCAAAAGAAAGAAAAATTATTATTCCCACATTGAAATAGTAGTGTATAGTCAAATCACAAAGACTTCCAATTCCTTTCTACATACAAATTTTTATTTCCCACATTGAAAACCACAATCTTTTTTAAATCACACAAATCCCTATATATGCTGTTACATGATAATAAAAATAGTATAACAAGTCAAGCATTCTTTAATTCATTGGTTATTATATATTTGTCATAAAAACTAAAGCAGCCTCATATTTTTATTTTATTTATAAAACGGATAATTTTTTTGAGAATAACCAAAGTGGCATCAGTTCAAATTAACATCCAGAGCAGATGAATTAAAAATTTATTAAGGTACGCATATTTTGTATTCATTTATTTTTATTATATTTTAAAAATATAAATTCATTCAAATTGTACAATTAAATTTAATTTATAATTTCATTAGTATGCAGTGAACTGTAAAATCACGTTAAAATATTATAAAAAGAAAGATTCGTCTACACTCGAGTCCAATAATTTATTAGTTTCTCAATCATTTGATTATGCACATGAACAAATTCCTATTCAAGAGGATAAATTCGAGGATAGTATGAAAACACAAGCGTATTTGACAAAACAAAAAGGAGTTGATTTGAATGCTCTTTCTTCTGATCCTGGAGAACGATTAAAAATTAACAGTTATCATCCAAATGATCGAGATGAAGTTAGAAGGGCATATCTTCGAAAAGGCCCTTTTCAACCTTGTAGTCATGATTTTCAACAAAGAGATATTGGAGGTAGACTACGTCGATTCAATTCCAGTTGGTTTGATGAATATAAATATTGATTAGAATACAGTATAAAAGAGGAAGCGGCATTTTTCCTATGTTGTTATTTATTTAACACTGAAATTAAAAATCAAAGTGGTTCTGAATCTTTTGTAAGTGAAGGATTTAAAGCTTGGAATAAAAAACGCGGCTGGATGTTCATGATGCTGGAAATCCACATACTATGGCAGTTCATAATGTCAAGATTTGATGAATCAAGCTCAATCCATTCAATTTGCATTTGACAGGCAAACAGACTTAGCTAAAAATGAGTACAAAATTAGATTGAATGCCTCTATTGATTGTATACGATTCCTTTTAAGACAAGGATTGCCTTTTCATGGTCATGATGAGCATGAAAATTCAAACAACATTTTCTTAAGCTTCTACATTTTTATGCAGAACGTAATGATGAAGTGGGTAGAGTTGTATTGCATAATGCTCCAAGAAATCAAAAAATGATAGCTCCTTCAATCCAAAAAGACATTGTGCATGCAGCTGCAAAAGAAACAACCAAAGCTATTATTGATGATCTCGAAGATGATTATTTTACGATTTTAGTTGATGAATGTCGCGATGTTTCATGCAAAGAACAAATGACTTTGAGATATGTAGATAAAGGAATATTTATAGTGGAGAGGTTTATCGGTCTCACCCATGTTTCTGATACTTCAGCCGCATCACTTAAAGATGCTGTCAGTTCTATGCTTCCAGAACACAAACTAAGTCTCTCCAGAATTCGAGGGCAAGGTTATGATGGTGCTAGTAACATGCGAGGCGAGTTCAATGGCTTGAAAAGTTTGATTATGAGAGAAACTGGATCTGCATATTATGTTTATTATTTTTCTCATCAGTTACAATTAGCACTTATTTTTGTTGCAAATAATCATTTTACAATCAGTGATTTCTTTGATTTAATGGCCCATTTGTTAATTGTGGTTGGAGTTTCTTGTAAGCGTCGAGATAAGCTTTTGGAGTAACAAGCAAACAGTGTTATTGAATCATTGATCAAAATGGTGAATTACAAACTGGTAGGGATTTGATCCAAGAAGTGAGTATTAAAAGGTCTGGTGATACTTGTTGGGGATCTCATTATGCTTCACTTTTAAATATAATGACTATATTTTCTTCAATTATCTATGTACTTGAAGATGTTGAAAGACATGGCACCTATCAAGATCAAAAAGCAAAAGCACGTCGTCTCTTGGAGCTATTAGAATCATTTGATTTTATTTTTAGTATTTAATGGTGGCAATTTTGGGGATTACTAATGAGTTGAATTTAGTTTTGCAGAAAAACGATCAAGAAATTGTAAATGCTATGTCACTTATTAGAACTGCAAAGGAAAGATTGCAGCAAATGAGAGACAGCGGATGGGAGGATTTAATGAAGGATGTTTTTTCATTTTGCAATGAGGTGAAAATTATAATACCGGAGATGGAAGATGCATATGTTAAAGGAGGGCGCCGCAGAACTTCACATGTTAGTAATTTAAGATGCATATTGTAAAGGAGGGCGCCGCAGAACTTCACATGTTAGTAATTTACACCATTATCAAATTGATGTCTTTTATGCAGTAATTGATATGCAACTTCAAGAGCTCAATCGTCGTTTTGATGAAGTCAATACTAAAAGACTCATTTAGTGCATTTGATAAGAAAAAGTTAGTCAAGATGGCTGAATTCTATCCGTGTGAGTTTTCTAGTGTTGAACTTATTGGACATAAAAATCAACTTGAAAACTATATTACGGATGTACGTGGGTACGACAAATTTAGTAATTTGAATGGAGTAGGAGAGCTTTCAAAGAGGATGGTGGAGGTCAAGAAATATAATATTTACTCACTGGTGTATTTGCTATTAAAGTTGGCGCTAATTTTGCCTGTAGCTACAACATCCGTGGAGCGAGTTTTTTCTACAATGAAATTGATAAAGAGTGATTTACGAAATAAAATGAGTGATCAGTGGATGAATGACTGTCTAATAGCATGCATCGAGAAGGATATATTTAATAGTGTCACTAACGATGCAATTATTCAGTATTTTCAGGATATGAAAACTCGTTGAGGACAATTGTAAAAAATTAATTTATTATTTGAATTTTTTTAAGTTTATATATATTTATAATTTAAATTGTTATGGACCCCACCATGCTAAATTTCTGGATCTACCGCTGATGCTAGTCTTAAAATGTCTAAGCGATTGCTGGATTTGATTGCTAATTTAACTGAACCATCAGAAAGAAAATTTAATTCTCATTCTTTTAAGGGTTAATTCCTAAAAAACTACGAACTTTATACGAAGTTTCATTTGAATCATGACCTTTAAAAATTGCCATTTAAAGGCACGAACTTTCATATTATTTCAAATTCATCATTTCAGTGTATTTTTATTAACTAAATTCTTCACTAATCCATTAACGAAAGACCCAAGTTATTAATCAACATCAAATCTTATTATCTTTCAATTAGAGTATCTAGGATTAGGAATTTTTAATCAGATAAAATACACTGAATTTTACTTTGGTGATAGATTTGAAATAAAATGAAAGTTCGTACCTTTAAATGACAATTTTTAAAGGTCATGATTAAAATAAAATTTCATATAAAGTTTGTAATTTTATTAGGAACTAACCCTTTTTTTAATATTAAAGGGTCATCACGATAGACCTTTTATCTGCGTGAAGTGTGTAAATTTCAAATTTCTTTTTTCAATCAACGAGATAATCAACACTTCCACAACAGTCTCGAAGAGATTAAGGCCCACACTAGCTCTCTATCAAATTCCTTAAATAGAGCCTCGCTTTTAATGTCTATAGTTGAAGCTGTATGAAAAAAATAAGAGTTACAGAGCATTTATATTAAGGAATGAGATTCCCTCAAGTTCATTTTAAAATTGAGGGGATCATGTTCACGATATACACCGTTCTTACAAATTGAACGGTGTAGATCAAAAAAACACAATTTTAATTAAATTAATCTACACCGTTTATTTTATAATGAACGGTGTAGATTATGAACATGACCCCCTCAAGTTTAAATGAATTTGAGGAAATTCCAATCCCAATCCTTATATTAATAGTATCTTAAGTCTGCAATTTTTTTTTATCTTTGCGGATCATTTGAAGAAGGTAATATAAATAAAAAGAGAAAAATATTATAGAAAAAAAAAAGTTACACATGTTATCTCTCATGGTATACTTTTAAGTAAAATCAAAAGTTATAATAATATTATATTAATTATATTTGACTGAACAAAAAATGTCTCTTCTTAAATAATAGTTGAATTTCTATTTTTTTCTAATTTTTTTTTAGATTTTTTTTATCCAGATATAAAGTAAAAGTTAAATATAATCATTTCTCATAAGTGAGTAATGTAGTTAATGTTTTGTTTACGCACTAATACAAATTGATTGAAAAATGTTTAACATGAGATAATTTTATTAATTATTGAAGCAATTTAACCATTTATTACAATCTTTCCGACCCAAAATGGCTAACATTAAATTCTAAATCTTAAATTTTAATGTAAAGTAGATGGAGATTTCATAACACATGTGCACTGGTTATGAATAGAACAGACACAAGTATTACAAAAGCATTTGTTAGGGCCGAGACAATCTTGATCACTTTGGCAATAGAAAGAAATAACAGGACCTCTGTTCTCGGAAGCATCGGTACTAACATCACGGGCATTAACCATTTTCGAACCTGTAAAATGTACACACAGACAAATATATCAATTATAATATACTACTTAAAAAAATTAGAGAGAAATTATTTTATTTATAAAAAAAAATCCAATCCAATATATTATTATGAGTTTAATGGCGGAACTAGCAAATATATACAAGAAAAAAGGAGAATAAAAATATCTAATGACATTGAAAGTGGTATATGGAGACAATCGCCGATGGTGCCCAAAGTCGACGACTCTTAGTTCAGCCACCGCATGATCTTATTCAATAATTTCATATATTTAGTAAGTTTTTATAATATTGTTTAAAACTAAGTCAATAAACTATACTATACTTTTCTTCACATATTCTTTATAAATTAAACTTTATATTCCACTAAAAAACAATTATAAAAATATATTAATTGAAAATGAAAAAAATTGAAGTAAAAGAATTTTATAAATAAAACTTATCAATTAGAATGAAGCATCTCAAAAGTAAGATTTTATACATTGAGTTAGATTAAAGAGGGCATAAAATTAAATTTGATAAAAAAAACTGTAACAAAAAGAAAAGGAAGGCAAAAGCTAATTACATGAAGTAAAAGCCAAGAGAGCAACAATAAAAAAAGCCAGCTTCAATGAACATTTGACTGCCATTTTTTCTTTTTGTTTACAAGGATTTATCTGCTTTGCTTTTGTAAAGGAAGAGTGTGCATCAACTTGTTTAGACCAAATTCTTTTTATAGTTAAAATTTTATTAGTTTATAAAGAAATAAAATCTTTGTTGCTGTACATACTTATTAAGACAGATTATATACTATAATAGTAAAATTATTTAGATAATGAAAGATTGTGAATTATTGGTATAGTGTATATTAGGACCAGTAGTATGTGGAGAAATTATTATATAGATTTATCTGTAACTGAACCAATCACATTATAACACGTCATCGATGACGTATTATAACATGGTTGGTTGAATCGATTGATGACGTGTTAGACTAAATTTATCTAATAATTTCTCCTAATATATGTTATGTGAAAACTATATAAGCAAATAAATCTTCTTGAAGGAGAATAACTCTAAATATTATATATATATATATATATATGGATATTAAACTCCGTAGATCATTAGACTTTACTCAAATTACAAAAAGATCACTAAAAAAACTTTTGTTACAAAATGGTCATTGATCTATAACTTTTATTACAAAAATGTTTATGTTGTTACACAAACAACACTAAACTTTTCGTGAATTACAAAAATGTCACTAGATAATACCTCTTATTACAAAAAGGTCACTCAACTATGTTCCTTTTTGTAATTTTGGCATGCCACGTCAGCAAAAATGTTGCGTTTTTGCTTAAAACGCAACGTTTTAGATGGCTGAACCCCTTTGTAATAAAAGGTATAGTTTAATGACCATTTTATAACAAAAGTTCTTTTAGTGACCTTTTTGTAATTTGAGTAAAGTTTAGTGATCTACAGAGTTTAATATCCATATATATATATATATATATATATATATATATATTATGGTAACATGTTATTGTTATAAATTTATAATTTATTTTTATATAAAATATAGGCAAAATGTAATGATCTGATCCCATGTATTTCTAATGGATTTTCCTTTAGTTCAGAGCTAATTTCTTTTTTACTTCACATGCTGCGAGAAAGTTAATCTCGCATTATATTTTGGCCTAATTACTTAAAAATTATCCACGTTAAATTTTTTTTTTTCATTTATATTCTCATATAGAAAAATAACCAATTGTACCTTTTTTGGATTTTAGATTTCACCTCTATCCCGAAGTATTAAAATGATCGTTTTTCATTTAAAAAAGTTCAAAATAATCTTTCATTTTTAACTCATATTCTAATTAAACACTAATATTACTAATTATACAAAAACAACTTCTTCTTAAAAAAAGTTAACAAATAATAATAATTTTTAAATTTAATTTATATTAATTGTCAATTATTTTTTAAAATAAAAAACCGTAAATATATTCCGGATACCCCCGCTCCTTCTCAAATAGAGCCGCTCCTTCTCCAGATTAGAGAAGGAGCAAGGAGCGAGCTGCTCCTTCTCATCGGAGAGGGAGCTGCTGCTCCTTCTACGATCTGAGAAGGAGCCCGCTCCTTCGATATGACGGAGTGGGTCGGTCGGGAATTTTTTTTAATTTATTTTAAAAAAAGCAAAAATTAATAAATTATTAAGTGTATTTGAATATTTTTAAAGTTTAAGGATTTGTTTGTATTTTTTCAAATAGAAAAAAATATAATATAACCCTTATATTTAGTTGTTTCTAATATTTACATCCCTAAATTAATTAAATCGTCAATTTTATCCTTGTCTGGGTAGAGATGAAAACTAAAAACCCAAAAAAAGTACAAACGATTATTTTCCTACGTGAGGATATAAATGAAAAAAAAATTCAACGTGGGTGGTTTTTAAGTACTTAGGCCTTATATTTTTATAACATGCGATATTAATGCTAGTAAATTTCATTTTTTTATAGTTTTATTATTTTTATTTAAATCAGGTCCCTCAAATGAGTTTATATAAATATATTTATGCACATTAAATAATCACATATGTTAATATAAAACAAATAAATACAAACTTATATATAAAATAAAAAAATTGAAAATAAATTTTCATTGGTATATAAATTGTGAGAATTGATGTTATTTTTAAAATAACTTTTGTAAAAATATTTAATAAAGATAATCTATATATTTTTCAGAAGACTAAAATATGTTTTTAGTAGTTTTAGACTTCTATGAATTCTTATTAATTATTTATTAAAAAGGGTTAATTCCTAAAAAAACTCACGAACTTTACACGTAATTTCATTTTAATCATGACCTTTAAAAGTTGTCATTTAAAGGCACGAACTTTCATTTTATTTCAAATTTATCACCAAGGTAAAATTCGGCGTATTTTATCTGACTAAAAATTCCTAATCCTAGATATTCTAACTAAAAGATAATAAGATTTGATGTTGATTAATAACTTGGGTCTTTCATTAATGGTTTAGTGAAGAAATTAGTCTATAAAAATACACTGAAATGATGAATTTGAAACAATATGAAAGTTCGTGCCTTTAAATGGCAACTTTTAAAGGTCATGATTAAAATGAAACTTCATGTGAAGTTCGTGATTTTTTTAGAAATTAACCCTATTAAAAAACATCAAGTTAAAAGTAGTTTTCTCATGAGTATTTAATCGTTAATCAGTTTACAAAGATTTTATAGGTCAATTTATAATTTAAAATATATTCTTAATGAAAATCAGATGACTTATTCGCATGAAAATATTTCCTCACTCGAATCTTTAAATTTATAGATGGGATTGGTTTGAGTTTTGATGTTTTAATAAAACCGTGAAAATATTTACACATGGCTTTTTTGGTTAATAAATTAACTGATTAAACTAATAAGAATTAATCTGAATGTTAAGAAACTCAGACGAAAATAATATCAAAACTGCACCTAAATTAAAACAGTCCGAAAATTGTGGGATAAAAAATAGTGGGCTTGGTTTTTAATTGATGACTTATTTATACAAACTACTATTTTTTATTAACTTAATCTCATATTATTACTCCATCTTTTTGTTTTTTGAAAAATACAATTCCTTTTTTTTAAAATTTTTATACTTTTTCTTTTACATAACTACGAATTACTCTTGTAATTCCTTCATAAACTATTTTCTTCAATTCAAACTCAAACCTTTTTTTATTTTATTTCACTGCCAAAAACAAAAGTTAACCCTAAAAGTTTCTCAAGCTGGCCGCCAACCTTAAGCTTGTCGATGCCGCCGTCCCTCCGCCATCACAGCCACCATCGAGTTCCTCTTTTGAGAATAGAACGTTTGTCAAGCCCGCCGCCCCGCCTCTGACGCAAGCCCTCCGTCATCGCAACCACCATCGAGTTCGTCTTTTGAGAATAGAACGTCAAGCGGCAACCACTTAAGCAGCCACCATCGAGATTGCCTTCTCCACCGCTGTTACTTTTGTTGTTGGTTCCTCACCGTTCGTTGTGGGTCCTCGTCACCGCTCCTTCATTCATTGTTTTTCTTTTGTGAACGACGCCAGTGATGTGGTGGTGGTTCGATTTTTTTGGTGTTGCACAACATGCACTCTGGGTGTTTGAAGAAATGCTTATGAGAATACCTCTTGATGGGTGTAATGTTTTGGGTGTTGGTTAACCATTGGTTAACATTGAGTAAAATGTTGGTTAACTTGTAATAAATTTTATTTTATCATTAATAAATCGTTAGTAAACTGTTACTGAATTTTATTTGTTGTTGTTTAACCAATGGTGTATTAATGGTACACCAATAACCTTGATTGTAGTACACTGTTAGTAGACGTTGAGTTAACTGTTGGTAAACTTGTAATAATTATTATTTTGAATATATGGTTAATAAATCGGTGGTAAATCGTTGGTATACTTGAATTGTGTATATCAAACAAACTATACTTTTAAAAAAACTAATAATTTTGTTAGAATACCGTTAGTGAACCGTGAGTAAACTGCTGATAAACTTATAGTTAATTAATTTTTAGTATATCGTTAATAATTTTTCAGTAAACTTAAATTATGCATAGAAAACATAAATTATTGTCTAGTATACCGTTAGTAACCTGTTATTCTAATACGTTAGTAACTTGTTTGTATACCGCTGGTTGACAAAATCGTATTTTTGAGATTAAAAATAATATTTTTGAAAACAATAAAAGTTGTTTTTGCAAAAAAAAAAATTACAAATTGTATTTTTCAAAAACAAATTTTGATGTTGTATTTTTAAGAATATTTTAGCTTTTTATAGGTACTAGTCTCGCTTTACGTGCTACACACGTGGCACGTAACGTGACTCGTCAATTTATGTATTGTTATTTTAATAAAAAATTAAAAAAAATCAAATTAATTAATTATTGAAAAGTTTTGAATGAACCGAATAATCAAATTGAATGCGAAGTTATTAAATGTAAATTTTGTATTATAAAGGTATTTGAATATTTTAGGTATTATAATGTTATTCAACATTTTGTAGTATTTTTGTTTAGTCTATGTTGATATCCATATTTTTTTTAGTCTATGTAAATATTTATATATTGGTATTTTTATACTCAAGTAGTTGCTGATAAGGATTAGGAGTAATATTTATAAATTATTAATTTTAAAATAAAACTAAATTGAAGAATGTGTAAAATTATCAAAATCGTAATTTTTTTATAAGTTACATATGGTAGACATTACTATAAATAGATAAGTATTTTAATTATAGTAAAAATACTCCTTCACTTAGCTCCTATTTTGCCAAGTCTTATATCTGAAAATCAAAATGCTTTCATCAAAGGTCGGAGCATTTTAGATTGTTCTTTTATTGCAAACGAACTCCTTCACTTAGCTAACAGAAGGAAGGACAAACTGCTGATCTTAAAGTTGGATTTCCACAAAGCTTTCGACTCCATTGATTGGAATTATTTGGTTAGCGTCTTACGCTGTATGCGATTTCCAGCTGTTTGGGTTGACTGGATTCATAATTGTCTCTCCACGGGTTCTAGTTCTGTTCTAGTAAACGGAAGCCCAACGGATCCTTTTCCTCTTCAACGTGGTGTTCGGCAAGGAGACCCAATTTCGCCTTTTTTGTTCGTTTTGGCTTTAGAAGGTCTTAATAGCATTCTTAAGAGAGCTTCCTCTATAGGGCTGGTTGAAGGTTACAGCTACGATGCTGACTTTCCGGTCATCTCTCAACTCCAATTTGCGGATGATACGCTGCTGTTTATGCCGTTTTCTGAGAAGAATATAAGGAACATGACGCGTATTCTTCGTTGTTTCGAGATCATATCTGGGCTTCAAATCAATTTCCATAAGAGTTCGCTCATGGGAATTAATGTTAATAATAATGACTTGCAATGGGCTGCTGATATTGTGGGTTGTAAAATAGGAGATTTTCCTTCTAAGTACCTTGGACTTCCGTTGGTTAGCAGGTCGATCAGTTCAGGTACTTGGAATTCGATTATAATTCGTTTCAATCAAAAGCTCTCTCTCTGGAAAGGCTCCCTCCTATCTCCTGCGGGAAGATTAATTCTCATTAAATCTGTCCTGCAGAGCCTTCCTGTTTATTATATGTCGCTGTTTAGAATGCCGGTGTCTATTGAAAATAAACTTGAGAGCTACATGAAACGATTCCTTTGGAAAGGAGATGCTTCCTCTAGAACTCTTTGTAAAGTGTCGTGGGCAACTATTTGTGCTGATTTTAAAGAAGGTGGCTTAGGCATCTACAAGCTCCGTATTCGTAATCAGAGTTTATTTTACAAATGGGTTTGGAAATTGCGTTTTCACAACACGGACTCCTTATGGTCGAGGATTATGCTCGCAGGTTCTAATGTGCACAATTGGAATTCTCTTACTTGCAATAATGCTACTAACTTATCTTCTATTTGGAAGGGTATCCGTAATAGCTGCTGTATTGAGTCTTCGTTATGGTCTTTGTTCTTTTCGAATATTAGATTCAAGGTTAACAACGGTTTCTCAATCTCCTTTTGGTCTGATCGCTGGCATGACAGTGGTATTATGAAGATTCTTTTCCCTCGTCTTTTTAATCTTTCAAGACAAAAAGATGCGAGTATTTCAGAAGTTATTTCTTCGGCTTGGAGTTGGCGTCGAAGATTGCGTTTGAATGAAAAAAGAGAGCTCGATACCATGATTTCTCATCTGAGATTGGTTACTTTATCCTCTGGGCAAGATAGAATCTGCTGGAGTAAAAATAATGGAGAATATTCAGTAGCTTCTTTCTGCATTTTAACTAGGTCTGCTCATGGTTTTCTTCTGCAGAATCCTTCATCAGCTCCTTTGGTGATTTCCAATTCTGCTTTGGTGAGTTCTAGCTCTACGGGTTCAACTTCAACAGCTGCTGCAATCACCCGTTTTTCTACTGCTTGGTCCTCCTTTTCTCCTCCAAGAATCCGCTTCTTCATTTGGTTAGCGTTACATGAAAGTATCTCTTCTTTGGTGTTTCTCCATCACAGGAACATCGTTTCGGAAGCAAACAGCCTTTGTTCCCTCTGTCAACATCCGGAAACTCAGAATCATATCCTCATGCATTGTTCTTATGCTACCTCGGTTTGGAATAAAATCATGTGTAAGATTGGTATCTCTTCAGTTATGCCAAATAGAGTTGATGAGTTCCTATTGCAATGGCTTTCTCTGATTCCGTATTGCTCTAGACCAAAACTTTGGTTATCTTTGTGGGATATTACCATTTGGGAATTATGGAAAAGCAGAAACCGGAGAATTTTCGAGCAAAAGACAACAGATATCGAAGACTTAATTTTTAGAAGTTTTATCTCAGCGGGTTTTTATTTCAAATGCAATATTTCTAGCTTCCCATACTCGGGATTGGATTTCTTTAGAAATCCAGACTGTATTCTTTTCTGATGTCTGTTTCTCCTCTCTTGAGTCGTAGCCTTTAGTGTGCTTTTTGCCACTGTTTGTGCGAAAGCTCTTGTAGTTTGGAGCGTTTGCCACTTCTTGTGGCTTTTATAAAAATTTTCATTCATCAAAAAAAATTATAGTAAAAATAGTTTAAGTTAGCTAATATTTAGATAAAATAATTATTATCGAATAATTATTAGAAACAACAGTAGAAATATTAACACAAATATATTTATGTTTCATTAACTAACAAAGTTTGGTACAATTTAAATTTTGTAACCAGTTTAGTCAAATCAAATATTAATTTGAAAATGTTTAGCTATTTTTTCCATATTAAAGTAGTATTGCTTCTCTTGGGCAATTTTAATTTTATCTAGTTTAGTCAAACAAAAAGTTTGATATCCTAATAATTTGGGAAATTTTAGCTGTTTCTTCCATACGAAATTAGTATTGCTTCGCCAAAGTAAATTTTACTATATACAAATTTATTTTAATTAATACTCTAATTATAATAATTTTTAGTGATTAATTATATAACTAATTATCAAATATAAAATTACCATTTTAATTAAGCAATAACTAATTAGTAATAGTCAAACAGACAATCTATATTTATAAGGATGAAGTTCACAGAATATACCTTAATTTCATAAATACTATAAAACTAATTTAGAATATATCTTTTGTCTTTTTATGAATAATATGTATATAAAGCATAAGAAGTGGTAAAGCCTAATTCTAAATTTTCGCATAAAAAGTGGCACGCTCAAGACGGTGCACTAAAAGCTACGACTCAGGGAAAAGGCAAGAAACGTCACAGACCTCAGAATAAAATACAAGCGGGATTTCGAAAAAATTCAAACCCGAATACGCAAAATTCCTATTGCATGTTTTAAAAAAGAAAAACAGAATGAGAAAAGCAATGAAAGATAACCGAATCTATATTCTTGTCCTCGTCCTGGAAAATCCTCTCATTCCTGCACTTCCAAATTTTCCACACTATGATGAACTACAAAAACCTCCATAATGTCGAATAAGGATCTCTAGGGATAATATGATTCCATTAAACCAAGAAATCCACAAAATTTTTTAGAAGGCACAAATGCATAGCAATTTTCTGCAGAACTATAGACCAAATTTTCTAGCAACTGTGTTTCATCCTCCCCTCATAAAGAACAAAGAGAATTATCCATAGAAATTATTGAGCGTTTTGCAAGAAAATTAAAAGAAGGGAGTCGATTATGAACTGCTAACTAAATAAAAAATTTACTTTGAAAGGAGTTTGAGGTTTCCACGCAATTAAAAAAGAATTATTTTCTGTCAAAATCAATCCCGCAGCAGCAGCAATTCGAGGGACACTGTATATACAAGAATTCACCTGCATATTTTCATGCACAGCCCCACCATTCCCATGCATAATAACACTTCCATGCACAGCCCCACTATTCCCATGCAAAATAACACTTTTATTAGCTGTTGATCCAAACCGTGAGCAACCACCTCAGAACCAACTTGTTGCTGCCCAGTTTCTTCATGTCCAGCCCGACGAATATATCTTTTTGTTATGTAGGCAAAAACATTTGTATTTGTATTGTTATGTGAAATTGGAACGCAAGCTATGCTAATTAAATTTAATATATGGTAATTAAGTTTAACTAAAATTGTAGTTTATAGAATAATAAAGAGATATTAGTTTAGTTTATTTAGGACTCTAATTATAATATTTTTGTAGTAATTAATTAATAATAAATTAACTAAAGACCATTATACCTTTAATTAATAATAGATTAAAAGGGATGATTCAGTAAATTTGCCTGTCCCCTCCCATCCGTGCTTTTATATATAGTATAGATTTATCTAAAAATGTCTTAATTAATTGAGAGATAAATAACATAATGATTTATGTGAGCTATTTATAGTGCTACAAAATAACAGTCATAATCTAAGTCCAACTCCTATTTTTAAGAAAAAAAGTTCTAATCTACTCCTCATTCTAGTTGCACATTAACTACTAAGCTTAAATGGCTTTTTATGGATCTTGCACGCTTAATAAGCCCATTCATCTCCCTGAACTCTATCCTTTTGTGCCGATGTAAACACTTATTTATTAATTTTTAATACATTATTTATTGCGCTTAAATATAAGTATTTTCTAGCTAACACATAGTCAGGCTGATATATGATTTTCCAGACTCATTTTGCTAATAAATTTTGAATAAAGTATAATTTACTTCCTCAATTTAGCACAAAACATTAAAATTGTCATTTTCGAGTGAACCAAATCAAAAAAAATTGTAACTACGTAGAGTCTGTTTAAATTTTTCTTCTCCTACTCTCATCCCCGAGACTGAAACACTATCCACTATGATATGGAGAAAACGTTTAAAATGATCCATTTTTGTTTGAACCATGACGCAGTAAAATCGCCGATATCCAAATTCACATCTTTCACTTTCAATTTCACCCTCAAACATCAAATTGACTTTTTTTTTTCACTTGGAAAAAAGATTCAAATCAATACTTTATATTTTAACGTATATTTTAAATAGCGCTTAATGTTATATTTAAAACAAAATACTCTTCTTCCAACAAAATTAAAATCCAATAATAATTATTTATTTAATATAAGTAAATATAATTATGTTATAAAAATTCACATCTGCATTCCTTCGACCTCCCCGTCTTAACTCCACAAGATTAATTTAAAATAAGGGTAATGTTAAATACATTCATAAAATATGGATGTTTTCTCAAGACTAATCTTCTGAAGAGACCCCCACCTTTTAGCCCCAATTCATTTGCATCCTCACCTGGTAAAATTTCTAATTTTGCTCAAATTTCCACATTTCTTCTTTCAATTGCACCCTCGAAGTACTACATTGAAATTTTTTTCATTAGAAAAAGTTCAAATCAATACTTTATATTTTAAATCATATTCTAAATAGTCCACAGTATTAAAATTTCAACAATAAAACCATCTTCCCTAAAAAATATTTGATAAGTTACTAAATTCCACAATCATTTTTATTCAATCTTACCGTTTTAATTTCCGCAAAATTAATTAAATTAAATTTTTAACAAAATATTCAACAATTTTTAACATTTAAAAATTTAACATTGGGGCATTCTTCAAAGAAGAACAACCCAGATCTTACCCACCATGGGTTGGCTCAATTGGTAACAAGTGTGGACAGTAAGTATGGGACTTAAAGAACCAAGGTTCGAATCTCATATCTCACAAAATGGGACTTATTTAAAGCATTTGTGGATGAGTTGTTAAAAAACTCAGATTAAGTGGAAGGTCTGGACGGTGGGATGCCGAGTCTAGCCTCATCGAGGGTTTACCCAGGTGGTCGGACTCCACCCTTAAAAGGTGGTCGGGCTCCACTCGGAGTTCCCACGTTACAAAAAAAAAACAATCCAAATCTAGGTGTTCTTCTTTAAAGAGGGATGTTCTTCGTTGAAGAACAACCCACGGCGAACAGCCCTGAGTTGTTCTTCCTTGAAAAGAACAGTCACCGCCGAAATAAAAATTCGACGGTTGGTTGGTGGCGGCCGTTTTTTTAATTTTTAAAAATATGTTGGTTCGGTTTAAATAAAATGATATATAATTTTTTAATTAAATTTAATTAAAAATAATATAAAGTTTAATTAAATTAATTCTGCGGAATAAAGACGATGAGATATGGTTCGATTTAAAATTTAAAATTAATTTTGTATTTAAAAAATAATTTTTTAATGATATTTTTAATTGATTTATATTTAATGTAAAATTTATTAACTTTTGAAAATTTAGTGAAGATATTTTTTTGATTAAATTTTAACATTATGGACTATTTAGAATATGGGTTAAAATATAAAGTATTGATTTGAATCTTTTTCAGTGAAAAGAGGTCAATTTAGTACTTCAAGGGTGCAATTAAAAGACGAAAGGTGAAAATTTGGGCAAAATTGAAGATTTTACAAGGTGAGAGTGCAAACGAATTCTAAAGGTAAGAGTTTTTTCAGAGGATAAATCTTTTCTCAATTTAATCACAACCTTTAAAACATCTCAATTGTATGCTAGAGTTTTATTTTTCTCAATTTGATACATATTCTGACGTTCTCATTCATAGGTGTGATATTTTTAAGGTGGATATCATTTTTATACAAATTATGACCTCGTGTATCAAATTGAGAAAAAATGGAACTTCTTGCATACAATTGAGACGTTTTAAAGTTCTTAATTAAATTGAGAAAACATGTATAATTTATGGATTTTTATAACATCACCCCTTAAAATATAGCGTTTATAAATAAATAATAAAATTATTGATGTAATTATATAATTAAAAAAATTCTCCACCTCCATATTATATCAAACTTTAATTAAATCTTAATTAATTGTTTAAAAATATTATTAATATTTTAAATTTAAATAAAAAAATCAAACCATATCTAGTTCGTCGAAAGACAAACCAGATCTGGTTCTCATCTTTCTTCCATTTCCTCCCATTCGTTTTCCATGGAAGGAAGACGAGAACAGATTTGCTTCGGTTTCCAACGAACTTGATATGTTTTTTTTTAAACGAACAGACCGCTAGAAAGACACGGCGGTTTTTTAAAATGTCAAATATATATATATATATATATATATATATATATATATATATATATATATATATATATATATATATATATATATATATATAGAGAGAGAGAGAGAGAGAGAGAGAGAGAGAGAGAATAAATGTTTAAATTTAATTAATTAGGGGGCGGAATATGTCTCATTTCCCCTTCCCTTACTGCAAGTTCAAGTGAGGCAGCAGATCGGAGAAATAGGGCGATTTTTAATTTTGTTTTTAATAAAATTTAAAATATTAATAATATAATAAAAAAATATAATTAAGAGTTAATATAATATGGAGGTGGATAATTTTTTTTTCTCCAATTGTTTATTCAAATAAAACATTACTTAGAATATATGTTAAAATATATAGTATTGAAAAATAGGGCAATTTAATGGTTGAGGGTGTAATTGAAATCAGAAGTGAATTTTGATGTTTGAAAAGAGAATTGAAAGTGAAAAGTGTGAGAGTTTAATCGGCGATTTTACAACGGTGCAATTGTGTCACGACCCAAATTATTGAGCCGCGACCATCGCTAGGGAATGGGAGTGGTAGCTCCAAATCCCGTAGCAAGCCTAGAATCCTCTATGAACTTTTCGCGAATTAAATATATTATTATATATAAAACGTTTTCAGAAAACCTTTTTAAACATTATCATTATAAATTTCAAAATATCTTAATTGCTTTCTGAAAATCGTTGCAAATGATTTTTAGAAACCGGGAGCTTACCGAGCGATACCTCATATCCAGCTCTGACCTGTTTCTAATCATAACCGTGACTAATTCTACTCATGGCAATTGGTTAAAGAAATCAAACGGTTAAAATACAATCTTTATAAACAATTAATATGTATATATCAGAGTTGCTCATTTAAATATACGTTTGAATTTGAATCATACGTTATATACAGACATCTACGGACTACTGCAGCTCTATGAAGAAAATATCCTTTGACACATATTCCAACTATCGTGGAATCCCGGAACAAGAAAAGGAAGTCCATTCTTCAAAATGCTTTCACCTGAAAGGAAAGACTGTGAGGGGCCAGTATATGAGAATATACCGAGTGAATTCATATATTAACTAATAAGTATTCAAATAAAACATAAAACAATGCAATAGCGTTTAAATCACATGTAGCAAAGTACAAGATCCGATTGAAACCCTAATCCTCGAAAATGCCAAACATATATAATTAAATCAAACTGATCCGAATGGTCCGACCCAAGAGTAATTCAACTCAACCACGTCAGCCGCGACCAACCTCTTAATCTCAAGTGGTGGGTTCAACCCACTAGATACGGGGCTCAGGTTACGTTAACCGAGTTCTCGCTCGTATCACATTCATATATATCCAACTTCAAAATTCGTATTCATAATCAAGTTTACAGCTGTATCAAATCAAAACTGGTGATCACGTAGTCCTAGTGCCGCCCAATAGGTAGCACGTTCCATCGGATCAATGCTGGTTTCAAACCAAACATATACGTATTTCATGTAAAAACATTGCAGGGAAAGCATTTAATTCAAATGTAACAATATAAAATATTTGCTTATGTAAATACTTTAAAAGTAAATTTATATAAACTAACAGTGACCGCTTATATCCAAAAACACCACGTTAAAGAAAACTCGTTAAGCTTCACGAGCGTCCCGTCCGGTAGCTGGTTGTCTCACCGGATCTAGGAATCAAACAAACACAACTCGAGTAAGAATCTAACTCTAGAGACATTCTAGACTCGAGATATAATCATATACGTAACTCGTCAAGTTCTAATCGTGTCTAACTCGACTTGTTCTATCTTTGCTTGTCGATCTTCGATACTAACTCTATATGACTTTAGGTTTACGAATTAGACCTTAAACTAAAATGTCTAATTCAGTATATCAAAACTCTAATCCTACTTTTCATGTTATATGCCCCAATTTTACGTTTTTGAAATTCAATCGAATCACGACTGATTACGCGACTTGAAATTGTCTGAAATCAAGTTTCTACGTCGCGTCAGGGCCCTGAAAGCCCTCATCGGAAATTCTCTTCGGTGAAGGACTGCACATTCGTGCAGCAGTGTACTGCACGTTCGTGCAGTTGATGTGCTGCACGATCGTGCATCACTTGCTGCATGTTCGTGCATAAGTTTGCACGTTCGTGCAGCCTGCGGGCTGCCAACGTGCAGCCCCTGGGTTCACTCCCCGGGCCATTTCCGACCTACTAACGCCTCTAAATCAATCCCGCAACGCTCAAAAACATCAAAGACACAAGATTCAAGCTTAAAACGTCGAGATTGAATCCAAAATCGTTAAAACGATAAAACCGCTTGAAACCTTAAACTTTAAATCACTATTCCATTAAATTTACTCAACCGAACTTCAAAACGATTAGCTTACCTTGATTACCCGTCCAACTTCGATCAATTCGAGCTATATAACGTCAAAAATGGTCGAGGAACGGAGATGTTATGAAGGAAACGATGAAAAACGGAGATGAGATGAAAGAAATGGATTCTGAGGCTTCTGGATTCTTCATTCATAATCCATTCATTATAAATGATTGGCTAATTTTCACTTTGGTCCTTAAAACTTTCAAAAGTTGCAATTTTGTCCAAAACTTATTCGCGTCCAAATTTTAAACGGTCTGCGATTGACTCGAAACTTTTACCATAAATATTATAAAATGTTTCGCGGACTTTGGAGAAATAATTATTATCTCGGGATTTATATTCTACTTTATATTAATTTTCAAAGGTGCTTCCTCAAATCCCTCTAATCCGCTCAATAAAATTTATTCTAAATTCCCGATATTATTAAATTTAAATCCTTCTTAATTTAATTTATCGGAATTCACGACATGTGTCACGACTTAATTATATTAAAATATTTGGGGTATTACAAATTGAAAGTGAGATTATTTCCTTCAGACTATTAGCTTTTATTTTATTCCTCAAATTAATATTTAAAATTTTATAAATATCAATTTATCTTTTATTATTTTAAACGTTTAGATATCATATAAATTTATAATTTAAAATAGATGGACATTTCATGATTGAAAAATGTTTAACAGGAAATAATTTTATTAATTATTGAGGCAATTTAACCATTTATTACAATCTTTACAACCAGAAATGGCTAACGTAAAATTCAAAATCTTGAATTTTAATGTAAAGTAGATGGAGATTTCATAACACATGTACACCGGCTATGAATAGAACAGACACAAGTATTACAAAAGCATTTGCCAGGTTCAAGACAATCTTTATCACTTTGGCAATAGAAAGAAATGACAGGACCTCTATTCGATCGGAAGCATCGGAACTAACATCACGAGCATTAACCGTTCCCGGACCTGTAAAATATACGCATGTACAAATATATTAAATAGTACTTAAAAAATCAGAGAGAAAAAAAATATTTTTTTTATAAAAAATATCCAATTCAATTTTGATATTTCACATATTATTATGAATTTAATGGCGGAACTAATAAATATATAAAAGAACACAGAAAAAAGATATAACTAATGACATTGAAAGTGGTTTATATTTTGTATATGTTATACTTATATTCCACTAAACAACTTTTATATAAATATATTAATCGAAAATGATAAAAACAAAAAAATGAATGTAAAAGTAGTTTACAAATAAAACTTAATAATTGGAATGAAGCATCTAAAAAATAAGATTTTATCGGATGAGTTAAATTAAAAAGAATATAAAATTCAATCTCATAAAAAAATTGTAACAAAAGAAATAGAGAAGAAGGCACAAGATAATTACATGAAGCATAAACCAAAAGAGCAGCAATAAAAAAAGCTAGCTTCAATGAACATTTGACTGCCATTTTTTTTGCTTACGGCGATTTATCTGTTTTGGTATTGTTAAAGAAAAGTGTGCATCAACTTCTTTAAACCAAATTGTTTTTATAGTTGAAATTTAATTGGTTTATGAAGAAATAAAATCTTTATTACTGGACATATTTATTAAGGCAGATTATTTACTATAATAGTAAAAGTTGAGATCCTTTTATTAATTATTGAGATTATGAATGATTGTGAATTATTGTTAGTCTGTTAGGACTATTATGTTTTATTTAAAAAGTCATGTATTAAAAGAAAATAAATCTATATGAGCAAATAAATCTTTGTTATAACAAAACACAGTTTCTGCCGCTGCAGAATAGGTTTTTCTCTCTGAAACTTCTTCAGTTTGAATAGTTCGAGAAGTGCGTAATAATGGATATTCAATCCTTGTGCGAGGCCTTGTCATTATCTGATGATGATGATATTATAGTATGTGATCTTGGAGATGAAGCAAGACTGATTGGAGAACAGAAGGTGGCTCTATCGTTGTTTGGCAAAATCTTGTCAACAAAGAGAGTTAGTAGAGAAGGTATGATTGGAACAGTGAATTTCTTGTGGAGAACTAAGGAACCGCTAAAGGTGGAGATGGTAGGCATTAATACCTTCGTCTTTCACTTTGGCTCGATGGAGGATAGGAGACGAGTCGTCGCCGGGGGACCGTGGAGTTTTCAGGAGAGTTTGATTGTGTTAGAGTGCCCGACTGGAATTGGAGATCACAATGAAGCGAGGTTTGATTCCGTTTCGTTTTGGGTGCAAATCCATGGCTTACCCCTAGTTTGTCTAACCAGGGAAGCGGGTTATTCCCTTGGAGGCCAAATTGGTAAGGTGGAGGAGGTTGATCCGGGGGCGTCAGGTGACTGTCTGGGTAAATATATCCGTGTCAGAGTTATGATTGACATCACTAAACCTTTGAAGCGAGGCTTAAAGGTTAAGGTTGATAGTGAGGGGCGTGTGGTTATGGCTGCTCTTAGATATGAGAGACTGCCAGGTCTATGTTATAAATGTGGAATTTTAGGTCATCCTATTGCTGAATGTTCTTCACAGCATGGGATTGATCCTAAAGGTTTCAAATACAGTGACTTTATACGAGCAGGTCCAGTCCAGAAATTTGC
This sequence comes from Mercurialis annua, assembly GCF_937616625.2. Classification (NCBI taxonomy): domain Eukaryota; kingdom Viridiplantae; phylum Streptophyta; class Magnoliopsida; order Malpighiales; family Euphorbiaceae; genus Mercurialis; species Mercurialis annua. The sequence goes on along the minus strand of NC_065577.1, from coordinate 32,645,230 downwards.
TATGAACAGCAAACGGAGTAGAGGTGGGGACAAGGTTACTGGTAATCTGGATAAAGAAAATATGGGGCATAGGAGGCCAATTCAGAGTTGGGGAAGCTCAACGAAGGAGATGAAGTTGATTTCCAAAGATCCCGGAGATAGGGGCAATTTGGAGGTAATTGAGGCGGATCCTCAGGGAAGTATTAAAGGAAAAAAATCTAATACCGTTTTGGTAGAAGAAGGGGCAATCTCAACGGCTGCAGATTTAGTGGAGGTCAGTATTGAGAAAGAATATGTGTCTGCTGAGTTTGGGAAAGAGGCGCGAAACAGATTTAAAGGGAAAGGGCTGGGAGGATTGAAGGTTGGGCCTCAGCTTCAGCCCAAGAATAGACTTATGAAAAAACCCATGAGCAAAGGAGGTCCAACAGTTAGAAAAGGGATTGGCAATACGCAGAAGGGACTGCCGTTTAGAGACATTTCTAATTTACTTTCAATTGGAAATCAGAATGCCCTAATTGAGAGTACGAATGAAGGGAACAGAAAGGAGGAGCTGGGAAAATTATCTCCGATTGGAGACTATGATTCCGGCGAGGGTACAATTATGTTATCGGCGGTGCCTGCTGAGCAGGACCGCCGGGTACAATGAAAATATTAAGCTGGAACGTTCAGGGTCTGGGCCCCCTTCGAACGTTCAACAGTTTACGAGACCAAATTAAGAGTCTCAAGCCTACGTTAGTGTTTCTAATGGAAACAAGAATGAATGTGATTAAGATGGAAAAGGTGAGTAGAAATTTGAATATGGAGGGGTTGTTTATTGTGGAGTGTGAAGGTAAAAGCGGAGGTTTGGCTTTGTTATGGGATAACCCGGAGGTGAAGATCTCGATTCTGGGATCTTCGAAGTGTCACATTGATTGCATGGTTGAGGAGGATAGTCATAGAAGATGGAGATTTACAGGCATTTATGGTCATCCTGTTCAATCTCAAAGGGTTCATACCTGGACCCTTCTAAATAGGTTACGAGGGATTATAAATGGGCCCTGGATTTGTGGGGGTGACTTCAACGAGATTTTGAGAGAGGAGGAGAAAGTAGGTGGTGTTCCGAAGGCGGACTATCTCATGAGGAATTTTCGAGATGTTCTTAGTAACTGTAATTTGTTTGATATTGGGAGAGGAGATGGTGAGATGACATGGTGGAGTAATAGAGGTATGGGGATTGTGAAGGAGAAACTTGATCGTTTTTTGATTAATAATGATTGGCTTTCTTTATTCCCTAACTGTGAGGTGAAGTATGGGGATTTTTGGGGTTCTGACCATAGATCTATTATGCTTTATGGGGAAAAAGAAGGGGGTGCGAATAATGAGAAAAGGAGAAGGGGGAATCGCTTTCATTTCGAGGAAGCGTGGACGTTGAAGCCTGAGTTTGAGTCCACTGTTGCTGAAGAGTGGCAAAAGGATGGGAATGGAAACAGATTAGAGGACATCTTTAGGAAGCTAATGAGGTGTGGACAAGCTTTCAGGAGATGGGACAACAGAGCGAAGGGGGAGCTGCAGCGAGAAATTGTGATGAGAAAAGAGAAGTTGAGGGCATTGGTTTCTGCTCCTGCTGCAGAGATTAGTTTTGAACAAGTCAAAGGTGTGGAGGAGGAGCTAGATAATATTTTACTTGAAGAAGAGGTTCGGTGGAAGCAGAGGGCTAGAACTGAGTGGTTAGCTCATGGGGATAAAAATACGAGGTATTTTCACCTTAGAGCGTCCAGAAGGAGGGCTAGAAACCGGATTAAGGGGTTGCAGGATGATATGGGAATTTGGAAAGAGGAAATGGCGGAGGTTGATAATATTATTATGAAGTATTTCACCTCTATCTTCCAATCTTCAAATCCCAGCAGGGAGGACATGGAGGCAGTCACTAGATGGGTGAAACCAGGGGTCTCCGGCGACATGAATGAGTCTCTTAAGCGAAGGTTTAATGAAGAGGAGGTAAAGAAAGCCTTGTTTGAGATGGCTCCCACAAAAGCTCCTGGGAAAGACGGGTTCCCAGCTTTGTTTTTCCAGAAATATTGGAAAATTATTGGCAAGGAGGTTTCAAAGGTATGTTTGCTAGTTCTGAATTCTGATGTGGATATAAAATGTATTAATGAGACTATCATTGCATTAATTCCTAAGATTAAAAATGCGAAAAGTTTGTCTCATTTTAGACCCATCAGTCTTTGCAACGTGTTGTATAAAATCATCTCTAAAGCCTTAGCAAATAGACTCAGACCTGTGCTAGGTAGTATCATTGACCAAGCTCAGAGCGCATTTATCCCTGGCAGACAAATTATTGATAATGTGCTGATAGGTTTTGAATGCATACATGTCATTAAAAAATCTACTAGGAGGAAGAATGGTGCTATGGCGTTAAAACTTGATATGTCTAAGGCCTATGACAGAGTTGAGTGGTGTTTTGTGGAGGAAATGATGAGGAAATTGGGTTTTGAAGATGGTTGGATTTCTAAAATCATGAAGTGCATTTCTTCTGTCCATTTCTCTTATTTGCTGAATGGTAGTGTTAAGGGGAAGATTAGAGCACAGCGGGGTTTGCGACAGGGGGATCCCTTGTCACCTTATTTATTTCTTATCTGTGCCCAGGGGCTGTCGGCTTTAATTAATGCAGCCGTGGAGAGAAATATGATTTCTGGGATTAATTTTGGTGTTGATTGTGAGATCTCACATTTGTTCTTTGCTGATGACAGCTTGTTATTCTGTAAAGCTAATGTGCAAGAGTGTAATATGATTAAAGATCTCTTACAGGTGTATGGGAGGGCTTCTGGGCAAGTCATAAACATGGACAAATCAGCTCTGTCATTCGGGAAGGGTACTGCGGATGAAACTAAGGAGATCATTAAGCAGATTTTCAGCATCCCAGAAGTTAAATGCCACGAGAAGTACCTAGGGCTTCCCTCTGCGGTAGGAAGCTGCAAAGGTAACAGTTTTAAGGATGTCAGGGAGAGAATCTGTCAAAAATTACAAGGGTGGAAAGGGTCCATTTTTTCAGGAGGAGGTAAGGATGTCTTGCTTAAAGCTGTAGTGCAGGCTATTCCTAATTACTTTATGAACTGCTTTAGATTTCCTAAGAGTCTGATCAGTTCAATTGAGAAATTATGTAATAGATTTTGGTGGGGCGGATGTGACAAGGTTAGGAAAATACATTGGGCTAAATGGAGTGCGCTGTGTTTACCTAAATGTCAAGGAGGTTTGGGGTATAGAAATTTTGAATGTTTTAATAAGAGTCTCTTAGCTAAACAAGGCTGGAGAATCATGTCTCAGCCGCAAAGTTTGGTGGCGAGGATGTTTAAATGCAGGTACTTCATGTCTGCCACTTTCCTTGAAGCTGAGTGTCCGAGGACTGCCTCTTATACGTGGAAGAGCATCACTTGGGGGAGAGACCTGCTGAAGGAGGGACTGAGATGGAGGATTGGATCGGGAGAAAAGGTTAAGATTTATGGAGATAAATGGATCCCACTGGAGAGTTCTTTTAAAATTCAAAGTTCACCAGTTCTTAACTTAGATACTTCAGTTAATTTTTTGATGTGTAGTCAAGGTTCCTGGAATGTTGATTTGATTAGGGCCTCGTTCTCACATCAGGAGGCTGACAGCATATTAAGTATTCCTTTAGCTAGAACTAAGCAAGAGGACATTTGGAGGTGGCACTTTGATAAGCAGGGGAAGTTCACAGTCAGGTCTGGATACCATCTTGCATTGAATTTGTTAAATTCTGCTTCTGTGTCAAATAATTCTGAGAATATTAGATGGTGGAAAGCATTTTGGAGGAACCCAATTCCAGCGAAAGTTAAAGTGTTTTTGTGGAAATGCTATCATAACTGGATCCCTGTGAGGCTTAATCTTCAGAAGAGAGGTATGGATCTGGATGTGTGTTGCCCCAATTGCAGCTCGGGGGTTGAATCTGGGATGCATGCGCTCTGGTTCTGTGGTGAGGCTAAAACGGTTTGGAAGTCATGGCCTGAATATAATCTGCTGAATCCGGATAGGGGGTGGCAGGTTCAAGATTTTCTCATTCATGCGTTTAGAAATTTGCGAAGGGAAGAATTTGCGGTGTTAAGGGTCATTTTGTGGCTTATTTGGCATAATCGAAATGTTAAGATGTTTGGAGGAGATTCTAAACCGCAGGAGCAACTTGTGCAATGGGCGTTGAACTATGTGGATGATTACAAAAAAGCAAATGATAGGCTGCCCAGTACACAAAACAGAGGGGAGGCTGATAGAAATGTACCTTCTGGTTCAGATTCAGCTATGGACAAAAGATGGATCCCTCCTCGAAGGGGATTATTTGCTGTTAATGTCGATGCAGGTTTTGCAGATGGAAAATTCATGACAGGGGTAGTAGTTAGAGACTGGCGTGGCGTGGTTTATGCTGCTGAATGCAACAGGTATGACGGCAGAACGCCAATTGATGTGGGTGAAGCTTATGCAGTTCGAGACGGTGTTACTCTGGCTACCGAAGCCAATCTTACTCCTTTTATCATCTATTCTGATTCAAAAGTTGTAGTAGATAGCTTTAATATGTCTAGTTTGCCAAGTAATAGTGTTGGTCTTATTGCACAGGATTGTATGGATATGATACAGGGGAATAATTGTAATGGCTTTGCCCATGTTAGTAGGGAGATTAATGTGGTTGCCCATATGCTTGCTAAGAAAGCATTGGGTGAAGTTCACAATAGATCTAGATGGATGGGGTATGTCCCTCCAGATATCAATCACTATGTAATGGCTGATCAATCAGCTTTGTTTTAGCTTTTGCAATATAAGCGGATTCTCAAAAAAAAAAAATCTTTGTTAAAAGAAAATAATTTTAAATATATCGATAGATAGCTGAATATGTGAAATATTCAAATTTTGTCTAATAAATTTTATATTAATATTTATGGTTAATGTTATAAAAATTCACTAACTTTACACGTTTTTTCAATTTAATCACGTTTTTTTAAAACTTTTTATAAATATACACCAATTTTATTTTTTTTAAATCCATACACAGTGTTGACATGACATTTTTTCGATCATTATTTCGAACAAGTTATCGGAAGCACAAGAGAAGAGAGCAGTTTAAGGGGTGAAATCTCATATAGCAATTAGGTGGAAAATTTTGGACATCTAGGGTATTAGTCTTACGGTAGTGATGCACAAGATCCATTTGAAAGACAAGTCTAAAGCTTCGGCTTATAAACAAAGGCGTCTAAATCCGAACATGAAAGAAGTGGTTCACAAAGCGTGTGAAGCTTCTAGATGCCGGAATCATCTACCCCATATCCGATAGTTCATGGGTGAGCTCCATACAATGTGTTCCTAAGAAAAGGGGGATGACAGTTATTGAGAATGAGAAAGAGGAGCAAATTTCCACTAAGAAGGTGACAGGGTGGCGTGTTTGTATTAATTACGGCAATTTGAATACCGAGACGAGGAAAGACCACTTCCTTTTGCGATTTATTTATCAAATGTTGGAGTGGGTAGCGGGCTATGCTTATTATTGTTTTCTCGATGGTTACTCTGGATACAATCAAATATTCATATTCCCGGATAACCAAGAGAAGACAACTTTCATGTTCTGATGCCTTTTGCTTATTGAAGGATGCCTTTTGTTCTATGCAATGCACCAACAACCTTTCAAAGATATATAACCTCCATTATGGAGGTCTTCATGGATGATTTCTCGGTCTTCGGAGATTCATTTGAGATGTGTTTGAAGAACCTTGAGAAGGTGTTGACCCGGTATGAGGAGACCAACTTGGTCTTAAATTGAGAGATTGCCACTTTATGGTGGAAGAAGTAGTGGTCTTAGGCCACAACATATCCAAAGACGGCATTGAAGTTGATAGTGCTAAAACGGAAGTGATTGAGAAACTACCACCTCCAACCACCGTAAAGGGATTCCATCCCTTCTTGGGGCACGCTGGTTTTTTTACTGTTGCTTTATCAAATATTTTTCTTCAATTGCTAGACCACTAACAAACTTGCTTATTAAAGATGCACCTTTTGAGTTTATTAATGCATGGTTGGTTGCTTTTGATAGGTTGAAAGAAGCTTTAGTTTCGGCCCCAATCATATGTGATGCAAGCGACCAAGTATTGGGATGTGTACGAGGACAGCATAAAAACAAGCGAGTGCACGTGGTATACTATACAAGCTAGACATTGGCGGGAGTACAACTTAATTACACCACCACCAAGAAAGAGATGTTAGCGGTGGTATTTGCTTTGAACAAGTTCTGGTCTTACTTGCTTTGCTAAAAGGTGATTATTTATACCGACCATGCAGCCTTGAGGCACATTTTTGTAAAGCAAGATGCAAAGCTGATACTCATTCGATGGATTTTATTGATGCAAGAGTTTGATGTGAAGATTCGTGATAAGAAAGGGACGATGAATGTAGTGGCCCATCACGTTTCGAGACTTGAGATTCCAGAGCCTATTCCTTTTAGGGTGGAGAATAATGAACGGTTTCTGGACAAGATTCCTATGATGATTACGAAGGTTGAGACATAGTGGTGTGTGGACATTGCCAACTACTCGTCATCAGATGATATGCCACCGAACATGTCCTACCATCAAAAGAAGAAATTTTTGAGTGATGCAAAGCGGTTTTTATGGGATGAGTTATACCTCTTCAAAGTGTGTTGAGATGGGATGTTAATAAGATGTGTGGCACTTCAAGAAATGGTGCCAATTTTGAGTCATTGCCATGAGTCGGCATATGCAGGGCATTACAGAGCGGCAAGAACCGCAACTCTTGTACTTGAGAGAGATTTCTTTTGGCCGACACTCTCTAGAGACACCAAGAATTATGTGAGTCATTATGATAGGTGTTGAGAAATATATCCAAAAGGGATGAGATGCCGCTTACCACAATTCAAGAAGTGGAGCTTTTTGATGTGTGGGAGATAGATTTCATGGGATCATTTCTTGTATCCTTTAGAAAACAATACATCTTGGTGTGTGTCAACTACGTCTCCAAATGGTTAGATGTGGAAGGTTTGCCTACCAATGACGCCAAGGTAGTATTGCAATTTCTCAAGCGCCTTATGGACCAGTTTGGTACTCCGAAGGCTATTATTAGCGATAGTGGTTCACATTTTTGCAATAGGCAATTTGAGGCCTTGATGAAGAAATACAATGTGTACCACCGAGTTGCTATCCTGTACCATCCTCAAACAATCGTGAAAGTTGAAGTGTAAAATCGAGAGTTAAAGAGTATCCTTGAAAAGGCGGTGAATAGGACACGAAAAGATTGGTCCTTGAAGTTGGACGATGCTGTATGGGCGTATCGTACGACTTATAAAACGCCACTCATTATGTCCCCTTTCTGAATTATGTATGGGAAGGCGTGCCATCTTCCATGGAGCTAGAGCATAAAGCTTATTGGTCTACCAAAAAGTTGAACTATAATTTAAAGGCGGTAGGGGAGGAGAGAATGCTTAAATTGAATGAATTGGATGAATTACGATTCACGTTGTATGAAAACGCCAAGTTTTACAAAGAAAAGATAAAGCATTAACATGATGCTCATATAACCCCTAAGGTCTTCGAAGCGGGGCCCTTTATGTTACTTTACAACTCAAGATTGAAGTTGTTCCCGTGCAAGTTTAAATCCCGGTGGAGTGGTCTTTTTAAAATCTGGAATATGGCGAGTCATGGTGCGGTGGAATTGGAGAATTCTAAGGGGAAAATATTTAAGGTCAATGTGGATTAGTGCAAACTATATCCTAGACCCTTGACCAACCAAGTGGAGGACCAAATTTTATTCACCACTCCTCCACCATTCCAAAGTGAGACGGTCGTGCTTTTAACTTGAAGCAAGCACACTTGGGAGGCATTTCCAAGAGGTTCAATTCTTATTTTTACAGTTATTTTTATGTATTTTAGGTTGTTTGATATTTTTTTAGTGTTTTAAGTCATTGTTTACCATGTTTTTTTCAATTTAATGTTAGGGTGTTATTTGTATTGTGCATGAGTCAATGCTCAAAAGGATCAAGCTTGGGAATTTTATTAAGGTCTCGATCGAGACCTATGAAGAAAAACAGTCAGAGAATTTGGTGACAGATGGTCTCGATCGAGACACTCCATCTTTTCGATCGAGACTAGTGGGGCAAAACATGTAGAGATTTTTGGATGAAGAGTTTCTCAATCGAGACACAAGGGTCTCGATCGAGAAAATTTTTTAAACTTGGGAATCAGTTTTGATTGAAACACATAGCACATGGATTGATGAGGTGGCATAATTTGGACCCTTTATAAAAAAAACACATTTCACTTGAATTACTAAGGTGGTCTAGTCTGAGCCTTCTGACACCTATTTATACTGGTGTCATCTTCAACCTCCAACCATTACCAAAAATAACACAAATCACAAAATTGCCTCTCTCATCCAACAATCACCGCCAAACACAACCAAACTCCACAAAACCACATTTTCGAGCACCTTTTTTCCTACTCTCACAATGCATGGTTATAAGAAAAAACATTTCAACCGACCGATTAGGAGTTCGAGAGCCGGTATTCAAGAATAAGAGCAACCACCTCTACCCGTCGTCGGCACAACTCACCGAAAGAAATTGACCACCTCTGGAGCTTCTAAAGTGGGTATCAATGCTCCAACCTCTATAATCTAGAAATTTGAAGCACCATTTTACATCCACACGGTAGTGGAAGGTTAAAGATTCGAAGCAATCAAGGCAAAAGGAATGGCCACACCATTCCAAATTTGTTGGAAATCAATAGCGGAGTTAGGAATCATCAAAGACATTCAAAAGCACCTTGATGTTTTGGGATTGCGGTTCCTAGCGGAACTACCACACGATTACTACGAAGAACTTGTTTATGAATTTCTCACAAGGTTAGAGTCACAAACCGATTTCAACATCAATATCATGTTATGCTTGAGAAATACCAAATGGACATATGATATCGAGGAGTTGGTGGAGGATTTCCAAATGAAGAATAAGGGGTTTAAGTTTATTCCGGGGCCCGATGATTTTGATGATGAAGAGGTACGGAAAGATTTGACGGATGAAGACGGTTATTAGGTTAATGTGTCGAAGGTAAACGAGGTAAAAGACACCGCCATTGTGGTTGCGCTAAAGTGGTATGGGCATACTTTTTTTGGAAGACATGAATATAACAAAGTAGCCCTTGAAGATTTGCTTGCAATTAATGCAATTTTACATCCGGAAGTTGAGCGCTATCAAGTCAACTTGACATATCGGTTCATGTAAATGTTGAGGGCGGTGCCTACTCAAAAGAAAAAAAATTGGCTTAGGGTGGATTGTCTTGGCCCTAGCCAAACAATTAGAAACTCATATATCCTATTCCAATTTGGAATCGATGGTCCAAAAATATTCCCGGATGATTGACACGAGCCATATGACAATGGCTTCATATGTTCAAGATGGCGAAGTGGTGCCATATTATAGAAGAGTGAGTTAGGTACACCGACATGGGGCATATGCTGCAAGAAAAGTGACATTTCCGAAGACAGAGGAGCTGAATGAGCTACCAAGGAAAAGGATGACAAAGGAAAATGTTAGGAGAAGAAATGGGAAGAGGAAAGTGGGAGAGACTTTGCAAGTCGAGGAAGCCATTCCAGGGAGGGATGATCAAAGCGAGAGTGAGCCAATTGGGACCCAATGGGGCAATTATGATCATCGGTTCAATGAGATTTATGAACAAAATAGGCTTGAATGGGAAGAGAATGCAAAGTTGATGGCAGAAATACAAAAGGAGCAACGAGTCGGCTTGGCTCGCCTCAACTACGGGCAAGGGCGGATGGAAGCCAAGATCAACCGCCAAGAGGAGTAAATGTGGCGTTACTTCAATGCCCAAGGAGGAGAGCGCTACCCATCACCCGAGCCGAGTCCCGATCCCCCGACATTCGACTAAACAATATTTGATTTTCTAAACCCAAACTCACTTTAAATTTCATGCTTATTATTATATTTCTTAGCTTTGAGACATAGCTAGAAATAGTGTGAGGATGGTTGGTGAAAATTGAATCTCGTTTGTGTTTAATATTTTGTTTATGTTCTATTTGTGTGTAATTTTGCTTTGTTTTAATTATGTTTTGTGTATTAGGGTTGCTTTTAGCATTAAAGCTTTAGCTTATAGTTTAGGAAAGCATGCTAGCATTTAAGACTATATTTTGGACTTTTGTCAAAATTTTATGTTTTCAACCAATGAATGATTTAAATGTGGTTTCTAGTTTCAACAATTGATAGTGATTTTTGCTTAATGAAATGCCAATTCTACGACATATGATGCGGTAGGATTAGGGTGAATTCAGCATTAGATTTTTGATGTTTAATGATGTATGACGAAATGACCTTGATGCGGATTTATGACATGTTGTTTTATATTGAATATTGTGTTATTTTCAAACTTTTGGCATGATTGGCATGAATTTTCAAGACTTGAGAAATGGGCATGACACAACATATAGTTTCGAGAGTTTTAGACTAATTTTCTTGTTGTGGGATTTGATTCTATGCAATATTCCTAGAACTTGCTCGGTGTCCGTTTGAAATTTCACGGTTGAACTTTTGACAATAAGATGAATATGGTAATTAGGTATACACATTTCGTTTAGTCCACTTTAGTAAAACCTACCCTTTATTCCTTAAAAAACACAAGTTTGAGCCTGGGCCATTTGTTGTTTTTAAACCCAAAAATTCGCATGTTTTACCCTTTCACAATTTACCTCTTTTATCACCCTAATAGACTTGATAACTCAATTTTGATGAATTTGGGAAATACTGGAATCTAGTTCGATGATCGAGTAGAAGGGTGAACAAAGTGTGTGTTTATTTGTAAAAAATTATACCTTGAAGAGCTTGATAGAAAAGAAAAAGAAAAAGTTAGAAAAAAAAAATTACAAAGAAAAGAAAATTAAAAATAGAAGAAATTTAAAAATGTAATAAGAAGAAGTAGAGGCAATAATCAAAAAGAAGAAACACTTTAACTCACGGGTATCTTTTTAACTCACAGGTTACAATATTTCCAAACTAGATCAATGTTAGAACTTTATAATGAGTATAGTTGTCAAGTCAATTTTTAACCAAATTATTCATTCTTACTTAACCTAAAGCCCTAGCCAAGTTGCAACCCAAACCAAGTCTATATGATAATTGTCAATTACAAAACTAAGTAGTGGAGCCAGAGACAATGAGCAAATTTATAGTGAATTTGTATGTTTTCAAATGTGAGCTTTATTGTTATTTCACCCCTTTAAACACGTGAGTGTTGAAGTGAAAACATATGAGATTAATGCCTTTTTCTTAATGCCTATGAATGTATGCCATAATTTTCCTAAGTACGTTTGTGACCAATTATGCGTGTCCCACAAATGGTAGGGAATTCTTGAGACGACTTGAGTCATCGATTTGCCAATGTGATAGTATTCTCAATGTCATCGAGTCATGTCATTACAATTTCATTGATCATTTGTTTGCATCCCTTGATATTTGTTGGTTTTAAAAGCAAGAGTTTGAGTTATTCATTTATTTGGAAGTTCAATTTTTGATTTCTTGTTCGTTAGTATGAGGAAGTTTGATAGGAGTATAATTACTCCTAGTTTATAAGTCATTTTACATCATTTTATTGCTATTTATCATGCGTTTATTGGTATTTGTATGCTTTATTCCGTGTGTGCGCATTTCAGGAGCAATAGAGTGTTTGCAAAGCTATTTTGGACTATGATAGGAGTATTTTACTCCTATCTTTAGTGTCGTTTCCGCATGCTTTATTAACGTTTTATCATGGTTTTATGGTATTTCGAATGCCTTATTACGTGTGTTAGTATTTCAGGTACTTAGGAGCATTGCGGAAGCATTTTGGTGCAAAAGTTGGAAAAGACGACAAAAGCGATGCGGAAGCTCATTTGCAAATCTGAAAAGCTGACCCCTGGGCACTAATTGACCAATTTGGACTAGCTAGAAGCCTCAAATGAACTCGTGATCTTCATGAAAGTTAAAGTATACGTCCTAATCTTTCCAACGGTTCAAGAATCGACTCAATCGGACATGTCTACACCGAGTTATGAAGGTTTGAAGATCGAGATCCGAAGCAGAAAATGGCAGCTCGAATCGGGCTCCTCATTAAGCCCAAGGAGCTCTATTCGAACTTGGGCTTGCTGGAATGGGGAAATCTTATTTCAAGATGCAACAAGGCTTTATTAATTTGCTATTTTGGGCCCAACACATGTGTAAATGAATGTTTGTCTTTTTCCTTCTTTTGTAAGTACTATATAAGGAGTATTATCTCTATTTTAGGTATAGAAGATTTCTCTAGACATTATTCTATGATTGTACTTTTAAATCTTCTCCTAATTTTAGAAATCCCTAAGTTTAGTCATTTCCTTCTTCAATAGAATTTCCAGATTTTCATATTTTCTTCCATTGTTGAACACTTAAGCTTTTTCTATTGAAGATTTATTCTCATTTTATTATTGAAGTATTATCTTATTGAATGTTATTGGCTTGGGTTTCTACAAAGGTAATTAGATCTATCTCTCAATGATTTATTGTTCTATTTGCTTGATGTTTGTTGATTTAGCCATGGTTGGCTAAAACCCCTTTGTTTGGGGGTTGAAATGAAGTTTAGAGATGTATGATTTGGGTTAGGGTTTGGGCTTATTGTTGTTGTTCTAATTGATTTCCCTAATGCTTGTTTTAGATTAGCTACCTAAAGCATGATTCTAGGTTGGTTAACACTTTGAGAGAAGGTTAATTAATTGGATAGATCAATTAGGATCCTAATTAATGACACCATGAGAGTGGGTTAGAAATTAGGAAACCTTAGAGTGGATTGTTAATCGCCAATTGGCTTGTTAATCGTATTTAGTGCCACGAGAGTGGATTAGGCTTGGTTAGTTGGCTTGTTTGTGATTTTATAACTCCTTGAGGCTCGAGAGAGCGGGAGTTATGCTTTAGGAACGCTCGGTTCACTTGTTGAAGCCCTAGACCCGAACCATTGATTGCATGACCTAAGCGTAGTTTCGACCTCCAAACCCCTTTATTAATTGAGTTATCCGTAATTGTTTAAGCGCTTTAGTCTTCTAGAATTTTTGATTAATTGTTAATTGAAAGTTTTGTTTTAGTTAATTGCTTTTGTTAAATTGATACTTGAATTCAAATACGATTGTTTATTGTGCTAAACGAATTGAATCGCAACTAAAGTTCATTCTCATCAATCGCTCTAGATTCACTCCTCGTGGGATCGATTCCGACTTCCGGATTATTACAAGTTGCGCTTTTTGCTCAACAGACTAAAAGTGCAAAGAATCGACAAATCGGCGAAGTTGCAAATTTTTAAGCGAAGAATGAAACAAGGATCCAATATTCATGCATTTCTCGATCGAGAATCATGTGTCTCGATCGTGACATGAGAAAGAAATGAGGCAGGGATTCTTGTGCTTTGAGCTCGATTAAGAAGCCTTGGATAACAATCGAGAAGCTTGAGAAATAGTGAAGGTCTCGATCGAGACCTCCTATGTCTCGACCGATAAGAGGTTTACAAAGCTGTCAGCAATCAAATTGAATGAAACAAGACTTGAGGCCTACTTCCACTTTTGTCCAAACATAGGCCTGTATTAGGAATGTTTCTTTCTTCTTTTGTAGCCCCATATAAGGTACTTTATCTCTTGTTTCGTGATATCAACTTTTATTCCTAGAATTATAGACATTTAGAGTAGTTTTTGGGGTTTGGAGCCACACCAACCTCTTAATTCTAGTACTTTATTCTTCTTGTTCTTAGTTCTTAGTTCTTCATTGTTGAAGATTGTTTATGGTATTGAACAAGAGTTATCTATTTTCAATACAAGTTCTCATTTTTGGATTTGATATCTTCAAAGTAAGTATATCTTAATCATGGTTTATATTTGTTTAGTAGCCTTTAATTTTTTTATTTAGCACATGTTGCTAAACCCTTTATTTGGGGTTGATATGAATATCTAGATGTTATTGTGATTGGAATGTATGAACGGTTAAAAGCATGTTCTAATCTCTGCTTTTAATGTTTGTTAGGATTAGCTACCATATGCATGTTTAGTGTCTAATTAACTCATCGAGAGATGGTCAAAATAAATAAACCAATAGGTTTAGAAGACTAAAACATAGCAACGTGAGAGCGGGTTAGGGTTTAGGCGACCTTTGAGTTGATTGATTAATTGCTTGTCGCGTAATTGATTATGCCTAGGATCACGAAAGTGAGTTAGGTGTTAGCGGTGTTCTTGTTCTTTAAGGTTCGAGAGAGCGGAAATGACGCTTTATGAACGGCTCGGCCCTCATTTTATGCTACACCATCTATTTCCATGAATACGATGCCTAGAAGATAGTATCAACCCCTAGACACTTTTCTCTTATTGTTTGTTTAATCTGTTTTTCTTATATCGCGTTTGTTAATTGCTAATTTATTGTCCCGTATTTATTAACTTGCTTTTGGTTTTGATTTAGTCGATTAGCTGGTTACAAATCTTTTCTCGTATTTTTGCTGAACGAATGAAAAATCGTAATTGCAATCATTCTCATTAAGTCGATTATCCTTGTGGGTTCGACAACTCAGATTTATAGTCCACTCTATTATTTATAACCATACCGCACTCTTGCATCAAATGACCTACATAGCCTTTCTCGGAGTTGTATTCTTCAATGTGCGTAAATTCTTTGAGTAGTGGAGACTGTCAATTTGTAGCTTTTTAATGTACAAAATCATTCATAAAAAAGGTATAAAAAATTAGAGTGGTGTTGGATACGATTCTTCCCATATAGGACTTTTAGTTGTAGAATAATATCATTTTGAAAGAGTTTTTTTATAACAGAAATAAAGTATATGTTTTTGTTATCAATATTCAAGGTACAATTGCAAATGTTTTGTAACTTTTGTCAACAAAAAGTGAAAATGACTAGACTCTTCTAGTTCTATATTTCGTTTTCGTTTCTTTTTCTATTATCATCCTTTTCTAAGACTTTAATTTTCTTGATTCCAAGAAATTCTTGGTCTTGTGTTCACAAGAAGTAATATAGTCCATAAAATGTGCAAAATTTGTATCCTTGTAACGCTTAGGATTGTCTCCGTTGACAAGTTTTGGTGACGGTCGAATGGTGCTGCTGAATGGTAAACTGTGTAATGAAGCAATGGAGATTCTTGACTTTGATGAATTCACAAGTACCCTATGTAGTACGCTCTTGTATTTTCCATTGCTAAATATCTGCAAAATATCAAACATTAATAACAATTACTAAGTTTATCTTATTAATAATACTAGATCTTGATCAATTAGTGCTGCAATGGTTTTCATGACTTTTCATTCCCGTCATTCACGTATGATTGAAACAAATTAAATAAAAAATATGTGATGATCCATAAATTTAAATTTTGAACTCATAAATTTAATTTCATATTGTATTTTATCTGTTACTCATTGTACAATTTTTTAGTGTTTGAAAACATAAAATATAAATATGTTTATAAGGAAAACATATTTATCAACCCGCATATATGTCTCGTTTGTCAAATATACCTTAATTTTAAAATTTTACCGGTCATCACTTTTTCAAATTTTCCAAATTAGTCAACAACTTATTTAAAAATAACATATACGTCCACGTGTATGAAATTTATCCTATTTGACATATATAATATCGTGTCACATCATCTAAAAACTAGAAACACTTGAAAAGATGATAATCCAAACTGATAAAGTTTAAAAAGCATGGTGTCTTTGACAAATAGGATATAGTTACGAGTAATAAATACATTTTGCCTACTTTCAACATTTTATTATTTTGATAAATTTATACACATGACTTGTTAAAATTACCTTTACAATATATCATATCATATGCTGGTTGATCAAAATTTAGGATTAGATTATAATTTCTGTTAATATTTAAATTTGGATTAAAAAAAGTCATTTTTTGAATAGCATGATTTAGAATAAATTGAATGAACTAACCTCAAGATGATCACCAACATTAACAACAATGGAATTAGGAATTGGGTCGACAGTGACCCATTTTTCTTGATGTTGAATTTGAAGACCTTTGACTAATTGATCTTGTAGAACTAGTGTAAGAAATCCATAGTCAGAATGTGGTGGCATCCCAAGAGTTAAATCTGGTTCAGGACATTCAGGATAGCAATTCACCACCAGAACTTGGCTCCCATCTTCAAATTCTTTCATGTAATTCTCATCTTTTTCGCTTGTTTCATCGAGTCCGAGACTCTCTAGTATCGCCTTCACAAGCGTTAGATATAATAATTTTGATTTTTCGGAGTAGTTAACCGCAGTTTCCCTGTTAAGTATATTTAAAAATAAACTTTATTAGCTACTATAGTTTGAAAATTGAAGAAATAATGACGATTTGTAGTATCCTACATATTTCTAATTACGGTCTCAATTTTCAGTACTTTCAAAAACATTAAGTGTTTATTTGGTCTATATGTCAAATATTAAGGACATAATTGAAGTTGTTTTAAAGTGATAAATTCCGATTTGACAAATGAGTATATATTTTTTTTCAAAAACTAAAACACAAAATAATTAAAATTACAAATTGAAAAATCAGACCAATATCAAAAGTTTGGAATATAAACAAAAAAAAATGGGATATTTTTTTTGATGATTATGCCTCACATATACTTTTTGGCCAAATGTCTAAAAGAATTCAAATCTGTAACTTTTAACTAATCCGTCCCAATTTCAACCTTTTATAGCAATTCTATCCAAATTGGTTAAATTTATGCTGACTTGGTTGCCCAAATGTATAATAGTACATGAGTACTGTGTCATTACAATTTATTTTAACTAATATGACATCAGTAGAGTCAGAAATTACATTAAACTATTAATTAATTTGAGTATTCGGGACACAGTGATAACATAAAAAATCAATTTAATACCAATAAGTAAAAATTACAAAGTTCAAAAATAATTAAAATTATAATTTGACTTGAGAATTTTAAATTTAATTTTTCTTTTCACTTATAATTAAAACTAAAGTCAACCACCCAAAAGATGTCATAATTTAGTGCATGCAAATATTTCTATTTGTTCAATAATTGATGAGGCGAATTGAAGGATTATGTACATTGGTACATTCTTATTTATGTACATTGTGTTCACATTATTATTAAAGAAATTTTATGACAATAATTTAATGTACGGATGTAACTCAATTGCTATTGAAATTTTATACCAAAGTATGAAACCTAAAATTTGAGTCATAGCTAGAAGAAATTTACCTTAATTGAGAAGGAAAAGAAGGCCAAAAAGGAAGACTTTCTGAAAGAGGATTGCAATTAAGCTTCAAGAAATCTCGCCAACAAAACACTCTATCTTTATTTTGGTTGAAACTTGTTCCATATCGTGCCGGAGATTTCATGTCGTTCGACATGTATTTCGATCTTTCTTCGAAAGGAAGCTCGAAGAAGTTCCGACCTACTTCCACCATTTTCGTAATGGCCTCTCTCGAAATTCCATGGTTTATCAACTGCAATGATACCAGCAATTAGCAAGTTGTTCAGTTTTAATTGAAACAAATTTATTTTGAGGAAAATGAGGTTAGAACTCGAACTCGAACTCGAAACTTTATTGACGAAGCTAGAAACTCTACATTAAGAGAGCTAAATTGCAATAAACCTAACATATGGGGATATATTTTTTTTAAAGGCTAAGAGATCAAATTGCGGTATAGTTTTAGTTTAATTTTCTATATTAATTTAAGCAATTTTAAAAAGTTGGAGGGGTTGAGGTAACAGATGCTACAATATTTGTTCTATTAAACTGAGGAGGTATATAGCACGAAAACAAAAATGCCAAACATAAACCACCGAAATGAAAAACAATGGTAAGGATGATATTTCTTTTTACAAAAATATGTTATATAAGGTTTTCAAAATTTCAAAAGTGTTTTCGGACGGTAAACGAAACACCAAAATGAAAAAAAAATAGAACTATAGAAAAATTAATTATAAATATAAAGTTCTCGAAATTTATAACTGTTTTAGGAAATAACACCAAAATGTCAAAATTGAAAACAATGGAAGGCCTTTTTACAACATTAAGTTACAAATATAAAGCTTTTAAAGTTTCAAACGTGTTTTTAGAAATGAAAACAAATCATCGAAACGTAAAATTCAAAAAGTTTTAACGCATCATATGCGTAACGAGCTTTCACTAGCAAAAGAGATACAATTCTCACCTGAAAGAAACCATATTCTTCACAAGCCTTAGAAAGGGAATTGAGAACTTCAATTCTATTTGAGCCTTGTAATTGCATGAAATCAATGACTGGTAACTTAAGATTAGGGTAACTAATACCATCATTTTTACTTATTTTATTTGGCCTCTCCATGACAGGCAATATATACTTATTGGGTACTTTAGCAATCCCCTTTTCACATAAATACTTGACTCCCTTTTGATACTCATTTTCATCTTCTTCATTAGCATGGACCGCCAAATTCATTGCAGGAGACATTGCTTTTTAGATAATATATGGTTTATAGAAGTACAAAATTAAGGGTATTTTAAGAAATGAAGAGAAATAATAGATAGCTACAAATAAAGGACAATAATCAATGGGATTAATGGATGGGTTGGAAAGTACAAAGAGATGGGAGTATTTATAATGGGCAGAAATTAGGAGAAGGATATTTTCATCTTGTCAAGAAGTCATATTTTTTAGATTTTTTTTGTATATATTTATTAAAGGCAAAATGAAATTATCTACCCACAATTATGTTTTTTTTTCTTTCAAATATACAAGATCTTTAAATTTTACCGATCTGGTACGTCATTTATCTAATTTTTGCCAAATATACCAAAGACTTGGATATATTTAGGTATATTTGACAAAATCCAAATAAGGCTTGACTGTATTTGACAAAAATTGAATAAATGACGGAGCAAATTGGCAAAATTCAAGATCATGGTATATTTGGCAAAACAAATTATAATTGTGGATAGATAAGTTTATTTTTCCCACGTTAAACAATTAAAATTTGCAAATGTATATTTTGTCGTAAATCTAACAATTTTTCTAATTAATTTAACTATCTAAATTTTAAGTAGAATTTTTATACTAACTTTATTGTTAGCAAAATTCATTTTTTAGCATTGCAAAATCTAACTCTTATTTAAAAATAAATTCAAAATTAATAGCAAAATTTAATTATAGATTATGTATCTTTTAATGATTGAAGGAAAAAAAAAGTAAGTTTGAAGTTCAAAATAAACATAAAAGGAAAATGGGTATTATACTAAGATGAGAAATTGAAAAAGTTTAATTGATTGAAAAAACAGTAGATAAATTTCTAAAAAGGTATTAAATTGGGATAAATTAATTTTTTTAAAATTAATTTACAAAAATTTAAAAAGATTTAATTTTTCAGCACTATTAAACCTAATAAAATCATAACTGAAGTTTTATCTAACCTTTTAAATTGTACAATAAAATCATAGCTGAAGTTAATACATATTTTATGTGATCGTCTTCAGTAAAAGTTATTTTTATTAGTCTGTTTAGTTTTTTTTTCTTTTTTCTGAAATCGTCTTTCTAACTTGAGTTGATAGTTTTTACAATTATAAAATTTAGATTCGATCGGTAACTGATAATTTTTATTGATTATTTAAATAATTGAGTACAAAATAAAGTGAATTTATGTTTATTCACTCATTATTTTAACGGACATTTATCAGTCTTGATCATTATGCCAAAACATGTATTTAAAAAAATATAATTTTATTTGAAGATTGATTTTGATCTTTTCTCCAATTATATAAAAACAATGATTTAAGATTTTAAGTTAATTGATTTGTTGTGAATTGAAAGTGTAAAACATTGAAAAATGCAGGTTTGGTTTTAGAATTGAATGAATTATATAAGGGGAATGGCTTAATACATAGTTTAACCCCTGAACTTGTACCCTTTTACCCATCTAACCTCTAAACTTAACGTCTCACCTATCGAACCTCTGAACTTGTTAAATAATCCGATTTGACCCCTGAACTTGATAAATATGTAAATATTGAACCCTTCGTGTCCACCTGTCACTTGAAACATTCTAAAAGAAATTGTGTACGGAGGGGTTCAATGTTTACGTATTTATCAAGTTCGGGGGTCAAATCGGATTATTTAACAAGTTCAGGGGTTCGATAGGTGAGACGTTAAGTTTGGAGGTTAGATGGGTAAAAGGGTACAAGTTCAGGGGTCAAACTATATATTAAGTCTAAGGGGAATGCATGCATTTTAATGCATATCAAATCAAGAAGAGAAAAGAAATGGTTGACTTTGCTATAGTCAAAACGCGAGGCTGGTGGCGAGACAGCGAGAGAGTATGAATCATTGGAATTTGCATGGTCCTCTCTACTAGAATATTTCAAGTCTTCTGTACTTTGTAGCTCTTGGCCCCTCCTAACAACATTAATAAAATATATACTTAAAATATAAATCTAATTACAAAGTTATATATTTATATAACTGAAAAGAATAAATGAGTATTTTCATGAATTTTCTATTTAAAATAAAATATTAAATAATTATTTAATTAGAAATTATTAATAAATAATTTTAATTAATTTTTTTGATTTGAATAAAACACCTATACTGAATAAGTATTTTTACGAGTTTAATTGTAAAAAATATTATTGATATATTATTCTAATTAGTTTTTCATGAATAAACCATTTATTCAACTTATTTAATTTTTAAAAGTTTTTTGTGATATTTTTTATATTGATATTTAAAATTAAAATTGTTATTCATATTAGATATTATATTAATCTCCTACAATTGTATGGTCTTACGACTAGTTTCAACATAATTTGCGGGTAAAATTTAAGTTTTAAGTTAGTCATTATTTTTTATAGTTTGATAAATTTAAATATCAAGTAATTTTTTATTAATAAAATATTAATATTGACAGCTGAATGTACTCTGCTTCAATAATTACGTCATTATGTTTTGATGGAAAATAGACTCATGTCTCCATTTGTCAAAAATAAAGATTGTTGAATTATTTTTAAATTTTGAAATTTGTATTGTAATACTAAAATACAAAACTCATGACTTTTTCTTTTTGAAATTACTCCTAAAATATTTTCATAATTCAGTTTGATGGGTCTTTTTATAGCTTTCATATCTAAAGTCTCAACTCATCCATGTCATATACACAAATGAACTTGTAAATTTTCGTGATTAAATTTTAGGCTAAATTCATATATATGCCCTTGAATTTAATAAATCAGTCACTGACACACCTCAACTTTAACAGTGAGCATTTACACACCTAAAGTAAATATTTTGTTGTATTTAAACACTTTTGTCTCGGTTAGCATACTGTGCGTGCCACAAACACCTAGGGGCAGTGGCGGAACCAGGACACTAATTTAGGAGGGTCGAAATTTTACGTTCGGCTATTTAAAAAAAATAAACTACTGTAAAACAATTTAAATGTGTTAATTTTCAGTTGTAGGGGCGGTTTTAACCACTCTACAGAGAAAAAACTGTCCCTAACACATGTAGGGACGGTTTCTAGGGGCGGTTATAACCGCCCCTACGAAAAAAATCCGAAAAATCTATTTTTTTTAATTTTTTCCGGCGAGGAGGGTCGGCCGACCCTCTTTGACCCTCCCTAGTTCCGCCCCTGCCTAGGGGAGAGAGAGAGCGCTTAAAAAAAGGCATTCTTTTGTTTAAAGAAGATATCAAATAGATCCATATCTTCATATTATGAGAACAATTTAGTCAATTGTTTTTATATAAATTAGCCTATAATAAATATTCAATCTAAATAAACATACTATATCAGAAAATTATAATAAAATTAATATTTTAAAGATTTTATCTATTTTAATTTATAATAATAAGATATAATTAATTATACTAAATCTTCTAGAGCAAATAACCGATTTCTCTCTCCTCTTTTTTCTATGTACGCACGTGAAGATAAATAACCGTTTTTTCTTCCACGCTGGTGCCTGATGGCGAGGGAAAAAGCACCAAAGAAAGCGGCTCCTCCGGGGGATACTTCTCAGGTAAACGCTGTTGATAGTAATCAAGTAAATGATCTTCTAATCAATGTTTCTGAAGGTATTAATGATGATGTGAATCAACTTCCTGGGCCTGAAAATGCTGAGGACTATGAGGCTAAATGTGATGGTTATGTGACTATGAATATTGTGAATGATTGTCTTGTTAAATCTGATGACGATAATGGAAAACCTAAAAATTAGAGTAAGCTTTTTAGTGATACCCGTACTAGAAGTGAGATGAGCAAACTGCAATATGTGTCCCCTGCTGTAAAAGATGGTGAACGGATTGTTTGTTTTAATTCTAATGATGTTCTTCATGAGGAGAGCAAATAGAAGAATGTTTTGGTTGGATGTCTCTATGGATTATTCCCGAAATATGGTAGGATCAATGCTTATGTGAAGAACAAATGGAGTAACTCTGGGTTGCGCAATGTCACTAGAGTGAATGCTTCAATGTTTATGTTTGAGTTTTATTCAGAGGATGATTGTAATGTTGTGTTAGGTGTTGGTCTGTATACATTTTATCAAAGACCTTTCATGCTTAAAAAGTGGCACCCCCGTATGGCAATGGATCCTTTTGCTATTAAGACTATTCCTATGGGGTCTAATTCCCTGGACTCCTTTGGGAATTCTGGTCTAATGAGATGTTGAGCAAGTTAGGGAGTTATTGTGGAGTTCCATTACATTATGACCAGTGTATAATATAAATAGAACTAAGCTAGCTTTTGCCAGAATCTTAGTGGAAATGGAGATTACATGCCCTTATCCTGGTCATGTTGTCCTTCAAGATGAGATGAGAAGATTATTTTACCAGAGAATTGAATGGAAGCCATAATTCTGTGAAAAATGCAATAGATTAGTCACTCCAAGAATACTTGTAGAGTTGTACTTATAAAGGGGAAAGCTGAGAATGATAAGGAAATAAAGTAAGATAAGAAAGCTATTGATAGTGTTGTAACTGCAATTGAAGCCACTAATGATTTGAGTATGAAAGATGGTGTTATATCTGAAATTGGTGAACATGTGGTTGAAAAAGTTACTAAGGGTGCATTGGTTATGAAGGCCAATTCCTTTGAAGTTCTTGCCAAGATGGATGATAGAATGGTTCTAAGTTCCGTTAGTGCCAAGAAGAAAAGTCAGAAAGTGGGAATTATTGGGAAAGGTAGGAAAGGATGGAATCCTACCATGCCCTTACAGATTGATAAATGATAACAGCTTGGAAAATAAGAGGGTTGAAAAACTCTCATACGCAGTCAGAGGTAGTTTCTCTGATTAAAGTAAATAAATTGAGTATTATTGGTTTACTGGAAACAAGAGTCAATGTAAACAGTTTTGATAAGGTTTGGAGAGAATTCAAGAAGAAAATTCCTGGATGGGAAGTATTACATAACTACTCCTGTTCAGCTATAGGGAGAATCTGGGTTTTATACAATAAAGAAGAGATTAAGGTTACTATCTCTAAGGTTCATAAGCAGTTTATTCACTGCTGTGTTGAGATGGAAGATGAGGTCATTTACTGCTCTTTTGTGTATGGCTCCTATATGCCTAATGAGAGAATTGAGTTATGGAATGAGCTTTCTTTTCAATCTCTTAATGATGGTTGGCTAGTCTTAGGAGATTTTAATGCTGTCATGGACAACTCTAAAAGAATTGGTGGGATGGACATTGATAGTAATGATGCATAAGAGTTTAAAAATTGGGTTGAGTCAGTCAATCTAATGGAATTAAGTCATGTTGGAATAAGTTCACTTGGAGTAACAACCTGTCTGGAGATAACATAATCTGGAGGAAGCTGGATTGGTGTTTTGCTAATGATAGGTGGATAAATAAGTGGGAGGAGTCCTTATATAAGAATCTCAGTCCTGGCATCTCTTATCATTCCCCGTTAGTGATCCATAGAATGGCCAGAAACAACTTGAGGAATTCCCCTTTTAAATTCTTTAATGCTTGGTGTGACCATCCTTCTTTTCTAGAGATAGTCAATCAAGTCTGGAGGAACCAATTTTCAGGATTCACTATTTTCAAGGTGTATCAAAAGCTTAAATTGTTTAGAAGAGATTTAAGAGCTCTTAATAAAAGAGAGTTTGATGACATCTATGGGAAGGTTGAGAGAGCTATGGAGTATCTTAACAAGTTACAGGATGATCTAATTTTGAATCCTTTCAATCCTTTCTTACAGGATGAAGAAAGTGCATGTTGTTAGAATTTATATAAACTACTTAGTTGGGAAGAAAGCATTCTCAGGCAAAAATCCAGAGCTACTTGGATCAATCTAGGTGATCAGAACACCAAATACTTTCACAAATGTTTCAAGATGAGAAATAGTAGGAAAAGGATTACCTCCTTGAAGCTCAGTATTGGGCAAACTTCTGATGATCCTGTGTTAATTAAAAATGACATCCTCCTGTATTTTCAAAAGTTCCTAGGGACTGCTGACTCTTCTAAAAAATTTACTGATCTCTATATTTTCAATGAGGGGCATCTGCTCTTGGAGGAAGACAGAGTGCAGATGGATCTCCCTGTTAATGGTGATGAAATTATATTGGCTATGTGTTGATATTGGAGATGATAAAACCCTTGGGCCTGATGGGTATAGTAGCAAGTTCTTTAAGAAAACCTGGCATATCACTGGGCAGGACATCACAAAGGCTATTTCAGAGTTTTTCAACTCGGGAAAGATGCTGTCTCAAGTCAACTCCACTTCTATCACCTTAATCCCTAAGGTTAGTGATCCTGAAACCATCAAAGACTTTAGACCAATTGCTTGCTGCAATGTGATCTATAAGTGTATTTCTAAGATTCTTACTAACAGATTGAGGAAAGTGATGGATAAACTAGTGAACCCTTGTCAGTAGGGCTGAGCAGGGTTCGGTTCGGTTTGTAAATTACTAAAACCAAACCAAACCACTCATATAAAAATCAAAACCAAATTCCACTAGTCCGGTTCACGGTTTTTTGGTTCGGTGAACCGAAATATCGATTTTCTCGGTTTGGTTCGGTCGGTTCACCGATTCAAAAACAGAACACAATAAATTCTAATTTCAAATCTAAATAAAAAATATAAAACTTTATATATACACAGATGTGGTTTAATTATATCAATTTATTTACATTAGCTTCAACACATCTTAAATTAAAATAAAAACACAAATATAAATTAAATATTTTCTAAAATCTATTCTCCACTTTGGCCTTTTCTTTTCCTTATCAAACCTAAAAATTAAGAATAGCATAATCATTTTCGGTAAATAAAAAAAATTTACATTGACAATAAGAAATTCAACCAAACATACCTTATAATCATAGGTAAAAATCTGTTGAAAGGCAAAAGAGTAGAGGATGATGGTCATGGAAAAATTAAAACCAAAAAATCAGTAATAAAAATGAAAATAACAAACAATTAACCAAATAGTCAAGAAATTTACCTTAAAAATTCCAGGAAACTAACCAAAAATTCACCTCCAGATCTAGCATATTAATAAAAATATAAAAAATATTTAGTAAAAAAACTAAGAAATAACCAAAAATTGATTAAAAGATTAGATCTATATGAAATTACCTTGAAACATAAGGGTTTGGTTACCATACGGTTGAAGGTGGGAGAGGTTTGAGGCATGGTGACCCAATTTTCCCTCTTTTATTTGTTCTTTGCATGGAGTACTTCTCTGGATCCTTGAATAGAAGTACTGGTGAGGGGACTGGTTTTATATACCATAAGGGTTGTAAAGAGATCAAGCTCTGTCAATTGTCATTTGCAGATAACTTGTTCCTTTTCTGCAATAGTGATATTCTTTCTATTTCTATCATCAAGAACTCTTTGACCTCTTTTACTAAATGCTCTGGTTTAGTTCCCAACAAAGATAAGAGTTCTGTGTTCTTTAATGAGTTTAATAGGGAGATTAAGGATCAGATTATTAGAATTTTGGAGTTTCAGGAAGGCTTCTTCCCCATCAAGTATTTGGGGCTTCCTTTAATCTCTTCTAGGCTTTCTAAAACCCACTGTGGTAGCCTTATTAATAGAATTACTGGTAGAATTTGTCAGTGGGCTAGCAAGTATCTCTCCTATGACTAGAGGCTCCAAATGATCAATGTAGTGCTGATGAGTATGCACATCTTCTAGTGCTCAGTTTTTAGGCTGCCTTCTTCAGTCATTAGAGGTGTAGAGTTTGCGTGCAAAAGATTCCTTTGGCATGGTACAGACAGTACAAACGGGTGCCTTGCTTAGTTGGTCTAAAGTTTGTTAGAGGAAAACTGATGGAGGTTTGGGTATTAAAGATATTAAGCTCTGGAATGTTGTTGTTCTCTCAAAGCAAGTCTGGAATCTTGTGAATCTGAAGCCTACTTTGTGGGCTAGTTGGGTTACTGCTAATAAGCTAAAAAAGCTCAGCTTTTGGGGTATCACTAAGCCATATGACAGCTCTTGGAGTTGGAGGAACCTGTTCAAGATTAGACAAAGTATTAAACCTTTCTTTGAGTACAAATTAGACAATGGTGAGAAGTTTGCTTTTTGGTTTGATCCCTGGATGGAGGAAAAGAGTCTAGTTGATAGATTCCCTAACATAAATATTAGGGATTCTGATATTCATAAAACTGCTTGTGTCAAGGACTTGCGGAGGAATAATCAATGGAATCTTCCTGATCCAATTGATGATACTACTTTGCAGGGCTGTAACTACATTAGAATGAATTATAAAGTTCATCCTAACAGAGAAGATAAGATAAGATTTCTTGGGAGGCTAATACTACTGGCAATTGTACCATCAAAAGTCTTTGGAAGAATCTGATCCCAATAAGTAGGAGAGTTTCATGGAGTTCTCTGATTTGGTATAATAGGCTCATCCCCAGACATTCTTTTATTACTTGGCTGCTATAAGTGACAGATTGAATACTAAATACAAGTTAGTTGAGTGCAAGGTGTTAGCTAATAATTGTTGCAGTCTGTGCAATCAATCTCATGAGAATGTTCATCGCCTGTTTTTTAGTTTTCCTTTTTCTTATGCTATCTAGAGTAAAGTCTTGAATGAAGTTGGTTTCAACAGAAATCTCTTATGTTGGAGAAGAGAAATTAGTTACTTCACCAGAAAGTGTGTAGGCAAGTTAGCTATGGCAAGAATTAGGAGATTATTCTTCTGTGCTACTGTTTATCAGATTTGTTGTGTCAAGAATGAGACTATCTTTAGTCAGAAGGTAGTTAATAGTGATAACGTGTTTAGTAAGATTAAAATGGATGTGGAGTGCAGGAGTGTAAGCATGAGTTAGTTCTTTAACTTTGCTCATTTTCTAGCTTTTGCAGTTTGTATAGCTCAGATCAGCTTGTATTGTGCCAATTTTCTTGGCTTTGTAATCTAATTGCTCTTTTGGTGATTGATAAAAAAAAAGAGATAATTACTAAACATAAAACTTATTTATAATTAATTGAAATTTTGAAATATTATGTAACTTTTTATATGAATTAATGAAATATTTACTAAAAATAGAGTAATAGTTATAAATATACCACTAATATTAATATTTATTTTATAACTTCATACTAGTTATTATAAACTTATGCTAATAACAAGCACAATATTTAAAAAATTATTTAATACAATATTTAAATTTTAATCATGTTTTATATGTAATTTTTAAAAATTATTAGTATCTCAAAACTATTATGTTGGGATTTAAAATTTCATTTATAAATATCATGTATTTCATTTTGAAAATTCTATAAACTCTGATTTTATTTTTATTTTTCTATGTACTTTGTTAAACTGGTAAAAGATTAATTTATGAAACAATTCAAAATGATAAATATTTTATAAATAATTATAACTAATTTCTGGAAATTAAATTAAAAATAAATATAAAATATTTAACTTGTTTATTATTTTTTTAATCAATTAGAGAGTTTATTGAAAAGTTTAGGACGTTAAATAGTCGTTAATTAAGAAAGTAATTATCATTCATCAAAAAAGAAAAGAAAAGAAAGTGACCGTCACTTTCTAAGAATACGTTTAAATATGATAGAGAAAAGTTAAGTTTAAGTGTTTAAATGGTTATTATGAATGTTGAGATATGTAAGCTACTAAAGTGTTATAGTTCATGGACATAAATATGTATTCAGCCTAAATTTTAAGAGTTAATTAGAGAATTGGCTTGAGTCTAGAATATGAAGAAAAATAATCCAGTTTCTCTATAGAATAATATTATAATTTATTACATATATAATGAGTCTTTGAAAAGGGATATTCATAATTATGAGCGGCATTCATATATAGCTTTATTGGAATAATACACCATGTATTTTTTTAAATATTTTTTACAAAATTTCGTATTAACTTGGTGCTGTTATAAAAATATTCTTTTTAATATTTTTTTTTAAATACCTCATTCTCTAATAAATTATCAATGATCTGCCAACAATTTATCAAAAAGCATATTTTTGCAAACCAGAAAAATTAGGGAGTACTTTTGCAAATACTTAGCTGAAATTATTTTGTAAAAGCCCTACTTTGATTGACAAGTGTCCAATTTGTTTAAAATAATCTCAAATATATAGGTTTGACTGAAAAATTGAGATAACACTTTTAGACCTAAAATATTTGCAGTTGTACATGATTAAGGATTTAAAATAATTTCATCTAACACGTGATTTTTATTCTCACCATAAATTCTCCACGACCACATTTCATTTTCTTCTTTTCATATTCCCGGCACAAACTCATTCATTCTTCTTCTCAAATTATAAGAAACCAAATTTGAGCTTCAAATCAATAGTAAGTTCATTCTTTTCTTCTTGATTTTGTTTTAACTTTCAAATCAAAACTTTTCAAAAATTATAATCTTCGGTTTTGATCCAATTGACATCAATTTCAATTGAAATCAATTTCAGTTCCTTCCTCTTATTTTTTTATTAAAAATTCGGATATGAGCTAGTTTGGATCTCTTCTTATAATCTCATTTTATATTTTGAAGGCAGTGGGTTTTGCTCTTTTGATTTTTATTGCAATGTTGTTGTTGTTTTTCTTTTTTGTTGCCGCCGCTATGGTTTGGATCTCTTCTTATAATCAATTTCAGTTCCTTCCTCTTTTTTGTTGCCGCCGCTAAGCTATTGTTTTTTTTAGTATACTATTTGTATACTTTTAGTATATTTTTAGTATACTCTCATATAATTTTAGTATATTATTTTTTAAAAACAGTTAACGCAGTTAAAAATTAAAATGATAAAGTGCATCAAAATTAATTAATTTTAATATTATATCAAAAATATTGTTCGTATGTTTTTCAGTTTGTTATATGTGCTGATTATTTTATTTTTTATTACAATGTTTTAACATACTTTTTGAATGTTTTATGTATACTGTACATTTGTTATATCTATTAATTGTTATATGTAATGATTTGTTATATGTACGTATTTTTTTAAATGATTACAACGTCTATGGTGATCAAATTTTGTATACTTTATATATATTATCAGTATAGTTACTGTGTTTTATTTTTTCTTAATACACCATAGATTATAGTTTTTAAAATCATATGCTCTTATTAGCAACATATTGCTTGATTTGTCTTAAACTTTTAGCTCTCTCTAACTAAAACTTAAGTTGGTTCAATTTTTATGTATATGTTATTATGTATTCACATTAGATACATCCACGATACATTATATATAGAAAGTTGATACATCGCTGATACATCATACCTACACAATTTATTATAACTTCTAGAATCAGTCTCTAATTTATAATAATTATTTTCAACGAATAAATTTTGAAGAGACTGATACAATGTACATACATCGCCTATACATTATTTTCAATGAACAAAGATAATTCAAATATCCCTATTTTAAAAATCTATTACGAGAAAACCACATCCTCAACTGATTCAAGTTTTTAGGTTCTTGGAGAACTGAAACAGATTCATCCTATAATAAAAATTAAGTCCAATTGTCTAATTAGTGAAATTGGTTGATTAATTAATCAAATAAAATCATAAAAATTGAAATTGAGTTGCAAATGTGGTTTGATACATTAATGATATATAAAAGATACACAAATGATACTTGTTTAAATAATTCTGAAACGATGACACGCGTTGACGCGTGACTTGTGCACTTTTCTGATACGCATGTCAGACGCGTTACTGACGCGTTTTGACGCATTTTTACAGCTATTTGACAGCTGTTTAACATATTTGTCTTCTTTTTTAATTTAAATATGTCATATGTCTATTATTTAGTGTTGGTTAGAAAATGTAATTTTTTTTAATTTTATTATGAATGTAAAAAATTTAAATTTTGGCTATTTAATTTGTTTTAGATTTTTTTTTCAAGGAAAAATTAATAATAGAGTTAAAATTCCACCAATCATCACATAGATATATAGCTATGGAGATGCGACTAGAAAACCTTTGTACTGTTATGAATTAATGCAATAATCAAAGATGTTTTGCGAATTAGAATGCAATGAATGGGAAAGAAAGGACAAAATACAATTTAGACTCAGCTTGGCATATCCCCCACCACCAATACCCCAATTTTCCCATTCCTACAACTCCTAGCCCTAACCGCAGCTAAATAACTGTTTACTGTCTCTTTTATTGATTTATGGATACCATAGTCTTAAAACTATGATTGTTTATTTTAGGCTTAACCTATATAGAGATCCCTGTACTTTACACATTTTTTTCCGTAGGTCCTTATATTTCCTTTTTGTATTATTTGGTCCCTTTACTTACCTATTTTTGATTTTTAGGTCCTTTATGAGTTTTTTCCGGTCCTTTTGTGTGGCTGGAGGAAACAAAAATTGTAAGTAGAGGGACTGGAGAAAACAAAAATTGTAAGTAGAGGGACTGGAAAACACTCGCAAAGGACCTGAAAATCAAAAATAGGTAAGTAAAGGGACCAGATAATACAAAAATGAAGTATAAGGATCTACCGAAAAAAAAAGTGTAAAGTACAGGGACCTCTATATAGGTTTGGCCTTTATTTTAATATTTAATAATAAAATTATCAGGTTTTTTTGGTAGAAAATAAAATTATCAGGTTGGTTTAATTTAAATATTGGATATCATGTATGAGTCAGTAATATAGTTTAAATTGGACGTTCGCTAAATAGAAGACTACTGAAATCAATTTTTTTCACAAACGCAAAAGACCTATCATTTTTAATATCAGATAATAAATATGATCATTTCATCCCAGCATGAAATATCAAAAACTTTATTTTTAAATAAATTGAATTAAAACTATCTTGAATTTCACCACTCTGATGAAAAAAAGAGCAAGATATTTAATTAAATCTATGCTAATTATCTTTCTTAATTAAACCCTAATTATTCCTAATTAACTCAATGAAACCTAATTAAGTCTAAATTGAATCCAATTAAATCTCAACCAAATCCACCAGCGGCTACCACCGCCACCTCCTTCTGTTGTTGTTCTTCAACGTCTATCTTCGGCAGCCAATATCACGACCTATATCCAATAGCAACGTCACATCTCCAACGACAACAACCATCTCTAATAGCATTCATTGACGTCAAATCCATAAGCTTTAATTATGTTGTGTTGTTCGCCGAATGCAAACGTTATAGTTCCATGAATTGAAAAACGTTCGTCAAATTCAAGCTGCAGCGGACGAGGATGAGCAACAACCAATGAAAAAACGAAGAAGAAGGTGGTGGTGGCTAGTGTATTGTAGGCGGCGGTGTATTAAAAAAAAATTAATTATTTAAAAGATAAGAAAATAATTGATATTTGAAAATATTAGCTGTCAATTTGAGAAATGAAATACATAGTAAGAATCATTTTAAATCTTTTTTGATTTTATAATGGATAGTTTGTTTCACTGAAGGGTGCGATTGGAGAGGGACTTTTTGGTATGATTTTGCCAGCTTTAGAGTGCTCTTGACCCGGTTTACATGAGAATGACTCCGGTTATATTTCGTGCCAAGTTTATGGGATGAACCTTTGTTAAAAAAAATCAAATATATCCATTCGTAAATTAAATTATATATTTAACAAAAATAAAATATAATTTTAAATTTTCATTTATATTAATAGATTAATTTACTACTAAAATATGAAAAAGGATTTTTCATCTTTTTTTAAAACTTATTTAAATAAGACTTTGAACTTTAATAAAATCACACTTTGTAATATACCGTTTAAACTTTTTTCGTTTTTCATATTATACATTTAATGAAAAGGAGAGGATGGCGATTTTTGAGGCAACCTGTGGTGGTGCGGCGGTGACCTAAATTTGGTTGTACAATGTCGGCCAGTAACATTTGACTGTTAAATATTTGACTAATAAATTATTGGCTTAACCAAATATTAACACATACATATTGTGAGTGGAGCGGGGTTCGGGGGCCGCTCATCCAAAACTTATGGTTAACTTCTCAATTTGGAATTGGGTTTTGAAAATGGAGTCGCCACCTAATTCAACTAGGAAATGTTTTTTAAACCAACTAGGCAACCTTACTCGCTTATTGGTAAGGTTACCGTAGATCAGACCAAAAGACAGGATTCGTGGACCTCCCTAAGACTCATGTGCTTGGATTATCGGTTACCAGTTTTATTTGCCGGACATATTTGCATTATTTCATCTCAACAGTATATACAGCTCACATGATATAAAAACTGAAAATAAACAAGTCTGAAAGCATGGTAAACACCTAGACTCTTATATGGCTCGATCTGGACTAGACGTGGATATCAAGTAGCAGGTACTCCTAAGCATACATCTAACCTTACAGGTTTCTAACAAGTATCAAAAGTTTGGCTGGTCTGGATTAATTACATGTGAGTATCTATCAAAAGCACAAAAACTTGAAAAACCTAAACCATGAGTCTAAGTTTGATTTATTGAGTTTATTAGGTGATCTTGAAAAACCTATACAACCATTACTACTCATTTCATGGCAGTCCTACAATGTCTAGGTGATGGCCTAGAATTTCATTTAACTAATTTATGTGATTAATCCTTCAACAGGTTAAATGACATGCTTTTGAAAAGTGGTAAACATTGCTGGCATGCCCAAGTGTAGTTGGTATACATACAAGGTCAGAGATACTTTTTAATCTCATTGACTTTGAGTTCCTAGCAATCAAGCGGGGTTTGACCATTGGTCTTTCCGAAACTGGCTCTTATTCAGATCACGAAGGTTGTGTGTCTTGCCCATCTGGTTCTACTGGTTCAAACCGCAGTCGATTCCGAATTCTGGTGAACCCAAAATCTGCTCTGGAAGTTGCTGGTTTGCTAGGCCTCGGGCTCGTGGGTCCGGTTTATACTTTATATATGGACTTATAGGTTTGTTTTACATCGGGATTGGCCCGTTACAAAGCAGAAAAGTAAAGTACATAAAAAACCCTATTACTGAGTTTGAACTGGGCCTAATTCTGAGCTCGGATGAGCTTGGAAACCTAAGTTGAAGTTCTATGATCAAAGTCTGGAATATGGGGATGAAACTCTAAGAGGCAGAAGAGATGAACTCGACGCCTGTGTGACTGCCTGCGCCTATAGTGAAGGATCGGTGGCGCTGCCGACTGTAACTGGCTGCAGCGCTGAGCAACAGGTACAACAACTCGTTTCTGGTTCGTTTTCAACAGTTTACAGCTCTGTTTTTAGCTCGGTTCTTACCTGTTTTAGCTCCGTTTGTCATGCAAAAACAGTAAAAAAACGCATAAAATCAAATAAGGAATTCAAAAATAATGGTCTGGAATTGTTTAAAAGTGATTTGAACCTATAAATTGCAGATTTACAGCAACCTAATATAGCTATTTTCATGGTAAAAATAGCTAAAAACACCTAGAAACATGCATTCTAGAGGTTTTAATTGATTGTTTTTTTGGATTTGAGCATAAACACAGTTAATTACAGCTAATTAACATGCTTATTAATGATTTCATGGCAATTTATTGATCTAGCTATTGAATCTAGCATGGCAATTTTAGGGCTAAAATTGGCAAATAAGTTAACATACACACTAATCATGTAATTCTGCAATTAATAGCTATTGTGATATGCATATAAATGGAAAATCAAAGATACCTAATGAGTGGGTCCTCATAATTATCGGTCTGAGTCATTGGCTTGTTTTTAGGCAAAATGGATGCGAAATCGAGCTTCGAATCATGTGCTTGTGCTGCATTCTTAGAGAACTAACATGTATTTAGTATTTTTTAGGACTGGATTTTGGTGGAATTTGGTGTGTGAATTTTGGCTACCTATTCTAGGGGAGGAGACTGAGTTTTGCTGTCTATTTTTTAGGGTTTATGTGCCACCTTTTACTAGGCTGACTTAAGATCCTACTTATAGAGGCAATCTAGGGTTTGTAAGATTCTAAAATTTTACCGTTTTACCCAGTTAAAGTTTTAATTGGAGTTGAAAGCTTTAGATTTTGTAATAGAGTTTGAAATCTTAAAACTTCTATTTTATTAATTAAATTCGGATTTCTCTTCATTTGCTAAGCAAAATGCTGTTAAAAGTCTATTTTGGCGCCCGAAAGTATTAAAAAAAAGGCTCTTGGGACCTTATAGATTTTGGTATGGTCAATTTCAGTCCATAAAACTTGCAAATTGGCCTATAAACTTATAAAATATTGCAATTATTCAAATTTCTAGACTTAGTCTACAAGCTTTTTGGATTTTTATAGTCTATTTTCGGCTAATGATGTTTAAATTTTCCAAGTTTGCAGCTGTACACTAATTATGCCTGCTTGGATTCCAACTAGCAAATCTGTACCTCGTCATCCGGACAGTTTTCTCTGGAAATCATCATTGGATGCTTCTGGCTCTTATCACCTTTTACATGTCCAGAAAATAGGAGTCTATAGTTTGTCCCCTTTCCAAAAAGAATTGACAAAGTAGGTCAATTCTTATTAAAGAAGCGACTTGTTGTGAGACAAGCGACAAGGATACTGCCCACCATCGAAGGTACTCGCTCGCCCGGTGGTATGGTAAAGCCCTGACTTCATGGCCCCTGGTTCTGATCTATTCCGCACCTGGCCGAAAGTAGGTCCTCTCAATTGCCCTTGAGCCTGGGCTGCCTGATTATATAGCCCGTGGAATGGAGCTATAAACCCTCAGTAGTCCTGAGAGTTATCCGATGGCTCAGACCCTGGTAATTATCATGCCCGGTACTTCTTAGGTTTGTATAAGGGACAATATCCCCTTTGTCGTCCCAAGGGCCACCCTATTGAATAGGTGCCTGGATTTCGTAATTATTCCACAATTAACAGATGCTGGTGTCTTTTTACCAAGCTTTGGCGTCTTTCTACCATACTTTGGTGTCTTTATACAAATCGTCGGTATCTTTCTACCGTTTTTTAGTGTCTTTCTACCAAGTTTTGGCGTCTTTTTGCCATACTTCGGTGTCTTTTTACCATATTTTGGCGTCTTTATACCAATCTTCGCATGTAGAGTCTGGCTCTATTATGTCCCGGATATTGTGGTGTCTTTCTACCATTGGTCATTTCAATCCCGTCTTCTAGGCAACTTTTCTTTGTTTAAATCAGTATTTTGTAGTTTGTATGTCTGGAAAATGTCTAAAATTGGCCCAAAAATGTGTTAGAACGTTGAAAAAATTTCATGGATAGTCGAAAGATAGGTGGCGACGGTGCCAGATGAAGTGGCGACGGTGCCAGATGAAGTGGCGCCGCCGCTACCCTTAATTGGCGCTGCCCCCAGTTACAACTGGCAGAGCCGCCAGTTGTCACTAGAGCTGGGATCGTGGTGCTAGTGACCTGTTCATTGCTGATTCGGTTTCATTTTCTATGTTTTCTGGCGATTCTAACTTCCAATATTGATTTTCTCTGTGTTTCCAGGGCTTAGAGCCGTTCCGTACCTCTAGGAACTTCGTGAATGCCCAGATTTGGTATTGATGCTATGCATGAGGCGGTCAAGGCTAGGGAAGATGAGGTCGGCTTTGGTTGCTTGGCGGTTCTTTGCTAACTGCTACCAGGATCTGTGATAATACTTCGCTCCCCGCTCTGACGGAGCGATGGATGGATACTACTCATACATTCCATCTGCCTGTAGGGGAGCTGACAGTCACTCCTCTAGATGTCTCTCTAATTAATGGGATGGCGTTTGGTGGCCGGCCAGTACCCTTTGATTCTGGTATTTGCAGCGCATAAGAACAAGTATATCCGGAGATTTCTTAGTTTTGTCCCGAGAATGAAGGGGAAGGCTCTCAGGTATACTGTGATGTGGGACTTGTACGTGCAGTATGTTCCTAGGAATCGTTCTGAGATAGACTTTGCCGTTCGGGCTTTCATTTTGTACCTTTTGGGGATTACATTGTTTAGCAACTCATGTAGTAAATTTCCTATGTGTGTGCTTCCTGCTCTGAAGGATCTAGACCTGGCGGCGACCTATGACTGAGGGTCCGCTTCACTTGCTCACTTGTACTTATGTATGCACCGGGTCATTCGAAGAGGATCCCGTATCTCTGGGATGTGGCCAGTTGTGCATGTGAGTCTGACTTCTTACCCTTTTGCACTCTGTATTTTTACTCTTGTTTCACTGTTTTATGTGCTTTTTTTTACTGATCTAGCATCCATCTAGGCATTTTAACCGGATTTGGCGATCCTCCGACATTGGCTATCCCTCTTCTGAGCTCCTATGATATTTCTAGGAGTTTGCCCCAGCATCGGGCGGCTAAGTATCAAAACCAGTTGATCGAACTGGTGTGGATCGACGTGAGTATTTATTCACTTGCATATTAAATACCCCTTTTTAGACCGTGTCGCCTTGTGACAGCATGTTCTCTGTTTGTAGATTCATTCTTTGTGGAACACCCTGACGAGGGTTCAGTGGCCTGACTGGCTGTAGGGTGTTGTTGAGAGGTCGAGCATGCGTTATCTGATGCATGGCCCGAATTGTCGGTCCTTCTTTCTGGGTGAGCGCGTCTTTCGTTGGTGGGTCAGACTGAGTGCCCATATGATTCCTGGGGGACCAACATTGTCTATGCTGCGCGGGAGGGACGTCATGACCCCTGCTCTTCGTCCGGATCTTAGTGGTTACTCGGCGATGGAATTTGTATCTGTTCCCCGACAGGGCTATCGAGAGGATTTTGTGTCTATCCATCTTTTGGGTAGGTTGCCTCTGTTAGTTGTGACAATGTTTCCGGTTCCGTACGTTGTTGCCGCTCAGGCTTATCATGCGACTGTGAGACCCCGGGTATGTACCCTTTTCTTGGTCTCTTCTGTTTCTGGATTATTGTGTTTGTGATTTCTGTCTGGTTGATCTCTCAGGGAAAAGATAGGCACATAGGCCGTGCTGTCCGGGTTAGGATAGATGTTCCTAAATCTCCTGACCGAGTCCCTATTGGTAGGCAAGATGTTTCTTCTGATATAGTTTCTGGTTTTCTAAGTCAGATGGCAGAGATGACTGCTCGTTAGTAAGAAGATAAAAGAAAAAATTTAATAAATTATTCTAAATATGAGGATTGATAGATGAAGCATTATCTTTTATATGTAATTATAAAGTAAATTCTTTTAGTTGTGCACCATTATAAAGAAAAATTTATATTCTACACAAACACTATATTATACTTTTAGATATGAATGTTACTATAATCAATATCCAATCAAACGAATAACAACAAATGGGACACCCCATCACCAGGGAGTGATTATTATTGGAAAACAAAGAAAATAGCAATTTGAACAAAACAAATAAAGCATTTATTTTTGTTTGACTTAAATGCACACAAAAAAATCACCAAATTTTGCATGTTTTTGGTATTTGACACGAATTTTTAATTTTGCATATAAATATATGAACTATCAATTTTTTATATATATGACCGAGTTTCTGTTTTAGGTCAAAAACGGTGCCGTTTTAGGTCAAAAACGGTGCCGTTTTATGTCAAAAACGGTGTCCGTGTTATATATGCAAAAATTTGACAGTTCGTGTCAAATACTAAAAATATATAAAATTTGGTGATTTTTAGAGCAATTAAGTTTTTTTTTATTTGAAACAAAATAATGAAAGGTTTTTATTCTAAGAATTTTGGACAGTAGCAGACTCTTCTTTCATCTCAACCTTTATGGCTGTAGCCAACTGATCATAGGCTTCACCCCATGCAATACTCATCTCGTCGCTCCACTTTTCTCCAATTGCCTCTTCCACTGTCCGTAGTAATGCTTCTTTTACCACCTAAAATGTGTTTGAATTTTAGTAAATTTAATTAAAAGTACTCGCTCCTGTCTCATGAAGACAGTCCTAGTTAAAAATCTTCACGTACGGGTGACAATTCGTGTCACTGTGTCATAAACGTGCCGTATTTCATTTAAAAATAATAGATTTTCTTAACGCGAAAACAATCCGTTTAACTAATTGCATCAAAATGCGAACCCAGGTTAACACGTGTCGAATTGTATGACCCGTTTACTAAAACAGGGACAGATCACATATTTAATCTATTTAGCACGTTTATTACTAACAAGTTTAATCTATTTACTTATATTTATTTCATTTAATGAGTGTAATCAAACAACAAACCTTCAAAATAACCATAAATCTTAATATAAAAAAAATAATACTAAATTATATGCATAATATAAGTAGATATCGTCACATATAATAATTTAATTAATTAATATAACAAATAAATAGGTTTAAACGTGTTTTAAACGGGTTGGAAGAGTTTAACCTATTTTATCTACTATTTAACCATGTTATAAATGAGTTGACCCATTTATATCAGAACCCATATAAACTCAATCCGAACCCGCTTAACTTCGTGTCGTGTCGTGTAGGAAATTGCCAACCAGCCTTTACACATATAAAAAATAAAAGGGTTAATGTCATAAAAATTCACAAACTTTACACGTTTTTTCATTTTAATCACGCAGTTTCGATTTTCTCATTTTCATTCACGAACTATAACTTTTTCTCAAATTCATACACGGTGCTGAGGTGTCACGGTTCCGTTGGTGTAATTTGCTGAGGTGGATGTCACTTTACACCAATGAATAGTGTCACCTCAACACCGTGTATGAATTTGAGAAAAAGTGGTAGTTCGTGTATAAAAATGAGAAAATTTAAATTACGTGATTAAAATAAGAAAACGTGTAAAATTTATGATTTTTTTTGACATTGACCCAAAATAAATTACAAAAAGTTGGTATTAATTTGATTATAAAGTTACAAAACAAATTGAATTGAGCCTTCCAATATGCACAATTAATTGTCTATGTAGTGAATAGGCATATAACCTATTGAAAGGTCTCCTCACTTTACCATGGAAGAATTATTAGAATAAATATTTTGAATTGATAACAATGCACAACGAAAAATAAAAGGAAATAAGAACTTATATGAAATTGGGTAATGAATTAGAGGAAGCAAGTTTATTAAAAGAACAATTTATTGCTCGAAAAAATAGAAAATAATACCTGAAAATGAGGGTCAACGACTCCTTTCTGTAGATGGATGGAACCCAAATATTTTAGAGTGGTCTCATTAACCACTATCTCACCCTTCTCACGCAGTTGAATAGCTGCTTCACATGTCTGTATATTTTAACATTTTAAATTATGAAATTACTCACTAATGGGATTTCTTTATTAGTGGATCTCGACTATGACAAATTCTTTTTCTTTTTGGTTTTCTCCATCTGGTGTAGGTGTTATGTATGCTCATTTTTTTTTTTGGTGACGAGGACTCACTCTACTGAGCCGAAATTCAATATTATTGTCAAATCCCGGGATGTGGACCGCCCGCAAGTCCACATACCTGGTAATTCCGGGCTATAATGGCCAGCAATCCAACCTCAACCACTCCATATTAAGAAAGGGCGTAGCTGGGGTATGCTCATATTTTTTAAAACCTTTGACCACAAATTTCATGATATTCAACAACCAAATTGATTATTTGTGATTCTATGAAGATATTGTATTGGAACGCTGAATATCTGCCAGCCTCACATACCTATGGTAGTCCTATCTAAAAAGTAATAAAATATAGGGATAATCGCAAAATAAATCTTAACGTTTCGACAATGAGCTGTAGCTCAAATGATATAAGCGTTAGGGAACAAACTGTTAGGTTGTGGGTTCATTCTCTCCCACAAACACTTCCACTTCTCAATTATCAAACAACAAAATTATTAATGTTCATATTTAAGTCTAATACGAAACAAATTATAACCTTTCCAAATTTTTATATTT
Source organism: Mercurialis annua (assembly GCF_937616625.2). Classification (NCBI taxonomy): domain Eukaryota; kingdom Viridiplantae; phylum Streptophyta; class Magnoliopsida; order Malpighiales; family Euphorbiaceae; genus Mercurialis; species Mercurialis annua. The sequence goes on along the minus strand of NC_065577.1, from coordinate 32,605,006 downwards.
TATAGTTTAAACCGTTTTCAGGCCATTGTTTACATATGTGGTAGTCATGCTATTGGCATATTAAATCACAATGTTTAAAATTTTAAAAATAAAATCTCAATTTTTCGCATTTTTGCATTCAGCAGCCTAAATAAATGATAAAATGGCCGAAATTCTGATTGAGACTACAAAATGGAAAAATTGAAAAGGTAAGCATTTGTTTCGTAGCATTTTAGACGTTAGGTTTAAATCGCTAAGTGAAATGTTAGGATTTGTTTTACCAATACCTCTAAAATATATGGTACTCTTACTATAATCAAGATCCTAGTTTCCGATTAAAATTACTCATATCAATGTTATTTTTAATAAGACATAACACGATGAATATTAAATAAAAATGTATTATAAAAATCAATAATAAGTTTATTTTAGTAATTTCATATTTGGCTTTCTTCTATATTAATCATTGAGTAATAGTAAAATGAAGTTATAGAAATGCATACCATCTTGAAAACCTTGACAGCATGAGCTTTAAGCTTAGGATTATTCTCAGGAACTTCATCCGAGTCCTTCAAGAATGAAAACATGCCTTTTGCAGCTGGTGCTATCTCTAAGATGCTGTTTTTCATTTTCATTTTCATTTTTTTGTATCAAAATATATAAGATTATTATATCATTGTCTAAAAATTAAATTAATTAAAAAGTAGATGAAGAATTAACTTACATGCTAAAGAATCGAAAGCTGTAGAGAGGAATGTCTTGCTTCATGAGTTCCCATGATTCTTTCACCAGAGCTTCTTGCTTCTCAGTAAATCCCATTACTATTTTCTTCTCAATCTCTTTTGGGGTTTGGTCTTGCTATAATTGTGTGGTATTTGTCAATTTCTTACCTATAAGGATAATTATAGAGTGGAGCTATATATATATATATATATATATATATATATATATATGTATTTGCAGTGTCAGATCCAAACAATTTGCATAGTGGGTTCAATTATTTTTCTCGGAGAATCGGTTCATTTGCATAAAATTAAATTATTAAATAAATGTTTATAATTATTTTATTAAAAATTAATATTTAAAAAGTATTATATATTTTTGGAGAAAGAGTTATATATACTTTGAAGATTTGACTTTAAAATCAAGTAAACTCTCAACGTCCGGAATTCAAATACGCCCATCGTCTTAAAAAATGAACTGCCAACCCTAAAAATTTGACACCGTCTCTTTGGTTTGAAGATACTGTTAATTTAATCCTACGTGGCTGATGTTACCATTTGTATTTAATTAATATGTGGCTTTATCTCCCGGCTTTTTCGAAGAAAGTAGACGGTGTCAAAATTGGAGTCTGGTTATTCATTTTTTAAGACGTTGTGGTGTATTTGAATCTTTGTGGACATTGAGGGATTGTTTGGTGTAGACACCTCTTTTCCGGACAGGTAGAAAAGTGATAAGGGACTAAAGCGTCCGATGATGATTTCCAGAGACACCCTTCTGGGTAACTAGCTAGCAATCTGCATGTTGGAATTCAAGCGCATTAGATCAATTCGCAGTGGCAAAATTGAAGGATTGAAGCGTAATTTGCTGCAAATAGCCTATAAAAATTCACTAAGATTGTGATAGAATTCTAAGAAATTGGACTAATTATAATTACTTAAAAGTTAATGGGCCTATTTGTAGGTTTGACGGACTAAATTGCCCAAAACCAAACCTTAATGGCCCTGAAAGCCTATTTTGACACTTTCAGGGACCAAAATAGCCAATTTGCCGTCTTTTTCATGGCATATACTACTTAATACGAGTTTAATTGATAAATAACTTAAGGTAGAGTTTTAATTCAATTCTAACACCTAACCCTAAAACATAACCCTAACCCTAATGCAATCACTATAAATAATACTGTTATAAATCCTGAAAAAGGGTGGCAATTAAATTAAACACAAAGAACACACAAACCCTAACTGGGCATGATATAGCCGAACCACTGTAATACCCCAAAATATTTAAGTATCTAATTAGGCCACGTGTCCAATGTTTAGTCGCCGGAGTGGCGATATCGGAAGGATTTCCGAGAAATTAAGATAAATATAAAATTTTAGTAGGACGGTTTCGAAAAAGATATTGCAAGAGATTTAATATTATATTTCAGTTCTAAAGTTGGAATTAGAATTAGAAAGGAAAAATGTCAAGAAAAGTTCCAAACTAGAGTTCAGGGACTAAAGTGGTAATTTAGCCATATAAATCCCGAAGTGAAAATTGTTTCGCCAAACTTCGCGAAATGTTTTATAGTATTTGTGGTAAAAGTTTCGGGTCAGTCCGAGGCCTTTTAAAATTTGGACGCGGATGCATTTTAGGCTAAATTGCAATTTTTGAAAAGTTTAAAGACTAAAGTGCAAATTAGCCAATTAAGTCTCGAGAATAGCAATTGGAAGATTATTGACGGAAAATAGTAATCTTGGGTTAGTATTATTTATTTGGATAAAAATAATACGTAAGTAATTGAGTTAAAATGAATAATTAACCATTTGGTTAAATTAGAAAGTTTAAAAGAGAAATGGTTTAAGTTAAAGAAATGAAGGACTGAATTGGAAAATTAGCCAATATATATATATATATATATATATATATATATATATATATATATATATATATATATATATATATATATATGTTCAGAAGAGAATAATGATCGAGAGAATGAGAATAAGAGTTACAGTGAAGAAGAAATTTGACGATCGATTTCGATCCGCCGCCGTTTCGCCGTTTCTCGACGGAATCGAGCGATTCTTGCGCCGTTGGAACGAGGATTCAATTCTCTATCAACTTCATACTTCAAACCAAGGTAATATTTTTGTTTTGTTTCCTGGAATTGAAGGTTTAAGGGTTGTTATGTTGCGATCGAATCGTATCAACCGTAGTCACGTCGTTTTTGACGTTTTTGATAATTATTAAGTTGAATTTTGTGTTATATTGATGTAGAAACATGTCGGAATGAGTTAGGGGTTTCAGAAGCAAGTCGAAATGATGTTTGCGGCTGTTAGAAGGTGTCGCACGACGTGCGACAATGTCTCACGACGTGCGACATAACCTCGCGACGCGAGCGGACTTGCGATTGGCATAATTTCTTCGTTCGGACTCGGAATTGAGCGATTCGCGCTGCTTTGGAAAGAGGAAAGGATTGTATATCATGCTAGAGCATCAAACTAAGGTAAGAATTAATTTTGGGTTGCTGTAAGTAAGGTTTTATGGCTGCCTAGGGTTTGAATCATGCGAGTTTCATCGAATTAACGTAATTGATTCGTTTAAAGCTTAGTTATGCGTTTTTTATCGTTTGGAGTGTTGTTTTGATGATGGATAAGTATGGAAGCGTCGTTAGCATGTCAGAATCGAAGTCGGGGCCATTTTTATGGCTTTTCCGAAGTGAGGACGTCTCCCACGACGTGAGGGACATCCTCACGATGTGAGGAAGGCTCTCACGTCGTGCCATGACCAATTTCGAGCTACTTTTTGGTCATTCGTGACCCGTTTTGATATTCCAAAGTTTAATGCTTGATGTTTTGAGTTGTTTGAAGTTAACGGACTTCAATTTAATGAAATATGATTAGGGTTTTAGTATTAAGTTTACGTTTATAAATTAAACGTACGTACGATTTGAATAGGAAATGGATATATCGACGAACTATTAGACCAACGAGCTGAAGTAGCTAATGGATCAAGCGACGCATGGAACTTACGTTCGTGGAATCGTGATAATGCGACTTTTGGATAGCGGTCACGGTGAGTTGCATTTTACTTTCGCATATTGTTTATAAAAGTTATTTTCATATATTATGATTTTATACGTCGCATTTATAAGATTTGATCACTTGAATGATTGTTTTGAGCTGAAACTCTAGTATGCGATCCGAAGAAACTAGCTACTTATTGGGTGTCAATAGGCTGTGTGATCACCAGTATCGAGTCATTCTAGTGTGTTTGCATATGAGAAATGATTTAATATATACGTGCATGATATGAATATGAATATGAATTTCGAAGTTGGACAATGAATTCGATACGAGCGAGCACTCGGTTACGGTGTAACCTAGAGTCCCCGTATCAAGTGAGTTGGACTAACACTTTGGGATTAAGAGACTAGTCGCGATCGACGTGGTAGAGTGTGAACACTCCCGGGTCGGACCATTCGGATTAGTATGATTTGAATATTTGTAAGTTGTGTCACATTTTAGGATATTAGTTTCGAATGGATCAAATACTTGCTTATAGATATTTTCATATTTTACTTGATTTGTAATGCGATGTTACGTTTTTACAATACCGTTAGTAACTTACAAACTCACTCACTATTTCCCAAAATACTGACTCCCTCACAGTGTTTTCTTTCAGATGATCGGAGTCGGATCTGTCACGACCCATTTTCATGAATCGCGACCGGCGCTAAGGTATGGGTAATGTAGTACAAAAATCCGTAGCTAGCCTTTCAATTAACATATAAACACATAAACCTGCAAAAAACTAATGCTCGGGGGCAACCAAGACTTCAGCCTAAATCTAGCAGTTATAATATTCAACAATTAAAATAACATGCTTTCCAATAATGGTATTAAATCGGCTTAACATAAATAATTTGGAATAATCATATAACATGCCAGAGCAATAATAAATCAGTCAGACCAATCTGACAACAACTAGAATAAGATAAAGACGTCTAATCAACTACTGCGGTCTAAGAATGAAATAGTTGATAGTTCTACTAAAATAAATGGAACCTCCGAAGAAAAGTAAATGCGGAGATCACCAGACTATCTCAGATTATAACCCTGGGAAAAATTGGGAAAACAACGGGGTCAGATATACTGAGATGAGTTTATACCACTATCTACATTTATTAAGTGGAAAAACTTTAAAACCGTTTAAAACATTTAATAATGATATTACGAATAATAGTTGGAACCCTAATCCACAATTCTAAATATAAATATAATCCAATAGGTCTGGTCCCGAGAGCTGAGCTACACCGAGTTACCACTGACCACACTTATACCAGAGTCCCGAGAGCTGAGCTACACCGAGTTACTCTACCTGGTCCCGAGAGCTATGCTCACACCGAGTTACCACATTTCAATATATACCTTACCCAGATCAATACCGGTGCGCACGCAGTCCTAATGATGCCCATTAGGTAGCATGTTCCAACTAAGAGCCATAATATAAAAACAGTTCGAAATATACGTACATTATATATATTTAATATTAAAATAACAATTTACTTAATAAAGCGGTAAATAGTAAGTACAAGCTCACTGCTTGCTAATCCACGTGATAACCGGCAAGCAACTAATCCTGGTTCGCCTCTGAAGCACGAACAGTAGACGGGTCTAGACAAATAAAATAATTATTAATACAGACCCTAACTCTAGAGAGTACTAGACACCACATAGTACTAGCACAAATAACACGTCGGAATTAAATAATCCAAACAACACAAAAATACCCAAAAGGTAATAATGCACAATTATTACAAGTCTATTGAGTTCTTGCTTAAAATCCGATTTACAAAATATTATTTAATAACATTTAAATAATAATAATTTTCCAAATAGTGGATTAGCGGAGTTACCAATAACTATCAAGCTAATCTCGCTTGTCGGGTGACCAAGTCTAACCCGACTCAAAATGTTTATCAAATATAAACCCGAGTTTATATTTATAAAATAATTCAATAAAATAATAATCCATTTTAAAAACGGAACTCAATAACTTCAATTTTAAGTAACCCAAGTTACAACCCAAAAATCTAACAATTTTAAGTTTATAAAAGTTTAGGGACTAAACTGTACTTTACCCAATTAGGGACTAAACTGTACTTTAGCCAATTAGGGACTAAACTGTACTTTAGCCAATTAGGGACTAAACTATACTTTAGCAAATTTGATATCTGAAATCAAATTAATTGCTTTTGTTTATAATTAAAACAAAATATGAAATTACTAACCAATAACTTATTTAAATAAGTTATAAAAACGTTCAGAGGCTAAATTGTAATTTAGCCACTTTCATGTTAAATTGATATACGAAATTAATTATAATTACCCGAGTAATTATATTAACTTAAATTATAAATTACCATCGTTTACAATATTCAATTATAAATCCAATCAAAATCCTAGTTATTATCAACGATTAATAAAATTTAGCTTATGGGATTTATTTGATTTAAACAAAACAAATGGGTGATTATTTAGCAAATTAACCATCCTCTTCAATTAAGGAAATAGAACCAATTCTACATGTTAGGAACAGAGACCATGTTTTTAGCAATTGAATCAATCCCACAAATTCCTGCCAAGAACTAAGTTTATAACCTTAAGTTGTAAACTCAAAATCCCTTTAAACTCACAATCTCTTTAACAAATTCAACAACCCTTACTTAATGAAATATGCATCCTCAATTTGTTTAGCAAGAAAATGGCATTTAAGAACCTTGTACAAGATGCTTAACAATGGCGTATAAACAATCAATATAAATCGTACGACGACTCACACAACGGAACCTCACGGCTCAACAATTCAGTTAACTCAACAATCAAGGATGTTCAATAACATAAAAATAACCAACATCATGTAATAAGAACATCGGCAGAAACCAATTTCAAATAAGAAACAGAACCAAGCTAGCGTACTGTTGGACCAAGTCCTATTTGAACCCTAATTTTGAGTTTGACAATCAATTTAAAGAGTCTAATCATGTTTATTAGTGTGTAGGAACATATAGAAACCATCCCGGGTCGAATCGGAGCTTTCTAGCGAGAATCGAAAAATCGGAATCACCACTAGTTCTAGTAGCTTTTCGCGCCCGAGATGCCTCAGGCATCACGGGCGAGATTCATATATCTCGGGCGCGACAAAGCACATCTTGGGCGCGATTCATCAGTCACTCAAAGGTGTTTGGTTCTTGACTTGTATCTCGGGCGCGATGCAGATGACCGTTGAAGGTCCAACGGCTATATCAGAGCCTTCCATCAGTTGTCTGACAAGTGGCCTTCAACCATTGGCTGAATTTTTGACACTCAAATATCTCGGGTGCGACACGGTGTATCTCGGGCGCGACAGACAGACTTTCAGCACAATCTTGAGTTTTCTTCTAGAAGATTCAAGGGTTTGTTGTTGGGGTTATAAATACCCCTTGTCTACCTCATTTATGAGGTTAGACACTCTAGCAACAACAAACATACTCAAGCATTCAATTTATTCTCTCTACATTTATTGTGCATCATTTATTGATTGCTTATTCTCTTTGTTGATTGATTAATCATTGTGATTCAATCATTAGTGTTGTAGGTTTGTGTTCATCCTTAGAAAAACATATTGTGAGTTTGAGATTATGTCTTAGAAATCTCTTTGTAAAGTTTGTGTTTAGCTTTAAAGCACAATCCTAATTAGTGAATTCTAAAATCTCAATCCTTGATTGAGTAGTGGAGTAGGATCGTGTTGTGATCCGAACCACTCTAAATTGCTTGTGTCAATTTCTCTTCTCTTTAACTCCTCCTAAATTTTAATTACCCTCTAAACCTTATTCACCCCCCCTCTAAGGTAGCTACATAGGGATTTCAATTGGTATTAGAGCAAGGTTACTCATCTCATTGCTTAATTGCGAGTTCTTCGATCCAAATGGCTACCGAAAACTTCTCAAATACTCTTCGTCCTTTCTTTGATGGAACGGATTATCCTAATTGGAAATTTCGTATGGAAAATTATCTTGACATGGATGGTGTTTACTTGTGGCATATGGTTCTTGATGGTTATATTGCACCTACTCAAATGAAGGATGATATTATAATACCTTGGCCAAGAAAAGAGTAGACCAAGGATCACATCCAAGCTAATGCTCTCAACCGGAAAGCTATTTGTGTGATCTTTTCTTCTTTGTGTAGAGAAGAGCAAGGAAGGGTTCAACATTGCACAACGGCTAAAGAAATGTGGAAGATTCTTGAGAACTACCATGAAGGAACGGTTCAAGTCAAGAACAAGAAGGTTGAGCTTCTCATTGCGGAATATGAAGCGTTCAAGAACAAGCCAAATGAGACCGTTACCGAAACTACCAATAGACTCTTTGGCATTACCACCAATCTCAAGAAGCTAGGTAAGCACTATACTCTTGGTGAAGTCAATGGAAAAATTCTTCGTTCATTGCCTCTCCTTGATTGGCAACCGAAGATAACCGCCATTGAGGAATCCCATGACATAAATAATTTGAGAACCGATGAGCTTATCGGAAACTTACTTCTTCATGAGATGACTTACATGAAAGAAATTCAAGAATTGAATAAGTCTCAAGAAGAGAAAAATAAGGGAATTGCTTTGAAGGCTAAAGCCATTGAAAGTAAGGTTGAAGAGGAGCTTAATGTAAGTGATGAAGAAGATGATGAAGAGATGGTGCTCTTGTCTAAGAAAGTAAGGGAATGGAGAACAAGGAAGAAGTCTCAAGTTCAAAAATATGAGCAAAAGGGTGAGTCCTCAAACTTCAAGAGATCATCTAACTCCAAACAAGAGACTCCTACTCTTAGAAGAGATGTCACTTGCCATGGTTGTGGCAAAGCGGGTCATATTAGACCGGAATGTAGACAAGGGCAAAGGAAATCCTTTCAAAAGGATAAGAAGGGATTCATCACTACTTGGGATGATGAAAGTGATTATCAATCCGATGAAGATTGCCAAGAAGAGGCAAGAGCAAACCTTTGCTTCATGGCTCTAGTTGATGAGTCTCCATCCGAGGTAAGCACTCTACCCTTTATCTCTTGGGATGGTGTAGGCATAGAATCTCATGATAGCTCTAGTGATATTGTTGTTATGAAAAATACCCCTAGTGTCTCTTGTGTTTGTAAATGTTGAGAATGTGTTGGTTGATGATTCTTTGGTTTATGAGATTGATGATGAATGTCATAACATGATAAATGAACTAACTAGCAAATGTAGTGACTATCATACCAAAATGAAGCTTTTCAAAAAGGAAGCCTCTATGGCTAAAATTGAGATGCTCAATTTGAAGAAAGAAATCCAAGACCTAAAATCTTCTTTAGAATCTATCCCTAAGCAAGATGTAAATATCTTGCTTAAGGAAAATGAAACACTAAAGAGTGAAATTCTTTCTCTAAATAGCTCTATCTCAAGATTTCACAAAGGGAAGGAATCTTTGGACAATCTTCTTGATTCTCAAAGAAACCCTACCATAAAATTTGGGCTTGGCTATAGTCACAACCTCTCTTCCTCAAGTGTGACTAATTTTGTGAAGGCTTCTTCATCTCAAACTTCTTCTATTGAAGTTCCTCCTTCTTTTGTCAAACCAAAAGAGGTGAAGAAGAGGTATGCTCAAGCTCCCAAGACTAAGCCATTTGTGGCTCCTAAGCCTAAGAGCAAAGTGGGTACAAGACCCCCTAGACATACCCATGCTTCTCAATATAGTCACAAATGGGAGAAGAGAAGTATGAAAACGAATCATTTTCATTCATATCCTTATGCTCATTCTCACAACAAAGCTCATGCATACACTTATGATCACTCTTGTGCACATTGCTATGCTCACACATGTGAGGCTCCTAGAGCCAAGACTTATCCATCTTATGCTCACATATCTCCTAGACTTCAATGTGTTTATTGCATATGGTCATAAGAATGTTGATTGCTATGTTAGAAAGGTCCAATTGAGGTTAATTCCCTTGGACTATTCTAGTGCTAACTTCCAAGGACCCAATGTGATTTGGGTACCTAAAGTTTGAGTTTGTTTGTTCTAGGTGCCAAAAGAAACCGTGGTGAATAAAACAAAATGGTATGTCGATAGCGGTTCTTCTAGGCACATGACGGGCCACATCTCCAACTTCACCCATTTGGAACATAAAAAATTGGGAAATGTCACCTTCGGTGATGATGCCAAAGGTCAAGTTGTGGGGATAGGCAAGATAGGTAACTCTTCTTTTCCTTCTATAGAAAATGTGTGGCTTGTTAATGGTCTAAAACATAACCTTTTAAGTGTAAGTCAGTTGTGTGATAAGGGCTATAATGTCAACTTCGATTCCAAGGCTTGCTATGTTATCCAACCAATGGATAACACGGTTATCTTCAAAGGAAATCGAAGGCAAAACACTTACATAATTGACTTGGATACGCTTGAAAACCGAGATGGCAAGTGTTTACTATCACTTAGCGATGAATCTTGGTTGTGGCACCGTAGACTTGGTCATGCTAGCTTAGACCTCTTAAATGAGGTTAGCAAGGATGAGCTTGTTAAAGGTTTGCCTAAGATAAATTTTTCAAAAGACAAAGTGTGTGGACCTTGTCAAATGGGAAAACAACACAAGTCTTCTTTTAAAGCTAAAAATGTTGTTTCTACCTCTAGACCATTACAATTGCTTCACATGGACTTGTGTGGACCTATGAGAGTTGCTAGTTTGTGTGGCATGCATTATGCATTTGTGTTAGTTGATGACTACTCTAGATTCACTTGGGTGATATTCTTGGCTCATAAGAATGAAGCTTTTAACGGTTTTAAAAGTTTTGGAAAGCGTGTTCAAAAAGAAAAAGATTTATCTATTTCAAGTATTCGAAGTGATCATGGAACCGAATTTCAAAATGAATCTTTCAAATCTTTTTGTGAAGAAAATGGTATTTCTCATAACTTTTCGTCTCCTAGAACGCCTCAACAAAATGGGGTTGTTGAAAGGAAAAACCGTACTTTGGTTGAAATGGCTCGATCTATGCTCAATGAGTATGACTTACCTCATTACTTGTGGGCCGAAGCTATGAACACCGCTTGCTATGTTTCAAACCGCATTTTCAAAAGACCTATTTTGAACAAAACATCTTATGAGCTTTGGATAGGAAGAAAACCCAAGATTTCATACTTTAGAGTATTTGGATGCAAGTGCTTCATATTAAATACCAAGGATGACCTTGGAAAATTTGATTCCAAAACGGATGAAGGTGTGTTTTTGGGTTATGCCTCTAATAGCAAGTCTTTTAGGGTCTTTAACAAACGTACTTTAGTTGTTGAAGAGTCCATGCATGTGGTATTTGATGAGTTCTCCAAGGATTTTCCGGAAAAGGTCTTGTTTGCTCATGACTTTTTAGGTTCTCTTGACAATATCAATTTGGTTGAAAATCAAGAACCACCTATAAGTCTAGTGAGAACATCTCAACCAACTCAAGAGGAGAACAAAGTTGAATCCGAATCTCTTCCTCCGGTTCAACCCTTTCATGATCTACCTAAGGATTGGGCTTTCAAGAAAAGTCACCCTCAAGAGTTGATTATTGGTGAGACTTCAAGGGGAGTAAGTACTCGCTCTCAATTCAAAACTTTTGCTAATGTTGCGTTCCTATCTCAATTTGAGCCCACTAAAGTTAGTGAAGCTCTAGTTGATGAGCATTGGGTGATTGTTATGCAAGATGAACTCAATGAATTCACAAGGAATAAAGTTTGGGAGTTAGTCCCTTCTCCTAATGGTCACACTATTATTGGAACAAAATGGGTATTTCGGAATAAGTTGGATGAAAGTGGAGCAATAACTCGGAACAAGGCCCGATTGGTTGCCCAAGGCTATAACCAAGAGGAAGGCATTGATTATGAGGAGAAATTTGCTCCGGTTGCTAGATTAGAAGCAATTCGTATGTTGTTAGCATATGCATCATGCATGAACTTTAAACTTTTTCAAATGGATGTTAAAAGTGCCTTTTTAAATGGTTTTATTGAGGAGGAAGTTTATGTTAAACAACCTCCCGGTTTTGAAGACTTTAAACATCCACAACATGTTTTCAAACTCAACAAGGCTTTATATGGTTTAAAACAAGCTCCTAGAGCTTGGTATGATAGATAGAGTAATTTTTTGCTTTCAAATGGTTTTTCCAAAGAAAAAGTCGATACAACTCTTTTCACAAAAACTCATAAGCATGATATTCTTTTTGTTCAAATCTATGTTGATGATATCATATTCGGTGCTACTAATGAGTCTCTTTGTGGAGATTTTTCTACGTGTATGACTAGGGAATTTGAGATGAGTCTCATGGGGGAACTCAAGTTCTTTCTTGGACTTCAAATCAAACAAAATGCGGACAACATCTTCATAACTCAATCCAAGTACACCAAAGAAATGCTCAAGAAATTTGGCATGGAGACCTCTTCAAGTAGCAAAACACCTATGAGTACCACAACAAAATTGGACAAGGATGAATCGGGTAAATGCATTGATATCACAATGTATAGAGGTATGATCGGTTCACTTCTTTATCTCACCGCTAGTAGACCCGATATTATGTTTAGTGTGTGCTTATGTGCTCGTTTTCAAGCTTGTCCTAAGGAATCCCATTTGCATGCCGTTAAGCGTATTTTCAAGTATTTGCATGGCACTTTGAACCTAGGAATTTGGTACCCTAGAAATGTGGACCCTAGCTTGCTTGGCTACTCTGATGCCGACTATGCGGGTTGTCTTTTAGACCGTAAAAGTACCTCCGGGACTTGCCAATTTTTAGGTCATAGCTTGATCACATGGAGTAGCAAGAAACAAGTATCCGTGGCTTTGTCAACCGCGGAAGCCGAATATGTAGCGGCCGATTGTTGTTGTGCTCAAATCCTTTGGATTAAGCAACAACTTTTGGATTATGGTGTTACACTTAGTCATATTCTCATCGAATATGACAACACTAGTGCAATTAACCTATCCAAGAACCCTATTCAACACTCTAGGAGTAAACACATAGATATTCGTCATCATTTTATTCGTGATCATGTGAAAAAAGGAGACGTTGTAGTCGAATTCATCGATACAACTAACCAATTTGCGGATATTTTTACCAAGTCTCTAAATGAGGATCGTATGCATTATATCATTCGAGAGCTTGGTATGCTTGATGGGAGCACTTTGAGTTGATTTGCATGATTAAATTGCCTATTTGATGTGTGACTTTATGTTTTTTATTGACTTAATTGATTGGACCAATACACATGTTTATCCCATTTTTATGATGTTTACCTACAATTAATTATCCATGGGTGTTGGAATCAAGGCTTGGCATTGTAAAAACTTTTCCAAAACTGTTTAAAATTCGAAATTTCTATGAATCTCGACCGAGATCTACATATCTCGGGCGAGATGTTCAAACAAGAAACAAATTTTAATGGCCTGCAATATATCACGACCAAGATACATAAATCTCGGGCGAGATATAAAGAATAAAATTTAATTTTTTCCCCTGTTACTATCTCGACCGAGATCTATATATCTCGGGCGCGATATCTGTCCAGGAACTTCATTGTTTCTGACCTGCATATATCTCGGGCGAGATATTGTCATCGCGGGCGAGATTCATCCGACCGTTTGAAAATAACGGCTAGTTTGATGAATCTCGGGCGCGATAGGTATATCTCGGGCGAGATATATGCAGATTTTTCAAAAATCTGCTCGTTTTGACACTTGTCAAAACGGCTAGTTTTTGAAAAACTAGCCGTTTTATGACCGTTTTTCGGATTTTTAAGGCCTATAAATACCCCATTTGAGAGCATTTCTTATTTACAAAACCTCTCAAACATTCCTAAAGTCTTTCTTGTGCAAAATTGCCTTTTAATCCCTCAAAATCCTCAACTCTCTTGCATTTTCATCATCACTTCATTCATTCATTCATAATGGCACCCAAAGCTTCCTCTATCAAAGGGAAAGACTCCGGCTCAAGCTTCGACTCAACTTCCTACATTGGAAATGGAGGAATTGGCTATTCGAAGGGAAAATATGGAGAAAGCGGAAATTGAAGGTACTCGCTTTCCTTCTCTTGTGGATATGACTTTTGACGGATTGAGGATTCAAGTTGAAGAATACATTGATGCTTTGGGATGGTGGAAATTTGTTCTTGAAAATAGAGAAGAAACCATTGAAGATTTGACGAAGGAAGTAATTGCTTCGCTTCATATGATCACCAACGAAAATCACCGCTCCGGGTTCTATGGAGGAACATTTCAAGTTCATGGCAAGATCTACAAGCTCGCTCCAAGGGAAATAGATGAGTGCTTTGGGTTTGAGGAAGGTTTTGCAACAAACTACCTTCGTGTTGAGGAGTTCAAGATTCATGAATTTTGGGCGGAAGTTAGCACCGATGTGGCGCATGAACCTCGCACCGCAATTGCCAAGTCAATTGCAACTCTTCCCTTGTTTGTCTTCCATCGGATAGTCACTTATTCGATCAATGGACGACATGAAGGAAATGAAAAGGTCCCAATCAAAGACCTATTCTTCATGTGGTGTGCGGTCCGAGGAGTGCGTTTCTCTTGCGCTCGGTACTTCATGGAACATCTCCATGCCCTTGGAAAGAAGAGGGGAACTCTTCGGGTTGGCTCATTTGTAACGGCGATGGTCAAGAAGGCCAAGGCCTATTCTTCAGCTCTACGCCAAAATCACCTGGAATCCTAAACTCGACTGACTTCCCTCGACAGTCAATAAAAGCAAAGTGGCGTGACAACCAGTCCATCCCCAAGATGACATCAAAAGAAAGAACGTTAAGCACAATCAAATCAGCACATAATTCTCTACCCTAAATAACCACTGGACAAGAAGGATAAACGACGTCCACTACTACACCTTCAGACATAGGTGTAGACACAGCTAGAGGTTCACTCAAAATAGATGGTGCAATACCCAATTTCCCAGCAAAGCACGTAGACACAAACGAATGGGTTGCACCCGCATCAAATAATACCAAAGCATCAGTAAAAGAAATCGGAATGGTACCTTGCACCACAGCATTTGATGCACGCGCATCCTGAGGAATAAGAGCGAACACTCTGGCCTGACCCTGCGGCTGCTGCTGAGAACTCTGCCCAGTAGCATAACTGTTGGAACCTTTGCCACCGTTACCACGGCCACCAAAACCTCTGCCACCAGAAACACGGTCCCGCTGGCCACCAAAAGATGTTGCAGGCTGAGAATACCCTACAGACCGTGTAAACGCAGGTCTCTACTGCTGGTAAGATGACTGCGCCACACTGGAGTTAGACATCTGCTGTCCAGATGTCGGACACTCCCTGGAGAAATGACCCGGCTAGCCACAAGAGAAACAACCTCCAGGAGTTAACTGGCACTGTCCATAGTGCCTGCGTCTGCAATTCTGGCAGAACGGAATGTTTGATCCACCACTGTACCCGCGTCCTGAACCACGGTTACTCCCGCTGCTACTAGAACTGTACGGAGCACTCCTAGCACTATGCCTCCCCATGTTGTGCGTCCGACGACTTCCCCTATTGGCCTGAGAAGAGCCATTGTAGTAGTTTCCACTACCATGCTGCGCTGGGGCCTGTTGCCCCCCACTAAGAAGACCACTCTTTCCCTTCTGATTCTGGAAAGGGTCAGAGATCGTCCCAAACTGAATCAATGAGTTCTCCATCCGACGAGCACTATCCACTACTCGAGAGAACTCCATGTCTGTCCCTATCAGCAAAGGAAGAAATTTCGAGCCTAAACCCCTAACATAGCAGTCGTTCACCCGCGCTCGATCACCCTGTAGATCTGTAGCAAACCGCTCCAAACGGACAAACTTTGTAGTGTAGTCTGTCACTGATCTATCTCCTTTCTTCAAATTTAGCAGCTTTTCTCTGAAACTCTCAGTAACAGAGAAGGGTAGATAGTAACCTCTGAACCTGTTCACAAACTCAGCCCAAGTCAATGTGGCCATCTCTGGTCTGATGTTATCGCGAAACCAGTCCTTAGCTGGACCCTTCAGCGACATCTCCACAAGCATCACTGATTGATGATCAGTAGCTTGAATCCTCTGACTGTTGTACTCAAACTCCTCCAAAAAGTCAAGAGCATCTCATGTGCCATCAAATGAAGTCGGAGTCAACTTCATGTAGGTCATCACCACCTCTTTAATTGTCGGAATATGATCGACACCAGCAAGTCCACCAATACCAGCTACAGCACCAGCCTGAGGTTGCTGTTGCTGCGCTAACTGACCCAGTACAGTACACTGATTCTGCAGAAGAGCCTGGTTGTTCTGCATCTTGACAATCTCAGCCAAGAAAGTAGTGAAGTCGAACGCCTGCATGTTCGATGCCTGTTGCACCTCCGGTGCCTACTGCACATTCGGTGCCTGAACACCTGCTGCACCACGTCCTCTAGCTCCACCTATCCCAGCACCAGCTCCTCTGCCTCTACCAGCTCCTCTACCTCTTCCAGCACCTCCACCTCGACCACATCCAGCATTTGCCTGAACTTGTGGCACATTCTGATCGACTTCCATGGAAATCGCATCATCAGCCTCTACGTCTTGCTCTGCCGCAGCACGAGTACGAAAAGCGTTGTTCATATCCTAAGGATTGAACAAAAACAATTTAAATAACAAATATTTCATACCCAAGTATGAGCAAAAACAAGTAACATATAGGATTTCCCAAGAAATTAACAGCAATAAAATATTCACCCAAGTGAAACAACATCAATAATTAAAAGCATCAAATCAACATATAATGACCGACTCGACGCAATCCTATTGGTGTAGGCAGAATGTTTTAAAATCAAAAGATGACGTTTTTAAAGATATGACAAAAACCTATATCCGCAGTAGTTCCTAAGACACAACCATACTTAACAGAGTAAACACATAGCAAGCAAATGGCCTTGGTTTGAAACCAATGCTCTGATACCAAGTTTGTCACAACCCATTTTCATGAATCGCGACCGACGCTAGGGTATGGGTAATGTAGTACCAAAACCCGTAGCTAGCCTTTCAATTAACATATAAACACATAAACCTGCAGAAAACCAATGCTCGGGCGCAACCGAGACTTCAGCCTAAATCTAGCAGTTATAATATTCAACAATTAAAATAACATGCTTTCCAATAATGGTATTAAATCGGCTTAACATAAATAATCCGGAATAATCATATAACATACCAGAGCAATAATAAATCAGTCAGACCAATCTGACAACAACTAGAATAAGATAAAGACGTCTAATCAACTACTGCGGTCTAAGAATAAAATAGTTGATAGTTCTACTAAAATAAATGGAACCTCCGAAGAAAAGTAAATGCGGAGATCACCAGACTCTCTCATATCATAACCCTGGGAAAAATTGTAAAAACAACGGGGTCAGATATACTGAGATGAGTTTATACCACTATCTACATTTATTAAGTGGAAAACCTTTAAAACCGTTTAAAACATTTAATAATGATATTACGAATAATAGTTGGAACCCTAATCCACAATTCTAAATATAAATATAATCCAATAGGTCTGGTCCCGAGAGCTGAGCTGCACCGAGTTACCACTGACCACACTTATACCAGAGTCCCGAGAGCTGAGCTACACCGAGTTACTCTACCTGGTCCCGAGAGCTATGCTCACACCGAGTTACCACATTTCCATATATACCTTACCCAGATCAATACCGGTGCGCACGCAGTCCTAATGATGCCCATTAGGTAGCACGTTCCAACTAGAAGCCATAATAATAAAACAGTTCGAAATATACGTACCATATATATATTTAATATTAAAATAACAATTTACTTAATAAAGCGGTAACTAGTAAGTACAAACTCACTGCTTGCTAATCCACGTGATAACCGGCAAACAACTAATCATGGTTCGCCTCTGAAGCACGAACAGTAGACGGGTCTAGACAAATAAAATAATATTAAAAACAGACCCTAACTCTAGAGAGTACTAGACACCACATAGGACTAGCACAAATAACACGTCGGAATTAAATAATCCAAACAACACAAAAATACCCAAAAGGTAACAATGCACAATTATTACAAGTCTATTGAGTTCTCGCTTAAAATCCCTAATTGGCTAAAGTACATTTTAGTCCCTAATTGGTTGAACCACGAGCCTAAAGGAGTTCTTTTATATTTTTTTTTAAATCGAACCTAAACCGAACCAAACCACAAACCACCCACGAAACTAAAAAAAATCCTTTCATGCAATCAGAAACTCATCGGAAATTTTAAAGATTTTTACAGAATATTACTGACTCCCTCACAGTGTTTTCTTTCAGGTGATCGGAGTCGGATCAGACAGATTATCTCCTTTGTGTCGACAGCCTTTGGGCTTACACAAAGTACGAGTCTTTGTAGAGCTGCAGTAGTCAGTAAGTGTCAGTATAAGGTTTATGATTTAATTTCAAACGGTATTTTATATAGTAAACTCTGAAAGAATTTTATAAATAAGATGTTTATAAAGATGACGTATTATCCATTTGAATTTACCAATTGTCGTGAGTGGAATTGGTTATGATTGTGACTAGAAACAGGGCTGTGCTGGATATGAGATATCGCTCGGTAAAACCCTGGTTTCCAAGAATTGTTTCGGATCCGTTTTCAGAAAATGAATACGAGATTTTGATATTTTTAATTAAAACTTTCTGGAAACGCTTTATATATAATAATATATTTTTAATTGCGAAAAATTTATAGTGATTTTAGGCTTGCTACGGGTTCCGGAGCTACCACTCCCGTTCCCTAGCGCCAGTCTCGGCTAAATATTTTGGATCGTGACAACCACCCAGCCTCACATACTCAAAATTTAGCCACTTATACGCTTCAATCAATCAAAAACACGTAGATGAACTTTGATCGAAAGTTGGATTCTACATCTGCATCACTAAAAAACGACCCCATGACTAGAACGGTAGTTCTGAGGACTCAAATTAAGTTCCATTGCATATTTACTGTCTTTTATATGCATGTTGTTTGAACAATTTATTTAATTTATTCAAGTTCTAAAGTCCATAACGAACTCTGATTTATACGATGTCTTGCCTGATGGACACTTCTTTTCCGGACAAGTAAAAAAGTGATAAGGGGCTGAAGTGCCCGATGATGATTTCAACAAACACACATCCAGGTGATGAGCTAGCGATCCGTATGTTGGAATTCAAGCGGACTAGATCAGTGCGCAGCGACAAATTTGAAGGGTTGACGCGTAATTTTCCATTAATAGCCCATAAAAATCTAAAGGGATTGTATAGAAGTCTAAGAAATTGGACTAATTACAATACCTTTGAAGTTAAAGGGCCAATTTGTAAGTTTGACGGGTTAAATTGCCCAAAACAAACCTTAGTGGCCCTGAAAGCCTTTTTGTTACACTTTCAGAGGCCAAAACAACCTTTTGTCGCCTTTTTTATGGCATACACTAATTAATACGAATTTAATTGATGAAAAACTTTAGGTATAATTAAATTCAATCCTAACACCAAACCCTAACTGTAATTTAACCACTATAAACAGTATTGTTATAAATCATAGAAAGGGGTGGCAATTAAATTAAACACAAAAGAATACACAAACCCTAATTTGGCATGATATAGCCAAACCGCCTATGTAATATCCTAAAATTTATGATTTTTAAATTAAATTACGTGTCACGATTTGGACGATCGGCATCACAAAAAGTGATACTTAAAGTTAAATTGAAAATTTAAATACTTTGTGAAGCTCATTAAATTTTTTGGATCGTGAGAAATAAATTTGGTAATTTCTGGTTGAAGTAAATTTAAGCAGAACTAAAAAAAATAAGAAAATTAAGAAAACCGGAAATAAACCGTAAGATCATTTTTGACACTTTCAGGACCAAATTTTTTTTGCCACCTATTTAATAGCATATACTAATAATTTCTAAAATTTATTAATGAACATGATAATTAGCATTTTAACCTAATCTAAACAACCCTAACTCTAACATAACATTACAAATACAACCTATAAGAAAATTATCTAATACGACCGTTGCGTCATGTCATTCGTGCAATAAACCAATTGTGCGTTAGCCTGTGAAATTTTTTTTAATTAAAAAAATAAGTAATAATTAAAAGATTCTCTATTACAAATGCTCATTGGTTTGTTTTAAAAATGACATGGCATAACCAATGCATGGTATAAACACTTCAACCCTTAATACACTAATTGAGGAGGAGGCAATGTGATCACGAACAAACATTAATTGCACAAGAAACTCTCTTTCTATTCTGTCCTAGCCGAAATATATAGTCTGCACACAAACACACAAAATTCAGCTACCAAAAGTCGATCGAACCAAGTTACTACGCTTGAATCATTCAAAAATCAACTACTGCACAACATTCTACACTAGATTCTACATCTGTATCTGCAGAAAACGACCGCAGTATTCAGAACGGTATTTCCGAGGATCCTAATCAGCCCTTATATACATAAGTATTTTTATTTTTGTATTTAAATTCAAATTCAATTCATTATAATGCATGTTTAGGGTTCTTCGTGTTCTTGAGTAAATTTTCATGATTTGCCTAGATTATCTTCGATTTCGCTTCTAGACACATGTTTATGGTGTTTTTTTAATTGTCTTACGCATTTTTTATTTTTCACAAATGCAAATTTTAGAATTCCAAAATTATAATAGCACACATTTTGTTCCTTCTATTTTTTTCTCAACGGGCTATTACTCTCACCACCGTCAATTTCATATAACTTATAAAATATAGAATTATTAAAATTGAAATTATAAATCTTGATTGATATATTTTAATTAAATTAAACTACTCTTTGAAATAATTTATTAATTTGATGTCAATTTAATATAAGTAGACTTAATTATTGATTCAATTACCACTTGGACCGAATTTAAATATTTATAGTTTACATCAATCTTGATCTTAACTTGTACTAACTTGAAACATACTAGTTGTAATATACACTACAACAATAATGAACAAAGGATCATTTCCCTCTTTATTTTGGCACAAAATATCACTTTATAGGAAAACCGGATAAAAAAAAATTAATTCCATAAAAAACTATAATATTTACATGAAATTTCATTTTAATCATGACTTTTAAAATTTGCCATATAAAATTATGAATTTTTATTTTTTTTCAAGTGGGTTAATTACATAAAAAATCATGAACTTTATACGAAATTTCATTTTAATCACGACTTTTACAAGTTGCTATATAAAACCATAACCTTTCATTTTTTTTAAATCTATCACCGATTATTTTCCGGTGTATTTTTACCTTTCACTTTTTTTTTCAAATCAGTCGGATTCCGGTTGCTACGTCAGCAAAAATACACTGAAAATTAATTTGGTGATAGATTAAAAAAAATGGAAGTTCATGGTTTTATATGACAACTTTTAAAAGTCGTGATTAAAATGAAACTGTGTGTAAAAGTCATGATTTTTTTTTATGAAATCAACCCTTTTCAAACCTATTAACAAATTAATTTTCAGTATATTTTTGCTGGCGTGGCAAGCAGAATCCGACGGATTTTAGAAAAAAATGAAAGCTAAAAATACACTGGAAAATAATCGGCGATAGATTTGAAAAAAAAATCATGATTTTAAATGACAACTTTTAAAGTCATGATTAAAATGAAAATTCATGTAAAGTTCGTGATATTTTTTTGGAATTGACCCTAAAACCCCACAATTATAGCAAACCGGGTCAAAAACACCTCTCTAACAGAAAAAGAGAATGCGTTTCATAATAAACCCTAATTTAGTCTAATTAAAACAAAATTAAACTAGGGACTTTTTTGGACTTTTTCCCCTTAATTTATTCAGCTTCCACCTTCACCACTAGCAATTGTCGCCACTCCGCCACCACTAGTTGCTGCTGCCGCTCCTTCTGCTCTGTGCTTTTGTCTCCGGCAGTAGTTGGCCTATTTGAGAAAAACGTGGTTCGTCTCAAAAGAGAAAGACGAGCTTTGTCTTATGAGTTTGTCTCAGATTAGGAGGAAGACAAGCTTCGTCTTTCTAAAAACTGGGGGAAGACGAAGCTTCCCTTCCTTCTACCTGGGTTCGTCTCAGAGGAGGAAGATAACTCTTCCTCCCCGTCTCCGGCGATGGTCCTTTTCGGCGGTGTCCGTTGCCGATAAAAGAGTAAAAGCGTTATAAAAAAAATTTCTTCAAATTTTATTTTAAATTGATATAATATTTAAACTTTAAAAATTATACGGGCAATAATTAAAATTTAAAGATTATTTAGTACAAAATTAAAATTTTAAAAAATATCAAAAATTATTTAAAACTTTTTTCTATACTAATTGGAGAGTGCCTCATTTTCTAAGGTGAGAGTGAGGGAGGGTCTTTTTGACGTAAAATGGAAAATTTGTGTGTTTTTTGTACCTTTTTTTAATATTAAGTTTTTTGATATTTCGTGCCAAATTGAGTGGGCTAATAAGCCTTTGTTCCAACAATAATTTACAATCTTTCATAATCTCAATAATTATAAAAAAAACTCACAATATAGTAAATAATCTGCCTTAATAAGTATGTACAATAAGAAAGATTTTATTTCCTTATAAACTAATAAAATTTTATCTATAAAAACAATTTGGTCTAAAGAAGTTGATGCACACTCTTTTTTAACAATAGTAAAACAGATAAATCCTTGTAAACAAAAAAAAATGGCAGTCAAATGTTCATTGAAGTTAGCTTTTTTTATTGCCGCTCTCTTGGTTTTTGCTTCATGTAATTAGCTTCTGCCTTCCTTTTTTTTTGTTAGATTGAATTTTGCTTCATCTTATTTTTCAGATGCTTCACTCTAATTGATCAATTTTATTTGGAAACTACTTTACTTCCATTCTTTTATTTTAATCATTTTCAACTTATATATTTTCAAAAGTTTTTTAGTGGAATGTAAAATATAACATGTACAGAATATGTAAAGAAAAGTATATAGTATTTATTGAATTAGTTTTAAACAATATATATATATATATATATATATATATATAAATAAATTCGAGTAGATTAATTCTCATCTAAGACTCAATATTATGAAATTATTGAATAAGTTCATGTAGTGGCCGAAGTAAGAGTCGGTGATCCATTTTGGCCACGGTCGCCGATTGTCCCAATACCACTTGCAATGTCATTAGTTATTTTAGTTCTTTTTTTGTTTTCTTTTATATATTTATTAGTTTTTCCAATAAACTCGTGATAATTTATAAAATATCTTAATTGAATTGGATATTTATATTATAAAAAAAAGGATGTTTCTCACTGATTTATTTAAGTACTATATAATTTTTAATATATTTGTGCGTGTGTATATTTTACAGGTTCGGAAATGGTGAATGCTCGTGATTTTGGTACTGATGCTTCTGTAAACAGAGGTCCTGTTATTTCTTTCTATTGCCAAAATGATCAAGATTGTCTCGGCCCTAACAAATGCTTTTGTAATACCTGTGTTTGTTCTATTCATAACCAGTGTACATGTGTTATGAAATCTCCATCTACTTTACATTAAAATTCATGATTTTGAATTTTACGTTAGCCATTTCTGGCTGGAAAAATTGTAATAAATGGTTATATTGTCTTAATAATTAATAAAATTATCTTATTTCTTGGAAATTATTTCTCATGTTAAACATTTTTTTAAATTAACTTTGTATTACTATGTAAACAAACGTTAACCATATTACTCACTTACAAGTAAGGATAACATTCAACTTTTTATTTTATATCTGGATAAAAAAAAAATGAGTTAATTACATATAAAACACCACCTTTACATGAATTTTCAAAAATAACACGACCTTTAAAACGTGTCAATTCAGGTCATCACCTTTCATTTCTTTTCAAAAACAACATGGACACGTTTTTAGATAAAATTTTGCTGACTTGGACACCCGATGGGAGTGCCACGTGTCATGCCACGCCAGCAAAAATGCCACTAAAAATGTGTCCATGTTGTTTTTGAAAAGAAATGAAAGGTGGTGCCCTGAATTGCCGCGTTTTAAAAGTCGTGTTATTTTTGCAATTTTGTGTAAAGGTGGTGATTGTATATGTAATTAACCCAAAAAAAATTAAAAGCAAAGAGAAATAAATAAGAAATAAATAATAAAAAATAAAAGTTCAACTGTTATTTGAGAAGAGATATTTTTCTATCATTCAACATAACATATTTAATATTATTATAGCTTTTTTATATATATAATTTGGGAAGCAGGGAGCGCTTGTGAGAAAAAACAAATCCACAACCCAACAGTTTGTTGCTTAGCGTTTATACCATTTGAGCTATAACTCATTGATATATTACTATAGCTTTTGATTCTATTATTTAGAAGTGGACCATAGAAAAAAATATGAGTAACTTTTTTTCTTTTTTTTTCTTGTAATTTTTTCATCTTTTATTTATTTTACTTTCTGCAAATAATCCCTTATAATTAATCTTTTGTACCAAAGGTAACAAAAATATTGCAGACTTAAGATACTGTTATTATAAATGCTTTTATAAAGAAGACGATATATGATTTTACTTTCATATATCTTCTATAGTAGCCATTAAAGGCGAGGCCTGTTAAAAAAATTTGACAAGGAGCTGGTATGGGTCTCAATATGTTTGAGGTGGTTGTTTCATCTTCTTGTTCATTGAAGTACGAAATTTGAGAGTTAGACACTTCACTCAGATAGGTGGCCTATCACGATGAATCCTTAGTATTAAGAGAAGGGGAATGAAATCTTCTTTCAGATTGTGCAGTTTTCTTTTACTATTTCTTACATGCAAATTAAAAGAATATGATAATGGCATTCTATTTTGAATTTTTTCATAACTTTAGGTTACATTTGGTATAGAGAAGTTCTTCATGAGAAATATTTCAAAAGAAAGTGTTCTCACTCGAAATGAAAGAATTGAATCACCCTCGGATTTGGGAATAGAGAACCAAAGGCTTTAAAATAGAAAAAGTTTTGAATTTTTTGGAAAACCTTTTGATGAGGGGAGTTACCACGTAACGTCAAGTCAAAGGTTTTTGTTAGGTAATGGAAGTGCACCTTAGGCACTGCTTTCAGCCGACAACCTCTCTCAAATCTTCCTCTCATTTCAGCCGAGCTCAATCCATTTTGTTATTACAGCTTTCTTTTTTGATGTCAAAGTTCAGAAACTATGTGCAAATTTCTATTGTATTTTGGTTTTACTTAACAGCAATAGTTATGCGGTTAAGTGTATGCTCATGGAAAAGCGGATTAGAGACAATATAAGTTACTGTTTGATTATTACAAGACATAGATTTTGTGCACATCTTGTGTCACAATCCAATTTCTCGGACCAAGACCAGCACTAGGGATGGAAGTGGTAGCTCTGAAACTTATAGCAAGCCTTAACGTTCTTTTTACTTTCCATTAATCATGTGTAATCACGTGAGCTTTCTCTGCATTTGTGAGAGACTTAAACTTCACTTATCACTTTTAAAATTCATATCTTATGTAGCCTTTCTTTTAACATCCATTTCATTTCCTTTAAAACATCACAATATAAATACGAGTATATATTCTTATTGTAATGATGCTACACTAGAATATTATAAAGTACTAGACTATAAAACAATCTTTACATACTTTTACTAATACTAGTTTTGCATTACGTGCTATGCACGTGGCTCGTAACGTTACTCGTCAATGAACATATTAGTAAATTTATTATAATTATATCAATTTAAATTTTTTTCCATACTGAATTTATTCTTCTTTTGGTTTTATAATAACCATAATTAAATAATTAACTTAATTTTTTTAATAATATCTTTAAAATAATAAGATAGAAATTTAAATAATAATATATTGACCAAATACAGTATTTTAATTTTGTAGTTCAATCAAACTAAAAAATAGATATCCCTACTAATTTGGAGACAATTTAGTTATTTTTTTACATACTAAAAACTAAATTGGAGAGAATTTAGCTACCTATTCTAATTAGGACTTTAATTACAATAATGATTAATTAAATAACTAATTAGTTAATGATTATAAAACTTTTATTTAGTAGTAAACTGAAAAGGATTATTCAGTAAATTTGTCTGTTCCCCTCCCATCCGTACTTTTATATATAGTATAGATAAGACTTTTGAGGAATTAAAATATTTGGAAATTCATTCTGCAAAAAAGGGAACAATTGGAGGTCAGTATAAACCGGTGAGTTCGTATTAGTACTAATTAGGTGTGTGCATCGGTCGGTTCAGTTACCGAACCGACCCTTGCAACCAAAATCGATAGGTTTTTTCCTCCTGAAAAAACCGAACCAAAATAGGGTGTATAATTTGGTTTGGTTCGGTTGGAAACCAAAATATATATTAGTCCGTGTAAAATTATAACATTAACAACTAGTAGTCCAGTGGAAACAATCATACACTTTTCATTCTGCCTGGGTTCGAATCCCATCATCTTCTTTTCTCTTTTTTATTTGAAATTTTAGTCATATAACAGTAAAAAAAAATTATTAAAGAACTTGGGATTCGAACACCAGACCATTACGATGACATTAGGCACACTATACCACCATGCCATTCAGCTATTTTTACAAGTTAGTTACACTGTTCGGAGTATATACAATATTTTGGTCGATTCGGTTTATCCGATTTTCTTATTTCAAAAACCGAACCCGAACCGAATTTTTTAAAACCAAAGCGAACCTTGTTTTTGGTTCGTTTGGCTTTTCGGTTTCGGTTGGTTTTTGCACACCCCTAGTACTAATAGACATTAAGTAAAAACTGTTAGAATCAATTTGAACCATATTCCTCAATTTCATAAACATAGACTCATTACTCATTTACTAATCGTTTAATCACATTTATCCTTAAGTTGTGGTCTTGAGAGTATAAGGATCACTGCATTAACCAACGACAGATGGTTGTGGTCGTCCCTAGAGAATATAGCTCATTGCATTAACTATAAACAAACTCTTAATCCTTAATTCTATTTGTGGGTCTCAAGAGAAAGTAGCTCATGTGTTGACTCATTAAATACGGTTTGTTTACTTTTGAATATTATGCAATGGAATGTTTTAATTTTTGCATTTATATGAATGTTTAATTTATTGCATTGTATATGAAAGTTGTATTGTTGAAGTGAATTCGATGAAATGAGCTTCCTATTGGGCTACAATAGGACCGTGTGCGTGGGCTAGTAATATTGCACCCTATGAATAAGACCTTGAAAAGAAAAATAAAAGTAAAAAGAATATACCATGTTTTCAAACTTGATTTGTCGGTTAGATTATCCGTTACAAATTGGTTGTTTTCTTTCATTGGTTGTTCTTTTGCGTTACGGTATGTTCTCGTTGTGTTTCCGACTTGATTTTGGATTGTTTTATGTTGGTTTTAGCAAATGTGGTACCTTGGTTGTGTCATGTTGAGTGACTTATGTGTATCCATCGAGCCGCTAAGTATTTGATGTTGATTTGCTCTATATCCGGTTTTTATCGACACTATGTTCGCATGTTCTCCAAATTTTCTATGCTCTAGTAAAACGTCCATATCTCCCAATTGCACCGTGGGATCGGGGCCCCTCTCAGATATATTGTTCCTAATAGGATTATCATTCATTCCACTGTTCGGATCGTCCTTTTGACCTTTTTTGGGGTGAACTGGGTAGAACTCATCGTAGGTCCGGTTCACTTTGTTTTTTGGGCGGCAGTGAGCAAACCGGTTCTACAACCGGTCTTGCTAGAAAGAACTGGCCATAGAACCGGTTTGGTTCGTTTTGGAGGCCTTAAATAAACTTTACTCAACATAAACATCAACTTTTCATTTTATTAAACCCTAAATCATTTCTAACTCGTTTCCAGCCGTTTCCTATCAATCCTTGCGTTTTAAACATTTTGGTGAGTGATTAATCCTTTCATTTTCATTATAATTCAATGGTTTTGTGATTGAATCTATTCTTGGCTCATTTCTTCATTCGATTTTGTTCTTGTAGCATTGAACCCATCTAAATTTTAAGATTCTTAATCCCTCAAATTACTAAAGTATTTTATTTATTCTTTTCTCGTTTGATTCGAATATATTGTTGTGTTATGATTATGTTTTTCGTTTAATTCGTTTAATTGGTTGTGATATGGCAATACCACTGTTTTGTTTTGATTCATGACTGCCCATTTGTGTTCGGAGTAGATCTATGTCATTGCGATTGTTATATCATGCCTTGATTGTATATATATTCATATATTAATTCGGTTGCATTGCTACGATGTTCGTATAACCTTTGGAATTGTATAAACTTTCTTGAATTGGATTCAAGTGGAGAGGCTGTCCATATTTGATATATCATGTGTTTGATGTTCTAGTTTAGCATGTTAGGATTATGCTAGTTGGTTTTGGGTTTTGACAAATGATGTATTACATTACCATAGCATGTTTTGATCAATAAGTATGATTATTGGTTGGTTGTTTGGAATCTGAAAATGTATTTGGTGTATGCTTTATGTTACATATTAGATTCATTAAAAGGTTATAGCATGTTTGTGTTAGTGTTAGCTTGTTTTGCCGATTTTTGTTAAGTGTTGAACTCGTTGCGATTTATGTCTTACTTGCTTAAGCGTGCTATATGAGTTGTCTAGCATTGTTGGATTACGTTAGAATGGTTGTTAACACTATTAATATGTTGTATGGCTTATGGTAGCCGTTTAAGCATGTTTATCTATTGAGGATTTTTATCGATTACCTTGTGGGCATGTTAGTATTTTGGTTGTTGAATTTTTATTGCGTTTCTTGTTTTTAAAAATGGATTTTATGGTTTATTAGAGGAAGTTCCAAATTTTAAACCCTGGTTTTCCTCTAGTTGGATTTTTGTTCAGATTATTTTGATCGCCCAATTTGTGAGAAGATGTCTTATAATTGTAGTAACTCGGCTGACTCATCTTGTTGATTTTAAACTTGGTTTCATTGCTTTAAACTAAGTTATTTACAATTGTTTACGAACTACATTTTAAGTGGAACTCAATTAGACTTGACTTGTGTTGATATTTAATTTGAATTGTTTATGTTGATGACATGTTGGTTGGTTATGTTTTGGCTCGTTTGGTGTGTATGTTAGTCTTATGTGTTGTCTAGTACTGCATAGAGTTAGAATATGTTTGAATTCTGGTTGCTTTCTTAAACTCGTCATCTGTTCGTGCGTCGGAGTTGAATCAGGTTTAGTGCTTGCCGAGCTTTGTGGGGGATTGACAAACAGTGAGTTTATATTTACAGTTTGCCGCTTTATTAAGTAAATTGTATAATTTGTATTTATATATTGTATACGCAGTTTTGAAATGGTTTTTTAAATTATTATGATCTGCATTGAAATGAGATACTCGATGAATATTATCAAAATTGTATGCACCGGTAATTATCAAAATTTTGATAACCGGACCGACCGGTCGCACCGGATTAACCGGAAACTGGCTGCCTATCTGGTCCGGTTTCTTCTAAAAAACGTCATGCTTAAAAGTCAAAAACCGAATTTTACCGAAAAAATTTGGTTTTTCATAAAAACCGGACGAATCTGGTTTTCAAATAATGGATCAAAAAATGTACTTTTTTTTTGCTAAAAGTGCATGTGTCTCTTTATTTCTCTCACCCATGTGCTCTCTCTTTCTCTTTCATATTAATAATTATAATTATTAAACATATTATTTTCTCTCTCACACATGTCATTTCAACTTTCAATCTTTCCTACAAAAATAATTTCACTTAAAAAATAACTATACTCTCTCTAATACTACTATTATACATAAAAAATTATTACATACGTTTATTTAATTATCATAAATTTTATTTATAAAACATCATATTATATTTTTCAATTTAATAATTAATCATTATTAAAATTAAAAAATTATATATTTGTATCTTCCATATAAAATAATTCTTTTATATACTCTTAAAAATTATTATTTATGATTATATTTCGTACAATAAATTATTTTAAAATTTAAAATAAAAACATGATGAGGTGTTAAATTAATTTTTTTAAGTTATTTTTTCTTTTTTTTCTCATAAAATATAATTATTCTATATATATCTAAATGTTGATAAATTATAATTATATTTAGATATATCATCATGTTTTTTATTTATATACTTGAATTATACAATTTTGATTTAATCATAATTTTCATTAAAACTAATTTTTTTTTCTCATTTAGAGTAATTACTCTATATATTTTTAAATATTGGTCATATATAATTATATTTTATATATTAAAATATATATAAAAAAATTATCATATTTTTTAATTTATAATACATGTATTTCTAATTTAAATAATTTATATTTATTATAATTAAGAATTCGGTTGAACCGGTCAACCCGTGAACCCCCGATGAAGCCGGTTCGATCTCCGGTCCGCTTTTAAAGACATTGGTAATTACTTTGGGATCGGCATAGAGACGTCTCGCCTATTTTGGGATCATCGAGGATTTGTTCCCGTCTAATTTGAAATTCAGTGTTGCTTTGTCACACCTACATTTGATTCAATACTTATTCATACTGTTATTTAAGTGTAAAATGTTTTATTATTTTAAATGTTTTCAATTAATAAATGTACATTGTATTTATGAACTCATCTCAGTATATCTAATCCATGTTGTTTCGTCATTTTCCAGGTTTATAATGTTTGAGTGCACCTGATTGATTTCCCGTTTTCACGTTTCTGGTCTATAATGGAAATATAGGTCTGTCGACAATATATTGACTAGCGATAAGTTGATTGTTGATCGATTGACTTTGAACTTTTAATTTATAATATTGATTAAATATTCATGTATAATATACATAGATGGATAATACATGTACCTTAGATGAATTTTGGTATATTTTGTATTATTGCATCAAACTGAAAACCTATACCTCCCTTATTACAATAGAATCGACAAAAATTCACATCAAACTGTATATTACGAATTTTTCTTAAATAAACTCAGTACACCACGTCCAGGGCCGGTCCTAGATGAAACGAGACCCTAAGCGGTGGTGGCAATTTAACTTGTATAAATTACACATCTTTTCTTTGTAAGAGGTGGAATAGAATAATCCGGTTGAAGAGTAATAATTAATTTTTTTTAATAATAATAGATATTTTTGTATTAAAAATAATAAAAATATCATGTAAATAATTATAATAAAAAGTTAAATACAGAGGCTAATACCAGATTCAAATTTGGCCTTTTTGTTGAGTGAAAAAAAATGTTTATTAATGTTAAGTCGAGATTGAGCAGCAATTCATGTAAAACCATAAATAATTATTCTAAAATAAATATATGAAATGTTCAAAAGTAATAATTTTTATTAAGGTAATTTCCATTAAAATTATCTTGATTTAAAGATTTGTTAATATTTAAGGCTCTTAATAAATTTCCATTGATATTATAAAATTTGTTAAGATTTTATGCCATTTATAATAATTATGTTGACATTTTTAAGATTTATTAAGGTATCTTAGAGTTTTATTTAAGAGTCAAATAAATTATATGTATATATACAATTTATGAGGCCCTACTAATTGTGAGGCCCTAGGCCTAGGCCTTAGTGACCTAGCCCTAGGGCCGGGCCTGATCATGTCATATGTGGACTAAACTTATCATATTATGACACGTCACTAAAATAATAGTACTATTGTAATATTTTTATTCAAAAGTGTAAAAAAAGTAATAAACAAAATTATGATAGTGCCATTATTTTAATGACGTGTTTTTAATATGATATTATATTTTCACGGATGACGTGTTAGACTGAGTCTACCTTAGAATCTCTCTGTATATTATTATAAAATTCACATAAAATCCAGTCAAATTTTGAATAATATCAATACAATAATATAAAATTTATCTAAAATCCATACAAGATCAATCTAAATATTGAGTTGAATAAAATCTTTAAAAAATAGACATCTAACTTTTTTTTATATATTTTAAAATTGTTTATTTGATATGAATATAACAACGTAAGATCTATTTGAGACCGTCTAAAGTCTAAGTCAAATCATAAATTTTAATAACATGAATACAACAATATAAAATCTACTTATGCCTACTTAAATCTGCATCAAGTCCACATAAATTTTAAATTGATGATCTGAGTATAATTCACCTAAATCCACGTTAGATATACACTGAAATTCAGTCAGTATCGGATCCACCTAAATTTTAAATTGTTGATATGACATTAATACAATAATATAAGATCTATCAAAATTTTCATGGGATACATCAATGGATTTTGGTGACCGGCAGCGATATTGGTGGTCGGTGGAGGCAGTCTTAAATAAAAAAAAATCAAAATTTTAATATTTTCAGTTTTATTTTTAAATTAATTCCTTTGTAGTAATTTTCAGTTTCTTTTACAATAACTAAAATAATAAAACTATAAAAATTCCATGAAAAAGTGTGGATAAACTTAAATGTTAATTCGATATAGAGGCCCCCATATGAAAGAGATTTTATGCCCAAACTGGATTTCTGGGCCACAGTTGTCCAATGTACTTATAGTTGAGCTTGGGCTTCTGAAATTGCATAAGAATGAGCTATCCGACTATGGCGGATTGTAGAACATCTCCACTTTGGCAAGGTAAAAGGCATATTGGGATTCCTGCACCTGTTTTCTTTTGGGTTAATTACATATAAAATCATCACCTTTATACGAAATTATAAAAATAACACGACTTTTAAAACGTGTCAATTCAGGGCATCACTTTTCATTTCTTTTCAAAAACAACATGGACATATTTTTTGATTAATTTTTGCTGACTTGGACATCCGATGGGAGTGCCACATGCCATGCCACGTCAGCAAAAGCGCAACTAAAAATATGCCCATATTTTTTTTTTGAAAAAGAAATGAAAGGTGGTGCCCTGAATTACGTGTTATTTTTGAAATTTCGTGTAAAGGTGATGATTTTATATGTAATTAACCCTTTTCTTTTGATATTAGATTTTTATATTTTAATTAATATTAAATACTTATAATTTAATTTTAAAAATATTGGGCGCCTTCTTTATAGAAGAGGCAATCAATATCAATTCAAATAAAAAATAATCAATTTACTCTCCTAAATTTTTTAAATTTAAATAATTTTTTTATTATTCTTTATTTTTAATAATTAAATTTTAATATTATTTATATTTTTAAATAAGTCAACTTATCGACAAATCTTTTAATGATTTATCACCTGTATTAATCAATATGTATGTTGGACAAGGAAAGCAATGTATAGGAGAATACATTTATGAGGCCTAGAATATAAACCATATAACCGTAAGCCGGACACCACATCAAACCCAAACACTAAAATAATGGGCTAGGTAGTCCATTTTATGTATATGTTCCACATTCTACTCATTTATTTCCAATGTGGGATTTACAATCACTTAATCTCAACAACCTCCCTCTTAAATGTGATACCCTTTCACATTGGATCACTCAACTTCCCTCGGCACTCGACTCCAGCTCGTGGGCATCCCGGAGTGGCTAGCAACACTCTCCGAGCTTTATATCCAGAGTCACCTTGTTCCACCCAGTTGAACTCTAATACCGCTGTTGAACCGGAAGGAGCGCAATGCATGGGAAAATACATTTATGAGACCTAGAATAGGAACCATATAACCGTATGTCGGACAACATATCAAACCCAAATCCTAAGATAATGGGTTAGGTAGTCCATTTCATGTATATGTTCCACATTCTACACATATCTTCCCAATGTGAAATTTTCAATCACACTTAATCTCAACATTGTCAAATCAAGAAGCTATACCCAATGCTACCAAATCATATGTTGCTGCCTCAATGGTTCATAAACAATGCCTTTTTGATCTCATTCCTTTAACTAATAAGAATTATGGTAATAAAAATAAACTACCAACAATCTATTTTACCTCGATTGAACTTCCAGCTACGGACAACCAGTTAGCTAATGCTTTAAAAGCTAAATTTATCTCGGGCCTATCATGTCTACCAATAATTAAAGTACATCAGTTCCTACGATTTGTGTTCTAAATCACGTGTATTTTCTCGTTATCCTTCAAGATCCTCAGGACATTGTAAAAGCGTTGGCTTGTGGTTCTCATTGAATTTGTAAGTCTTTGTTTCATTTATTCAAACGAACTCCTGAATTTGATCCTAAAAAGGAATTAACTCAAGCTGTCATTCCTTCCAAAAGAAATAATAGGCAGTTGAATGCAAATCATAATCAGTTCTCAGCTTTAAATTCTCAATGATTGAAAATTTCATTTGGAATGTCAAAAGCGTGGAAGAAAAGATAAGATTGCTTATATTAAATCAGTTATTAGATATCATAAATTATATCTTATTGTTCTTTTAAAACCTAAAACAAACCATGACAAGCTTCGAAGGTTAGCTTTCCAATTGGTTTTTCAGAATTATACTCATGGTGGTAGTATTAATAAGCATATATGGATTTCTTTGAAAATCTCAATTTCCACTAATCTTATTATTGCTAGTGATCAATTCTTATTTGCCAATATCATGATTAATGGTATTATCATATCTTTCTCAGTTTTCTTTATCTATGTTAGCTGTGATCGCATTACTAGGAATATTTATGGAGAGATATCCTTGCAAACATGAATCATGATGAACGTATTGTTTTAGCAACATTGTGATACAAATGCTTTTATTGGTCAGCACTATTATAGGAAGAAATCAAAAGCAACAATATAGGAAGAAATCTACGACAACAATATTTCCTCGTTAATTGTTTTATTTCTTTAAGTGTTTTATTTCTTTATTACTTCTATTAAAGTAGTTAGTCCTAAATAGGAGTCTCTTGTTTAGGATATATTTTCCTCTCTTATGTAGCCTATAAATAGGCCTTATGAAATAAATAAAATGTAACTTTTATTCTCTCAAAAATGAGTCTTTAAAAGGGGCTCTGTCAAAGACGAGTCAGTCAGATTAAATTCATAAAAATAGATTTGAAGGCAAATTAAATCGTGTCTAGACCTGTGACTAGATCATACGCTAAGGCACATAACATCTTGGTATCAAAGCCAATCGTCATGGGTAACTCAGAAAATTTAGCTACCAAACTGGATGCTTTTATGGAACAGATGGCTACACGACAACGTGCATTAGAAGAGCAGATGGCAGAATTATCAATTTCCTTTCGGGGAAAAGGCAATGGGTCTGGAAAAGATAAGGCTGAAGTGCAAGAGAGCGAAACCCATGGCTGCAGCAGAAGTTTCGGACATAAAGACAAATCTGAATCGCAATCTGGAGGATATATGGTGCCTAGATACTCCAAGATGGAATTTCCTACTTATGATGGCACAAATGACCCTTTAGGATGGCTAAAAAGATGTGAGAAATTCTTCATCAACCAAAGGATTGCTGAAGGAGATAAGGTAGGCTTAGCTGCTTTCCATCTTTTGGGTGAGGCACAATTGTGGTTTGATCAAGTAGAACAAGAGGAGGCAGAACTGAATTGGGGTCGATTTAGGGAATGTTGCCACATTCGATTTGGACCACCATTGAGTAATAACCCTCTTGGTGAACTAGCAAATTTGAAACATACCGGATCAGTTGAAGACTATCAACGCCAATTTCAATCCTTATTGGCAAGGACTTCAGATCTAACACCACGTCAACAAGTGAATCTTTTTACAGCCGGATTGAAAGAAGAACTCAGAATTGATATTGAGTTTCAGCAACCAGGGAATCTCGGAATTGCCATGAATTTAGCTCGAGCATTAGAGCGTAAGCAAAGAGTTTCACAAGGAACTTTAACCTCACGAGCAAATATGAGCTGGCCCAGTACCAAACCCCATAATAATGAACCTGCTGCCTCTGTTAACAGGAATTCAATTGTTCAAGGTGGTGGACAAATTGTAAAACCAGGTGGGAGCACTAATAGGGGGAGCTCTTCCGCGCAATTTATTAAAAGACTGACACGAGCAGAAATGGCTGAACGAAGGGCCAAAGGACTATGTTATAATTGTGATGAATCCTACAAATTAGGACACAGATGCAAAAGGTTATTCTGGATTGAGGTTCCGGATGATGATAACGAATCAGACAACGACATGGAAGCAGATCTTGAGATATCTCTAAACGCCATTAGTGGAACCCGTAATTCTCCTACTATGCAGTTATTGGAAAAAATATCAGGTGTTTCCGTTTCAGTGCTAGTGGATTCAGGCAGCACCCATAACTTCCTACGTGAGGGTTTGCTTCCTAGTTTGGGACTTGAGGTGTGGAAAAGACCAGGGCTGCAAGTTTGTGTGGCAAATGGGGAGCGTGTACCAAGCAAGGGCATCTGTAAGTCGGTATCAATTCAGGTTGCATATGACAATTTTTATGCCGACTTTTATACTATTCCATTAGAGGGATTCGATGTGGTTTTCGGGGTGAAATGGCTATGCACCCTTGGACCGATTCTATGGGATTTCAGTTCATTAACTATGAAATTCACCCTAAACGAGAAAGAGGTCTTGTGGCGAGGACATCCTCCTATAGCAGAACCACGACTTTGTTTGATGCAAAAGCAGAATTCAGCCACCATAATCATGGATAATTTATTGGATGAATTTGCAGAATTATTTATGGAGCCTACAGGTTTACCCCCCAGTCGCGAGAGTGACCACCGCATACCTCTTTTACCTGGGAAAGGACCTGTCTTAGTACGACCTTATCGATATCCACATTTTCAGAAAGATGAGATTGAGAAACAGTGCGCGCAGATGCTACAACAAGGGATCATCCAAACGAGTAGATCTCCATTCTCTTCCCCAGTCATTTTAGTAAAGAAACATGATGGTTCATGGCGCTTTTGTGTAGATTATCGTGAACTCAATGCTTGCACTGTTAAGGATAAATTTCCAATACCAATGGTGGATGAGCTGTTAGATGAACTCCATGGGGCACAATATTTTACCAAGCTGGATTTACGAGCGGGTTTCTTCCAAATCAGAATGGCACAATCAGATGTGGAGAAAACAACATTTAGAACTCACCATGGACACTTTGAATTCCTGATCATGCCCTTTGGGCTTACTAATGCACCTTCAACCTTTCAGAGTTTGATGAACAAAGTTTTCCGATCTCATTTGCGTAAGTTTGTATTGGTCTTTTTTGACGATATATTAATTTATAGCAAGACATGGGTTGAGCATATGCAACATGTACGAATAATTTTTGAACTCTTGCGCTCTAACATGTTGTTTTTAAAGAAATCCAAGTGTTTCTTCGGTGAGCCACAAGTTACCTATCTTGGGCATGTCATCCATTGAGCCGGAGTAGAAGTTGATGTCACAAAAATTACGGCCATCACTAATTGGCCAACTCCACAGTCCACCAAGGCTCTGCGGGGCTTTCTTGGATTAGCAGGTTACTATAGAAAATTTATCAAAGATTATGGGCAAGTGGCTGCACCTCTGACTAGTCTCTTGAAGAAAAATGCCTTTAATTGGAGTAGGGAAGCTGATGTCGCTTTCAATCATTTAAAAACTTCTCTCTCAACAGCTCCGGTTTTAAGATTACCCAAGTTTGAGGAAGAATTTGTGGTAGAATGTGATGCTTCTGGCAGCGGGTTTAGGGCTGTGTTACAACAGTCACATCACCCTATTGCCTTTTTCAGCGGCAAGATCGCAGATTGACACCTTAAGTTGGCTGCATATGAGCAAGAATTGATAGGATTGGCAAAGGCGGTATCTCATTGGCGGCCATACCTATGGGGTAGACATTTCCTCATCCGAACTGATCACTTTAGCCTCAAGTATTTGTTAGAACAACGTCTCACCACATCCCCACAACAGCATTGGATAAGCAAATTGATGGGGTTTGATTTTCGGGTGGAATTTAAGGCTGGAAAATTGAATAAAGCAGCAGATGCCTTATCCAGGCGAGACGAGAACTCTCTGCAACTCATGGCTCTCTCTTTTCCCAAAGTTGAAATTCTTGATGCTATTCGACAAGAAATTTCCGATTCTCAAGAATTGCTATTGTTGCAAAAACGTATTGAACTAGGTGAATTGGGAACAAATTGGGAGGTAAGAGATGGGCTGATTTTTTTATAAAGGAAAAGTATATCTTCTAGCTACATCTTTGCTTATTTCCACCATTATTTCAGCTATCCATGATATGGCTCATGAAGGTGGCCAAAAGACCATCCAACGCCTCCGTCAAGATTTCTATTGGAAGGGATTGAAGCGTGTTGTTATCGAATTTGTGCAGAATTGTTTGATATGCCAGCGTCACAAATGGCAAAATTTACAACCTGCAGGACTACTTCAACCTTTGACTATACCACAACAGGTTTGGGCTGACATCTCCATGGATTTTGTGGAAGGGTTACCTAAGGTTCGAGGTAAATCAGTTCTTATGGTGGTAGTTAACCGACTTTCCAAGTATGCTCATTTTTTACCATTGGCTCATCCATTTACTGCTATTTCCGTTGCTACTACCTTCTTTACCGAGGTATTCCGTCTTCATGGATTGCCTG
The DNA here is from genome assembly GCF_937616625.2 of Mercurialis annua. Taxonomy (NCBI): domain Eukaryota; kingdom Viridiplantae; phylum Streptophyta; class Magnoliopsida; order Malpighiales; family Euphorbiaceae; genus Mercurialis; species Mercurialis annua. The sequence continues at coordinate 32,566,784 of NC_065577.1, read as the reverse complement.
AATCGATAGTCTCTGATCGAGACAAGGTTTTCCTTAGTATGTTCTGGAAAGAGTTATTTCGTCTTAGTGGTTCCAAGCTAGCTTTCTCTTCGGCCTACCATCCGCAATCTGATGGCCAAACGGAGGTTGTTAATCGCACAATTGAAATGTATCTGAGATGTTTGACTGGAGATAGACCACAACAATGGGTGGATTGGCTTCCATGGGCTGAATACTGCTATAACACCTCTTATCATACTTCTCTGGACACCACCCCCTTTCAGTTGGTTTATGGTAGGACACCTCCTCGACTTCTTTCTTATTCAGCAGGTTCTACACGAGTTGACGCAGTAGATAAAGTTCTCCAAGAGCGAGATGCTATACTCAAGACTGCTCGCGATAAACTTCAGCAAGCCCAACAAAGAATGAAGACCAGTTACGATTCTGGTCATAGAGAATTGAGTTTTGCGGTTGGAGAATGGGTATGGCTACGCCTTCAACCATACCGTCAGCTCACAATATCAAGACAAAAGTACCATAAACTTCTCCCAAAATATTTTGGCCCTTTCAAAGTTATGGCTAAGGTGGGATCTGTTGCTTACAAGCTTGAGCTTCCAGCGGGCAACCGAATTCATGATGTGTTCCATGTATCTCTACTCAAAGAATACAAGGGTCCTCCTCCGGTTGCTATGGGTAATTTGCCACCTGTATGTGATGGCAAGTCTTTGCCAACTCCACAAAAGATAATCCGCAATAGGCTCAATCGAGGTGAGTGGGAGCTGTTAGTAGTATGGGCAGGTTGTTCTCCTGAAGATGCAACATGGGAGCAGCTCAATCACTTCCAAGATGCTTATCCAGAATTTGAGCTTGAGGACAAGCTCATTGCCGGGATGGAAAGTGATGATACATATGCTTTTATTGGTCAGCACTATTATAGGAAGAAATCAAAAGCAACAATATAGGAAGAATTCTACAGCAACAATATTTCCTCGTTAATTGTTCTATTTCCTTAAGTGTTTTATTTCTTTATTACTTCTATTAAAGTAGTTAGTCCTAAATAGGAGTCTCTTGTTTAGGATATCTTTTCCTCTCTTATGTAGCCTATAAATAGGCCTTATGAAATAATGAAACATAACTTTTATTCTCTCAAAAATAAGTCTTTAAAAGGGGCTCTATCAAAGACGAGTCAGTCAGATTAAATTCATAAGGCACATAACACATTGTGACTAATAGTGATGAGAAAATTGGCAAGTGTGGTATATATATCAATGTTGCAAGAGATTTTAATGATTTTATTTTGGAAGGGTTTTTTTATTGATGCGGGTTATGTCGGATCGACATTTACTTGGTGTAATAATTTTACTCAAAGCCAACCGACTTGGGCGATACTTGATAGAGTTTTATTCAATAATAATTCTTAGATGCAACACCCTATAATTCAAGTAAGTATTCTCAAACAAGTTTTAGTGATCACTATCCTATGCACATTAGAGTCAAACCTTTTTAGGTATACTCTAAATCTTTTAAATTTCTTAAAATTTGGCTTACTCATGTTGATTTTGTGGACTTTGTCAGTGGGGTTTGGAACAGCTATAATCCAACGAGTGGTCTCATGAAAAAGTTTTATTCAAAGCTTAGTATAAGGCTTCAAAAGAGTGGAATTGAAATGTTATTGGAGTTGTAAACAAATCCAAATATAATGACATAGAAAATGGCCTCATTCAAAATTAGTCTATATTGGGTACGACTCTTTTTAAAGACTCCAAAGAGGATCTTAACATTGCTTTGAATAGGGCTGAGCTGTTATTGAATGAACAATCAAAAATTTATTGGCTTCAGGAGGGTGATAAAAACACTTCTTTCTTCCATTTCACTATTAAAAAAAATTCAGCAAAACCTCCTTCCAAGCTTAAGATGCCAAATGGTGAAATTTTAGATAAAATGATGATATTCAGTTGGCAACAATTTTTTACTTTCAGGATCTTTTTTTCTAGTGGAGGTTTTAATGATCCGAGCTTGTTCACCTCGATCATTAATCTCACCATTACTTCTACTCAAAATAATGATCTTACAAGATACCCGAATGAAAATGAAGTTTTTCAAGGTATTCAAAAATTAAATAAGGATTCGACACCTAAAAGTGATGGATATACATGAAATGTTTTCATTGGCTGTTGGGATATTATCAAAGCTGATTGCACTACTGCAGTTATTGATTTCTCATAGGAGGTCAAATCCTTAAAAACATTTCTAGTACCATTTTGGCGTTAATATCAAAAATTACTAATTTGTCATCCCTCTCTGACATGAGACTCATTAGTTTGTGTAACTGTTTTCACAAAATCATCTCTAGAATTATTAATACTAAGCTTTCTACTACCCTAACTCAAATTATAGGAGTGGAGCAGTTTGGTTTTATAAAAGGAAAAGTTTAGCCAATAGAATATATTTTGGCTCATGAATTAACTCAGCATAAAATTGACAATAAAGTTATTGTATGTAATTTGATTACGAAGATTGATATGTCTAAATCATATGATAGAGTAGAGTGGAATTCTTTAATTTGTACTCTTTGATTACATGGATCTCTGAGATATTTATTGATAACATTTACTGTACACTCTCTAATAACTGGTACTCTATTGCTGTAAATGGTGAAAAATTTGATTTTTTCAATCAATAAGGGGAATCAGACAAGTATCCTCTTTCTCCGAGTTTGTTTGCTATTGTCATGGATACTTTGAGCAGACATATTAAGAAGGAGATTTTGCTCTCTTGTCATAACCCAAAATATTGAACCAAGATCGGCGTTAGGGAATGGGAGTGATAGCTCCGAAATCCATAATAAGCCTAACAATTCTCTATAAATTTTATTCGCTTTTAACTTAAAATGTAATTAAACATTCACTTTTAAAAAGATTGACTTTATTATATACAACATCAGAGTTTAACCACTTAAATATTATTATACAAAAATCATAAAAAACTAGACTACTGCTGATATCGAAAATCTTCTTTCAAGTATTGTATAAAAATGACTTATGAGAAATTATAACTTTGGAATCTTTCTTCAAACCAAATCTTTCTTTTCCTGAAAAACAAATTGGAGGGATAATGAGGTTAGTATTAAAGTAAGTGAGTGCATATTATTACTAGTAAATATTACATAAAATGGAAAACATTTAAAACTCTTTTTATGTATTTTGAAAAAAACTTTGAAAATATTTACGTAAATAGTTTCATGAATAAACTCACTAAAACCTTGCATTAACTATACTCTTTGACTTTCAAATAATAGTCATAGTTTCTTAATCTCACGCGCTTAAACATAGATAGCACAACCAACCGATGTGAACTACTCGCTTGGACATCGATACCACAATCAACCGATGTAATTTATATGTCTGACAGCAAATGTAAACCCAACCAATGTAATTTAAACGGCTGACATCGATAGCAAAGCAAATAGATGTAATCTAAACACCGGATATCGATAGCAAAATCAATACGCCTGACATCGATAACAAAACCAACTGATTTCGACTAACTATATCGGATCGATAGTATAACCAACCGATCTTTCCTATTCGTGTCGCATGGTCGCTCTCATTTCTTAAATCTTATGCAATATACCATGGACCATAACTCAATGTATAACATGCATTTTTCCACATACATATCGACCAAGACATGTTTCAAATCATATATATATATATATATATATATATATATGCATGTTTTTCAAAGCATAACATGTATCCATGTAGCACTACAACATATATCAAAAGTAGCATACTTTTCTAATATTTAAAAGTAATAACATATACTCACAGCGCTCGCTTATTCCAAATCCAAACTCAATTATCGTTCCAGTCCCGAGACTTTGAGCTTATCTGATCTATACATTATTCACGTATTAATACACGTAATTAGCATTATGAGATTTGAAATCCTAATCTTTAGGATTTAATCAAAACTGAATCCACGTTATTAAATAAAATAATGTTTACAAACTTTTATATCTTTTTATAATTAATTAATTGATTATCGATTTGAGCTCTGATTGAAAGCAGTTTTCCTTTTCTCGTTGGTCGAATTCATAGTTTTCGGAGTCAAACAATCAACAATACTAAATTAACTTTAAACTTTCAAATTCTAACTTTATATCCTTAGCAATACGTCAAATTACGCACGACGTTCACTATTCGATTTTAAGAGTTTACATAAGCATTGTTTAAACTTCAATAATTTTTATCTCACAACCGTGCATAATTAGCATATAGAAATTTACAAAAAAGACTCAACATAATTTATGGTATTTAATAAAAATATAAAAACATATTTTATGGACCAGACCTACTTCTGCCGCTGTCAGCGTAAGTTCAGGTCCAGAAATTGCAGAACATATCTACTAGAGGTTAGAATCTCACTTACGTGGTTAGTTCGAGTTAATTCTTTCAGAATCGCCGTGAAATTAGCCCGGAAGTTGGAAAACCGCCGCCACCGCCGTCCACCGCTGTTCATCCTCCTCCGCCATCGCCGCCATTGCTGATCTATCATTCTATGGTTCTCGATACCTCTGAGTCCATTTCCAGTGTCAAAACGGAGAGAAAACGGATCATGACGATAACATGACGTTCTGGACAAAAACTTCAATCACGGTTCTGATATGTTTTTCGGTCGAATTTTGCAAAACAAAAAAATAGAGTAGAAGAGGACGTCAATTGCTTCGATTTGACATAAAGAACGTCAGATTCCAATGTCGGAACTAAGAGATACGAGCCGGAGAAGTTCGACATTTTCAAACCCGCTTTGTAGAGGATTCGAACGGTTAAAATTAAATTTAACCATATTCAGTCCATATAGAGGGGAATAAGATGGCTAAAAGGTCTATTTCAATCCTCCTTTATTTCTCTTTATCTCTAATTGGTCCTTGTACTTTATTTTTGCTTTCTTTACAATTAAACTTTAACGAGCCAATTATTTTTAGAAATTCCGTATAACTTATTTACGTATCCAAAATTTAAAATAATCACTTGTCATTTTAAAGGACTCTATAAATTTATAGTATTCATGGTTCTATTTTAAATTGTAATTATTTAAAATAGATTAGAACCACGACCTAGAAAAATTATTTACTTTTAGTGTGTGAACTATTATTTTCTTAACCTCATTCATTTATCAATTTATCGGCCACTAAAATACTTAATCATTTAATGATTAAGTTTTAAGCCAATCCTTATTATTATTATTATTATTATTATTATTTATTATATAAATATTCCTTTTATTCTTATCCATTTACGCATATAATATACGTAATTATTTTCTTTATTATTTTTTAAATATTATTTCGAATTTTTCAAATTATGACATTTTAATTTCGGAGATTTATTGTCTAAAACTTTTAACTCATCTTTAAATCAAAATTTACTTATCCTTCTTATAATATAAATTTCATTTTTATACAAAAAATAACACATATCCCAACGGAATTTAAACGTTACGTACATCACACGTCGGATTCTTCAAGCTTTTAGAACTATAAAATAAAATTAAGACTTCTCCAAGCTAAAACGTTCAAAATAATGAATAAGCTATTGAAAACTGTGAACTAGCTTGAAACTTGCGGGTATAAGTTAAAAAAGAAATCTTTTTAAAAATTTAATAAATACCAAAAAATAGAATATTCAATGTAGTTTAAATATAAAAACACGTCAAATATATATCTTAAATATACTAATTATTCATCAAAAAAAATTAAGTAAAATGGAGCAAGTAAACAAAAGTGGTTCAGCTACACACCTACTTCTCAAGGTTCCCTTGAGAGTTAGCTTTAATCGGGCAAAAGACAAATATATATCTTAAATATAGTCTACCCAGAGAGCAAAATTATGTTACTTTGATATATATATATATATATATATATATATAGTTACTGTTCAGTTTCTTCCATCATAAAAATAAATCACTCTTTTTCTTCAAAACAATAAGTAAAAAAGAATGCCTTATAACTATTTATAGAAAGGCCTAATCACTCAAAAAACTCTCACCTTTAATTTTTTTTTTCAATTCCATCCCGACGTTAAAAATTTGTCAATTTTATCCACTTTTGAATTTTCCATTTTCAATTGTACCCCAATTTTTTAATTTTTGTTAATATTTTAACTTAAATGATGAAATCATTCAATTAACTAAATTAAACATGAAATTAAATTCTTTTTTATTCAAAAAAAGTACAAATAAGTCCTTTATTTTTAAAAACTAACTAAAACCCATAATCATATTAACACTAACTTAAATTCTTAATTAATTTTACTAAATTTAAATAAATTTTAAAAACGTACAATTAATATATGCTAGACATGGAGAATGTTTTAAACAAATTTACAAACGAAAAAGACGTTAATTTAATTTTTCAGGGTACAATTGAAACACAAAAATTCAAAATAGGATAAAATTAACAAATTTTCAACGTCAGGGTATGATTGAAAAGGGGCTAAAAGGTCGGGGGTTTTTAAAACATTAGACCTTATAGAAATGAGTACAAGTAATATTAGTGACCAATAAACTGAATTCATTTTGGATGCTTGGTGGGACCATAATGGTTTTGACAGCTTTGTAGAGGAAAGTTGGGGTTCGGTTTGTAGAGAATCAAACAATCTGATTCAACGTCTTCGCGACCTCTGGAGTAAGATCAGAGTATGGAACTTAGAGGTTTTTGGGGACCAAAACCAGAAAATTCGGGAACTCTCGGAGATGATTCTAGCTAAGGAATTAGCTACATAATCGAGGTTATGGTCAGAAGAAGAAAGAGCAGAAATTACCAACTTAAAGGCAGAATTATGGGAAGCTGAAAAAAGGGTGAAATCTCTTTGGCTCCGAAAATCGCGGCTGAAATGGAACTTGGAGGGAGACAAAAATACAAGGTTTTTCCATGGCATAGCTTCTGCTCTCTACAGGAATAATTATATTTCCACTATCGCAGTGGATGGAACTACCTTTTCTGAGCCAAAAGACATCAGACTCTACATTAGACAATTTTATACCAAATTGTATAGTCAGCACGAAGGTGTCAGATTTGACATCTCTAGTCTTGATTTTCGGCAGATTAATGATGTACAGGCAGAATTATTGGTGAAACCTTTTGAAGAGATTGAAATCTTAACTACTCTTTCGTCGTGTGGAGAAAAGAAAGCGCCTGGCCCGGATGGTTTCAACTTTTTCTTTTATCGGAGAGCATGGCATGTGATGAAGAGAGATATTATGGAACTTTTCTTGAATTTCTATAGATTTAATACTCTTCCCAAAGGTATTAATTCTTCTTTTTTGGTTCTGGTTCCTGAGGTGGCGGGTTCGTCGAACATCAAGGATTATCGTCCTATCAGTTTAATCCATGGCCTTTTTAAGCTGGTATCTAAGGTTCTAGCTCGGAGATTAGCGCCTTTGCTTTCGAATGTGATTTCTGAGAATCAACATGCATTCCTAAAAGGGAGAAGTATTTTGGAATGTTCAATGATAGCAAATGAATTGATTCATGTGGCTACCAGGAGATAGGAAAAGTTACTTGTCTTAAAGCTTGATTTTCATAAGGCTTTTGATAGTATAGATTGGGAGTATCTTTTCTCGGTTATGCGTTGTATGAATTTTCCGACCAAGTGGGTTGAGTGGATATCTTGTTGTTTATCTTCTGCGACTACTTCGGTGCTTGTTAATGGTAGTCCTTCTGACCAGATTAAGCTGAAGAGGGGGGTGCGCCAGGGGGATCCAATTTCGCCGTATCTATTCCTTATTGCTGTAGAGGGGCTTAAACGCATTCTTGACAGGTCTGGGGAGTTAGGATTTACCAATGGGTTTCGGTTCTCAGCTGAGCATGATCCTATCTCGTTACTTCAATTTGCGGATGACACAATTTTGTATATACCTTATGACAGGGAGCAGCTTAGAAACTTGATTCAGATTCTTTGTTGCTTTGAGTTGATTTCGGGATTGAACATTAATTATTATAAAAGCTCAATTATGGGAGTTAATATCGATGAGATGGACTTGTTAGATGCAGCGCAGATGGTTGGTTGTATTGTAGAGAAGTTGCCAATCAAGTACCTTGGTTTACCTCTCGCAAGTCGAAAGCTCTCTGCTGGTTCTTGGGATTTTGTGATGGAACGTTTTAAGTCACGGCTGGCTCTCTAGAAGGGTTCTTACTCTCTCCTGCAGGAAGGTTAGTGCTTAGCAAGTCGGTTCTTTTCAGTATTCCTGTTTACTTTATGTCTCTATTCAGTATGCCTGCCGTGGTTCAACAACAATTGGAGTCGTATATGATACAGTTCCTCTGGAAGGGTGATATTTCGTCTCGTGCTTTGAGTAAAGTCCCTTGGAAAGTCATTTGTCAAAGTTTTAAGGAGGGAGGTCTGGGTATTCATAATCTTAAAGTCAGGAATCAGAGTCTGCTGTTTAAATGGATTTGGAAAATTAGAATTAGTAATGGACCTTCTCTTTGGTTCAATGTTGTTTCTAGTTGTTCTTGTATTGATGGTTGAGATTTTTTGCTGAATGGAGATGTCAAAAAAATGTCTTTTATTTGGAAAGATATTAAAAAATCTTGTTGCAATGATAAACATGTCTGGGGAGTTTTCATTGGCAATTTGGTTTATAATATAGGTGAAGGAAATTCTATTTCTCTATGTAATGACAATTGGATGGGGAATGGTCCGGTAAACTTATTGTTTCCTCGATTATTTAATCTCTCAAATCAAAAACAAGTTGCTATAAATGTTGTTTGGAGAGACGGGTGGAGATGGCGTTGTCGTTTGAGAGTTATCTTGGCTTAACGATTTCCTTGCTGTTTTCAATACGCTAACTCCTCGTCCAGGTCAAGTAGATAAAATTGGTTGGAATCTTAAGTCAAAAATATTCACAGCAGCTTCATTCTGTCGCATTTTAGCTGCTGCCGGTAACGGAAATTCTGCTATGCAATCTGCTTCTGCTTCTGTTGCTGGTCACGTGAACCAGGCTGCTCTAACAAGGGAAACCACCGATGTTGTAGAGGGAAGGGAAGGAATTGAAGCTTTCAACCAGGGTGATGTTGATGGTCGGGGTTTGTTGATCAGGATGGGTGTTGTTGGGACTGTTTCCGGGCAATTATTCACAGCAGATGCTGAGCTTGAAAATGGTGCTGCTGAGCGGGTTTTGAGGTGCATAAATGTGGTTATTGGAGCTGATAACAGTGGACCAAGGATGACTAGACAGAATGAGGAGGAACAGGGAGCTGCTAGTTCAGTTATTTTATCTCCTTTCGCTTATGTTTAGAGTTCAAAAGCGCCGCCGAGAGTTAAATTCTTCCTTTGGTTAGCATTGCACAATAGAGTACCCTCGCTAGATTTCTTGGTTTCTCGATCAATTATTCGCGTGGAGAGCTCCTTCTGTACTCTTTGCGATGTGTTAGAATCGCAAGACCACATTCTCATCCATTGTGGTTTCGCGAGAGGTATTTGGTGTGACATTTTGCGAAAACTTGATATTTGTTGGATCTTCCCGTCTTCTTTTAGAGATTTCATGTTGCAATGGCAGTCTATTATTTCGAGAGGCTACCACTGGCAACTATGACAAATTTTATGGTGTCTAGTGGTTTGGGAGGTATGGAAATGCAGGAACGAGAGTGTTTTTCAGAACAAGTTGCAGGATAAGGAAGTAGTAATTTATAACTGTTTCTCAAAAGCAGTTTTTCATTACAAGTGTAGCAATAAGGACTTTTCTTATTCGGGTATGGATTTCTTCCGGAACCCTTCTTGTATTTTTTCGGTAGTTTGTGACTTTTAGCCTTTCTCTTAGCCATAGCCTCTAGTAGGGGTGAGCAAAAACCGAACCGGACTGAGAAACCGAACCGAACCAGACCGAAATAGACTATGGAGTGGTTTATATGGTGTATATGGGTTGGTTTGGATTGTGATTTTTAAAAATCACGGTTTGCGGTTCTGGTTTGGTATTAAGGCACTGTTAACCACGGTTAACCGAAAACCGAGGAACAAAATGGCGACGTTTTGATATATAAGGGGGAGGGGTGATTTTGGTATTTTCCTAACCTAAAAACGCAACCCTAATCTGCTAACCCGCCATTCATTTCACTCGCAGCCTCATTTCTCTCAAACTCTCATCTCTCTCTAGAAAGCTCTCGCCTCTCTCATCGTTTCTCTCTGAAACCCTAAAAATGAAACCCTAATCTCTCATTTCTCTGATGCAAATCTCTCTCATTTCTTTCATTATCACCTTGATAATGGATTAAACATTTTTTCTGGCTGTTCCAAATCCATCTATTGGTAATGGATTCAACACTTCGTCGTTTGTTCTAATGGGTTCCAGTTTGTTCTTATCTGTTCTAATAAAGCTTTCTTATCTTTTGCATGTTAAATTTCTGGTTCTAAGAGTTTTAATCGACAAATTTTGTGAAGAAATACTTGAACTTTAAGGTAATTTCGGTCGATTCAAAGGTTTATTTTTTTTATTTCTTGTTTATATTTCCTTTAATGTACTGGATCTAAGATTTTTTCTATCTTTTGGTGGTTTTGGTTGCAGATCTGGTATTTCTTAACAAAGTGACTCGATTTATTTGAGGTATAGCCGAGTCTAATATGCTTTGGTTCTTTTAGTTTGTTTATTCTGGTTTTAATTTGGGTTTTTGAACATATTTGCTCTGTTTTCTTATGAATTTTGTTCCTGACTGTTTTTTTTGCCTTTCATGAACAATAACTCGAAGGGTATTTGGAAAATACTTCAGTGGAAGCTTTCTTTGATCTGTTATAAGGTAATATGTCTCTTGTTTCATTATTTATGTGGTTCTGGAAGTTTAATGTGAATTTGTTATTCATACTGTTCTTGGTACTTGTTTCATGTCTGATGATCTAGAAGATTAATTGGAAAATACTTCGGTCGAAGCTTTGTTTGATCATTTATAAGGTAATATGTCTCTTTTTGTGATTCTGAAAGTTTATTGTGATTTGTGAATTTTGATTCAAACTGTTTGGTGCTTGTTTCATGTCTGATCCTTTATGTTATGGATTTCATTTTGTAGATGGAGTCTGTAATTGATATAGCTACCCAGCTTGAGCCTGGAATTGGCCAAGAAACAGCTAGTGTGGAAGCTATACCTAGCCCTAGTCCTATTCCTGTGGTGGATGATACACCTGCTGACCCAGCTGTTGCTGGACAAACTGCAAATGTGGAAGCAAATTCAAGAAAAAGAAAAGAGTATGTGCAGAGGTCAGTAGTGTGGGATCATTTTGAATCGATCAAAGATGGCAAAGGTGTTATTATGCAAGCAAAATGCAAATATTGTGCTCGTATATATAACTGCAATGCTAAAAAGAATGGGACTTCCACTCTGAGGACTCACATGATGAAATGCACTAAACACCCTCACTCTATGGAAACCAGGCAAGCTCTTCTTTCTTTCCAACCTGTGTCAAATGTTGGTCTTGCTGGTGGTTCTGAAATGTTTAGTCTTACTGCTTGGAAGTTTGATCAGGATTTAGTTAGGCAGGCTCTTGCATATATGATAGTTGTTGATGAACTACCTTTTAAATTTGTTGAGAAGGAGGGGTTTAGGAAGTTAATGAGTGTTGCTTGTCCAATATTTAAAATTCCTTCTAGATTCACTGTGAACAGAGATTGCTATAGTATGTTTGTTGAGGAGAAGTTGAAACTGAAAAAGATTTTTAAAACTAGTACACAAAGAGTCAGTCTAACTAGTGATTGCTGGACTTCTAATCAAAGACTTAATTATATGTGCATCACTGCCCACTATATTGATCATGATTGGAAGCTAAATAAAAAGACAATTTCTTTTGTCCCTTGTTCTAAACATAAGGATGAGTATCTGTCTAAGGCAATGGAAGCTTGTTTGCAAGAGTGGGGGGTTAAAAATATTTTTTCTGTAACTCTGGATAATGCTGAAAATAACACTGCTGCTATGACTTTTTTTATGAAAAAAATGCTGAGTTGGGGTACTACACCTGAAAGATGCAAGTATGCACACATGAGATGTATAGCTCACATTGTCAATCTTGTTGTTTCTGATGGCATGAAAGAGTCCAGTTCTTTGTTTGAAAAGGTTAGGATGGCAGTTAGATATATTAAGAATTCACCACTTAGGTTGAGTAAATTTAAAGAATGTAAACTGTCTACGGAAACTGAAACTAAGCGTTCCTTGTGTCTTGATGTGCCAACTAGATGGAATTCAACATATCTTATGTTGAGTACTGCTTTATTATATCAGAAAGTGTTTGAAGAGTATGAGGATGTGGAGTCCAGTTTTAAAAAAGACTTAGGTGATGATGTGCCTAGTTTTAGTGATTGGGAAAATGTTAGAGAGTTGTGTAGTATGTTAGAATGCTTTTATAAAATGACATTGAGAATTTCTGGTTCTCTTTATGTGACTGCTAAAAACCATTTGAATGAGATTTCTGATGTGTGTACTATTCTACAAGATTGGATGGCTTCTACTGATGTGTCTGTCAGATTAATGGGTACTAGAATGAAAGCTAAGTTTGACAAGTATTGGGGTGATCCTTTGGTTATGAATAAAATGATTTTCTTTGCTAATATTTTGGATCCTAGGGATAGGATTATGTATATGGAGTATACCCTTAAGCAAATGTATGGCTCTGTAAATGGCAAATTCTTGTTCACTAGTTTGGTTCATGATTTGAGTCTGTTATTTGATGATTATGATGTGCAATACAAGAAAGAACTAGCTGGTACTGGCCAGAGTAGCAGTCCTTCTAAATATCCAGGCCAGTTTTCTCAAGCTACTTCTGTGTTGAAAGAAAGATTCATGCAGCAAATGATGGAGACTGGATGTGTGGGTGGAAGCCAAAAAACTGAATTAGATATATACCTAAGTGAGGCAGTTGTTCTTAATAATGACAAATTTGATATTTTGAGTTGGTGGAAGTTCAATTCTCAAAGATTTCCAGTCCTCTCTAGAATGGCCAGAGATATACTTGCAGTACCAGTCTCCACAGTTGCTTCAGAGTCTGCTTTTAGCACTGGTGGCAGAGTGCTTGATGATTTTAGGAGTTGTCTAACTCCTAAGATTGTGGAGGCTTTGATTTGCACTCAAGATTGGCTTAGAGACCCATCAAAGCCTGTTTCTGTTGAGCAGACTTTGGAAGAGTTAGAAGAGCTAGAAGAAGGTAATTATTTCAGTTTTTAAGTTTTCTTTTTTTAACTTTTTACTTTTCAACTTCTGCTATTAACTGTGTTTATTTTCTTTTCAGGGTTTCAAGATGCAGCAAATGATTAATAGTTTGTCTATAAGACTATAACTATTTAATCTTTCATTTACTTGATGAATGTTTGCTTTGAATACCTGACCTGGTGGAAGCTGCTTGCTCCTATTCTGATGCCTTTTACTTATTCTCTGTTTCCCTTTTGATACTACTGAAATGCTTGCATACTTAGACTTAGACATTGTAGAGATCTGCTTGTGGTTTGTCTTGCTGTTTAACTTGGCCTGATTTCTCTGTCTAAGACCCTAGGTATTAGTATGCTAATGGCTATGATGAATGCTTGCCTATCTAAGTTAGAATGCTTTAGGTTGTAAACTGTGAGGCACTTGTTTTTGTGTTGCCACCTTTTTATGATCTTTGGTATTTTATGCTTGATATACACTGCAAATCTGAGTCTTTCTGTCTTAGTATGCTAAATGGCTATGATGAATGCTTCCACATCCAAGTTGTAATTGCTTTAGGTTATAAACTGTGAGGCACTTGTTTTTGTGTTGCCACCTTTTTATGATCTTTGGTTTATTATACTTGATTTACTCTATCTGAGCCAAATTTAGCAAATTGACATTGATGAGATCTGTTGAGTAGTTTGCTGTGTAGTGAAAATACTTGTGGATTTCTCTGTCTTATGCTAAATTTTCATTTCTGTTCTTGGCTATGATGAAGCTTCCATTGCATGTTCTATTACTTTATGCTATTTTCAGCACAAAATAAGATAAAATGCTATATATAGCACATATTATTGAATTCACTTCATTGCAAAATGCTAAATTTATAATTTTATAAGTGATTATTATTGTTGATGGCTAATCTATAAATAATTTAGATATAAAAGAATTTGACATATGCTAAACTTTCTAACAAATTTATCACAAAGTTTAGCATACGTCAAATTTAGCATATGAAACAGAAATACAACGAATATATTTGTTTATGCTGAATACTAAATTATAGCATTGTGACATATTTTTAACATTAAAGCAGAGAGGTCTTAAGTTATTATTCTCAGCAGATTTTCTAGTCTTTGTTATCATCGATATACAAGAAGCTAGATAAATTGGCCTTTACCCAACATTAAATTCCACTTGTAATTAAAAAAATCATAGTGCATGCTTCAAATTTAAGAAGAGTTGGAAAATGTTAATTTATTGTTACATATAGCATTTAATTTGCTTGTGTATGCAGAATAGGAATCATATTCTTTAACCGTCTCCATTACGTATGGTTGCCGAAAGAAATGAAAAGAAAGAAGACAAGTTTGTGGGAAAAGTAAAAGAAAAGTGAATTTCAAAATTCATCATTTTTCTTATCGAAAACGCTTTCCTTTTGTCTTTGTGAGGTAAGACAAAGGGCGTTATCTCGGAAAATCCGCACTCTTTGAAGTAGGTTTCTGGTATGCAACAATCCAATTTCTCTCAACCCTAGGCCCTCCAATTTTGTTCTTTATCTACCACCATATAGAGAAAAAAAATTAGGGTTCTTAATTTATCTACCATAATTTATGTATTTTTCTTGTTTTTGGATGATGAAGGTTAAACTAATTGTGAGGGTCATCTTCTTATTTTCTACTTATTTGCTTTGAGTATAATTGGAAAAATTACATTATGGTGTTTGGACTTTGCTCAGTTTATCCTTTCACGGGTTATTGATTCTGGGAATTACCATATTTTTTTCATTTTTACAATTTGTTTACGGAACTTCAAAACATAACAAATTAGTTACAGTATTATATTTTAGTAACTCTAGCGGGTTTTTAATAAAATTCAATCAATTATAGGGCTTATTAGGTGTTTACCTAAAATAAGAAAATAATAGGAAATATTACTTCAGTATGGAAAAGATATTAAAAATACCTCATATGATTTTTGTCTAATTATTTTTATACTCTCTGTGTCAAAATATTCAAAATTTTACTCTCATATAACTGACAGCCTCTCTCCTCTCTCCTCTCTCCCTTCTCTCTCTCTCTCTCTGGTTCTCTTTTCTCCATTTTTGTTCTCTCCTTCTTCATTATTTTTCCGCCATCACCTCCGCCATCGCTCCGACATCGCTCCGCCATCGCCTCCGTCATCGCTCCGCCATCGCCTCCGCCGTCGTTCCACTATTATTTGAGATTTAAATTATCGTTTCTGTAATTTTTATGGTTTATTTTAACTTACAGACCTAAAAAATATCGATCTTGCAATTTTTCAGTTTTCAGATCTAAAAATCTGTAGAAAAAAACGATTTTCATCTGAAAAAAATAATTTTCTGCAAAAAAAAACGATTTTCTGTGGAAAAACAGTGTCTGATTATCATATCATTATCACTATATTATCATGTTGTTATCATAATACTGCAGAAAATAAAAGAAATTCTATGAAAAATAATGTCTGATTATCATATTGCTATCATAACATTATCATGACATACTTTGTCATAACACTATATTATCATAACATTATCATGGCGTATTTTATCATAACAGTATATTATCATAACATTATCATGACCTACTTTATCATAATAATATATTATCATAACATTATCATAACGTATTTTATCATAACATTTTATTATACCTTATCATATTATTATCAAACGGTATCATATTATTATCATCAAATTTATCATACTATTATCATAACATTATTTATCTTTTAGCATAACTATATCATACTATTATCATGGCGTACTTTTATCATAACTATATCATAGTTTTTTTTATCATAAACTTATCATAACATTATCACAATATACTTTATCATAACAGTATCAAAAAATATTATCATAACATTATCATGACGTACTTTATCATAACTATATCATAACTTTATCATACTATTATCATAATCTTATCATATTATTATCATAATCGTATAATATTATGATATTGATATGATAACGTTAATGGTATAGATATGCTAACGTTAGTGATACCGAAATGATAATCAAGCACTTTTCTTAATAAAAAATCGTTTTCGCTGCAGTGTTATGATAATGATATGATAACATCATAGTGATAACGATATGATAATCAGACGCTGTTTTCTGCAAAAAAATCGTTATTTCTGCAGAAAATTATTTTTTTCATCATAAAATTGTTATTTATGCAGATTTTTTAGATCTAAAACAGAAAAAACTGAAGAGCAATTTTTTCAGATCTGAGCGTTAAAATAACTCGTAATAATCACCACGGTTAAGAAAAAAATTGCTAAAATTTAATATAGAAGAGCGGCGGATTTGCGGCGAAACGACTGCAGATCGGTGAAGGATTGACGAGCGACGAAAAATAAAAATAGAGAAGAAAAAGAGAAAAAAAAAGAAGAAAAAAAAGAAAAGAAGAAGAAGAAGAAGAAGAAGAGGAGGAACAGTAACTGCTCTGAGAGTATAAAAATAAATTATAAAAGAGAGGGAGTAAAAACTTAAATAAACCAGGTAGTTATATTAAAAAAAAGCCACGTCAGAGTAAAAACAGAAATAAAAAAAAAACGGGAAGTATTTTCCATATCTTTTTTTTGGTGAGGTAATATTTACAATTATTTTCAAAAATGGAGTGTTTTTCCTAATTTTTTCTCAATTATACCTACGTGACAGCCAAATTTCATTTAAAATTTTTAAAATTTTTAAAGTTTGAAGAACTGGGAAAGTAACATGATAAATGAGTGTGGGGTGTCTCTATTTTGTATGGTTGATATAGAGGTGAGAAAAAATTAAAGTAGAAGCTGGCTGCCATGTACGCATAAATTGACTGAATTTTGATATGTCGGAGTCACTTAAAGCATATCAAGGTAATACATTTGTTTCGTTTTCAATTTCAACAATCAAACTGTAAAAATAAAAAAGTATAGTAATCTCAAAAATCAATTACCCATCATATTATTGACTAACATTTATTTTTTCTTTGAATGAATGTTTTAACTTCTTAAAAATATATATAACTAGTGCTTTTATTCATTTTTTAGCTATCAGTATACGTAAGAGGTAAGACAATAATAAATTTTAGATCGAGAAGGGATGATATAGAAATATACCATTTTACGGGTATTAACTTTTGCAAATAATTATAGTTTTGTGTTATCTTACTTTTGTTAAAACAATTTACTTTGTTTTAATATATGCTTGAACTTCAAAATTATAAGCAACTTGAAGTGTTTTGGTAATTTGAGATAGTTTTGTGTTTTTTTTTTAAAATCTCGTTACGTCATGGAGCAGTAAAATAATTATACCAGAATAAAAAATTAGTGAATGCCCTTCATTGAATTAAAAGAAAATATATTGTTGCCACGAAAATTTAATACCCTTCAATAACTTTAGTTTGATATTAAATGACTAAAGAACTTTCTCTTGCAATTGTAAAATAGAAGAAATTTTTAGATAGACTTAATTTATGACGCCATCCATAAACTAAGCCTATTATGACTCGTCATTAAAATAATGGAAATTTTTAATATTACTATTTAAATGTATAAATAAATAACAAACGAATTTATCATATTACTATATTTTAAGAGCAAATTACTATCAGCCCCTCACGTTTGTCGTAATTCACAATTTGATACCCCTTGTTTGAAAATCAAATGATTTGGTACTTCGATTTTGATTTTTTACACTATAAAGCTCTTCTGTTAGTTCTGTTAATAATTTGATATTTACTTTCAAACGATTTGGTACCTCAGTTTCAATTATATAAACGATTTGATACCTCACTTTTAATTATTATAATGGTTTGGTACCTCATTTTCAAATTATTTGCAAATGATTTGCTACCTCACGTTTTATTTCGTTAACGATTAGTAACTACATGTAACAAAAGAGTCTTATAGTTTACAAAATCAAAACTGAGGTATTAAATTATTTGATTTTTAAATAAGGGAT
The DNA here is from genome assembly GCF_937616625.2 of Mercurialis annua. Lineage (NCBI taxonomy): Eukaryota > Viridiplantae > Streptophyta > Magnoliopsida > Malpighiales > Euphorbiaceae > Mercurialis > Mercurialis annua. The sequence goes on along the minus strand of NC_065577.1, from coordinate 32,548,668 downwards.
ATCAAATTGTAAATTATGACAAACATGAGAGGCCTTAAAATAATTTATTTTCATTTTAATGACGTGTCATAATATCCGGCTCCCCTGTCATCATGTCACCAACTTCCTTGACCTTCCAGCACTAGGCAGGCGTCAGCCCCCATACATGGTCTTACGACTTTGCGGAGACCTGTGTTTTTGGTAAACAGTCGTCCGGGCGATAAGTTTAGTACATAGATGATGTGATGAACTGAGTTTAATAGTGTCTAAATTGAAATAAGTTGAACTTTTCAAACTAAAATAAAATAGCATACAAGTTGAAGACCTTGATACTTGGGTTATTTTCCATGCAAGTATATAGTATAGTGGTGTGTGGTTATATGTTTATTTTATTTGAAACTCTCATTTTTTTTATTTTCTCTTCTATTATTATAAGAAGAAATGGTTTAAAAGTGTTTGTAATGTTATACTTTGATAATTAAATTTTTATGTGGCTGAAAAAAAGTTTAGGTAGTCCAACTTCTCCGTCTAGGCAACTGGTAAGCTAGATGTGCAACTATAGGAATTGATCGTATAATCACGTTTTTAGTTATCAAAATATAATAAATAAAAGGAAAACGGATCATTTATACCCTTAAAATTTGTCTACATAATCAAATGACCCTCTAACATTCAAAAAGATTCAAATAAACCTCTAGTATCTTAAAAAATGAACAATCGTGCCCCGATTTTGACTCATATATGAGACGTCGGAGTCTGGTTGTCAAAATCGGGGAATTTAGTTTATTTTTTAAAACGTTAGTGGAAAATTTGAACCTTTAGAGTCGTTTAGAGTTTACTCGATTTTCGAGTCAAATTTTAGGGACATAATTAATCATTTTCTATAAATAAAATATTGGTAACCATTTTATAGAGATATATAATTAAGTAAAAAAAATATTTAAGCCGACTTCTTTTTTAAATTGGACGGTTAAACATTCTTTTTAGGTCATAGGATTTCCATCTTAGTTTTGATTAGCCTTTGGCAGAGAATATTGCAGAAAAAGTAATAACGAATGAATCTAATATTGCTTCACAAAGAATAAGAACATAACTTCTATGGAAGTCATCATTTCCACCTTTAAATATTCCAAACAAATGTGCTTTTTTATTCCATACAATCAACAAGAGCCTTCTTTGGGGTAATTGATCCTGAAGATCACTGAACTTTCGAATTTTTTCATTTCAGTCACTAAACTATTTTTTTTTTCATTTCGATCACTGAACTTTCATTTTTTTTCATTTTGATAATTTAGGCCAAAAATGCTTAGGTGTCAGCCGGAAGTTGACATGTGACATCCGGATTTTACAAGTTTTACTTTGAAAATTTATCACACATACATAATTTCACTTTGAAAATGACCTTTTGGATCAAATAATGCATATATAGCAACTTTTCAGATTAAAAAAAAAATTAATTCCGGTTGCCACCTAAGCATTTTTGGCCGGAAAATACCAAAATGAAAAAAATTGAAAGTTCAGTGATCAAAATGAAAAAAAAATAGTTTAATGACTGAAATGAAAAAACTCGAAAGTTCAGTGATCTTCAGGATTAATTACCCGCCTTCTTTGATATATTCTCTCTTTTAGGTAGTTATACTCCACCTTTTTCTAATTCATAAACTTCTCTCTTAATTTCTACATTGAAATTATTTTAGATACACTTTGTCACCTTCTCATCCGTAAATATACCCAATTTTACAATGGCCTAATGATAAAAAAAATCTAAACCTTTACGACTTGTTGCAATTATATCCAAACTTTTTAATTTTTCCAATAATATCCAAATTGCATTTTTTTGTTGTTGCAATAATATTCAAATTGCATATTTTGTAGCAATAATAGTGAAATTGATGGCTAAACTTGTTGTTTTCAATTAAGATATTAGTCTATTATTATATTTTGATGTATAATAATATAGTAAAAGTTCCAAAAAAAATGGCAAAAAATTCAAAAAAATTCACATAAAAAGTGCAATTTGGATATTATTACAATAAAATAATGCAATTTGGATATTATTGCAAAAATTAAAAGGTTTGGATATAATTGCAACAAGTCGTAAAGGTTTGAGTTTTTTTTTTTGCCATTAAACCTTTTACAATTTAACACATCAATAAATTTGTACAGGTTTTAATAAATTAAATTCTATAATTGTCATCATTTTAGTAATCTATAATAACAAGATTTAGCAAAGCTCATTTGAAGATTGGTGAATTTTTTACTTGCAGTTCCTACACATCTATTACGGCACATTAAATCCTTACACTTTGACTTTGCTAGCTAAAATCAAAGTCATTTTGCTAGTGTGTATATTTTTCACGCCATTAGTAAGAGTGAAAATTCATTAAATGTTTTCGTTGAGTTTGAGTGTAAAATGTTCAAAATGACGAAAGTACAAAGATTCTCACATTGGTAGAGAATATGGTTTATTTTAAATTTATAAGAAATGGCTCACTCACTTGGATTTAGACCTAAAGAGATATCCAGTTTTATGATTGAGTTAGAAGTTAAATCCTTCCTGATTTACCACACGCACGCACCGTCCAGCTGGCTGGCTGGTCTGGTTCAGTTCTTTGATTATGCTTTAATTTTGGAAACAATACTTCTTACTTATTACTAGTTATTTTTGTTTTTCACTTATTCTCCTTCTACAAATACAGCATTGTTCTCATTTGCAAAAAAAAAAAAAATACAGAGCTTTCTCTGGATTAAAATAGTTACTTCCTTTTTTTTGCATACAAAAAACAATTCCTCAGTAGTTCTAGAGATATTATCACATTGCAGTTATAATAGTATTTAAGGTGTTTTATCCTAAGGACGACTCGGTTGATAGTCACCTTTACGCCTCCGAGCTGAGCCATAAAACATATAGTCCACAACTCAGCCTCTTCGTATTCTGTTCCTTTTCCTGTAACTGTACCAATAATTTTTAGACATATTACAGATACAGTTATGAATACCAAAGAGGTTGCTGCTTACGGTTTATTCGTTGTTGATACCAATAAATTGTTCCTCTTTGAGGGTCTGCACTTCAAAAGGTGGAGATAAAAGATTAATTTTTTCCCGACTATGAAAAAACTGGCTACTATTCTTACCACTAACATGCCGGTTCTTGATAAATCTGTTGAGGATGTTGAAAACGAGTAACAGGTTTCAGAAGTGCAACTATGGACGAACAATGACTACATCTGCATGAATTTCATTATCAATGCACTCTCTGACAACTTGTATGATTAATATAATTCTACCAAGATGGCGAGGGAGATTTGGGAGCCGTTGTAGAAAAAAATAATACAGAGGAGGCTGTTTAGGTGTTGTCCCATGAATTACAAAAGATCGCTCACAAGATTGTCTCTGAAGGTATGGTTCTCGACGAACAATTTGAAATTGTTGTTTTGATTGATAAAGTGCCTCCTTCGTGGAAGGATTTCAAACATTCTCACACACACAAATATAATGAGTTTTCACTAGAAAGTTTGAATACTCGTATTTAGATTAAAAAGGAGGCGATAAAATAGGACCAGAAAGATGACGTGCGTGTTGTTTCAAACAACACTAGAAAGTTCGGTTCATCAGTTTTGAAGCCAAATAGAAAATAATTTAAGAATCGAAATCGCAACACAAACTCAAACCAAAATCTGAACTACAACATAACCAATCATAATGGTAAACCTTTAAGGAACCAAATTATGAGACAACAACCACCTGTCAGAAAATGACTTGGCGTATTTTCTGTGTTTCAACTATGGAAAACCGATTCATATGGAATGCAAGTGTCAGAACATGTCAAGTTATGCTCCGCAAGCTAACTTGACTGAAGAGCCACTCACCACTATGAATTCTGAGATGATGTTTGATATCAACCTTGTTGGTGGATAAGGTGAGTGGTGGATAGACACTAGCACATCTCACTATATCTGCTATAATCGTGTTATATTGAAGATATATACTGCTGTTGAAGATAAGAAAATGAAGTTGGGTGACATTCACACTACTACTGTTACTGGAATTGGAAGTGTAAAATTGAAGTTTACTTTTGGAAAGATATTGATTCTGAAGGATTTCATGCACACTCTTTTGATGAGGAAGAATCTGGTGTCTAGCCATTTTTTTAACAAGGGTGGATTTTTTTAAGACTATTGTAGGTGATTTGTACACCATTACTAAGAATGGTATTTTTATGGGGAAGGTTTATGCTTGTGAGGGAATGTTAAGATGAATTTTTACATTAATAAAATTTCTGCTTCAGTTTATATACTGTGTGATTTTGATATTTGGCATGCTAGACTTAGTCATGTTAACAAAAGGTCAATTAGTAATATGAGTACTTTAGGTTTAATTTGACCTGAAATGGTAAACGAAACTTTATCATTTTTACTGATGGTTGTTCTTATTTTATATGAATTTGATGAAAAATAAAGTGATGCACTTGACATGTTTAAGTTATGTGTATTGAAAATTAATGTAATGAGAAAATTAAAAGATTTTGTAGTGATTAAGCAACTGAATATGAATCAATCATGTCTATTGAATTTTATAACTTGTATGTCATTGTACATGAAAGAACTTCACCTTATTCACCTGAAATTAACTATATAGCCAAACAAAAATAGAACATTACAAATGTTGTTGTTTCTATTTTATTGAATTATGGTGCTGTTTTTTATTGATGGAGTGAAATATTGTTCACTGTTTGCTATATGCTTAATGGAGTTCCAAAATATAATAATAAAATTTCACCTTATGAGATTTTAAAAAGTAACTTGGAATGTTTAGCCTATGTTTGAATTTCTTATCCGAAAAGAATAAAATTGGAAAGTATAGTCTTTGAATGTGTTTTCATTAAGTATGCAGTTAATAGCAAACATTATACATTCTATGACTTAACTGCACGAGTGATTATTGAATTTGTAAATGTTGATTTTTATAAACATAAATTTCCTTATAAATTGGAAAATAGAGGGGACGAATCATCCAGTAATATTCCTATTGTCAGGAGTAGTGAGATTATTGATGACATAGAACCGAAGTTCAGAATAAGTAAAATAGCTAGAATTTTGAAAAACTATGATTTTAATTTTCATGTCTATTTTTTACAGAAGGATCCTTCTAACCTACAAGAAGCTCTAACTTGATTTTTTGGCAAAAAGCCATAAATTATATGTCACGACCCAAATTATTGAGCCGAGACCGGCGCTAGGGAATGGGAGTGGTAGCTCCGAAACCCGTAGCAAGCCTAAAACCACTAATAATTTTTCGCAATTGAAAACATATTATTATATATAAAACGTTTTCAGAAAACTCTTTTAAATAATACACTTATAGATATTAAAATATTATATCAGAGTCTACAATATAAAATATCAGTTGAAGTTAAAGCGTCTATCTAATACTAACAACTACTGACTACTGCAGCTCTGAGAACTCATACTTGTGCAAGTCCAATGACTTCTGGCACAGTGGAGCTGGTTTGTCTGATCCGACTCTGTCTACCTGCAAACATCAGAGTGAGGGGTCAGTATTTGGGAAAATACTGAGTGAGTTTGCAAGTTACTTATAGTATTATCAAAATATAGCGTCACACGCTTAATACATATATAATTTTATGATATAAGTAAACATTATTAATTTCAAAAGTGTGAGTCCAACTCACTAGATACGGGGACTTCCAGACTACACCGTAGCCGAGTTCACTCTGCGTATCTAAATCATAAAGTGTGAGTCCAACTCACTGGTGGCCCAGCCACTAGATACGGGGACTTCCAGGCTACACCGTAGCCGAGTTCACTCTGCGTATCTAAATCATAATATATTATGCATAGACATATATTAATTCTTAATCATAAAGTCAAGTACTCTAGACTGACTCACCAATGATCATGTAGCCTATTGACACCCAATAGGTAGTTGGTCTCTTCGGACCGCACATTTGACACTTATCTCCAAAACAACGAATACAACAACATTCATATAATCAAATCTATCAAACAAAACAGCCTATACGAGCAAATCATATAGATACGAGATATTTAATATCAATACTCATAGTATAAGAAAATAACTTTTATAATAATACGCAAAAGTAAATTGCCACTCACAGTGACCGTTATCCAAAACTGCATTACTATAATCCCGCAAGCGTAAGCTCCATGCGTTGTCCAATCACATAACCACTCCAGCTACTGGCTTGGTAGCTCGTCGGTACGTCAGTTACTTAATCGAGTTACCTATACGTTTAATCCATAAACGTGGGCTTAGTATTCAAATTCCTAAGTTATAAACTTAGGTAAACATAATCGTATTTCAAATACGATTCTTAACTTTGATAGTATTCTAATACTTACTCGAGATATTCGTCATATCTCTTATTCATCAATTCTTAAACTTAGGTTCCTTATTTCTCGGAACCTTAATCGAACTCATTATGTTCGATATCCAAATTTCTTATTTTCGGTGTCCGTGATACACTTTTAATGTCCGACGTACTTAAAGTCGGAAAACGGGGTCATAGCGGGGCGAAAATATCGTATAGGTGCTTCACGTAAACTATGCGCCCGCATAGTCTACTTGCGCGCCCGCGCAAAGTACTTGCGCGCCCGCGCAAGTTTGTTACGCGCCCGCGTAACTATGTTACGCGCCCGCGTAACTATGTTACGCGCCCGCGTAACTATGTTACGCGCCCGCGTAACTATGTTACGCGCCCGCGTAACTTTGTTACGCGCCCGCGTAACACTCGCTCTTGGCCATTCCGACGTGCTTCCGGCATGAAAACGTTCCAAACACATCCGAAACGCTTAATCTAAGCTCAAAACACTATAATCCAATTCTAATATCGATTTATACGATATAATCGTTTCGTGGCCTAAAACTTTGAATCGATATAACTTAAAATATATCCGTTTAAACGGTAAAACGACAAGCTTACCGCGATTCGCCTCTGGAATACGATCAATTCGAGCTATTAAGCGTCGGAAACGGACGAGAAACGGAGATCGAGCGACGGATCGTAAGAAATGAGCGAGAGAGAAGAAAGCGTTACTGATGAAGGAATGAAGTCTCTGGAGCATTCTTCTCTTCTTTTCCTTTCTTATAATGTTTGGTTAAATTATTCCTTTAATCCTTCATTTCTTCAATTTAAACCAATTCTCTATTAAACTTTCTATTTTAACTTATCGATTAATTATTTACTTTAACTCAATTACGTACGTATTATTTATATCCAAATAAATAATACGACTCCAAAATTATTATTTTCCATTAATAATCTTTTAATCGCTATTTTCTGGCTTAATTGGCTAATTTACACTTTAGCCCTTGAAACTTTTCAAAAGTTACAATTTAGTCCAAACGCATCCGCGTCCAAATTTTAAAAGGTCTCCGATTGACCCGAAACTTTTACCACATATACTATAAAACATTTCGCGGACCTTGGCGAAATAATTTCCATTTTAAGTCGTAGTGGCTAAATTACCATTTTAGTCCATGTACCTTATTTCAAGCTTTTCTTGACATTTATCCTTCTAATTCCAATTCTAACTTTAGAATTGAAATATAATATTAAGTTTCTCGAAATAATCTTTTTCAAAACCGTCCTGCTAATATTTTATACTTATCTTAATTTCTCGGAAATCCTTCCGATATCGCTACTCCGGCGATGCAACACTGGACACGTGGTCCAATTAAATACTTAAATATTTTGGGATATTACATTCTTTCCCCCTTATAAAAATTCGTCCTCGAATTTTCATATACTTTTCTTACTTTAATCCCATCTACATCTAGAATTCTTATTCATAGTAGGAATACCGTGTTCGTCTTTTAATGCTGGTCAGCGCAAGGAATCGTCATTCCAATTTCTGTACTTCTTGCACCTTGATGTCAGTTATCACTGACAATCTATCTTCGACCTCTTCTCTTTATTCTACAACACAATCCATGTGTTTGACCTTCGTTACTATAAACTCTTATAGTTGTAATTGAACTTTCAGTTCCTTACTGATGTTCAATGATAGCTCATCTTAATGATATTTTATCATTAAGGATGATAATCTTTGTCAGTAGGCTTCCTTGTTTAGACAATCCGTTAATCTACTCTATTTGGTCGTTGTCATGACTTGATCTTGTTCTCCAATACCATCTAATCTTATCATCGTTTCTCGTTGAGTGCTGTGGACACTCAAACAACTTATGCTTCACTACTTACGTAGTCTTTCTTATATGGCTATTGTCGTCGTCTGATTGTTATCTATAGTAGCGCTAGGAGCTTATTCCACTTTCTGTTATCTCCTTTTATCTCGTTACTTCATTTCTCGTATGCAGATTCTTTCGCTATCATCACTAATCCTGGTTATCCATAAGGTGAATCCTCAGGACGTATCCTTATGAGGTCTTCACTTTTCTTGTAAAGCATGCTTAACCTTCTTCTTGCATCTTGATATCTCGTATACCTCTTTATTTGTTTGCATATCCATTGATCTATTTTCTTTTTCTTAAGCATGACGTACTATTCTTTGAAATTCCTCGTCTCTTCTTATCTCACGTCGATCTGTTTCATCAATCTGGTCTTCAATCAGATAGGATTCTCATATTAGTCACTGACTTCTTATTTTAATAAGATAGTGCGTGACCAATACTCAGATAAGCTTTCTTTGCTTATAATCCCTAAATGAGGATCTTTATCCTTTTCCAATCTTATACTTGCATCAGAATGTCCTCTGATGACATTGTTACTTGCTCCATATTTGATCTTTTTATTCATCATAATCTAACTCTTTCTTATCGATTCGTTCCTTCCAATTCTCAATCTTAATTGGCTCTTAACTTACAAACCATTGTTCTTTACTATCACGTAGTGTTAAACTTACTTCTCACTACTATTCATGATCTTGCTACTTCACTTGTTATTCCTACTTTTGCTCATACTGCAGACGTACTTCTCCGTAACTTTCTTTGACTTCTCGTCCTTTGTTAATCAATAGGATTAATAGTCTAAATGCTATGATCCTATGGTATTCTTCTTGCGTTCTCTATTCACGCTTTTATCGTGTTTCTTGATCATTTTCTATTGTATTCTTTGTTTTCCTTCTCAGCGCATCTTTTACATCGTGTACTACTTGCTTTTAATATCCACAACATCGATCATTAATAGAGAGTTGTGGCCTTCTTCGTCTAATTTTCTCGATGTAGTGCGTTCTTAATCGTATATATATCATCTTGTCGTATTGTACTATCATCATGGTCGTCTGTAAAGCCGATCATATGCGGGTATCACCTCTATCGCATCTTGTATTCTTAATATTTCTTATTTCGGCACTCTGAACGTCGATTACCAATTAAATAATAGGTCGCAATTCTTTTGCCTGAATTATCGACGTAGTGCATTCTCGATTACTTACATATCGTCCTATTATACCCTTACTGACATCTTAACTGTCAGTGGATCCATTCATATGACTCTATCATCTTTACCTCTTTTTGTTTCTATGCGTTGACGACTACATAGAATTCAATCCATCTGATCCTCTCGTCATCTTTCCACGTAATTTTCTCTTTTTCATTTCTCGATAACTCTTATCAAGTTCCTTGCGACATACGCAGGTTATCCGTACTTTCCTTAACTCTGTTTACTTTAACTAATTTCTTATTATCCACAATCTACTTTTGCGTCTTTATACTGTATCATATACGTCATGTACCTTTGGCAATCTCTTCATCCTACGCAGAAAGTCAGTGGAATACCGTTCCACTGGTAACATTCCTCGTAAAAAGGAGTGCATTTGCCTCCTAACTTAATCCAGAGCCACTTGTACTTGACCGTTGGCTATCTTTGTATCCTTCCTCGGATTGCGACATTCCGTACGTTGGACCAGAAATACTCGTCCCGGTACTTCTCGACATCGAACTCGTCTGATAACTCTTCTTCCCGAAGTCCTCTTCCTGAGGATCTCTTTCTGGGAATGTATCAAACAAATTTGATCGTGTCTAATACATCTTAATCCTTTGAGAATCATAGTCAATCTTCTATATTTATCACGTTATGCCCTTTACTTTTCATTTGATCTACTTTGAAGTTCATGGTTTAACACTTCACAAACATTCATTACGTTTGTACCTTTCACAACCTACTATTCCGCTTCATATCTGATACCTTGAGGTGGAAGTTTCAACTTTCAATCAGCCGATTGCAGTTCTCATTGTTTATCTCTTGACCTAAGTACCTTGATCTTTCCCGATTATCCTTAACTGGAACTAATAGTTGAAAGAATTTCCCAAATCGGGTCACAAACTTAGTTCATGTCATTTGGTCTTTCACCGTTCTAATTGCATGTCGGAACTAATCATAGGTTGAACCTTTCATCGACATCTTCATCGACATTACTGTTGGTCCTTCATCCGCTCGATGTGTACGAGCATCTTACTTTACTTTCCTAGTGGATTTAGCATACCACTTGATCCGTCAAACTTTTTTAGTCTTAACTTAAGTATACAAACATCAAATCTCTATAGCTGTTCCTTTCTTCACGTTGATACTATCTTTATATCCATCGTCCTATCATTGGCACACAATTCCTTATATCAGTTGCTTTTACGGCCAACTGATTTATAATGACGTGGGGTTACTGCGGCACTCCCGATGCCTGTACATTCCCACTTTATCTTGTTAGGTTCCTATTGACCTTCATCGTATTTCTGGCCTTTGCAGGCCAATTAGACTAGGTTGCATTCGCTTCTGTTACTTCAATCTTCTTCTCGCACCTCATATACTTGCTGTGCAACAGCACGCGTTCGCCCAGTTCTTTGTTCATAGTATGGCGATTATAAAGAATATTAATGAATTCCTTAAATATATCATTTACTATTCATCACAAATACTCGCTGACCACGTAAGTTGGACTCTAGGGACGTCTCCTTCCTTTAAGCCTTCTATGATTACGTCTCTTATTGGAAGTCTTCCGAGTGTTCTGACTCATCGTGGACTAGCCAATTGCCAAAACATATACTTGCGTTGTATATGTTAAACGCATATTACTATCGTAACTATAAGCATCTATGTTGACCGGATTCAAGAAAATCAGTGTCCCCTAGATTTTCTTGATTACGTAACGCATCTTAAGTCTTGCGAGTATTCCGCTCACATGGACTTAATCAAACATCATCAGGATCAAATCACATCATACATGTTCTATACATTATTAATCGAACACATATATTATTCTAACTGTGCACTAGCCTGTTTAGTCAAGGCTAAGTTTATTAACTAGAGACACAAATCCTATGTTCTCAAAATTATACTTATTCATTCGCCTCCTAGCCTTGATCACAGTTTGCTCGCGAGCACTCTACTTCCTTTACAGAGTCCTGGTCTAGGTATACTTACATTAAAAACAAAACTCTTGAAAACTCTTTCAAATAAAACGACTCATTTGAAAATTTCATTTAAATCTTAGCAAAATTGTGCACTAGGGTGATGACGTCTCTCATCCCCAAAGAGTTGCCACATCTCACCTCTTCGTCTGAACATAATGCATATGATGCATGTCCTATTAATGCATGTATTGATGTATGTAGTGATGCATTTCTATCAATGCCGTGGCAATCATGTATTTTTTGTATCGGGTCTAGGCACAATTATGCTTTCAGAATCGTTAAACAAATAACTTTTAAAAGTTATAAACTTTGAGTTTTGTAAGTTCTCTAGACCTTTAAACTCTGCTTCTGGAAAGTTCCTCAACTTCTATAACTTTGTAGTCTTTCTTCTCACTCTTTCTAAAATTTCGATCGATCGAATCCAATAACATCTCTCCTGCTATTTGATGCTAAACACCTATATATCTAACATCAAATCACATTCACATCAATCATATTCTATTCATAGGAGGCAATACCTCTCCTAGAAACTTTATTTCAAAAAGCATATTATTCTTAATCTCTTTTGTCTGACATCGATAGCAAAGCCAACCGATGTACCCTATTTGCCTGACATCGATAGCGAAGCCAACCGATGTATCTTATATGCCTGACATCGATAGCGAAGCCAACCGATGTATCCTATATACCTGACATCGATAGCAAAGCCAACCGATGTATCCTATCTGTCTGACATCGATAGCGAAGCCAACCGATGTATCTCATACGTCTGACATCGATAGCAAAGCCAACCGATGTATCGGATATGTCTGACATCGATAGCAAAGCCAACCGATGTATCCGATTCAATTCATACAAATCAATCTCATATCATGCGAGCACATCTTATCGAAAACAAAATTATACGTATATTTATCTCGTATATACGTGTCACGAAAGTCAACCAAACATTTCACAAGTTAATCTATTATACTTATCACAAAACACTTAACGTAAACAACTGGGATCAGACAAAGGTCAACTCTATAGCTGCAGTAGTTCCTAGATTACTTAACCGACAAACACATCTTAGCAGAGGTAACTGGACCAACTGCTCTGATACCACAATTGTCACGACCCAAATTATTGAGCCGAGACCGGCGCTAGGGAATGGGAGTGGTAGCTCCGAAACCCGTAGCAAGCCTAAAACCACTAATAATTTTTCGCAATTGAAAACATATTATTATATATAAAACGTTTTCAGAAAACTCTTTTAAATAATACACTTATAGATATTAAAATATTATATCAGAGTCTACAATATAAAATATCAGTTGAAGTTAAAGCGTCTATCTAATACTAACAACTACTGACTACTGCAGCTCTGAGAACTCATACTTGTGCAAGTCCAATGACTTCTGGCACAGTGGAGCTGGTTTGTCTGATCCGACTCTGTCTACCTGCAAACATCAGAGTGAGGGGTCAGTATTTGGGAAAATACTGAGTGAGTTTGCAAGTTACTTATAGTATTATCAAAATATAGCGTCACACGCTTAATACATATATAATTTTATGATATAAGTAAACATTATTAATTTCAAAAGTGTGAGTCCAACTCACTAGATACGGGGACTTCCAGACTACACCGTAGCCGAGTTCACTCTGCGTATCTAAATCATAAAGTGTGAGTCCAACTCACTGGTGGCCCAGCCACTAGATACGGGGACTTCCAGGCTACACCGTAGCCGAGTTCACTCTGCGTATCTAAATCATAATATATTATGCATAGACATATATTAATTCTTAATCATAAAGTCAAGTACTCTAGACTGACTCACCAATGATCATGTAGCCTATTGACACCCAATAGGTAGTTGGTCTCTTCGGACCGCACATTTGACACTTATCTCCAAAACAACGAATACAACAACATTCATATAATCAAATCTATCAAACAAAACAGCCTATACGAGCAAATCATATAGATACGAGATATTTAATATCAATACTCATAGTATAAGAAAATAACTTTTATAATAATACGCAAAAGTAAATTGCCACTCACAGTGACCGTTATCCAAAACTGCATTACTATAATCCCGCAAGCGTAAGCTCCATGCGTTGTCCAATCACATAACCACTCCAGCTACTGGCTTGGTAGCTCGTCGGTACGTCAGTTACTTAATCGAGTTACCTATACGTTTAATCCATAAACGTGGGCTTAGTATTCAAATTCCTAAGTTATAAACTTAGGTAAACATAATCGTATTTCAAATACGATTCTTAACTTTGATAGTATTCTAATACTTACTCGAGATATTCGTCATATCTCTTATTCATCAATTCTTAAACTTAGGTTCCTTATTTCTCGGAACCTTAATCGAACTCATTATGTTCGATATCCAAATTTCTTATTTTCGGTGTCCGTGATACACTTTTAATGTCCGACGTACTTAAAGTCGGAAAACGCGGTCATAGCGGGGCGAAAATATCGTATAGGTGCTTCACGTAAACTATGCGCCCGCATAGTCTACTTGCGCGCCCGCGCAAAGTACTTGCGCGCCCGCGCAAGTTTGTTACGCGCCCGCGTAACTATGTTACGCGCCCGCGTAACTATGTTACGCGCCCGCGTAACTATGTTACGCGCCCGCGTAACTATGTTACGCGCCCGCGTAACTATGTTACGCGCCCGCGTAAATTTGTTACGCGCCCGCGTAACACTCGCTCTTGGCCATTCCGACGTGCTTCCGGCATGAAAACGTTCCAAACACATCCGAAACGCTTAATCTAAGCTCAAAACACTATAATCCAATTCTAATATCGATTTATACGATATAATCGTTTCGTGGCCTAAAACTTTGAATCGATATAACTTAAAATATATCCGTTTAAACGGTAAAACGACAAGCTTACCGCGATTCGCCTCTGGAATACGATCAATTCGAGCTATTAAGCGTCGGAAACGGACGAGAAACGGAGATCGAGCGACGGATCGTAAGAAATGAGCGAGAGAGAAGAAAGCGTTACTGATGAAGGAATGAAGTCTCTGGAGCATTCTTCTCTTCTTTTCCTTTCTTATAATGTTTGGTTAAATTATTCCTTTAATCCTTCATTTCTTCAATTTAAACCAATTCTCTATTAAACTTTCTATTTTAACTTATCGATTAATTATTTACTTTAACTCAATTACGTACGTATTATTTATATCCAAATAAATAATACGACTCCAAAATTATTATTTTCCATTAATAATCTTTTAATCGCTATTTTCTGGCTTAATTGGCTAATTTACACTTTAGCCCTTGAAACTTTTCAAAAGTTACAATTTAGTCCAAACGCATCCGCGTCCAAATTTTAAAAGGTCTCCGATTGACCCGAAACTTTTACCACATATACTATAAAACATTTCGCGGACCTTGGCGAAATAATTTCCATTTTAAGTCGTAGTGGCTAAATTACCATTTTAGTCCATGTACCTTATTTCAAGCTTTTCTTGACATTTATCCTTCTAATTCCAATTCTAACTTTAGAATTGAAATATAATTTTAAGTTTCTCGAAATAATCTTTTTCAAAACCGTCCTGCTAATATTTTATACTTATCTTAATTTCTCGGAAATCCTTCCGATATCGCTACTCCGGCGATGCAACACTGGACACGTGGTCCAATTAAATACTTAAATATTTTGGGATATTACATTATAAGATGGACTCTCTAGAGTCTAATAAGACATTGCATTTAATAGATTTACCCCTTACATGCAAAACTGTAGGTTGTAAATAATTTTTGAAAAAGCAATTAAAATCTGATGGCACAATTGACAAATATATAACTCGTCTTGTTGCTAAGATTTATCGATAACATGAAAACATTGATTTCTTTGAGGCATATTCGCCTGTTACTAGAATAACATCCATTATAGTGCTGATTTCGATCATTGCACTATATGATTTGGTTGTAAACCAAATGGACGTTAAGACTGCTTTTCTAAACAGTGAATTGGATGAAGAAATATACATGGACAAACATGAGGGATTTGTGATATATGATCAGGAACAAAAAAAATCTTCAAGTTAGATAAATCTTTATATGGTCTAGAACATGCACCTAAGAAATGACATGAAAAATTTAATAATATTGTCATCTCAAATGGTTTTAAAGTGAATGAAAATGACACATTTATTTACTATAAATATGAGAAGGAACTGTGTACTTTCATATATTTATATATTGATGACTTATTAATGTTTAGATCAAATATTCACATCGTGAATGTTGTGGAATCATTGTTGTGTGCCATCTTTGATATGAAAGTTCTTTGAAAAGCGAGTTTAATTCTTCGTATAAAGATTACTAAGAATACACATGGAATTTTTTTTATTTCAATCTCACTATGTTGAGAAGATTCTAAAGAAATAAGATTACTTTGTTTCTAAACCTGCATGTACACAATATGATATAGGTTTAGAACTTTTTAAGAACACTAGTGATAGTGTACGACCTTTTAATCATGCGAGCATCATTGACAGCCTACAGTATGCCAGTGATTGTTCTAGACCTAATATTGCATATGTTGTTGGATTATTGTGAAGGTTTACTAGTCAGCCTAATAGTAAGCAATGGCATGCTATTGAAAGGATAATAAGATGCCTTAAAATAACCATGAACCTTAGGTTATATTATTAGAATCATCTTATTGTCCTTAAAAGATACACTGATGCAAATTGGAATACATTATCAGATGATTCTAAAGCTACCAGTGACTATATTTTAGTATAGCTGGTGGAGTTGTTTCTTGAAAATCAAAGAAATAGACGATTTTGGATCAACCCATGTTGGAGTTAAAATGTCGAAACCCATGTCCTGAGTTTCGACATTTTAGTTTCGAGGTTTTATCCGAAATAATAAACTCTCCAATTAGAGCGGTATATTGATATATTTATTATCAATATATTTTTATCTACGATGCCCAGTCATATTCTCTATTATATTAGTCCCGTTCATATCCCCTTATTAAAATTTAAATTCACGATTATAATTTTAAACTCCTATTATTACGATATACCTTTAGAGATATGTAAAAATTAAATTTGCGTTTAAATTTAATTTACGTATTCCAAATTTATTAAATCACTTCCCGTGATTTAATAACCTTAAATAGTCAAACCTTACTATTATCCTTTCACTATTAAACTTAGTTTTTTCGAATATTTTTCTTAATATTCGAAACCTCAAAATATTATTTTTAATATTTTGATTACTCCAATTTGACCTCGTGGCATATTCTACTTACTTCAAATTACGGGGTATTACAGCTGCAGTAGTGTGTAATAGGAATGCTATGCCAGTAGCCATGTCAGTGTTCCTCTGTCTATATACTTTGATAGGAACATGAATATGTTTATATCTACTAAGTGGTTATGTACTTGGCATATAATTTTTAGTTTCCATCCCTCTACGTAAAGGCTAGGCTTTGTGTCTTTGGTCTGCAAAGACACTGTGTGTAGACTTGTTGGCCTTGTGTGTATAGTCTGATGTGTGATGTTTTAATATGTTTAATATAACACTTTTGAAACGGAAAGTGTTTGAGATATTTTATTAAACATATTATAGGTCGCGTGATTTGAGACAGGGCTGCCTATGAGATAAAGCATATGAGCTAAGTTCCTAGGTTTTGGTACCACCGTACCGATTTTCAGAAATAGGCGTGGGTTAGGATTATTCAACTAGCATTTCTGAAAATGCAATTCGCTTATATGAATATTTTCAGAACTGTCTTCATGTTAAACGAAAAAAATGTTTTAATGGTGTTTTCTGAAAACTGATCGTATGCGAGATACGATCTAGATTTATATTTGCGAAAAATTTACAGAGGTATTAGGCTTGCTACGGGTTCGGAACCACTATTCTCATTCCCTAGTGTCGATCTCGGCTCAAGTTTCGAGGAGGAAATCGGGTCGTACAACATATTTCTCACTTATTGATCTTATAAATTTAGCAAACATATCCAACACCTTTTGCATTGCATTAGAATTTCTCTTCTCATCTTACTCTTTAGAAGTCCTTTTTATCATTCCGATACTCATAGATGATCTCACATCCTGGCATTAAACTGCGATGTTCAGGGTGTCTTATGCAGATTAGAATTACTCACAGCTTCGTACCTCGTTCACTTGTACTCGTCGTGATTTAGGAGACTCATCAAAGATATGGCTATGGTGGGGACCTTAGCTGGTTATTACTATATCCTTCGACTTAGCCCACATGCATTCTAACCTAGGCCCTCCCCTCTAAATTAAGACCCAATATAATATTTATGTTTTGAGGCAATATTTCTGTAAGGGCCTAAATCCCATTTTCTAAAATCCAACATTTTGAAAATCGCTTTTACAAAATAAATCCAAATTTCCAGTTTTTAATCCAAAATAAATCCAAATCTTTAGCTATCAATCTAAATTTTCAAAATCTTCATCTAGTTTTTAATCAAAAATAAATCAAAATCTTCACTTTTCAATCCAGATTTTCAAAATCTTCATCGAGTTTTCAATCCAAATTGTCAAAATCCTCATTTAGTTTTCAATCAAGATTCTCAAAATCTTCGTTTTTTTTTCAGTCTTAGATCGGACCTAACAAATTTTAACCAGTTTTCTAATTTATCTCTTTTTAGTTTGGATGTAACCACCTTTTCAAAAACACCCTTTTCAAAAACTCCGGGTTATCAAAAATTATCCATGTTCAATTAGATAAAGTCATTTTACCTTATCAACCCATAAGGCTCAATTATTTTGACCTTTAAGGTCACCCTCTTTTATGGCCAGAAGTCACATTTCATATTTGGACCATTAGGGACACCCTCTTTTGTGAACATAGGTCACATTCCAAATATTGACCTTTAGGGTCACCCTCTTTTGTGACCATAAGTCACATTCTATATTTTGACCTTTATGATCACCCTCTTTTGTGACAATTAGTCGCATTCCAAATTTTGACCTTTAGATATCACGACCCATTTTCGTAGATCGTGACTGACAACATGACACACACATATATATATATATATATATATATATATATATATATATATATATATATATATATATATATATGAATAATCATAAACCAAAGTAACATCATGCCAATAAGAATAAAGCAACAATTGGACCAATCCGATAAAATAGCTAGTCTAATAAAATAATAAAGACATCGACTAAGTACAATCGCGATCTAAGAGTTTTTAATAAGTTTGACTATCCTTATTAAATATAAAGTAAACCTCCGAGGAAATCAACAAAGATGGAGGTCACCCGACATGCTCAAAATGTAAACCTAAATATGGGGAAACAACATGGGTCAGATATATTGAGATGAGTTCATATTACCATTTACATTTATTAAGTGAAAATATCTAAAACATTTAATAAGCATTTTATCATTATGGATATGCTGGTGAGACATATTTTCAAAACTAATCCCCGACTGTCACTTGAATAAGTCACGTGAGTCCCATGAGACGTATATTCCACCGGCGCCCTCACTAAGGAGAGACGAATCTCCAACCTACCCCAATACCAAATGATCATACCGGTGCGCACGCAATCTCAATGATGTCCATCGAGTAGCCCGTTTCAATTCAGATCCATAATGTTGAAAAATAGTTCAAAAGTTGTTTATATAATATATATACAAAATATACAGTTTACTAAATAAAAGCAGTAAATAGCAACATAAACTCACTGTTAGGGAAAAATCCTCAAAAAACTTGACAAGCAACTAATAATGGTTCGACCTAGAAGCATGTGCAGTCGACGGGTCTAAGAAATAAATCATAAGTTAAAATTAATATTAACCCCTAACTTTAAAGAGTATAAACACCACTTCGGACTAGCATAACACCAAAATCAATGCCAACGCAATAACCAAACATAGAGTAATTACACATTATTCAAACCATAGCCAAGTCAATCAGCAAGTTAAGTTCCATTGAGTTTCACTTGAAAACATAAATCAGAAACATTTTCAAACAACTTGATAAAATAAGTAAAAAATCCAAAATGGTGACTTAGTTGAGTCAATCAAGACTTCCAAGCTTATCTCTTATGTCGGGCGACTCAAGTCTAGCCCGATCCAACATAACCAAGTTATAAACCATTGTTTAAAATTCGGAAACCATTTAATAAATTAAAATCAAGTTTGAAAAGTAAAGGAACTCAATAGCGCTTAACTAACCAACATTTAATCAAGACACATATAAGGTATTATGAAATCCATAATGAACCAACAAGCTTGAAATGACAACACAAGCCATTAAATACCATAGCAAACAAATCAATGATTCACGTATCCATCATTCCCAAGCAATGCCAACAATCAATCTAAACATCAATTCCATACTTAAAAATAGAGCATGGCATAGCACAACATTTCTTACCTCATTTTAGATATAATCCAATATGAAACGAATACCACAACCCGAATATAACATTATCATTTAAAGCATTATACAAACAGCCCTAAACATTTAGATTAGGCCAAAAAAGTTTGTAAATACAACCAACGTACAAACCCGCACAAAATCACCAAATATTTGATTTGCACTAACCATAGTTAAGCCGTTAAGTATGAACACAACAACACATAAACAGCCATATAAACATGCTTGGACAAATCCAACAACCCAACAATTTGCAATGCCAAGTAAATCCATAATTTCAAACCACATATGAACTATCAATTGGATAACTCAATTCGGATTCAAAACCAACCAAAGGCATACTAATCAAATGATACAAGGTATAGCAAAATAACACATCAATAGGCATATAACATAACCTTCCTAACATGAATTAATATAATTGACATCCAAATAATAATCATAACAATTGGATTTTAAGCAACCCTAACACTTCAATTCGATTGAAACTCATACAACGCATAAACGAATCAAGCTCAAAAGAGAATAATTAATTTCAACAATAACAGAATAAGTATTGACAATTGAATATGATATACCAATCACAAAACATAATTAAAATAACCACTATATATCCAAATACATGCCACAACAACTAGGGACGAAGGCAGGATTTTTTTTGGAGGGGTAAAAAAAATTATAACTACCATTCATAACTATCATAGAAAATAAAAAATTGAAATTTAATTTCACTAATAAAAATAATTTAGTTTACTTCAACATAAAAATATTAAATATTAAATATCAGTCGCGAAATTTCACACTTCTTTTTTTCATATCATAAAATTCATCAATAATTGAATCAGTAGTGAATGTCTTTGCAATTTTCTTTTCAATATAAGTGATCAAGTAATCTGCAAGAAAATCATCTTCCATTTTATTCCGTAGCTTCGTCTTCACAATACTCATAGCTGAAAATGAGCGCTCTGTTGTTGCAGTAGTCACATGAAGAGTCAAAATGAGTCGAATTAACCTATCAACTAAAGGATAAATTGTAGCTTTTTTAGTGTTAGTCAATCCTTGACATAATTCAGAAAGAGTAGATAAATTATTCAACTCTTCATGTTGAGGAACATCAAACTCATAATGATGTAGTTGAATCTTTAAATATAGCTTCTCTTGATCTGTGAAATCTTCAGGATAATATTTTTCTACAAGATTGTATATGTTATCAGCATTGAACAACCTATAATTATCCTTCAGATCTATAGAAGAACTTAAAACAAGCAGTTCAACTGCTTTATCATTGAATCTACTATTCAACTCTTGCAATTGTGTATCAATTGTAACTGTGAATAAGTCATACTTATAATAGTGACCAATAGAAATATCAGTTTCCTTAGAACGACACCTACTTCGACGAATGGAAAAAGGAGCATTCATATCGGGGATTAATACTTCATGCTTCTCACAAAATAATTTAACTTCTTTAATAAACTTCTCCCATCCACATTCTCTCATATTTTGAATCAATCGTTTTGTGGTAGAAACTAAATCAAGAGCGTCTAAAATATCTTGAGCTTTTCTCTGTAAAGCTTGGCAAAGATCATTAGAGAGTAATAATATATCTCGCATAAGATGCAAAATGAACACAAAATCAAAAGATGTCATGTAATTCATAGCACTGTCTGCATCTCCACGTTGAGAGTAATTTCCATCCTTGATGACAGTTTCAAGAACAATGCAAGTCGCATCAAACATATCAAATAAACTACAAACTGAGCACATGTGAGAGCTCCACCTGGTATCCCCAGCTCTTTGAAGATTACCAATTTGATTTTTTTCCAGTTCCAGTCTCAATTTCTCCAGTTTCAATCAACTTGGCAATATTAGTAGTTTGAGCAGCCCTTAGTTCATCTTGTCTTTTGCAAGAAGCACTAACAATATTAATGATAAAAGATAACTGGCTGAAAAAATTATGAATGTTAATTACCTCTCTGGATGCTCCAACCAATTCTAATTGAAATCCGTGAGCAAGAAAGTGAATATAATATGCATATTGACAATCTTTCAAAAACAAAGCTTGTAACCTGTTCCACTCTCCACACATATTACTTGCACCATGGTAACCTTGTCCTCGAATATTATGAGTGCTCAAGTTGTGATAAAAAAGAATAGCAGATATGTTATTTTTCAAAGTCATAGCTGAAGTATCAAAAACATGAACAAGATCAAAGAAACGCTCTTGAACACAACCACTTTTGTCTACAAATCTCAACACAATAGCCATCTGTTCTCTCTTTGACGAATCTCGGGACTCGTCCACAATGATACAAAATTTAGCTTCGCCAATTTCCTCAAGTATTGTCTGACGTACTTTCTTTGTAAAAATACTTAGGAACTCCTTTTGAACATCAGAAGATATATATTTTGCATTTTTTGGAGCATTCTCTAAAACCACTTTATCCACATTCTCATTATAAGATACCAATAGCTTTACCATTTCACGACAATTACCTGAATTTATTGACTCTTCACTTTCATCATTACCTCTTAAGGAACAAGTTTGAAAAGTGAGCCACCGGAATGCATCTATTGTGGTCTTGAGTCGTAATGATTATTCGCAACATCTACAGAAGATTGCTTTGAGAGTGCATTATCAATATGTTGAGACTGAGCCATCAAATCGTCACAGGATCTTACAACATTATGATGAGGAGAATTAGGAGAACTACCAATATGACATAAAAAAGCACATTTTTTCCCATCATTTACCTTCTTCCAATTTTGAAATCCCTTAATAGTGAAACATTCCCCCCAAAATATTTATTAGGCTTGTTGAAGATATAACTGGGAAGGCAAAATACAACGTCCTTACTAGGTGAGTACTCTAACCAACTCGGAAATTTAGAATACCAAGAAGTAATAAAATGTCGAGGACGACTTGTTGGACCTGATAATGGATACTTAGGGAGAATAGGTTGATATGGTCCAAGCATTATATAGGCTCTTCGAATTTCATAACGTTTAGTGACCAGATACTCCAATATAGGACATCTTAACCTCGGATCCCTCTCTAAAGAGGAAACATCAGTTTCACTTGAATTTTTTCTTGCAATTTTATTAGCTGGCTCTTCAAAATCACTAACATTATAAAGTAGTATATCATCACTCTCTAAATTAGTCGTACTTGTTCGCGTAAAATATAAATCAATTCTAGATGATTTTCCCATATTAATTAATTTTATTTAGCTAAATCAATTAAACTATTAAATCACGTATTATGCTAAATAATTATATCGAAAAAATTCCCAGGAAAGATTGGTGGGTCACAAGCGGACAACTTAAATACCAACTTCCTAGACATAATTTAACTCGATATAACTGCTTACACAATAAATACTCTAACTAGCTCAAACGTTAGCTAATAAATAGATAATAAAGAGAATACTAGAATTTTATAAAAGATTATACACTAAGAGAAAAAACAAACCAAAGCCTTTAGGAGTTATTTAGGCTAGTTTGTATAGAATGAGATATTTAAAAAGGAGAGAGTGGCTTCTTTTTATAGGTGAAGGAAGACCACATCTTTCATCCCAAAGCAATATGGGATAAAATTAAAATTTGTCTATTACTAATTAGTTTAGTAAATGGATATAAGAGTCCTGTTAGTATTAAAATTCACACACAAGGAGTATGTGCGTAACCTGTCAAATGGCTTAAAAGAATCATTAATTTAGATACAATTACTCGTTAAAGAAAATAAATTGATTTTTCCTTTTCTATAACTACCCTATAATTACAATTTAAGCCGCTGCACTTATGTAATTCCCATGCATCATTCTTTGAATATTTAGCAAGCATGTGAGGCCCACTAACTCTAATTATCCCAAATTAACACTAATATATAGAGTTAGTAATTTTTTTTATTATTTTTCTTTGGAGGAGCAAGTGCCACTGCTTGCCCCTATTTATCTCCGTCCTTGACAACAACCAACATCTAGAAAGGAAATTCAAATGGTAACTACAACACAAATGATTTGTAACAATATAGAAAAAGGATTAATTACCTTAGCAATCCAAGGAACTAAGAAAACTCAGAAACGAAAAGGGTCCAACACTATAAGAATGAAATCGTATGGAGAAATGAGCCACGAGTTGATTTAAATACAAAACCAATGAATTAGAAATGAATATAAACAAATTAAATACTTACCAAAATGTTTAAGGCACAAGGATTGAGAGGAAAACGGCTGGGAATAGGTTTGAAACGAGTTTAGGTTTTAAAAATGAATGGGGGCTGATTAGGTAGCAAAAACGGAGTTTAAATAGACAAAAACAAAGAAAATCGGTTCTATGGCCGGTTCTACTACGCAAAAACAGTTATAGAACCGGCCCAAGTATAAGTGAACTGGCCCTATGGCCGGTTCAACTGGCTGAACCAGTTTGCTCTCTGTCTAGCAAAACGGAGCAAATCGTACCTCAGAACCGGTTTAACTCAGTTGGTCTGGTCCTAAGTCCGGTCAAGGCTTAAAAAACCAACTCAAAACACATTCGAACACATCCCCAAATCCACGATACGGTCCCCCTAAGTACACAAACATTGTGAACTAAACCAACACCAAAACACATGAACATGTCGAAGCAAAAACACAACCAAAGTCCAACACAAACTAAACATTAAACGGACAATCAAATCATCAAAAGAAGTCGGAAAACACAGGGTATTATATTTGAGTTCATTCTCTTTTGTGACCATAAGATACACTCAATTAAAATTCAAGATTTTGAACTTTAGGTTCACTCCATTTTTCAATTTTTTTATTCCAATTTTCAGATTTTGGCCTCCATGATTCATCTTTCCCGTTTGTGCACCTTCTATTAAAGGCCAACGACTCTTACATCGACAATTACGCTTATCTACTATTAGATTTGTTAGAAGAAGAGTTTGCATGTACTCGTCGATAATACCATTTTAGATGCAACAGTAAAGACCAAAAATCCTAGGAATCATGCCTCATCCAGAAGCGTCTGTAAGAGTAATTTGGTTGGAAGGAACAAGTTGTCTCTTTGATATAAATTGTTCTGTGTGCTACTTGTTAAATAACAATGCATATCATAATCAAGAATATCATTCATATCATGCATTCAATATGGCATGCATCATTTTATTAACCCTTTATGGATGCAGCCACTACACACATCATGTGTTAACCAGTTGTCTTACAACCATATGTTCACTTGCTCCTTCGATTAAATCAACCTAACATCTAGAATGTCAAGCATCTATCAATGCTTAGTCATGGACAAGACATGGAAGCAATCAAAAATCAAAACCATGAACCAGACGAGGCAAAAGATGTGAGATCAACTCTACATTCCAGAATCAAATGAACAGAAAGGAAGCAGTGTGAATAAGGATCCTTAGATTTGGCTAGAAAGGTGAATGATTAAGATCGAGAATTCCCCAAGATTAGAGGGACATGTTCCGAAGAGGAAGAATACAGACCTTTTTCTAAATTCAAAAAGCTGACCAATAAAGTTTTTAGAAGACTAATAGAAGAGGGTTATATAGAACAATTGTCACTAGAAGAATTTTACGAGTACAAATGTTTGTAATTGACTCATCAATAATTATTTGATACAAGATTGATTTGTGAGTAAACGACCCTAAAAAATTAATTGGTATAGGTAATAAGGACGTAATTAGACAACATGAGTCAGTCTACTATATATGCATTATGTGATCTATGTGGATAACAACTTCGTTAATCCATTGATTTTAATAGTTGATTGTTTTTTATTATTCTATATAACGTGACAGTAAGGATAATTTGGGGTGTCGGGTTATAACATATAGGCTAACAATGTCTAGTAATAAAGGTTAGTGTTTTCGATCTATCCTTCGTAGCATGGAATAATTAAAATTGACTAATAATAATTAACTGTTAATTGAATCAAAATCCATATCGAACCAATTCTCTAGATTATTTGTTATTATTGTTTGTCCATTATTTATTTTCTTTTTCCATTAGTTTAATCAAAAATCTAAGTCGAATTATCATTTACTTAAGTAGTAGATTAGTTAATTTATTTGGTACCAAATACAATTCTCATGAGATTGATACTTTACTCATCAGTATATTACTTATATACGATATAGTATATTTGCAATTTCGTTTATCACACCTCAACACCATACCTATTAGATTTATTTAGAGTCATTTTTAGCTTCAATTTTTTTATTACTTTAACCAACGAAAAAGTTAAAGAATTTAATTTTAGATTTTAACGTTATTTTTTATATTTTTTAATATTAGAAGTTAAATTTTAAAATTCTGTTTGCTAATTACAGAGTTGTTATATAAATTCAATTAAAAATTAGAACAATTAAATTGATTAGTAAAATTTTAGCAAGAATTGCAACAAAATAATAAAATTGGAACATTACTATAAAAATTAAAAGAATTTAATAAAATTGCAACAACCCAAAAAAGTTTGAATTATTTTACTATCACTACAAGAAAACAGGTAATTAGCGACTGATTTTAGCGATGGAACTAAATTCTGTTGCTAATTTTTAATTTACCGACGGATTTAACATTCGTCGGCAACTCCCCAAAAAGAAAGGCATGAAGAAGGCGGGAAGGTTCCCGCCTTTCTTTGCAGACGGAGTAGCGACGGGTTATCTAATCCATCGCTACTCATATGGTTTAAGTGAAACTCAGTGTTTCGCGTAACCAGTTTAGCGACAGATTATCTAATCAGTCGCTAAACTGGTCCATTAATGAAACACTAAGTTTCATTTTTAGGGACGGATTTCTCCTGCCGCTAAAATCTAACCTAATAATACAGCAGCCGACTTTTTTTTCCTTTTCTTCTTCTCTTCTCCCTTTCTTTCTCTTTTTCTATCGACTTCCCCCGCCATCTGTCCACCGACCGGTAAGTTCCACTCCCCTCCAATCTTCTCCTTTTTCATTATTTATTGATAAATTGTAATTTATAATCATTTTTGTTTATTATCTTGAAGAAATTTCTAATTTCTCCGACTTGCCGTGCTGCCTGTCATCTGTCCACTGCCGCCGTTCGTCCACCACCGCCCGTCCACCGCCGCTGTTCGTTATCCATGTAAGTCAACCTTTATTTTTGTTTAATTTAATTAAATTAGGTTTCAATTAAATTAGGTTAGTAAAAAAATTAGCTAGAATTATAACGAAATAATAAAATTGGGACATCATTATAAAAATTAATTTTTTTTTGAGAAAGACGCATAAACCCGATAAGATTTAAATTAATTAGCTATTAGAACTAATATTTTAAGTATTTATATATATATTTAAAATGAATACGATTGATAGAACATTCAATCCATATATTCAGTAAATTTCTATAAACGTGTTAAAGTAGGTCAACAAGACTAAGCGAATCCAGTTTACACCATTAATAAATGAGGAAATTTCTTAGAGTATATATATATATTTCTATTTTATTTTTAACTTTACATTGTTTTAAGACATATTTACAGGTTGTACATTTTTTTTACCAACAATAATTTTTTTTTAATTTTTAAAATACCTTTTTTCATTTTTTTACCGATTTATGCTTTTTTTACTGACTTTTTTCCGAAATTTTATTTAGTGTTTTTTCATCGTAGTTTTTAGTGTAATTATGGTGCTTTTATAGTGTATCTATGGTGTATATATAGTGTAACTATAGTGTTTTTTAGTGTTTTTATATTGTATACCACAAAAACACTGTAAATACACCATAAACACTGCAAATACACCATACAAACATAGATACACCAGAAATACACTATAAATATACCAGAAATATATCATAACATAAATACTTCTTAAAAATACTCCAAATACACCATAAATAAATTCATTTTTATAAAATTAATAGCATCAAAATAAAAGAATAAATTTATGAACAAGAAAAAGACAAAATAATTATATGAATAATAGAAGGATTTTATAAACAAAAATAATAGATCTGCAATAATCTATTTACAAAATATTTAAATCATCACAAAAAATCTAAAAAATTACAAATAATCCAAAACTAATGTCGAAAAATTCATAGCGCGAACGGAAGAAATGAATGAAAAAACGCAAACGGAAAAGACGAACAAAAAAGCAATCGAAAAAGACGAGAAATCTACCGAAAATATACGAATGGAAGCGTGAACGGAAGAGACGACAAAAAAAGCGACCGGAAATGACGAACTGAAAAACAAAAGAAGAAGAAAAGAATAGAGGATTTTGAGAGGAAGAAATGTACAAAGAAAGATAAGAGAGAGTGTTACTATATAAATTTTTAACCTAAATGAGATAAAACTTTTATATATAGTAAGGTAGTTTTGTAAATATGTTTGTTATTAGTATAGAGCGGGAAATCATGGAAAAAGGGTCTAAAAAGTGATAAACACTTTTAAAATAATGTATTTGACTTATAATTCTTTAATAATAATAGGGTACAATTGAATTTTAAAATAATTATTTATATTGTATAAAACTAAATTTTAAAATAACTCACTCAAATTGTAATTATAAAAAATTAAATTCTGAATCTAATTATATATACGATTTTTAAATTACGATTAGTTATGAATTTTAGGGTTAATATCATAAAAATTTATCAACTTTACACGTTTTCTCATTTTAATCACGCAGTTTAAATTTTTCCATTTTCATGCACGAACTATCATTTTTTCTTAAATTCATGCATTGTGCTGAGATGTCACAGCTTCATTGGTGTAATTCGCTAAGGTGGAGGTTATTTTGCACCAATGAATGACTGCCACCTCAACACCGTGCATGAAAATAAGAAACTTTAAACTGCATGATTAAAATGAAAAAATATGTAAAGTTCGTGATTTTTTTTGACATTAACCTATATTTTTATGGGCTAATTCCATATAAAATCACCACCTTTACATGTTTTTTCATTTTAATCACGTCCTTTAAAAAGTGTCAAATAAAATCACCACCTTTCATTATTTTACCAATCTATCACGAATGTGAAAATTCGGTGTATTTTTATTTACTTGACAACCGGAATCAACAAGAAAAGAATAAGAGAAATGTATTTTGTGTGTTAATAGGCATTAGTCAGATTAAAATATTTATTTAGGAGGAAAAATACATCAGATTTTACTATCGATGATAGATTTGTAAAAAATGAAAGGTGGTGATTTTATTTGACACAAGGACGTGATTAAAATGAAAAAAACGTGTTAAGGTGGTGATTTTATATGGAATTAACCTAATTTTTATTAACTAATGTTATATTGATACAATTTGTATATTCTAATTTATGCTAGCAATATTGCTTCAGAGAGATTGCTTTTTTGGCAGGAAATCCGACCACTGATAGAGTTTCATGGGACTGTTCTAATTAGTGGAGACTTTAACGATATTTGCCGGCCAGAGGAGAGACTGAACTGTGCAGGCTTTTCTCCTTCCATGATCGCGCTTAATGAGTTCATAAATTCTGCTGAGTTATTGGATTTACCCTTACATGGAAGACGTTTTACTTGGCATAATTCGCATTCGAGATCAAGAATTGATAGATGCTTGGTTTCGGCTTCTGCTAGTGTGCTTTGGCCAAACATGACTCTTTCTGCCTTACCCCAAGGTAAATCTGATCATGTTCCAATCTTATTTCGTTCAGTTTATAAGGTTGATTGGGGGCCTAAACCTTTTCGTTCCATGGACGCTTGGTGGGAGCATAATGATTTTAATGAGTTTGTGTCAGATTCTTGGGGGTTGGTCTGTGAGACTTCAGATAATCTCACGAAGAGATTAAGGGAGCTGCGTGCAAAAGTCAAAAAATGGAACTGTGATGTCTTTGGTGATCAGAATAAAATCATAAAAGAGTTGAACAATGCTATTCTTATTAAGGAGCTTGCCGCTGAGGATGGGCAGCTCTCAATAGATGATGAGAGTAGTTTGTTATCTCTTAAAAATGATTTATGGGTGGCAGAAAAAAGAATTGAATCGTTATGGATTCAGAAATCGCGCTTGAAGTGGAACTTGTCTGGTGATAGGAACTCGAAGTTCTTTCATAGCATTGCTTCTCAACACCACAGGAATAATCTTATTTCATCTATTCAAGTAGGAGAAGCTGTTTATGTGGAGCCGGAAGACATTCGATTCCATATACGAGAATTTTTTAGTTCTCTTTACAGACAGAAACATAGAGTTCGATTTAATCTCTCGGGTTTGGGGTTTAAGAAATTATCTGAGGGACAAGCTGTGTCATTAGTTCGCGAGTTCGATGAAAGTGAAATCTTCTCAGCTTTATCTTCTTGTAGTGAGCGGAAAGCACCAGGGCCAGACGGCTTTAACCTTTTCTTTTACCGCAGAGCTTGGAGTTCAATGAAAGTTGCTATTATTGAGATGTTTTTGGGTTTTCATAAATCCGGTTTTTTACCAAAAGGGATTAACACTGCTTTTATGGTGTTGATTCCTAAGGTTATTGGATCCTGTGACATTAGAGATTATCGCCCTATCAGTTTAGTGAATGGATTATACAAGCTCCTTTCAAAAACTCTATCGTTAAGGTTAGCTCCTCTCATTTCACATGTTGTTTCGGAGAGTCAACATGCCTTCTTGAAAGGTAGAAGCATCCAGGAATGCTCAATGATTGCAAATGAGCTTATTCACTCAGCAAATAGGCGGAAGCATAAGTTGTTGGTTTTGAAGCTTGATTTCCACAAAGCTTTTGATAGTATTGATTGGGAGTATTTGATTATGGTCATGCGTTGTATGGGTTTCTCTCAGAAATGGTTGGATTGGATGTCTTACTGTCTTTCGACAGCTACGACGGCTATTCTAGTCAATGGTAGTCCTGTTGATCCTATTACGTTGCAGCGAGGTGTTCGACAAGGCGATCCTATTTCTCCTTATCTGTTTGTTCTAGCGGTTGAAGGTTTGAAATGTATTCTTGAAAAATCTAGCCAAATGGGTTTTACTAGTGGTTATTCTTATGCGAGTGAGTTTGAGCCGATATCCCTTTTACAGTTTGCCGATGATACGCTTATCTTTCTCCCCTATGATCTAGATCAGATTGTGAATTTGATTCGGATTCTACGTTGCTTTAAAGTTGTGTCTGGGTTGAAAATTAATTTCCATAAAAGTTCAATAATGGGAATTAATATTGGTGAAACAGATTTATTATCTGCTGCTAATTTGGTGGGATGTAAGATTGAATCTTTTCCTATCAAATATCTTGGTCTTCCTTTGGTTAAGCGGCAGTTAGCTTCCGGGTTTTGGGATCATGTAGTAGATCGGTTTAAAGCGAAATTGGCTTTATGGAAAGGTTCTCTGCTCTCTCCGGCGGGAAGGTTAGTCCTGATTAAGTCAGTTCTCTTTAGTGTTCCGGTCTATTTTATGTCCTCTTTTTGTATGCCAAATGGGGTTCAGAGTAAGTTAGAGTCTTATATGAAGCGCTTTCTCTGGAAAGGCGATATTACTTCTAGAACCCTGTGTAAAGTCTCGTGGAAAACTATTTGTCAAGATTTTGTGATGGGAGGTTTGGGAATTTCTAGTCTAAAAACTAGAAACGAAAGTCTTCTTTTTAAGTGGGTTTGGCGATTGCGTTTTAATAGAAACTCCCTTTGGTTTAATATAGTTTCATCTTGCTCAGCAATTTCTGATTGGAACTCTTTGAATTTTGGGGATTCAAAAAAGTTATCTAGCATGTGGAAGGGTATTAAGAAAAGGTGTTGTAGTGACAATTTTGTTTGGGGAGTGTTTATTGAGAATGTTCGTTATAAAGTGGGTGATGGGAATTCTACTCTGTTGTGGCATGATAATTGGATGGGTGTTGGAATGGCGAGAGAAATTTTTCCAAAACTTTTTAACCTTTCTAATCAAAAGGAAGCTTGTATTTCTCATGTTTTGGATAGAGGTTGGAGATGGCGACGTCGTTTGCGTGGAACGGAATCATTACTTCTTGTTGAATTTCAAAAATATTTTAATGAAGTAACTTTGATTGATAATAGGTGTGATGTTATTTCATGGAATTCGTCTTCGGGTGTATATTCATCAGCTTCTTTTTGTAAGTTTCTGGCTACTGCAAGTTCAGGTTCTGGTGGCTCTCGTCGTGTTTCTCAGTTAGTTGCTCAGGTGACTGCTGCTGGTTTGGTTGGGGGAAACAGAACTGATGTGCCTTCAGCTACTGGTTCGGCAGGTTCAAGCTCAGGTTCTGGTTCTGCAGACGCTGCTGTTTCTCCTTCGGTTTCTCAGATGGTAGCTGCTGTTGCTGCTGGTTATGAGAGGGACGCTGTTTTACAGTCGGATTCTCAAATGGCAGCTGCTGTTTCTTTTTCTGACAGAAGTGGGACTGTTTTTGAGGGTGTTCGGTTACAGCAGGGAACGGGTTTAGTTGGTGTTGCTGCAAATACTAGAACTGTTGAATTGTTCAGTAATCCGATGATAAATGACACTTCTTTTGCTGTTGATGAGATGACCGGAGAAGCTGTCGTTTTAGAGGAATCTGCAATGGAAGCTACTGTTCTTCAAAACAGTGAACATCATATAGTAACTACTGCTATAATTCCTTATGCTAAGGTATGGAAATCTCAAGCTCCGCCGCGTGTCAAATTTTTTATCTGGGTTGCTCTTCATAATAGAGTTCCTACTCTAGATTTTTTGGCAAGACGTGGTATTATTTCCTTTGATAACTCCTTATGTTCGATTTGTGCAATTGGGGAAACGCAAGACCATTTATTCATCCATTGTACTTTCGCTAAGAGTGTTTGGGTTGAGGTTCTTCGAAAGATGGATGTCGTTTGGGTCTTTCCTTCTACTTTTGTTGAATTTATGGTGCAGTGGGATTGCATTGTTCCAAGGAGCCCCTACCGAAAACTTTGGGAGATTCTTTGGTTTATGATCGTCTGGGAGATATGGAAAAGCAGAAACTCAAGAGTTTTTAGTAATGCAGTTATTGAAAAAGATATGGTAGTTTTCAATAGTTTTAACAAGGCGGCTTTTCTTTTTAAGCTTTGTAATAGGCGTTTTCCTTACTCTGGCCTGGATTTCTTTAGAAATCCATTTTGTATTCTCTTTCCGAACTTGTGACTGTTTGTTTTGTCCGTTGCCCATTGCCTAAGCCTCTAGTGTGCCATTTTACATGTGCCACTTCTTGTGCGAAAGCTTTGTGTAGCGGTTTTGACACTTCTTGTGGCTTTTAATATATTTTCTATTCATCAAAAAAAAAATATTTTTATTTAGTAATAAAAAGGAAATTCTAGGCTGAATTATGTAATCCTAAAAGGTTTAGTAAGTACTTTTCTCTGTAAAAAGTACACACAGATTCTTGTCTTAATGTCTGCTAACTTTTTGATTGGACTATGATTTTCAGTGACATGAAAAAGCAGAGAAGCTATTTTCTTCTACTGTTACTTTCTGTCTTCCACCACAATTCTTATCACAATGTGATAGAGAATATACTTTGTTATTTAAAATTGCGTCAATAATACATTTGTTTGTTGCACTAAAATTATTCATTTTTTATTTTTTAAGATATTATCTATTTTAGTAAATCATAATTTTATATTTATATTATTCTTATTTAGAGTCTACTATTTATTGTCATTATCATAAAAATATAAATTATTAAAATTATCATATTAAATATGATAGATAATATTTTTAAATAGCCTTCATTATCGTCTTGAAAAATATGATATAATTAAATATATCATTAATTTTATTCATAAAATTATAAAAATTTAATATATTAATTATATTCTTTTAAAATGGTGTAAAAATGATAGAGTAGATAATTATTTAAAGGAAGAGAGTATATTGTTTTAACAAGTATAAAAAGAGTAACTTAAGTTCTAAGTTCCCCAAAAGACTTACTTTTTAGTTAATTAAATTGAATATTTGGTCAGAAATTAAAAGATAAAAATAATTAGTCTACCAAATAAAATTTAGCATAATCTTTTACTTTTCATGATTCACACGTAAACATCAAGCTATCCACTCAATTATTTTATGCTTTGAATTTACGCTTACTATTGCATGGCTATTTTTTTTGATGTCCTCATCAGTTAGATGAGAATATGGCAGACATTTTTACATGATTTGTTTTTTTGAATCAATGTGATTTCATTTAATTTTTACCATTTCGTGATCTGTAATAATTAATTGTCTTGAAAAATGTTGGATCATATGAGTCATCTTCAATAAGTGAACACAATTAGTATTAGAAATCAATCATTGAATTAAGAAATTGATTGCTTACCGAATTAAGATATATATATATATATAGCAACCGAATTAAGATATATATATATATATATATATATATATATATATATATATATATTTTGTTGTGTTTTAATTTGATAGGATGTTTAGAACAAATAGGTATTAAAAAATTATTAATTTAATTAAAACAAATACATTATAAATAAAAATCGTCCTTGAGCACCTTTGTTTCTTCTACCATATTGGCTTCATGGCTGGGTTGACGTTTAGCTCGCGGCATGCCACCTTTGGGTCTACTCCTTTGATTTCTAAGGTTTTTGTGGAAAATGTTCCTTGAAACTGGCGGAGCACTTTCTGGACATCTATTTCTGTCAATTTTCTCATTCCAGTGCCCATCTTTACGCTTTTTCACGCATGGATTTCCCAAGACTTCTTTCACCAACCGGTTAGGCCGTCGATTCTTCGCACAGTAGTTCTAATATCTCGTCTATGTGGAACAGCTCGGCCAGGTACTGGAAGTGGCAAGCTTCCTCCTCTTCTTGGCTTCCTTCAACCGTCATTGTTCCTTTTTCAGTGGGGATCATTGTTCTCTTGTTTCTTTATTCGGTAGCCGCTCCTGAATCATAGAGGAATGTACGCCCCAGTATAAGGTTGTACGAGAGTTTCCTGTTTATGACTTGGAACAGGGAGGTGATTGTCCTTTCCTATCCTCTCTGATCTTTGAAATTCACGCGAATCTACCCTACTCCTATCGTCGGGAGCCTCCCGCCCCTTCACGTCTCCAGATTTCCTCTTCATCTGGACCTGACTCCCGCCTGTTGCCCGATAGGCATCCTCCATGATGATGTTAGCGCATGCACCCGGATTTACCGATGTTCTCCGGACCTCACGTCCTCCCACCTTTGCGATTACCACGATCGGTCCTTCTAGTTCCTCCTATTGGAGATTATGGAAGATATTGCATTCGACCGTTGGTGAGATGGTCTTGTTCCGCTTGTATCCTCTTTAGGGGTCCTCGTTGTTCGCTCCTCTCCTACTCTTGGTCGGTAGGTTTCTTCTTGGTGTGTCCATCTTGGCTTGGTTACGGGAAGTGTTGTGGGTCTGTGTGGTTCTTACCGTTTTCCCGCTTCTATCAATAGAATTTTTTTTAGGACAATTCCCACAGACGGCGCCAAATAATATATGTGGGGATGTTACAAGTATAGCTTAATAAAAAAATCAGATCAATGGAATATATATTTGATTTTTACAATACATATTGGTGAGGTGTCAGGATATCTGATCCTTTGAGAGAGTTTAGGATCGATCTATTTATAAGCAAGCGTGTTTTCCTTGCTTCTCCTAGGTGATGTGGGATTTATGTGAACCGTGTGTTTTGTGGTCTTATTCCATCATGCAGAAACATGAACAATACAATCATACAAACATGTAACAACTAAGACACATTTGCAAACACAATACGATACTAAATATAAACACATCATCCATACAATATACGACACTAGAATAGTGGGCATTCAGCTTCCGTAACTATTATACGTACTAGCCCATCTATTAATCTATACACAAACGCTGTTAACATAAAATAGCATAACTACGATCATGTAGCCTAACAAAAGATATATACAAACACAACAGGTATGAATATATATTAAACATGTAAAAACCCTGCTATATTAGGCCACAACTGGTCACCATATACTACTGCAGCTCTAAGGGAAGTCATACTTTGTACAAGCACAAGGACTCCCAGCACAGAAGGAGGACGTCTGTCTGATCCGACCACTAATCACCTGAAAGGGATAAAGATCAACGGGGTCAGACTATGCTGAGTGAGTTTACACATTACTAATGGTATTACACAAAAATAACATCGCATTTAAAAACAAAACATCGATATAAACATAATATATAATTTAAGCATTTGATCCGATCGAAACCCTAATCCCATAACCAACCTGGACTAGGGTACAATTCCTATTAGTAACGAGCGATAATAGTTTCTCAAATACTTTTGGTAAGGTTCCGAGATAATTCAACCGAGTTTAACCTATACCAAGTGGTATAGTCTCGGGATAATTCATACGTACGTTTAATTCATAAATGTAAACTTAATGCCAAAATCCTAAGTTACAAACTTAGGTTAATTTTATCTTATTTTTAATACGATTCTTGAATTCGCTAACTCTTAATCGTACTCTTATGCTTAGCCAAAGTATTCGTTGTATTCTTCTTATCGACATACATGTTATATATATTCTGAAACCCTAGTCGTGAACGTCGTGTTCTATGTCAAAATTTCATGACTTCAAAGTTTGAGGAGAAATATCGAGCTAGGGTACGTCGTGTCGAGCTCGGCACATCGTACCCGGTTCCAAAATGGTTGGGCACATGGTGTCCTGCCTTGTAAGAACTGGTCTAGCGTCGTGAGAATCGGTCTCGCGTTGGGAGACAGTGTCTCACGTCGTGAGACACGTCCAGCCGGATCCTAAGCCCTCTCCGACGCATTTCTGACCTCCAGAAGGTATTCGAAATCATCCTGACATGCTTCCACACCAATACAACACAAAATCCAACTCAAATATCATCAAAAACATTAAAAACAACGTGATTTTGATCAAACGATTTGACAGTTTCAAACTTTCACATGAACAGACCATATAACCCTAATTCACAACCCCAAATCGGAAACTTTACCTTGATTTGAAGCTTGTGTATGGTAAAGGATCGAATTTCCGAAAGATTAGCGCAAATATCGCTTAATTCCGATACCGGATGAAGAAACTCTAGTTATCGCCGTTTTCCTTCGTCATTTGATCATCTGATAAGAAAATGTTGCTTCTGGATACATTTTGAAATCTGATATCAAAACCATATATGGTTGATTAATATTCTCCTTTAATCCCTTGCTTAAACCCATTAACTTATTCATTCCTTCACAATTTTGTTTTCATATAATGGTTAATGATATATAACCAAATCCTTTACTTTTTCATACCAATTAATCCATCCTTCTCATTTTTATTTTTATTACTAATATGTATCTTGGTTAATCATCTCTTCAATCCTTCACATCTTTTACTTTTACCCTTTTCTCTTTTAACTCTTCTTTTATCCAAAAAAATTAATTAATTACTTTAATCCCAATAATTACATACTCCCTCTGTCCCATTCTCACTGCACATTGTTTAAGAAATTTTAGTAACTTTACTTTTGTATTCTCATATTACATTAAATGCTTCACCACTTTTTTAAAAAAATGCTTTTAAAATGC
Source organism: Mercurialis annua (assembly GCF_937616625.2). NCBI lineage: Eukaryota > Viridiplantae > Streptophyta > Magnoliopsida > Malpighiales > Euphorbiaceae > Mercurialis > Mercurialis annua. Next base: position 32,511,393 of record NC_065577.1, on the reverse strand, counting down.
ATTAATTGATGAGGGTAAAAGAAGAAAAGTAGTGTTAAATATTCTATAAATAGATGTTTTCAAATAGAATGGGACACCCAAAATAGAAAATTTGGTCAATTGGAATGGGACAGAGGGAATATTATTTATAACCGAATAAATAATACGATTTTACGATATAATTATTTTTTCCGATAATCTTTTGTCGATTGATCTCAACTATTATATTAATTATTCATAATAATTAATAATACAGGACTTTAAACTTCACTTATACTTTTCTCTTATAATTTTCCTTAGTCCCGATTTCACTTCTTTTCTTAAATTCTAACATCAAAATTTTCTTATTAGAATTTTTAAAACCGACCTACTCGGGTCTTATTTATTTAATCACCCTGATAATCTCTTATTCTTGTCGCTCTGGTCGTTCAAAACGAGACACGCTGCCTACTTTAACAGTGTCAAACTTACGAGGTATTACAAATTCAAAAGAGTTGGAAAGTAGCAGTTTAAACTAAAAGTTATGATTAACTAAATTTGAATTTTAATTGTGGTGTTAAACTTATGATAAAAGAAATCAGAGATTACTGACTATTCTTATGATGTGTATCACATCATTTATGGATTATGTTGTCAAATTGCAATTTAGGCTATTCGAAAGCACACTTGAATCATTACATGCGATTATTTCATTCAATCATATTCCCGTTTGTCATTTCCTACATATTTTTATCTCACACTACATTGCGTTTCTTGAGACAACCTATCAATTTGTATACTCATTGCACATACTACATTCACTTTTCTTTTACTCTAACGATTGATTATTTTTGCTAAATTTTTAAGTACACTTCTTTTAAACAATCACTTCTCAAATGTATTTCCCGTAATTATTCTCACATATATGTTTTTACCCCTACTCATTCTCACTTCATTAGACCTTGAACTTACGTAATGTCAATTACACTGAGTTTCACTAGACTCAAGATATACTAATCATTACGGGGAGATTTTGTGCTCTTAAAGCCTTAGTCGAATAATCGACAAAACATTTTATTCTCTTTTGTCATTTTCTTAGTTAAACTGGGGTACACTCCGCGCTTGCACCTTTCTTAAAGAACGTTTTACACATCTTGCCTTTTGCAGCCCGGTCGCGCCTTCTCGTTTCAAAACGCGTTGAATCCCGTTTGAACAAAGACTAAATTTTTCATATTTCAGAATATAAAAAGAAATTAACTTCCACACCCTATGTACTTCATTGCTCTTGTCGGGTTTCAATTGCAGCTTAACTTCGAGTTTTGTTTGCTTTTATTACAGAGTTCATGTCTAGGTATACTTATATTTAAAACAAACCAGATTCAAATGACTCGGTTTCTTTGAACACAAACAAAAATAACTCATTTTCAAAATTAACTTTACACTTTTAAAACACATGCATATAGTGCACCAGGGTGATAACATATCTCATCACCAAAGATTAAACATATAATAATCACCAAAGAGTTTCCACAACTTACCTTTCTCTTCTCATATAAAAAATGCACATGATGCATGTCTTTATTTATTATTCTTTTCATTAATATGTATGTAGTGATGCAATTCTATCAATATTGTGACAGTTATCAATAATTACCTTGTAATACCCCGTATTTTTAAGGTATTAAAGTTATGACACATGTCTTCATTTGCGATAATTAAAGTCAACGAGGCCAAATATAAGTTACGATATTAAGGATATAAACCAAATTGGGTCTAATTTACTTATCGCGAAATAATAATTTAATTAGAAAATTATTATTCGTTAGAGCGGGTGCGAGCGAAATTAAGAAAAACCTAAGAAATTAATATATCAATATGCATCTCTAAATGGAGAGATAAAAGTCTTGGACAAAATCCCAAAAATTAAAACGTCGAAACACAAAATTTCGGAAGTAAAAATTTAAGATTTAGAAGATAACGATTAGGGACATATGACACGTGTCTTCATTTGTGATAATTAAAGTCAACGAGGCCAAATATATAGAGCATATTTATAGTACATTTTTCTTCTCTAATCGACCTATTCTTTGAAAAGCGGTTTTGATACATCGAGTTTGTTTGGTCGATATCTTTCTACGTTCTTTATGTCAATTTGAAACTATCGACGTGCTCTTCAACTTTACCGGTTTTGTTTTGCGAAATTCGGCCGAAAAACAAATCAAATCCAAGACTTAAATTTTGGCGCAAAACGACATGTTTGGTTCTTCGTGCTCCGACAAATTTTCTCGTTGTCTCACTAAAATTCTAATCTCAAAGATCCTTTGGTTAAAGTTGCTGAATTTGGAGGATTGAATTCTAAGAATTTGACGTGTCATTCAGCTATCGGATCAAGAGTTTGGGGAGGTTGACGGTTTTGATATATGTGGTTGATTGAAAATAGCGGTGTCTGTGAGTTTGCAATTTACTTTTGTGTATTGTCATTATTTGAAGTTATTTTCTATAATATGATTAAAGTAAATACATTACATATGATATGGTTGGTTACTATGTTTGTTATATAATAGTTTTTCTACAAAGTGTGATATTGATATGAGGGAACGAGCTACCAATTGGGCGTCAATAGGACTGTTTGATCATCGGTGTTGTTATGAGTTATAGGTGTCGATGTTTTCGTCATGTTTCGATCTGAGCTCTTTTATGATTATGTTTATGAAATGGAAAGGAGGATTATGTATGATAGATACGAGGTTAACTAGGTGGAATCATCTCGGGACTCACAACTTGAGATTAAGCGATGGTAGCGATTAACTCGGTGGAATTATCTCGGAACCGTACCACATTGATTGATTCGATTGGATACAATATGAATGTGAAACGGATATAGGGTTTGTGTTTTATATTTTGAGTTTTAGTTTAATGTTTTGATCGGATCTAATGTTTGGCTTATTTTGATATATTTTTTGTGTTTATGCGATTTACTTTGTGTAATATCATTAGTAACTGTGAACTCACTCACCGTTAACTAACCCCCCCCCCACACACACACACAATGTTTTCCCTTTCAGGTTTATATTAATATGAAGTGGTCGAGTTTCTAATCTTTGTTCTAGAAGTCTCAGTTTAAAGTATTTATGAAAAGCTTCAGTTACAGTCTAGAGCTGCAGTAGTCAATAGTAGTAGACCCAATTTGTATTAAATTATTGTATTTGTTTTAACTCTGCTTTGATGTTATGTTTGAATAAATATTTTTATGTTATGTTCTTTTTATATGAGCTTCTGAACTGTTTGCATGTTATATGATATATGTTTGATGATTGAAAGCGAAAATTTTATAGTTGTTTAAGCTTTCTACAGGTTTCGGAGCTAACATTCCCTAACTTCGGTCGTGACTCATGAACTTGGGTCGTGATATACTTCGGCTCCAGAAACAATTATGTATTTTAAATCTAATCAACACTTTTAACCATAATGGTTATAAAACATGTAACTTGTAAGTTCCTTTAAACTTTGAACTCTACAAAAAGTAATTTCAATCTATGCATCACTCCACTTTTCTGAATCAATGTATTTTCATTATTCGTTCCTCGTTACTGATGTCGAACACTTTCGACAACATTTTTATGTTACTTTGTGCTTGATATTCAAGCAGCATCATCGAGTCGTTTATGTATTAACAAAACTCACGTCGCATATATAATCATATCATGTTCACAATTCATAATTCGTGCCCTAAGGAAATTCAATTCATCAAGGACTTTCTTGGCACATCATATTACACATATCACACATGTCATGAGTCTCGAGAGCACACGGTATACCAAGACTTTATTATAACCAAGGGCATACCATTCAACCAATTAAACACATCATGTTGCGGAAGCTCAATCGATTACGCTAGCGAATCACGTATTGTCCTAAATAATTATATCGGAAAATTCCCAGGAAAGAATGGTGGGTCACAGGCGGACCACTTAAGTACCAAACTCCTTAGACAGAATTTCACACGATATAAATAACTTCACAATATATAACTCTAACTAGCCTGAGCGTTAGCTAATAAATAAACAATAAAGAGAACACCAACCTTTTAACGAGGTTCAGCCAGAAATGACCGGCTTACATCCTCGGGCACTGCCCAAAATACTCCACTAATTGTTTGTAACAAAATACAAACTCGAGAGAGAACCAACTAAGCCTTAGGAGTTAATAAGGCTTGTTGTGGGATGAGTTTCAATGGGTAGAGGAGACTCCCTTTTATAGGCTAAGGAAGTCCTCACCCTTCCACTCCTAAGCAATGTGGGATTTCTACATTATATGTATATAGCTCAACAATTACAAGTCCCTTTTCTAAACAATGTGGGACAAGTCTAAAATGAGCCATATCCAACAAATCTCCACCTTGGCGAATTTTCTCTCTACCATCTTGGACTATCTTCAATAGTACCTTCAACTGCGCTTCAAAAGCGCCAACTCTCAACTGTAACAGTCAAGTACCAATGTGGGATGCTCCCACTTCAACGCTCTCCCTCACGCATAGCATGACCGAGCAGAGCAACCAATCCCCCCTCACGCATCGCGTGGGCCGGGCCATATTCAAATCTCAAATACTGAGAACACTAATCAAATTCAAACAATGTTTGAACTTGACTGCTTTCACAATCTTTGTCATCATATCAGCAGGAATTTTCATGGTCAAAATTTTCCGAAGTAGGACTCCACCTTCTTCAATAACCTCTGGCACCAAATGATATCGAACATCAATGTGCTTCGTCCTTGCATAGTAAACTTGGTCATTCTCTTTAATTTCCAATTTACCAAGCAACCCATGAAGCCAAATTGCTTCCTTAACAGCTTTTGCACTTGCCATGTACTCTACCTCCGTGGTAGACAAAGCAACTATTGACTGCAAGGTAGACTTCCAACTAAACGACGCCTTTGCTAGTGTAAACACATAGCCCATAGTCGATCGTCGTTTATCAACGTAGTCCGAATCATTATACCCAACTACATATTGACCATCTTTCTTGTCCTGCCCAAATATTAGACCAATATCCACAGTATTCAAAGTATACTGTAGAATCCAATTTTCATCTCCAGCCACCTTGAGTCCATCTGGCTGAGTCGAATTGATTTCCCCATCCAAGAATCCATGTAAAAACACTGTTTTTACGTCCAATTGAACTAGTTCCATATTCAAATTTGCTACTAAGGCCAACAAAATTCTAATGGAAGAATGTTTAACAACTCGAGAGATAGCCTCAATTCCTTCCGTCCAAATGTAGCTTTTAGCTACCAACTTTGCCTTATAGCCAATATCATTCTTGTTCGGAAATCCTTCTTCATATATCCAATTACAGGGACGTAGTCCCTCCAATAATCCTTGAGTTGCAAGAACCGTCAAGAATTTTCCACCATCATGCCCCAAACGCCAATGCCAAAGACTGATTTCTTCTAGCTCATTATCATCACTAGAAGCAACTATAGCTGACCCAATAATTGCATTACCCTGATAGTAATACAAGTTATTGTTCTTCCGAATTCCTTTCATGACAACCTGTGCACCCGAGAATACCTTCATAACTCCATTTACTGTAGTCACAACAAAGCCCTTTGATTCTAGGACTCCTACAGAAATGAGCTTCTTCGTCAAACTCGGTACATAGCGAACATCTTCCAGAATCCTTATTGACCCATCATGGTTCCTCAAGTGAATTGAACCAATTCCTTTGGTCAAACAAGGATTGCCACTTGCTGTGTAAACAACTCCACCTTCTAGCTCTTTGAAGTCAACAAACAATTCCCGATTGGGACACATATGATGACAACAACCCGAATCTAGAAGCCATTCAATAGGAGTATTTACCGATGACACAACAACCAATGAAAGATCTGAATCTTCGTCGTCACACTCAGCTACATTCGAAGCAAACTCAGCTTTTTCTTTATCAGTCTTACCTTTATTCTTCAATTTGGGACAATCCTTTTTCCAATGCCCTTTCTCTCGACAAAAGGCACATTCATCTTTCTCTGGTCGGGACTTTGATCTCCCTTCCTTTCCAATTGTTTGGCTTTTCAAACGGCCTCTAACAATCAAAGCTTCTGCTGCACTACTAGTATTTTCTTTCTTATCTTTTCTTCTCAATTCATAACTATATAATGCAGCGCAAACTTCGCTAAGAGACACACCAACCTTCCCATGAAGTAGAGTAGTTTCAAGAAACTCAAACTCTTCAGGAAGTGATCCCAACAACATCAAAGCCAAATCTTCATCATCAAACGTCACATCCAAATTCAACAAATCGGCTACTAATTGGTTGAAATTTGTGATGTGCTCATTCATAGTAGTACCTGGGAGATACGTGAACCGAAACAGCCTTTTCTTCATGTGAAGCTTATTCTGACTGTTCTTTTTCAAGAATTTCTCCTCCAATGCTTTCCACAAACTACTTGCAGATGTTTCCTTTGAGAAAAGATATTTCTGCTCTCTGGAAAGACATGACCGAATGGTACCACATGCTAAACGATTGATGCTACTCCATTCTCTCTCATCAACATCTGTTGGTTTCTCTTTTTCAATAGCGACATCTAGACCTTGCTGAAATAAAGTGTCTAGAATCTCACTTTGCCACATGCCGAAATGTCCTGTACCATCAAAAATCTCCACCGCAATTCTTGCATTTGACATTGCCATTCTTCCCGAGGAAGAAGCTATCAATGTGGACAGACTTTTGCTTCCAGACATTTCTGCTCCAACTTTTATTTAATAGCTAACCGATATGCCAAGGATAGAACCTTAGCTCTGATACCAATTGTTGCGGAAGCTCAATCGATTACGCTAGCGAATCACGTATTGTCCTAAATAATTATATCGGAAAATTCCCAGGAAAGAATGGTGGGTCACAGGCGGACCACTTAAGTACCAAACTCCTTAGACAGAATTTCACACGATATAAATAACTTCACAATATATAACTCTAACTAGCCTGAGCGTTAGCTAATAAATAAACAATAAAGAGAACACATCAGAATCACATCATACCAATCATATATAGTTAACATACCTCTTATGTAATATCCTGTAACCAGATGACGCAAAAGATGTAGCATTTGACGTTATTTCCGATGATTGTTTTGACTTGAGATGTCATGTTTTGAATAATAGGACTTTGGGTTGTATGGGCAAGATTATGTACATGTCATATTATATGAATATATGTGAGTAAGTAGGGTTTGGAATCAATGTGATATGAACAATAAGTGTTTCGATGTAATAATTCACTTTTTGGATTTTCAAGGGTTTAGACGGTCGTCCAAGAAGTAGATGATCGTCAGAAAAAGAAAACATTGAGTTTTGACGATTGAGTAGACAATTATCTAGAAAGTTGACGATCGCCAGGAATGATAGACAATCGCCTAAAACACAAAGTCTATAAATAGAGGCCAAACAAGAGAAATTTCATTTTTAGCAAAAGTTCATATGTCTAGTGTTTCTTTCTTTCTCTAGAAACCCTAGTTCAAACCCTAGATCTAAAGTGATGATCAAAACTTAAAAATCTATCCTTCTTGATGATCTAACAAAAAAAGTGGAGTTGCATGTTGGATGAAAGTTAGAGATTTGAAGGATTTTAGGGTTTTTGTTAAAGAAGTTGATAGGCACATAATTCCCTCAATTATTAATAGTTTGAGCTGCGATTTGGAAGATTTGTGCAAAAGGGTAAGCTATTCAAACTTCTTTATTTATTTAAGAGATTTTATGTTTGTGATTGTTATGGAGTTTTGATTATGTAAATTGCATTTTTATGGTTGATTTTATATTCTAAGCATGAAAATGAACATGCATATAAAGTTTGATGATAGATACATGGATAAAACTGAACATGCATGATTAAAAATGGATATGCAAGATAAAAAATGTCTGAAAATTAAGTTAGCAATTAAAATGAAGTTTATGCATAAACTATGAAAAATATGAGAATTTCATGAATATGAGTTTGATGCTTTGCTTGTCCATGATTACATGCTTATATGATTGAAATCCTGAGTTGGGTATGCTAACAATTGTGTAAGGATTGCTTGGTATGAATTTTATGAAATTTGGATGAGTTTGTTTAAATCGAAAGTTTAGGGGTCAATTGGTATTTTCCCAAAATTGAAGGATTTGAATTGATATTTTTCCAAAACCAATATATGGAATGGTTATGAAAATTTTACAATCTCATCTCATGCTATCCACACCCTATTATCATGTAACTATACTTATTTTTTGCTTAACATAAATTATGGTTGGAATACTTAAAAATCTGAATTTGAATAAATGTTTATGATATGCCGATCCCATTGCCTAATATTTTAATATGTTGGATTGACAATAGTGTTTGTACTTATATACCAAAGTTGGCCTCTATCACTATCATCAATATATAATTAGTAATGCATGTTAGGCTTATCTTTAATTTATCTAACATTCACATGCAAGATCTTTGGATGGAAGCTATGTATAGGTCCTAATATTTTCTACATTCATTGTATTTAGGCCTAATCACTCAAAAAAACCCTCACCTTTTGAACTTTTTTTCAATTCCACCCCGACGTTGAAAATTTGTCAATTTTACCCACTTTTGAATTTTCCGTTTTCAATTGTACCCCAATATTTTAATTTTTGTTAATTTTTTATTTAAATGATGAAATCATTCAATTAATTAAGTCTAAACATGAAATTAAATTCTTTTTTATTCAAAAAAGTACAAATAAGTTCTTTATTTTTAAAAACTAACTAAAAACCATAATCAAATTAACACTAATTTAAATTCTTAATTAATTTAACTAAATTTAAATAAATTTTAAAAATATACAATCAATATATGCGATACATGGAGAATATTTTAAACAAATTTTCAAACGCAAAAGACGTTAATTTAATTTTTCAAGGTACAATTGAAACACAAAAATGCAAAATAGGATAAAATTGACAAATTTTCAACGTCAGGGTATGATTGAAAAGGGGCTAAAAGGTCAGGATTTTTTAAGACATTAGGCCTTGTATTTATTACATAGTGCAGAAATTTAGACTCATTAGATCTATGTTATTTTACAATATTAAGCGCATATGATTTAGAGGATGTTGCATACTGGCTAGTGGCTTTGTTTTTATTTCTGATTTAGAGGATGTTGCATACATATTTTTCTCATTAGATCTAGTTTTTTTTTTTTTTTTTTATATCTGTGATACACTAATATGAATTAGCTATAACCTGACTATAAGATGTTTGTTATCAACAAAATTAAATAGTTAAACCAAGTAGGAACATAATATGACTAGAATATTATATTAATGACAACTCATATATTATAGTAGAAATCAATGTCTGCCTCGATTCTTATAAATCTGTAAGGATGTCTTATATTAATTAAGATAGTTTTTTTTTATCAAATTTACATTAAGATAGTTATTAATCAATTTTAAAATTTCATTAATTAAACTAAATTAAACATTTGATGTAATACCCAATATTTTTGTAACACCGATTGGGATTACACAAATGGATAAGATTAAAATGATATAGAGTTAATGATAGAAATTGGATTAAAGAAAACTTAGTCATTAAGTGATTAAATATTTTAATAGTCGATATTTTCGATAAATGAGTGAATGTCAGAAAACAAAAGTTCAAGGATTAAAATTAAATAATTTCTTCAGATTGTGGTTCCGATCTACTATAAAGAATTAAAATTACGAATAAAACCATGATATAGTTTAACATGTTATTTAAAAAGTCAAATGGTTATTTTAAGTTTAAGATGTGTAAATAATTTATAAGGAATTTTCAAAAATAATTGATCCGTTAAAATTTAATTATAATTAAAACAAGTCTAAGAGTACAAGAATCAATTGGAGATAAAACAAAATAAGGAGGGATTGAATGAAATTTTTAACCAACTACTCATATATATGATTGGTTTAGATAGGGCAGCCGGCCTACGACAGGGACCTCTAGGGATTAGTGCGTGAGACCTCAATCCACAAACTGATGTATGGGACTCACCCTTTACTTGGAAATAAAGAGGGAAAACATAGCATGTCACTAGAGCAAGGCGAGATCTGGAACCCTACTGCGAGAGGGACGCCTCGTGAGCCGGGCTTCTAGAGATGAGGCCTTTTGACGAAGCCAAGTTAATTTTGGGCTACCAAACCCTGTAACTGATGAAAAGGCCCTATGGAGTAAAGGGAAGCGTGTACGTTGTCACACTCCCTGCCTTCCAAACATGCCTAGAGGAAGGGTCAGACACATCAGAGCGACAACCCGAGAGCAGATTCCCCACCAGCAGGAGGATAGGAGACGGCCATCTCGAGGCACATCACGACCTACATGCAACACCGGAGAGACCTGGGAAGGCAACCCGATTGGGAGTCAGAGGATCCATAGTATCTGTAGAATCGATGGAGTAAGGATCTGTAGACCTTTTTCCAGAGAAGGTGCATAGGGAAGCCCTAAACGCAGGGCTTTTTTTTCGGTATACTACTAGGTCAATATCTCAGTACGCAATAATCCAGTAATGAATTGAGAGTCCAGTAGAGTTCATTTAGTTGAGCCTTGAAGACCCATGTTATAGCAATATCATGAATGTACGAGAGGGTCGTCATTAAATGACTCAAAATAGGCATTTTTCTACTTCAACTATAAGACAGTTATAGTAGCTCCGCTGAATCTGTCTTTCGAGCGATGTTATAAGGCTTGGATTTCATAAAGCAAATGAAAGAACGAAATAAAGAACGTACTGAAGGAGCATGGCTTTCGGGGGACTCATGTAATAGATAAGCTTCAATACTATATATATATATATATATATATATATATATATATATATATATATATAATCATTCAAATTCTCTAAAAAATGTTATTTGATACGTCAAGTTCCTCCGACTCGTATATCCTTATTCCGACCACCAAATTTGACATTATGTATGTTACAATAGAAGCTTAGTGACGTCCTCTACACTACCTAGAAGGTAGTTTTCACGAACTTTGACCAAAAATTAAGCAGAATAGGGATTCAAGTTTATGCTAAAATCACCATGCCCAGTTTGTCATGCTATGGTCATTTTCACGCCGTTTTGACACCAGAAATGGAATCATCGGCATCGAGAACCTTTCAATTGTGTACTCACCAACCGCGGCGATGACCAGAAAGGGGTGAATGACGTTGGCGGCGACGATAGTAGTTTGTCGGGTTTCCGGGCAAATTTTGCGACAATTTTGACAAAATTAACTCGAAAAAACCACGTGGGTAAGATTCATACTTGACATAGAGCTGATGCGAAATTTTTGGATCAAAACCGACGCCGACATCGGTGGTGCGTGGGTCGAACGCGCCACTAATCACGGTGGTTATGGTCTAGTCCAAAAATGTGTTTTTATATTTTATTTAAATAACATAAATTATGGCGAGTACTTTTCGTAAAAGAGCTATATAGTAATTATGCATGGCTAGTGAGATACAAATTACCAAAGTTCAAATGAGGTTTAGATAATTTCTTAAAATTGAATAAAGCGGACATCGTGCATAATTTTGTGATTTGTGATGGATATGAAGTTATGAAGAGAATATTTAAATTAATTTGGTATTGTCGATTTTAGGGTTCCAAAGTATTTATTGACGCATTTATGAATATTAAAGTTTTGAATTTACGAGTGAATCATGGTGGTGTGATACGTATAGTTGGGCCTAGAGAGCGTGTTGCCTCGGCCGACTGAATTGTGAAATATGGAAAATATGTTTATGTTGTGAAAATGAGATTTGAACGTCAGGTTTAGAGTTTACGAATTCTGTTGACGAGAAAAGGAAAATGTTTATAAATCGGAGTTCAAATCGATAATCAATTAATTAATTATAAAAGGATGCAAAATTTGGAAAAAAATTAATAAAGTAATTTGAGTGCAGAACTCGATCTTAAAATTAGGATTACTAATCTCGTAAGCTAATTATATACATTAATACATGAATTATACATAGATCCGACGAGCTCATAATCTCAAGATAAGAGAGGTAAAAAGTAAAGTTTGGATTAACGAAAGAATTGGAAGTTCATTTATTTACTATTGAGTATTATGAATCACAGTTTCTTAATATGTTTTAATTGTTTAACTAATGCATTTTATTTGGATGTTTAATTTCATTACATTATATATGAATAATTTTAAAATATTGTTATAGACCCGGTGAAATATACTATCTATTGGGCGGCAATCGACAATAGAACTGTGTGCAGCAGTGTTAATCGAGATTGGAAATAAGAAATAATCGATTTGCAAATATGAGGTGAAGGCTTAGGATTATGGCAAAGACTATAATAGAGATATCATTAGGTCTTCAGCGACGGGCTATATGCACGGCCAAGACTCCGATACAGGCCTGAGGCGACAGACTATATTTACGGCCCAGACCTTGATGCAGATTTGAGGAGACGGACTTATTTATTTAATGATCGATGGTGATGGATGTTTATAAATTGAGGAGTTGGGTTTCATTCGGGGTCCGAATTGATTTAATTTGCATATGAACTTTATATCGCGTGACCTCTGTTTATCAAATATTCATTAATAATTTATACGAACTCACTTTGTTTTACATTAACGCCTCACATTTTTCAGGAAAAGCGAAGTTAGTTTTAAAAGTACATTTTCGAATATTTATTTCTCAGAAGTCTTATTGTAATGAGTATGTGATTTAAATATTTTATTTTAGATTTCACATTTATCTTAGTATTTGATTTTGTATAAAATATCAGTTTTAAATTTATGTCTCCTCTACTATTATTGTTAAAGTTGTATGGCTTAAGTCGACTAATAAATTGATTGTTTCAATGGTCGAGAAATATATATAATTGGTTTGAAAAATAAAATTATAAGTTATTAGCTCTCATCTTTAAAAAATAAATATGATGGAAAATAGTCTTGCTACGGGTTTCGGAGATATTAATCCCATTCTCTAGCACCGGTCTTATCCGAAAATTTGGATTGTGATAAAGTTGGTATTAGAGCAATGATTTAATGTTCCCAAGTCATTGGCTACAAGTGATTCGAATATTGTGATACAAAATATTTGGGTACCTAGGAACTACTGCAGAAATTAGGATTTTCAATCATGTCTTTTAACGTTATCAACTTTTTTTTCAAAACTCAAGTTATACGTCCTATTATGTGTAAGATAACAGGATGTCACGATCCAAATCTATGAATCGCAACTGACATCAGGGAACAGGAGTGGTTAAGATGGAGTTACACGCAAGGGAACTACATAATTAAAGAGCATTGGGTGGGAGCAATGGAAGGATGGGTGACCTACTGGGAAGTTGGGAAGTTTGCAAAAATTGCGGGTGAGTAGGTGAAGGTGGGTGACCGATTAAATAATATTTTATTTTACGATTTTAATTAAAAATTTAATTATTTTATTATTATTAAAAATTAGTGACGGGTTTAAATCCATAGCTAAGATCCGTCATAAATTTTTTTATTTCGTCGCGATAAAATGTTATGACCAAATATGTAGCGACACACGTTGTCTGTCGCTAATCCGTCACTAAACGTGTTTAGCGTCATAATTTAGCCATTTAGCGAAGGAAGGATAAGTGACCTACTGGAAAGCTGGGAAGTTTGCAAAAATTACGGGTATGTGGGTGACGGTGGGTGACTGATTAAATAATATTTTATTTTACGATTTTAAATAAAAATTAAAATTTTTTTATTATTAAAAATTGGCAACGAATTTAAATTTGTCGCAATTTTTTTTATTTCGTCACAATAAAATGTTGCGACCAAATATGTAGCGAAGAACGTTGACGAAATTGGGCCATTTCGCGATGGAAAATTTGTCGTTAAATGGCTGTTTTCTAGTAGTGAATTCCTTCAACCTATCAAAAGTAATTAAACACACATTAGCAAACTCAAAAGGAATATTTTTAACAAGCAAATTAGTTAAAAGTTTAGAAATAGAAGTGAAATCTTTTATAAAGCGACGATAAAAATCAGTGTGCCCCAAGAAGGCACGAATTCATTTTACAGTGGTCGGAGACGGTAATTTCTCGATCATTTCTGTCTTTGCTCTATCTACTTCTGTTCCATCCTTGAAAATTTTATAGCGCAAGATTACTCCCTCTTCTACCATGAAATGACACTTCTCCCAATTAAGCACCAAGTTGGTCTTTTCACACTGGGCCAACACCCACTCAAGATTATTCAAGCATATCTTAAAAGAGTCCCCAAAGACCGAAAAATGATCCATGAAGACCTTCATAATATCTTCAATTATATCAGCAAAGATGGAGGTCATGCATCGCTGAAATGTTGGCAGTGCATTACAAAGACCAAATGGCAGCCTCTGATAGGCATGTGTTCCATAAAGTTAAGTAAAATTCATTTTCTCTTGGTCATCTGGGTTGATGGGAATTTGGTTGTACCTAGAGTAACCATCGAGAAAACAATAGTAAGCATGACACGCTACTCGCATAAGCATTTGATTAATAAAACGTAACGGAAAATGGTCTTTTCTTGTCTCCGTATTCAACTTGCGGTAATCAATACAAACACGCCACCCTGTCACTATCCTTGTGGAAATTTGCTCTCCCTTCTTATTATCGATAACTGTCATCCCCCCTTTCTTTGGAATGCATTGAATGGGACTCACCCATGTACTATCAGATATGGGGAAGATGATCCCGGAATCAAGGAGCTTCACACTCTCCTTGTGCACCACTACTTTCATATTTGGGTTTAGCCACCTTTTTTGTTGAACCAAAGCTTTGGAATCGTTTTCAAGGTGGATCTTGTGCATTACCATTGATGGATCTTTCACCACTTGAATCACTCTTTATTCTTATGCCTCCGTCAATTTGTTTGAAATAATAATCTTTCTTGTTTTTGCCTACAAATGCATACCGTATATGAGATGGTATCGCCTTTAGCTCTATGTTCGGTGCCTTAATAGAGGAAGGTGGTGTGACTCCCTCACTTTGAATCAACTTCTCAGGCTTAGGTTTATGTGCTTCAAAATACTCATCTTCCATGCCCTCGTGTGGCTCCCCAGAGTTGAATGTAACTTTAGACACTTGAAAAAATTTCATCATTCCCTTTATTAACACATGTCTCGAACGACATATGAGGTCTCGTTCGCACGAGATAGGGATCTTTAATTTGTTCCCTGTCTCTTTTGGCTTGCATGTCTCAAATGAGACAAGGTGTGTGTCGAATGAGACACACATCTGGGAAGCTCCAATCTTGTAAATATTTCCCCATACCATGGTTGATCGCCTCCAAACTCGACTGTAGTTGTTCCTTCATAATTTCATCAACCACATCGACTCTCATGCATTCTTCTTCCTAGATGGTATTACTCATGATTCGCTTCATATCAAACTCCACTTTATCACCATCAATTCTCAAGGTGGGTTTCCGAACGAGCACATCAAACAACGCCCTTCCAATGTTCATGAATGGACACCCTAGAATCATTAAGAAATTCTTTTCTACCGCGTAATCAAGAACGAGAAAGTCCAACAGGAAGATGAACTTGTCCATTTTCATTAGCATGTCTTCCACTACCCCGTATTGTTTATTGAGCGAAGGATTGGCTAGTTGAAGCATCATCGAGGTTCGCTTCAACAGTTGATCACCAAAGAGATTCCTAAAAATAAACTAAGGCATCAAATTTATATTATCACCAAAATCACATGAATAATTAATAGAATTTAAATGTCCAATTTTGCAAAGAATCATAAAACTCCCTGGATCATTTAATTTCATGGGCAAGGCGCTCAAGATTATCGAGCTACAATTCTCCATTAATGGAATAAGCCTTTGTTGTCCTACCTCTGCTTGTTCATAATTATGTCCTTGAGAAACTTTGTGTATTGAGGCATCTCACACAAAGCATCTACAAGACTAATATTGATTTGGAGCTTCCTGAAGATTTCCAAAAATTTATGAAACTTTTGATTGCTCGACACATTCTTGAGTCGTCTCAAAAAAGAGATCTTCGGAACATATGGAGGTGGAGGTAGCGGCTTGACATAAATAATTTCAGCCACCTCATCCTCACTAGTTCTCGGTACATCATCAAGTTGCACCGCCTTTGAAACATGTGAATCATCAAATGTCTTTCCTCTTTGTAGCTCAACCACTTTCAATCGCTCTCACGGATTCGTCTCCATGGTGGATGGAAAACCGCCTTGGGTTCTACCTTTGGATTGAGTTCGCTAATTGTGAGATTTGCACCTTGAGGTGTTGGATAGTGGAAGCATGATTTTTTATCTTTTTGCCTCATCTCTACTTCAAACCTATCAAACCGCTCTATTTGCTTTAAGATCTTGTCGAGCTTGCTCCCCTCATCTTAATTCGATTTTGCTAAAAAAATGGAGGGTGTTGTGGTGGATTCCCATAATATTGGAGTTAAAATTTCCTTGGTTTGGTAGATGACAGTTGTGTTGGGTTTTCTAGGTTTAAAACGCAACAGAATTTCAAAAAAAAATAACGAAACCCAAAGCAAGATCCATGTAATTGATAGATAGACATAGTTGTAGAATTAAAACTAACTGAATGTCGAACACAATAGTAATGTAAGAAAGGAAAAGAGGTGGTTCACTTTGGTGATACCTTGCCTCAAATCAGAAACGCCTCCAAAAGAACGTGTTCTCTACGAGTATCCACACGAACAGTTTCTCCCCAAAACGAGTGCTTGTGTGCTAGCACTATTGTTTCTCAAAGAAATTACAAATTTAATGATTACTATTTTATGAGTGTGTCTTATGTTTAATTTTAAAAAACATATATCTAAAATCATAAGTTTTAGTGTGTATTTATAGGCAAATAACACATATAGAATTTACTAAAAAACGTGTGTTGCAATCAAATTCAAACACTTCATTTTTTATAACTCTTTTGAGTTTCAGTATATCAAAACTCTTGATAATTAAACATATCTTTAAAAGATAATATCTTAAGGATAACTTTTATCCTTTAAATTTGAAATTGAATTAATATATACGAATTATATATATATATATATATATATATATATATATATATATATATATATATATATATATATATATATATATATATATATATATATATATATATATATATATATTTCTAGTAATCACATTATCCTATTGGGCTTGTACAGCCCAATTAGTGTGCGACTCTATAGGTTTGTATATCGTTGACAGTGAGCCCCCACAAGTAATAAGTGGCCTCTAGTAAGACATTATGACTACTCAAGTCATATGAAAATTAATTATCTGACTTCACCTTATATAATAATATTTTGATCCCTTTCTCTTATGATATCCAAATTGAATATAAGGTATAGTACTGTCATCCTTATATAATTCAATCATTAATTTTCTGATTCCAAATAGACTGAAAATGATAACTCTTTATCAATTCTTTTAGCATGACCGTGCATTTCCTTCAATCTATCTTTTCAAAGGGCCCATAAATATCTTACTCAAATAAATAAAGGATAAATTCCTTCTCAGACGCTCACATTTCTCACAGTCACTTTATATCCAACGACAATCTATTCCATTATCCTATTAAAGATAATATAAGAATGTATCAAAATACGAAATAGCTATGTAGAAATCCATGTTGATTTTAAGGTCAAAGGATATGTTTAATATTACTATTATGAAAGATACTTATGACAGTGATCTATTTAGTATTCTCATGATGGGTCATCCAGTGCTTCATTTCATAAATGGCACCTATGATTTGACTAAATATACATATACATGATTAGTAAAACATAATCATCATTCAACATCATACTAGTCTTAATGTACTATTAAGACTAAGGATAGATTGAATATAATTCTATATTAATACTAAGGGTTTTACTATCAAGTCACATACTTGATGATCTTAGGAAGAATTAACCATTCAAGTATTTAATCATAATATAAAATGATAATAAAAGTGACAATTAATTAATAACAAAAGGATAAAGTCAATACATGGTCAAACATGATTGACCTGGTTCATATCACTAACAGGTTTCCCGCTTGAAAATGTGAACCCACATTCGATTGAGCATTGGCATTAGCTTAACCTATTGTCTCTCCATTTAAAATTAGGGTGATTTCTGCACCTTGTAGGTGTTTGAATAAAGATCACTGCCTTGCTCTTGTCCCCCAAAAAATTTGACTTGCTCGTTTATGGCTTGACTCAAAACTTGTTACTCCCCTCCCGTATGGTCAAAATCAGCACAAATATCACAACCCAACTGAACCACCGCGATTGGAGCATGTCCTTGCCCTGCTAGCCTCTTGTACATCTCTACTTTAATTTGAAGGGAGGCGTTCTTCGCTTTCATCGCTTCAATCTCTTGAACTTATTATAGGGTCATCACCCCCTTTTATGTTGATTGCCTCAATCTTTCCTTCGGCCAAGAACAATAATTCATCGCCCACTCCTCCAATAATGCAGTGGCCTCTTCATATAATTTCTGCATAAGTGAACCTCCCAAAGCTGCATCTATCGTATCTCTAGTATGCTCATCCGTACCATTATAAAAAATCGGAATCAAATTCTCCCAAGCTAGATGATGATGTAGGCAATTCCGCTGAAGTTCCTTAAATCTTTCCCACACTTCATATAAAGACTCCCCATCATGTTGAAAGAAATCTCTGATCTCTTTAGTCAATCTCGCGGTCTTCCCCATAAAAAGTACTTAGTGAGAAAAACTTGCGATAATGTCCTCCAAGTAGTGATAGAGGTGCATGGTAGAGATTGAATCAAAGTCCTTGCCTTATCCCGCAAAGAGAATGGAAACATTCAGAGTTTGACTTGGTCATCCGTCACATTATGGATTTTGAAAGTGTTGCACACCTTGAAGAACTTAGAAATATGCGTATATGAATCCTCACTTTTCAACCTGTAGAATTGGCATTAACTCTCCATAAGTTGAATCATACTCTGTTTGATCTCGAAGGTTGCCGCTTGGACCGGTGGTGCAAAACACCCATAATTTGCATTATCAACATCTGACAAAAAATAATCGCCCAAGGTACGCCTCTGAGGTGCTTGTTGTTGTTGTCGATTTGCATTTCCCGGGTGGTGTTGCCTTTATGAATGTTGAATTTGTTGGATTTTCCCATCATTTAGAGATGGAGGAGGCAGTGGAGGATGTTGCTCCTCTCCCTGTAATGGTGGAATAAACCTTTCAATGTTATAGTTCACCCTGTCTCCTTCCATTGTGTCAGGTCTCCGGGTTGATTTCCGCGCAATCCTTTCGAGGCTATTAAGCTTGTTTTGAAACAGTTATAGCGGTAGTTTGGCACGACGTGTATTGTGCATACACTAATGCCAAATCTGTGGACTAATACAAATAACAGTACCATACATAAAATCACAAAACACAAAAATAAAAAAAAATAGTATCAACAGAAAATAAACTCTAACTCGACTAAGAACTAAGTTACTATCAATTAACTAAATATGAAATTGTCCTTGGCAACAGTGCCTAAAAACTTGTAAGCAAAAATCGCAAGTGACGATATCACGTAGGTAGTATAATCTGAAAGTTCGAATATCGATCCCACCGAGACAATGGATTTAATCACCAATTTTATTTATTCTTTTATCAACTTAAATCAAACAACTAAAAATAACCAAACTAGCAATTAGCTAAGAATTAAAATAACTAGCGAATGAAAGCAAATAAACAATTAAGATTTGAAACAATAAAATTAAATAGTCCAATGGCTGATACTTCCAAATAATCAATAAAGTGAAGGATAATGGAATCTTAGCAATGTTGTCGAGAATTGAACTATTCTAAATCACCGAATCCTACTCCCTCAAGTTATAGGAATGATACAACTACAACATATTTAATTAACCAATAAATAACTTGTCTCACGATATTAAAAGCCAAATTTAACAATTAAATTACAATTATTAAGCAAACTCAAAGATAACATAAAAGCTAACTCGCTCTCATGATATTATCTTTTAGGTTTTTAATTACTTAAGTCTATTCAATTAACAATCTTTCAATTAGTTAATTAAACACTAATCATGAAATAGGTGATCAATCCAATCCAATAATTAAGAACGATAATCAAAACATGATAATAAACACCAATTAATCCATAACCAATCAATTATACAATTAAAAGTTCATATCAACCCTCGAATGAGGGTTTTAGCTACTCATAAAAATAAAAACGATAATAAGGAAATAAGAAGAATAAGAATTCATAATAAAATAATAAATAGGCCTAATTACTTAAAAACCACTCACCTTATAACTTTTTTCATTTATACCATGATTTAGGAAAATTTTCAATTATATCCTATTTTTGATTTTTATGTTTCATCTATACCCTAAAATTAAAAAATTTGAAATTAATAATGTAAGAATAAAAATATTAAAAACAATTAAATAGAAAGATTATATCATACATTTTTCTATTTGGAAAAATAGAAATGAATGACTAATTTAAACTCTTTGCTAAAGGAAAATATGTCAACTCAATTCATTAGGATAGAGATGAAACATAAAAATTAAAAATAGGGTTGTCACGACCCAATCTCAGGGCCGAGACCGGCGCTAGGGAATGGGAGTGGTTGCTCCGAAACCCGTAGCAAGCCTAAAAACGTAAAATAATTTTTCGCGAAATGTAAACGTCATGCATGACATACATAAACACGTGTCATGCAGAAGCACACATGCCAGGCACACATATCCTCTGGCAGTCACACTATTATATAACGCAGCAAGCGTAAAACACATATACTTTAAAACATTAAAGTTATATTTACAGAAAACTATATATTACAGCTGACTCGCAAAATACTTATCTACTGCAGCTCTAAGAGTAAAGTACTGTTTCTTTACATACTCAAAAATACAGACTTCTGGAAGTAGGATAGAAGTCCGTTGCCTCAAAGCGTCTTTATCCTGAAAGGAAATCTGTGAGGGGTCAGTATATTGGGATATACTGAGTGAGTTCATACATTTACTAATAAGTATTCAAATAAAACCTAAAATCATAATCAATCATGTGCAGCCAAGTACATGATCCGATTGAAACCTTAATCCTCGAACATACTAATAATCAATCGATCAACCCAATCATAAATATCAATTGCGAGTCCAACTCGCTGGTGGCCCAGCCACTAGATACGGGGACTTCCAGGCTACACCGTAGCCGAGTTCACTCTGCGTATCGAAATCATAACCCAATCGTAAATTTCATATTCATCATCAGCTCCCAGCTGAGGCATATCAAAACTGGTGATCACACAGTCCTATTGTCGCCCAATAGGTAGCACGTTCCATCGGATCGATACTGGTTTCAAATCAAACATATGCAATTCATAAAAAGAATTCGCATATAAAACATGCAATTCAAATATAAAGCAATATAAAATAATTGCTTAAATAAATACTTTAAAAGCAAATCGTATAAACTCACTGAAAACGCTTATCCAAAAATGCGTCGGGGCTTAGAAACGTCAAGCTTCCCGAGCTCCTGGTCCAGCTCCTTCTTGCCTTGCTGGATCTAAAACAATTTCAAAACATTTGACTCACATCAGAATCCTATTCTAAGATTGACTCTAGACTCGAGACACGACAAGACACAAAACATAAGCCGTCGTGCTTCAAACGTAATCTTTTCCGATAAACGAATCATTCTTCTCTCATTTCTTAATACTTCTCAATTCAATTCTCAATAGAGAATATAGGTTTTCTCAATGAAACCAATTGATATTCATAAACTAACTTATCCCAAACAACTAGTCATAATTTACTCATTTTACGTCCGAATCTCGCATTTTCGGAGTCCGGGAGTCGATATCGGGATGGGGAATCGTCAAATTAGGTTTTTAGGGTCATTCCCTTCAAAAGAGGGGTGGTGCACGTCGTGCACCCGCCTAGTGCACGTCGTGCACCTTGGGTGCACGTCGTGCACGTCACTGGTGCACGTCGTGCCCCTGCACGACGTGCACTGATGTTGTGCACGTCGTGCACCTTCGTGGGCACGAACCTGGCCGCTGAAAAAGGCCCTCCCGACGTGCTAAATCATTCCCGAGCCATTAGATTCATCAAAACATCAATCAAGCTAGTCGGAAACACGCGAAAACGATAGAAAACGAGTTTAAAACGATTAAACGATTCGATACTATAAAAACCTATCGTTTAACTCGATATACCACCAAAATCACTAAACCAAATACCGAAACGACAAGCTTACCTTGTTCCCCACCAAGATACGAAGAAATCGAGACGAAAAACTCGCAAAACGGATCAAGAACGGCGATCGAGCGACGGAAACGGTGAGAACGGCGAAGGAATGAAAAAGGGTCTGATGAAGGTTCTGTATCATTCCTTCATCTGAAGGAAACTTATATATAATGGTCAATTTGCAACTTGGTCCTTGAAACTTTTCAAATGTTGCAATTTAGCCCAAAACCTATCCGCGTCCAAAATTTAAACGGTCTCCGATTGACTCGAAACTTTTACCACAGATACTATATATTATTTTGCGGACTTTGGCAAAATAATTTCCGTCACGGGATTTATATTATATTTTATATTAATTTCTGAAGTTAAATCCTCAAATCCTGCTAATTAACTTATTAAAATTTATTCTAAATTCCCGATATAATTAAATTAAATTCTCCTTAATTTAATTTATCGGAAATCTTGACACGTGGCACGACGTAATTATCTTAAAATATTTTGGGGTATTACATTCACCCCCCCTTAAAATAAATTCGTCCTCGAATTTAAAATTTAGCCACGTACCTTGAGTAAATAGATATGGATACTTCCGCCTCATATCCTCTTCTGTCTCCCACGTGCACTCTTCTACGGATTGACTTCTCCAAAGAACTTTCACCATTGGAATCCTCTTTGTTCGTAATTGTCGTATCTGCGTGTCGACAATCTGCGCTGGTCGTTCTTCGTAAGTCAGTTCTTCGCTTACGTCCACCACTTGTGGTTGAATTATTCGAGAAGGGTCTGGTACATATTTCCGGAGCATGGAAATATGGAAGTCAGGATGAACTTGCGACATCTCTGGTGGCAAATCCAGCTTATAGGCAACTGAGCCTATGCGTTCTATGATCTGGTAAGGTCCGACATATCTCGGAGCCAACTTGCCCTTCTTTCCGAAACGAATAACTCCCTTCATCGGTGATACTTTGAGAAACACGTAATCTCCGATCTGAAATTCGATATCTTTTCTCTTGGGGTCCGCGTAGCTCTTCTGTCGACTGGAAGCAGTATTTAAACGCTGCTTTATCAATGGTACTTTTTCTGACGTAATCTGGATGATCTCTGCTCCAGTGAGCTTTCGTTCACCGACTTCATCCCAACAGATAGGGGATCGACACTTGCGACCGTATAATGCTTCGTAAGGAGCCATCTCGATGCTTGAATGATAGCTGTTGTTGTAGGCAAACTCGACTAGAGGTAGGTACGTATCCCAACTACCTCCAAAGTCTAATACGCAAAGTCGAAGCATATCTTCTAACGTTTGAATCGTTCGTTCAGACTGACCGTCCGTCTGAGGGTGAAACGCAGTGCTGAAATTCAATCGCGTTCCTAACGCTTCTTGTAAACTCTTCCAGAAATGAGAGGTAAATACGGAACCTCTGTCGGAAACAATTGACACGGGAACTCCGTGTAGGGTCACGATCTTATCGATGTAAATTTCTGCCAACTTTGCTGCAGAATATGTTGTTTTGATCGGAATGAAGTGTGCTGACTTCGTCAAGCGATCCACGATTACCCAAATAGAATCAAAACCTTTCTGCATCTTGGGTAGTCCGATTACGAAATCCATCGTGATCTGCTCCCACTTCCATTCCGGAATGGGTAACGGTTGAAGAAATCCGTAAGGTCGCTGATGTTCCAATTTGACTTGCTGACAAGTCGGGCATTTAGCCACAAACTCTGCGATATCTTTCTTCATTCCGCTCCACCAGTACGTTGTCTTGATGTCATGGTACATCTTCGTGGAACCAGGATGAACGTTATACATCGTTCCATGTGTCTCCTCCATGATCTTCTGTCTTAAGTCTTCCACATCTGGAACGCACATTCGATTGCCGTATTTCAGCATTCCGTTGACGATACTGAAATCTTGACTCTTTCCTTGTTGTACTTCCTCAATTAGATGCTTCAATTGAGGGTCGTCCACTTGCAACTCTTTGATCTGATCTATTAACGTCGATCGTATCGTTAACTGAGCCATTAGGTTTCCGAGAGATGAAATCTCAAACTCAACCCCTTGGCTAAACATCGTATGAATCTCGTTAATTAATGGCCTCCGCCATGTTGTTGTAACGTGCGCGAGACTTCCTGCCGACTTCCTGCTTAAGGAATCCGCCACTACATTGGCCTTGCCTGGATGGTATTGTATCGTGCAGTCATAATCTTTTAATAACTCCATCCACCTTCGTTGTCTGAGGTTCAACTCTCGTTGATCGAAAATATACTTAAGACTCTTATGATCTGTAAAGATCTCACATGTAGCGCCGTATAAATAATGTCTCCAAATCTTTAGCGCAAATATCACTGCTGCTAGCTCCAGATCATGTGTCGGATAGTTTGTTTCGTGCTTCTTGAGCTGTCACGACGCGTACGCTATTACTCGACCATGTTGCATAAGGACACATCCTAGTCCAACTCTTGATGCATCACAATATACTGTGAATCCTTCTGTTCCTTCTGGTAACGTTAGGACTGGTGCCGTCGTCAGACACTCTTTCAGTTTCAGAAAACTGAGTTCACACTGGTCCGTCCAGTTGAATTTCGCGTTTTTCTGAGTTAGCTTCGTCAAAGGTACAGCGATCTTCGAAAAGTCCTGTACGAATCGTCTATAGTATCCCGCTAAACCAAGGAAACTTCTAACTTCCGTAACCGATTCAGGTCGTTTCCATTCTATCACAGCTTCGATCTTCTTTGGGTCAACCTTAATGCCGCTTTGTGAAACCACATGACCTAAGAAAGCCACTTCCGTTAGCCAAAATTCACATTTAGAGAATTTGGCATAAAGCTGGTGTTCTCTTAATGTCTGTAGTACTATCTGCAAATGCTGAGCGTGTTCTTCTTCTGTACGCGAATAGATTAAAATATCGTCGATAAATACGATCACGAACTGATCCAAGTACGGTTTGAATATCCTATTCATCAAGTCCATGAAGGCTGCTGGTGCATTCGTCAATCCGAATGACATAACGAGAAATTCGTAATGTCCGTATCGAGTTCGAAAAGCAGTCTTCTGAACATCATCATCGCGAATCTTTAGCTGATGATAGCCTGATCTCAGGTCGATCTTAGAGAAATATTTCGCTCCTTGTAACTGGTCGAACAAATCGTCGATTCTAGGTAACGGATACTTATTCTTGATCGTCACCTTGTTCAGCTGTCGATAATCGATATAAAGTCGAAGCGATCCATCCTTCTTTTTCACAAATAGCACTGGTGCACCCCACGGGGATACACTCGGTCTAATGAAACCGCGATCAAACAATTCTTCTAGCTGATCCTTAAGTTCTTTAAGCTCTGCTGGCGCCATTCGATAAGGAGGTATCGATATCGGCTTCGTGCTAGGAGCCAATTCGATACAAAATTCAATCTCGCGATCTGGAGGTAATCCAGGTAATTCCTCTGGGAAAACGTCTGGATACTCTGACACCACTGGCACATCTCTTAAATTCACACTTTTCTTTTCCACATCTCGTACTATCGCTAAGAATCCTTGACATCCCTTCTTTAACATACGACAAGCTTTAATAACTGAAATAATACCCGTAGAAGATTCCATCTTATCACCCTGAATTGAAACCGCTTCAATTCCAGGCGTGTTAAACGTCACCGTCTTCTTTCGACAATCCACATTGGCATAGTGCTGAGCTAGCCAATCCATTCCTAGTATGACGTCAAAAGCTAAAACCTCAAGTAAAATCAAGTCAACTAACAAATCTCGTCCTTGAACTTTCACAGGACAAGACGGGTAAACGATACTAACTTCCACACTTTCTCCAACTGGGGTAGCTACTGACAAGGGATTCCTAAGATACGCTGGTTGCACTCCTAACTTACTAGCAAAACTAGGCGAAACAAACGAATGCGTAGCGCCCGGATCAAATAAAATTAATGCGTCCTGAGAAGCGATAGGAAAGATACCTTGCACCATAGCATTGGAAGCCTGAGCCTCCTGAGGATTCAGTGCAAAGACCCTAGCCTGACTTCCGCCAGCCTGCGAAGTCTGGCCAGTACCGCGTCCTCCGCCATTTCTTCCTCCACGATTTCCATAGCCACGGCCTCTCTGGCCAGTAAAGGTACTCCCTGTCTGATCATATCCTGACGCTGCCTGATGTGCAGTCCTCTGCTGCTGATAAGAAGGCTGTACTACAGTAGTCATCGAGCCTTGGGGCATCTGCCTCGGACAGTCTCTAGCAAAATGGCCCCGTTGACCACAGTGAAAACATGCTCCATTAGCAGTGTAACACGCGCCGTAGTGCCTCCTATTACAGTTCAGACATAAAGGAACTCCGCCTCCCATGTCACTCATCGATATGGCACTAAATCCGGTGCCTGAGGTACTAACTCTAGTTCCATACCGAGCTCTCTTATTTCTCTGTTGACGTGATGGGGGTCGAGAATAACTCCTAGCATATGATTGGGTAGGTGCGCTCTGTACGCTGCAAAACACATCACTCCTCACAGGCGCAACATTGGAAGGATCAGGAATCCTCCCAAAACGGATCAGAGAGATTTCCATTTGCCTAGCGCTATCGATCAATTGCACTAGGGTTCTTCCGATATCAGACGTCAAACTTACAAATTCAGCTCCTAGACCCTCTACAAACCTTGAGTTCACTCTAACTGGGTCTGTAGTCAGGTCTGGTGCAAACCTACTCACCCTGGTAAACTCTGTCACATACTCTTGCACAGACCGGTTGCCTCTATTCAGGGTCAACCACTGACTACGATAACTCTCCGTCACCGCATAAGGTAAAAAGTATTCCCTAAAGTGGTTTGCAAATTCAGCCCAGGTCATAGTGTCCATGGTTGGCTGAATATGCTGCTGAAACCAATCTTTCGCAGGTCCTTTCAATGACATTTCCACCATAATGATGGTCTGTCTCTCATTAGCTTGCAGGCGTCGAGCATTACGTTCTACTTCTTCGAGGAAATCGAGAGCATCGCCTGTACTGTCAAACTTAGTTGGTTTGAGACGCATATAAGCCAAGACGATATCTCGGTCAGTGAAAGCCACATTACGCAACTGTTGCTGCTGTAGTTGCTCACGATGCATGTTCTGCACCTCAGCCTGATTGGCTTGCATAGCCGCAATTCCAGTAAGAAACTGGTTCAGATCGAAACCCACAACATTAGGTTGCTGGGCTTGCGCTTGCACTCCAGGTGCCTGCGCCTGGGCCTCTTGGCCACCACCTCCTCCACCCTGAACAGAAGACTCATCTTGAGCTTCTGGATGGACGTCATGCGCCCCTTCTATAACGTTACGTGCTGCAGCGGCAACTCGCTCTACTTCTTGTCGTTGGTCAGACATCCTGACCAAGACAAACAGCGTTACTTAGCCCCATAATCGCATATTATCGCAAACGCATACCGTATTAAACGCGCATCTCACCACATGCGAACACACACGTATAACAGACTCACATCCTAGAGGGAAAGCTGAAAGTTTGAAAATCAAATGAATACGTAACAAAGACAAGACTCGAGTCCTATGTGCTGCAGTAGAATCCTAGGAAAATCAATCACTCTTCTGACATAAGCAATGGTAACTGGACCATGCTCTCATACCAACTTTGTCACGACCCAATCTCAGGGCCGAGACCGGCGCTAGGGAATGGGAGTGGTTGCTCCGAAACCCGTAGCAAGCCTAAAAACGTAAAATAATTTTTCGCGAAATGTAAACGTCATGCATGACATACATAAACACGTGTCATGCAGAAGCACACATGCCAGGCACACATATCCTCTGGCAGTCACACTATTATATAACGCAGCAAGCGTAAAACACATATACTTTAAAACATTAAAGTTATATTTACAGAAAACTATATATTACAGCTGACTCGCAAAATACTTATCTACTGCAGCTCTAAGAGTAAAGTACTGTTTCTTTACATACTCAAAAATACAGACTTCTGGAAGTAGGATAGAAGTCCGTTGCCTCAAAGCGTCTTTATCCTGAAAGGAAATCTGTGAGGGGTCAGTATATTGGGATATACTGAGTGAGTTCATACATTTACTAATAAGTATTCAAATAAAACCTAAAATCGTAATCAATCATGTGCAGCCAAGTACAGGATCCGATTGAAACCTTAATCCTCGAACATACTAATAATCAATCGATCAACCCAATCATAAATATCAATTGCGAGTCCAACTCGCTGGTGGCCCAGCCACTAGATACGGGGACTTCCAGGCTACACCGTAGCCGAGTTCACTCTGCGTATCGAAATCATAACCCAATCGTAAATTTCATATTCATCATCAGCTCCCAGCTGAGGCATATCAAAACTGGTGATCACACAGTCCTATTGTCGCCCAATAGGTAGCACGTTCCATCGGATCGATACTGGTTTCAAATCAAACATATGCAATTCATAAAAAGAATTCGCATATAAAACATGCAATTCAAATATAAAGCAATATAAAATAATTGCTTAAATAAATACTTTAAAAGCAAATCGTATAAACTCACTGAAAACGCTTATCCAAAAATGCGTCGGGGCTTAGAAACGTCAAGCTTCCCGAGCTCCTGGTCCAGCTCCTTCTTGCCTTGCTGGATCTAAAACAATTTCAAAACATTTGACTCACATCAGAATCCTATTCTAAGATTGACTCTAGACTCGAGACACGACAAGACACAAAACATAAGCCGTCGTGCTTCAAACGTAATCTTTTCCGATAAACGAATCATTCTTCTCTCATTTCTTAATACTTCTCAATTCAATTCTCAATAGAGAATATAGGTTTTCTCAATGAAACCAATTGATATTCATAAACTAACTTATCCCAAACAACTAGTCATAATTTACTCATTTTACGTCCGAATCTCGCATTTTCGGAGTCCGGGAGTCGATATCGGGATGGGGAATCGTCAAATTAGGTTTTTAGGGTCATTCCCTTCAAAAGAGGGGTGGTGCACGTCGTGCACCCGCCTAGTGCACGTCGTGCACCTTGGGTGCACGTCGTGCACGTCACTGGTGCACGTCGTGCCCCTGCACGACGTGCACTGATGTTGTGCACGTCGTGCACCTTCGTGGGCACGAACCTGGCCGCTGAAAAAGGCCCTCCCGACGTGCTAAATCATTCCCGAGCCATTAGATTCATCAAAACATCAATCAAGCTAGTCGGAAACACGCGAAAACGATAGAAAACGAGTTTAAAACGATTAAACGATTCGATACTATAAAAACCTATCGTTTAACTCGATATACCACCAAAATCACTAAACCAAATACCGAAACGACAAGCTTACCTTGTTCCCCACCAAGATACGAAGAAATCGAGACGAAAAACTCGCAAAACGGATCAAGAACGGCGATCGAGCGACGGAAACGGTGAGAACGGCGAAGGAATGAAAAAGGGTCTGATGAAGGTTCTGTATCATTCCTTCATCTGAAGGAAACTTATATATAATTGTCAATTTGCAACTTGGTCCTTGAAACTTTTCAAATGTTGCAATTTAGCCCAAAACCTATCCGCGTCCAAAATTTAAACGGTCTCCGATTGACTCGAAACTTTTACCACAGATACTATATATTATTTTGCGGACTTTGGCAAAATAATTTCCGTCACGGGATTTATATTATATTTTATATTAATTTTTGAAGTTAAATCCTCAAATCCCGCTAATTAACTTATTAAAATTTATTCTAAATTCCCGATATAATTAAATTAAATTCTCCTTAATTTAATTTATCGGAAATCTTGACACGTGGCACGACGTAATTATCTTAAAATATTTTGGGGTATTACAAGGGTACAATTGAAATTTTTCCTAGGTCATGGTATAAATGAAAAAAAGCTATAAGGTGAGCCTTTTTTAAGTAATTAGGCCTAATAAATACCTGGAATTGTCAATTTTTGAATAATAAAATTTTGACTAATGGATAATTCTTCAATCTTGTCTCAAGAACAATAACAATAAAAGTCCTATGTTCTCTGAAAAATAAGCTAAAACTTAATCGTACGACTAATTAAGCAAACCCTAAAAACGAATTACACTTTGACTTATATAAAGGTTTTCTAAAAGGGAATAAAATAAACTCCTAATATAAGTCTAATTACAACTAAATGGAATCGGACCAAGGCAAGGCCCACAAGTCTTGATTTAGCTCCAAACGCTTCTTTTCCTAGATAAGCAAACTTCTCGATCGAGACAGGTAGAGTATCTATCGAGACCTTCATTAACTTAACACTTCTCATTTGGTTTGGGTAGATATCTCGATAGAGATACAAGACTCCAAAATTCCTTGTCTGAAAAAAAAAGTCTCAAACGAGACATGGTGGGTCTCGATTGAGACCTGCCTATTTGACTCAAAACCATACCTTTCTTCGTTTTATTCATTACAAGTTTGCCAAATCTACGATTCTATGCTCAGTTATGCTCAATTTACTCCATAATCGGTCTTGAAACACTCACACATATAATAAGGTACAAAATACTTACAAATGCATGCTAAAATGCGATAAAGCGATATAATTAGACTCGTAAAATAGGAGTAATTCTTTTGTTATGTTTTTAGTATTCTTTTTTTTTCCTTGTGGCGGTATTTATACTTCATTCGTTGTGTTGTACATCCTCATTTTTTTATTTAATGCTCCTCGAGTGTCGTGTACCCGCTATTTTAGTCTCTTTATTTTTTACGGTTACTTACCCATGCCGCCTCATCTTCCATTATATTTTGTAACGTGCCGCAGTAAATGATAATATTTTGGATTTCAAAATTCTTGAAATTTTGAGTGGTTTTGTCCCTTGGATTTCCCAACTCGTTCTCTCTCCTTTTCTTTCTAAATATTTCTTTTCTTTCTCTTGTCATTTCTTTCTTTTCTTTGCATCAACAAGAGGAGTGCTTTAGATAGGGACTGTTTTATCCTCCTAGAGGCTGCTCCTGTAAATGGTACTTGCGTCCACCGATCCCTGTCCATGTTTTTTGGTTGTCAGAGTCCCGCTTCTCCTTATGAGGCTTTGGGTGGCCATGAGATTACTCTTTCCCTTTATGTTGATGCTCTCTAAATCTAGATGGCGCACGGTGCCTCAATAATGATCATGCACGTTTATCTATTTGAGTAGAAAAGCATTTAGACATCAATGCCCAACTTAAGGAGATGTTTGGGGTTGCTAAGAGGATCCAGGAAATGTCCCGCAAGCAAGGAGAAGAGATTATTTCTCTTAAAACCACCAATGACTCTCTAGAGGTTGATCTTCACGAGCAGACTACCTTAGCTTCTAATCTGGAGAAGTATTTGGAGCTTTCGTGAAAGGCAGATTGAGGAGCTTCAGAAGTTGGCTCGAACTCGCGATGATCAATTGGCAGATCTTGAAAAATTCTATAATAATGTTGTACTTAACTTGAGCGAGGCCACTGCCGGATCGATTTGAACTTGCTTGTCAAGTTGCTAAGGAGCATTTGAAGGAGTTTGTGGAGATGAGGCCTCTTATGTTTCAATATTAATGTCGTCATGTTCGTGCAGAAATTATCAAAGCTCATCTTGATTCATATGTGTCTTCTTTGAACGTTGACTCGAACCGATTCTAGGGTCAATGTTTGGCTGCATTAGGGGAGAAGAGATATTTAGGGCTTCTAAGCGCTTCACCCTCCTCCGCTTTTAAGATTGTTCCTTGTGCTTCTTCTTCTTTTGGAGTTCCTTCTATTCCTTCTACCTCTGGCACTCGTGTTATCAAGCCGTCTTAGGACTTATCTTCCGCTCTTGCTTCTTCTCAAGCTTTTTCCAGGTAGTTGTTACATTTTTCTATCTTTTATTTTGATGTATATACTAGTTATGTATATCTTCTTTTTTAAAAGGAGTGTGACCCCTTGCTTGTGTCACATGCATTTTGATCTTCTGTTATAAAGTTCATTTTCCTTGTCTGCTTTTGCATATTGTTTCTTCCATGTGTGTTGCTCTTTTTTATTTTCATACTTTACTTTTTACTTATGTTGTGTTGACATGCTTACTTCTTTTCTGGCTATTTTTCATGTGAAACATCCGCCTCGATGATTTATTATCATTGCTCGTCACTTGTTGTCTTACCTCTTTCAGAGGATGGGCCTTAGTCCCTTAGTAAATATTTGTTTTCTTTTTAAGTGTTTTCCTTCGACTGCTCCTGTTGTTGTCTTTTGGAGAAGTGGATTTCATCTATTTTGTTCGTTTCATTATAAGAAATGGATCTCATTCATTTTGGTTGTTACCTTATGAGTAATGGATCTTATTTGTTTTGGTCGTTGCCTTATGAGAAATGGATCTCATTTACTTTGTTCACTTCCTTATTAGAAATGAATCTCATTTATTTTGTCTGTTGCCTATGCCTTATGAGAAATGGATCTCATATGTTTTGGTCGTTGCCTTATAAGAAATAGATCTCATTTATTTTGGTCGTTGCCTTATATATGAGAAATGGATCTCATATATTTTGGCCATTCCTTGTGAGAAATGGATCTCATATGTTTTGGAATCGCATTCGTTGCCTAATGAGAAATGGATCTCATATATTTATTGATCGCATTTCACCGTGATTATCCCTTCTATTGTTGGTATATTCATGGTTAGGTATCAGATGCCAATTATTTCTCCCGAGTCGTAGAGGAATGACCTTCTCAATATGTCGTTGTATGCAAATGGCATATCTATTATGCTAAACTGTGTTTTTATATCTTTCATTGTTTCTTCTCCTCTTCAAAATTCCAGGATAAGGTCCGCCAAACCTCTGGGCTGGATGGGGGTTCCACCAAGTCCTACGATTTGGAGTTGGGAAATGCTTGAGTTTTCCTATCTCTCCTCTGATGCCTCTAAACACTTCCCATATTATTAAGTTGACCACACTTCCTTTGTCCACTAGTAGCTTCATTACCAAAAATTTATTGATGATTCCTACTACAATTAAGGCATCGTTATGCGGTCCTTAGACATGCGCTCCATCTCCTTTTGCTCTTTCAGCCCCTTGCATTATTCTTGCTACTGACCTCTTCCTCCTTGGTTTCACAAACTCCTCCCTCCAATTATCACATTGATGACCCCAAGTATTTCCTTCGTTTTGGTCTTGTCATCCTACTTTTTATTTATCTTTAGACTTCTTCCTTCTAGTGTTCTTTGTCATCTCTTCGGTATGCGAACTTCCTTAACGCTCCCATTTCTATCATTCTCTCAATTTCCTACTTTAAATCATAGCATTCTTCAGTGTCATGCCTGTAATCTTCGTGAAATTTGCAGTATCGGCTCTCTTCTCTGGTTCCTTATTTGTGTCTCATTTTCCGAGGCCATATCCTGGGTGTTCAGTTTTTTTTTACCCATATCGGTACATTGCCTCTCGTGGTGTTAAGTGGAGTGAATGTTTGGCTTCCTTCTCCGTACCTTTTGCTCCGTTAGTCTCCTCTATTGTATCTACCATCGTTCCGCCAATGGTTGGGTTCTTTGTAAGGAGATTATCGATTGACACTTTGATGTTCAGTCATATAATCTTTTCTTGAATGAGATGTTTATCTATGTGATGCGGTTCCTTTTCTTTATTCCTTTTTTGGTGTGTATTGGCTTTTTTGTCTCCTTCTGTTATCCACATTTATGCACTTTTGAGCTGCTGCTATAACCTCCTAGTACGTTTTGGGTTTCTTCGAGCTGAGTTTGTCCCCCAATATGCCTATTTTTTATTCCCTTTTTAATGCTTGTACGAATATGTCGTTGTTTAGGTCTTTGAGTTTCATTGCTTCATTGTTGAAGGGTTCAACGTAAGCTCTCAGTGATTCTCCTTCTCCTTGTCTACATCGACACAATTCCTCTGAGCTCTTTTTTGGCGTGATATACGTGATGAGCCTCATTATAAATTTTTGGTTTAGCCGCTTCCATGATTGGATCGTCCTTGTCTTGAGGTGGTTAAACCAGCATTAGGTTGTGTCGCTCAGGGTAGTAGGGAATGTTTTGCATAGGATGGCATTAGAGACATTTAGGAGGACCATTTTGTTGTAGAATTTAGTCACATGACTTTTGGGACATCCGGTTTCGTCAAAGTTGTCAAGGTTGGATATCTTAAACAACTTGGGTAACTTTTCTGATAGGATGTTTGTGGCCAAAGGCGACTTTCCTCGAGATTGACTTCCGGTGCTGACGTGTTGCATTGCCTTATTTCCCACTACTGATTGCATTACTTTCACTATCAACCTTTGTACTTCTGGAAAATTTACTCCACTTGTTATTTCCAATTGTCTGACTCTTGTTTTCCTCATTGGCGTCTCGGTTAGTTTTTCCCCCCTTACTTCCCAAAAATTACCTACCTCATGTTGTCTCAGTTTCTCCACTTCCGTCGTTTATCCCATTGGTCCAGTGTTCGTACCTTCACTTATTGCTTATGTCGCTGCCACCTCTTTAAACCTTGCCCAAGACTTCTTGTCGGGGTTTGAGATATTAAGACGCTTGTGGCTTCCTTGATTACCACAACTATATCTTCCTGGAATTGCTTCAAAGCGATGTCCACTGTTTTGTTGATCGTACCTTGGAATGCTGAGCCGGAGCTTTCTCCCATGTTGGGGTTTTGTGTCCCATACCCTTGAAATGGCACCATCGACCGAGCCCCGTGTAGCAGACGGGCGGTGTATGGTGACTAGACGGTACGTAAGTTTACTTGGTAATGGGCGGAGGTGGGGGTGTTTTTCTAGTTTCTTGTGGTAAGGGATGGTTTTCCTTGAATGTGGTCAGTAGTAGGTTTTTGTTTATTTCCGTCATTCTGAGATCCATTCACTAAAATTTGTTTGTGGAAACAGTCGCTCCACAGATGATGCTAAATAATGGATCTAGAAATAGGGCGAGTGGGATTCGTCTTGAAAGGATTTGGATGACCTGCAAAAGGTGGATATAGAAGGGAGAAAATTTGACTTTGGACCCCGAATTCACTCCGGTGCCTATATTAGTAAGGATAATTATGGTATTTTAGACGAGTATCAAATGAATATCATGTGTGTGAGAAAATGACAATGTTCTCTCTTTTATAGGTCTCTTTGTGTGTCTCTCCTTTTACTGGCAATGTGAGATTTATCCATCACTTATCACCATTGAATTTCATTACTCCATTCATCCCATTTTAAAAGTCTCATTCATTTCACAGAGAAGTTAAGAAAGCATTTATTATTAGGCCTAATTATTTAAAAACCACCCACCTTGCAATTTTTTTTCGTTTATACCACGACCTCGGAAATAGTTCATTTGTACCCCGTTTTGTATTTTAATGTTTCATCTGTACCCTTTAAAAAAAGAGCACGCGCATTTGTCCACCCTGTCCGCCATGTCAGCCAAAAATGCTGCAATTACCATATTATCCCTGATGAGTCACCGGTTCTCTGACCAAACCATGGTTGCCCCTATCTCATTATCCAATACGCTGCGTTTTAATTTTCCCTCCATCTAACCCATAGTTCTCCTCATCCCATCGTGTTTCACAGACAATAACCCTAACTTCATAAACTCACAGAATAGAACAAAGAAAGGCGAGGAAAATTGAGCGATACTATGTCTTCAATGTTTGAATCTTTCAAGCCCCTTGAAGATGTGAACGACAACATGTACAATCTTTCTCCAAAGCGAGTACGCAGTAACTGTAGGCATGGAAAGTTGGCTCTGTACACTTCATGGACCAAAACGAATCCGGGAAGAATATTCCGGCGATGTCGTCAGTCCAGGGTAAGTTTCAACATTTATTGCTTAATTTTATGTTAATGAAATGTGTAATGTTCGAATTTTTTTCTTAAGATTGTTTGGAAATTTATTGTTGAGTTGTGTTTTGATGGTCAGTGAGTAGCTTTTAGTCAATTTATAACTGTTTAAAACCCCCAATTTTAAAGTAGGATTTATCGGTGATGAATGGAGAGTCACCCGTTTACACCCAAACTCTAAATAGATTCAGCAAGGTATTAGTATATGGAATAGCCAACCCTGGAATAACGTTTTTAAATCCAAATTCTAAATGAAATCATTGTTTTTTGTTGTTTATTTCTGTTAAAGTAACATTTGTGCTTTTATACTGTGCAATATATTCATACATTAATGGTTGAATTGTCCGTTATCTATTGGATAGACCGAAGAAGATTGCGGAGCTTTTCGTTGGTACGATGAGGAGGTATCGTATGAGAATATCATGAAGCTCACTGTGCTTTTGGACAAAGTAACAGGATTGACGGATCAACTTGAGGATAGGGAGAAAACAATTAAGCAGTTTGAAGAGGCTCAAGGAAAAGCTACAATTGCTTTTACGGAGTTACTGGATGAATATGATCGACTGCCTATGTAATTTGTTCACTAATTATCTATGTAATTTGTTCGACATTTATCTATGTAATGTTGTGGTTATGGTATCACTAATTATCACTAATTCTCTATGTAATTTGTTTGACAATTATCTATGTAAAGTTGTAGTTATGGTACTACGAACTATACCTATGTTTGTGGTATTGAAACATTTTGTATATTGTACTTACTTATAATTCAATTTATTTGTCGTTATTGTTGTCGAGTTACCCCTTCTTTGTGATTGTATTACCATTTTCATCCATATTTTTAAGCTGACATTTTTCTTTTTATCTTGAAAGGTATTTTTGAACCTTATAAATTGTAGATTTATGCTTATTTTGACTTTTCATGTATTAGAAAAGTTTGATAGCATTCAATTATTAACTGAACCTTGACCTGTTGATTATTGGATATTTGGATGCACAAAAATTGTATCAAATTAAATATCAATTCACTAATACAAATATATTGACTAGCCAAAAAAGCAAGGTTTATACAAACCTTTGCTATAAATATTTCTTCACATCCGGTGAAGCCAAAAAAGTTGAATATCCTAAAATTATCTAATGATTTACATTCTGTGAAGGCAAAAAAACTGCACATTGCAGTAACGCCTCCCTAATGCTTCACACCAAGGTGAAGCCAAAAAAAAGGTTTATACTTCTTTGGACCTTTTATATACCTAGTGCTTCACATCCACTTGAAGCAAACAAAAATAAAGGTTAAATTTACACCTTCCATATACCCAAAAATTACGAAACCCAAAATCACATGACGTTACTTGTGCATCTTCTGTTTTTCTTTTGTCATTGGAAGTTTGCCTAATCGCGGTGTCGCAGCTTGCGATGCAGTTGACTTGAACATAACAGATGTTGTCGATCCTTCCTGTGAAGATATGGCTGCCCGGGCACCTACATTGGTGGTCGATCCTTCCTGCAATGACATTGGCGGTCTACTACGTCTTCTAGCTGCAGCAGCCGTTGAAACTGCTCCATGAACATATGTGTTGCCATCAGTAGGAGCAGGCTGCATATCAAAAACAGCAGGAAACGCACTATAAAAATCACTTACAAAAGAAAATAAGAACTAAAAACAGTTCAATAGTCTTAACCTAGGCTGCCTAAAACAGTATTTAGAAGTTGATTAGCTTGAGAACACTATTGAATTCATAAATTCAGAAGACTAATACAAGTAAGAGGATTACCCTTGCATAAATGAAACCAGAGCATGTGTTCACCCTTATCCCAACATTTTCAGCAACCTGGCAACCCAAACAACAAGATCAACACCATGGAAAGAATAGAATGCACCATTTTAGCCGAAATTTGTTGTATGTTACCTGGTTTTGCAGTTGTGTATGGATCTCACTTCTTTGCTCCGATGTTGATGCATTCCTTTGAGCTAAAATCGTGCTCTCAAGCATTTCTGTGTTTCTTTGCTTTCTCATATTCGAAGCAGAAGGTGCACTCCTAGGAGGTTTAGGAGTCCAGTTTGGACCCCTAGGTCTACCTGCCTTACGCTGCAAACATAATTCATTAGTATTTGTGCATATATATATATATAAGGATAAGGGAACAAAGAAATTGATAAAATGTTATACCTTTTGAGGCCTTTCAGCAGGGGCACTATCCTTATTGGGGCAGCCACGTTTGTTATGTCCCTCGACAAGGCAATGAGTGCATGTCATTGCAACACCCTTTCTTGCAAACCTCTGAGGCTTCTTAGGTTCCTCGTCAGGGTCTCTCCTCCTATTCTTCTTAGGACGGCCAGGCATCTTACGATATGGCGGTGGCAGTATAGCATCGCCTCCTACTTTGGGCCACAGTCTGTACCCATTGATTGGCTGTAGACAGAATTCATATGCCAACTTATAATTTCCCCTCTTGTAGCAATCATCGACGTAGTCCTCAACGTTATATCGCATGAAATTGATGCAGACCAGAGCATGGGGACATGGTATGCCACTAATGTTCCATGCTCTACAACTACAGCTCTTGTTTTTTAAGTTCACCACATACTGATCATCACTAGAAGTCACTTGAAATGCCCCTTTTGCAACTTTTACTTCACAGAATCTTGTCATAGTCTGGTTTTTATCTATCCGCTCTCTAATCCTTGGACAGATTGCTTCAAAATGATTGTCCATCAACTCCGACTTCACGGACATCCTCTCCATCAAAGATGATCGAATATCCTCAAGCATGTTGATTGCTTGAAGTTGCCTTGGCTTAGAAATAAATCCGTTGAAGGTCTCAACCAAATTGCTCGTAATGGCATCACACTTTAAATTAGGCCTAATAAAGGCTTTGCAAAATGTGTTCTCCAACTGCTTCATGAAATCTGTGTGGGCTTCCATCTTCTCAGCCATTATCAAATCCATAACATTGTCAAACTCTAGAGGATTAGGTGTATTCACAGCCTTCCAAAACAGTCGCTTCAGTTCAGCGCCCTTATGGTTCTTCTTCCAGTTAGCATAAATATGGCGGGCGCAATTTCGGTGCTCGGCAAAAGGTACCACACTCTTAATTGCATTTTTCAAGCCCTGTTAAGAACAAAAAGGACCAAAGAATTTGTATATACATCCAAGAGCCAAACATGATAGACAGTCAATTAAAACTAGCAAAAATAATCCAAGGTGAACTGTGCATATATGCGGAAATAGCAACAGGACTCAATGTTATAAAATGATCCAAGGTAAAACAATCAACTTGATGTCCAGATTGCAAGTGAACATTAATCCCTTTAAGCATAGTTAAATGACAGATAATTAGCAATCCTAATAAAAAGATCATAAATAGACAAAATTTATTCTATTTATAAATGTTCTATTCACACAACTTAACTAATAACTAACGAATGTAACATTCTGACAAACCAAAACCTTAAACAAATAAATCCTAAAGAATGTAACATTCTGACAAACCAAAACCTTTGCATATTTGTTATCCAGGGAGCATAAAAATACAAGTTATAATATTGAAATCAAAATAATATAACATAAAGTCAAATATATTACCTTTTGTTGGTCGCTAATGAGAGTCAAATACACACCCTCCCCGAACCCAAGATCTGATATCAACAAGTTCATAAACCACGTCCAGGTTTCCTCGTTCTCTGCTTCAGCAATCGCCCAAGCCACCGGGTACATTTGGTTGTTCGCGTCCCGGCCTACGGCACTTAACAGAACGCCAACTACAAGTGTCTTGAGGAAACAGCCGTCCACACATAACACTGGCCGACAACCAGCATTAAACCCCTTTCTTAAACATGAAAACCCAACGTAGTACCGCTGGAAAACCGGAGCGCCAGTTGTTGGGTCTTCAATGAAGTGAAAACAGAATAAACCTTCTGGGTCTGCCCTTCTCAACTCAGCATCGTACGCTCTGAATCTAGTGTAATGGGTTTCCAGAGACCCTCGGATGATAACCATTGCAGTAGTTTTTGCTCTATAGCAACATGAAGTGGGCACTACTAGTCCATAATATTTTTCCCTTAGATCAGCTTCCATGTAACGGGGTTTGTATGAAGGCTGTCGTCTAAACTTCTGAATGAACTCTTTCGCCACCCACTCCGATGTCGCTTGTCTATTTTTCGCCGCCCTTTGACACATGTGCTTATTATCCAGCCCTGTGATCTTAAAGGAAGTGGAGGACAGTTTCCTACTTGCATATAACCTCCATGTGCAACCAGGTGCGCATCTAGCTTCGACCTTAAACCGCTCACTCCTTTTCCAACGTACATCGTGGCCACGGCAGATAGCCCACTGTTGTACAGCATGTTTAACTTGAATCTTGTTCACAAATATCATGTTCATTTTAAATTCCAACTCTTCGTGGTTGCAATTTGGGTTATAGTACAACCGAGTTCTTTTCTTCCTCTTCTTAGGAATTAGGCTGTCCTCATCACTGCTAGAGGGTGTGATCAGCCCGTCGTCAGTGTCCGCATAGTCACTTCCAGGTTCAGACTCTTCGCAACCCGCATGGGCATCTAAGTTACCAACCCCCCCTCCTTCCCAATACTTCCCGTTTACACTAGCAACAC
The DNA here is from genome assembly GCF_937616625.2 of Mercurialis annua. Classification (NCBI taxonomy): domain Eukaryota; kingdom Viridiplantae; phylum Streptophyta; class Magnoliopsida; order Malpighiales; family Euphorbiaceae; genus Mercurialis; species Mercurialis annua. The sequence continues at coordinate 32,470,839 of NC_065577.1, read as the reverse complement.
CCCCCGGAGCATCAAGCATGGCGTCCAACCCCAACCCATTAATGCTATCAATTGCAGCACTTCTTAAAATTTTCTTCTGTTGCTTCGCACTTGCGTACTCATCATCGAAGTCACTCCCGCCATCAATGAAGCTGTCATCATCAGTGCCTTCTTCGCTGCCGCATTTGTAGGTGCTGTCAGACTCACCAAGATAATTATCAATGTCCATTTCTGCTGCTTTATCAGGCTCCGTTTCTGCTGCATTTTCAGTGTCCACCACAATGCATTCCTTCTCCGCTTCATACCTCAGTATGCTATCCCTAACACTTTCTTCTCTGTCGAAGTGGTCAAATTGTTGAGCTGCCCTGTCAATGAATAAAAAAAACTAACATTAACAAAACTACTCATGTATAAAGGACTGTTGTAAGCATAAGCAGTACAAATTACAAACACCCATACAAGAACATAATTATTTAAGTACATCCTAATTTAATGCCAACAACTAATATATCATGTTTCTGATTACAACTAGCAGCTCAACATCTCAATTTTTAGTCTTTAAATTCTGGTGGATTGTTCACAGTACATCCATGTGATAAATTTTAAATTTGGCACAACTCATGATTTGCATTAACTCAAAGCATTAGCCAACATAGCATACTAACATTAGTACCATTCCTATAGCTATCAGCCTATCATGTTTTCAGGTGATAAAAAAAACAAAGTGCATACCAATTTTTTAAAAAACCCTAAAAAAATTCTTACCTATAATTAGTGGACAATTTTGGGTCTCCTCTGCCAGAAAGATCGTGTTCTCGTTTATCTTTACCCATTTCAGCCTGGAGACGCTATTTAAAACGCTGGTCGTTCCCAATAACTGCTGGTCGTTCTTTGCATTGCAGATTTCTGTTGTCGACTAAAGTGGGTTCGAACGTTTGAAGGGATAACGAAGGTTTAGGGTTTGAAGGGTTAACGAAGGTTTAGGGTTTGAAGGCAGTCTCTCTGTCAAGACTTTTGTTTTAGGTTTTGCGATGAGGAGAACAATGGGTTAGATGGAGGGAAAATTAAAACGCAGCGTATTGGATAATGAGATAGGGGCAACCATGGTTTGGTCAGAGAACCGGTGACTCATCAGGGATAATATGGTAATTGCAGCATTTTTGGCTGACATGGCGGACAGGGTGGACAAATGCGCGTGCTCTTTTTTTAAAGGGTACAGATGAAACATTAAAATACAAAACGGGGTACAAATGAACTATTTCCTAGGTCGTGGTATAAACGAAAAAAAATTGCAAGGTGGGTGGTTTTTAAATAATTAGGCCTTATTATTATGATTTTTTTTTACGGTTTTACACTTATTGATGATAATGAAATTTTTCATATAATTTCTTTTAAGGTTAATGTTAAAAAAATCACGAATTTTACACATTTTCTTATTTTAATCACGCAGTTTAAAGTTTCTCATTTTCATACACAAACTACAATTTTTTCTCAAATTCATGCACGGTGCTGAGGTGGCACTCATTCATTGGTGTAAAATGACTTCCACCTCAGCGAATTACACCAATGGAGCCGTGACACTTCAGCACCTTACATGAATTTGAGAAAAAAATGGTAGCTCGTGCATGAAAATGAAAAAATTTAAACTGCGTGATTAAAATAAGAAAACATGTAAAGTTGGTGAATTTTTATAAAATTAATCATTTCTTTTAAGGTGATTTAAAGAATGATAATGAAAAAGTTCAATACAAAATCATCTATAAAATAGAAATAAATATTTTAAATGAAAACATCTTAAAATAAAAAAAAAATCTAAAATAGAATAGGAATATTAATTTTATTCAACGACAAAATTGATAAAAATAATAATAATAAAGCATCACAGAAAATGGTCCCTTGTATTGGAAAATAACTATAGAAGAGTAGCATTATATAGATCTATTTAGTCCAATATGGGATTGATTGGATCTAAAGTAACTTTAAAATATATAAAATTTTGTCATGAGTGTAAATATATAGAGTGGCACTAATTTAAGCGTGCCATATAGGAGTAACTTCTTTTACTCGAAAACACGCTCGAAATTGGCGGCATAAATTTAAATGATCGACCCAAAACTCTCAAATCGATACCAAAAAATTAATGGAGCAGATCCCAAAAATGTTAGAAGATTTCTACTAATTAATAATCGGATTTGTCAGTATCTATTGCATTATCCTTTGTGCCCACATTCACCATCAATATCTTGCCTAAAGATATCACCTCTCTAATTTTAGCAAAACTTAATAATTTTAAAATCTATATTTTATAAATTTAACTACATTTTAACTTTGATCTTTTTTTTTAACTCTATTTAAAAGTTAAAAGTCAACAGTTATTTTAATTTTAATTTCACTAGTTATTTTAGTTGACTTATATTTTTTTAGTATTTTAATGATTAAACATCTAACGTCAAACGGAATCAATACGGATACGGATTGTTTATTAAGTGTATTAATTAAAATGAACATATTATAAAAGTTAAATCAGCTGTGCGTGTCAATAATTATTATGCAATTAATCTAGTTGGCCAATGATGGATCGTACAAATACAACATATTGAATTCATATAATTCATTTATTTTAAATAAATTGAATACAAATCTTATACGCACGATATGTTTAATTTAATCATTTAAATATATTGAATATAAATAATACGAATATATACCAAGTTTAATATGTTTTATGTAAATTCACATACATTCTTAACAAGTTGGGTCCAATTAATAAAACAAAACACAAGAAGATTAAATTGATTAAACAGATTTACGTTTCAATATGTGATACCACGTTTTAAGTCCTATTGTGTAAATATATTGGCCAATTTATCCAATTTAGAATATAAATATGTTTAATATCAATCATACTCATCTTTTTCATATCACGACGAATCGTGTATCATGTGTCAAAATCTACACCCTAGTACTGGCTGTACAAATTGCAATGTAAACATACACATAGAAAGATAAAGTTTTAGTTTAAACAGTAATTAAAAATCGGACTTAGCTAGGAACTATCATGTTAGCTCATGACAAGTGGCGGATTCAGAATTTTTTTCTAGTCCGGACTATTTGATATACTATTTTAAAAGAGAAAAAAAAATTAAAAACTCATTAGAGGCAAAAAAGTTAGAGGTTAGAAAATTATTATACAAATTTATAAACTGAATTAATTTTTATACATAACTATTTAAAAATAATTACACAAAATTAAAGATAATTTGATTTTGAAAAAGAAAAAATTAAAAAATTATTAGAATTACTAATTATTAACTGAAGATTTTACTTTAAGTTCAAAAATTAGAAATTAAAATACTTAGATTATAAAATTTAACGAATTGTGAGAATTATGAATAAATTTTGAAAAAAAAATTGAACACCTAAAAGGCTAGAACTAAAGTAAATACACAAATGAGAATTAGGAAATTTTTGAAAAAATAAGAGAAAATTAAATAAAACGGTAATTGGTTTTAGCCAATAAACATGGGTCATTTTACTTTTTTTTTTTTTGGGTAAGCCCATCCGGTTTTCAAGGCTTCACCCTGACTAATCCGGATCCGACCCGCGTCGCGCACCTGGCATGGTGGGTGAGTCTGCCAGTGGGAATTTTCTGCATTCATAAGGACTCGAACCCGAGACCTTGCTTAAGCGATATCAAGCCGCTTACCACTTGAACCAACACCCATTGGTATGGGTCATTTTACTTTGATGAAATGAGAGGCCGAAATTGTTTTAACAAAAGTTTGGCCCTTAATGCTTAAAAAGGACAATCGAACGAAGTCGTTCCTTTAAACATTAAAACAAATTGGTTGTCTTCCTTCTCAGCTCAGGGTAAAATGGAGAGACGTATTTTACGGTGCAGAATCAGTTAACCACTACTTTCTGACCGAACTTCATCTAATCTTTGATTCTCCGGCGGTAACCCTGACTGAAGCCTACCCTAGACTAAGAGTAGATCCGCCCCTGTTCATAACTTAGCTAGGAATTATCATGTTAATTCCGGTATGCCTAACTATTTACTCAAAATTAATCTTAAAAAGCCTATGACTCCATAAACTGGGACTTTGTTAAAGAATCCTTTTTGTGCCTTCATTTTGTCGATGATATCATCAACCTTATTATGGAGTGTATTAAATTTGGCAGTTTTTATGCGAACTGCAATGGCTCTATTTTATTCAAAGCCGGCAAAAGGTTTAGACAAAGAGACTTTATTTCCCTTATTTGTTTTGTTCTATGCATGGATTACTTGTTTAAAAATCTTAAGAACACTGATCAGTCTTTCTCTTTCCATAAAAGGGTGCAAATCTTCAAACATCAATCATCTTATGTTTGCTGATGGTTTTCTCTTGTTCTGTCATGGTAATATGGAGTCCATAAACTTTCTAAACCAAAATCTCTTTCATTTCAAAGACTCTTCTGGGCTAGAAATTAACCCTAACAAAAGCCAAGTTTTCTTCTGTAATGTCAATAATACTGTTAAAGATATGATCATGAGTACCTTACGGTTTAAAGAAGGCATTCTCCCCTTAAGATACCTAGGAATCCCTCTGATTACCACCACATTGTCTAAGTCTGATTGCAAAGGCATTAGTGATAAAATTACTAGCAGGATTATGTCTTGAACATGCAAATTTCTCTCTTATGCTGGTAGGCTTCAGTTAATTCAGTCTGTCATGCTAAGTATGCATGTTTTCGGGGCTGTTATCATGATTCTGCCTTACTCTGTTATTAAGAGTATTCAAAGCATTTGTTCTAGATTCTTGTGGAATGGGACTTCGGAGGGGAAATACAGTACTTTAATTTCTTGGAATGATGTTACCAATACCAAGACATAAGGGCGGTTGAGTATCAAATGTATTGGGGATTGGAACAAAAATGCCATTGCTAAACATGTATGGTATATTCTGAGTGACTTTGACTCTCTTTAGGTCAAGTGGATTAAGAACAACAAGCTTACAACGAATAGCTACTGGGGTGCTAAAGCTAATTACAGTTCTTGTTGGATCTGGAGAGGCCTGATTGGGATCAAAGATAAAATTCAGAGGGTTATGTCTTGTAAGATTGGCGATGAGCCAAATACTGTTTTCTGGAGTGATCTTTGTATTAATGGGTGTACTATGATAGAAAAATTCCCCACAATAAAGATGAGGGAGGCAGATTTCAACAAGTTTGCTAGAGTTGTTGATGTCTTCAGACTTAACAGATGGGTTCTTCCCGATCCCATGGATTCGGCAATAGAGGAAGCTTGGGAGTATAATAGAGATAACTTCAAGCTGCAAAGTAATACCCCTGATAAAATTGAGTGAAAGTGGTGAAGAACAACAAGTTTTCTATATCCCAAACATGGGATTTGTTAAGAGATCATTATGACAAAGTTGAGTGGTACAAGCTAGTTTAGGGAAATAATAATATTCTCAGGTATAATTTTATTCTTTGGCTGATCCTCAAAAAAAGACTCAAAACAAAAGATAGACTCCTGAAGTGGGGTGCGACCCCTGATGATAAATGTGTTTTCTGCATGAATCAGCCAAAAAAAAGTTGAGCATGTCTTTTATGATTGCCCCTTTGTAAGGGTAGTCTGGAATAAAACTCTCTTTATCTGCAACTGTCCTAGCAACATATCAGGAAATAGATAAGATTTGTCAGCTGGTTTTCTAAAAAAATTGCTAGAAAGAATGTGAAGTCAGTCCTCAGAAGGAATTTATTTGTTGCTACTACCTACTTCATCTAGAAAGCAAGGAATATGAAAGTCTTTAAAAATGAAAATGCTTCAGTTGAAGCTATCACCATGGGCATTAAGAACTCTATCTTTAACAAGTTCAGCTATATCAAGACAAACTCGCCCATTTATGATGATATTCAGAAGTTACAAGTTATTTGAGTTGTTGATGTAGTCTTTTGTTTTGCTTAGGGAGCCTGTTCCCTATTGTAGCTTCTAGTATGTTCTAGTTGCTGTTGTTTTAAGCTGAACTTTGGTGTTTTTCTTCAAAAAAACAAATCGGACTGGAATCGACGGTTGAACCAAAAACTGATAAGTTGTCCGGTTTGATAATCGGTCCAATCAAATTGGATTAGATTGAAGTAGTTGAATCTGACAGAATTATCGGTTAGACAGATGACTGATCTGATTGAATTGTGTGTGTGAGAGTGTGTGTATATATATATATATATATATATATATATATATACAAGTTCAGAGAGCTCAAATTATAAAACTTAAAATTGTATATAAAAATAAAAAATATACCTAACGAACTTTCTATTTAGAGAAGAAATAAACCATATCAAGTGATCAAAAAGCCAGATGAAATCATAAGAAGAGAAACAAAACAAAAAATAATTAAAAATATATGATAAAAAATTATTTAAATGTTTAATGATAAAAAAAATTTAGAAAATGATGAGGTAATCTTTGATTAAAAATAGCCAAAAATCACCTTCTGTAAATATGCGCAGTGATACCGCTAAATTAGAGAGAAAGAGAGTGTGTTTGGTCGGAAAGAGTGAAAAAAGAGAAATGCAAGTTTATTTTATTCCCATTTTTTTATTTTTAATATTTAATCAAACAAGCTATGAATAACTATGATCAAATATCACTTATATTTTTATCTATAAAAAGAAAAAAAAATTGTTTTTGAAATTTTATCATGAATTTTATTTTTATTCAAGAATACTCGAAAAAATATATCTTAGTTTTGAAAACTTAAACACGATTACTACAACACCAACCTTGAATAAACTACTCGGGACCACAATATGTGATTTCAAGTTGATTTACATTTCATTTGATACCATATTAGAAAAGAATATAATTTGACACAATTGACATTTATGTATAATAGTGGTTTCTCTTTTTCCTTTGAAATAAAATTAAAAAGAGAACTAGATGAGAAAATTAAAAATAATATTTTTATTTTTGTCAAATCGCGAAAAAGACAAAACGACATCACCCATTGAATACTAATAGCGATAACATACCACATTGTCTAATTTTGGTGCTCATTGATAAGTACAAACCATATTACTCTTTTACCCCTCTTCTCTTAATTATTCTAACATTCCAAAACAAATCAAAGTTTATCAATCCCAAAGCTGTGTTAGCACTGAAACATACATAATTTGTCAATCTCAACCATAAACAACTTAATCCAACATTTCACTATTAAAAAAATTAGAATAACTAATTAGTTATAACAAGTGGCGCAACCAGAAATTTTTTTAGATGGATGAAATTTATCTTTAATCGAACTATAAATTTTTCGGCTTCCTTTTAGATCGGTATTTTATTTTTTAATTTTATTTTAAGCAAAACAACATATCATTTAGCTCAATTTATTTAAAAAAATAGTCAATTCACTAAAAATAATTATTTGGTACTCGGTGATTTGAAACTTTTCAAAACCGAGATGGGGCGGCGTGCCCATCCTAAGTCCGCCACTGGTTATAACTACTATGATGTAAGCAAATTGTGCATATTGGCTTCGTCTTCATTTATTAAAATTATATAATTTTAAAATTAAATTAAAATGTTTATTTCTATAAATTAGCTACTTCTTAATATTTAAGAAAATTTACTACTATTTCTCTCCTTCAAATTTGATCAAAATTACTGTCTTTTCTCTTAATTATTAATTTTATTTTTAATATTTTGGTTTATTCAACTGAAATATCCTTACAAATTCAGTTATCAAACACCTAAATCACAAGGGAAATAGTAGATTTTTAAATCTAATAGAAAACAGTAATGTTAATATAATTCAAGGCTGATATGGTAATTTATCCCTTCTAACAAAGCAACTAAACCTCATCTACCCATATCTCATCTCTCATCAACAAATCCCATTCACTAAATTATAATCTCTTAAACAATGATCAAACCACCAATGAATTAAAAATAATAATACCACCCAATAAAAGAAAATTACTAAATCACAATCAAGCATAACAAAATTTTCAAGAAAAAATTAATTTTCTTTAAATTTGAATAATATGAAAACAAGAATTAATTAAAGTTTCATATAATCTGGAATTAGAGAATTACAAAAGGTTTGTAACAAATATATTGTATTCCTGGGCCATGGAATTCAACCGTGTAATTAATAAATACATTGTTTTCATCAACAATGATCGGTCCTTACATATCTGATCATCAATTTTCATAATTACTTGAAGAACAAAAAAAAAAGAATAACATAAAAAAAAGATCAAGAATTAAGAGGAAGAACCGATCATCAATAATTGGCAGCGAATTGTTGCCATAAATAACAGTATCATTTACAAGGGCATCTCCTCTTCGCCAGCACATCGAAATTCGATCGGAAATACGACTCAACCTCTTCCCGTTTCACGATCTCAAGAAAATCTAGCTTTCTTTTACAAGAGCCCATCATGGTCTTCGGTTTACGCGGCGCCGGCGGGCAAATAACGACCGGAGGAATCTTGTTTTCGTCGGAGGTGGGCGTCGTACAATCTTCCTCGTTGTTTTGTTGCTGAATTTCGACTTTATTCTCGTTGGACGAGCTGCAAGATTGCTCGAGTTGCTCGTTCTTGATGAACGGAACTTGTTTCCGCGGCGAATCTTGACGGAATTCAAGATCATGGTGGTGGTGATCGGTAGTAGACATGGCTGAATTCTTGATCTTGTAGTAATTTCCGGTTTGCAAATTTGCTATTTTTGTTGGCCAAGATTCAAGAATTGGGAGAGAAGAGTAAAAATGAAAAGATTAGGGTAAATAAAACGAGAATAGGAACGAGAGAAATGTGTAGGGGAGGGTATTTATGCAAGAATGAGGGGTAAAGATGAAAGGCGTGTATTGCAAGGTAAGAGAGATCTAGAGAGAGAATTTAGAGAGAGAGAGAGAGGTGGTTGAGCAAGGTGAGGGTGATGATGGTGATGATGAAATGAAGGGTTATTATTATTATTATTATTATTATTATTATTATTGTTATGAGTGTTAGCAAGAATTATTAATATTATTAGATTTAGATATATAGGATACCTTTTTGTATACCAAACTTTCCATCTAAGAGTGAGTGTGATTTGATGCTATTTGTTTTTTATTTTTATTGTTTTCTCTTTTTCATCTTTTAGCTAGTTTCACATGACATTTCTTAAAAGTCATTTAGTTTAGAGATCTAGAGTTTTAATATTTTGGTAAAGGATGCCTATTTAAGTCCTTGCATTTGTATTTTGTTTAGATCTAAGTGCCTAAAGTTTGTTTTTATATATAACACTTTTGACTTTTTATATGTGATTCAATTGAATAGGAAAATGAAAATGAGAAATAAAAAAGATAAGACGAATGAGAAAGTATAATTTTTATTGATAAAAATTTCAGTAAGTTTTTCAATTAAATGTAAATTATAATAATTTTTTTTATTATTAGATAACATTTAGTGCATCGAGCGACTCTAAATTTTAATTTTTTTAAATAATAAACTTTCGGTGAATAATAAAAGTATAATTATTTAGAAAAGTCAAATTATTGCGGGTGCAATCGATTATAATTAACGCTTTTAAAATAGTCAATTGAATCAATGGTCAACATATTTAATTTTTCATTCTTTTTAAAACTACAAAACACTACCATTTGTTTCAGTTGTAACTATTACGTTAATTTTATTCTAATTTTGATTAATATTTTTCAAATAAAATTGAAATATAATTAGAGTTGCAAATATTTAAAACATTTGACATTTTTAGATGAATAGGGATAAATGACTATAATTCAAAGTTAAAGTAAAATAGGTTAAAACTGATATTTTTGAAGTATTTGATTAAAATATACGTCACTAATTTTTCCTTTTGATATTTCAAAAAATTAGGCCAAAATAAAAATAAATAAATTTATAATATTTATTATTTCTTATAAGGGAAAGAGAATGAGATTTCATTGACGAGTTCATCATGATACATGCATCCCGATTAAAGTACCAATTCTACTATTAGTCAGGCACAAGAATTTCTAGCTGCCAAGGCACTGGGATATTTCTGCAACTAGAGTTGTGGCAGTATGTTAGATTGTCACATCACTTCTATTTCAGTTTTAATAATTTTAGTTTAGTGTTGGTTAATTACACATTTTCAATTTTATACTTTATACTTAATAAATTTTATATTTTATTGATAATTAGTTTATATTTAATTTTTTTTATTATTTATACGTATATCTATTCTAATTTCATTTTTTATATATGTCATGTTATATTCCATTATTGTTTTTACTTGATAGTAATATATAAAAATATATTTTACTAATAATTTATATGCAAATTCCAACAACAAGATATATACTATTAAAATAAAAATTATTAACATACTATAATATAATTTAGGTAATATATATTCTATTAATCATTAATTATATTTTAATATTAAATAGTATGATTTTCTTAAAAATTAGACGTATTATTATTATTTTTATTTGGACAAAATATTTGACATTATATTTCATCTGTTAATAATTTGAAAAAATATAATAAAATATGTTGTTATATTTTATTTTATTTTTGATACATGGTTCATGATGTTTTCTGAATGAATTTTAACTATAAAACGGCACCTTTAAACTTTCTACATTCATACGAATCTCCACTCGACTAGTGTAGATTTTTTACGGGAGACAGATTCTGACCCCAAATTTTAAACAGCTGCATATATGAGTACAGTTTAAATCCGCGATCTCACTTATTCCAGGAAAACCACTTATCAACTGACATGCGTTTTAAAATTTATGTTGTTATATCTTTAATTATTTATCAACTAACAGATATTTAAGACATGAAAGAAAATTACTATCTTAAGAATAAAGATCATATTTCCAATACTTTAATAATTATACAGATATTGTAGAGATTTCATGTGCTTTTTAAGTTTGATAAAAATATAACTTTATCTATTTATATTTTAAATATATGTTAAATAATTGATATATATATATATATATATATATTAATTTTTGTATTTAATCAATAAATAATTTCAAATAATTATATTATTACATTAATATAATTTGTAATTACTATATAATATCAATTTATTTTATGTAAAAAGATATTAGTGGAATAAAATCTTTAGGATTATTAATCACAAAGTCAAAATGTCATACTGTTTTAGTTGAGTAATATTACTCTTGTTAGAGTTTAGAATTAAATTATAAATAAAATTTTACTTTAATATAATACTATTAAATAAAATAATGCTGAATATAATCAAACATAACAAAAATTAAAACTTTAAAACTTTAAATAATTGTTAATATTTATAATATATATAAATTTGTAATAATAAAATAAAAATATTATTAATTCAATATAAATTCCGACTAGGATAAGCGTACAGACCCGTCTGCGAGTGACTCAGTCTCTACCTATAGGATTTGCTTAGCTATGACCCTTCATATTAAAAAAATAGTTACAAGATTTAAATATACGAAACTAAAATTTAGGACTGTAGATCCACAAAAATTACAAATTGATGGGCTTACATATGATTTTACTCAAGTATTTCCACAAAAAAAGACATGCATGTTCATGTTATAATTATCAAGATTCTGCTTTTTTATATAATAATTTAAATAGGATGTACTGCTTCCTTCTATTTGAAGAGAGGAATCAATTACTGAAATGAAAAATTATTATAAACTATTTATGGATCTACAAAGCTATATAATTAATAATTATATATGAAGATTTTATAAACAAAATATCTTCAAGTTAGTGAAAAGTTCTCCTCATTCCTATCTAGAATTGCAAATGTATTAAATTAGGTTTATGTCAGCTTCCAGAACAGTAATTAATTGATTAGTAGATTTAGCTTTTATGTGCCGTAGAATATTTATTTGTTTAGTTCAACAAATTTTATGGCATTTATAGAGTTAAAATTAATTTCTTCACAGTAAATGCAGATGGTGTGTTATTACTATATATTAGGTTCAAATTTGATGTATACCGAATTGTATTTATAATAGGGTTTGGTTTACCTGTTTCAAATGGGACAAACTTTGAACCGAAGTCTTGTTAGGATCCTCCTATACACATCTAAATATCCAAGCACTTAAAACAATTGAATCGTGCCATAATAAGGACTCGTATATTGTGCCACTCCAATTGATCAAGGACACATAATAAGGACTCGTAAATTTTTAAGAAATTTAGAAATTTATCAAAATAAATAAAAAATAAAATTTTATACCTTAATACGGAAATATCAGCACAAACACATCACATTTTTAACTTTATTTGAATTTTACTCTTTTTGTTTTATATATTTGTAATTATACTCTCTTTAATATATACAGACCATCTCTATCTTTCATTCTCTATTTTGTGTATGCGGCAGCCTTTATACATATAGGCCACATTTTTTTTGTCAATTCTTTTACTCTTCTATAAATTACTTACCTATTGGCATTTTTTTTTTCTTCTTTAAATTACTTGTTAATATTTTTATAAGCATTGTGAATCTCCCCTCAGCTGATTACCTCACCTGTATAGCTGGCTTCCTATTTTAGCCATTCACGTGATGTTTCTGTTATTTTGGATTCGCTGCACACATCAGCACACCCTCCAGCTGTCCTTTATTCCTTTTGTAATCATTGTTAGGTGTAACAGTTTTATTCCTTTTGTGTATAAATAGAGGCCCTGCTCCTCTTGTAAATATATGCTGAGTTAATAAACATTACTCATTATCTGAGTTTACTCCTTAAATTGTTCATGGTATCAGAGCAATTCTGATCCAATACATATCTTCTTAAATGGCTGAAACTACCTACAACCTTAATGGTGATCCTTATCATCTTCAAGGATCTGATCATCCTGGCATGGTGCTTGTCACATCACCTTTGAATGAGAAAAACTACCTCTCCTGGAGAAGATCTATGAAGATAGCTCTACGAGCTAAGTTTAAACTTGGTTTTGTTGATGGAAGGTTTCCTATACCTGAGGAAGACAATGATCAGTTTGAATCCTGGACTAGGGCCAACTACATGGTCACCTCCTGGATCTTGAATTCAATATCTAAGGATATTGTAGATGGTTTTCTTTATACCACTACTGCAAAGGAGCTCTGGGAAGAGATAGCAGAAAGATATGGAGAGAGTAATGGTCCTTTATTATATCAAATCCAGAGAGAAATAGCTTCTGTGAATCAAGGTAATGACTCTGTGGCCAAGTATTATACTCGTCTTAAACGCTTGTGGGATGAATTTGCTTGTATCATGTGTCTTCCTCCTTGCACATGTGGTGCTGCTAAAGCTATTACTGACTTGTATTCAACGAACAAACTAATGCAATTTCTTATGGGATTAAATGACTGTTTTGATCACACAAGAAATCAGATCCTGGTGATGGATCCCTTACCTACTGTTAACAAAGCTTACTCCATGCTTCTTAGTGTTGAAAAACAGAGAGAAGTGCATATAAGTTACAATGAAAAACTGGAAGTCACAGGGTTGTTTTCAAAAACTCAGAATTATTTCAAGAAAGATAACACATCTAAGGCTGCAGCAAAAAGGAAGGATAAGGAGAGTAAATTTTGTGATCATTGTAACACCAAGGGGCATGAAAAGGAGACTTGCTTTAAACTTCATGGAGTACCAGATTGGTTCAAGGAACTAAAAAATTAGCAATGGAAAGGAGGCAACAAGAACATGGTCAATATGGTTGATACTCCTCTGGACTATGATAGCAGCAATGAATCAAAGGGAGACAAGCAGACATTGCTAATCTGGTTCAGATTGAATTAATGAAAATCATGAAGGATGGTAATTATGCAAACTTTGCTGCTCTTAACAATTTCTCAGGTAAACCTTCTCTATATGCTTTTGCATTAAGTACTGCTGCTACCACTACCCTTGGTAAAAACTCATGGATCCTTGATACTGGAGCTACCAACCATATGACTGGCATGAAAGAATTACTAAATGATTTTAAACCCTCTGCAAACTCTATACCTATGTACCTACCTGATGGATCTATTAAAAGGGCTACTGGCATAGGAAACATTAAATTATCTGATAGAATGATTCTGCAGCAAGCCCTCTATATTCCCAGTTTCAAGTTCAATTTATTATCTGTCCATAAGCTTACTCATTCTGCTAAAATCAAATGTATATTCACACCTGATGATTGTGTTATGCAGGACCTTCAGAATAAAGAAATTTTGGCCATAGGAAAAGCTCTAGGGAGTCTCTACATTCTGGATATTGATAGCTTCAAATGTATTAAAGAAAGGTCTCAGTCCTTTTTAAATTCTCATGTTTTTTGCAATGTTCAAACTTCAATCAATGAAAAAAGTATTTCTTCTACTCATCTCTGGCACAATTGACTTGGATATTGTCCTGTTAACATTTTTAAACATATTAAGGTTTTAAATAACATCAAGTTTAAAAATATTGATGAATGCAGTATTTGCCACAAATCAAAACAGCGGAGAACACCTTTTCCTATCAGTACCACAAAAGCTTCAAAAAAATTTGAAATGATTCACCTTGATGTATGGGGACCTTATCACCAACAAACCATTGAAGGTACAAAATACTTTTTAACCATAGTTGATGATCATTCCTAAGCATCATGGACTTTTCTGATGGTCCACAAAAGCCAAACAACTTCCTTTTTATCAATTTCACAAATATGATAAACTGTGAGGAGTGATAATGGAACTGAATTCACAAATTCAGAATTTCAAGCTCATCTTTTAAATAAAGGAATCATACATCAAAGATCTTGCCCTTACACACCTCAACAAAATGGCATTGTTGAGAGAAAACACAAACATTTGCTTCAATTTGCTAGAGCCTTAATGTTCCAATCTGGTTTACCAAAAAAAAAATTGGGGCTCTTCCATCCTCATGGCTACTTACTTTATAAATAGACTACCTACTGACATTGTTTCTTGGAAAACTCCTATAGAACTTCTTTTCTTAAAACCACCTGACTACACTAACCTTAAAATCTTTGGTTCTCTATGCTTTGTGACAAATACTCTTCCTCAAAAGGATAAATTTTCAGAACGAGCTTTTTCATGCATTTTTATTGGTTACAATCCTGGACAAAAGGCCTATAAAGTTTATGACTTTGAAAAACACAAAATTTTAATGACCGGAGATATACAGTTTTTTGAGCATATTTTTCCTTATAAAAATGAAACTATCAATATCAGAGAATTAGATGATTCTATTCTTCCTATTCCTTTCCCTGAAATAGACATTCCTGATTCCTTAGGTCCTGCCTCTTCTAGTACTTCTAATCATCCTACTTCCCTTATTCAAATTCATTCTCATGCTCCTGCTTTACCCCCACAACAACCTCCTTCTAAACATAGTACTAGAACCAAAACTAAATGAATGTCAGATTTTGTCACCAATTTAGCAGTAGGATTTCTTCCTAGTACCTCCCATACTCTACAAACCTTTCCTTACATATCAAACACCAATCTCACTTCTGATTATCTTTCTTTTCTAGCCAAAATGTCTCATGTCACTAAACCTCAATCCTATAGCCAAGTTGCCTCTAATCCTAATTGGATCACAGCTATGAATAATGAGTTATCTGCCGTAGAAGAAAATCATACCTGGGAATTAACTACTTTACCTGCAGGAAAGAAAGCCATAGGGTCCAAATGGGTGTACAAGATTAAATTTAATGTTGATGGTTCTGTTGACAGATTTAAAGCAAGTCTTGTTGCTAAGGGGTTCAATCAAACAGAAGGAGTTGATTATTTTGAGAGTTTTTCTCCAGTTGCTAAAGTGGTTACTGTGAGGATTTTTCTTGCTTTAGCAACTGCAAAAGGTTTGCCCATCCATCATATTGATATCAATAATGCATTTCTGCATAGCTTTCTTGATGAAGAAGTCTATATGTCTCCTCCTCAAGGGTACTACAAAGCTCAACAGAATCAAGTATGTCAACTTAAAAGATCTCTTTATGGTCTTAAACAAGCCTCCAGGAAATGGAATGTTGAATTTTGTGAGAAAATTACTTTGCTGGGTTTCAAACAGTCTGATCATGATCACTGCTTATTTATCAAAGGCGCTGCATCATGCTTTACTGCTTTACTTCTGTATGTGGATGATCTTCTTATAACAAGCACTTCTGAGTCTGATATTACTACTGTGAAAGATTACCTTGATGCAAAATTCACTATCAAGGATTTGGGGCATGCCAAATATTTTCTTGGTCTGGAGATTGCCAGAGGTCCTACTGGCACTATTATTAACCAAAGAAAATATCTACTTGATATAATCTCAGACACTGGTCTCTCTGGAGCAAAACCTGCTAAAGTCCCCTTTCCAAAAGGTCTGAAACTCACTATTGATATGGGAGAACCTCTACCTGAACCTGATCAGTATAGAAGATTAATTGGCAGGCTTCTATATCTGAATATCACCAGGCCTTATATTACTTACTCAGTACAGCAGCTAAGTCAATATGTTCATCAACCCTGTCACACACATTGGCAAGCAGCTTTACATTTGGTCATATATTTAAAAGGTTCTCCTTCTACAGGACTACTCTACAAAGCTGACTGCTCTCTTCATTTGCAAGCCTTCAGTAATGCTGACTGGGGTTCTTGTGTTGACACCAGAAAATCCTTAACTGGATTTTGTATTTTCTTTGGAGATTCCCTCATCTCTTGGAAGATTAAGAAGCAGACTACAGTCTCCAACTCATCTGCTGAAGCAGAATACCGCAGTCTTGCTACCACAGTCTGTGAACTCCAATGGATCACTTACATTCTCAAAGATTTTCACATCTCCATCAACACTCCCATTTTTCTCTACTGTGACAATCAAGATGCCATCCATATCACAGCTAATCTAGTCTTCCATGAGTGTGCAAAACACTTGGATATTGATTGCCACATAGTCAGAAATCTTTACATAGCAGGCTTCATTCATCTACTTCGTGTTTCATCATCCAGTCAAACTGCTGACATCTTCACCAAAGCTCTTTCAGCTCCACAATTCAACAAGCTACTCTTCAAGTTGGGATTGTATGACATTCATTAATCTCCAACTTGAGGAGGGGCTGTACAAATTTTGCTGATTCTCACTATAAGCATTGTGGATCTCCCCTCAGTTGATTACCTCACATGTATAGCTGTCTTTCTGCTTTAGCCATTCACGTGATGTTTCTGTTATCTTACATCCGCTGCACACATCAGCACACCCTCCAGCTGTCCTTTATTCCTTTTATATATTGTTAGGTGTAACAGTTTTATTCCTTTTTGTGTATAAATAGAGGCCCTGCTCCTCTTGTAAATATATACTGAGTTAATAAACATTACCCATTATCCGAGTTTACTCCTTAAATTGTTCAATTTTTTTTTATTTGTTCAATTTTTTTATTTATTTTCTTTCCTTCATTCTTTAAAGTAATTATAAATATTTTTTTAATTACTTGATGTTCTTTTTTTCCTTTATCTCTTTAACTTTTTAAAATTATATTTTATTTTATAATAATATTATAATAATATTTTCATAAAAATTAATATAGTTTATTTTTGAATTTTTTAATTACTTAAAAAGAATGTTAATAATAAAAAATAATTTCTTTATAAAATATTTGAATATATTTAGTATAAAAAATATTTAATTTTTTTATTCAATAATCATATATGTAATTTATTTTTCATGCATGTATCATATTATCATATTATTATCTTTTTATTATCGTAAAACCTTATCATACTATTATTTTCACATTATCATCTCGTTATCATAATTATTATCATAACATTATCATATAGGTACCATAAAATATTATCATGTCGGTATCATATGATAATGTTATGAAAACAATATGGTAATGTTATGATACCGATATGATAATCAAATATTATTCTGCATAAAATATTTTTTTTTCTGCAGTATGATAACTATATGATAATGCAGTGATACTCATATGATGATTAGACGACGTTTTTTTTATAAAAAAATTATTTTTCTCTTCAGCTTTATGATAATTTAGTGATAATTATATGATAATCAGATGCTGTTTTTTTTTGCAGAAAATCGTTTTTTGTGCAAAAAATTATTTTTTCATGATAACATCGCTTTTTATGCAGTTTTTTAGATCTAAATTTGTAAAAAATCAAGAGTAATTTATTTAAATCCGAAAATTAAAATATATCGTATCTATCACCACGAGTTTAAAAAATTGCTAAAATCAAATATGAAAGAACGGCAGAGTGACGACGAAACGATGGAGATGTGACGGCGGATCGATGATGGAATGACGACGAAGAAAAGAATAAAAATGAAGAGAAAAGAAGAATAAAAAAATGACGAAGAAAAAAAAATGCAGAGAAGAGAAAGAAGAAGAAAAAGGGAAAAAGGAGAAAAAGAGATAAAAAAGTGACAGGTGGTATAGTAAAATATAATTAGAGTAAAATAATAATAAAAAATAGATATAATTATAATATAAACATGTCTTAGAATAAAATAATAATAATTATATTAAAAGGGTGAGATATTTTCTCTATATTTTCTTTATTGAGTTAGGAAATTGTACTATTTAAAAAAAAGAGTATTGTTCTAATTTTCTCTAAAAAAATTCGTCCAATTTTTATTTAACTCCGTTAATATTTGCTGATGTGGCACTTAAAACATTAAAAAAAATTAAACACATTGCACTTAATCTGACACGTTGTTAAAATACCTTAAAATCTAAAAGATCCAAAATAACTTTAAAACTCTATTATTTCAAAAAGGCTTATCCTCTAAAATCCTCACCTTAGCCCCAATTCGTTTGCACTCTCATGTTATATAAGCACCAAATATATCCAAATTACGATCTTTCACTTTCAATTGCACCTCAAATAATAAAATTCACACATTTTGATTTCAATTACACCCTTAAACATCAAATTGACCTTTTTTTTCAATACTTCAAGTTTTAATAAATATTCTAAATGATTCTTATAGTTATAATTAAAACAAAAAAAAACTTTAAATTTTTAAAAATTAATAATAATTTTTTATTATTATAAATTAATTAAATATATTAATAAATAATTTTAAAAAAATTAAATAATTTAAATAATATGTGTATGTATAAAACAATTTTTTTTTTAAATTAAAAATTAAAAAACCGTTCGTCTTCATCAAGACGAACCCGGAATGAATTCGTCTCGAGAAAGATGAACGAGTTATAAATTTTTAATATAATTATTTTATAGCCAGAAAAAGTATTTTATTTTTTAAAACTTATTGAATATAAATTTCTTTGGTGGGTCAGATAGTGACGACAAAATCATTCAAATATTGGAATATCGTCAAAAAACTTATAAAGTCAAGGCGACGTGGTTGCAGGTATGTATTTTTATAAAATGAATATATTTATTTATATTAAATAAAAAATTATTGTTAAGTTTTATAATTTTTAAAAAGAATAGTTTTATTTTTATTTTAAGGCCAAATAACCAAAAAAAGCCAAACCTTTCATAAAAATTTTACAAAAGTCCAAACTTTTCAATTTTATCAAATTTGTCATGAAACACATGATTTCGTTTCAGTTTTGTCCAACTACACAATTTTGCTTATGTGACGCTGATATGTGACATTACCACATTAGCGCCACGTAGGCGCCACATTAGTAAAATTACATAATTTGACAAAATTAAAACGAAATCATGCGTTTCAGGACAAATTGAATAAAATTAAAAGGTTTGAATTTTTGTAAAACTTTCAAGAAAGGTTTGGCTTTTTTTGGTCATCTGACCTTATTTTAAATATAACATTAAACCCTATTTAGAATATATGTTAAAATTTAAAGAATTAATTTGAACTTTTATCAAGTGAAAAGATATCAATTTGATGCTTGAGGGTGCAATTGAAAGTGAAAGGTCGTAATTTGGGCATATTTGATGGTTTTAGAACGTGAAAGTACAAAAGAATTGGCGCTAAAAAGTGGGGTTTTTTTTTCCAGAGGATAAGCCTTTTAAAAATAAAAACTAAATTTTTAACACCGAAATTGCCGCCACCATCAACCATTATAAAATTTAGGGACGTCACTGATAAAAGGCCAAAAGTTAGGGGCAACGAGAAAAATTAAATCAATGAATTAATATATATATATATATATATATATATATATATATATATATATATATATATATATATATATTAAAAAGATCCTTATTAAAAAAATTAATATGACTCATTTTTATAATTAAAGACATTTTCTTAGAGTATTGATTCTAAATATTACATATAAACAATTAATATGAAGCATGCATATCAATATTTAGGTATTCTCACAACCTTAAGTTTTTATGCTATCAATCTATCTGATAAAACACCAAATATCTATGGTAAATCAACACGAGTGATGTAATATGAGAATCAAGAATAAAGGTAAAAAAAACGTTCAGTCATTCACTTTGATGATAAAAGTTAGTATTTAGTAGGAGAAAGAAGAGAGAATATAATGATAAGTGTAAAATATGAGAATGAAAGAAGTATCTTGGGGTTTTTCCATAAGATGGTATATATAACCGACTTACTTACTGTTAGCTCATTTTTCTCCGATTACATTTTATATTCTAGGGTGAGCTGACCTTTTGGTTATGCTAGGGGAAGTTTGTGTCAGATGTAGATGGCACGGGAAATGCCTAACGTGTATTAGAGAATCTTCTATGGTTCTTCATGCTAGTGCGCTTCTTTCACGTAGATTAACTGAAACGTGATGCGTAATTTTCTTGTATCTCAGATTTGTGAACGTCTAAAAATATATTCTACTATAATGGTAAAGGTATTGTCATAATCCAATTTTATAGATTGTGAGCGGTGCTAGGGTATGAGAGTGGTAGATCCGAAACCCGTAGTTAGTCTCCCAAATAACATACAAACACATCACCTGCATAAAACCACTATTTGGGAGCAACCGAGACTCCAACCTAAATCTAGCATTTTTTATAAACGATATAAATTAACAATAATATAACCTAATTAACGGTAGAACTCCGAGACTCCAACGGTATGACATATAAATAAATAACCATAACCAAAGTAACATCATGCCATAAATAAATAAACAACGGTCGGATCAATCCGACGAAACAACAAGTCTAATAATATAATAAAGACATCAACTAAATATACCTACTATGGTCTAAGAGTTTAAAATTAGTTTGACCATCTTTATTGAATAAAAAATAGACCTCCGAGGAAATCAACAAAGATGAAGGTCACCCGACTCGCTCAAAACACAAACTTGAAAATTGGAGAAACAACGAGGGTCAGATATACTGAGATAACTTCACATTACTATTTACTTTTATTAAGTAAAAAACCTTAAAAATATTTATAATACATTTTATCATTATGGATAAACATTGAAATCCTAAACCACAAATATTCTAAATCTAGTTGTCATGCCGGTGAGGTGTATCTCCATAAACGATCCCCGATTGTTACTTAAATAAATCACGTTAGTTCTAGGAGACGTATCTTCCACCGGCGCCCTAACTAAGGTAAGACAAATCTCCAACCTACCTCAAATACCCAAATGATCTTATACCGATGCGCACGCTGTCTCAATGATGCCATCGAGTAACCCATTTCAATTCAGTTTCATAATGTAAAAAATAGTTCAGATGCTGCGTATAAAATAAACATAAAAAATATACAATTTACTTAATAAAGCGGTAAATAGCAACATAAACTCACTGCTTGCGAAAAATCTCCGAAAAGCCTGGCAAGCGACTAGACTTGGTTTGACTAAAAGCACGTGTAGTCGACGGGTATAAGAAATGAAACATAAGTTAAAATCAATTACAACCCCTAACTCTAAGGAGTATTAGACGAAACTCAGGACTAGCACAACACAAAAACAATACTAATGCAAAACCAAAATAGAGTAAATACATACTCAAGACATAGCTAAAACCATAAAACAAGTTAAGCCTTATTGAGTTCTATTTGAAAACATAATCTGAAAACATTTTCAAACAACTTATTAAAGCAGTTGAAATACCAAATGGTACTTAGCCGAGTTAACCAAGACTTCCAAGCTTATCTCATATGTCGGGTGATCCAAGTCTAACCCTATAAGCAGAGGAAAAAAGATGAAGGAAAGTATATTCTGTCATATATCTTTACAAGAATAAACATAGGAATATATAGAACCCTAGGGATACTAAATTAGGTAATGAATCTCCTAATTAATAGGAAATCAAATCAGATCATAATCTCTGATTGCTAATTACATAATTACAGATTTATAGTATAGTTGACTAAATCTTCCAACACTCCCCCTCAAGCTGGCATGAAGATATCATCCATGGCTAGCTTGCCAACAAAGCCTTCAAACTGATTTCTAGGAAGACCTTTGGTGAGTATGTCTGCCACTTGACTATTGGTTGGTATGTAAGTCATACATATCATACCACTATCCAACTTCTCTTTGATAAAGTGTTTGTCTACCTCAACATGTTTTGTTCTGTCGTGTAGAACGGGATTGTGAGCAATTGCAAAGGCAGCTTTATTGTCGCAGTAAACCTTGATAGGTGACAATATAGGAATTTTCAACTCTTCCAATAATCTTCTAATCCATATGACTTCACAAAATCCATGTGCTACCGAGCGAAATTCTGCTTCCGCGCTACTTGTAGCTACCACATTCTGTTTTTTACTTCTCCATGTAACCAAGTTTCCCCCAACAAATGTGCAGTAACCAGAAGTAGATCTTCTATCACTTACACTACCAGCCCAATCCGCATCCGTGTAGGCCTCTATTTGCATGTGTCCTCGATTTTTGAAGAGAAGTCCCTTTCCGGGAGTTCCTTTGAGATATCTTAGAATCCTAAAAACAGCTTCAAAGTGAGCAGATCCTGGTGAGTGCATAAACTGACTTACCATGCTTACTGCAAAGGCTATGCCTGGCCGTGTGTGAGCCAAATAAATTAGTTTTCCAACTAATCTTTGATACCTCTCCTTGTCTACCACTTCATTAGCAGCAGCTGATTCTAGCTTCAAGTTAGGTTCAATTGGCGTCTCAATGGCCTTACAACCTAACATTCCTGTTTCTTTCAACAAATCAAGGACATATTTGCGTTGATTTACAAAGATTCCTTCCTTAGATCTAGCAAATTTCATACCAAGGAAGTATTTTAGTGTACCTAAGTCCTTGATTTCGAATTCACCAGCAAGATTTATCTTCAACTTGTTGATCTCATCAAGATCATCTCCGGTTATTATCATATCATCCACATACACAATGAGAATAGCAACTTTACCTACTTTGGAGTGTTTGTAGAACATGGTATGGTCAGCTTGACTCTGGGAGAAACCATACTTCTTGACAGCCTTGCCAAACCGCTCAAACCATGCTCCAGGGGACTGTTTTAGGCCATACAAGGATTTCTTCAACCTGCATACTTTTTCTTTACCAAAATATCCTTCGAATCCGGGCGGTAGGTCCATATATACTTCTTCCTCCAAATTTCCATTTAAGAATGCATTCTTCACATCTAACTGGTGAAGTGGCCATTTGGAGTTAACTGCAAGAGAAATAAGTACACGGATAGAGTTAATCTTAGCAACATGAGCAAATGTTTCTTGGTAGTCTATACCATGAGTTTGAGTAAACCCTTTTGCTACAAGTCTCGCTTTGAATCTTTCCACGCTCCCATCTGCTGTACATTTTACTGTAAATACCCATTTACAGCCAACTGTTTTTTATCCACGGGTAGGTTAACTACACTCCATGTATCACTTTTTTTGAGCGCATTCATCTCTTCCATTACTGCCAATTTCCAATTCGGATCACCCAATGCTTCCTGAACATTTCTTGGAACAAACAGATTAGAAATCCTAGACACATATGTCCTATGGTTATTAGATAGTGTTTCATAGGATAAGTATTTTGCAATAGGATGTTCAGTACAAGTTCGAGTTCCCTTTCTAATGGCAATTGGTAAGTCGAAATTTGATGGAAGTTCATTTGACAAATCAATTGAAGGAGATAGAATCGGGATAGAAGATGGATTATCTTGGGTAGTTGTGGAACGACCGTTACTCGGCAAATCTGATTGGTCATTTGTTGAAGAAATAATTGGTGCAGTAGAATCTTTTATGAGATTTCCTTCTGGAATAAACCTGAAACTCAGTATTAGAATTATCATGATTCTTTTGTAATACTTCTCCCCCTGTTTCTGATATAATAACACTTGGCATATCAAGATTTTTTCTAATTTCCATACTCTCAACAGTGTTTTTGGACTGAAGTATAGGTTCAGTTAAAATATTTGGCAAAGGTAAAGTTTCCCAAAAATTCTCTTCGTTATTTATATTCTCCCCTTGAAGGGAATTTTTTTGAAAGAAAGATTGGTTTTCAAGAAAGGAAACATCCATGCTTTCAAAAAGTTTTTTTGTCACAGGATTAAAACATTTATACCCCTTTTTATTAGATGCATATCCGATAAAAACACATTTTTCAGATTTTGGATCTAATTTTGATCGGAAAGTGTTAGGTATATACACATAACATGTGCAACCAAAAACCTTTAAAGGTAGATCGGAGCTCAACCGTGATGTGGGAAAAAAACTTTTCATGCAATCTAAAGGTGTTTCAAATTGTAAAACTCGTGATGGTATTCCGTTAATCAAATAGCAAGCAGTTAAAATGGAGTCTCCCCAAAGATACTTAGTTACATGCATAGAAAACATGAGAGCACGTGCAACTTCAAGCAAGTGTCTATTTTTTCGTTCGGCAATTCCATTTTGTTGTGGTGTGTCACGACATGTGGATTGATGAACAATGCCTTTTTCCAAAAAAAAAATTCTCAAACGTTCATTAAAGTATTCAGTCCCGTTATCTGATCTTAGAATGCCAATTTTTGTTTGAAATTGATTTTCAATCATAAGAAAAAATTCTTTGAAACGTTGTTCAACTTCAGATTTTTTCCCTAATAGATACACCCAACATAATCGTGTATGATCATCTATAAATGTCACAAACCATTTTTTTGCAGAAAGAGTACTTACTCTAGATGGACCCCAAACATCACTATGAAATAAATAAAATGGTTTTGATGCAAAATAAGGTTTTAAAGAGAATGAAACACGATGATCCTTTGCTAGGTGACAAGCTTCACATTGAAAAATTGAACAATCAATTCCTTTAAATAATTCAGGAAATAAACGTTTGAGATATGGAAAACTAGGATGTCCTAATCTCATATGCCATAACATTATTTGATCATAAACAAAGGTTGAACTAGTACTACTTAGACCTTGAGCTTTTTTACTCCCAAAGGCAATCTCATCAAAGTAATACAGTCCATTTATTTCTTTAGCAATTCCAATCATCTTCCCCGAGTTCCGATCCTGAAAAATGCAGTGAGTAGGAAAGAAAATAGCACAACAATTAGAATTGCGGCATAATTTACTAATAGAAAGAAGATTGCAAGCAAGTCTAGGAACATGCAAGGTAGACTTGAGAAATATATTTTCAAAGATTTTAATATCTCCTTTGCCTGCTATAGATGAGAAACTTCCATCAGCTATCCTAATTTTTTCTGCACTAGAACAAGGAGAATATGAGCTGAAAATATGGGAGACACTAGTCATGTGATCAGAAGCCCCTGAATTAACAATCCAAGGACCTATTTTTGAAAGGACAGACAATGCTAAAAAATTACCATTTGAGTGTGCTATGGAATTACTACCTGCCTGTGCCATAGAAACACTAGGAAGATTGGGTGATGAATGTGAAGTCAGCAGTTATTGGAGGTGATCAAGTTGCTCTTTACTGAATGGACAAGTCTCGGCTTCATTTGTAGTTGGAGAAATGCGATTCCCTTGTTCAGATGACCTGTCAGTTGCTCTAAAACTTTTTCCATTTGATGATCTTCCTTTTAATTTGAAGCATGTTTCCCGAGTATGTCTAGGTTTGCCACAATAATCACATCGCAGGTGAGATTTTCCATCAACTCCACGCTGGTTGTAGGAGTTTTTGTGGCTGACATGAACTTCTGGAATGGCCAAGGCAGAACTATCCATAGATCCAGTTATATTGGGAGTCTTTTTTCCCAACATTACATGTCTCCGGCTTTCTTCACGCCGTACTTCAGCAAACACCTCACCTATCGCAGGTAGGGGATTACTCCCAATAATACGACCACGTACTTCATCAAATTCAACATTCAGGCCAGCAAGAAATTTAAAGACCCGGTTGACATCCACGACCTTCTTGTAGTGGTTGCAATCGTCAGATGATTTCCATTCATAATCGTTGAACAAATCAAGATCCTGCCAAATTCTTTTAAGAGAATTAAAGTACTTAGTGACAGACTCCTCACCTTGGGAAATTTCTCCAAGTCGTAGTGTCAATTCATAAACTTGAGATTGATTTCCCAAGTCGGAATACATCTGTGAGACATTATCCCAGAGATCTTTGGCAGTGGAGTAGCACATGTAGTTGGCACTGATTTCTTCAATCAAAGAATTCACCAACCAAGTCATCACCATTGAGTTTTCAGCATCCCAAATGGAAAAGGTTGAGTCCTTCACATCAGGCCTCTCAGTATCTCCAGTGATATAGCCGATTTTTCCTCTTCCCCTGATATACATATGAACTGACTGTGACCATCTCAGAAAATTATCACCATTAAGACGTATGGTGGTTATCTGAACAGAATGGTTCTCTGTTACAGTTCTGGAGATTTGAGTTTCGGCCGCTGGAGTTTGGTTTGACATGGTGGAATGAAGGTGATAAGAACAGATTTGGTTCCTAGGGTTTTTTATTCGGCTTTGATACCATATAAGTAGAGGAAAAAAGATGAAGGAAAGTATATTCTGTCATATATCTTTACAAGAATAAACATAGGAATATATAGAACCCTAGGGATACTAAATTAGGTAATGAATCTCCTAATTAATAGGAAATCAAATCAGATCATAATCTCTGATTGCTAATTACATAATTACAGATTTATAGTATAGTTGACTAAATCTTCCAACAAACCCAATCCAACATAACCAAGTTGTAAACCAATGTTTAAAATCCGGAACCATATAATAATTCAAAACCCAAGTTTGAAAAATAAGGAACTTAATATCTATTAGCTAACAAAATACAAACAAATGTTTGATAAAATCCACAACAATACAACATGCTTGAAAAAGACAACACAAGCCATACTATGCTTTAGCAATCAAATTAACAAAATCATATCGTCATGCCCAAGAAATGCCAACCATCAAACTAACATCAATTTAATCCTTAAAAGTAGAGTATGGCATAACACAACATTTTTTAGCTTAGTCTAGGCATAAACCAACACAATTTATATCATCACCCTAGCATGCCTTCTAAACGCTCAACATGCCCAAACAACATTAACTTAATTATCAACTTACTTGATCTAGACAAACACACCAATCAAGTTATGGATACTTGAACTAAACTTAGCCAAATTGGCACACCAAATCAATCTTGTAACAAACATGCCATAACACTTTAAAAAATTAACATATAACATTTGGTATAAACTATCTCCATTTTCAGTTTCCATACATCTAACAAAAACATATCAATTGATCATAATTATCAAGTCAATTAACAAACAATTTGATATACTCAAACCAAACAAATACAACTATATCAATTTGAGTTTAAATCACCAAACACATGTTAAATCAATCATTTACAACCCTATAACAAGAACAAACCAAAACATTTTATATCATTCAATCGCTCTACAACATCGTAACAACCAACCAAATCGATACATGATTAACATACAACTCATTCATGGTATAACATTCGTCAAGCCCTATCGCGTCGTGACGGCTTTTGCTGCATCACGACAGCCCTTGTCGCGACGTGCTGAGGGCAACACGCCCTAAATCCATCATTTTCTCACTTTCGACGTGTTTACGACCACCTAACGCGTCCGAAACACCAAAAACTCGATGCCACAACTTAAAATGTCAAGCTATAACTTCAAAAACTTATCAAAAATGATATAAACAAATCAAAAATGCTAAATCGATACGGACCGCAAAAGCCCTAACTTTAACATCCAAATATACTTAAATTCAGCCAACCGACCTGAACACCGAGTTGCTTACCTTGATTACTTGCTGAAATACAAAGGATCTGAAGCAAGAAACGTCAAACACATATCAAATTTGGCCACTCTAGCTTGATCACTCCCTAAACATGAGAAATGAAAAAGATGATGGAATTTGGTTTCAATTACCAAATTTCATTTCCTTTTCCTTACATATATACTTGGCCAATTTACACTTCAGCTCAAGCAGTTCAATCTCGTAATTTAACTCAATTTTTTAATTAAAGTTCGCGTCCAGTTTTAAAACAGTCTCGGAAAAGTACAAAACTTTAATGATAAATACTTTAAAATATTTCACGGACATTGACCTAAAAAATTATTAGCATAGGACCGTATACTTTATTTTATATTAATTTTCTTATCTTTTTCTTAGTCCTGCTAATACCTGCTCTAACAAATAATAATTTCTAAATTTGATTAGTATTCCGCGATAAACAAAATAGACCCACTTCGGTCTAAGTTCTTAATATTTTAATTTGTATACGACCTTTTTAACTTTAATAACTGCAATTAGGACACGTGACACCATTTATTTTCTTAAATATAACGAGGTATTACACTATTATCATAACTTATTTTTATAAAAATTATCATTAACATTTATCATAATATACTTTATAATAACAATATCATAAAATACTACCATAACATTATCATGACATACTGTATCATAACCTTATCATACTAATATCATAACTCTTTTCATAACTGTATAATGTTATGATAATGTTATAATAGAGATAAGCTAACCTTAATGATACCGATATAATAATCGAGCAATTTTTTGATAAAAAATTAATCTTCCTGCAGTGTTATAATTAGATATGGTAATACCGTAGTGATACCAATATAATAATCAGACGCTGTTTTTTGCAGAAAACTGTTTTTCCTGGAGAAAATTGTTTTTTTCATCATAAAATCGTTTTATGCAAATTTTTATATCTGAAATTAAAAAATTCAAAGAGCAATTTTTATAGATCTGAGAATTAAAATAAATCGTATTAATCATCACGATTTAAGAACAAAAGTTAAAATTAAATAAGGAAGAACGACGGATCGACGGCGACGTGATGGGAAAACAACGCGGATCGATGACGGAACGGCGGCGAAGCGATAAAGGAGAAGAAAAAAAAACGAAAAGGAAAAAAATGGAGGAGAAAAAAAATGGAGTAGAAGAAGAAAGAGAGAAGAAAAAAAACACGTGTTAGAATAAAAAAAAACTCAAAGTAAAAAATAATAAAAAATAAATATTATTATAATAAAAAATATCTTATAGTAAAAAAGTAAAAATGCTAAAACAATGAGATATTTTGTCTATGTTTTTTTTGTTGCGATAAAAATTACTATTATTTTAGAAAAGGAAGTGTTTTTTCTAATTTTTCTACTGTTTTGCAGGTTAAAGCCCGTTGAAAAAAATAAACTCCATTAATAAATGATGGACTCTGCCTTCTGATTCGGTAATATGACCTGCAAAACAGTATAGAAGCTAACCGGACGGTGATTGTCCGATTAACTCTCTGATGCTAAAGTCAGTAAGCATACCTCAAACTCCTTTTATAGTAGATCAAAAGACCTGTTTTGCAGTACATAGCGAAATCTCACAATTGTTACCTTGTAAAGTTGTAGTAGGAAGGTGAATCTTATTTTGTAGGGTTTGACCCTGATTAGGAGTGATATTCCTTATTCAGACATGAGTACTATTTAGGAACGTCTTCCTAAATAATCTCGTCTTCCTAAATTAGAGGTTATCTTCCTAAATTGGAGTTTGTATCCAAACAGGAAAGATACTCGAGAATATTCAGTAGATTTGGTAATCTGTCCGAATCTCAGGGTCGACGCGCTTTGTCCGAGTTCTAAGAGATTCGGTATTTTTCATGTCGGATGGTGTTCCAGTCGAGGCGGATCATATGAGGTCGTCTGTTTTGTCTGGTCTGGCCCATCGGGCGGGAGTCCGATATCGTTTGAAAATGGATCTCCTGCTACTCAACTCCATTCTACTTAAAATAAGATTCAGTATCCATCGATAAATTTTAAGAATTATTAATTAAATAAATTAAAGTAATTTATTTTGAAAATAATTTTTCTATTAAATAAAATATTATTTTAAAATTTGTCACAAATCAATCATAAATTTATGATGAATTTTATATAACACAAAAATTGTAAATCCGACACAAATATTTGAAGGATGCTATGCCGCCATAAATTTAGAATAAATTTGTGATATATTTTTTTTATAAATATTTATAACGGATTTGTGACGAAAATTTCTATTTTAATTTTTTATGATAAGAAATCCTTCATAAATTAATCACAAATCTAAATATCTGTTAACAAATTTATCATAACAACTGCTCGTTTTGTGTATAATTCCTAATATCATAATACCACAAAATTAGTCAACTATGGAGCAATATATTTTGTTTGTTGATGCTGATCAGATTTTTCATTTAGCTAAAAAAACAACTTTATAAGTGTGGAGGCCACAATTCCAATTAATTAAGCCACACCCATCGCACGTTAAAGAATATATGTAACTAGACCTATATTCATACAGCATCGCTAGAATTGCTTTATTTTTTAATCAATTTTTGTTAATTAATTTTTCCCTGGAAAAATAAATGTAAATACTTTGTATGTTGTATATCTTTTATTCATCTTTTTTCTATTTTTAGCTAGTTCACATGACATTCCGCAAAAGTAAGCATAGAGATCCAGAGTTTTACTATTTTTGTAATGGAAACATACCTAAGCCCCTGTATTTGCAATTTGTTTAGATCTAATTACCTAAAGTTTATTTTTGTAAATATAGTCCTTCTGACTTTTGTTTTTATTAATCTTTGATGTAATTATAATTTTATACATCAAAGGGTTCATTTGATTCAAGATAAAGAATAAAAAAATATAAAAGATAGAATAAAAATAAATAATTTTATATTTTAGATTGAATAGAAAATTAAAAATAAAAATAAAATATTTTATGGAAAAAATGAAAGTGGATATTTTTATTCATGGAGGAGTGTGAGCAACAGAATAAGGTACTGTTCTTTCTAATTTAAAAAAAGAATGAAATAGGGGCGGGGCGCCCGTTTGAAATGTCGAAGGCCTATGTTGGAGCGGGTTTGTGCAATACACAGATTAGGGGCTCCGATCAATTCACTCCCTGATTAACTACTCTTCGGCTATAACACATCGGTTTAACCATTCAATTTCAAAAATTCAATATGTTTCACACCCAAATAACCATTTTCAGCAAGATATTAATTTTTAGTCATAAAAAACCCATAGCTGAACAGTGCAATAATCCATTCAAATACTAAAAAGAAAAGTCGGCACTCCCCTTTTTCCTTAAATCATGATGACCATCAAAACATAAATACTGAATAAACAAAAAACAATGAATCGGTTGTAGATCTGTCGAACATAGATCTGTTGAATGTAGATCTTCTGAATGAAGATGATGGAAATGGACAGAAAAATGATGGGAGCAGAGAAGATGTGGAGAGTGTGAAATCAGTAGTTAGTGAGAAGAGCATAAAAAGCAATACTTAAAAGATTGCTAGATTTTCCCCAGTTGAGGAAGCAGTAGAAGAGGAAGAAGCTCCTAAAGAAGAAGGAAAAACTTGGAGATCTCTGTTCACATCTAATAGAACGAGAGATAATGGAGCTAGACTGCAATACTCGGCCCCTGCGGTGAGTAATGGAAAAAGAATAGTAAATTTCACTCTAAGGATGTTAATGAAGAGGAAAATAGATGGAAGGATTCTCTGATATGCTCGGTGATTGGAGCTGAACCAAGATTTTTCAGACTTCAGGGGTTCTTAATGAACAGATGGAGGAACATTGGGCTTAAAGAGGTAATACAGATTAACTCTAGGGGTAAATGATAGGCGTTTGGAATATTAGGGGTCTTAATGACCCTATAAAGCAATATGAGATAAAGAACTGGATTGCTAAAAATCATCTGTCTCTTATTGCAGTTGTGGAAACTAGAGTAAGGAGGGCCAATATGAATAAAGTCTGGAGGAATATGAATTTGCATGGTTGGAAAATGATTCATAACTATGATCATGGTGAGTTGGGCAGGATATGGATTATATATAAGGAAGAAACTGTTAAAATTGATGTGGTTGGGAGTAGTGAGCAGATGGTTCACTGCAAGGTGAATATTGGTGATAGAAATTTCTTTTGTACCTTCATTTATGGTGCGAATGATGTGGTTAACAGGAAGAATTTGTGGAAGAGCATATGTGATAACTCTGTTGATATTCACATCCTTTGGGTATTGCTGGGAGATTTCAATACAATCCTATGAGAGAGTGAAAGATGTGGTGGTGTCCCAGCTTCTTCCTCTACTAGTGAAGATTTTCAGAATTGCATTGAGGAGGCTAACTTAATAGAGCTGAATTGGAGTGGGAATCTGTTCACTTGGTCCAATAATCAGGGGGGCAATAGCAGAGTTTGGAGGAGACTGGACAGAGTCCTTGTGAATGAGGTTTGGGTGAATTCTTTTGACAACACAGAAGCCAGAATTCTGCCTCAAGGTATTTCTGATCATGCTGCTATTATTGTTGTGTTCAATGATATTAGATGCACTAAGATGAGACCTTTTAGATTTTTTAACATGTGGTTTGATAATGATAATTTCTTGGAGATTGTTAGAAGTGTTTGGGATAAGCCTATGCAGGGTTTTAACATGATTAAAATTGTCCACAAACTTAAGCTGTTGAAGTTTGAGTTAAGGAAACTGAATAGGACCTCTTTTAGTGATATTTCTAAAAAGGTAAGAGATGTTAGAGCCTTATTAGAAGATATTCAGGTCAAAATTCAGTTAGATCCTATGAATTCTGATTTGCTTGATGAAGAGCAAGCCATATCCATTCACTTTAAAAAAATGCTTGAGGTGGGAAGAGAGCTTTTACAGACAAAGATCTAGAGTCCAATGGATTGAGTTAGGAGACCAAAATACCTCTTTCTTTCACAAATCCCTTAAGCAGAGGCATTCTAGCAACAAAATTAGTCATCTGTGAATTGATAATTCCATTTGCACTGAACAGGAAGTTATTGTGAGCAGTATTATTGATTATTATAAGAACCTTTTTGGGAAGCATAAACCTAGAGATATGAGTATTGATAATACTATTATGGCTTCTGGTAATTATGTGAAGGAGACTGATAGGGTGATGTTGTGTAAACCTGTCACTGAGAAGGAAGTCAGAGATGCTATGTTTAGCATAAATAGTGATAAGACCCCTGGCCCTGATGGCTACAGTAGCTTATTCTTTAAAAAGAGTTGGGGAATCATTGGCAAAGAGGTTATGAATGCTGTAATTGACTTTTTTGAATCTGGTAGATTGCTGAAACAATTAAATGCTACTATTATCACTACTATCCCTAAAACTGAAAATGCAGAAACCTTGAGTTCTCTTGCTGCAATGTGCTATACAAATGCATCACCAAAATAATCTCAGCTAGGCTTAGAAGTGTCCTGGGATACCTTATAGACAAAGCCCAATAAGCCTTTGTTCCTGGAAGGAAGATTGCTGATAACATTTTATTAGCTCATGAGTTAGTCCACAATTACCACAGAAGTAAGGGTAGAGGAGACTGTGCCATGAAGATTGATATAAGGAAGGCTTATGACTCTATTAACTGGGATTGCATTGAAGAAGTCCTCTTGAGCTTGAGTTTCCCTGACAAGTTCATCAGATGGATTATGACATGTGTAAGAACTCCAACCTATTCCATCATGGTTAATGGCAGTCCAGAAGGTTTTTTCAAAGGAGCTTGTGGTATAAGGCAAGGAGATCCTATGTCCCCCCCTCCTTTTTGTCTTAGTCATGGAATATTTGTCCAGGTCCTTGAATCAGTTGGATGCGAACTGTTTTGATTACCACTCAGGGTGTAAGAGTTTGAAGGTAAATCACATGTGCTTTGCTGATGACCTCTTTATCTTCTGCAAGGGTAATATGAGAAATGTGGATAAAATTGCTGAGATCCTGGATACATTTCACAAAACTTCTAGTTTGGAAGTCAATACTAACAAGAGTTGTGTCTACTTCTGTGGAGTTGACAGAAACATAAAGGATGATATGCTGAACAAATTGGGGCTCATAGAAGGTAACCTGCCTATTAAATACCTTGGGGTCCTCGAATCAGTAAAAGACTTTCCAAAGAAAACTGCAAGAGTTTAATTGAGAAGATAACCAGTAGAGTTTCTCATTGGACTGTCAGACACCTCACTTATGCTGGTAGGCTTCAATTGATCAATGCTGTGTTGTTTAGCATGCAAGTCTACTGGTGCTCTATATTTGTGCTACCTGTTGCAGTCATAAATGGTGTGGAGAAGATTTGTAAGAATTTTTTATGGAAGGGATTTGCAGACTATAAATATGGGAACATGGTAGCTTGGTCTGAGGTCTGTAAACAGAAGAGTGAGGGTGGGCTTAGAGTGAAAAATCTGAGCATTTGGAACAAGGTTGCTGTCATTAGACATATTTGGGACTTACTTGTGATAAAGGACTCCCTTTGGGCTACTTGGATAACCAAGAACAAGCTTAAAAAGTTAAGCTTTTGGGGCATAACTAAACCCCTAGATGCAAGCTGGAATTGGAGGAACTTAACCAAGATGAGGCAGAATGTCAAGAACTGTTTCAAGTATGAGATGGGAAAAGGTTTATGTTCTTTCTGGTTTGACCCTTGGTTGAATGGAGAGGCTATTTGTGATGCTTATCCAGATATATCCATTAGTGATGCTGATATTAACAAAAACACTTGTGTGAAGGATCTTTGGAGAAGATGAAGTTAGAGGCTGCCAGACCCTATTGATGATCAGGTTGATGAGCTTTGGGATAAAATCAGAAGAGACTTTGCAGTAACAGAAGACATGGATGATAAAGTGTTATAGAACTTCAGTAAATCTGGGGAATTCTCAATCAAGAATGCTTGGGATCACTTTAGAGATAAGTTTCCTAAAGTTACTTGGTGGAAAGTGATATGGAGCCCGGGCTGCATTCCTAGACAGAGCTTCATAGCTTGGCTAGCTATCAAGAAAAAGCTAAAAACTAGAGATAAATTGAAGAAGTGGGGCTGTGTGGATAATGAGAATTGTATCTTCTGCAATAATGCTCCTGAATCCGTGGAGCATTTATTCTTTGATTGCCTTGATCTGAGAAGTATCATTACTGATGTGATGAATTGCTGCATGATTAACAGGGATTGGAGTAATTGGAGGAGATAATGGTCTTGGTATAGTAAAAAGGCTACGGGTAAGAGTCTGCTGGCAAGGGTTAGAAGATTAGCCTTTATCTGCTCTATTTACAATGTGTGGAGGGGGCAGAAATAGCATTATTTTTGCTAATGAGAAGATCAATGCAGTTATGATTAAAACATGGATCAGAGGTGATATGCTGATGAAGCTTTTTGCTAGAAGGAACAATTCTGAGATTTTTGTTAAACTGTATCAGAATTCGAATAGGCTAGCTTAAGTTGCAATTTTGCTTTTTGTTTTGCTGACTGCTGTTTTTCAGCTGGAGACTTGAGTTGTAAATAGTCCGAGCTTTAATATATCCCTTTTGGTACATTTTACCAAAAAAAAAAATTATAACACAACTAATGCTTGCTTAAATTAATCCTTGAACTACAAATTCATTCAGTTCTTACAATAAATAGGCTTCTCAACGATTCTAGCTTGATGAATTTGCTAACTTGTCCACGAATTCAACTTATGATCCGGTTGTTCTGTCAATTCTCCTTACCGATTGAAATTTCTAGTCTTCTGTTCGATTCACTTATGATCCGATTATTCCGTCGATCTCCTTACCGATTGAAATTTCTAGCCTTCCATTGATTAAATTGATTGGATGTGATATTTAAATGAAGAATTGAGAACAAAGGATTATTTTACCTCCTCAACTTGGCATAAAGTATAAGAATTTTTTTTTGAAAAAAGTCAAAAGTAAAAAAAAAGACCACTTTTACCCTGAACTTGGCAAAATCGGGTCAAAAACTCCCCTTCACACTCTCACCCAAAAGAGTGAAATATACTCTCCGGTTTTTATGGTGTTTTTTTTTCCAAGGTGGTTTTTGATGAAATTTTTTTTTAAACTTTTTTATATTTTATATTAATACCTAATAATTTTTAAAAAAATTAATCCCTTTAATTTAAAACTTTATATAACAAATTAACCCCCCAATATTAAATTTTTAACAAAAAAATAAATTTTTTTATTTAATTTACATAAATATAAATAATTTATAAAATTAAAAACTGTAAAAAAACAATACCCTTTATACACGAAAAAAACAATATTTTTCCTCGGGATAAAAATCGACACTCTCAGAACGGACCAGGTGAAAAATATGAACAGACCCACTGGGTCTGTCCTCTTGCTTCTTGCCAAAATAAGGAGCACATCTGCTCTTCGTTTTGGCGAGGAACGGAGCTAGCGCTCCTCCTCTGAGAAGAGGAGCAATAGCTCCCTTCTCCGGTGAGGAGGCTCCTCCTCCTTGCTGAAGCTGAAAAAAATTAATTTTTTTGGAAAAAAAAGTCTCTAAATTAATTAGAGTTTAATTATAATTAATTAATATTTAATAATTAATTAGAGTAAATTATGATAAATTAGAAACTCACTCTCTAATTAAGATGACACATCTGTATAGGGGTGTTTTTGATCCGATTTTGGCAAATTCAGAATATAAGTGATCGGATTTTTCAATTTTGAACTCTTTTTATATTTTTTGCTAAGTTGAGGAGGTAAAGTGATCCTTTATTCCGAGAATTTAATTATGGATATAAAGCTTAGGGTTTTAGTTGATGAATTCGGTGGAGCTCTAGTTTGAAACTTTGAAAGGGAAGAATGAAGAAAAGAAGAATAAATACAGAGAAGTAGGTTTGATTTTCCTAATCCTGGGCAACTTAAATGCTATTCGTTTTTTTTAATGAATCAAACTTTTATTAAGCCACAAACTATAACAAAAAACAAAATAAGAGAAAATACCAAGAAGGCTACAAAATTAAAAGATAACGGAAAAAAATAAGTTCGGGATTTCTAAACAAGTCAACCCTCGAATAAACAAAAGAAGGATGATTGCACCAGTAAAAAAAAACGCGATGTTAAAGCAACAAAAGATAACATCATCAGATTATAATTCTTATTGTCGAAAATTCTTCTATTGCGGCGATTTCCATATTTCCAAATAAAGATAATCCATGTTGTAGTTCAAGGCTTCTAATATCCACCATTTGAACCAATATCAATCCATTGGAAGAAAGAATCGTCAAAACAAGAAGGTAAAACCCAAACCAAATTCAATTTTTGTAAAACAATACACCATATTTATTTTTTTTACAAAAATACAATGCAAGAAAATATGATCTATGGTTTCGATGTCTCCACAAAAAACACATTCCACATTACCATCCGTAATAATACCACGAGAAGCAAAAAATGAACGAGATGGAATACTCATATGAAGAGTTGTCCATAAGAAGAATTTCATCCTAGGAAGAGCTAATGATTTCCAGCACAAATTGAAGGCTGCAGATTTGTTCCCAGCAGCTATAAACACAGTAGAATTGTTCAAAAATGCTCCTAACTTTAAGGGTGTTGCTAAATACCGCCCGTAGATTACTAGATACCGCCCTCTTTTTGACCTCTTTGCCCTTTTATTTAAAGAAATTCACGTGGACATCAAAATGGTGATAAACATGGCAGAAAATTGTTATAAGAGTTAATTATATATTAAATCACCATTTTTATATTTTTTTAACGCTAAAAGGCACAAAAACCAGCCACCTTTACTTTTTTTTTCAATAGCACCACGACGTTGTAATTTCGTCAATTGCACCCTATTTCGTATTTTTACGTTTCAATAGCACACTAAATTAAAAAAATGGATGATTTTATTATTATAAGGATTAAATTTTATAAAACAACCAAATCTAAGGGTCACTTTATACCTTTTTCTATTTGGCTAAATTTTAACAAGCCCCTTAACTTAAAATACATTCATATAATATCTTCTCCATTAATTCAAAAAAAAAATTACATCTTTTCCGCCCGACCCGCTTCCGCTTCCAAATCTGCCACCACCCCCGCCGCCGCTTCCGGGAGCAGTAGCTGGTCTTCCATGGCCGGATGACCAGCATATCTGATCTGCTGGTCTTCTATGGCAGGAAAAGCAGCAGTTGGTCTTTCTTTGGGGAAGACCACCTGCTGGTCTTCCGGCGGGGAAGACGAGCTGTTCGTTTTCCGGTGGGGAATACGAGCGGTGGGCTCGAAGGGAGGCGGTGACGGAAATATTTAATTTAATCTCAATTTATATATTTTTTTGTGAAGAAAAGGGTTTATATGTATAATTTAAAACATCATATTGATATTTAAGACTTTTGAAATATACTTTATCTAAATAAAAAGAGTTTAATTTAATACTCAAGGGTGGTATTGAAATGTAAAAATACAAAATAGGGTGCAATTGACGAAATTGTAACGTCGTGATGCTATTTAAAAAAGTAAAGTTTAGTAGTTTTTGAGCATATTAGCCTTTTTTTAATTTTATCAAGGCCTTCTAATTTTTTTTATATCTATCACATATTTTTATCTAAAATTCACCGCATTTTAAACGGCAGTGGATTTGAATTTTTTTAAAAGGTATTGATTTTATATAATATATAGTTTAAAAGAAAGGTGATTAAATTGAAATAGGTGTAAAAATGGTAATTTTGATGTAATAATTATTGATGGAT
Source organism: Mercurialis annua (assembly GCF_937616625.2). Taxonomy (NCBI): domain Eukaryota; kingdom Viridiplantae; phylum Streptophyta; class Magnoliopsida; order Malpighiales; family Euphorbiaceae; genus Mercurialis; species Mercurialis annua. The sequence continues at coordinate 32,431,990 of NC_065577.1, read as the reverse complement.
ATCGAATCCTACCTTAATTACAATGGAGCCGAATCACAAGAGATCCACTCCCAGGTGATACCGGACTCCCGTCAGTAGAACAATGCATATAAGGAAGATGGCCGAATCCATAGGATTCGCCAGTATATCATTCAACAAGACGAGTACCGAATCCCTTAGGACTCGGCTAAAGCGCGTTGATCCTGGGATTCGGATAGATCGCCAGATCTACTACATAATCTCGAAGCACCTTCCTATTTGGATACAAACTCCAACTTAGGAAGATAAGCTCTAACTTAGGAAGACGAGACTATTTAGGAAGACGTTCCTAAATAGAACTCATGTCTGAATAAGTAAGATCACGCCAAATCAGGGTCAATCCCTACAAAGTAGGATTCACTTTCATACTACAACACTGCTAGGTATGCAATCATTTACTATAAAAGGAGCATGAGGTATGCCTAAAAACACAATTACATTCATATACTCAAAACGCTGCTCAAAGCTCTAAACTGACTTTAGCATCGGAGAGTTAATCGGACAACCACCGTCCGGTTAGCTTCTACCCTATTTTGTAGGTCTCATTCACCGGTTCAGAAGGCAGACTCCATCAATTGGCGCCGTCTGTGGGAAAAGTTTAACAAAACTTCAAATTCGAAGGAGCTTTTCTGAACTCAAACAAATTTTATTGACGAAAATGACTTCTGAAGGAATGAACCTAAAAGACAAACAACCAATGGACCCCAAAAACACGCCAGACATAATCAATGTTACTAAAGATGGGCTGCACAGCTTTGCTGGGAAGAGTGACACTGGAGAAACCTCCTTCTCTACTCCCTAGTAACAAACCAACCCGATGAGAGGAATCAACCCAATTGCTTTCAATCTGAGAACTGATGAAGAACCAGCGCCAGGCATGGCAGCACAAGACCTATACAACGATATGCTGAAAAGGTACTAGAATTTATCCAAGCAAATCTGGATAGGCTGGCCAGCGAAGCCAAAAGAACAAACGACAGGCATGATGAAACAATGAAAATTCTAAGGGAAAATTTCAGTCCAACTTCTACCAGAAGAAGACGAAGAACCGAAAACACAAATCCAAGCCAACAGGAGCCAACTAGAGGAAGGAGCGACAAAAGAAAAGAACCCATAAACGAAGGAGGAAATGAAGAAAGAAACGAAGGAAGGAACGAAAGAAATCAGCGAGGAGACGAAACCAGGAAGAAGAAGAACGCCAAGAGAATCAAGAAGATAGAAGAGACGATTCTGACGAACAAACCCCAAAAGAGACACCCAGAAATGATGCAAACCAGGATGATACCCGAAGCGGGCTCAATTGAAAAAGAGAAGAGCGAAGGGAGAAAGAAAAACAAGATGCGCCACCCAAGAGTAAAAGACAAGACAAAGATATAGGAAAAGAGCAACCGAAGAAGAAACACCTGGAAGGGGAAGGCGAATCTTCAGAATCGCCCCAAAAGAGCAAAGCTACATACGTGGTGGAAGAAGACCTAGAGGAGAAAATAACCAAAGTGTCACGATCCAATCTCAGGGCCGAGACCGGCGCTAGGGAATGGGAGTGGTTGCTCCGAAACCCGTAGCAAGCCTAAAATCGTAAAATAATTTTTTTTCGCGAAACATAAACATCATGCATGACATACATAGACACGTCATGCAGAAACACATGCCAGGCACACATATCCTCTGGCAGTCACAATATATATAACGCAGCAAGCGTAAAACGTTTAAAACTTTAAAATGTTAAAGTAATATTTACAGAAAACTTTACATACAAACTGACTGACAAAATACTTATCTACTGCAGCTCTAAGAGTAAAGTACTGTTTCTTTACATACTCAAAAATACAGACTTCTGGAAGTAGGATAGAAGTCCGTTGCCTCAAAGCGTCTTTATCCTGAAAGGAAATCTGTGAGGGGTCAGTATATTGGGATATACTGAGTGAGTTCATACATTTACTAATAAGTATTCAAATAAAACATAAAACCGTAATCAATCATATGCAGCCAAGTACAGGATCCGATTGAAACCCTAATCCTCGAATATGTTAACCGTTTATACTCAGAGGAAAACTTATCCAATAGTCCGACCCGGGAGTATTCACACTCTACCACGTCAGTCGCGACAATTCTCTTACTCCCAGTGGTGGGTCTAACCCACTAGATACGGGGCTCAGGTTACACTGTAACCGAGTTCACTCTCGTATCACAATCATACATCTACCTTCAGAATTCATGTACTTAATCGTATTCACAGCTGTATCAAATCAAAACTGGTGATCACACAGTCCTATTGCCGCTCAATAGGTAGCACGTTCCATCGGATCAATACTGGTTTCAAATCAAGCATATGTGCAATTCATATAAAGATTTAATATATAAATCATGCAATTCAATTAGAAAGCAATATAAAATAGTTGCTTGAATAAATACTTCAAAAGCAAATCGTATAAACTCACAGAAAACGCTTATCCAAAAATACGTCGGGGCTTTAGAAACGTCAAGCTTCCCGAGCTCCTGGTCCAGCTCCTTCTTGCCTCGCTGGATCTAAAACAATTTCAAAACATTTGACTCACATCAGAATCCTATTCTAAGATTGACTCTAGACGCGAGACACGACAAGACATAAAACATAAGTCGTCGTGCTTCAAACGTAATCTTTTCCGATAAACGAATCATTCTTCTCCCATTTCTTAATATTTCTCAATTCAATTCTCAAAAGAGAATATAGGTTTTCTTGATGAAACCAATTGATATCCATAAACTAAATCATCCCAAAAAACTAGTCATAACTTACTCGTTTTACGTCCGAATCTCGCATTTTCGGAGTCCGGGAGTCAATATCGGGATGGGGAATCGTCAAATTAGGTCCCGGGGCATCATCCCCTTCAAAATTGGGGAGGTGCACGTCGTGCACCTTGGGTGCACGACGTGCACCTTATTTGGGCACGTCGTGCCCTTTGGGTGCACGACGTGCACCACTCTAGGGCACGTCGTGCCCCTACACGACGTGCTCTGGTTCGAGCACGTCGTGCCCCGTCGTGGGCACGACTCCGGCCGCTGAAAATGTTCGTTCCGACATGCTAAAACATTCCCGAACCATTAGATTCATCAAAACATCAATCAAGCTAGTCGGAAACACGAGAAAATGATAGAAAACGAGTTTAAAACGATTAAACGATTCGATACTATAAAAACCTATCGTTTAACTCGATATATCACCAAAATCACTAAACCAAATACCGGAATGACAAGCTTACCTTGTTCCCCACCACGATACGAAGAAATCGAGACGAAAAACTCGCAAAACGGATCAAGAACGGCGATCGAGCGCTAGAAACGGTGAATCGTCGAAGGTAAAGGAAATGAGATAGGTTTTTGGTTCTGATGCCTTCTTCACGAAAGAGATGAGGTTTTTAATATATGTATTGGTCAATTTGCCACTTGGTCCTTGAAACTTTTCAAAGTTTCAATTTAGCCCAAAATCTAACCGCGTCCAAAATTTAAACGGTCTCCGATTGACTCGAAACTTTTACCACTAATACTATAAATTATTTCGCGGACTTTGGCGAAATAATTTCCGTCACGGAATTTATATTTTATTTTAAATTAATTTCTGAAGTTAAATCCTCAAATCCCGCTAACTAACTTATTAAAATTTATTCTAAATTCCTGATATAATTAAATTAAATTTTCCTTAATTTAATTTATCGGAAATCTTGACACGTGGCACGACGTAATTATCTTAAAATATTTTGGGGTATTACACAAAGCACTTAAAAAACTGAAATCTGAAGAGCTTGACATAGACGACCTCAGGCTGAACGGATCGCCCCTTTTGCCCGAAATAATGGAGAAAACAATTCCTTAAAATATGAAGTTGGCGATATTGCCAACCTTCAATGGAGAAGGAGATCCACGAGACCATACTTCCAGATTCACGGCCACTATGGGGCTATTAAGCGTATCAGACGCAATTATGTGCCGAGTGTTCCCAACCACTCTCACAGGTACCGCCCAAAGGTGGTACAACAAGCTAAAACCAGGTTCAATCAAGAGCTTCGCCTCGCTATCAACAGAATTTCTCAACAGATACCTCACAAACATACCGGCAAAAACAACCATAAGCATCTTGAGGTTGTGCATTCAGGATGAAGGAGAAACACTAAGAAGCTACATCGAGCGGTTCAACAAGCAAGATATGAAAACAGATAATCTGAATGTCGACATGGCGACAGAAGCGTTGCGGGAAGGAACACGATTCGGCAAGCTAGTGGACAAGTTGCTAGTCAATAAACCCACGACTTTCTCAAACCTTATGGGCGTAGCCCAAAAATATTTCGAACTAGATAAGGGCCGAAGGTCGATTCGCAGTAAAGAAGCAAAGGGAAAAGAGTCGAAAGAAAAATCTAAGGAAAAGTCGAAGTTGAAATCAGAAGATAGAAGAGGAAGGCCAACAGAGAATAGACGATTCACCCCCCAAACTAGGTACGAACCAAGGTACGACCCCCGAGACGATGAAAACAACTTCACACCACTGAACATCAGCCGAACTAATGTCCTCATGTGAATTAAAGAGAATGTTAAGAATGTGGTATGACCATCAAAGATGAAAGCTGAAATCAGAGACACAAGAAAATATTGCAAGTTCCACAAAGATTATTGGCACGAAATAGACAGTTGCCGAGATTTGCAAGTCGAAATCGAGAGAATGATAGACACAAGCGAACTAAGGAAGTTTGTAGCTCACAAAACGAAAAGCAATGACAAAGGAGAAAAGAGAAGCAGAGACGACAAAGGAAAGGAGAAGGAAGACGAGCGGCCGTCGAAAATATTGGGAACCATACATATGATCAATGGAGGAGGACATAGCAGTTCAACAATTAGGAGAAAGCAGAAGAGGGAAGTGATGAACATCAAAGAAACCCACATGCCATCGGTAATTTTAGATGTTGAAGACTATGAGCTACTATTGTGTTTCAATTTTTATTTTATTTAAATTAACATCTCAACTTTATAAAAATATTTTTAATATTTTTAATCACCAAATTATATTATGATTTTTCATTTTGATTCTACCTAATTAGGGTCATTTATACATACAATCAATATTTTTGACAAACATGACTAAAATAATTAGGGTCACTCTTCAATCCATCGCAAGGAGAGCCACATATTATGATGGCTGAATAAGACAAAATTGACCTGTTACCTAATGAATATGTTGAAGTAAAAATAGTACACACTTACAAACACAATCTCATAAAACAAGAGAGTGAAAACACTCTCCTTTTAAATAATTAATTGACATGAATAAATTTAATTAGTTAAATATAAATATTATTTAATATACGTTTTTATTCATTAAAATTAATATACAATAAATACTATATGTTTTAAAAATAGATGAACATCAAAACATTTAAAATTTATTAATATTAAATTTTAATAAAATATAAATTTAGTTATATTTATTAATTTTTTAATTTAAATATAGGTTTTTTTAATTTATATTTAAAGTAATATATTATATTATATTTGATTGATCTCGACTTTTTCTTAATCAGGAAAGAAATACATCTTGTTTTTTAATTTAAATATTTGTTAGTTTTATCAATTTATAATTAAAGTGAAACAACTTATTAAATTTTTAACTGTTTAAATATATTAACAATTTATTAATCCGTAATTTTTCTTTATTTAATTCAAATGTATTATTTATAAATTTATTATTTCATCATTTCAAGTACTCTCCACCTTATATTTTATTCGAATAATTCAACACGTGTACTATAAAATATTATAATTTTTTATTTAAATTTATTAAACTAAAAATTATAAAAACAATAAAATTTTTACAAAAAATTAAATAAATAATAAAAAAAAATTATATCTACACCACGGCCACAAAAAAAATACGACAGACTGCTTCTTCTCATCTAAGAAGAAGCAGTCTGGAGCTCCTTCTCATGAGAAGGAGCAGGTGCTCCTTCTCATGAGCAGGTGCTCCTTCTCATGAGAAGGAGCACCTGCTCCTTCTTGAGAATGAGCTCCGGACAGCTCCTTCTAAAAGAAGGAGCAGTCCGGTGTTTTTTTTGTGAAAAAAAGCCGCTGTTTTTCGGTGGATTTTAAAAATTAGATATAAATATTTTAATAAAAATTAAAAATTAATTAATTATTAAAATGTATTTTAATATTTTTAAGGTTGAATTTTTTTTTTGTTACTTTTCCAAATAGAAAAAGATATTACATAGGTATAATATTTCTGACAACTCTATTGGAATTATCTATAAAATAGTTTGTAGATACAATTTTATATCTGCATGTAATCATGTATGTGTGTGTGTGTGTGTGTGTGTGTGTGTGTGTATATATATATATATATATAAATTATTTAGTGATAATTTAAATAAAATCCGATTTAATTGATTTGACAATTAAAAAAATATTCTCAATTAGTAGTATTAGATATTATGATATGAAGAAAATTAATTAATTTAAGCAATATATACTTAATAGTAAAAATGTAACATAATATGCATGAAAACGTGAAAAATTGGCGCTTCAGAATATTGCTCCATAAGTATGATATTAAAAAAAATATTTAATAGTTTTCTTGCAATAAAATCTTCTTTTTATTTGTGAATGATCCATTACATGCTCCAATGTTGCTATATCCAAGAATTATCACTAAATAAAATTGAAACTAATAAATTCAAATTAAACCAAAGTCATAGGAAAATTGAAAGCTTATTGTATTATTTGAATAAAATAGTTAATTATAAATTATTAAAAATGATAAATTTTTAAAGTGAAATTAAAAAAATTGAAAATATATTTCACTTAAATTGAATATTTAAATTGAATAAAAATATGTTACTGGTTTATAACAATTATGTACATGGTTTATTATTATTATTCATAATTTATTGAATTAAAATATATATGTTCAGTTATTTTAAATTTGAATTTAAATATACCTAATTTTCTTTAATTTATAATAATCTATTTTATCCGAATAATTCAACACGCGTCCCATTTTTCCACGCTATTCTATTTAACTCAAATTTATTATTTTCAAGTTCACTTTTTAGTAATGGGTAGCTATTCAAGCGATACAGAAGGAATAGAAGTATGTTTTCGAAAACCATCCCGGGTATTTTTATCATAACTCGCTTTTCCAACGTCGGATTTAACGGATTCGGACGTGCATAGAAAGCTAATTCGAATACCTACAACTTTCATGAAGAGGTCCGGTCCGGATTCGGCCTGGAAAAGGGACGAAAGTTCCCTTGAAGCTGCTGCATGTGTGCAGCTTTATGAAATCTGCATGTACCCAGTCCGAGTATTTGATTCGTAAATCGTTCTTCCGACGTGGGATTTCATCGATTCAAACGTCCCTGGAAATTTAACTCGAATACCTACGACTTTCATGAAGACGTCCGGTCCGGATTCGAACTGGAACATGGACGAAAGTTTCCATGAAGCTGTTGCATCTGTACATCAGTGTGAAATCAATATATATTGAGATTGTGTATTTATGTCATAATGCGTTCCCCCGATGTCGGATATCATCGATTCAAACGTCCCTGAAAAGGCAACTCGAATACCTACAACTTTCATGAAGAGGTCCGGTCCGGATTCGTCCTCTAAGAGGGACAAAATCACCATTCAATCAGCTGTATGTGTGTATTCCAGGACTATCCCATAGATAGAAATCTACACATGCCTATTTCCGTATATATCCATCTTTTTTTGAAAAAGGTAGAAGCATATTCCAAAACCATAGGGAGAGATATTTATATGCTTACTTTGTCTTCTTGTCCCCATTGACTAAACATTATGGACATGGTTTATTATTATTATTATTATTATTATTTATAATTTATTTAATTGAAATATATATGTTCAGTTATTTTAAATTTGAATTTAAATATACCCCATTTTTCTTAATTTATAATAATTTATTCTATTCGAATAATTCAACATGCGTCCCATTTCTCCACGCTATTTTATTTAACTTAAATTTATTATTTTCAAGTTCACTTTTTAGTAATGGGTAGCTATTCAACCGATATAAAGGGAATAGAAGTATGTTTTTAAAAACCATCCCGGGTATTTTTGTCATAACTCGCTTTTCCAACGTCGGATTTAACGGATTCAGACGTGCATAGAAATCTAATTCGAATACCTACAACTTTTATGAAGAGGTCCGGTCCGGGTTGGGCCTGGAAAATGGACGAAAGTGCCCTTGAAGCTGCTGCATGTGTGCAGCTTTATGAAATCTGCATGTACCCAGGCCGAGTATTTAATTTGTAAATCGTTCTTCCGACGTGGGATTTCATCGATTCAAACGTCCCTGGAAAGGTAACTCGAATACCTACGAATTTCATGAAGATGTCCGGTCCAGATTCGACCTGAAACATAGACGAAAGTTTCCATGAAGCCGCTGCATCTGTACATCAGTGTGAAATAAATATATATTGAGATCGTGTATTTATGTCATAACTCGTTCCCCCGATGTCCGATTTCATCGATTCAAACGTCTCTGGAAAGGCAACTCGAATACCTACGACGTTCATGAAGAGGTCCGGTCCGGATTCGAACTGGAACATGGACGAAAGTTGCCATGAAGCTGTTGCATCTCTACATTAGTGTGAAATCAATATATATTGAGATTGTGTATTTATGTCATAACTCGTTCCCCCGATGTCGGATGTCATCGATTCAAACGTCCCTGAAAAGGCAACTCGAATACCTACAACTTTCATGAAGAGGTCCGACCCGGATTCGTCCTCTAAGAGGGATGAAATTGCTATTCAATCATATGTATGTGTGTATTCCAGGACTATCCCGTAGATAGAAATCTACACATGCCTATTTCCGCATATATCCATCTTTTTTTGAAAAAGGTAGAAGCATCTTCCAAAACCATAGGGAGGGGATTTATATGCTTACTTTGTCTTCTTGTCCCTATTGACTAAACATTATGGACATGGTTTATTATTATTATTATTTATAATTTATTTAATTGAAATATATATGTTCACTTATTTTTAATTTGAATTTAAATATACCTCATTTTCCTTAATTTATAATAATCTATTCTTTCCGAATAATCCAACACGCGTCCCATTTCTCCACGCTATTCTATTTAACTCAAATTTATTATTTTCAAGTTCACTTTTTAGTAATGGGTAGCTATTCAAGCGATACAGAAGGAATAGAAGTATGTTTTCGAAAACCATCCCGGGTATTTTTATCATAACTCGCTTTTCCTACGTCGGATTTAATGGATTCAGATGTGCATAGAAATCTAATTCAAATACCTACAACTTTTATGAAGAGGTCCGGTCCGGATTCGGCCTGGAAAAGGGACAAAAGTTCCCTTGAAGCTGCTGCATGTGTGCAGCTTTATGAAATCTGCATGTACCCAGTCCGAGTATTTAATTCGGAAATCGTTCTTCCGACGTGGGATTTCATCGATTCAAACGTCCCTGGAAATTTAACTCGAATACCTACGACTTTCATGAAGACGTCCGGTCCGGATTCGAACTGGAACATGGACGTAAGTTGCCATGAAGCTGCTGCATCTGTATATTAGTGTGAAATCAATATATATTGAGATCGTGTATTTTTGTCATAACTCGTTCCCCCGATGTCGGATTTCATCGATTCAAACGTCTATGGAAAGGCAACTCGAATACCTACAACTTTCATGAAGAGGTCCGGTCCGGATTCGTCCTCTAAGAGGGACGAAATCGCCATTCAATCATCTGTATGTGTGTATTCCACGACTATCCCGTAGATAGAAATCTACACATGCCTATTTCCGTATATATCCATCTTTTTTTTGAAAAAGGTAGAAGCATCTTCCAAAACCATAGGGAGGGGGATTTATATGTTTACTTTGTCTTCTTGTCCCCATTGACTAAAAATTATGGACATGGTTTATTATTATTATTATTATTTATAATTTACTTAATTGAAATATATATGTTCAGTTATTTTAAATTTGAATTTAAATATACCCATTTTTTCTTAATTTATAATAATTTATTCTATCCGAATAATTCAACACGCATCCCATTTCTCCACGCTATTTTATTTAACTTAAATTTATTATTTTCAAGTTCACTTTTTAGTAATGGGTAGCTATTCAAGCGATACAGAAGGAATAGAAGTATGTTTTCGAAAATCATCCCGGGTATTTTTGTCATAACTCGCTTTTCCGACGTCGGATTTAATGGATTCAGATGTGCATAGAAATCTAATTCAAATACCTACAACTTTTATGAAGAGGTCCGGTCCGGATTCGGCCTGGAAAAGGGACGAAAATGCCCTTGAAGCTGCTGCATGTGTGCAGCTTTATGAAATCTGTATGTACCCAGTCCGAGTATTTAATTCGTAAATCGTTCTTCCGATGTGGGATTTCATCGATTCAAACGTCCCTGGAAAGGTAACTCGAATACCTACGACTTTCATGAAGATGTCCGGTCCGGATTCAACCTGAAACATGGACGAAAGTTTCAATGAAGCCGTTGCATCTGTATATTAGTGTGAAATCAATATATATTGAGATCGTGTATTTTTGTCATAACTCATTCCCCCGATGTCGGATTTCATCGATTCAAACGTCTATGGAAAGGCAACTCGAATACCTACAACTTTCATGAAGAGGTCCGGTCCGGATTCGTCTTCTAAGAGGGATGCAATTGCCATTCAATCAGATATATGTGTGTATTCCAGGATTATCCCGTAGATAGAAATCTACACATGCCTATTTCCGTATATATCCATCTTTTTTTGAAAAAGGTAGAAGCATCTTCCAAAACTATTGGGAGGGGGATTTATATGCTTACTTTTCTTCTTGTCCCCATTGACTAAACATTATGGACATGGTTTATTATTATTATTATTTATAATTTATTTAATTAAAATATTTATGTTCACTTATTTTTAATTTGAATTTAAATATAACTCATTTTTCTTAATTTATAATAATCTATTCTTTCCGAATAATCCAACACGCGTTCTATTTCTCCACGCTATTCTATTTAACTCAAATTTATTATTTTCAAGTTCACTTTTTAGTAATGGGTAGCTATTCAAGCGATACAGAGGGGATAGGAGTATGTTTTCAAAAACCAGTCCGGGTATTTTTATTATAACTCGCTTTTCTGACGTCGGATTTAACGGATTCAGACGTGCATAGAAAGTTAATTCGAATACCTACAACTTTCATGAAGAGGTACGGTCCGGATTCGGCCTGGAAAAGGGACGAAAGTGCCCTTGAAGCTGCTGCATGTGTGCAGCTTTATAAAATCTGCATGTACTCAGTCCGAGTATTTAATTCGTAAATCATTCGTCCGACGTGGGATTTCATTGATTTAAACGTCCCTGGAAAGGTAACTCGAATACCTACAACTTTCATGAAGACGTCCGATCCGGATTCGACCTGGAACATGGACGAAAGTTGCCATGAAACTTCTGCATCTGTACATCAGTGTGAAATCAATATATATTAAGATTGTGTATTTATGTCATAACTCGTTCTCCCGACGTCGGATTTCATCGATTCAAACGTCCCTGGAAAAGAAACTCGAATACCTACAACTTTCATGAAGAGGTCCGGTCCGGATTCGTCCTCTAAAAGGGACTAAAATTGATGATATTATATTTTTTTAATTTACTTATATTAAATTTTAATAAAATAAAAATCTAATTATAAAATTTATTATATTATATTTTTAAATTAAAATTTATTTGAAACACTTCATGCCTTATTTATTTTATTAAATTTATATAAATTAAATTTTCATATTCAATAATTAAATATTAAAAAATTGACTTTATTTAGTTTTTTATGTGATAAGAAAAAAAATAAAATGTGTAATTAAGATAAATAAAAAGAAAGTAAGTGAAAATTTTCTTTTGATATTTGGACAAGATAAGCAAGTGACTTTTTTTATTACTATGTATATGGGTCCGGTTCTTATATTTTTATGACCTTCCTATACATTTTCCTAGAGGTCAAATTTTTGTTTTATGTATTTTGTCCTTTTGCGCTGGACCCATCCAGCGCTGGACCTTAGACAACCCCAAATAATTAAGCACACTTCTGTCTGCTTCATCAATAGCTAAAAGATGACTAAAAAAAATACTTGGTTTATATATTTTTAGATTTATAATACTCGCTCCTTTCTTTTTTATTTGTCCATTTAGCAAAATATATTCTCTAATTAGTTGTACATTTAGAATTTTAATGTGATTTTAACTATTATCTTCCAAATTTACCTATTTCTAATAAATAACTCCATGTTTTCATTTAAAAAGCATTTATTAACTATTAGAAAAACATTGGTATTTTTCTTTATAAGTTAAGAAAAAAAGAGCACAATCTTCTTATGTGTAATATTGGCTAAATGGACAATTAAAATATAACGGAGGGAGTATTAAATTGAAAATTAAAAATTTTAATACTGAAATAACTTATTAAAAATTAATGTTTAGATAACACTATAAAAAACTATATATATTTTAGTTTTAGTTTATAATTCATAAAAGAACTTATTAGCTATAATTAAAACATTAAAACTACTGGCATATGATTCTGTTAAAACAGTAGGTTCTTTTTCTTCCATAAGCGTCTTCCAGTCCTCTTCTCCCAGTCATTATGAAAAAAAAAATTATAAACAATTATACCTATAAACTTTACTAATTTAGTCACTTAGACACCTCAATTGTCACGATAAATATGTACACATCTAAATTAATTTTTTTTATTATATTTAAATTTATTTTGATAGACTGAAAGTCACTTACTGAATAAAAAGCTATTTGGTTTTCTAAATTTTCAACGAGAGATCAAATTGATCAACTTTTAAATTTTTTGATTAATAAATCAAAAATTTCATTTATTATTTTTTTATTAATCATTTTTGTTATATCATAAATTCAAATTTTCAATAGTTTAGCAAAATACATAGATAAAATAAATTTATAAATTTAATTGAAAATTTCAAAACGGAATATATATTTTGTAAATCAAAATATAAATATAAAAATATAAATTCCAAAAATTCAATATATAATATTCTTAATTTTTTATATTTTAAATACTATTTTCAAATAATATTTTTTTATTAATATAAGATCCTAAATATTTAAATAAAATTATAAAATACATTTTAATATTAGCATGATGTTTATTAACTATTGTTATATTTTTATTAAACTTTTCATTGATTTGTATACAAAGACTTAATTACTATTTTAATTCTTTTAATAAATATTGAATAATTTTTACTTTTATAATTTACTATGTTTGGTGAGAATCATTAATTATTATAATTTAAAATTTAATGTAAGAAAAATTCCTAAAACTATTGATTTTATAATAATTTTATCATTCACAAAGTAGATTTATTTAGTTTAAAGTAAACACCAAAGAATAATTTTGTAAAAAAAATTAAATTGTTTCTAATTTGATCTCATAATACAAATTTATGAGTCAATTTAATTTATTTTTTGGTAAAAAAAATATTTTTTAAGGAGTCACTCTCTCCTGGTCATAATAATACAAAAATGTTGACTAGGATAAAAATGTTTTAATGTAACGAAAATATAAAATCTATGTGTGTAAATGATTATGTTAAAGTTGAGGTACCAATGAGTTATAACTCAAATAGTATAAGCGCTATAAATAAATCCTTCCATAAACGCTTCTCCCTTTTCAATTATCAAAAAAACAAATGTTAAACTTGAGATGCATAAATGATTAAGCCGTTAAAGTTTAAGGGCATGTTTTGTATTCAGTCAAATAATTGTAAAGAATTTTCCACTTTTTTCTCCATTGACATGTGGAACTTCACATTTACTCTTTTGTTAGAGCAAAACTTTTGAGTACAAAACTCCAAAAGGATGTATTGTTTACTATGTTCTTTCAGAAATACGATTCGACGCTCTCCACTTTGAGTGCATATTACTCCTCAACATAGTAAAAATTCGTAGAGTAATTTTTAGGATTAATTACAAATGCATATACGAACTTTATTCAAATTTACAATTACAACATAAACTTTAAAATTTGGCAATATCAGTAATCAACTTTTATTTTTTGGTAAATTGGTACACCGACCAATCACGCAACGACACATGGCGGTATATTAAAATGTCCACGTTAGAGTTTTTCGTGTTTGGTGTATCGATTTGCCAAAAGTGTAAAGTTGGTCACTAACATTGTCAAGTTTCAAAGTTTATGTTATAATTGCAAATTAGAATAAAATTCGTGTATAAATTTACAATTAATCCTAATTTTTATAAATAGAATCAATTATTATTATCTCCATGTTTTTAAACTTGGAGTACTACTTTTCTCGAATTTTAAAAATTATTGTTTTTTCTTAAATTTTTATATCGATATGATTGAAATCTATTTATAAAGAAATATTTAGTTTTTTTTTTCGAAAGAAAAAGCTAAAATGAGATGAATAGAAATTTTCTCTAAAATTTACAGAAAAATAATAGGTTGAATTAGGGGTGAGTAATGGTAGGTTCAATCACTAAACCGAACAAAAGCTAACGACTGGTCAGTTTTAATATTTCGGTGATCAAACTGGATTAATCATAATTTTATTAAAATTTAATTAGACCGAAAAAAATATTTAAATTTGGTTTGGTTCGGTCGAAATCAAAATTACTTTAATAAACCAACATGCTTAATAGAGCAAAGATATAAAAAATATAAATTGTTCTAACGCATCAACCGGATTGACCATTTAAATTTCCAAAACCAACTATCAATAGTTTCAAGAATAAAATTTAGTTATATGTTAAAACAAAATAGAAAAACACTTAAAACAACTAAGTACGCAACAAAGAATAGTGGCGCTCCTATAGAGTGGCGGTGGTGCCATGATGAAGTGGAAGCGGAGCTGCTGTGTCTTGGTCAAAGGGGCTTGTCGTTTTCTCTCAGTTTCATGCAAAAACTATCAAATTACACAAGGAAACACTTTGGAACACACTGGGATCGAAACACAGCGTCTAAACTTGAATAAAGCACCCTAAATACATGTTTCTAAGTGTATTTCATGGAAATAATGACAAAACAACTAAGTACGCAACAAGCATGGAAATCATGACAATTTAAGCTACAAGCATGCATTCTAAGCATCAAATTTCAACATGTGATGATTAAGACATATAAAAAACAGCATACAACATGTTTCTAATTCAATTTCATGGCAATCATATAAAAGACTTAAAACATAGCACTTATGTCAAGAACGAAGAACATGGCAATCATAGCAAATCAAACCTATCACATAAACTAAGCATTAGAGCAGATCATATTCGACATATGGTATGTAAGACTTATAAAAACAGCCTAAAGGCATGGCAATAAGACAGGTCTAGACTAATCATGGCATAAACATCAACTATGGCAATTATGGCTTAAACATTGCAAATAGGCTAAGCATGCATCCTAACTCACGTAATTCAAAAATTATGACATATATGAAATAAAAAGTGATATATAATGATTTGGGTCCTCAAAAGTACCATTCTGAGACCCTGGCTCGTTATATGGCGATCCGAGTGCAGAATCTAGCTTCTGATCGATGTGCAGCAGTGCGTTCTTGAATGATTGAAGCATTTATAGCTTTGTTTAATCAAATGGTGTGTGTGTGTGATTTGTGGTTCGGAAAACACTATGATTTATGGTTCGGACAACACTATGACTGTCAAACTTGCAAATTGGCCCATAAATTTCTAACATATTGCAATTAGTCAAATTTCACAAACTAAGATCACAATCTCTTTGGAATTTTATAGGCTACTTATGGTTAAGTATGTTTCAATCTTTCAAGTTTGTAATTGCGCACTGATCTAACCAACTTGAATTCAATCAAGCGAATCACAAGCTCGTTAACCAGACAAATTTCACTGTTTTCATCATTGGACGCTTCAGTTTTTTATCACTTTTATATGTCTGGAAAATAGTTGTCTACAGTTTGACCCTACTTTGACAGGAATTTACAAAGTAGGTCAATTCTTATCAAAGAAAAAGCTCAACGTTTAACAAGAAACAAGGGTACAGCCCCCACTAGAGGTACTCGCTCGCAGGTGGTTTTTCTAATGCCTTACCTTGAGCATTACCGATCATGGTGCATGACTCTGACTCCATGCCCCCTGATTATGGTCTACTCTGCGCATGTCCGAGAGCAACACTTCTCAACTGTCTTGAGGGTCATCCATTAGGTTTGGACTGCCCATTGTGTGCTCTGTGGAATGGAGCTATATACTCTCATCCGTCCCGAGAGTGATCCAATAGCTTGGACCCCTAGTCGTTATCTAGTTTGGTATTTCATAGGTTTAAAGAAGGGACATCATCCCCTCGGCCATCCCAAAGGCCATCCAATTACATGGATGCCTAGTCATTATCCTGTCCGGTACTTCTTAGGTTTGCAGAAGGGACAACATCCCCTCTTCCGTCCCTAGAGCCACCCTATTGCATAGGTGCCCGAATTTTGTAATTATTCTACAATTAACAGAAATGTCTGAAGTTTATTTAAATGGTCAAAATCACAAGTAAGATATTTGTGCCCTTGGCGTCTACTTCCTTTATATATTTGCACAACTTTCAACTGTACTTTAGTTTTAATCTAGATGGTTTCCAAAATGCTCAAAACTCCCCACAAATATCAATTATGAACTTGAAACGCTGAAATATGAAATAAGGCATAAAGCGCTCAGATTAACCAACAAACACATGATATTAACGCTAAAAAGAACATGAATTATATGAGCAATTCTACTCTAATCACTTCTCAATACCACTCTCTCCGAAGCACAAAAGAATAAGAAGAGAAAATGCATCATGATGAAAATGATCTTCCATATAAACATCTTTGTTTAGATTAGATTCATTTTCAAAGGCCACGAATCAAATTATTCAAAATTCATTTTTTAATACGAGAGAAAGATTTAAATTATGCACGATGAAAAACACCTAATGCAGATTATGAAGGAGGGCATTCCAGACATGTCCATAAGAAGATTTATTGATGATTTTATTTTATTTTATCTTTATAAAGACTCAGTTTTGCTTCGTCCAAAACTAAGGAAAAAGATAAAAGGATTTTCAATCTTATCTTAATTCTTTCTCGAATTAATGGCCAAGAAGATTGAAGCAGATGTTGTGCCCCGTCGTTGTTGTTCTTTAGAAAGAGGACAAATATGATTGTATTTTTATAAATAAAAAGTAAAAGTAAGTTGAAGGTATTTAATTGGTTAACTAGCTAGTGTAATTAATTTTATAAGTTCTCAATTTTTTGTAAATAAATTTTAAAATAAGGGGAATGATATGCTTTCCTCAATAATAAATATAAGTTGGGAGAGACGTAGCTAAAATGTAGAGAGAATGCCGCGTGGATGAGATTGATAGATTTAGAAAAATAAAATTAAAAATCAAAAACTATGGCTTGTTATATATTATGCATTTTATGTGTTGTTGTAAACTATCAATTATATAGCTGATTTTAATAAAATATTATATTTTATAATCAATTTCAGTGTGATACCCTATAGTTTTTCGGTTAGTTGTGATGAACATTCCTACATTGCCATGATTGGTTTTGTATACTGTTTACCTTGTATGACATGTTATGATATGTGTTTTAACTTATCGTTTTGTCTTTTTGTTGGGGAGTCGTCGTTTGAAATTTTGGAGTATCGTTTGCTTATTGAGACCAGATTTGGTTTGGTCTCGATTGAGACACGCATATCTCGATCGAGACCAAGTGTTAAATTTTATCCGCCAGTTTTGTTGGTTGTATGTCTCGACTAAGACACTCATGTCTCGATCGAGACATGACAAAATTTGGTCAGGTCTTGATCGAGACCATCATGTCTCGATCGAGTCATGGCTCTAGGCAGCATGGGTCTCTATATTGGAACCCCCCCCCCCCCCCCCCTTTGAGTCATTCACTCACCACTCTCACCAAAATCATACTTCGCTCTTTACCACCATTAAAACACTCCCTCAACTCACCCTTCTTAAATCCTTGTGAATTTTGGAAGCCTAAACACTCAAACCTCATTGTTTACTTGTTTGACATCCTTTAAACCCCTAAATCTAGTAGATTTCAAAGTATTAGGTGTTAGGTTCTTCCTCCGTTGTTGAAGTTTGGAGCTTTTTGATTGATTTCCTTCTACTCTTGTGCTCTTCCTTAGAGATTATTTCTTGGCTCTAGATTGTTATTTATATGGTTGGTTTGAGTTGGGTTTGTTTATTTGTGTAGAGAATGGGTTATTGAATATTGTGTATGCTTGATTGTTGAGATTTACATGATTATCAACTTAATTACTATGATGAATGTTGATCTTGCCCTTTGGGCTTTATTTTATCATTGAGTTTGGTTGATACTCATGCTAAGGTTTGTGTGAATTGGATTGGGCATACTAAATTTTGTTGGATTTGTTGATTTCTATGTGTTATGGTTTGAATTGCGAGTCATGGTATGAATTGGATTGTTGGTTGAACCTTAGTTATGTGTTGGTTCATTATATGATGGCTTGATGTTTGTGTTAGGCAGTGCTCCCTTATTTTGCAATTGATATTAGGATATTATGTCTTAAATAAAATTCCCGGTTTATTATATATGCTATATAGATGTTTTATTTATGGTTGCGGGATGGACAATGGTATTCCTATTCGACGATTAGGCTTAGAAGTCATGAAGACTCAGCCACTCAATAATCTATGATTTAAAGCTAATTGATTTCAACCATTTTAATTTTAAAAGGAGATTTTTTGGAAATGGTTTTAAACCTTGAAGCACACCTAATACTCGAATGTTATTATTTGGTTGGTTATGAATTGGTTGATTTTATGTTGACGGATTGCTTAGTCAAGTGTGTGATGATTTGCTTTATATGTTGAGTCATTTAGTTACTAAATTGTGTATAGAAATCTCTAGAGTTAGGATGTGGGGTCCAATGTTCATTGATTTTGTATTGTTCCTAGACCCGTCGTCTACTCATGCATCAGAGTTGGACCAAGGCTATTGGAGCATTCCGAAGTTCTTTTCGGGAATTGTGTATCGTGAGTTTATATTATTATTTACATTTATTTAGAAACTTATTATATTTGTTATATATACTTATATAGATTATACGAACGTTTTATAACTATTCTAAATACTATTATGGATTAGTTGGAACTTCTATCTCATGGGAATCATTAGGACTACGTGCGCACCGGTAATAATCATTGGTATACGCTATATGGATATGGATTGGAGATACATCTTGCCGATAGTGAAGACACCGGTTATATATTCATCTCCTGGGACTCGCGTATTGTGGTTCGATTGATAATCGGGGATCGGTTGGAGATACGTCTCACCGACACGACTCTTGAATTTGTATATATATATATATATATCTCCGTAATGGTAAACTATATTTTCAGATGCTTTGGATGGTTTTATTTTATTAATTGTGTATTAATAACATGAACCCACTCAGTATTATCTGACCTCTGTTGTTTTCTCCACCTTCACGTTTGATATTTTTAGACGGTGTGTTCTCCCGAATTCTATTCCTCAATATTTATTCTATTTTTATTTTGTACGTTCAAACTTTTATAAACTCTAGACCGTCGTAGTTATTAGTAGTCATTTGAACTACATTACCATTATTAAGATTATATTATTATTCGGGTTTTTCCAAAGTTGATATTGTATGGATTTTTGGCATGCTACCCTTGTTTGGACAACGAGGCTTATGCATGATTGCTTATATTTATGATTGGAGTCTCGGATTGTTACCGAGCATTGGCATGGTTTATATTATATGTGGTTATGCATGATGTTGGAGTCTGGGTTGCCCCCGAGTATTGGATATTTTGCAATTGGTGATATGTTGATTGATCCGTTTAGTCTTGTTATGGGTTTCAGAGCTCACACTCCCATTCCCTAGCGCCGATCACGGCTTATGATTTTGGGTTGTGACATTCATCTGACCTTATATGTTTATAAATTCATTAGTTAAATCTTATTTTGTAAGTATTTTAATTATTTAAAATAAACTCTTTAATTTTATCATATGAGTTAGCCCATGCGTCTAAAGATAATTTTAAGGGCTTTTTATATAAAAAATTATTTCAGTAAAGTGATTATTTTTTATACGCTCACTTTAAATTTTTTTACAATTATATGCTTTTTTAGAATACAATTTTATTTCTACCTCCTTCTCCAAACTCCACCTCTATTAAATTTGAAAATCGATTCTTTCAAATTTTAATTTTTCTCTTCTTCAATTTTCACATATTGAAAACTATTGATTCAATTATTCAAAACTCATAATTTTTTCCAAGTTTCACTTGATGCAAATCATCTATGAATTTTTTCAAAAGGAGATTAAGTTTTAATAATTTAATTTTTGTTCTTTTATAAACCCTAAGTATTACAAAAAGATGCATTGATTCTATTTCTAACTCTATGTTTGTAGTTTGTAAGTTGAGTTTGTGAAAAAACAAGTGGTAGTAAAATCACACTAGTAGTAGCCATATAGTTTGATTTAAATCTTGTGATCTTCTTTTTTCATATGCCTATCGTACTATGGAGGGAGTTATTGATCTAACATTGGGTTGAATGAGAAGTGATGATTAATTAATATGTAGTTGGATATGTTACAATGTAAATCATCTATCTATTTGTTAGATCTGAATTATGTTGTAACTTTTTTTTTATTTAATCTGAAAATCAATAACTCTATTGCTATATTGTTGTTGGAGATCTTTAAAAAAACCGAAGATAAATATAACTCCTGTGATTATTTAATGAGTGCAAACTGTGACTCCAAACAAAAACATATATAATTATATATCGTACATAATATAATTTCATTCAAGTATGAAGAAGCTAAAACAATCATTTGAGCATTCAAATGAATTTATAAATCTTACTTAGTAATATAAACAAACAAAGTTGAGAATATTATATTTCATTTAAAGAGTAATCAACAAGCAATCAACGAATAACAAAAAAGCAAAAAAATGAGCAACAAGCAGTAAATGAGCGATCATTAAGCAACCAACGAGCAATTAAAAAAGCAAATAAAGAGCAATTAAAACTGAAATCATATCAAATTTATTGCATACACATGTCTTTTCTCATTCATTTTTTTTTAAAAAAAAAATTATCTTATAAATTACTTTGAAATATTTACAAGTTTTATCTTTTAGTTTATGTACAAAAATTTACTTATATTAAAATTTCTTTAAATTAAAATAAAATGATTATAATAGGATAATACATAAGTAAACTCAAATTATATTTAAACAAAAACAGTACATAAACACAAATAAAAATAAATTTGAAGATAGTTAAAATATTTGTATTTGTTTGTTCTTAACAAGATTCTGCAAGGAGTCCCCGCGTATTTTTATGAAGACTTATCCCCTTAAAATCCCCCCACCTTTTACCCCCAATTCGTTTGCACCCTCACGTTGTAAAACCACCAAATATACCCAAATTACGACCTTTCACTTTCAATTGTACCCTCAAGCATTAAATTGACCTTTTTTTACTTGAAAAATGTTCAAATTAATACTTTAAATTTTAGCATATATTTTAAAATAGGACTTAATATTTTATTTAAAACAAAAATAAACCTATTTTTTCAAGTCAAAAGAGATCAATTTAATGCTTGAGGGTGCAACTGAAAGTGAAAGGTCGTAATTTGGGTATATTTGGTGGTTTTGCAACGTGAGGGTACAAACGAATTGGGGGTAAAAGGTGAGGGGTTTTTAAGGGGATAAGCCTTTTATGAAAGATGTTCATTTTTCTATTTATATTTTTTTTTAAAGTAATTGTTGATATATTTTTTGTGCAAAAAATTGGGCTTATACAACATGTATCCATTCAACAAAAACTTAGGGTTTTTTCATAAATCCCTTAAAAATGTTATGTTGTTATATTTTTACCTCACAATATTAATTTTGGCAGAAATCTCTCAAAAAAATGAAAAACTTTCCACAAATCACTCATAACCCAAAACATCTTAATTTATAATAAATTATGACGGTTTTACCCCACCAATGTGCAATATGGAGACATACGGCATGCAACATGTTATATTTTAGCTGCTTTCACATTCTAAAAAGTAACCAACTGATATCAAGCCATCTATTTATTAGGAATCTCTAGCCAATTAACACGTGTATGTTTCTAATGCTCATTACTGCACATACCGCTTCATTGCAATCTTGACATTATAGTGTATTAAGGTATGTTAAGCACATGATAATAGCATGTACATCCAATCCAACCAATTGAACTTTTTCATCCCTAAAATCTACCTGAATCAAATTTGTAGATATATTCTTGTTTTAATTTTAATAAAATCTTAAATAGTCCAATTTTATTTCACTATTAATTTATTTATTACTTTATAACTTATTTTTGATAGTATAAATTATTAAAAAATTAATTTAAATAGAATAAATTAATTTATAATTTGTAATCAATTTATTAATATATTAGTTATTTTAAGTTTACATTGAGTACTTTAAATTTACACAAACCATTGTGGAAAAATATTAGATACTTTATTTTAAGTTTACGTTGAATTTATTTTAAGTTTAAATTTAATTTTTATTCAGTTTATATCAAGTACATTCACTTAACTATTAATTTTTTTTTAAAAGTCAAATTTTAATAGTGTATATTTTCAAAAATTTAATTTAATTAGACTAAATTAATTTTCAATTTATAACCACTTTACTAAAATTTTATTCAAGAATAGTTTACAGTAAGTTTACATATTAAGTTTATATTAAGTTGAGATTGAGTTTACATTACGTTCATATAGGCCACCGTATATTTTTATAAAAAAATTATTTTCGATTTACTATTAGTTTATTTGTCACTTTATAAATTTTTTTTAATAGTATACATTTATAATAAATTAATTTGATTATTTGAGATTAGTTTATATTGAGTTGATATTAAATTTATATTGAGTTAATATTAAGTTTATATTGAGTTTACATTAGGTTCATATTGAGTTTATATTAAGTTTACACCGACCATTACGAAAAACTTTAAAAATTTATTTCAATTTACTATTAGTTTATTTGTCATTTTAAAATTTTACTTTAATAGTGTAAGTTTTTATTAAATTAATTTAATTAGAGTAAGTTAATTTTAGATTTATAATCACTTTACTAAGAGTTTATTCTAGATTGGTTTATATTGAGTTGATATTAAGTTTACATTGAGTTTACATCAGGTTCATATTGAGTTTATTTTAAGTTTACGTACCGACCACTGCGGAAAACTTTAAAAAGTTTACTTTCAATCTACTATTAAATTATTTGTCACTTTAGAAATTTATTTTTAATAGTATAAATGTTTAAAAAATTAATTTGATTAGAGTAACTTAATTATAGATTTATAATCAGTTTACTACGAATTTATTTTTGATTAGTTTATTTTGAGTTGATATTAATTTTACATTGAGTTTACATTAGGTTCATATTGAGTTTATTTTAAGTTAATGTACTGACCACTGTAGAAAAATTTAAAAAGTTTTCTTTCAATTTATTATTAGTTTATTTGTCATTTTAGAATTTTTTTTTTGAATTATTAATATATTAATTTGATTAGACCAGATTAATTTTAAATTTATAAAAAAATAATATTAAGTTGACATTGAGTTAAGTTTACACCGACCAACACGAAAAAATAAATAGTTTACTTTTACTTTATTAGTCACTTTTTTTTTAAATTATTAGTAAATTAATTCTATTAAGTTAATTTTAAAATTATAATAAGCTTATTAAGAATTTTCTTTATACTTATTTAGGATTTATATTGAGTTGACATTGGATTTATATTAAATTTACATTAAATTTATATTCAGTTCATTATAAATATATGTATTTTATTCATTTAAATATAAATTAAGTGTGCCATAAATATATTAATTCATTTATAAAATATATTAAATTTTATATAAGTTAATCTAATATTCCTTTTTTCAAATTGACTTCCAATATTTTTATTTTTATTCAGAATTAAATAATTAATTTTTATATATATTTTTAGTAATATTGTGAAGGAAAAATAGAAAAGATTGAAAAATAAGTAAGTGAATGTTGTATTTTTATATGAATAAGTAAGCCATTAGAAAAAATTAATTCTTATAAACAATTAATTTTTGTATATATTTCTATTAGTAATTTTCTTTGTGTAATAAATTTGACAGCTTTTTCCTCAAAAGAAATAAAAGTGAAGTAGCTCTCAATATTAAATTGAAGTACAACACACCATTAGCACAAAGAAGCTTTTGCAGAGCAAGAAAAAATCGTGACCATTGAACAAGCTTTAAATATACACTGTTGATGCATAAAATTTTATTGGAGAATTATGGACAAAGTTCACACGTGATGTTGTCATAGTAGCATATAGAAAATAGGGAAAATAATTGTGTGTAATAGAAACACAATAAGAAAATAGAATATAAGGATAAAATAGAGAAAGGTAAATTTAAAAGGTAGACATGAAATCTTTTTAAGAAAATTGAGAGATTTTTGCAAAAAAAAAAAAGTTGGGTGATTTTCACAAACTTTTGAATTTTTGGGTGATTTGGTGTAATTTTCTCAAAAACTTATACTGTACTTTTTTTTCAGTCCATCATGAATATAAACTTACAATATATTTTGTTGTATGGTATCATTATTATAGCTTATGCAAGCTGTGGACCAGAGGCCCATAGCTGCACTAAATCTAGACGTGTGGTCTTTCGGGTCTCCTTCTCCGTTAAATATTGGCAAGGTGGGTAGCTTCATGTTGTAAGGGATTGTTTCTTCCATGATTTCGAATGACAGGGGCGAATCCTTCAGTCTCAGGTCGTCTATATCCAGCTCTTCGGATTTCGGCTTCTTAAAAACTTTGGCAATTTTCTCCTCCAAGTCCTCTTCTACTACATACGTGGTTTTGCTTTTCCGGGGCGATTCAGAGGATTCGCCTTTGTCTTCCTAGTTCTTTTTTCTAGACTGTGCCTTTTCAGTATCTTTTTCTTGCCTTTTCCTTTTTGTTGGGGCATCCTCTTTATCTTTTTCTCTTCTTTCCTTTCTCTTGGAGTTAAGTCTGCTTCGGGTATCATCTTGATTTTTTTCATTCTTTGCTGCATTCCCTTGATTTTCCTCTTCTAACTCATCGTTCTTGTGTTCTCGGTTTCTGAGTTTTCTCCACCTTCGTTTTTTCCTTCGTTTCTCCTTGTGGGTCCTTGGTGATTTGGATTCCTTGCGCTTTCTGCTCTGTGTCTTCATCGGGCAGGGGACGGGCTAAATTTTTTCCTCAATATCCTCATGGTTTCATCATGATTGACGTTTGATCGTTTAGCTTCGTTAGCTAGTCTATCCATATTTGTTTGGACAGCTTCCAACACCTTTTTTTCAGAATCTCGTTATATACTTATGGGGTTACCATGCCTGGTTTTTCTCATTGTTGGCTCTGAGGTCAGGGAATGCAATAGGTTGCTTCCTCTGATCAGGTTGGTCTGGTATTGGGGGGTGGAGAACGACATTCCCCCGGTGTTACTCCCTCCAGTTGTATTGTGTACGCAGTCGCCGGTGATGGTAATCACCTCAAGCATTTGTTAATTTGTCTAGTATCCATCAGCTGTTTATTCTTGAGGTTTGATCCATTAGAAGTCATCTTTTTCAATGAATATTTATTTTGAGTTCATACAAAGCTTCTTCTTATTCGAAGTTTTGGAGCTTTTTCCCACAAACGGCGCCAATTGGTGGAGTCTGCCTTCTGATCTGGTGGATTAACCTACAAAAAAGGGTAGCAGCTAACCGGATGGTGGTGGTCCGATTAACTCTCCGATGCTAAAGTAAGTATTGAGTTTTGAGCAGCATTTTAAGTATATGAATGTATTTGTGTGTTTAGGCATTACCTCAGACTCTCTATATAATAGTTGAATGTATACCATGTAGTCATGGAATAAAAAAAGTGATTCCTATTTAGTATGATTTGACCCTGATTAGGAGTGTATTTCCTTATTTGGATGAAAGTCCTATTCATGAATATCTTTCTAAATAGTCTTATCTTCCTAAGTTGGAGTTTATCTTCCTAAGTTGGAGGTTGTATCCAAAGGGGAAAGATCTTCGTGGATTTGATCGTTTGGCCGAATCGCTAAGTCGACGCGCTTTATCCGATACTACAGGGGATTCGGTCTTATCTTTGTGGTTTGAAGTATTATTACAGTCAAGGCGAATCTCATGGATTCGGTTGTAAATTTTATCTTAGCCCTTTGGGCGAGAATCCGATATCGTTTAAGGATGGATCTCCTGCGACTCGGCTCTACAGTACTTATGATAGGATCTGATTCTTCAAGGGACTCGGCGCTAAACTTTTGTTTTTTGTTTAGTTAGGTCCTTAAATGGAGATCCATTTAAAAACTTAATGAACCAAAAAAATAAAAGTTTTGGCATCCAATGAACCAATCAATGAAAGTTTTGGGATCTGAGAAAGCCAAATAAAATTGAGGGATCTGATGAACTAAAAAATAAAAGTTTATAAAAGAGTGTATGCAACCTGCTTCATCAAGACTGCTCCGTGTGCATATCTGCTGCTACTTCATAATATTGTGCAATTGCCTTGTCATCATTTCCAGCTGTATTACAGCTATATTACAGCTGTATTCCAGCTCATAATTTTAGCTTCATCTAGCTTTATTTTTAGTCTATAAATAGCATTAGGCTTGTAGTTTAATTCCTTTAGTTTTTGTAATTGAAAACTCAATTCAATATAATTTCAGTTACCGGTTTGTTTTCTGATATGGTATCAGAGCGGGTCCGAGCCCGGGATCAGGCGTTGTCGCCGGTGTTGCCGCCGCGTTTCAGTTTTATCGTTTCTTCTCCGTTGGACTGAACTGGATGTCCAGTCCCAGCAGTCCGGATTGATTTCAGATTCAGTTTGTTGTTGAGCATCGCTATCGGTGACTCCAATTTCTCGTTCATCGCTATCGGTGATTTTCTATCGTTTTCAGTTCATCGTTATCGGTGCTGAAAATTCAAGTTCTCTGTTGAATCGTTGCTATCAACGATTTCAGTTTGTTGAAGATGAAATCACTGAGAATTAATTACATTAGAGAAAAAGACCAGTTGTGCAATTTCAATTGTTGGAAGAAAGTGGAGTGGTGCTACAAATAATCCTTGCCCTGTGAAGATTATTCTTTGTTCAATATCTGCGAAGAAATGGTAGCTTGAAGACTCTGATCAATGCAACAGATATTATGATGCTTGTTGCAAGTTGCTTCATGCTGCTTGCTACTGATTCTATAGAATTGTTGCAAAATTGTTGCCATATCAAGCTAGACATATCAAATACATGTCTAGCTTGAGGGGGAGTAAAAGAGTGTATGCAACCTGCTTCATCAAGACTGCTCCGTGTGCATATCTGCTGCTACTTCATAATATTGTGCAATTGCCTTGTCATCATTTCCAGCTGTATTACAGCTATATTACAGCTGTATTCCAGCTCATAATTTTAGCTTCATCTAGCTTTATTTTTAGTCTATAAATAGCATTAGGCTTGTAGTTTAATTCCTTTAGTTTTTGTAATTGAAAACTCAATTCAATATAATTTCAGTTACCGGTTTGTTTTCTGATATGGTATCAGAGCGGGTCCGAGCCCGGGATCAGGCGTTGCCGCTGGTGTTGCCGCCGCGTTTCAGTTTTATCGTTTCTTCTCCGTTGGACTGAATTGGATGTCCAGTCCCAGCAGTCCGGATTGATTTCAGATTCAGTTTTTTGTTGAGCATCGCTATCGGTGACTCCAATTTCTCGTTCATCGCTATCGGTGATTTTCTATCGTTTTCAGTTCATCGCTATCAGTGCTGAAAATTCAAGTTCTCTGTTGAATCGTTGCTATCAACGATTTCAGTTTGTTGAAGATGAAATCACTGAGAATTAATTACATTAGAGAAAAAGACCAGTTGTGCAATTTCAATTGTTGGAAGAAAGTGGAGTGGTGCTACAAATAATCCTTGCCCTGTGAAGATTATTCTTTGTTCAATCTCTGCGAAGAAATGGTAGCTTGAAGACTCTGATCAATGCAACAGATATTATGATGCTTGTTGCAAGTTGCTTCATGCTGCTTGCTACTGATTCTATAGAATTGTTGCAAAATTGTTGCCATATCAAGCTAGACATATCAAATACATGTCTAGCTTGAGGGGGAGTAATAGAGTGTATGCAACCTGCTTCATCAAGACTGCTCCGTGTGCATATCTGCTGCTACTTCATAATATTGTGCAATTGCCTTGTCATCATTTCCAGCTGTATTACAGCTATATTACAGCTGTATTCCAGCTCATAATTTTAGCTTCATCTAGCTTTATTTTTAGTCTATAAATAGCATTAGGCTTGTAGTTTAATTCCTTTAGTTTTTGTAATTGAAAACTCAATTCAATATAATTTCAGTTACCAGTTTGTTTTCTGATAGTTTAAAAACTTGAGAAAGTTAAATAAAAGTTGAGATACCTGATGAACAAAACCGTATATTTTAAGGACTCTAAAATAAGTTTAGCCTGAAATAGAACGCGTTGTTATTGTTTTGTGAAGAAACTTTATTTGTTTCCGCCGGCCACGTTCTTATTGTTTTGTGAAGAAACTTTAAAAGAGTTGGGTCAAATATTCAATGTGGCCCCTCAACTATAACTCATGGACCACTTGAGACTCATAATAGTTTTAAGTGGAACATAATGTTAGAGAGAACTTAAAACTGCCAATTAAGTTGAGGTGATGTAGCCCAAAATGGGACTCAATATCAGTGAAGGATCTATATAATTTTACGAAGATTAATTATTAGACCCAACGGTTTTTTACATCATTCGTTAAATAAAATATTTTCTACATATATTTAATTGTTAAAAAAGAAATAAATATTAAAAAAATTATCGCATATATTTATAAACTTAGTATATAAATAACGTGTCACAACCACTATATAAAATAAAGGGCAAGTCACTAAAACCCTCATATATTTTAGTCAAATACACTTACTCACCTTTTTATTTTTTGTAAATCCACTATTACATTCCCATGTTTAGATAGATATATTGCACTATTATACCCATTTAGTAACTTTTTTATTAGTCAACTCGGTCAAATAGTTAGATTTGATTCTTAAACTTATTTTTTGTCTAGTTTCGTCAGAAAATTTTCAATTTTATTTTTTAAAATAAATTAATCATTTATTTTTTCTAAAATAATAAAAAATAACTAAAATATATGTAAAATTTCAATAAAAATATAGTTATATTTTTGATAAAGAAATAAAATATTATGTATCTTGTCAACAAATAAATTATTAGCTAACTATATTAATGTTGAAAATATTATTTTTTTTATAAGGATAATTTATCAATTATATTAATATGTGAAAATTATTAAAATGTGATGATCTATTTATGTTTAATAAGATTAATAAACAATCACATTTAATAATTTAGTATTTGAAATATTACTTCATTTTTTAGAATTTTTAATAAAAAAATTTCTTTTTAGAATTTTTAATAAAATTTATAAATAAATTTTATTCAAATGTTACATCATATTTTAATTAAATTTACTTTTATTTTTGAAAATAAATAAATAATTAATTTTCATTTTTTTGATAATTTTCGGATGAAACCAAACAAAAAATAAGTTTAAGAGTAAAATCTAACTCTTTGACCGAGTTGACTAATTGAAAAGTTATCAAATGGGTGTGATAGTATAGAATATATGAGGGGTGTTATAGTGAATTTACAAAAACTAAAGGGTGAGTTAGTTTATCCCACTAAAATACAGGGGGGTTTTAGTAATTTACCATAAAATAAACATCTATCAGATGAAATTCATGGATACAATTTTTTTAATGAATAATATTTATATTAAAGTGCATAAGAAGTGGCAAAAACCTTAAGCTAAAACCTTTCACAGAAAATGTAAAAAGGCACGCTAAAAACTACGACTTAGAGGAAAAACAAAATTAAAAGTCCGAGAACAAGAAATCAAAAGCCGAGTCGGCAAAATTCCTATTATAACTCTTATATAACTAAACCGCCCTGAAAAAACAGCTAAAAATCACGGCATCCTTATCTGAAGCCTTCTCCTGAAAAATTCTCATATTCCACATTTTTTTAAATCACAAGCATCCAAGTTACCTGTCAAAGTTTTCAGTATGGACCCCTAGAAATAATATTGTTCCATTGCAACATAAATTCCACAAAAGATGCAGGAAAAATCTAAACCACGTCAAGTTTCTAAAGAATGATACACCAAATGCTATTAGCAAAGATGCAGTGAATAAAAATATGTGCTTGTGTTTGCACAACATCACAGATAGAGCACATGGAGTTCTCCAAAGAAACTATAGAACGAATAGCTTAAAAATGTAGGGAAAAGACTCTATCATGAATAGCAAGCCAAATAAAAAAAACTTAACTCGAGGAGGCGCTATAGATTTCCAAACATGCTTGAGCGGATTAAACAAAACAGCCCCGTACCGAACATGACCCCCTACAACATCAGTTATTGTCTCCATAAATCCCACACTCAACTGCTTAACATCAGCCCCCGCTAGAGTTGCCAGATAATTAACAGCTCCTACACGAGCAGTAGAAACAGCTATTGAACGAGCAGTAGTAACAGTCTTTAGACTGACAGAATCAGATGCCTCACACCAAATATTTTGATTCACTAAACCCCAAACTGTAGAACTCTGAAAAGATGGATGACGAGGAACTGTTACACTTCCTCCAAAACTGTCCCCAACACTACCATATAGCTTACAGAAAGAAGCTACACTAAACATACCCGAAGTATACTTCCACACTTCAATTCTTAAACTCAAACCATTTCTCTTGTAACTTATCTTTTTCAATTAACCTGTTAATTATTTACTTTAACCCAAATACATACGTATTATTTATACCCAAATAAATAATACTAATCCATAATTATTATTTTCGTCAAAAATTTTTGTATTTGTAATTTTCAAGATTAATTTATTATTTACCAATTTGGGACCTAAACTCCACTTTGATAACTTTTCTCACCGTTTCCCTTAATCCCAATTCTATCCTTTAATTAGGTTCTAATACCAAACTTTCCGTACTCAAACCCGACCTACTCGGGTCTCGTCTTAATATATTTCTTCGATATCCTTCATCCTACTAGCTCGGTTATCGAAAATAGACAAATTACCTATTATAGCAACGTCAAATTTACGGGGTATTACAACATGTTAACTCATACGCGATACCAAATAAATGGATCGTGTTATGGATTGACTAGGAAAATAATACAAGCCTTTTACAAACTGTACTACTTATAATAATATAGAAATAGAAAGGGTTATAATTTATAAAATATTTACTTGAAAGTATTAAGTGTGTGTGTATATCTATATATATATTAAACATATTAAGTTTTATAATTTAAGTATATATCAAAGAATTTGAGGTTAAAAAATCATATTTTTTAATATTTTGAATATCTTTACAAGTTTAATGGATCATGTTAATCGTATCATGGTGTTTATTTATCTTAACATGCTAACAATTTCGTGTTGTATTATCTAGGCCAAATTCATGTAGAGGCCCCTGTACTTTACACTTTTTTCCCGTAGGTCTTTATACTTCATTTTTGTATTATCTAGTCCCTCTACTTACCTATTTTTTATTTTCAGATTCTTTTTGAGTTTTTTTCAGTCCTTTTATGTGACTGGAGGAAAAAAAATGCAAGTAGAGGGATTGGAGGAAACAAAAATTGTAAGTACATGACTGGAAAAAACTCAAAAAGGACCTAAAAATCAAAAATATGTAAGTAGAAGGACCAGATAATTATAAAAATGAAGTATAAGGACCTACGAAAAAAAAAGTGTCAAGTACATGGACCTATACATGGGTTAAGCCTATTATCTATTTTGAATAAGCTTTGTGGTAGAATTGGAAATTAACCCGATTCACTAAATGGATTGTTTTCATGTGATCTACATAGTGTCAAAAGAGGGTCATTACGACATAGACACGACCCAACCCATCTTGAAACTTTTAAAATAAATTCATAGTAATATTTAATAAAAAGTATTCAAATAAATTTTTATGTATTGTTTCGTTTAATTCAACACGTAAGATAATAAATTTGACCAACATATATAAACATAAATTTCTTCACCAAGATAAAAATAGTTGACTTGAATATTCTTTTAGCTGATATTTGAAGATTGAAAATTTAAAATTACAATACAGATGTCGAGCATTGTTAGAAAAATAAATTTTGAAAAAAATCCTTGTCAATTTTGAGGATGTAATCTCGATATATTTGATGAATATAAATATCAATTAAAATACAGTATAAACAAAAACTCATGGAAAATAATTATGAATACATAATTTTATTGTTTTAACATTATATAATCATTATTTTATATAAAAAAAATTATAATTTAAATCTCTGATATATAAAAATTTCACCATATAATATATTTTGTGTCTACCATAGTCCACGGTCCATTGAAATTTAAAAAGTTAAATGAATGAAGCATTTCTAGTTTCCTTTTTCTAATAATTAGATCAACGTATTAAGTTTGAAATTTATCCCGATAGTTTCATTATATAATCATTTCAAAAAAAAAAATTCTAAATCGAGAATATTCAAAATTAGACACTCATTAACGTATTTTTCAGATAAATTTTTATAAGTGACTTACAGTTAGCTCAAAAATATATAACAAATAAATAGCAAACTACGAATAAACGAGTTAATACTTATAAGAACTCATCTTCAGATTTTTATTTTTATTTTTTTTATATTTTTGTTTACTTGTTCTTTTTTAAAAAAATTAGTCACTTTGTCTCCTTAAATTTTCGTAATAATTGTAAAATGAGTAATGAATTTTATATAAGAAGATAACAAAAACAGAAATAAAAAAAACTAATTAAAAAAATAAAACGAATTAAATAAAAAATGAAAATTATAGAAATATGAGAGAATGATTTCTGCCTTGTTTTTAAAGCCGAAACAAAGTGACCCCATTGTCTAGTATTATATAAAGTTTATGATATAATAAAGTTGACCCTATTACCCATAATATGTGAAACAAACAATATTTGTATATAATCTTAAACAATAAATCAAGCTCCAGCCCCATCTAATCAGCCTTTTAGTCAATCTATCTAACCACCAATGCACTTATTCATTTGTTCCCACTCTATCTTTGGCATGGCGTAAATGAGAAGAAAAACTATTAACCATAACCACTAAATTGATTTCATCTAATCCATGTATCAAATATGCCTTTTTCTTTTATCTTCATTGCACTTATAAATTGATAAAACACTCTAATAACTTAAAAAAAGTCAGAGATCCTAATCGTATTTGTATATATAACAGGACTAAAAAATTTCGTTGTGCATAAAATCTATCCGACTCGGACGACTGTTAATTTAAATGTGGAAAATTTAAATTTGTTGTCTTATAATTTAGATACGTTTCATGTATCATTATAATTTAATAGTTATAAAATTCTAATTTAATCAAATAAATATATAATTAATGAAAAAGTTAAGTGATACTTGTCTATTCCATATGTATTTTAGTATTATGGAATAGATATATGGATGTAATATATAATATAGATGGAGAGGAAATTATATTAATTATTCCTAATGTAGTAGTTGTAGTTTAAATTTTGTATTTTCATCTCTAAAAAAAAACTCTTAAATCAAAGCATTAGGTGAATGGGTAATGGATAAAATTATGTTAGCATAGGATGCCATTTTAGAGTGATGAATACACAAATCTACCAAAGATAATGTTTGTTGGGTTATATGATTAATAAAAGAATTTAGTATTTTAGCAATATATATATTATATATATGTATTTGTTTTACCAAATACACAAACCCATTTTCTATTGAATCTTTCCACGTGCAATGTCTCCACATCCACACCCTTTAGTGTTCACTTATTTGTCATTTAATGCATGTAAATACCATGCATATGCTTTCTCAATTATTGGTTTCACTTCTTTATAATATACTTTTTGTAGATAATGTAGTTACGTGCTGCATATTGCTACATTTAAAACAATAACTTCTATATAATATTATACTACTTTATTTGATTTATAATCTCTCTCTACATAAATACTCTAATAAATAAAAAGCTAAATTCATCTCAATTCCATGTACTTTATTATTTTGTTCAGAAAATTCCTACCACAAGCTTGCAATCTTCTAGGTCTCTCTGTTATTAGAATTTCAAGCTTCATGCCCTAGCTTGGACAGAATTAGCAAGTGCGAGGATGTGGAAAGAATTTTTTTTGACATAATTGGTGTTCTTAAGAACGTTCTGAAAAAAAAAAGTTAAAAACGTATCACGACCTAAATTCTTGACTCACAACCTAAATTCTTGACTCACGACCGACGCTTAATAATAAAATAAACAATGAAAAATACCGAAATCCGTAATAAATCTTAATTTTACCTTTACTTTTCATATCTCACGTGTCATTCACGTGTCTGCTCACCTTTCGAGAGAGACTTGCATCATTTTTACATTCGTACATCACATAAATTTTCATATTAAAATAAAAGTTTCATAAAATATAAACATCAGAGTGTAGAAACCCAACGTATACCATACTTTACTACTGCGATTACTAGAGTATCAAAACTTTATTTTACATACGTTTGTAAAAAACAAGTTTTTTAGACAAAAAGAACAAGAAAGTTTACTTCAGCCAAAAACATGCTTTCCCGTAAAATTATTGGAAAACAACGGGTCAAACTTAATTTTGAGTGAGTTCGTATAAATTTACTAAAAAACATTAATTAAAAATTAAAATCACATGCCATAAAAATCATATTCATACGCAACCATATACGGAAACTAGATGAATTCCTATTTCTCAATTCATATACAATACTTCTTTCATTTCACATCATTCATAACCAGTGCTCCTGAACGCGAGTAACTTCCAACATTTTCCCTCTAGACTACATAGCTACCAACGATCACCAACGACCCGATCTAGACTGTGAACAACTTAAACAATCACCTCCAGGCTACAAGTGTAGCTCTAACAGTCACCAAAGACTATTCAATTAATCCTTTGATATAGGTCTCGGGAGCTTTGGCTTCCACCTAAGAGCCTCATATCGATTATCTTATTTCTTACTTATCATTTCTTCTTCTATGTATACTTGTGTTTGATTAATGTTGGTGCACACGCAGTCTTATTGACACCCAATAGATAGCACGTTCCATCGGATCCACATCAATGTTCACAATACGCTTTAATAGAGCATTTCATATTTAAAACAATGCACGTTACTAATACTCAATAGTAAATATTTAAACTTACAGTTGTTTTGCTAACTCCAAAACCTTTCTTACGAACAATGTTGTTTCTCAAATCCAGAGGCTCTTGAATTCATTGGGTCTATTTATTAATCACATACAAATATCTCAACATATAAAGATAACGGCTTAAATCTAGAATTGATTGCAGACTCGGACTAATTACAAAAGCATATAACACGTATACCCTTATCCACTTTCTCATAAAGTTTCTTGTTAACTGATCATAGATCTAGCTTTATCTTTAAAACTCTTTTCACAATCTCGTTGACTAAATTCATAAACTCCAAATCCGACGTTTTAAACTTATTTTCTCAAATACATTGCTCTTTTCGTTAGCCAAATTTAATAACTCAATGTCTGACTTAAATATCGATATCCTAACCAGTCGGCCAAGGCCACATGCTCTCCAGGCGCAGATGTAAACATTTAAAACATAGTAATCATTTGAAAACATATATAAATCACATTTCATAATTATTAATCGAAAACGCCATTTGAGAACAATTTAGAGCCTAACCAATAAATTCAAGTTAACGTCAAATGCTTGTTAGCTTAACACTATATTTTTACATTGTAATCAAACCTTTGAAAAAAAACCATTATGGTAGCTTACAAGTTATTTCATAACGTTTGGTTTGCATTACGTTAATCTCGTCATCAACACAAAAATTATTGAGCCGTTCGAATCTCGCGATTTCCACCGAAATCTCAACATTTAATATTTCAATACATATTTTAAGATATATTTGAATTATATAACTCAAATTGTTAACATATTTGTATGTTAACCCGCGTTCCGTTGAAATTAACTTTGCAATTCCCGCAATCTGGATCAAAATTTTGAATTATAACATTATCACATCGATTTTATAATCAATATATCCTATTCGACTAGTTGTATTAAGTATTATAAATTCATGACATTCAAAAGTTAAGACATTGCGAAACCTTACATTAAAATTAACCTAAAACGCAAAACGACAATCCAAGTGAATACATGTTACCTCAGCAGTATTCGTAACTCCTTTTAACATGACTTGTCCAAAATATCTCCACAAAAACATCAAGCTCCTCGACGTTTGATCGGCTTATATCAATGGTTTCAAATACCGTTTGTCGATTCATGTACTCTGAAGCTAAATAGAAGCTCGGACTTATCAAAGCTGAAATTCTGACTCGAGAAACTCTCACATTTCCAAATAACATCTTGAGAAATTGACATTCCATAACACTACCTCGCGCAAACAAAATATTGTCATTTACAAAAAAAATTGATGGTTGATCATGGGCTACAGACACCTTTCTCTCCATAAAGTTGTCGGATATAGTACCTATTCTCAACAGGACCAAAAATTACCTCAGTTAGATGAGGAAAAAATATGGTGAAAGCGGATCTCCCTATCAAAGCCTTCTTTGAGGATGTATACAGTCGCATGGCGTGCCATTCACCAAATAGAAAAAAAAGTGACCTATTTAATCCAAGCCATAAGAAGCTTGATAAAATGATAAACGAATGCTAGTTTCCTCATAGCCTGCTCAAGAAAACTCCATTATACGTTACTCAAATCAAGTTTAAAGGCTACAGAATCTGTTTTGTCTTGAGGTCTCTTAGCCATTGAATAAAACATATCAAAGGCTACAGAGCATTATTTGTAATAAAACGGCATGTCATAGATGTGGGACGAGAGGACGAGATTCAATCTATTAGCTAAAACTTTAAAAATGAACTTATAAATAACATTACAAAGGCTTATAGGACGTATAATTCATCATTTCAAACAAATATCTTTTATTTTAGAAATCAGCTTATAAAAGTTATGATGAAAAAATTAAATACACACCCGTAGTGGAAAAAATTAAAATTCAAAAGTAAATAATAAATTATTCGGAAAAAAATATATAAATAATTAAAAGAAAAAATAATATTAAAATAAGAAATATAATTGAAAATAATGGATTTAACACTTACCTGTAGGATCTTTAATTATTAATAATGGTGAAACTCTGTTTATTTAACATATGTTTTGTTCAAGTCCTACAATTCGATTGTAATTTCATCTAATTTGAGTTCTTCCACGAAGTAATTACAGCCATTTATATGAATAATAATTTTTCTCTATGCAATTGAACGCTTTAAAAAAAATTGATGAATAATATGTATATAAAGTTCACGAGAAGTGATAATAGACCTTAACTCTAAGCTTTCGAATAAGAAGTGGCACACACAAAATGGCACACTAGAGGCTACGACGACTTGGAAAAGGGTCTAAAAGAACACAAAGTCAAGAATCTGAAAAGAGAATACAAAAAGGATTACTAAAAAAATCCAGACTTTCCATCAAAAAAAAAAACAAATCCAGACCAGAATAGCAAAACACTATTACAACACTTACAAATAAAAGTTGTCTAAGTAAAACAGTTTAAAATTACCGTCTCCTTACTAGAATCTTTATGCTGATAGACTCTGATATTCCTGCATTTCCATATCTCTTACAAAATTAAAAAAAAAAGATTTGTCAAAGTTTCCAATACGGTCCTTTTGGAACGATGTCCATCCAAGAGACATAAATTTTCCAAAAGATCTAAGAAAAGACTAAGCCACACCAATTTTTTTGTAAAACACTACACCAAATGTCTCTAGCGAAATTACAATGAATGAGATTATGAGATTGATTTCCCACCATACTATAAAGCAAGCAAACAGAGTTATCAACCGAGACAATAGAACGAACAACCAAAAAATCCAGAGAAAGAATCGATCCTACCATGCAAAACTAGCTAAATAAAAAAAATTGATTTTCAGGTGGCGTATAAAATTTCCAAATACCGAAGAGAATAAAAGCTTGTTAAAATTAAATTGGTTCAAGCAATTGCTACTATATGAAAAGTTATAGATATTAGTAAGAGATTATTTTTACTTAATAGGCATTCAGTTTAAGTGTCATAATTTCACGGTCATTTGTGTCAACTTGACTTTCATCACAAGATAATTGCTATCATCTACCTGACAAAAAATAAGAACAACAATCATCTGTTCCATAAAATGTTGAACAATATTATTATCTTATATCATATTGAATTTTTTTTTTTTTATTTTGGACATTGTCATATTCTATTTAACATTATCCTTAAATGTAAAAAAAATACAGTCATGTCAATGATAAGAAAAAAAATTCAGTCTGATCCTTATTGAATATTCTAAAGCAGCATTACTGATAATCGTGCAATCATTTTAAGATGATTGTAATTCTCAACTCCAATGCAATTCTAGAGATTAGCTGCTTTTCTTGCCTCACTAAACATCCAATCCAACATTCCATATCTTTTTAACTTGTTAACTAACCACTACTCTAGTTTATTCCTTATATAATCTGTACATTGCTTAAGAATTTTAATTTTTTTTATTGTCTTCTATTCTTTATATTTTATTGTTAATTTGTTTATGTCATTTTTCTGAAGAATAACTAACAGTTTTTAATTGGAGGCTCAACGACATTGCCGTGCATGAGCTTTTTTTAAAGGTAAAATAATTTTATAAATCAACAATTTTAGTTATTTTAATAAACACATTTCATCAATTTTATGAATTAGAATAGGGATATCCAGAACATGTCTGACCGTAGGTGGATTGTTTACGTAGATTTACTTAATTAGTCTGGTTGAAAAAGGAAAACTTTATATTTTAGATTAGTTTAATGGTGCCAAAAAAAAAATCGTTATGACTTTTTGCAAATTTATCTTAAAAATTTAAAGTTAGCAAATCTATCACAATTTGATAATTTTGTTACAATTTTTTATTTTATTTTTGAGAAACAATGAACTTTATTAACTAAGGAACAAGCGTTACAGGCTCATTGACCGAGAAATGAATTTCACCGTTCAAAATACGAAATCTATCATAGAAAATACCCCATTTAGTAAGGGCGTGGGCAACAACATTACCATTTCTACGGATTTGTCGGAAAACAACAACTCTATCTCTACAATATCCATGCAATCATCCACGATTAGTTGGACATGGTCGATTGCTAACCCCGGATGTTGAAGACGATGAACAACCGTAAGAGCATCAAATTCCACGACTAATCGCTGCTTAGGGAGCTGAGCAGCCAACTGCAGACCGAAAAGAACTCTTGTGCTTCAGCCAGTTCTGCATCCACCACTCCATGCAAGACGGCAACACCACGTACACTTAACCACAACACCAAGAGCATTATGGCAAACCGCAGTTGCTACAGATACATTCTTTTGAACAGCAACAGTGGCATCAGAATTTATCTTAAGAGAGTTATGGGAAGGGGCTTGCTAAGAACAAACCTCAGGTAGGTGTCGGATGCGATCTATCTGTGACACTCTACCACTCCTAAACTCAGACACACAACGAAAAAGAAAGGGCGCAGGAACTCTATGATTTTTCAAAGACTATATTATTCTGATCATTCCAAATCACCCACATGCTACTAATGAAATCTTGGATCTTTTCATCCTTTAGAGCCGAGAACATAATCTTTAACCATTCCACCATCAAAGAAACTCGATAATCGCCAACTCTTAGTCCTTGAGGAGACAGCAGCCAAAGACCCCTTACTTTTTCGCATTCCTTGAGAGCGTGGAGGTCAGTTTCCTTTTCCGAACCACACCGAGGACAGTGGTTTAAAACCGGGACAACTCGCTTCACTAAGTTATCATTACATGGTAGGGTTCTATGACAGATTCGCCAAACGAAATGCCTAATTTTTGGTTGAATCGAGCAGCTCCATAATTTCTTCCATAAGCCCGACTGATTCACCCCATTATACGAGCTAGCATCATCTCTGTTAATGATCTCACATGCTTTGTAGTAGCCCGACTTGACCGTGTAAAATACATTCTTGTTTAGGAGCCAGAACAATTTTTCCGGTGGTAATATCCTGCTCAACGGGATCCTCATAATGTCAATGACTTCCATAGGGGAGAAAACTGATTCAAGCTTATCCCGGTCCCAAGTAGGTGAGGGAGCAGCAATGATTTAGCTCACTTTGCAATCCGAAGGATCATTTAGATTACCCACCGGCTTCATGCAACTAGCCGTAGAAATCCAGTTATCCCTTCTCACATCCACTGACTAACCGTTACCAATTCTCCAAGCAATACCCGAATCAATAACTTGCTTCCCTTCCATGATACTTTTCCACACAAAGCTTGTCCCTCTCTTAGATTTAGCTTGAAGAAAATCAACTTCAGGATGATATTTTGCCTTAAACACTCGGGCACAGAGTGAGTTTGGAAAATTTATTAGCCGCCAAGCCTGTTTTGCCAATATAGCCAGGTCAAAAGCACGCAAGTTACAGAATTCCATACCCCCTTTCTTTTTAGCTTTGTAAATCATTTTCGAATCTCTGGGTGAAGGATTCCAGAGCGTTAACTCCCACTCTAAATGCCCCGGAGGCGGTGGTTTTAAACCAGCGTGGTCTACCAGTGGCGGGCAAAGGTGGTTGCTCATATTCTCGAGTATTTGCTCTAGAACTCTAAATGGGTCGGCTTGAAGCGGTTTTGCTTAGAACCATGGCTTGATCAATCAAAAGGGTGTTTGAAATTGTTGTTTTGGTGGTGTTTAGTGGTGGTATGTGGTGTTTCACGGTGGTTGTTCTTGGTGTCCAGCGGGTTTGTGTGTGGAGGAGAACAGATTTTCAGTTTTTTGCTATTTTTGGTAATGATTTGAAGGTAGGAGATGATGAAAGGACAATTTGAATTTGAGTGGCTCAAATTATGCCACCTCAGCAATCCAAGTGAAGTGCGTTTCTTATGAAAGGGCCAGATCATACCACCTCATCAATTCATGTGACTTGTGCATTAACCACTATTTCAATTGAAATTTTGGCCATGTATCTCGATCGAGACCCCTGCTTCTCGATCGAGAAGCTTACCCATTAAAAGCAATTGTCATTTTTTCTTAATGTCTCAATCGAGACATCAAACTTCTCGATCGAGAAGCTCTTCAAGAAAGCTCCCTAGAATTCGTTTCTCATGTCTTGATAGAGACATGCACAAAACTGCAACTTTTCATTTTTGAAATTCCTACACATCATAAAAACTAACACCCCGGCATTAAACTGAACAAAAACAAGGAAAACTAACAACATAATCGGCTAAAACATAAATAACCAATAAGAAATGAAAACTAAGATGCAAAAATAGAGATCGAACCTCTCGAGATTGCCTCCCGAGTGCGCTTGTTTCAAGTCAAAAGCTCGACCGTCAAACGATGGAACCATCAAGGGGCGATGAATGAAAATTGGTCCACCACTTGGTCGATCAAAGGGCCGAGATTTGGCTTGCATAGATGCCCATTGACTTTAAATGTTGCTCCTTTCGAATTCTCCAATTCCACTGCACTGTGACTCGACACATTTCAGATTTTGAATGAGCCACTCCATCTGGACTTGAACTTTCCCGAAAACAACTTCAATTTTGAGTTGAATAACAACACGAAGGATCCCACTTCTAAGACTGTAGGGGTGATATGAGCATCATGCCAACACTTCGTCTTTTCATTGTAGAGTTTGGCGTTCTCGTACGCTATGAGCCGGAATTCATCAAACTCATTCAATTGAAGCAATCGCTTTTCCCCCGCCGCCTTTAGATCAAAATTCAACTTTTTGATAGCCCAATGGGCCTTGTGCTTCAACTCAACTGGGAGGTGACATGCTTTCCATACACAATTCGGAAAAGGGACATACCGAGTGGCGTTTTATAGGCCGTGCGATATGCCCATAAAGCATCCTCCAACTGCAAGGATCAATCTTTGCACATTCCATTCACCGTCTTTCCAAGATCCGCTTGAACTCTCGGTTCGAAATATCTACTTGACCACTTGTTTGTGGATGGTAAGAGGTAGCGACTCGGTGATACACATATTGTACTTCTTCATTAAGGCCTTAAATTTCCTATTGCAAAAATACAAACCACCATCACTTATGATTGCCCTCGGGGTCCCAAATCAGTTCATCAAACGCTTGATAAAATCCAATACCACTCTAGCATTGTTAGTGGGCAAAGCTTCCGCTTCCACCCATTTCGAAACATAATCAACACATACTAGAATATATTGTTTCCCAAAGGATACCGGGAAAGTCCCATGAATTCAATCCCCCATACATCGAATATTTCCACCTCTTGGATTGTAGTCCAAAGGCAT
This sequence comes from Mercurialis annua, assembly GCF_937616625.2. NCBI lineage: Eukaryota > Viridiplantae > Streptophyta > Magnoliopsida > Malpighiales > Euphorbiaceae > Mercurialis > Mercurialis annua. The sequence continues at coordinate 32,389,376 of NC_065577.1, read as the reverse complement.
CTCGTCCGTCTTTGATATGTTGCTCACTCTTTTTCATCGGTCACTATGACTCACATAACCTTTGGCATCTCTAAACAATATCGGCCACAAAAACTCGCTCTCAAGAACACGAGTCGTTGTTCTTGCCAATCCATAATGTCCCGCATAGGCCGACTCGTGGAAATGACTTAGAATAGACATCATTTCTTTCAAAGCCACAGATATTCTCAACATCCCATTTCCACACACTTTGAGTAAATACGGCTCATCCCATAGAAACCGCTTCGCATCACTCAAAAACTTCTTCTTTTGATGGTAGGACATGTCTGGTGGCATGACATTCGATGACAAATAATTGGCGATGTCAGATATCATGGTGTTTCTACCTCCGAGATCATCATAAGCATTTCATCCGGAAACCTCTCGTTGATCTCAAGTCCACTAGGAATGGGATCCTGGGTCTCAAGCATATAAAGGTGATCAGCCACTACATTCTCCGTTCTCTTATTGTCTCGGATCTCTACATCAAATACTTGCATATTCATCGAATGAGTCTCTGCTTTACAAAAAGTTGTCTCAAGGCGGCATAATCGGTATAAATAATCACCTTCGAGCCAAGCAAGTTTTTCCAAAACTTGTCTAATGCAAACACCACCGTCAACATCTCCTTTCGGTTGTGGTATAATTCAATTGAGCCCTCGCCGTTGTCCGGCTTGCATAATACACCACATGCACTCGCTTGTCCTTCAGCTTCCCCAGTACACATCCTAAGAATTGGTCACTTGCATCACACATTAGCTCAAAATGAGGACTTCAATCCGGCGATGATATGATTGGGAAAGAAATGAGAGGATTCCCTTGACGAAGGCGGACGTAATTCTAGACGTTTACTGGTTGACGAAAGACAATCAATTTTGTTGGTCGAGATGTCAATGAAGGGGCCAACAAAGGATTGGTTTCAACGTATGATGCAGCCAACGATGGGCCAAAAAACTTAGACAAAGTTTGTCACTCGATATAGAGAGTTCTTTTTTCCAGTTTCTATGACAAAAAGCTATCGAGACAGACTATTGACCAGGAAGAGTAGGTTTGCACCTGATTTAATGTTAGACCCGATGAGGGTTAATGCGATATTTATAAAGGGCTTAGGACCCCAATTTGTTTGTGAAGTCTCTTATGTCAACAGAAATTTGGTCCAAGTGATCGATAATGCATGTCAGGTGGAAACTTCTCTGATCCAATTTGGAAAAATCGCATATCCATTTAGATTACCTCAAGTTTGAAGTAAAAAAATTTGTGTTGAGTATAGTGATCCAACCTAGTCTGACGCAAAGGATGATTTGAAACAACTTTGTATACAAAGTCATAAGAAGGGTAGACATAGTAAACGATCTAATACTTCTACAGCAGAATTTGATGTAAGAGTTGTGGACAATACAGGAGTCGGGACTCCTATTTGTTGAACCTGTAACAAGAGACATTTTGGATTATGCTATCGTGTTACGAGAGCATGTTTTATATGTGGTCAATAGATCATTTTGCTAGAGAATGTCTGATGTTAGGACAACAAGGGTCTACTTCTAGTGTGGCATAAACCTTCTATCAACAGCAGCAATCTATGTATCCAACGGCTTCTGATCAAGGACAGACTGGAAATACTTTTGTTGGCCAGAGAAGCAGAGGATTTGGGAATAGAGGTGGAGGAAGGAACGCTGGAGGGCGAGGAACTGGTTAGACTTCTCAAGTAGAAGGAAGTGAAGCCATAGTTTTTTCCCTAAACCCACAAGAAGCTCAACCTCTAACGCAGTTGTGCAAGATAACTTTTCTATAGCTTCTTTGGATGAGATAGTTTTATTCATTTGATTTTCCGTAAGGTATGTAGTTTTAATTAAAATTCGAGTACAAATTTTTATAAGATGGGAAGAATATAACACCCGTAAATTTAAAGGATTAAGTCACTACATGTGGGGAATACTTTATAGGATCAGGAGTACGTAAATTTAATTAAAATATACATTTAAGTTATAAGTAAAAGTATATCATAGTTATAGGAATTTAAAATTTAACTTTGGAAATTTTAATTTTAGTGAACGGAATTAATCGGGAATTAGAAAATACTTATATATTAAAATAAAATAATTTAGGGTTAATGTCATAAAAATTCACCAACTTTACACGTTTTCTCAATTTAATCACGTTCTTTAAAACTTTTCATAAAAATACACCGACCTTTTTTTTTCAAATTCATACACGGTACTAACGTGTCACTCATTCATTGGTTAAAAATAACTTACGCATCAGCAAATTGCACCAATGAATGAGTGGCAGTGCGCACCCTGTATGAATTTGGAAAAAAAATGAAAGTTGGTGTATTTTTATGAGAAGTTTTAAAGAACGTGATTAAATTGAGAAAACGTGCAAAGTTTGTGAATTTTTATGACATTACCCCAATAATTTATAAGTCCCGAGTAAATATTTTCCATATCAATATTCAATATATATTTTTAGAAAGCTACTACTAAAATTTCATAAGATCTAGACGTAGATTTTATATTAAGTGAGACTGACTTGGACTGAATAAATATTCAGAGATTTATTAAAAATAAAATATAAATCCCGCAAGAATAAAAATTATATTTTTATTCATTATATAATTTATGGAATTTTTGAGTAAAATTCATGAAATTATAAGTTAGTTTCCATAATAGGTACGGACGAACATTTAAAAATTTGGATTAAAGTGATGCGTAATTCACCAGAGTCTAGTTTGACATTTAGCCAAACTATATAAAGAAACCTAATTTGATTTTAGGTTCATACAACAACCATTCCTTCTCAATTTCTTCTCCTTTCTTCATAGGATTCTAGGGTTAGGATTTTTGCGATTTGATTTTTGTTTCTAACTCAAATTTCTTCGGTAATCCGCTAGTAATTGAGGCAATAGTCGTTTATTTGAATTCGGTTCTGTAGAATTTGGATTATATTAAAAGTTATAACGGTTATTATATCGAATTCAAATCGATTTCAAGTTCCGGTTGTGGAATTGAGTTGTTTATAATGTGAATTAGTGTTTGGAGCGAGAATTTGAGGCCGAAAGCATGTCGGAAGGCCCGGGATCGCAATTCCCGTGGTTATGCGTGAAGCACAACCACTGTGCACAAGCCTATTTGGATGTGCGACTGAACAGTCAGACTGTGCGAGCGCACGGTCTGTAAAGATTGTGCGGGCGCGCAAGGCCTTATACCAGCCCATAGTCTTGACGTGCATACACACAGTAACTCTGATTCGACGGTGTTCGAACGGTTTCAAATGGTGTTTTTGATATTGATTCAATTGAATTTTAAAATGTGAACTAGGACGTTCAAAAGTCTTAAACGAACTTAGACATATAAATATACTCAATCTATTAAAACAATGTGACGTTTTAATAAGGCCTTACATTAGTCAAATCGATTAATGATAAGAGGATTGTAAGTCTATATCGAGAGTCAAGATATATGATATGTTATATGTCTAGTTTTTCGATAGAGTTTACTCTTTAGAGTTAGAATTCTTATTTGAATTGTGTTTTAACGATTGAATTCTAACTAGATCTGACGGGCCAGCGAGCTACCGAACCTAGAGAGTAATCAAGTTTTATTTTGGGATAGCGGTTTCTGTGAGTTTGTATATATTTACTTTTGAGTATTTAAAGGTGCATTGTTTTATATGAATTGCATACATACATTGGTTTGAATTCAATATGGATCTGATGGAACGTGCCTTCCTATTGGGCGGGAAAAAGACTGTGTGATCACCAATTTCGACTTAAGCCTTAGTTATATATATATATATATATATAGTTATATATATATATATATATATGTTGGACATCCTTTGTTAGATACGAGATAACTCGGTGAAGTCTCTCAGGACTGGGATCTCAGTGGAGAATATTCTCAGGACCTGTATCTAGTGAGTAACTCGGTTGATATTCTCGGGACTCACAATTTAAGATTTAGTAGTGGTATCAATAACTCGGTGGAATTTCTCGGGATTGAGCCACGTGGTTAGGTAACTCAGTTGAATGTTCTCGGGATCGTACCATAAGGACTAAGTTGTTTGATATGGTTAGACACGATTATGAATTTGGGATTAGGGTTTTATTCGATTCCGTATTAGGATGCATATGCAATAAAATGTTTGTAGCCTGCGATTTGTTTTAAGTAATATTCATTAGTAAATTATATGAACTCACTCAATATTGACCCCATTGCTATTTCTCTTTTACAGGTAAATAGAGTTTTGACGTGACAAGCCTTCCAATCCTTCCTTCGGAAGTCGTTTTTGTGTAATGTCACTCAAGAAACTGTAGAGTAGTTCGCTCTATCATATAGTAGTTCATTTTGAAATGGTTACTCTGATATGAAACTATTGTCTTGTATATATGGTTTTAAATGTTGCGTGTTTGTACAATTGGCTTGTGCCAATCGTTTATTAAATAAAACTGGATTTGTACTAAAGTCATACGTTTGTACAAAATATTTTAAGCAGTTCTTTACACTACAAGAAATACTAGAATTAGCAGCAAATATTTTTGCTGCTAATAGTGCTTAAATTGTTACTATTAATACATAGCAACAAAAAAAAATGTGGCATGTTTCTGCTAATAAAATGTTGCCTTAAGTAATTGGTATTAAAATTTGCTGTAAAATGCTGTTATAACTTAACTAATGGCAGCAACTTTCAAAATTAATACTGCAAAATATTTTTTAGCAGAAAAAAAAATTAGCTATAAAAGAATTTGTTGCCAAATACAGAATTCCTTGTAGTGTTATTATGTTAATTGGTTTTATATAGTTGGCATTGTATCCGGGCAGGGCTATTATGTTATGTGGAATTTATGTTTAGGCCCTGAGTTCTAAAGATACAATCACAGTGTTTTGATTACATTTTCAGAAAAGGTTTTAAAACAATTGTGAATTAAAGTTGAGACTTTTTTATGTTTTTAAAACGCGAAAAATTTATAGAGGTTTCTAGGCTTGTTATGGGTTTCGGAGCTAGCACTCACATTTCCTAGCGCTAGTCTCTTTGTATGTTATAGATGGTAATAATATTGTTAGGTAATATGAATTAAATAGTCTTTAATGTTTGAAATAAGATGCTTTTTTAATTGAAATAAAATGTTTTTTTAATTGAAATAAAATGTTAATAGTACATATGTTTTAAAAATAAATACCATAAATGACAAAGCCCTAAACTTTGACATTTAAAATTAGGACATATTATAAAATATACACTTTACAAGTTAAATATGATGGAAATTTTGAACAAATAATTTTGGAATTCTTAAAAAAGTACCTAAAATTGTAAAAATATTTACAAAAATATCCGTAGACATTTTTCATTTACAAAAATGTCGACTGATTTAAAATTATTTACAAAAATACCAAAAAATGAAAATTAATTACAAAAATACGATGTATATAATGTCGGTATAATATCAGTATAATATTGGTATAGTAAAACTATGAACCAGAGAATTTGAAAATAGTATTTGGTTTTTATTGGTATAATTTCAGTATACTTTTGGTATATCGATAATAATATTTTTATATATATTGTCTAGTTGATAACATGTACACTTTTTTATACTTTCTCCGTCCAAATAGAGTTGTCTACTTTGAGAAATGTTTTTGTCTCAAAACTCTTGTCCACTTTCAAAATGTAACTAACTTTTACACTCAATTTTTCTATATCACCCCTATTCAAAATCCACTAATGAGTAAATTGAAAGTAAATTACAAGTGGACCCTATATCAAATAGGGGTATCATAAGAAAAGTAAGGATAATTTTATAAAATATATAAAGAATAAATGCTTTTCTTAAACTGTGTGATAAAGGCAAAGTGGACAATTCTATTGGGACGGAGGGAGAACTAGAGAATTTGTATATTATTGGTATAATTTTAGTATATTGTTAGTTTAATTTTTAGTGTATAATGTGGTGTGATGTTGGTGTAATTTGTATTTAATATTAATAATATTTTTAGTATATTTTGATGTGTATACTCCTGATATACTAATGGTATAGTTTTAATATAATTAGTTTAATTTTTAGTATACCATTTGATGTAATTTTGGTAGAACATATATTTAATATTAATAAAATTTCAGTATATGTTCTAATGTGTATAATGTTGATATAATGTTAGTATGATGTTGGTATACTTTTAGTTTATTAGACATTATACCAACAATATACACCTTATTTTTGTAATTATTTTTTATTTTTTGGTATTTTTGTAAATATTTTTAAATCAACTAAAATTTTTTTAAATGAAAAAATTTAACTGGTATTTTTGAAATTATTTTCATTTATTTGAAAAATGGTGTAATTTCCTCAATAATTTTTATATAATTCAAGAGTTGAACTGACAATGGACCGGTCAAACCCAGTCCAAAATTGGTCAAATTCAAAACCGTTGGAAAATCAGTTTATTCCAAATTTTTTAAACCGTGAACCGCCGGTTTCAGTTCAAAATCCGCGGTTCACAGTTTAACCCGTTGAATGTTATATTATGATAAAAGAAAAATGTATCTGTATAAATTGCGACATTACATTGTTAAGTATAGCAATGCAATAGAGCTAGCCGTGAGACTTTTGCCCTAAAATATCCAAAAAACATTAAGCAGTAACTAAAACAAATTCTTTGCAATTTGCACCCACCAATAGTGTCTAACACTTTTCATTAAAGATTTAATATCCTTTCTTTATTAGAATGCTACTGCGTTGATTTGCTTTACTTCAAATTTTTTGTTTTTAAAATTACTACAACTAAGTGGCATCCATGATTCAGTAGTCTAATTTAATTCTAATTCTAATTTAAGTTATTTCTTTAAACGAATTGAAATCGATACTGCAAATCGGTACGAGCGATTTAAAACTGCCGATTTATAAACCGTGACTATTTTTGTTAAGAAGTAAAAACGATCAATTTTTGGTTTTTCTTCTAATAATGCATGTCTAATGAATGATGAGTAGTGGACAATGAATGACTTTTGTTTAATAGATCTTTCAACATAGAAATAATTTGAAATGTGCATTAACTCCTTAGTGGATGCACCAACTTTATACATATTCATTCCCCATGTTCCTTCAAATATTAAACATTATGATTTATGAGACATCTCATTTCTTTATATTTTTAAATTAAATTGTTATCTTGAGAATCTTTTTCAATTTACAACCGAATCTTTTCCATATGAAAAAATAGTAGTAATATATAAAATAAAGTATATATTCAGATCTAAATATAATTGTGTTCATCAAAAAATGTTTTTTCACCACAACTTTTTTTGCTTTTCAATTAATTTATGGACGCAATGGAACATATTAAATAAGATGTAGACAATTAAGAGCAATGATTGTTTGTGGCTGTGTCAACTGATTAAAATAATATGGCATCCGCAGCTGTAGATTTGTATTATAAAAATGTGGATGTACATTAAATTTTGGTTGGGTCACATGGGCCTAATTTAACTAAACGATATCAGTTTTAAGAAGAAAAAAAAAACACTAAACATTATCATTACAGGAAACATGAAAAGATAACAATGAAAGTGCAATTTGAACCACCACTTTCAGCTCATCGTGAGGCTGTACTCATAGTCTTATGCATTGAGGGTTCCGTTTCATTTAATTGATTTGATTTGATTTGAAATAATTAAAATATAAATATCCTTAATTAACAAAATTTATAAGTTATTTGAAAAAAAGTTAAATTTTATTTTATATATATATATATATAAACGGCTAATTTGTATTTTGGTCCTTAAAACTTTCAAAGTTACAATTTAGTTCAAAATTTATCCGCGTCCAAATTTTAAACGGTCTCTAATTGACTCGTAACTTTGATCATAAATACTATTAAATATTTTGCGGACTTTGACGAAATAATTATTAACTCGGGATTTATAATTTATTTTATTTTAATTTTCTAAACTTTTCTCTCAAGTCCCGCTAATACGCTTGATAAAAATTATTCTAAATTCCCGATATAATTACATTAAAACCATCTTAATTTAATTCGTCGGAATTGACGACATGTGGCATAACTTAATTATTTTAAAATAATTGGTGTATTACAATTATTATTGAATTTGGGCTAATAATCACCCATGGCCCCTCAATTTTAGGGGTACGGGCGCTAAACCCCCTGATGTTTAAAAACGGGCGCTAAACCCCCTAAACTTTGTGTCGGCGCTCACCATGGCCCTTTTGGACGAAAATACCCTTTGTGTCGTCTTTTATTTGGCGGCTGTCTTTAAAAAAAAAAAATTGACTGCCACCATGTGCCAGTTGACACGTCATCAAAAGACAAAAAAAACTAAAAATACCCAAAACACCCCTAAATATAATATCTGATAAAAAAAAAACTCAACCCAAAATCCAACCACCTGTTCTAACCCAAACCACCCCAACCCAACCACCTCCGCCACATCACTGCCGGAAAATTTTCCGGTCATCTTCTTCAACTGAAAGATGACCGGAAAAAATTTTCCGATCATCCGGGAACAGATCCAGGCAAGGATCTGTTCCAAGAACAGCAGCAAGGATCTGTTCTTGGAACAGATCCGCGCCGGATCTGTTCCAAGAACAGATCCTTGCTTAGGGATGACCGGAAAATTTTTCCGGTCATTTTCCGCTCGGAGAAGATGACCGGAAAAATTTTCCGGCGGTGGTAGGGTGGCGGCGGTGGTTGGGTGGGAGTGCTGGTTGGGTTGGTTGTTGTGGTTAATCAAATGGTTAGATTAGATTGGGTTGGTTTGTTTTTTTTTTTGTCTTTTTCTAAATTAAAGTAAGGGTATTTTGGGTGTTTGAAATTTTTAAGGTATATTTCTGACGTGTCAGATTAGATGGCAGTGTCAGTTTTTTTTTTTAAGACTGAGAACTGACTGAAAAAACGGCGCCAGGGGTATTTTCGTCATATTTGGAGCTTAGGGGGTTTTGTGAGCGCCGACACAAAGCTTAGGGGGTTTAGTGCCCGTTTTTAAACATCAGGGGGTTTAACGCCCGTACCCCTAAAATTGAGGGGCCATGGGTGATTATTAGCCTTGAATTTGGCAAGTTTGTAATATGATTTAAGGTTTCTGGGTTTAGCGATACATGTTTAGACCCGTATTGCTTTAAGTGTCGCGAATGTTTATTTGGCCGAATTTTGCGGGAAGCATGTTATTTGATTTCGAATGCTTTTCTATGGCTGTGTTATGTCAAATATGTTTATTAAGCATTCTAGGGTTGTTTATGTTGGACTTTGGCCTATTTGAGTATGGTTCTTCTTTAGGGATTTTTATCGAACATCTTGTGTGCGTGTTGATTAATGATTGGTTTGGTTAATCTATTGAGTTCCATTGCTTTTCAAATAATGATATGATTTATTAAATTTTTTCCGGATTCTAAAACTTTGGATTATACTTTGGAAAAGGTTGGGTTGGGTTAGACTTGGATCGCCCGACATGTGAGGTTGAGCTTGATAGTTGATAACTCTGCTAACTCACTACTTTAGGATTTTGAACTTGGTTTTGTGATTTAACTAAGTTATTCAATATGGCTTCCGGATTATGTTTTCAAAGTGGGAACTCAATAGTACTTTACTTGTTGTAAGACTCTGGTTATGCTGATTATGTATGAATACTCTACATTGATTTATACTTTGCCATTTTGGCTGTATATGTGTGATGACATTATTATGGCTTGTACTTTGGATTGATTGATAACTGTGCTAGTCCTATGTGATGCATAGTACTCTCTAGATTTAGAGGATGATGTTAATTATGATTTATATTTTCTTAAACTCGTCGACTGTTCGTGCGTCAGAGTCGAACCAAGTTTAGTGCTTGCCGAGCTTTGTGGGGAATTCGCAAGGAGTGAGTTTATATTTACTATTTACCGCTTTATTAAGTAAATTGTATATTTTGTATCTATATATTGTATACGGAGTTTCGAAATGGTTTTGAAATTATTATGGATCTGCATTGAAACGAGCTACTCGATGGGTATCATCGAGACTGTGTGCACCGGTAATTACTTTGGGATCGGCGTAGAGACATCTCGCCTACTTTGGGATCGACGAGGATTTGTTCCTTCTACTTTGGGATTCGGTGTTGCTTTGTTACATCTACTTTGAGATTGATTCAATACTTATCCATATGTTATATAAGTGTAAAATGTTTTATTATTTAAAAGGTTTTCACTTAATAAATGTAAATAGTGTTTATATCATGCTGTTGTTTCCCCATTTTCCAGGTTTATTTTTAAGCGCACCGGTTGATTTCTAGTTTTCTCGTTCCTTTGGAGGTCTCATTTTTAATTATTAAAGGAGGTCAAAACTATTTAACTCTTAGACCGCGGTAGTGTAAGTTGATATCTTTTTTATTCTAGACTTGTGTTTGTCGGATAAGTCCGACTGTTGCTATAATATTGTTGCCATGTTATTTACTTTGGATTTGGACTTATATATATATATTTATATCATGCTGTTGGAGTTTCAGAGTTGTTCCAAGCATTTGATTATATAAGTTGTTTGTTTATATAAACTATTAGACTAGGCTGGATACTTGCTCCCGAGCATTGGTTTTATGCAAGTTGATTGTATATTTATTTATTTGTATGTTTATCCGCGAGGCTAACTACGAGTTTCGGAGCTACCACTCTCATACCCTAGTGCCAGTCACAATTTATGAAATTGGATCCCGGCAGTTTTAAAAGACGTGATTAAATTGAGAAAACGTGTAACGTTGGTGAATTTTATGATATTAACCCTTAAAATTATGGACTAAACTGTTAAAATAAGTTAGTTCTAATCAATTTGATCACTTATTATAACTCTGAGTAAATGTAACTTTTTCTGACCTAATGTGGCATAAGGGCTGACCTGGTGTTTTTTTCAAACGTTTTCAAACGTTAGTTTTGTTAAAAAAATTCAATAGTATTTGATTCATTATAACCCCTAAACGTTGGAGTTATTTTTGTAATTAACCTAATTTTTTCATGGAACATAATAAAATAACAAAAAAGTTACTTTTTATTTTTTATTAAGTGAAATGTTAATTAAAATGCATTGACGAGTCAAATTATGAACCACGTGTGAAACACATAAAGCAATATTATTATATATATTTATAAATAAACTTTTATAATATTATTATTTACATGTTTTCTCTATATTTTGAATCCTATATTTTATTTATAAAAATATTATTTTCGATCTTTGTTTCGTATCATTTTTGTTTTTTGTTTCCGTACTATTTAGATGGTCATGAAAAAAACAAATTAAAACGAAGTGAAAGTTCAGTGAGCAACACTGGAATGGCAACACAACATTTTTTTTAACAGAGATACATAAGATAAATATTACTCCTTCCATTCTAAATTGATAGGCAGATTAGAAAAAATACGGATATTAAACAATTTAAATTATCTAGTTAAAATGAGTTAATAAAAACCATACTTGCCCTCATTTAATATAATGACAACTTTTATCATTTTGTGATTTTTTGTTGTCTTTCGAAGATATTTTCTATAATTAATAAGGATATATTTGAGAATTAATTAGTAAAGTAAATATCTAGTGCCTATAATTTGAAAAGAAAAAATTTGAAATAGTGTCTATTAATTTAGAGTGGAGGGAGAATTACGTTTACAACAATTGATATATACTAGTGTTTAAAATTATGTGCAAATTTTACGCCAATCACACCATCCACACCGTTTACGTTGAATGCATCACCAACGAAACTCACCATCATGACGAAAGGCTGCCATAACCGCCGCTTCTGACACTTGGAACTTTTCTATATACCCTTCCGTGAATTTTCATATAATCTTCTCCATCTTATCTCTAAGGGATGTGAGCCCAAGACGTTTTAGGATCTTGGACCTCACTGCAAGAGGGAGATCACAAGAATCGCCAACAACTTGGGGATTACCTCATTATGTTCTTTAATACAAGCAATGGTTCACACGACAGCAACATTTGATAGAAAAACAAGAATAATAATCATTTACACAAGCTTGAAGGGCCAAAAACAGACCTAAAATAAAAACAAAATTGGAAATTAAATGTATGCTTATTAGTTTGCAGCTGTTGTTTCTGGGTTTGATTTTAGACGGCTACAATTTGATAATGAGAGAAAGAGGGAATAGCAGAGACCACTGAGTAAGAAACTTTAGGGTGTGCACTATTCAAGTATTGACCGAATTAACTGATCGAATCAAATTCAAATTTGGATTTGGTTCAGTTTTCAGTTAATTGAGCTCGCTTTAAATTATTAATTTTGAAAGTTTTGGTTGATTCAATTTGATTTAAATTTTGGTATGAAATTTTCAAATTAACCAAACCAACTGAATTAACAAAATTATATATATGGAAGTATTTTCTTAATTTTTTATAAATCTAAGGTATTTTTATAATTTTTAAATAACTTAGATATCAATTTACCTTCTAACTTTATATATAATTAAATTTAAATGCCAAAATCAATTTATTTTATTTTATCTTTTTAGTAATTAATATCAAATAAAATTTAAGTATTACCAAAATACCCAACTAAATCGAATAACTATTTCAGTTTGATTATATGTAATTGAGATACAGTTATGATTATGATAAAATTGAACAAATTCGGTCACGGTTAATTTGATTCGATTTAGTGACCAAACTTACCAATGCACCTCTAAAGAAACTAGATCCAACGGTACATAAATATTGACACGATTAACAGAATACAGAGACAATAACATTTGGAATTCAAGAACATACTCACAAGAAATGCTTCGATTCGCAGTCAATTTCAGGATATCTTCCTCATGATCGTACAAAGTATTAGTCGTTTTCGGCAACAGCTTGGTCAGAATCGACACAAATATTTCTGCTAAGCATACCGACAGCAAAGGGATGCGAGTATATGCAAGCTCATTACCTCATCATATGCAAGTATTTCTCCCACGTAATATTTGGAAATAACCTCCCCATATCATGGCTCTACTAAGTTTACACATTAGTTTGGCTGATAATGCAAAAATTTCATATAAAACTACCACAATCAAGCTTCATCCAGACCAAAATTTTACAAAGGAAGCTACAAAAGATTTAAAAGCAGCCACCACCGGGTTACTTTCCGATTTTGTTGATTTCTTAGATGTTCCTTCCCATGATTCACTGCCCACAAACCAACCAAAAGATGAATACAAGAGTCTAGACATGTAACAAATACACCAAAATATGAATTAACAAAATTCAATATAGAATTTTGTAATTTTCTTCAAAAACCAAACCGAACCAAATTTTTAAGAATTTAACATTTTTCAAAATGAACCAAACTAGTTGGTTCAGTTTATTTTGGTCAGGTTTGATTATTCAGTTAAGTTTGTACCAAAAAATTTAACAGAATTCTTTTTACTTCCAAAACTGAACCAAACCAGAAAAACTGAAATTTTTTATAATGTCAAACTGAACTGAACCAAATTTATCAGTTCAGTTCGGTTTAATTTTTGCACTCCTAGTTGAAGGTGTCTTTTATACTTACATCTTAATTCTCTCTAAAGTCGGAGTGCTCCCTTTCCGAGAGTTGCTGCTATGTTGTGCATCAGATTTATTTTGAATAACTTTCTGTTGGGTGATTGGCGCAATGCTGTTCTTGGTGGCATGCGGTCTGTCTATTGTTTTGGTGAGGGCGCCATTTGCTGCATTTACAACCTACAAAAATAATATGAAAATTAATTTACCAGTTGTGAAAATATCATCCATGCCTATACTTCTCAGGAATTTTATAATGAACATACCAGTAATAAAACGTAGTAGATGAACCACTCAATTCATGCAAGACAGATTTGTATTCATAAATACACATTTCCTACGTCGTGCTAATGCAAAGATCTTGATTAAAAGTAAAGTAACAGAGAAACATAGACGCAGACAGACAGATCACAAATTATGGAAGCAGTAATAGCATATGCCAGTAAGAAGGGGTGTGCAAAAACTAAACCAAACTGAATATTTCGGTTTGGTTCAATTTGACACTATAAAAGTATTCAGTTATTCTTTTTGGTTTGATTTTGAGAGTAAAAAAATTATCAGTTCAATTTTTACATAAGCCAAACCAGAAAAACAAACCGAACTGAAAAAATCAACCAAACGACCGGTTCGGTTTAGTTTGAAATATTTTAAACTCCTTTTAGTTTGGTACGGCTCAAGTTTGAAAAAATAAATTAACTCACAAAATTTAAAAGTCTATTTGAGTATCATGAATCACATACCATAAAACACTATTTACTAGATGCAGGCACAAACAACTATACAGCAAGCCTTTTGCATGCACAAACTTCTCGGCAGCAACCCTTTTCAAGCACAAACAACTCAACACCAAACCATTCTCTCTAGCAGCATTTGGTTGCTATATGCTATTGAAGACCAAAAGACAGCAAGCTACAAGGATTCTCTCTCTTTATAAGCATTTAAATGATCCTACTCGTGTGGAATGTGTCCAACTAGACCAGTTAATATACATCCATCCGTTTAGTACATTGGAAACAGCAAGAGTCATGAAAGTTCACTGAATGTGTAATCCCCAAGCTAATTTTCTCACACAAATTATAAAATGGAAGAAGTTAGCGGAAAAAGTACCAGTACCTCAAAATAGAAGCTAGATGTTACACCTTAATTTTAGATTTTATTTAAAACAGCAGGCCCTTTGGTCACAATTAATTCAAAGAAACAAAAAAGGGGTAAAAAACATGTAAGATGTAATTCAATAGAAATGCACAACTTCACTCATAAGCATAAGCCAAATCGCCGAAAAAGCGCCAAATAAATTTATTTTTGTCCATATGTTGCCAGTTATTAAAATTTGAACCAGCACAGTATGTAGGGATTGGAAAACCATAACATTACACAACATCCATGTCCATAAATTATAATGGTTTCAACAAAAACTTATACTGACTGCTCTATTTTTCTATTTAATAATCTTGTTGCATCAAATAATGCCAATAGAGCAATTGCATACATGACTATAAAAAGTGAACAATTGACTTCCAATATTTTTTGAAAATAAATAGTCAATTCACATAATTAGAGATCAAATTTTTCCTTTTCTAAATATTAAATTAATTGCTCATTTAAACCCCAACTATCATGAACTACCAAGGTAAATCATCCCAATTGAGCTTCAACTTCAAGTTAGCCTGTAATATAGATATGTCTCAAGGAACCAGGTTCGCCCATTTTGTATAATTGTTTCCCATTCCAATATATTCATGTTATAAATATACATATACCTATGATACCAAACTATTTGATAATGCTGATTTAATAAATATATAACAAAACAATATCCGAGAGAATAATATTTTGAAAGGAAGCCTCCCATGGAATCCATAAAGAAGTATTCAAATAAATAAAATCTCACCTTAGCTTCAGAACTTTTCATATCATTATGAGTTGCCTTCATTTCAACATCTATGCCAACATGAGCATCATGTGCGATGGCATCTTTGGTGGCAAAAGAATTTGAGTTTCCTATTTGAAATTCTGTCCTGTGTTTCACTTCTTTATCATCCGGCAATTTGGACTCCTGTTGAAGCGACGAATCTGCTAGCTTTTCTGCTTTATCATCAACCTTGAAAGAGTTATCTAACAGATCCGTTCCACTGGATAAAGAAGTGTCAGATACTGGCTCCAGCAACACCTTTTCGACATCTTTTTCTACTAAGCTTCTGTTCAAATCCCTTTCTTCATCAGAATTTTCGTCCAAAATGCAAGTAGGCTGAGTAACAGGTTGCAATGGAAAGGCCTCTACAATGACATCTGCTATTTGAGTTACTTTGCTCGTAGATACAGTCACTTCTTTGTCACTTCTCTTCGTTTCTAGTGGTTGATTCCTAGAAACAATTGCTTCTCCTATACGTTTATTTGTTTCCAGTGGTTCACTTGTATCTACAACCACTTCATCCATATTTTTGCTTGTTTCCAGTGGTTTAATCCTTGAGACTATCATTTCTTCCATATCAGCATTTTTTTCTAGTGATTCACTCCTAGATACAACCCCTTCTTCCACACTTATCTTTTGGTCACTTTCTTTATTATTAAGAGGTGAAAGACTTACATCGATGATTTTTCTATTGCCAAATCCGTATTGAAGCTCCTTGGACATTATGTAAACCTCTTCAGTTAAATCCTGATGTTGACTGGAGGCAAAAGCACTTCCATTTGGTAGCATGGAACCAGAGGCTTCAGGCTCTGATGAAACTGTGCCCAATGAATACTGAGTGTATAACTTGTCAAGATCCTGCTCCTCTGGCGAGGACTTAGCAGGACCCAGCACTCTATTTTCTTGGATAATTTCTCTTACAATCTCTCTTATAGTATAGAAGGACCCACCAACTTCTTTATGCGTGAGATTTAGAGAGGGGAAATTCCCATTGTTTAAACTCTGGTGCCTGCAAGAATGCTTTTTCAGTGAGTACTACTTAATGCCTACTTAAAATAAACGGAAAAATTTGTAGGGAAAAGGTATCAAAAAAGCATCAATCTAACCAACAGAAATCTCCATATACTAACATTCTAAAGCTTTTTGATGTCTATCATTTTTGTAGCATAGATGATTATGATACAGTCAAAGCATATGCTACAGCCTAATTAGTACCTGTTATATTGAATTTACATCCTGCATACCTATATAGACTATAAGACCAAACCAACCATTCGTACCCAAAAAAAAAAAAACTTAGCTGATCAAACAAAATGTTCTCACTACATAAAAAAATATACTTCCGTAAGATATTAAAATAAATATCATCTATCAAGCGGTCATCGTATATTTCAAGAACATATACCTACAAGTAATGCAAGTTCCAACATGAGAAGCTTACATGAGAAGAAGTTATAGAAAATAAATGGAGCAACAGCAATCAATTACTGATGCAATTAAAACTGATCATTATCCTTGGAACAAAACAAATTAACATAACAGGAAAAATTCACTGAAAGTAAAATGTCATGCAAATTACTTCTTGATAAAAGATTCAATCATTTCCTTCCTCTCCCCCTTTGAAATTCGAAGGCGAGCCTTCCTTCCTCCAGACTCATTGCGCTTTGACAGGGCAAATGTCTGGCCAACCCAACCACCCTTTACAGCATGCATGATACTTTGATGTCTACTACCTTTTAGCATGCAGCCCTGCATATAAAGTGACGTATATCAAATACTGTAAAAATAATCATTAACAAATAGCTTACTAAAGCTATTAAATTTATAATTAAAAACACAGCTGTGAGCATCCAAACAAAGAACAAGTTAAAAACATTTCATGAATGGAACTGTATGCCACTGATAGAACACATATATTGCTTCCCAATCCAGTACTTCAATCAAGGGTCAAACTATGAACTTGACCTAGGTAGCATGGACACTTCATTCAGTTAACATGTCCACTTTCGAAAATGTTTCGGACACTTGACATTGCAGACACTTGACATTTGGGACAGAAAACTTCATTTTTTACATAAGAAATCTTAAAATAACACCGTTTTGCCTTGTCTGTGCTACCTGGAACTTGGCAATGCACTGATTCCAGTCTCCATATTTATTTCCATCTCCAAATTGCAAAATGTTATGATTAAAACATAAAGGAAAGACCAACCTCACAATAGTGGAAATATAAAAACTCCATAGGCCCATGATAAATTGATACTCATGTCCATGCATAAGATTTAAAATGCAAAAAAAAGGGTGAGTGTTTCTATTGGAACTTCAGTGAATGATGTGTAATATGAACTCTCGTTACGCAAACTACCTGGTAAAGAATAAAAACACAAAGAATAGGCAAGAAAAGAGAGAATTCTCCTTGTCCATAAAAATGACGACTCCAACAAAATAAGAGAGCGAATCATTCTCATAATTTAAGCTTAAAGTTCAAATCTTTCACACCTACACACACAAAACAAAACCATACATTTCAAAATTCCAACTCCCTACAACCCAACAACACCAACACAATCCACCACACAGAACAAACAATATTAACAGCAACAGTAGAAGCAAACATACACAACTCAAAAGGCTGAACAACACATAAACCCACAAAAAAAAGTGAGAATAGAAGCAATTTTAGATAATAATTGAGCTAAATTCAAGCTAAACTCAGATTAAACAGATGGTTATCAGAATTAAAGAATGTAAAATCAAAAGAGAGACATTCTTAGTTTGAAATGTTACCTGATTTTGCTTGTGGAGAGTGAAATAAAGAGAGAAGAAGATTAGGTTTTGTTCTTTTCGGGTTATGGGAAGGGTTTTGAAAAATATTATTTAAAACCCTAAACGGACAAACTGTAAGAAATGTACATAACAGTGAAATGTTTCATTTGCAGGGAAAGGCGGGACGGGGGTTTTGGGTAGTCGGTAATTTTTCTCTTCTTGAAACTTTGGACCGGCCGATTTTGGGCCAATAACTTTCATTTTTAACGGCCCGTTCAAAATGATATTAGAATTAGAAGAAATTGCATTCTATAATAGAAATAAATAGATAAAGTAATATTTATTTTTGAAAATTAAATAATTGTAGATTTATTTTAATGGCGAATCATTTTATTTTATTTTTTCAATTGTGATATAGGCACAACGATTTTTTGGCATTACAGAATCAATGATGATGGATACATTAAGACTACGAACAGCAATAGAGAAGTTATTGATTTCAGACCATCGTCGTCTGATGACAAAGATGTTAGAGTAGTCTTAATTTATATCCTCGATCTAATTTCAAATTTTGAAAAATTAAATTTTAATTGGGTGGCCATTCGGTGGCTAAAAAGCCCTTGTGGATGACTAATTTGCAGTTATCATCATTAACTTATGAAATGGCTTACTCATTAGTGTTGACTGTTGAGGAGTTATTTTCTATTTGTATATATCATTCTTCAATCAATGAAGTTTAAACTTTGACAAAAAAAATATCTCAATTTTTATAAAAATATACATTAGTTCTAAAAAAAAATTAGTGTAAAGATATCTCAATTAGCTTTACATTTGTACCTCAAAACTTTTCATTTAACCACAAAACATTTTCAAACCTATTTTACCCTTTATCAAGAATAAATGAGTAAGGGATTGGGTGGTGGTTGGACAAAAAATGGTCTAACCGGCCAGGAGTAGTTGGACTGGACGGTAGCCGGAGGACAACGGCCGATCGCCAGACGGTGGCCGGTCAACGCTCAACGGTCAACTGCGGTCGGTTAGATATTAGAATAATTCAATAAAATGTCACTTTTCTTTCATTGGGATTTGTCACGATCCGATTTCCCCCTCGAAACTCGAGCCGAGACCGGCGCTAGGGAATGGGAATGATTGTTCCGAAACCCGTAGCAAGTCTAAAACCTTTATAAATTTTTCGCAAACATAAATCTATATCGTACCTCGCGTACGACCCGTTTCCAGAAAACGCCGTTAAAATAATTATTTTTTCCGTTTAACGTGGAAAACACATTTTGAAAATATTCATATAGGCGAAATCGCGTTTTCAGAAATGCTGGTTGAATAACCCTAGATATTCTGACCCACGCGCATTTCTGAAAACTTGTGTGGTGGTACAGGGACTTAGCTCACATGCCTTGCCTCGTAGGCAACCCTGTTTCAAACCGCGCACCCGAACAATATGTTTAATGAAATATATCGAACACTTTCCTTTCAAAGCGTTATATCAAACATATTAAAAACACGCACAGCAAGCACACAAACGTAAGGTCAGCTAAACTACACACAGTGTCTTTGCATACCCAAGACACGAAACTTGGCCCACCCGTAGGGGACACCATAAAACACCATATGCTATTAAGTAGCCACTTATTAGAGTTAGACAAAGTCAGGTTCCTATCAGAGTATATAGACAGAGGAACCATGACGTGGCCACAAGCATATCAAACCTATATACACTATTGCAGCATCTAAGAGTTTAAAGTGTTATTTACATAACAACAAAATAAGCTTCCCTGATGGAAAAGGGTGGAACCTCGACCAGACCCGGTAGCTAGATACCTGAAAATGATAAATAACAACGGGGTCAGAAATATAAATATTTCTGAGTGAATAGATAGGTTTACAGTTAAATACCAAAATCGCGTATAGACAAAATATCGGTATATAAAAATATTACCTTGTTTAATACAGGATGAGCTGTATACTTATGTATCACATCCATCTTGACTCTGTATAGGGTTGCTGGGTCGGAACTTAAATCACTGCCACCTCAGGACTACCCAATAGGTTTAAGCCGCTTAGCAAGTATCTGGCTTAAGACCTAATCTCAATATGTATGCTTATAATATTTACCTCTCATCTAGTTCATTAACACTAGTGATCACACAGTCCTCTCATGGTGCACGTTCGTGCACCCGAGTGCACAGCCCCGGGAAAGTTGATTTCCCGGGCTTTCCGACGTGCTTTAACTCCGTTTTTCCGCCCCTAACACGTATACACAATCCAATCTATCCATATTCACGTTCGGAACGTAAAAATAATATGTTTACGTTCGATTCGATACGGTAACCGTTTATAAATAAATATATATTCGAAATATATCGAAATATATCAAAATAAACGTTTAATACGGGTTTAATACCTCGATTACTTGAGTAACCGTTGAAGAAATGGAGTTAGAATCGAGAAACAGACGAAACGAATCGAAACCGCCCAAAACCCTAGCTCACATCCTCTGTTGAGAGGAAGCAGGTGTTCATTTGCTTTGCAAATGAAGAAATGAGTAATCTGTACTCATTTTAAAGCCCAAGCGACATATATATACTTATTTGGTTAAAGTGCGCTTTATTACTAGCTCAATCATGCACTTTAAACCAACTTCTAAACTAGTCGTTCGTAGCCTAAACGGAAACGATTTTCAAATTTCGTGAAAATTTTACCAAAAATCTAATAAAATATAACAAGAATAAAAATATAATTTGTATTCCATCCGACTTATATTTTATTCTTAATAAATTATTTTTGATTTATTAAGTTCGCATTAACTGCGCTTGATAAAATTTCTGCTTCCAAATTTTATCACATTTTCATGATAACCTTAAATATTTCGCGAATATTAGCACTAAAAATATTCGCTAGGGACTTATGAATTATTCTGCACCCAATTCATAAATCCAAATTGTCATCGTTAACTATATAGTAAATCAAATTTAAATTCTAAAAATTTAAATTTGTAATCCTATAGCCATATTAAAATTTTAGGGACACTTGTAAATTAAATTTATCTTTAAATGTAATTTACCTACTCCCGTCTAATAAAATAATAGACACGTGGCTATATTTTATTCCTTAAATTTCCGGGTTATTACAGGATTTGAATCCAGGATCTCTCCCATGCATTGTTCATGTGCCTTACCACGAAAGTAAGACCTAGTTGTTGTCATTAATTATTTTTTATAATACTTGTTTCGCATTACGTGTTATGCACGTGGCTCATAACGTAACTCGTCAATGAACATATTAATAAATTTATTATAATTATATCAACTTTTTATTTATAAAAGTAAATATAATATATTCGGTTATTAAATTTTTTTTTCATATTGAATTTATATTTCTTTTGATTTTATATTAACCATAATTAAATAATTAAATTAATTTTATTAGTAATATCTTTAAAAATAATAAGATAGAAATTTAAATAATAATATACTGACCAAATAAAATATTTTAATTTTGTAGTTCAATCAAACTAAAAGATAGGTATTTCTACTAATTTGGAAACAATTTAGTTATTATTTACATAATAAAAACTAAATTGGAGATAATTTAGCTACCTATTCTAATTAGAACTTTAATTATAATAGTGATTAATTAAATAACTAATCAATTAATGACTATAAAACCTTTATTTAATAGTAAACTGAAAAGGATTATTCAGTAAATTTGCATGCCCCCCCATCCGTTCTTTTATATATAGTATAGAATAGATATACATTTATTTTTTAATAAAATAGAAGAGTACATCTAAATTAAATGTAAACCTATTGTCAACCACAAATAAAATGTATATAAACTAATAACAATTTTTTATACATTGACTATAAATTTTAAAAATTTAGTTTACTTGAAATATTCTAAAGTAAAAAGAAAAAGAGGAAAAAGGGTCATTTATGCTCCTAAAGTTTAACTCCAGGATCAAATAAGCACTCAATATTCTGAAAGATTCAAATATGCCCCTAACGTCTTAAAAAGGAACAATCAGATCCCTATTTTGACTTATAAATGAGACGTGGGGGGCTTAGTTGTCAAAATTGAGGGGGCTGATTGTTCATTTATTTAAGACGTTAAGGGTATATTTGGACCTTTTCGGACATTGAGTGCTACTTGATTTTGAAGGCAAACTTTAAGGGCATAAATAATATTTTTCCCTAAAAACAAATTGAAGATTTATGTAACCATTATCAATAATATACATTTTTAATTTTATCATGTATTTATATAATCATAACTCGGTTTTTAGTGAACTTTAGATTTGAAATATAAGTTTAATAATTTATTTGTAATCTATAATATTAAAAATAAACTTATTGTCAACCATAATTAAACTGTATATAAATTAAAAGCAATTTTTTATACATTGACTATACAGTTTAAAAAATTTAGTTTGCTTGAAATAATATAAAGAAAATAAAATTGAAGGTTTATGTAACCATTAATCAGATCGCAGTCAACTTTAAATTTTAAATATACATTTTTAATTTTATCATGTATTTATATAATCATGAATCGGCTTTAGTGAATTTTAAATTTTAAATATAAATTTAATAATTTATTTGTAATCTATAATATTAAAAATAAACCTATTGTCAACCATAAATTTGTATATAAATTAAAAGCAATTTTTTTACACATTGACTATAAAATTTAAAAAAAAAATTAGTTTACTTGAAATAATTTAAAGTAAAAAAATTGAAGATTTATGTAACCATTAATAAAATCGTCGTCAACTTTAGATCTTAAATATACACTTTTAATTTTATCATGTATTTATATAATCATAAATCGGCTTTTAGTGAACTTTAGAATTTAAATATAAATTTAACAATTTATTTGTAATCTATAATGCTAAAAAGTAAACCTATTGTTAACCATAAATAAACTGTAAATAAATTAAAAGCAATTTTTTAAACATTGATAATAAATTAAAAAAAAAATAGATTACTTGAAATGATCTAAAGTAAAAGAAAAAATTGAAGTCTATGTAACCATTAATCAAATCGTCGTCAACTTTACATTTTAAATATACATTTTTAATTTTATCATGTATTTATATAATCATGAATTGGCTTTTAGTGAATTTTAGATTTTAAATCTAACTTTAATGATTTATTTATAAACTATAATATTAAAAATAAAATTATAAAGTAAAAAGAAGTCGAAGGTTTGTGTAACCATTAATCAACTCGTTGTCAACTTTAAATTTTAAATATATATTTTTAATTTTATCATGTATAGTCTAACCATTAATCAACTTATGTCAATAGTAGAATATACGTTGATAGTGTTCTTGTAACCTTGAACAAGTAGCTATACATTTTAAATATACATTCATTAGTTTATCATGCGTTTTTTTTACTATGAATTAACTCATTCTCAACTTTGGATTTTAAATATACATTAGTAGTTTATCATGTGTTTTTTATAATCATGAATCGATTATTTATCAATTTTAGATTTTAAATATTTGTTTACTAGTATACCATGTGTTTTTAAGAAAGGATCAAATCGCCCCCCTCAACTTGGCACGAAATCAAATGAGTCATTCTCGTCGCTTTTGACAAACAACCCCAAAACTTGTGTTTTTTAGCTTAAAAAATCCCTCCCTCACGCTCACCCAAGCAAGTGTGCCACACTCTTCGTAAAAAAAATGAAAAACGTTTAATAAGACCCTCAATATTTTATTTATCTCTTAAATTAATTCTCAATAATTTTGAATTTTCAATTACATCTTTTAATTTTTAAAAATTCAATAATTTATTTTTTTAATAAAAGATAAAGGACTTCCTCAAACTTTTCCTCTCTTTCTTCCCTTTCACTTTCTTCTCTTCTTCTTCTTATTTTTCCGACGACCGTCTACCACCATATACACCCACCGTCGATGTCATCCCCGCCACCTCCTGAGACAAGGAGTTGCTGCTCCTCCCCTGAGGAGCAACAGATCTGTTGCTTGGAGCAGATTTGCCTTTTACACGAGCAGATGCTGCTCGTTTAAGGAGTGGTTTCCAACAGAATGTGGGCTCGGGTTGAGGTTTCCAAAGGTGGTTTTGGTGGTTTAGATTTAAATATTTAATTAAAATAATTAGATCAATTAAGTTTGATTAAGATATTTAATTAAAATAATTAGATTAAACAATGTGTGATGTGCCCTTAAAACTAACGGAAAGGACTTTGATGATAAGTCGATGGAACATTAGGGAATTTTATGATACAAATTGAAATTAAAGGAATTTCGTGGGAGAGAGACGAAGTGTGAGGGATTGTGGGTGAACATTACCTTAATTAGGGGCGTATCTACTATCGACACCCGTATAAGGTTTTCCATAAATGGATGTAAAAGTATAGATGGAGAATATAATACAATTTGAATGTACTGTTAGGCTTATATGAAATGGCGTTTATACTTCCCTGTATGTACTTATATTATTTGAATTTGAATTGTTTTTAATAAATCTATATTGTTATCCTTATTCCGGAGTGCATAAAATTGCATATCTAATGTATTCATCATTTTATGACTTCAAAACAATAATTAATTATTTATTATAGGGAAAAAGGTCATTCATGCCTCTAAGGTTTGGGGTCTTGATCAAGTAAGCCCTCAACGTCCGGAAAGGTTCACCCAATGCCCCCAACATTTCTAAAAATGAACAATCGGCCCCTTGGTTTAACGCCGTTTCATTGCTCCTAAGACTCCGTTAGTATGATCCTACGTGACAAAGATAAAAGGATCATTTATGCCCCTAAGGTTTGGGTCCAGGATCAAATGAGCCCTCAACGTTTGAAGAAGGTTCACTTATGCCCTCAACGTTTGAAAAAGGTTCACTTACGCCCCTAACATTTGAAAAATGAACAGTTATGCCCAAGTTTAACACCGTCTCATTGCTTCCCACACTCCGTTAGAGTGATCCTACGTGGCTAATTTTTACCGTCAAAATTTACTCTACGATGACGGTCTTTCTCTCAGCAACAATAAGCAAAGTCTTTTTACTACAAGACCGAGATAAACCGATAGACTGTCCTTCTCCAACAATCGAATAAAGAATTCTCTTCATTAATTGATATCTTGTTTGATCCTATACTAGTTTTCACAAACTATATATTCGATAATTTGATACACAAAATTCATATATATAACGATAAAATAATATAATATGCGATGCAGTTTAATACTTATCCATATATAGTATCATAAAATATATATAGCGTAACAAAAGTAACGTGTTACTCAAGACTTGTTATCTATAAACCTCGAGAATTAGCAAAGCGATATCGTGTTCTTTACGTTCCAAGTGCCGCTGGTAGCCGCCTCGCCGGGTCTACGCAAAATCGATAATAGTACGAATTAATAGAGTTCTAGCTACAATTAATTTATCCAAAACTGGGTTTCTAGCCAACTCCGACTATCGTAACCGCTCATTTAAAATAGCACATTCACTAAACAAACTGGACTTTTCCATAGTAACATCGTCTACGACTTTCATTTCGACTCGAACTTCATTCGACACCTCTATAGTCTCCAAAACTTTCCTTTAAGTTAGCTTCAAAACTTGTTCTATTTAATTCATGTTTTTCATCCATTTTTTAGCTTCAAAATCACTTATCTTAAAGCATCAAAACCTTGATAAAATTGTTCATATTTATTCTATGCAACATTTCTACAAATTTAATTGAGGTTTGAACTTAATCTGATACGTGTAGGGGATCAGAAAATGCACTCGAACTGCCCATCCTAAGCAGTTTTGGGGATTGCTGCCAGCCCTCAAAACTGCCCAACAAGCCTACTTTGACTTGTGGTGTAGGGCACATTCTGCCTCGTGGGGAAGAATCGAGTTGGTCGGGGTTTAGTCCGACACGCACTCGCAAGCCATACGCACAATTCCCAATAAGAAAAACGCCTAAGGCAACTTCCAAAACCGTCCACAAACTTAGCTCGAACACTACTTATAAAAAAGTGTTTGCTTAATTCAAATACGTCTAATCCATTTTTAATCCGTCTTTTACAAAGTTTATATCCTTTTTAACTTTGATAATTAATATTTTATAACTCCGTCAATCCAATTTATTTATCTCGCCATTCTTCCTTAAAATTTAACATTTTAGTTAAATTTCAAAGTGACTAACTAGTCGACTTTGGCCTAATAAACCGTCCAATGGATGATCAAATTATGCATTCGTACTCTCGGACATCCTGTCTACAACTTTCGTCGAGGTACGAACGAAAATCGATGGACCTACGAGCGGTTGGGAGCTGCCGAAACAACCCCCATGGGCTGCCCTGCTACTAGGCAGAATACTCTGCTTAGTAAAGTGTAGTGCCTGCTCACTGTTTTGCTCACCAGAGCAGACTAGTTCTACTCACTAGAGCAGAACCACCACTGCCACAACTTAGTCTGACACCGACACTTGCCATCACCAATTTTCCGACAATTAAACTGACTCTAAACCATCCAAAATGTTGCTCAAAATCAGATCCTCAACATGTTCAAAAACAGTTTACATAACAACCAAACATCCACAAAACCAACTTAAACCTCTACAAAACCAATCCCAGTCATCACAAATTACCAAAGTTCAAAATTTACCTTGAGTTTGATGAATTGACCTCATATTTGAACCATTTCTGTAATACCCCAAAATATTTTAAGATAATTAAGTCGTGCCACATGTCGTGAATTCCGATAAATTAAATTAAGAAGGATTTAATTTAATTATATCGAGAATTTATAATGATTTTTATTAAGCGGTTTTACGGGAATTAAGTAAAAAATCCCGTGACGGAATTTATTTCGCCAAAGTCCGCGAAATATTTTGTAGTATTTATGGTAAAAGTTTCGAGTCAATCGGAGACTGTTTAAAATTTGGACGCGGAGAGGTTTTGAACTAAATTGAAACTTTTAAAAATTTCAAGGACTAAACCGTACTTTAACCATTTATATATAAAATGAAATGAAGGGAAAGAAGGAACCAGAGCCTTCCTCTTCTTCATCAGTTTCCTTCCTCTTTTGACGATCAATTACGTTCCGTCGTTCGATCTTCGTTTCTCGTCTGTTTTCGACGTTCTATAGCTCGAAACGATCGTATTTCAGTGGCGAATCACGGTAAGCTTGACGTTTTATCGTTTGGATGGATGAATTTCTGGATATAAAGGAATTAAAGTTTTAGGCCACGAAACGATTTAATCGTTTTAATGGTTTTAGAATCAGATTTGGATGTTTTGAGCTTAGATTAAGCGTTATCAGCGTGTTTAGAGCGTTTTTACGCTAGTAGCACGTCGGAATGCCCCGGAAAACGATTTCGGAGACCGTGCACACAAGGTGCACGACTGTGCACCAAGGTGCACGAACGTGCACCACCAAGAGGTGCACAATCAAGGCACGAACGTGCATTAGATCCTTTTTCCCCGATTGTTTGTTTTGATGCCTGTTTTGTATTCGCATATCGAGATTTGAAATCGAATAGTATTCGATCGATTAATTTGAATAGTTAACCTAACGAGGTTAAACGTGAAATGATATTCGATCTGTAAACGAGTTAGATACAGTTTATCGGAATATACGCGTGAGAAGCACAACAGTTAATAAGAGTAGTATGTCGTGTCTCGAGTCTAGAGTCAATCCTAGAATAGGATTCTAATGTAAGTCAAATGTTTTAAAATTGTTTTAGATCCGGCGAGGCAAGAAACAGCTGGACCAGGAGCTCGAGAAGTTTGATGTTTTTAAGCCCCGACGTATTTTTGGATAAGCGTTTTCAGTGAGTTTTTTTGTTTACTTTTCAAGTATTTAAAAAGTATATCGTTTTTATATCGTAAATGCTTCATATCATTTATTTACATCGCATTTTCTTATATCGTGAATGTTTATATGGAATTGCATTCATACTTGAATTTGAAACCAGTATAAATCCGATGAAACGTGCCTTCCTATTTGGCGGTAATAGGACTGTGTGATCACCAGTTTTGATTAAAGAAATTATAAAAAGGGCCCATATTATCGAACATCGAATATCGTATCGTAACGAAGTTGGAATATATATATCGAATAAGATATGAGGTTTAACTCGGTTGAACTATTTCGGGACCCGTATCCAGTGGGCTTAACTCAGTTGAACTATCTCGGGATCCACAACTTGGGATAAGTGACGGTAGAGGTTGAACTCGGTTGAATTATCTCGGGACCCTACCAATTGGATCGATCGAATTGATTATTATCGTATATCAATAGATATTAGAGAATATGGTTTCATCCGTATCAGCTACTCGGCTGTATTTGATCAAATCGTTTACATTATCGATTTTATGTTTTATTTAAATGCTTATTAGTAACTGTGCAAACTCACTCAGTATATTCTCATATACTGACCCCCTCACATATTTCCTTTCAGGTGAAAGACGCTTTTGAAGCAACAGACTTCTATCCTTGATCCAGAAGTCTGTAATTTTTAAAAGTATGTAAAGAAACAGTACTTTACTCTTAGAGTTGCAGTAGATAGATGTTTTGTATCAAGTGGTTTTCTGTAAATATAACTTTATATTTTAGAGTATAAATGTTTTACGCCTGCTGCTTTATTTAATGTTTGTGATTGTGATTGCCAGAGGATATGTATACCTGGCATGTTTTGTAGCATGACACGTGTATGTGTTTGTCATGCATGGCATTTGGTATTTGCGAAAAATTAACGTACGTTTTTAGGCTTTCTACGGGTTTCAGAGCAACCACTACATTCCCTAGCGCTGGTCTCGGCCCATGAGATTGGGTCGTGACAATTTCCCTCCATGAATGATCATCAAAATTCCACAATCATAGCTCCAAAATACATAGTTTATCACCTAAGAGATGGAGTTAGGGTTCGGCCATTTGAGAGCAAAATGAGGGTTTGGGATTTTTGTATCTTAAGAAAATGAATAAAGAAGATGATGATAGGGTTATTTATAGCTTGGTTAATTTACAACTGAGTTCAAGTAGCTCAATTCATACTTAACCCAATTTCTTAATTAATCGTCACGTCCAATTTAAAATGATTTCATAAATTTACGAAAGCTTGATGATAATTTGTTAATAATATTTCACGGATCTTGGCATGAAAATTATTAGCTCGGGATTTACCAATTTATATATTTTTACTTTATTTTCATTTTTTAATCCCGCTCAAATTCAATTTATAGAATAATAATTTCTCACTTAAATTATTATTTTAGGATAATTCCAATAGACTCGCTTTGATCTAAATCTTTATTATTTGACCTTAATCCAACATTCTTAATTTTTAATCCTCAATATTATGCCTTGTGGCACTCTACTTGATTCTTCTAAAAGTGCGGGGTATTACAGCTTATGAGTGCCCGCTACTTGCTTCACATGTCAATCCATATCGAATTATATGTGCGTCAAACATGATTTATTTCTTTCCTTAATTGCTTTCATACGTATTTACTTGCTAGTAGATTATCACATGAATTGCATGAACGTCGAGATGAGAAATAACTGAATATGCCCAGTAAATAAAATTTAATCGATAAGCCAAAGTATAAGAGTTTTGATAAAATGTCCACAAACCCGGTCATTTGGTCAGCTGCACGATAATCTCAACCATAAGCGAGTGAAATTATCTAGTCGGGATAAAAGACATTTTCTAGCTGAGTTAGGTGGTGACTACATTTTTTAAATCTTTGCAGATCTGAAGTCAGACATAAGCATGGGCGAGCGGCCCTCCTAATCCCGCTTTGCTCACAAGAAGTTTACTAGTTTACAAATCGACTTTTAGGGAGTTTACAAGGTGAAATTGAAGCTTATAGATGTCTCTAACAAAAGGCTCGAAAGTTAGAGACAGTGAGTGATTATTAGACTTGTTCATGTGCCAGGACCGGGCCGGGCTTGACGGGTTTTACTAATTTTGTGTAAGTTCAAGCCCGGCCAAAACTTCATATTTTCTACTCAAATCCGGCTATTGCACTCTATAATGGCGGCTCGAGCTAGCTTATATGAGAAAGTGTAAAAAATGAAAGTGCGAATTCGCCCGTAAAATAGCAAACTTTTTTTAAATTCGGACTCGGGCAGAATTTGGAACATAAAAGAGAAAATTACACAAAATCCCTCAAAATTTCAAATCTTTATGTTAGTGACCCAACTTTTTACTTTTTGCAGAAATCACTCATTTTTTAAAATTTGTTTTCACAGCATACCTCATTTTGACTTTATTACATTTATAACCTCACCTAAAGATAGAGTTTAAAACAAGGGGTTAGAGTGTTTGGTTGGTGGTCGATTCGTTATGGCCGGACAACCGGAGCAACGGCGCAATAAAGATGGTCGGAAAACAACGGTGGTCTGTACGTCTCTGAGCTTCTGGTTGGTTTATTCGTTACCTACTCGAATCATTATGCTGAAAAATGGAAGAGAAGTGTGAGAAAGTTGCATAGATAGCTTACTAACGGAAATGGTTTGTTCATATTGCAATCGCTTCGATCTAAATAAACCAGAGCTCGGCGGCCGTCAGATTCAGCCAACGTTATCTGGTCAATTACCAGCTTGCCGAACGGTATATCTAATCTTCTCTTTTTAATGTTTCATCTACTTAATGACTCTATAAATCTTATGATTGCGACTGTTTTTGATGTTTTGTGGATCTTCAAATCTGAGATGGTTTTGTTTGGCGATAATAGAAATAGTTTCTGTTTATCTTGAATTGTTTCTTTATAATGTTTATTTTTGCTTGATTGTAATGAATCATGTGCAAGAGTATAGGTAATTGAATTATGAGGGAATTTTTTTTCATAATTCTTGCAATCATCTATAATTAGTTGATAGCAGAGATCTATATTTTCTTTAAATTTAATATCTTTGTGGGTATATGTAGGAAAAATGACCCCATCATTGATTGTTGGGTTGCTAGATAAATTTAATATATTTGTGGGTATATGCAAGGTAAATTTGATATCTTTATGGCGAGTCTCTTCCACAGCAGCTTTTGGATATTGTGATTATTATGTTATGAATGAGAAGAATCATTAAGTGGCTATTTGATCTTTTAGTTTTGTAAATTTGTTTTCTTTCTTGGTTATATAGAACTAAAGGAAAGAATGTTGACGTTTTTGTTTTTTTTTTATGCAAGGTGGATTTGAAGAACTTGTATAGTATTTATGCAAGGTAGCTATGTACTATTTTAATCTTCAAGTTTGAATTCCATATCATGGTGATACTGTTGTGTAATTGTTAAAAGATTAACGAAGGATCAGAATTTGATTGGCTGTCTTTTTGAATTTAGAAGCTCTATTGAAGTAAATTTGGAATGACGATTCAGTATTTAATTAGTTTTGTAATGTTATAACAATCATTGATACTATAGTGTGTAAATGTGATTCTCATTATTTTATAGTAACTACAAATTGATTAATTGTCAAGTTACGATTTTAAATATATTTATTAGTTTATTGTGTGATTATGTAACCATAAATCGACTCGTTGTTAACTTTAGTTTATTAGTTTTATATTTAGACTGGTGATCTAAATTTAATATTTTAGTTTTATTGAATGTTTAGAAAAAAATTTATATTTAGATTGGTGAATGTTTAGAATTTTTTTATTATATAACTCTTTTATGAAATATTTGATAATTTATAAAACCGAAAATCAACCTGATGTGAACCTGATGTGAACCTATTCAAGTGAACTACTTTAATTCAATTTTAATCAAATTTATCCTGCTGCTCTTTACAATCTTAAATGATATTTTAAATGGAGAAAATTTTGAGATTTAGTATAATACAGTAATTGAACATCTCTTTTAAGTGAAACACATTTGACAGACTATAAAAATAAAAATCAACCTGATGTGAACCTAATGTGAACCTATATTAACTGAACTATTTTAGCTCAATTTTTAATCAAATTTAACTTGCTGCTCTTTACAATCTTAAATGACATTTTATATAGAGAGAATTTTAAAATTTGGTTTAATATACTAATTGAATATCTTTTTTAAGTGAAATGTATTTGACAGACTATAAAATCGAAAATCAACCTAATGTGAACCTGATGTGAACCTATATCAACTGAACTAATTAATTCAATTTTAAATCAAATTTGTCTTACTGTTATTTACAATCTTAAATGATATACAAATTGAATATTTCTTTTAAGTGAAATGCATATGATAGTCCATAACACCGAAAATGAACCTTATGTGAACCTGATGTGAACCTGTATCAACCGAACTATCTTAATTCAATTTTTTACAAAATTTGTTTTACTGCTCTTTACAATCGTATCTGATATTTTATATAGATAAAATTTTGAGATATAGTCTATTATAAGATCTGGATAACTGTTTTTAAGTAAAATGTAATCGATAGTCTATAAAATTGAAAAACAACTTGATGTGAACCGTATACGAAATTTTGGGTGATAGATTATATATACATATTTGAGCAAACACGAATTCTATGAGGGAACAGAGACCAATAAATTATCTCACTCAAGATCCCTTTTTCTTCCTTCCGTTGTTTTTTTTTTCTCAATTATTTTCGATTTAACTTCCCTGAAAACAAAAATTTAGAACTCAAATTAATAAATCAGACGAAAATAGATCATTATCCTTCTGCAAGTAAAGATTCACCAAATACTTGAAAATTAAAATTGAATAAAATTCTTAGCAATACGACAACAAATTTAGAAACAAAACAATTTTCACAACGCTAATGTGGATGAAACACTAATAAAATCGAAAGTCAACCTAATGTGAACCTCATATGAACCTATATCAACTGAACTATTTTAATTCATTTTTTTTAGAAAAATTATCTTACTACTCTTTACAATCTTATCTGATTTTTTTATATATATATATATAGAATTTTAAGATAAAATCTATTATAACAATTGAATAACTGTTTTTAAGTGAAATGTAATTGATAGTCTATAAAATAAAAAATATAAGACAAAACTTACAAATAATTAAAACTTAGAAGTGACATTAACTTAAAGAAATTTTCATTTAGTGGATGATTACCTAAATAAAACACCGATTCAAATTACCAAATAATTTATGATACACATAATATAAATAAAACAAATTAAAAAAATAATTAAGATGTTTGACTTCAGATATTAAAATTCAATTAACAATTAAAATAGGAACCAACAATTTCCACTACAACCATGACATCAGGTTGTGGCAATCCTTCAAATTTAACCACCTCTTCACTCTTTCACTCTGCCGTTTCAATCCCTTCCTTTTCCGTTTTGAGCCTTTTCTTCACTGTAACTATCTCTTTCTCCACCATTTCAAGTTATTACTCTGTCATTTCAAATCCTTCTCTCAGTAATTCCTCTGCTTCTTTCTCAGCATTCTTCAGCTTCTATTGCGAAAATTGCTCCTTTCTTCTTTACCTCAATTGTTCCGGCCTCCGCGCCTCCGCGCCTCCTTTACTCATCTTTGATTGCTTAAGTTTTCTTAATATCCTACTGATTGATGATCAAATTTGGTGAAATTGTGTTACTGGAGACCATGAAACCGATGTGAGAGTCGAAGAACGTTTGCGCGATCCATAAATAGCCGACGAAGTCAGGTAGTAGTCGATGATGGATATAGATCTAGTTATAATAGGTAGAATAATTGTAGATCCAAAAATAAGGAGATGACAGGTGATCAGCCATACCTCCACCGGACCGCCATCGAACTGCCATCTGACCGCCATCCCTCCGCCCAATCGTCGTCGTAGCTCCGCCAGAATGCCACATCGATAAAATGAAATTGTGTGAACCATTGTGTGATGTTAAAATTGTTACAGATGTTGATTTGGTTGAAGGTTATAAGTGTCTTATTTTATTTTGATTTTGGTTCATTTTGGATTATTGAGGGATTTGTGAAATTTTTTTGATTTAGTTGAAAGATTACTGTAAAAATAAAAAACCTGAGGTAAAAACAATAAGAGTGTTTATCCCACACAACGGATGTGCCACATCATTTTTACAACAAGCCAATAAGCATTTGCGATAGAGAATCTTTATTTATTTCTTATATTTTTTATCATTAAATATTTGCACATGCCTAACGCTTTATTGGTTTGTTGCACGAATGACGTGGTGCAACCGTTGTGTTGTATAATTATTCAAACAATAGACATGACCATTTTTAGGGGATTTGTGTAGATTACCCAACATAAAATTGGGAAGTTTAGGTATTTACTCCAAAAATGAAAATATTTGCACATTTTACCTCAACATGGAAAAGTTGCAGAAAATACCTCACGTTTTTTTCAGATTTATGTTTTTACTCTGGGTTTAAAAATATTTATGATTTTACTCCGTTATCATCTGGTTATCATAAATCCTTCTGTAATTATACTTTTGCGCACGTTATCATCCAATTATCATAATCTTATCATATTTCATTATCATCTAGTTATCTTACTACAGTGTTATGATAACAACATGATAATATACTGATACTGAGATGATAATCAGATACTGTTTTATCATAACATAATCATAGATATTATCATAACATTATCATATTTCATTATCATCTAGTTATCTTACTGCAGTGTTATGATAACAACATGATAATATACTGATACTGACATGATAATCAAATATTGTTTTATCATAACATAATCATAGATATTATCATAACATTATCATATAGGTACCATAAATATTATCATCTCGGTATCATATGATAATGCTATGATAACAACATGATAATGTTATGATAACAATATATGATAATCAAATATTATTTTCTATAAACAATCTTTTTTTCCTGCAATATTATGATAACTACATGATAATACAGTGATACTCATATGATAATCAGAAACTGTTTTTTTTAGAAAAATATTTTTCTCTGCAGTGTTATGATAATGATATGATAACGTCATAGTGATAACGATATGATAACCAGGAGCTGTTTTCTGCAGAAAATCGTTTTTTCTGCAAAAAATTGTTTTCTTTCATCATAAAATCGTTTTAATGCAGATTTTCAGATCTTAAACTGAAAAAATTCAAGAACAATTTTTTTAGATCTGAGAGTTAAAATAAATCGTAATAATCACCACGAGTTAAGAAAAAAATCGCTAAAATGTAGAAGAACGGCAAATCAACGGCGACGTGAAAACAAAGCGAAGGCGGGACGAAGGCGGAGCAACGGCGGATCGTTGAAGGAACGACGGCGGCGTGATAAAGAATAAAAAAATAAACGAAAAAAAGAAAAAATAGAGAAGAAGAAGAAGAAAGAGAAAAAAAGAGAGAGAGAGAGAGAGAGAGAGAGTAGAAAATCTGAGAAAAAAAGGAAGATACTCATGTTAGAGTAAAAATAAAATGGTTAGAGTAAAAAATAATAAAAAAAAAGTATTATTATAATAAAAGAAGATGTTAGAGTAAAAAAATAAAAGTGCTAAAAAAATGAGGTATTTTCTCTATTTTTTCTTTGTTGAGGTATAATTTACTATTAATTTAGAAAATATAGTATTTTCCCTAATTTTCTCCATAAAATTAGCGTCCAAACCCGGTCCAAGAGAGATAGATCTGGAGGCGGGTCAAATACCCAACCCCATAAACATGTCTACTAACATCAAAATAAAGGTCCTTGTTGTAAAAGAACAAAAACAAAAATAAGATAAAGGTCCTTTTTCGACTTGGCGCGTGAACGTCATCCATCCTGAAGCCGGACAAACACAACAAACAAAATCAATTACTAAAATCAATCAAATCTTTAAACCTTTTATAATAATACTAAATCGCCTTCACATTTCTAAGTTGAAAAACCAAACGCGCATACACATACACTCCCTCATCTATAATGTACATTCATTTCTCTCTCAAATTTTCCTTCACTTTCCCGGGAAAATAAAATCCTCTTCCCTTTTCCCATGGGCCGAATCCCTACTCTCCCCGAACTCGACGATTCCACTCCCACCACCTCCACCACAGACGCCGCCATTAACGCCGGCAATGCCAGCACGGATCAAGTGTTTCACTCGATCCGCGACCGAATTATCTTCAAACGAAACCCTAACAGAACCTCACAATCTTCACTGGATCAACGGACCACCAGCAGCAGATGGCATAATAGTAATAATAATACTCACACTCATCATAATGCTAACAGAATTAGCAACCGTAAGGGCTGGTTTCCGTTTAGAGGAGTGTATTTGCTTTACTTTTTGATATTTTTTGCGGTTTTCGGATTCGCATTGGCATCGATGATTTTACAGAGTTCGATTACTAGGTTTGTGTTTAGTAGAGGAGGATGGGGTGATAATAATCCTTTTTATAATAATAATCGGTGGAGATCTAGTATTAGTTTAGGTAGTACTTTGAAATTCTTTCCATTGCAGCATTGGCGCCGCGATGAAGGTCTTGATCATGTCAGATTGTTTGGGAATAGAGTGGGGCTTCGAGCTCCGAAGCTTGCTATTGTAAGTGTTTAGTTGTTTATGTTGACATTTTCAATTGTGTTGTGCTTAATTGTTATTAGTTTAAGTTTTGCAATTGTTGGTAGCTAAACTGAGTTGTGAATTATCCTAGTGAATATAGTAGAAAAGAAGAAGGAATGGAATCGGATTGGAATTTTATTTTGTTTAGTATTTAAAATCTGCAGAATAGTTCAAGTCTTGATAAATTTCTAGTGATAGTTTCTGGAAAGTTTGGTTGACCTGTTTTTCTTAGTTGCGATGTATAGAGAAATTATAGTTAGAAAGCTTTGTGTTCTACAGTATCGTAGTAATTAGTTTTAACTTAGTAGGTTGCTTAGGATGAATCACCACTCTCTGGATTATGTTATTTTCCGTGCCTTTTTTATGAGTCTCCAAATTGATAGAGAGTTGTAGGGGTGTTAGGATTGGAGGATAAAAAAATCTCGATAATACTTTGAATATACTTTTTAATTTGCTTTGAATTGGAAGAGAAATGAAAACACCCTGTCCATGAAGTAGAATTTTATTGGAAGCTTTATATCTACAATGTGGAAGAGAGATATGTCAATAAATTATTTATTGTGCCATCAATGTATTTTCTATTACTGGAAATATGAACAAATTATAGATAGCTGTTGTGAGAAATTGAGGAGAATGAAAAGCTTAATATTTAAAAGACTCCTCCGATTTTCTGAAGCAGGAGTTGGCCTGTTAAAGCTTGGCCGGTTTTGAGCAGAAATTATTTTGTAATCTTTTTCTTTGTTGTGAGGTGCACATGCGCTTAGAATGTAAATGTGGGCTGTAGATAGATTTTATTTCTGTTACCTTATCCTGCTGTTTCTGAATATTGAATGATATATATATAATCCAATTGATATATGTGATTTTTTTTCAAATATATCTAAATGGATTTTGGTGGGTTTATGGTATTCTCTAGAGTATTTTCCTTACAAGGTACCAGCCTTTTAACAACTGAAGGCAAGTTGGGTGGAATTATCTACAGGAATCCCACTTTTAATTGTAAATCATCTGACACTTGAAAATTACTGGTATAATTTAATTGGATTTTGGTACAAAAGTAACATCTGTCAGCTTTATTCTGTTTCAATTGATGGGGCACTAGAATGAGCCTTTTGTTATCTTTGCTAGGAAGAAAGTTTATCTTCACATTTGTAAAAACCTTGTATCATTTGTAACTTCACTTAATAGAGGAACATGTGGACATAGAGAATTGTGGTTTGTATTTTTATGTTCATTAATAGACTGTTGCTGGTCAAGTCTTACCTATTTCAGTTTAATGAAGAAATTCTGATTGTCTGCATGTATTGCAGTATGGGTTGGACCTATAATCTATCATTTATGTGAGAAGGACTGCAATGAAAAACATCAACTGTTTTGTTTTTTACATAGTTTCAAGCATTGAAGCATTCAGAGGTTAATCATTAAGTTTTTTTTTCTTCGAAATTCAAGTGTGCCTTTTCTGGTTGTTGGCAGATTTTAGGAAACATGAAAAGAGATCCACAATCGTTAATGCTCATTACTGTTATGAAGAATTTGCAGAAACTAGGCTATGTGCTTAAGGTGAGTTGCTCCAGCAATTCTATATGTTATTTCTCTGTAATAACTCTGTTTCTCTATATCATCTCTACAACTAGTATATTGTAGCTTATTTTCAAAAAGAAACATGATATATACATATACATATATATATATACATATACATATATATATATACATATACATATATATATATATACATATACATATATATATATAGAGAGAGAGACATATATATATATATATATACATATATATATATATATATATATATAGAGAGAGAGAGAGAGAGAGAGAGAGAGAGAGAGACAGATATATATATATATATATATATATAGACACATATACATATATATAGAGACACATATACACATATATATATACATATACACATGTACACACACATATACACACATATATATATACACACACACATATACACACATATACACACATATACACACATATACACACACACACACACACACACACACACACATATATATATGTATGGATGGAAGGAGGTCAAGCCATTTTACTTTAGTATTCTCAGCTGCTAGCTTGGAAAAGCTTATGCATGTGATATGCCCTTGACAGATTTATGCTGTAGAGAATGGGAAATTGCAACCAGTATGGGAGCAAATAGGTGGCCATGTATCAATTTTACGACCAGAGCAATATGCTCGTATTGATTGGACCATGTATGTTTTCTGTTTGATATATGTAGTGGACTGTTTTGAAATTTATCTCTTCTCTTAGTTCTTGCAATTATATTTATGTATGAATAACAATAGTCTCTGTTCGATAAGTTACTAGTTTTGGTTATTTAACATATATTTCTTCTGCAGTTTTGAAGGTGTTGTTGTTGATTCACTTGAAGCCAAAGAGGCCCTTTCAAGGTAGGTCCAGTTAGTTAGCTCTGTATTAGGCTTCTGATGTTATACAAGAGTCCCTATGTTTCAACTGCTTGGCTGTGGTGTAAAATCTATCTTTTTTTTTGAATTCAAATCTATCATCTGTAATCTACTTTTTAAGCATCTTTTAAATAAACGAGTCATCAATATGTGGTTATTTAGGCCTTACAAAACGTTTTCTGTCTTTACTTTTGATGTAAATTGGTTATAACTACTAAAACTTGGATTAAGGGTTTGCAGATCGTGGAAATTCACGATTAGAATTTGGTGGTCTTTTAGAAGAATTTTTGATTACTGCAAAATTAATAGAGCACTTAAGGAAAATAAGCGTGGTTACATTTATTGAAAATTTGAAGGTGGTTGTGTAACGAATATAGTTGATATTGAACTCAAGTGAATATTATCAATGATTGATGATAAATTATGGTGCAATTTGGTGAATGTCATGGAACTCTGTCTGTTGTTTTAGTATGAGATGCTATGATCAGTGAGTTTTATATTTTTGCAGCCTTATGCAGGAGCCTTTTTGTTCAGTACCGGTCATATGGATAATCCAAGAAGATACCCTCGCAAATCGTCTTTCTGTGTATGAGGAAATGGGCTGGGAATATCTTATTTCACATTGGAAAAAAGCTTTTAAGAGGGCTAATGTTGTTGTATTTCCAGATTTCACTATGCCGGTAATTATGACTTATTCTTATGATTATGCAACATACGTTTAGTCAGCTGTACGATGGATGTTCTTATGCTGTACCCTATTGATGCTCCTTGTATCAGATGCTATATAGTGTGCTTGACACAGGAAACTTTTTTGTGATTCCTGGATCACCAATAGATGTATGGGCTGCTGAGAGCTACAGGAAGACGCACACCAAGCATCAATTAAGGGCACACAATGAATTCCATGAGGATGATATGGTGGTTCTAGTAGTTGGGAGTTCTTTCTTTTATGACGAGCTGTCATGGGACTATGCTGTTGCCATGCATTCTTTAGGACCTCTTTTAGTCAAATATGCTAGAAGAAATGCAGAAGGATCCTTTAAATTTGTTTTCTTGTGTGGTAATTCTTCTGATGGTGATGCTTTGAAGGTACTGAACTGCTCCTTGCTTATTTTCTGCTACTTTGCATGAAAGTAGCAATTCTTATAATAATAGAGTATGGCAATTAGCTCACCTTCTTCTTTAGGCTATATCTGTGGGCATGATGTCCAGATTCTCTACTGAATACCAAATAAAATTTACAATTCTGATTCTCAAACCATAGCCTCATGACAGCCAAGAAAGTCTTTTTTTTCTTTCTTTCTTTCTGGACATACTCGCTTCATAGTATTTATAAGCATAAGGAACTATCAAAAACTGCAGTAATAGACTTTGCTGCACACTTCACAATATTACTCGTAGTCTACTCATAGGTGAAAATTAGCAGACTCTTACCATACTGTATCTAGATTCAAGCATTTTGTTTTCCTTTCTTGCTTTCTCTCTTCATAAGGAGTAGCTCAAGTAAGCAAACTTCAGACATTTTTTCCGCATTGAGATTTTGTTTTAATATATTTAATAAAAGAACTGCTATCTGTAAACTGTGAATTCATAATCAAAATTATAGTTAATTACTAATTAACTATAAGGGTTTGCAAACTTTTGACATTTATCACTTTTTAATCAAAATATATAATTTGTTGTTCTTGCTATCTATTACTTTTGAAGAGTCACGTGCTTGGACTTGCTATTTCTATCTAGAATTCAAAAGAAGTGAACTTAAGCAAGTGGCTGTTTTAGATAGAAATAGCTGGAAAAGATGTATTGCAGGAATAAACTACAGTATGAAAATGGATACCCACATAATGCAATATATGTTCTGTAACTTACTGTTGAAAACATTTTCATTCCAGACTATGTTGTGTCAGGATTTTGCTCAATTCATTGGACTTCTTTTTGAATAGGATATTGCTTCTCGCCTGGGGCTTGTTCATGGTTCTGTAAGGCATTTTGGCTTGGATGGCGATGTCAATAGTGTTCTACTTATGGCAGATATTGTTATTTACGGCTCTTCCCAGGATGACCAAGGCTTTCCTCCTTTAGTTATCCGAGCCATGACGTTTGGGATTCCTGTCATTGCTCCTGATATTCCTATCATAATGAAATATGTAACTACCTTTAATTCCTGTAATTGTTTGTTCTTTTATTCTTTTAGCTGTTTCAGTCATTGACAAAATCGTTACTCAAATTTCAGGTTGTTGATGGAGTTCATGGGTTACTTTTTAAAAAATACAACCCTGATGGTTTGATGAGAGCTTTCTCTCGTTTGATATCTGATGGAAAACTTTCTAGATTTGGTAAATCTGTTGCTTCATCTGGAAGACTGCTTGCTAAGAACATGCTTGCATTAGAATGTATAACAGGTTATGCAATGCTATTGGAGAATGTTCTCAGTTTTCCTTCAGAAGCCTTGTTGCCAGGTCAATCATCCCAGCTTCAACAGAAGGTATGGGAATGGAATTTGCTCTGGAACGAAATAGTACCAGAAACGGCTGACGTGTTAGGCATGGAGGGCAGGAATTCTTCTTTCAGAAGATCTAGCATTGTATTTTCACTTGAGGAAGAGTTGACCAATCAAATGGATCTAACTAATATTTCTGGAAATGGGACTGAAACATTAGTTCCAGATGTCCCTACTGAGTCAGATTGGGATGTCTTAAGGGAAATAGATAGCTTAGAAGAATATGAGAGGGTAGAGTCGGAGGAGGTATGTGATTTACTTGATATTACAATATTTTACAGGGTCTTGTATGTGACTTCACATTTCCTGTCACCCAAACTTTATGTTGGCTGAAATGTGGAGTTGTTTACTGATTTGTAGCTTGATGAAAGAATGGATAGAATCCCTGGTGTCTGGGATGACATATATCGCAATGCTCGGAAATCTGAGAAACTTAAGTTTGAAGCAAATGAAAGGGATGAGGGAGAGCTTGAAAGGAATGGCCAACCAGTATGTATTTATGAGATATATTATGGACCTG
Source organism: Mercurialis annua (assembly GCF_937616625.2). Taxonomy (NCBI): domain Eukaryota; kingdom Viridiplantae; phylum Streptophyta; class Magnoliopsida; order Malpighiales; family Euphorbiaceae; genus Mercurialis; species Mercurialis annua. Next base: position 32,347,197 of record NC_065577.1, on the reverse strand, counting down.
GGGCCTGGCCATTTTTGCATCATGGCTCTTTGTACCGTGGGCTAAGTCTTGTAAGTTTCTTTTAGCCACATTCTTGATGATTAAAAAACGACAATCTACCTGTCAGCAACAGTATTAGATGTTTATGAAATTGACCAATTGACTTAAGGTCTTACATTGTACCTGCATTAATGCATTATCTAGATTGGCATGAGTACTTTTTGCCCTTCAAATGTTTAAACGTCCGAGGAAGAGGGATATGATAGTTTAGTTGCTTTTCTTTGTAGTGGTATAATGTTTTTCGCCATGCGATATAATATTTTAATTTTATAAACATGCATCAAAAAGCACTTGGCATGAAAATGCTTACACGAAAGTGTTCAAAAGTCTGTCCGATATGTATAAGCAAGAAGATGCACGTCTGCATATTATTTTTTTCCCCTTTCATTGCCATGAACCTGCACATGCCATGTAGTCGATGCATTTGGTTATTGTGGCAGTTAATATTCCCTTGTATTCTTTGGAAAGGCAAATTAACAAAAAAGAAGTGAAAACTAACTTATGAATTTTTTCGGATAAAATAGTATAACTATTATCTAATTTAGATTGCACATTTTTTTGTTAAGCTTATAATTATTGGTGACGGTAAAAGGAACCTCGTCTATTGGTGATTTCCAAATGTTTTTAACTAGGCTACTTTGTAAAGTTTAAGTAATTCAACATTATTTCTTAGCCATGCTGCATCTGTAAATTTCAGTCTACAATATCACGGAGATCAAGATCAGATGATGTGAATGCAGTTGCTCGGCTTCCCATCTTAAACGACACTTATTATCGTAATCTACTTTGTGAGATTGGAGGGATGTTTTCTGTTGCAAATAAGGTGGACAATATTCACAAGAGACCTTGGATTGGGTTTCAATCATGGCGTGCTGCTGGTAGGAAGGTATCTTTTATGCTGGTGGAATTTTTTTGTTTATATCTTAAGTGTTGGCATTTTTTGAACTTAGCTCATGGATATTGTACTTGTCACTGAATTTTGATGGATTCGATGAACTTCAGTTTTTATAAGCAAGTCACTCTATTTTGATTTTACTTCAGTTAGATCACTATTGCCTTTTAATTTCCTTTGCAGTAGTTTAGCAGAATATTATGTGTTGTTTAATTTAGGAACTCAATAGGCTTTTTTTCATTGTAGTGTTGGATTAGAAAAAATTATACTTGATACCATTTGAAGTAATTGGAACTTTTTCATAGTTAAGCTATAGCTTGATAATCACATCTTGTTGAAACATAATTAAATTGGGCGATTTTACTTGTATCTGTAACTATTTGCATCTAGGCTGATTTTGCTTCCTTTAACATCAAATTTACAAAAAAAAATAAAATTGATGTCTCAGTATGATTCCTAAGAGGTTAAACAAGATTGATATTCCTGCTTAGATTGTATTAAGATGTAATAATAAGTTGATTTAGCTTTTGATGTTTGTGCATGGCCTTTTTTTTAATGCAGGTTTCATTGTCTGTTGAGGCCGAAAAGGTTTTGGAAGAAAAGATACAAAGAGAAAACAAAGGAGATGTAATGTACTTTTGGGCACGTTTGGACGTGGATAGTGGAGTGACAGGAAACAATAATGAACTAACTTTTTGGTCCATGTGTGACATCTTAAATGGAGGACACTGCAGGTATATTGTTTTAAATATTAGTTGCATATTTTAAAAAGATCTTTTTTATCAGATTGTTGCTGATGTCTTAGTTAATTCATGTTGCATGCTTTAAATATTTAGAATGTCATTGATGTAGAGGTTCCCGACTTCCTGGTATAATTTAGGCTAAATGCATATTTGTTAGCTTGCCCATTAAGACTTTTGGTGAAATCGTTTTAACATTTAAAATTAATAATTTTCTTACGTTTTAACACTTTTCGGTCTAGTCAATAAAAAGACCATTAATATCATGAATTTCTACAAATTTTTCTCTATTTTTTTCTAATATACCCTTATTTAATATAGTCATAGCAATAAATACTAGCTCATTAGTGGAATTTAAATAAGGGCAATGTAAGAAATTAATTTTAAGGATTGTTATTTATTAAGAATGGGCAAGAGTTTTGGGACAAAAAAATTCAATATTTATTGCTCTGACTAAATTAGGATGAAAGTGTTCAAAAGTGGACAATTCTATTGGGACGGAGGGATTACATCTCTAAGAGAAATTCAATATTTATTTTGAAACTCAAAATAATTTAAAATTTTACAAAAATCAGTGAAATAATTAGACTTATAACTTTTTATTAAATCTAATATTATTTTTTTGTAATTTTTAAAATATAATGTAGTTTATAACAAGTTAATGCAAATAGTTATCGATGTCGAAGTTATTTTTATTTTATATTATTACTGAACTTTAAAATTTAAATAATTTTTTATTTATAATTTGAAATAAAAAGCAGTAAATTTATTTATTTGTAAATACAAAAGAATTTGTTGAATCATTATAGGTGTAAGATACAATTAAAAATAATAAAAAATAAAATAATTAAATTTATCAAAAAAAATTATACAGATTAATTTGACAAAAAAATATTAAAGTTCATCAACTTTTTTGAAGTTATAGAGCTAATCAATTTTTTTTCATGCAAGTAAGTGGGTCTCACGTATGGTGTATTTGAACGTAAATGATGTCGAATTTAAGTGTGAATTCAGTATCCGTGAAAGTTGAGGTGTGTAAATGACTGAAGTGTTAAATTCGGGGTATAAAACATGGATGTGACCTATAATTTATGAATATGATGATGGTGGTCCAATCTTCATTCCATCCTCGCCAAAACCATTGCCTAGCCTGCTTTAAGCCAAATTCAGGAACCAATGGCATTTATGTTGTCACTGAAAGTCTACCTGGAAATTTGTGCTCTGACTTGTTTCTGAAGACTTACATTTGCAAAAAGACCAAAAATCACTGAGAAATGTGTTTCGGATAGAAGCTATGTCATTGGACATTTTTAAAAGTTTATCATACTCTTGGATTGTTTGCTTTTCTTCTATTACCTGAAGATGAAATGTGGTCTAAATTTTAGCTGCGTTTGGTTTTCAAATGCATACAGAACTGCTTTTGAAGCTGCCTTCCGACAGATGTATGCCTTGCCACCCCATCTTGAATTTCTTCCCCCTATGCCAGAAGATGGAGGTCACTGGTCTGCCTTGCATAGCTGGGTGATGCCAACTCCTTCCTTTCTAGAGTTTATTATGTTTTCTCGGTAAGTTGTACAACATTTTCTTTCTCATGTCGAGTGATGAAAGTAACGGTGATTGCAACTGTTTCTATAACTGCAGTTTGCCTTCTATATTTCTAATTGCAGGATGTTTGTTGATTCCCTTGATGCTTTGCATGCCAATTCTACCCATGCGAACTTTTGTTTGTTGAGTTCTTCAGCTCTCGAGGTAAGGTGTTCGCATCTAAGTGTGCACAGTTCAGTTTGCTTCGGTTCGGTTCAACAAAATCTAAAATCAAACCATCCTGTTAGGGATATAATGAAACAAAATAATACCAAATATTTATATAAATAGTTGGTTCAGTTAAGTAATTTTTTTGGGTTAGTTCTATTCGGTTAATATGTACTCCCTCCGTCTTTTTTAGTTGTCCATTAAGCCAAAATTGTACATATACCAAGGTATTGCCTTTTTTGTCTTAATTAACTTATAAGGAGAAATACTAATATAGCCCTATTAGTTAATAAATGCTTTTTAAATTAAAACATAGTCATTTATTAGGGATGGGTAAATTTGGAAGATAAAGATTAAAACCATCTTGAAATCTAAGTGGACAAGTAAATATAGATAAATATATATTGCTAAATGGACAACTAAAAAAGAATGGAGGGAGTATTAATTCATATGGTCTTTACACACACATATATGGCTTTGTCTACAATTACTTTGTTTGTTTGTATACTTTGTTAATTTCACCATTGGATACAAATGATAATAATTTATCCAATGGTGAGAGGGGAACAAAGTAAAATCTATTTTGTAAAAACAAAGTGACCATAGAAAGCACCTCATATAAATATATTTATCAAAAACAACATTGTTTTGAAGTTCTATTATTTTGTTGGTTTGGTTAACCAATTGAAGAAATCAAACCAAATCTGAAAAATCAATCTTTCTATTCATTCACATTCAAACCAATCATTTTAATCGATCGGAGTGAACTTCAGTTTGGTCTAGTTCGGTTTTTGCTCAGCCCTATGTGCATCCTGCAGTGCTTATTATAGTTGTTTAGAGACCAAAATTGTGTATCTTAAACGCTCTTGATTTCGATTTATGTCAGCAGGAAAAACACTGCTATTGTCGAATACTGGAACTCCTTGTCAATGTCTGGGCTTACCACAGTGCACGGAAAATGGTTTACGTAAATCCACGAACTGGTTATCTAGAAGAACAGCATCCAATTGAACAAAGAAAAGAAATTATATGGTCAAAGTACTTTAATGTCACATTGTTAAAGAGTATGGATGAGGATCTTGCAGAGTCTGCAGACGACGGTGATTATCCAAGGGAGCGATGGTTGTGGCCGCTAACCGGAGAAGTGCATTGGCAAGGGATTTATGAAAGAGAAAGGGAAGAAAGATACAGGCAAAAGATGGATAAAAAGAGGAAAACAAAGGAGAAACTATACGAAAGGCTGAAATCCGGATATCGACAAAAACCATTGGCAAAGCGAAAAGTCTAACAATTCTTGGTACAATTCTGGAATCTTCGACACCTAACAGAACGACTAAACCTTCTTTTGCTCAACTCTGGAATGGAAAGGAAAATATTACCGAGCTTCGACATTTCCTTCAGTGAGTTTTTGCCGAATACGCCTCGTATGGAATGGAATGGAGGGGAAGAACAGTAGCTTCTGAAGATTGCAGCTAAAGATTCAGGAAGTCGAGGTGTTTTTGGACAAAAGATTTTTAACCAAATGGACTACACTGCCCATCATTGATTCAGATTCTTTCTCACCATTCAACATATAGCAGAGCTTTATATTCTTTCATTCTTGTACATTCTTCAAATAGTGTAGAGAAAATTTTGTTGGGAATAAGAATTCTTTCATTCATTTTTGGCAAATTAGCATGTACTGCTCCTTACCATAATCTCCATGACCATGGCCAAGAAAAGTCCAATTAAATGATTGTTTTTTCTTCGAATCAATACTGAATTTAGATCTGAGCAAAATTGCTAATATTAGAAGTGTTTTTTTATCTAAATTATAACTCTATCTATTATAATATGCCTTAGTTACTTGATATATTGATTTATTACAAAGAACATACAATTTTGAAGGCACAATATTAACTTTGTAAATTTATCCACATATTTAATAGAGTGATCATAAATTTAAAAGATAATTGTTAGAATTGCTTAAAAAATCTTAAAAAGTCGTATTTGAATAGCTATACAGAATTTTGAACAAAATTCATTCTCAGGCCTTTGTATTTGTACTTTTTGTCTTTCGTTGAGTTGGTTTTTCCTTTTTATAAATAAATTTTAAGGCCGAAAACTATACTACTAACGTGTATATTCATATTTTTCAAAGATTCGAAATAATAAGGTGGTCAACTGCCCACCATAAGCTCTTTCTAGGTCCGCCTTTGGCCGTGGGTCGAATGAGTGGTCATATAAGTTAGGCATCGCCACGGTTCATAAATCGGTGGTTCCGGTTTGAAATCGCCCGGTCACGATTCAAGAAATTCTTTAACCGGACCTGAACCACCCCTTAGGCGGTTCCATTCCGGTTCGAAGCTGGTCGGTTTTGATTTTGACGGTTCAAAAAATTAAAAAGATGCATTCTATGATATTTTAAATCAAGTTAAATTTGAAATTTGAAATTTAACGTAATACAAATGATTAATTATACTTAAAATAAAAAAATCCATTTAATTTACCATAAATTTTGATAAATAAATATTTACGTATGGTTGACATAATCATATATTGCTATAAAAATAAAATACAGTTAATGGTTTGTATTTAAAAGAAATAAAAAATTAAAATATATTGAAAATAGATAAATAATATTTATAAAATTATATATATTATTTTAGTATGATATATTAATAATCAATCATATGTATAATAAATAATTTAAAATATATATGGCTTATTCTTTGAAAAAAAATGGCTTAATCACTTGAACCCCCAACCTTTATCTTCTTTTGCAAATATACCCTGACGTAGGAATTTTTCCAATTATATCCTAATTTGCCCTTTTATGTTTCAATTGTACCCCAAAAGCATCAAATTGACCTTTTTCACTTATAAAAAGTTTGAAATAATCTTTTATTTTTTAAATTATTAATAATATTAGGGTGTAATTTAAATATAGGATAAAAATGGAGGATTATTTTAAACTATTTTTAAGTGAAAAGAGATCAATTTAATGCTTTAGGGTAAAATTGAAACATAAAAGGGTAAATTAGGATAAAATTGGAGAAATTCCTACGTCGGGGTATATTTACAAAAGGGGCTAAAGGCGAGGGGGTTTTAAGTGATTAGGCCAAAAAAAATCCACCTTTTAACCCAATTCGTTTGCTTCATCACCTTGCAAAATTTTCAATTTTTCCCAAATTTCCACCTTTTAGTCTTTCAATTGCACCTTTTAAGTACTAAATTGACTTCTTTTCACTTGAAAAAGATTCAAATTAATATTTTATATTTAACACATATTTTAAATAGTACTGGATGCTAAAATTTCAACAATAAGATCATTTTTCTTAAAAAAATATTTCAAAATTAATAAATTTCACATCTACTTTTATTCAATCAAATGATTTTTTTAACAAACACAGTTAATAATTTTTTATAAAAAATTAATTTTTTTTTTAAATCAGGAAAGAATAGCCGGAGCTGTTATTCAAAATAAAGAACAACCATGGCTATTGCTGTTCTTCATTTTGAAGATCAGCCATGGCTTTATTTTGAAGAATAGCCATGGCTGTTCTTCAAAATGAAGAACATCCATGGCTGTTCTTCATTTTAAAAAACAGAGGGTTGTTCTTTCTTGAAGAATAGCTTCGGAGAAGTTTCCGGCGATCGGTTTGTGGTGGCGGTCTTTTAAATTTTTTTAAAAGATATTTTGGTTCAGTTTAAAATAGTAGGATATGGATTTTTTTAATTAAATTTAAATTAAAAATAATATAAAATTTAATTAAATTAATTTTGCAGAGTAAAGGCGGTGAGATATAGTTCGATTCAAATTTAAATTTAATTTTATATTTAAAAAGATATTTTAATTGATTTATATTTAATGTGAAATTCATTAACTTTTAAAATTTTAGTGAAGATTTTTTTTCCTTAAAAAGAGGTAAATTTAGTACTTTGAAGGTGCAATTAAAAGACGAAAGGTGGAAATTTGGGCAAAATTGCAGATTTTACAATTTGAGGGTGCAAACGAATTGAAGGTTAAAGGTGGAGGGTTTTTAAGGGATTAGCCAATATATATTTTTTAAAAAGGCTTAAATGCACAAAAAATCACCATTTTTCGCGTGTTTTTGGTATTTAACATAATTTTTTAATTTTGGCAAAAAAGTACATGAACTTTCAAAATTTTGCAATTAAAGACACAACATCATTTTGGATGTGAAACGACACCGTTTTAGATTAAAACGACGTCGTTTTGGATCTAAAATTACACTATTTTCAAAGGGTGGTCTTAATTGCAAAAAAATGGAAAGTTCATGTTAGATATGCCAAAATTAAAAGATTATGTTAAATACCAAAAACACGCGAAAGTTGGTGATTTTTTGGTACATTTAAGCCTTTAAAAAATGCATGGTTCGGAACCGTAATTGACGATTTCGGTTCTAAGAAATGTTGTACCGTCCCAAACCCGGCTTTCTCTCGGCTGTTCTAGGTCGGTTCAGACATGGTTCAGGGTTTGACTGGTTTTAGGCTGGGTTTGACCGAGCCGGTTCACGGTTCAACCCGGTCCATGGCCACCTCTACTATAAGTGAATTCACTCTCGAAACTTGAATAAACTGCATGTGTAAGCATATACAGAACCAACACCAATAACCGCGACCTTTTAGGCAAAGATGAATTGCCATCATCAACAATTATAAATTTACAGGACTTGCGACTCCATATCTCAAGACTAGTAGGGCACAAATTGGAATGCAGACTTTGTGGCCGTGGAGATGGAGGAATGCCACGAGCAAACCGATCTCCTGGCAAAGATATAACAATTCTAGCATATTGAATATGGATAGTGGAACTCTTCTTGCGTTTCTTCGAAACGTTAGATTTTTCCATACTATCTTTGAATTTATCCAAATTCATTTACGTAAGAAAAACGGCTTATTTTCATCTATCGTTCATACGATTAACACATCATTTAACACGTCAACAAAACATTATAAAAAACAAAATACCAAAATGCCGTTAAAATTCTAAAAAAAAGACCTAAAAGCTAATTAACCCTAGCCGCTGCTGCCATCCCAACTCCTGTCACCGCCGCTGTCACCCCCACTCCTAGTCATCGATTGCCTCCTCTCAGACAAATTGAGAATGTCTAATTCGTCTTCTCATACGAATCGCAGAGAAGAAAAACTCCTATCTAGGAAGACGAACCCTGTATGGGTTCGTCCAACGAACTCTATTAGAGTTCATTGAAGAAGATGAACCCATCAGGATCGACCGGTGGTAGCTGAAGTTTAGGGGCATTTTAGGTATTATTTTTAGGATCTTTTGATGGCGTGTCAAATGATGTGGAATGTATTTAAATATTTATTTTTATTTTTTGAGTGCCATATTAGTATTTGTTAACGGCATCAACTAAAAATTGGAAGGAAGGAGTTTGCTTATTGTCACAATGAAACTTAGAAGGTTTACAGACCGAAAATGAAATTTAGAGACATTAGTAATAAAAAGCCCGAGAATCAAGGACGACATGTGAAATAAGTCAAGACAAAATGAATAAAAAATAAAAATTCATCAAGAAATTACAAATAAGAAAACATTAGAAAGAAAAGATTAACAAATAGAACCATTCCTATCTTTGGACTTTAAATTTCAAATTTTAGTTTGGACAAGAGAGGTGTAGACACCTATTTTTCGGAAAGTAAAAAAGTGATAAGGGACTGAAGCGTCCAATGATGATTTTCAGAGAAACTCGTCACCGTGACGAGCTAGCAATCTGTATGTCTGAATTCAAGCGGACTAGATTAGCACACAGTGGCGAATTTGAAGGATCGAAGCGTAATTAGCCGCAAATAGCCTATAAAAATCACAATGGATTATGATAGAAGTCTAAAAAATTGGATAAATTAAAATGCCTTAAAAGTTTATGGGCGAATTTGCAGTTTTGACAGACTAAATTGACCATACCTAAACACTTGTGACCCTCGAAGCTTTTTTTGATACTTCTAGGAACCGAATAAGCCTTTTTGCCATTTTTAAGGGCATTTATCATTTAATCCGAATTCAATAACTTAATTAGACCTTGGACAAATAATCAAAAAAGGAAAAATATTTGAAGGAAGCTTCACAACAGTTCAAACCTTTCAGTTTCATCCAATTTGTCTTGAAACGCATGAGCAAAATTACATAGTTAGACATTATTGAAATAAAATCACATGTTTTATGACAAATTTGATAAAATTGAAAGTGTTGACTTTTATGAAACTTTCATAAAAGATTTGGCCTTTTTTGTTCATTTGGCCTATTAAAAATTAAGCCAAAAACCTTTATGCATACTTCTATCAAGTTTATATATAAAAGCATTATAGTAAATTTGAAACTTTTTCATTTACATACACATTGTATTTATTTTCTAGAAACAATAATATATTTATTGTTTTTAATAATATTATTACAACAAATTTAAAAATTAAGATTGATTTTTTATTACAGAAGTATATGATTTTATTTTAAATAGTAAATAATATAATATATAGCAGAATATTTTTGACAATACTATTATGGTGACATAGATTGCAAAGTTTACAAGGTATAAATGATGACAACAAAAGTGATATTTACAATGCATTTTTCCAATTATTATAACCATTCACCATGTCTATTTCTTCTCCAAAAACTTTGGTTATTTCACTTCTTCACATGTATTGGACCAAAAAACTTATCAATTCTCCTGGTTTTCATCACAAAACATCCCATTTCCTGTCCTTTTTCCCCTATATAAAAATGACCAACTTAGTGTAAGATTGCTCAATCAAACAACTAACTTTACTCAATAATAATACTCAAAATGGTTATGCTGAGCAAGTTCCCATCAGTTAGCAAATGTGCATCCATAGGCAGAGAAAAGCACACGGTGGTTGCTGACATGGATGGCACCTTACTCATCGGCCGTAGCTCCTTCCCGTATTTCGCGCTCATAGCTTTCGAAGCAGGCGGCTTTTTCAGGCTTCTTTTCTTGCTTCTAGCGTCGCCCTTGGCCGCGCTTCTTTACTACTTTGTTTCGGAATCTGCCGGGATTCAACTACTTATTTTTACCTCATTTGCGGGTATGAAAATATCCGATATAGAATCCGTAGCGCGTGCAGTGCTGCCGAAATTCTATTCGGGTGATCTTCATCCGGAGTCATGGCGTGTGTTCTCGTCCTGCGGGAAGCGCTGCGTGTTGACTGCGAATCCGAGGATAATGGTGGAGGCATTTTTGAAGGATTTCTTGGGAGCTGATTTAGTGTTGGGTACTGAAATATCAAGCTATAAAGGTAGAGCTACAGGTTTTGTTAAGAGTCCTGGTGTTCTTGTAGGTAGTAACAAGGCAAATGCCCTTCAAAAGACTTTTGGAGATACAAAGCCTGAAATTGGGCTTGGAGATAGGCATACAGATGCGCCATTTATGTCTTTGTGCAAGGTTAGCTTTTGCACCCACCTTCCATGCAGTAGCGGATCCATGAATTTTTTCCGGCTCGAACTTAATTTATATTTCACTTTTGATTTTCCGTTAGTTCGGGTTTAATCTCCATCTAACTCTGAATTCATTAAAGCTACCTCTATTTTTTAAAAAATATATATCTATTGAGTCAAATTGTAGTAATATTTAGTTGAAGTTAATAATGGAATTAGTTTGGTGTAATAATGCAGGAGAGTTACCTAGTGTCCCCGAATCCGAAAGTGAGGGCGGTAACGACCGAAAAACTTCCGAAACCGATCGTGTTCCACGATGGCAGGCTAGTCCAGAAGCCAACACCATTGATGGCACTACTCATCATATTATGGATTCCAATAGGATTTATTCTAGGCTGCCTGAGAATTGCAGCAGGATCCCTTCTGCCAATGCCAATCGTCTACTATGCATTCTTAGCACTCGGTGTTCGAGTCACCGTTAAAGGCACTCCCCCTCCTCCCCCGAAGAAATCAACCGGCCAATCCGGTGTCCTATTCGTCTGCTCTCACAGAACTCTCCTCGACCCCATTTTCCTCTCCACGGCGCTTGGCCGCCCTATAGCAGCCGTGACATACTCCGTTTCTCGTCTCTCCGAAATCATATCGCCCATCAAAACCGTGAGGCTCAGCCGCGATCGCGCAGCCGATGCAGCCATGATCAAGAAGTTATTAGTAGAAGGTGACTTAGCAATTTGTCCGGAAGGGACTACTTGTAGGGAACCGTTTCTTTTAAGATTCTCGGCATTATTCGCCGAGCTGACCGACGAAATTGTTCCGGTGGCTATGGTAAATAGAATGAGTATGTTCCACGGAACTACGGCGAGAGGATGGAAAGGGATGGATCCATTCTACTTTTTCATGAACCCTAGTCCGGCTTATGAAGTGACTTTCTTGAGTAAATTGCCGAAGGAGTTAACTTGCAGTTCAAGTAAGTCGAGCCATGAAGTGGCTAATTATATTCAGAGGGTGATTGCTGCTACTTTATCATACGAGTGCACTCAATTTACTAGAAAAGATAAGTATAGAGCACTTGCTGGGAATGATGGTATTGTTGCTGACAAATCTAATAACCTCAAACCCAACAAATTAATGGGCTGTTAATTTCTTGCTGTTTTGAACATATTTTTCTTACAATTTCATTTTCGGACAAGTGATGAGTTCTTCAAAGCTACAAATTACAGTAATATGATGTTTTATATCAAGTGACTGCATTCTATATGGTATTGATATTGAGTTTTTTGTGCACATCAAACTAGTTTCTTCATCTTGTAATAATTACGGGAACGGTTGTTACTAAAGATAAAATGGTAGTTAATTGTTGGAACACTTTCTGTTGCAAGAATTCTTTATGCAAAATTTAGCGCCGTAATGAGACATTTGAGTTTATAAATGATGGCGAACATTCATATAGTTTATTTTTTACTTACACTTATATTGAAAATGGAAGGACCAGCAGTCCGGCAGCAGTAGGATGCAGAGGATGGTCGGTTGCTGGAATCCAACGACCGATCGCCAAAATATAGTCGGAATTTTGGTCGGATATAGGCGGTCTGCGGTGGTCTGTTGACCGTTGCCAATTAACGGTTGATTGTTGACCAAACATGGATATTTACTATACATAGGTGGAGTTTAAGTGGATTTTTGATGAATATTACAACTTGACCAGTTGACCAAATTTTATTGCATCAAGCTTAGATCAACTCTCATATTACTATGAAATTCATTAAATATCACCTGAAACTATTGATTAGACGATGCAACAATATAAAATTTATCTAAATCCATCTAAAATTCACGTTAGATCCACTTAGAATTCACATCATCACATATATATATTATTAAGATCCACCAAAATGCACTAAAATGCACATCATATCCTATCAAAATGCGTCAAATTCACTATTAGAATCCTTCGTATTCACAATAAAATAAAAATTGTGATATTATTTAAATACAGTAATATTAAACTCACCAAAATCTACACTAGACTACGGCGCTCGGACTTCCTCGGTAACTCTCGGTTGATTTGCTAACATGCCGCATTTCTATAAATATTTTTTCTTTTAGTTAGTTTTAAAATTAAGCTTTATTTACATTACTTTTGTATTTATTGTTAAAAAGTAGGGTAGGTTTGTAAATATCCCTGATAAATGAATGTGCACATCATAATTTAATATGGAAAAAAGGGTCAAATATAATCATACATAGCTTGTGGTCCAAGTTTGTCCCTTATGTATAAAAAAATCTCAAATATGTCTTTCATTTATGAAAATCTTCATGTCTAAAAAGGTTTAAAAATGTTCAAATGCACCCTTCATGTGTGAAAAAAGTTCAATATCACCACAAAAACTGCTCCACAAACACCATGTTTGGTTCATGGAATAGGTGCGGAATGGAATAGCTATTCTGTATAAAATAACAATTTTCCACTTTGGTTCATGGAATAGGTATTCCATGGAATTGCTATTTCATAATTCTGTGAAATAAGTACTCCTCTTAAATACTAAAGAATGGCTACTCCATTTCTTATGAAATAGCTATTTTATTTCATGCTATTTCATTCCATAAATCAAACATGGCCAAAGTTAGGGGTGAGCACGGATCCTGGATATCTCCAAAATCGAACCGAAAACCGGACCGAAAATATCCAGGACCGAAAAATATCCGTTGACCATTGACTTTCCCCGAACCGAACCGTACCAAAAATTTTATTGGTACGGTTCTGGATCTTTTATAAATACCCGTACCGAGAACCGAACCGTACCGAACCGAAATACCGAACTTATACCCGAAGAACCGAGATTATATATATATATATATATATATATATATATTATTCTATTTTTAATTTGATTATTATATTCGTAAACTTTATATTACTAAACATTAAAATTGCTTTATAAAATTAAAAAAAATATATATTAAAAAAATTTCGTCTATATATATATATATAAATTATCAATTTACACAAAAATAAAATTACTTATATATTTCAATGAAAATTATATGAATTTTTTAAATATTTGATAATTATTAAAAGTATTTTTTTAAATTGATATGAACAATTTACATATTCATTGACCAAATTATATAGTTTTAACAAAAATGATATAGTTGTAGATTTGAGAATAGATAAAAGTACCTTTATCAAATAATAAAAAAATTAATGTTAAATCGAACGATAACATAGATATTGTGCCTTTTTATTTTATTGATGATTATTTACTTGTGATAGTTGAAAATATAAAAAAATGAATGAATGAGTAGCTAATTAATTTTAGAGAAAACCACAAAAATATTCATATTTAAATAGAAAATAATAAAAATACACATCAACCTAATAATTTACATTGATACCAAAAAAAGATAAAAGTTTACATATTCTAACCAAACCACTAAATAGGAGACATGTGTCACACTCAAAGCCAAAAGAAAGGGTCAAAAACGTGTGATTTTTGGTCAAAAAAGCGTCTGACGCGCGTCAGAAATGCGTCTAACGCGCGTCAGAAACGCGTCTGACACGCACGGCTGTCACATGTCAGCACGTGTCAGCATGTCAATTTAATATCAACATGTATCATATATATATCTGTTATGTATCTGGAATGTATCACAGCTACATTTTCTCATATTTCTAAAAACAAAAACAACTATATATGTTTGTAAAATTTTATTATTGATTTTGCTTCTCTATATCTATGGTGTATCAGTGGTGTATTTATGATATATCAGTAATGTATTACGATGTATTGACAATGTATCAGTCATTTTGAAATTTATTTTATTGAAAATTGTGAGTTGGAGACTAATTCCAGAAATTATTATAATCAATGATATATTTATTTCGTTAAAATAATTAAAAAAGATAAGAATATGTATCTACGATATATCGATGTCGTATCTATGATGCGTCCAATATGTATATATGTGATATATACATGAACAAACTAAAAGAATAACAATGTAATATATTTATAAACAATCTATTTTTAAAAACATATCAGCAATGTATTACAATGTATATATAATATATCATTCATTTTGAAATTTATTTTGTTCAAAATAACCATTCTGAGTTGGAGATGGATTTTAAAAATTATAATCAATGGTGTATTCAAAAAAAGTATTTCGTTAAAATAATAAAAAATGATAAGAATATGTATCTACGATGTATCAACGATGTATTTATAATACATCGATGTTTTATCTACAATGTATTAGTGGTGTATATACGATGTATCGTTGATATATCCGACATATATATTCATACAAAATTGAACCAATAACTATTCAATGTCTTCATTAAATTTAGAGTTGATGTCATAAAAATTCATCAACTTTATACGTTTTTTCAATTTAATCTCACCTATAAAAACGCATAAATTACATTAGAAATATATATATATATATATTGCTTCTAATATGTATTCGATACATGTATTTAAAAAATGTGTCTTCCAATTAAATATTTGAAAGTTTGCTCCGTCCTTTTTTTCCCATGTTACACTAGGTTTTGCTTTTAGCTCAATTTTTTTTATATTTATAATGTATTTACGATGTATCATCCATGTATTTACAGTGTATTGCAAGATATAGATGATACATCGGTAATGTATTAAAATTTTATTATTAATTATTCTCCTCTATATTTAAAATATATTATACATATATCTATGATGTATCGATGGTTTATTTATGATGTATCGGTAATGTATTACGATTTATCGATAATGTATAGGTCATTTCAAAATTTATTTCGTTAAAATAATCCAAAAAATTTAAACATGTATCATCAATGTATCTGCAACTAGATGTAACATTATAGAATAAAAGGGACATGTCTGGACAAAGAGAATGGAGTCACATGATCGAAGCGAATAGATGGTAGTCGTGTGATAAAGATGTATCAGTGATGTATTTGCAATGTATCGGCGATGTATTCACAATGTATGAGCGATGTATCTATGACGTATTTGCACTGTATACGAAACATTTCAATTTTAAATGTATCTGAAATATATATATATATATATATATTTGAGAATACATTTTACATACATCTTCAAAACATATTTAGACTATCTTTACAGTGTACATGTATGTATTCGAAATATATTTATAATATATATGTATTTACGATGTATCGATGGTGTATCAAAGATGTATCTGATCTGTATTGGTGGTGTATCCATGATATATCGGCGATGTATCTACAATACATTTTATGTATCTGATCTGTATTGGTGGTGTATCCATGATATATCGGCGATGTATCTACAATACATTTTATCTTGCTGTTGAGCAATGATGGTTCTTCAAATGAGTATGATAACAATGCTAAAGCACTTGAAATTAAAGGCACCAATTATACATGTAAAGTGCTACCTGAAACTACAAAATCGAATTGCAAGAAAGTATTACAGAGCACTCAGCTCTAACTTCTAAATTCAAAAACACCAATTACACATGTTCATTTTAAATTTATTGAATTCTAATGGCTATAGTTTTAATGGCCAAATTACAACATAAAAATCAACTGTAAAAACCCTAAAGAACAAATTGAAAACCCAATAACTAATTCATTCATTATAAAATTGAATCCAAATCAAATATCAGACTCGGACCCACTTAAATACTATGATAGTCCTTCCAAACCCATAAACCAAGAAACAAAATTTAGTAAAATAAATAGATATTCACCTGACCAAAAGATTGTAGAGAATATGGTGCATAAAGAAGGAAAAGGAGTTGAAAATTGAAGAAGATGAAGCAATTTGCTTCTGTTTTTAGTTTAACACGTGGAAGCAGGAGGATGAGTGGGTAGAAAAAGAAATAAAGTGCTCAACTCAGCTAATTACAGTAAAAGATTGTTGGTACTCGTGAAAAGTTGAAGCATCGTGGGTATTTAAGAAAATTAACAGCGCTTTTGTAATTTATGCGTAATTTTCTCTTAATTTTAAAAGTCAAAATAATATATTATAATATAGTAGAGATCATATTTTAAATAAAACAATATCTGTGGTTCTAATGATATCCGTACCGAACCGTACCAAACCATTAGGACCGAATCCCCGTACCGAACCGTACCAAAAAATAAAATCTCAAACCGAATTGATATCCCCGGTTTTTGGTTTGGTTTCGGAGATTTGCCAATCTCCGGATTCCTCCGAACCGTGCTCACCTCTGGCCAAAGTATTGGCTTAAGCATCAGAGCAGCAGAAAAACCCAAAACTGAGGTTCTTGGACCTTCCTCTATTATTTGTGTTGGAAATCGCCTATTGTTTGCCCATTTAAAAAATATACATACTTCCCAACTCAAACATGACATATTTAACTAATTAACAAACCCAAAAGTACGACAAGTTTATTTGACAGATCACTATGTGCCCAAGTATTTAATATGTTCACTAAAAAATATCATAATAAATTGTTATGTACACAGAAACTCCATAAATATTTGAACTTCTAACATGAAAAGTGTATTTATATTTTTTTCATGCATAAAAGGTATATTTGAACTTTTTCATACATGAAAATCACTTGAACCACGGATAAAACATAGAGGACATTCGGCAATTTTTCTAACGGTGTTAGGAGAGGCTTATTTGAGCTGTTTTTAAAGACATTAAGTGTGTTTCCAGCACCTTTCCATACATGGAGAGCCAACTTGATCAATGGGCTAAATATAGAAAGCATATTTGACCCCTTTCCCTTTAAAAAATATAGTACAAATGGAAAAGTAAGAGATAATAATAGTACAGCAAAAGCCGAGTTGAGTCAAATATCATGATGTTAGCTTATTGAAAACGGATTTAGCCATTTACCGGTTTACCTATCTATTATTACCTGTGATTTCATAATGAATAATATATGGACTTTAACAACAAATTCATTACATTTTACATACAAACTTCTATGCCTTACCTTTCCAGTTTACAGAGCATCTTCTGGAGAGGTTTCAAGAAATTCTCTTATTTTCAACCGTTCATCGCTGGTTAGATTTGGGTCCTCACCGGTCAATCTTGTACGTATAGCTGTGCTAATACTGTCTGTGTCATCACTCAGAACCTGGTTGATGAGCAGACCATCAGCAAACCAAAACGTGCTTATAGTCGAGTGTGTCATTAAAGATACTAATACGAGAAATCTCATGTTATAAAAAAAAAACGGATCACCATTATCCACCATCTACAAAGCTCCAAATTGCACATTGCAAATTCTGCAATTTCAAATTTTGATCCTAGAACGATATTTTAAATAAAGACCTAAAAAAGGAAAAAATAAAGAAGCTTTCTCCCATCCATAAGAACATCGCTGCAAAGCATATAGTAGGCACAAAGAAGGGAAAGCATAGAGAACAGAATTAAACCTGAACAAAATTGTTGACATGCCCATCTTTGTTGGGAGAGGTAACTGGTTCATGTTCATTATATGTCCATTCCCCGTCTATAATGTATTTGTATTCATAGCGGCCTTCCTGTTAATGTGCAAGTTGACACACCATTTTAGTTAAACTTAAATGCCTAAATTACAGAAACATCGATTTCCATAATAGGTCAATGTACTGCTGAGGATTCCATTTTAATTAACATACTCCGTGTCATATTTGGAGTTCATTATAAATACATTTAGGTAACAACTTAGCTTAATTAAGAAGTAAACCTATAAGTCACATATATAAATATAAACGGTCAGGACAAATGATTGCGGTTAGATGTTTATTTTTCTTTCGAAGAACTGTGGTTATATTTTCTTTCCTTTTCTTTTTAGGTTATAAAGGTGAGTAAAACATTTAGTTCTTGCACTTGAAATACATAAACCATAATAATGTTGCAAATGAGGAGCATAATAGAACGTTTTGGTGTTAGAAGCATATAAAATATAATAGTGACTTAGTCAAAGAGACTTGCATGGTTCCAAAAGTGTGCAAATTGTAAAAAATAAATCGCATGAAGTCAAGTACAAAGCAAGCCTAGCTGAAAACTTTTGAAAAGAGCAGTGGACACAAACATAAAGGCAAAATGCCATCATAAGAACAGAAGAGCGACAAACAAAAACAAACTTAAAGACAATGCCCTCATGTAGATTTTGCAGTAAGTAATTATCATATAGGGAAGGGAAAAAAGGATTTGGCTTACCATTATTTCCCTCCTCAGTATCCATGAAGCCTGTTCCTCGTCAAATTTTAAAGGTATTCTCTAAAAACACAAAAATAAAATAAATGAAAATGAAATCTATCTCAATTTTTTAGAATATTTTCTCCTCTCATTATTTAATTTTCACTTCTTTTAATAACCTAGAGTTCCATTCACTCCATATTGCATAATGGCAAAATCTATTAAAGCAAAATACACATGCATAATGGCTGGAGACATACGCATTCACTAAGGAGTGTTTGGTTCAAGGTTAGAAATGGAAATGGGAATGGCAGTGGTTGTTTTTCATATGTTGTTTGGTTCAATAAATTAGTGTACGAATGAAAACGAGTATAAAAAAAGAGCCTAATTCGGTCGGGTTTAATATTTTGAAAAAAAAATTGATTTTTCATTTTGGTTTGGTTTTATACATAATTGTTTTATTAAAATTTAATAAATGGACCCATGGGCCTGGTTCGGTATGAAAAAAAATTATCCTTATAATTTTGGTTCAGATCATTATTGAACAAAATAGAAAATTTTGGGTTCGATTCGATTTTATTCTGAAAAATAAATAAAAAGATTTGGTTCGGTTCAAATTAATATTAAAAAACTTAGACTTTTGGTTTAGTTTGGTTTTGGACATAAATCTTTTAGTCAAGTTCTAATCTAAACCAACCCAAAAAAATCGTATCAAACCTAAAAACCAAACCTAAATTTGGTTCGGTTTGATATTATAAAAATCGAATTTTCAGTTCAGTTTGGTTTTTGGACATAACTTTTTCAATTTAAGTTCTAAAATAAACCAAACCAAAGTAATCGACCTAACCAAAAACCAAAACGAACCGATGGGTACGATTCAATTTGGAAAATTTACATCCTTACAATTTCAATCCGGATTGATTTTGAAAAAAGTTAAACATTTCGTCTCGGTTAGATATTTTTAAAAAGTGATTTTCGGGTTCAATTCGGTTTTAGACATCAATTATTTTGAGTTACATTCCAATTTAAACTGAACCAAAATCATCAAACTGATTCAAAATAATCGACCAAAACGAACGATCCGGCTTTACTTGAAAAAATTTAAATCCTTAAACTTATGGTACGATTACAATTTTTTTTTTTTTTGATTCAGTTCGATTTTGAACCAAAAGTACACTTCCATAGATGAGAATCAACTTTAATATTTTATATTTTTTTATTAATATTTAATATTAAATAAATTATATAAAAATTAAAAAAATACACCCTTAATTTTTAAGTTATTTTTTTATAAAATATGTTTTAAAAATTATTTTTTATTAATTATATATAATTTTTTATTTTATAAAATATTTAGTCAGTTTTTTATTCGTACGGGTGAAAGGGGAAATGAGTGACTTCCATTAAAGGGTAATCGCATTCTTATGATTACCATGTCCGGAGAGCCATTCTCATTCCATCCTTATCTTGTAACCAACCAAACGCCCCCTAAGTATTGACACGTTTTATAGCATCATATTCCATACTGTCCATAGCTTATCAGTAACAACCAGTCACCACACAGACTATTTTATAACTCATCGGAGCTTCCTGAATAAGATATGCAATAATTACCTGACCCCATCCAATATCAAGTCCAGAAATTTCTACTGTGGAGCATTTGACATCTTTCCATGTAAGAGTAACAAGCCTCCTCCTGAGACCTGTAAGCTTTCAAATAACAGCAATGATAAAAATTAGTTTACAATGGGTAACAATCATAAGACCGAAGACATTACTCATAAAGCCCGTCTTTCTATTAGTAACTAAATGACATTATAAAGACCTCTAACTCTCATACTCAAGTTCATTTTAGTCATTTTCCATAGAGTGATGACATAAACTGCTGGAAAAAAAGGAGGCAAATAGAAGCAAAAGCCGTAAGTTCTTTATCTTTTGACTCTTCATTGTTACGAATTTCATTCACTACTAGCCATATGGCATACAGGTTAAATGTGCCACAAATAAATGACTTTCAGAAGGAATTATCATCAATTATTTCACACTTTATTTCTCCAAGGAAGGAAAAAGCTTTACGGAAAATACAAAAATTAAAGTAAATAATTCTCTAAATTAAGGAAAGTTGGTTTATCACAAATCTAATAAATGTCCCCATCTCAACACTCGATTGCTATAATTCTTTCAAAAGAAATTTGTTAATGAAACAAGGAATTATAGTTTTTGTTCCTGGTAGACTTTTTTAATTCTTTCATATGAATTCCCAAGAGCTAAAAGAACAAACAGAACTTATGAAGCATTACTTATAATGGAGATAGACCAGGGCAGCTAAACATCACTGAAAGTTAGGCTGTCAAAAGAATTGACAGATTTCTAAGAGATATTAGAAGTATGAAAACTAACAAGATAACATAAAGCCAGGTCATAGAGCAACATAATGATCAAAACATGATAATTATTAGTAAATTCTAGATGCAACTTCAAAAAATGCAGGGCATTTCCAATGCTTCATATACCAAACAATGTACTTGAACAATAAGTGTGGAAACTACATGGAAGAAAACAATAATCTACCATCATCATACACTGAAAAGTCTTCCAACATCTAATTACGTGCAGCACAAGAAGACAGTGAACATGAATTTGATTTGAATATGTAAAAGAAATCAAGATTCAAGATTCCACAACAATGGCGGTATGTAAAAGGCGTAAGAACTCACTATATCAGCAGTTGCACTTTTTATAGCATCAAGCTTAGGGAAGCAAGGTCGCTTGCTCTGCACAGAATACAGTGATGAGCTAAATTAAGATGCTAATCCGCTAGCTTATAAAAAATAAGATAAAAGATACTAATCAACTACTCAGTACCATAAACTTAATACTCACGAACTCCATAAATACCAAATTTGGTTAAGTGATTTAACATTGACTCATATACGAAATGGCTTCCATTATGTTCCTTGATTTTGCATGTGTAAAATGCACAATGGTAGCCTAGCACTTGACCAATCAATATCAAGGAATCTTCAACATTAGAGTCACCTCTAGTTTAACAAAAAAAATACATGGACCTTCTACAATTATTTTGGAAGCCATCATCAATGTAGCTTTTAGTTATGTTGAAACTACATAAATTAGGAAAAAAATAGTTACCAGAAGCAAATCACGTGCATCACTAAGTTTGTAGCCCTGAACCCAGAACATATATGCCAACTGTGATACAAAACAAACGCTTAGAACTATGAAGGAGAAATCAATCAACAATCAAGGGAAAGCAACATCATGTGCTTATTCAACCTTACAGAAAAAAAATGCTGCAGTGCGTAGTTATAAATTACTCTGATTCTAAAAGTATACAGTGATCAACAGTTAAATGCATTTATTGATTTATTTTTATTTGAGAACATATTTCACATGGTCTTATTTAATTCGATCGCCACTTTATAGAGTAGTACATATCACCAATAAATAAAAAAACGTTGACAATTCACTGCAAAATGCAGCTGCTAGCCAGAATCAACCAATGAAGTTACAGAGACTTGAGACATTCCATCATTAGACTTCTACAAGATAGAAACTACTTGTCCATCTAAAGTGTGGGAATGTAAGACTAACTATTTAGTTGCGCAAAACTGAATTTCTATATTATTTTTGTTGTTTATTATAAGGAACTTGAACAATTTAGCACTGCAGTTATTTTCCTCGCAAATTTCCCCCTAGAGTTGAGACTTGAGAGTGACTCCTAGTCTCATCAATCTCAGCTCTATTTCCAGGCAGATCTTAATGGACAGCCAGGAACTGCATACATGTATCTAACAGAATTACATGTTAGATCTTTACTTTTGTTTGCCTATTTTCCAGATGTCACAAACTCTCCTAATTTGAGATATCAAAGACTAATGCCTGTGTTCGAGTGTCCTTATTTGTAATGGACAATTTTGGATAAAATGATGACTTAATCCATTTAATTGACATTGTGCTCGAGCACTGACTTGTGCCTATGCTTTCGCAGTTAAATCTTAATTGATTTCAAATGTGGGCCTCGGATGAGTTTTCTCCAATAGAAATTATTTTAAAGCAACATCTTTGTACAAAACATTTGATTCTTATGATAAGAGAACACATGGCTTGTTTCAAAGCATTCTCTATGCTGTCATAAGAGCTAGGAGATCATAAAACAGGATGAAACGACTCTGACAATGCATTTTCATGTTTAAAGAACAGGCAGATTGTATCACACAGAATTACAAGTCAAAATATTTAAAAACTTTTGTCCAACCATGACTATATCTCATGATGCTCAGGATATCTAATTTAAGAGATAAAATGCAACTGCTCAAACATCTAGAATGTGAAGCATTGCATTGCAGTAATATAAATGAATATAACTCAGGAGAGAAAGAGAGCTCTATAGCTTGCCAGGTGCATGAAAAAAAAAATCTTTAGAGAGAATATACCGGACATGCAAAACTCTGGATAAGAGGACAGAAGGTTTCAATAACTTCTCTAGAGCATGATGATTTCAAAGACAGTAATAGCAACAAATTATAAGATGTGGGCAAAAAGACATGGAAAGAACAAACACATATTTCAATGATGAAACTTAAATTCATACCGCAGCAGCAGGAGCTCTTCCAAGTCCAGCAGTGCAATGTATATATGTTACACCTCCATTTTTATTTATGGCTCTGTTCAATATACTAATTACTGCTGGAAGTCGTATACGTAAATCAAATGCATCAAAATCCCTGCCATGTAAAAAAGTAGCCTCTGATTCAGGAGAAACATTGCATCTACAGAACTACTAGCAAGGACAAATGTACATCCATGTTCACCTCATTTCTCACACTGTAGCTGAAATTATTAGATACTAATTCAACGAAAGATTTTTTTTGTTTGTTAAAGAAGTCTTTTCACACCGGAACAACTGGATACTATAACAGAAGTCTAAATAGTAGAAAATAATTTCACCGATAACTGAAGTGCCATAATGTGATAAATAAAAGATAAATACCACAATGCAATATCATCGCAAATATACAGCTTACATGAAAGATTACTTTTCAGTAGCAACATTTTTTTTTTTTGAGAATTCAGTAGCAACAAGTTGAACTGCAGGATTCAGCCGACTATTTACCACTGTTTTCTTTATTTATTCTTTGTTGCGTGGAGTCAATTGTGCAGCAGAGCATAGCAAGAAGAGAAAGAATGGTTTATCATGGCTAACCTGATCTCTGCACGCACATGTTGAATGTCGCCACATTTTTCAGCATAATCCCGAATGGCATTGATATCTACCCCAAAATATCTAGAAATAATAGTCAAGGGAAATGTAGCATTTTTTTCTTCATATACTAAAAACAATTGATATCCCAAATACTCAACAAAAGAATATGAGCCAAATGAAGACCGTATGACTGATGCAAGAAATGGGAAGACTTTTTTTCTTCTCGCCGAGTCATAACCTCAAATAATACTAATAGGAACTGGTTTTGGATACTCCAAGTCTGAATCTTGTTGCAAGCAAAATATGGTTTTTACTCCTATTTTCCGCAGCTTGTCAACATCTTCAGGAGACTAGCAATGACATAAAAACAAAAAGAATTATAAAAATGAAATTGGAAAATGAATCATTAGAGATAACCAGTGAGGAGAAAATCTAAATATCCACGATATTTGCAATTAGGAAACAAGAATCACCTGTAGGCATGACCCAACAATCAAATCTGGACGAATAAAGTTGTAGTTCATTCCTAGTTCATGCCTATAGGTCAAAACTATAATACAACTGATTAGTAAATGATGGCTTAAAGTTGAATAACAAATGGCATGTCATAAATGAGGAATTCCTAGAAAGCATGCTTATAAGGTTAAACCATTTAAAATTCAAGCTAACCCTTCAACTGAATAAAACCAAGCCCCACTAAGGTTGAACAAAACCATTTCAACATAAATTTGCATTTGTTTGAAGTTTGATCATACTAAATGCTCATAAAACATATTGGATATACCAGCACCCATAGCTTCTGTCATGTTATGACTGTAGACCTCTGACTTCTCCTCCTCATCCTTTACATCTGCATCGCTTGTGTCAGCACTAGACGCAGACCCAGAAATTGCCTACAAGCCACAGCATCAAATTAACTCGTATCAGAAGCCAAAAAAAGAATTGAACAAAATAAAGCAGAATGGTTTCTAAGAGCTTGAAACTATATATGGCTGTTTCGATCACCATAATAAACCACCTGATCAGGCTATCTCTGACCAGATATAAAACAATTATGATGTTAAAATTACATAAATAATACAATGGGAGTCATTTCATGTTTTGCTAAATTTTCATTAAAGATCAACTTTTTTATCTGAAAAGTAAAAACCCAAAGTCAGATAAAAGCCAACTACAGCATTCTCGGTGAAGCTTTTCATTGAAAATGCCTAGAATCACAAAATATGAGCCAAAATGCCTAAGAAAGCATGAAACTAAAAAGACTAAAAAAGCAAACTAACAAGAAAAAAACAAAAAGCAAAGAATATTCCCAAAAATATCTAATAATTCCACTGTTCAAATTAAGAACAGACTTTATACATTCAATAATCCATTTTTAGTAGCTACCTTTACAGTAATAGTTGTCGGACGAAGATGAATCCGACTCATGATTCCCTGCAACAACCAAAAATTACAAAACATTTTAGCTGAAATTTTAAATTAAAATAATCAAATCAGGATCAGGATCAATTTCAGCACCACTGGATTAAAAGAAAACTTCCTGATGTGGTGACATTTGGATCCTTGTAAAGGTAAAACAGAACATCTGCATTTTGTTTTTCACAGTACAAACAAATCAAAGTTAAAATCAACATTAATAGAATTATAATAATAATAAAGATCAATAAGAGAATTAGCAAGTGATTTAGAACAAACAAATCAAAATCAAAATCAAAATCAAATACTAACAAAATAATATTAACAATGAGAGTAATGAAGATGAATAAGAGTATTAGTAATTGATTTAGAACAAAATGAATAACCTGGGAAGATAATGGAGGCAATTCATGTGAACAAGATGCAGAAGAATAAAATATCTTGTGCAGCAGTGAGTGTTGATTATTTTTTATTTCATGTTTTGGTTGGGGGGTTTATATAGTTTAGTTAAATTTGGAACGGAAAGAGGATCAACTTTTGAAAGAATCTACAAAATGCCATTTCTAAAAAAGTGTTAATTGCAAAAAATAATACACTTTACGGGTCCGTCCCGTAAAGATAGAAAAGGTTTTATTTTTACAAAAATAAAAAAATTAGTTAGTTAGAGTTAATTTGCGATAAAGCCTTCTTCCTCCTAAATATTAAAATAAATTTTCAATATTAATTTTTTTAATTTTTGGGAAAGAGGGTGTTGTGTTCTTTTCATAATATTAAGTGTTTTTTTTAAATAATATTAAAAATTAAAGGATAAAACTGGAATTTTTTCAAGTAAAAAAAGAGTCAATTTAGTTTATTAGGGTGGAATTAGAAACCAAAGGTGCGAATTTGAAAGAATTAGACAAAATTCAAACGTTAAGATGAAACTGAAAACGGGTTAAAAGGTTAAGGACTTTTTGGTGATTAAGTCTTTAAAGATCAAGTTGTATCTATTATACTATACATTAAAGCTAAGAGTCATACGACATGACAATCAAACGACATGACGAATAGAGCAAAGTCATATTCTGAAAGTATAAAAGTGCAGCAAACGACAAGAAGTAATGTGTACAGGATTGCAAGTTACTGTACATGTATAATTGTGCCGCCTAATAAAGTCAAATAAAATGAAAAAGTAATCTTTATGCACCTTATATATGTATAAGAGTTACACTTTTGATCTTTAACTTTTATTTTATAATGATTTAATTGTTTCTTTAAAAATAAATTAATTTGTTAAATTAGAATATCTTATTAATTTATTACTACAATGACTAATATTTATTTTTAAATGACTTTTTTCACACGAACACTTTTATTTTATTTGTTGATTATGGATTGAAAAAAACGTAAACTAATAGCTTGAAAAATTAAAAATTTAAAATCAAGTTAAAAAAATGATGATTCATGTATTAAATTAATAAAATTACAAAATACGCATCATTAAGATATTAAATTTTAATAGAACTATATACGATAAAATTAACATTATATAAATGTTAAGAAAATTATTGTACTAAAAAATGTTTTGCTAGAGAATGTATATTAATTCAATTCTGTTAATTCGATACTGATTTTCTTACAATTAATAAAAATCAAAGCAACGCTTGACCATTTTGCTAGTTAGAGTTTAAAGGCATACATATTCTAGGTTTAACTATCAAAACATACATCATCTTTTCGACTTTTTTTATTTATAGCCCCAACCTTTTAAAATTTTCAATTTTATCCCATTTCTCAACTTTCAATTTCAATTGTATTTAAAGCGGGAATAAGTTTTTTTTTTTAATAAAAGATAACATTTCAATAAAATTAGACCCGGATACGAGAGTCTCAAATCTATCCACAACATCTGAGCTAGAGAATTACAATGAAATTCAAAATCTCTAAGACTTTTTTGGCTATAGATTGTGTCACCCAATTACAAGAGCGAAAAATAAAACAAAACGAGTGGGAAGGAATACTATTACAATAAAATCTGACAATCGTGGAGGATAGATATCTACCGCCGTTCCCATGATCATAACGTCTATTAATCCTTTTACATCGTCCTCAAAAATAGGATTCTAAAGCTTCAATCTAGCAGCTAAAGTGATTGCCTCCCCTAGTGTCAAAGCTTCCATTATAGCAGGGGAAGACACATGAAGAAACCGACGGGCTATTGAACCAATGACTTCCCCAAATTGATTTCTGGATACACAAGCATTTGCTCCTGATGGATATCACACCCGAAACAGTACCAGAAGACAACGACATGACGCAGATCCAGAACGGATAGGACCAGTCGCAGGTCCTTGACCCAGTACTTAACAGTAACTAACTAATAGCTCGGATAAGTCAAGCTTCCCTGAAGATCAGGGATAATGACGAAGAACGTCTCATCATATCTAGAAGATGAGATCAGAATAAAGGAGAAGACTCCTAGTACATCACAATGACTATGGTGTATATAAACCAAGCCCTAAGTCAGGTAAACCTAATTTCACTCATATTCACTCTCAACACTACTCCAAGCTATCTGACTTAGGCATCGGAGGGTATTCGAGCCAACACCGGCTCGAATCCTTCTAACCTATTTCCTTTTGTAGGTTGGATCAAACTCAGACCGGCAGTTCAAGAACCATTATTTGGCGCCGTCCGCGGGAACGATCAGTTCGTTTTCTACGTACTTAAAAATTCTTAATTTTGGTTTCTTGCCGAGAGAATGAATAACGAGGAAGAACCACCGCCACCAGGAGTGGTGGTAACGACGGGAGCTCTTCCCATAAGCAGCGGCCCAATTCTTCCCCCTATAGCTAGCACCGGAGGAAGAATTGCACTAGGAGTCAACCTCACTCCCCCAACAACAGGAGTACCGTACGACATTACTCCACCGCCCCTAAGAAGGGGAATTTCGGGACAGACGCAGTCCCCATGGGGTTATTACACCCCCAGTATCAAGCACCTCTGTCGTATCCGCAATCAGGATGGTACCCAGGATATCCTCCTTGGAGTTATCCCAGTTACCAAGGATACCAAAGACCAGTCCAACCAATTCCGTTCCCGTCGTTAGACACAGAAGGGACGGTGACATCAACTACAACTGTTCCGCCATATGTACCGCAAGGCGTACCATTGCCTCCATTGTACCATGAAGCAGTAATGAAAAGTGTTAATGATTTTCAGGATTACTTGGTGGGACTAGCCAACCAGTCAGCAGAATGACATGCAGGGAAGGAAGCACAACCTACGATCCCAGTGGAGAGACGCAGACTCGAAGCCCAGACGCAAGGTAGAGGAGCGAAAGAAGGAGCGAGGAGAGGGCGATCTGAACCAGTGCCTCAGCGAAAAGACGCAGACAAAGATAAGGCGGATGCCCGTCCACAGAACAAAGAAGGAGAATTGGGGAACAAAGAGAAGGATGCAGGCGCAGAGAAAACAAAGAGCAATCGGATCTACCTTGACGATGATCGCGTGTCCAAGGAGGCCGTATCAGCGCAGAAAAAGAAGAAGGCCGGAGAGAAAGACAGAGAAAGCCACTCCTCAAACAAGAGAAGAGGAGCAGAGGAGCAAATAGACATCGAGGAAAAGATCAATAACGCAATGAGAAAATTTCGAGAGGAAGGAAAGGGAGGAGACGAAGACAAGGAGGACGAAGACTCACCCCTCAAATCTGAAATTCAACTGGTACGGTTCACTTCGAGATTTAAATTACCAACATTTGACTCTTTTGATG
The DNA here is from genome assembly GCF_937616625.2 of Mercurialis annua. NCBI lineage: Eukaryota > Viridiplantae > Streptophyta > Magnoliopsida > Malpighiales > Euphorbiaceae > Mercurialis > Mercurialis annua. The sequence continues at coordinate 32,317,810 of NC_065577.1, read as the reverse complement.
GAACAGGAGACCCGAAGAGCCACATCTCTAAGTTCAAAACAATTATGATGCTACAAGACGTGACAGACCCAATGCTCTGTAGAGTGTTCCCAGCAACGCTGCAGGGTTCGGCACAGAAGTGGTACTCACACCTCAAAGCTGGCTCAATCGGTTGCTTCTCTGATTTGGCCACAGGATTCAAAGCACGTTTCCGGACTAACATTCCCTTGCAGAAAAATTCCAGTGACTTGTGAAAGTGCAAACAAGGAGACCAAGAAACACTGAAGAACTTCGTCGAAAGATTCAATAAAGAGGCAGTCCAGATCGAGAATCTCAACCACGACACAGCAATAGAGGCTATGAAGATGGGAACCCGATTCGAAGAACTCCGAGACAAAATCCTGATGAAAAAGCCAACGACCTTCCAGGACTTGATGCTGATAGCACACAAATATGTGGAACTAGACGAAGCAAGGAGAACCCTAACAAAGCAGTCGGAGACAACGAAGCAAGACAGCCCCAAGTACCGAGGAAAGAAGGAAGAAGAGAGACCTCGGACACAGAGATTTGGAGGACTGAGCAGACCTTACGATTTCACGCCATTGAACCGAGCCCCAGTCTATATACTCAACTGGATGAAACAAAATCGAGTACTGTTCAATACCCCCAGAAGAATGGACCCAGACAAAGAACGGGACAAGAGCAAGTATTGTCGTTTTCATGAAGGTTACGGCCATGACACAGATCGTTGCTGGGACCTTAAAAGAGAAATAGAACAGCTAATCCAATCCGGCGTGCTAAGAAAATTCGCCCATGAAAAGACAGGAGAAAAAAGGAAAGGAGACGCCATAGAAAAAGAAGAACAGACGAAGAAAGCCAAAGAAGTCGCAGGGGTAATACATGTCATCGATGGAGGAGACCCTTATAGCAACTCCCAAAAGAAGAAGAGGAACCGAAGAGGCTCTGCGACGATCTTCGCAATCGAAAGGGAAGTAACACAAGAAGTCTCATTCGGCCCAGAAGATGGCGGACATGTGCGAGGACCTCATAATGACGCATTGGTGATAGAGGCGGTCATAAGAAACCACATGGTTAAACGTATCTTGATAGATGAAGGAAGTTCGGTGAACTTACTAACCCTAGAGGCCTTCAAGGAGATGAAAGGATCAGTTACTGATTTACGAAAAGCGTCTGTCCCACTCATCGGACTCGGAGGAAAGCCGATACGGCCAGAAGGAACTGTGAACCTGTATGTAGAGCTAGGGGAGAAGACCGAAGGGCCACTCAAGAAACTGCATGCCCAGTTCAACGTGGTGGATCTACCTCTAGCATACAATGGAATCTTTGGCAGACCTTTCTTGTACCAATCAAGCGCGGTAACCAGTATTAGGTTACTGACCTTAAAGATGCCTACCCCAGAGGGAACAGTGGTAGTAAGGGGAAGCCAAGAAATGGCCAGGGAATGCTGCATGATAACAACGAAAGATAGAGAAAGCCTACCAATTGCCACTTTCCCAGGGATAGTCGTAGACAAAGAAGAAGTAGAAGGCGCAGAACCAGTCGGAGACATGGAGGACTTCAAAATAATTGCAACCAAGATAGTGAAGATAGGGACAGAGGTCCCAAAAGAAGTAAAAGAAAAAATACAGTCCGTCCTAAAGAACAACTCAGAGTCATTCGCCACAGAGCCAATAGAAATCAAAGGAGTCGACCCAGAAGTGGCTTCACACAAGCTAAACATAAAACCAGGGAGCAGACCTGTGGTGCAGAAGAAACGGCGATTCACAGAAGAAAGACAAAAGGTCATCGCAGACAAAGTTAGAACATTGGAAGCAGCTGGTTTCATCCGAGAAGTGTTTTACCCAGACTGGTTAGCGAATGTTGTCCTAGTCAAGAAGTCAAATGGAAATACCGAATGTGCGTGGATTTCACTGACTTGAACAAGGCTTGTCCAAAAGACAGTTACCCGCTCCCAAGCATAGACCAGTTAGTAGACTCAACCGCGTGCTACCTCTTGTACAGTTTCGTAGACGCAGCGCAAGGATACCACCAGATACCCATGGACAAAGAGGATCAGGAGAAGACCTCCTTTGTAACAGACCAGGGGACGTACTGCTACAACGTCATGCCCTTTGGACTGAAGAATGCCGGAGCAACGTACCAAAGATTGGTCAACTTCATGTTCAAAGATCAATCAGGAAGGAATGTAGAAGCCTACGTGGATGACATAATTGTGAAGAGCCTTACGGAGGAGACACACGCCCAAGATCTAGAAGAAACCTTCTCAGTCTTAAACAAATTCAGAATGAAGCTCAACCCAGCCAAATGCGCCTTCGGGGTCAGAGCAGGTAAATTCCTAGGATACCTGATCAGCCAACGAGGCATAGAAGCTAACCCCGAAAAAATCCAAGCTATAGCAAACATGAAGGCTCCGCAGAGCATCAGAGAAGTGCAGAAGTTGAATGGCCGTGTCACAGCTCTGGGACGCTTCATCTCTTCATCGGCTAAAAAATGTTTACCATTTTTTAAGCAACTAAGGAATATGAAAAAATTCACTTGGGACGAAGAGTGCCAGAGAGCATTTGAAAATCTGAAGTCTTTCTTGACCCAACCACCACTACTGAGCAGACCCATCGCAGGAGAGACGCTATACCTATACCTCTCAGTAGGGAAGGAGACAATCGCATCTGTCCTAGTCCGAGAAGAAGGGGAAGAACAGCAACCTATCTATTATGTAAGCAGGACACTTAAAGGCGCAGAGCTCAACTACCCAACCATCGACAAGTTGGCATTAGCAGTAGTGGTTACGACAAAGAAGCTCAAACCGTACTTCCAAGGGCACACAGTCATCGTCCGGACAAACCAACCTTTACGCAAAGCTCTCCATCGTCCAGAAACATCTGGAAGGCTAGTAAGCTGGTCGGTACAGTTGGGAGAGCACGATATAAGGTACGAGCCAAGAAAGACGCTGAAGGCACAAGCACTGGCAGATTTCGTCGCGGAAATGACTGAGAAACCCCCTGACGCAGTCTCAGAGGACATAACCTGGAACCTGTTCGTAGACGGAGCCTCCAGTGAACAAGGCGCGGGAGCAGGAATAGTGTTACTCGGACCTCAGAAGATAGTTGTTGAGCATGCAGTGCATTTGAAGTTTCGAGCTACTAACAATGTGGCAGGTACGCTAACACGCAAATATTTTTTCCTTGCATATAATTACTTAGACGCTCATGTCTGCCTGATGATGTAGCAGAATATGAGGCCTTTCTAACAGGACTCACATTGGCAAGAGAAGTAAAAGCAGAAAAGCTGAGGATCCACAGTGACTCCCAGCTGGTCACAAGTCAGATCTTGGGCCAATTCCAGACGAAAGATGCAAATATGGCGAAATACATGGAAAAAGCGAAGGGGATGCTAAAGGAAATAGAAAGGCATGGCGGGCAATGGGAGATAATCCCAATACCCAGAGAAAGAAACACACGGGCAGACGCCCTGGCAAAGGCAGCTGCGGCAAAAAGCCCCCTGTATCTCTCACTCTACATGAAAGAGGAGAGGATGAATCCCATAATAGACGAGGAAGAAATTTTACCGATCACAGAGATGGATTCCTGGATGCAACCCATAGTTGCATACTTGAATGACGGAACAGTCCCAGAAGGGAGAGCAGAAGCAGCCAAACTAGTGCGAATATCGGCCGCCTACTCCATGATAGAAGGTACCTTGTACCGGACCTCAGTCACACACCCATGGTCCAAATGCATTTCAGTAGAGGAGGGAGCCTATGTACTGAAGGAAATCCATGAAGGAGATTGTGGAGCGCATGAGGGAGCAGCCTCTCTGAGCAGAAAAGCATTACTCATGGGATACTATTGGCCAACCATGAAGAAAGACGCAGAAACAATGGTGAAAAAATGCGACAAGTGTCAAAGATTTGGCACTATCATAAGAACTCCAGCAGCCCACCAATCAGCAATTGGAAGTCCATGGCCTTTCATGACATGGGGAGTGGACATACTGGGACCATTCACCCCAGCCAGGGGACAAGTCAAGTTTATTGTGGTGGCGGTGGACCATTTCACCAAGTGGATGGAAGTACAACCAATGAGCACCATAACGTCATAGAAGATCATCAATTGGCTTTCAAACGAAGTCATGAGCAGGTTTGGGACACCACACACCCTAGTCACAGACAACGGGAAACAGTTCGATTGCGCAAAGTTCAGGGAATACTGCGCCGAGCTAGGGATCAACTTGAAATTCACTTCAGTAGCACACCCGCAAACCAACGGACTCACAGAAGTAACTAACCGCACTATCCTGTCTGGAATCAAGAAGAGACTCGGAGACTTGAAAGGGAGATGGGTAGACGAACTATACCATGTCATATGGGCTTATAGAACAACTCCCAGAAGGGCCACAGGGGAAACACCTTTCCGACTCACTTACGGAACAGAGGCTGTCCTCCCCGTAGAAATGGGAATGCCCACACTAAGGGTACAAGTCATAGACGAAGAGCGCAATGAAGAAACATTGAAGCTGTGCCTGGATCTACTAGAAGAGAGAAGGCACCAAGCAGCCATACGCGCAGAAGCTTATCGCAGACAAATGACTAGGTATCACAATGCCAGAGTCAAAGAACGAAGTCTGTCAGAAGGAGACTTAGTCCTTCGAAAAGCAGAAATAGGGAAAGGAGCGGCAGGAGTAGGAAAACTCGAGCCCAACTGGGACGGTCCTTACCGAGTCACGGAAGTCGTAGGAAAAGGAGCGTATAGAATAGCTCAGTTAGAAGGCACACCATTGCCTAGAACCTGTAATATCGAGAATTTGAAGAAATATTTCCAGTGAAAGATGTAACAAACGAATAATGAATAAAGTTGCATCTCGTATTTTTTCCATTTTTAACATATCCTCTAAATTATCATGCATGACCATGACTCAGTGAATAGACGCAACAAAAAGCAAACAGAAACAATATTCATAAAGTATCGAAAATGTTCAGAAATGACAGAAAAAGGAGAGTTTCCCATGAAACCCTCCGAGCAAAAGAAATAAAAGAACAGAAGTGCTACAGCAAAAGTAGTACAGAAATTAGAAAGCTAGCTAAACGGCCCAACAAACGGCCAATCACTCTTCCTCTGGACGGGTCGCTCCCTCCTTTGGACCAATCGTATCTTCCGGAATCTTGTCCTCCAAAGTTTCCTCGATTACATCAGAAGCTAAGGGATCTTGATCCTGAGCATCAGAAAGATGAGAGTCTGGGACTAATACCAAGGCCGTCTCTGACGCAGAGGATTGACCCAGAGGACCCTTGTCACTACCAGCATCTGGGTCAGAACCCGATAATTTCTCAGGAGGATCTACAGCATCTTTCACACCTTCGCTGATAACATCAGAAGGAAGCACCGGTGACACAGACAACCCAGCTTTCTTGGCAGCTACCTTAGCCGCAACGCGTTGACCCAGAGCCCGGAGGTCAATTGACAGAAACTTGTTGATGTCATAATCTGGATAGTCTTCACGTACTATCTTGATCACTGTGGCACAAAAGTCAGTCAAGCACCCACTCACATAAATATTTGCATCCCTTTTGTTGTTCTGCTGCTCTTGAGACAACCTCTCACATGTAGCCTGAAGCTGCAACAAAGTAGCTTCACGGTCAGAAACTTTCTTCTCTAGGATCTTGACGCGATCCAGGGCTGTTTGATGCTGCTTGTTCAGCTTCGTCCTCTCCGCGAACATAGAGTCCCGTAATGAAGCCATCTCTTTCTCATGCCTCAACTCCAACGCCGCAGTCTCCTCCACCTTGCGACGGACTACGACATTTCCTTGAATAAGCTGAAAACAAGAAAATAAGGGATGAGGAAAGAGAAGACACTAAAAGGTCACAAAGAAAAGAAACCAGAAGAAATGAATACCTGCAACAAGGCAGAATCAATCCGGTCACAAGCACCTGACCCAGTACAACTGTCCCAAACTTCCATATCCTTCGGAAATTGCACAAATTGAGAAAACAAAGCACCCACCTCAGAAGAAGAAGCTGACAGCCCCTCAACATTCTGCTCCAACCACTCTCTAGGATTGGGGCAGGCATCTAAATTCTTCTTAAGGCGTTTCGCAAGCCCCTGTCTGGTTCGTTCACGGATATCACGCCCTTTCTTGCTAGAAGAAGCCGGCAGTCCAGTCTCAACGCCCTTCTCAATCTTGACAGAGGGACGAGGAGGCAAGGACGCAGGACGAGACCCAGTAATGACAGCAGAATCATCATCAAAAGTCAAAGTCAAGGCATCAAGAAAGTCCTCCCCCATTCCTGCACAAGGCAACACGCATAAATAAACATCCAAATATAATAAAAGCAAAACAAGGACTAACAAGAAGCATACCCTGAGACGCAGACGTCAAATCTACAAAAGATAGAGGTGAGGGAGAACGGCAAGACTGGGACAGGGTACCATCACTTTCAAGAGGCCCCTCAACCACAGTACGAGGAGGCAACTCAATATGAGGAAACTTACGGTACAAGTACCTATCCACTAAGTCACAACAATCAAATAACTGAGACTGGGCATCATCCACTAAAGAATCTAGGGCTTCTGAGTCAGTAACGCATAGGGGAGAAAAAGATAGGGACTCAGACTCATCCACCCAATCACAGGGGAAGTTAGCAAAAGCACTGTCGTGACCCACAACAAAGAAAGAACGTTGCCAACGCTTAGTAATCTTTGGCAGAGCGTCAATCAGACGCTTGCCTCGATGAGCAGCCAAACGATGATAAAATTCATTACTCCTACGCGTTATAAAGAAAAGCTCATTCAACATACCCAAAGAAGGAGACAGGCCTTTGTCACAGACTAACTCAATAAAGCAACACAATAAAGGAATCCCATAGTCTTTAACAAAAGACTCAATCAAAGGATCTAAAGGGAAACGTAGCCCACAACGGAATTGCTCCTTATAAACGATTACCTTGCCATCTCCCACATTCTCATTAGCACTCATACGAGCACCGCAGACTGAAAGAGAATAAGCCACCGGAATACCAAAATCATCACGAATTTCACCCAAAGACTCTCTATCAATATTAGTGACGAACGAACTTAAAGAATTACGATAATCAACGGCAGCGCCGGATGAAGGGAGAGACACAGAAGACCTAGTACGAGTCATACCTAGTATGGAAAATCAAGAAAGTAGACGAAGCTTACCTGGAAACCACAAGGAAGAAAAGTAATAATGGCAGCGAAGAAAAGCAAGAAAATTTCAGAAGCAATCAGCAAAGAACAAGATAGAAGAAAACGAAAAGAAAAAAAGGAAATTTAAAGAAGACCTAGGTAACCGTGACAGCAGTTACTAGGATACAAACGTGGCGGACATTCAGGAACATGAAATGATGGCAGTTTAAATTTTGAAAAACGAAATTGAAAAGACAAGGGAGGAAGCAGTTACTCCTAACGGGCAAAAAAGCAAAGGCGTACCACGAGAAACAGGCCCAAACGAATGGCCCGGACCAACAAGCATAAATACTTGAGAGACACAATCTTTAGGGAGGGATTAATGATGGATATCACACCCGAAACAGTACCAGAAGACAACGACATGACGCAGATCCAGAACGGATAGGACCAGTCGCAGGTCCTTGACCCAGTACTTAACAGTAACTAACTAATAGCTCGGATAAGTCAAGCTTCCCTGAAGATCAGGGATAATGACGAAGAACGTCTCATCATATCTAGAAGATGAGATCAGAATAAAGGAGAAGACTCCTAGTACATCACAATGACTATGGTGTATATAAACCAAGCCCTAAGTCAGGTAAACCTAATTTCACTCATATTCACTCTCAACACTACTCCAAGCTATCTGACTTAGGCATCGGAGGGTATTCGAGCCAACACCGGCTCGAATCCTTCTAACCTATTTCCTTTTGTAGGTTGGATCAAACTCAGACCGGCAGTTCAAGAACCATTAGCTCCTGTCTTTGATTCCGCATGATAAGCTCCATCAAAATAATCTTGAATTTATTGGTCAAAGGAGGAAACCAATGAGTAATATATGAATGATTCACGATGGTATTACCTTGCTGAACAACTCGAGTACATTGCGGCTGGGACATTGAAAAATATTATTGCATCTCTCAACGCTTTGCGTAACTACTAGAGGATCAGTATCTTCATCCTAAAACAAAGCTCAGACTGCTTCCGCAAAAGGACATAAAAGGAATATATGGACCGTGGATTCCATATTGTTACAGCAGGGGCAAAGCTCAGACTTCTCTAGTAATCGAACATGAATGTTACCATTTGACACAATATTGTTATTAAGAACTTTCCGAGCAAAAACTCTAATAATAGGAGGCAATTTCAGTTTTCAAATTGAATTTCATTTGATGGAGTTTGAATTCTTAAATTGATGACTAAGATTGCTTGATGGATATAAAACTAGGAGTAAACTTGAGAGATGGTAAGCCGACTTGACAGAGAAGTTTTCGGCCTTAATGTAGTTCTAAATTAACTTGTCTTATGCCCCTGCAAAACTAAGTGGGAGAGTTAAAATGGTGTTGGCTTTTTGAAGGAAAAAATCATATTTTACCAGATCCGGATTCCACAAATGTATTAGCGAATTAATGAGATCAACAATTCTATAAATGTGACCTGAAATGTTTGCTGAAGAAGATACCGAGAAAGGGTAAGCGGTTGGAAGCCATGGATCTTGACGGATTAAAATATCATGAATGATTAAACATAAAGAAATATAAAGAGTATATGTGAACTTTTTTCCATTCTAATTTAAACAATTGGCTAGAATTGAAATTGAAAAATAAAAAATAGGCTAAATTGAAGATTTTGAAAGGTGGGGTTATAAATGAAAAGAATAAAAGATGAGATATTTCTGGATTATTAAGCCCCAATTCTAAGTGGCATTATAACAATACTTACCTTTTATCAATATCTATTGAATTTTGTATAAATTAGTTCATGGCATAATAATTATATAATGTGATGTAAGAAGTCATATTTTAATTTTTGTAATGTTAATATTTAAGAGTTAAAGAAACATAAATTAACTTACTCCTTTGTCCCGTCTAAAAAGGGACATATTATATTTTTGGACGTCCCATATAAAAAAGCCATATCGTTTTTTCCGTGTTAATTTACATTGAACTCTCATTTTTACCCTTTTAAAAATCTTCAAATACATTAAATAAAAATTCAATTTACAATGTTTTTGATTTATTATTATTTGTGGTTCCAAATCATTATGTAACCTTATAAATAGTTTTCTACTTGTCTTATTAAGTAAGAATAAAAAAACATTCGTATTTAACAAAAATTAAAATGAACATAGCAACGAATGAAACTCAAAAGGCAGAGATAAACATGTCAAAGAATGATATGAAAAAGCTAATGATTGATTTAAATCATCCACTTAGAGAAGATGGTTTCATTTATATATCTTGCTCAAAAACATGACCCGGTTATCATTAAGATGCTGAAGATACATATGCCAAAAACTTTCAAATGAGACTCAATGGTCAGCGTGTTGTCAAATGTAAGAAGATTATGTCTAATATTATGCAAGTGATACTAAATATTGTTATGGTATAGTAGTATTAATATTTAAATAAATATAATGTTTAGATTTTTATTTAATTTATTGTTACTATTATCTTTACTGATTTTTAGTTATATTTGTCGGTATTTATCGAAAATAGTCTATATAATTTTAGTAACGAGATGTGAACAAGTTCGAGCACGAAACTGCTTATGCAACTCCATTGAACAATATGGCAAAATTAATAAATTAATTCAAAATTTGTGGTTCTTTTGAATCTTTTAACTTCTTTCATACTTAAAAAACTTATGAAAATTTAGAGATTGTTGGTCTAATAATTTCTGATCAAATAATATATAATAAAATTGCAATTAAAGTTGTTACTATTCAACCGTGGCAAAAAGGATTCAGGACCATCAACTATAAATGAATTAATATGGCAAATGATATGAATTTTAGTTTAAAATTCAAAGTAACTTCATAAATTAATATAGTAAGTGAAATGAATTGACACGCTCGCCTTAATCTTTCTTTACTCATATGTGGAATATAATAATTAATTCCTCCTCTGAGTTTTATTATCTCAATCATGCAACCTTGCAATATCAAATAAAATAGAATTTAAATTTTTATAAGTTAATTCTTGTTGAAGAGATTGAATTGATCTAAAAAAACAAGAACCAATATATGCAAATTAGGACTATTAAGAGGTTGAAAACGTAATTGAATATCAAAACCATCCTTTCGAGCTTCTTGAAGAAATTTATCCTCATTGGACTTTATATTAGGTCTTGCGTTGTCTTGTTAAATGTATATGACCCTTGATCTATCTACATGCCATTTTGTTCGAATTGCAGGCAAAACTTTCTCAATCAAACAGTAATGTATTACATCTTTATTCACATTTTCGATGGCCTTTGTTTCTAAGGTTCCAGCAATTTGATATTTGCTATTTCGTTTTGTCGGTTCCTTAAAAATAAAAGGATAAATACCAATCTTACCAGAAAATATTTCGTCTGATGTTCTGAAGTTCGGTCGAGCAACCACAGTTAAAAACATAATCTTTGTAATGAATCTTTTACTTTTACAAGTACGTAGTGGTTCGATTTCATGAAGATAAAGGTAATATTTTTGCAGAACGTTTGTCAAGTAAAAATATTTCTCATCATTATGCACATAATCATACATACCAATGAATAAAAGCATTGAGTTAATGGTGTCTTGATTAATCATGTAAATATAAAATTTTAGTCTCGTCTTTTTATTGTCTTCGGTTAAAAACGGCTTCAAAAATTGGAGTGGGCTTTTATTTCACCTTCTTTAATTCGTTAATGAAGCGTTGTTTTTGAAATGTTTAAATCAGTTGACATTCTCCGAATAATTGTGCGATCTCGAAGCGGAATTGAAAAATTTAATCAAATTCTAATACAACTTGTTTAGAGCGTGCTAAAAGGTTCTCACAAACATCAACCATCAATCCATTTTCCATGCAACTTTCACCCTTCCACCAAATGTTACACATTTATTATCAAAAAATTGTGATGCTACTAGAGATATCACTCCCTTTTTACGATTCCATTATCACTCTTCACAAGTAGAGATTGAAAAATAATATTGCGTCGAGTAGTCGTCAAACACTTTTGTGATGTACCATTGTGAATAATATTTTAGGGATCAGCTTCAAGTGGTGCATTATCATGGTATTATGATATCTTTCATTGTCACTATGTAGTTGTTCAAATGGAATATTTAAATCTAATCTATTGTTTGGTATTTGTTAACAAGGAATGTTTAAGTAAGGAAGATCATTGGGTATTAGGAAATGTTTAAATCCGGTAATGAATTGTTATTAAAGGTATTTTCAAGTTCATTTGACATTTTTTTTTGTAGGAAATCAAGTTTGGAACAATTTGATTAAGAGCATCCACTTTAGAGGTGGGCTGGGTCAGCCCGTGAACCGGTCCGAAATCGGCCCGGTCAAATCCGGAACCGGACTAAAACCGGCTCAGAGCCGTCGGAAAACCGGTTAATTCTCCATCTTTATTTGTCTCCTCAGCGTGTTATATGTTTAATTTTTTACTCTTTTGTTTTGTTTTTATACTTCATATTTCCTCTACATCACAATTTCTTCTTCTTAATCTTTTTTCTGTTTATTCTTAAAAAAAAATTAGCAAATCAATTTTAATCTATAGCTCATAACATTTCATAAAATTAATTCGTGCGATTATATTGTTATTTCTTAAAATTTTATTGCTAGTTTCTAATCTAGTTTCCAATTCGCTCAAATTTTTAATTCGTAATCAAATCGCTTCAAATTTTACTTGGAATTCAAATCAACCGGTTATAACTTTCTCCAAAAATAAAGAAAACTATAAATTTTCAATTTATTTGTTCTCATTAAAAATCTAATAAAACGGTTTCAAACAGTTTCAAACACAGTTTCAAATGTAATTTCAAACAGTTTCAAACAACTTTTAAAAGACATATTTATTATCATTTAAAAAAAATTATACAATGGTTTCAAACAGTTTACAAACGTATCAAACAGTTTCAAAAAAGCAGCTTCAAACAGTTTACAAATGTTTCAAACAGTTTATAAAGGTTTCAAACAGTTTCATAAAACACAATTTATAACCTTTATCTAAAAACAGTTTCTATTAATTTAAAAATATTTCAAACAGTTTACAAAAGTTTCACCCTTTTCTAAAACAGTTTTTAAAAAACTCTTTCAAATAGTCTAAAAATAACAGTTTCAAATAGTTTCAAAAAACAAAAACAGTTTCAAACCGTTTACAAAGGTTGTAAACAGTATAAAACAGTTTCAAAAAAAAAAACCAGTTTCAAACAATTTCTAAAATTATATTTAAAAACGTTTGAAAACCAGGTCAAAACATCATTAATCATTGATGAAAAAAATGATAATTTCTTCAAAGAAAAAGAGAAAATACTAGAAAACGATATTACAATAATTTAAAACAACATAGAAAGAAGAAGAAGAAGCAGAAAAAGAAGAAGAAAATTTTGAAAAAAAGATCAATGATGGCAATGACGATGGCGGAAAAGTTCGTTATTTCTTGAGACGAATTAGGTTGAATTTTTCATATTAATTCTTTTATATTGTATTTATAGATATAATTTGTTAAGAAATTTCATTAAAATGGAAAAAACGTAAAAAAAAAAAAAGAGTTCCAAAGAAAGGAAAGAAGAAAAAGAAGAAGAAAGAACAAACAGAGAAAAGAGAAAAGAGAGAAAAGAACAAAGAGAAAAGGATGAAAAAAATAAGAGTCTACATATGTCTTATATGACTGGACTAAAAATGTTAATAAGTTAAAATTTCAATTGGAGTAGAGATACAAACATTACAAAAAAGAGTAAAAATATAAATTTTCAAAATTGAGATATTTTAAACAAGTGTTTTAAAAACCGAACCGGTGACTGAACCAGTAAAACTACCGGTTTCTGGTTTGACCGATTCAACCGGTTCAACCGCCAACTGAACCGGTTCGACCAACAGTCCTATTATTTAAATAAAAATAAAATTATATATATAATATTTAATTTAAGGCCAACTAATTTGTAATGGCAAGGAAACTGAAAAAAAAAACAGGCCATTATTATCATTGAAATGAAAAAATAAGTGTAATAGTGAGGTGTCTTTATTAAAGCCACAACATTTTAACATAAACAAGCTACTTACCACCTTATCCTGAGTCCTGACAATACAATCCCTATAGTCAGCCTTTTTTAATTCCTTTTTCATATTCTTAAAAGACCTAATTACTTAAAAAAAAACCACCTTGAAACAATTTTCCGTTTATACCCTGACCTAGGAAAAAGTTCATTTGTACCCTTTTTTTAATTTTTTCGTTTTCAATTGTACCCCAAAATTTTATTTTTTGACAATTTAATTAATTATAGGATGAAAATATTAAAAATAATTAAATAGAAGGGTTATATCATCTTTTTTCTATTTGAAAAAAATACAAATAAGTTAAAAAATGAAGGATTATTTTAAGCTTTTTCTAGATAAAAAAAGTTCAATTTAGTGCTTTAAGGTAGAGTTGAAAACAAAAAATCAAAAAAAGGGTATACATGAATTTTTTCCTTGGCCATGGTATAAACGAAAAAATATTACAAGGTGGAGGTTTTTTAAATAATTAAGCCTTCTTAAAACTTTCAAACCCATCTCTTTTTACCATTGAAATTAGAGTGAAGTTTTTACACAATTCTAAAACCTTCAATCTCCTCTTCTTGATCGTTGAACCAGTAAAAGTGACTGAATTTAGAGCTTCTCAGTTCAGTCAATGGTCGTCAAAGGTTACGAATCTAATTTTTGAAAGTTTAAAATCGAAAGAATTCATAAACCTTATTAAATTTTCCGACAAAAAATGAATTGCCTTCTCGAAATTTCCGACGTTTTACGCTCTCACCTTATAGATGTGATAATTGATAAGCTCAGGATGGAACTTATAACTGATGATTGAGATTTGAGATTATAATTTTATTGGAACTTTGAGAAAACTTGTTATTAATGAAAGGTAATTGTAAGAGAAAGAAAAAAGTTTAATATGCAAAATGAAGGAGACGGCTCACAGAGACAACAAAAATGAAAAAAACTCTAATTTTTTTTGTTAATTATGTATGAAAAGTAAAGAATCGGGCGGTTTATAAGAAATGAGTGGTTTAGCGGTTCAGTCCGGTTTTTCCGGTTCTATCCGGTCCAATCCGGTTGAACCAGATTTTCGGTTCGTAATGGTCATTTGGACTGGAGAGGCTTTCGATTCGCGGTTCAACCGATCAAACCGCCCGGTTAGATTTTTAAAACACTGTTTAAAACAACTAAATCTAAAAACGGTTATCTTGTGCAAATTCCTCATTTTTTTATAGCAATCTACAGAAGCTGAAAGGTTTTTAAGCTATCCTATAGTTGCATTTTTACAGAATATTACGAACTCACGGTGCTGATGCAGCATGCCACACATCAGCACCACATAAGTAAAATTGTGTAATTGGATATAATTGAAACGAAATCGTGCTTTTAAAGATAAATTTGATAAAATTAAAGATTTAAATTTTTGTGAAATTTTCATAAAAGGTTTGGCCCTTTTCAGTCATTTGGCCAAAAAAAATCATATACAATTATTTTAGAAAAAAAATATACTATACGACTCATTATGTAAAAAAAAAGGCCTAGCCACTCAAAATGCCCCCAACTTTAGCTCCTTTTGCAATTGCATTCTAACGTAGAAAAATCTTCAATTTTACCCCAATTTGTTTTTTTGTGTTTCAATTGCACCTTGAATTGAAAATTTCTGTCAATTTAATTACTTTAATGATGAAAAATTGAAAACAACTAAATATAAGGGCAATAGTATATTTTTTTCTATTTGAAAAAATACAAATAAGTCCTTAATCTTTAAAAACATTCAAATAAGTCTTAATGAAATAATAAATTAATTTTTCAAAATTTATTAAAAAATTTAATAAATAAAAAACCACTTTCGACCACCATCATCCACCATACTCCTCTGATATACGAACCCGCTGCCGTCCACCGGAAAAACCGCCGCCGTCCACCGAAAAACCACCATCATCTCGCCATTGGGTATGTTCTTCAATGGAAGAACATAAACAATTTGAGTATGTTCTTCCATTGAAGAGCATACCCTCATTTTCGTGGTCTGTTCTTCAATGGAAGAATAGACCAAGTTCTGTTCTTCAAGGAAAAACAGACCCATATCTGGGTCCGATCTTCCTCGAAGAACAAATTCAAATGTCGTTTTTTTTTCGGTAATGCGTTTCTAATTTTTTTTTTGTAAATCGACTTCATTTTATTTTGTGTAAAGGGTATTTTTTAACGGTTTTTGATTTTAAAAAGTTATTGATAATAAATATAAAATAATTAATATTTGCTGAGTTTAGTGATGAAGAAGGTTTTTTATATTATTAATAACATTAGCGTCAATTTGAAATATAAATTAAAAATGAAGGATTATATTTTTTCTAAGTAAAAAGAGGTTAATTTAATATGTTGGGTACAATTGAAACACAAAAAGACAAACTTAGAGTAAAATTGAAGAACTTTTATGTCAGAGTGCAATTATAGAAGGAGTTAAAGGTGCTTTTGAGTGATAGACTTAAAAAGAAATTACATGAGTAAACCACAAATTTTTTACCTCATACAAATCTCTCAATTTTTTTGAAAGTTTATATTTTTTTATTAATAAAAAGTCAATTGATTGAAATCAACTCTATGTAAATCAACCCCATGTCAATTTATAAATTAATTATGATGCATAAATGTAACTTTGATTTGTTTTTTTTTTAAAAAAAATTGTATAAAAAATAAAAGGTTTATTACATATAAAATTACCAATTTTTTATAAAATCTTAAAAATAATACGACTTTTAAAACATATCAATTTAAGGCACCACCTTTTGTATTTTTCAAAAACAACATCGATAATTTTTAGTGGCATTTTTGTTGACGTCGCATGACACGTGGCACTCCCATCGGATATCCAAGTCAGCAATATTTTAACTGAAAATATGCCCATGTTATTTTTGAAAAGAAATGAAAGGTGATTCCTTAACTTGACACGTTGTAAAGGTCGTGTTATTTTTGATATTTTTTTTAAAGGTGGTGATTTTATATGTAAATAACCAAAATAAATAAATAACTGTCTCTTAACTATAAATGGAATAAAAGGGTAATTGATTCTGTTGGTCACTCAACTTACCCAATTTATCAAAATGGTCACTGCACTAAAAAACGCTACAAACTGGTCATCAAATTTTGCTTTTTGTAACACAGGGAAGTCATTAATGAATTCCAGTCAAATTTATCCACTGTGGCAGCCGGACTTTATTTACATCACATATCACAAACCACATCACCTGGAAAAAAAATCAATTTACACCCTTCAATTTTTACATATAATTTTAAAATAGAAATTAAACCATTTTTTTAAAATTCCACCATCTCCTGTCACCTTCACCAGCCGCCCCTATCCCCACTCCAAGACCACCACTGCCATCGAGACCACCATCTCCCTCCGCGACAACCACCCGCCTCCTCCAGAAGAAGTACCTCTTCGTCTGGATCAAACCCAAACAAAATCGTCGTCTGGGTTTGGACCAGACGAAGATCTCTTCGTGTGACTCAAACCCAGACGAAAAGATGTCTCGGTTTGAAACAGACGAAGCTCCACTTCGTCTGGTTTAACCTAAATAAAAAATGGGGGCTTTGGCTAAGCATGGTGGCGGCAGTTAGGCATCCGGCGGCTGGTGGTGCGGAATGGAGGTGGTAGGAGGTAGGTAGAAAATGATGAAAATGTAAATAAAATTAATAATTTTTATTTTAAAATTATTTACAAAGCTGATAGATGAATTAAGTATTTTTTTCAGGTGATGCGGCCCAATAGATTGACAAGTCTGGTGTCCACCTATACAAAAACAGGACGGAAATGGACTAGTGACTTTCCTTTGTTACAAAAAGCAAAGTCCAATGATTAGTTTGTAGTGTTTTTTTTTTAATGCAGTGACTATTTTGATAAATTGGATAAGTTGAGTGATCTACAATTATCCGTAAAAAGCCAATATATTAGTTAACGGTATTTCTTTATAGCAATTTACAGAAGCTGAAAGGTATTTAAGCTATCCTATAGTTGTATTTTTACAGAATATTACGAACACAAGGAGTTTGTTATCATTATTATACATTTAGATCATCTATAAGAAGTTAAATACTACCACTACAATATAGTATATATATATATGCACGTATTTAGATAAGATTAAATATTTTCATAAAAAAAATATAACTAATTTTAGTTGGAATTAAACTCTAATTAATCACAATATAAATAAGAACAACTTTTAACCTAATTCGTGTATACTACAACATCAAAACAATGGCCATTCGAGTTTTCAGTTGGCTTCAATGCCTTCTAATTCTACTATTTTTGGCAAAATCAATTTCATGTTCACCAATAGGGAAAATACCAAGACTTGGAGTGATCAGCAAGCATGAAGCAGCAGCAGCTGCTAATAATTTTAGGGCATCGGAGGAATTGCAAACTTACTATTATAATCAAACACTTGATCATTTCAATTATCAACCGCAGGGTTATGAAACGTTTCAGCAAAAATATGTGATTAGCTATAAGCATTGGCGAGGCGGAGATGCCTCTGCGCCGATCTTTGCATATATGGGCGAAGAAGCTCCGTTGGATGAGGATATCGGCGGTATCGGTTTCCTTTATGAGAATGCACCTAGATTTGGTGCTTTAAATGTGTTTATTGAGGTTAGTATTATTTCATACGAGTGATTATTCCACGCAACAAATGTTTAATTATTCGTTTTGCAATATTGAAAAATGTAATGCTAGCTTGTTTAATTTTTATTATTAAATATCTTAATATTTTATTAATTTATTATACAAATAATATGGTACAACCGCATTAATTATTTGTACATTTTATTTTATGATGATATTTTATTTGGTTAACGAATCGGTTCTTATAGGTAAGAGGTAGTTTTAGGGCTTGAACTCCTAGAATAAAGGTATATACAATAATTATCTTTTAAAATATCAAGTATATTCTATATTATAAAGAATGTAAATACAAATCTTAATTCAAATAAGATTCTTTAATTTTTAACTTTTTTTTGTCTTCGATAAATATTAAATAACATTAGTTTATCTCTTTTTTTATCTTTTTATTTTCATTTTCATAAAGAACTTTTTATTTTCATAAACAAGTACTACGTACATTCATTTGAAATTAAAGTCTGGCAAAGTAATTTTATTGAGAGTAAAAACCAACTTTGATTTAAAATTTGTAAAATAAAAAGAGTATTAAACTCATAATTTATTAATAAACTCTCTAAATAAAGTGAGAAACATATAGTTATTGACATTAAATTTGGAATAATGTAGCACCGGTTCTATGGGGACTCAATCCCATTTGTATCAAGAGAAGAAGCATTAGCAAATGCAACTCTCCGAGGCTACTTCAGCTCTGCTCAAGCTTTAGCAGATTATGCAGAAATTCTTTTGCACATTAAGAAACAATTATCAGCCGATACTTCTCCGATTATCGTGGTCGGGGGATCTTACGGTGGAAGTATGTAATTCTTAAACTCGTCTACTAATCATTTATAGATATATTTAATATTACTCATAATTTTTAACTGATTAATTTGTTGTTGGTTTTATTTTTCAGTGCTTGCTTCTTGGTTTAGGCTGAAATACCCTCATATTGCCTTGGGGGCACTGGCTTCTTCTGCTCCAATTCTTTACTTCGATAACTTAACTCGTTCCGATGCATATTATTCCGTCGTCACTAAAGACTTTAGGGTAAATATATAATAGGCTTAATTGCTTTAAAAATCATGATTTTTAGTATATTTTGTAATTTTAACAATTTAATACATGAACTATCAGTTATTTCCAATTTCAAACACCGAGCAATTTTCCGTCAAAAAAATGTTGATATGGACATCGGAATTCCAACATCCACATCAGCATTTGTTTGACCGAAAATTGCTCAGTGTTTAAATAACAAAAACATAAAATAAAAGTTAGTTTCCGACGTTGTTAAATTGAGAATTCGTGTTAAAATTACAAAACACGCTAAAATTCAGGACTGTTAAGCAATTATGAGCTTATATAAATGGGCAATGTTTGGTAATTTATTCCATTTGCTTTGTGCAATTATTGCTTAAACCCATTTTTGGTTTGAAATGCAGGACACAAGCGAAAGCTGCCTAAATACCATACAGCAATCCTGGTCTGAACTTGCCCGAGTTGCTGATCAGCAAGATGGCCTCTCCATTCTTTCCAAAAAATTCAATACTTGCACGTAATTATCCTTCGCTTTACATCTTCTCTCTAAATTTAGACTGGGTTTATATTTTTTTTCTCTAACTTTTCAACTTTTTTCAGTTATAATTTGAAAAAGGGTTAATTTGGTCCCTGAACTTCTAACTTATTGTCAAAAAAGTCACTTTCGACCATTTTGAGTAGTTAAGGATAATATTATCTATATTTAGGTTAATTGAAGACAAAAGTGTGTAATATAAACAAGTCCATAGAATAATCTAATTTTATATTTAATTGACCTAAAAATATAGAATATTAATTGGCGTAAAAATAAATATTATTATCTTTAATTAATTAAAATGGCCGAGAACGAATTACTTGACCCCGAGTCACAAGTTTAGGTACTGGAATAACTCTTTACTTATTACAATCTACATGTTATGTTATATTCAAGTAGTTCACAACTTTAACTGATTTTATATTTATTATTTTATTCTCGATGTATATTTTGCTATAAATATATAATTTAGTTTGAATTTCATATAATAAAGTTGGATCAAGGTCAATTTGAACTGAAATTGTGATCGGAAACCATATTTTTTCTATGTATTGAGACAAATCATATGGCATTGTTGAGATGATAATGATCTTAATAATTTGTGATTGTTCAGGCCATTGGAGAATGCTTCAGATTTGGAAAATTATTTAATACAAATATTTTCGGCTGCGGCTCAATACGACAGGCCTCCGAGAAATCAAGTGAGTCAAATTTGCAAAGGAATCGACAACGCTGCGAATGGATCCGACATACTTGACAAGATATTCTCAGGAGTTGAATCTTACTTTTCGACAAAACGTCCTTGCTATAATCTTACTGAATTCTGGGCACCAGAAACCATCGAGGGCTGGAATTGGCAGGTACGTGTATATCGTATTTAAGGATGTGTATTCGATTCAAAACCAAATCAAAGCGGAATATATTTTGATTTTTCTTTTGTCGAACGAGCTGATTATATAAAAATTTATAATTGTTAAATCGAATTAATCAGCTTCAGTTTCTTTTCTTCATTCGATTTGTTTTTTTTTTAATTCTTTTATAAAAGTGAACTTTCTAATTTTTAAAATTGGACTGAGCCAAAAATTTGAAATTTCTAGCAAATTTGTCGCTTTTTTTTCTTCGATTTGTGCACATTCCTATTTAAAAATTGAAAAATAAAGTCTCAAAATTGAAGACTTGATTATTCAATGAAAGAATGTTGAATAATAAAGTCTAAAATTCCTATATAAATATAATATTAATTTTCTTGAGATAAAATTCTCTACAAATGCTAAAACAATTATTCCGTAATGATAAAAAAACATTATATTTATATTAATGCGAGTAATGTGTCATTAATGTCCTGTAGGAATAACTAATATTGAGAGATTTTTCAATTATTTTTTTCTTTTTTTTTGCAGGTATGTAGTGAACTAGTGATACCAATAGGGGCGGATGGGAACGATACAATATTTCCAGCGGCACCATTCGACATGAATCAGATGAACGACTACTGCTTTCAAGCTTATGGTGTTCTCCCCAGACCTCACTGGATCACTTCTTATTACGGCGGTTACGTACGTTTTTTATCTCTCATATTTTTTAAAATATTCTCTTTCTAATTGGTACGCTAGAACTCAATAATATGACAACTGATGTTCCGTACATTTTTTATCTCTCTATATTTTAAAAATATTCTCTTTCTAATTAGTACGCTACAACTCAATAATATAACAACTGATGTGATAATATATTTTTAAAATATAGTCCAACTGACTATTAAATTAATTTAATTTAGTCGGTCGCAAAATATGAAAATAATTTTAATTAAAGATATTGTACTAAAATATTACATTTTCCATTGACTTGCAGCACATACGCGAGGTGTTGAAAAGGTTTGGTAGCAATATTATCTTCTCTAATGGATTAAGGGACCCTTATAGCAGTGGAGGGTATGTTGCACTAATATTATTTATAAATATATTTTGGTTATTTTATCCATATTATTAATAATTTTGTTTTGCAATTATGTTCAGGGTATTGCAAGATATTTCAGACACTATAGTTTCCTTGAGCACAGTACAAGGTAATTCAATTTAAGAATGTAATTAGGGTCTTATTTTATTTAGATAACAAACGAAAAATTAAATAAAAATTAACGTATTTATAGGATAATTCATTTAATTTCTTTAAATCATCTATTGTCATTAAATCGAATCCGAAATAGTGTTATTTGTAAAAAGATTTGGGAAATTTCAAAAACTAAACGCAATATAACCTGACATAAAATAAACAATTTACGCTAAAATGTGCACTGTTTAATTCGCAAGTCTACTTACAAAAATAAAAATAAATTATCAAATTGTTTTACTAATAAATGCATCCTTGCCATCTCCCGCAAAGATGCGAGGAAATAAAATTAATGTATTTATAGGATAATTCATTTAAAATTGTAAAATAATTTGTGTATAATAATAATGTAAAGCTATATTATTTAATTGTATGATTATAATTTTTTTGCGTAGGCTCACATTGCATGGATTTATTGCCAACAAGAAAAGATGATCCAGAGTGGTTGGTCTTGCAAAGGAACACAGAAATTGAGATTATCAGTGGATGGATCCTTAAATATTATCAAGATCTTCTTCAAAATAATTTTTGAATTTCTTCTTCCAAATCCCAAAATTTTATCTTTATTTGTTTTTTCTTTTATTTTACATTTTATATTAAGAGAAGTTAACTGGTTGATTTTTTTTCATTAGTTTATTCTTTTTTATTATTTTGCAAAACCTAGCATTTCAACCACTAAATTAGTGCAATTTTAATATTTAACTCTCTAAACTTTTGATGTTCATGGATGCTCATTATTCTATTAAATCTTGATGTTATATACCGGATTGAACCAGAAACTTTGCTCGGGAGGTGTCAAATTATTGGCCAAGCGAGTTTTTTGAAAACAAAAAATTAGGTTATAAATAAATTATTTGGCTCCTTTAAAATTTTAAAATAAATTATTGGTAATTACAACTATTTTTTAAAATAAATAAATTATATGGCTCCTTTAAAATTTTAAAATAAAAAAAATTAAATATAAAATTTATTTATAAAATATTAAATATTAGTATATTAAATTGCTGATCAAATATCAGCTATTTCAGCATAAACACAAATTTCTTGGAGTTGTAGATCAAACAGGGAATAAAGATGATTATCAAAGTAATTTGATACTTATTATTAGAGGTTAATGCTACTTAAATTTTTTAGAGATTGAATAGATATTGCACAAAAGTAAGTTAGGTCTATTAATATAATATGTGTTGGTACAAAAATTGAATTTGAAAAGATAAGAAAAAGAAAAGTGCTAAGTGAGAGTAAAGAGAGTATTGTGGAAATCCCACATTGCTTAGGAGAGCTCATTTAATTGAGCTTATAAGGGTGATCTCTCACACTTGGGTTTGGGCCCCAAGGGGTACCCAATTTTGTGAACCGGCTAGGAGTTACATCCTACCCGATTTACCACACGCGCGCGCCGTCCGTCCGGTCCGGGCACTTAATAAATTTTTTATTTCTGAAATCTTTTTGTAACGGTTTTATTTTTGAATAAAACACAATCCCTGATTTTTCTCCCACGTTTTGACTGACTGCTTTAATAAAGGAAAACGTTTTGATTTAATTTTACCGTTTCAGTTTTATTATTGCTATAAAACTGCTGTCTTCCCCATCAGAAAAAATAACTTTCACAGAACAGCTATTTTCCTTACAAAAACAAAACTGAGTTCTTGAGCAATAGACAGAAAGGTGTAATTGACCGCTGAATACAGTGCAGTATTCATCGGAGTTCGGCTGTTTTATCCTGGGGGCGACGTGGTACGTACGACTGCTTGCACAATCAGAGGCAGAGCCGCGAAACGTCTTAAAGAGAGCGACCTAGTCCGCGACTCAGCCAGAAACATTGTTTGGTAATTTCGTTCCATTTCATAAACTGTTCCAACAATATGATTTGAGAAAAATGATAAATTTGATTTAAAATTTGTATACTTTATATATATTGTCATTTAAATTAAGTACATTTTATTATACAATAGCAAACATTATCGAATTATAACAATAAAACATCTTAACATTAGCACTAAAATTATAGGTCATCCTCAAAATCATAGACAAAACTTTAAGTACTAAACATACTTCGAATCTTCAAAGAAAACTATTTTCTTCGTCCTATAAACTTAATAGTACTTTTGTTTTATTATTAATTAAAAGATAAATGATTCATAAAAAAAAAGATAAATGAGAGAATCGATTCAAAAATTTGAATAGTAATGTTCCTCACATTATGCCAAATAACAATTGTTAATAAAATAACTTAAGCTAATTTTTATTGAATACGATAAAAAAGATTACGACATAAATTAAATTATGTCGTAATGTGTAAATCAACAAAAACAATGACAACGATGTTTATTTCCGACCATTTTGCAAGCGCCTCCTCTACACTCGTCACTGCAAAAATCGTTACATCTTTGATCATCTTCTCCACCCGGTATGCATATTCCGAAATCATTATTCTCCCGACAACACTTTCCGTCAAGATTAGCATTTGGCGTATCAGCTGAGCTAGCTGCTGCAACATTCATGTTGTTTGCACATAATAATAGTGCTAATATAAGAACAAATGAAATAAATTTAGCTTGTGCCATTATTTTTTATAAATCAACAAAATAAATAATGGTTAATTGTGTTTTTGGTTTACAAGTTCTTCTCATTATATAGGTGTCAAATTGTAACCCCTAATATGGAAATTCAATATAGTAATAAATAAAATTTCAATTGAGATTCACACTCAATTAAAAGATTTGACTTTTTAATTGGCATTCTCTTAGAGTTTATAAGGAAATTATAACAGTAAACTTTTATAAAGGAATGAAAATAACCAATTAATTAGGGAAAAGATCCTAACAATCACATTAAAATTTATGATATATTCTAAAGTATCAAACACATATTTCATTGAATTAATAAATTTTAATTCTTAAAAAAGTTAAACTTAATTATAATTAACCATATATCTTGTAATGTGAGGATCTTTGAATAATAAAATACTTTTTTTAGAATATAAAATATATATCTTTAGAATAAGGAAATACTTACAAATTTATAGCAAGACAATTGGCTAAAGAGACAATAATTTTATTTATGGAATTATATTTAGTTATTTACCTTAAGTATCGTTATTTTTAAACCTCAAACTTCTTAATGTTTTTGGTAATATTATGCTCTAACGTCCTTAAATTTTGGGAATGTATTGATTTGTTTTTAATTGCATTTCTTTCGTTTCTTAACTCTTTAACACATGGCTAATTAATAGTGCAACTATGAGTACTAATTTAGAGTCTGTGACATAATTTATTATTAAATGTTCATTAAGACAGTGAAAAACTTATGTTACGTTCGAATTTAAATTTTGATTTTCCTTATATTCTTATAAAACTAGTGTGGTTTTACGTGTTTCACACGTAACTCGTAGTGTGACTCGTCACATTATGATAATTATATTTATTATAAATTAGGGTAATTATTTTATATTTAATTAATTATTTATTTCTATAATTATAAATTGTATTTAAGTATAAAATATCAAATAATTATCAAAATAGTAGTTAATTAGTAATAAATTATTTATTTATAAAAAAAATAAATGAAAAAATATCAAATAGTAATTAAAATGGTAATCTATTAAAAATAGTTTACTTTAGTTAAAATTCTATATGATTAAATAATAATTAAAATAGTAATAATTAAATATTTAAGGTATTTTATTTTAATTAGTACTCTAAATAATTATCTTAATATAGTATTATAAGTAGTTTATTTTAATTAGTACTCTAACTATAATAACTATCTTAATAGTTTTTCAATTAACAATGATATTTTACAAACTATAACGAGCATTAAAGTAAATGTGCTTCTGTGCTTTTATATATAGTGTTGATAAACTCCTAAATTATATTTGAATTTGATTCATTTAATTAATTTTAAATAAATGAACTTGAACAAAAAAAATTAAAGTCGATTCCAAATAAAATAATTTACAAACATCATGAAAAGAATTCTCATTGCCAAGTTGAGTGTCTTTATAGCAAGTCTATGTTTGGTTAAATGTTTCCTGAGAAAACAAAAGGAAAAACAGCAACTACATGCTACACTTTATTTTCCTAAAACAAACTCAATCTGCAAAAACTAGCAAATGGGTAAAGCTTATGCTGAACCATGATGCAAATAGTATCTAGCACTTTCCACAACTTCTGGAGCGATTACGGAATCAAACAAATGCTCAGAGATCGACAGGCCCGAATACATCATCGGACTGCGGATCTTGGAAAACTGTCTCGAACTTTGGTCTTCCAGATTGATGTTTTCCCATAGGAAAGTTCCAAAATGAATCAGAATTCTGAAAGAAAATGTAAAACGCCACGGCAGATGCCAAAAATAGTCCTATAAGCAGCAAATAAATCTGCCACTCTGCACCAAGGATAATAAAAAAGACATCAGATGTGTTGCACGTAATGGGCGAAAGAGAGAGGGAGCGAGAAAGAGAGAAACCTTTCCAATCTGCAGGTACATTTAGCTTAGTGACTGCTGCCTCCCATTCATTAGAAGTAGTAAGCACAACTCTGAAAAAAGACGGCCACATTAAGAAATAACTTCTTCAGCACCAAAAGGTGGAAAACGTAATGATCAAACTTGGTTACAATCAGCCTATAATGTAGGTCCAAATAAGAAGCATGTCGCGGGAGTCGGTAAATTGCATCATATAGGAGTGTGTAAAAACCAAATCAAATCAAATAATGGAACCGACATTCAGTTCAGTTTGGGTTGACATTAAAAAAATTGAGTTTTCAGTTCGGTTTTAAAAGTAAAAAACTAAATTCTATTCACTCATAACTAGCTACGTTTTATGATGCAGGTGCCTGGTGCTAGTCAACTGTTTGGAGTAAACAGAAGTCGGGTATTGCAATGCAACGAGATGAGAAGAATTATTTCAGGATGTCTAATTCTTTTGGTGTAAAGCATTTAAAGTTAAAATGGGGAAAGTTTAATAAGTTGGCTGCACAAGTTGGTGGCGCAAAGAATGTATTTTGCAATCTGATTTGGGGATAATAATGCTGAAAAAACCTTTTGGTTGGAAGTTCCTCAATAGAAAAGGATTTTCTTTTAATGCTAGTCATCTATCAATAAATATTTCGTACCTTATCATACTTTCAGTATTTTAATGCCCGTAAGCAAGATTTTAAGTATTTTTTTCTTAAATTATACACGCATCTTGCGACCCTAACCAATTCTTACATTTTTTTGGCTTCTACTAAATGTTGTCTCCTATGATTAGACACCATGACTTCAGCATGGTAGGAACAATTACTTATAGTCATTACTTGGTCGAGTTGTACTCCTATCTTTCATTTGGCCCTTTATTTGTACTGAAACATGCGTGGATAGGCATATCTGAATGTGTAAATTCATGCGTGCAATGTGTTGATGAAATAGATTGAACGACTAAGAGATCGAGACAATATTGGGATAACCATACTCAAAGAGAATTGGCCCATAAACCTACGGACAAATGTCATCAAAAGAGAGGTTATTAAGAGGATAAAATGAGATTATTTCCACAAAGCTAACAAGAGGGATATGGATTTCCAAATTACAAGAGAAGAAAGGCTGCTGATTAAATAATTTTTCAAATAGCTTGCATCTCTAGATAATGGAACTTGGATGAAGAACATGAATACAGCTACAAAAAACTCGCAACTAGCAGAAAGCATATGATAAAGAAAATGCATTTCAACTAAGCTAGGAATCTGGTGTAAAATAACAGAACACTTTTTAAAAACAGTCAAGGAATCATTCTCTCTTTTCTGAAACATATCGAGGAAACTGTATTTCAGAATTCCTTGCAATAACTACGATGATTTAGCATAGAAGCACATTCATTCTAGACTATTATGAGTTATCTTTTTTAAGCAAGTATAAATTAGACTATCCTTACCTTTGATTAGGACAGAACTCTAGAGATGTAATGGCTGTACCAGGGTGTAGCCTCCTGCTCCAATGGCTAACAACCATTTTCTTTGTTTCAGCTACACAAATGTCTCCATCCTTGCTTCCTCTATAATTAAAAACATGCATGTTAATACATTCAATTGGTGAAATATCATGACCACACGATTTATTTGCTACCTTTCTCCCTATGTTGCATGGAAACTTCTCAATTCCTAAGTTTTAGCGTTTCGTTTCTCGAATGGAAACACTTCTAAACCTATAAACTCTACGTTTATAACTTATTCTTCTAAAAAATATTATATCCCCATTATTCAGTTCGGTGTTTTCTGTTTTCGTACTACATAAAGGATGTTGTCAGTCAACAAACACATTCTTTTGAAATGCTGCCAAGTGCCAACTATATTTAAAAGTTCAGATCTCATTCCGGATTTTGCAACAAAAAAATGGAAAAAAGATCAGCTGAATTCTAACTCTAAGAGGAAAGATAAAACAAATTCCTGCTGATATTAGAAACCCATGTGTTCACATATCAAATGCTCAATAGTGATAAAAACAAAGGCTTCTGAACCAAATTATATATTATACCTCAATATCAAACATAATAAACAAGTTGCAAATATTGATAATAGTGACAAAAAATTCAAAGAACCACATCAGAACAAGAGACTCATGCTTCGCTTAAATAACAGTAAAATAGCAGATTTTAAGCAGAACCCCAAATAACGATAAAAAAATTGAAAAGTGCAATCATCTATGTTAAGCGCTTACAGAGCAAGATATTTCCCATCCAAGCTGACTGACATTATACAAGCCGGTTTCCTAAGCAGCCTCTTATACCCAATTTTATTCCATGTACTTATGTCATATACAGCAGTGTAAGCTTTATCACCTGATTCAATAACAATATTTAAGTTTAGAGGAACTTATATTACGCTGTTTACTTAAACCAACAAACTAAAATACCTCTCTGAACAGCACAAAACAAAAATGGTTTTGTCCCATCTTTGGAGAATCGACATAATTCAATCTTTTCGTCCTGTATACAAAAAGTACCAAATCAGCCTCAAAATAGGAGAAATATCTATAGCACACCCTAAAAGTTGCATGATGAAGAAAGCATACCGAGGTGCGGGTCAAAGTAGTCAAAGGCAAACCATCTTCTAAATTCCATATTCTTGCAGTACCATCAGTAGATGTTGAAGCTAAAAATGCTGAATCTAGGCTAGAATATGATGGAAAGAAATGGTGAATTAATTCAAATACAAAATTGGAGGCAAGCAATCAGTACTGCACAATTTTAGTTCAGCCAAAAGGAGAACGAAAGCAATAAGAGCTGTGAATAATCATGCAATTTCACCCAATTTTATGAACAACCACATGACTTCAATTGTACAAATTGAATTTTTTAAAGTTATCAAACAAATTGCATTCATCCGCATATTCAGAGGAAAATGCGCAGTATTGCTGGGTCTGATTGTCATGCAATTTCATTAAAAAGGACAAGAAACCTACCTAACATCCATATCCCGAAAAGATTTATGTGCTTTTCGTTCATCAGAAATTATCCGTTGGCTTGGCCATTCCAAAATTCTGAGGCGTCCATCCTACAATTAATTGTATCACAACATCTAATAGTTAGCCATACAAAAACATTTTAGACTCAACCAAGGTAAAAGAAAACAAATAAAAAAGTAAATTTATTTCAAATGGTATTGCTTACCACTCCGCCAGTAACAAATCTTGATCCATCAACACTAAAAGCTAGACATTTTTGTGGACCGACATCTTGTAGAGGAGGTAATTTTTTAGCCGACAATGTTAAATTTGTTGCTTGACCATGCAACTCAAATAATCTGCAAATAAATCAAACTTCAATTTCAAAGATGTTTTTCAACAATACAAGGGGAGAAAGAAGCATCTTCAGTTAAGATATTAAAATTTGAATCTTTCAACTTATTCAACTGTGAAAAGCAAATCATTGAAGTTCATATAGAAATATTCTGAGACATCTTAAGGTCTCATTCACACAAAGCAACAATCTTTACTTAGCACCTAGGTAGCACGGACACTTCACTAAATCAACGATTCCTGTTTCGGAAACATGTCAGACACTCGCATTTCGGACACGAAACTTCAATTTTTAACATAAGAAATCTTAAAAATAACGTTGTTTCGCCTTGTTTGCATCCGAGTGCCCCGGTTTTCCGTTTTCCGTGTCCGTGCTACCTAGCTTAGCACTAATCCCAATATGAGAATCTCCTTAACAAGTGCATAAATTTTTCAATTTTTGGTTTCATTCCATTGAAATGGGTATTCATCAAACCCAATAAATTTTAACATTGTTTCAACCTTGGAATTCATTAAAAACTATAAAAATTGAAACTTTAGTATAAAAAAAGAAAAAAAGAAACTTACTTGCAACCACCTTTAGTAGTGGAACAAACAAAATAATCTCCACTAGGATGCACTGCAATTGTCTCAGGATCACCATCACTTTCTTCTAGCACATAACTACCCTACACCCAACAATTCAACACCAATAATAAACCAAACAATTCAAAAACAAAATCCAATGATACAAAACGACACCGTACCAGAGGAGAAGAAGACAGAGACGTGGTAATGGAATCAAACGAGAAAATCTGAAGAACTGGAGAAGAAGATTTTGCTGACTTGCCCAGAACAACCCAATTGACATTTTCGGGTCTTTTGATCCATGACCCGCATGTAACCTTTCCGTTATTTGCAGGCTCCATTGAAAATTCTCAACTTTTTCTATGAATTTGGTGTTGGATTAACAGAGATATATATAAAAAAATTTGAAATTTTTGACAAAAACAATGTTATTGTTTTAAGGCCTGGAAGAATAACTAACTAAACCCTTTATAATATTCAGATCTCAATTAACCACCTAATGTTTTTTAAATTTGACCAATTAGACCCGTATTGGTAACAGAGTTAATATTTAACATTGTCCCGTTAGATCTGTCCACCACAAATTTAACGGAGCTATAGGTTCTTTAAACAACGTTAAAACGGAGACTTTAATTGTTTTTAATAATTTTAAAATATCATAAAGGGCTTAGTTGTTTCCTTCTATATACTATAAGGGCATATTTGCACCATTTTCTCGTTACTATTTGTCAACTCTCTTGTTGTTGTTTTTTTAATTATTGTTATTGTTATTTTTTGTGGATATTCCATCAAAATTCCCACGTCTGCCTATAACTTTGAAACGCTTCGTGGACTATGGGATCCAATAAACTATAATACTTTAAAATATTAAAGTATAATACTTTATTTTTATAATTGTTAAAATAAATATAAATATAATATTTTAAAATAAATATAAATATAATATTTTAAAATAAATATAATAATTTAATTTATTAATTCTT
The DNA here is from genome assembly GCF_937616625.2 of Mercurialis annua. Lineage (NCBI taxonomy): Eukaryota > Viridiplantae > Streptophyta > Magnoliopsida > Malpighiales > Euphorbiaceae > Mercurialis > Mercurialis annua. The sequence continues at coordinate 32,286,965 of NC_065577.1, read as the reverse complement.
AAAATTAATTGACATCAATAACATTTATTTAAAATTTAATTAACTAATTTATTATAATTATAATAATATATTTTAAAATTTATAAAATATATAAATTAATTGGGGATTTGTTGGATTAAATTTTTTTTATTATGAGATAATGCCGCTTTACGTGTTTTACACGTGACTCGCAATGTGGAACGCGTCAATAGTAATATAAAGAGTCACCACCATGCCTCTACACAGAAAACAATTTTAAAGGTAATTTCATCATTTTTAAAGGATAAATTCGAATTTTTTTCTTCAAAAAAGTTATAGGTATTCGAGTTATATTTCAAAGATCATTTAAATCTTTTAAATAAGACATTGTGAAAAAGTATTATGCCACAATGGTCAGACATAGGTGGATATAAATTTGGTGAAGAGTTGCCCTATCTCTACACATGCAGGAAGTTTAAAGGCGATTTTATCCTTTTTAAAGGATGAATCTGAATTTCGTATCTTGATAAAAGATGCAGGTATCTGAGTTAACTTTTTCAGGGCATTTGAATCGATTAAATCGGATATAGAAAAAAAGTTATGCTATAAATAGTCATAATGCACATGTGCGAAGAAGAAATATTTAGTCGGGGTGTAGGCTCAAATTGGCCTTTTTGGGGAAGTTAAGCTCCTCCTTTCTTTTTTGGCGCAGACGTTTCAAGTCCTCGTCTTCTTTCCTGATCATTGTTATGTGTCTGCTTCTCCTCCGTTCCTCTCTATTCAGCTGATTCTCTAGTCAATCCCACTAAATGATCGTGGAAGTCGTGAATACTTTTCATCACCGCTTCGTGGTAGAGCGGAGGTAAAGGTGTTCCTTGAGGTATGTACGGAGGAACATGCGTGGTGGATGTTACTGTTTCTTCTATGTCTATGGAGGGATAGGATGAGTCCACGGGCAGTACACTGGATACCATCCCCTTCCTGGTTGCTAATACACCATGGGCATTTCGTACAAGGGTGTGTAGTAACCCCAGGGTGAAGCTGTGTTTCCTGGAAAATTCCCTCCATGAATACCTTTAAGAGTCTATGGTGGTGTGATATCGTATGCGACTCTGCTGGTTGCTGGTAATGCCCCGCCCGTTACTGGTGCAATTACTCTAATTCCTCCGGTGAGACAGGTGGAAGGATCCGGCCGGTACTCACGGGTAACCCTCCGGTTGTCACGACCACTCCTGGAAACGGCGGTTGTTCTTTGCTATCCATTCTGACAAGGAAATCAAAATTGAATTTTTATTTCAAAAATGAATAATAGTTTCCTACAGACGGTGCCAAATGATGGTTTTTCCGTGGCCTAGATGATCTTATTCCAACTTATCAAGAAAGAGTTGGTTAGAAGGATTCGTGACGGTCATGGCTCGAACACGCTCCGATGCCTAAGTCAGATTATTTGATAGATTAAAGTGAATAGTAGTAGTTGAATTAATGAATTAAAGTTCGTTTACCTGATCTAAGCTCTTCTTTATATATATCATTCTGTTTAGTTCTTATTAAACACTTCTTCTTCGTGTTGATCTTTTATTAAGGGTGGATACGCTTCATCATGATCCCTCCTTTATCGAAATTTTGTTAAGCTAATCTTATTTGAGTCTGCTGAAAAGCTTGTTGAATTTAGTCTGTGATCGTTGACTAAGTCTAGTTTATGGGCTTTGGCTATAGGTTTTATTGGGGCCGCTGTAAGACTGACAGCTAAGTCTCGTTCATGGCGTATTTATTAGCGTATTTGTTCTATGTCCACCTTATATATATATATATATATATATATATATATATATACACACACACACACATATATTGACATGTTGAAAAATTCATAAATAAATTAAAAACAAAGCATTTCAATGATAAAAAAATCACGGAACAATTGAATACATGTGTATTTAATAGGAAAAGATAATTAATAAAATGCATCATTTTATCTATAAATTTAACAAAAATAACATATTATAAATTTTAAAAATATAATAATTTATAAGTAATTATTTAGTTAACAAATCTGTTTTATGACTAATACCACTGGACCATAATTTAACCTTATTAGAGCATCCACAATGGATTCTTTATAGATTAAAATTCTTTAATTTAAAGAGTTTAATTGAAAAATACCGCTCCATTAAACTTTTTATTTCTATAAAAAAAGTCAGTTTGGCTCTCCACATCTTGAGAACCAAACCAACTCTCTAAATTTAAAAAGAACGTGCTTTTTATCGCTCATCTCCCCTTTTCCTTAATTTTAGGAAAATAATATTCTCTTGTTTTCATCGTGTTATCAACAACAATTCTACTTGAACCAGTTCGTGCCCACTGTTTCCATACTTCTATTTTCATTTTAAATGGATTTTCAAGGTTCTATAAATCAAAACATGAATAATTTCAATTTAAATTCTGAATTTTCAACCCAACTATCAAATCTAGATAATAGTTCTGTTTTTACAAATAATTCAGAGTTTGGTTTTTCTATTCCAGCTGAAACCAATTCTACCAATTCGAAAAGAGCGCATAGCTGTAATTTTACGGTAGAAGAAGATCTACATATCGTGTCATCGTGGCTTAATATCAGTATAGATGCTTTGCACGGGAACGAACAAAAACATAGAATGTATTGGACAAGATTATGGGAGTATTTTCATAAATATAGAGGTTTTGAATCCGAGCGTACATAAATTTCTTTGATGATCCGTTGGTCAATAATTCAGTTAGCTACAAACAAGTTTTGCAAATGTTATGCTCAAATTGAATCAAGAAACCAAAGTGGAACCAATGAGCAAGACAAGGTATATATCATTTCATATTGTGAATTGAAAATACAAAGACACCAAGTTCACATAAATAAATTTTTAAAAAAGAAAACACACACTTGCATCAAATTATCAAGAGTAGTTCTAAAGTTGTTCTAAAGTCATCATTAAACTTTAAGCAATTGTATCAATACTCGCATCAAATTACCAAGGGTAGCCATGAAACTATTCAATTCAATCAATCCAAGAAATTCTTGCATCATTGTGATTTAGATGATATATAAACTAATTACTCTAGAGCTGCAAAAGGATAGTATGGAATAATGCTTAACAAAGTTTAAATATTAAATCACTCAAAATTTGAAGTGTTCAAGTTAAACAAACACAAACAAATCGATAACCAAATTCTCAAGGAGTAGAAAGTAATAAACATGCCGAATTCGAATACTAACTTCAAGTTGGGAAGTCAGTGATCCAGCGTGTCCTTTTCTAACACGTTAATATAAAATACATGATGTGAGGATTAGCCCATCTTTCTGTTTAGAACACAAAAACTCCATACAGTCTGCACAAATTAAAAATATAGATCTAGAGGTTGGAATTGTAATGGTTCCAACAATACAAAAGAAATCATGAATATGTACCGTTATGCTAGAAAGACCAATACTGAACTTTAAACTTCTTAGTGCATAATAAAAATCATAACATAATAATTATAATGAAAATCATAATACTAAGTTACCTGCAAGTTCCAAGCTGAAAGCAATATTCAGAAATATTGCCATTTAGTTATCAACTTCCATGTGTTTTCCATATATGCTCTATTAGATCTTGTTGTAGTTGAAAGTGAGTATCTCTATCCCTAATCCGACGATGACATTGAACAAATTCTAAAAGCTCCGTTGAACGCTCTGGTGAGACTGATATTTCAGGAATGACATCAAATGAATCATAATTATAATCTATATTTTGAACATCTCTTTCATCTTCAACTATCATATTATGTAATGTAATATAATACAAGCTTTCATAATACTTTTGAGAGTTTTGCGATGGAAAAAACGTGCTAGTCCACGAATGATGGATAATCTTCCTTGCAACACTCCAAATGCTCGTTCAACGTCTTTTCTTGCCGACTCTTGAGTTGTAGCAAACTGTTTGTGCTTATTAGTTTGAGGCGATGGAATTGTTTTTATAAATATTGACCATGAAGGATATATACCATCAACAAGGTAATATCCCATTGTATATTCATGGCCATTGATCGAATAGTTTACCGGGGGGCTCGTCCTTCAGCAAGTTCTGTGAATAAGAAAGATCGCTCTAATATCATTGTGTGATCCTGGTAGTCCAAAAAATGGATGCCATATCCAAAGATTATACGAAGCGATAGCTTCAAGAACAAGTGTTGGCTCACGAACATGACCAACATACATCCCTTTTCAAGCAACTGGACAATTTTTCCATTTCCAATGCATACAGTCAATACATCCTAACATTCCGGGAAATCCACAACTATCCCCTTCTTTTAATAATCTATCTGTATCAGTTTTGGTAGGCGATCTCATGTATCTTTTTGAAAATATAAAGACTATTGCCTCAACAAATTTTTTGAGACTTTCAATCGCAGTGCTTTCACCAATTCTTACATATTCATCAACATAATCAGCTGCAACACCATATGCAAGCAGCAATGATTTTTTGAAGAGAAGACAAGCCCATAAAACCAACAGCATCCCTTTTATGAATAAAATATGGGTCATAAGACTATGGCAGATTGTATACGAAGAAAAAGAGACCGACTCATTCGAAATATATAAACTTGGCAAATAAACGTGATTTTCTCCAAAGTAGTCATGATAAAGCTTATAATGGCCATGTACCCTATTACGCCATATTTAGTTACGAACATAAACCGACGTGCAATATAAAGACGCCCGTCTATTTTTATTGGCCGACTCTCTTATAGTAGATACTGTGATTTCCAAATCATCGTCAGAATCAAAATCATAAAAAAAATTGATTAAGCTTCCAGAGAGCATGTCGAATGGAAAAAATATTCAGAAAAGTTTAAAGATGATACTGGATATGAAATCTATGATTTAATCTAAACAGAAAACAAAGTAGAGAACTGATATGTTTGTCAATTTGAATGAGTTTTAAAGATTTTGAGTTTCATACCGGTTGTCATCTATAAAGAGAAGAAAAGAGGAAAGTATTGGAATATGTCTAGAATTCTAATTCTAATTTGTATTAGGATTCTAATTAGTGAAGTATTTGGGAGAAGTATAACTTTATTATCATTGGCTAATTAGGAAGTATAAATCCAATTTGGATTAATAATCCTAAGAGCATCTCTAATGGTGCTCTTTATTTTAAAGAGCATCATTAATAATAGAGAGTAAAAAATTTATTTGTATTCAATGGAATCTTTAAATTTATTATTTTTTATTATTTGTTTTTTTTTAATCATCACTTGTTCTCTTTTTTTTTTCTATCTATTACATTTTCTTTTGTTCGATGCATCTTAATTTCTAGATGGATTGTACCTCATTAATTTGTCACTACTTACTATTTATTTAAGGTTTGATGGTAATTTTATTTAAGAACAAAATAAAACAAATTAAAGGTTCAGTGTTAAACTTTTATCCTTTTATATTAATTGAATAATTCAAAATTAGCATTGCGATGCAAATGAATTAAAGGAATCTACTACTGTAGAATGTTGTGGAACAAACGCCACATACGATGCTAATCTTTTCCCTTTTTGTTGATGCTAACAATTAAATTGTGGTCATTCATTATGCAGAAATTAAAAATTAGACCCATAATTATCTGCAGCAAAATAAGAAACTTTAGATTTTAAATTAGACCCAGAAGTTGGACCCAGAAATAATACCCAGATCTAACCTTGTCTCTTTAAAATCTCATCATATTAAGAAATTTGAAACAACGCTTTGAGCATTATTAATTTGGTTTTATCAACAATGAGATTAAGAAAGAAATCAGGGCTTTTTTGAAAAGCTCCCGCAAAAAGTATTAAACGCACAGAAATATTGAGACTATATTTTTAAACAGCCACATCACCATCAAATTAATTGAGGTAAACATAAACAATCTGATGAAGATTGTTATCTTTTTTGAAGAAAAAGAGAGAAAAATAATGGCTGAACAGAGATGAGAAAAAAGTGGAAAGAGAGATGAAAATGATAAGCCACGTTGTGTTTTTGAAAAATAAAGAGTGAGTTTGACTCTCCAAATGTGGAGAGCCAAACAAACTCTCTATTTTTATTTTTAAAAGTAGAGAGTCCATTGGACCAGTTTTTAATAATTATGCTCTTTATAATAAAGAGTTTTGAATTATAAAGAGCTCATTGTGGATGCTCTAATACCATATAGATTAATTATTCTCTACATATAGCCTACCTTATTCACCTTTTAAAATACACAAAAAAACCGAACACACAATGTAGACATTTATGTGAATAAGGGGAAAAAGAAATATGTCATGTGAGGAATATAAGTTAATTCTTACCCTTTCAGGTTACTTCTTGTAAAGAGTGAAACATTTTGTTGATTTTTCTTCCGAGGGCATATTTACTAGAGATGTTCTCTATTTGGTGATTCTCCACCAATTTTGTACTCCATTTGATGATTAGTGGATGGCTTGATTCTTTTGCCCGTGGATGTACACTTTAATGCAGAAACACGTAAATCTCTTGTGTTATTATTATTTGCTATATTATTATTTGTTGATCAAACTCATAATTTATTACATACCAAATGGTTTCGATTACGCTGCGCATACCAATCCGGTCACGAACCGGTAACGACAATTGGTACCAAAGATTCAACAATCGGTATCAATGTTACAACAATTGGTATCAGAGCCAATTTGGTTTTCAGATTTAATATGGATTATGATTATTAAGGCAAAAATATTATTTGGAGGATTTCACAATTCGAAAGTGAAATTACTTGACACAAAAAAGATGTTTTGGAGATAGAGAAGCCACCAAATTTGAAGTGCCGAAAGACGTCGATTCAGATTTAAGACAGACTTGGGTATTAAAATTCTTAAAGAGATTTTTTGTGACAAAGATCAATATGCAACTTTAAACTACAAAGAAGAAAGGTACGTCTTTTCTAAACACACGACTATTTGAGGATTTTATAGAGCATTTGTAAGATGAATGATTGGGGTAATCTTTTTATACTCTCATGAAATTCTATTAGTGATTTGAATTTAAAAATTGCTTTTAAGAGTTTGTTGAATAAAGAGTTTGTTTGGGCATAACCAGATTTTGATAAAATTATGATATTGCAAAAGAGATTTTGTTTTGAATAAGTAGCAATCTTAGACACATGTTGGATTAACAATATTTGTAATTTGAAACGGCGTCACTATTAGACCACTCATAAGTCAATTTGTTTAAAGATAATCAGATGAGAACTAATACTAGCAGTTAGAGGCGAATCGGGTCAGAGAACCAGTCTATGCTTAAATTGCAGCATAATTGTTTTTGATTCGAAATGTATGCAGATTCAGGTTGTTCATATCACATATGTGCCAATTTTGATTGGTTTTACAACTACAACTGAGTTGATAGTGGAGTGTAGTTATAGGCAACAGTCAATACATGCAGTATTTTTGGATATTGGTTCAGTCAAGGGCAAGATGCATAATGAGACGGTTAGAACAATAATGTATGTTCAATATGATTTCTAAGCACACGTCTGGTATCTCAATATATAATACTATGCGTTTTATGGATTATTTGGCGATGAATTTAGAATGGATGTTGCACTTGTGATGTATGCTCATTGCGTTGGTCGACTTATGAAGATTAAGAGATCTGCTACGACCTCAACATTTGTTTTTTGATTTAATCATTATATGCTACTAATGACGTTTGTTTATGGTATCAGTTTTAAGACCCACAAAATTCGAAACTTCGTGAAATTTTGATTGAGACACCTGAAGATAATAAATCTTCAAGTCATTTTGATTTCAGCAAGTTCAAGATGTTCTTGAAGCTTGTATGATCCTCCTCAAAGAAACTCTTTTAAAATAAGTTCAGTATGGACTTAAATGGAGAAAATGGAGCACAACAGTAATCACAATTTATTAGAGAATTCAAGTCAAGGTGGAGATTGTTGAAATATGTCTAGAATTTTAATTCTAATTTGTATTAGAATTCTAATTAGTGAAGTATTTGGGAGAAGTATAACTTTATTATTATTGGCAAATTAGGAAGTATAAATCCAATTAGGATTAATACTCCTAATACCATATAGATCTATTATTCCCTACATATAGCCTACCTTATTCACCTTTTAGAGTACACTAAAAAACCAAACACACAATGTAGACATTGATGTGAATAAGGAGAAAAAAAGGTGTGTGATGTGACGAATATAACTTAATTCTTACCCTTTTGGGTTACTTCTTGTAGAGAGAGAAACACTTTGTGGGTTTGTAATATCCCGTATTTTTAAATTATTTTTTTCATCAAATTTTAAATAATTTATTATTATTATTATATATTTTTATTTAATTTTTATTTTAGTCGCTCGTTAATTCGATCGTGATTCGATTCGTGTTTAGTGTGTATTATTAAATTTTAAAAGGAAAAAAAAAAGGCAAAGAAAAAGAGAAATTAAATTAAAATATAAATATGCATAGTAAGCCATTACGTTGGCTTTCAATTTAAATGCATGATAAGCCCATATATTTTATCAAGCCCACCACTTTTCTATTGCATGAATACATCATATTTTTGTTGCATTTTAATGCAGCAGATGAAGCCTTTCCTTTCCCCCTATATATTGTATTCTGCATCACGTTTCTTCTATTCCTAACCTAATATATTTCTCATCAAATTACAAAACTCAGCCGCCATTACTCCTTAAACAAAAACAGAAACTTCATCATTAAACATTTACCTTCGTGCGTCTTTAACCTGGTAAGCAATTCCCTAAGTTTTTCATTGTTGTCGATATCGTAAGTTTACGGTTCTTGATTCTAGCTTTTTGTTTTAGCTTCAAATCCGAAAATTCTTTGACGATTCACATCGACTCGACGTTCTCTTCGATCCCTACGTTTCGGAATCACAAAACGGTACGTATTCGACCTCGTTTCAATCGCCGCCGTTTCTTCGTATTTGTACGCTATATTGATTCAATTCCTTATTAATGTTACTGCCGAAAGTTTGATTGTTTAGTTAATGTTATTTCATGATCTTCTTGGCCTAAACTATTCCTAGGATTCCTCGATTAATTGAATTGTTCGAACGATGATGTTCCGTCGTGTTATCACTGTCCGTTTCATCGCCGTCTAAGTTACTTTCTGCCGTCTCCTTTTGTTTTGTTTACTGCTAAGCTATAGGGAATGAATCATTAAATTGTTATTGAATATTATGATTAACAGCTTGCTTAGAATTAGGTAGAATTCATGATTTAGGCTTAAGTCATGATCAGTAGCTTTTAAATTGGTTAATGGTGAGTTGTTCATATGTGGCGGGTTTGTTTGCTTAGTTCAAATTGTGGAAGATGGCCTAGTAGTCACATTGGTCATCAATTTTTGGTGGTTTAAATCAATTAGGTACTTCAAGATTAGTTTTATTCACTTAAATTATTTTGATAATAACTTGAACCATTTGATTTTAACTAGACAATTAGAATACGTTAATATTTTATAACTTTAATTAATATAATTACTCGGGTAATTATATCTAATTCAAATCGATATGCCAATTTGGCAAATTTACAATTTAGCCCCTAAAAGTTTCTAAAAGCTTCTTTAAGCTAAGCTATAACTTTTGAACTTCTAATTGATTTATTAATTTGTAAATTAAGAATGAGAAATTAAATTGATTTTATAATTGACTAAAGTACCATTTAGTCCTTAGTGGCTAAAGTACAGTTTAGTCCCTATTTGGCTAAAGTACAATTTAGTCCCTAAACTTTTATGACTTATCTAATTAAGTTTTTGGGTTGTAACTTGGGTTACTTGAATTATAAGATATTTAATTCTATTTTAATATAGATAATTGTTTTACCAAGTATTTTTTAAATTATAAACTCGGGTTTATAAAATTAATAAGTTTTGTTTGAGTTAGACTATGGTCGCTCAACAAGTGGGAAGAAGCTTGGTAGTTTTTAATAACTCGGCTGACTCACTAATATGGATTTTAACTCGGATTTATTTAATTATTTTATGTACCATTTTAAATATGTTTATATGATTTGTATTTTATAACTTGGGTTATAATTGGAATGCATTTAATATACGTGTTTATTAAATGTGACTTGGTTTTGCGTGGTGCTAGTCCTATGTGGTGTCTAGTACTCTTTAGAGTTAGGGTCTGATTTTAATTATGATTTTAATATTTTATTTAGACCCGTCGACTGTTCGTACTTCAGAGGCGAACCAGAGTTAGGTTGCTTGTCAGGATCACGTGGATTTAGCAAGCAGTGAGTTTATATCTCTATTTACCTCTTTATTAAGCAAATGTTATATTTTGTATATATATATATGTATAAACAGCTTTTGAACTGTTTTTCGGCATTGTGGATTTGATTTGGAACGTGCTACTCGATGGGCATCATCGGGACTGCGTGCGCACCGGTAATGATTATGGTATTGAGGTAGGTTCGAGATACGTCTCACCTTAGTGAGGGCACCGGTGGAAGATACGTCTCCTGGGCTCACTATTTATTAAGTGATAGTCGGGGATCGGTTATTGAGATACGTCTCACCGACACGACAATGGATTTAGAATTGTGGTTTAGGGTTTCATTGATAATCCATAATGAAAATGTTTTATTAAACGTTTTAAAGGTTTTTAACTTAATAAATGTAAATGGTTATATAAACTCTACTCAGTAAATCTGACCCCGTTGTTTTCCCAAATTTTCCAGGTTTATGATTTGAGCGTTGGTCTATCTCCGTTTCTTCATTCTCGGAGGTTTTATTTTATTTTCAGAATAAAAGAGTCGAACTGTTTTAAACTCTTAGACCGCAGTAGTAGTATCAGTTATTCATGTCTTAGTCTTTTATTTATATTTTTTTTGACTATTGTTGTTGGATTTGTCCAACTATTACTTTATCGCTTTTGGCATGATAATTACAGTGTTTATGGTATTTATATTATATTGCCATACTGTTGGAGATTTTTCTGAGATAAGCGTAATTTAAATATATATTGTTTTATGTACTGCTAGACTAGGCTGAAGTCTCGGTTGCCCCCGAGCATGTGGTTTTATGCAGGTACATTGTTTAAATGTTATAAATTGATTATCCGCAAGGCTAGCTACGGGTTTTGGTACAACCATACCCATACCCTAGCGCCGGTCGCGATTCATGAAAATGGGTCGTGACAAACTTGGTATCAGAGCTTTGGTTTCAAACCAAGGCCTTTAAATGTTAAGTGTTAATTTATTTGGCATGTTAAGTGATTAATTTACCCTAGGAACTACTGCAGAATTAGGATTCGAGTCTTGTCTTTGAAACGTCATCTTTTGTTTTCAAAAACTTTCTGCCTACTCCTATAGGAATGTCGTGAGTCAGTCGTGTGGATTTAATTGCTTATTGCTTATTATGTGGTTGTTTTCACTTGGGTGAATAAAATTTTTATCGTTGTTGATTTCTCGGGAAATCTTAATTGGTGCTTGTTCTATTTCATGCTTGGGTATGAAATTTGCTGTGTTATTTAAAATTGTTCTTGTTTCATTCTTAGGAATGAATACTCGTACTCGTGCTGCGGCTCAGCAAAATGCTGAGGCTGATGACGCGATCTCCATGGAGGTGGATCAGAATGAACCAGAGGTTCATGCTGGTAGAGGACTAGCAGGCAGAGGCCCAGTTGGTCGGGGTCGAGCTGGTCGAGGTCGTGGTGGCCGAGGCCAAGCTGTCAGAGGTAGAGGCAGAGGCATAGGACGCGGTGCTGCAGGGGGTGCTCAAGCACCAGGTGCGGCACAACCTGAGTTGGAGGACTTCGACTTCAACACGTTTTTGGCTGGAGTCGCGGCGTTACAACTCAACCAGGTTCAGCTGCAAGCGGGACAGGTCGCTTTGCAGGATCAGTATGCGGTTTTGGGTCAGATTGCCCAGCAACAGCAACCACAGGCTGGTGGTGCAGTAGTTGGTGGTGTTGGAACCACTGACAGGGATCTGGTATTGGCTTACATGAGGCTAAAGCCAACGGAGTTTGACGGTTCCGGAGACGCGCTGGATTTTCTCGAGGAGGTTGAGCAGAATGCTCGGCGACTTCAGGCTACTGAGCGTCAGACCGTCGTTCTAGTCGAGATATCCATGAAGGGTTCAGCTGGTGACTGGTTTCGTGGCTATGTTCATGCTGACATGGCTACCATCTCTTGGGCTCAGTTTGTGGCGAGATTCAGAGCTTTCTTCTTGCCGTTTTCAGTGACAGAGGGTCACAGAGACAGGTTACTCTCACTTACTAGGGATGATAGGTCTGTATCCGAGTATACGACAGAGTTCGTGAGGTTGGGTCGGTTCGCGCCGGATTTGCAGACAGATCAGGAAAGGGTGAACAACAGATACGTAAAAGGCTTAGGGCGCGATTTTGTGAGTTTGCTGACCGAGACACGCAGAGATTTTACAGACGTAGTAGACAGTGCTCGGCGTATGGAGAGCTCGTTACTGCAGTTTGGGGATATTTCTTGTCCTTCTCAGACCAAGAAGTCTTCTGGCCCTGGACAGCAGAGTGGTGGTGGTAGCTACCAATCGGCACCTTCTCAGTACAAGAACAAGAAGAGGGGTGTCAAGAAGAGTTATCAGCCGTACACTTACAGTTTAGGCAACAGCGGTAGCAGCCGCAGTTTTGGGCGCGGTAACAGCGGAGGCGCTAGTTTTCCCTTCTGTCAGAACTGCAGACGTCGACATCCAGGCGAGTGTCGTTTAGCACCAGGGGGTTGTTTTACTTGTGGCCAGCCGGGTCACTTCGCCAGAGAGTGTCAGGCATCTGGACAGCAGATGTCGGCAGCTAGTGTCGCTCAGCCATCCTATCAGAGTCAGAGACCAGTGTTCTCTGCACCAGCAGGGTTTTCTCAACCTGCTGCTTCTTTTGGTGGCCAGCGGGGCCGAGGTTCTGGAGGGCGTGGTTTTGGAGGCCGTGGCAACGGCGGAAGAGGTTCTAGCAGCCATGGTACCGGGCAGAGCTCTCAGCAGCAGAGTCAGGGTCAGGCCAGAGTCTTCGCCTTGACTCCTCAGGATGCTCATGCATCTAACGCAGTGGTGCAAGGTACTCTTCAGATCTCTTTCGTAGATGCACTTGTTTTATTCGATGCGGGTGCAACCCATTCTTTTGTGTCTACGTGTTTTGCTGCTAAGTTGGGTGTAACACCAACAAGTCTGGGTGAACCTTTATCTGTTTCTACTCCTTTGTCTGACTGTGTGGTGGTGGATGTTGTGTATCCATCGTGTTCCGTGGTTATCCATGGAAGGGATTTGCGTGCTGACTTAGTTGTTTTAGATGTTCTTTCATTTGACGTGATTTTGGGGATGGATTGGCTGGCACGCCATTATGCTTCGATCGACTGTCGAGGGAAGTCGGTTGAGTTTCGGATTCCAGGTGATCTACCCTTTTCTTTTCAAGGGGAAAAGGCGGAGACACCGAAGAATCTGATTTCTGCGATCAAGGCAAAGCGGATGATGAGTAAGGGTTGTCAAGCTTTCTTAGCTGTGGTTCGAGACATGGATGCTGAGGTGGGCAGTATGAACACTGTCCCTATAGTGAACGAGTTCACTGACGTATTTCCAGAGGAGTTGCCTGGATTACCACCTGATCGGGATATCGAGTTCTGCATTGACGTTGTTCCTGGAACTGGTCCTATTTCGATACCGCCGTATCGGATGGCTCCTGCTGAGCTGAAGGAGTTAAAGGAGCAGTTACAAGAACTTCTGGACAGTGGCTTCATCAGACCGAGTACTTCTCCGTGGGGTGCTCCAGTTCTGTTTGTTAAGAAGAAGGATGGTTCCTTTCGGCTTTGTATCGACTACAGGCAGTTGAATAAGGCTACCATCAAGAACAGATATCCTCTTCCTCGCATCGACGATTTGTTTGATCAGTTGCAAGGTGCGAAGTGCTTTTCCAAGATTGACTTGAGATCCGGGTATCATCAACTTCGGATTCGAGATGTCGATGTGCCTAAGACTGCTTTCAGAACGCGTTATGGGCATTTCGAGTTTCTAGTCATGTCGTTTGGGTTGACTAACGCACCAGCAGCGTTTATGGACATGATGAATCGGGTTTTCAAGCCGTTTTTGGATCAGTTTGTTATCGTCTTCATTGATGACATCCTGATTTATTCTCGGAGTGAGGAGGAGCATGCTTATCACTTGAGGACTATACTACAGACCTTGCGAGAGCATCAGTTGTATGCTAAGTTCTCAAAGTGCGAGTTTTGGCTGGAACAGGTTACCTTCTTAGGACACGTGGTGTCGAAGGATGGGATCAAGGTAGATCCGAAGAAGATTGAGGCGGTTATGGATTGGCAGAGGCCGAGGTCAGTTACCGAGATCAGGAGTTTTCTTGGGTTAGCTGGCTACTACCGTCGGTTCGTGCAGGATTTTTCTCGAATATCTGCACCTTTGACTAAGCTGACACAGAAGGGTGTTAAGTTTGAGTGGACCGACAAGTGTGAGGCAAGTTTCGAGAAGCTGAAGGAGATTCTGACTACAGCTCCTGTTTTGGCGTTGCCTTCTGGCATAGAGGGTTTTACTGTGTACTGCGATGCTTCTCGGATTGGCTTAGGTTGCGTGTTGATGCAACATGGACAGGTGATCGCCTATGCTTCTCGTCAGCTGAAGAAGCATGAGGTGAATTACCCTACACATGACCTGGAGTTAGCTGCTGTAGTTTTTGCTCTGAAGATCTGGAGGCACTACTTGTACGGTGCGACTTGCGAGATCTTCACTGATCACAAGAGTCTGAAGTACATCTTTGATCAGCGAGAGTTGAATCTGAGACAGAGGAGGTGGCTAGAGTTGCTGAAAGACTACGACTGTACTATTCAGTATCATCCTGGTAAGGCTAATGTGGTGGCCGATGCTTTGAGTCGCAAGTCTTCGGGCAGCTTAGCCCATATTTCTGAGGTTGGACGTAGACCCATGGTTCGAGAGTGGCATGGTTTGATAGCTTCGGGCTACGGTTTTCAGGTTTCTCAGAACGGGAGTTTGTTGGCACATCTGCAAGTGCAGCCGGTTTTGATTGATAGGATTAAAGCTTTACAAGCTGAGGATCCACAATTGAAACGAATTATGGACGAGATCCATCTGGATGGGAATTCCGAGTTTGTTTTTGTTGACGGAGTCCTCAGGTTTGGTTCGAGACTGTGCGTTCCGGATTCAGATGGTTTGAGAGACCAGATTCTGGGGGAAGCGCATAGATCAGCTTACAGTGTGCATCCGGGATCTACCAAGATGTACCATGACCTCAAGGGTACGTATTGGTGGAGCGGAATGAAGAAGGATGTTGCAGAGTACGTTTCCAAGTGTCTGACTTGCCAGCAGGTGAAGCTGGAACATCAGAGACCTTTTGGCTATCTACAACCACTACCTATTCCAGAGTGGAAGTGGGAGCGGATTGCCATGGACTTTGTTGTTGGTTTACCACGTACTCGACAGGGGTACGATTCCATCTGGGTGATAGTTGACCGTATGACTAAGTCAGCTCATTTCCTTCCGATTAAGGTTTCGTATCCTGCTTCGAAGTTGGCTCAGTTGTACATCGACAGGATTGTCAGTTTGCATGGTGTACCGGTTTCGATTGTTTCTGACAGAGGTTCTATTTTCACTTCGAGGTTCTGGAAAGCGTTACAGGAGTCCTTGGGTTCTCGATTGGACTTCAGTACAGCTTTTCATCCTCAGACTGACGGTCAGTCTGAGAGGACTATTCAGACGTTGGAGGATATGCTCAGGATGTGCATTCTTGATTTTCAGGGTAGCTGGGATACTCATTTGCCGTTGATTGAGTTTTCCTACAACAACAGTTACCATGCGAGCATTGAGATGGCACCTTATGAGGCTCTGTACGGACGCAAGTGTCGATCTCCTATCTGCTGGGAAGAGGTCGGCGAGCGGAAGTTGTCTGGTGCTGAGATTATTCAGATTACCTAAGAGAAGGTACCATTGATAAAACGGAGGTTGGAGACAGCTTTTAGTCGGCATAAGAGTTATGCTGATCCGAAGAGAAAAGACATCGAGTTTCAGGTGGGAGACTTTGTGTTTCTTCGGGTTTCGCCTATGAAAGGCGTGGTTCGTTTTGGTGTCAAGGGAAAGTTGGCACCGAGGTACATTGGTCCCTATGAGATTTCAGAGAGGATTGGAGCTGTGGCTTATCGTCTGGTTCTGCCGCCAGACATGTCGTTAGTACATCCTGTTTTTCATGTTTCTATGCTGAGGAAGTGCATCTCAGATCCTTCACATGTGATTGTGCCTCAGAGCGTTGAGATTGACCAGGAGATGTCCTATGAGGAACAACCAATTGAGGTTGTTGATACGCAAGTGCGTAAGTTACGGAACAAGGAGATTCCGATGGTCAAAGTTCTGTGGCGAAATCATTCTGTTGAGGAGTGCACTTGGGAGACGGAGTCCGATATGCGGAAACGTTATCCTTTCCTCTTTCCTTAAGGTATGTGTATCGTTGCTTATGTGATTTAATTGATTGTTTCTGTGCGTGTTGTGCCATCAAGTTTTGATAATTGCATTTTAAATTCGAGGGCGAATTTCTATTAAGTTGGGGAGAATGTAATATCCCGTATTTTTAAATTATTTTTTTCATCAAATTTTAAATAATTTATTATTATTATTATATATTTTTATTTAATTTTTATTTTAGTCGCTCGTTAATTCGATCGTGATTCGATTCGTGTTTAGTGTGTATTATTAAATTTTAAAAGGAAAAAAAAAAAAAGGCAAAGAAAAAGAGAAATTAAATTAAAATATAAATATGCATAGTAAGCCATTACGTTGGCTTTCAATTTAAATGCATGATAAGCCCATATATTTTATCAAGCCCACCACTTTTCTATTGCATGAATACATCATATTTTTGTTGCATTTTAATGCAGCAGATGAAGCCTTTCCTTTCCCCCTATATATTGTATTCTGCATCACGTTTCTTCTATTCCTAACCTAATATATTTCTCATCAAATTACAAAACTCAGCCGCCATTACTCCTTAAACAAAAACAGAAACTTCATCATTAAACATTTACCTTCGTGCGTCTTTAACCTGGTAAGCAATTCCCTAAGTTTTTCATTGTTGTCGATATCGTAAGTTTACGGTTCTTGATTCTAGCTTTTTGTTTTAGCTTCAAATCCGAAAATTCTTTGACGATTCACATCGACTCGACGTTCTCTTCGATCCCTACGTTTCGGAATCACAAAACGGTACGTATTCGACCTCGTTTCAATCGCCGCCGTTTCTTCGTATTTGTACGCTATATTGATTCAATTCCTTATTAATGTTACTGCCGAAAGTTTGATTGTTTAGTTAATGTTATTTCATGATCTTCTTGGCCTAAACTATTCCTAGGATTCCTCGATTAATTGAATTGTTCGAACGATGATGTTCCGTCGTGTTATCACTGTCCGTTTCATCGCCGTCTAAGTTACTTTCTGCCGTCTCCTTTTGTTTTGTTTACTGCTAAGCTATAGGGAATGAATCATTAAATTGTTATTGAATATTATGATTAACAGCTTGCTTAGAATTAGGTAGAATTCATGATTTAGGCTTAAGTCATGATCAGTAGCTTTTAAATTGGTTAATGGTGAGTTGTTCATATGTGGCGGGTTTGTTTGCTTAGTTCAAATTGTGGAAGATGGCCTAGTAGTCACATTGGTCATCAATTTTTGGTGGTTTAAATCAATTAGGTACTTCAAGATTAGTTTTATTCACTTAAATTATTTTGATAATAACTTGAACCATTTGATTTTAACTAGACAATTAGAATACGTTAATATTTTATAACTTTAATTAATATAATTACTCGGGTAATTATATCTAATTCAAATCGATATGCCAATTTGGCAAATTTACAATTTAGCCCCTAAAAGTTTCTAAAAGCTTCTTTAAGCTAAGCTATAACTTTTGAACTTCTAATTGATTTATTAATTTGTAAATTAAGAATGAGAAATTAAATTGATTTTATAATTGACTAAAGTACCATTTAGTCCTTAGTGGCTAAAGTACAGTTTAGTCCCTATTTGGCTAAAGTACAATTTAGTCCCTAAACTTTTATGACTTATCTAATTAAGTTTTTGGGTTGTAACTTGGGTTACTTGAATTATAAGATATTTAATTCTATTTTAATATAGATAATTGTTTTACCAAGTATTTTTTAAATTATAAACTCGGGTTTATAAAATTAATAAGTTTTGTTTGAGTTAGACTATGGTCGCTCAACAAGTGGGAAGAAGCTTGGTAGTTTTTAATAACTCGGCTGACTCACTAATATGGATTTTAACTCGGATTTATTTAATTATTTTATGTACTATTTTAAATATGTTTATATGATTTGTATTTTATAACTTGGGTTATAATTGGAATGCATTTAATATACGTGTTTATTAAATGTGACTTGGTTTTGCGTGGTGCTAGTCCTATGTGGTGTCTAGTACTCTTTAGAGTTAGGGTCTGATTTTAATTATGATTTTAATATTTTATTTAGACCCGTCGGCTGTTCGTACTTCAGAGGCGAACCAGAGTTAGGTTGCTTGTCAGGATCACGTGGATTTAGCAAGCAGTGAGTTTATATCTCTATTTACCTCTTTATTAAGCAAATGTTATATTTTGTATATATATATATGTATAAACAGCTTTTGAACTGTTTTTCGGCATTGTGGATTTGATTTGGAACGTGCTACTCGATGGGCATCATCGGGACTGCGTGCGCACCGGTAATGATTATGGTATTGAGGTAGGTTCGAGATACGTCTCACCTTAGTGAGGGCACCGGTGGAAGATACGTCTCCTGGGCTCACTATTTATTAAGTGATAGTCGGGGATCGGTTATTGAGATACGTCTCACCGACACGACAATGGATTTAGAATTGTGGTTTAGGGTTTCATTGATAATCCATAATGAAAATGTTTTATTAAACGTTTTAAAGGTTTTTAACTTAATAAATGTAAATGGTTATATAAACTCTACTCAGTAAATCTGACCCCGTTGTTTTCCCAAATTTTCCAGGTTTATGATTTGAGCGTTGGTCTATCTCCGTTTCTTCATTCTCGGAGGTTTTATTTTATTTTCAGAATAAAAGAGTCGAACTGTTTTAAACTCTTAGACCGCAGTAGTAGTATCAGTTATTCATGTCTTAGTCTTTTATTTATATTTTTTTTGACTATTGTTGTTGGATTTGTCCAACTATTACTTTATCGCTTTTGGCATGATAATTACAGTGTTTATGGTATTTATATTATATTGCCATACTGTTGGAGATTTTTCTGAGATAAGCGTAATTTAAATATATATTGTTTTATGTACTGCTAGACTAGGCTGAAGTCTCGGTTGCCCCCGAGCATGTGGTTTTATGCAGGTACATTGTTTAAATGTTATAAATTGATTATCCGCAAGGCTAGCTACGGGTTTTGGTACAACCATACCCATACCCTAGCGCCGGTCGCGATTCATGAAAATGGGTCGTGACAGGGTTCTTTTTCTTCTAAGGGCATATTTACTATAGATGTTCTCTATTTGGTGATTCTCCACCAATTTTATACTCCTTTTGATGATTAGTGGATGACTCGATTCTTTTGCCCGTGGATGTACGCTTTAATGTAGAACCACATAAATCTTTTGTGTTATTTATTATTTTTCTATATTATTATTTGTTGATCAAACCCATAATTAATTACCTACCGAATGGTTTCGACTCCGCTAAGCATACCAATTTGGTCACGAACCGGTCACGACAACTGGTACCCAAGATTCAACAATCGGTATCAATGTTGCAACAATTGGTATCAGAGCCAATTTGGTTTTCAGATTTAATATGGATTATGATTATTATGGCAAAAATATTATTTGGAGGATTTCACAATTCGAAAGTGAAATTACTTGACACAAATAAGATGTTTTGGAGATAGAGAAGCCACCAAATTTGAAGTGCCGAATGTCGTTGATTCAGATTTAAGACAGATTTGGGTATTAAAATTCTTAAGAAGATTTTTTGTGATGAAGATAAATATGCTACTTTAAACTACAAAGAAAAAAGGTACGACTTTTCTAAACACACAACTATTTGAGGATTTTATAGAGCCTTTGTAATATGAATGATTGGGGTAATCTTTTTATACTCATGAAATTCTATTAGTGATTTGAATTTAAAAATTGATTTTAAGAGTTTGTTGAATGAAGAGTTTGTTTGGGCATAGTCAGATTTTGATAAAATCATGATATTGCAAAAGAGATTTTGTTTTGAATAAGTAGCAATCTTAGACACAAGATGGATTTACAATGTTTCTAATTTGAAACGGCGTCACTATTAGATCAATCATAAGTCAATTTGTTTGGAGATAATTAGATGAGAACCGAATGCTAGCAGTTATAGGCCAATCCGGTCAGAGAACCGGTCTACGCTTAAATTGCAGCATAATTATTTTTGATCTGAAATTTATGCAGATTCAGGTTGTTTATATCACATATGTGCCAATTTTGATCTGTTTTCCGACTACAACTGAGTTGATAGTGGAGTGTAGTTATAGGAAACAGTCAATACATGCAGTATTTTTGGATATTGGTTCAGTCAAGGACAAGATGCATAATGAGACGGTTAGAACAATAATGTATGTTCAACATGATTTCTAAGCACATATCTGGTATCTCAATATATAAAACTACGAGTTTTATGGATTATTTGGCGATAAATCGAGAGTGGATGCTGCACTTGTGATGTATGCTCATTGGGTTGGTCGACTTATGAAGATTAAGGAATATGCTACTACCTCAATATTTACTTTTTTATTTAATCATTATAGGCTACTAATGACATTTGTTTCTGGTATCAGTTTTAAGAACAACAAAATTTGAAGTTTCGTGAAATTTTGATTGATACACCTGAATATAATAAATCTTCAAGTCATTTTGGTTTCAACAAGTTCAAGATGTTCTTGAAGCTTGTATGGTCCTCAAAGAACCTTTTTTGGAATAAGTTCAGTATGGCCTTAAATGAAGAAGGTGGAGCGCAACAGTACTCACAGTTTATTAGGAAATTCAAGTTAAGGTAGAGATTGTGTCTAAAATTCTAATTCTAATTTGTATTAGAATTCTAATTAGTGAAGTATTTGGGAGAAGTATAACTTTATTATTATTGGCTAATTAGGAAATATAAATCCAATTAGGATTAATACTCCTAATACCATATATATTAATTATTCCCTACATATAGCCTACCTTATTCACCTTTTAGAGTACACTAAAAAACCGAACACACGATGTAGACATTTATGTGAATAAGGAGGAAAAAGGATGTGTGATGTGAGGAATATAAGTTAATTCTTACCCTTTCGGGTTACTTCTTATAGAGAGAAACACTTTGTAGGGTTTTCTTCTAAGAGCATATTTACTAGAGATGTTCTCTATTTGGTGATTATCTACCAATTTTGTACTCCTTTTGATGATTTGTGGATGGCTCGATTCTTTTCGCTCGTGGATGTATGCTTTAATGTAGAACCACGTAAATCTTTTATGTTATTTATTATTTATTGATCAAACTCTTGATAAATTACCTACCGAATGGTTTCGATTCCGCTGCGCAGGTCTCGACAATTGCTAACAAAGATTCAACAATCGGTATCAATGTTACAACAGAAAGAAATCTTGAAGAAGCGTAACTCAATCAACACCAGTAAATCAAAGAGCATCAGGTGCTGCTACGTGCGTCCGCAGCAATCTGGTATATGATTAAGAGAGGTTTGAGGCGGCAACAATTTTCTATCAAATTAATGATTATTTTGTTAATCAAATAATTCATTTTTTAAGAAATGGTGTTCCTGGTATGTGAAGCAAATGGAGGATAATGGAAATTAGGAACAAACGTATACAAATTGAGAGGGAAAAGTAAAATAAAAAAAGAGGGAAAACTAAATAACTACAAAAGATTAATAATTATAAAGAATCTATTAAGTGCAGTTAATTTTTTTACTCTTTATTTTTAGGGTTAATATCATAAAAATTCACCAACTTTACACGTTTTCTCATTTTAATCACGAAGTTTAAATTTTCTCATTTTCATGTACGAACTACCACTTTTTCTCAAATTCATGCACGGTGCTGAGTTGTCACAGCTCAATTGGTGTAATTTGCTAAGATGGAGGTCATTTTACACCAATGAATGAGTGCCACCTCAGCACCGTGCATGAATTTGAGAAAAAGTGGTAGTTCTTGCATGAAAATGAGAAAATTTAAACTGCGTGATTAAAATGAGAAAACGTGTAACGTTCGTGATTTTTTTTGACATTAGCCCTTAATTTTAACGATATTTTTTATTGGGAAAAGGTACAAAAATGACCATAGTGTTTCTACCCTGGCTCAAATATGACCCAATGTAAATCGAGGAGCAAAAATGACCCTAACGTTGCCAAAACCTACTACTTTGGCACTTCGCTGAAACGGTGTTAATTAAACACGTTAATGTTGCTGACCTGGACTAAACTGTTATCAGCTTTAAAGTCCAAAATATTACCGTTGCTCCTTCTTCTTTCTAATAAAAGAATCCCCAATTATTTGTAACCCTAATTTTTCAATTCCAAATTCCTCTTTCCACTTTTACACCTTATTTTTTTCAATTTGTTCCAATAAACGTTGGGCATTCGCGGAGGCAAAATGAAATGGAGCTTGATTTTGATTATGAAGGGCCACCTATGTATTGCTACTGTTAGTTTAGAGGAAGCAGAGTTAACGCACCTATGAGGACAGCATGGACAGAAGAAAATGCTGGGAGGAGAATTTTTAACTGTCGTTTTTTTCTTCAGATGTAAGTGTTGGACTATTGTCCTTTCAAACTCCTTTGTTTTGACTTTGACAATCAACTGTGAGTGTTCTAATCTTGTTTATTAGTGTATAGGAACTCACAGGAACAATTGGAAGTCAATTCGGAGCTATCTAGCGAAAATCGAATTTTTGAGATTTAGTCTGTCCAGGAGGTTTTCGCGGGCGCGACCCAATCTAGTAGCGAGCGCGAAAAATCTGGTAGCGAGCGCGACCCATTCCATAATCAAAACCCTTACTTCTGAAGTAAAGTAGCGGGCGCGAAATCAGAGGTAGCGGGCGCGACATACACGATCGTTGGTTGCCCAACGGATATATTTGAAGTTCCCCCATTGAGAAGATGACATGTGGCACTAGCCGTTGAAGAAATGTCATGATGGCATGTGTCGCGGGCGCGACTCCATTGGTAGCGGGCGCGAAAAATTGACAGACTGCAAAAG